>NC_066637.1:7430634-9930634 GCF_025201925.1 Gopherus flavomarginatus | reverse complement strand
TGGCTGTATTTGAACTGTTTTGTGGTGCTCTGTATTCGGTTATCAATCTCCTGAGCCATCCGGTCCCTTGGACTTTTTAACCACTGAGCATGTGTTTATACTTCAGATAACCAGAGCATCAGTGGTGGGGGTGCTGATCTTGAGCCTCACCCTGTGGTACTCAGGCTCTATAGACCAAGCTTTCAAAGTGTCATTTTGGGGAAGTTTTTATTTTTGGGTGTCCATTTCATATGCCTTGTACCCGATTTTCTAAAGTGCTGAGTATCTATAACTTCTGTCAAAGTCAATGGGAACACTTGCCAGCTCAAGGTTTCCAAAATTGGGTATCAAAAATGGAGGCCCCTGAGCCAAAGTTTTCCAGTCTTGGGACAGTACAGGAGCAGAATCTAGATCTGACTGTTTTGTGTCTTAACCACAAGACCGTCCCTCCTCCAAAAATAACATTTTCATGGCACAATATTTCTCTTGTGAATAATGAACATTAGCACTAAGAACCCGTAGAATTATGTGGGAGGGAGAGAACTTGTGTTTGAAATGAGGAATGGTCTCCCATTGAGAGACAACTGAGAGATGTGTGTCCCTTATAAAAGTTGTCACAGGTGTTGTAAGTCATCCTCTTCTAACCCTTAGTTTGCAGTCAAAAGCTTGAACTCAAACCAGGTGCAGTGGGTTATTTACTTTGACAAGTCATCCATAGAAAAGAGATCTGCATCTCAATTTGTATGATTTCCTTTGGGATTCTTGCCAACATTGTGTCTAATTATTCTTGGATTTGTCCTTTACTCTAAAGCAGAGGAGCTCTTGAGGCTTTTTTGTTTGTTTCCCCTATATCAACTGCAAAAAGTCACTCTTTAGAGGTGGCAATAGTCTAAAGAGTAATTGACGATAATGGTCCAAACCCCAGTGGAACAGTATTTCTGCAGTAGGGAGCTTCCATTAGAAATACTATCTGAGTCCTGAAAGGATCACAGAGCATATTTCAAGAAGTCTGAATGCAGCTTTTTTGTGTGTAATGTTTCAAATTGAGCGACTTAAAAAAAATGTTTGACAAAAGAGAAACTTCAGATTTCCTTTGCAGTGTTACTTAAATAAATTGATGTGCATTTAAGAACTCAATATGTTTTGGATAGTGAAGGGATAAATCTTGTATGAGAGGGGAGAAAAATGAAAATATTGTTCTGGTGCTTAAGTAAAGAACCCAATTAGTGATTTGAGCAGTCTGCAAGTTGGTAATTAACCTGATGCTCTGGTCTTCCTGAACTATTACTTATAGGTTGCAGGGAGAGGTAAGAGGGAAAAAGTGTCTGTCTGTGCTCACTCACCTGTGTTATTACTTGGGACCAGAATGAGGCACTTTAGTATCTGTGATTTAATGGAGCTCTGTAGTTTTGTGTGTTTGTGGGCAGTGTGTTGTTCTTTAGTTTATACCATAAAATTCTTTAGTTCAAAAAAAAAAAAGAAAGGAAATTAAAATCATGGAGGGAGAAGCTATGAAAATGTCTTTTATTTGCTTTTGGTTTTATATCTAAGATCGGTAACAATGCACATAGGGCATCCTTAGCCCTGTGGAAGGTGGCCGTGCTTTCTGGCATTGAGGTCCTCCAAAGGAAAAAGTCATAACCTTAAGCCTCTCTGAAATCATTGTTGGCTGTGATGCAAGAACTTGGAGGTTGAGTGGGTGAAAGAAAGGGAGGGAGATCTCAGAACTTGGCTGAGTTACACAGAGGGGGATCTTCCTTGGGGGAAAAAGGATGCCTAATGGTGTTACTGTTCATACCTTGCGGAAGAGCTCCTGTTCCGGTTTAATTCATTTCTTATATTTCCCTATTTCTATATTTAGAATTTCCCCTTGATTATTTCCTTCCTTTGCAGAGTTAACTAACCGTTGGAAGCACGAGTCTTAAGGACCAAAACCAATTTGACATATGTGAACATACCCAATTTATGTGAATCTAAAACTAACAAACAAAAAGGAGCTAGTATTTAATGGAGTATTAGGATTTCTGTTTTGTCAGTTCACAGTTAGGAGTGTTTGGCATGCCTGATTTTTATGAGTGCCAATTGTATCAGAGAGTAGTATTTCCAGACCATTTCTCCAGTTTGAAAGGTAGCAGGTACACTGAGGGAAAGTGCAGGGGTGGAGTGTTAAGGGTTTTTTTAAGTTTTGGTTTAGGTTTAACATGTCAGAAGGCACTTTATCTGATAGCTTCATTTTTAAAGGTGGTTTAAAACAAGCCACAATCAGGAGTGAATCTGTTCCTGCACAGGAAAATCTAATGTGAACTATAATCAACAGCTTTGTTGTTGTACTGCCTCTTGGCAGCAGTAAATTGTTTGTTCTGCGTTTCTGGGTCACAAACATTCCAGGCCTCTGTTTTTTTGTTGTTTTTTTAAACTCTTAGAATACTGTTGAAAATGAGATACTCCCAAAAACAGATACACGCACATTGCTCAGACTATGCTTTCTCTACCCAAAAAGGTGGTTTTTTACAGTGTACATTAGTTAACCCATTGTAATGAAAATAATCCTGCCCCCCACACACGCTGTTTTTGGCAATAAAATGTAGCCTTAGTTCCCCTGTGCTTTAATGTCTCAGTGTGTCCATCCTGTGCATTAATTTCTCTGAGCAGGGATCTTCATTTTTATTCCTTGTTCAGGCACGAGCCCATTGTGATCACTTAAATATAAATCTAAATAATACGGATGAGACAGTAGAGTCCATGTCCTTTTTTGGGTGGAAATGATTCACTTGAAGTACCAAATTGAAACGGTTCCCCATGTGTGTTTGATAAGGATACTCTTTTCATACCGCTGTATACAGCAGAGAGATATCAAATAACCTGAGGGATTTTTGCATTTTCAGCCTCTTCTCAGTGCAGGACCTGTTGCTGTCTTCAGCACAGATCCCCTTCTGAAACCTGATGGTACAGTGCTTAACCACCAGGGGGTGATCACTCTAGCAAAGGCTTGGAAAGAAAAATAGGTTTTTTCAGCTAATTCAGTTTGAGGGAAAATAGATGGCAGACAAAAGCAGCCTTCAGACAAACATGCCCTTCCCTCCTGGCCTCTTCATCTTGTTCCTGCGACATAGGGCCAGGCAACTGCAGTAATGTGAGGATGGATAGTGATGCTTGTGGCAATCCACAAATTATGTTTCTAAAGAGCCAGAGTTGCTTATCAAATGTCCTTTGCTTTCCTTCAGCTCTCGAAAGTCAGCATCTTCATTTATTTTTTTTCTCCTGCTGCTGCTTTATTACCCAGCCTTTTTTGATCTATGCATCAGCTTCTGATGTGCCACTGCAGGCTGCTCTTAGATCAGGTTTCTCGGCATGCTGTTGACTTTATCTCGTTTACCAGATCACATTTCTGTTGCCATACACCCTGTGATCGCAGCCTCCCCACAGCTCCTTAACAATTAGTAATTGAGCAGGACGTGTGTGTTCATTACAATAGCCTTTTGATTTTGATTTTACAATCATGCAGTGTTGAGCACAGAGCAGAGGCGGGGGAGGCACTTCTCTGAAACACATTTTTTGACAGAGAGAAGTCTGTTGTTTCAGCCACTTGGCTATTTGTCAGCAGTTCTCAGACTTCCCTCTTGTGTTGGTTGCTTGGCAACCCAGGGCTGGAGCAATCACACCGTGGCCAGTGCATTTCCAAGAGCAGGTTGGTGGATGATTTATCGGTAGGGCTGTGAGGCAGGAATGGACCTTTTAACAGGAGCTGACATGAAACGTGAAGGCAAGAGAGAGGCTGGCTTGAGAGCATTGTCTGGGGAGGTGTGATGAAAACACCCAGAGTCAGTAACGAGGGGCCGCAATTAGAGCAAAATAAATGCTCTTCATTTAGGGATAATTGATTTTGGAATGATGTTCTTGTCTAGGATTTCACGCAGAAAACCGGTACTAAGTAGGAAATGAATAAAAGATTTGAAAACTGCTTTGCGTGAATCTGAATGGTGAAATCTCTCTCTTTATAAAAACAGCCCTCCTAAAATACTGGTGGAAAAATAAAGCTGGAGTTGGTTAGCACGTAAGGTTAGCAAGCAGCAGCCTGATAGCCCTAAGCCCCCGGGCATGACAGAATCATTCTCTTCTTCACCAGCCTTGGAAAAGCCTTGTAGCCATTGTGTCACCTTCAATATCATGTTCTGTCTCAAACTGATTTTTCAATTGATCCTTCACAGTACATAGGAGAGAGGGGAAGAAAAGAGGAGTTTTATCAACTGGCATTTGAGAAGTAGTTTTTTTGTGTGCCTGAGCTAAAACCCTCTCCCCATAACCCATCTCCAATAAAATAAACATAATGAAGTTTGGATAACGTTTAGCAAAATGCCCCACTTCAGGTTCTTCTGCTAAAATGTGGAGCTTTCTCCATTGTAATTACAGTATAATCTGGGCAGGATGGTAGGTGAATGAAGCAGTGACAAGAACAGCATTTCAGGCATAGCGCTAGAGGAGGGAAGGGGAGAAGGGATGGTTAAACCAGTTTGACCTCTTAAATAGCATCTTAAATACTTTTATTTAAAAAAAATTAAATGGGTTTGAAACTAGAAATCCCACTCTGCATGCAGTCTCATTTAGCCAACTGTGTATGCAAATGTGCTATTAATGTGTTTGCATTCAGTATAAATATACAAATCTAATGTGTTTATGTATGTAATTTACACACAGCTGTGCTCATGCTCACTTAATACCAATATTTTCAGTAGTCGAGAGGTATCATGGGAGATCTATTGTTCCAAACAAAAGCTTAGCAGTACAACACCATGGAGGGGGCTCATTACCATCCCAAGATCCTTTGGCATTCCCTTGAGGGAGGGAGTCCGCTTAATGTCTGTGTACATGGTATATAGTTTGTGTATATGGCTACAGATATATAGAATAGGTAGACTCTAGAGGGAAGGTGTGCACCTCTTTGTTTATGTATAATATTTGTGACATGAATCCCTATGGTGTTTGAGGTATGGTTTATTTCTTTGTGTTTTTAAAAAAAAAAATTCCTGGAAAATTAATGCTTTTGGGAGTGGAAGCTGGATTGTTTAGCATCTTTAGACCCTGCAATAGATTTCTTGTTCTTCATTTTGTGTTTTCTAGAGTTATCAGGGTGACACTGAGGGTGCTTTGGAGATGTTGTTTGTATCCTTGGAAAACTTTTAATGTCTCCTAATAGAGACCAGTCTGTAATGCAAAACCATCAAAATGTTATATGTATATTTTAATTGCTACATATGTTCAGGAAATTTGTATGCGTCAGTGAAAACCACTTTTATTTTATTAGTATACCACAAAGGCATAGGGGCCAAATTCTACCCTGGAGTAATAAGTGTGTCTTCATTTAAATCAATCAAGAGAAGAAATCACTGGAGAAGCCCCATTCACACCAGGGTTGAATTCAACCCTTCTCTGTTGATCTACACTCTGCAAAATGAAAATAAGGCCTAAACTGATACAAATGTTTCAGATGGAGGGAGTAGAAAAAGCGAAGTATTTTTAATTATCCTTTCCTTCTCCCCCCTCCCCCCCAAAAAAATCAACCCAACAACAACAACAAAAACTAGTGAACTGGGACCTTATGAACTTTTTCATGACCTAGTTACAAACTACTAATACACAAGCTTAATAAATGGATGGATGTGCAGTGCTTTAACTACAGAGGCTGTTATAATATGAGAGAAGAAAAATGTCTTAATCCAGGGGTTCTCGAACTGGGGGTCAGGACCCCTCCAGTGTCATGAGGTTATTACATGAGGGGTCGTAAGCTGTCAGCCTCCACCCCAAACCCTGCTTTGCCTCCAGAGTTTATAATGGTGTTAAATATATAAAAAAGTAAGGAGGGGGTCACACTCAGAGGCTTGCTATGTGAAAGGGGTAACAAGTACAAAAATTGAGAACCACTGTTTTAATCCAAGTTACAGTTCTGCAATTAGTGTCAGATTATTTTAATTCTGGTTTGGAACTGAGGCACAGCAACTGGCACCAGGTAGATAGCTGGCAGTTTTGATCTGTCTGTTCCTGCTTCAGCTTCTTAACTAGCCAGTGCTCATTTTACTTACAAAAACAGTGAAGCATATTTTCTTATCGTCACTCTGTGGCAATGCCTTTTGAAGACCAGAAATAATAGAAGAACTTTTGTGTAGTGACCATGGTCATCTAAACCAGTTGCTCTCAACCTTTCGAGACCCCCAAGTCTGACTTGTCATGCAGACCACGTTTCACCTCACTTAAAAACCACTTGCTCACAAAATCAGCCCTAAAAATACCAAAGCGACACAGCACACTATTACTGAAAAATGGCTTACTTTTTCATTTTTACCATATAAAATAAACCCACTGGAATATAAATATTATACTTACATTTCAGTGTATCGTATACAGAGCAGTATAAACAAGTCATTGTATGAAATTTTAGTTTGTACTGACTTCACTAGTGTTTTTTATGTAGCCGGTTGTAAAAATAGGTCAATATCTAGTATCCCCTGGAAGACTTCTGCATACCCCTAGGGGTACTCGTACACCTGGTTGAGAACCATTGATCTAAACAGAGCCACACTACGAAAAAGGTCTCTAATAACAAAGATGTGCAATACAGCTCTGGACTTTTTTAGCCAGTTACTTGATCTCTAGTGTACAAGCCCCATTAAATCCAGGTCCCAGCTTTCATAGGCCTATTGGGTCTCTGTCAAAGGTACATCAGAAAAGAGAAATAAAGCTCCTCAGAGTCGAGCCTTTGGACTTAGAACAGCATCTTTAAAAGAGGAAAGTTCCAGCTGGTGGGCATGCAGGTTGACATTCGTATGTGCAGTGTGCGCAGGAACTGGGGCTGACAGACCTCAGAACACATCTTTGGGAGGGGGATGATAAAAGTGCAGGGAAACGAGGGGACAGTGGAGTGGCAGACATTTCCCCAAAGATCTACTGCCACTGCTGTTGGCTAGTCTGAGAACTGCAAGTAAATCTGCTCCAGTACCATGGGCTGTGGAACAGAGCATGAGGGTCCTCAGAGGCTTCCGAAGCTGTTTTACTAAGTCAGTTTCCCTACTGGGTGGATTTTTGCAAGCTTGCTGGGAGCTCATATAACAAACAGGAGGCCGAGTATCTAATGCTAAGGTTAGAATTGCTAGCTACCTCAAAATTAAATGTAAAAAACATTAAACGGAGATATGGTTCTGACAGGAAACAATAAAACAAAGGAAGTTCAGATGAGGTTGAAGCATATCCTGTCCTCCCAGCATTGGGGCATATTACAGGGGCACTGCAGAGGCTTGAACGTGAATTTTTCTTGACAGGTTTTGGGGTTTTGGGGGGTTTTTTGCTCCTGAAGGACTGCCCTTGTAAGAGTTCCATGTGAGTTTCAGTTGGGATGTGGTGTTCACTTCCTGTCCTAATCTGCTGTGCAGCGTTGCTTTTATATGCTGAAACGCTGGGCCCCACCGTCATCCCAAGGCCTGTCTCATCTCCTTCATAGTTCCATCTCCTCTTCAAAGTGAACTTTCCTTGCTGCTGCTCCCAAAGTGGGGTATTTTCAAACCCTGAACAGAGTCTCTTTCTCCATCTGCTTCTGCATCATACAGCCTCGGTGGGCTCCATGCCAGGAAGTCTCTGCCCCCAGCTGCTGATGCTCTGAGCTCTCACATCCTGCTATGTCCTAGATGCTGAGCAGTAGGGCTAGCTGGGGAGTGGGAAGAGTATACTGGCTTGGCCATGGAAATGCCAATCATGAGTGACTGCAAACAAATGTTCCCAAGAGATCTTGCCTTCCAGTTCCCACAGACATACCTGCACTGCCCTTAGTGGCCCCCAGATATCTAGGCAGTTCACCTCTTGCCACATGAGAGCCTTCAGGGAGCTAGTCAGTTTAGGGCTAAACAGATGTGCTGCATTTCTGTGGTAGTTAGGTTGATTCTGTGTCTAGCCTGGATGTGTGTTTCAGAACCAGATCCCCCTTCTTACTCAAGAGATCCATTTGGTCTTTAATGAGACTTCTTACTTGAGCAGGATTTGGCCCTGAGTTTATAAAGTGTGTTGTAGTCCTTCAAGATGAAAAGTGCTAGAGAAGATAGTTATTTTTCTGTTGCAATAAGGTTTCATTGGATGAAAAATATTATGTACTTGAAAACGGCAAGCTACGAACTTCAGTGTGGGATAACTGACATCTTAGGCCTAGTAACCAACCATAAGTAGCCCTCTAAGGAAATACTGCCAAGAGTACCCCTATTTGTAGAGTATATTCAATTCCATTCTGTTTTATCAGCAAATGTCTTTATTTTTAACATATACACATTAAGTTATGTAAAAATACAGCCAAGCTTTTAATAAAATGTACTCAGTGTACTGAATTTCAGCCAAGGTACATATATGACGTCTGCATGCTAAAAAATAGTAATTGTTTTGGGCAGTCCAGAAATGTGTTTTGTACACTAACTGGTTTTTGCAAATGCAAGTAAGTTTCATTTATTTTTCCAGCTAGGCAAAGCAACTGGTGTAACTTTTCATCCTGTAAAATTTCTATTTCAGAATTAAGATGCTTTTCATTTGTGAATTTTACTTTGTGCCGTTAACTGTTGGAACAATGTAAAACTTTTGACTGCATGTTATTGTGAAACCTATTGGGGCATATTTAATGGGGAAGATGACAACTTCAGTTGGCAAAGGCTTGGAAGATCTTAGACTTCTTAAAAACATACTGTAAATGTATTATAGCATTTGTGATAGCAAAAACTGCCACACTGGGACTTCCATTATAACCCCTGTTTTCACAGGCAGAAACTTTCTGTGCGTGGTCAAGAGTGGAAATATTCCGTAAAGTTTGAGGAAAAATCCTTTTACCAGTTCTTTCATATACTTTTTGGCATTTCAAGGTGTTTTTGTTTTTTTTATATATATATATAATCACACAAATATCTGGGAGGAATCCTCCATAAGTGTAAACAACACTCAGGATTTGGTCGTTTTCTGAGTTGTGGGAACAAAAGAGACACAAAACTGACTGAAAAATCACTTCTGAATGGGATCAGTAGGCGTGTGTGAGAAAGTTAATGTTTTCTGTGAGAATCTGGCCTTTCCATCATACAGGTTAAAATTTGTGACTTTAAAATGGACTAGACATAGGGTTTAATTTATTTTGCAATTTTTTAAATTTTAATTTTATTGCATGTTTTTAGAACCCACACAGCCAAACCTAATTTGGATTTAGGCAGTTAACAAAGAGCAAACAAAAAGAAAAAAATCAACAAAATCCTCAATCCTAGGTTAAACCCTAGGGTGCTGAATTTCAGCATGCAGCAGCAAATTTTCCCTGCCAAACTATAATCCCTTGATAATAGAAACCCTGATGCATAACCTTAACTACAGCATCATAATGGCATTATCATCACTTTGATAAACATGCCATCTGAGCTCTGTTAGTCAGAGCATAATGGCTTTGTGTATCTTGTCATGGTATTTGTTTCTTGGGATAAAATATGGGACCTACAAGTAACACATATGCAAACATTAACATGCTCGTTCCTAGTGCTTCCTTGGTTATTTATAGCCCCCTGTTAACACTTTGTAGCAGGATACCATAGAACCTAATAAATTACAATGGGGGGAACTCAGATTATAAAATAGCATTAGGAGACCTTGTGTCTGTCTGGTCAATAGCCATGGCAACCATTTCACCAAACATATCGGTGTTGTCTGTCAGCAGTGGCTGCTGAACCACCATCAAGCCAAAGGATTTCCTAATGCTACTTTACAATAATAATTATAATCAGAGTACTTAGCACTCATTTAGCTCCTGCTGCACTCTTCTTCAAGGTGCTGTACAAATATGAATTATGTCAAAAACCCTGTAACAAACAAATATGTTTTTTAAAAAGGGTGGAAAACTTGGGTGGTTTTCATAAAAAAAATACTGAATTAGTGTTTTTAACCACTTTGCTCCAAACCCCCTTTTGCACTTCCCATCAAGACTCTTCACTTTCTCATGTATCTATGGGATCAATATGTAGTGCTCCACCATCCACTGTCCGCCGACTCTGCCTCACTCTTACAGCTCAGAAACTCAACATCTCTTGACGGTGGGGCAGTCTCTCCCCCCTCCCCCAAAGTTTACCTCCCCTTCCTACCAGGCTTTCTGCAAGATTGCTCTGAAATACAGTGTTAAAAAGCACAGAGGAAGGTGTTGCTCCTGATTTAAAGGTGTATTGAAGTAGTAAGGAAAGGCAATACCTATAGAGAAAAGTATATGGGAAAATGGAAGCCAAGATGGGTTTAATAGGCAACTCGGGCCATCACCGAATGTGGAGCAACACGTTACTCCAGTCTCAGCTCTTTTTGTATTGAGACAGTTTTTTCAAAGCAGCCTCATTGTGCATGACTGAGAGGAAGGAGGAGGAAAATTGTGATGTGATTTGGGGAGTGGGGGCAGAAATGGAGATGGAAACTGACCAATGGCTGGAGCTGGAAGGGAGAAAAAAAAATCTAGAAAATAAATTCTAATAGAAATACTTAAGAACACAGGAACAGCTATACTGAGTCAGACCAAAGGTCCATCTAGCTCAGTATCCTGTCTTCAGACTGTGGCCAGTGCCAGATGCCCCAGAGGAAATGTACAGAACAGGTAATCATCAAGTGATCCATCCCCTGTCACCCATTCCCAGCTTCTGGCAGACAGAGGCTAGGGATGGAACACCCATCCCTGCCCATCCTGGCTAATAGCCATTGATGGACCTATCCTCCATGAACTTATCTAGTTCTTTTTTGACTTAGTTGTCTGCAGTTTTTATTGGTTTGTTTTTAGCTTCTTTTACATGAATTATGGAGCTATTTTTAGTTGCCCAAAGATATGTGTTTTATTAATAAAAATGTCTGTCTTTTGCCTCACAGTATTTGCACCAAGCAGTGTTATAATCCAGGCAAGTCTCTCCAGGCTTCAGCCTCCTACTTCTCAGCGCACCTAAGACCTGATCATATCCCCTCATGACATAAACATCTCTTGTTGCTGAAATGCCTTTCCGTTGCAAGGATTCCTGTTTATATCAATGTGGAAATGACAGCACTGCACACATCAAAACCATAGGTTCCCTGCCAGAGTGTACGAAGTCCAGGCTGGACACCTGGTGCTGTCATTTTAATGTCTAGCCATAGTTTTCTTTTAATACCCACCATGTTTTTTTAAGTAACAATGAGAAGTGTAAGATGGTTTCAGTTTTCTCACACAATGGTATGCCCGTGGAAGGGAAGCTATAGTTAAAATTTACCATTTTGTTTTGGAGATTACTGTTGGTGTATGAAGTTGTTTCTTAGCTATTTAGTGTCTACCCTATTCATAGATTTTAAAGCTATTGTGATCACTTAGTTTGACCACCTGCATAACACACAGGCAAGAGAATTTCACCCATTGATTCTTGTGTCCAGTTTAGTAACTTATGGTTAAACTAGATCATGTGTTTTGGAAAAACATCCAGTAGTGATTTAAAGATTGAAATTGCACTCTTATTACCCATGCTAATTCCATTGAATAAGCATTAGGTCAGTTCCTGTGGTTGAAATGGTTGAATGGTGAAGCCTATCAGATCGTAGGTGTAGACAAGAAGAGTAAGCAAACCATGTGATTGGTAGAGGTTTCAGAATGTCAACAAAATTGAAATGAATCAAGCTTTGGAAATAAGGCATTGTCTAACCCACTGTTGCTGTTGAGATAGGATATCCCACATTTACATTCCTGATAGGTACTTTTGGCATTTCATGAACAGGATGGGAAGGAATTTGGAATTGCTTTTTACTGCAAAATTAAATCAGAGCAGATGGAAAAAGTTGGTTTTAAAAATAGACAATTATGAAATAACTAAAAATTGTCAACTCAGAATTACTTATTTAGAAAGCTCCTTCTCCCCATACTTTTCATCATTTTTAAAAAAAAACATCACAACCAAGTGAGTGAAGAACATAATTCATCAGGCTTTGTACTCCACAGTGAAAATATACTTAGTTTTACCAAAAAAAGAAAAAAATATATTTTTTTTACACGTGGTGATTAAACACAACTGCTAAAATGCCATTAAGAGCCATTGATAGCAGGCTAAGTCTGCAATGATATCTTTATTCAGTATCTCCAATTTAGCATCTGACATTTCCTGTTGTTAAATTTATTGTGGTGAATTTGCTAAATTAGGTATTTCAAACAGTTCCTTTTGCAGAAAGAGTTGCATTTAGTTTGAGGAGTGGTAGAGTAGGCTGGAAGGTGGAAGAATTATAACAACACTTATCACTTGTTTACAAAGTTCAGCTGTAGGTTTCTAAATGCTTCGGAGGTGAGGGTTCCGTTTTACAGATGGACAAACTGAGTCCATTTGCCTGGTGTCTCCCAGTGAGTCAGTGGAATTAGTGGGAGTAGAACCCATGTCTTCCAGCCCCGTGACCTGGACCACAGGTTGCTCTGACATTTTGCACTGGCCTTGCTCTTCCATAGATGGATTGTTCTGTTAAAGAGAACAGTTGTGTCTATGTGATGACCACTCTTTGGAACTGCTTTCTTCACACTAATATTTCTGTGAAATTATTTATATTGAAATTTCAAACATACTCTGTTACCTGATGCTGCAAATGAATAGTGCCTATAATGCAATGCATGGTGACAGTGATTTTAAGAAAACTAAAGACCTTCCAGCCCAGAGCCATACTGAGTGTTTTTTGTTAAGAGTTGTAAAGCGCTTTGGGTTACATGCTGGCACATACTTCTTGATTTGGCTGATTTTCATCCTATGCTGCTGGTTGTATAGGTACATTGCAGTGCATTGTGGGATATAGAGGGCTGGCATTTGGGCATTATAGTCCTCCCATTGTGACTGCTATCTTTCTCTGCAGTTGAAGCACATGATGTGAGGAGTGTGTTCACTGTGATGGGGGATAATGTCTTCTCTGACAGCAGCGTGAAGTGCCCCTAATTAACTGACACTGAAGCAAAGAGAAACACCAGTATGAGGAGTGCTTGGAGCAGTGGTTCTCAAGCTATTTACCATTGTGAGCTGCATATGTGTTCCCCAATGTGTTAGGTGGGCCGCATCCAATACTATGTGTATGGTCCTGAGGATGTCACATGGACTCCAGCTGTGTGCTGATTGGGCAATGGGTTGAGACTCACTGGCTCAGAGTAACACACTGCACCAGTCCTCATTACATAGTAGAGGTGTTTTTGTCTAAAGTCTGAGGAGTAAAGGCAGGTGTCTTCCTTATAGTCAAGATTCCTTGCTCAGGATCCTGAGTGCTTTTATTACCTCTCTCCCTGGCACTTTTACTGTTCTCTTGTGACACCATTTGGAGACTTGATCCAGTGGTTTGAAAGAAGTAAATGGGTGTGAGTAATTCAACTCTTGGATGGAAGTCCAGCCTCAACATGCAAATCATTGATAGATAATTCCTGCCTATGCACCAAAGAAGGGTTCCCGGACAATTGAACCAAAGTAGTACTGCTGCCAAGGAAGCAAGGGATTTGTGCGTTTAATTCCACAGGGGATGTCTGCACAGCAGCACACTGAAGAGAGGTGCAAGGCTCAGAAGATCCACTGCTGTATGGACCTTCCACCCTATGGAGGGAGCCCAGAAGGGCCAGGGAGGGACATTTCAATGGGCTGAACTAGCTTCTGTGGAATAGTTCCTCACCCTCTCCATGCTGTGGGGGAGACTTTGCTCATCTGCCAGCACTTAGACCAGATTTGGCGGATAGTGTATTGAAATGAGAGCTGACTTAAATTATAAATTACCTTTCTGGGAGTTAATTTAATTTCCCCTCTCATATATTAATTAGGGTCCAGATTTTCGGTGTCACCCAGTTTTTTGCAGGTAGAACTTGGCACTCATGAATAATTGTGCCTGTATTATTATGCCTGCAAGAAAGCAAGCTCAGTCCAGGCCCCTTTAACAATCCAGTCACCAATTGTTTAGCTAGGATCCTTTTGCACTGATTTATTTGTGAAATTTGTTGGGGGTGAGGAGGACTGGAAGCCACAAGTCCCAAAGCTGCAGGCCAAGGTAAATAGCATGTCATAATGTATTTAACAAATGAGGATGCAAGCCATAGGGAAATAACACAAGAGAGAGAGAATATATTCCCTGGTTGGGAAGTTATTGAATGTTTAGAGCCAAGGAACAGATAGATAATGTGGGGAAGGGGAAGCCACAAAAAGGTCCCTAAGCTGCAACGTTTGACACACTTAGCAGCTTAACTAGCCATATAAACCACAGAAATAGACGCATCAAACAAGGCGGAAACACATGGCGCTGGTTGGGAAGCTATAGAACATTTAGAGCTGAGTGGCAGGAGAGAGTTCCCTGGTTCGCCTCTTCTCTTTAAAATAAAACGTTAAAAAAAAATCACTGCCTCTGCAAAGAATTGTAGCTCCTGGCCCCCCAAGCCCATTGGCAGCGGGAAGTACCTCCCCAACCACACTCTGTTAGGCCTTCAGTGTTTAAAGATTTAGCTCTTGATCCCTTCCCCTGGGATCCCTGCTTTACTAATGACAGGAGCAGAATTCTGTGCATGTTGTTTTAGCCCTGTGGGTCCCAGGATATTAGACAAGGTGGGTGAGGTGGTATCTTTTATGGGACCAGCTTCTGCTGGGGAGGGAGACAAGCTTTGGTGGAGCAGAATTGTACAGTCTCCTTTTTAGGGGGCTTTCACCCAGGCCAGCTCCCCTGATCGCTCGCCTTGTGATCAGAGCCACCCGTGCGGATGCTCCCAGTGCCCCCCTGGCCTTGTAGCTTGGGGGCCGGGATGCAGGGCGCTAGGGAGGGAGCTGCCCGCCCCTAGCCCAGCGTGCCGGGCTCCTTCCAAGGCGATCCAGGCCGCCTTTTGCAGCGCACCCGAGGCTCGCTTCCCGAGCCGCGCCGCCCGGCGGCGATCACATGTCAAGCCGCTGCCGCCCGCTGCCTCCCTCCCCTTTGTAGTGTCAGAGCCCCGGCGTGACAAGCGAGCTCTGCGCTCGGCAGCGCTGCAGCCTCCCACCTCCGGAGAGGCTGTGCATGGCACCTGAGCCGGCTGTACCTGGGGCTGCCGGAGACCCCGCCAGGTCTCTCTCCCCGCCGCCTCGCCCTGCAGGAGGGAGCGCAGGAGACGCTCCGCTTTGGGGTGCTGGGGGTTGCGGTTTATTATTATTATTTTGACTGTAGCGCTCGCATCAAGCTCGCCGAGATCCCAGGCGAGCTCGAGCAAGAATTCGCCACTTGGGCTCCGGCTTGCAGTGAGGTGCATTTCAGAGCCGGGGAAGGACTTTTATGGCTCGTTTCAAGCTCACCCCACCCCAGTCTGGCTTGAACAACCTCCGCTCGCCCCTGTTATTTTTAGGGGCTGTCTGAACCCAAGGAGATTGCGAACAAAACCCACCCCCAAAGGAGAAGCCCCAGGGTGGGGGGAGCTTTCTCTTCTCCGAGTGGATTATTGCAAAGTGAAAGAAGAAAGTCTCTTGCTGCCTTGGATTTGAAACCAAACGTGAACTGTTCTTAAAAAAAGAGGGGAGGGGGAGGATAACCAGCAGCGATATTTTTCCCCCTTGAAGGGATTTATTTGGGAGCCGTTTGCCTTTATTCCTATCAAAGTAGCGTGTGTGTGTGTGTGTGTGTGTGTGTCCGTCCGTCCGTGAAAGGACTTTTAACCTTTTCCTCACCCAATTGGAGAGTCACTTAAAAAAATATTATGTTACATATTCTTCTTTCCTCCTCTCTTAGTTGTAAATAGATTTTGCTGATTTTTTTTGTGATTTATTTTTATAGAGAGGAGCTGACTGTGTTTCTCAAGCCCTTGAACACTAACTGGGATCATTTTGTACCAAGGGCTGAGCAGTTTTTTTTAGCTCCAAATATTGGAAGTTTGTGGTTCAGTTCTAAGTCAATCTGAATGTTTAGAGTTCTTTTCAAAGCCTTCCCCTTTTGGATGGTGTCAGTTGTTGTATGTGTGCACATCTCTCTCCTTTTATCAGCAGTCCCTAAGAGGAGAACAGTTGTTTTGCTGATGAAAAATATGTTTTTTTCCTCTGCTGACACTCTGTTTTTTTATCTTTTTACATAGAAACGCTTCATTAAAGGGCTGAGACAGTACGGCAAGAACTTCTTCAGGATCCGAAAGGAGTTACTGCCCAATAAGGAGACTGTAAGTACAATTGGACTTTTATGTAACTTGCCTTTTTCCCCCCCTTGCTGCTTCTCACCATTTGATCTTATGAAACAGTTTCCTTTTAACCCTCAGTTGAGTGACTGGCTCAAATGTATGGAAGAGAAATCCCCAGCTAACAAACGCTACGGTATTTTTTTCTAACGGCAATTTTTAAGCATTGTGTATGAAAGATATAAAACAGTCTTGTTGTTATTGAAGGAAGTCACAGAGGGTTGGGAAGGTATTTATGGAGCCCAAATCTAATTTTAAATATAGACATTGTCATGGGATAATTCATTTATGTCATCAACTTAAGCTCAAATGGCAGTGGGTAATTAACAAAAGCCTAAATCAAAATAAAATCTGATTGAATCTGGAAGAATGAGGTGTGTGCTGGCTGCTTTTACGTTTGGACAGCAAATGTAAGACTTTTCTTTCCAAATTGAATTAAGGATTGTTACTTGTTTGACCTTAATACAACTACATAATTGTCAAATTCTACTAAAAACATTGGTAAGCATTTAAGAAGGGAGGTAGATGAGAAAGAGTGTTGTACTTTAAAGGGTTTGGGAAGCTCTGGGAATCTACTTAGTTTTTCCATTAGCCCTGATTGCCAAGCCTCTCTAGAAGCTTCGGTTTCCATGCTGCAGGTGTCATTTAACTACTTGTAGAGTGGTGTTGGAAAGCAGTCTTCAGTATTGCCCTGAATTTAGGGACAAGTGAAGTGAAAATGTTGGTGCAGTGCTTATTTTGCTGGGTGAGAAGTGGCATTCATATTAATGTGATGCTGTTGAAAATATTTATTATACATCACTGGATGGAGGTGACTTAATATTAAATCTATTTTGTGTGAAACTTTAATGTTGAGTGGAAAAAATAATTGTAATAGTGTGTGGAGTTTTTTGTTTTTGTTTTTTTTTTTAAATCATCTAAGGATACTAAGATGTTTCCTCCTGAGGTATGTCTTTGTGACATTATATTGTTGCATCACAGTCTCTCATGGGCAGAACATTAATACCATCACATGAATCAAACAGAAAGGGAGAGTGAAAGGTTTATCCTAGAGAGTCTGTCTGTGGATTAATATACCAATGTTATTGATAATGTTAGGAAATATTAGTTACTACACCAAGAGCAAATAGACTTTACTATTTTGTTGCATTTTTATGAGTGAAGGTGGTTAGTACAGAGATGACCTCTTTGAAGCAAATTGGACAATACTTAGCAACGTTTAACAAATCCAGGATGTAATCAGCTTAAGCAGTTCTTCCTTCATTGTTCTTTGGAATAACTCCCCAGAAATGTTTTTAGGAGAGACTGGCTTTTAGATTAGAAGTGCATTTTGTTGCTAGGAAAGTACTTGAGTATTGAATACTACTTAAGAAAAATATGTCCATTTCAGCTACATGTACATGGAAATGTATTTTTAAAAATAAAATGCTTTCTCTCTCTGCAAAAGAATTTTTTTTTCTGTATATCAAAGAAAAGACATATTGAAGTAAGAAAAACTGGGGACCTATTTCTGACCCTATTTTCCAGTGCAGTACAATTTGTCTTTTGCTTTTGAACTTGAATTTCTCAGACCTTGTGCCCTCCCTAAAAGTTCTGTGAAGTTGCAAGCTATGTGAAATTTGATACAGGCCATCCTTGTTCAAGCATTACGTTTTTATTGTGCTAGGCCTAAACTTCTAGTGCTGAGAAGATTAAGCATTAAGATGAAGCGATTTGAAGTAGAGTGTAGTAGATGGTACTGAGCAGGCTGTTTTAGCCCCTTGTGGTAACTGATCTACAAGTAACCCTTGACCTACAACAGATTGTTTAATCTCCATTTCCTATTCTTGCCCACAAGTTTAGCTTCTGCTTTTTTAATGCTCAATCTTGGAAGTTTTGCCTGAGTAAGGAGCCTTTGGATCAGACCCATATTAGCTAATGTTTGACTCCTTGGGTCTGCTTTTTCCTTTAGGAGAATTTCCAAACTATAAGGCTGTGGAATTAGATCTGCCGTGATTTTCTTTCATCAGAATGGCTTCAAACTACTTGCCTGCCACCATTTTCCTCCAATATGAAATAAAGCTCCTAATGACTCTTAAATTAGTCTCTCTCCAATTCCTGGCCACTAGACCACCACTAGGAATAGCTCTGAAAAATGACTGAATAGGCAAGACAGAGCCTTGGGAGCTGCTCCCAAAGTCTGCAAAAAATATTTTAAAAGGAGTCAGGGCTATTTCTGAAGTGACCTGTCCTAAGTGGAAACAAGATTATAGGTCATATGTACTTCTAATTAATCAGAGCTCTCCAGGTAAATCATTCATATCTTGGGAGAGGAGGGCAAAGGTTATCCCCGCCTGCTTTGAACAGTTAAATAAATCTCAGTCATCATGTACTGAGAAATCTACTTACAGTCAAACTTTCTTAATATCACTTCTGTTTCTAGCATAAGCCCCTTCTGGACACACACATGCATATATGCCTCTTTTAGTGTTAGAGATCTACTGCCTGATACCTCTCGGATCTTGCACAGATCCTTGTTGCAAAGTTGCAAGAATTATGCTTAGAAGAATAAAATTGTTAAAGGCTGAACCTGATTCTAATTTACATTATCTGCTTTACACCACTGTTTAAATGGGCCTTAAGAATGGTGTGACTATAACTTATTCTACTTTACTCTGGCCTGGGTGTAAATGGAAATGAGGTCCTATATCTACTGTGCTTTGTTTTCTACAAGCCTCCTAGAGAACACTCTGCTTGAGGGATGCCATCACTCCCACCTCCACCTATCCCCCACCCCTTCAGTGTATCATATCCTTTTAAAGGAAATCCTCTATTTGCCAATTTGTGCATTTTAGCTGTGACACAGTTTCTTCTAAATGAATAACCAGCAAGGAAAAGATCCTGATGAAAGAATGTATTTACCGTATATCAAAGCTGTGTGTTTTAGATCTTCACACTCCCCGTTTATTTCAAAGCAATTATGTCTGAGAGAAGATTCCCAGTGGGCGTGTACATAAATAGCTTTAACATTCTCTTCAAGCTTTTATGAGCAAGACACACAGGAACTAAAGCTAGCTCTTATCTGAGCATGCCCCCTGCTGAAATGGGAATGCTGAAGTTGATTAAGGAAAGCTAACAAGTTTATGGAGCTTTAGTTGGATCAGTAAACATTAACCATGTAATACCCCAGAGAAGAAGGCCTGTGTGTAAATTTTGTTTTAATATAATTTTTGTAATTTGCTTTGGGTTGTCATATAACTTTATATTTCTCTTTTCTTGCTAGTACCCTACTCCCCTCATTCCCTCATGAATAGTTTTTCATACCTCTTCTGGTTAATATACTGGTGGTCAAAATGGCAAACTATGTCAGACTAATTTTCAGGGAATCCGAGAAATACAGGACTGGAAGAGACCTCAAGAGTCCATGCCCCCCTGTCGAGGCAGAATTAAATATACTTTTTGATGATGCTAGCAACCTGGTTGGTCCTTTCCCCTTAATAGCCCTAAGAACAACGTTTTCAGAAATGCCTAGATCCATTTTCAAAAGTGATGTTGGCACCTAAGTGCCTAGCTTGCTTTTGAAAATTGTACTCGGGCTTCAGTTATTCTGAAAATTTGAGTTTAGATGTGCAACTAGAAGAAGGCACTTTGGTCAGTTGCTTTAGCTTTATGTAGAAGCTTCCCATGTCTGGGCCTTAGTTTAAAAACCGAAGTTGAAATTCTGTAAGCCCCATGTTCGTAACCCTCATTTTACTCCACATTCCGCAGAGGATGGCGCTGAATTACCTGAGCTGAAGAATTCTTCATGAAATACCATAGGGATAGGCCTAAAACAGATGGACTGTAGGAGCCACAGGGCTGGGAGCTGGTGGGTGTAAGTTTTTCCTAAAGCACTTAGCACAATGGTGCTGTATAAATGGTAAAAAGATGGGAAGAAGGTGAGGCGAGCACACTGGTATCCTTGTTTGTTCCAGGCTAGGGACTAGAGTTGAGGAACAGGTCAGGCAACTCTGCTGTTTGGCTTACCAGAAATTGATAACTTTCCTTTGCTAGAATTCCCAGTCAGGACCAGGAAGGAGAGAGAGCACTGAGTTGTGCTGTCAGGGAAGAAGCTTGGTCAAATTTAGAGCTGAGTTCTATTCCTGTCTGGTTGACTTGTGTGGCCTTGGGTAACTCACTCAGGGACAGTTGCTTTAGGATATAAGAACCCTGAACTTCCATTGAGACTACTGCACATCCTCTTATGCCCAGCTTTTAAATGACAATAACCCTTATCTTTGGGAAGTGCGCTGAGATCCTTGAATGACTGACTTTTTACAGAATGCCTGTAATGCTGGTTGATCATGGCAGGAAGCTAATTGTCTGTCCAGCCTTCACCCACCAGGCTGAAGGGCTTGAGCTCATTTCATAGTTGCTTAGAGTTTGTCTGCACATGAAAATTGATTTGGAATAAGGCAGGGTGTGAATTTAAAGCAGAGTAGCTATTCTTGAGTAACTGCATTTGTAGACCCGCTTACTCTGGACTAAGAGTGCCGTTTTCTGGTGTAGTTTTTAATTAAATTAAGCAACTTTGAAATAAGTCAATCTTATTCTGGAATCATGGAATCATTTAGGAAAAGCTATTCCACTCTTAATTCACACTCTGCAGCGTTCCGAATTAGCTTTCATGTGTAGACAAGCCTTAGTGAATGTTACAAAAAGAAGACAATAAGGCTTTGTAGGGGGGAGTTCAGTATTTAGTGCAGTCTTGCTCTGAGTCTCCCTTGGGCGTAGAGGCTCCCTTAGCATCTTGATTTTTGGCTTGGCCAGTTAGCAAAGGGTAAGAGAGAAAGAAGTTAATCTGGAGTCGTACCTGAGGGCTGGTGCCGTTGCATTTAGCGTCTGAAATCTGCAATATTTATGAAAAAGTCATGAAAATCAACTGCCTCCCTTAGACCAAAAATGTATTCTATTAAATGTGTGCGAAAGTACTGAATATGCACCATCCTTTTCTTTAGGCAAAATATTGGCTTCTCAGGCAGCAAATTCCCTCTGCCCAAACTGAATGCTGTGGGTACTTATCTCTGAGACTGAATAAGCTGTATTCTGTTAATATTAGCAGGACAGAATGACTGCAGCCTGAGCTTTCAGCATAAAGTTTTATTTAATTTCCAATTGGAGGTTTAGATAAACAATCTGATTCCTGCCTCATTAATGCTTAATCTAGTGTTAAATAATCTACAATTTTGGCTTCCTCAGTAGCTCCTAAAAAATAGAGTGCTATAATGTATTGCAGCAAACCAGTGGAAGTTTAGAAATGTCACTGTGTTTAAGGCACAAAGACTAGTGAGGTATTTGTCCTCTGTACAGTCAGTACTGTTTGTAATTAAGCTAACAGCCTAATGTTTGTCCAGCCCACTTGTAAGCAAATTAAAGGTAATGATTTTCTCTCACTGTATCTGGTCAAATAGTAGATGTTCCTTTAACAAAGGGAATGGAATAATTACTTAGGTGAGGGTCTTTTTCACTCCCTTGATATAAAATGATGGATTAGCCTTGCATCAGCTTTTTCACAATCAAGTATAACATAACTTATTTTCACCAGTAGCCAAACTTAACTGTGTGTACGTGGCATGGACAGTATTACTCACTGTCCTCCTTTCCCACAGGAAATATATTTTGTTTGGACAGTATATTCTCCTAATGATGGGCTATTAATACACAGTTTGGTTCTGGTGCAATATTTCTCAAGTTGCCTTTGCTTCAGCAGCATAGAGCACTCGAATAAGGGTAAGCTATGTATAGTTTTTTTTGTTCAAATGCCATACCTTTTTCCTTAATAACTTGTTCTACCCCTGATGCAGTCAGAGCTGAAATTTTCCATTAGAGTTTGAAATGACTGCCAACATAAACAGCCAGCGCTTCTTTTGGTTTCAGCTCTCCTCATTGCTGCTAGTGTTTCCACCCTATGGATACTGCAGTAGGAGGGTTTTATTCTTGTTAAAACAGGGACCAGGCTTCAGACTATTAAATCTGATGACCTCACACTTTTCTTTTTTTCTGCAGTCATAGCAGATATCCCACTGGGCTTTAGTCCAGTGTGAACAACAGGCTGCGGGAAGGGTTAGTTGCTCTCCCTGTGTAAGTGAACCATTGATTCGTTTGCATAACAAACAAACAGAAAAACCCACACTTCAGTAGGGAACATGTTGGCTAGTTGGTTTCTTTTTTTACCCAGCGAGTGACTAGCTTTGCTGATTAATGGAACCCAATATATTAGTGTGTCTGTGCTCGAGGTATAGTAGCCTGTTAGGCAGTCATGCAGTGGCTGACTTTCCACTGCACAACAGGAGCAGACTGAACAAGTCATTGAATTTTATGAAATGTTTAACTTGAAGGAGCTGAGCCCAAATGGGAGAGCATCATAGATTTAAGTAAAAAGAACGAGGAGTACTTGTGACACCTTAGAAACTAACAAATTTATTTGAGTATGAGTTTTCGTGGGCTAAAACCCACTTCATCAGATGCATGGAGTGGAAAATACAGTAGGAAGATATACACCTCTACCCCGACATAACACGACCTGATATAACACGAATTCAGATATAACGTGGTAAAGCAGTGTTCGGGGTGGGGGGGCGAGGCTGCGCTGTCCGGTGGATCAAAGCAAGTTCAATATAATGCGGTTTCACCTATAATGCAGTAAGATTTTTTTGGCTCCCGAGGACAGCGTTATATGGACGTAGAGGGGTGTGTGTGTGTGTGTATATATATATATGTGTGCGCGCGTGCACACATGCAAACACACCCACCCACCCACTATGAAAAGATGGGGGTTGCCATACCAAGTGGTATTGAGCTGAAAGCTGTTTACAAAGACCAGATATTTATCTATTGAGGGGGGTTCAATAATGTGTATTCACCATGGTTTGGCTTGATTTTAGATGAGGAAACATTTGACTGTTAAACCTAATGCAGACTCTATTTTATTGGATAGTAAAACAAATGGAAGGTTTGGAAAGGTATTAAAAAAGTTCTGATTACGTCTGTGTTTGTCCACTCAGGAAATTATTCCATATTTCATAACACAGATTAATAGAAAGTCCATTTCTAAACCAGGACTGCATGTTGGACAACCTCTTAGTTTGGGCTGTAGTTCTTATTTCATGCTTTATATACCATACGCTTTCCTACACTTTCTCTCTCGCTCTGTTGCAAAGTTTTTTCTTTCTGTTCTGTTGTGGCAGGTTGTATCCTAAAGGCATACATAATCCGTTATTTAAATCTTCTTTCTGAACTCTGCCTATCTACATTGGACAAGCTCAGTTTCATGCCTCAGTGTCACCCATGTATGGCCATTAGTCTAATGACAAGGTCACACCTTGGGTTAGTCTACATGGAGCCAAAGACTACCCTTTCGTGTATGTGTGCCACTGCCATTGATTTCAGTAGGAACACCGAGGTCCAGGGGCATAATCTGGCCTGTTTACATTGATTTTTCTAAAGTTTATGTTGTGCTTTTAACAGCTTTTCCCCCATTTTCATCAAATTAATTTGTTCTGGTGATATTAATAACTTTCCATTCACCCTGCTCCCCTCCCCCACTTCCCATCAAATTACTTTTAAAAACGTTAGACCAAATTAATTTGAAACTTTTAACAGCTCAGGGTCTGAGCTGCTCCTTCGAGTAGCATACTGAAAACCTTCATAGGTGAAGCAACCAGGGACAATAAAAAGTTTCATTGTGTCCGTTGGACTCTCTAGTTCTGTGTAGTATGGGCAGTAAATCAACTCTTTTGTTTGCACAGTGATTCTGTTTTCTAGTTTACTTATGCGATTGAAAACCATTGTTTATTTTACTCTGCAGGTTTAGAGGTAGCTAGAGGTAAAATATATTGTTGCAAGCAAAAGAGAACCATTAGCCAATTGCATCTTGTTCTGTCAATGAGCCAGTGAGCACAATTCTTGCTTCGGTGGGGAAAAATACCTACTTGGAGATCTAAGCCAAGAATATTTGAGAAATTGATGCAATATTGCACAACTTTCTCTTTCAGCAATTTAGGAAGAACGATGTTTCTGTGACTCTTGGTAATTCTGTTACACAGACACACTGTATTTTCCTTACCCTCTGTTTGATTTGCTATCATAAGACATTTTATTGTCTTGGTGGTTTAATTTCTTATTGAATCGTGAGTTCTCATTCCATGTCCATGCTATAGGAACAAGAATCCCTTTGAAAAGAATGTTTCAGTTTTCAGCAATGGAATTTCTGAATTTTACATCTTCCCTTTCTTACAAGAAAAGGTATTAGCTTTTCTTTCTTTGTAGCAGCTGAAACTGTACCAGATCCTCAGGCATCAATCAAAGGGTCCTGGGAATCTCAGATATTTAAAGTAGGTCTCTCCTTAGATGTTTGCACAATTTTTTCTTCTTTTCCTGTTGAGTTTCATCTATCCTGACAATCATTTTCCACAGGGTTGGAGCAGCAAGCCCATCATTTTGGTTTGCTTTCTTCCCAGTGCAGAGGGTGAAGATATGCTTTAGAACGTGGATGTGGTTTTTAAAAAGGAAAAAAAAGAGAGGCTCCTGAAGCAGCATCTTGGTTTGTGAAATTTCCAGTCCAGGGATTGTTGACTCACCTATAAACTTTAGATAATAGGGTATAATGCTGTAGAGTTTGGGTAACTACACAGTGCCAAAGAAGCTCTGTTTAGCTTTGCATGGTGTTTTGGTTTTTGAAAAATATCCTGATAATCTGTTAGGAAAATATGGACACTTCAGATTACGTTTTCAGCAATCAATAGGATTATTATTCAGATAATAGTAGGCACAGAGAGAGCACTACAAAAATAATCCTATTGATTGTACTTATGATCCCCATTACTGTTGAATCAGAACACCTCACGGTCTTTAATATATTCCCACTTCACTGTACAACACCACTGTGAGGTAGAAAAGTAAGTATGGTTACCCCATTTTGCAGATTGGAAGCTGAGACATAGTAAATGAATTGCTCGAGGTCATGCAATGTCTGTGGTGGAGCAGGGAGTTGATCGTACAACTCCCGAGTCCTGAGCACCTTAACCACTGGAGTTTTTGCTCTCTGCTAGCACAAAGATTCATGTTCCTGGTCTCCAGTAAGATCTCCCATCCTACAGTTGTTTGGTTATGCTCATACTGAGTTGAAAGGCATTGCTGTATTTTAAGAGCCATGATCATCTGTGCTGGAGGAATGCATTTGCAGAAGGAACCTGAAAGTCCCTGTCTTGCAGAGAAGTGTGTTACAACAGAATTTCTCTACTTCAAGTAATACGAAGTCTTTAGAAAGCAAGTGCTGAGAGCTGTGGTCCTCTGACTAAGCCTTCTGTCCCATATTTTCCCTCCTAGACATCTAGTGGACATAATAACTTAATCCAGACTGGCATAGGGACTGGTGCAGAGAAGATTGAGGGCCTGACCCTCAAGCCATGGATATGAAGTCCATTAGTCCACATTATAGCACATTGTGAAACAGTGAATTCTCAGGTGATAAAATCCACACAATCCCATTCTTGGGTTGTTATTAAAATACATGTAAATATTTTAGCGTAGCAGTCATTGCTATTTTTAAAATGTATGCGAAAGTGTTAGCTACGTGTGTGCATTGGTTTTATTGGGGCTGGGGGGGGGGAGTAGTCTTTGGTTTTGGGCCAGATTTTGTTCTTACCTACACTCAGGAGGCCAATGAATGGATGACATGGATAGAGTTTTTGCTAGGCTTGTTCCATGCTTATGTTTGAGGAGCAAGCAGATGTGTTGCCTATCAAGATTTCCTTTCCCCTCCTCTCCTCCCTCGTCTCCCTGTTATGTTATGAGCGTTAGTAGAAGTGCCCCCCCCCTCTTATGGAGAGGGCCAAATGGAGTTGCAGTATTGTAACTTATGCCAAGTATACTGAAAAAGACTCATCCAAGTATTGCTGCAAATGTGGTGTGTTCTCTGTTTCTGGGGTAGACTGTATTAGCTCTCAGTGTTGAGATTTGCAGGAGGAGATTTTCTTGATCTATCAAGTCCCAGAAGTAAAAAATGACATTTTCCTCCCCATCATGTGTTCCCTGATTGTGAGAGGATCAGGGTAGTTGGGAGTTTCTTGGGAGTTCGGTTTCCAGGACATGTGGTTCAGTGGAGCAAACATGTTTCGGGGCAAGTGATTGTGTGCCAGGAAAAGATGATCAGATTTTGGCACTGAGTAGACAACCTTTTTATGTTTCATGCCCACCACACCGGGCATGAAATTAACTTTCTTCTCACACAACAGCTCGCTGGCCTTAAATCACTACTTCCTAGCCCAGATGCACTGTAAGAACCATATCCACAGTGCTATCTTGGCATAAAATCAGCCCCCCCCAATACATTATTCAGTCTTAAATATTCCTGTAATATGCTGCTATAACTGTGCTGTGAGAGTCAGACAATGATAATTTTAGGAGACAGATGCACTCATTTGTTCTTTTTGTTTCAAACCAGCTGTAAAAAGCAAATGCTAGGCTTGATTACTAGCTTCTTCTAGCCAAGGAAAACTCCCTGGAATTTTACAGCTTCTAGAATAAATTGGGAACGGAGAGTTATGGGCCAGTGATTTTATTTGAGGGGTCTGTGGCATGAAGGGAGCTGAGGTGGTTTGTTGAGTTACCAGAACCTTGTGGTGGTGGTATACCTCCGTAGTTCACAATATGTTTATTTAATATGGCATACAGAAATGCAGTCTCTTTCCTCCAGTCTTCCTCTTCTGCTCCAAAACTCTTCCTCACAGGGACGTGCTCACTGCAGAAGTTTGATAGAGTCAGATTTTTTTGCAGCGGTAGGTGGATTATGGAATGGTGCATTTCTTTGTATAAACATCCATCCCTTTCATTGCAACAAACTGTTAGGGCTCAGTCTTGCTGTTTTCTTAACTTCCGTTGAAGTCAATGGGAGATAGGGTCTTGAACTTGCACCATTGATATCTGCAGGAGCAAGTCCTTGTAGCAGTGAATACCTTGCAACATCAGGTCCCTCTTGAGATTTTAAAAATAATTAATTGTGAGTTATTTTTATTTCCGTTCTGCTTTTTTAAGCCTTTAGGGTTCATGTTTTTCATCTTTTTGTCTACAACTGTGCGGTCTAGAAATTACCTTTTATTAAAAATAAATAAAATAAAACCTGAGACTATCCTGTAATCACCTGACTCCAGAAACTGAGACTTTAAGGAAAAGTACCAAATATCACGAGACTTGTGGTAAAATTGCAAGAGTTGGCAGTGCTGGGGATTGGAAATTCTTATTTCTTTTGACCATCTGCTAAAGGCAGAATTGGCAGGGAACATTTCCCTCTCCCTCCCACACTTCAGAGAGACTGTGACAAACAGAGTAAAATATCAACTACCCCCAAAAAGTAGGTGACAAATGTCTCCTTACCACAGTGAAATCCATCACTCTCTTCATCTGGACAGAATGTTTTCATTTGATTTTGCTCCCATTTTCCATGCTCCTTTCCCTCCCCCAGCTTCCCTGACAGGAGCTGAATTATTTCTTGTGGTGCATCTGAAACCCTAATCTTTAAAGAAAAGGATGGTGCATTCCATGTAATAAAACAGAGCGCTTTCCCCCTTCCATCTTGAGAGTCCTCCCTGTAGTTTAATTCTGTGCCTGCTTTGTGCCTAAAGCCTGTTCTAAGTCAGAGCTAGCGCATCCCAGAGGAACTCTTGATTTATTTTGCTAACTCTGCCCTTCTCTCTCTGTGGTTCAGAAACCTTTAATGATCTGTGAAGCTCCAAGAGTTCAGAGCAAAACAGTAGTAGTTTTAAGAACCTCCCCTACTACATAACAGTCCTAACACTTCCCACACGCTGGGTTTTTGACCTCATGAAAGGCTGACCTCCTACAAATTTTGGTTGTACAGCAAGGCATCTTGGGCCGGGGCTCACAAATGCTATTGTGAAATTAAAAAAAAAAAAAAGTTGTAATGAAAATTCTGGGCTCTTGGCCAGAGAATAGGTTGTGATAGAGTGAAAATGTTTCTTTTGCCCTTTGTTATTGCTCCAGCTTTGATTAGCTTTGTTTCCAGTAAGCTTGATTATGTTCCCTTTATTTTTTTGTGACTAAGGAGGTGATCCTTCCTAAAGCTGCATCTTTCATTACCCAAACTGCAGCAGTTGGAAGGAATCTGAGAAATAAATCCTGCCAACCAAGAAACCCTCACAAAACACTGCAAACAAATCTCTTTTGCTCCCTCTTTACTTACATTTTCTCCAAAGCTGTGAGAGGGACAGGCCCACCACTCTTTCATTGCCTATCCTCCATGTATTTCCTTCCAGAAAGTCTCTGCCCACCTTTCAGGCAGTCAGAACTAACTGCAGAGTAAACCTTTTGAATCTTTATTTAAAAAAATACTAACAAACTATGATGTGCACACTGAGAAGCCCCTCTTGGCTTCCCTCATTGTCCCTTCTCATAGGGGTAGGGTAAGAACTGACCTGACACTACATGCTCTTTTTATGAGGTGAGGTTTCCCATGTGTCTCTCGGAGTCTAATATTGTCATACGTGTCTCTATTTTCATGCCCTCAGCCAAGCATCACAGATGGACAATGTTGTGCAGGCAAGAGGATAATACAATATCCTGAGAATTCTAGGGCACTGGAGGAGAAAATACAGTAGGCACATGAACATAGTAGATACAACATGAAATTCAATAAAGACAAGTGCATAGGAAGGAAAAATTATATGCACAACAACAAAATACAGACTAACTGACTAGGCAGTAGTCCTGCTGAGAAAAGCATCTGGGGGCTATAGTGGTTCACAAACCGAATAGGAATCAACAACGTGATGCAGTTGCAAAAAAGGCTAATATCATTGAAATGTATTAACACAAGTGTCGTATGTAAGATACAGGAGGTAATTGCTCCAATCTGCTTGGCACTTTTGACGCCTCAACTGGAGTACTATGTCCAATTCTGGGGGCCACACTTTGGAAGGATGTGGACAAATGGGAGAGAGTCCAGAGGAGAGCAACAAAAATGATAAAAGGTTTAGAAAACCTGACCTACTAGGAAAGCTTTTAAAAAAAAAAAAAAAAAAACCTGGGCATGTTTAGTCCTGAGCAAAGATGACTGAGGGAGGAACCTGAGAACAGTCTTAAAATATGTTAAGAGGATGATGATCAATTGTTCTCTATGTCCACTGAAGGCTGGACAAGAAGTCGTGGGCTTAATGTGCATCAAGGAATATTTAAGTTAGATATTAGAATAAATTTTCTAACTGTAAAGATAGTTAAACTCTGGAATAGGCTCCCAAGGGAAGTTGTGAAATCCCCATCAAGGGAGATTCTTAAGCACAGGTTGGATTAACACCTTTCAGAAGTGATCTAGATTTACTTTGTCCTGTCTCAGCTCACAGGGCTGGACTTTATGAACTCTTGAGTTCTCTTCCAACCTTTCATTTCTATGATTCTGTGGTTGTATGCTCCAAAGAGTTTAAAACACTTCTGTATTTCTTGCATCATCCCCAGTATTTTCTATGCAGTAGCATAAACAGAATGTCTACAACTTTTTATATTTTTTGCATATTTCATCTCTCAAGTTATCTATTTAAGTTGTGAAATAACATCACCATTACATTTTCATCCCTCAGTATCTCAACCCTGGCCTATTTAATCACAATTTTTGCCTGCTGTTATTCTTGGTGTTTATAACAGTCCTTGCATCTTTTTTGTTTGACAGCCCAAGGTGGGAGAAAGAGGAGTGATGATCTCAAGTAAATTAAAATAACTTATTATTTTTGAGGATCCAAACACATGCTCCATGCATTCATTTTCCTTGCATATGAGGGAGAATGAGTGCGGGTGGAACCTCATCAGAGTATTTTGACTTCATCACGGTTTGTGTGCTCACTGGATTGTGCCACTGTTGATTCGTGTGCGGTGTCTTTCAGTGTTGATGGCGGTATTTCACTAAGGTCTTGCCTGATTTCCTTTCAGTTTAGGCCATGCTTCCTGCCCAGAGTTTTCTTTCATTATATTAAAGTATTAGAGCTGGAATGTTTTATGGTTTATATTCTGGAAGATCATTGCTTACAGAAGCACGTATCATTGTTTTTGTGTTAGGACCTTGCTTATGACCTGCAGAGTTTTATCTTTGCCGGATTCTGTGATTAAAAAATTGCACATCGCACCTTACACAACTTGTCTGCTCAAAGAGCATATGGGAAAATGCACTCTTTCTACTACCCGCTGTTCAGTCTGATCCTGCACGTAGAATAACTCTGTGGGTTGCATTTTTGGACTTTCACCTTCTTGCAATGAAGTGATATGGACAAAAGACCTTCTACTTTCAGTGTTGTGTTAAAGTTTTATTGATTTAACAGTTTCACCGTATATTATTCTGTGCCATTTCATGTGATAGGTTTTTGTTTCCTGGTTTTAGAAGTACATTCTTTTGTTGCAAGGATGAGAGCATTCTAAAAAGCATTTGTCTGCTCAACATGGGCACAGAGTGTTTTTTCTATTTATATGCTTTCAAGACCAGAATAATATTTTTGTTTCATAGAGAAATATGTTTCTTCTACTTGTAATCTTTCCCTGCCAAAATTACATGTGGAATTTTCTGCTAATGTAATTCCATTAACTTCAGTAGAGTTACACCAGCAGAGAATTTAACCCAACAATTGTGTGGGGTATGGTTTTTTAAAAAGGGTATTTTACTTAGCAAGTGTTGTATTTGACAGTGCTATGTCAATTGTCCAAGGCATAGTTGCAGATTGTAAACTGTCACTTAGTAATTGTAATTAGTGTAGTTGACTGAGGCGATACCTTAGGCCTTGATCTTGCAAACATTTACCTATGAGGACATCGACTTCCACTGATTTACACATTTAAAGCTTGTGTGTGTGAGTATGAGCAGGGAAAAGTGCCCCTTCCACTCTTCTCCTATCCCTGCTGCTTTATAGTACAAAATATACTATGAACTTCTGTCGTGAATCCCAGCTCATGAGTCATGACCGTCTAAATAACCATACTGGCATGTTGGAATTGCACTTTGAAAGGTCTTCTCTGCTCCCTCCTGTAATAGGTTAAAGTTAGCATATATATCTTACATTCCTAGATTAACATAAGTAACGCTATTGCACTCCTTGGTTTCTGCTGTTTGCTTTCCCCAAACCAGTGTTGTGTGTTGGGGGTGGTGGTTGTTTTTTTGAACGTATGTAGTGTTGTAGCTGTGTCGGTCCCAGGATATTGGAGAAACAAGGTGGGTGAGGTAATACGTTTTATTGGCCCAACTTCTGTTGGTGAGAGAGACAGGCTGTTGAGCTACACAGAGAACATGAGTTTAGCTTTGACCTTTTCAAGCAAACTGTGAAAAAGCTGTGAGAGATTTTTAAAATTAGGTTTTATTACACTTCTGATTGCTTTCGTTGTCATTTATGGTTTGAAAAGGGGCACAGAATCCTGCTGGCAGTAGATACACAGCCTTTCTTAGCATACTCTTCAGTCTTGGTTTGTGTTCCCTATAAAGGTCAGATTGAAATGGGCTAGAAAAATCAGTGAATAACAGGGACCACTTTCTTGGAATAGTAGACATCCTGTTGGTTCCAGGCTTTTAGTTATGTTTGCTCCTGTTGCTATCCAGGAATCCATCTTGTTGCCTTTGCTGCCAGAAAGACTCACTTCTGTTGCTTCTTCACCAGTTGTTCCTTACTCGTCACCCTTCGACTGTTGCAACTTAAGCACCATTGGTAAAAACACAACAGGTCCAAATCAGTTGGTGGTTGTAGTTTGACCTCACACTGAAGTTGAGTAGATCCACTCATGAATTATTCTTGTCTGGGTAAAAGGATCAGAAATACCAGATTCAGTTTGGAAAGTATCCTTTAGTTCTTCCTTCGCCCCAAACCTCACCTTCATCTGCAGCAAGCAGAAAGGATTTCCATTTGGTTTCATTAGAGAAGTGTCCTTGAAGGACAGCAGGAAAACTGTTTCCTCCCTGTTGTTTTGCTCACTTCATTAATTATTAATATTAACATCGCTTGCTTGAGGACTTGCTAGGTTCCTTGGCAGCTCTTGTTTTTCTGCTCCATGCAGGATCTGTTAAGGCTGGGATACCTGCCCTCCGAGAAGCAGACAGGCAAATAGTAGGTTGTAGTCACTTTCATCTTATTTGAGAAGGAACATTGTGCACCCATTAATTAAGTCTTCTAATTGGGTAACAGCCCTTTGTGAAAGATTTATACTTTGCTTTGAAGAATTTCTTCAGGCCTTCTGTAATTCAGTACCTCTTGAATGATTTGCTGTAGATCAATGGTTTTCAACCTTTTCTCATTTGTGGACCGCTTAAAAAAAAAACAAAAAAAACCTGAATGGAGGTGTGGATCCCTTTGGAAATCTTGGATATACACTGTGGACCCCAGGTTGAAAGCCACTGCTATAGATCAGGCAACTAGGGCTGCCAATTTTCTGATTGCATAAAACCGAACACCCTTGTCTTCCCCTGCTCCCCCAAATCGCTCACTCTCCCCCACCCTTGCTCGTTTTCACCGGGCTGGGACAGGGGTTGGGGTGCAGGAGGAGGTGGGCTCTTGCTGGGGGTGTGGGCTTGGGCCAGGGATGAAGGGGCAGAGGGTTGAGGTGCAGGAAAGGGTGAGGATGCCAGCTGGGGGTGCAGGCTCTGGGGTGGGGCTAGGGATATGGGGTTCAGCATGCAGGAGAGGGTTCCGGGCTGCACAGAGACAGGGCAGGCAGGGAGCCTGCTTTAGCCCGACTATGATGCCAAATGGACTTTTAACAGCAACTGGAGCCACGAAGGTCCCTTTGCCCGGTCGAAAACCAGACATCTGTCAACCCTGGCAGTGCCTCCTCCCCAGCCTCCGTGTGCTGCAGTCCTGACTCAAACTGTTCACTGGCTTTAGATCTTCACTGATTTGCACTGACTTGGATACCTGTTGCAAATTTTGTGGTGTGCTACTAATCAAACAAACCACGAAAGAGAGGCTAACAAACCACAGAGAGAGACATGAACATTTAATTGGCAATTGTAGCAGAGTTTTAATTAAGAAGTTACTTGACAGTGTACTAGTAAATGCTCTGTAGTACGTTTGGTAAAACAAGGAAGTGTTGGTGGAAACATTGCTTAGAGCATTGTCCCTGCTGCTAAATCTTTGCTGAGAGGTGAGGAGAGGCTGCCAGGTTTTATTGAGCTTCATACTTTGATGTTCATGGAAATTAAGATTGGTCACCCTAAAAAAAATGAACAGCAGTAATTTTTAAAATATATTTTGATTTTGTACAGTATCTGTACGTATTATTTGGGTCACTAAAGTAGCACTGTGGTGTGGTGCTTCATAAATATTTCCCCTCCCCCCCCAAACTAAAAATCTTCTAAAAGGTTAACTTTGAAGTGTGCATAAGGCTTCTCTTTTGGCCCAGGCTCATCAAGAGACTTGTGAGGCTTGGCAGTGAGCGGAGGTTCTGAGTTTTTGGTTGGAGAATGTAACTTCCTTATATTTTTGCTATGATTTTGGTATGGGTCCTTGTGTTCCAGAAGTGATTGTGGGAAGACATGTTATACACATTCAGTTTTTGAGAGAGAGGTTCATTGGCACTCAGCGTTTGGGGCAGGGGCTCTTTCATTGCTGTACCACAAAGAGAGATGTAAACCACTGCATCTTTTAATACGTGCTCCTTGTCCCATGTATTTCATCTACTAAAAAGCCCTTAGAATCCTGTACATCTGTCCAGGAAAAAGGCTTTTAGCTTCCTGAAGCCAGTCCCTTGGTCAGAGGCCAAATAGGAAACCAGCAGTGGTTTAATGTACTAAAGCATTCAATCTAATGTTCCAAAAGAATAGGTGATTTCCTATTGCGCTTAAAAAAAAAAATCAGTGAAATGAAATAGTATTTGTTTGAGAGTATCGTGTTTGTTTCAGAGGGGAAGCTGGCCTATGCTATCTGTTCACCCTCCTCCTCCATACAGATACCATGAGATGATTTTATAGGAAAAGCATAGGTAGGGCCCTACCATATTCACAGTCCATTTTTGTAAATTTCACGGTTATAGCATTTAAAAAATCTTAAATATCTGAAATCATAAAATTCAAATCTTAAATGTCATGGAGTTGTAACAAAGCATGAATATTTATTGAAAAATGGCAAAATACAAACATGTAAAGCCCTTATGTCAGCATTTCTCAAACTGGGAGTTCCGACCCAAAGGGGGTGGGTAGGAGGGGGCAGGGGTCACAATACTGCAACTATTATTTCTGCTCTGCCTTCAGAACTAGGTAGCTGGAGCATGGCAGCTGCTGGATGGGTGCCAAGCTCTGAAGGCAGCACAGCCTTTGGAGCTGGATTCCCAGCCAGCAGCTGCTGCACTCTGGCCTCCCAGCTCTGAAGGCAGTGGTACCACCAGCCAGCAGCGCAGAAGTAAAGGTGGCAATACCTTACTATGCCACACTTACTTCTGTGCCACTGCAGTCAGACCTCGGCTCCAGGCCAGCAGCTGCTGCTCTCTGGCCACCCATCTCTGAAGGTGTCACAAAAGTAAGAGTGACAATACTGCGACCCCTTTACAATAGGCTGGAGATCTCCTTTTGGATCGGGACCCCCTGCTTGAGAAACACTGTATACCTGTATATACTTTTACCATATAGCATAAAAGAGTATAGTATAGGGTAAAAGTACACAAAAGACCAGATTTCACGGGCCGTGACACGTTTTTCACGGCCGTGAACTTGGTAGGGCCCTAGTCATAGGACTGCTCCCAGGTTTGGTGTTGCTTTTGTCTATCACATACAGGTGACAGTTCATGAAATGTGCTCTCCAGCCCTGCTCAGCTGAGCTCCCTTTCCTTGTTGCAATATGCAGAGTTTTTTTTCCAGTTAACTGTGTCTTCTCATTTCTCTCCTATTATGGAAAATGGTTATAAGATTGGAATGTGTGCACAGCCTTCTGACTTTTTGACTGGGCTCATCATGTGCACTTGTATATGCCTTTCTGCTGAGGAGGTTGGCACAAATAGTAGCCAGAATAACAGCACCGGGATTTTAATTACCAATAGCACAAAAAATTATTCTGAGTGAGTTTAATTTAAAGTTGTTTTTTCCCCCTGCTGATGAAAGGCACTGGATTGGATGCCTTCAGAGCTATCACAGAAGAGGAAAAACTAGTGCTGTGGCAATGAAAGTGTCTCCAACCACTTATGCCATTGCATCTAAATCCTGCCCTGAAGAAATACTTCAGCGGCTGAGTTTGGTCTCCATAACCCATTCAGTTCTTAGCCTCTGTCCTTTGACTGCCAAGGTGGGGGGAAAGGGAGAGTAGGCAGCTGTTAGGGCCGGTGATGATGGTAGCATGTTTGTGAGATAAATACCTGTCTGCTGGCAACTGGATTCAGACTAGCGGGCACATTTCATGTAAGACACCGAAGTTGTTTATTTAATATTTGAAATAAAATGGCACATTTCAGCATGCTGTGTTGTTTTTTGATTTTCTTGTTAGAAGATGGAGTTCACATTGCTAGCACTAGCAAATATTCATCCTTTGTTAGAAACCAAGGATGTGCAGAAGGACCTATTAAAAGTGGCAGTAGTTTGGATTTTAAGAGAAATATTACTGTTGGCTTGTCTACATGGAGAATCTGACTGGCAAAACTATAGCGGAGCAGAGTAATTCTAGCAGAATAAAGTCCACATGGGATGTTATACTGGCATAGCTATAGCAGTAGTATTATGCAGCTGTAGTTCTGCCAGTTAATTTCTCCATGTAGGCAAGCTTTTATATATTGTGGAGGGAGTCAGAGTTTGAGACTGCAATGCCAGTTTATTTCGGTCTGCCCAAAAAGATTATTAAAACTATAGATGTGCATTCAGGGACTGGTGGTTGCCAAGTGCATAGGCACTAATAGATTATGACAGTATTACTCTCCCTGAAAAGAAAGTTAGAGTTTTTAAATGGATAGTTATTATTAGCCTTCTGGAGATCATTGACTGATGTGTCATGGCCCACCCATCCCATTTAAGATGTTAAAAATGTGGAACTAATTACCTGGTGATTGCTTGGCAATCTTCTTTCTCTGTCTAACATGTGCCACTGAGGTCATGCGCAGTGTGCCTCATGCCCCATTGATGCAAACGTATCCATTGCAGGTAAGTAGTTCTAACTTACATTATTCCTATTGAAAGTAAAAGTGGCCTTGAAGAAAATCTAATTGGGCTCTGTAGTGAGGCGGCCTGTCTCCCAGCCGCCCCAGAGAGGGATGAGCCCTTACGGATGCCAAAGTGGGCGGAGTCACTGGAGCCTGCGCCCGCCCCTCAGAGGTCACGGCGCAGGACAGGAAGTATAAAAGCCTAGCCCCAGGGCTCAGAAGCTGCCTGGCTGCCGAAGAGGCCAGATGCTGATGCCCTAGCTCCTGCTGGGGAGACTCCTGCCACCTGCGACCGACCCGAGGAGTGGCTATACCCGCAGAGACTGGACGCCGACCAGACGCTGGAAGAGCCCCTAAGCCGACCGGTACAAAGGGACCCTGAGGAGCTGCCCAGTTTACCCCTCGCTCAGTATCCCAAGGAGCCCATGGTGTGGGATGCTGTGGAAGACGCCACTGAGACACAGGTACCGGTAGAGGAGGAGTTCGGAAGCAGCCCGGGGGCAGCCGACCCTAGTCTGGCTGCTGCACACCCAGAGCCAATGTCACTGTGTTGTGGCCAGGATCCCCACTGACACAACGGGCTGCCTGCCGTTGTTAGGGCCCCGGGCTGAGACGCAGAGGAGTGGGCGGGCCTGCGTCCCCCCTGCCACCCCACTCATGGGTGGCAGTTCCCCCTCGCCCCTGCGCTCAGGTCCAGGAGTCTGGGCTTACCTTACTGAACTGTTTGCTCAGCCCCTGCCTGAGGGTCTGAGCCCTGAACTATTGTTTGTTGCCCTGCCTTGACCGAGGGCCTGGGCCTCCAAGACAAGACTATTGGCTCAGCCCCTGCCTGAGGGTCTGAGCTCCTGGCCGTTTCCTGACCCACCAGGCTAATTCACCAGTGCACGGGACTCGGGTAGTGAAGCAGCCTGGCTCCCAGCTGCCCCAGAGAGGGGCGAACCCCAACAGTGGACGTTTACAGGCTCCTATCTTACCTGGTAAAATTAGGTGTCATCTAAAATCTGAAGTTCTGTGAGAAATGTGTAAACTCTTGTTAATCAGTAAAGGCCCCTGTCCATATTTGATTTTCTCTTTGAAGTTTATAGTTAAATAAAGGGGCGGGGTTCTTTTTACTTTTACATCTCAGTGCTAGAATAGTATGTGGCAGTATTTGGCCTGTTGATATGGTAATCCCAGTGGACAGAAATTTCATATCTTCTCTCCCACTGTCTGCCAGCCATTGCCTGATTGACTGCAACTGTGGTGAAGAGGCTTGCAAGTATGAGGATGTAGAATTAGAAGGCTTTGGATCAATATAAATCCCTCCTATCTCTTAGTTTTGCTCATTTGCATGAGGTTCCGAGAAGATGTTAGCTCTCAGCAGCTGCATTGCTGCCTCAGTGGTGACCTCATAAGAGATCCAGGGGCTTCTGTCTCACCACTTCTCCTGAATGTATATGTGAGGCTATTAGGCAAGCTAGAATGCAGAGCATGGGCTGCAATGCTTTCAGTATGCTGATGAGAAATGTCTCTACATTTCATATGACCCAGTGACTTGGATGAAGTGCAATCCAGTCAAGACATGAGTAATGATAGAATGATGGGTGAAGCAACAACGGAGTGGGTGCAGGTGATTTCATCACCTCTCTTTGAAGGAGTATGCTTGCTGTTCCAGGAGACTTTGGAATTTAGGAATAATGTGAGAGTCAGATCTGCTCCTGGAGGTTCAGGTCGCACTCTATTTTTGCTATCTGCCTGGTGACATGTGGCCACTTCTTTTGGCTGCAGACCTTGCTGCAGTTATCCATTCCTTTGTAACCTCAGGAATAGAGAACTGCATTGAGTTTTATACAGGGCTGCATCATCCACACCTATATCTAATGACTAACTGAACTCCTCCCTGAGAGCTAACAAACTGGGCAACCTAGGACACTGACAGAAGCATGCAGTCTCAATGAACTCAATCCATCACGGCGCAGATGAGTTCTTAGCTATTTCTGGAAGGAGAGGGATTAGTGATGTTCATGGATATGAGAGAGCCGCAAAAAGTTCCTGACAGCTTCACGTGAAGGTGAGCAGCATTTTGGTATTACATTTAGCAGATAGTGCCAACCACAGGGCAAAACGCACGGTGGGGTAGAAATTCATGCCCTTACTATGAAGTTATTGCAAGTTTCAGAGGCAGGGGAGATTTCCCAGACTCGCACTACCATGCACAAATAAATCCCTTGGCATTTTCTGTCAGGTCATGCATGTTGCTTTTGTTTGTTGTCTGTGCATCTAAATTGTGTGTGTGTGTGTGTGTGTGTGTGTGTATATATATATATATATATATATTGAACCATATATAATATATATGTTGGAGCCATGCTGACTGTATGTTTTTGCATGTAGAATAGAAATCCTTGAGAACAGCTATTAAAATGTTATTTTCATAGCACCAGTATTAGTCTGTGTGTCACTTGCATCAGTCAGAAAGCTGCTCCACGAATGGCTGAAACTTTAATAGCAAACATCCCTTCAGGGTTTGTAATTTTCCAGACAAGATGGCCGAGTTGATAGAAATGTTTTCACCACAACCTTGCAGCAGATGTTTGCCCTGGTGCTGGCTTAACAAATGTTGAACATAATTCATTACTGCCTCCTCATCCCTATTCAGTGGACTCCTTATCTGGTGCGTTTTATAAATATTTTGTTTCAGGCTGTAATTAAAGCTACTAAAAAGAAGAACTGGCAGGAGGGTATAGTGGACTGTGTGTACAATTGCAGCAGCTGTCCTGTGTTGACAGAAAAGATCAATTGTTTCAGCGTTGCAGTTTCTGCAGAGCAGGGATGACTGAGGAGAGAGGCACTCTGCACGTTGGGGGAAGCAGTAGTTATTACTGTTATTACTTTTAATTTTATTTAACAGGCTAAGGAGCTTTAGACACAGTTTATGGGACTAGATTAATTTGATTCTTATTTGTACACTATAGTGTGTAAAGACAAACTCTTGCAAATGGTATGGAATCTGTAAAGATTTTTCTTTTTGCATCAGTAATTTTCTGTCATCAATTTTAGATCCAAATGTATGTGTTCAACACCAGGGCTCTGTGATTTTTGCAGTTTGCTTCTGTAGTTCCATGGCTTCAGAGAGGCTGAAACCAATGTACATGTAAGAGAAATGAACTCATCTCAGAATTTCTGCCCTGCTGTATAATTTCTTGTTAGTCTCTCATGTTTTAAAGGGTAGGATGTCACATTTGTTTTATTGGCAGGCGGAGAGCACTCTACCGTTGTGTCTCAGCTCTGGTCAGGAGAGGTATGATCCAGATCCCATGGCACGTTCAGGGGTTCTGATCTTGCAAGGAGCAAAATGCCCTCTATTCTCATGAAAGTCTTCAGGTGGTCTAACCTGAATTGGTCAGTCCAATACATTGGACTGAATTTGAAGCAGTGACCTAGAGATGAAAGTCTGCGTGTCCCATTTTCTGACCTCCATAATTCCCCTTTTTCTCTTTGCCGATGTGTGCATGTATCTGCTTGTATTCTTGATACCTCCATCCCACGGTATCTTGGATATTGAGCTATTGCTTGCATTGTTACATGGGCTGAAATACATCAACTAAACGTCCTCACACTCCCAAAGAAAATGTCAGATTCTTTTAATGCCAGGTTTAATTTATATTTTTGTGTGAGAGGGACATGTTTTAAAGATCCATTGATACTGTATGAGAAACTTGTAAAGCAAAATTCCAGGAAGCGCTGAGTCACTTTCTAGAGTACTTCCTCTCTTCTGAATCTCTCTTCCTTTATTTTTAGTATCACTTGCATGAGAATAACATCTGTTAGCATTTATCTGCTGCTCCTGTTTGTTACCCACCTGAAACCATCAGCCTCATGGTCTTGCAGTTATCTCTACAACAGCTAATAGTGATGGCAGAAACACAGGAAATCCCAGTCATGCTCTCGTTTACTTCATTGGAAGCAGAACTGGGTCATGGTCACTAACTCAGGTGAGGCATAAGCAGAAGGAGTGGACAAACTGTTGAGAGACAAAGATTCTGCTTTTGAAAAATCACTAGCAGTAAATGACAGGAAGAAAAATAGACATGAAAACTAGGTACTATGCTGACCTAAGTAGCTGGAAAGAAAGGTATTGAGAGATACAGGCAGATTATTTCTAAATACGGTATGTATATAATACATTGCCGGTCTGTAAAGTAAATTAAGTACATTATAGTTACCTAAATTTGGCCATGTGAGCCCTGTCTGGAGTCTGTTTTTTGTTGTTTGAGGGGGTATTCCACTAGAGTCAGCAAAATATCTGAACTGCCAGTTATTGCAAGATGGCTGCCTTGTACGGATGTGTCAACTGGTTGGGTAATTCAACACATTTATAGCCAGAAAGTGGCTTTTATCATTAGTCCGTGGTGCTTTAACAATCCTGGCAGAGACGGGGCCTTGCTGTTGGCAGAGCAGGATGCTACTAGCGCAGAAACTGGGAAAACACAGAGGGAGGAAAAGTTAAGCAGAAGGTGGAGATGATTGGAAGGCAAAAATGTTGCTACTGAATAACTTGAGGTGATTAATTGAAGTAGTAGGTGCCCTTAAGAGCTGAGGTGGCTGTCACTGCTATGATGCTTCTAATTAATGAAGAACTGCATACCAAGTTGAGAGCATATTTAGCTTATTAAACATTTCATATGGAAATCAAAGAGAGTCTGCAAGGCGTCAGCCAGAAAGAAACATTTTCTAACACATGGCTTTGAAAATGTGCTTCTTTTGGATGCACATCTAACCAAGCTCAGCTTTTAAAACATTATCATGCCTATCATTGCTGAATGGGGTAAGAGATAGCTTTAAAAGGCTTCTCTCCTTCCCTCCTTTCTCCCCCTCTCCATTCCATCAAAAGTGGGTAGCAAAAGATCTAACCTGCAGCTGGGTCTCCCACACTTATGTGAAAAAGAGCAATGTAACATGTTATGGGTCTCCAGGTATCTCACCTTGCTAGATCTGATTTCATGTTCTGAAATGTCCTGTGATGTAAAGCCTATGGTCTCATCCGTTGCCTGTCCCAGAGACCCTTCACTCCTATCCCCCTTGCAGCAATCACCTGACTGGAAAACTCCCCAGATCCTGGAAGTGTGGATTGACTTGTGATCAAAGCACTAAGTGCTTTTTTCTGCCTTTGTCTCCCTTAAGCCTCTAGATCCAAAAATGTTAATTTGAAGGAAGAACTTGTCTTTACAGAAGTGAAACAAGATGGCAGCAATTTCCATAAAGTTGTACAGGACTTTTGTTTTACTACCACATTGCCTCTGGATCTTCTGCTTCAAAACAGTGAAGCACAGACTCGGAGCTAATTCTTATTGATAGCAAGGATGCAGGATAGCTTGGAAAATGTGCATTGCTCCAACTATGTCACCTGCACCCATCTCACACCCCCTCCTTCAGCAGTATCCTGGCAGCTTCCTTCTGTGTCATTCTAACTGAAGGCCCCTGGGATAAAGGACCCCTTTGGTCTGCATCCTTTACTTTTGAGACATCAGAGTGGGGAAAGGGTTCCAGACACTTTCTCTCCCTTCAGGGGTCAAGGGGTTTTATTCTCTTCAGGGCAACCCTGAACATTGTAAGTCGTACTCTATCCCCTAACTAGGTGGTAGGGCGACCAGATAACAAGTGTGAAAAATCGGGATGGAGGTAATAGGCACCTATATAAGAGAGAGCCTCAAATATCAGGACTGTCTCTACAAAATCGGGAATCTGGTCATCCTACCAGGTAGATACATAGAATGGAAATGCATTTCTCCATCCTTGAGCTGATTTGTCTTTTTGAGATGCTAATGAATCTCCAGTCCAATGCTCAACTTTTGGACCAAGCAGGCAGATTCTGAGATCCATTCCACATCTTTGTCTGCATCTAGAAGTGTGACCTGTAGACTATCATAATGACTTCTTAATATAATTTACTGTAAATTAAATATCACTTACTCACAGTTCTCAGGCATGATGTCAAATCATGATGTACCTGTTCTTCAAGAGACGACTGCATGGGATGAGAAAGGGCCACTGTGGCTTTGTATGTCTACACTAGAAACACTGCAGCTGCGCTGCTGTAATGTAAGATAGTTACTACAGCGACAGAAGAAGATCTTCCATCGCTGCAGTATTTTAGAGGAAATAACTAATTTTGATAGAATTACTTCATATAGTCTCTGAAGCAGGTATGTGTGAAATTCTTTTTTCTCTCGCCTCCATTACCTGTAGTTCTGTGCTGTTGCAAACCAGGATTAATCTGAAACTCAACTAGGTTTTGTCTGAATAAGATCACTTTATTGTCTTGGATGCCTTCACTTATCTTGAACATCAGAGCACTCAGGCCAAAGCGAAGCTATCTGTATCAAGCTGAGCTATATTTCTTTTTCTTGAGGAATACCGACTGTCACCATTGCCCAGAAAATAAATCTTTATACTACCCTGCTAATGAGGTTTTTCTTCATACACTGCAACAATCCTGTATTTTGAGTTGACTGGAGGCAGGATGCTGCAACAGCTGGGCTTTTTAGTAGCATGCTAGTTCCTCTCCCCTAAACCTAGCAGGAAGCAGTGGATGGGATGTAAAGCCTCCTTTGCCCTACCTGTGCATCTCCAAGAGTAAAGCTCCTTACGATCCTGCTTCCTTCAAGGGCAGATCTTGAAAAGCCCTGCAGAAGAGTGACAGGAAAAGCGAATGGCAAGGATGGGCCAGTGGTTAGGTCACTAGCTTGAGACTCAGGAAATCTGAGTTTATTTTCCTGCTCTGCCACAGACTTTTTGTTCAAGTCACTTAGTCTCTCCGTGCATCAGTTTCCCATCTGTAAGTGGGGATAATAGCACTTCCGTGCCTCACGAGGAGGTAAGAATAAATACCTTAAAGATGGTGAGCCACTCAGTTGCTATGGTACTGGAGGCAACATAAGTGCCTGATATATCTAGATAGGGGCAGATCTTCCCACACTAACTAGCATGATGTCATCGGCAGAACCTTTCCAAACTCTGCTATGCTCCTTTTCAGTGGAGTGAGTGGGATGGGGCTAGAGCACTACATGAGGGAATCACTTGTAGAAGTACCTGCATGCAAGGTAAACTTGTCTTCTAGGTGCTGCCTTTTCCGTAGCTGGGCCCAAATGCCCTGTTAAATACAGACCTTATTTCACAAATAGAAATCTTCTAGGGTGAAAGTGGTAAAACTTGAGAATGCATTTCCACCAACAGTGTCTTTGATATCCCACATTTCAAGTATATACATTCAATGTGTTCTCTTTATAGTATGTCAGCTGCGATTTCTCACTCCTTTGACTCTGAACAAGCACTGTGTCACTAGGCCTAGCCATCTTTTTGAAGAGGCGTTAATGGAACTGTGCACACTATCACAGTAATATAGCAGTGAGATAGAAGCAGTGTGTCTGTCATTACTGTAGAAATGCATTAAATACGTTTCTGAAATTAGTGTTTTCTTTTACTAGACGCTTTCCCTAAGACTGTGCATAGCTGTCTGTATGTAGATGCGTATTTCTATGTATATATGTCTTCATTAAGAAGAAACTACTTGTCTGCTAGGATAAGGGTGTTGGGTGTTTAGGAGATGGGGGAGGAGTTAGGCAGCTGTTTGAAGATACTTATAGGTTTGGAATGTTACAATAAATTCTGTGGCAATGGATTAGTGAACAGGTGATGTCATAAGCGTGTGACATATTACACAAGAATGTGATAAATACACTGCAGACACATTTGATGTATGTTGAAGCAGCAAAGAATCCTGTGGCACCTTATAGACTAACAGACGTTTTGGAGCATGAGCTTTCGTGGGTGAATACCCACTTCTTCAGATGCATGCTATGTTATCACATTCCTGTGCAATGTATCAAAACTATGACTGCATCACCTGCCCATTAATCCATCTTCCTTTTCAACCTTGAAGCAAAAATTAAATGGAAATATTTGAGGATTTCTCACGGACAGTCATCCTAAACGTCTCTTGTGTGTTAAGCAGAGCATTGAGAAAATTCTGGAAGTTCAAAAGCTCTTCCACACTCACCATCAGCTTCATGGTTGGTTGCCTGCAAAAATAAGATGGACATCGCAGCCTTTCCAAAGGCGCTCACTGGAACTGCCGGGAAGAATGCGTGTCTGTGTTTTTACAAACATTCCAGAAGAATGTTGATACTTGAAGGATATACAGGCATAAAGAAGATTTTGATCAAAACATAGCACAGGTTTTGCACAACCAACAAGGACTCTACAAAGACACTAAATTTACAAAAGCAATTGATGAGGATGTCGAAGTGACTTGGCAGATTACAAGTGGTTGGTACAACTCTTGCAGTCTCAGTTTAAATCTGGATTGATGTCATTAACAGAGAACTGGAATCGCACATGGACAACACGGGAAAAAATGTTCTGAGAAGCTATGGAAACTTCATTACTTTGCCATCATAACTGATCTCAAATACAGAAAGTGTTAAGAGCCTGAAAGGTGGATGATGGAACATAATCCTGAGTTCCTTTCTTCTCTTGTAATAATTAAAATTGAATATCCAGATATATATCCCTAATAATGCTTATGAAGAATGTTGTGCTATAGTTCATTGCATCAAATGGTGGAAAATTGTTAAAAGTGAAATCATGTTTGGACAGTTGAATGTCAATTTTAAGACCTACGCTGCAGTTTCAGCAAGCTCTGTATCAATCAAGTGTGTTTATACTGTATTCGTATTGTTTGCTGTTGTAGGTTGGGTGCTGAAAAAACATGTACAGTAATATATAAATATGGTACGCCTACCTAGTTAGTAGACTCGGGACTCTGTCCTTCTATTCTACTTACAGAATTGCAGTTAAAAGCTTTTCATTTTGGAATATGTATGCATTGTAGTGTTTGAGGGAGAAAAATATTCTTCCAAACTAAATCACATAACATGTCATATAAAAACCTTCCTATTTTCACTGCCTATTTTTCAGTGCAGTTAATCACTGGTTTTCATTTATGTAAGTCATCTTGAAGGTTTGTGCTTAGATAACGTTATTGGCAAGACTGAATTTCCTATTGCTTTTAGATTTCAAAGTTGAGGCCAAGAAGCTGGGCTGACAGTTTAGTCTCAACTCTCAGAAGGCTATACATTTAGAAAACTAAATGTTCTCTGAGTTAAGCCTGGAATAGTGATCATTTCCAGCCCGACTGTAGAGCTAAATGTGCTTAGTCTTTGGACTTAACAAAACTTATTGTCATCATCTTGGTTATTTTTCTGGTTGAGTTATTCTTTGAAACTGATATTCTTTAGAGAATGTATTTATGATAGACGTTTTAGATCTTGCGTAATTAAGTTCAGTCCATAAAGGTTTATTCAGGTTTATGAGGGAAAAGCTAGCATATCTTCAAGTATAGCCTCTTGTGTGGCGCCACTGTAATGAAGGGGTATATATACTGAGGGTGGATTTGTGATGGTGCGGCTTTGCAATCCCTCAATCACTAGTGGGAAGCAATGGAAGAGCTTGGATCATTCCAAAAAGCAGAAACTTTTGAGGAAGAATGCAGAGGGAATTTTGGTGGTTAATGGGGGAGGAGGATGGAATTCCAGCACGCTTCAGCCTGCCCTTTAGAAGGATTTAAGTAGTAAGTGCAGGATGCTGCTTTGAACAGATCTGCTTGCGAACAGAATAAATCTGTGGTTTGCACTGCAGTTGTTCATAGATTCTTTTCCTGTAGCTTTGTAGCCTAGCAATCTATAGAAATCTTGTGACTGAAGCTTGTCAGTTGATAACAGCACCTTTAGGAAGTGCATACGTGAAATTATGTCCCAGTAGGCTTCTTTATCTATGAAGTCAGGCCAGAAAATACCTTTAAGAACTTTTTTTAAGTTGCTGATTATAACTTATTTCCCTTAATAATCTTTGTCATTTTGGTAATTGTGAGTGCTAGCCACCAATTAAAATGATCATTCTGACTCTGTTAGAGCATCAGCACCCTCTGACTTCTTAATGTGTTATTTGAAAATAATTTAATAACCCATTGCACTCGAAATATCTGGTAAGTGGCTCAACCAGTTTTCAAGGCCTGTTAGTGCAAGCTTCTAACCATAACATTTGAGTTAAGTTTATGTTGCGATAGTTCAAGCCAACTCAGCGTTTGTACCAGCAATGCAAGAGATTGTGTGATGCAGGTGCATCCATGTGGATCTGAGCCTTTGTGTATTGTGATGATACCAACAGACATCAGATGCACTTTTAGGAATCCATTAAAAGGTGCAGCTTTCAAAGTGGTGAAAGTGGGCTCTGGGACAAACCTAATGGGTGACTATGAATGAAGCAGTCTCCTTCCTCTTTATAAGAAGTTCTTTACATTTTTGACTTGATCTTGACCTCTTTGTGAAGTGCTGAGAAGGAACTGACTTTAAAAGAGACTTTGGCCTTAGCTTGTAGATTCCTGTACTACAAACCTGTGCAGGTTGGTGAGTGTGGTAATAGCAGGCCAGTTTCCTATCTACAGGAAATCTGAGGTAAAGAGAAATACAGGGAGTCAGAATGTACTCAGATCTAGACCAGTTTTATAAAACATTGTAAGGAGTCTGTATTTTATACGGAAAATGGTACATATGCTAATGTATTAGCTGTTGACTTACAGGATTCCTGGTTTCTGTTCTGTTCGCTTCTCTTTTACTGACTGTGTACCTTGGACAAGTCAATTAACTTCTGTGCATCTCTTTCTCCTGTTGTAAAGTGGGGATAAGTATCTCCTTCACAGAAGTATTGCAAGTCTTCATTAATGCTTGTAATAATAACATACTGTGCTTTTCTACAGTACCTTTTGCCTTAGAAGCTTAAAGTATAAGAAGTACAGTGTTAACCCACCTTTCTCTCGAACAGGTAATCAAACTGCAAACCATTCACTCTGTTTAGAGTAGTCATTACTTGAAAAAAACCAACTTCTGAAATAGTTTTTCCCCTTATTTTCCAGCCAGTTCATTCAGGTTGTAGTGAACCACATTAAAGCATTAGCCTATTATTATTTTCTCCTTTTGATTGTTCGTAGCAGTATTGTTTGTGTTTGGTTAAATTTCCCTTACTTGGAGGTGTTGGTTTTTGTTTTTTTAAAAGCAAGGAATTTGAGACTGGCTGCTGGAAAAAGTGACAGCAACTGAAGCCCAGCTGCTGCTGTGGCAAGACTTCTTTTTGCTTAGTATGCTGCCTGGAAATCCCTCTTCCCAGCCATACCACCTGGCTACTGTGGAAAGTCCACTACATAAAGAAGTGGCTATTGGACAGTAATGTAAAGCTGTCTAACTCTGTCTCACAGTCTCTCAAACGTGAATAATGTAGCTGAAGTTGACATACTTAAATCGACTTACCGTGGTGTCTTCACCATGGTGAGTCGACTGCTGCTGCTCCCTCATTGACTTTGCTTGTGCCGCTCACGGTGCTGGAGTACAGGAGTCGACGGGCGAACACTTGGGGGTCGATTTATCACATCTAGACTGGACGCGATAAATTGATCCCCACTGGATCAATCGCTACCTGCTGATCCGGTGGGTGGTGAAGACATACCTTTAGTCTGCTCAAAATCAAGAGTAAATGGAAAAGCAGGGGAGGGAGGGAGTGATGTGAGAGACACATGACTTTTGTCACAGAACACCTGGCATGTCAACTGTAGAACAGACTGAGTGACAGAGGAAAGGCGTCTGTTCCATACCTAGGCTTGCAGAGTATATGTTCGTTTGTGTCATTTTTGGAGGTTTATGCCTGTCTTTATTGAAACTGTTCCGCGAGAGTTGGTATGAAATGGATGACTTTTCTCTCTTCCACTCAGTTTGTTCGATGGTTAAGTGACAGGCATTCAGTGACATGAAATCTCTAAAGGAGTGCTAACGCTAGCATTTTTTCAGGGTATAATAGAAACCTCCAGTTTCCATAACAGTGTTTTGACCTCTTGTAATGTCTTCCTACAAGTGGAGCTGCAGTAAGAAAAAATTGGTAGAAACTCCTTCTGGCTTCCAGCCTTCACCTACACTCTCTCCTAGGTAACAAGAGCAGAGATTAGATTACAGTGTTTATGGTGATCCCCACTTCATTTTCATTCTTTCACAACGGGCTTCATTTTAAATGTCACTGAATGCTAGTGTTCAGCAGCTCTCCTATGGGACATAGACTGCAAGTGGAGAAGCTGGGGTAATGAATGCACTTATAAAGCCAAGCCAGGCCATGCCATGCATTGATCATCACAGATGTGTAAGGAAAACCTAAAACTTCTATTTCATTGAAATGTGGAAAACAAGTCAGTGTGCAGACACATCAGCACTGCCTGTTATATACTGCTTCTAGTGCAGAGTCTGGGAGGTGTGGGGGAGGACAGGGGTTATTTCAACTAACTAAACAGATCAGGAGACCTGAGCCCAGGGGTGCTGGGAATGTGGCAGCACCCCCTGGCTTGAAGTGGGTTTCATCATATGCAGGGGTACAGTTTGGTTCAATGGTTTTCAGCACCCTGGTATACAGATTGTTCCAGCACCACTGTTTGAGCCTTTTTTAATATGTGGAAGTACAATAAACAGAACTGTTACATGTGAAATCTTTAAATACTGATAATCCCCGGTTTACCCATTTTTCTTTCCTATTGAAGGAACAGAAGAAAAAGTCCACCAGACTCACAGGATTTGCAGTTACTGTTGTATCCCAGTGTCCTCAGAGTCCCTTATTTTTCTGCTTTGTGTAGGGTTTTCCCTTTGGTTGATACATATCTCCTCAAAAGATGATGTCACTTGCCCAGGAAAAAGTCGTGCTAGGCAATAGGCTACTGTCAGATGAATGTCTGCTTTTGAGTGTGGAAGTGGAAAATCTTAGCAGGAACTTCTTCACATACTCTTCAAGGTAACAATAGGGGGAGATTTTTTTTGCATAGTTGGGAATCAACTCCAAAAGAGGAGATCAGGTTCCAGCAAAGGAACACCCTAGGAATGGGAGAAAATGCAGTTGCTTGAAATTATACACTGTGCAGGCTGAGTTCTGCATAAAGGAACAGAGGTCTGTTGCATCAAGGAACTCTGCTAAGCTTTTGTGTAGCTGCTTAATAATACTTTGTCCTTGTCTAGCACCTTGTTTAACTGTCTCTGAGTGCTGTACAAATAGTAATTAAGGCTCACCTTCTCCCTCTGTGAGGTAGACAGGTCGTTGAAATACTTTTTTTTTCTTTTTTTACAGTAGTTCCTACAGAACCCAACCATTGTCAGGACCCCATTGTCTAAGAGAGCCCTGGTCTACTCTTAAAATGTAGGTCAACATAGCTCTGTCTCAGATCTGAAAAATCCATCCCTTTGAGCAACTTAGCTATGCCATCCTTACCCTCCAGTGCAGACATAGGTAGATCGGTGAAAAAATGCTTCCATTGACCTAGTTACCGTCCCTCGGGGAGGTGAAGTTCCTACACAGATGGGGAAAACGCCTTCCATTGGTTTTGGCTGCGTCCATGCAGGGTTATGCTAGCATAGCTCCAGCACCATAGCTATAGTCCTGTAGAGTAAACATGGCCTAAATCAGTGGTTCTCAGCCAGGGGAGCAGGTTTCAGAGGGTCTGCCAAGCAGGGTCAGTATTACGCTTACTGGGACCCAGGGCAGAAAGCCAAAGTCCCACTCCATGTGAAGCGTGGGGTCCGGGGCCCTGCCACCTAGGGCTGAAGCAGAACCCTAAGCAACTTAGCTTCACGGTGCCCCCTCTGACATGGGACCCTGGGCAACTGCCCTGCTTGCTACCCCTTATCACTGGCCCTAGCGTTTAGGTACAGAAAACCAGGCACAGGTGGGACATATAGTTTTTATAGCATGTTTGGGGGGCCTCAGAAAGAGAGAGGTTGAGAATCCCTGGCCTAAATAAAAAGATCAAGGCCTGGGGGAAAGAAGGTAATATAGATGGAGAACTGAAGCTTGGAGAGAGAAGAGTTTCTGGGTAGCGTTGCTCCATTTTATGTAAAGGTGTGAAGTTAAACCAATATAATCCCCTGTGTGAACACCCTTCTTTCAGTTTGAGTGGCTTAAATCAACTGGGAACAGATTTATGCTAACCCAGTTAAGCCACACAGAGGTTTCAGTGGGTTTAGTTAAACTAGTTTAACTAAATCAGGGCAAGTGTGTGTAGACAAGACCTTAGTGACTTGTTGAAGGTCACTCTCACAGAGCTGGAGGTAGGCCTGGAAATAAAACCCAGAGGCCTGCCCTTGATTTAGTCACTGTATCGCACTTACATTCCCAAAGGAAATACGGGACATAATTCCCAGGAGACAGTTGTAGTGGAAAAGTGTAAATCAATCTAATGATAAAGCACAAAACATTTGTGACTAGTGAAGTTGAAAACATTAGCAAGGCTGGCTGAGTGAATTGTTGGAATACCCCAGGATCTGACTAGTTAGCAAAATCCATCCTACTGGATTCACCCATTCACTTATCCTTGAGGCTTAAGTGATGCGAACCTGTTTCTAATGCAATCTAAACCAAATTAACTCTTCTTTATTTAGTTTAGCATAGAAGATTTTAGCCATGAATTTGATAATAGAGTAGTTCTAAATGAGCCAAGAGGAAATATGAAGCAGTCAGTTTTATATTCAACAATTATAATTAGAGGGAGATGGTCCTCTGTGACCAACAGAGCCTCACAGCATTCTCTCACTTGACTACTGTTATGGGAAAGCTGTAGATGTTTGTAAGACCCTTAAAGTTTAGACTTTTTATTTTGTCAGCTCTTTAAGAATACTTACGTGTCTAACAGAAGCACCTTTACAAGGGCTAGTTTGGAGAGCTGGCAGTAGTACTGTGTGTGTGTCCAGCATTGCTGATTCTTGAAGAGAACACACAAGAACAATTTTAGTGGCAGAGCCTCGGACATTGTCCCTTGGGTTTTCTGCCCATTGGTTTTAAGGCACCTCAAAAACTTTAAAAGAACCACAACATTACCAAACTTCCCAGATCATCCAAGGATGAAGAGAAGCCACATATATGATAATTCTGAAGAGAAACCGTGTTAATGTTTTGTTTTCTGCCTCGTTTCTCTGGTAATGGATCAAACTGATTGCTCAACTGGAATGGAAGAACAGATTTTGCATAAGGGTTTGTGGTGGTTTGGAAATAAGGATAAAAGCTTCACTCATTTATTTTTTCCAAAGCTCCCATGCCTTCTCCAAGAGCCTCAATATTCTTCCAAATGGTATGGGACCAATAGCTGACAGTATTTTAAGAATTGAATGTTCCTTATCCATTTACAATCTATTCTTTAGGCTGATACCATGCCAGTGCATCATAGTACTGCATGCTTTTCCAGTTCAACTGACTGGAGACTTTGCATAGCACAAAAAAAAACCAATAAAAACCCCTCTATCCTGGGCAGAGAAGTATATTTAAAAAGAAAAAACCTCTACATTTGTCAGATTCAACTCTGATTTAACACATTATTTCTTGTATTTTGTGGTTTTACAGTTAATATTCTTTCCATAACCCATCCTATTGTGCCTATGTGTTGTGGCTGTTGCGGTGATCTTGCATAGGTCCCCGTGCACTGAGATGAGTTAGTTTTGTTCCATTTGTTTCAGTGCCTGGCACAGTGAGGTCCTGGTCCTTGTTGGGCTGCTTGACACTTATGGTAATACAAATGAAAATTGTTATACAATAATCATGGAATATCAACCTTAACTCTCAATACTCTTGCTTTGGTTAGTTGTAGACAGTATTTTACGCTAGTGACTGGGAGACCCATTGTGAATTAGCTAGTGAACGTACAGAACACAAAATAGTCTTTGTTTTGACAAGTGTAGTTTAGTTATAATTGTGAAGATACATGACCGTATACTAGTAAAAATGTTCTTTTCATTTTAAGTAATGAAGTTTTTAGTAACTCAGGGCCTCATTACAGTTCTGCCAAATTACAGGGAATACAGATTAGTACATATGTACTTCACTTTAATGCAGAGGGAAATTTTTAGTTAAATACAGAACATAATTAAAATTGTGCTTTAACCTTTTATTTTAAAACCAATATGATAATGATAAAGGCGGTTGCCCTTGTGTTTGGTATGTCACCTTCTCCACACTACAAAATTGATCCTTCATTTAAATTAATTGAAGTTGACACACAGACTACAACAGAAAATATCTCTTAGTCTACAAGATATAATGACCAAAGTCTGTCTTTATTTTTAAAGCTGTATTTCAAAAGCTGATTGTACTAGATAATTGCCAGCCCACGTATAAAAGACATAAAATATAAGAACTGATGTGGTTGAAGGAGCCTTTTTCATTTTCTGGCAGCCATTACATGCCTCCAATACAAAAACATTTTTCGCTTAACAATTCTCTCCTGAGCTCAAAAATGGATTTCCCTCCAGCCACTGTCATTCAATTATCACCTCGGGAAATGCACAGATATAACTGATGATCCCTTTAAAAACGTCCTGCAGTATTCCACCCCTCCCATCCTTCATCTTTCTCCTCGCTCCCATCATTAAATGTAACATTGCCAATGTATATTTTATAGGGTGACCCTGACGGCTGTCACTTTGAGGCTATGCAGAGATAATAAGATTGTGCATGTAATGAAGGGCAGATAAATAGAAAAATGTTTACGGGATGGAGGATGGTAGTTTCAGCAGCTTTATGGCTTTTTTCTTCTCCTCCTTTCACTGATGGAATTGTGGTTTAGTTACAGGGATGAGAAAACAGTGAGAAAGGTAACATGGCGCTGTAGCCAATTGCAGTGAAATGCTCTTTGACTCCAGCTAAATGAAACTAGGCAATGGTGAAGTATTCAGCTTGTGCAAGAAAAAAACTGAATTGGAGGGATGAATTGTTGGTGCCAAGCAGCCTGATTGAGAAAATGCTATGCCTCCTATCATGCTGCTAAGATTTAAATGGTAACAATATTTAAAAGTAGCGGGGGGGGGGGGGGGGGGAACATCCTGGAATGAATCCTCCTCCTAACGTTCTTCTGTATTCTTTATATGTAATCTATCTAGGCACATATACTGATCTTATTTCTGCCATAGTGTGCGAGCACTTGAGAGCATCTAGGAGTGAAAGGGATGTGACTGATTTATAGGATGGTTATAAAGCTCAAAACTTGACTGTAAATGGGCAGAGAAGAGCAGGTTTCCCCTCCTGCCATTGCAAAGCCATTTGTTGTCTCCTTTTCCCCTTTACTCTTATGACCAGGAGGTAAACTACGCATCATCCACCTGCCCTGCCAGCTTTTTGGGGAAGAGAAGGGGGGAAATACGTGTTCAGAAGGAGGACAAAAGAGACTGGTATGCGTATCTGTGTATGAGCTGGAAGGGCTACGGGGATAGTGAATAGATGTCTCTTGTTGAACAGCAGGAAGGGAAGAACCCGTGTAGTGTTCTACCCTGAACCTCAGTACAAAGAGAAGTCCTGATTCTGCATGGGCTACATTATCCTGTCTCAGCTCTGTGGGCATGAAGTTCACGCTTCTAGCCAAGAGCGACTGTAGCATTAGCAGTAAACATCACACTAGTGTTGCAGCCTGGCCCAGATGGGGTGGGGGCCCCTCTGTAGCTGCAGGTTTGGCAGCTGTGTCTGAACAGGCCTGCAAAAGTGTGTCCTGGTGTGGGGGGGTTAGTTTAAGATCTTTATTTAAATTAGTTAAATGACTTTGAACTTGTCAGAAGGCTCAAACAAATAGCAGGTCCATGATCAGAGTTCCAGTATCTGTGATGGTACTAACAGAGCTCCAGCAGGGTCAGTTGGATCCCAGATCACTCAGCAGAATGCAGGAGTTATCAGATATAAGGAGGTCCTTAAACCTTTCATTGCTGATAGTCACTGCCACTTGCCACTTTGTATTGTAATACCCAGTTAATTGGGCAGCTCCGCAGGTACGTTCTACTAGCTTTACCTGGCGTCATAGGCAGCCCGTAAGCAGTCTTGTAGAACTATAACTGACGCTATTGAAGATGGTATCTAACAATTAGTAATGGATGCAGCCAACAGCCTGTGGGTTCCTTTGGGGATTAGAGGACTCTGTTGATTAACAAAAGAGAAGTCTCTGGAGAGAGAAACCTTAATTACAAGAGCCTTCCTTTTCATTCTAGCCTTGCGTACAGCTGGAGAGAGTGACAGAGGCCTCCAACTGTGGCTAAGGTTTAAAAGAATGCAACAGCTTGCATCAAGCCTCTGATTTTCAGAACTGTTGTTAAACCCAGTGGTTTAATCCCTAGAATTGAAAAATGCTAAATATTTTCATAGACTATCCAGCCAGGAAAACTTCTGTAACTTGCGCATTATCTGAGTTAGCTCTTCTTGCCAGAAGCAAATGTGGCCTCAATTCCAAACATTGGAAAATGTTAGCGACCAGACTGCACCAAAATTGTGAAGTGGTTGTGGCACAGACTGATTAGTTGCCAACCTTTTTTATCCTCTTACTAGTAGAATTTATATTTCTCTGTTGATTTATTCTAGTCAAAAACTATGAGAGTAACCTGGAAATTAAAAGAACAAATAGCTTGGATCTAGAATGAGGTGAGAAGAGTCTCACTGAATTCTTTGCTAAGCTAGTGAGGAACAAGCAGGCAGGGAATTTACCATATCTAATGAAGGTGGACTTTTGTCCAGTAAAGCTTAGTCTGTATTATAAAATTGCATATAAGAGTCTAACTTTGATTGGCTGAGCTATTCACATGACAATGTAGGTAATCAACAGGATTGCACTTTTTGAAAAGGAATCTCATGTCAGTAGTAAAATGTGGGTCAGTAAATTCCATGCATTTGAAATAACTTAACAGCAGAAAATCAATTGAGTGTTTTCCACTTTATTGGAGGGGGCTTTATTGTAGCTATTACACAAGAGAGGCAATCAGGAAACCAGGGTTCTGGCTGCAGCTCCGTTACTGACTTTTTGTGACCTTGGGCAAGTCATTTCTTTGTGATTCTGTTTCCCTTTCTGTAAAATGTGAATAATGCTCACTGTCCAAAGGGTATGTCAAGGTTTAATACATTCATATTTATAAAGCATTTTATCCTCAAATTAAAGATGGTATATAAGTGAAGCATATTACTAGTGTATTACAAATACGTATAGTATATTTTAAAATACAGTAGAACCCCAGAGTTACGAACTGACCAGTCAACCACACGCCTCATTTGGAACTGGAAGTACGCAATCAGGCAGCAGCAGAGACAAAAAAGAAAGCAAATACAGTACAGCACAGTGCTGGGTTAAACATAAACTACAAAAAAAGGTGGGGGGGGTTAAAAAAATTGGACACGATAAGGAAACGGTGTCTGTGCTCGTTTCATTTACATTAAGATAGTTAAAAGCAACATTTTTCTTCTGCAGGGTAGTTTCGAAGCTATATTAAGTCAATGTTCAGTTGTAAACTTTTGAAAGAACAACCATAACATTTTACTCAGAATTACAAACAGCCTTCATTCCTGAGAGGTTTGTAACGCTGAGGTTTTACTGTACACATTTCTATTTTGTATATATCCTGTTTTTTCTTGACACTCCAAACTGCTCTCAGGCTATTCTCTTCTTTTGTACTTTTTCACTCCCCACTTTTCAGCCTCTGTTCCCTTTTTTCTTTTTCTACACTGATCTCTTTACCCTTTCTGACTCTTGTTCCAACCCCATTCAAAAACATGCGTACACACAGTATCCTTCTTTCCCCACACAGTCCCCAAGCAGCTTATTTTTGTATTTAATGTAATTGTATAGTGGAGGCAAATACCACCCCAGTTGAGACTGGGGTAGAATTTTCAAAAGTGCATACATTCCATTTTCAAAAGTGGTTTAGGCATTTAATGCCTAAGTATCATTAAAAGCCAAAAGGATTTAGGAGTGTAAATCACTTAGGTGCTTTTGAATCTCTTGTCTTATAGACCTAAATTGTGTCACTTGTCTAAATGAGAATGTAAATTCTTTGGGGCAGGCACTATGTTTTCCTGAGGTACAGGGCCAGGCATACTGACAGTTCTCCATTAACAATAATAATTGCGGAGCATAAAGTTTTCTGACAGAGTGTTTTTTACTGCTACAAAATGATACCAAGAAACAGACAGAGCCTCAGTTGGATTGCTGAGTAAATCTGTGAGAGCACTTGTGTTGGGGAGAAATGATAGCATTAAGATTTCCAAGTGAGAACATGGGTTCCGTAGACTCATCCCTCCTAGCTGCTCTCCCTGTCCCTGCCTCATTAACAATTTTTGGACTGGACTTTCATTTACAAAGTGAAACCAACCCAGCTGATCTCACTGAGTTTTTGGGGAAGAGGATAAAGAATGGTCAGAAAAACAGAGCCTGTTGCATTTTCTAGGTTTGTAGAAAGGATCCTAACCAGAGGGCGGGAGGGGAGAGAGCTAAACTACGGTTTAAAACTAATAGGTCGGGGAATAAATAGAGAGAATCTCTTAAGCGTTTACAATATGTTGTCAGATTATGATATTTACAGGAAATTCCCTAGGAACCATTTTAGATGGCAGAAGGATTTTTAATATATTTTAATAACACCACAAAAATTCTTTGAGCTTGTTTTCTTAATTTTAATAAGACATTTCAGACTGTGCAGTATCCTTATGTATCCAAAGAGGGCATTAATCAGCACTGCTGCACAATCTGTTGAGACTTATTGCTTAATTAGAACACACACAAACCTATTTGTCACTGTGACAAAGGCATGTGCACTAAGATGAAAATGGTAAAAATGCCCAGGTTAAACCTTCAGTGAAGTGCTCATGAAGCTACTTTGGGAAGAAAATGGAACTCCTACAATCCCAGTTACCCTCTGTCTTTCCTCATTGGTTCTGTCCTCCCACGCTTTATTCCATCATTCTTAATTCAGTTATCTGATGCCATGAGAGAGTATTTGTGCTAGGAGAAGATACATTTGACTCCCCTGCTGCTGAGACACTAATGGAGGACAACATAATGTGTATCTGGAGATATTTTCCAATTGCAGATGAAGTGCTGCCATTAGTAAAAACCCTAGTAGAAAATAGAAAGTGGCTTGTTCCAAAAGCCAAAGGGCGAGTGATTCTCATGTCAGGGGTATCGCGACCTGTCCCAAGGTGTGAGTTAAGGTATGTCTACACTACACTGCTTTTAACAACGCTATTGTGCCACTACAGCCGTGCTGCTAAAAGGTGCACAGCGTAGCTGCTGTTTGTCAGAAAAGACTTCCACCCTCCACAAGCGACAGCGGCTTTGTCGGCAGAAGAGCACTGTTCACATCGGCGCTTGTCATCGGCAAAACTTTGGTTCTTTCGGGGGTGTGTGTGTGTGTGTTTTAACACCTCTGAAGGACAAAAGTTTTGTCTTTCACTTGCCAGTGTAGACAAAAACTTAGTCTGGCTCTTATGAGTGGTTGTGGGAAACCTCTGTGACTCCTTTTAAGGCTGATCCAAACAATTCACACCAGCATTCTGAGGGCTTGTCATCATTGCTAAAACAGGTGCTTTTTTATCTTGGAGTCACTGTCATTCATGAGATAAATGCACGGTGAAGACCAGATACTTTAGTTACGCCACTGGATAAACATGCAGAGGTCAGGTCTGTACTCCTTCCTGCTCTTCTCTTTGTTTTGTCTCGGAGAATACAGCCACTGAGCAAGAGGCTATGGGATTGTCTTCAGGGCTAAAAAAAGATATGGTTTTACCCCAGAGTGAGTAAGCAGTGTGAGCCTATCCTGAGATAAGAACAAAGCAAAGTCCAGGCAGGGGTACAGGGCTGACCTAGGCACGTTTAATCCCTCAGTCATAGTAGCTGAGGAGAGTTGTGCAGATTTTTTGTGTGTATGTGTGTAATTGCATAAAACTACCTCCTGCTATGGTTCTGTTTTTTTGGTTTGTTTTTTCCCCTCTTGGCAGTGCTCTGCTTTTGGGAAATTAAATAGCAGTTATTATGTTTGCTCACTGTGTTATACTGTAACAGATACTTGAAGGTAAGTTGTTGTATTCATGTGATTGGGTTCACAAGAGCACTGTCTGCAGTGGCAGAGCTGTCAAACCTCTCACATTCAGAAATGCACACATAGTGTTAATCCTTTATTTACCTAAAGTAAGATTAAACACAAACACACAGGCACAGCTTGTACTGTGTATTTTACATTTGAAACCCACTGATAAGAAGTGAGAAATCAGGCCATGCTGCACTTACTTACTTTCGGTTGGTTGTTTAGGCTTTGGAGTAGTTAATGCCTGCCCAGGCATTTTATTGTGTCCATCAGAGAGCTTGATTGAGTTACAGCATAACACAAGAGGGCAGGAAAAGAAAATGGTGGCAGAGGGAGAGAGAATGGTGCCCTGTGACAGGGAAACAATCTCGTAATAGGTTTCAGAGTGGTAGCCGTGTTAGTCTGTATCAGCAAAAACAATGAGGCGTCATTGTGGCACCTTAGAGACTAACAAATTTATTTGGGCATAAGCTTTCGTGGGCTAAAACCCACTTCATCAGATGCATGGAGTGAAAAATACAGTAAGCAGTATATATTTTACAACATATGAAAAGATGGGAGTCGCCTTACCAAGTGGGGCAGGGGATGTCAGTGCTAACGAGGCCAATTCAATTAACCTCCTAATAAACTACACATATCCGGTGGTAGCAATAATGCTGGATTACAGAAAGATGTGGCCAACTGAGTTGTTCTCAGGGGACATGTGAAACCTCCTGTCAGGTGGAGTTCCTCAGAAGCCAAGTCTCCCTGCTTCATGTTAGTGGTGGAGTGATCTGAGCTTTTTTGATTTAAGCAAACTGAGTCTTGGAAGTGTGATGTGCCATTCTGTTCATGCACAGTGTTAGTGGTTAGAAGGCTCAGCCTGAAGAAATAACACTTAGGGTCAGGCACTAAAGCAGCACGGCAACAGCCACGCTGTTGCAGTGTAGCCACTTACTGGAATGACAGAAGTGTTTTTTCCGTCGCTGTAGTAAATCCACCCCCTCAAGGGGCAGTAGCTAGGTCAATTGAAAATGTCTTCTACTGACCTAGTGGTGTCTACACTGTGGGCTTGGTTGTCTTAATTATATCTCGGTGTGAATTTTTCACACTCCTGAGCAATGTAGCTAGATTGACCAAGTTTTCAGTGTAGACTAGGCTTTAGGTCTACACTGAGTGGCTTGTTTGGTGCCAGCTAACAACTGCTGTCAGGCCTGACAAACTCATTACACCTAAATGCTTGTTTCATAGTATTTACCCACAAAGGTTTGTCTGAGGTATCTCATGGAATCTTATGTCATACTCATCCTTACCACTGGGCAATGTACATACAGGTGACACTTAAGAAATTGTGTGTATGTGCTGAATGTTTTGGAATCTGTTCCCCCGGCAGGGTTGGCAGGTTGGTTTTGCCAGACAAGGGGCTGTGGAATAATCTGCCTCAGTTCATGTATATATTAAGCATTGTGAAGCTAGCACAGAGGAACCCCATCTGCATGTAAACCTCAACAGGAAAAAATTCGTCCTTGGGTGAGGGGGTGGCGAGTGAAACGAGAGTATAGGAGGACACCTTGGAGCCAGTGCCCAGAAAGGAAGCCACTGGGAGTTTTCCTGACTGTGGGGACAGAAACAATGGACTTTGGGGTACAAGAAGAAGGCACAAGGCACCTCTTTTATCCTGCAAGTCTTAGTCTAGTAGAAGTCTGTGATGCCCTTTGTTTTATTTGTAATCTATTCTTACTGTCCCTGTTCACTCTCTTAAATCATTACCTTTGTTAATAAACTTGTTTTGTTTTCCCTATAAGTAGATTACAGTGCTATGTTGTTGTATCGGAACTGATACTCAGCTGACTCAAACATAGCATAATGTGTGTATACTATACCCCTGGGAGTAGCGAATCTGCTAATTGCTGTGCATGTTCAGTGATAGGGGCTGGATGTTACAGGGGGATGCTTCTGAGGAATTCAGAACTGGGGTCTGCAAGGCAAAGTAGGCCCCAGGAAAGAGTGCTTGAAGGGTGGCAGAAGAGCTGGTAGAGTCAGGGAGCTGACATCCAGCTACCACAAGAAAGACTCGTCACTGGAGGCAGGAAGGTCGCACAGTGACTCTCAGTCCTGGACACCAGGAGACAGTGTCACAAGATCGACACAACTACGTCACTCAGAGGTGTGAAAAATTATACCAATGGGGTGTGAAAAATTCACATGCCTGAGACCTAGTTAAGCCAATCTAAGCCCTGATGTAGACGCCACTAGGTCAACAGAAGAATTCTTTTATGGATCTGTCAGAGTGGGGATGGACAACTACAGTATGGAAAAAACTCTTGCATCACTGTAGCAAGTGTCTACACTATGTTGCTACTGTGGCACAGGTGGTGCTGCACCATATATGTGCCACAGTAGCATCTGTAGTGTAAACCTAACATAAGAATAAAGGATTCTGGACACCTGGAACACACTTGAATGTGATGGGAGCTTGACCTCCTCCCATCCATGCTTGGTCTTAAGTGTGTGAGGTGATATCTAGAGTGGGGTAATTCTTACAGACTTGCTGTCCCAAGGAGCTCAGAATCTAATCAGAAGACAGGCCAAAGAAATGATGAGGATAGAAACATCTTAATGTGTTTTCCACTTGAAATACGTGATTGGAGGGTGTGGGTGAAGCACTGTTTTCTGCCCTCACTGTAGATCCCTCTCCTTCCTTCCTTTTTGTCTGCTTGGCTACTAGGTCTTTCTCTTCCCCACTGCTCCTGCTGCTGGGACAGACTCACCTCTTAACTTTCTTCCAAGGGAGGTGACTTCTGGTGACGCTCTGTTCCCTTGGACACACTACCATGTCGTACCCACGGGGAAGTTCAGTAATTCCCACTTTGCCAGGTCTGTTTGCTCATCACTCCCTGCTCTACCCTTTGAAGCAGGGAGTACTTACATGTGAGCAAAGCTCTGACACAGGAGAGTGAAGTGCACTGCCAGACACAGGCATGTGTGGGTAGCACTCTCCACCCAGTGCCAATGAAAAACTGCATTTCTCATACTTCTAACATAGCCCCTGAACAGCATCACAGACACCTCAGTCTGGGAGACCCACAGATACCACCAGGGAAGTGGCTTGGGAAGGAAGGATGACATTTGTCCCCAAGATAGTGCTGCTTCCATTGCGCTATGAGGAGGATGCATTACTTGTGGCCGACTAATAATTGCCAGTGGTGCTGAGAATATGGTGGGCACAACAAAGCTCTGGAGGGGAGAAAACTGAATTTATGCCTTTAGGGAAGAGAGGAACTTGATGGATGGTGATGTCTCCCAAGTTGAGGTTGAGAATATCCTAGCTGTGAATATCCAAGCAGATTAATGGAGAGACAGATTTCTCCAGGGATCAGATTCATCCTCTCTATTAAGAGGATGCAACTTCCATTAACTTCTTTGGGAGTTTTGCTCCCTTATCCCAGGGACTGGATTTAGTCCCAGACCTGGGAGAGGGAATTGTGTTACAACTGGAAGAGATGAATACCTGGAATGTGTCTCCACTGCAGAGTTAACCTGAGAGGAGGAAGGCAAGGGTCTGGGTAGGTCTAGCAATCTAGAGGAGCCCGTTGCTGATACTGGATGATACTGTTTGGCACGCTCTGTCATATCCAGAGCTCAGAACTTGAGTTCAGATTCCGTAACAAGAGGAAGATCTTGTGTATGGAGGGAGGCTAGGTATTGTAGACCACCCTCCAGATATCAGGGGCGTGAGTTATGGTCTGTGATATGGGGGAAACCAGGCCAAGCTGGTGAATGGAGGCAGCATCTCTGGTTGAGCCAGAGAGTAAATAGATGGTTGAGCCTGGTCCAGGATCTATGATCAAGTGGACATGGAGGGATGTGCAGCAATGGACCCCTGAGTTTACTTGATGTGTTAGACTTCTTCCCATCGATGCTTTCACTAGTAAGGATGTAATTTTTGGCTCCTTGGCAGTGCTGATCGTCCAGGCATGGTAGCATTATAGTCCAAGAGTGCTTGAGCTGCCATAGCGTTGGGTGTCAAGAGATCAACTGTGATGTCCCAGCCTGGCCCCAGGAGTGGGATTCCTCTCCTGACTGTGGAGCAGAACTTCAAATAGCAAAATAAGAAAATGCAAAATTGGAGCTGTTAGGATAGTCTCTTGGTTTATCCCAGTCAGACTCTTCCTTACACGTGCGGGAGTTGGGTAAATGAGGCAAAATAGATAGTCAGAAAGTGCTACAGGAACAAGCCGCTCATGTATTTTGTGTTGTTGGAAAAATAAAGATCAAGCACAACCCAAAAAGCGGCTGGTGGACTTGTGAGTCTGAGCTGAACATAATGGAACTGCTGTGACGGGTAGTACTCAGCTGATGGCTGTGTGAAACAAGGAGAAACCCATAGGAGAACACCACCTTGGTTAGGCAACAGCTGATCTGAACGCTACCCCATCATTTATAACCAAATGCATGAAATGCCTTTTTGCTCCACTTAGTAGAACATCAGCTCCATTAAGCAACAGATTTGCCAGTCCTCTAGTGGTTGCTTCAGTGCAACTGTAATGTGTCTCTTGTCTCACACACACTCACACTGATGTATGGCACATACAGTTTTCATGTACTTAACATTTGCAAATCACAATAAATGAAAAGCTGGGGGTCTGCAGCACTTACTACTTTTGCGTTAGCTCATGAAGGATATGGAGTAGTTAATAATGCCTGCCCCAGTGTTTTTATTGTCTGTCAGAGGGCTTGCTTGAGTTGCAGCAAAACACAGGAGGGCAGGGGAGGAAAATGGTGGCAGAGGAGAGAACGGTGCCTCATGCCAAGGAGGCAACCTTCTAATAGTTACAAATAGCCTGTGCAGCACTATCAGTAATGCTGGGTTGCGGAAGGACTTGACAGATGAGCTGTTCTCAGATCGCATGTGGAGCTTGACTTTCCCAGCAGTGTATCCCTCTTTTCTTGTTAGCCACAGAGCTGACCTCAGCTTTTTATCATGCCTCTTAATTTAATTTATTATTATTTGTCTTTAATTTTGGAGATTTGGGGGAAATTACTCCTGTTCGCTGATTTAAAAAAAAAATGGCAGGAGGGGAATGCGTTCCCACCAGAGCCAATACCCAAGGACAGAACTAAAACAGGATTGATCTGATCTTGGATGATTTGAATGCATCTGTTGCTAGGAACATCCAACCCCTGGCACGAAAAGGTTTTTTAAAATAGACTAAATATAGGCTGATTGGCTAGGAGCATTTCCCTGGGCTAGTGCTACTGCCCAGAACACTGTGGATTCAGAAGAACCTTCTTTCCCTCTTCCCTCCTCCCCTTAGTGCCCAGGCACCAAACCAGCTCAGTTCATCATGCTGTTAGCAATTATAGTACAGAGATGTAAGATGTGTTGACTGCAAGACCTTGCTCTGAGATGAGGTGAGATCACCAGGAACAAAATGATCATTACAGGCCATTCATGTCAGCAGCGTTTATGCTCCCATGTTTGCTTGCAAGCAAAAACAGCAGCTAATTCGCAAGGCAGCCTTTTGTAAAGGGGCCTTTTGATCAATGATTGCCTGCGTTAATGTTTCAGTAGGCTATTGATTCCTGCAACAGCTTTTGTTCCCTAAATTTATGTGCAATGGGTTTCAGCAGCACACACTATGCATGTTTGATTAAAGTTCAATTGACTTCACTCCTGGTGAAGCCAGGAGCTGTTTCGCTCTCTGTTTGTAGAACCAAAGCTTTCCGTGACGTGTTCTTTTGTTTGTGCCTAAGCCCCTGCCACCCATGCAGTCACCAAAATGCTGTTCCTAATCCACCCAGATTCACTCCACTCCATCATTTAATCCCTTAGGTAGACAGAATAGTGTTTGATGGCAAGGCAGCTAATAAAACCTGGGTTGGAATTTGTGTACATATGTTCCATAGGGTGAATAATATTAAAATCCTACTTATGTACTTCCTCGTTGATTTTTAACCCTGTGGCTGTGACTGAAGATTGGGTCATTTAGTGAGTCATGTATCTGAAGCGCCAGAAATGAATCCTAACTCTATTTGATTAACTCTTATGATCACCCATTTCTTTAGTCTTGGCTAAGTGAGTCTCTTTCATTAATAATAATAAAATTTGAGTCTTCGTACAGACTTTTGACTACAAGTTTGGAAGGGTCTGTTTGGAATCAAATGTATGTTTCTGAAGTGGGCTTTACCCACGAATACAGGTAGGTTTAGTTTTCAAAGGATCTTTGTTTAATGGCCAGTGCCCTTCATTTCTGGTTGTTACTCATTTTTATCAAAAATATTTCAGGGTTTTACAAAAGCTGTTCTGTTTTTTATCAATTTTCCCCAAAGATTTTTACCACTCAATTACATAAAAATACTGATTATTTTAAGAAAATCCAATCCATTCCATTAGTAGATGTTTGTTAATAAATTAGTCTCTCTTTAAATGCGAGACTGTCTGGTCAAGTAAGGTAGTGTTGTGGAAGATAGACACACACAGATGTGTGTTTGTGCTCATCAGTGTGCAAATCCTAAAAAACGAATGCCGGAACACCCTGGATCAGGCTCCCTGCTCCAGAAGGAAAGATGGCAGCTTGGTATCCTAGGTTATTCAGCTATCCTCTCTCTTCCCACAGTGGGGAGCCAGGTCCAGATTCTTGAAGGTGGCCCTGGGGCCAGGAGGATCCCTGGACCTTGCTTTCTGCTCTGGAAGGAGGAATGGCAGCTCAGTAACTTGGGCAGACCCCAGAGTGCCCCTGTGTACCTAGCTTCCCACTCCGAAAGGAAAGTTTGGGCAGCCCAGATAACCGAGCTAACATCTCTTTGTTTGTGAGCCCAGAAGAGATGGAGGAGACAGTATGAAGAGATGGCACTCTTGCCTCCTTATCCTCTTCCACCTCCGGGCCCACTGTTCTCTGTTTGTTCCTGTTTTCTTGTCGTCCTGTCCCCCAGTATTAACCCCAATATTTACCCAGAAAACTCTAAAGTCTTTTTTTGCACCAATTTTCACCTTTTAAAAAAAAAATGTAACAAATACTGATAAATTCCTGGAAAATTTTGAAATCTGAAAGCAGAAGGCCTTGTTTATGGTGCGTGTGCTTCAATAATTTAATTTCCCTGAGGACTTGGCGGGTTTGCCACATGTAAATACAGCCCAGATTGAGTCCCATTTTCTATTTTTGATGGGAAATGGGGACATTGGTTTGCGCTCTTCGGTTAACATGTCAGATGATACATCTTAATCCACAGATGCAGAGAGTTGGGATTTACTGACTTCTCCCTGATACTGACACCAAGGGTTTGATAAAGATGCATTTGTAGGTGGCAAAATGTGACTGGTAAGTTTGCTGAAGATTTGCTGGCTCTGAGGCTTGGTCTACCAATATATGGTGGTGTAATTACATCACTTAGGGGTGTGGAAAATCCACCAATCTAAACTCCAGTGCAGTGTCGACGGGAGGGCTTCTCCCATCAGCATAGCTACCACCTCTTGGGGAGGCAGAGTACCTGTACCTCTCTCGTTGGCGTAGGTAGCATCTTCCCTGAGCGCTGCAGTAGAGCTCTGCACCAATGCAGAGCTGTAAGAGTGGACAAGCCTTGAAGAGCATTGCATGAATTCTCCATGGAATTTCAGTTACCCCTGACAATAGATTGTCTCCCCAGTTTGGCGAGCAGGCTTCAGGTCCATTTTGATGGGATCAAAATCATTTCGAAAGCATGTGCATTAATTGAGTTTAATACGGTTTAATGATTAGAACAGGGGACTGTGTTTCAGGACACCTAGTTCTGTCTGTGAATCTACCACTGGCTTAGGCTCCATCTACACTTAAAACGCTACTGCTGCATCACTGTAGCTCTTGAGTATAGATGCTCACTACAGTGATGGGAAGGTTCTCCCATTGCTGTGTTAATCCAACCTCTCCTCCCCAAGAGGCGGAAGCTAGGTCGATGAAAGAACTCTTCTGTCCACCTAGGACTTGTCTACACCAGGGGATAGGTCAGCATAGCCATGTCTCTTAGGTGTGGCTTTTTTAGACCCCTGAGGTGTAGCTGTGCCGATGTAAGACTCCAGTGTAGGCCAGCCCTTATTCCTTGCTCTTGGCCAACTCTCAGTTCCTGAGGCCTGATCTACACTAAAAAATTAGGTTGACCCAGCTGCAAAGCTCATGCATTTGAAAAATCCACCCCCCAAGTGTAATTAAGATGACCTATCGCCCAATGTGGACGACGCTAGGTCCACGAAAGAATTCTTCCATGGACCAAGCGTCCACCTCCCCAGATGGCAGAACTTCTCCCATTGGTGTAGGTAGGGTCTATACTGAAACACAACAGTGAGTCAGCTGTGTTGCTGTAGTGTTCCAAGTCTAGGTAAGCCCTGAGTCACTGTATTTACCCGGTGATATTGAATGATGATGATGATACCTGCCTACTTCACTTTTAGAAACTCTGGAAAAATGAGTAGTTTTTTTTCATGAGGGTTCTTGTATCCTACCTAATCTAGGGATGTAGGTGATTTTTTTCTCTCTCTCACCCAAAGTGTCACTCTGAAATTGGTTGGGCGTTGGTATCATTTTAATTTCAGTAGATCTGCATCAATCGCACTCACTATCAGTGCATAACAATACATCCGTTCTGTCTGCTATCCAAAATCAAAGTTATGGTTGTGCACTTCATCCAGAGTTCTCTGTTTTAAGTTAGGCATCTTTAAAATCCTTAAGTGGTGTCAGATAGGCGCTCCCCGGGTTACGCAAATCCGCATTTATGGAAAAAGTTGTGTAAGCTAGAAAGTATTTTTTGTTTTGGTTTGGTGTTTTGGGGGGTGGAGGAGGATTGTATTTTGTTGTTGGTTTGGTTTGCATAATGGTCAGGTATACGTTCCCGAGTTACGCAAGGTGTTCTGGAACGAAACACTTGTGTAAGTCAGGGAGTGTCTGTAACTTTTTGAATAGGATCTTCTGTACCTCTTGTCACTGTTTGAAATGCTGTACACACAGATTATGCTGTTCTAGGCCATTAGAAGTTTTCACTGAGGAAGGCATCTTTAGTACAGAGTTAAGTCAAGTGATCTACGCTGAGTAAAGACTGCAGGATTTGGCCCTGAGAGAGAGAGAGCAGGCTGAGGTTACGTGATTAAATCACATATAAGGCAGTTCAAAGAGACCATTTTTTGTGGGCAGTTTAGGCATGTTTGTTCTGATGTTGATTTTCAAGGGACTAGTTAGAACTTCTCCGTTTCTCGGGCAACTTGAAAGAAACACCACCTTTTACCTTGGAGGCAGACAAGTTGCCAGGAAATGTACTCCTCGTTCTTTTTGCTGTTACACTAACACAGCTACCACTCTGAGACCAGGAAATGATGTGGGTTTCAAAGTAAAAGAATGGAGATTAAAACCACATGCTGTTCTTTAGCTCGGCATCTCATCCACTAGTTTGAATGTCATCTGCTCTAGGTTTTTGGATGTAAGCCGGATTCATTATGCTATGGAATTATCACTAGCTTCCCTGGGTGTGCTCTTTTACCTCCTAATTAACTTCGATATGGGCATATATATTCAGATTAAAGTTTGGTTTGCTTTAATGTGGTTGAATAATACGGTTACTGCTTATTCTCAATCATGTTTTTATTCTAACATTCAGCTTTTCAATCAGGAATGTATTTAATGCATGGGGCGTATTAAGATGGGCATGGTATCATCTATTTGAACTGATCCCACTCTCTCTGAAAGTGCTGGGGTTCCTTAAAGACCGTCTTTAGCCAGGACATGGCTTTTACAAACTCCTTGGAGAGCTGGTACCTCTAGCAGTACAGTGCCTACTAACTCTTTGGAGAGGCATTGATATACTGCTGACTCCAAGTAAAGAGCACCCCCTGCTGAAGCACCAATACCCGCACTTCCTGCAGTATGAAAGTGGTGGCTGGAGACTTCCCGCCCAATTACTATAATATTAAAAAAAAAAAATTATTTTATTTATTTATTTATTTATTTATTTTTTGAAATTTGCTTCCCCAGAAAAATATCTTTCTCTTCTATCTAAGGGAATTTGTCTGGCTGAAAATATACCCTTAAGCTTTTTATTTTGTGTGTGCGCACGCATGAGAGGGCGAGAGAAAAGGGCTGACAAGTCAGCTGTGCATGCCCCTCTAACATATTCCTTCTGTGTTTACAGGGAGAACTAATCACTTTCTATTACTATTGGAAGAAAACCCCTGAAGCAGCAAGTTCCCGAGCCCACCGTAGGCATCGAAGGCAGGCTGTGTTTCGGAGAATTAAGACTCGAACTGCTTCCACTCCAGTCAACACTCCCTCCAGGCCCCCCTCTAGCGAATTCTGTAAGTGGAAGCTAAAAGCAGCACATTTATCTTTGTTTAGATGCACAGAACTACAGTAATGTAGTGGCTCTCTGCCTTCAGCTGAATAAAGCAAGAAAATGGAGTTCCGGCTCTTGGCTTCTCCTGTTCCCGCACCGTTATGCCTGAGGATAGCAGGTGTCTGTGATCAGCAAGGGATGTTTTGTACCATGTGCAATGCAGTGCTTAGGCACAGAAGCCCAGTGTAAGGATAGAGACTGTGACTAGGCTCAGAATTTCCCTGTTCGTTATAGTTGATTATGTGTGTTGCATTTTCCCTGGGATTATTCTAAGAGCAGCGCTTAGAAAGGCGAGAAATGAAGCAAACTTTCCTCTGCAAACAGTGTTTCATGACCATACTTTCTGCTCTTTACAACTCATGCCACGTTATAGTCAGTATTGGTATAGCTTCACAAATCTAAGGCTATGTGTACCCTGCACTCAGTGTCGGCGTAACTTACGTCGCTCCGTGGTGTGAAAAACCACCTCCCAGAGCGACATAAATTACACCGACGTAGCGCTGCGCACATGAGCGGTGTTGGTGGGAGAGTTTCTCCTGGCAACAGAGCTTCTGCCGCTCTCGGGGTGGTTTTATTATGCCAACAGAAGAGCTCTCCCGTCGGCATCGAGCGTCTTCACCAGACAGGTGCTGCAGGTTTATCAGTCCAGCCATGCCACTGCAGCACTGTATGTATAGACGTGGCCTTAGAAGCACCGTGATCTTGATTGTTCAGGTGCTTTTGGCTCAAAGAATAATTACAGAGCCCGGTGCAGTCTAGCACATCACTAAGTGTTATGGCATCACTGATCTCAGTATGGCTGGATGGAATATACCATAAATGGTTGTTCAGTCAACAAGTGCAGAATAAAAGTCTCTTCTAATTTTTCCTTTTCCTTCTTTTCTTTGCTTACTCAGTGGACTTGAGCTCAGCCAGCGAAGATGATTTTGACAGCGAGGACAGTGAACAGGAGCTGAAGGGTTACGCCTGTCGTCACTGTTTCACAACCAGTATGCACTTGATGTATCTCTTTGCCTTGTGCTAGAGCCCGTTCGACACAGCTTCATCCAAGCGAGAGCAGTTCTCATGCCTGTATAGCTATTCTAAAACCATAATGATGGATCAGCCAAAATATGCGCCATTCCAGCAGAGAATTATTCATGATTTACCATTGCAAATTAGTATTAAAGTGATGGGAGAGGATCCTGGAAGTTAGACATGTATGCAGTAATGCATACATGTCTAAACAGAGTCCCTTATGTAATCCATTTACTGCATAGCAAATCAGTATTTGACTGTGACTGTCAGGATGCATAACACATGTTCATGACGCATCAAGGCTTTTCTGCATCAGCTTCACTCCTGTAAGTACTCCTGAAAGCCCTCTGATGCTTGTGCATATGCATAGAGTGCATGCTGAGAGCCCGGAGGTAAGTAAGGGAAGAGAGAGATGAAATGTTCATGACACATTTAACTTTTAAAAACCAAGACCTTGAAGAAAGAATAGCTGCCTAACAGACGCCCCAAACGCTGCGGAAGAGTCTTTTTTTTCCTTTATTATTTTTCAGAGCAGTAGGTGTCTATTTAATTAAAGAAATAGTCTGTAATTGAAGGATGGTAAATGTTAACTGAAACATGAAGTCACCCTGGAACAGGCAGTGATTTTCAGAGAAATCTTAGGCTTAGTCACCAGGAAAGGCTGGTAGTCTTCCAATTTATATTAAATGCAAAGTGTAGGTGTTCCGTATCTAATAGATTGTATATTTCCAACCCCATCCCTTTTCCAACAAAAGCCTCCAAGGACTGGCACCACGGCGGTCGCGAAAACATCTTGCTGTGCACTGACTGCCGCATCCACTTCAAGAAGTACGGAGAGCTCCCGCCCATTGAGAAACCAGTGGACCCTCCGCCCTTTATGTTTAAGCCTGTCAAAGAAGAAGATGATGGACTCAGCGGAAAGCATAGCATGAGGACGAGGCGGAGTCGAGGCTCGGTAGGCCCGTCCCTCTTCATTACCTGTGCATTCAGGCTCCTCCCTGAAGGAAAGGTGCAGGTTGGAAAGTTCTGAACGTAGAAAGTCGTATTTGCAAATAGACTTCTAAAACTGCACTTACAATCTCTTCCCTGCCAATCTGCTTTTGGGCATGCCTGCCATATTTGTAGACACAAATACACAGTTGCATGTGTGCAGAATTTTGAAGATCTTTTTGAAAAATTGGCCCGAGGTAGCTCCCCTTGGAGACTTGTAGTCAAACTTGGTGTATGTTTAATGTCCCAAACACACACCCTTCTTTTTTGTTGAATGGGTGAAGGTAGCTTGCCATCATCAAAGAAGATGAATGGCCAGAATATGCAGCAGAATTCACACTGATACCTGTCTTCCTGCTTGTTGGGTTCCTTCAGCAGTAACCATGGGACACATTTTAAAGGAAGAATTTTAAAAGTTTAAATGCTGCTGCTTTTTGTGCTTGCCAAATGTTTTCCCCACACCACTGAAGTTAAAAATCTCATTGTCTAAATATAAAATAATCACAGTCTTGGACATAAAGACTTTACCCACAGTAATATACTGAGAGCATTGCTAATGTGGAGTCACTTGTGGAGAGCCAACTTACTGCTCAACAGGATTGGAGGGGAAACTTCAGCTTGTTTGGGGCTGGCCATCCATAAACCCTGATTGATTGGGACTGTCAGACAGTAACAGCATTCTTTTTTCACTAGCCTCCCCCCTCCACCTTTCTGGGCATGTTAATGTTGTCATTGCTGCCAGATACCTTGTCAGGTTGCGCTGTCAGCTCACGTTGGCTTCATTATTTTTATGGTAGCCAGTCATCCAGACAGCTGCTAAATTAGGAGGGAACAGATGAAATGGCATTAATTATTGCTACAAAATCTACTGTGATTCTGATTGCTTAGCAGAAACACATTGAAGCTGTTAGTGGTTTTAGGAACTGCTCTGGGCTGCCCAAATGCCTTATCTCTCTAGGTCACTCTCATATCCGTCTTGGTTTATGACAGCAGATTTTTTTTATTTTTTTTTTAAGATGGAACATTGGGGCGGGGAGGTGTCCCTCCCCCTTAGAAAGAGATGCCTAGCATGTGAACAGCAGCTGTAGGAACATCTTTCTAATGTTCTCATTTCAAGCAGACACTACTTAATAAAATAAGCAGCACTTCATGATTTTGTGTAGACAAGTTAAGGATTTGCCTCCTTTCATTTTAAACCCAGATGAGCTTTCCAGGACAGATTGTAAAAACATGTAACGCTCTTGATTTTTCATTTCTCAGGCACTGAGCTGGAGCATGCAGCCTTGCAGTAACTTGGGGAAAAAGCAAAAGATTTGGGAAAATACTGGTTTATTTATATGCTTTTTATTTGTATTAAATTGATAGATGTCTACACTACGTAGTGGTCGTAAAAAGCAGCCAGCCAGCCCCGATGGTAGAGCCTCACCCACCAACGAAGACATCAGATCCAGTGGCCGCAATTCTCCCAGTGCTGCTAGCACCTCCAGTAATGACAGCAAAGCAGATTCTGTGAAGAAGTCCACCAAGGTGAAAAGCTGCTTGAGATTTGTTGTCCTTCGTTCAGGATCTGGGCTGGTTTTAGGTCAGTGAGTTCAGCTTAGGAGCTTGGAGCAGGTCAGAGACCTAAGTTTGACCTGGGGGATTTTTGCTTTCCTGCACATACAGAAGGCCTGGGATTTAGACCTGAGAGTAGATGTTGCTAGTCGCTTGTTACAGTGATCAGAGCTGTTCTGTACGTACAAGCGGACACGTGCTGGTGATGAGCAGATTTTTTTTAATAAACACACAATCTATATACTAAAGAAGTGAATGGCCAATGCCTTAGACATCCTCTGGTACTGTTATTCTGAAAGCACACCCATACCCACACACCTGACATGTTAGACTTTCAATGAGCACAGAGACCCTCACAAGAAATTACTAAAGAAACCAGGAAGTCCTGGGGCGAAGAGCACCACATTGTGATGAATCGAAAACTGGCAAAGAAACAGGACACAGAAGGAATAAGTGGTTAGTTTTCATCGCAGCAGAAGGTTAACAGCAAGGTGTCTTCAGGTTCATGCTAGGACTGGTGATGATCACCGTATTTATCTCTAGTCTGGAAAAGTGGGCGTGGGGGAAAGGGGGCAAAATTTGCAGGCAGCACAAAATTAGTCAAGAGGAACTTCAGAGGGACTAACCACGCTAGGTGAATGAGCAACACGATAGCTGAAAGTCAGTGTTGATAAATGCAAAATAATGTATGTTAAAGGGAGACTGTGAAGTAGTCCAACACCTTAGAGTTCTTAATTAACTGTTTCAACTCAGAAAAGGGACTTGGGCATAAATTTAGACAGCACATCCAAGATCTCTGCTCAGTGTATACCTGCAATCACAAACAAACTGTTATGAGACATGAGGAGTGGGATGTAGAATCATACAATAAATATAATGCCATTATATAAATCAGTGATACTTCCTCATCTGAAATATCATGCTATCTCAAAAAGATCCTGTGGAATTAGGAGGAATTCAGAGAAGGCTGACAGGAATGATTAGTGACATAGAAAAAACCTCTGCTGGAGAGAGACTGAAAGATTGTGATTTAGAAAGGAGACAAATGAGAGAGAACATGATAAAAGTATATAACATAACTAATAGTCTAGAGAGGGTAGGATCAGGAATGCCTGTTCTTGCCTCATAACACACAAACTAGGGGGATAGTGAGTGAAATTAAATTTTAAAAGTCACAGGTTGAAAACGGATAAATATTTTTCATACATGATAATCAGACTGTGGAATTCATTGCCATATGATATCAAGACTGAGAACTTAGCCAGATTCTGAGAGATCAAACATTTATAGGGATAACAAGAATACTGAACGTTACAGCTCGTATTAATAAACAATGTTGGAAGGGATATAAACTTCACATTTCAGGGCTTCAGCCAGTCTCATGCAGGCACAGATTATCTCACCTCTCCCTGCTGCAGAGTACTTGCACCTTCCTCTGAAGGTTCTGGTGCTGGCCACTGTCAGACATAGGATATCAGATTAGACAGACCTTTGGTCTGATCCAGTCTGGCAAATTGTAGGGGACTTTTTATGGCATTTGGACCTTTATGTAAGTCAAACGGGTAGGACCAGCACTTTCCCTTTTAAATATATTCCTGTTTAGAAATCTGAGTTTAAAATAATAATGTTGTGATAAGGGTTCTGTTCAGATTGTCCACTTACTCCCACTAGCCTGTGTAAGGAATGCTGTGAGGGAATTACTTACAAGCTGCCTCCCAGCTTGCTGTCCTCCGAGGCAAAACTGTCGCTTCATTTTGTGCCCCTAGTTAAATTTGGGCATGAAAGCCTATGGGGAACAGCTCCTACCAGATGGGAAATGCCTCAGCAGCTCCAGAACACAGATCCCTGTCCTTCCCTTCAAATGAGGGAAGAGGCATATTGAATTATCATTAAATACTGACTGAATCAACCTCTGATCAGCTTTCCGCCTCCATAGGAACTTTCCTGTGTTGTTAGCATCAGTATCAAGCCTCCCAGTGTGAGTAAGTGCTCCATTTAGTGTCACTTTAACTTCCCTAATAAACTGTTCCTGTCTGTTCTTTTGTGGCAGAAGATAAAAGAAGAGGCATCTTCTCCTCTCAAGAGTTCCAAGCGCCAGCGGGAAAAGACAGCATCTGACACAGACGAACCAGAGAGAACCACTGCCAAAAAATCCAAAACTCAAGTGAGTCCCTGTGGCAGAGCAGCAGTCCTGCCTGTACCCCTCTGAACAGGATGTGCACTCCACTGGTGGCTAAAATTGGCCACCGCCATCTCCCCACAGTATAGAGCGAATCTAAAATCCAAACGCAACAACAAACCAGAAACGCAACATTGATTTAAAGAGCTTCCAAAGTGCCAGACCAGCAAATTGTAATTTAATCTGTGGCTGGAAAGCAACCCACTTCTTAATGCGTTCCTTCTGCAGGGAGAGGAAGGGAAGGACATGGGTAGGGACTGACGCCCAGGCGTGTCTTCTTTTTTCACATTAGTATTTCCAGGATCTTAGCACAGTCTGATTTTAGCTTTTTTCTTTTTAACCAGTGTCCAAATTTTATTTCAGTGTCTGTTTTTTCTCTTTCCTGTACCTCTCAGCAACAAGCTGGAAGGAACCCAAATGATACTAAAAATTAGCAAAGTGAGAGCCCTCTTTAGATAGGTCTAAAATTAACATGAGTCCTTGGCCACAGTAACCCTAAAAGAGCGTAATGTATCTGAAGTCACTCTCAGCCCTTGTGTTTTAAATAGAAATTTAATTGTGGGGAATGCAGTTGAACAAAAAGTCCATTTGTAATTGGCCAGGTTCACCCCATAGCCTTGGATCTGGGATTTTCCAGCCCTCACTCCTGTATGCTGGCACGAGGGTTATTTACAGTGAGGGATATGGGGTGGCTGTGCAGTAATGTAGCATATAAACAGGGGTGTCTGGAGTTACGCTGGCAATACCAATGGGAGCAGGTAGCTCTCCTTAGCCACGTCAGTGATTATAAGGAGACCTTTCCCCCCATCTCAACAGGAGATCAGCAGGCCAAACTCTCCCTCGGAGGGCGAGGGCGAAAGCTCGGATAGTCGCAGCGTCAATGACGACGGGAGCAGCGATCCAAAGGACATTGACCAGGACAACCGAAGCACGTCACCCAGTATCCCCAGCCCCCAGGACAATGAGAGTGACTCAGATTCATCTGCTCAGCAGCAGATGTTACAGGCGCAACCTCAAATGCTCCAGGCACAGAATGTCCCTGCCCAGGCTCCACCTTCTACCCTGCCCGTATCAACACAGTTACCAACACCCATACCAGCAGCATCAAGCACCCCTACAGCTCCCCTGCAGGTTTCACTATCAGTGTCTCAGCCTCCCAGCCATCCCCCTGCGCCACCGCCAGTTCACTCTCACATACAGCAGGCCCCTGCTTTGCACCCTCAGAGACTCCCTTCACCACACCCGCCACTACAGTCTTTGACTGTGTCTCAGAGTCAACCCCAGGGTCCTGCCTCGTCGCAGCCACATTCACAGCCTCCGCTTCATGGCCAGGTCCAGCCTGTCCCTCATAACCTGCAGGCCCAGCCTCTCCTGCCTCATCCAGTACCTCCTCAGCCTTTCCCTCTCCCCTCACAGCCTTCTCAGTCTCAGGTTCCCCTTCAGACGCAGGCTGCTTCTCACCCTCACGCTGCTCTGCAGGTTCAAGCAGTGCAGCCTGCCCTGCAAGCGCAGGCTCCCCTGCAGCAACCTCAACCCCCTCGGGAGCAGCCCCTGCCTCCAGCACCCATGGCCATGCCTCACATCAAACCCCCTCCTACTACCCCGATCCCTCAGCTTCCCACTCCCCAGTCCCACAAGCACCCTCCCCACCTCTCCGGGCCGTCTCCATTCTCCATGAATTCCAACCTGCCGCCACCACCTGCTCTGAAACCTTTGAGCTCCCTTTCCACCCATCACCCTCCTTCTGCGCACCCTCCTCCCTTGCAGCTGATGCCTCAGAGTCAGCCGCTGCAGTCTTCTCCAGCCCAACCTCCAGTCCTGACTCAGAGTCAGAGTCTTCCACCCTCAGTGAGCCACCCCCCATCCAGTCTCCATCAGGTATCCTCCCAGGCACCCTTTTCTCAGCATCCATTTGTCCCTGGGGGCCCACCTTCCATCACTCCTCCATCCTGCCCCTCCACTTCCACACCATCTTCCGTGCCTGGCGTCCCATCTCAGACATCTGTCGCTACCTCTGCGGCTTCCAATGGAAACGTTCCAGTGGTGACGTCCTGCGCCATACCACCTATTCAGATCAAAGAGGAGGTTCCCGATGAGGCAGAGGAACCGGAAAGCCCACCTCCCCCACCCAGAAGCCCATCGCCTGAACCTACTGTGGTCGACACACCGAGTCATGCCAGTCAATCAGCCAGGTAATGGAGGGTGTTGGCAGATTCTTCATGCTGTGCTCTGCCGTTCCACAGAGCTGTGTTAAGAGTTTCACCGCTTGCTTGCTGACTGGGCCAGCAGGGATTGAGTATTACAGCCTTCATACCCACAGTCTTGGAATTGGGAATTTGCTGTACTGCAGCCTCTGTTTGCCAGCCTCTTTGGCAATAGAACGATTGTCTAAGAGCCTGTCCACACTCATTAAAAGTCTGCTAGCACTGCTCATATTGGAATAGAGTTGTTACTAGCATAGTCTCCCTAACCTAACTGTCAAGTATTAAATCACATTGTAGGTAAGACCCTGAGCACTCTCTTCCCCCCCCAACACACACACAAATTCCCATAAAACTTGCAGCAGGGTCCTATGAATTGTATGGCAGGAACCCTGGAATTATGCACGGTCTCCCCTAAAGCTTTCTGCTCTCCTGATACAGTACAGAATCCCTTGTTTATTTTTCTACAGGTATTTTTTTACACTGCCCCCTAATATTCAGTCTCCAACATGCAGCTTATTTTTGTGTTGAAAAACATGGTTATTTCAGTTGCCTGGACGAAGCTTATGGGGCAGATTTTCCAAAGGTCAGTTGGGTACCACGGGCGCTGGGTATGTATCTCCCACTTGTGCCTTTGGAAACCTCCCCTCACTCTGTCGCCAGTTTTCAGAGAATGAAAAACCCTTATCCAGCCCAGTGTCAGCCATAGTATTCAGACTGATACTGCAGGTACCATCAGTGAGAGGTTCCTGCTAGAAGGCTAGTCTGTGGAGAAGGAACACACAGTAAAGTTAGTTCCTTTCTGGGCTTTCAGTGAAACAACTGGTAACGTAAATCCGAAGTGTTGTATAATTACCCTTTGATGTGAGGCTCTCAAATCACAGACTCGTGGTCTTCCCCAGGCCTAAATTCTGTTTTCTCTCTCAGGTTCTATAAGCACCTGGATCGTGGCTACAACTCGTGCGCAAGGACAGACCTGTACTTCATGCCTCTGGCAGGATCCAAATTGGCCAAGAAGAGAGAGGAGGCAGTCGAGAAGGCCAAGCGGGAGGCAGAGCAGAAAGCAAGAGAAGAGAGGGAGAGGGAGAAAGAGAAGGAGAAAGAGAGGGAGAGAGAGCGGGAGCGCGAAAGAGAAGCAGAAAGAGCGGCGGTAGGTTTATCGGTCTGCCATGCAGGATGGGTACGTTAGGATCTGTATTAACCGATGACTGAAATATTTGGGGATACATTTGCAAACCTCCATTAGAGTGACTATTGCAGGCACAAGCATGGCATGGAGGGGGCAGTCGGGTGCATGTGAAGCACGGGACATTGGAGGGTGGGTGCAAGCAAATGTTTTGGGTTGTGAGCATGCCATGGGTGCATCTAGCTGGCTGTACCCGTCCCTTTCTCCGCTGGCCCCACCCACTTGATTCCGGGCTCCCCCCATAGTGAAACGGGGTTGTAGGCAGATTACTGCACATCTTCTCCTGGTGGCTGTGCAGCCCCTATTGTATTGAGAGAAGCCAGGGCAGTTGGAGGGCTGAATTGGGCCCGATATCTACAAAACACTTCTAAGATGAAAAGTAATACCTAAATGCTAAGGAACAGTAAATACCCATTAGCTGTTGGTGAATTCTGTTGGTTCCCTTTGTGCTGCTGGCACAGAATGCCTGAGCGTACATGGCATATCCCTTGCCTGTTGCCTGAGGTACCATTTAGGGGCGCTCCCTGAAAGGGGTAGTAGGGTGAAGGCAGTGTACCTTTGAAGTTAGTCCCCTTGAAGTGTGTTTGACTTAAGAATACCTAATTTTTCTCAGCTGCGTATAATTCAAACATTTAAGCTTATTTCTGAGTTTTTTGTTTAATTTTCTGTTTATTTTGTTTTTTAATTTTACTTGGGGTTAAAAAACAAAGCCCCTGTGGTGTGGGCAGAGATAATTGAGGGCAGGGAGACCGGTCATAATGCAGTGATAATGCCTTGTTGTTTTAATTGGAAAAAACCACACTACAGTCTGTTTTTTTAGCAGGCTTGTGCACCTTTCTAAGGGAGGGTTGTAGTAGTTAGCAGTGGAAGATACCTACAGCCATGCAGTCCCTGCAGCTGGAAGGGCAGAAAGTAGTCCGCGGTTGTCATCCGTCTCCCATTCCTCCCTCCCCCGCCTCCCCGAACACCACCACCAATAGGAGTTATGTCTGACTTTGAAGCTGATATTAAACTTGATTTTAACCCAAGAACTGTGTTTGGAGACAGGTTTCCTTGGATAATTACATGGGGGTGAATCCCGCCTCTGCCCTCCCAGAACTGTTGTCGCCTCTGCACAGGTGGTAGGGGCAGGATTCTGAGACCCTGTGCAGGAGATGATTGGTTCCCCCCACCACCACCACCATGCTGTGCACTTTGCTCTCCAGGGGCTTGCTCAATCCTAGCACACGTGGAGGAAGGCTTTTGGGAGAAAGCTGTGGGTCCGTGGCTACACGTTCCGAGCAGTTATTCTGCAGCTTGGGGTGGGTGCAAATGCTGCAGCAGTTAGAGCTTTGAGGTGCAGAGCTTGGTGACCTGCAGGGGAGGGAAGAATCAGGTTCTTCCCCACACCACAAGAGAATGCCCTGCACTAGGCATAGTCTAGGTGTCATGGGCCGGGGTGTAGAATTATTCCTGTACTGATCTGCAGCGAAAGGGAGAATGTGCCTGCAATTTTTTCAGCCAAATTTGTTTGTTTGGAATAAAATCTCTCCCCTTCTCTCCCCCCATTCTCCGCAGCAGAAAGTGTCCAGCTCCTCCCATGAAGGTCGCCTTGGGGAGCCCCAGCTCACTGGACCAACTCACATGAGACCTTCATTCGAACCTCCACCCACAACCATTGCCGCTGTTCCTCCTTACATAGGTCCAGACACGCCTGCATTACGGACTCTCAGCGAGTACGCCCGTCCTCACGTGATGTCACCAACAAACCGCAACCACCCATTCTTTGTTCCCCTGAACCCCACCGATCCTCTCTTGGCCTACCACATGCCCGGCCTCTATAATGTGGACCCCACCATCCGGGAACGGGAGCTCCGGGAGCGCGAGATCCGGGAGCGCGAGATCAGGGAAAGGGAGTTGCGAGAGAGGATGAAACCAGGCTTTGAGGTGAAACCACCCGAACTCGATGCACTGCACCCAGCTACCAACCCCATGGAGCATTTTGCCAGGCACGGCGCACTGACTATACCCCCAACAGCTGGACCCCATCCATTTGCTTCCTTCCACCCGGGTTTGAACCCCCTTGAAAGGGAGAGGCTTGCACTGGCAGGCCCCCAGTTACGGCCTGAAATGAGCTACCCCGACAGACTGGCCGCAGAAAGAATACACGCCGAGCGGATGGCCTCGCTCACCAATGACCCACTGGCACGGCTCCAGATGTTCAACGTGACGCCTCACCATCACCAACATTCACATATACATTCGCATCTACACCTCCATCAGCAGGACCCGCTACATCAAGGTGAGCCAAGGGAGTGAGCCAGAGCTCTTCCTCAGGAATGCTGACCACTGCTGCTTTTATAAGAGCTGGAAGGAACCTCGAGAGGTCGTCCAGTGCAGCCCAACCCAACCCCCTGCGCTACTAAACCTAAACCATCCCCGACAGGTGTTCTTAAAAACCTCCAATGATGTGAATTCCCTAACCTGCCTTAGAAGCCCATTCCAGAGCTTTAAAGTTAAAGTTTTCCTAATATCGAACCTAACATTTCTTTTCTCCAGATGAAGTCCATTACTTCTTATCCTACCTTCAGTGGATGTGGGAAACAACTGGCCCTAATCCTCTTTATCATAGTCCTTAACATACTGGAAGACTCTCAGGTTGCCCCTCAGTTTTCTTCCCCCACTACAGAAAGGATGTGGACAAATTGGAGAGAGTCCAGCAGAGGGAAACAAACTTATTAGGGGGCTGGAACACATGACTCATGAGGAGAGGCTGAGGGAACTGGGCTTATTTAGTCTGCAGAAGAGAAGAACGAGAGGGATTTGATAGCAGCCTTCAACTAACTGAAGGAGGTTCCAAAGAGGACGGAGCTCGGCTGTTCTCATTGGTGGCAGATGACAGAACAAGGAGCAATGGTCTCAAGTTGTAGTGGGGGAGGTCTAGCTGGATATTAGGCCTTGTCTACATGGGCAAGTTACTATGCAGTAAAGCAGCTTTCTGCGGTGTAACTCCCGAGGTGTGCACACTACCAAGCCACTTAGTGTGCAGAAACTCCTCAGTTGCAGCATGGCAGAAAAACCCATCTCTATAATGCTCCTGCACTACATTGCCAGTGTAAACACATCAGTTGCTTTCAGGACTGTAATTGGCCTCTGAAAGTGTCCCATAATCCCTCAAGTGACCGCTCTGCTCATTGTTTTGAACTGGCTGTCCTGAAGGTATGTGCCCCTCCCCTTTCAAAGCTCCGTTTGACAGCCATGGCTGTGCTGTGCTGATCTATCCCAGGACACATAGCAAACCATTATTGTGGAATGCTCCTACTTTTGAACACGGGCAGAGAGGGGAGTGTGTGTGTGTGTGTGTGTGTGTGTGCGCGCGCAAACCATTATTGTGGAATGCTCCTACTTTTGAACACAGGGGCAGAGAGGGGTGTGTGTGTGTGTGTGTGTGTGTGATTGCTGAGGTTGTGGGTTCCCTCTCCCCGCCTCAGGACTGGTTGCTTCCTGCTGCTGTCTGAACTTACAAGACAACATGCTGACACACCCCCCCTGTCCCCCAAAACAGTCTCTTTCCCTTCCTCCCCCCCCACTCTCTCTCTCTCTCTCTCTGTCTCACCCGCTTCCCCGCCCCCCACTTCCTGTTGAAAAGCAGCTGGCACTGTAGTAGGTTGTCCCTGGAACAATGGAATTGGGAAATCTGCATCATGTGACACTGTGCCTGCCCCAGGAGGCGTTGCAAACCCTTCCCAAAACATCCTGCTGCCAGTTGCACAGTGGGATAGCTACCACAATGCACTGCTCTCTTTGCTGTTTCAAGAGCTGCTAATATGGATACGCTCCACCATCCCAAGGAGCACAGTGTGCACGCGCAGCAGCAGTTTAATTCCAGTGCTTTAATAAAACTGGTATAACTTGTTGCATAAAAACTTTGCAGTGCAGACAAAAACTATTTCACTAGGAGGGTGGTGAAGCCCTGGAATGGGTTATCTAAGGAGGAGGTAGAATCTCCATCCTTAGAGGTTTTTATTTGCTGGTTTAGTCGGGGTTGGTCCTGCTTTGAGCAGGGGGTTGGACTAGATCAGGAATTCTCAAACGGGAGGTCAGGACCCCTCGGGGTCGTGAGGTTATTACATGGGGGGTCGCAAGCTGTCAACCTCTACCCCAAACCCCACTTTTCCTCCAGCATTTATAATGGTGTTAAATATATTAAAAAGTGTGTTTAACTTATTAGGGGGGTCGCACTCAGAGGCTTGCTGTGTGAAAGGGGTCGCCAGTAAAAAAAAAAAAGTTTGAGACCCACTGGACTAGATGACCTACTGAGGTCTCTTCCAATTCTAATCTTTTATGTTTCTTTTCTCGACTATATATGCCCAGTTTTTTAAACCTTGCCTCAGAGGTCAGGTTTTCTAAATCTTTTATCGTTGTTGTTGCTTTCCTCTGAGCTGTCCAATTTGTCCACATCTTTACTAAGTTGTGGCATCCAGAATTAGACACAGGTACTCCAGCTGAGGCCTTGCTAGTGCTGAGTAGAGTGGGACAATTACCTGTCATGTCTTACATACAAATGCCTGTTAGTACACCTCAGAATGGTATTAACGTTTTTGCAACTGGATCCCATTGTTGACTCTCAATTTGTGAGGCACTATACCCACCGGATTCTTTTCAGCAGCGCTACCTACCACCTATCCAGTTATTCCTTGTTTTGTAGTTATGTGTTTGATTTGCTTCCTTCCTATGCGTAGTACTCTGCATTTATCTTTATGGAATTTCATCTTGTTGATTTCAGACCAATTCTCCTGTTTGTGAAGGTTGTTCTGAATTTTAATCCAATCCTCCAATGTGCTTGCAGCCCCTCCCATTTTAGTGTCATCTGCATATTTTATATGCATACTTTCTGCTCCATTATCCAATTCATTAATGAAAATATTGAATAGTACCAGATCCAAGAGCCTTCTGCCCAACTCATGGGGTCGTATCCCATGACTCGGGAACTATGCATAGCATAATCTCCAGCTGTGTCTGCATGACAGCTGTATCCAGGTCTATACAAGGTTGCGACACATGGGTGTGGTCCCACCCTGAATAACATTGTTATCTCTATACCCTGTGGAGACAAATATTTATAATTGTGTTTGATCTCTCATAGACACCTGCTTTTTCCTGTCCACGCAGGCAAAGGGAAACCACAACACAATGCAACTGTGCTTAAATAACAGGATTATATTTTTATTTTAGGCATTTCGTCTCTGTATAAATGGCACAGGCCTCCCTTGTAATAGCCTTGGTATTTTACACCCACATGTTTAACCCTTCCCTGTACTAGGATTGGATCAGGTCATTGCTGAGCACAGGGCAAGTTTTCAGCAGCCAGTAACACTCTTCATGCACTAAGGCCTTGACCAAAATTCTCCTTCTGTTGGTGTAGCCCAATCAGCAGTGGCAGCACTAATGTAGACTGAATGCAGACAGTGGTTAAAACTGCTCAGTTCATGCCCTGGTACGCACGCCAGTGAGAGCGCTACACACCGAATACTAGCACCTAGACGTCAGTGAGCTCTCTAGCTGTCTCAGGCTGGAAAACTGGAGGGTTGGAGTTGTTGAGCCAGAGTGAATTTAAAACAATTGGTTACTAAAATATTGCATGATAAAAGTGTGGGTGGGTGTGGGGCATGCACCTGCTTTCTCTCTGGTGGCAGGTCAAGCAGTTGCCCATGAGAAGTTCAACTAAGACAAACAGGACAAGTCTGCATCCCTTTTTTCATGTAAAGTGACAGCTCTCTCTGATGTGAAGGACATTGCTATGGATGTCTGTCTATTTTCCAGACTTAGTTAGGGTGGTGTTAAAATAAAGCGACAGCAGATTTGGGAGAAACCAAAGTGAGTGCATAAATCACCTTCCAGTGGATCAAAGGATAATTGTAAATAGAGTGATGATAGCAAACCTCAGGCTATCTGGGGAGGAGGATGTTTGGGAAATGAGGATAAGGAGATAACACCCGTGATAAGCAGTAAGTTAGCATGTGTCCTGCCAAATAAGCAGCATATTGATTTGCCCTGATTAGAGATTAAGGCGATCGGAAGAGGAAGATAATAGTGCCAGTTAAGCATCCAAATCCAAAATGGTGTTATTAAATAGGAGGCCTTTCAAAATCAGCAAGGGCTGTGGTTGGTCTGTGAGACGGGGAGGTGTAAAATGGGTAAGTTTTTAATCAATGTTTTTATATAGCTGCTGGGTTTGTGAAAAATTCCACAACCCCACGCTGCAGAGGAAGGTCACTGCCAGTCTGACCTGGGGCGGGGGGCTCCTTTCTGACCCCACATATGATGACCAGTTAGACCCTGAACCTGGGAGCAGGAAGCAGCCAGCCAAGCACCTGAGAGAATTCTCAGTTCCTCCTTAGAGCCCTGGCCCTTCTCTTCCAATGTCCAATCTACAGCCATGGCCATTCCTGATGCTTCAGAGGAAGGAGCTAAAAAGAAAAAAAGCACCCCAGAATGCACTGGGGGAAAAGGGGAATTTATACACTTATTACCTTGTCAGATTTCTGGTGCAGGTTACATATCATCCCCCATTCCCGTGGAGGGAGGGCGTCAAGGCTCTGGGTATGTCTGCATCGCAAACTGAGGTGTAATTGTGGCTTTAATCTAGCTAGTGCGGGTCATGATAGTAATGAAGGTATGGCAGTACAGGCTAGCTGCCATGGTACAAGCCCACCAGGGACCCTGAGTACATACTCAGGTTGTTGGTCCACACTGAAGTCCATGCCACCACACCTACACTACTGTTGTTGTCCATGCTAGCTTGATTAAAGCTCGGCTGGGTATGCCTACCTGTGCTACAATTACACCTGATTTGCAGGGTAGACATACCCTCTGGCCCTCTTGTTGACATCTGTGGTGATTCTGTGCTCCCTTTATCTCCCATTTATCTATTTGTCTTGACTGTGTCCACACTTGGCAACACCATAACTTCCTAGTGCTGACTACATAAAGCAGACCTCCCTACTTCAGCTCTCTTAATCGATGACATCTGTTGGTTGCCACAACCCCACCCTCTGCCTTCTTGGTGTGCAATTTACCTCCCCTTACAACGCATAGTTTACATCCAGTTTTGGTGTAATCATAGTGTCCAGTGCAATGCAAAACCTCTGCACCGTTCAAAGAAACTGGCCGTCTGTGCTGAGGTGTGACCTCAGTATATAGTAGTAGCTACAGTGAAACGGATGCGGGGGGGAGATTTTACCTCTTTAGCCTTTCTGCACTGCTTGTGCAACTGGAATAGACTTTCCTTCACGCTTATCAGAAAGTTCCTACATCTAAGTTTGGGGACCTTCTTCATTAGAATGTGCTTAGTTCTGAATTGTTGGTTTTAAATCCCCAGAAATGATTGGTGAAATAACTTGGTATCTTGTTAGGTGTCAAGACAAAGAGACTGGAAAGTCACTCATTTGGCTGAGTAGCTATGAGTGATGTCACTGCATCAGGGATTTGGAAGATGAGCAACCAAAGCAAGATTTCCACATTATCTGATAGCAAACTGGTGGAGAAAGGTTAAATAAGGTGCCACATAATTCAGCAGCAAGGTCAGACGTGAAAGTGATTCAAGTACATGGTGTACAGTTCCTGGGACAAACGTACTGCAGATGTACTTGTGCCAGCAAATATAGCATAATGAGTCTTGGAGCGTGTGAATTAAAAATAGATGGTGTCTCTGTTTCCTGGGTTAGGAAGGGACTTTGAGAGCTATTGCAGAAAGAGCCAGTGTGTGCATCAAAGAAGGCAAATGATACGCAGTTATATTTCAGTAGAAATGTATCTGGGAGTTGGTAGTGTTGATGCAGTGCCTAAAGGCACTACTAGGTGGAACTTGCACAGTGTTCTGCATGCTGTGTGCGCTGCTCTGGAGGTCAGAGGATGGATTGCACCAAATATCAAGTCTTATGGATTGTAAAGGGGCAGGATTGACATATTTTGGACTGAAGTTTTGCAGATAAATAGGGTTGATTTGCATTGACTTTATGGCTACAGACACTTGAGTGCTGAAATATGTTAACTTTTAAAGGAGAAGAAATAAGTGTCTGACACAGAGCATGTCTACGCACGGTTTTTATCTTCAATTAATTGATTGCTTATTAACTCAAGGTAGCTAATGCATTTGCTAAGGCCAGCATGGACACTCTACAAGTATTTGTTCCAGGACACACACGTTTGTGGTGTACCCCCAAGGCCCAGCCTGGAGTGTTCACCAACTTCTACAAACTTGTTAGCTACTTCAAGTGCATGGACAGTCCACTAACTCAAACTAGAAAACTCTGGTGTGATACACAAAGGGCAGTTATGCTGTTGGTGAGCTACTATAATGGAGTCACTGAAGCACTATGCCCCAGGGTGTGCACTGTTTCAGAATTAAGATCTTAGCAGCTCAAGGAAGGAAAGTAGGGGGTCAGTCTGAGTGACGGGCAATGCTGACAGTTACTCATATTGCACTATTCTTGCAGGTTGCACGTGTGTGCGCGTGCGCGCGCTTAGAAACAGGAGGAGTATTGGGATTGATATGACCATGGGAGACTGCTTTCTGCTAATATGCAATCCCCATGCATACTTCTAGCAGATTAAATGCAGGGGATTTGCCATGCACTGATGAGTAAATATCGTCATGGTTTCATCAGTGTCATGTTTTCATCCTTTTAGTAAAGTGACATTAGAGGAATTGCCTACAAGTGAGGACAAATAAGGAAGGGGCTGGTTAGGCTGGCAGCTCCCTGGAGCTGACACTATCTGATTTGGGGAATGGAGGGTTTGAGAGCTTCCTGTCTGTCCAGAGTAGTATTATGAGGGTGCTTAGTTGTTAAGCCCTTTTGACCTGAGGATTGTCGGTGATCCTTTGACTTGTACTTATGTGCTAGTGGAAGGCAAGAAGATATTTACAGCCAGCGTTTTCTTATAAACTTCTGAAAAGACAATTTTGCCTTAGAATCTTGATTTAACTGTATTAACATGCGATTCTGCCTCAGTGTGTGTGTATGGGGGAAGAAGGAGGCTGCTAACAATGAATGCGTAAATGGTTTTGCTATTTGATTTTTCGCATCACTTGGTAGGTTTCTTTTTCCTTATTGAAATGGAAAGCCATGAGTTGTTGCTTTACCAATTAAGACTGTTTGGCAAGCAGATGTCACTTCAAACACTTGAAGATAGAAAAGTGGGCTTCAAGTCAGATGAGCGAAGCTCCAGATAATTACACACCGATTAAGCCAGATACTGCACAAGCTCAAGCGGTAACATGGCTTTTGTTCCCCAAAGGGTGAAGCTTCCCCAAGCAGTTGGTTACCTTCCTTTTTATCTTCTTTTCTAGGTTCAGCAGGACCTGTTCACCCGCTGGTGGATCCCTTGGCAGCTGGACCCCACTTGGCACGTTTTCCCTACCCTCCTGGTACCATCCCCAACCCACTGCTAGGGCAGCCGCCACATGAGCATGAAATGCTCCGACACCCAGTCTTCGGTGAGAGCGTTTCGCTGACCTTCCTCTAGGCAGCGCCTGCTCCGAGCTGAGTCTAAATATGCAGTGGAGGGAATTGGAGGCTTTAATTCTTATGCTTTTCACTCATCATTGTTTTTAAACTGAATGTTTTTATGTTACAACTCTTCAGAGACCTCCTGTTCTATTGCTAATACGTCCACTGGAACTGGATCCTAGTAGCAGCTTTAGGGAAGCCATGAGGTGTGGCGATTAGAACAGTGAGCACACTGGAAATCAGTAGTCTAATTCTCAGTTCTGCCACTGATTTGCTGTATAACCTTGGGCAGGTTGCTTAACCACTCGGCACATCTGTTTCCTCATCTATGAAATGGGAATGTGGGGGGGATAATGCTCTGCTTTACATACCTTGCAGGGCAGCAAGAACCAGTTAATGACTGTAAAGGACATAAATGTGATGTCTCTTGCAGGTACCCCCTACCCACGAGACCTGCCTGGTGCTATTCCACCTCCAATGTCAGCAGCCCATCAACTGCAGGCCATGCATGCCCAGTCAGCAGAGCTGCAAAGACTGGCTATGGAGCAGCAGTGGTTGCACGGGCATCCCCACATGCACGGGGGGCATCTACCAAGTCAGGAAGATTATTACAGGTGAGAGATGCAGTGGAGAAGCAGCTAGAGGCTCTGTTACTGTTTCCCTGAATTTTTCCTCCTGAGGGGTCCCCTCCCCGCAGCCCATACATGTGGTCAGTGTGACATTAACATGCTTGGAGAAAAAGCTAATTTGGTGTGGAGGTGTCACGGCGTCATAGTCTTGGTGCTCTGAAGCTGCCCTGAATGAAGTCAGAGAGGACTGTGGTGCAGTGTCTCCCCTCTCAGGGCATACTCTCACCAGGGCAAGAAGCCTTCTCGGCTTCAGCGCTTCCTGGGTCTGGCCTCGAAGTATTCAGCACCCTGTTCACACCATAAGCATCCCGTGATGAGTCCACCTGGAAGGGAAACCCAAAAGGCCATGCACCCCACTTCACAGTCAGCAGTGACTCTCAGCGTGTAAAACAGAAGAGTTTATTAGTCAATGAGATCACAGTGTAGAACAGATCTTGTTAGCACAGAAATCGGGAACATTCAGCAGAATCCAACTTGTGGGGATCCAGAGCTCAGAGCCCTGGGTTTCCCCCCTGAGCCCCAAAACAAAAGATTGACCAGTTTCCAGGAGCCCAGTTTCAGTCACTCCCACCTGCCCTGCCTCTCAGCTTTGACTCTTTCCCGGTCAAACAGGTCACCTAATCTCTTTGTTCTCCAACACCTTCTGCTAGCTCCTTGCAGAGAAGAGTGGCTGGCCATCATTTGCCAGGACACAGTGTGTCAGCCATTTTCTATGGCCTGTCAGCCAGTCACACCTGCCCTCCGGAAGTCTCTGCAATGATCACACCCCCTTATCGCACCCCCTAGATGCTTGAGTAATACATAGGAGAAACTGAGGCATGTGCACACAGTATTCAGCAAAAACATTAAGAACATTCCCAGTTCGTCACAGGAGAATGGGAGAGATTTTGGAAACTAGACCAGAGTAATTGGCGTAAGGAATAAACTAGCTGTGTCATGCTCTGCAGAATTAGCTTTGCTTTTAGTGACATTCATTACGATTGTTATTTCCCCACTTCCTCCCCTTGAAGAAAAACAAAAAACCTTATGAACAGAAATAAAAGAGGAATTCACCAGCAAGTAAATCTGAGCAAATTATTGATAGGCAACAGTTGATGAAAGCATAATTAATACAGACGCTGGACGAATGGCTGAGCAGATCTCGGCCAGTCATGCAAGTTCCTCCTCTCCCAAAATTATTATATTGCGATGGTTTTCCTCGCTTTCCCCCATTTGTCTTCACTGGAAGACCTCTTGTTTCTGGTTTGCAGTGGCGGCTGGCAATCTGCAGAAAGGGACTCACTACCTACGGCATCCAGCAAGGTCCACTCTTTGTGTTGCTTCGTAGTGAGGATGGCTGAGCAGCAGCCTGGCATGTGCTAGCTTCATGCCCCCTTTGCTTTGGCATCTCAAACCTTGTCTTTGCTCTGGAAAATTACCTGTTGTGACATCAGGTGACAGTACTGGCAGCTGACCTAATGCTGAACATGGTCTAGCTGCAAGTGTGGATGGGCAAAGTGTGTTCAGCACCAGTTCAGTTGCACTGCTTGCTAGCACCTGCTATCTCAGTGGTAATGTTGCTAGTGTACAGAAGACAAAGTGTACAAAGCGCGTCATCTCCTGTGACCGACTGTTCTTCACCACTTGTTATCATGCTGATTCCCCATTCACTTTGAGAAATCAGACCACCTGCCCCCACCCATGTCCCCTTTGTGGCACTTTGATGCCCCTCCCCCTCTCCCCCCATTTTGCAGTGAGGCTCGTATCAAAAGGCAACGTATTGCTCAGGAACCAAGCCACATGCCCTTTGTCCGCTAAAATACATTTTCTTTCTCTTTCAGTCGACTGAAGAAAGAAGGTGACAAACAGTTGTAATAAATTATTTATTTGTAATGCTGGCTATGGAAACCCCAGTCCTTGGGAAGGAATGGAACGTTTTTTACATACAATAGCTGCAGAAGAATATCTTATAAAGATTTCTTTATATATTTAAATCTAAAGAAAACACCCACCTCCCCTACCAACAGCTAAAGACTTACTGGCATAAATAGTGTTCATTTGTAGAGAAGATTTCTCAAGACTGGTGTGGGCTTCCCTGCATGACCACCTATTCAGAAGCCTATTGAAAATACAGGACTGTTTGGAATTCTCAGAGAACTACCCTGCAATCTTGGGGGGGTTGTTTTTGATTGATTTTTGGGTAGGTGCTAGAATCAGGTTCACAACACGACAGTCACTGTGCGTGAAGAGACACTCAATGCATCTCTCTCTCTCTCTATATATATATATATTAAAAAAAAACAGAAAAAAATAAGGATTGCAAGTAGGTGGCATAACAAGCTCTGAATCCAAGTGCTATAATAATAATAAAAATTACTTTTATTTTAATACATTGTAGGAAATCTTCATACTTTTAAAGAGAGCTCAGTTCTTCAGCATGGCTTTTTAAGTCTGTAAATAATGTTTTGGGTGATTGGGGAGGAAAAATAACCAAACTCCACAAACATAACAATCTTGATTTTCAGTAACATCACAAATCCTGGTAGTGACAGAATACAGAGTTGATTTTTAATAAAAAATAAATATATAATTATCTCTTTAATTAAAGGGAAATGAGGGATGTCAATAATTTCAAATGGGGAATGCTTGAAGTTTGATTTGGTAGCAATTCAAGGCAGTTGCAGGGATAATGTTACAAATGACTGTTTCTGTTCTGTTTTTTTTTCCCCATTATCGTTATATCTTTCCATTGTGTAGATGATTTTTGTTGAGTTCTTCTCAGCAGTACAGATGTCCCTTGGAACTGGCTTGCCCTTTCTGTCTCTAACGCAGAGGTTATTATTAAATTTGGCTGTAGTCTGCCTCCTACTATCTTTTAAAAACAATTGTCTCGCTAAATTTGTGTTAAGCTATCTCTTTAAATTTTAGCAAGTATTAGCAAAAATTCTAAGAAGTAATATTTTCCTTTAAATACGATGTGTAGCTCAGACTATTAAAGTCAGGGTTATGTGAGTAGACTTGTTAGACGGGGCCCACTTTCTCTGGCTTTTGTTTTACATATTTCTAAGAGGAGACTAGACAATTGGACTACAGAGTTGTGTTTTTAAAGTTCTTTCACAAACACCAATAATCTAAATTTAACCTGTCTCGTACTGAAGGCTGCTTGTTTTTGGTTTTTTCCTAACCTCTCTTAAGGGTTTGTGTATCAAGGAACCTGCTGCCGTGAGATTAGCCAGAGGTGTTCAGTAACATTGCAGACTCCCAACACAACAGGTTCATGCTGAATGGCCCAGATTGACTGGAAGAAGAACTTTGCCCATGTTTGTCCGTGGCTGATATATGGCAAAGGAGAGAGGGCACACACAGTAGAATAAGCATATATTTTTGTAGATAGCTTTGCTCACTGCCTAAGCCAAGATGCACATCTTTCTTGCACACACCCCCACCCTCACACACCAAAACCATATTTTTGTTGTTGCATTAAGCCATGTTTTTGATAAGACAGAGGGTGGTGGATCCAGAGAACATCTGCATCTGCTGGCCATGTTTTCTACTGGTACATAACCTCTTCCATTCTCTTTGAGGGCTGTAGCTCTGCTGTGGTAGACTGTTATATGTGGTGGTCATGTCATAGGACTGTATTGAGCCATGTTAGATAAACTTGTAGTTAATCATTCAGCCTTGTGGAAGGCATGGCATGAATGGTGCTTCACCACCACACAGGGCAGAAACCAATATTACCATGTTGCTACTCATTGGCTGCACTGATGGGTAGGTAATGGCACCGATTTATGAATTAAAACCTGCATCAGGGAATTCCAGGCTTAATGTAGCCATCTGTGTAGCATGTGTGTCCAGGGGAGGAAGGCTTGTTTCAGTTCCATCTCATCTCTGTTCTCATCCTTTCATTCCAATTTTCCTTTTAATGCCATTTCAGTTCCTTAGAGTGAGTCGGGTCCCATCAGAACTCTGTGTGAACTCCTGTCTGCCAAGACTCCACTGTTTGACAGCTGGTAGTTCTCGTGCTTGGATACCAAGAAATTCACCCTAGAACCAGGAACGATAATATTTGTACATTATTTCCAGTCTCTGTCTATGGTTGTCGGGTGAAAAAGCATTAACTCCTATCCGGCAAGTGTCATGGCAGACGTGCTCATAAAATTTCCCTGGCCATCAAAGAAAAAGCATCAATGTACTGAAGGCTTTATTTAAGTGAGTTTCCATCAAAATTCAGTTTTTTCACTGTCTAGAGGAAAGGGCAGGCATGACATCACCACCTATCGTACATGATGCTGCCTCCCTATTTCAGGTTTGTTTGGGTTTTTTTTAGTAAAAAGATGTTGATTCCTTCGTGTTGTCCTTTCTCTCTCCTTCCATTTTTCCAAAGAACAAAGTAGTGCTTTGCAATCCCTATTCAAAAAGCTTTCCCTTGATCTTTTTTTGCAGCTCAGTAGAATCTTTTATGTTTCTGACATCGTGGCACAAAGAAGCTCTGAGATTCTTCCATCTCAATCCAATGATTAACTACAGCTTTATTTGCAATGGCTTTTGAAACCATCTTGATGTTCGATGCCCTGTTGTTATAACCCAGACCTTTTGGTTTCCTTTCAGAAATCTTATTTTTTCCTCTGTTTTGAAGGGTTTTTTATTTTGCTTTAGTGTTTCTGAAACGTCTCTTGTTCTATGTCGTCATGGTTGAGCTTGTTTCACTGCACCGTTAAAGCAGAGTGTACATTCTGACTGCTACATTTATATATATCTTGAAGCTTAATGTATATATGAGTAGTTTGCCATGGGATAACACAGTGTAAACAGAGTAGAAACCCAGAAATTGTGACTTCTGTGTTCTCTCCATTTGAGTATTTTGTAATTTTTTTGAAATATTTGTGGACATAAATAAAACCAAGCTACACTACAGCAGCCAGGTTTTGTCTGCAAGTGGAGTGTGTCTGTTACTTGAGATGAGCGGGAGAGGGCATGATAAGGGGGCAACCGCATGAAAGTCTTGCCTATTCTAACAACTGCACATTTACAGGCAAAAGCAGATCTCTCTTCTCTTGTTTCTCAGCCCTGCTTGTCTGTTGTTAGCTAACCCTAGTGTCTAGCCTTCATACATAGTGTTATGTTACCCTGCATTTGTGCCTGAACTGAATTCCAATGTGCATAATTGCATTTTGTCTACTTGGGTCTAGCTTAATACTCCAGGGAGATCCTTGCATAAATGTTGCACCCTTCACTTAAGCAGTCAAATTGAAAATCGTGTACGTTTAGGGATGTGTTAAATGCAGTTGTGGCTAAAAGGGGTTCTTGTACCTGTAATGGAGTCTTACTTTGCCACTGATGTGGGTGAGGTCCAACCAATAGTTACAGTAGTTTGAAGCATGAGCCAAGGAAGAGTGGGAGTTGAAAGCGGAGTGCTGTGACCCCAAACCCAAGAGAGGACAGCTGCTGCTGTTTGCAGAGTAGGGGAGGCTGCGTTCTATCATCTCTTCCTTGTTTAACTCATGGGCAAGGCATGTTTGAAAACATGCTCTGCCTAGGCCTGGGCACTGCTTGTTAACATGATCAAACACAGTCTGGCCCTATCCATAATGGCTCCAGGAGCCTGGTTTAGCGCATGAATTTTGAATGCTCTTCTAACTCTGCTTTGCCTTACTCAATCTTTGTTACAATGCAATTTGACTACAGTTCAGTTAAAACATGGTGGCTTTGTCAGCGTTCACAGCTTTTTAAAGTCACATGACTTCACCATCTAATCAACATTCTCTGTTACCCCCAATTACAAGCTGCCTAAAACACAGCAGAACAATTGGGGTGGGGGAACCTTTGTGAAAATTTTCAACCAAAAAAAAATGCAAAAACTTTCAGTTGAAAATTCTTGGGTCCACCTCTTAGGGTGTGACTACACAGCGAAGGAAAAACCTGCTGCTTGCCTGTGCAAGCCAGCTCAAGCTCATGGGGCTCAGGCTGCAGGGCTATTTCACTGCTGTGTAGATTTCCAGACTCAGGCTGGAGCCTGGGCTCTAGGACCTTGTGGGGTGGGAGGGTCCCAGATCTTGGGGCCCTCTTAGGGTGACCAGATGTCCTGATTTTATAGGGACAGTCCTGATTTTTGGGTCTTTTTCTTATATAGGCTCCTATTACTCCCCCACCCCCTGTCCCGATTTTTCACATTTGCTGTCTGGTCACCTGTTGTCTACACAGCTATGAAACAGCCCTGCGAGCCTGAGTTGGCTGGCACATGCTAGCTGCAGGTTTTCCTTTGCTGTGTAGACATACCCTTGCGAGCTTTGGGCTGAGCTCCATGACTCGAATTCAAGCTAATGGAACTGCATATACTTACGTCTTCTGGAAAACAGATCCTGTGTGATCTTGGTCAAACTGCTGAACTTTTGCTAGTATGTGCCTGTTTCCCTTTCTGTAAAACAGATTATACTGTAAGGTGATCCTAAAAAAGCTGAAATATGTCTTTCTTATTGAAAAGTTGCTGTGCAGAGCTAGTTACATGATTTTAGAATCATAGAATATCAGTTGGAAGGGACCTCAGGAGGTCATCTAGTCCAACCCCCTGCCCAAAGCAGGATCAAGCTTCAGACAGATTTTTACCCCAGATCCCTAAATGGCTCCCTCAAGGATTGAACTCACAACCCTGGGTTTAACAGGTCAGTGCTCAAACCACTGTAGAGAGGAGGATGTTTTCCACAGCATGTCAGATTCTGAGGTTAATTGTCTCCTTGTGTTACCGCAGATTCATCATCACGCGTGTGGCCACGACAGAGGATATAGTGCCCCATTGCCTGGGTTTGCTTGGAACAGAAGGGGCAGCAGTTGAGGCTAAAATCGAAAGGGACGTTAAAGCAGCCTGTTTCAAGCAGCTTTTCTACTTATACTGTGTGATATCTTGTAGGGGAAGGTCAGTGGCTCCTGAATGTGGTTTTCTCTGGCTGACCGTACATGCTTGCTCTGTGGTATTTATTGTGACTCCCTTTTTTTTTTTAATTCTCTGTTCTTCATGGAACTTAGTCCAAGCTGTTCTTCCCACTTACTCAAAGGACTTTTATTGCCCTATAAATGGAACTGCCCCAGAGCATGTGGTTTTTCTTTGAGCGCTCTGACTAAGGAGGTGGAGGACTTGATATCACATGGCTGTGCTGCATTCGGAAATGCAAACCTCCATTCTAACAGCATGACAGCTGTAAACAGCCATGTAGACCCATGCATTCAGATGCTGTCTAGGGCAGCGAATAGCCCTCTGCACCATCCACCAGTTGCATGGAGAAATGGCTGCAGCCAGATTCTGTCCTCCCCTCCCTCCAGGAATTTCTCTCTCTGACCTTCTTCCAAGACAGAAGAAATACTTCCATTGCTTGTCATAAAGTCTCCAGTCCTTTTTTAGATAAAGATCATAGCCAAGATACATATAAGTGATAAAGCCACAGGAGAGAGAGAAAACAGGAAGCTGCTTTTTACAGAGGAAATTAGCTTGTGAAATCTTAGTTTTATTAGCATAAAGGGCAATAAAATCCACAACCTAGGCAAATTCTCAGTTTTCTGTTAATTTTGCTCACGGAGGGAATTAATGTGTTGATTCTCGTGAAAGGTTTATTTGTATAGTGATCACACACAGCGAGTCCCAGGCGCGTAGCTGGCACACTCCTCTGTTCTGGCACACATCTGACATTTGGCTGGAAGGCCGGGGCGGGGATGGGAGGACCTTATTTGCCTATCTTCTCTGGAGATCCAAGATCAAACTTTGTTTAGGTCACAAATATTAAATTGAATTTATTAATCTCAACCAGGTGCCTCCCAGGATTTTTGCCTGCTGCCTCAAGCCCTGTTGTGTTATGGGGCTATTGGTGGTCTCCAATAGGGGGAGGAAAGCCCCCAAGTTGAAATGACAGACTACAAAGTCAGAACTGAGGGGTTGAGTCACAGCGCTCTGGCAGGAAGTTTGCACAGGGCATGCCCACCGGTTTGATTTGGTTCTGGCTACACCTCATTCCCAAGCTCTTCCTCGTGCCTGTGCAAAAAGGAAATTTACAGCTGCTCCCCAAGGGTAAATTTTCTTGTATGAATTTGCATCGGAGGGTCTCTTACGCAAGCCAGCTGTTCTTTACATAACTGCTGTATTGAACAATGTATGTATCTGTAGCAACTGAACCTAATGAACCTTTTACATCAGCTTGAATCTTGGCTCTGCAACTGACCACATTCTATAACAGAGGTCCCCAAACTGTAGGGCACACCCCCTAGGGGGACATGGAGGAATGTTTGGGGGGCATGGCTGGGGCCTGGGTCAGCCCCCACGGGGTCAGAGAGGGAGCACCACCCAGCTCTGCTCCTGGCCCGAGATCCCGGCTCCCGTGGCAAAGCCTTAGGCCCCTTACCCCTGTTCATGTCCCATGGCTCCGGTGGGGCAGGGCAGACGGGTAAGGGGGGGCATGAGGTAAAACGTTTGGGGACCACTGCTCTATAATATAGAAGGGCCATCTTGGTTAACAGTATTCTGAGATTCATGAGATTCTGAGATATCATGCAAGGAGATGCACTGATAATTATTTGACTCAGACTTCCCCAAAGCTATCTTCTCTCCCCCTCTCTCTTCTATTAACAAATGAAAAAGCTTTCAGCTGCTGTAGGTCCGTCTTGAGAGGGTAAACTGCTAGCTTCTTGCTGACTATTACTGTTGTTCCATCGCTGGAGCTCCTTGGAGCTCCTGCAATACAAGACCCCCATTGTGCTAGGTGCTGTACAAACAGAACAAAAAGCTGGTCCCTGCCCCAAAGATCTTACAATCTTCTGCCTTTCTTTCCAATTCCTAGTCAGACCAGGCGACTACTTCCTACCCCCGCAGCTAGAGATGAGCACAAGCTCTGACGAACCTTTGGCCTGGTTGAGATTTCATATGAAATTGAGCCAACGGGGTTTAATCTGGAGGATTCCAGTTTACCTGGACTGAGAGATAGAGGTGGACACTAGTTTGCTTTAAACTTCAGTGGGTACGTTGTTAAATGCTGATGTATCTCAGCTGGGAAATGTACAGGTTTGGCAACAAGTCTGGCATTGGGAAGGAATATTCTACGTATTAGGCTTTCTTAGATGCAGCCATCTACCAATCAGGAGGAAGCAGTGGGGCAGGGCTCACCTATAGCAATCCCAGGGGCAGCTGGGCAGGAGACTGATCTGCCTCCTGGAGTCCAGGGTGCAGCCTGCTTGGAACCCAGCTCGTTGCTTCAGTCATGAGGAGCAGCTGTGTGCACAAGTGCCCTCTGCTGCTGAGCACCCTCCTGTGTGGTGGCCATTTCAGGCAATTCATGCTGCTCCCTACGGGGTGGGGGGGGGGTGGGGTCTGTGCCAGGGAAAGCAAACGGCTCACCTGGGACGGTACCTGGGCGCCTGTCAAGTTTGCCGGCAGCAGTTCGGTCCTGCGCTTCCTGCTGGGAACATAGTGCAGGTAAATAAACCCGAGCACCTTTTCTTTGTGGGTACCCGTTCCACATATACCACCACCCCGGGCCCCAGTGCAGCACAAGAATTAAGCTGTAGGCCCCGCTTTGCTAGGGGCGGTGAGAGTGCATGTATGGGGGGAGTTCATCCTGTTTTCCTTCCGGAACGGCCCTAGGCCGCTCCGCCATCTAGCAGAGCCAAGGGGATGGTGTGATGGCTCAAAGGGCTGCTGTTGACCCCAGCAAGGAAGAGACTGGTGAGCTGTGGCGCCTGGACGTTGGGTTCGGCCCGTGTTGCTCCAACAGGAGCTGTTTTCCTAAGAGTCCTGCAAGCCTCGTGTCAAGCGTGCGGGGTCACCACTGGGTCACGGACCCAAGAAACATTTTCAAGAAGGGGGGCGCGGTTTTGTACTGCCGGCGGGAAAGCCCCCTCAGAGCGGCTGCTATCCTCATTCACCCGCCATCTGGGGAAGCAAGAGCAGCCAGTCAGGGCTGCTGCAAGGCGCTCGCGTGCTCCCCTCAGGAGCCGACACGCTTCCCGGGCCGGAGCAGGAAGAGCCTGGCCCCACAGCTCAGGGCTGCTCCGCTCCCTCCTCCCCCAGCCCCTCCTGTGAGCAACAAGATGGCTCCTCTGCGCCTCCCCCTCCCTGCAACACCCAGCCTGGGGAGGAGGCGAGGGGACCTGGCTGCAGGCCCCCTCTCAGGCCCGGGAGTCGGGGCGCTCCTTGGAGCTGTTGGAGCAGAGATGAGGCTGTGCGGGGGAGGGGGCAGAACTGAGGTAAAATTGGTGGTGGGCAGAAGGAGCAGAATGAAAGGGGGGAAATGGAGAGATGAGAGGTGAGGATCAGACCCCTCACTTCTTCAAAACCATTTGAAGCACTGCCAGAGAACGTAGCTCTGCAGAGCCCGTATGCTTTGAGAGCGACAGTTACTGCTTCTGCCTGTAGGGATTTCTTCACTCCTCATCCCCTGTAAGGCAGGAGTGACCATAAGAGGTTTGGCAGGAGCCTTAAGAGTTTTCCCATGTCTTTGCCAGTGTCTTTTACTAGGGTAGTCTCTTACCCCAATTGTCCCCAAAACACTGCGCGTATATGCTTGGAGGAAAGAGGCTTTCTGTTGCCTGGAGTTTCAGGTTGTCCTTTGCACGATGCGGCTGTGTTTCACTCCTCTTTTCTGAATGCAAATTAATGAGGTTTGATTTTTGCTCATGGTGTTGGCTTTACAAAACGGATGAGAGAAAACGACATAAAACAAGCCACAAATCCCAAGTGGACAATGTAATTAGGTTGTTTGGGTTTTTTTGGTTGTGCCCATGTCTGTAAAACTTGGGCTGCTGTGCAAAATGAACCAGTAGCTTTTCCCTACCAAATCAATTGCTCTCACATATTGTCCCTCCCTCTTATGCCTCAAAAAGAAAAAAAGAAAAAAAAGTTAAAAAGCAGGCAAAGATGATCATGTGTGAACTCACCCTAGCACGCCTGACACACCTTACACTAGTGACAGTCACCAAAAGATTCTAGCAGATGTATCCGAGCAAGGGTTCCAAAGACTGGATTTCTGAACCAAAGCAGCATGTCCTCACTGATATTATTTATGAAGCACCTGGCAGATAAGGAGAGATGGGGTGCCTCCCGATGGGACAGAGATGGCCAATCCGCATCTTTAAGGGAGAGTCCGTGCCTTTGGCTTACCTGAAGTGCCTTCTAAGGCTATTGGCAAGACCCGATGGCAACGGTACTGAAAACGTGCATTCTTGCAAGGAAATTCATTGCTATCTAGTTGTCCATCAGTCTTTCCTCCTGCAATCAGAGACACCAGTGAGAAGCATCATCTGTAGAGGAGATGTCAAAAGTGGCTTTAGTTCTTCATATCTAGACCACACAGGACATGCAGATTTCTTACTGAGAAGGTAGTTTGTGTAAGTTGCCAGAGTTTCTCTGTGGAGCCAGAGAAGAGTAGTGAATGGTTCTTAATGGGGATTTCTCTTTCTCTCACTGCCAATCTACTCCATAGGGTGGAAACATGCAGAAATAGATATCCGTGTAGGTACTGTGATCCAAGGAGGACTGCTTTGTAAATCCGCTCTGAGAAGGTGGAAAGGTACAATAACAAAAGCACTGGAAATCTTAACAGCCTAGACAGTGAAATACAGAAAGGTGATTCCACATTCAGAATAACCACACCCGGCGCAGGGTTGTTTGAGTATCCCATTGCGAGAAAATCCCTAACACAGGGAATAGGCTTAGAGGAGTGTGCAAGCCGTAAGGCACTGAGCCAAATTCAGCACTGATCTAAGCAAGAGCAGCTCCTCTGAAGTAGTGTAGATGGAGTTGCTCTTACCTCTTGGCCCGCCGTGTTTAGGTCAGGAGTAGGGCAGAACTCCTTGTGTATAGCACTGTGTAAATGAAAGAGGCTGCAAAAGATTTGAGCAACGGGTGACGTTACCTTCTCCGACTTCAGTTGGTTGTGCTGGGACTTGGCAGCTTCTGAAAACCACTGTGTGATGCCATTCTTCTTCCTCATCATTTCTTTAAATATGTTACGTGCTCGTTGCTTTCTCACGCAGCAGCGTCGCTGGGCAAAGCCAGGCTTTGCAAGCAAGGAACGGAGCTTCTAAACTCTGCCTTGCCCCTTGCTGCCACTCTAAGGCTGACTTTCCCGCGTTGAGACACTGCTGGGGTAAAATTGGGGAACAAATTGGTGCACCAGCCTTGGGAAATATCTGTGAGTGATGGCACTGGAGGCGCATTTCCTTTTGCTCAGGGACTTGGTTTTGTCAGAACAGACTATTAATCAGATCTGTGAGATGGAAATTTCTCTGGCATCACAGCATGTTTAAGTGAAGCCGTAATTGCAAGGTCTGTGCAATTACAAGCAATGGAATTTAATGTTCTGGGCCTGATGATTTTTCCACAGATGTTGTGGTTTAACACATACCTTCTGAACACTGATATGGATTTTTTTTTAATTCAAGTTACGTTGTCATCTCACTCTGCTGTCTCAGCTTTCTGTTCACTTCTCCTATGCCCAACCAACATTCACTGCTTCGCTGCTGGATTGTTTTTTGCAATAGACCATGCTAGTGATTAATACTGACATTTTAAGATTAATCAGGAGAAAGGGGGGAACTTGACCCAGTCTTGCTTAATATACAGTATAGGAGAACAAGCTTCAACCATTTTTGTCTGTCCCCATGTGATTGCTCTGTGACAGTGCCCCCTTGTGGGGGACAAATAGAATAACAGCTGGAGGGGGAACAGCTCAATCAGGTAAACATCTATTTTGGAATACATGAATTCCCTAGATACACAAGTTCAGATCCCATCAGGGTCCACTCGTCCCTGCATCCTTCAGAGATAGGAAACTGTGTGGTACCCACCTTATCCCTGAGCCAGATTTGTCCGTGGTCAATGTATGGGGGCACATAAGGGAGGAAGACACAAGGATACATTTTCTGACTCCCTTTTAGCATAGGTCCACAGCACCTCAAGTAGTCAAGAACGGAGTAGGGGCCTAGGGTCTTTGACCAGTCTCAGCCTTTCCACTCTAGCTGTGTGCTAGGAGCTTTTGGGTTGCTCCCCTTCCTCCCTGAGGTTTCAAGGGGCGAGTGCGTGGAGTTTGAGAAGCACATGGGGGGCCTACAGGAGGAAAGACTATCGAAATGTCAGGTATTGTGACAGCCTGTAGAGCTGTAGTCTGGCTTTTGTGAAGGGTCTATCCGGTGTATGTACAAATCCATGTAACAGAGAGGGCCCTGCTCTCAGTGCATTTTAACTTGGCATGTTGCATGGTAATAGTTCAGTTCCTGGTGCCAACAGGTTGTTTCTTAGAGGAGAAGAATTAGAGAGACACCCACTCTGTTGGACGAGCAGAGCGCATGTTGCAAACTCTGCTGCCATTTAGAAGTCTGGGTGGGGGAAGAACGGCGTGTGGAAGATCAAACATGGTGGATTCTAAGAGCTGGTGTGAGGTTGCTGTGATCTAGCTCCCCTCTTATAGCAAAGCATTTCATAATGGCCATAATCCAGGATAGATAAGCCGGGGATCCTTGCAGGGAAGAGTACGTTGGCAGGGTAGCACGGTGGGAAGCTTGCCCTGCAGCTGCCCATGCTGTGTCTATTCTGTAGACTAGCAGAGACTCCCAGTCGCCAGAGCTGCTAAGCTGGCACCTCTCTAGAAGCATTACATTCTCACAAATTGCAATTTAACAAATAAATACATTGGCTGTAACAGGCTCTTGGTGAATTCTCATTTCTACAGCTTGACGCTATTCATGATCCTAGGCTATTTCTCAGTCTGTTATCCTGGGTTCTCTTGTTGGAGCTGCAGCACTGAGTTATATACCACAGGAGAGTTCAGAAGTCTTGAAATCCGCTGGTGGAAGTCCGTTCTCACTGTCTTCCTGCAGGTGGCTGCCTTAGGCCTGGTCTACAATTTAAAGTTTTACCAGTGTAACTATATGGTCTGACTTGAGGCACAGCCTCCCTAGTCTGGAAGCACTGACACTGATATAGGGGTGACTTAGCCTAGTGTAGATGTTGCTGTTCCTGTATGTGAATAGCCAGACTGCCCTAAAACTCCGTTTATCCTAATAGAACTACATCCGTGCTGACAGGAGTTGTACCTCTTTAACTATACTGATACGCTAAAGCAGGACAACTTTCTAGTGTAAACACATCCTTAAACCGAGCCTGCAGAAGAGCACAAGTCACCAGCGTCTCTGCACTTCGTCTACAGCTCCTCAGCCCATGGCTAGTTGGAATGTCGGATCTGAGTGATGATGGTTTGTGCAGACACATCCCTGCCTCAAGTCTGTGCTCTAGATGAGCCTGTTCGTAGCATGGTGGGAACATAATGTGCTGTGTCAAGACAAAAGGTTTTCAGATACTAAGGTTTCCCCCAAGACAAACTCGCGCCTGCGTGCCTTGTAAACAGCCTTGTACTGTAGAGATAGGGTTCCTCTTTGTCTGTGGTGCTTGAATTCATGTCCACTTGGGCACCATGATAGCCCCCAGCACATCGGCTTTAAGAAGAGTTGTCCTGTGCTTCTTGTATTGAGTCGTGTGCTTCTTTCCCCGTGCCCATTTGGGTGGTAGGGCCACATGGCAGCCTACAGCACTGTCTCCACTCAGGCACGTGAACAGTGCAGAGAAAATCACGGGCCAAAGGCAGCTGTCAGGCAAGCTTCCTCCAGTGTTCTTGTCCCAAATTTCCCAGCTCCTCTCCTGAACTCTTGTGCGCTCATTGTGCTGTGTGTGTGGCTGCTGTTCCAATCCCCAGAGGTGGCTGCATTTCAGGGCTAAGTGGCTTTCCACTCAGTTCATTTGTCAAGCATCTTGAGGTCCTGAGGGATGTAATACACCATGTAAATGTAAGAGATTAGGCCAGCTCTTCAGCGGGTGTCAGTCTGCATTGGCGTGCCAATGGAGCCATCACAGTTCATAGCTGCTAAGAATCTGGCCCATTCCATGGTGTTCGTGTGTTTCGATTCTCAGCTAGCACGGGCAACGTCCTTGCATTGGGAGGGCCAGCTTCTTGGGCTGTGGTAGGTCTCGTATAGCTGTTTGATGGGGTGGTACTGCTTTCACCTGTGGACATCACCCTGCTGTGTACATGCTGTCAACAACTACATGCGACTCTAGGCCACAGCAAACTCATAGTCTGACAATGGGGTTTTCCTTTCTCTTCTCTTGTCTGATAAGCTCCCCAGTCTTGTTAATTTCTTCCAGAGATGCCTGGTGGCTGGGAACTACTGGGAGAAGCTGCTATAGAAACACCTTCATCTAAATGTAAATGTTGCTTCCCTGCCTGGGGCTGGTTTTAAAAGGCTTTTTCCTTGGGAAGTGGCTACAAGGTAATGGCCTCAATCCATTTTATTCATGTCAAGCCAAAGGTCTTTTAAATGTTTATTTGAAATGTATTGTTCTAGGGTGACAGGGCCACACTCATTTCTGAAGCAGGAGCCGCAGAGGCAGCAAGAAATAGTGAGCAGAAAGGGGAGGGAAGGAAGAGAAACTGCAGACATCCGGCTGAGGCATGTTATTTCTGCCATAAAGCAATGGCTCTGGGTTGCGGGTGCCAGGAGGAGGCGGTGTGCCTATGAGTGGGCCAGTGGCATGGAAACCTATTTGCATGGAATAGAGCATGGTATCCCCCCTGCGCTCCTCTCCTTGCAGTGAGGCTGCCTGAGAAATCTCTTGGCACTTCAGGGTACTGAAGAAAAGCACCCAGTCCAGAGTGCTTGTGTGACACCAGCGGGAGTCGCTCTGAGTGATTTTATAGCTGGAAAAAGGCGCTAGAGTGAAAGTTCTGAAAACTCACTCACTCCCTTGTATGCGCAGAACAGATAACCAGCTCGGAGCCGGCTCAGCTTGCGTTTCTCCGTCACTGCTCTAACAATATGCCTCAAACCTCTCCTGGGTTCAAACCTGCCCTGTGGGTACGGGGTCACAGCCCAATCTTTAGCCTTTGTGCTTAGAATTGCCAATTAAGGCGCTATTGTGTTATGAACACCTGTTCACTAGAGCTAGTTCTAGACCGCTGGTAAAATTTACACAGAACGCTGTATCACCCTGGGGATCTTTTCATAACCTGGGCAAGGCTAGAACTTAAGGTGAAAGGCCCCAGCACCCATGCCTGGTCCATCCCAGGTGGATTGTAAGTCTGACTCTGAGGAAACTGTATTTTGTGCAGTTGTAGAAAAGTTTGCTGCAGAATTGAGCGCTGGTGTGCCTCAGAAATCAGAGAGCCTTGCTGCAGGATTTAGAGCCAGCTTTCTGCAGAGGACCTCTAAGATCAACGTGAACCCTGTTAAAGACCCTGATTAATGCTGGTTGCTGCCTCGTAGGTGGAGATCGTAATTTGCATGTGCCCGGGATAGTGTGATTATATTCAGAGTAATGAGACCTGTCCAGTCCATGAACTTACTCTGACGAGTCATGGTCACAATCGTATGCAGCCCAATAAACCAGGGTGCAGAAGCCATTCCACCTTTGAGGGGGAAGGGGGCATCTTCCATCCTGTGGCTGCTTTGTCCAAGGCTTACCTTAGCCTGGGCCTCAAGAAATTGAGAGACTTCAGGAACAGCAACCCATTGTGGGGCACTGGGTTTGACCAGGCTTGGGAAAATAAATGTTCCCTGCCACATGACATGGAGCATCTCCTAAAGCCATCCTGCCTGGGAGAGAATTGCCACCAGTAGCAGAAGTCTCTGGGGCCAGACCCAGAGACAGTTTCTCATAGACAAACCGCAAATCAGAGGGAAAGGGCTAGAGTCCCATCTCCATGATAAACGTGGAGTTACTCTGTGTTATGTCATGTTTACATCAGCCCAGCTGAGACCAGAATGTGGCCCAAGGAGCACCCTTGGAGCTAGATCTTTCTAAACGTGCTCTTGCCTTTAAACAAAGCTGGGGATTTATGAACAGCGAGAGACATCCTTTCCCCCTCAGACTCCAACCATTCGCATAGCTTATTCACTCCTCCTAGACCTCTGGCAAAGGAGTCAGTATCTGATGGCAAAGAGGGGAGGCATGAGTCTTGTTCCCCTGATCAGAGCACTAGTCCGTAGAGCCACATTGCAATGGTCCAGTTTTTCTTGGCCTTTGGAAACAAGTTCCAAAGTGAGGCCTAGTTAATATAAGGCCACCAATATAATCCACTTCACTTAGAGGACCCGTTGCTCTGCAGGCCAATCAACAAAGATTCTACATCTTTCACTGCTTCCTGCTCTAGAGCCAGGGTCTGTCTAGGAGCAGAGCTCTGTGGGGTTGGGGCTGGAGAATTGTAGTGGGGCATGGTGGGGTGTGTGGTTACAGAAAGGGTTGGCTTTAGTGATCTGAGCATCTGGTCAGAAAAAAGTTGGACTCCCTAGAATCAGAAGTTCAAATTCCAAGAGTCCATTCCTTTCCATGGCAGGTAAATGGAGTTTGGCCTAGGAGGTGGTGCTTACTCCTCCTCATAACACAAGAACTAGGGGTCACCAAATAAAATTAATAGGCAGTGGGTTTAAAACAAACGGAAGAAAGTATTTCTTCACACAATGCACAGTCAACCTATGGAACTCCTTGCCAGAGGATGTTGTGAAGGCCAAGACTATAATGGTTGAAATGGGTAAATTCATGGGAGATAGGTCCATCAATGGCTATTACCCAGAATGGGCAGGGATGGTGTCCCTGGCTTCTGTTTGCCAGAAGCTGGGAATGGGTGACAGAGGATGAATCATCTGATGATTACCTGTTCTGTACATTTCCTCTGGGACACCTGGCATTGGCCACTGTCGGTAGACAGGATACGGTGCTAGATGGACCTTTGGTCTGACCAGGGGTGAAAGTAACGTAACAGACTTATTGGTATACAGGGCAGCCGGGGTCCTGGGCAAGGTGGTGGGTGGGGGTGGCTCTGGGCTCTGGGAAGGGGTGGGACCTCAGGTGGAAAGCTGGGGCTGGGGCCAGACGCCCTCAGCCAGCCCTTCAGGACTGTCTGGCCCACTCCGGTGGTGATTTAAAGAGCTCAGGGCTCTGGCCACTGGTGCGGTAGCGGCAGCAGAGGCCAGGAGCCCCAGGCCCTTTAAATTGCCACCAATATCCTGGGGCTCCGGCCGCTGGGGCAGCCAGGAGCCCTGAGCCCTTTAAATGGCTGCTGGAGCCCCAGGTTAGTGGTGGCGGTAGCCAGGAGCCCTGGGGCAGCTGACTCTTTTGCCTCCCCCTCCCCCCCAATCAGCGGCCCTGCCAGTATGGTCAGCTGTGTACCAGCAGCCACTGTCTTACCTGTATGCCATACCGGACCATACCAGCTTACTTTCACCTCTGGGCCTGACCCAGTATGGCCATTCTTATGTTCTTATTCTGTGGGGTCCTTCAGATGAGAGCTTAAAAACTAAGATCCTGTTTCCTAGGCATGGAAAATCCCAGAGTATTTTGTCCTTGGCCAAGGTTTTCCTTCCCCACCTGTGTTGTGTAGTTTGCTGTGTAACAGTTGCCTGCTGCTGGTCCAGCCCCAAGCTGGCTGTAATTCAGTGGTGTCTCACATGTGTAGGGTTCTGTGAAAGCATTTCAGCTTCCTTTGTGATGAAAGCCACAGGTGAAATAGTCTCACTTCTTTTTCTGCTGCAGGTTTGATCGATGCAATAAGCAGGATAGTGGATATGCCATGAGATCCAGAGCAATCCTACTACCTTTGCCTAAGATAAGCTAAGAGAGATGGAGAGAGCAAGAATTTAAACATTGCTGCAGCTGAGGGCAAGAGAGCCTAGCCAACCACACTTTATCCAGATTCTGGAAAGGACTGAAGGTCACAGAGGGAGGGAAGTCTAGGAATGAAATGGGAAAACAGATCAACAGTTGCGAGGTCTAAGCTAGCTGTTTCCTTAATGCACACCATATTCCACATCAAAGCACGAACACTGCACGGTGTCTCTTGCTGAGAGTCATGCACCAGGCCTTGCATGCACTGTGGTTGTTTGGCCTGGACTTTCATGTCAGGATGAATCTTAGTGACGCAGCTGAGACAGTGAGCAGATAATAGGCAAGTCCCAAGTGGGGTAGGTACTGTACCAATTTACCCAACCCTGCCGATGCACCTCAATCACTGCAATGCTGTTTGCTACTCCTGACCCAGAACTCTCTCCAGCGTTCACTAGTCATGCCAATTCACTGAGCTGAATTATGAAAGGTAGGAGAGTCCTTTAGGGCATGAGATAATAGTCTAGCTGGGTAGAGCAGAGGACTGGGAGCTAGGAGTTCTGGATTCTTTTCCCAGTATTAGGAGGGGAGCATGCTCTAGCTGGTTGTATCCAGGAACTAGGAACAGAGCACCTGGATTTGGCTCTCTGTGTCTGTTCCGCCATCTGTACAGTGGGGATAGTGATACTGACCTTCCTTGTAAAATGCTAGGCGATTTACTGATGAAAAGCCTTATGTGAGAGCTAGGGATGATGATGATAATGGCGATGACTTGCCTTGTTTCAGCATGGTGAGGCTGAATTCATTCATGTCAGTGATTTTGAGACCTTTACATTATTTCTAGGTGCAGTAGGAGACTATTTAGAGTCACGAGTGATTTTTAGCCAGGGTTTGAACCCAGACCTCTAGGGGTAAGAAGTCTTTACTGTTAGCCCAGTGAACTCTCGGTGCAAAGTCATGTCAATTGTGGTGGGATGTCCATTGTCATCTGGCATACAGACTCCCTGGAATCACAGGTTCCAATTCCAGCAGAGTCCACTTCTTTCCATGACAGGTCAATTGAGTTCATTGTGTGAGGGTCCTTGGCTATTGTCTCAGTAAGATGAGGATTTGCCATGCTGGGATTCTAATACCATTGGCCAATCAAGGCTGGTGTTCTGCCTCTGATGGAGCCAGCGCCTGGTTGGAGTGTTACCTTTGACTTCAGTGTGAGTCCTTAGGCCAGTACTACCTGCTTCCCACCCTGGCGTGTAACACCCAAATCTCTACTAGTGTGCAGAGTTCAGTGAGTGCCCTCCTTGTATTTGCTAGTGCTTCTCGTGCCGAGAGCTTCTGCACTTAGTATTTAGTCTGGTGGAGCCAAAACCTAGAGCTTCAGAGGAAGATGAAAAATGAAGCCCACAGTGCTCCTGACCAATCTGCAATGCCAAGTGAGAGCTTGGGCCCAAGTCTGCTCTTGGTCACACCAGTGTAAAACCAGTGAGACTGAATTTATACTGGTGTAACTGAGAACAGAATTCTCGCCTCCCCCTCCTCCCTGCCAGTTGTGTCTACTTATTGTCAGCTCCTTGAGTCAGGGACCATCTTTTGGCTCTGTATATTTGTACAGCCCCTGGCCCAGTGTGGTTCTGGCCCAGGACTGGGGCTCTTAGGTGGCACTGCTATGTGAATCCCCTAGCTGTAAAGTTCAGGGAGGCTCAGATCTGGGTTTGGAGTCTGGGCCCATCGCTCACTGTCTGTCAGAACTTTACAATAACCAAAACCCCTCTAGGAGCGCCCTGCTGAGCACTGGGGAAATGATCATGGTGAGGCATAATGCTGCCCTCTTGTGCATGTGCATTCACCAGTCTTTAATTACACCGTAACATGCTGTTAGTCCAATAATACAATGCAATACCATATAGATTTCCTACAAACGGAGAGGCACATGTATAGCATCTTCTCCTGTGCTCACTTGCATATGCCAACCTGAGTTCATGAGTCAGCTGTAGCGGGCTTTCTCGAGCAATGGGGCCTGGATTATTTCTGGTCGGGGCCTGGGACTCTCATGTGACTGTGGTTTTAGTTTACAATCTTGAAAATAAGAAGATGCAGATGACTGTCTGGGATCCCCTGCATGGATTTCCACACCCGGTTGGCCTGCAGGAACTCAGCAGGGCTACTGGCCACTGGAGTACTCTCCTACTCCACTCTCAGTGCCTCCTCTGTGCCCCCAAGTCCACATGGAGATGCCTCATGCCTTGCTGTCAGGGAGGGGAAGGGGAGAGAACACGGTGGGAGCCAAAGGAAGAGCAGGATGGAAGGGAGCAGGATGGTAGCAGAAGAGGACTCAAGAGAGAACAGGTCACAGAGCAGGCAATAGGCAGGGCAGTTGGGGACTCCCTTTCAGTCCCGCTCCCCCCTGCTCACCTAGGGAGATCTGCAGTTTGTTAGGGTCAGTCTTTCCCCATCTGGGTGAGCTCCGTGCACTGAAACAATCTGTCTCATCAGTGCAGCAAGGTCAAGGTTATTCCTGGTATTCCAGCAGCAGCTGATCTGGAGGAATTTCGCCTCCAGCCCGCGAGAGGGGGCCTGCATGGCAGTTTTCTCTCAGGAGAGGGACTGGCCTTCCTGGGTGCATCGAGTCTGTATCATCTCAATAGGTCCCTAGGCTTGCACACGTTCATTATCGTCCAACGAGGCTGGCACAGCAGGTTTAGTTTTGAGCAGAGGATGTTCGTTGGTGGGTCTGAGTGACCGTGAAGTTTTGGATCCATCTGTGTGCAACGCATATAAGTGTTTGGGCAACTGTGTCCCCATGAGAACACCGCCTCCCTTGCCGTCTGACTCTAGCAATGCTGGCGTTTCTCCCAGCATGTAGTTGCCAGTGCCCCACCAGAAGATTGCTGTAGGTCAGTTGTTTACAACCTGTGGTCCCCGGACTCCTGGGGCTCTGCAGACTGTCTACAGGGTCCGTGAAAGGTGATTCTGAAAATAAAGTTTCAGATCTTGGAAAAGGCATTCCATTTTTTCTGGTCAATCAAAGCTATGTGAATGCCCCCAGCTACCAATCAAAACCCAGAAGTGGTGGTGGTACCATCGAAGCCCACAATTTAACGCCCTTTCTCACACTCCATCACACACCAGGCCGAGCACATACAACATTTATAGTTGAATTCTATTCAGTCAATTTTCAGTCTGAGTTCTATGGTAGGGGTCTGGGACCACGAGTTGAATTTTCAAAGCGGTCCGGACCTCCATTCAAAATTTTGTAGGGGTCCGCAAATGAAAAAAGGTTGAAAACCATGCCTGTGCTGTAGGTGGACTGTACCCTCGAATGCTGGATGATGATCCAAAATTTGTCCAGTAGATGGCAGCAGATGCTCGCTAAAGGGACCTAGCCCCAAATCCTGAGTCTGTCTCCACTGAGGGAGTTAGGCCTTGGCTACACTGGTGCTTTACAGCTCTGCAACTTTCTCATTCAGGGGTGTGAAAAAACACCCCCCTGAGCGCAGCAAGTTACAGCGCTGCAAAGCGCCAGTGTAAACAGTGCCGCAGCGCTGGAAGTGCGACTCCCAGCGCTGGGAGCTAATCCCCACGGGGAGGTGGAGTACCTGCAGCGCTGGGAGAGCTCTCTCCCAGCACTGCAGCTGCCACCGCACTCGCTCTTCAAAGCACTGCCACGGCAGCGTTGTACGGCTGCAAGTGTCACCAAACCCTTAGAGAGATTGGGACGAACAGAAACACTTGTTTGAAGACATTAAGAGTGAATGTCTTCAAACAAGTGGCAGGAGCCACACAGGTACTGCCAAATGGGCATTACCATTGCAAGTGAGGACAGGGCTGTGATAGCGGATGGCCAGTCTGCCCTGTGCAATGAAACAGCCGTCACACCTTTTGTAAAGTATGAAGCTTATTCTGGTGTCCTTGTGCCCTCTTTTTCCTCCACTCCTTTCCCACTGCCCCAGAGGTGGCTGCATCGTACTGGTGTCCTGCGTATGCTGTACAGATGTAAAGAGCTTTGGGATGAAAGGGAGAAGCAATAATTTACTATGAGGAGGAGAGACCTAGCAGATCTTCAAGCCTGAGAAGTGAAAATATCTCTAAGTGAGGGGGCACCAGTGGGGGCATAGCTGGTACTAGTACTAACTCAAGTACAGCTTTGAGCTGTCTGCCAGTGAGGATAACCTGGCAGTCTGTGATCCTGAGATTTCTCCTGAGCATACGCTGTCCACTACATAGTCTAGCTGTCTGAGCCCAAGTCCCTTATAGTCATGTCCCTGACTTTTAAACCCCGCCCCCCCCGGTGACCTTCCCAGGCCCCCGTATCTGGAAACGGAGCATGGCGTATGCCTGGCTGGGTGTGTGCAGAGCATCCTGGCTTATGAACAGGTTTTTTTCTCCTTTGCTTATGCTAATAGTGAGTTTGCTCTGAAAGGCGAGTGTAAACATGGCATCATGGGACTCTGCGTGTATCATCCGTGGCCCTGGCACAAATGTCCTCACCAGTAGGGGGGCACTTTGCTCCTGAGCTTTTGTTATGGAAAACATGCAGCAAAACAAGAGGCAGGCTGTCCATCAGTTAGAGAAGGTAATTGGCTGGGGGTCCATTCCTGAATCTTGACTGGCTGTCTCACTCCACCTCCATTGCCTCAGTTTCCCTATCTGGGAGTTACACTTTTGACGCCCTGGCATGGGAAGCATGATACATCAGCATGAAGCAGCTGCCCTAGAGGATGCTTTTCCTTTCTCTGTTTAGACAGCCTCTGTTCTAGGCTCGCTGACAAACTTCAGAAATACCTAAGCTGTACAACAATATTTAAACCCCTGCAACAGAATAAACATCTGGGGATGGTGGGAATTTTCCCAGGCCTCCGAACTATAATTATGAATTTTAAATGGTGGTTTCCAAGCTAATGCACAAAATTACTTTATCTGGGCAGTAGGGGGCACTAATGGTCCACGTCCGAGGCTGCAGCGTGGAAGACCCCTGTCAAAAGAGCAAACATTACGCTGGGACTTGAGGAGCACAACTCAAATCTGCACAAGCCAGGAAAGGCAGACAGAGGAGTCCTGCTAAGCTAGCCCAGCTGTACAGCACCCCAAACCCAGCAATAACTAGATCCAACAAGGAGCAGGCTAGGTCAGAGTTTCAGGTCCTGCTTTTCCAGAAGGACAGCTGATGTTCCGGCTTCCACTGTCAGTGGTATGAGTGCCCACTTTAGGTCAATGTCTAGCTATGCTGAGAGCCTCTAAGGACCCTTCAGAGCACGGACCACAAATGTCATAATAGCAAAGGAAGGACCTGGCCTTTGTGCTGGGGCAATGGGTGTGGGGGTATACGTGTGTGGGGGAGAATGCCCATGACATACGGGAAGTGGGGGCCTGGGCTCGGGAGGTGGAGAGGGGAGCTGTGCTCAGGAAAAGGCTATATTTTTTCTTTGGGGTGGGTATTTTCTTTATAGTAACTCTAACTGATTAAACAAAGAGCGTACCCATTAACAATCCATTGGACAGCTTCCGCCTCCTGTTCCATGGTGGAGCTCCGGTGCTGTTCCGTTAAAACGGCTGGAACACTAGGTCTAGCGCTGGGGACCTAGTCTCAATGGCCTGATCTGGATCCAGACCGAACTTCACAGTTTAGGGACAAGCAGACGGGTCCTAACCTAGTTCCGGCCCAACTCTGATGAGGGCTCGGCTGTTCGCGGGGGAATGACAGCAGGCCACATGTGAAGAGCCAGGTCAGTCACAAAAGCCAGGAAGTTCCAAGCTGGGGCTGAGGTTACTGTAAATCCTTGGCACGAGGTTCTTCCCCGCCTCATCTCCATGCATAGCGACAAGTTCAAGTTGCAGTGTCAGCTCAGAGTGTCAACAGTAACTGAATTTCATGGCTATCTGCTGTACCTGGCAGTGAGGGGTAAGGGCAGTGAGAGGAGATGACGTGTCATAGGGAATGATCCTGTGTGCTTATCTAGCACTTTCCACTTCAGAAAGGTGCTTCCGGTGAGGTTGTGGGTAGCTGAAAATTTATACCTTTTGGTTTAAAGTAGTTATTAAATAATACATTACCTAGTATGGCTAATTACCACCTTAATTGCTTTATCCTATGCCTGCCTGTTTCTTAGCCTGGCAACTCTCCCGGGCAGGGACTTTCCTATGTCTAGAAAGCACGCCATGCATTGTGGGTGTTGCTGAAAACACAATAATAATAATGAGGAAATTGAGGTGAAACGGCTAAATGACTTGCCTGGGGTGTCTCAGTGAGTCAGTGGCAGAGCTGGGAATAAAGATCAGGGCTCCTATTTCTTGCCTTGTCCTCTGGGCTGCATTTCTTTGTGCGTCTATGTATAAATGTACAATATATTTGAGTGTTTGTCTAGCTACAAGTAGGGGGTCTGGTCTGGATGCTGAATCAAACAATTCAACCATCTTTCTTCCATCCCCCAAAAGAGTTCTCTAGATCCAGCCAATCCCTTTATGACAGCACTCTGGATTCTCATTCTCTCGCCACTCAACCCATTCCGTTAGAGAGTTGAGGATTAGTAGGGGTCATGCTCAGGGCTTGCCCCACAGACGTCTAATCTGGGCTCCCTCCCGCAAAACTATTTCAACTGGAGCAAACAAGCTCTGTCCCCTCAGGTGTCAGCGCATGGACTGTGCTGCGTAGCTGTGTGGTCGTACCAAGGAGAGAGACCCACTTCTGCATGCCTGGGTTTTCCCTGCTACCCTACTCGGCCCAGGCGCACCATGCAGTCTGCACAGCAGTGCTGCTTTGAGTTGTGGGAGCTGGGTCTGTGACCCTCCCGGAATAATGAGAAAATTAACATGGCCTCCAAGAACCTTTTTGACTCTCCTCTTTATTTGCCAGTCACAGTTACTGCTTTCCAGCATGGCTCTTAGACAAATGGAACTTGTGCCCCAGAGGGTATAGGGCCCATTCCGGTAGAGCTCTGCAAAGCACCAGCAGGCTTCGCTGAACAGCCCAGCAGCCACGGCAGAGGTTGGAGTGGCACTTTCTAGTATCCTTAATAAATGACCACAAGTCAGGCTAAGGCATATCAGTGCCCCAGCTGCAACTTCACACTGGAGCCACCACTGACCCTGCTGGAGAGAAATCTGATCATTGAACCTTCGATTAAACTGCAGCACTATGAGCCCCTGCTCCCCAACCCCAGCAAATGAATACGGACATACCCCGGAAAGGCAGAAGGAGCACATTTGAAGTAGCGTGTTGGAGCCCAGAGGAGGGTGCTGAGCAATCTGGAGCTGAGACCTGATCAAGGCAGCCAAGCCCAGTAGAGGTCATGGCAAACCTGCCTCCAGGGTCCCATCCAAAGGCCATCCTGGATGTGCTAATACCTACTTTATAGCCGCAAAGGCCAGCCACGCCCCTGGCCAGCAGCTGCTAACTCTTCACATTTTGCATAGCGCATGTGTGGAGGAGTCAGGGTATGCCAGATATTTTTAGTCATAACAGGATCCAGCCATGAAGTGCCAGATAAGAGGCATGAGAGGTAACCTCTCAATGAGGGTTCTTCCCTTCAGCAGTGATGGGTACTTCTAACTCTCCACTGCATGCTGGGAGAGAAGAGATTGGGTGGCTCCAGGGAAGGCTGGAGTGGCATCCAGAGCCTTCCAGTTCTCAGGTTACTGGTTCAAAACTGGCCCTGATCAGTAGTTAGCATCTGATGACTCTGTGGTCTTCTGTGTGAAGTAAGTGGTGCTCTGAATGTGGTTTTCATCTGAATGGTTATATTATCCTATGCTGTTATATATTCTACATTATCAGTTGGGGACTGGACTAGATGACGTCTCGAGGTCTCTTCCAGTCCTACAATTCTATGGTTACAGTAGTGCTGAGGGCCCCGTTGTGCCATGCATCATGCAAACAAGGCACAAAGATGACAGTCTTTGCCCCAGGGAGTTTACCATTTAAAATGGGTCCTGTTGTCAGAGGTGTGTTGTCAGATGCTACCGATGTGGTGCTCTGCTGTCTCCTGGTTGGTATCACTCGGCTGCGTGCGTGTGTTCCCTCTTGTGCTGTCCCAGCTCTGCAGATAGCTGACACAGCAGACCCGAAGAGAACCCCCAATGACCACGGAGTCTAGTAAGGTACGAAGGCACTTCGGCCAGGTTTATTGCGCTCGGACACAATTGCAGTTCCCTCTAGATTGTTACTCTACAGGGCATACTACGAGAAAGTGCCTCTTGGCAATGGACTCGGCTCAGTTAGTGGCAGGACTTTCCACTGCCCCCTAGGCCGGACAAAGACATCGCCCCAGGGATACATTTTTATACACAGGTACAAACAAGTTACACATCACTCCTGACGTATTGAGGTGCAGCCCCTCTACGTAGTAAGGTGTCGCCTCTCACCTTGTACATGTTGGTTCGATCAAAACAACTCTATCCATCATTTTACCCTTTTGCCCCTGTCATTGGGATGGGTCAGTCTGTTCGTTGTTATCTGTGTGGAATGTGCAAGTATGTGAATGTTCTGATCTCTAGTGTTCAGTACCTTTTAGGTACGTATCTTCTTGCAGCATCAGCCCTTTCCTTGCCAGCTTCTGCGAGCAGGGCCTGCCTCTGGCTCACAGCTTCACATTGCTTTATGTTAGCAAAGTCTTGACCATTACTTTAGTTCAGGCCTCAGGCCTCATACTGGGCCTTTATCAGGGCCTTCACTTACTACAGGTCCCAGGTCACTGCTGGCCTTGTTCTGAGTGGGTGATTGCCCCCATCACCAAAAAAATGCCATCCTGATGGGTTCTTCCTGCCAGCCTTAGCAAAGAGGCCAAGACACTGTGGCTGGTTGAGAATGAACTCCCACCCACCTGCTAGAAATGGTCTGTCCAGCTCATGGAGGCAGCCCATTGGCAGGGTGGTGTGTGGTGATTGTTCATATTGCTGCTACCTGTGCTAGTACCTGCTTTGTGAGTGGAGGCCTTTACTTTCTAGGGTCGTCTATCTGGCACCTTTCACATCATTGCATTAATTTAAAAATCCTGGGAGAGAATGTAACTGGGCAATTCTCTTTCCCCTGCCCCCTGCCAATTCACACTCCTGAGCTATTCTGCATAGGCTATTCAGACATCACTAACAGAACTTATTGGAGGTATAAAACTTTCCCGCAGTATGGCCTGAGAGGAGTTACAATGTGCCAGGACTAGGGACTCTCTGGGAAACAGGCTGGCAGTGGCAGCTTTGCACAAGCATTTGCTTTGGGAACTACCTTGTAGCCAGGAGAGCAATTGAGGAATTTGATGGAGTAGCTGGTGTTTGCTTCATTGTCGTTTGGCCTGAACAGCACAACATGACAATCTGAATCCCAGCCTGACGTAAGAATGTGCAACCCCACAGAAGCCAATGGGGATCCACTTGCTTAACCCAGGGATGAATTTTGGCCCAGTGGGCTAGGAACAAAGCATCTTCACTGGCCGTGGTGTGGAATAGCAGCCAGCAGTAACCCCTGCTCGCCAGCCAGCCAAGTATTCAGAACAGTTGGAGCCATGCTCTTTGGTATTTAACTTCCCTTCGGCAAAGGGGATGGGTTTGTAAAACAAGAAGAAAAGAGACTCCTGGCCCTTTCCCAGTGTGTGCCCAGCACCCAGCTGATGGTTCTTCAACTCTTATTTTTAACCCTCCTTGGGGAGCAGGTGAAGAATGAAACTTCCTCAAATGGTGGCGCCTGTGGTTTCTTCCCTCACGCTGCAGCCTGTTCCATTGGCAGAAGTGGCTCAACCTGAGCTCCAGCCTTGCTTGCAAATTGCTCGTTGGATGTTTCCCTGATTGAGCTGCTCTGCACGGCCCTGCGAGGAGTGGCTCACTTAGCCCACCTGGCCAAACCCATTCCAGCACCAGGGGTGGCAGTGGGGACTGACTCATCCATGTCACTCTGCTGAACGCTTGTGGCTGAACTTTAAGATTTATGGTCACCTTCCTCTACTCCCATTTCTCGGAGCTCGAAGGTCAGAATTTTAAATCCTGTTCTCAGCAGATCTTGACTTGTTAGCAGGTCCCCAGCGCAACTTGTGCTATTTGCATTCCAACGGCTTACTTCCAAGTGAGGCTTCTAGAACTCAGGCAAACAGTCCTGACATCCCAACTCTATGCAGGCATTGTCCCTCATAACTTGAAGCTTTCTGCCACACCCTGGCACTGTGGGATGCTCTGGGAAAGATATTCTCTCTCTGGACTCTGACACCCACCTATCAGCAACTCAGCCCTATGTGTCAGTGCTACTGGGGAGTTGCCTTGTTACCCTGGCCACAGTCTGTCTCCCAGCTGCTCTTGGCGAATGCGCATTGGGAAGATCTAAAAAGTGCCGGGTGCCACTTGCTGGTCAAAAGGCATTTGTTCATGTTGGGAGTGAGGAGGTTTGGTAACATGTTTATATAGAGAGTTTATCAGATCAGCTTTTTAGTTTGCATAAAAATGGTATCTTTATTTCTTTGGCACTTACCTGCTCCTGCTGTCTGCCCCGCTCCTCAGCTGAAGTCTTCGTCATCTCTTTTGATGCATATTTTATTGTGAATATAGTGCTTATGCAATCCACCGGCTTGAGAACTCCAGAGACTAAAGTTCTGCTTACTCACAGATCAGAGCCGGCCATGTTTCTCCGTATATGAAGAACGATCCTATACTTTCAAGGGTGAATGACTTATTTTAGATTTAAGGAAAACAAGAAAGCAAAAAACTGATTCTCATGGGGAGAGAGCACAGAGTGTGTTGTCTGCAATATGCTGTATCAGGTGTGCTTCACAAATATGGCAGCTGCCTATCCCTGAGAAATATAACAGTGCAGTACAGAAGAAGCAAAGCCCTAACTGTTACTGAACAAACCTACCTATCCTTTGGTCAGCAACAGTGCATAGATGTAGAGGTCGATATAGGTGATTAAGCAAATACAGCTGAAGAGATGACGCCTAGGGCTTGTCTACAGAGGGAAATTGACCAGAACATCTATTCCAGGAGAGCTTTCCGTGCTGATGTGTTTTTCCAGAACAAAAGTCACCTTTATTCCAGAATAAAAAATCCTGCTATCTCCAGTAACGATAAGTTCTGTGCCAATTCCTTCAAGACTTGCATTTTCTTCCATTGCTTAATTATTAATCTTAATCCATGCTCCCCCCATGACAAAGAGGAGCCCATTTATTTCCATAAAAGTCTAGAGGAGAGCACAGTGAAATCTACTTTGTAGCTAAAAATCTTCCATAAAATTGTTTGCAAGACAATCAGCAATTAAGCTATGTGCTTTGCCCTCTGCAGACTTAGTCTGGCTCCTCTGATTTTAATACCAGAAAAATGTGTCTGACTCTCCTAGGACAGTGACTGGGTTTTTCTTTCTAGAAAATGGCACTTCAGAGAGGTGAAGCAGGGTATGTTTTGAGTGTGGGTCCCTGATTGTTATCAGGACTGTCTCTATCTTAATTCCCCCATATCCATTATTCTCTCACTTGCCGTCTCCTGTGCACTGAAAGAAGGTACAGATGGATATACTGAGCTGAGGCTTGTTTCTTGCTCTGTGGTCTGTCCTGTATCCACCCACAGTGTACTACTTTTGTAGGAGGTGGAGCAAATAATTCACAAATATATGTGAAAGTTTGTGGGCTTCTAATCAAGTATTTATTCATCATGTTGCTGTTGTTCACCCAGCTCAAGTTAATATCCCTGCTCCTATGGAAAGAGCCAGGGACTCTCAAAGAGGAAGGATGGGGATAGGGCACTGGGATATTGGTTCAGTTCTTGACTCTGCCACAAACTCTCTGTATGACCTTGGGCATGTCATGTAATCTGTCTGTGCTTCAAGTTTCCTTGCATGCAAAATAGGGGTAATAGGAAATCCTTTGTCTTGTCTGTTTAGATTGTAAGGTCTTCGGGGCAAGGGCTCTTACTTAGTGTGTTTGTAGTGCCCAGCATGCTGGAGCCCTGATCTTGGTTGGACCCTCTAGGCCTTACCATAATATAGATAATTTCCTGCTCATGAGTGCACATCAGGACCTTTGCTTTACTTCTCCTCTAAATGCCAGCTAGCATGCAGTGAGGTCATCTGAACCCCAGTGTACGTGTGGGTGGTAACTTAAGGGCAGTCTCACTCCAGTTCTGTCTGTCTGTGGTACTCATTACCATTGTATCTGACCACCTCACAATCTTTAGTGTATTAATTAGCCTCACAGTGCTCCTGTGTGGAAGTTCTATTCTCTCCATTGTAAAGATGGGAAACTGGGGCACAGAAAAGCTAAGTGACTTGCCCAAATCTGGGGCAGAACAGGGAATTGAACGCAGGTTTCCCACATCCTAGGCTAATGCCCTAAACACAGGAGCATCCTTCCCCTCTGATTCTTGACCACCCCGGTCTCGTTCCATGCTTGGAAAAACTCAGTATTTGTTTAAATAACAAGTTGAAATCTTTAGCCCGGAAATGGCTTGCATTTTGCATAGTGTCACTGCTCACTAATTAACGCTGGCTTTTTCCCCCTCTCTTTGACTAACAGCCTCCAGCTTCTGGCTTCTCTTCCTTCCCCACCCAGTGCTGCTCCTGATGTTAGTTTGATCTCACAAGCACTGCATTACAGTTTCACTTAGAAGGATGCAGTGACATGGGCAAAGCTCTTGGTGAAACAGAAACATCTTGCACAATCTTAATGATGGTCTATAGTGATTCTCTTCTGAGGATCTGAGAGTGCTTTGCAAACTTGAATTAAGCCTCATGATGCTTCATGATCTTTGTGGTACCCCACTTGTGGAAGCTCCCAGGATGGAGGAGCAGTTGCCCAACGCTAACAAGGCCACCAGAGAGCAGCTCCATCTGCTCCCACCAGGAATTGGCTAATATATCAACACTAGAGCTGTTTGGAAATTTTCTGAAAAAATGCTGTTTTCACAAACTCAAAAGGAAATATTTCGTTGCTGGCTTGACCCAAATCAGAATATTTCATTGTTTTAACTGGCCCGGATTATTTTGGTTTCCAGTCAGTTCAATAAAACATTAAATTGCATTTTCCTATCAGCATCTTGTCTTATGGAAATTGTAGTTCACGCGGTATGCTTCCTGAGAATGCGTATGCTTCCTGATATTTGCCAAGCATGTGTGTGCACGTGCACATGCTCTTGAAAGACATTCAGGCTAATTAGCAGAAATTGGGGAAGCTCACTTGTTAGGATCAGGATGCAATAAATAAAATATTAGTGAGAGGAGGTGGTGAGGCAGGGGAGAGAAATGGGGATGCAAAGGCAGTTTAAAAAGAAATGCTATGGGGAACCTGCAGTAAGAGGAGAGACTGTCAGAAATACACATGATTTTCTGCTTGCTGCCTGCCTCTGTGGAACTCTCAGGGAAATGCGCAGCCTTGGACTTCTGGGAAATCAATCCCATGCACACAACTGCGCTTCTGTTTGCTCAGTAGCAAAGAGGGATTTCGGTACGTGCCATGGACAGACGTAAGATGCTTCAAACTGGCTGGATGATGGCTATGTTTTAGCATTTGTTCCATTCATTAAATCAGCCCCTTTGAACGTATCATTGCAGGTGCAGGTTGTTAATAGCCTGAAGCATGGCATGTTTCTTATAATTAAGACCGGGTGTAAATTTTGTGGTAGGGGCAGGTAGTTAATTCACGGCAGTGTCATGGTAAGAGCTTGCATTTCGTGGGATATGCATGACCACCAAGTTCCCCACCGCCCCCCGAACTGCTGCAGATGTGAGTATGCCGGCTCCTGCCTTCCTGCTGAGGCTGTGGCTGCTCATGAAGGGTTAGCAGGCTGCTCCCATCCTGGAGGGTGGCAGGAAGGTGGTGGGTCGGTCCCATCACAGGGAGTTGGATGGGTAGGGCTGGAGGAGGGTGTGTGTCTCACCACATGGCGCTGACTGTCTGGACCAGACTGGGACAGGGATTGGGGTCCCATTCATTCTGTGCACAGCTCTAGCTCAGGCTAGTGCTTCTGCTACTGGGCCAGCAGGGCAGTGCTGACAGTATGGCCATTGGGAGTGCTGGCCTGCCCCACAGCACACCTTTGCATGCCCAGGAGAGACACTTGAGGAGCTAAGACCAGAATCCACTACTTGGAACATAAGCAGGTGTGTGTGAGAGGCCCTGTCCCAGTGGGGGAAACGGAGAGACCAGGATCTGGACCCCCCAACAGGGCAGGGTCTCTTCAGGTGTCTGCTCAAGATCCAAGCAGTGGAGCCTAGTCTCAGCTCCTCACTAGCTGGTGCTGCAGTGTCTCTACGGGGGCCACTGGGCCAGGCTGGGGATCCTAATCACTGTGCATTGTCAGCCCCATTCTCCTCTCACCGCTGGCCCGCCAGGAAGCTTCACCCCTCCCTCAGCAGCTGAATTAACCCAATGCTGTGACTTTTGCAACAGTAGGGAGGCAGAAGTGGCCATCCTCGCTTCTGCTTCCCCACCATTGAAAAAAATCGTGGTATGGGGCTAATTTAATGAGTTCCGTGTGGTCCATCACAGCGTGATTAACACAGGGCCTTGCGTATAAGGAAGGGTTCTCTTCCCACGCTTGCTGTTTATCCTTGGGCAAACCCCTTCGTGATTCCTCCTTTGTAAATTCGGGATAGATATTTTCCCTTGCCTCACAGGGTGTTCTGAAGCTTGCTTACTGTTTGTAAAGTGCATTGTGATCCTCGGCTGGAAGGGGCTATGGAACGGTGAAGCAGCGTCATGATTTCCCTGCTAAAGGAACAGGATGAAGTTATCCATGTGTCCTAAGTGGAATAGGTTCATCGGTCGCAGCCTGCTCACCAGCACCTTTGGAAGGGGAGAGTAACCATGACAAGTGTTTGGCAAGATCTAAACACCGTTGATGGCCACCCTGTTCAAGCCTTCCTCTCTCCATGTGTATAGAACCATTAGAAAGGTGGTGGTCCTGCTACTTCCCCTCTCTGGATACTACTCTGAGTGATAGGGGATTTCCTGCACTGCTGTTCTGCTCCTTCTCTCTCCTATTCCCTTTCCCCTGTGCTCCAGAAGAGTCACTCTGGACTGGCACCAGTGTAGCCCATGAGTTCACACAAACCAGTGGTAGGAGCTGGCAAATGAGGATGAAGAGATGGCATGAAAGAGTACGTTCTGCAGGTTCCATCAAGGAATGATCAAGCATTTCTTCAAAATGTTCCGTGTTTTGTTTTGGAAATTGTAGGGAAGGGAGAAGCAAACTGAAGTCCCCATCTTCCTTTTCTCCCGCTGTCCTCTCCTGTGCTTTTCCCCTTGCACCGCCACTAAAAAGGGGCAGGGGAGAGAAGGACAAAATGAAAACTAAAAATGTCTAATTTGGGGGTTTCGTTGAAAAAATTGAAAATTTTAAAAAAAAAAGGAAATCTGATTGTGAAAACTTTCCTTTTCAGGAAAAGGCCATTTCTTGAACTGAAACATTTTAACCTGCTCTCCCAGCAGTTACAGCAAGCTTCACTGACTAAGGTACTAATGCATGGCTTTAAGGGTGCTGGGAGTCCCACGTGTCGGCTGATCTCAAGCAGTGGCTTGACTCAGAAGGAGAACTCTGCTAGGTGGGGGGGGAGCAAGGTCAAACGAAGACTCGTAGGTCAAAAGAGCAGTTTTTAAAATCATTTTGGTGCTTAACAGGAAGCCAATGAAGCGACTAAAAAGTGGGTGTGATATGTTGAGATAATCTAATACGAGTAAGTACCCTGGAGGCACCATAACCATGTTCAAAGCCATCAGTAGCTACTGTAAAACCTTATCAGGGAGAGCAGGGAGTTGCAATAATCAATCCTGGAAGGAATTCAGCATCATTTGCGCATTGGGCCACATGGTGAAACATTTCACAGCCTGGGAATATTCCTTGGATTGTCAAAAGAACCAACTGCTGAGTGAGACATAAAAATATGAAGCCTCGACTGCTTGTAGTCATTAAAAATCCCAGGGTCCTTTTCACAAGAGATGGGGGTCTTAGCCTAGCCACTAAACCTGCACTGATTCCAAATCCTAAAAGTGTATGGGGCATTCTGCTAGCTAAAAACCCTGCAATTTAAATTGAATATGAGAGACACTATGCAATCATAAATTGTAATACACAGCTGCTGTATCCCACCCTAGAAGCTGCTGCATTTCAATACTGAGTGAATTATGGTTTCCCCTTAGGAACTTTGTAAAGTGCTTTGAGATCTTTAGGGATAACAGTTACTGTCTAAGTGACATGTCTGGTTCTTGGGGAGAGAGAGCCAAGTTCATGTACATTCCTTAGATTCCTGGCAGTGCTACGAAGGCCAGTCCATTTGCCGTTGACCTAACTCTTACGATGAAGAGCTGAGTTCTGTTCTCACTGTTGCTGTGATGTCTGCAGGGAGTTGACCCAGGAATCAGACGGGTCCACTACTCACGGGTGTTTTGGGCTGATTTAACTAAATCAGTTCCGTTGTGCTTGTGCAAAGCCCGAACGCAGATGCACTTAAACAAATTTTAAATGGCATTCCACCTTGTTTAGTTTAATACAGTACATTGCCAGACTGACCTAAAGTGCTCCAAGCATGGCTCACACTGGCATATTGATTCGCTTACCCCAGGACATGCTTCATAATGCAGACAAACTCAAAGAGAGTGTGTCTTCATGGATAAGTCGCAATAAGACTGAAAAAGCTTTGAGTGATGCCGTGGAGGTGTCATTCTGGGGAAGGGAGATGGAGAGAACCTCTTGGTTTGCACAGTGTCACGCCTTTTCTGACCCACACGGGCAAAAGCGTCGACAGTGTTCCAAAGCAAACCCCTCAGCCTGAGCGTGAGGAGAGGAAACCTGCACTCTTCAGTGAGCCAAAGCAGGCAGAGGAGAGGACTCTGGAGTGAGTACCCAGCCTACCAGACTCTACTGGGGAGCCAGCCTAACCATATAACGTATATTGCCCAACTCTGCAGATGGGCAAGTGGAGGCACAGAGAGATGAAGTGGCTGGCTCTGAACCAAGCAGCAAATTTGCACCCAATACAAATCTCAGAGCCAACCTGCTTGGGTGATCTCATGTCAAAACCACACAGAACCATAATATTTCACGTGACTATAACCTGGGTTCGCTCAAAACTTGGCCTGGCTCCACCATAAGGTTTGTGACTCTACAGAACTGTCTGAATCTCTCCTTTGTACCAAACCCCAAAACTCAGTAAGATTGAAATGGTTTTAGTGGCTCCCTGTGTGACCTTTGGATAAGTCGCTCATTCTCTCAGTCAGATGAGGATAATAATCCTGCTGCTCTCACACCCTTTAGTCTGTCTGGTGTATTTAGATTATAAGCTCTTTGGAGCAGGGGCTTTCTCTCACTATGTACATGTGAGGCCTACTGCACTATGGCCGTCTTCTTGGTATGTGTTTGTACAAACAACAGTGGTGGTTCAGATTTGATTGTGACCATCTCATGCAACCCTGATCCTGAGAGATCAGAGCAGCCTTCTTTGTCTCCCCAAATCCGAGGCTTTACAGAAAGAGATGACCCTGCTGCATGCAAGAGGGGCAGGCGCAGAAGGGACGAGCTGGCCCTGGTGCAGAACGGACCACTTGCTACTGTTTTAGGTCGTGCAGGGCCACAAACAAGGCAAACCACCAACTTGGGAGGGGGAGGAGGTAACAAGCACTGGTGCTTCTGAGCTTCCAGCCAGCCCTCTGATCGTGGCATGACGGAAGTGCGACAGAAGTTCAATATTACCACTGGCTGAGTGCTGGATAATGAGGGCACAGACAACCGAGGCTGGGCTCATTAGCCATTCCTCTGCCCAATTAGGCTAGGAGCTAATTGCTCATTAACAAGGCCATACCCGCTGAAGCAGCTGGGCTTCCCTGGAACTCGCGGCTGGAGCCGCAGCAGAGTCCGGGGAGAACAGAAGCGAGAGCCGAAACCAAGGAAATGGAAAAACTCAGCTGCCGCTGAGCAGGGTTTTTGCTGCCGCTGCCGCCGCCACTCCCTGGGGACCGCGGTTTGATTCCTGGCACTGACGCCGCCTGAACTGCACATCAATTAGCCTAGAGCTCCCATGATCCCACTGAATGCTTCCTTGGCTGCCGCTGGCTTCCTGCAGCCCCCCCCGGCCATGTGGAAGGAGAGCAGAGAAACAAGAGTTGCAGGGTTTTTGGGCCTGTGTTTCTCCACTGGGTCAGCATCCCAAGAGGAGCTGGGTTTGGGGACAACACTAAAAACACTGAGACAAGGGACAAAAGTTGACACTGATGCTGTATAAGCGGTGGTGGGGAGGGGTGAGAAATACAGCAAAGCACCATGACCTACCTAGTCGGCGTATCTATCAGGCCCATGACTGTGATATGATCAAACCCACACCACAGCGAGAGACACGTGAGGCATTGGAAGATGGAGGCTTAACTGAGAAGCATTTAACAAACACTAGCTACCCCTCCCAATGCATGTCCATTCCAGTTTCACAGGTATTACCGCCTCTGTTCTAAGTGGAGGGAACTGTGTTGGAAGCGGTAACACTTCTACAGCCGGAATGAACTTTTAAATGTGCCCAATGTAGGTCTGCAAGGTAGGTGAGTATTACAAGCCCCCCTTTGCACATGGTAAACTGAGGCTCAGCAAGCGAAGGGGAGTTGCCTAACAGCAGAGAGGGAGTCTCTGTTGACACTGTGGGTCCTCATGCAAGAGAGACATGGTTTGAATTTATTTAACATTAGCACCTCTTGCCTACCCACCACCAAAACCACCATCTTCTATAATATCACTTTAACGACTTGGCATTTCCGATAAGTTACACTAATGAAATGGGCGCGGGTAGGTGTGGCCTTGTGCTTAGATCTGGGGGCTGGGAATCAGGCTGCTGGGTTCTGTTCTGTTTGGCTCAAACTCATGCCTCCACTTAGCCTTCTGTGAACCCACTTCTCTTCTGAGCTGTAATTGGACTCTAAGTGTGTTGGCATCACGGGATGAGGGTGAAATCTAAGAGCAAATGCTTTCACAAAGCACCTGCGTGCTCTGTATGTGTCACGGAAATAGATTGTCAAAGAAACGGCCAAGCAAATGCAACCCAATGGAATCATGACATTTAGCACTTTTCAGGTGTAATATCAAAGCTCTTTACAAAGGATGGAAAGTATCATGATCACCATCTTACAGAGAGCGGCTTAAGGAGACGCTGTGAGTCAGGGGCAGAGCTGGGAAGAGGTCTCCCAATTCAGAGCCCCATCAGCTGGAACACTATATGCTGTACACTGTACAATGGCTCCTCTTTCTCAGTGGCAGGATTGAAGCCCATGTGTTGACTCATTAGGTAGGGTAAGGTAAGCAGACGCTGGCTTTTACTTTATACAGTGTCTGTCATAAAACCTCCATCGCAAATGACCTCTGGCTGGGCAAGGCAGTGATGGGGTATGTATGCAGGGTGGCTAACCAGTCCCGCTGCTTGTGCCTCCGTGGCTACAGTTCTGTTTTTAGTGTTTTGGCTTGATAAGAGCTAGCGCGGGTCCGTCTCCTCCAGCTCCAAGTGTAGACATACAGTTTGCAAGCCCCAGCCTTTCCCAGAGGGAGAGCAGCCTTCGCCAAGCAAGGGAAGCGGGGCAGAGCAGAGGCTGTGAGCTCGCATGGCTTTTGGAGCAGACCCATCTGCTGTTTCGCCAACAAGGTGGTGAGGTGGGGAATGCATTTCTCATTATGTACCAGAGCCTCTCTGCTCCCATAGCCTGAGAAAAAAGAACCTCCCTCCCTGGGCCCTCTGCCCCCTGGAGCTCAAGGATTATTTTTGGCTGAGGCAGAGAGCACAACCCTAGCATTTTTCCCATAAGGGAGGGACTCAAGCAAGAGGGAGAGGGGTGAGTGAGCTGTTTTTGAGCTCTTTTCATAGTCATACTTCGCATGTCTCTAATCCCTTCCATCTGAGGATCCCATTGAGCTTTGCAGCCATTAGATCCTCAGACCCCTATCCCCCCACCTTCAGGTGGGGCATTATTACTCCCATTTTACAGGGGGGGAACTGAGACACAGACTTGCCCAGGGTCACATGGGGTGCATGTGTCTGTGACTTGCTTAGGATAGAACCCAGACCTCCTAACCAGCTCCCATCTTTTGCTTTAACTACATGGTGCTCCTCCCCACAGGCTGGTATTGGATGAACTCCCATACTTCCCATCCCCCACTTACCCATATGGCTACCTGTCCTGCCATGAGCCCCCTCCCCCATGCTTCCCATTGTGTGAAAGAGGCAGGGATTGCATCTTCCTCCCTGGGACTGCCATAATGCTCAGAGTATCAACTCCAGCTGCTGTTGCTGGGTGACTTGCATGGCAACATCAGGTCTTGCAAAATGGGGCCTCCGAGTTGTCCTCAGTGGTCTCCTAGAACCCATGTCAGGGGACTGGGCCTGCCCAGAGGAATGAGCACCCTTCTGGAAGCCCTGAGTGGCAGCTGTTACTCGGGGTGATGTCTTACAGGGGAATTGAGATCTCATGTAAAACCTTCCGAAAAGTTACATGTTAAAAAAGAGGAGGGAGAAGTTAGGTGCAAAGGGGCTTAAACTCCCCACCCCACAGCATGGCTAACCGTCCCCCACCCCTGGATGGAAATTGAGTGGGGTTCAGCTCCCCCACCCCACGGAACGGATAACAACATGCATCCACCCCGCTGCTCCAGGGTGAGCTCCCTGCGCTCAGGAGCAGCGGGCTTGTTTTCTCAGCTAATAGAAAGCACATGGGCAGCACAGTCAGGCCCGGCGACAGCTGTTGGGAATGAGTCATTTGGGACGCAAACAGGAATCGAACGCTGGCTGCTCCCTAGGCCGAGCCTGTCCGCTGCTCCTTCCAGGGGGTGGCTGAGAATTCCGGAGCTCTCCCCACCAACACTGACTCACTTCCTCCGACCTTGGCAGGAGCACTGTGCAGAGGGGGCCAATTTTAGTGCCTTGGGGCTCTGTAGGGTCGAAGCCTCATGCTCCTCTTCAGTCTGACCCCTGCAGGCAGAGTCTGTCTGTGGTTGATCTGTGGGGCCAGAGGGAGAAGCCACACAAAGGTCTCCAAGCCCTGGATGGAGGTAAAGAGCGCGTTGTAGTAGCATATTCAGCAAGCAGCAATGCAAAGCCCAGGCTAATGCACAGAGGAGAAGCGGGAATACGTGTGCTGGCTGGGAAATAGCTGCACGCTCGGAGCCAGCGGAGAGATGGCTCCTGACTATACATCCCCACTGTTCAAGATTTTGTTAACTGTTTGTCCACATCTCTTCCTGGCCCCTGTTCATCTCCTGCCACCCTTCCCCGAGCCTCACCCACCACGCTTCCATGCTGAAAGCAGCCTGGCCTGCCTCCTCCATGGCCTGGTTTTCTTTCTTTCTTCTGAGGGAACCAGTGCCTGTTTCAAAGGCTGATATCTCATGAGCTAGCAAGGAGAGGAATTCAGGCCATGGGGCGCTCAGCTTTCCAAGGAAGCAAAACTGTTTTCCTACTCTCTGGAGAGTCACAGGACGTTAGTCTCTAAGATCCCAAGATCTGGGAAATACTGTGGCATATTTGCGTCCCATGCTTGCTGAATCCCATTCTAACCCTTCCTGTCCACCACTGCTGCTCTCCCTCTCTGAGTGCTGGGGATCTCTGGTCTAATGGAACAGAAGAGACAGGCAGAGGGGTGGGAGCTGGCAGCAGCAGAGGCAGGGTAAGTGAAGGAAATCCTAAAGCAAGAGAAGTGGGGGAGAGACCCTTCTAGACCTCGCTGAGGCTTTTGCCATAAAATAGAAGTTTCTGAAGCTTTTTAAAACTGGAGCATGGTTCATTCCTCCCACACACACCCTCCACCGCCCCTGCCCCGGCCGCACACTTAAAAAAAACCTGGCTGTGGTTGTAGCGGCAATAAGCTAGGGGCTGGGGGGAGAAAAGTTGACACCTTCTGCCTTCTTGATCCATCCCTGACTCCCAAGGCCTCACACCTGGAGCCATGTGTCAGACGGAGGAATTTTAACTGTGGCACATGAAATGTGAATGGTGTCGCAGCAGCCCTGTGGTGGGGATGAGCTCCGCAGTCTGAGAGTGGGGACTTTCCTGTTCCAGCAGGCCATCCCTTCCGCCTCTCTGAGGGGAGCTGTCCGCTCCCTCAGCAGAGCTGTGCAGTCGTCTGTCAAGGCCAGTCTCCCCCCTCCTCGCCACTCTCCTTTGCCCTTCTGCACTGCTGCCGCCCTTGCAATCAGGCCTGGCAGGTGGGACGTCGTCGCTGTAGCCAGCGCAATATGGCACAGATGAAAAGCACTCACTGTGTCCCTTCTTCCTTAAACCCCTGCATTCCTCTTGCGGCCTCCGGGCTGCCTGGAGACGGCACTCAGCTGTCACCGAATAATAGGCCTCGAGTCCTAATTACAAATCTCCCTGACTTGATCAGAGGGTGTCTGGGCAGTTCCATCTGGATCGCTTCTCTGGGGCTGGGTGAGGGGGAGGAGAAACTCCACACAAGGGCTCAGATACTCAGAAGCATTCAGGCCTCCAGCCTGAGACAAAAATAATCAGCCAGCTCCAGGGGGCAAAGGGCCTCGGGGAGGCTGGCTGGAGTCGAGGATCTGCAGCGGCACATAATGAGCCAGGCATCCCTCACCCAGCCAGCACATCCTCACACACACTGAACTGTAAAGGGCAGCTGGACTTGATCCAAATGCACCTCCTTCGGGCCATCCATCAATCCTTCTTGAGCTCCCCCTGGACTTGCTACAGGGAGGGCAAGCTTAAGGGGGTTCATTAGCTGTAGTGTTGGCAGCAACGAGTTTGTAAAACCCGCAGAAATTTCCATGACAATGCATTGGTTCTGCATTGAGGCACCTGCAATGAGCCCTTCCCTAGCCACATATCCCTCTAGCTGACTGCCCTCTCTTCAGGCAGGGAGCCCCACAATGTGTTCTCAGCCCTCCCTCAGGGCTGGGGCTGGTTGGACCCTAATGGGGTGTCAAGCAATTAGCTCTCCCCGGAGTGTGTGGCACTTGGAGGGTGAAAGGATTGTGGCAGAGCTGCTCAGAGCCTTTTAGCATTCTCCCTCCACCAGGGAAACAATCAGGTCTGGGTAACTATCCGGAGGGAGTTGGACCTTGGTGTGAGTGTGTGCAGGAGCGGAAGGGCAGGCTCAGGACGTACAAGACGGAAGCCAAATACATAGCCTCAGTTTGTGTGTATGTTGGGGGTGAATTGGGAGTTTGAGGGGGTGAGGGATGTTTCTCTGTGTGTGTCAGTTTGCACGTCCATCTGTCTGGTGAGGAGTGGGAGGAGATTAGAATGTTTGAGCTTCTGAATTTAGGACCCAGTGCTTGCTGGGTAAAGCCAGGGCCTAAACATGCATTCATGCTCATAAAGGGCATAACGCTGTCTCTGAAAGTTCAGCCCCGACATGTGTAGTGATAACTGGCGGGCAAGTCAGATCTCAGCAGCATTGGGAATCAGACAGGCATCTTTCTCTTGTAGCTGTGGGGAGCAGTAGGGATGCTTTGCTCGACCCCACTCTTCACCCTTTAGCTAAGAATACTTAATGGGGTATGTGCGGAGACAGCTGATGCCCTGGTTAGGATACTGATCAACTGATTGATGCTCACCCATGAGAGACTGCAGTGGGGCTAGCCCCAGTTTCCTCACTGGTAAATTATCTCTTTATCCATAGCACTATAGCCCCTCTGTCTTGTTTTTAAATAAAAGGGGGTGCTGTTCCTTTAAACCCCCTAGAGGAACACTGACTCACACAGGGCATAGAGGGGACTGAAGCAGAAATGAATGTGAGGAAAGGAAAGATGACTCCCCCTGGTGTTAACCCAGAGGGGCAGATTCTATTTTTCCGCACACACCCCCACACACTCCACAAAGCTTCCTGGGAGTTATCTGAGGCCAGGGATGCAGTGGCCACTGCTGCCGCCACCGCTCCTGCTCCTCTTCCGCTGAGTTTAACCCAAGGTCAAGTAACATCACGGCATTTGCAGCCTCGTGAGCTCTTGAGAGATTTAATTTTCAAAGCGCTCCCAACCTCCCCTAGGATAGACCTTGGCTGGGGTCCAGGGCCCATGACCGCCAAAAGGATTTGCATGAGGCCGGTCCAACAATGAGAGCTTGCTCTCTCTGTTCCAGCCCAGAGAGAAAGAAAAGAAGCAACACAGTGGGGGAGGAGTGGGGACCCAGGACCCTTTTGGCCTTTAGCAGGCTTAGCAATGCCTGCAGCAAAGCGTAACCTACAGTTGACACAATAATAAAGCACATGAGGATGCGATGCATGTGAACAGAGTCCTGTCCCCTCAAAGACAGCTGCTGAAAATCTGCTGCCCAGCGCCGACATGGGGGCAGGGATTTTCCTTCTATTTTGAAACAAGGGAGAAGGGAAATATTTTGGGGCTGATTTATGATGCTCAAGAAAGTGAAGGGCTGGAATCTTCCAACAGGCAGGGAAGCACTGTGCAAGCTGTCCTGCTCCCCTGCGTCTACCCAACATTGCCAATGCCCCTCAGTTCTGACCACAGAATTCCCTGCTATGCCAGCCATGGACTCCCCCAAGTACAGCGCTTATGAAATGCTTAAAAATGGGCTTACTACTCCTGCTATCTCAGTCCTAATCTGCAGCCCTCCCTGCTGTTCCAGTCCCACTGCTGCTCTGCCAATGCATCTCAATCTTGCAGCACCCATTGCTACTCCAGTCCTGCTGCTACCCCAAAATCTGCCAGTATCTGTCCCTCTTAACTCACAAGACTCCCTGCTGGTCTACCATACTTTTGTAGCAGTTCTCTGCCATCCTAACTAGCAATACGCACAACATTCTAACTCTCTTGCTTCCCGACCAATAACAGCCCTGCTGTATTGATTTGATGGGAATCTGCATAGTTTTTAATGCTTCCGAATACACTCTGCTATTTCAGTTCTAGGTCCCGCTCTCCGCTGCCCTGGCTCTGCCAGGGGACCTCACTCCTAATCTCCTCTCCCTGAAGCTTTCCCAGTGAACGTTGGTCCTGACCCACAGCAATCCCTGCTTTTCCAGTGCTGGCCCATTCCTCCCTACAGGCTGCTGTTTAGTATGATCCAGCTGAATGGTGGTGGTTTTGAGACGTGGATAGTTGTCTAAGGGGAGCAGAGATGAGACCAGTTCATTTCATTAGAGGCAGGCTCTGAATTTGGTCCTTGCTGTGATCAGGGGGGACAGATCAGTGCCTTCGACCAGCTGGGCCTCTCTCTTTTTCTCTCCTGTCCTCTCATTCTCATCCTGTTTTTGTCTTGCCCCTTTCTTTGGGCCAGAGGATGAGCCGATGCTACCTCTGATTCATGCCTGAATTGGTGCAGCTGCTACTCTTCCAACTGCTGGGAAGAAAAGGATGTGAGATGGATCCAGAGCTATCTGGTGGAAGGATCTGACCCAGGAGCTGTTGAAAGAGGAGAGGGACCCAACCCTGGAACTCAGAATGAGACTTTGTGGGTGTATGACGGTCACCCTCTTGGCTGATATGCCTGGGGGCCCAGCACAAAACCCCATGGCTGCCTCTGAAGACCATGAATCCAGCTTCAACAAGCCCAGGCTCCTGGACACCCTACAGACCCTAAACCAGGCGTTCTCTGGCTCCAGTCTCAGCACAGGTCTCACTAGGCTGTTGAGCTAGGCCCTGTAGTCTCCCTTGGCTCCAATCCCAGCTAGGGTTACCACCTCTGACGTACAAAAATCCTCTGGGATGATCCTCTCAAGTTCATCAACTGGCCAGTGGGCAGCATGTACTGAGGCCCCTAACAGACTTCCCAGGACAGCCCCCTCAAACAAGGGACAATCCTGGACAGGTGGAAAACCTAAGCTCAAGACTGGCCCCATGGTCTTCTTGGGCCCCTATCCCTCACTAGGCCCTGAGCCAGATAAACACAAGCTGCTATAGCTTGAGCCAAAGAGCTGAAGCTCTGTAGTGGGGGGCTGTGACAACTCAGATCCTTGGTGGATTGGCACAGAGTGGGGACCTGTCACACACCCTCACCAGTGGGCTATGTGTGTGTGCTGGGGAAGGAGAGATAATGTAGGCTGGGGGCTGTAAGGGTGGGGTGAGCCTGTGGAGCTATGTAGAGGCCTGGGTGATTGAGGTAGGTAGGACTGGAGAGCAGAATAGAGGGAGGTTGGTGCAGGCCTGGGGGCACAGTGTGGGGGTGGGAATGACCTGGAGGTAGCAGGCCTGGCCTGCTGCCAGAAAACTGTAGAGGGAGATAGTAGCCCCCAGCACTCTCAACCAGAAGAGACCCCCAGGTTGGTCTAATGGGGCATGTCTGGGAGGGTGTTCTATGGGAGCAGGGGCTTCTCTAGAGGGACATGGCTGTGGGAACTGATGGGGGCTGGGGGGAGTGTGGGGTTTGTTGGGCTGCAGGGGGGAGCTGTGGGAATGGTGGGGGTGCAGGACTGGTTGTGGGGATTGCAGGGGGCACTTGGGAGTCTATGAGGCGTGGGGATTGCTGGAGGCACATGAGTGTCTGTGGGGAATGAGGCTATGAGGAGCGGTGGCCTCTGTGGAGGATGGAGCTGGGGTGGGGGTGCAGAGGGCCTGGGGGTGAGGCTGTGGAGTGCAGGGGGTTCTGTGAGGGATGGGGCTGTGGGGACTGGAGGGGACACAGGAGCGTCTGGGGAATGAGGCTGTGAAACTCAGAGGGTTCTCTAGGGGATAAAGCAGTTGAGGTGCAGGTGGTTCTATGGGAGATGGGACTGTGGAGATTGAAGGGACATAGGAAGGTCTGGGGCATAATGCTGTGGGGGATGGGGCTGTGGGGCTCTGGATTTTCTAGGGGATGGAGCAGTTGGGGTGTAGATGGTTCTGTGGGGGATGAGGTTATGGAGATTGGGGGGATGCAGTGGGGGCTGCTGGCAATGGGGCTATGGGGCTGCGGAGATTGGTAGGATGCAGGAGGGTCTGGGGCATAGTGCTGTGGGGGATGGTGGTGGTTCTATTGGGGATCGGGCTTTGGGGGGGTGCAGGGAGTTCTGTGTGGGCAGTGGTGCTCTCTGGGGAAATGGGCAGCAGGGTTCTCTGGGGAGGCAAGAATTGATGGGGGCAATAGGGATTGATGGCAGCCTCCAAAGATTTGTATCCTTCTCAGACCCAAATATTAGTGTTGGAGGTGGCCCAGCGCTAGCACTCACAACACAGGCTCTCCTGCCCTGCTGGGGTTTATTTGCTGCCCGTTTTGTGTGCAGTTTGGTGTCGGTGTGTGGGGGTGTGGTGTGCCCTGTGCATCTCTGGGCCATGTTGGGGCAGCCCTAGCCTCTGCGAGCTCTCCCATCTCTCTGAGTCGGGTCTGGGCTCCCCTCCACAGCCCTTCTCTGGGCTAGCCTGTCCCTCGCCCCTCAAGCTCCTGTGTATCTCTGGGCCTGGGCTGCCCCCCCACCCTCAGCTAGCTCTTGTGTGTCACTGGGCTGGGCCCTCCACCACCCTGAGCTGTGCAGTGAATAAATGGCCTTTGCATATCTGTTTTTATTGCACTCCCTGTGCAGGACTACAGGCAAGCCAGGAATAAGGGAGGAGGAGACAATTATTTTAGATGTTGCCTGTCAGAAGGCAGGAGGCGGGTTGAGGTCAGCAGGAATTGGCCCTGCAAAGTCTAAAATCCTCCTGTCTTTCTATGGGCCATGATTTAGTGCAAAGCCCAAACCAGAGGTGGTTTTGGTTTTGACCTTGGCAAATGTAAACATGCCGACTGAGGTTTTGCCCCAGCCGCCCACGCTCCCGTCTAGCTGTAGTTCTTCATCCTGCCATCCCTGCTGGCTCCTCTGCCAGGCAAAGACAGCAGGAAGCGGGAAGCTGTTCCTCCCCAGATGGGCTTTAACGCTTGCCTGCAGCAACCAGCCAGGGGGTGAGCTGTCTCAGACGCACTCAAACCACGGCTTCCTTTTTAACTTGATTGTGCAGACCTCCGCTGGAAGCGTCTCTGGAACCGCATCTTGGGCTCTCCACCAGAGTTAAAAACAGAAGCTTCCCCAGGCAGGGAGGAGAGCTGCTGGGTTTGTTGGAAGGCGAAGCAGCCAGATGGTGAGAGAGAAGGGGAGGGAGGCTGGAGGGGCTGCTGCAGATTCCCCCTTCCACATGTGCTCTGCTGCTGCGTTCACTTCAGAGAATGCCCCCACCACAGACATTGCTGTGGCAAACCATCCCTGCTGCAAAGGTTCTGCAGCTCTGGGGGAGCAGGGGAAGGAGACTTGGCAGGAAATACTGGAATAAATATTCCTCGTTTTCCTATGGAAAATGAGGGCTAATGTTAACTGGGTCAGAGAGGGACTCAAGCCACAGAACCTGGATCTGATTTGCAAATCCCCTCAAAGGCTGAAGGGGTGCTGAGGGCCAGGCTTTGTGTTCAAGCCCATTCTCCATTAGCCACATAACAAACAGCTGTGTGTGTGGGGGGGGGGGCACCTTCCCCTTTGATTTGTTGCAATGTGAGTTTCACTAAAAAGATCAGCGGGGGGGATCACCCCTGCAGAGACCTGGAAGTGCTGGGGTCGCAGGATGACATAGGGGAGCTAGCTAAAGGAATCCCAGGGCAGGGAAGGGCTTTCAAAAGGGCTGTTGCTGAGGTGGAAAAGTGGGTGTGGTGCTGGCTATAAAGTCCTCTTCTTGGAATGACTTTGGGGCCAGTTCCTCCCTGCATATGAGCAGGGGCGGCTCTAGGCATTTTGCCGCCCTAAGCACGGCAGGCAGGCTGCCTTCGGTGGCTTGCCTGCGGAGGGTCCACTGACACGCCTGCGGGAGGTCCGGCGAAGCCGCAGGACCAGCGGACCCTCTTTTGCCGCCAAAGGCAGCCTGCCTGCCGCCCTCGCAGTGCCGGCAGAGCGCCCCCCACGGCTTGCTGCCCCAAACACGCGCTTGGCGTGCTGGGGCCTGGAGCTACCCCTGCATATGAGCTGGACAGGGACTGAGCTGGATGCACGTTGGTGACTATGTATCACAACAGGGCCGCTAAATGCCTGAACACAATGCTGAAAATTTACCCAGTGCGGTTTTTCATTGTCCATATACCACGTCCCTTTAAAGGGGACTCGGGCTGTACTAGGGGCAGAAGTGGGGAGAGCTTGGCGCAGATCAAGGATGAGCTATGAATATGCTCCAAGCTATACCTACTGTATGGAGCCACAATGGAGTCTAAGTTTCCTAAGGGCTGCAGCAAGGGGTACTTAACCCCCCCCTCAAAAAAAACCATGAGAGGAGGGGGAGGGACCAAAATATGGAACACCTCGTAAAGCCAGGGAGGTAGGAAACAGACCAAGCCATGCCAGCCATGGCTTAAACGTGCAGGAGGCCGACTGTACAGTACATAAAGCCCAGGGAATCGGCTCAGGATGCTAGCTAATGAGCTTTTTAATTAGCTGCAATTGCAGGCAAGGTTTAAAACCCAAATAAATAAGTAAATTAAAGATTTAAAAGGCTGAACCCAATTAATGTGGGGTCAGCACCTACAATATTAAAATGCCAAGAGAGCTAACTTTACAGTGAGCTCCCAGTGCTAAAGTGGCTCTGCCCCTTTAAGGAGGCAGAAGGCTCCTGTTTTCCTGGTCTGAAGCCCTCTGGCTGAAACATGCCATCTGCAGAGATCCATAAATCATCCTGTGCTCAGCAGTCTGGAGTCCAGCAGGGTCTCCGTGTGTCCTGGCCTTCGCCTGGAACCTGCAGGATGTTCTCTGCAAATGGAAGGAGCCAGCCAGGCACTCCTCTTGGCCAGCATCCAGCTGTTCTCCCCAGCTGATCCAGCCACATCCCAGGAGGCAGTGGGAGTTGGGGCCAGGAAACTTGTGGTCAGCTTGGAAGCCCTCGCTGGGCTGCTCTACAGCCGTGAATGCTTTTATGCAGCTAGCCAAGTCTGCTTACGTTATGGTGAATGATAGCCAGGAGGGTGGGCCAATTGTCCCTCCGCATCCTGAGTCCTGATGCCTCATGGCACCCCTACTCCTAAAAGAATAGACTAGTGAGGTCTGATTCCTCTCTGATGTGCCCCTTGTGTCATACCCACTTTGGGGTGTAATGGCACCATTCTGAGTTGCTAGCATTCAGAGCGCCTTGCAGCGTGATGCAGGGTGCAAGGCTGTGTAGGGCTGGCCTCTGACACTACTGCCAATATTGTCTCACCTGTACCAGATCTGGGGAAGGAAAGTGTCTGTGGGGCATGTGATGCCAGCCAAACCTCCCTCCTATGGAGCAGGTGTGCAACAAGCCACCGCCACGCAAAGGGATCTGGGTCAAAAGCTCAAGCTGGGACGCTGCAGAGGCAGAGGACTCAGTGGGCAGGGAGCACCATCAAGTTATTAGAGCCTGCTTCCCAGCCTATCCAATCCTTCCTTGCTTTGTTCTGCCCACCCTGCTGTATGTCTGGGGACTTTGGTGCTCAGCAGTCCTGAAAATCAGATCATTAATTCAGCCTGGTGTCGCTGCAGTGTCAGGGGCCAGAGAGAGGCCATTGCAGAGAAAATTGACCTCCTCACAAGCATTGTCTCATCAGAACGAACGCCTCTTTGCTGAGGGATAAAACCCTCCTTGAAGGTGCTCCGAACCTTGCAGAAACAGACTCTTTCCTCTCACCATCTGAGAGCTGCTGTCTTGTACAGATTAACCCATTCATGGGGGGTCACTGCACACACACACCCCCATCCACCCACCACCAGGAGCCTGCACTGTAGCAACTGCTCCTTCATTCTGAGGCTGGCAGGCTGGGCGCCATTCCCTCAGCGGCAGAGCTCACTCGCCACACACTGGGTCAAATTTAGCCCTGTGCAAAGATGCCAGCACAAGGCTGCACAGCGTAGGTCCCACTTCCACCCTCAGGGCTGAAGTGGTGCCTTAGCCTCGTATTGACTCTCTGTACTGGGGTGACTTGGGGACTCCCTCTCGATTGGGTTATGAGCCTGCTGCCTCTACAGCATCCCTCCTTGAGCTTCAAACTTGCATCCCAGGCGTGGGTGGGACATCGCACCCGCACAAGGCTGCTGAGCTGGATTTGGAGCTTTGCTTTGGAATGGAGTCGTCCAGGTTTTTCTTCTTTGAACTGCCAGTACTTGACAAGCCCAAGATGTGTGGAGATGGGAGCTGGCACGGGGGGCGGGGATGGAATTTGCAACCAGGGTTTAAGTTTTATTATTATTATTTGGATCTGAAATTGCCAACGGGCTTATCTGCGAAGACCCATCAGCAGTGGGTCCAGAGCAGAGGGCCCATTGTGAGCCCTAAGCAGAAATATTTTTGGACCCTGCTCATGCAAACATATAATAAAAAGTGAATAAGGAGCTGCTTTGAGTTGCTCAGAGCTCTAAACAATTGCTTACTCTGCTTATGCCTCGCGCCAGCTCTGGTCTGAAGGATCAAATTCTGCTCACAGTGGCACCAGTGTAAATCTGGAATAACTCCATTAAAGCCAGTGATGTAACTCTGGATTGACACTGATGTAATGGGAGCAAAATTTGGGCCAATGTAATCAGAGGCTGGCGAGACATTAATGCGGGTGAGGCTGCGGGGGGCGGCATGAAGATGGAGCAGTTGCCACCCCAGCTGCCTCGAGGCCATCACTCAGCAGCTGCGGCCCTGCGGGGTGGGCCATGTTTGCTGTATGCTTAGCAATTATTAAGGCTTATGTCATGGTTCAGGGGGCAGCAAAACCGATAAAAGGCACCGAGAAATCCAGTTTATTTTTAGGGCTGTTTTGGTTTTAAATTCTTGCAGCTGGGGAGGGTGATTGATGGATGGATGCAGCTCCTTGCCACGCAGCCAAAGTTATAGCCACTTCAGATGACATTAGGTCGTTGTTTTCAGCTGTTGTCACAACCCACATTGTCTTCATGATAAACTGCCCACCAGGGTTTGCCACTAGTGATTTTTGATGCTGGGAGCCTCTGGACTGCACGTGGATGTGACAGATTCTCGTACAGTCCCAGGGACGCCTTCTCTGGCATGTTTAGAATAAGTGACATGTTGGGCTGTGTATGAGATGAGGGTGTCTCAGTGCAAAGTTCAGAGGGTCATATTCTGCTTTCATGATCCAAATGTAAAGTAAAAGTAGAAATTGACCCAAGGGACAAGATTCAGGCCCCTTTCTGCCTCTCTCTTAGTACAAAGGGCTTGAAAGCTGCCTTAACAGGGCAGCAGAGGATTATATTAGTGATGGGGCATTGCCAGTCCTCCACCACCCACTTCTTGGTACTCCATGCATAAAGCATGTGTTGGGAGCAATCCTGAGCTAGTGGAATGTCCATTAAGGGGCTGTTATAGCCACAGTAGGCTAGAGCAACCCCGAGGCTGCTCTTAATGATGGTAGGGGCTGAATGGACTGGGGAATGTGCAAGTGGCTTTAAACCGCCTTGGACCTCTACCTTGGTTGCTGAGATGAGCACAAACTGTACTGGATTTGAGAGTAAGCTCGCCAGGACAAGGGCTGCCTCTCATGATGTGGCTGTACAGCTCCTAGTGCACTGGGGCTCTGATCTCAGTTGAGGCCTCTAGGTGATACTGTAATACAAATAACAATAATCCTCTGGCCCACAGTGTTTAGAAGTGAACAGAATGTGTTTGTCTATAATAATGATACTCCATCAGTGTCTTTTGTCTGAGGATCTCTAACAGCTTTGCAAATATGAATTGATTAAACTTTGCTGCAACCTTTCAGGTAGGTATAGGGAGGTTGAAGCACAGAAGAAATTAAGTGACTTGCAGAGCTGGGACTAGAACCCAGGAGTCCTGGCACACAGTTCCCGTATTTTAACCCTTAGAGGACATGCTCCATCTTGCACAAGGGACCTGGAACTCCACAAAGAGCTGGGTGAGAGACCTGCAGTGCGGTAAGCGTGTAATGGCTTATCAGCTTGTACCGGTCTCTGTTATCAGAGTCGTGGGTCTCCACAGATCTTTGTCAATGCACCCCCGTCCGTACTGCAGCACCCTCTTCTGTCCCAGAATTGGATCAGACATTGCTTTTGGGGCCAAGGCATTCACGTCTACAAGGCAAAATAAGCTCATCAGACTGTCTGCACTGGTGTGAATGCAAGTAGACCTTGAACCCAGGTGTCCAGGAGGTGCATGCACCCCATTTCCCTCTGCAGCAGGCCCCCACTTTGGAAAGTAAGGGGCAGTAACTTACAAGTTCAGGGCTGGTAGAGATTGGGTGCCAGGAGTTTGGATACATGACGGGGTCCCGAATGGATTTGTTCAAATGATGATTTTCTGTAGCTAGTGAAAAGGGGAGGTTGTGGGGGCGGGGGAGAAGAACCCAGCCCCCAGCAGCCTTGAAAGCGATCCACAAACAACTGCTGTCTCCGCACTGATGGATTTGCTGTCACCTCTTGCTGGTACGAGGTGACAGATTTCCCTGTTGGACGAAGCCAAAACCAATAGCCATCCATCACTGTGCGGACGGACAGGCGTAGGAGGGAGGTGGGGGAGGGGAATAAGAAAGCCCTGGCCAAATGCTTCCCTGTCAGTGCTGGGTGATGACAAAATCGACCCCATGTGCACCGAGGGTGGGAATGCCGCAGCCTGTCGTGAAAGAAGAGGGGGTTTGGGGAATGGGGTATGCAGGGCTGGGCTGTTTTCGGTGGGGTGGGGGATTTGCTTGGAGAGTCCCACAAGGACTCCTGCTGACATGGGGGCCCCATCCTAGATCTCCTGGCTGTTGTGGTCTGTCCTTCCTGAGTGACAGTTACCAGCAAATGGGAGGACAGTTTACCACTGGGGTGACGCTGGACCAAAGCACTGCTGAGCAGCAAGCCAGCTCTGCCGCCTTCATGCATTAAGCAGAAAACACAGAACCCAGGATATCTCTCTCTCGGGCACCCCATGTGCAGGAGGCTTCTGCTCCTTCTCTCCTTTTTTTAGTGTGTTGCAGAGATCCTACAAAATGCAACCATTTAACTACTGGCTCCGTTCTGGTTAAAGGTCCCTATCCTGGCTTTTGACCCTTTCTGCCATGAGTGGTGCAAATAAAACGAAGACAAGTCTCTGCCTACCCTGAGCTGTGTTGCTGGGCAGGACAAAGTACTATCTCTCCAGCCTCCGAGCCATCCCCAGCAGCAGGATGAGTTCTATTTCTCATAGCCTCACTCCCAGCTCTGGGCAGATCTGTACTTGGAGGAAGATTAAAAATGGCAGGAGTGAAAGACAGGAAAGAAATGATCCTTTTGTAAACTGTTCTCTCTGCCCAGGGGCTCAGAGACTGGTCCACTAGCAGTGGGGCATGCATTCACTAGTATTTAAGGGTGCAGACCCCTCTTGACCTCTAAGGATGCCTGACTTGAAAATGAATTACACCTTTGGAGTTACTCATTTGTGTTCAGGAGTGCTAGTGGGTGCACAAGCAACGAAAGGCTGTGTATTGAAAATGGGTCCCTCTGTGTCCAGGCAGGTATCTGCCAGCCCTCTCCAAGCCAGGCCTGATGGCAGCAAAGGATCTTTTCCCTGCCCTTCACGTCCTTGGAATCACGCTCTGTCTAATGTGGTGGCAGCCATCTCTGAGTTTTGCCTGATCCTGGGACAAGTAGCTCTGTTCCTGTGCTCAGTTCACTCTTAGCCTCATCCAGGGCAGGCAAGGAAGCCATGTCCCTTACCTCTGAGTCCTCTCTGAGCTGTGGCAGGCAAAGCAACCTGATTTTTTTTCCTCCCTTGACATCTCTGCTTCTTTGAGATTCCTCCATCCTCCGGTGTATTACATATGTCTGGTTGGAACTGGCTTGTAAGCACTTGGGGCAGGAACTGTTTCAAATGCTGTATGTGGATAGTACTGAGCTCAGTAAAAACAATGTTGATTCCTAGCTGTGTCCAGTGCCTGGAAGATAACCTGATCCTACTCTCATTGCCCTCTGAGCTGTATCTGACACTGGTTGTTCCTTGCTCTCTGCACCTCTACAGTCTTGTTTCGTCTTGCATTTAAACCTTACTGCCAAGCTGCGCCTATCGGGCATCTAGCTTTAGGGTGTCTTGACAGATGGTTCTTATCTAGAACACAGGGCAACTGCCCCTCCCTGTGGCCCTGTAACAGTGAGGCCAACCTCTACCAGCTGCCTCACGGCAAAATTCAGAGTCTCAGCCTGTGAGGCAGTGTCTGTCAATAGGGGACACAGCTCTGGCCTGTCTATGATCACACAGGGCAGCTGGAATGTTTCTTGTTTGGCGAATGGTGGCTTTAGAGGAGCAACAGATCACAGAGAACAGGCAACAATGGAGAGTGCTCAGTTCTCCCCCTTCCGCTCTGCTTTGGGGAATAAGTCCTGGAGGGCTGGCAGAAATGACACCTTGCCTTGATACAATTCGTGCCTGACCAGAACCCCTCTACTCATGACTGGAGGGGGAGCTAGAAAACCGAAGCTTTCATTTGCTTGAGCACCTTTGGTAGCTCTGATGTGGGAAGGAGGGGGACATGGAAGCACTTATTTCATCTCTAAAAATATCAACTAAGTTCTGTCTGGTAAGCTAGCCTCCAGCTTAGCATAGTGGGTGAGCCACTGAAGATGTCTGGTAGTGCACTAGGCCTGGGAGTATCCCCTAAGCCACCCCCATGTAAACCTTTCTAGCTAATCTTGGCCTTGCGGGAGGGTGAAATGATGGTAAAGAGACTTTGCTCTCAGAGATAAGAGTCAGAACGTTTGCTTGAGGTCTTTTCCAAGCCCTGGAATAAACCACAAACCTAACCCCACACAGATGCTGAAAATGCTCTGACAGGGCTCAACTATTTCCAAAACTCCCCTCTTGCCACCAGACTGCCGACACTCCACAAAAGGTGTGGAGAAAACGCTGTTCTCTGTGCAGCAGCCCAGTTACTGGCTGGCCATATGTGATCTCTACCCTTTCACCTCTAGACAGGCAGAGCCAGGCATGTGCCTCTGCCTCTGTGACGCATGGGAGAACTGGAGGGGTTCTGAGTCTGGTTTTTGCATCTGGGACACATTTATATTTCCTCTCGATCCCCAGGTAGATTGGAAATGCAGCAGAAAGGTTCTCCCTCTCCTCTTAGCTCCTGCTCCTACTGACATCTCAGGGAAAACTCCCATTGACATGACTGGGAATGGACCCATAGTTGACAGGGTAGTTGTTATCTTTAGGAGGGGAAGGGTGGTCATGGACTAAAGCACAGGCCTTGGAGACCTGCATTCTGCTAATCTCTGCCACAGACTCACCATGAGGCCTTGACTAAGTCATTTCAGTTCTCTGCTTCACTTCCCAACCATGCAGTGGTATTGATGTTGAATTTTTTAGTTTTTGAAAATACTTGAGGTCCTCACAATGTATAATGCTTTGCAACTAAGGGCATAGTACCACTATTGTTGTTTATTTTATTATGATTTTTAATCAATTATGACACTGGAAAAGCTTCAACTTGATTTTTCTTAAAATTGCTACAAAAAAATCTTCCATTTCCTAAAATCTTAAATTCCGCTCTCTTACTCGTTCATAAATCGGTTAGTTTTTTCAACTAGAAAATTTTAAATTAAAACACATATACATATACACTGTCTCCTCCCTCCCTGCCCCCAAGACCTACACAAAATCACTGTTTTGTACTCCTATGTGCCCTCTGCTGGCAGCCCTGGAGTGAAATCTAATGATCTAATCTATTCCCAGAGCTCTGCTGAAATTATCCTAGGTCATGATGCACAAACAAGGAAGTGAATCCAAGAAGCTGTGTTAATTTCATGCCTCTTTAGAAATAACCAGGGACCAGGAGTGGCACAGGGAGAAAGAATAGTCAACAGACTGAGAAGGACAAAGGGCCAGATTTACAAAGATACTTGGGTGCCTAAAGAACACATAGATACCTGGAGGGATTCACAAAAGCACCTGATCAGGTTGGGCACCTAACTCCCAATGAAAGTCAATGTGGGTCAGGTGCCTAATTCACTTAGTGTTGAAAATCCTTCTAGGCAACAAACTTCTAAGGGTGTGCATCTTAAGGCACTTAAGTACTTTTGCACATCTGGACCAAAGTCTGTTATGGAGAGTTTATTTTTGAGCTTCTAAGTAACTCTGACAAAGAACAAGGGGGAACCCGCGCTGTCTGTTGAAAAGTAAAGATCAGGAGAGTGTCTCTTTAAACTGAATTAGCATGCATAAAGCTTGGGCTGCCGCCGCAGCTCTGCTTGTTCCCAGGTCTCAGACTTTGCATCTGTTTTTTCATTTACGAAGGGCTAATGTGCTCTGACACTGCACCCCTCTGGGACACTGCCGATAGGCACTGTCAATATTTCCTTCAAAAAAAACCCTCAAAGCCTTTAAAGAAGTGCTTTTCGATATGTGTTTTAAAAAAATTAAATTACTGAGCACGCAAGCTGGAAGCTCCAGCCTGGAGAAAATGATGTTCTTGATTTGCCTTCCAGACTGCCTCTACTCCAGGAGACCATTTCTTATTTTCCCACACAAAAAATCCCATAGGGAATGTAACTACCCACCATCCTTCATGGCAACTGCCAGCCTAGATCAAATCAACGACGGCCAGGCTGCAGCACAGCAACCCCAAGAGTTCCATCATCACAAGTCAGACCCACAAAATCATGAGATTGGCTTAAACAATCATGAGATTTTTTTTTAATGAAACAGTTGGGGGCTTTTTTATTTGCCCTCTGGGTTTTAAGCATTTGGTGGGGCGGGAGGAGGCGTATGTCATGGTTTTAAGACTTTCTTGACACTGATGAGAGCTAAGAACATTTTTTTCCTGTGAAAGATGTTTCTCACATAATCACAGGACTCCAGGAGCTGGGTTTTTTGAGAAGAACCACCAAGTATCACGCGACTTGCGATAAAATCACAAGAGTTGGCAACATACAGTCTGGCATCCTGCCACAGGCACATACCAATAGCTTCAGAGGAAGGTGAAATTTGCCCCATGATGCTCCTACCCAATCAGACAACACTGTATATTGGAGGCAAGTGATGGGGGGGAGGAATCCTTCCTAACCCCTTCAGGTAATTGGCCTACCCGCAGACATTAATGTTAGTAATGGAATTGTCCAGCAGAAATGTGTGTCACTGCAAGCCTGGTACAGTGTCCATTGAAGTCCAGAGGAATCCTCTTCACTCAGGCCCTATGATCTCCCATGGCAACGAGTTCTCCATATTTAATGATACGCAGCACACCACCCTTTTTAATTGCTTGAGCTATAGTTCCAAGGGTTGCATTCAGCCTTGTGCAGTGGGCCAACATGAGGACAAAGCACAATTTCTTGAGCTGGGCTTAAATGGTGCACAGCCCTCTGCACAGGGGGTGAATTTCACCTTAGCAGAGTAGAGAGGCATGAGCTGCCCTTACAGAAGCCGTACTGGATTGGCACCCTTGGGTTATCCAAGTATCATGCTATTTTGCCCGTAGTCAGACTTTCAGTCAGTTTCCCTCAAACCAAAGTCAGGCTCACCAGTCTTAACTGCTGGGATTTAAAGACCTTTTTCATGTTAGTGATTTTCCATCTCTAGAAACAGTTGCTGTGCGTCTCCTTGTCTGCCTGTCCATTACTGAAGACTTTATACCCTTCTAAACCTGCTGATGAATACTGTCTGGCCCTGCTGATTTACTGCCCTTGAGTTTCTCGAGTTGGTCCAAAGTTTCCTACTCTGAGATTTTGGTGTCTGTCTGCAAAGGCCATCCTGCTTTCCTGTGAAGGGGGCCTGTGGAATAGCAATTTGCCTGTTGTCCTCTGCAGTGAAAAGAGCCCTGAGAAACATCTTGCTTCTAACGAAACAGTTCATTGTTGTTGGGTATCTTTGACTATTTCTTCTCATATTCTCTTACTACCTAATTTAATTACCAATTTGAATCTATTGTGGCATAGTTTATGTTCCAACCAACGCATGCCATCTGGGCATAACCACGCCTTTTCCAAGGATGCTGATAAACTCCTGTACTTCTCCTCTGAACCATCCTGGTTTTACTGTACCTCCTTTAGTATTTGATGCCCAGGGATTCACAAACTGTCAGTGCCTCTTCTATGGTGTCCTAAATGGTCTGCAGCCCCGCTCAGTGGTGGTAACCCTTCCTCCTGCTTTTAACCATTTTCCTTGGGGAGTCGACTAGTTAAGGCTGGCGTAGTTACAACCCATTGTTATTGCACCCCAACAGGTTTTTTTGGATAATTTGTTTAATCCCTTTTAACGATGCTGCAGCAAGACCCCAATTGTTTTTCTACAACTTGTGTTTCTGTGAACAGGGATTTGTCAACAAATTCCATCCCGTGATCAGCCCTGTCTTGAGATCAGGTTGTCTTTATCCTGTGGATGATGAAATCCCCTCCTAGGCAAACACCAAGGTGGACACAGACCTGCACACCCATTATCATCTCTCTAGGTACATGCTTCTGTGGTCCACCATTACCTTTGTATCTAATCAGCTCATAAGCAGTAATGAATGTATCTTCACAACACGTCTGTCAGTGAGTAGGACACTGTATTATCTCCATGTTACCAGTGGGGAACTGAGGCACTCCCCCAAGGTCGCATAGGAAAGCTCTGGCAATGGTGAGAATTGAACCTAGGTCTCCTGGGTCTCAGTCTAGTGCTGTAACCACTAAAGCGCACCCTTCTTTGTGCTTCCTTTGAAACACTGTGTACAACGGCTTCTGGGCTGTACCCAAAGGGGACCGGCTGCAGGTGGTTGAGTGTGGGGTGTCTGTGGGATTAAAGCAGGAGAACCCTGGGATCATTCCAAGGCTTTCAGACAACGCCGCAATGTGCCATGTCTCAGCCCTGCTTAAGACATGCTCTGTTCAAACGAGGCAATGAGATTAAAAGGGAAGTTCCAGCCCAGAGCCCATCCTCAGGCAGGATAGAAAATAGAACTAAGTGAGTTTTCTGTGTTTTTCCCCTGCCTGGAGAGGCTCTCATGGTCAGAATGTCAGCTCAGATTTTGTGTGCTCTGTTCCCTAGTCCTATTTCATTAACCCTTCCCTAGTGTGAATGCTGCAGACTGCATACAGCTCTCTGCCCTGCAGTCCATCCAGCTGCTAAAGAATCTTCCTCTCCTGCTGCTGCTCCAATCCCACTCATCTTCCAGAGCACTCTCTAATTCTGCCCTGCCATGTGTTCCCTAAATGTTAACTATCACGTCGCCCCTGTGTCTCCCTCACCACATCCATCCCCGGCTAACATACACCTTCCATCACTACCTTAAAAACGTGCTCGGCTGGATCAGAGTCACTGTGGTATTGCAAATGGAAGGGCAGGGCTGGCAGGCGGCAACCATTAATTCGAGTCCTGAACCTGCTGTGTGATCTTTGACAGGTCCTTTTCCATCTCTGTGCCTCATTTTCACCTGCTGTGAAATTTGGATAATGGTTCATACCCACCTTGTGCAACATATTTTGAGACTGAGAAATTAAAATAGCTATTGAAGCACCAAGTCTTACCATTTGATTATTACTCAAAACTTTCCTTTCCCATGGAGCCTTCCCCACAATGGCCATGTCCCACTCTATACGCTCTTTTCGAAGTTGTGGTAATGTCTCTTTGACACTCCCTAGACTCTGCATGTCCTGTGGGGGTAAATACTTCCATTTTATCTTCAAAGCACTTTACAAATGCTAATCTGCACAATACCCCTGGAGTCAGGTGTTACCGCCATTTTGCAAGAAGGAAAACGAAGACACAGAACAGGGCGAACTTCAGTTTGTTTAGACCCTGTGTTTGAGCTATTTTGAAATTGTTATAATCTGATGGTGAATGTTCCCCATATTCTGAATCTTTCTGTCTTTTAATTTGCCACTCCCTTATTCTGAAACTAGAGTCACGGTTTGGGTAGGACCTACACAAACAATTTATGACATCCTTGTGCACTTTTTATTAATAATACTAATTTATTGTATAAAACTCTTCCCATTTTCTGGTTCTGCAGTGACCAGTAACATCAATTTCCCATAGTGCTGTGCTGCTGATAATTAATCAACAATAGTGGGGCACCAGTTAGGACATAAATCATAGAAAATCACACTGGTTCATCGTCTGTCTTGAAACATAAGGCAAAAGTGAATTTAAAGGGCAAATTTGGCTGGAAAACTCCAGAGCTTCCAACAGACTATTTTAAAAAATCTAAACTATAAATAATTATAATATGCCAATGTCTCTTACTTTTACCCCCACTTTTTTGTCCCACCAGTAAATCCCACCCCTCCTCTCCCTCGGTCTCCTGCTTTCATTCTACTCTTATTTGTCCTTCCTTGCCCTGTACACTTAGAATGCTCTTTCTTCCACAGGGTGAAATGCATCCCTGTACAGAGAGGCCGGTGCAAGGCTTGTGCACAATGTAAGTTTCACTTAACCTTGGGGTAGGAGTTTCTTCCTCCATGTCCTGTATAACACCAAGCCTTCAGTCAGCCCTGAAGAGACTGTTAATGATTGTCACCTGGTGCCTGTATGCTATTGAGCTGATGCACCCTCTGCAAATGATCCCCACGGCTGACCTGGTGTATGTCTCACATTGCAGGCCATGAATCTACTGGATGCGCAGCTCCAGTACAAGTGGAAGAGATCCAGGCAGTGTCAAGAACTAAAGGGATGCTCGCCTCTCAATTGAGATGTGGCAACAAGACTCAGACGAGCCTTTCTCCTTGGCTATCTCTGCAAGAACTGCCATGCACCGCCCAGGATTCTTGGTGGGTAAGTGTAACTTCAAAGCACTGATATGGACAATTTCCAGACAAAGGGTTGAAGGAGTAAGTAAAACGAACATTAGACATGAGGAGGCTGCCTGCTCTGCCATGGGCACAACATTACCCCCCAGCCAACACAAGCTGCCTGCGGCAGTGCCATGTCCCTTTTCACACTGTGACATAGTAAAGTGGTCATGATAGGGTTTAGTGGGTTACCCATAATATTATGGGATGGAGCATGGCTCCACTATCCTGCCATTCTTCACCTCCTGTTTTAGTCAGTGGGAGTCCCCACCACACACTGTTGTAATACAGTTAAATAATGCAGCAAGTTCCCAGCCTGCAATCTAGTGAGTAGACTTATTTTTGTTGTCACTCTACCAGTGACACTCTGGGACTCAGTGCTCCCTGAGATGACATTATAGGAGTGGAAAGAAGGCTAACATGGGCTGGGATGGCTCTCAGGGGTGGCAGGTCTTGGGACACCTGTGTGAGGAGGTTGCATGCTAAGTAGGGTTTTAGACCTGCATATATGTAATGAGTTGCTGAAGCAATTGGCTTAGTGTGTCATAGCTCAGTGGTTTGAGCATTGGCCTGATAAACCCAGGATTGTAAATTCAATCCTTGAGGGGGCCACTTAGGGATCTGGGACAAAAATCAGTACTTGATCCTGCTAGTGAAGGCATGGGGCTGGACTTGATTGCCTTCAAGGTCCCTTCTAGTTCTAGGAGATAGGTACCTCTCAAATTATTTAATTTAATTTATTTAATAAAATGCCAGCCTGGATAATCCATGCTTAGGCTATACAAATGTCTGGGTATTCCATCAAGTGCAATGGCAACAAGGATTTCTAAATCTATATGGGCCTTTGAAACTGTGTGGATTGGTGACTGCTAGCCTTGGTGTCCTTACTGCTTATTGGTCTGAAGCAGTGGCCCCAATATGCCCACAGACCACCGCCAGCTGTGTCTGTCCTCAGACTGAATACATAGGTTCAGAACGCAGGTCCGACTGTGCAAGACCTCACCTTGATCCAAGCACTGGCATCTCAGATTGGCATGGAGTGTCACGTGCTGGGATGTGTCACCTCTGTGCTACACTGATGTATGCCCTCATAGTATAACAGTGTGTTTGCCTTTTATGAAAATTTGGGCACTTTGTGGGACTTGTCAGTGTACACATTAGTTGGGCAAAGTTGGGACATCCCTGTCCTAGTGATTCTGGCTAACCTTTCCCTGTGGCTTTTGCTGTTAGGGCTGATGTGAAGTGCAATGTCCATACTGATTGAACTGGGAGAATATGGTTTTAGGTACGAGGAGGGGCGTGACAGCCAAAAATGTCAAATAAAAAGAGTTAGAATATGAATTCATAAAGCAGACCGTGTGGATCAGCATTGGAAGGGGGAAGAGAGTGAGGAATATACTGTGTGTGAAAAGTGCTACCATGTTACTTTATTAATACAATGGAACTGCGTCTGGTGAGTTCGGCTCTAAAGAAACTGCATCTTCAGTGAAGTGGGCAGAAAATTGAATCCTGAATGGCTTTGCAATGTACAGGTAGCAGTTAGTAACAATAACTAGCTATATGCTGTATAGTCACTTGTTCATCCTTCCATCTCAATGTGTGTTACGAAGGAGGAAAAGTATCATCGTCCCCATGTTACAGACCGGGAGATTGGGGCACAGAGAAGAGAAGTGACTTCAGTGAGTCAGAGCTGGGGACTGCATGCAGGTCTCTGACTTTTAGCAGTAGAGTACAAATGTCCCTTCATTTCCAGTTATGGGGAACCATCTGCCTTATGTAAAGATGGCATGTTAGCTGCAAGAGGGATTCTCTTTCCATGGGCACTTGGGTTTTGAACTGAATCTGGAGAAAAAAATAAGCTTTTCTATCTCCCCAACTTCATGCTTGGGAGACATTAGAACTGAGGTGTCGAGAGCCCTGGGTCTGAGTCCTGGAAGAGGGCAAGGGATGGAGTGTGATTTGGGTACCACACCCTGCTTAGACAGTGCGTCTTAGGTACCCACTCATGCTAAGTTACTAATGACTGAGAGCTGGAAATCACCACTGATCGGTATGGGCTGGGGGTTGGAGGAAGGGGCATTGAGTGCTTGGTTTGACGGTAAAGGGAAAGAGAATCGCCTGTGTCAAATGGGTCTGGTCTCTTTAGTCTGAGGTGAAGCAATGACCTTTAGGAAGAGATTTCAAACAAGCAGGCCAGCCAAGACTTGCTCCTGTAGTTGTGATTCCTGACTCCTCTTTCCTGAGGTGGCCATGAGGGGCACTGCAGGGTAAGAAATGGTGGCAGCAGCCCCGGTTCCGACTTCAGAAGCTGGGGTTTGGTGTCAGAGAAAACCATGGGGCATCAGCAGGGGTGGCTGACAGCACTGAAAGTGCTGGTTGGTTCAGTTATTTCCACTGTGCATTAGGAATAGGGATGGTGCTGCTAACGACACCGAGGAAGCCCTAGGTACTGAACGCTTAAGAAGGTTGCTGTTGAGACACCTGTGTATAGGCACAAAGCCCTATAACTGGAAAGAACTAAAGTGTGTGCCTCTATTTAGGTGTGTGCATGGGGGGTCGAGCGTATAACTGCATGTGAATGAGGCAACACTGTCTAGTAGTCAGAGCAGGGGAGTCGGAATCAAGAGCTTTGGATTCATTACCACCTCGGCTATTGACTCATTATTTGCATTGCCTTGGATGAGTCATTTAAACTTTCTTTGATGCACTTCTCCTACCTGTAAAATGGGGCCACCCTCACCTACCTCCCGACCAAAGGATGAATTAGTTTGTTTGTCAAACACCATGCAGATATAAAGTGCTATACAAGTTCTAGCTGCAGTTAGGATGTATTTGTGTGCTTGTCTTGCTACACCAAGAACCCAAGGGTCTTGGATCTCCACTCAGACCTCGGGACTTTGTTCACTATAGTCATTCCTAGTTCCCTATTCTTGTTTTGAGATGAAAATGATAGAGCCAATCACATCCCAGTAACTAAAACTGAAAATAACTGAAAATACAAATGAGTGAGAGAACATGCATGTCTCCAAGAATGAGCACATGTGTATTTGCATGCGTCGATATGTGAGTGTGTATGCTTGTGTGTGCATTAGTACAGCTTCACATGTGCATGCATGTTGACTTGTGTGGGTGTGTGCTGTGTATGTGTGTGTGCTTGGCACTGCCTGCATATGGTAGCGAACACAAGCTTACATATATACATGCATTTGTATCTCTGCATGTGTTTGTTCAGCCTTATATACATATGCATGAGTGCATGTCTGTGTGTTGATAGGAAAGTCCATGTTACAAACTGTAAGTGAAACCACAAGTATAAGGGAGGGCTCGCTGTGCTTCGGTTTAATTTAGAATTCCAAAAATGGAAATGCTGCATATTTGTAAATATTGACACTTTGCTTTCGGAATATCTACTGTGTTGTTGCAGCGGAGCGGCGTTTTCGCTTTTGAACATCCTTTAGGTTGAAGGGGGTAGTCAGGCTGGTTAATGTGATTTTAATGAGAGCTCTCCTGAGACAAGGTGCTATTAGCAGCACCTTCTTCATCTTACCTGTAAGGTGTGAAATAAAGAGCCGATTTGAGATTCAATGTACTGGGCAGGTAGTGGATGTGAAGATGAATTCAGACTGGCACTTTTGAATAGAACCCAAGACGCTGGGTCTTTAGTTTATCATTTGACAGATTGATCTAATTGCTAATGTCATGGACCTATTTGAGCTAGCAGTAATATTCAACAGACACACGCCTACAGTACAGAGAGACCCCTGGGGAGTGCACACCTGTGATTAACCTAACTGACCTCTGGGGGTCATCATAAGTCCAGAAAAGACAGTGGGTCAAATCCAGTCCCAGTGTAAGCAGGTCCAAGTCCAATTCCTGGCAGTGGGAACTGAGTCTCCTTTATACCAGGGCTGAAATTTAGCTCATTATCTGAAAGAAATATTTATCTGTCAGTAAAGAGAAAAGCATCTTTAAGGGCTGATGAATATTAAAGTATCCCAGTATGTTGCTTCCCTTGAAAATCTGGATTCCCTGAGGATCCCTGAATTAACCATACCATTTGTCATCTGCAACACAAACTAACCACAAGGTGAAGGTGTCATGAGGCATCCCAATCCTGGGCCATGAGTGTCCATGCTTTCCTCCTCCATCTTGTAGAGGTTAAGAGTTTGTCTCTCTGTTCACATCCCTGGTAGGTCTTGGCACATCTGTCTTCTATCATTGGCCCCTATTCTGTCATTAGTCTAAGCCATCTTTTCCCCTGACACTGCAACGCGTTGACTTTCTGGCATCTCTTCACCTTGCTTTTGCCCCCTTCTTGCCCATTTGTCTTCCAGGGGCACTGCTGGTTTTAATCTTCATAGGAAAACTTGCCTCTGGTCAAGTGACTCTGGCACCCTCAATTCTGTGTGGGCCGATACTGTGCTGATAGTCAATGCCAGAAAATCATGCAAGGCGGGTGAATCTCTCTCCACTCTTCCCAATCAGTTCAATGGTTACCCTTACGCTTAGTAACAATTTGCACATTGTTTGGTTTAACAGGCTGGGTTCTGAGAGTTTCCATCCAGCCATCGAGCTGGCGTTTGTGTATTTGCATTTTTTTTTGTGAGTATGGGGAGTGCAGGGAGGGGGGATACACAATTACTTCTGTAGCTGCTATTAGCGTCACAAGGATCTTACTTATCAGGAACCGTGAGATGCCTCGGTCCTGGTGTGTCTGTTTCCCTTCATCATCCTGCGGACCAAGAGTTCTTCCAAGTTTTCCTCCCAGCAGCAAAATCACCCAAAGCAGCTGAAAACCAAACAGAAAACGAAGCTTGTCTGAGCCATGTCATCTTCCTGAAATGAGTCAGGACATAGGCTAGAGAGAGAGACCCAGGAACCACTCAAGCCCTCAGTTGAAGGGACCTGGATAAAATCAGTAGACTCCAAATTTCTCCATGTTTTAGCTGTGACTATTGAAAACTCCAGTCAAGGAGGATTTAGTTCATGTGTCCAGTTCAGTAAAGGACACCCCCTCACTCTGTCTGTCCTCTTTCGGATGGGGCCATAAAAGAACTTAGCTCCTCCCTGGCAGTCCTGAGCATGCTCCCATCCCCTCCGCTGCAGGCCCAGGGGCAAAGGTCTAAACTGGATCCTGTGTCTACACAGCAAAAAAGATGTGTTCTGAACCTGGGTTAGCTGACTCCGGTTAAATCAGCAGTGAAGACAGAGCAACTCTGCTTTTAACTCGGTTTAGTATTTCGAGTCAACTTCAGGCTGCCCTGTAGGTTTGAACTTGAGCTGCTAACCCGAGTTGTTGCATCTTCAATGCTATTTTAACTCATGTTAGCGATCCCAACATGCTTTTTTTGTGTTTGTTTTGCACTGTAGGCATACTCCATGTGTCCTTTCCCCCTTCTTTCCATGTGCTAGTGCTGTACACAGCCAAGCCAGAAGCCAATGGCTCACTGGTGTTATAGCAGTGTTGGGCAAGCCCACAGTTTGTAGTGTAGTGGAAACAAACACGGATGCAAAGAGAGGAAGGGGTGGTCTTTTGGTTAAGACACTCTCCAGGCCATCAGAAAACCTGTCTTCTATTCTCTGACCTGCTGTGCTGACTTTAGGCAAATGATGTCTTCTTTGTAAAATGAGAATAATAATTACCTCCTTCACGAGGCTGGGGTGAGGGCTATATTCATCATCACTAGGAACATACCACAATATCCTTGGCTCTTCAAAAATACCAAGTCTTAGTATTCCAGCACGGCCAATATAACGGACCATGGCTGCAGCACAGCCTGACTGGGCAGGGGAGGGTTAAAAATGCAATGGAAAGGGGAGGGTGGAGAAACCCAAGCCCACCCAGGCCTGGCGCCCCGCACAGCACTCTGTGATTAGATATTGATGGGTTAGGACCTCAGGGTAGCTTAAGGATATGCAGAGTGCTGGAGGGGGTGAGCAGAGCTTCCTTCCTGTGCCAAAGAACTTCCAGTAGGCAGAGCCGGTGCCAAGTCCAGCTCCGCTCTGGCTCCTATTGCACACAATGCCTCATTGTTTGGGGGATATCGCTTCATCATTTTGTCAGTACCATCGTTTACTTTCTCAGCTCTCTGAGGAGGGGGGCTGTTTTACTGACTCAGTGCTCCCACATACAGCTGCCTTCTTGCTTCACAGGAATAGCGCTCTCTCTCTCTCTTTCTCTTTAAAATACAAATTCAAAGTCAGGGCTGGAGATTTTTTTGTATATATATTTTTTAATTGTTTCTTCCCCTGTGTGATAAAAGATCAATGCCGGGTTAATGGAGCAGCCTCGACAATCTTTGCTGGGGATGCACAGGGAGGGGGAAGACTGCAGGCTTAGCTCGGCTGCATGACACTTTCTTTTGCTTTTAATACCTTTGCTCACCCAACTGAAAAGTCCCTTTTCAAGTCAAAGTGGGGCGGCAGGGGAAATGTAAGTTAGGCCAAGTGTTCAAAATCCAGGATTTGTATTTAGGCATCTAATGAGGTGAAACAAAACTCCCCGCAAAGCGGGAATGATTCAGTGATGAGCACTGTGTAGAAATAACTACGAATCTTGGGGCGCCGACTCATCTCCACCTCACTGAGGGCAAGGTGGACTAAAGCAAATTAGCCTTTCTCTACTGCAGACCACATCCCAAGTCTTAGCTCACATCCCAGATGAAAAGGATTTGATGGTTTAATTCTGTTCCTTGGCAAACACTTGCCCACATCCTGAAATCACCGGCACAGCTTACCATCTGCGTTGAGGTGGCACCCATGCCTAGGATAGCAAGGAGTTCTGCTGGTCAGTGTGAGGGGCATTGGCAGAGCTGTGTGGAGGGAAATTTCAACAGGCTATTAAATGCTGGCATTGCCTGGCTCCAGTCATTGCTCCAACTCAAGCCTCACTGCATCCCAAAAGTTAAAGAGGAGAAATCTGCTATGGTGGTAGCTGGCTGTCGGAGTGGATTTGAACAATGCTTGCTGAATTTCTGTAGGCAGTTGTTGGGTCCCTTACTCTGTTATCTGTTGGTTACCAGGGATGTCTGGTGGACGGCTAGCGTTTTTTGTGTCTCTCTTGGGGGAAGTAGTGTGAGTCCCTTTGAACAGGGCACAACATTTTACCCCTTGGGATCGACCAGTGACTGATACATCATTCACTAATAACCTGTCCCAAGTGAATCAACAGGGCAGAGAACCTCCTTCCCTTTGTCTGTCATGTGCATGGACCCTGCCAAGGGAGGGCTCCTGCCCATTTGTCTGGCATTGGTGCAGATCCTGTTGAGGGCACCAGTCTGTCTGACAACAGTACAGATTCTTCTGAACACCTCTCCCAAAGGCCTCTTCATACTGATGGCGGGGCCATTCTTGCTTGAGGACCCCATATCAACCTGCTGTCAGTCAGACTCTGGGAGGGGAAGCCCCCTCTGAGATCTATTCATCTAACAGCCATGTGGACTCTCACAAGCACTGATGGTCACAGGGGAGTCTTGGATAGGACTTTGGTCCCATGGGACTATGGCCCCTGGTCTCTCTCTCATGGTTTCCAGCAGCTTCCTGGGCCTGGCTCCTTCCTGAGCAGAGTGACCCAAAGAGTTAATCCCCGTAGGAAGGGGAGATGGAGTTTGGTTTGATGGTGGTAAGAGCTTTGATTTACTGGTCTCTAGATCCCAGCCACTGTGCTTGGGCCTTGGTTCAGCTAGTAGAGAAATAACTGTGTCCAACACCCACCACCAGTCTCTCACAAGACTTGAGATCTCTGTTTCCTGCTCTCCCTGGTGGAAGCCTGGCATTGGAACAGCAGTAAATCTCATTGCACGGCCTGGCAGACATTGCTCTTCTCGGGAGGCAGAGCGGGAGGGGAGTCGAGCTTGGGCTATCACCTGCTTGCGGTCTCATCTATCACCTTGAATTGTGTTGCAGGATAAAATTACTCATCCAAACCTAATGATAAATTAAATCAAGGCTGGAGTAAAGAGGATTAATGGGAGCACGTGGGCTCATGTGTACACGCGGCAGGGCGCCTGCCACCCAGACAGGGTTTTAAATGCTCATTAGACACAATGAAACCAATCACAGAGCGGCGGGGTGAAATCCCAGGGGCTCCCCCATGTTTGCACAGACATACTGGGCCTCAGACTGACTTCCTCCCAGTGGATGGTGTTGTCTATGCCATGTGGGGATTTGACCCTCGGGGTGGGGGGAGTCACTCATCTTTCCCCCTGTGACTTGAACCTTGCCTCGGTGAGCAACACCACAAAACGAGTTTGTTTTGTGTTTGTACAGCACCTAGCACAACAGGGCCTGGTCCATGACTGGGGCTGCGAGATGCTACTGCCACACAAATAAATAATGGTCATTAAATGAAATAAAAGCTGTAAATGCACTTTATTAAAAAGTATTATTCCCAGACAGCTGGCTGTGCTGGAGCTGAGGGTGAGTATATGTCAGTGAGCCATATAGGAGCACTGTAGTTATCAGCAAAGCAAGCTACAGGAACCCAGGAGACTCTTCAATGAATCCATTTTACAGAACCATTGTGCATGCAGTGTGCTCTAGAGGAGTGATTGTGGGACTGGGAGCCAGGATTCCTGGGTTTTCTTCCCAGCTTTATCATTGACTCACTGCATGATGCTGGGTGAGTCAGCTCCGCCAGTCTGGGCCATCCCTCGGTTCCACCATCTGTATTATGGGACACTGCAGACTAGATTATCATAATTATCTCTTCTGGCCTTAAAATCTATAGATCTGGTAAAGGGGCATCATTATTCTTACTGGCCAGCCTCCGTGGGATGCAGCAAGACCTCATTAGTTAAAGCCTGATACCTATTACACAGACGTGAGAGGCAGTACGTGCTAAAACCACTTCCTAGAATGCTTTGTGTTTGCACTTTACAAACATTAACGCCTGACCTCCTGTGTGGCCCCCCTGAGAGGAGCGAGTGGAGTTGGCCCCATTTTGCAGCTGGGGAGACTGAAGTACAGAGAGATGAAATGACTGTAGAAACCAGGGGTTGCCATTCCCAGAGCCTCCTACTCTAATCACTAGGACTGCACTGCTTTATCATCACCTGACAATGTTTTTCAACACCAACAGCCTTATAAAGCCCTTCTTAATCTACAGCAGATGCTGCAAAGAGCCCGGTTATTAGCATCGTAGGCAAAACCCACCCAGCCCCCCCAATAAATAAAGCTAGTGTGGGTGGGGCAGGAGGTTAACCCCCAGCAAGCGGGGTATTTCTCTCTCTCTCTGGGGTTTGGCTTAAAACAAAAAGGCAAATAAACCACAGAGGAAACGCGTCACGGTGCAAACTGTAACCAGATGGCGCGGGTGCGGGCGTGGGAGGGGAAGGGGGGGATTCTCTGAACGGAACATGCCTGTCAAACAGGAAAACTAAAGAGACGCACAATTATCAAAGAGACCTCTTGTTTGCTCAACGGTTTGGGTCGCCCCCGTGCCCAGGCTGCGAATCCTCCCTGGGGGCGAGAGGACCAGGGCCAGGAGTGTCTCTGACTGAAACCGAGATTACTGGAGGCTGAGAGCGGAAAATAAAATAAAATTAAATTAAAATAGGGCAGGACTCCCCGGAATCAGCAGCAGCCAGCAAAACGTTTCGCTCAACTTTCTTTTTCTGTTTCACTGCCGCCTGCTAATGGAATCTGTCAGGTGCCTCTTGCTTGCCTCCCACTTGCCCTTCATCCTCTGAGGTACTGGGAAATAAATCTCAAGTCCTCCTCCTCCTCCTGCCCCCTGCCCCAGCTCCTCCAGGAAGGAGAGAGGCCCACCAGCCTGCCTGACTTCGAAGTGCTTCGTGGCATCAGAGACAGCCAGGCGCAGTTTAGTAGTGGGGGGTTCGTTAGGCATGTTTCATATTTGCTGCACAGGAGATGTGGATCCTGTTCATTCCCCCCATCCACCTCCACCTCTGCTCTCCTGCTGTCGCTGCTTAAAGTTCTGACAACATCTTGATAAGTCTCCCTTGACACCGCTGTGCCAGCTCCCTTGTATTCACTCCAGTGGGAATCGGGAAATGCTGATAAGTGTCAGGGCTCCTCCCAACATGAGGCCCTGGGTGTGCTAAGCATTTAACCCTGTCCCCAAGAGAGGAGGGAGGTCTGACCCCTCAAGAAAAGAGACACACATGCTCTTCCACCGACCCTACGCAGGGAGGGAAACATAAGAGACCCTTCCCAACCGGTCTCCCAAGAGTCAATAAACATGAGCTTCCTCATAGCTGGTCAGGCCCGGTCAGAATCCCTGCTTGCTTGGCAGCGACTCTACATCTGCACTGCACAACCCACCCACCCAAAATGCACTGCAGCAAGTTTCAGAGCCCAGCCCAACTAACTTGAGCTCACAGGGCTTGTGCAAAAGGAAAAATAACCATGTAGGTGTTTCTGCTCCAGCTGGAGCTCAGGCTGTAAGACCCACCCCGTCCTCTGGATTTCAGAACCCAAACTCCAGCCCAGGCGGGAACATCTATGCTGCTATTTTAGCCCTGAAGCAATAGCCCAGATCAGTTGACCCGGCCTCTGACACTCACTGCTTCGGTTGTTTTGAGGGTTTTTTTTTTTATTATTTTTTTTTATTTGCAGTGTAGATGTCCCTGCTGAGCCCAGCCCAGTTGTTTCTTAGGGAAAAACCTGAATTTTTTGTATATGCCCACCTGCAATTGAGACTGAGCCAAGCACCTGGGAGGAGGAGAGCTTAAGCTAGATTTCTCGTCCCGATGGAGCATCCCTTCAGTCCTAGGACATTGGGGGCGGGGGGGTTGGTGGGCTGTTCTGAGGCGCTAGAAAGAGAGTGACAGAAGCTCTGTGAAGAGGGAAACCTTTTTGGTTTACAATTTAAATTTAGAAGAAAAAAATAGAAAACCACTTCCGCAGAGACTTAAACTCTGGTTAGAATCCCCCTCCCCAGGCTTGGGGCTTTACCAAACAGGGAAACTCCACAAACACGCCCACCATAATATGTCTTCAGCAAAGGCTGAGTGTGTGTGTAGGGGGGGAAATGTTCTCTTCTTCCTCTCCCTTTTTTTAAAAGTTTGATTGTGTCAAGGCATTGAGCCCTGAGGGTGAGTTTCTGGGGGTCAGAAGTGAAGATGACTTAAGATGGCCCCATTTGGTAGTACTAGTTCCACTGCCAGAAATGGACAGTTAGAAGCTTGTCCTCATATCAGATGCTGTGTGTGTGTGTGTGTGTGTGTGTGTGTGTGTGTACGCGCACACATGCACGTGTAATCAACAGGTAATAGACATGTCAGTTACAGCAGGGATGCTGATTTTCAAATAAATCTCTCTTGAGAATATTTAGTTCTCCCATAGCGCTTGGCAATGGTTTCCCCGTGAGGCTTTAGGGAATTACTCTGCTAATACTATGCCACAAATAAAACTGCAAATATTAACCTCCGTGGTCCCCCTTAGGCAGGAAGCATGATAAGCCCCATTTTAGATGGGGAAACTGAGACATAGAGTGGTGAAGTAACTTGTCCAAGGCCATGCAGTGTGTTGGTGTCAGGGCTGGGATTAGAGTTCACGAGTTCTTGACTCCCAAGCCTGTGCTCAAACCCTGAGACCATTTTTCTCTTTTTCTTTTTCCTTCCTTTCCTATCCCAACCCCCCAACACCCAAGCCATCTGGTCTCAGTATGAAGTACAATCCCAAAGCAAGAAGCTTTGGGGAATTACTTTAGAAAAAAGGGGGAGGGTCTTTTTTGGTTTTGGTACAATGTTAGCTCAAGATAAATGGTGCAGGAGCGTTTCAGGGTGTGAACTGTGTGTGTGTGTGTGTGTGTGTGTGTGTGTGTGTGTGTTGGGGAAGGTTGACACTGAGTGTGGTGAGATCACCATTCTTTAGGATTTGGGGGGAAGGGGAAAAATTACTCCCCCAATAAGGAGTGAGTGAGTGAGCAATGTCTTTCTCTGCCTCTTGCCAAGAGCCCTTCTCTCTGGTGGTTTGTATTGCCTCTAGAGGAAGGAGGGCTGCCTGTCTCAGCTCTGGCTGTTCAGCAGGCCTCTTGGCTGACAAAGGAATCCTGGCAGGAGATTGGTTATGATCCACCAGGCTCGGCTATGTCAGATCTGGCTGACTTCATGGCCCTGGGTTCTGGCAGGGCCCTTGGCTGTCACCGCTGATGAAGTACCCAACGGCGTCAGGGCAGAGACGGCGATGGCTAGCTCTGCAGGGCTGGACTGTGCGCAAGAGGAGATGGGCAAAGATAAGGATGACCAGGCACGTCTGGGGGGGAGCAGTGGTATGTGTGATGGGGAAAGACAGGGTACGTGTGGAAAGAGGGCAGATTGGTGGGTGGGTGGGCAGTCAGGGAAGAGACTGAGAGAGCAGGCAGATTAGGGTGGGAGGGGGAAGAAAAGGGAGGATGTAGGTGTCTGAGGGACTAGGATAGGGTAGCTGGATGTGAAGGTGAGGTGGGGAATGGAGGGTGGATTGGGAATGTGCATGGAGCAGCTAGAGAAGGTGTGTGAGGTGGATTCAGTGTGTGCACAAGAGGTGGGGGGCAGAGAGGTCACATGCAGGTGGGGGTGGAAGATGGGTTGCACTGGAAGTATGAGGGGGAAAGCAGAGTGCAGGGGTGGGGGCATGGTACGGCTACAAGGTGGGGAGCATGGAGGCAATGTAAGGGTGAGAGGTGGGGGACATGGGGATGTGAGATGGGATACCTGGGGGGGTATGGCAGTAGGACTACAAAGCAGGGTACGTGGGGTTATAGTGGGAGTGCGAGGTGGGTCATGGCATGCTTGAGGGTATGGTGGGGCCATGCAGGTGAGTGTGTGGGATGGGGAAGGAAGGTTGTTGGTAGATTTAAAGAGGGTAACCATGAATGCCGTGTGTGTGTGTGGTGGGGATCAGTGATGGGCTATGCTGTACGTTAGCAATGCTGAAAGCCCAGAGTGCCATCCTGCCTGTGCGGCTAATGCAGCTCCAGATTGTGTGTGGGGGGTGGTTTTTTGCCCCTTGGGTAGAATGAAGTTATGCGTGTTCCACCCACAGAGCCTTTTGGGAGAGAGCAGCTGCCAGGCAGACATGCTTCGCCAGCCAGACTGAAAGGGGAAGGATAGAAAATACAAATAAAATCCGTCTGTTTGCTCCCCTAAAGGAGAGGTGGGCATTAGAGGGGGACCCCAGTGAACCCTAGTAATTAGCATGTCTATAGACAAAGGCTTATTATGGCTCTAAGCTTGCAAGAATATTTGCCAGTAAAATAACAAGTAAATTTTCCCAGAATATCAGCCTGAGCAACCCCATCCTTCCCCCCCGGTGAAAGCAGGCAGCTCCTAGCCCCTGGATGTCGGATCCCTGCCTCTGTAAGTCAGCTTCATGCTGGGGAGTGGCTCAGGGCACACAGCAGGGGCCTTAGGGGAGCAGGTGAAATAAACACTCAACTCATTCAGAGGCAGTACTGTCTGAACAGATGGGGAAGGGGGACACGTTCACTCACAAAAATAGCCCGCTCCGCCATTGACTTCAGTGGGCACAGGATGGAGCCCATTACTGATATGCCAAAGAACGTAGGTTCCTTTGTAGCACCCACCACCTGAGTACGTAAAAGCTGCCTTATTCCCGTCTACAGCAAGGGGGTTTGTGGGGAGCCTCAGGTCTCTCGTTCCCCAGGAGTGAGGGATGGATCTCAGGTTTGTCAGAGAGACGAACATATGCTTTGCTTCTGAGTGGGGGCTGGGGAGGACGAGAGTGACTGACTAGTGTCCAGGTGAGGGGACTCCAGCAGGGCACCAATGTTGCCAGGGCCCCTTGGGTGGAAACAGAGGAGGAATATGGTTTTCCTCTGGCTATTGAACCAGTAGAAAAGCCAAGCAGCCTATAATGGTGTTTTGCCCTTCAGTAGCACTTTTCCAACCAGGGATCTCAGAGGCCTTTAAAAGCATGACTGGCCTAAGGCCTCACTGTGGGAGGGAGGGAAACTGAGGCAGAGAGAGATGAAGGGACATTCAGGCTCATGTGGTGAATAGAGCTCAAGGCTGAGCTTTTCAAAGCAGCCTAAGAGATTTGGACGTTCAGTTCCCAGTGATTCAACCACAAGTCCATCCTCCTGAAGGAAGGTCGAACACTGGAAAGGGCAGTGATGGGACCAGTGGTAGGTTTGCTTTTGCAGCTGCGGGTCGTTATGCTGGTGACTGTGCTATTTGTGGATGTCGCAAGTGGGCCGTTCATCGGTGATAGACGCAAGGCAACTGATCAGATTTAATGAGTCTTTCTTTGGACAACTGCTCTTGCAAAACACACAGGGTGGTGCACTGTCAGCTTCAGGGTTACCGCGTAACATTTATTGCAGCAGCTGCTTGGGCACTGAGGAAGGCTGCTCTGACACCTTGGCCACTGGGATGCCCTGGAGGGTGGCAATAGCAGTGAGCTGAATGCTGGCATCTGCTGGCCATTTGAAGCTACAGCTGGGCAGGGGGGCTGGAACAATTTGTATAGTGAAGGTGCTGAGAGTCATTGAACCAAACTGTAAACCCTGCATATAAACTAAACCGCTTCAAGATGGGGGATGCTGCAGCGCCTCTAGTTCCAGCACCTATACAACTAAGGGAAATGGAATAATTCTAGTCCCAGCTTTGGCACAGACCCCCCCTGTCACTTAGCCTAGCTCTGTGTTAGTTTTGCCACCTGTAAAATGGGACCAATACCAACCTCACAGGCTGGTTGTGACTTGTGAGGATTAACTAGTGAATATTAGAAATGTATCTGACCCAACCTGCTAAGAGCCACACGTCCTTGACCTTTGGAGACATTTGCATCCAGATCCAAAATCTGTGAGTTGGACCAGTCTCTGGTTAAACATTTACAAAGGGCTTTGAAGATATACAGTGCTACACGAGTGCTGAGTATTATCATAACCCATTAGAGATGGAGGAGACCTATTGGGTCTTCCAGTCTGTACCCCCAGCCCAAGTGAGGTTATATTTCAGTATATTCTCCAGACCATAGGCTTTCAAATTTCAGGTGGTAGGAGGTTATTCTTCAGTCTGATGTGCCAGTGTTTCCTCATGTCCAGCTTAAATTTTCACTGTCCTTAATTTCATCCTAGTGAATTCCACCTCAACTCTTTCCCCTCTCTCCTTGAAACTGCTGGCTCCTGAACCCAGTGCAATTTCCCATGCAGCAAGCGGGGAGTTCAAGTCTGAATGTCACTTGGATACATCTGTAGCCCAGCATTAGAAAGCAGCAAAACTGATGCAGACTTAGAAATCGCATCAATCCCGCTCTCTCACGCCCCCCCTCAGCAACCCCTCTGCAAAGGGTGGGGCTGTGGAGAGAGTGGGAATTTTAGAATGCAGATCTGGTGAAATCCATCTCCATTTCCCAGCCTTCTGCATGGAAGCAATCCCAACAAAACGAAGATGCAGATGGTCTCACCCCTGGAGCCAACGTCTGTGTCAAGAGCCTTGGAAATGTGAGACCGTACCACCAATGAAGTTCAAACAGCGCTGAATATCTGCTGTCAACGCTGCTTAGGCTCCTCCACCCTCCTTTTCCTTTTGTTGTCATTGATGAAGCTCTTTTTGATTTTGGTTTTTTTTTTTTTCCTAAACCCTGTTGGAGGCCTAAGGAGAAAACAATTAGAAACAATCATCCCAGTTTGGGTGGTTCTGCCAAGGGGTCAGGATAGCCTGTACTGAGATCCCAGCTGGAGTGGGATTCTCTAGATGGCCTGTTGCATCTCTCTATGAACACCCTTCCCCTCTCCTAGTGTCCCCTTCACCTTCCTTCAGCAGCACGCATGCTCATCTGTGGAAGTGTTGAATAATGGTTCTCAGGGGCCACCGGCCAAGCCCTGCAGATCACGCTCCAACATCTGACATGCACAAACAGAGACAAGGTTCCACACACGTCCCCTCCCTCCCTCCCTCCTCACTACACAGAGCCTCTGCTTATCCTGTGCTCGCTCTGTCACTTTCCCTATCCCTGCCCCCTCTGCCTTGCTGCCTCCTGCATCTCCTTGGCCTCTTCGCTCCATCTCTTTGTGTCCACTTGGCTCCTTCAATAATGCAAACTCTCTCCCTCTTAGCTCTCAATAAGCCCCTCCGTTCTGGTTAAGTGACAGGGTGGTGTGTCTGGGTCACAAGCCAGGATGCTATTCTGCAAGCACAGGATACCCAGGATGGGGAAAAGTATCATCTGAATAATGTGATTTCTGATCTCACGAACCACCCAAGGTAGAAACAACTTCTTTATTTTCAGGTTGGGATTCTCAGCTATCCAGTAGGGCATGAAATGAATTTCTAGCCCTGTTTGGTTTATGAGAGATCATACTTTGCATTGGTCACTCGTCCTTCAAAACGGGCGAAGAAACAAGGCAGACAGGCCTGGATGCTTTTAGCATCCCAAGCAAGCTTGGCCAATCTTTGCTTAGCAGTGCTTGGCAACCTGCCCAGGGTGACCAGACTGTGCCCAGAGTGACCTTTGGGACAGGCTCCAGGAGATTAGAAAACAAAGAGCTGGTGGCTGGTGACATTCTGGGGCGAATATTTTTTATTCTTGTTGTGTTAATTCACAAATCAACTTTAATTATGGACTGGGGGGAGAATGGTGTGTGCCACACGGAGATGGGCAGGACTAACTTGGAGGGGAGAAAGTTCTGAGCCTCTCAGGGAGGACGTAAAGAGCTGTGTCTGAGAGAACCAACAGATATAAGTATCTTTAAAGAGCTCTGGAAGTTTGGTACATGAGTACCCTGCAGAGAGAACAATTATAAAGGTTTGCCTGGCAGCAGCACTTACAGGGATGGACTTAGAATCTTTTTCTCTGCCTTTCATTTGTTCTGCCTTTTTCTTTTGCAGCTTTCACTCTTTAATTATTCTGTTTGTACTTGTTTCTATCCCGATTTTGCAAGGAGATGATGCAGATAACCCAACAGGGCTTCTGCACCTCTAACTTTTCTCTTTCCTTCTGTCTTGTGAAGTGATAAGTGACAGTAACTAACCTAAATCAGTATCTCTCACTGTGTGGGAGAATCCAGAGTGCTCGGACCTGCTCCTAGCCCACTGAATATTCAGAGTGGGTGGAGAATTAATCAAATCAGCAAGGCTACTGTGAATCTAACGGAAATACAACCATGATAAAATTCACCACACCAGAGCGGCATGGAGTATAATCACCAGAGATGTTGAAAAGCTTGTGAACATTCAAAGTCATTTTTATTCTCTTGGTCATGTCTTTTGAGATAAAAAGTAATAAGCTAATTAAAATGTGCCCAAGCGTGGCTGTGAGTAATAAGATGAAAGCATGGAAATAAAGCAAACAAACAAACCTCCCCCTTCCTCTGGTTCAGACGCTACAATCATGTTTCACCTGTCTCAGCATCAGACAGTATCAACAGAAACACAGACTTTGGTAAAAGCCTGGACAGCCCATTCATTAACAGGCTGGACAGGTCGTCAGCTTCATTATACTTGAAAGACACTATGGTAGGTCTGATTCTGATCTCAGGAGAGACTCCATTGCAGTCAGTGGAGTTATGCCAGTGTAAATGAGGTCAGAATCAGGCCCTGCAGAGCAAACTGAGCTCTGGCACAACTCTTGCTCCACTGAATTCAATGGCATTCTACCAGGCATGACTTTAGATGTAGATAGTATGTCAGGAGTGGCATGTGTGTATGCTTACACAACACACACATGCTAGTGGGAGGAACAGGCCGACTGCAGAGAGATGGCTAGAGGCCCTTTGTTAAGTCTGTAACTAGGGAAGGGGAATTGATTATTTAACTTGCTGATAGTTTCTGGGGTGCAAGGGAAGGAGCAAAGTTAATGATCTTGAGGCTAGAAGCAGAGCAGAGGCTCTGGGCCATATTCCGTATGAGGAGACCCATGGGAGTGTAACTGAGGGTAAACTCAGGCCCTGGCTGGGATGTGTCTGTGTATTGATCTCCTGCAGCAGTTCAAGAATTTGGAAAGGGGGAGGGAAGTGATCAAAGGGCCTGATCCAAAGGAATGCTGGGGACTGGGCCTTGTGGCGCCCCCGCCCCCTTTTTTAAATTCTTTTTAAAATGTCTGGGTGGATGGTGGGGGACAGTGATTATTTATTTCTTCCTGCCAATTTCTAATTACGGCTGTAGGTGCCTGTCCAGTGCTTGTGCACCTCTCCTGAAATTAAACTTCACAACACAAACAAAGGGCAGCTCATCAATATCTCCACCTCCTCTTGCCCCTATGGAGAAGGAGGGAAAGACAGGGCTTTGTAGCAGGAAAGGTAAAACTTTGCTTTGGCTGTAGCCAGGACGGGTGCAAACGAGCTCTGCTAGTGCCTCTGTCCCCCAGTTTTGAACTGCAACACTCCCATCTCTTTCTTTCATACACCCAGGCACATGTCTGTCAGTGCTCAGTACCAACCTTCAGCATCCTCCCTGCTGTTCCCCTCTTGCACTCCCATAGTGCTCTGTCAGTGCACCTCACTGCTCTTGTGTAGTGCCCCCAGCTATTCCAGTCCTGTGCATCTGCACAGTCTTATGTATGGCAGGGATCTCTCTCGCTATCTAGGCACTGATAGGGCACTGGTCACCATGGTGTCCACCAGCCTTGTCTTTGGATGTTTCATGGAAGATTTTCTTAAAGAAATGCTCGTTAGCCAGCGTGAGACCCACAGGAGCTACAATGCAAAGTCTTGACTCGAGTCCTCTAGTGCAGCCAAGGAGGAGAGATGAAGGAGGCTGAGTCCTGGTTTCCATGATCACCATTTTAGGAAGAACGTGACCAAGAGCAAACCTGGCAGGATTTCACATGAAAATTATTTAAGAACATAAGAATGGTCAGACTGGGTCAGACCAAAGGTCCATCTAGCCCAGTATCCTGTCTTCCGACAGTGGCCAATGCCAGATGCCACAGAGGGAATGAACAGAACAGATGATCATCAAGTGATCCATCCCCTGTCGCCCATTCCCAGCCTCTGGCAAACAGAGGTTAGGGACACCATTTGCTGCCTGGGACTTCAGATCTCAGTGGCTCCCAACAGGAGAAGCTCACCCCTAACCTGGGGGCCAGTGGTTTAGATGGGACTGAAGGGGTGCATAGGTACTGTGCTGGCCCCTCTTCACAGGGATATTTCCCCAATCCGGAGGAAATCACTATCAATGTACGTTGGGCCAAACTGCTTTCAGGGCTTGTCTACATGGGAAGTTACTGCGCAGGAAACCAGGGTGTGAATCTGCAGCGCACCAGCTGGCCGCCCGGCAATTCACCATGTGGACAAGCCCTGAATTACATCGCAGTATGAGCAACTGCCCTGAAATCAGTTTATGCCAGTGTCCCCAAGAGACAGAGGTGATCCGCTGTGACCAGGACAAGTCCCAGAGCTGGCAAAATGTCAGTTTCTGAAGAAGCACAAGTGGCAGCTCTCTCAGGCACGTGGGATGCGGTTTTTATGCTTGAGTCACCAGCAGCAAGGCGAGTTCATCAGGGACTCCAAGATCACACTCTCGCTGATGCCCACTTCCTGCCTAGAGAGAGATCTGTTTCCATTTCCTGCTACACTGATGAGACGATCTTCCTGCTGCTGCCTCCTCCCCTGCCCTTCTAATCTGCTCTGTCCTCCCCACCGCACCGCCCCTGCTTTTAACATCTAAGGTACTATGAGGAGGATCTGAAAGGCAATGCATGAGAGAAGGGTGCTCCCCTTCCCACGCATACTCTGGTCAGGCCAGCTGCCCTCGGTAATCTCCTTCACAGAAGCGCCTGCTTTTCAAAAGAAACGCCCTGTGGTTAAAGCGTTTCCAGTAAAATACCTACTGGGAAGGTAGCTAATTTCCATAATACAGTGATGCCTTGCGAGAGAACACGCCTGGGCCAGGTCTGCAGCAGAGGAATCTCCCACTCCCCAGGATGGTTGTGAGCAACAGGGTTCATTACTGGGTCAGGCTTGTTCTGTGCAGATGTTAACCCTGGCTTTCCAAAAACGCTGCTGAACCTGGTTTAAACCACGTGCCTCTGAACTGGTGCTGAAGCCACTGTCACCACCAAGTCATTTTTCTAGTGCAGTCCAGGCTTTGGATCAGTGCAAAATGGAGGTAGGTTGGAGGGCTCTTTCCCCCCCAGTGATTTTTCCTAGAAAAGCTCAGCTGAGCTCCAACCTAGCATCTGGTTTTCCAAAAGACTCTGGCTTTTCATCCGCTCTTTCAGCTCAGTTGGCCAAGGCACATGAAGGTCAAGTGACCTGCTCCCTGAGGTCACACTGCAAGCGAGCCCTTTGATCCTTGTCTCTGCAGATATTCTGCTGACAGTCCTGAGGTCTGAGCTCCTGGCTTGTGAAGCTGTGTCTGCCAGAGCCTTGGGAGCATGAGGCAAAGCTCAGCCCTTTTGCCCCAGTATTGGCTTGATTTGGAGCACTAAAATGGGCAGGCTTATTACTCGAAGTGAGCAAAGGAGGAACTGGACATACTGTCCCCCACTGGGGCAGCGTAGTATCTGTATTATTTCACAGCTGCACCCACGAGCTGTTGGAATGGCCACGTTCATTTCCATGGGCCAACGCTCAAGAGGCATCCAACGGCCCTGATGGGATTTGAGTGCTCAGCTCTTCTTGGGATTTGGACTCGTATAGATAAACACATTTCTGTTCAAGAAGAATTTTGAACCCAAGCCTCCTTGGTAGGAAGGTGGGTCCCAGGGCCTCCCAGTGGCTAGGAAAATGTTTTGCTAGCAGGATGTCCTTGCAGCACATGCACAGGGGTATGTTGGGTTTGGCAGTCTGAGGTGTGCAGGACCGAATGAGTATTTACTTGAAGGGGATGGAACCAGGTGTTGGTATGGTGGGAGGTCTTCACCAAAATGCACACATGGGATCTGCTTTCCGGTCTTGTGCAGCAGCCTGTCAGCCCAGGCTCCCCATTTCCTGTCATCCCTGGACACCCTGCTACCACTAAGAGCATTGAGTGAAAAGCAAAAGAGTCGACTGAATACCTGTCAAGAGCATCTCAATGCATAAAACCTCCTTTGTGGACAGGCAGGTTGGGAGTAGGCTAAAGGTGTTCCGACAGCTCCTTTCTGCCCTCTCTAGCATTTGGCAGGGGGAGCTGGGAGATCTGCTCTTTCTCCTCCCTGGCCCACATCCAGGCATGTCCCCAAAGAGAGAGGGCAGAGTCTCTGCATCAATTTACAATTTGTCAACGAACAGCAAGGGCTGACTCCCAACCTGCTCACGTCTGTCTCGCTGCTCCAGCCGGGCTGGGATTGCAACTGAAAGTCCTTGGACAGGAGCCTACACACCAATAGGCTAATGTGCTAAACAGCTGTTGCAGCACCATATTTCACATCCACACTTCACTCAAGCATTGCACTCCCTCTCCTCTGAGTCGCACCAGAGCCATTCTTCCCACCTCTCCCAGGATGGGAGGGTTGCCTTTCATAGGAAACCTTTTTCCTGTCATTTTTCTGCCCCTTCACATTCCTCCTTGCTTCCCTTCCTGTGGGACAGTTAATATAAAGCATATATATAAAACCAGTTATAAATGGGACAGGGCTGGTCCCTAGGGTGGCACCAGCATAAACTGCCTGGGGTTCAGCTAGTGTGTGTTTGCTTTTTCGGTGGTGATTATCTCGCCTTCCCATGGGAAGATTTCATGAGAGGTGTGTGAAACTCCAGGAGTTCAAGTCACAGAGTTTCCTCCAGCCCTTCCCCTGAGGGTTAAGGTTTGCCCCATTCATGGAGCAGGGGGAGGGCCTGTCCCGCCTGCCTACAGGGTGTCCTGGGTTCCACAGGGAAATCTTGGTGCATCCACTTAGAGGCCCAGGGCCTCATGCTGCTCGTCCTTCTTGCTGGCAGCATGGCTTCCTCGGGGACCCTGCTTGCATTGATTTCCCACTCACAATCCAAGGGAAATTGGCAGCTCCTTGGATAGAATTTGGGCTTTTTGTGCAGTTCCCTGCACTCTCCTTGGCCTCTGTGTACAAATAACGCAGGGAGGAGAAGCCTGACCTGGCAACGTACCTGCTTTCTGCAAATTGCCCCAGCAGAGGCATTAGGTTCCTCATGAGACAACATCTTGCTTCCAATGTCAATGAGGGCTTTGCCACTGAGGTCATGGAGAGCAGAGTTAGGCTTATGGTCTGTAGGTGTCTGGAAGTCAGCGGAGGACTCCCTGGGAGTATGAGTCTCTAAACTGTATCTCTGTATCTAAGCGGCGCTTTGACAGGCGCTTCCCAGGCTCCCATCCAGTCGTTCCTACAGAGGAGTGAGGGAAACGAAGGCAGCAGTGCATAGTGTTTCTGTGCTCTCTGCAAGATATCGGAGCCCTTTACATTGCTCTCGTGGCACTGGGGGGATACAGCTGCTGATATATTTCTATCGGGGATTTTATTTGTGTTGACGTCACCTACGAGAAATACCGTTTCCTCCTCCCTGAGCCAACGCCAAGCGAGGGAGAGAGTCAGGCTGCAGATGTGAGCTCTGCGCAGCAGTCACAAAGCACGGGGAAGAAAGGGACCCGGAGTTGCCTCAAGCAAGTAAGCGGCAAATGTTTTAAAACTCATGTTAGGAAACAGCACGGAAAATTAAGGCTGAGGCCAAAAATAAAACCCATCTGATTAGCACCAGAGCTTCCACCCCGCCAAACCTCCTTTGGGCTGGGGAGATAAAAAGCCACTTTTAACTTCCTTTGCTTAGTGTTACTGGCATTCAGCGCACTGAGGAGGAATCCGCAGCCAGGGGTTTGCCTCTGATCTTGGGTGTTTTGCATTCACTTTAATAACTACCTTTTCTAACCATCCTACACACACACATTCATTCTCTATGGCCTGGTCCACACTACAGCGTTAAATCGATTTAAACAGCGTTAAATCGATTTAACGCTGTACCCGTCCACACTACAAGGCACTTTAAATCGATTTTAAGGGCTCTTAAAATCGATTTCTGTACTCCTCCCGAACGAGAGGAGTAACCCTAAAATCGATATTACTATATCGATTTAGGGTTAGTGTGGACGGAAATCGAAGTTAGTGGTCTCATTCTTTTACTGAGCTACCCAGAGTGCACCGCTCTGGAAATCGATGGTAGCCTAGGACCATGGACGCACACCACCGAATTAATGTGCCCTAGTGTGGACGCGTAAAATCGATTTTATAAAACCAGTTTTATAAAACCAGTTTTAATAATTTCGATTTTATGCTGTAGTGTAGACGTGGCCTTAGTCTCTGTCTCTGTCTCTGTCTCTCTCTCTCTCTCACACACACACACACACACACACACACACACACACACTCTCTCTCTCTCTCTCTCTCTCTCTCTCTCTCTCTCTCTCTCTCTCTCACTCTTGCAGTATCCTTCAGTAAAGAGCTTTAAGATCCTAGGATGAAAGGCATTGTATACGGGCCCCAATCCATTCTGTACCATGGCCCTTTACGCTGCTCTGGAAGTGTAAAAGGGGCACAAATGCTCCCTGTAGATTTCCCCTGGGGTAAGGAGGGATTTTCCCCACTTGATGTAGAGCATATGTCATGGCACCGTGCTGGGTCCCAGCCTAGGCGGCATGGCTAGAGGACACTACTCTAGCTATGGTGTGTATTTAGAGTGCCCTGACCAGCCAATGCGATTTAGATCAGAGCTGGAGCTACCTCTGAGTTGTATAATGGACATATACTCATCAAGAGCTTGACTCAGAGAGTCACAAAAGTGGTTTAAAGCCACCTTTGCCCTTGATTCAGTCCTATGCTCAGTGCAGAACTACAGGGACACAGAATCTAGCCTTAGGGGTGGAAAGGGTTGTATCCTAAATGGCCCTGAACACTGCAAGTCAAATCCCGAAGCTCTCATTCCATTCTAACACAGGCACAGCGGACAGTGACATTAGGATATAGCTGTGAATGGCATGATTTGCACCCATGACTCTGTTGTATTTTGAATGAGAGACACTCCTGTTGTCCTCTTCCCTGCTAGGAAACAGTTCCCAAGTAGACAAAAGGTGAGCAGGGATTTTCCAGCTCTGTTGTGACATTATGGTAGCATCTAAGAAAAATAATGAGCCAAAATTTTCCCTTGTCCATTGAAGTCACTGGAGTGACATTCAGCCTGATTCTGATCCACGTTACCCCTTTTAACCTGTTCTCTTGTAATCGACTCATCCTCCAGTGTCTAGTCCTTTGTCCTTGTGCAGCCCATTATGTTCAGGGATCCCAGAGCTGCTTTCCAGTTATGGATTTAGTAAGCCTCTTGGCCATCCCATAATCTGTTGGTTACCACTGCTGCTTCTGTATGGAACCGCTCACCTGCATGTCATAGACTCTATTGTCTGCAGCTGTCAGCAACAATTCTTCTTTAGCTCAATGGGAAAGCCTTCCATAAAGCCTGTGCTTTCTCACCTTTGGAGCAGGAGGACTCAAGTCCTCTATCGCCATGAAGTTCTGAGTGGCCATAGTGCAAACCACTGGGACAGCCGTGCAGTCCCAGATGGCCACAGGTGCACTGGAGAAGTATTAGTCCTACTTTCCTGATAAGGAAACTGAGGTACAGAGGGATTAAATGACTTACCCAAGGTCACCCAGCAAGTCAGTGACACAGCTGAGAATAAACTCTGGCATTCTTAACTGCTCAACTGTGTTTCCTACCTAACAAAGGGAGGACTGGAAGGGGCTATCTTCAGTGGAGCATCAATGCTTCTCTTCAAGTATCGGGAAGGGGGTCCCAGGGTGAACAGTGATTGCTCCCACCAATCCTAGGGCTCAGGATACCACCTGTCACTTGCAACGCTGCACAATTTATTTCTGCAGGGTGGCCTTCCAACGAAAGTGTGGCCACACACATGAAACCCCGAGTCAGCGTGAAACAATGCCATCCATTCACAGCAAATCCCCTGAACATTTAAGGGGGCTGATCACTGCAGCCTTCTCAGCCAGAGAAATCTGTGATGTGTTGCACATTTTGCTGCCATCCTCCCCCTACCCCCAATTTTTTGTTTTAAATGCTCCTCTGTTTCCCAACCTGAGTGATGAAAGGCTGAGAAGTGCGTATGAATCAGTGCAGCCCAGCATCTGCTTCTTCCCACGTTAGCCTATGCTGGTGAAAGGGCGATGGATTCTACAAGTGTGCGTGTGAGCAGAGAAATAGGTTAAGGGGGGACGAAGCCGCCGTTATAGACTTTTTTCTTTCCTTTTCCCTGCCAACATAATCAAAATAACTCACTCACACCTAATAAAATAAAATTCAGAATCCAAAAGCCTTCCTCCCCTCCAGCAGTGTGTCTGGAGCCCATTCCTTGAAGCTGAACTGGAAAAGCCACAGCTTGTTTGTTTGTTTTTTAACTTTGTTTTATTTTTTAAGTGAGAAATATTTATAATGGTGTAGAAGGTGCAGCAAACTTCCCGAGGAGATGGAAGATGAGCACTGAGTGATGGTAGATGAGATACCAGCAGGACAAGGACCAAAACTTTTGGATAAGTTGGGTTCTTCTCTCTTTTTTGTCTTGCTTACTACAAATAGGTGAGGTTTATCACCTTGCCTGCCTCTAAGCGTGTGTGTGCGTTGTGTGTGTGTGTTTTTCCAATTAGATGTGGTCTACCCCTCCCCTCTGTCAGTTTCCATTTAGGATTGCTTTCCATCACAGCCATAGTTCTCCAAACTGCCAAAGAGTCAATGTGAGAAACATCAGCCTGGCCTTTACAATGTGGCAGGAATGACCAGAGATGACAGATGCACAAAAGAGAGATGTACTTTAAAAAAAAACCAAAAAAAGAAACCAAGGCAAGAATTTCCACATATGTAGTATCAGTCTCAAGTTTAATTAACCTCTTCTGCATCATCCAGACATGTAAATCAGATCGGTGAAGGGGGGCTGCTGCTCTGGCTAATTAAAGCACAAGCCTAATGACTATTGATACAAATCTGGGCCTGATTCTCAGGAGTTCTGAGTCTAGATGGTTGCAAATTTTTCAAAGGAACAGTTTTCTGTCAGAAAATGCAGTTTGGTCAAAATCTAAATGTTTTGTGGGAATGTGTTGATTTCAACAACATTTTTCAATGGATAAGTGTTTGAAATGAATTGTTTCAGCTTTCCTCTTTGGTTCAATAATGTTCAAATATTTCATTTTAATAAGGTAAAAATGCTTTGTTTTAACTTTCTTGATCTGCTTAATTTCATTTTGCCTTTTTTATGATAGTATTAGCTTTCATATTTTATATACACACACACACATTTTGAAATTATCAAAATGAAATGTTTTGATGTTTCCAAATAGATTTTTTTCTGAATTTTCTTTCCACAAAAAAATTCAAAATTTTGTCTTTTCATTCCGGTTTGGAATGAAAACAAATTTCAGAATGTTGAGATTTCTTGTGGGTGAAAATTCCAATTCCCAACCAGTTCTGTTTCTGAGTATCCAAGCCAATGATTGACGTGAATGCTCAAGACTTCTGAAACCCAGGCCAACTCTGTGTGGTGGGCATACATCCCATGGGCAATGAAATTTGATTGGAGGGTCTTGCTGGGAATTTTCTTGGATTTGGGAATATCACATAAATGTTTTATTTAATTATAGTTTTATTGGATCTCAAACTACAAATATACTGTGCTCTTCTTTATTGCGTTGTGTTCTAGGAAGGCTCTCAAAGCACATAAGAAATATTAATACCTCCCAAATAACCTCTCTGAGGTATAGTCCTAGAGTCTTCCTTCCCTTCCCAAAGGAATTTGGGCTTTTTAAAGGAATTCACTGGTATGCACCCCACAAAACAAATGGGATTTTAAAGATCCAGGATTGTCTAACATTTTTTGTAAGAGCTCCCACTACAGGTCATCAGCAGATATTGAATACACAGCCTTTAGCTCAAAATCACAAGCTTCTGCTTCTGCTAACTGGTAGCAGTAGTAGAATGTTATCCTCCATAGGCCAATAACTAGAGAGGGACATGCCACACTTGTTCAGTGTGTTGCATTATTATCCCCATTTTACAGATGTGGAAACTGAGCACAGAGGTTAAAGTGACTTGCTTGAGGTCAGTGAGTCTATGCCAAAGCCAGGAACTGAACCCAGGAATCCTGTTCCCATTCCAGTTCTTTAGCCACAAGACTATTCAATGCAGTGTACAATCTATATTAAACATAGATATATGCAAAAGTTTGCAATTTTTCTTTTAGTGTCATATATCTTTAATAAAGTACATAAGTAATGATTGGCGTAGCCACATTCTGCAGCATTGCAGTGCTGAAAATAGATCTCATAATCTAATACCTTTCATTCTAATTTAATATGACTTCCTCCAATATAATACACACATGTGCTCAAGGTATATTACATATCCCTCTCCATGCCTGATCCATGACCCCCAGCTCCAGGACCTGGTCGAGCTGTAGAGGGCCATGCTTTTGGTTCTGAATGTTCTCCCAGTTGAATCCTTGGTGTTTGCCAAGGTTACAGACACTAACGCACAATATCTTCCAAATCAGAACCTTTTAAAGTTTCAGGGGCAAAATAGTTAATCATTCAAAAACAAGTGGAAGAATCATGAGCACTGAGCCATCCCTACAGCAATCTCTCTCTATAGAGGTAGTGCAGGTACATCCTTGACTGAAACAGAGTTATCATTGAAACCTGTTATTTCCATGTCATGTCTTCGTTTGAATGTAATTTTGCTGTTATTACCAACAGTAGCCATTGTATGAAAAGGAGGCAGTAGAGAGTTTCCATTAAAGTCATTGAAAATATTTCTCGTAGGTGGCATGTATAAAATGCTGACACTTCTGGGAATTCTTTTGCATAGTATATGAGACAGACAGACAGATTCATCCCTGATAAAATTCCACCCTAGTCAAGGGATGAAACACAAAGAAGCAGCAGCAAAAAGCTCTAATAATATAAAATTATAGAAATAATAAAGAAAAGACACAAAATGGTGTAATTTGCAGGTTGAGGTAAAAAAAAATCAATACTTTTATCCTGCAGTTATTTTGTACACATCTCAAAGTTGTAATTAGCCAGTGTAATCATTCATTTGAGCTTTTGATGGTAAGAATCTGGACATGTCACATTTGTCCCTCATGTAACTCCATTGACTTTGGTAGAGTTCAATTAAGGATGAATTTAGTCCTTCGTGGCAAGGAATGTATATCTCAAGAAGATGTGAAGCCATGAATGTTGAGAAGGGTGTGGGAGGCTGAGTGCTGCATTGCCATATCTCAAAGGAGAGGTTAGGATAGGGTGAGAGAAAGGAAGAGGCATTGAAAAATATTCCAATAGGCCTGACGGTGAACGTATTATTCTTCAGTGGCATCTTTGCAGTGCTGGTCACATTGGCCAGAAGAGGGCACCAGTCCTGATGGTGTAGATCTTGTGGGTGTGTAGGATCTCTAGTATTTCAACCCAGATGGGGAACTTGTGGCCCTCACAATTAGCACCTCATTCCTGTGGTCATATGGCCAGTGTATGTTGTCACACGCTTTTCACCTCTGTGCATACGGGCCCCATTGGCCTGGAGGGTATTAGAAGTATAGCTGGTTCAGAATTTTCCGTTGAATCATTTTTGTTGAAAAAATGATTTGTCTAAAACTGAAATTGCTTGTGAAATAAAGTCAAGTTCGATTAATTTCTTGACTTGAAAAAATGTTGAGAAAAACAGTTTCTAAACTGTCAAAAACATTTTTTCAATATATTCTAACAAAAAAGTCCTGTTTTCCAGTTTTAAACAAACTTTCGATGTGAAATTTAACATAATTAGACTGAAAAAAGATTTAAAAAAAGAAAGAGAAAAAAAGTCAATATTCAAATAAGATGTTTTGATTGACTTGAAACAGGAAAAAGAAGTGTTTTGGTTTGTGAATATTTTTGAGATTTTGACTTTTCATCCCAGTTCAAAATGGGAAAATATTTCAAACTCGCAAAAATATTCATGGGTCAGGAACTGTTTCCTGCCCTGCTCTCATTAGAAGGACTGCATTAGTATCTCCCAGTCTTCATTAAACCGATGCAGAATATTCAGTGCTGCTCACATGAAGCCTGTTAGGGAATGCGAGTGAAGTGTGTAAGAGTTAGATCTATGCCCAGTATCTCTGATGCTTTGCTACTGAAGCTTCAAGGAAATATTGAGACATGGTCACCTTTCAATTTAACCTGCTGGGGCAGACTTAAATCCATTAAAATACCTATTACTCCTCAGACAATATAGATACTCAGTATGAAACCTATCCTCTCCCTCGTTGTTTTACAAATAGATTGTTAAATGTCTTAGACAATTTCGGTGGAATAATAAGAACCGGGGTATATTAATGGATCAGCTTTATCTCCCTAAGTATCAAGGTGGAATGAATTTCCCTAATGCCTTTCACTGCCATTTATCTCTTATCGTGAAACAGGGAATATATTGGTTTGATAGAAGAAAAGAAACAGCAGAAGAAAAACTGCAGCTCCCTGTATAGCTAAAGTATATTTCTAACCTATTTGTAGTCTGGATCCTGATCAGGCAAGGAACCCTGTTTTGTCTCAGAAATTATCCTGAACAGGGTCATTGAAGTTGGACCCATCTAAACATCCTCCAACTTTGAGAAGTTTGGCCCTAGATAAGTGACTCAGCCCCATCTCTGTTAATAAGTACTAATGCTGCAGCCTCTTTATTTTATGTGTGATGTATTACAGGGGAGCTAAAAAGTGACCCAACAGCCTCAGGGTCTTAAAAAGTGGCCCATAGTCACAGTATCCCTGCTGCTTGCCTGGTGATGACAAAGCTGTGTTAGACTCAGCTGAGAAGCTCTTTTTAGAAAGCAAACACAGCTGTGCTGTACGCATTTGTCAGGTATTTATAACAGGTAGGACTCTCAGGCACCTGGCAAGTTGCCATGGCACCCTTCTCAGCACATGGGACCTATTCCCTGTTGACTCTATAGGCGTGCAGCCACTGAGGATATTAACAGAGCTGGTGAAGGGTGCCTGGTGGAAGACAGCAAAATATCCCCACAATTTTGTCCCCTAGAATCAACATTGTGTCAGTTGCAAAAGAAACAAAAAATGTTTTTTTAAATAAGTCCTTGCAGAGTTGTTGAACCATGATCCTCTACCTGGGGTGCCTCTCTTCAGGCTGATTGTTAAAATGAGCCGATGGGTGATCAGATAGCAAGTGTGAAATTGGCACTGAGGGTGGGGAGTTAATGAGCTCCTAGATAAGACAAAGCCCTGAAGATTGGGAGTGACCCTATAAAACTGGGACAGCTGGTCACCCTAGGATGGCTTCACTCTGGACACAGTTGGCTGGGGCTCCACAGGCAGCCTGGATTGTTCCTCTGGAGCAGCCCTTTGTGTTGCTTTGGCTAGGCAAGCCAAGCCCTGTGCAACTTAATGTGTGCAGTCTTAAAACCCCAGGCTCCCTTGGCTGGGAGTGGGCACTCCTCCTTCCAGGCCATTTTGGTAAGAGAAAGGGCCTTAGCCCAAACTTAGACATGCCAGAAGAGGCTGCAGGATTGAACAAGCAGGCATGTGATGCTTTGGGGCAGAAAAACACACCATGGTGACAAATCACTAGTTGTAAAAGGGCTTTCAACGTGCGCTGTCCAGAACTGCGGGGGGAGTGCAAAGTAGCCCCTCAGCGGCTGGCCATAAAGCAGGTCAGGCGCGGTTTGGTTGGCAGCCGTGTGGGTCCCGGGATAGGAGAGAGACAAGGGGGTGGGGTGGCTTTTATTGGAGCAAGAGACCAGCCTTCCAGCTCGCACAGCTGCACTCCTTGGGGTCTGGGGAAGGTGTTCCAGCAAGGGAGGGGTTAACCCCCCCCCTTTGCAAACTGGCAGGAGCAAAGACACCGGCTCCCCCTGTGCCTGTAAATGCACTTGGCCAGTAAACAGTTCACTTGATAGCGGGTTTTTCCAGGAAGCCTCGATTCCCCCGCGCCGGTCAGATGAAAGGCGAGCGGGATCGATCTGCCCGCGGGGGAGTCGCCGCGCGAGCCGTCTGGAGCTGGCGGCCGGGCGGAGGCAGGCGGCGCTGGGGCTCCAGGCGGAGCGGCGGCTCCACGGGGGAGGCCCGCGACGGACGGCGGCAGCCGCCGAGGAGCTGTCAGAGCGGAGCCGGGCGGCGAGGGGGGGCACAGACACAGACAGACACACGCTGGGGGGGCTGCCTCTGGAAATGGAGGGGAACACACACACACACACACTGGGGGGGCTGCCTCTGGAAATGGAGAGGAACACACACAATGGGGGGGCTGCCTCTGGAAATGGAGGGGAACACACACACATTGGGGGGCTGCCTCTGGAAATGGAGGGGAACACACACACACACACACACACACTGGGGGGGGCTGCCTCTGGAAATGGAGGGGAACACACACACACACACACACACACTGGGGGGGCTGCCTCTGGAAATGGAGGGGAACACACACACACACACACACACACACACACACTGGGGGGGCTGCCTCTGGAAATGGAGGGGAACACACACACACACACACACACACACACTGGGGGGGCTGCCTCTGGAAATGGAGGGGAACACACACACACACTGGGGGGGCTGCCTCTGGAAATGGAGGGGAACACACACACACACACACACACACACACACACACACACACACTGGGGGGGCTGCCTCTGGAAATGGAGGGGAACACACACACACACACACACACACACACTGGGGGGGCTGCCTCTGGAAATGGAGGGGAACACACACACACATACACTGGGGGGCTGCCTCTGGAAATGGAGGGGAACACACACACACACACTGGGGGGGGCTGCCTCTGGAAATGGAGGGGAACACACACACACACACACACACACTGAGGGGGCCGCCTCTGGAAATGGAGGGGAACACACACACACACACACACACACTGGGGGGGCCGCCTCTGGAAATGGAGGGGAACACACACACACACACACACTGGGGGGGGGCTGCCTCTGGAAATGGAGGGGAACACACACACACACACACTGGGGGGGGCTGCCTCTGGAAATGGAGGGGAACACACACACACACTGGGGGGGCTGCCTCTGGAAATGGAGGGGAACACACACATACACACACACTGTGGGGGCTGCCTCTGGAAATGGAGGGGAACACACACAATGGGGGGGCTGCCTCTGGAAATGGAGGGGAACACACACACACTGGGGGGGCTGCCTCTGGAAATGGAAGGGAACACACACGCACACTGGGGGGGCTGCCACTGGAAATGGAAGGGAACACACACATACACACACACTGTGGGGGCTGCCTCTGGAAATGGAGGGGAACACACACAATGGGGGGGCTGCCTCTGGAAATGGAGGGGAACACACACACACTGGGGGGGCTGCCTCTGGAAATGGAGGGGAACAGACACACACACACACACACACACACACTGGGGGAGCGCCTCGGGGAAATGAAGGGGAACACACACACACACTGGGGGGGGTGCCTCGGGGAAATAGAGGGGAACACACGGTGGGGTGTCACATGCACGGTGGGGTGTCTCAAACACACACACACACACTCACATTCTCACTTAAGGAAATGGAGGGGAGGGAAGACACCCACACAGAGGGTGTTGGGGAAATGGATGGGAGAAACACGAGAGGGTCGAGGAAATGGAGGGGAACACACACATGGGGGTGTCAGGGAAGTAGAGGGGAGAAACACACACACTGAGGGTTGACAGGGAAATGGAGGGGAGAAACACATGGGGGTGTCAGGGAAGTGGAGGGGAGAAACACACGGGAGGATCAGGGAAGTGGAGGGGAACACACACATGGGGGCTGACAGGGAAATGGAAGGGAACACACACACATGGGGGTATCAGGGAAATGGAAGGGAGAAACACGCACACACACTGGGGGGGGGTGTCGGGGAAATGGAGGGGAGAAACACACACACCCCTTGTTGCCCCAGCCTGCTCCTATTGTCATGAGCCAGGGCAGGTACTAAAGGAGCCCGCTGGGACCCCTCCCCAGCTCTACACGCCTTCCCTCCCAGAGTTAAGGCTCCTTCGCTTTCAGTCAAGGGCTGGTATCCTTGTGGCCTGTGTCTCCCAACTCCTCTTGTTCATGGGTGGACTCCAGGGGGCTTGTGTGTTGGGGTAGGAGCGGCACCCAGGATTTCTGCCACTTCTCTCTGAGGCTCTAGGGAAATTTCCCTGGGAAGGGATTTCCCATGAGATGTCACTCCTGATCCCAGCTGCAAACAGAGCTGAAACAGGTTCCTTGTGTCATTTTGCCACGTTCCGCTCCCCAGCACGTGGAGGGGAGACAGGAGTATCGGGGGAGTATCTGAGCGATTTCAGACCCTTAGGAAGGATGCTTTTCTAATGAGCTACACTGAGCGGGGGGTCTACCTGAACTAATTTCCCCATCTGTCCCTTATTTGAAGGGATGTTCAGTTAATGACGTTCCTCTGCATTTCTATAATCTAAGCAGGTTTCAAGAGTGAACGAATATTTGTATCATCTTGTTGTTTCTAATAGGGTCATCTCAGTGGTTTTACCTTGAGCGCTCAGTTGTTCAATGGATTTCATCAGGAGGTTTAAGATGCCAGTGCCTGGCACAGTGCTGGGAGCCAGGGACTCCAAAAATCTAATTCTTCTGTGCCAACTGGTGAGTCCCTGGCTGGGTAGTAGGTTGATGCTCCAATGTGCTGAGGATTGCTTGAAATCAATGGGAACTGCAAACGTATCTGCCTTAGTTCTCCCATCTGTCTATCATACTTGTCTGTCTTCCATTACTCTGTCAGCCGAGCACCTGGTAATCTTATTCTCATAAGATCCCAGTGAGGAAGGGCAATGCTTTTATCCCCATTTTACAGCTGGAGAAATGAGAGACTTGCCTGAAGTCGCACAGGAAGTCTGTGGCAGAAATGAAAGCAGGTCTTCTGAGTGCCAGGCTAGTGTCTTAATGAGCGGACCAGCCTTCCTCTGGAAATAATGGAGAATGAAATGATACTTGCCTACTTTCCAGACAGGGATTGGATGTTCCAGTATTTGTACGGTGCTTTGAAAAGCACTGCTGTAAGTGCCAAGTGCTATTGGTCCTGATCCTGGTCCTGAACTCAGTGGCAAAACTCCCGTTGACGTCAATGTAGCAAGATCGGGTCCTGTATTCTCTTTGGGCCTGAGTCTCCACTTACGTCAGCGTAAATCTGGAGCAACTCCATTGAAACCAATGTTACGCCGGTGTAAACAAGAGATGAATCAGGCCTTTATTTGTTTTATTTTCTTTACATTTTTAACTGCAAAATTGTTGCTTAGCAAATGTGCTGACCTCTGGTAACAAACTGGGGGCTCTCAAGTGAAAGCTCTAAACCCTGTGATGGAGTTTGCTTTTTCAGTGCAGCTCTTTATTTTTGGATAGTTTACAGCAGGAATCAGACCTGATGTGGTTGGAATAGTCCTTTAGATGGATCAGTTTAGCCCTTCGTGTCAAGCAAGATAAAACTCGGTGCTAATCCTGCCATAAATTTAGGTATTCCTAATCTTTAGGTATTTCAGCTTTTCTCTAGCTGTGAGGTATAATCAGTGCTGCTGTGCCAAAAACACAAACCAAACCAAACCAAAAAAAAGTTTGGGGCTCCAGGCAGTGATAAAAATGAAGAAAAGCACTAGCTGCCCAGCTTTGTTGGAGTTCAGATGGTTTTAATTGCTCTCTCCTCTAACCTGACTGGCTCTCTGGTCCTGTAGCACATCAGGGTTTAGGTTTGGAGGTGCAAATATTTCTCTCTGGGGCCTATTTGCGCAGCTTGGAAGTCGTAGCTTGGTGGTGCCCTCCCTTCTCTTGTGGCGGTGCATTATTAAAGGATTATACTGCTGTGATCTCCATAAATATGGCAGAAGTGAATGAGCAACCCCACAATAGATTGCATCATCAGAGGGGGACTCCAGCTGCAACCTTTGGAACCAGAGTTTGAACACCTCCAAGTTTGTGGCGTTTGGATCTAGATACATTAGAATGTAATTGTAGGAGGAGAGTTGTGACCCGCTATTCCCAAAGTGCTGGCTGTTGGCCTCAGATGGGAAGTTTGGCTCTGAGTCCAAATGCCACCCATGTGATCTGGGGGTTTTGTTAGGCCCATCGCTAATTGTTATTAGTGTATTTATTATTTGTATTATCATACATCACATTAGACAGAGTTGTCCAAGCCAGGGCCTTGTGTTTTCCTTCATTTCATGGTTACTATCAGTGGATCCAGGGTGGTGTGGAGAAGAAAAGCCAGAGGGTAGAAACTAAAAATGTCATAGCCAACAATGCTACTGTTGATTCTGATCAATATGGGATTGATGGATTAGGTCTTACTTGGAAACAATTGATCTGAATCTTATTTGTGTTATGCAGTGCCTGGACACTATGGTGATGGGCTCATTAGAAATCCCAACGGGTGGAATGGCTACTGTCTACACAGTAAAAAGCCCAGTGGTTGCCGTTCTTCTCAGGTTAGGTGAATCTGCCGTTGACCTCTTTCTCTGTTAAACAGCCCCACCGTGCTTGGGGCTCTCCACTGCTGCTTCTCCACAGGCATGCCAACACCAGTGTCACAGATAGAGGTTGACTTTCCCTACTTGTTTTCTAAGCGAGAGATTTGTCCCTTCCATGAAAAACACCAAATGCACAGGCTTGGTGAGGGGACTAAGCAGGAGTTGAAGGATGGAACCTGCCCTCCTGAAGACAGATTGTGGGTCTTTACTGAAGCTGTGGTTCCAGGTGATGGGCTGCAACGGTGGCCGCTGCCTCGCTGTATCCCCATGTGAAGGTTTCAACCTAGAGTATCTGCCTTATGCATGTCTCTATTGGCCCACTCTCTTCTGCACTGGCCTCTTTGGATCCAGCATGGGACCCGCCATTGTGTCCCCTGCTGCTTATGTATCTTCTACAAGGACCTTGGTCCAGCCCCTCACAAAGGGGTGAGCCTCACCCATCGGGAATGCTCTATGAACCATACATCCAGTATGTCTCTCTAGTCAGGGTGAGTGCTTGCTAGCCAGCCAGCCACTGTGAGGAGGGTCACAGCAACCCAGCTCCCAATTCTGATTTTTGTAGAACTAAAGTAGACAATGGGGGAAATAGATAGAAATAAACAATCTGGCTATTTCCAAGCAGGAGTTGCTGTTCTGCTTCTCTCTGTGCCGCAGGCGCTCACGTTTGCTTGACGGTACAAACAATTAATTGTGCGGAAGTGCCATCTTGGAGCAGGAAAGGAAAGTCAGCAGCACCTCACTCCCCTGCTCTTGCTTCCAAATGCCTCCACTCTCCGTGGGCCCCAAAGCACCATGTTGTCAATGGAGAGACTCCTAAGGGCTGCTTCTCCTGGTACTCATGTGCCTGGTTTTGGTTCTTTTTTAAAGATACAGATTCCTTTGCTGCAGAACGACGTGATGGCAGGAGCACTGTAACCTCGCTCCTTTACCTAATTGCTGCCCATCATTTATACCATACTTGGCAGCAAAAGGCAGAGCTTCTCCAGCGTGTTAACAGTTGACTTACTTGGCAGGCGGAGTGTGTCAACCACAGGCTAGACCCGGGGCTTGGGGAGTCAGGACTCATTGGTTCAGGCTGGTGTAAATCAGGAGTAACTCCACTGATCTCAACAGTTACACCAGTGTAAAAATAATGCAAGTGAAGGAGAAATCAGGCTTCGTAGTGGACCTCTTCCCCCTGCCAGGTACAAGATGAACTTTACGTAGGGGCTTCTTTTCTCAGGCAGACAAGCTGCAGGAAGCAAACTTGGTCTCTCTTGCCTCTGCCCCTTCGTTTTGCCCCCCTCTGCTATCATTAAATATTAGGGTATGGGCCAAAACCCTGCCCTGTCTTCCACAGATGCAAAGTGGGGGAGAAAATCTACCTCTCTATCTTAGGTAGTTATGTGGTTCCTGTTACCGTAAATATCTCAGGGACCCTCTCCCCCTCTAACACAGCATGTTATATGGAACTAGCTGTCTCTATACTGGCTAACGCTTGAAAGTGCCCCTTTAACTTTGGTTTTATTGATAATAATAATTGTATTATATTCTTAATAGATTATTTCACAGCAGTGCACCAGGCTTCCTACAGAACAAGCAAAGGTTCAAGGTCCCTGTCTCTGGGAGCTTACAAATAGTAAAATGTGTGTGAAAGGCAATGTGCAAATCCTGGGTTAGACTGAGATGTGTGTATTTAAGATGCACCTCTTTGACATTCTTCATCCACTTCTTTACTACTCCTCCAAAACTACAATGATAATAAATAATAATTACTTCATTAACTTTGAACTATTATTGCAGCTTTCATCCAAAGAGCTCAAGACACTTTGGAAAGGTGGATAATAAATATTCTGTAAATGGGGATCTGAGGCACAGAGAGATAAATGGCCTAATTTGCAGAGGTGCTGAGCATCTGCAGCCTCCTCTTGGCGGTCGGTGGGGAGCAGTTCAAAAGTGTCTAAGGAGCACTAGTCCCTTTGAGAATCAGTAGGGCTTGTGTTCCTGAGTCATGCACGTTTGACAATCCCACCCTGTGAATAGTAGGTGCACATTGCCTCTGAAAAATCAGGCAGCATGCAGCTTGCCCAGGATTACATGGGGTGTCTGTGGTAGAGCTGGGAATCAAACCCAGATCTCCAGAGTCCCCGAGCAGTGCCTTAGTTAGGGGACTATCGTTCCTCCTCTCCTTTTCAGAGGGGGCTGCACCACTGCTCCTAAGAGGTTCCCCACAGCCTTTCTGCAGTGTGCCTTCCTGTCTGCTTTCTGCTTGCGCATAACCCAGAGCCCTGGATAGAGTCTTTCAGGCAGCTCTGTGTGTGACAGTTGCCCCCGGATGTCTGGATCCGGCTCCAGAGGCTTTTCCTTTGAACATGAGGTCTGTGCTCCTTATCCCCCAGAGAGCAGCCTCCCAGGATAACCTTGCACCTGAAGATCGTAAAATCAGTCTGTCAGCCGCTGAGCATGGTGTATGCTGGTGGTGAATGCCCAGCCCACGTACACACAATCAACAAGCTGCAGAGTTTGGATATTTTTTAATCTTTTGCAAGGATAAAGTGAAATATTTACTGCTGTTTCCCTTCCAACCCCTTCTGCTGCCCTGGAGCAATTTTAAAAGGAAACATGGAAACAGCTTCTCCAATATGAATATATTTATCTTTTTCCTCCTCCCTCTTTGCCAACAGATCTGAAAAGCCATGGGCTACGGCATTACCGAAGGACATGGGGGCTGACAGACAGTGAGTTCACTGCAGCAACATTTGCAGTCCCTTCCAATGGTGGCGGAACAAATCACATGGTCAGTGGCATTGCAGGTCATGCATGAAGTAGTGCCAGCTCCCCGAGTTGGGGGGTAAGGAGGGAAGGATGGCCAGCTGGCCTGTCACAGAACTATCTGTTTACCTTGCTTGTCTATCCATGTCTGCTCTTCTTTTTTATCCATTTCTCCATCTGTTTCTCTCTCTCTCTCACACACACACAAGCACGCAATTTGGGAAAAGGTTATCAGACCCATTCCCAACTGTATTTCTGTCCCCAGCATCAAAGCTTCCCACGTGCTGGCACTGAATGGGCACTATTGCCTCACTTCAGTTCTCAGAAGTGTGAGTCTGAGCCAAGAGGGCCCCATTCCACAGTGACAAACATTCCATGCATCCACGAGACATAAATTCAGGGCAGACTTTGTCCCCAAGAGTCCAAACTCATGGCCGAGGGCCAGCCCCTGCCCTGTGCTGCTCCACTCAACTCAATGGGGAGGCACATGAGTGTAACTGAAGACAAAAGTTTATCCCCAATTGAATATGTTTTTTGGGTGGTGAATGTGCTATGTTTTTTAATTCTTGAAAGTGTTTATCCCAAGGTTGTGAGAGGCGATGGATTAAATGTTGCATTGTGTCACTGGCTGGATTTAATCAGGATGGATCCTGAGGGGAGCAGGCAGGGCCGTGTGTAATGCTGACAAGAGTAGTTGAAGAACTGACTCTTCTAAGGGACTAGGAGACACTTGGGGCCATGCAAAGACTTCAGGCCAGTTCTTAAACCCCCACAAAGATTTCAGGACAGGTTCTGCTCTGACTTAAAAGTCGGTGGGGTTGCACAAGGTGTGAGTGAGGGCAAAAGGTAGCCTTTTTTGGTTGGAGGAGGGGTTGGGTTAGTACCTCAGCCTTTTAACTCTGCAGACCTGAAGCCAAGTCTTGTCAACCAGGTTGTAGAACTCAAATGAAAGTGAGGTTGAGGATCCCATCCCAGTCCCCAGAGAATGTCTATCCTTGTGACAAATCCACTGCACCTTCAGCATGGCAGGCTCAGGGGAGGCCAACAACTGCATTGGCAGGGCTATATAGGAATGGGCTTGGTTTCATTTGGTGGAGCAAAAAAGAACTGGATAAGTTCATGGAGGATAAGTCTATCAATGACTATTAGCCAGAATCAGGCAGGGATGTAAAACCATGCTCTGAAGTGTCCCTAGTCTCTGTTTGCCAGAAGCTGGGAATGGGTAACAGGATAGATCACTTGAAGATTACTTGTTCTGTTCATTCCCTCTTAAGCACCTGACATTGGCCATTGTTGTAAGACAAGATATTGGGCTAGATCAGTGATTCTCAAACTTTTGTACTGGTGACCCCTTTCACATAGAAAGCCTCTGAGTGCAACCCCCCTTAGGAATTAAAAACACTTTTTAATATATTTATATATTATTATAAATGTTCAAGGCAAAGCGGGGTTTGGAGTGGAAGCTGACAGCTTACGACCCCCCACATAATAATCTCACGACCCCCTGGGAGGTCCTGACCCCCAGTTCGAGAACCTCTGGGCTAGATGGACCATTGGTCTGACTCAGTATGGCTGTTCTTATGAGTCAGATAGTGGAAGCTTACACAGTGTCTCCTGGCACCATGCCTGTCTCTAGCCAGTGCTAGAATGCTTCAGTTAAATCCGCCACTGAAACTGGACCATGACTGTTGTTTCACAGCCTGAACCATTACAAACATGCTGATATCCTGGGAATGTACAATATGGATGCCCAACAAGTGGTGAAATTCATAGGGCTTGCCGCTTAAATAGATGAGCAGCTATGGAGATGACATTGACTCCAGGCTGTAACTCCCAGATGTGGCACTGATAGAGTTAATGACTTCGGAAGCATTGAAGGGTTTGCTTTACTGCTTTCCTTTGCTGAGATTTTAACTCAGAAAGGGTTCAGGGCAGATTCTCAGGCAGGCCACGGAGCAGATTTCTTGCAGGGGTCTGGAGGGCTCAGGAACGTGGCAGAGCCTTCTTCTGGCAGTGACTGTGTTGTGAAAAGGCTGTTCGGTGGCCTATGTGAAATATGTATGGTGGGTCTCAGTTCCTCTCCCATTGGATGGGTGCAAATCGACATTGCAAAGACCACCATCATCAATGACACCCTTGTATAGTAGTGCCAGCAAAAAGCCCAAGGAGTCAATGAGTCAGGGAGCTGATGTTTCTAGGATACAAAAGCACAGCATGATGCCCCCAGACTCATGTTAATGCTTCCAAATCCAGGCTGTTCACCCCACATGTTGTAGGTGGGGCTGGTAGCATCTCCTATTATTAAAGTTGCCCAACACTTTCTGTTTTCAGTTGTTTATAGTTTTGCCAAACTTCAGCTGTTTGTTTGACATTTTCCATGCTGGGTGTGTGCCTCAAGCTGATATTTTTGGAAAATTTCAGCCACAATGGTTTAGCTGTTTCTGAGAATGAGGCTAGGGGAAAATACTTTGTTTTTTTTCAATATTAAAATTCTCACATCCTTCTCTTTGGAAAGCTCTAACTCCCTCATGCTTTGGAACAGAGACTTGAAATTTGGCTGGGATTTGGCCTTTGTGTCAGGCATGTGCCTTTTGCCATCCCTGTGAAAATCTGTCCATATTTGGTCAAGTTATACGGCTTGGAAATATCAGTTTGCAGATGTTCATTAGAGACTTGATAGAGTTTAACAGCTCAGATCACCAATGATTCCATCCTCACTGAGTATGCTCCAGCCCCTCACATCTCTTAGTGTTGAGCAGACTACACATGCCCCATCTCCACAGAACAACTGAGTATGCTCCTTCCAGCCGAAGGCTACCAGGGTGAAGCCAGATGTTCCCTGCAATGATTGCTCCTGGCAACTCAGTGAGATTTGAAGTGAGCAACAAGACAGTGACAGAATATTGACTTAGGGACATGGTGACAATGTAGGGCTTTCTGAATAGCTTGGTTTGAAAGCATTACCATGAGCTGGCAGGTACCATGCTGCTTGGGTATAGAATAAAGCCAGGGAGAGCATTACACTACCATTCTCATGCAGGGAGAGGAGACCGGCAGATGGTTGTGCTAATGAGAAACATAGTCTAGGTAGGAAACGTCACTTCCCAATGTAAGGAGGGCCTGAATGAACTCTCCCCTGACAGCTAGTTGTGGAGGGGGAGAGATTTCATGAGCAAACTGTATTTACATGAACACACCTACTCTGCATAGATATCTAGCAGATGGGAGCTGTGTAGCTCCAAGTGATCAACTTTGGCTGGTGTTGGGTTACAAATCACTTTAGTACTGAATGCAGGGGTAGTGAAATGTTATCAATGTTGTTGTCTTTATTGTCTGAGAAAAGGGGAACAGAACTGTGCTAAACCTGTTCCAAATGAGGGGGTCACCCTCAGCTGAAAGGACCTTCTTAAGCCAGGGACTTGAATGCCAGACCCATGAAGGAGCAGAGAGGGGCACAGAAAAGGAAATTTTGGTTGTAGAACTCAAGAACATGAGAAGACACTGCCCCATGCATTCTGGGGTAGGTGTCCTGCTCACGGTTTTATTATGATGAATCCTGCTTGTGGCATTTTCCCTACTCAGTGTCAGGAGACTCCCCTCCTTTCAATAAAAGTTTCTTTTTTACACTCAGACCCTGCTTGCGAGTGGGGAAGTATTGCCTTTCAGAGGCGCGCAGGGGAGATGTGTAATTTTCCCACATTAGTGGGTGGGGACTCAAGCTGGTTCTGTGTTGTATTGTTGAAAAGGAACGTCTAGATATTGAACCTAGCCCTGGTTGCTGCCAGCTCCACCTGGCAGAAGGGTTATACCTGTATCCTCTCTTTCACTCTCTGTGCCTTCTGTCTTATCCCTCCTCTCTGCCACATTTCTTTTCTAATTGTCTTCGTTCATGCTGCACACGAGTGGAACAGCAAATGCTCACAGTGGGGAAGATTGAGGGAGAGAAACTGAAGTGGGGTAAAGGGCTTCAGCATCCTTCCCTCTTTAGCCACACTGCTGGGGGATTGCCAACACTGGGGCAGAGGCCCTCTGACCCCTAGAGTCTGTCTCCTCCAGTTCAAGGCAGTTTGGGGGCAGCTTGCCCTGCTGCGCTGCACCCGTTCAGTGGATACAAAGCCATGGCATCCAGTGCTATCAAGCTGGCTCCTTCCTGGAGGCACTAAATTCCAGTGAGAAATGTCAGCGTTTTGCAGAGCCATGCTCACCTCGGAGAGCTTCAGATCTCGGTGGGTGGGAGGTGGAGAAGGGAGCCTCCTAGAAAGGCTTTCTCAAGTGCCTCTTGGGATTCTTCCCATTAGGAAAGACATTTGTCTCCAAAGCACCAGGCACTGGTCTGACCAGAAGTCAGGAAGATGGGAGCTGGCTAGTCTGTAAAAACAAAAGCTTGAAGAAGTTCTGTAACACTGACTGAACTGGGAAGGGTGACCGCGAGCAAAGGGAGAGCTGGAAGACATGAGTGTTAAGAGCCAGGGACGCTGAGACGACTGTCTTTAGAACAGGGCCTGAGCTAAGAGGCTGGGGAAGCAAACTGGCCAAGTCAAAGCTGGACCAGTTCAGTGGCGTGCAGAGGCAGGACTTAATGCTGCTGGGCAGTGCAGAGGCTGGAGAAGAGGGGCAGGTGTTCAAGATGGTGCCACCCTATAACCCATTCTCGGTCTCCCATAGGTGCTCCTCGGTGCTCTGTAACACACACTTACTGGTCATATGCATAGAGCACCACTAACCCCAGCTCTGAGACAAGCCTGTGCCACCTGCCTGTGCCAAGAGGAGGGAAATAATCATGCTGTAAGGGTGACTGGCAAAGGAGAGCATCTGTGGGCAGGAGTGGAGGAGAGGTGGCTCTACTATGCCGGTCTGAGTAGGTTCTCATCTAGGCCAATGAATGACTAGAGGCAACACAGCATTCAGTAGCTATGTGTGTGTGGCTTCAGGGTGGTAAGAGGTGAGCATGTGCTGGTTAGCGTAGGGCAGCAGAATCCCTATCACCAGCCTCGGAGGAGGGGTTCTAGGTAATGGCCCCAGGATTAAGAGTGGGCTGTATTTGGAATCCTGATTCTGTGTACTACAGAGGAGCAGCTCTGTCGAATGGGACCCTGGTGAGAATGCTCCCTGCTGCCCAAGCTGTGCAGACAGCATGTTGGATGTGGTGCAAAGGCTTGCTAGGAGGTGAGCTCAGGTTACTGGCTACACTAGCCCCTGCCATTGCCTGGGAGAATTGTGTTGGAGGTAAAGGATTTTTTGAGGTGCTACAGGCTCTAGACAGTGCATTTATCTTGACCTAGCACAGATGGATCCAAAAACCACGTTCCCCACATCTAACATGTGCATGTATGTGTTAATAGGCAGAGACAGAGAGATATTAATTAAAAACGCTGTAGGCAACCAGAGAGTGGAAAATAAAAACAACCCAAAAACTCCTTGAAGAATGATATTTATGTCCTAAGTTGTAAAACTAGTCAAGCTCCCCAAAGACATGGCAGTAACAGAATCTAGCTGTTGGAACCCAGAGACTCATTGTTCTGATTTAATAATTAATGTGGAGTTAATTGAGGCTTTCACTGAACTGAAACAGGATAAAAGAAACCTGCCAGTCTGGATGCGATGCTTTCCCTGAGAACAAGTTCATTCTGTTCCCCTGTGACCGTCCCCTCCCCCTGCCACTCTCCCCCTTGCCTTCTCCTCCCCTAAATGGTATGGGAGTGTGACCACTTCTGTTCTTCCACACTCAGGACAAGCTGGGCAAGGAGGGCAGCAGTGGAGGCATTTATGGGGTGGGGAGGAGACAGAGGCAAGTCTGTCAGTGAATGAAGCTTTCCTCCTTATCTCTCTTGGGTCATTGTTTGATATGGATTTTCCATACTTGCCCTGACTTGGGAATCATTGAGCCATGCACCAGCCACAAAGGATGCTTCCAAAAGAGAGTGAGAGAGAGACAGACAGAGAGGGAGATGCGAGAGAAGCTGGCTCAGTGCTTGGTTTAACGAAGCAAATAATGACCCAGGTTTATCAACTACAGTGAAAAGCTTTGGCAATGGGAATCCCACAGGATGAATTCAAATCAGAATGCCTTTTATCTCCTTAGAGGCTGGGCTGTGCGTGGGAAAACAAACGTATTTGGCCAGCACCTTCGAAAATGGCAGGATTATGGTAGCAAGGTGAGATTCAGCATCTGTTAGCTGAATCCTCCCGCTGAAAGGCCAGCAGATCACCCCATTGTGACACAGGACATATCAGATACTGCATTGGATCTGAGACCACCTGAAAGGCCAGGTGTCATGGTTCACAGCCCACTGAAGTCAACAGGAGCCTTTCACTGGCTTTAGTGGGCTTTGGGTCAGGCCCTGATAACCATTCTTTATTACACTCCTTGGAATGTAACAGTGTCAAGAGGAGCAGGAACTGCCAGGACAGCTAAACCTCAGGCCAAACCTGCTCAGAATTGTGCCCTATACACTCCCCACCTTGGACTGCCCTGGACGTGAGTCATTGCAGACTGCGGTTCAGAGGCCTGCTGTATTTCTGTGCCTTAGTGTAGTGATGAGACAGCCCAACTTATTTTAATTTCCTCCTCCTGCTGCTCCTCTCTCCCCATCCGCAGGCGGCTCTTCTTGCTGCTCTAACCAGGTCTGTTTTTTTCCTGTTTAAAATCAGCAGCCTAGTCTCTAGAGATGCTGAGCACCCACAACACCAGCTAAAGCTGATGGGAGGTGCAGGTGCTCAGCACCTGTGCAAACCAAGCCCTCAGCCTACTGCTGACCCTCCTGGTCCCCTCACTTTGGCTCCCATGAGGGTGCTACTTTTGAGTGTACAGCTTGCATATCCCTGGGGGGTGGCTCTGGCGATAGCTGAGCCTCCAAGTTCCATTTAGGCCTGTTAAATAAGATGTAATGTGGAAGGCACAGGAGCCCCAAGGGACTGTTCTGAACTTGGGTCTAAAATTTAGTTTGTTTACTTAGGAGATTTGGCAAGGGGGCAGGGAAGAGTTAATATTTGGATTGGGATTTTGGATCTAAACTGGATATATATATTTTTAATTAACTTTGATAAATAGGCGAAGTCTCCCCCCACCACTCACACACACACACATTTGAGGGTGTTTCTTTTCCCTCCCCCCCCCATCCCATTGCTCAAGTGGATGATTATGAAGGTCAGTTAGCCAGTGGTGCCTGGCAGACTTACCCCAGCAGTGCTGACCTTGGGTTCATATCCCCCGCCCCCTCCCCTTGCACTGCTGCTTTCAGTTTTCTAATTAAGGTCTTTTGTGCATTGCCTCCCTTTGCACTTTCAGCCGCCAGTCATTCCCTCCTCCAGCGTATGGCAGAGGGGGAAGGGGAGGCTCCAGCATTCATTCTGCCATGAGACTCCCATTCAAGCCCTGCTGCTCTGGCTGCAACCAGGATTATATTGGAGATGGGGGAGGGGAGGCGCTAGCCTTTATCCATTTTCCCTTTAGTAATTGCTCTTCAGCTACTGCCTCCCAAATGGACCTTTTTAATTTGCTTCCTTTTGTTTTTCTAGGTCCACACAGCACAGCCCTGAGGAAGGCCCCAGGCTGGAGAGCCAAGAATGGGCAAGGCTGAGCTCTTACATCACTGATGTTGGAGGGTAACACTAGCAAAGACAAGGTATGTGATGCCCCCCTCCCTGACTCATGGGTTCAGAGCCATCCTTTGGGCACAGCGCAGCAGTGCTCTAACACAAACTGGTGCCTTTTCTCTTACCATGTAGTGGACATATTGCACACACTGTCCCTAGAGCACAGATCTCAAGATCCCAAAGAAGAGGCATCACTGGAGACAATGAATTGGTGCTTTAATCCCTATGCCCTAGTTAGAGGCATATTCTCGTCAACCCTGAACAAACCTTCTTTCATGTATTATCTACTTAACTTCCGCAAGGCCAGCCTACCATGCGCATTCAGGGATCCACCATGCTCTCTACAGTGCCTGGCTTTGCACCACAAAACTTTAATGGAGCAGGAAGACATTGCAAGCAGTTAGATGGTGATTTGCAGCTGAGAGAGGCTGAGTATAGAAGGAGGCTTCTCTGGGAAGGCAAATGCTGATATACAGTCTCTTGTTTTGAATCTTGGCTGTGGTGATGTGCAGGACTTACACAGAAACTGACCGTGGCATGGGGCACGCTGCTACTTGGACAAGTCTGCCCCAGGGTCTGGCAACCGAACCAGGTAACATAGCCTGGAGAACTGTGGGTCTGTATCAGAGCCACTTTCGTTGCCTGAAAGGATTAAAGCCTAGCACTGTAGTCATGTCTTAAGGTAAGATAGTCTGATCCTACATGCCTTACTCACATGAGAAGGCCTGTTAGAGGCAATGAGGCTGCTCAGGAAAGCCAGAGCCAAGGGTGTTGTCTCCTGAGTGATATAGTAACAGGAGCATGTAGCAGAGCTGTAAAATTATTTATACGTTACTAGTGGTAACCTGTGAAATATTCAGACTTGGGCAGTGGTGTTTGGGCTTAGGTCCTCTGTAGGCTGCGTCCACAGGAGGGTAACATGATCGCTCTCTCATCTCTGTCAGGCACAGACTGACACACAAACAGACACACTACGCACGACCCATATCACTCTCTGACATGCAAATAACACCCTCCCAATGCACATGACCCCCACCCCAAAAATGCACATGTTCCTCTCCCTAGCCAAGGAGGACTAGACATGAATCCCCTTGAAAATCATCAGTGCCTCCCTGAATATAGACTAGAAGGGGCTGTGGAGCAGGTAGGAGTCCTGAACTCAGAACCAACAAGTGCCCCCCCACTAGCCCAGCCTGAGCCTGCTGGGCTTGGTTCAGTGAGTCTGCCATTATACTTTTGTCTAATGAATAGAAACAGCTTTGTCAGGTTTCAAGTCCACCCCCCCACACCTTTTTTTGGCAGCTAAATACGTTTGAAGGGCAGAGCAGTCCTAGTCTAACAAGTGAGGTTTGCAGGAATTTATGATGTGTTGTGTCTTTATTGCCTGTACCAGCTGGCAGCGGGGTCTGAGGGGATCCCTCGGCACACTTATCTCTCAGTGAACTTAACTTTGCTGGCACCAGCCGTAAGGTACTCACGCCAGGCCAGGAAACACACAGACACAAGAGATTGTTGTTTTTTCCCTCCCATTGCCTGCACTTGGGGGAACCCAGTCAGCAGCGTGTTCAAGTGAAAACACATCAGCAGGCAGCATGTTACAGAGGGTAGAAAAGGGGCTGCGTGGAAATGAGATGAGGCAGAGGAAGGAACAAGAGGAACGGAAGCGGAAGATAATCACATGATCCCTGATGGTCATATGACCATGATAAGTGCATGCATGGAGACACATTGTAGTTCACTGCATACTTATTTTTTTAAAGGGTATTTTTCATCTGAGGTGACACAGCTTGTGTAGATCAGAGAAAAGAAGAGTGTAAGTGAGAAGGTTTTGATAGCATGGCCTCCAAGGGGCATCTGAACTGCTGGTCATGGTGACACTGCTGAGAACACTGCCCTGGAAAAATTACAGACTTGAAATATGCTGAACTCTTGGTGCTCTGAGGCACTTGATTTCTTGTGGCTGTTTTTGTTTCTGGGTTTGGTATTTTAAAAAAAAATCTCACCGGTTCTTCTAAAATGGAGTGTTCTGTCGATTCTGTGTTGCAGAGGGCATGTCCCAAAGTGCTCAGCATTGGCCTAACTCATTGAAATCAACCTGATTTCAGCAGGAAGAGTTAGGCCAGAGCCCAGCTCCTCTGAAAACCCTGGTCTTCATCTGCAAGTGTATATCAAACATTCAAGACCCTCCTGTCATTCAGAAACCAACCTGAGGCCAGAACCACAGAAGTTAGTCTAGTGCTCAGACCAAAGGAATGGGAGTCAGGACTTCTGGATTCTGTTCCTGAATCACTTTATGACCATGTGCAACCCACTTAATTTCTCTCTGTCTCAATTTATCCATCTGTTAAATGGGGATAGCAATATATAACTACCTCTCATAGGTATGACAGACAGCTTTTAAACCCTTAGAGAAAGAAAGCTAGAGAAGGGCAAAGTATTAGTTGCAGATTCACTTTTCATTAATTATTACATATTATAATTAATGTTGCTGTTTTGTATTATGCACAGGGGACAGAGATCAGCATGTTGCTCCGATCCTCAGAATGCTGGTGTATGGGAATCTGTAACAGAACTATAGTTTCTCTTTAATTTACTTTGAATATTGGGAAAAGATTCGGTACGATGGCTCTGATTCTCCCTGGTTGTGTACCTTGTGTTCACAGATATACCTCTGCTACCCAATCACACTTACACTAGTGGTAGAATTTTACACCTTGTTTGTACTGGTGCAAACAACTATGTGAGGGGCAAACCAGTGGAGAATCAGGCCCAATATTTTATTACAGACATGTAATAAAATAAACATCAAAGGATGTTTGATGGATTCATAAGGTGAAGAGTGGATGAAATGAGGCTTATACTTTGACAACGTAGCCTGCATTCACACTCATTTTTTGTAGAGTGGTGCAGTCCACAGGGATTCTGACTCCTAGCATGCAATGCTTCTTCTTGATATACATGGAGTCCAGGAGTTTTTGTGGGCTGGACTACTGAAATCAAGATGAAGCATTGCATGCTGGGACATGTAGTCTCCCTGAGACAGAATTCCACAACTACAGATGAGCGTAGCTGCATTCGGCCCAATTTTGTGCACACTGGGTGCAACTCTTGGGGCTCCAAGCAGGTTGGCCAGGTGGCCCACAAAGGGGTCTCCCTGCTCTGTAGGAGGTTCCTTGGGCACTGCCAAGCGAATGTAAGAGCCCCTAAGAGAAAAGCATTGATTCTGCTATGTTTTATAAGAAAACTGGTACATAAACCAAATGAATCTCAGATCCAGCTGGAGCGGGAGCTGTGAAAGCCAAGGAAGGCAAGTGGTGCTGGAAAATGAGCCCTGGCTGGGGAGATTTATTAGAGAGAGAGAGAGAGAGAGAGAGAGAGAGAGAGAGAGTGTGTGTGTGTGTGTGTGTGTGTGTGTGTGTGTGTGTGTGTGTGTGTGTGTGTGTGTGTGTGTGTGTGTGTGTGTGTGTGTGTGTGTAGCAGCCATATATAGCCCAGGTGAGGAAATGAATGTAAATGACAGGGAAAGTATTTTTTTTCTTTAATGAGAAAAATAAAAAAACACAGGAAAACCCAGGGTAGCATGCTACAGGAGCTGATGGAGTCAGCCAGGCCTGAGGCACAAACAAAGGACACACCTGGGCTCCCAAGGTCTTACCTTGACTCTCGCCTGTTGTCTCCCTGTAGGAGTGGAGCTGAAGGAGGGAAATGGCTCGCAGGCTAATTCTCCCCCCTGGGGTCTCAAATCCTAAGGCCACCCTGAGGGCGGGTGCGCGTCACAGAAAGACAGCCAGAGCTGCGTCAAACCGAGGGAGAATTTAACAGGAACTGCAACACCCTAAAGGAAAATAATAATAATAATAATAATTAATAAAATCTCCCATCCATTAGAGGAACCCTCACCTGCCTGCCTAAGAGAGGAGACTAGGAGCTGATGGTAGTGCAGGATGCAGGAGCAAACTAACCCAGTGAATTAGTCTTAACTATAGTGAAAACAGCGCTTGTGTAAATGAGGACCCTGAGGACCAATAACTAAGCTGTAAAATGTTACAGGAGGGAAGTAAGTCAGGACTATAAACCTGGAAAGTCAGGACTGGGTAGCCAGGATCTGGAGCATAAAACAGGCGAGATTAAAGGATGACGAATGAGGAGCTGTGGAGGATGGCACGCATGCTGGTAGGGATTCTAATTCCTGTGGCCTAGAGACAGGCTTGTTCCTCTGAGTATTGCAAGGGACTGAAAAACAATGGAGGCGCACGCTGAGAACTTGCAGGGAGAGGGGGAGAGCAAGCAATGGCTGATAAATAAAATAAGGGAATATAATCAAATCAGCATTGAGTGTCTTTGATTTAGGAGGACACCAATGAAAACAGAAGGGGGAGAGGTAGGCAGGGTTGGAGCTGCTGCCTGATGAGGCTGTGCCTTGAGTGAGATATAGTGCAGGCCCTAAATTATCATCATCATTATTTTTTGGCTGGACCATGTTGTGGCATCAGTACCAATTTACACTCTGGGTGAATAGCACTTACTACAGTCTTGTCTTCATAAATTGTGCATTGTCCTTATTTATTTGCAACTCCATCCCGACCCACTCCTCCTCAGCCCCCGCACACTCCCTCCTCCCTTCTACGCCCAACTGAGATGGCGTGTCTTTGCTTGTCATTCCGGAGCTGACATTTCACCCCAGGGGAGGGTCTCCAGCCACATTTTTCTCTCTTTCTCCTTTCAGGGAGTAGGGAGAGGGGAAGATCTTCAGAACGTTTCCTTTCCTGTTGGAAGGATATAGCACGTGCATAGATGGCGAGGTTGACACCACTGCTGCTGGGTCTGCTGGGAGCACTTTGAGCCATATGACTGACTGATACTTGCATGGCATTGCTAGTCTCTATTACGCAGCTAGGAGTGCCTGGTCTATGTTGGCCATTTTGAACATCTGAGACAAAGTCTCCTTACTGTTGCTATGTAGGACAGAATGAACTAGGGGAAGAACGGTATTTAGAAGTCAGTACTTCCATCTTGTCTTTCTGTCCATATTCGATAGGCAAAGTCCCCTGCCAAAGCACCAGTGTCACAAGATATGTCCTCAAAACTGTGTTGAGGCAGCCACAATAGCACATAGAAGCAGGTCAGCTATTTTCAGTGTATCCTTAGGCCGGCAGTGTTCAAGCTTCTTCACAGAATGGACAACACGCTAAGTTGAGAAATTGTCTCATAGGCCACCTGCCCTCCCCCAACATCCCTGTGTCAACTACAAATAAAAGGATTTGATCTAGTTTTACCACCATGTTATCAGCAACAGTTTGAGAACTGCTACTTTAGGCAACTGCAAGATACTGAGAAGTGACCAGCTAATATTCCTTGCTTCTGTGCTGTATCGAAAGAGCTGCATGGGCCACCTTTACTGTGAATAGGATCCTATGAATAGGAAGGGTCCATTTGATCAAGTTTCCTAAAGCATCCTTTCTCTGTGCATTCCCAGAGGGGTGCTTCATTCTGCAGAAAATAGGATTTTGTGCCAAGAAGTGTGGTAGAGACATTGGAAGAGCAGAAAAGTAAGACAATTTTAAATATCTGTACATCAAAACAGAGGAAGGTAGGACACAAGTCTGAGCCTTTTCAAAGCTTGTCCTGTGGGAAGGGAGTGAAATCTGGACAGTTGAGAAGTCCTATACTATAGAACTCCATGGATCCAAACAACAATATTATTCAGGTGAACAAATGCAGATGAGGAGCAAAGTTCCCCTGAAGTGTCAAGAGCCCATCCCCACAGATTTAAAGCAGTGGAAGCAGGTGCTGGGTCTCTAACCTGGTAACTGTCATTCAACACCTCATCCCTCTTCTCCTCCCTTTGCTTGATTAGAAGGTTGTCTTATTTGCCATTTTGGCATGCGCAATTAACCCCTTGGGTTTGGGAGAGGGAGAGGAAGGCAGGAGGAAGAGGCAGAAGCTCATTGAATAAACTATTTCCTGGTTCCAGGAAGGCTTCCACTCAGGCTCAGCTGGTGAGCTTTCTAGACTAAAGATGGAGACATGTCAGATCCTGATGCCGTTTTTTCTTCCTGTCCCATGTAACTTCTCTTTCCTGCCTCTGTAGTCAGCAAGATAACAGTCTAGGCTGACGGTTATAGACAGTGCATGAAGCAATTTCCCTAGCGTCTGGTATTGTATCAGACAGATGCTGTACAGTTTACTGGCTCCTCTTTAGAGATGTGACCCCCCCACACCAAGCTCGTCTCGTTTTTTCTGTCTCCTACTGAAGACTGAGAACTTAACATGTGGAAGCCAGTAGCTAGTCATCCAGTACAACAAGCAGAAAGGAGCCAGTCCAGACGTGCTAACGCTGTTCCTGACACGTCCATCTTTATAAAAGGCTTTGAAAGTATACAATCAAAGGGGACGCAAACTGAGTCCAGCGTAGAGCTAGCATAGCAGAAGTCCTCTTGTCTACCATACAAGGAACCAAGGTTAGTGAGGCTCCTGGGGGCCCCTCAGTGGGAGAATAGAGAATATGACTTCAACAAGGGAGAAGAGAGAAGTGGTCTTGCTGTGCTTCTGTTCCAATTATCCATTTATCATCTGATCCAAAAAAAGTGGGGAGGGTTGACTTGTGTCTATGTGTGTTGCAGGAATAAGGTGAGCCTACTAATGTGTGCTGTTCTTACTGCTGGCCTGAGTTATTGCTATAGGTCTCCTACCTGATGGGGGTCTCGTTTTTATAGCTAAAGGTCTTGAATTTGAAGCCCACCATGTCGGCATGATACCAAAGGCCAGGGCTTGCTGGTGACTGTAATGTCACCTGCATGGTGTACAGTATGTTGGTTTTTTTTTCTAAATGGCATTGATAGTGTCCTGTCTTCCAAGCAGGAGGGAAATGTCCTGGCTATAACAGCTAGTTGAGAAAGGAAGAAGGAGGAATATTGATTTGGGAAACTAATAAGATCAGATCCTTATCTGGGGTAAATCGGCATTGTTCCATTGACTTCCATTAAGACTTCAGCTGACTTCCATTAAGACCGTTTGCACCAGTTGAAGATCTGGCCCATAAGCAGAAAGTTCCCAGCCCTTGCTATTTGCTCCCCCTAAGAATGAGATACATGCTCTGGAGGTTTTTTTTTAAATAATTATTTATTATTAATCAGATTGCCTCAATCCACCTGCGCTTTACAGCTGACATTATTGCCTCCAACACAGGATATACTCACTCCTCTCACACATAGACTGGTCTCAAGGACCTCCTCTCTGATTTATTTGGGGTGCAGCCAGATGGCTTTGTAGAGGGGCTGAGGGACGGCTGCATGGCATGAGGAAGCCAGCAACGACCCAGGGGTTCCAGTATGGCTTGCCTGGTAACATGAGCTATGCTCAGATGGTCTGGAAGCAAGTCTGTGTGGATGTTGTGTCTGTGAACCTCTGGGTGCTTTCATTGCTCTCAGCCTACAATGGTCCCAAGAGCAAAACAGGGAACTTAAATTATTGCACTAAGACTTCATGTCAAGGGTCAAACCCAGGCCCCCAGGCAGTCTGAATGAGTGGGCTGTGTGCAAGGGTGTTCTGTGGAAGCCAGGGAGGTGGAATCCTTCTCACTAGGCTGTGGAGCTGATCTGAAAGCCTCTGGGCTGCAGGAGTCTCCCTGTCTACTATGCCTTCCCCCCACAAGGGGAAGTGGGTTGGAATGATGTCTGTGTAATCATCTGTCCATTGACCATGTGCTTGCCACTGCTCCCACCCTCACCCACCCAAGAGCCCTCTGTGTGAATGGAGCCCTCTGTGTAGGGTGACCGTATTTCCCAAAGGGAAAATGGGACACCTCCACCCCGCTTGGAACTGGCCCTTGCTTGCCCCCTTCCCTGCCCCCTGCATGGGGCTGTCATCGCTGCTCCTCCTGCCCCATGTTCTCAGCGAGAGACTCGCTGCACAAGACACCTTGCTCCTGGTGAGCTTCCACAGGCACAAAGAGCGCTCCGTGAGCTCAAGAGGAAGAACCTGGGCAAAGCGAAGAGCACTCGATCCCACTGAGGTTAACTCAGTGTGAACTGAAATGACTGCATTTGGCATGTAGGTCCCACCCTGATGGGCATCCTCGCCCCAGGAACACCATAGATTGGATTAGACAGACTACTTCCTTATGGGCCCAGGTATTCTGCATCTGGGAGTAAACATAACTAGAATAAGAAAGCTCCCCTGGCCACGTTCTGCACCTGGTTGGTTGTACTATCCTGTGATCAGCGGAAACAATTCCTCCCCCGGCCCCACCCCGCCTTTGTAGGGACCAGCTGATGCACTTATGAGGCTGGCAGGAGGGGAAGTTGAGAGGTTTGCCTATATTTGGAACCTGCAAAGACTTAATGAAAACAGAATAAATGTTGTATAAAGAGCTGTGGTGCAAACTGGGGCAGAAGGGTGAGGGAAGTGGCAGAGGAGGGGGCGATTTTTTTAATCAGGAGGTGGTAGAATTCATGGTACCCTGTGGAATCACTGGTGTGGGACCTTCATTCTCATCTCCTCTGTAAGAGGTTTGTCTCTCTGGATCCCTTCCTGTTGCTCTAAGGCCATAGTGATACCACAAATCGTGGGCCAGATTTTCTCACTGCAGAGTAGGGTCATCCACTTGCACACAATATATTATGAGACTGTGGGTTAGACTGTGCGGGTGCACAAGGGCGATAGAGGATGCTGGGAACTCTCTTCCCCACGCAGTCCCAGTCCGTGCATGCCTATCCCACAACTACTGTACCGGGGAGTCTGGCCCAGGCAAACATGGAACCCTAAGGCACAATGGCTCTAGGAACAGCTGCTAGTGTGCACAGTCCTCTTCCTCCTCTTTTCCCACCCACTCAATGTCAGTAGTGACTTAGGGACACAGTTTTGCCCTTGGTCCCTCCCTGCAGTAACACGAACTAATAGCCAACAGATAGCAATAAAAGTGATCTTGTTTCCTGAAAGCTGAATCACCTGCCAAAGCTGAGGAACAAGCAGTTCCTTAATTTTGATTTTCTGCCTGTGGTGGGGGAGTGGAATTAAAATTCCAGGGAGTACTCACATCCTCCCGCTCCCCCACGGATCTATTCCTATTCTCCCAGGCACTGAGTAATGGAAACGTTTGGAACTTCATTGCTTGCCATGTGATTCTGCAACAAACAAATAAAACAGCAACAAAACCACCCTCCATCAGGCCCCATGCAGAGCCGCTGGAATTCACACACCACCTTCCTCTGACCCAGCTTTAGTAGTGTTCTGGGATCTGTGCAGCAGCACACTAGCATCCTGAGTTGCCTTGCTAGTTTTCCCCAGAGGGACTTTCCTGTTACAGGCTGTGGTGGAAGGGGGTCCACCAGGAGTCCCTGTTGCTAACCCATAGGAAAGTGGACACAACTTCAATTCTCGCTAAAACCATGAGCTCGGACAAATATGGAGGAAATAACAACTTGGCAAGGGCTGTTAGTTGGTTTGGAGAGACGTGGATTCCCCCTCTATCCAAAAGGAAAACAGCCAATTTTAATTCTCTTGTTGCAGGGTTTTTCACGTACGTCTGTTAAGCCAATGTCAGCCCAGAAATATGTGACTATTTAAAGGTCTGCAGATCTTTCGGTTTGTTGGTTAAGCTTGCATCCTGAGCGTGTATTAAAGGGATCAGAAATACTCTTGGGGCCCCTGTCTTGCACAGTCTCACACACGTTGATGTCAGTGAACTACTCATGTGCAAAGGAAAGCACGTGTGTAAGCATTTCCAGGATCGGGGCCTAGGAGTCTCTTTGATTTCCTTGATCAATGCTATAAGGTGCTTGTGCTGCTAAGTAAAACTTCTTATGGGAAAAAAATGGCCATGCATGTCCAAAAGCCAAACTTTTAACCTCAGTGTCACAATTATTAACATTTTTTCTTACAGAATCTCAAATGTGATTAGACCAGATTAATTATTTAATTTTAGTAATCATTACGGATTCATCACTCATCCACTTTTATTCCTAAACCATACTGAATTCCTGATCCCACAAATGCTTACATCCATGAATAGCTCCATTGAACTCAATAGTCATGTAGCATTAAGCCCATGTGGAAGTCTTTGCTGGATTAATCAATTAACATTGATTCTGCAAACATGAATGTTTGCATGTGAACAGCTTTACATGCGGGGTCAGTAGTCAACGGGACTGCTCATGTGGGAAGTCACTTGCATGCATAAGCGTTTGCAGGATTGTGGCCATTAACGAACTCAGTGGCCTTACTCATGTGCTGAAAGTTAAGCATAAGGGTAAGTCTGCAGGGTCGTGACCTAAATGAGGGAGGGAAGAAGCATTTGAAACCAATTAACTTTTTTTGTATTTATTCAATTTTTTAGTTTTTATGATTGAAAATTGGCCCAGGCTAAATTGTTTTTGCTCTTTTTTTTTTTAACTGATTTCAGAAAAATTCTCTTAGGCTGGAAAGACACAAGGAAATGTCGTCCTCTCAACACCTACTGTACAGACAGAGTCCCTCCAGAATCTCTGTCTGGATTCTCATTGCAGGGATTACAGGATTAGCACCCTAGTTAAATAAAATATGGGGACTTCCCTTTCTTAGAAGCATACGGTATTGGCCACTGTCAGAGCATGGTACTGGATTTGGACCAATGATCTGATCCAAGATGGCAAATCCTCTGCTCCTGTACACTAAAGTTCTGTCCAAAGCAAATGTTTTACGGCCAAGTTATAAATACCTAAGAATTTGGGCTTCTAACTGAAATGCCAACAGACCATTCAAACTCTCTGGCATTGTGACCAGACACTCTACAATACACACCAGGATTACAGGGTGTGTCCCTGTGCTTGGTTTATGGTGCTGGTCTGACCCATTTGGGTTGCTGAGTAGGGATTTATGCATTGCCTATAGCTGACCCAAGAGAGGAGATGGGATGCTCAGAATGCCAGGAAACAACATTGCCCACCATGGCACCCCTGTGCTGATGATGATGACGGCAATTGTGGTGCTCTTACTCTGGCCATGAGGACAGGTTCGTGACATGAACCTATCACCTTTCCCTCTGGAGTCTGAAGGACTCTGTTTATCTGTAGATCTGGCAGGCAAACTTCTCCCTGCTGCCCTCCTGATGACCTTAACCTGATCCAGAGGAGCCACCCCTTGCAGGGGTCAGAGATAATTCACATAGTATCCATGCTGCGTCTTTCACGATGAGTGACTGCTCTGGGATGATGAATGGTGTGGGGTCCAGTGGTGCGCTAACCCCTGGGAACTATGCTGAGGATACCAGACTCATTTTATCTACGGGAACGGCTTGCAGAGCTGTTCAGCCCCGTTTTGTCTCCAGAATATACAGCGAGTCCCCCCAAAGATCTCAGCATTTCCCTGACACACGTGGAGAAGGAAAGGAGGTTGAGAAGTATTTGCAGTTCTGTAAAATTTATTAGCACAATGGATAACCTCTTTAATTGATAGGCCACATTAAATCTCTTTTTTTTCAGAAGTTTATAATGTGGCAGTGACATTTTGCTGACACTTGGCATGCAAAGGCTCATCTTCATAGCAAACCTTTTCTTTTCTTTCCTTTTTAAAAGATAGATTTCTAAATGATCTTCTTGGACCTCCCCTCCCCAGCTCCCTCCTTCAAGTTATAGTTCCTGGCAGCGCTTTGCCGTGAGCAATTGCTCACAAAGATTCTGAGCTCTGCCCTTTTTTTTTTATATATACTAGCAAGGGCTGTGTCCCAGCATCCTTCTGGAATTTAACAAAAAAAAAAGGGAAAAGAGAAAAAATAAAGTCAGTTTCTCATGGTTTCATTTGAGTAAGAAATAGAATGAAAGATCATTCAAGGGCCTAAGCAGAAATTTCTGCAGTGGTGTCTCCTATGTACACCTCTACCCCGATATAACGTGACCCAGTATAACACAAATTCGGATATAATGTGGGAAAGTGCTGGGGGGGCGCCTGTGCACTCCAGTGGATCAAAGCAAGTTCGATATAACGCGGGTTCACCTATAACGCGGTAAGATTTTTTTCCTCCCAAGTGCAGTGTTATATTGGGGTAGAGGTGTATCTCCTGGAGACTCCTGGGGGAAATCCACCTCATTGTAGAAGAGCCTATGCACATTTACACACACCAATTGTACTGCTTACTTATACCAGTATAGTTAAAATGGTACAACCCAGTCATATGGACGCACTAGGGAATAAGCTATATTGGTATAAACCACCTTTACAGCGGTTTTGCTGTGTCCATATTAGGGGTTGTACCAAGTATTGTGGTTTTAAAAACAAAAATCAGACCCCCTAACCGAATGGTTCTAGTGGATAGATACATGTAGACTAGCTCTAAGAGGCAAGGCCAGGGGACCTTCCTAACTGCAAAGGTTTCTCAGGCAGCTGAACGGATGCAGTCCCGCTGTGCAAGGAAGAGGGCTGGATTCCAGGAACCACTTGCAGGGTATGCACTCCTGGCATGGTGCAGATCTCAGTGCTGGGGAGGGGGGGTTCCCTGCACTGCTGTGCACATGGGTGGAATATGCATGGATGGGTTGAGGGGATGAGGCCACAGGATTTGCTGCTGTAAGGATCCTCCAATCCGGGGCGGCTCTAGCTTTTTTGCGCCCCTCCCCCCTGAGGTCGGCAGGGAGGCTGCCTTCGTCAGCGTGCCTGTGGGAGGTCCCCAGTTCCACAGATTCGGCGGCTTGCCTGCGGGAGGTCCGCAGGTCCTGCGGCTTCGGCGTACCCACCGCCAAACTGCCGCTGAAGCCACAGAACCAGCAGACCTCCCGCAGAAATGCTGCCGAAGGCTGCCTGATTGCCGCCCTTGCAGGGACTGGCAGGGCGCCCCCCGAGGCTTGCCTCCCCAGGCTGGCGCTTGGAGCGCTGGTGCCTGGAGTGGCCATTGCCTCCAGTCCTTATCCCCTAGGGGGCCACATTGGCAGGATGTCAAGCTAAATATTTACAGCTTAGGGTCTCAGTGGTATGTATGACCTTGCATAGGTCCTTTGTACTGAGGAGGTGAATTTCACTGTAGGGCGTGAACCTACAGCCCTTACTCAGGGCTTGTCTACATCACAAAGTTGCAGCGCTGGTGAGGGGGTTACAGCGCTGCAACTTAGGAGGTGTACACATCTGCAGGGCATCACCAGCGCTGCAACTCCCTGTTTGCAGCGCTGGCCGTACTCCCGTTTTGTCTCGGGTGTAGAGGATCCAGCGCTGGTGATCCAGCGCTGGTAATCAAGTGTAGACACTTACCAGCGCTTTTCTTGACCTCCGTGGAATAAGCAGGTATCCCAGCATACCTGAGGAAGCATCTCTGGTAATCAAGCAGGTCTCCTTCCCCGCGGTTTGCTCCGGTGTTCTCCGAATCCCCCCCCAAGCGGGTCTCCTTCCCCGCGGTTTGCAGGGGGGTTCGGGGAACGCGAGAGCAAACCGCAGGGAAGCAGGTCTCCTTCCCCGGTTTGCTCTCGCGTTCCCCGAACCGCCGAGCAAGCAGGTCTCCTTCCCCGCGGTTTGCTCTCGCGTTCCCCGAACCCCCCTGCAAACCGCAGGGAAGGAGACCTGCTTGCTCGGGGGTTCGGGGAACGCGAGAGCAAACCGCGGGAAAGGAGACCTGCTTGCTCGGGGGTTCGGGGAACGCGAGAGCAAACCGCGGGGAAGCAGGTCTCCTTCCCCGGTTTGCTCTTGCGTTCCCCGAACCCCCCTTGAAGCCGCCCAACAGCGCTGCAGTGTGGCCACATCTAACACCACTTGCAGCGCTGGTTGCTGTAAGTGTGGCCACTCTGCAGCGCTGGCCCTATACAGCTGTACTAATACTGCTGTAACAACCAGAGCTGCAAAATTGTAGATGTAGACATACCCTCAGGCAAACCCACTGAAGTCAATAGGTGTTTTAGCTGAGTGAGAGCTGCATTGCCAAGCCCCTTGTTCCCCCTGTGTGCAGGCAGTTGCCCTGGAATTCCCCAGTTATCTCATTCCGACTTTAATTACCAGTTAGAGCAGGGGCAGCACCCTGCCCCAGGCCAGCAGGATTCTTATGTTGGGGTGTGTTCAGGCAAAATCCCCTTAGCTTTCACTGGAAGGTTTGCCTGCTTCAGGATGGCGTACGCAAGCACTTAGCAGCCTTTTCGTGCTTCTGTAATTCCAAACAGCTTAAGTTTTAGTAATAAAATGTTGCAGGCAATTGGCCCACAATATGGATTAGGCCCCTTTAGCCCTTTAAAAAGACATTAATAAAATTTAAATGGCAGAATAATTTTATCATTTGAAAATTGGTACCGTGTACCTGAAATAACTTTTTTATGGTGGTTATTAATCCAGTAACCATATGAGGTTGAGACAGGCTCGACTCATAAGTCCTGATCCAAATACCTTCAAACCTCCAGGGGGAAAAGAATTGGAATCTGAAGCCAAATTTCATAGCCGGCTGCTACATCTCTAATGGCCAGACCAAAACTTCTGACCTGAACGCCTTCAACCTTTGAGAGGATATTTGAAATCTACTTCAGAATTGTGCAGCTTGGACTCCATATAAAGCTATTTTGGGCAGGGACTGTGGGCCTGATTTTCTGTGGCCTTGTCCCTTTGCTGCATAGTAATTTACATCTGTACAAAGTAAGGCCACGTCCAGACTACCCGCCGTATCGGCGGGTTAAAATCGATTGCTCGGGGATCGATATATCGCGTCTAATCTAGACGCGATATATCGATCCCCGAGCGCGCTTATATTGATTCCGGAACTCCATCAACCCCAACGGAGTTCCGGAATTGACAGGGAGAGCCGCGAACATCGATCCCGCGCGGTGTGGACGGGTGAGTAATCCGATCTTAGATATTCGACTTCAGCTACGTTATTCACGTAGCTGAAGTTGCATATCTAAGATCGATTTCCCCCCCCGTAGTGTGGACCAGCCCTCAGTGTCTGATACCATCCTTCTGATTTGGCTAATGCCACACTTCTGCATAACTCTAAACACCTACATCGGGGTCGGCAACCTTTCAAAAGTGCTGTGCCGAGTCTTCATTTATTCACTCTAATTTAAGGTTTTGTGTGCCAGTCATACATATTAACCTTCTTAGAAGCTCTCTTTCTCTAAGTCTATAATATATAACTAAACTATTGTTGTATGTAAAGTAAATAAGATTTTAAAAATATTTAAGAAGCTTCATTTAAAATTAAATTAAAATGCAGAGCCCCCCAGACCAGTGGCCAGGACCCAGGCAATGTGAGTGCTACTGAAAATCAGCTCGCATGCCAACTTCGGCACCCATGCTATAGGTTGCCTACCCCAGTCTATAATATATAACTAAACTATTGTTGTATGTAAAGTAAATAAGGTTTTTAAAATATTTAAGAAGCTTCATTTAAAATTAAATTAAAATGCAGAGCCCCCCCGGACCTGTGGCCAGGACCCAGACAGCATGAGTGGCACTGAAAATCAGCTTGCGTGCCGCCTTCGGCACCCATGCCATAGGTTGCCTACCCCGACCTACACAAAGGGCCAGGCCATGGGGAATCAGGCCCTGCATTTGCTTATATATCTGGATAATGTCTAGCCCAAGTGGGCACTATTAGAGTCGCATGAGTGAAAAAAATCTCTTGGGTTAGGACAATAGAGCAGCCATGAGGGCTGGATATACATACTGATACCATTTATTAAAAGGTATCTAGTGTTTACTTAGTACATATTGCAAAATATTATCTCTGTATATTTGCAGACCTCTTTGCAGTATCCTGGTAACTACCAAGCCTTCTGTTCTGCATACTTTTCTCTGAGAGATAGTTTATGCATGCACATACATACATACGTATGTCTGTATGTGTCCCCCGTTTCTTTTTAATTCTAGTGTAAAACACAAAGTTTAGGACAAATTCTCAAACATGGTCACTGATTTTGGATGCCTCGATTTTTGGGAATCCACTTTCAGATATGAAGGGACTTTCACTGGTGCTGAGCACCCACAGCTCCAAGAGAAATCAATAGGAACCTGTGGGTGAGCTGCATCTCTGAAAATCAGGTGCCAGGTATCTCAGTTGGGTTCCCAAAATAAGTGGCTGGCTACATTTGAAAATTTGGTTGCATTCTGAAGGGACACTATTTTAAAGTAGCATAAAAGGGTCTGACTGGAAACATTCAAAGCCAGGATATGTATTTAGAGCTAAGGTTCAATATTCAGGGCTTAACTGGCCCCCCGAGTTCCTATGTATTGCATAACACAAAAGGCCAAATGCCTGCCTGTTGTTAAGTGGGTATAAATCCCATTCATATTAACATTCACTGATGGCCACTGTTCAGCTCTGGTATGATGTACAACCGCATGCATTTTTCTCAACCCCACTAAAACAAAGTGCAAAGGGGTTGTGATGATTGTGAAAAAAATAAGCCCCCTTTTTTTCTGGACTTACCCTGATTTTTTTTTTAAGAGGTTGCCGCATTAGTTTTTCCTGCAGGACAAACTTGTGGGGGGAAAATCCCCCCCCACTCCCTGCATCAATATATGACTTGATGACATGGGGTGAAATGTTATCTCTTTGTGATGAGTTGTGATGGCGTTACAATGAAGCATCTTTGCTTGAGATACAATGAGGCTTCGCTGTCACAAGATGATTTCCAGGAAGGTAAATTTTGAAAGTGGGGCCACCCTGGTAAACGAGTGAGATTTTTTTAAATGCCTCGTTGAAACATGAAAAGCCCTTTGTCATATAAAGGAGATATTTTATAAAATGCCCTAAAATAAATCCAAAGCAAGGGTTCTCCCTTGAGATCTGGCAGGTCCAGCAGTGTGGTAGATCAAAGCAGAGTTGTGGTCTTAACTCTGAATTCTCTGAGTTTTGTGGGATTAAATGAGGCACCCTCACAGATGCTAAGGAAAAAGCAGAAAGAGAGGAGAAAACAATTCCCACTCACTTCACTTCCTCCCTTCACTCACAGCCAGCAAAAGGGGTGGGGTAGAAAGGGGAGAGACGTTTGTACCAAATTCGTCCCTGATATAATTCCGCTGATTTCAGTGGAGATGCCCCAGGTGTGAATATTGCCCATAAAGCTGCATAGAATCAGATCTATTATTATTTGTTTATCTGTTTGTATTATTGTAGTGCGTAGAAGCCCTAATCATGGACCAGGATCCCATTGTGCTGGGTGCCAGTGTAAACACAAAATGATCATGGGATGTCCTGAGGGTGCTAGGCTTGTGTCATTGCATGCCCCTGACGTTGTAGAGCCACTTGGGTGGACTTGTAAAACCTGTTGCTCATAGACCCATAGACTTTAAGGCCAGAAGCCAAGGGACCATCATGATCATCTAGTCTAGATCATTGCAGGGCACAGAACCGCACCCACCCTCTCCTGTAATTGAATGGTGAAAGACTGTTTTCTTGTTTTTGGAGGAGGAAAATATGTGGGATGGTCTTGAATTTAACTTGGAACTGTGAGTTTGGGGCCAAATCCAGCCACCACCTCAGCCTTCACAGAGGTGCAGTGGAGCCCACTGACAGACATGGATTGAGTGATGGGAACGTGTCTGCTTGTGATGTTGGGACCTCATTCTGCAGTTCTTCGGCACCCTTTTGCAATGCCATTTGCTGCTGGAGGGTACTATACGCTCCTGCTCTGGGAGAAGGATGGCACTGCATGACTTTTTGAGTTTATGCTCCTGTGGGCTGTAATATTTTGGTTTAATTTCAGTTGTTGAGTTTGGTGTTTGTGATGGCATGTTGACATGCAGGTGGTCAGACTAGCTGATCTGGTGAACCTTTCTGGCCTTCAGCTCTCTGACTGTGATTTAGAAGGTGGTTCTGTCTGATTCCTATCCCTGTACCATAACATTCCCTGGACTAGGTGTGCTGATTGCTCTGTGCGTGACCACATGCAGTGTTGGCAGCTCTGATTTTGTCATGAGTCTCATAACAATTATTGTTTTCCTTAAAACCCCAGCTCCTGGAGTCAAGTGGGTATGTGATGATTTGGGCCTTTATTCTTAAGGAAAAAGTAAGTTTACAGATCCTCGCGGCAGTGGAGTAAGTTTCAAAATGTGACCCAAGTACACCCTAAAGCCTCAAAGTAGTAGACAACTAAAAAGAACACCAAATATTTTTTTTAACATAATCTCATAATTTTAAGCCAATCTTATGATTTTTGGTGAGCTTGGATCACAATTTTTTAACATTTTGGGTGGGCAATACAGCCATACATGTTAAAGTCATCCAGCTTTACCTCGACCAGTTAGAAGCACACTGTCTCGTCTAGACTAGATTTTTAAAATGTGGTAGTTAACATGTGCTACTAAGGGTAGGGCACTTGGAGCTAGGATTAGGGTTCCTAAGGGTAGGGTAGTTGCAGCTAGTTTTAGGGTTCCTATGCGTAGGGTGCCCCGCCCTAGGGTTAGGGGTCCTATGGGTTGGGCTTCCTGCCCTAGGTTTAGGGTTCGTATGGGTAGGTCACTTGGAGCTAGGGTTAGAGTTCCTATGTGTATGGCAGTTGGAGTAGGGTACTTGGACCTAGGGTTAGGGTTCCTATGGGTGTATGTGTATTCTATGTGTGGTTGTTTCACTGGGTATGGTTGTTGGCCTGAGTGTGTTGTTTTTGCTCTCTCTGGCTCTGGGTTTGGTGGTGTGGTGGTGTTGCTGTGTGTGGTTGTTTCTCTTTCTGGCTCTGGTGGTGTTGCTGTGTGTGTGATTGTTGCTTTCTCTGGCTCTGGGCGTGGTTGTCGCTCTAGGTGTGGTGGTGTTGCTGTGTGTGTGGTTGTTGCTCTCTCCGACTTGCTGCATGTGGTGTGGTTGTTGGTCTCTGTGTGGTGGTTGCTCTCCCTGCCTCTGTTTGCAGTTGTTGCTGGATGTGGTGTAGTGGTGGAATTGCTGGGTGTGTGGTGCAGTTGTTGCCGGGTGTGTGGTGCAGTTGTGGTTTCTCTTTGTGCAGTTGTTGCTTTGTGTGTAGAGCTGTTATGTATGTGGCTGTTCTCCCTGACTCTGTGTTTAGTGGTTGTCCTGGGTGTGATTGTTGCTCTTGGGGGGGGGGTTGCTGTGTGTGTTGTAGTGATGTTGCTCTCAGTGTGGTTGTTGCTATGTGTGTGGTGGTGGTGGTGTTGCTGTGTGTATAGTGGTGTCATTGTGGTGGTAGTGTTGCTGTGTGTGTGGTGTGGCTGTCGTGTGTTATGTTTGGGGGGTTTGTTGCTGTGTGTGTAATTATGGCTGTGTGGTGTGATTGTTGCTCTGTGTGGTGATGGTGCTGCTCTGTGTGCGGTTGTTGCTGTGTGTGGTGGTATTGTGGTGTAATTGTTAGTGTGTGTTGTGATTGTTGTGATGTTGCTCTGTGTGTGGTTGGCTGCGGTGTTGTTGCTGTGTGTGATGGTACTGTGGTGTGGGTGTTGTAGTGTTGTTGCTGTATGTGGTGGTTGTTGCTGTTATGTGGTGGTTGTGGTGTTGCTGTGTGTGTGTGTGGTTGCTGTATGTGTCCTGGTGGTGTTGCTCTGAGTGTGGTAGCTGTGTGGGTGTTGTGTTGTTGCTATGTGTGTGTGGTGGTATTGTAGTGTGGCTGTTGCTGTGTCATGTTGCTGTGTGTGGTGGTTATTGCTGTGTGTGTAGTTGGTGGTTGCTGTTGCTGTGTCATGTGTGGTGGTGGTGGTTGTGTTGTGTTGTTGCTCTCCCGGCCTAAGCGCTGTTGCCCTTTTAAGCCGCCTGCCTGCGTGGCCCGTTTAAGGCCCGGCCGCCGCTCTCCCGCTGCTGGCCCTGCCAAGCGCGTAGGCGGCTGCAGGGCCCCGGGGGAGGCAGCGGCCGAGGCGGCCTCGCTAATTGAAACGTGTCGGCGGCTCGTCGCTGTCTCGGCTCCGCTTCTAAGGCAGCTCCGACCGGGTGCCGGGATCGCAGCGCGAGGCCCCCGGACCGGCCTAGCTCATGAACTTGGTGCAGGGGGCTCAGTCCCCAGCCGGACCGACCATGGCCGGGCGAATCCGGATCCTGCGCTCGGTTCTGGTTCTGGCTGCTACCGCACAGGACCGAGTATTACTGAGTCCGGATCCTGCACTCGGTTCTGGCTACTTCTGTTACCCAATCGCCCAGCTATTCCCAACCGGACCGGGTGTCACTGGGTCCGGATCATGCACTCGGTTCTGACAGCGGCTGTTCCCGAACCTCCCCTTGAAAAGGAGTTCTCCACTCCCTGACCCGAACCGGCTTAGACCTGGTTCTGCTTGGCAGATGGGGCTGACACCTGCCTCTCCAGGACCAGCTTTTGGGGGGTGTCTCCCCCTTCCAGCCCAGCTGGGGTCTGTGACAACTCAGAGGGGTGCATCCCACTGCACCTGTTGCACCCAGAGCCAGAAATACCCCTCACCTCCCAGCCCTGCAGCTGGGGGTGGAGGACATCAGGCCCAAGCCATGGTATGTTATTTGTCCCCATTCTCAAGCCTCCTAATGTGAGGGTTCAGACCCAGCCCATGTTTGCTTCCCAAGCCCTCTTAAGGTGAGGGGGTGCAGCTGGGAAAAGATGCTCTTAACACTGGTTCACATTATGAGTGTTCTGTGCCTCAAACCACTCCCAGATCCCACAGGCATTAGGGAACAGACTTTATCCCCACATGGGTTGTAGAACTGTGCATGTAGATTATGTATCTAATCTGTGATACTATGTAGCTATAAAATATAGGTTTTATCTGTTTATTTAACTAAAGCCCTCTCCCCTCCAAAAAAACAAAAACAAAACCCCACCCCTATTACTTACAATTAGGTCCACCAGCCTGCTTTGTCATTGTGTGTGTGGCGGGGGAGTCACAGTACACACTGGAAGGTATGTGTGTGTGTAAGGGATGCACATTGAATGGCAGCACTTTTTATACCTAATGGTTACATGGTGGGGTTATAGAGTAGCGGCCATGTTAGTCTCTATCTGCAAAAAGAACAGGAGAACTTGTGGCACGTTAGAAATTAACAAATTTATTTGAGCATAAGCTTTTGTAGGCTACAGCCCACTTCATTGGATGCATGCAGTGGAAAATACAGTAGGAAGAGATATATATATACACACACACAGAGAACATGAAACAATGGGTGTTGCCATACACACTCTAATGAGAGTGATCAGTTAAGGTGAGCTATTACCAGCAGGAGAGAAAAAAACTTTTTGTAGTGGTAATGAAAATGGTCCATTTGCAGCAGTTGACAAGAAGTTGTGAGGAACAGTGGTGGTAGTGGGGGGAAATGAACATGGGGAAATAGTTTAAAGCTGTTCTCTCCCCCCCACCCCCACATAACTTCAGGAAAAAGCAGTGGCACAATGAAGATGTGTGCAAGATCCAACTCTGATGCCTGGAAGGAGAGAAACAGAGACAGAACTGAAAAGACAAGCACTTCATTGAACCTGAAGTGCCTCATAAAGTGCATACAGCTTGTGTGTGTGCACAGTGACAGATTTTTCAAGAGAGAGGTATAAGGCTTAAAGTGGGGGGAAAGGAGAGAAATGCAGTTCCTCTTGCAAAAATATTTAGCTGAAGTGAAGTATCTATGTACAAGGGAAGAAGAAGTCAGTTATTTTATGCTTACTCTTTGATCCCTGTACAATCAGTGATGTGTACCACCCATTTAAAAACAGTCTGGCCATTTGGCTGTAAGGAGGCAGAATTGTCTGGTGTTCCAGGATCATGCTGCTGAGTCGCTATCTGGTTTTGTGCACGTCACATAAATCACCCTGTGCCTTAGTTTCCCTGTCTGTAACATTAGGATGATAATTTGGTTTCTGTGATTATTATTGCTCACGACCAAGTAACCATTTGTTTTTTGAAAAGGCAGCAAGGACGTGGTTATGGCTGAAGCAAATTCATTTGAAAATTCAAATGAATATTCAAAGAGAAATTGCATTTGTGCAGCGCCTAGCACAATGTAGTGCTGGTCTGCAATGGGGCTCGTAGGCACTACTGTAATACAGTTCCTAAATAATAAAAATTATTATTATTTATTATTCATCCAGCTTCTGTGCATGCCCAATACATGGGGGTATAATTGGGAAGCTGATCAATGAGTGTTTGCCGAGTGTTTTGGGTGCCTCAGGTGATGGTTGCCATAGATCTACAAAGTCTTGTCATTATGGGTGGAATGGGGTCTGCTGCACATTGGTTATAGGGAAGGGGAAGAGAAAGAAAGGATATTCCCAGTGCTACCAGTTGGGCATAACCTGGCTGGAGAGGCCCTGTCAGGATGCTGTAATTTTAGCTACCATAAGACATGAAAATGGGAAACACATTGTTTTTTCTAAGGGTCTCAGCCACACTCTTATCTTCCTCTCTGGTGCTGCCTTGGTAGCATCCTGCCTTGTCATTTCTCTGGTGTTATTTAGATTGTGCTGGCAAGGTTTGAGCGAAGGGTGCAGGACAGATTTCCAGGGGCTTGTTTGAAAATGGTATGCAACCACACCACCCCGCCAGAGGATTCTCAGCATGGTTTGAACCTATCCCTCTCAGCATGCTGGAATCCAAGTGCATCTCCATGTCTGTTGCTGGACTTGCCCAGTAGGCTGCTGAAGCAACTGTCTGCTGTCACTAAGCCCACAGAAATTTCACAGGCCATGTTCCACTGCAACCAGCCTCTGACTCCCTATCTCTGCTTCACCAGTGATTTTAAACATGCCTGATCAGTTTTCAAAATGGAGAGAGGTAAATAGTGGTGTTCCCCATGGGTCTGTACTGGGACCAGTACTGTTCAACATATTCATAAATGATCTGGAAAAAGGGCTAAACAGTGAGGTGGCAAAATTTGCAGATACAAAACTACTCAAGATTGTTAAGTTCCAAGCAGACTGTGAAGAGTTACAAAGGGATCTCACAAAACTGGGTGACTGGGCAACAAAATGGCAGATTAAATTCAGTGTTGATAAATGCAAAATAATGCACATTGGAAAACATAATCCCAAGTATAGATATAAAATGGTGGTGTCTAAATCAGCTGTTACCACTCAAAAAAGAGATCTTGGAGTCATTATGGATAGTTCTTTGAAAACATCCACTCAATGTGCAGCGGCAGTCAAAAAAGCAAACAGAATGTTGGGAATCATTAGGAAAGGGATAGATAATAAGATAGAAAAATATCGTATTGCCTCTATATAAATCCATGGTATATCCACATCTTGTATACCGTGTGCAAATCTGGTTGCCCCATCTCAGAAAAGATATATGGGAATTGGAAAAGGTACAGAAAAGGGCAACAAAAATGATTAGGGGTATGGAACAGCTTCCATATGAGGAAAGATTAATAAGACTGGGACTTTTCAGCTTTGAAAAGAGTTGACTAAGGGGAGATATGATAAGAGGTCTATAAAATCATGACTGGTTCGGAGAAAGTAAATAAGCAAGTGTTATTTTCTCCTCATAACACAAGAACTAGGGGTCACCAAATGAAATTAATAGGCAGCAGGTTTAAAAAGAACAAAAGGAAGTATTTCTTTACACAACGCACCGTCAACCTGTGGAACTCTTTGCCAGAAGATGTGAAGGCCAAGACTATAACTGTTCAAAAAAGAACTAGATAAGTTCCTGGAGGATAGGTCCATCATTGGCTATTAGCCAGAATGGGCAGGGATGCAAAATCATGTTCTGAAGCATCCCTAGCCTCGGTTTGCCAGACGCTGGGAATGGGCAGCAGCTACTGTAATCACTTGATCATTACCTGTTCTGTTCATTTTCTCTGAAGCGCCTGGCATTGGCCACTGTCAGAAGACAGGATACTGGGATAGCTGGACCATTAGTCTGATGTTTCTTATGTTCATGGCCCCCTTCTTTCACAGTGAGAAGTGGTATTCAGCCAACCAGCACAGGGATGTGAATAGGGAGTGGGGAAATGTCACCAGGTGTGGATCTTTGGAGAGGTGGCACAGAGGCAGTATTTCGATGAGCCTTGCTGGCTTGCTGCCATCTTATTTTGTAGAAAGCATGGCCTTGGCAGGTGTTGGTGGCAGGAAAACAAAGTCTGCATGGATACGTGACAAAGAGACTTCTCTTGGGTAAATGGAAAAAAAGGAGTGCTACATTTCTTGAAAGTGATCAAAGGAAGCGTGAGCTTTTGCTCCTAAAAGCACTTGGGAACTGACTTCTATAGCTCCAAAGGTCACAAGGCAACCTGGAGGACCTGGCAAAGTGTCAAGGAGGATTCCACCAAATGCCCCAGGACTTGTCTCCTTTGCCATCTCTTTGTTAACAAGGATGGGCCTGGACCAAAACCCCAGAGCTTTGGGCAGGTTTCAGTCTGGAGCCTGACTGCACAACTGGCCCTTAGGCTCTGCAGTGGGACAAACCAAAACCCCAGATCCAAAAAGTGCACACAGTTTATCTGAGTTTGAGCCTGGTCCTCTATCCCACCCTTCTTTCTGAATTTCACTGCATCCATGGAGCCTTCTGCTTAACCCACTTTCTGATACTCACATCCGGTCGAGGACGCCATCCTTGATGCCACCGGGGATTGGATGGAATTTGCAGTGTAGTCTGCAGTCCCTTGTATGACTGTATTGTGCCAGCTGGGAAATAGGGAAGTGCGTGACTGTGATATCAGACAGCACAGGCTATGTCAGTCCCGGAGCAAGAGAGCCAGAGGGGAGCATAGGGATTGGTTTGCATCCAGCAGGAGTGAGAAGCTATATGCTACAAATTAGGGCTTTCTCTGCCAATAGAGGTGCTACAGGGTTGCCTTTGGTTTCCTCTAGTGTTGCTTCTTGACTGTCCGGGGGGTTGCTATTACAAGGTATGCTGCATTTCTTGACATGCAAGAGTGTTTGTTTGTGGGGCCTCTTCAGCACACCAGCTCCTGGCTTTCTTTGAAACTGATTTTTGGAAGTGTCTGAAAAGCAAAAATTCATGCAATAATGGTGTTTGCCTTCACCTTTTTTGTTTTTTTTAAAGTGTGCTCATTATAACTGCAGGATTATTGCTGCTATAGTTAATCCTACATCAGATTTCCAACATAAACTTCCTATTTTCATGGGTTTAGCTCAGCAGGGAGTTTTAAAACATAATTTCTCAGTGATGTAGAGGTGGGTGGGCTGGGGTTTTGTGTATGTGTGTAATAAATACTTCAGTTCAATAGCAATCTAAGGGATGTTCCCCAGCATGTTGGTTTCCTAAACTACAACAGGGTGTCACTCTAAACTTGATGAGGATAGCGTGTTTCTCTCCAGCTCTGTTATATACTGATGGCAAAAGAGATTGTTTTTAAATACTCTGCAGGAGAAAGACTGCTCCTGTTCCAGCAGAAGTTAGCCCAATTTAACAGAGCCCTGGTGCTGCCACACCATGATAACCTCTTTGAAAAATAATGAGAACAGTTCAGAGTGGCCATTTGGAGCACAACGCCTACCATGGACATGGTAGATGCTATCGTGTGGACATTAACATCACTTTGAAATGATCAGTGACTCGCCAGTGTGACATAATCACCAGAGACATGCCAAGCACTGAGTCATCAATCACTCTTGAATTGACACTATGCCCTTATGTGTGTATTGCTCCTGCTCAAGCCCACCATTATAAATCCTAGAATAGAGGAACATGTGTTGCTTTTAACATATATATGTACACAGGGGTGCCCTAAGCATGTCACATCATTCTGTTATTGATAGGTACCATCAGGCCTCGATAGCTTAGCCATAATGGTAAGGGAATCTAGGGTGACCAGACAGCAAGTGTGAAAAATGAGGACAGGGGATGGGGGGTAATAGGAGTCTATATAAGAAAAAGACACAAAAATCAAGATTGTCCCTATAAAATCGGGACATCTGGTCACCCTAAGGGAATCGCATTCTGTACACTGTAAAGCTGAGTAAAACTCTCTGTGATATCCAGCATACAGCTCCTCCAAAGTCTGGTGCACACGTGCCCTTTGTAATACATATCTGGCTAGAACACTGCCGTTCCTTCTCTCCTGCTAACAGCTCTGGGCAGCAGGTATTTGGCATTCCAAGTGTGTGGCCTGGAAAACATCTGTGAGAGAAGATACAGGGCTTCCACTGTGGCCACAGGAGTGATTAGAGTCACCTGTGGAATATAAGGGACCGGTGCGGGAAGGGGATCCATAAATCTGAAAGCCAGGTCAGCACCCTGTAGTGTGTTGCAGTGGGTGTTCTATACGGAAGAGTGGTTCTGAACCAGTGGGTGGTAACCCCAAGTCCTGATCCCCCTTTCCTGTTTCCACTCTTCTGCCAAAGTGCAGGGTTGGATCAGCCCTTTGCAAGTGGCTACGCTGCAGATGGCTGAGATGATCCCATCATGTACTGCCCCATTTCTGGTGATACCTTCTGCAGCAATTAGCACCTCATTGGAAGGCGAACAGGCAGTGGTGTAAAGAATTTCTGGGACATCACCAAGGGGGATGCATCAATAGGAGCTAACTGTCAGGCCACGGTATGAAGAATGTTGAGAATTTTTGGTGTGGAATATGCGTGAGCTGTGGCATATGCCAAAGCAGTGGCTACCTCCAAAGAACCACCTGCTCCATGCCAGGTGTTGCAGAAATGAGGACACTCCTGCACACAGAACCCTCGTCAATGTGGTATCTTGAAATAAATCATCATGTTTAGCACATTCCATCCACAGATCTCAAAATACTTAGGTGGGTAAGTGTCCCATTTGACAGATGGAGAAACTGAGGTCTTCTGATCCTGTTCTTTTTCATTAGCCATGGTACCACCGCTTCTGGACATTAGGAAGAGATACACCATTTTTTCCTCAGCTGTTGACATCAAACCTCTTTGCCCTTGATTGGAGACATAACCACCTTGTGTAGGACCCATGATATTGTTGAATGACACAAATGCACAGAAGGTTTGTGTGCTGATATTTGCCTCCTGCTCTTCAATGAAGGTGCATAAATGCTCTTCCTCCCCTGCTCCCTTCCCCACAGCGTGCGCATGCATATACCACAGCCAGCAGGATTGTTCATTGAGACACACACATGCAACCGTCTCGCTCGTATTCCAGATGGATAACTGACAGAAGCTGGCAGCGTAGTGGAAGCTTATCATTTCACGGCTCCGAGTGTTGTCAACGAATGCTGCTTTCATTAGAAATGTAGCTGGCGGATGGCAGAGTTACCTGCCTATCTCCACAGGCAGTTACATATACACAAACACAATACGGTGCACACACCTGCCAGTGCTGAGGTAGGGAGGGGGGTGTTACAGAGTGGGTTTGTGTAATTAAAGACAGAATAACTGCCTTCGCTGCTTCTCTCCTGCAGCATAAAATAAGACTCAGACTCAGGGGTTGGCTTCTGGCGATCTAGCCGTGGCAGCATGAAAAATGAAGAGGAAAGCGATAAGAAACTAATAATTTATGTTCCAAGCACAGACTCACACCAGTGTGGAGGGAAATTTGTGCCAATAACTCCTACTAACTCAGAAAGGCATGCAATCTTTTATTGCACAAATTATTAACGACCAGAAAATAAATGACTCTGTAATCAGATCGGTGCCGCCGGCACTTTTAGTTTCTTCTTTTATTTGTATAAATTCTGAAGCCAGTCCGCCCATGAAGCTTAGGCAAGGGGAACTTTTGTTGGCTGGCTTCCCTGCCTGACAACAAAACAGATTAAACAAAGACAAAGCAGGAACATCCTGGTATCTCCTCTCCTATCAGAGGTGGGTTTGCTCAACAAACATGTACTGGCTCCTTGAGCGTTGCATGGGGCAGCTACACAGGGAACCCAGATTTGGAAGCTTTTTTTTATTTTGACTGAAGCAGCCAAATAGCAGGACCGTCTCCTTTAGTTAAATAAGCTCAGAGAAGGTCGTGGCCCTTCGCCATCTTGTTACTGCCCCTGTCCTTTTTCAGACTCCTTCACTCAGCTCTTCTAGCCTTCTCAGGTATGTTTTGCATTTCCCCCCACCCCTGCTCTATTCATTTAGCGCTGCCAGCTGATTGTCAGAGGTGCTGAGAACCTGCAATGCCTATTGAAGTCAAGTGGAGTTGTGGGTTCTTGGCATCTCTTAAAATCATGCCAGGGTGACTTTGGGGCTCTCACTTCTGGGCTGGAAGATCTTAGATTCATCAGGGAAATGAAGTGTTTGGTTCAGTTAAGCAGTAACCAAGCGGAAGTGAGTCCTGGTTCTTTTTCCCAATCAGTGGATGATCAAGTCCCATGCACTTTTCTTGAATTAAACATTCCTGAACTTTTTCGTAAGTAGAAGGAAGAGAGTGAAGAGGCACAAAACATGGTTCAAAGGGAAAAGGTGAAATGACTTTTTGGGGGGTTTGTTCACACTGCTGTGCCCATCTGTGTTGTCTGGAAAGGAGAAAGTTCTTGGTTCTGAAACTGGATTAGCTTTAGGAATTTGGGATTGATGCCAGAGCTGGGAAAAGTGTCAGGTTTGATAGTGCCAAAAATCTAGTGAGCTGTTCTGGTGAGATCTCAGCTCCAGATGCAGAAATCTGGTGAGATCAGCTGATGGCATGATATTTCCACCATCTTGAATTGTCAACAATCTCATTAAACCAGCAATGCTCATGGCATTCCCACCATCCCAGGTTGCATCAGAACTGGATTTGGAAAACAGGCCTCTCCTGGCATTTCTTTACCATATGCTGCAGATGGGGACCTGGAGAATAGTGGTCTTTGTAGCTTTCTGGAGACAGCCAGTATTCACTGTTAATGGGCCCCGTGTATTCTTTATTAACCATTCAGATACCACAGAGATGCTAGGCAAGCAGCAGTGAGTGGTGAGGTATAAATACCTAGATTAGTTTAGATAGACCCATTCAAGCTATTTATTATTTTAATTATTTAACTGAGATCATTTCCCCCTTTGTGCTAGAGGCTGTGGAAACATCTTGTAAAGACCATTTCCTGCCCCCCACACTGCTCCTAAATATGCAATGTTCCATTTTGCCCTTAATATTGAGGTGTCTATTGTAAATGAACCTACATAGTTATTTACAAGGAGAGAGAAGCTTGAACTGAAATTGTGGAGCCAAGCTGCTTTGAGTCCCAGGAGAACATTGGAGCCAGATCTGATCTTCTCTGTTACTATGACATTCTGCACCCAACCCCTGGATTTCGACACTCCAAACTTTGGGGTAGTTTGAATTTGGATCTGAAGTTTTGCAGCTGTTCCCATCGCCATAATGGGCTGAACCAACCCCTGAGATATGAAATCCAACCCCATCCCCTGAACTTTGAGGATCTTTGAGTTCAGAGCTGAATTTTGCAGCTAGGACCTGTATCCATGGGAAAAGTTCTCTCCAGTTCAGATGGCCTAGATGAAGCCATGTGTGCCAGCTAAGCCTCACTTTAGCCCCAAGTTAACGGCATATGGGGGGTTCTGAAGTTCACTGGACCCCATGCATGGGGTGAATTTCACCCTGTGAGTATCAAGGCCATTGATCTACATTTAACCCCATGTATTTTTCATTTGGGATTGGGGGACCTGCCAGAACACATTTGTCACTGCAAAGGTTGGATTTTCGTCCCTTTTTTTTCTTCCCTCATTACATCGTCTGAACCATTTGATCATGGAAAAAAAATGTTTCCATTGTTAATTCAGCCCATTTATTATCAGCACTATTTCCCTGATGGATTCATTCGAATAGGGGAGGAGGGGAAGAGTCCTTTCGCTCTCTCGCTCGCTCTCTCTCTCTCTCTGGGGGGTGTTTGTGAAGGAGACCACAGCAAGGCTGCAATAATGAAAAATGTGCAGATTGTTTCCGGGGACTGCAAGTGTTTTATTAAGGCAGGTTTTCTTAGACTGAATGCCCAATCACCACAGGCCCGTGAAACTCAAATTGCCTTACAGCTCTCTCATGAACATACTTTTAATCTCATTGACCTGTCGTTATACTACAAGACATAAATTCAGATTTGGAGATCTTATGTTCAATCATAAATTGGGCTGGCAGACTTCCGATCAACAGAATAAAACTGTCTCCTGCGAGGTGGGTTTTTTATTTGCCAGAGCTGTTCCAGCAGACGGAACAGAGGTATAGTCAGCTTTTCTTAATAAACTATCATTTAAAGAAAGAAAAAAGAAACTCGGCTGTGAAATTCTTGGAAGAGGAAAGGAAAAAAATAAGGTGACGTTTAAATAACGTTAATGTTCGACATAAAGTTGGAGAATGTTGGAAATTCTGAATTAGAAATGTGAGGCCAACTCCCACCACCAGAGAGAAATGACAGAAAAATGAGAGCACAAGCAATATTGCACGGTAGCATTCAGCCCTAACTGTGTGTTTTCTGCGGGGAGTGCTTGTATCACAACTTTATGGAAACTAAGTCCATCCCCTCCTTGTAGGGTCCTTTTCTAATAGTGCTTTAAAAGAAATACAGGAAGTGTCTTGAAAATATCTCTCTCTCTCTCATTTTATGCTATTTTATCCAAATTCAGCAGGGAACAGGCTGTGAACTCTCTTTGGGTCAATGGGAGTTTGGATAGGAGGGAAACGTTTTCTTAGTCACAATGATAAATAGATAGGCTATGTGGAAGGGTCCCCCCCAGTACAAAGATGTGTTTTCATGGTAGAATCCTGCGAAGTGTGGAGTGTCTTCAGTGTGAGAGATGTACTCTCACCATCTCCCAGACCCACTAGTGAATGCTGCCAGTCCATGCGGCCAATTTCCATAGCCAATAAGGGGCATGTTCAGAGCTGGACTGCTGCAGAATTGGATCCCAGCTGGGTTTTTTTCCCCTTTACAGATCACTGTGGAAGAAAGTCTCTTGGATGAGCTATATCTGCTCACTGTATTTTTACGATGATCTTTTGGTTCCAGTTCCAGCCTCACCCACAGACAGGGCATTCCCTTTTGACTGGGCTCTTGGATACAGACTCCACATTTTGATTGTTTCCTGACTGTGTACTGGTTAAATATGTGTGTGGGGGGGTGGGGGGTATGAATGTATGTGACAATTTACTGCTCTTCCAAGGTGCTGAACTGAGCTCTTCTCTGTATCCCCAGAACAGGCAGAGCAATGAGCAGTGCCCTAAGACTGACCTGCTGTGACCGCTCCAGGGTTAAGACGGTAAGTCAGTCTCCTTCCCCTTTCCATCTGTGGTGTCTCTGCAGAGAATATTAGCTGGAGCATTTCATGTGAGGGTGGTTTCTGTGATATGGAAAGTCTGCCATCCTTTTACATGCCATTGGTAAATAACTTTTGTGCAGGACTCGAGCTGCCAACCTCCAGCTGAAATAGGTATTTTCATTGCCTTCGGGGCATAGTACCTGCAGTGGCGGGTCCCATGTGCAGGTGAAGGGGATAGGCTTACCTTTGTTTTGGTGCTGCTAGTAGACTAATGGGTATGTGCATGTTTTGTTCCCCTTCTTGACAGTGAATTCTGTGCCAAGTGGGTCAGCCATCCCAGTGGATTGAGGGCTACATTCAGATGCCTTTATTCATGTTAATTAACACCTTACTCCACCAAGAGTCCCGCTGAGGCCAATGGTGGAGTCAGGTAGTACAGTGTGATCAGAATCTAGCCCTATGGTTGAATGCTGAAGTTGTAACTGGACAGTAAACAACCTTTCTATGTGAAATACAGTTCCCCTTGCTCAGAAATACCCAATCACTGGGTACTAACTGGCAAAAAAAAAGCCATTAGTTCGATTTCCTGAAGGGTAGCAGTGTATGTATATTTTGTGGAAGGCCACTCAACCCTTGAACTATATTTGTGCATGTAAAGTTGGTTCTGCAGTTTGCTGGGTAGGGAGCTCTGGAGATGGAGGATGCAGAGAACAGATAAAGTACTGGCAGTAGTGGAGCGGGGCTGCCCCCTACACACTGCTCAGGTTCTGACTGATGGGCCTGACTTTCCACTTGACAGGATGGTTCAGTCTCCCTGGTTAAGACACAGGGCAAGCGAGACAGGAGAGCTGGGTTCTGTTCCTGGCTCTGCTGCTGACTCAATGTGGGGATTGAGGCAAGTTTCCTCTTAGCATCTGGCTAAGATAATAGTACTTCCCTGCCCCACAGAGGGATTGTGGGCATTAATGTCTGTAAAGCACTTTGAGATCTTTGAATGAAAGTGGCTGCAAGGGCACTTTGCCTAGGTTAGAGGGATGAAAGCAACAAAGGGACCATTGGAGTGGGTGACTGAACCCCCTGCCTTCCCCCTGGGCCCCTTACCCTTTCCCCTTTGGGGAAAGGTCTGACAGAAGCAATGCAAGCTGGCCTTTGCAGGGTTTCCTGGGCCTCTGAATGCTCTCCTGTGGGTATTTCCATGGGAAGGTACTGTTGAGACACAATTTGTTAGCAGCACTTCTGTATTAATACATATCAAGCATCTGCACTTCATTAGTGCTACACATCAGGACAGGCAATTGGCACTTGTTAGTTAGCCCAGGCAGGGATCGCATTATTCCCTGACGGGTGAAGTAGGACAGCATTGACAGGGCAATCAGACACACTTGGGGCCCAATCTTGAGATACCACTGCCCCTTATTGGCTTCAGGCTCCGCCCCTCTCCGGAATCAGGCGACTTGGCTGTAACCATTTAACACCAAATATTGGACTGAAAGAAAAGCATTTCTGGCTCACTTCTTTAGGGTTTTCTGTCCCCATGGCAGTTATTTGAAGGGCTCCTCTCTCAACACACGGGGATAGATGGACTCCTAAAATATACAGTCAATTATACTAGCAGAATGTGTTAGATTTTATTCTGGTGCAAGTTACATGGTGGGGGGTGGGGAAGAAGACGGAATGAACTCTGGAAGGAAACCCATAGCAACTGAAATATAAGTGTGAGGATTAGAAGTCCCCATAAATATACCTGACTTTGCCATCTCTGTTAATTAAATGCAAGTCATGAAACACGGGCACAGAGTACGTCAATGACAAGGTGCAGCTTTCAGAGACGGGAAGAAGAGCAAGTCGGGGGGGAGACCTGGTTCCGTGGCCCAGGGCTGAGATGCAGAGTGGAGCAGGAAGGGTTACAGCCAGGTGGGGAATTCAGTGCGAGCCCCTCCCAGCAGGGAACAGGGGACTCTGCAATCAGTTATTAATCCCTCCTGTTTCATTCTCTCTCTCTCGTCTTCCTGGGTTTAATTAACTGTCATGCCTTACTTCTCTGCTGCTTTCCCTCCCTTGTTCCATTGAGATGGTAAGAGAGCAAATGCTGATGCAAAGGCCCTGCTGTAAGAGGAAATGGGGCAGGGAGACTAGCCCTGCCCCAGCGCTCTGCTCCCAGGAAATGTGGCTTTCTCTGGTCCCTATGCCATGATGCATTCCCCCTCTGAGGATAGAGCCACAGGGCTCAGCTCCCATGAACTCCTGTGCCTATTCCCTTCAAGATGTCCAACCAGGACTTAGCTCTTGTAGGTGGTCGGTTTCCCCCCAGGTTTGTGCGGCCCAGAGGCCCATGTCTTGGAGACCATGATGAAGCACTGTGTTAATTGCATCCTCCTGTAAATAGCTGCCTCATTTTCTCTCTCTCCTGCTTCCTCAAGCACTTTCCATTCCTGTCTCTGATTTTCCTTTGGTAATCTCCCTGGCATGTACTCCATCAGTGCTCCTGTGGGGCTTCTGTACAAAGGATATAAAGCCCATAGTTCAGCACTATCCATCTAATATCTTCTGACTGGTTTTAATCATAGCATTTTCCATTTAATTGGGAAGGCAGGCACACTTTGCATATTAATACAGCACAGCCTGTACCTCCTAAACATTAAAAGCAAAGATGCCTGGGGTGGACTCTACAGTACCTTTATCAGCCTCAGGACAATCCATGTGGCACAGTCTCATCTGGGCTGATTTTGCCCCTCCTGATTCCAGAAATGAAAATAAACAGTGTTTGCGTGCCCCCTTATTCAAATAATCTCTGCAGTCACGTCTCTGTCTGTGTGTCCATTGTTTCCTTTGGATCACAACAGTGCAGGTCTTGTTGTCTATTCCGGACAGACAGACAGACAGCAAGACATCACTCTCCCTTTAAATCTAGTGGCTTGTAGAGCCTTTTTCTTCTGTACACAGTCTCTCAGTCCCATGAAAAATCCATCCTCTCTCTTTTTCTCAGGGATTTATATTGTTGCCCATCTCTATAGCATCGGGGTACCTTCCATGTAAAATCAATAACCATAGCAAAGTCTCTAGTGGACTTCATGGCTCTTCTTCCTTGGGGTCAAAACTTAGGGTCAAAACTCTACTTGTTGTAGAGGTTTGTTTGTTTGTGTGGGTGAGAGGAAGCCTTGGTAGTGGTCGACAGTGGTGTCAGTGTTGTGAATGCCGTTCCTATGGGGGAAAAGGCTTTTTAAAAGAGGATGAATATACCCTGTGCAAAGAGCTATCTGGTTAACACGTTCAAATGGCTTGGCTGCCAGGAAACAACTTCCAGGCAGCAATCGAACCCTACACACCCGTAGATGTCCCCTGCCTGTGCATGGGGCGTGCTTTGTACATGACTTCCTGGCGGATAGTAATTGCGTTGCTGGTTTATTATTGGCTTTATAAAAGCAACTACAGTGTGTGTTAGGTGCTGTCCAAAGAGAGTGCGAAGGAACAGTCCCTGCCCCAAAGAGCTCAGAATGCCTTGAGATGGGCCCAGATCACAAAGTTCAGATCCTGACCTGTGTCCCAGCTTCTCTGAAATTCAGGGCGTTTGGCTCGAAGGGTCCCAGGTCAGCCCAGTTTGAAAGGAGCCCGAATGAATGAACGTGGATTGGGATTGGAACATTTCCAATATCCAGCGGAGCTCAGTTCCAGAGCCTTGCCCGTCCCTGCGTGTAAGTCTTTCTATGGTACTTATATTGCCCTAATTGCTGTAGTATCTGAGTACCCTGCATTCTTTAATGTATTTATCATCACAACACCCTGATGAGGCAGGGCAGTGCTGTGCTATTATCTCCAGGTTACCATTGGAGAACTGAGGCATAAGGAGGGGAAGATGGCGGCAGAGCAGGAAATTGAGCCTGGATCTCCCATGTTCGAGGCCAGTGCCTTAACCACTGGATGGACCATCCTTCCTCTCTAACTGGCTCCTTGATATTCTCATTAGACCTGTTCTGAGAGAGAGGTGAGAGAAGAGGAAGTGGCATTAGATTGGAAACTCTCTGGGGCAGGGACTTTGTCTTCCCATGTGTCTGCGAGGCCCTTAGCACATGTAGATAATAACAGCTAGGTAACCCTTTCACTCCTGGTTCCCCATTTCACCTGCTGTGCTGTCTTGCCCGCTTCCCTTCTATTAACATTGATGGAGTGACAGGATGCACTTGCTGTGTGCAGCAGCAGAGCTGGTGTGCCTCACTCAGGCAGACCCGGAAGGTTCAGCAGCTGTCAGACAGTGAATTTGATTTCTATAGCTTGGCTCCCAGCTACATGAAAGCATAGGGTGGCAGAGTATGGGAGGGGCCCAGAGGTGGTGCTGTCCGCCTGGAGGGTAGAGACAGAACATCGCAGGTAGCTCTGAAGCAGTCGCTGTGATCAGCTGATCTAGGCGTGAGGTTGACAAGGTCCAACCGGTGTCCAGTCCTTGGCCTTGCCACTTAGCTGTCATTCAGTGCCTCATCCATGAGGGGGAAGGATTGTTTAAAGGTGGTAAATTGGTGAACAAGGCCCTGCGTTGCTGAGTCTTGGCTTGTCTGGGGGCAGACCGTAGCAGGACGCTGCAGGGCCCTCTTGGCTCCTGCCCCTGCTGTGCTGACAAAGTCACTCAGAGACCCTGGGCTTCAGGAGCCACTGGTGCCATTTATTTACAGGTTGTGCTCCCACCACCTTTTCACCGTACACAGCTTGGGTTCTACTCTCTGCACCCAGGAGGGAAGAGCTGCACTCACTCCTACCTGCCAAAACTCTATGCCCAGTTCCAAGCATTCCCAACCTACCCCCACCCACGCAAGCCACCAAACCCCTCCCACATGGCCTCCTTGACTAAAGGTGTCTCAGTTTGCTGGGACTACCTCCTCTAGTGCTCTGAGACTGTTTGTGTTCACTTTGCCACAATTCTACAGTAGGAGTGGGCCTGGGCAGGGGGCGGTGTGGAAGATGGAGAAAATAAACCCCTAGCATGGTAAGAAGTGAAATCTGTTCCGAGAGAAGCGCACATGTCAGCCTCCAAGCTCAGCTTGCCAAGTTGGAGCACTTGCTGCCAGTTTCAGAGTCTGTAAATGAAACTTTGAAACAATCTGCAAGCCAGTGGCCAGACGGAAAGATGGGGACTTAGAATACTGACCTGGATGATCAGAGAAAATGAACTAGCTGTCCTCTGGGAGTCGTGTGTGCATGTTACCATCCCCTCCACCCCACTGCAGTTTGTCATAGCCATTCCTTTGCATGTGAGGGCCCAGGACCAAGAATAACGGGGGGTGCTACAGGCCAGGATTGAGGGTCATTTGAAGAGTGTGGGACTGAAATAGAAGAAGGTGCTTTGAGGTGTATTGGCAGAGCCGTGTGAGGGGAGCATGTCTGGCACTAGCCGGCACAGTAACTCTCTCGCTTCCATGAGCACTAAAAATGATATATACAAGAATAGTTTTGAACAAAGAAAGGGAGCAGACGAGAAAGAACCTCTTTGGGATACTCTAGCTGCCTGAGCTGGATCCATCGTGGGGCTTGGATTCCCCATTTCATGAAACGGGCTATTGATCTCGCTGGTTGCTCAGCTCTGACAGAACCGGCTGCACTTCACAGAAGTCTGTGACCTGTCCTATATAAATAGCAGCACTTTCATCATTTCCAAAGCCTGTTATGTCTGGGCTGGATTGGTATTTATGCCCTGATCGCTGTGACCTGTTTGGTGGTATCATCTCCTACACTTTCCATCCACCTTTACTGTTTTTTGCTTGAAGGCCTAATTGTGTTCATCTATCTACTGGTTCGGTTCTATTCTATTCTATTCTATTCAGCTGCTGGTTAGTACAGTTTAGTAGTTTACGGTTACTCATATTCACTTCTTGTGACCTCCTGAGATTTACAACGTGAATTCTATTTCTTTTTATGGGCAGAGGGAATTAAACAATGTTTTAATTATGCAAATCTGGTAAATTTTTTACAATGATTGTAAAATCAAGGGAGAGAATTTAGCAGGGCCAGGCACAGCATGGGGCAAGTGCCTTCCTTGTTGATCACAAATGCCTTCAGTCGTGACCTGCAGTGCCCCCTAAAACCCATAGGTGTGGTCATCTTTTGAGCAGACATGACCAGTCATGCACAGTTTGGGAAAGCTGATAACAATCCATTAGGGACTAATCAGAGATTCACTTTCACCTGAGATTTGAACCCAACTCTCTGGGTAAGAGGCAAGTGTGTTAGCTGAATGTAACGCCTACAACTCCTGTTCTAGGGCTGGACCAACAGGAAGAAGTGACAGCCAACAGTACTGTATCCAAGAGTTGGACCAACAGCGCGGTATCCAATACCAGTATGACCAGCTCCAGATAGATATATAGAGTAGTAGATAGATATTGGTACCGTAGAAGCTGAAAACCCATGAAGTTTCAGGAGTTCTCTGAGTGGTGGTGGATGGTCAGACCGTTGAGTTTAGATGCTGGGTATCTCAGGGCAGGCAGGTGGGCCTGGTCCTTCTGTTCACTGTAGTGTTTGCCAAGAGGTATATTTGCATCTTACAGTGTGTACAGGGTTATTCTAGAGCAGTCGTTCTCAACATTTTTACCACTGCGAGCCGCACATGCAGCTGTCTGTGTTATGTGAGCCGCATCCGTTGTCACGGAGTCACCGGGCAATGCTCTGGAACTGCTCCCCACCAAGCCAGTCAGGACTTTGGGGAGCCTCCTCTCCCTTGGAGCAGACTTGTTCAGGGCAAGAAGCTCACACAGCTTCACCTCCTGGGTCTCTCCTTGGAGCATTTAGCATTCTTTGCCCCTCCGTGCGCTTTCCACAGCGAGTCCACCCCAGCGGGGTCCTGAGGAAGCCACCGGGTTCTGCACCCCCACTTTGCAGTCAGACGTGACTCTTAGCCAGCCAGTAAAACAGAGGTTTATTCGATGACAGGAACAGGGTCTAAAACAGAGCTTGTAGATACAGCGAACCGGACCCCTCGGCTGGGTCCATTCTGGGGGGCAGTGAGCCAGACCCCCAGGTCTGCCCTCCACCCTTGGCCCCAGCCAGCTCCAGACTAACCACCCCTCCCAGCCCCTCCTCTCTGCTTAGCCCCTTTCCCGGGCCAGGAGGTCACCTGATCCCTTTGTCTCCAACACCTTCAGCTGGCACCTTTGCAGAGGAGGGGCCCAGGCCATCAGTTGCTAGGAGACAGAGTGTCAGGCATTTAGGTGCACTGGCCCTTTGCTCTGCCAGATATTTAAGAACTGCCATGGGGACACTGAGGCACCAACACAGTATTCAGAGCAAACATTAAGAACTTTCCCAGTTCGTCACATCTCTCCCCCCTTCGAGACCGAACTGAGCGAGGTCACTCCAGCCAGTGACCTGGGGAAGTTCGAACCCACCAACGTTCCCATGGATGCCCCAGCATCTCTCCCATTCCTTGGTGTGAGTTACAGCAGGACAGTCCAGTCTCACCTCCTTGAGGCAGCCCAGCCCCCTCTTCACCTGGGACACCTGTTCCTCCCAGGTCTGGCTAAAGATGCACACCTTATCAGTGTCTGCTAGGGCCAAGTTCTCCATCGCCCTCTGCTTGTCTAGAATCTCCCCAGGCCTAGGCATGGGGTCGGCACCAGACACTGTGATGGCTTTAAGTTTCTGATAGCCCTCATAAAACCAGATCATCCTGTCTCCCTTGGGGATCAGCCCCACGGGTGAGGCCCATGGGCTGTAAAACGGCTGGATCCCATCTAAAGCCAGCATGTTTCTGACCTCTCTCTCCAGGTTCTGGGCTGCTTTTTCAGTGACTTTGAATGGGGAACACCTGATGGGGAGATTGGCTTTCACCTTAGGGAAGAGATTTTCCTGGGGGTTTTTTCCCTTTATCCAATTTTTCCTTTTTAGGTCCAGGGGTTTTCTTACTTTTTTTTTATTTAGCAGCTTAAATGGGAAGAACCCTGTGGATTTTTGGGGTACCACCAGCTGCCTTTTGATTTTTCCCAGTTTTACTTTCCCTTGGGGAGCCCATTTCCGGTACAGGAATTCCTTCTCCTGCAGGACTCTGTCCCTGCAGCCTTCCCCAAGGGGGTTTGCAGCGCTGTGGCCAGCAAGTTTTCTTAGCTTTTTTAAGGAGGGATTCCTCTTCAGCTTTGTCTGGGATTTAGCGGCTGGGGCAGGGAGTGGGACCTGCTCCCTCTTACTGGCTGGGCCTGGGGTTGCAGCCCCCCTGAGTCCTGTCCCTGGTAGCTCCCTCCCTGCTGTGTAATTACTTCCCAGCAGCACGTCTGGACCAGGCAAACCTGTTTGGCAGCCGACCTGCCCTGCCCGGGTGTCCCCACACTCAGCTGGGGTTTCAGCTTCCCCCGTGCTCAGCGCTGCCCTTGCTGTCCCAGTGGGGCCAGGCAGCGAGCTCTCTGCTCTGGTCACAGCATTAGAGCCAGTGTGAGCCCCCTCTCCGGTGTGCAGGGGGGCGGGGAGCATCTCTCCCTCCCACTCAGCCCCAGGGGGCTGGTTACAGGTAGGCAGGTATTCTGAGCCCTGCAGCCCCTCCCCCCTGCCAGCCAGGTCATTTGCATTTTCACTGACCATTTCCATTTTAGCCAATTGGTTTCCTGGATTTGAATTCAAACCCTCGGCCGTTACAGGAGCGGGGCCTGGATCCTGTCCCATGGGGAGACAGTCACCCCCCAACAGGGCCTCCCAGCCGATATCCTGGAGAACCCCAACCACCAGCCAGCCCGACGCCTCCTGGGTCTGCACAGGGTTTTGGGCCATAGGCAGGGGGAGGGGCCTCACCCCAGGGAACTTCACCCAGGTCCCACAGTCCCTCAGCATCTGGGGCTGCACCACCACAGTTCTCTCTGTCCCAGGGTCTCGCCCCTGCAGGCGTGTTTCCCCACTGACCCCTGGGCAGCCCCCTATGTCTCTCTGCTCCACCATCACCAGTCCACGCTGCTGCTGCTTCTCCTGCAGCTGTTCCTTGGGCTCTTGCTTTCTCTCACGGTCCTCTCGCTCTCTCGGGCTCTGCTCCCATCCCATCCGTCTCCAATCTCCTGATGAGGAACCCAATCGTGAAGACCCTCGTCTGATTGGGGACCAGACTCCCGGGGATGCCTGGCTGATGCTCCAGCTGCTCTCAGATCCTCTTGTAGCCCCATCTGGGCCAGGAATCTGCTCCTCAGAGCGGTCCTTCTCCTCCAACTGCACGATTAACTGTGCCTTGGTGAATTTCCCCATGCGTAACCCTCTCTTTGTGCACAGGATCACAATGTCCTTCTCAAGGAGATGGTGATAGGCCATCACTTCACCGTTCCCAAGTGGCTCTGGACTCACAGGCCTGTGTGCTCTTGGCTCCCCCATGGTTTCCAGGAAGAACCCCGGGTGTGCCAGCCCTTCTCGTGATCACCACCTCTTTGCCAGGGTCGAGCTGCAGACTCCTCTGCCCCTGGGACTGCTCCTGCAATCCCCAGGGGAACCCTGCTACTGCAAAAATCCTTCTCTCTCCCAGGGTCGAGCGGCAAGCTCCTCCGCCCCTGAGACTGCTCACTGCAGTCCTCAGGGGGACCCTGTTACTCCAACAGTCCTTCTCGCTGGTCACACACTCCCAGAGGTTAACCGCCCCCTGAAACCGTCCCTCTCTGAGCCTTCAGCACGCCTGGTCCTCATTATCCCTCCTTTGTTTTACTGCTCCCCAGTCACTTACTGCAAGCAGCGCCATTCACGGGGTGCAGTACATCCCACCGCTGCCACCAGTTGTCACGGAGTCACCGGGCAATGCTCTGGAACTGCTCCCCACCAAGCCAGTCAGGACTTTGGGGAGCCTCCTCTCCCTTGGAGCAGACTTGTTCAGGGCAAGAAGCTCACACAGCTTCACCTCCTGGGTCTCTCCTTGGAGCATTTAGCATTCTTTGCCCCTCCGTGCGCTTTCCACAGCGAGTCCACCCCAGCGGGGTCCTGAGGAAGCCACCGGGTTCTGCACCCCCACTTTGCAGTCAGACGTGACTCTTAGCCAGCCAGTAAAACAGAGGTTTATTCGATGACAGGAACAGGGTCTAAAACAGAGCTTGTAGATACAGCGAACCGGACCCCTCAGCTGGGTCCATTCTGGGGGGCAGTGAGCCAGACCCCCAGGTCTGCCCTCCACCCTTGGCCCCAGCCAGCTCCAGACTAACCACCCCTCCCAGCCCCTCCTCTCTGCTTAGCCCCTTTCCCGGGCCAGGAGGTCACCTGATCCCTTTGTCTCCAACACCTTCAGCTGGCACCTTTGCAGAGGAGGGGCCCAGGCCATCAGTTGCTAGGAGACAGAGTGTCAGGCATTTAGGTGCACTGGCCCTTTGCTCTGCCAGATATTTAAGAACTGCCATGGGGACACTGAGGCACCAACACAGTATTCAGAGCAAACATTAAGAACTTTCCCAGTTCGTCACATCCACACAATATATATACCACCTGTATGGCCCTGAGGATGTCACATGGCCCACAGCTGTGTGCAGATTGGGTGGCAAGCAGCCCATGGGCTGTGGGTGGAGAACCACTGCTCTAGGGGAGAGTTAACAAGCTAATAGGTACCTTAGGTTTAAAAGCACCTAAATAACTTTGATGATGTTACTCCTTATAAATTCCAGAGGTACCTGTTTCTCAGGGAATAAGTCTGCACTAATGATGTGGCTGCATCCCAGGGCTTGCTGGGCTAGAAATCTGGAGCTTTCATCTGAAGTTTGTGGGCCTAATTCCCAATACCTGTGGGGGAGAGAGTTGGCCGTATGCTTGTCACCAGCAGCAGGCGGAGTGTACACACACCATGTCTTCAACACTGAAAAGCATCTGTTTGATGCATCGCAGTGGAAACAAGAGAATAATGTTCCTAGCACTCAACACCAAGCAGGAATACAGAATGGAGGATGAATCTAAACAGCAGCTGCTTTTTTTAGGGGCTCTAGTTTGCACTGCCTCTTTCAGAGATCTCGTAGATTTTTGGACAGTGTGACCTAATGAACGTTGACCCATGGCGGTGAGCTTTAGAGGGGCCTCAGATTAATGTTATCCACAGGGGTGCGGTGTATGTTCAGTGTGTTCAGATTGCATAAATATTGGGGAGAAATATTGGCAGATGGAGCAGGGAACGGGGTGTCAGGACTCCTGGGTTCTTCTCTCATCTCTACCATTGTCTAGCTGTACAGCCTTAGGCAATTCACTCTTCCTCATGTTATCAGTCTGTAAGATGGGGATAATCATACTTCTCTTCCTCCATCACAGGAGTGTTTTGAGGTTTAATTAACTAAGGCTTACACGGAAGTAAGAGCGCTTATCAGGAAAGTTGCTTTAGGAGTTATTATTATTTTTATTATCGTAGTGCCTAGAAGTGCAAAGTTTATTATTTTTAAGGAGGGGAGGGGAATGAAGGAGGAGAGGCTGAGGAAACTAGGCTTGTTTAGTCTGCAGAAGAGAAGAATGAGGAGGGATTTGATAGCAGCCTTCGACTATGTGAAGGAGGTTCCAAAGAGGATGGATCTCGGCTGTTCTCAGTGGGGGCAGACAACAGAACAAGGAGCAGTGGTCTCAAGTTGCTGTGAGGGAGGTCTAGGTTGGATATTAGGAAACACTATTTCATTAGGAGGGTGGTGAAGCACTGGAATGGGTTACCTAGGGAGGTGGTGGAATCTCCATCCTAGGAGATATTTAAGGCCCGGCTTGGCAAAGTCCTGGCTGGGATGATTTAGTTGATGTTGGTCCTGCTTTGAGCAGGGGGTTGGACTAGATGACCTCCTGAGGTCTCTTCCAACCCTAATCTTCTATGATTCTAAGATACATAATTGAGGTTTTCCAGCTAAACAATTCAGCTCATGAGGGGTCATGGGATGTCTCACTCATGGCCTCCTCTGAAAGACCAGAAGAGGGGTCCAAGTGTTCAGAGTCGCTAAAGGTCGATGGGCTGTTGTTTTTAGAACCGACTATCATGCTGTGAGGCTTTTCTCTAGCTGCTCCTGCTTGAAAGACGCTAACATGCATATACCACTAAAGGGCTCTCATGCTTTTGGAAGTTCAACGCTGGAAGGGGGCATGTTAAAGGCAAAATAGCCAGGATCGTTGGCATTTGGTCTGTTCTGGGGTCTACAGGTGCTCTTTACCAACACCAAGAATCAAGTATCTTCTCCTTTATTGAGAGTTTATGGTTGGAGATGAAAAAGGGGAAGACTCTAGATAGGTAATTGTAGATGAAGTCAAGTACCAGCATCTCACAATGAATATTGGGCAGTCATAACCCAGTTTCCCCATAGGACAAAAGGTCCCATACCTCTGCTTTGGCCCTTGAAGAACACACGTCTCCTGGGCGTCCTTAATGCTTTGCCACATGACAATGTTGGAGTGGTATAAATACCGTGCAAATATGCAGGCAAAAGGATACATATGGAGAGCCTGTGAGGAACAGGCTGCTAGAGCACTTCTGTGTGTGGCGCCCACATCCCTAATCACACATAAGCACTCTGTTATTCACTGCAGCCCTGGATCTATTTATTATTATTATTATTATTATTATTATCCTGGCAGGAGACTTGCTTCATTAGGGGAGCGGAGCTCCTAACAAGAATGGGGAACGGCAACAACAAAAGGATATAACGATATAAAGTTATGTCAAAATACCTTCACAAGAAAAACGGCTGACTTTGGAAACAGCATGCATTAAAAATTCAAAACAGGTTGGGAGAGGGCTGGGAAGGGAGAGACAGAGAAACAAATACATACACAGCCATAAAGAATAACACTGATTGGTTTTATTTCTCTTCAAAATAATTTAAAAATATGTTTTCCCTTGGATTTCCTGTAGGTTATCAGGGATCTAAATATCCACTTGGTAAATGGATAGTCTGTCGCACCCTGCTACCCACCGGGTGGGTAACCTGAGCCTAGTACCAACTACTCAGTAATTGGGGAATTTGACCCTTCTTGCTACTGAACTATAATTGGGTAGCTCAGCCCATGAATCATTTTGTGCCTTGACCTCCCCTGTGACTCACGCACAATGAGGTCATCCCAGCTCATGCAGCTAACCAGGTAAACTGTTGATCAAGCTACCCACAGGTTATTAGGTAACCACGCTGCTCATGGAGAATAAGATGAGCCAACCATCTGCCAATCAGTGAAGTAGCACCTCGGTTTTTACTAACACAAATTGTACCAATGGCCAGTTATATGAGCCATTTTTCCCAGTGGGAGAAAAAACTCATGTAAGGAAAGTGATGTTGATGAAGAACAAGTGGGCATCCCTTCTCATTGCAATGCCTTCATTGCATTGGCGATGACTTTGCAGTGGTTTGAAGGACAGGAAGGAAGTGAGGTGGTGCCCCGTACTGCAGCCTATAAATTGTACCTACTGTAATTTTAAACTTGTTGATTTTTACAATCTCCTTAATCACCGATTAGTTTATAAACTAGAGTTCCGTGGTACTTGGCTAGTCTGCAAGCAATCTGGGTACAGCTAGAGTCAGATCTCTAACTGTTTGGAGTGGTGTAGAAGGGGTGGGATAGGACAATGGTATTGGAAGAGATGCTCTGCACACAGCACTCATGACTTCTGGCAGAATGAGTTTGCCATCTTAGCCAGACCTCTGCTCCTAGCTGTGGTTGATGGGTCCTTCTGGATGGTCTCTTACATGTATTGCTTTCCTCATTTAAATGTCTATAATCACCAAATGCCTCCATGCACCATATAACAGAGGCATAATGCTCTGGGTCCAGTCCCCAGAGGGTGGCTGTCCCAAAGCCTGCCACTGCAATTAGCATTAATTGACCCCTTTGACCTTGTTAGGGAGGCCAACGTCTGGGTGGCTGATAGAAAGTAAACTCCCTTCTCACCCTAGAGCATGTCTGTCCAAGTTAGGGATGATGCACTTTGCCAGGGCAGTGCTGGCGAAAGGTTTTTCCGCTGAATGGTATCTGGTCAGTGGACAGAAAAAAAACCTTAGGTCACCAATGCCATCAACATGGTACATTTCACCTGCACTGAAGTAACATTAAAAATGCAATAAAAACATGACAAACCCACAGATGCACAAGGGCATGCTGAGATGCCTCCTGTGTGGAGAGAGAAGCATGATCACAACCTGTCATGGTGCTGTATGTACCTGCTCACAGGGTGGGCAGACAGATGCCTGTGGGCTGTGGCACAGTGTCTTGGTTACATGTAGCGTGGGAGCTTGGCCTCATCGCTCATCTCTTATGTCAGCTGTTCTCCCACTTTTTACAAGGCTTGTTTGTGCTTTTGTAATTATAGACTTGTATAGACTTTTTGCCAAACCAGTTCTCTCCCTCTCCCCCTCCGGTTCCAAGGGCAGTTTGAAAACAAAACAAGAGGTTACAAATGATACAAGTTCCAAGTGATAAAGTGCGGGGCAAACCAAGCTCTCTCTTGCCAGGTAGTAGATCATCAGCATAGCCCTCTCCCACACTCAGACAGCTCCAGATTAAAAAGGGCCCCCAGAACAAAGGAGATAAAAAGCAGAATCTGCTCCTTTAACACTTTGAGCTTTATTGCGTTAGAAGTGGTAGTAGCAGAGCCATGTTTAATAAATCCGGGGATTTGGGGAGTGCATCAAACTCTGCATGCTATTACAACTAAGTGCCTAATGCTACTGCCCTTCTATTGATCTATTTATCCATCTGTCTGTCTCTGGCTTTTCTGTATTGCACCAGCAGGGTACTAAGCCCTTTACACTGCAGGGAAATCAGATCCCTGCCCCTCACAATGCACGGTCTAAAGTCTTTCTCACTCCCCTTCCCTCCATCCATCCACCCATCCCCATAGATACAAGCAGATATCCCCATCTTTTATATATGTATAGTGTATGTGTGGATGGGTGTCATGCTGGACACACAATTTGGTTTATCCCTTTTGGTTTCTTTACTGTAAGCACAGCACATGCCATGGGATTTTTCTCTCCTCTCTCGTCTCTGTTTGTCAGCTTTCCCTTCTGAGCAACACAGGAATGGAAAATTAAAGATGCCCAGGTAACAGCATTCAAAGTTCCCCTTTTTGCAAGAGTGCTGAAATCCTGATGGAATGGAGTGACTGGAAAACTCGTGCAGCCCCTAGGCTAAGTCCGTGGAGTCAGTTTTCACCCTGACAGTAAAGCAGCGCAGCCACTAGTGTGTTATGAGCTCAGTGGCTCCTCATGACGTGATCTCTAGATGAGATCAGTTTTTATTGTTTGTCCTGCAATGGCCTCTTCAAGGGAAGCAGTGGCCAAGGTGGGGGTGGGAGTTATTTAGAGGTGCTGGTGGAAAGGATTAGTTGTGTATTGTGGTCAGCTTAACACCTGTTCCATAAATTGTTTACATGACATAATGCAACACAAATGAAAAGGGAAAAAGGCTTTATATACAGACAGACACAGTAGCTGTGGGAGTCTGATATTTTTAAATTCCCACTGCAATGTCAGTTCATGATGCCTGGGTAGTATAATACCCGTACATATTTATTCATTGTCTTTCTACGCTGCAACCAGGGGTAGGGGTGTGTGGCAGGCCGTGGCAGTGGAGTCAAAATATTGACTGCAAAAATTGTGGGGGGAAAAATCCACTTTGAAGTATAGAAAAAACCTGCTTCTCTTTTCATGTGTGTGTCTGTGCGCGCGCACAGACACAGACACAGACACACACACACACACACACACACTTCCTTTCTTAATATTAGTTCTCCATACCATTATTTTATTATGATTGATACACCATGCTATAGCTTTATTATGATTTATACCCCTGCCCCCAAAAGTTCTTCCACAAGGTATTGCATGACAGGAAGACAGGCGTCAGGGCACAAGCAGAGAGACATGGCTTTCTGCCCAAGCACCAATTTTAACTTTTTTTTTTTAAGCCCATAGGGAGCCCCATTTACTGGCTTCAGAAATGGGGGTGGAGGGGCTGGATTTGCTCACACCAGCCCTGACTCACCCAAAAACCATGAGTAAGTCTTGGGGCCCAATTCTCTTGCTGCAGGATATCTGAGGAGCTGCCAGCAGAGTCAATGGGAGTTACTTGTCTCCTGCAGTGGTAGAACAGGGCTGGTATATCTCTTCCCTTTTCTGTTTATTCTTCTGTATCTAGCCTCTGATCTTGCCTCTTACAAGAGATTTATTTAGTGATTGCACTTAAAGCCGGGCTACTCCTCCTCCTGGATGGGAAGCATCTTTCCTTCAGGTTCTGCTCTTAAAACAACTCACCATTCAGGCTGGAATATTTTTTTTATTGCAAAAAATGTGTCATTTTTTCATAGATCAAAACATCATGGGGAAAGGCAGCGTCACATTTTGGGAACATGGGTTTCAATGCCCAGCATCAATTGAGATGCGTTTTCAGTTGCTAGTAATGTTTCTGTCCGTACCTGAAGGGAGAAATGACGAATTTCCACTCACTTTTTGGCATGTTGGAACTTTGGTTTGTTAACTGTGCTGCTTTGTCTGGGAAACGTGCAGGGGTGAAGGGTCAGCTCCCTCTACTCCTGAATCCTTGAAGTTTTCTCTTCTCCCTAGATTTTCAATGCTTTGGTTCCCCAAATCAGGCAGCTGAAATAAGGAACCTGCCCTGCAGCCTAGGGTGGGATTTTCAAATGTGCTTGAGGGAGCTGGCACCCCTATTGACTTTTCTTCCCTAGGAAAAATGTGTATTTTTCAAATGTGTGAGTGAACACATTAAAATGATAACTTAGGGGTTTCCCTCAACCTGCTAGCAATGTTAAAACCACAACTGCCTTCGCTACGCTAAGATTTCAACATGCACTAAAATATACCTGTTTTCTGTGTGGACATAGCATGAGGCACTTTTCAAAATCCTAATTCCCATGAGCTGAGCACCTAATTCCCTTAGATTGCTTTGAAAACCCCAATCTAGACCACTGCCTGCTGTGGAAAAAAGAGGGGAAAGAGGATCTAAGAACATAGGAGAAAGCAAACCCTCGCCTCCCCTGAGAAAACAGCATTGTTTCTTTTGGGAGAGTCTGGCCCACTTTCCCCAAAGCTTGTCCCTTCTTTGTATCCAGTCCACTTAGTGATCTGGTCTGCCAGCTCAGCCTGAGAGAGCCCACCAGCTGTCCCCGGTCACAGCTGTCACCCACCTGCCTCCGGCACTCCCTCATCCCTGCCATACTGCTCTGTTGCAGCTATGTCTAGGGCTTTTCTCCGCCTGTGTGCAGTACTGGCAGGAAGTATGGATTTCCTAGAGATGTGACATTTTTCATGGCAAAGAGGGTAATTGTTTTTGTGTTCTGTGAAATCCATGTATCAAGGGGTAGCCGTGTTAGTCTGGGTCTGTAAAAGCAGCAAAGAGTCCTGTGGCACCTTATTAGACTAACAGACGTATTGGAGCATGAGCTTTCGTGGGTGAATACCCACTTCGTTGGATGCATGTGAAATCCATAACCATAAGAATAACATCTCCACCTCCCCCTTTACTGGACATGATTTAAGTGATCCTGGTGTAGGCAGTGAGGAATAAATTGGGTTGGGTGCTTTGCCCTGAGCAACATGGAGTCAGAAGAGGGCTATGAGTATTAGGTAGGGACTGAGGACATTGCAAGGAATGGGGCGAAATGCTGCCTCATGTGAGGAAACTGCATCGTGGGGGCTTGCATTTTGCAGGGATGATACATCATAACATGTTGCCCTCATAACAGGCTGGGTGACCAAAGAGGTTCGTGATGTTGGCCAGCCCATTGCAGCAGGAAACTAAGGTGGCAGTTGTATCCAGGCTTAATAAAAACCTTAAAATATAAACAGCTTGCCTGTGCAGCGGGGCTATAGGTACCTCTCCTTGGCACATGCTGTTTGCTGGAGGAATGGGGGGCAGGGCAGCCAATGCCCCTATGCTCTATTTGGTTATGTTCATCAGTCAGAACTTTATAAGAATGCATGGGCCCAATCCTGCTTCTTTTTAGCCATGGCAAAGCTCCGATAGTCTAATGTGCAGGATCAGGCCCTGCGGGGGCAAGTAGGTATGCAACTGAGCATGGCTTAGGGTGAGCCTGTGCGTGTGGGTTAAAGTGTATGAACGTGTGTTGGAGTTGGGGAGCAGCTGATATTCAGTCCCAATAAATAGCGACACATGTTTCCCCCATCCCTCTGGAGGAACAGGTCAACCATCTGCCTATTTTATTTATTAAATATCATCAGAGACGGTGCAGCCGCAGGAACGCGCTGCTCTGTCTCCCGACTGATGATTGCTGGAGAAATCAGTCATTTCTGGCAAGCAAAACTGGATGCTGGGTTAATAGTGCAGGGAAAATACCGGCAGTGGCCAGTGCTCTGAGCCTACCAGACGTGACCTCTGGGAATCATAGATTCTGAAGGGGCTGCTGCCGCTGCTTCTCTGTAATGCGATTGCTTCTTTATAATGGCTTCAACTCTTTCTTTTTTCTTTATCATTATTGACCATGGAGCATCGGCAGAGCTGGAGAATAAATAGTTCCCTGTTGGTTAACAACAGGCTTTCCACCAATTGGAACACAAGCTGCGCTCCGTGTTATATTCTTTATAATCAGACTTCATCGCACAGCAGAGAAAGAAAAATCTCCCTCCCTCCCTGGAAAACAGGGAGGAGGGGTTACTTCCACAGTGAGGGTGGGGGTAGGGGTGCAGGGCTAGGTAACTACCAAAGGGACACATTTTTCTAAGCTGAGCTTTTTGGAAAATCCTGGCCTCTGTTGTAAGTGCTGAGTATTTGGAAATCTGGCCCTGAGCCCTTAACAAAATTTGTCTCCAACCTCCCCCACCCCCCGCCCCCACCATTCTGTATCACTCTCCCCTTCTTTCACCCACAAATTACACTTCGGGCGCTGCTGCTGAGATCACTTTCCTGAACTGCTTGCAGTAGATTCCTGAACCTGCTGTGAGGCTAACACAGGAGTTACCTAGGCTTGGAAGGGTTTGATTTTTATCGATAAATGTTGGTCAACGTTGATTTCACCATCGACACACAAAGTGGTGAAAAAATATTTCCATCGACGATCATCTTAATTTACAGATAAAGAAAAATGCTGCTTGAGAACATTTTAGAGTTTGATTTGAGGATATTTATTTTAGATATTTTGACATGCGATGTTAACAATTTGTGTTTTCACAGTGATAAAGCTTTAACTTTTTGAATTTCAACACCTCCTGTCATTAAATAGTTAGTCTGACCCCTGCATTGTCTCAGCCCCCCTATAACATCCCACAACTATGAACATTTACATTGATCAAAATAGAAAAAATGCTTACAAATAAACACCGATATTGTCTGTCAAAATTCTAAAACCAAAAGAAACCGCCACAAACCATCCCATTCCGTCAAGCATAGAGTCCCCACAGGAGAACTTATCCCTCCTTGGTTTAGCAAGAGCATGACTGAGAAATGCAACCAAAAAGTGTGGGGGGAATCGCACTAGAAAGTGATCTGGAGGAATCCCTGGAAAGGGGGCATTCTGGGGGCTGTGGGAGAAGCAGCTAACCCCCGGAGTCCCTGCTTGTGGGGTTCAAAAATACCTTGCCAGGTCTACGCTCTTTCCTTATTTTGCTTCTTGCCTTTTCCCTCCTCTGTCTTTCTGTTCCTTCTGTTCTGCCCTTTCTCTTTAATTGCTGTTTCCTTCTCTTCCTCACTCAGTCTCCCCTTTCCCTCAGGTCTGTTTTTCCTTCCTCCTTTTAAAAATTTCTCTCCTGCCCTTACGTCCTTTCTCTGACTGCTCCTTTACCTCTTCCCTCGCCCGCACCCTCTCCAGCCCTCCCTTCTCCTACGCCCCTATCCACCTGCCCTCTCCCCCATGCCCCTAGCCGCCTCCCCGTCCCTTCCTAACCCCTCCCGGCGCCCCCTGGCCCGGGCTGCTCCTCCATCCTCAGGATGATTTCTGTGGGTCAGCTGCTGCCTCTCCAGCTTCCCCTGCGGGGCGCCCGGCTGCAGGCTTGAAGCCTGGCGGCGCTGCCTGGCTCCGGTGCGCCCCAGCGCCGCCTTGTTTGCGCATCCCCCCCGCGGGGGCCGGGGCCGGGGCTGGCTCCAGGCTCCTGGGGGTGGGAGGTGATGATTTTCCAGCGGGTATTTGTCAGGTCAGAGTCTGCACCGCCCGCCGGGCTCCGCGCCTCTCTCCCCGGGTTATTTATTACCTCTCCCCCGGCGGCTGCGCTGCGGCTCCGGGGTCGCTGCCAACTGCCGGCGGAGGCGGGGACCCAGCGCAGGGGGTTTCCAGAGCCACGACGAGGCGCAGGCACAGCCGGGGAGGTTCAGCCCCGAGCACAGGGAAAGAGCCCCGGAGCCCCCAGCCTGCCGGCCCCGCTTGCCCGTCACCCCCGGGCACTCCCCCAGCCCCTTCAGCAGCCCTAGGCCAACCCCCAGGCTGCAGCTGGAGCCAGGGGTGTGCAGGCAATTCCAGAGCCTGGCTAGGCTCAGACGGTGCTCAGCACTGGGGGACACAGAACAAAGTTACCCCCTCTGTTCGCAGAGACCAGGTGCAAGAACACTCCTGCAGAGACAAATCTATCCATCCCCTCCATCCATCTATCCTGATATGTCTGTTAGTCTGTAAGGTGCCACAGGACTCTTTGCTGCTTTTACAGATCCAGACTAACACGGCTACCCCTCTGATACCTGGTACGAAAACACCATCATGGTATATCATCCCAGAGCTTGATTATCTGTGCAATGCCCTGTTACCCCAAACAGATTCATATCCTTCTGGTGCCTGTTGCTGTCAGAGCCCCCTCTATTCTCCAGTGTCACTCCGTGTCCCTCTTGCATGCAGCTATGGGTGTCCTGTGTGACAGCGGTACCCTGGGACATGCATGCTGGGTGCTGTTTGTAAGCGAAGTTAGGCCAGACACACAAGGCAATACTATGTTAATTGTAGTTTTACTGAATAGTTAGGAGTAAAGTTGATTTTTTTAATAATAACTAATGCAGTGCCCAGGCTGACCTTATCTAAAATTACTTGCAGAGTTATACTGGTAGGTACCTTTATTCCAAGTGCTGTGCAGGCCATAGTTGACATTTCACCCTTATTTCAGCTTGTTCATTTCCTTGCAGGCAGCTTTCTACTGTGCCTGAGCCTTTGTGTCCCTTGTCAGATGGAGATGTGGGTGGGGTCTTTTCAGTGGGCATCATCTCTGGGGTTGTGATATGTCTGCTTTAGATGATGAGAGCCTGACACTGGAGGATGGAGGAAAGACCTGATGTATTGGTTGGCCTGTTAGAGGGAAATGCCCCTGTTTTGCAGTGAGTTCCTATAGCGTACAGGGAAAACACTGTGGTAGTAGAGAAGAGAAACTTGGGGGGAGGGATTCATTTTTAGGACTCTGTCTTACCTATTGTCCTGGCCTGCCCCTAGAGATCTTGGAGAGTTGTTGAGCGCTGATCATTCTGGGCAGGGTCAGTACTGAACCCAGTCCAGCAACATATCTGCTTGGGGCCCCATGCATAGCAGACACGCAACTCATAGGCACAGCCCATTCTGACTTTCTGGCACTGGGATTGCAGGCAACTCCCAGCTCATTCTTCTGCTCTGACAGCTTGGGCCTCTGCTATTGCCAAAGGCCTTTGAGACTCAAAACCCAGCCCTGTTCCAGGGTGCAATGGGCACTTCTAAAAAACCAGGAGCTAGGGAGTAATGTCTCCCTCTGAATCTGGAATTTTCCTCTCTCTCCTCTGCTTAGAGGAGACAAAGTAAATATCGTCTCCCTATTGTTTAGCTGTATTTCTTCCCTGTTGCTGCCTCCTTGTCTGCAGACCTACTAATGTCCCCAGAGCTCCTGAACCCATTTATTTTCCATCTGTAGCCTGCCTGCAGCAGTGCTAATATGTCTCAGAAGACTTTGCTCCTTGTTAATTACAGTGGGAAACACCCTCAAAGCCTCCTGGGATGTATTTTGGGCTGGAAATTAAACATGCTGGGGAGTTCTGGGCACCCAAATAGAAGATCCAGACATAGGAGGAACTGGGGGATTCTGTTTGGAGGCAGAGGGACTGTGATTGCAGGTGAGAAGTCATGGGAAATGATGAGGAGGAGGGGTGGTTAGAAGCAGTCAGAGATCAGCTAATTATCCCAGGCTCTGGCTTGCTCTCCTGAGAGTGGAGCAACTTTCGCCTTTGATTTTCATGCATTTCATCTTGTAATTGGATATGGGTTCCAGGTGTTATTGCAGAGGGTTCTGGGGGAGCTTCTGGAGGAGGTGTTACTGGAGTGGGGCTCCTGGAGGAGTTTTCTGTGGGATGCTAGAGGGAAGTTCAGCGTGTTGTTTCCCCTTCCCAGGCTGTGTGCATGTTCTTCATGTTGCCCTCCAATGCCCTCTCTTCTTTACAAAATACATCCTAAATATGCTGTCCTTTCTCACACAAGTTCCATGGAGAGCTGAGCTGGGAGTGTATTTCCTTCCCATTTCAAAAGCGGGGCAGGGCGCACCAAAATGAATTGAGTATTTGCAATTGTGAGTACTCACACCAAAAACCTACCTCTTCCGTAGTGCTTTTCTTCGGTAGAGCTCAAAGCAATGTACAGAGGAAGTCAGTGTCATTTGCCCAGAGTCACTCAGCCAGACTGTGGCAGAGCCAGGAGTAGAATCTGGATCTCTTGAGCCCCAATCCAGTGCTCTGTTAACTACACCACACTATATAGTTTCCTGTGTGGACAATCTTATACTAGAAGAACAGTGCCTTTTTCTGGTTTAGTTTATGGTTATGCCGCTTCCAAAGCAATATAAACTAAACTGAGAAAAGGCACTGTTATTCCAGGATGAGAGTGTCCACACTGGGAGTTTTATGGGTAGCAGAGCAGCATCATTATGCCAGTAAATTTCCCTGTGTAGACACGCTCTGACACCTGTGGTATCCCTGGGATGTCATAAATGAAAGCATCACTTTCACTAAGGAGCCAAGAGTGGAGGAGGGGGTGATTAGCTAACATGGTGATGAGCCATGTTCTCTTGTACTCTGTTATCAATCACAGTCTGAAATGAAAGTGGCACCTAGACACCATAGTAATGGTCAGTATAGAAACACCATACATTTGATTGATAGATGTGAAGCATCCGCTACTCCCTAAAACAACCCCCTCTCTTTAAGCCCAAATGCACAACTGATTAGGGTGACCAGATGTCCCGATTTTATAGAGACAGTCCTGATTTTTGGGTTTTTTTCTTATATAGGCTCCTATTTCCCCCCCCCCCCCCCGTCCTGATTTTTCATACTTGCTGTCTGGTCACCCTACAACTGATTAAAATATCTAGTCACTCTGACATCATGGAGCCTCTGACTTCAAAATGAAGAAAAAGTTGCGTTCATCCAGTCACACACATTCTTGTCAATTCTGCTTTGATGCTGACCCTGAGCATTGCACTGAGCTGTGTCCTTTCAGGACTGCTGATCCAGAGGAGACCTTGACACGTAGAATCTGAGTAGTGTTGAGGTAATGGTGAACCAGAGCAGAGAGAGCAGAGGCCGTCTCAGTCCTTGGGATGAGATTTTGTTTGCCTTCCCTTTGAGCTCATTTGATGAGGCACAGTAACAAGTGGAAAAAGTACCTGCGGAATCATGAGAATTGGGGAGAGAATAAAAGCAGCAGCAGCTGCCTTTCCCAGGGACTAGAGATGATCTGAACCAAAAGCCTGATCTGAACACCACAGAAATGTGGGGTGGGGTCCAAAATACAAAACTGGATCTGGACCCAGATTTTGCAAATGTAATTCACTGAACCAAAACCCTTAATTCAAACACTTCCCGATTCTGGCAGCGTGAGCTCCTCTTTAGAAGAAATGTGACAGCTGGCAAAATTACGAGAAAGTTCAGCTCTGGCTGGCAGGGATGTGGGCAAAGGCAGAGTAGTTCTGGTCTCGCTAATCAGTGGACACTTGTTTTCCATTTTTTAGGCTGATGCTTGTATTTTTCTTATGGGGCTTTTTGATACATGTGTATGTGTGTGTTTTAAACAATAAAAAACATTTTTGAATGGCCATAAACCTCATTTTTTCTTTTGCATGGTACCACTTGACCTCTATGCACCAGAGACATAAGCCATGCCTAGCAGCTCATTAGGCCGCACTTTCCCAGGGCTTTATAGCACCTTTCTGGCTCCTGGAGTCCCTTCGGCGCTCTAGTGGAGAGATGGGCAGACTGTTGATGCAGTCGGCAGTTTGAAGTGAGGACAGTTGGATAATGGGAAGCGCTGGTGTCTGTTTATATGTGGGGAGAGGGGAGCATCAGGAATGGCCATAGTAGGGGGGAGGGATAGCTCAGTGGTTTGAGCATTGCCTTGCTAAACCAAGGGTTGTGAGTTCAATCCTTGAGAGGGCTACTTAGGGAATCTGAGGCAAAATCAGTACTTGGTCCTAAGGTAAGGGGTTGGACTCAATGACCAAGGTCCCTTCCAATTCTAGGAGATAGGCATATCTCAATTTTTTTTTTAAGGGAGTTACTACTGTGATTTTTGTCTGCTATCACAAGCTAAGCAGGATGAGGCTAAGCCTGCTCCTGAATAGAAGACCTCCAAAGAACCCCCCTGCTGATGATAATTCAATACGTATCAGTTCTTGGAGTTTGTGCTGAATGCCCCAGCAGGTGCCTCTGGGTGCTGAGTGCAGGGGCATTTTCATCGCTTCTCCTTATTAAAAAAAAACAAACAGAGCTCGAGTATCAGAGGGGTAGCCGTGTTAGTCTGGATCTGTAAAAGCAGCAAAGAATCCTGTGGCACCTTATAGACTAACAGACGTTTTGGAGCATGAGCTTTCGTGGGTGAATACCCACTTCGTCAGACATGCATCTGACGAAGTGGGTATTCACCCACGAAAGCTCATGCTCCAAAATGTCTGTTAGTCTATAAGGTGCCACAGGATTCTTTACTGCTAAAACAGAGCTCATGGCCAAAGATGAGTCTGTGCTATTAATAACCAGAGCAGCAAAGACTTAAGCCCACAGCACAGAATCCTCTCTGCCTGGAATCCGGATACCTTTCCTTCTGACTGTCTGGGTGCTCCTGTTCATGTGGGCTGCTGAGTCAGGTACTCTTCCTCCATGTGGACCACAGGTTAAATGACCCTAGTGACCCTCTAAGTCCCCGCATCAGCTGTTTTATTTTTTACTTCTTTGAAACATTCCCATTGGCCTGATTCTGTGAGGTGCTGGCTGCCCGCGTAAGCCTCTGCTGAAAGCAAAGGGAACTGAGGGATCATCCCACACCATTCAGCCTCAGGACCCGTGTGTCCAAAATGCTGTTATCTTATTCTTCCCATCCACCGCCAGTATTACCTGTTGCCCTGGACGTCTTTCTCAGGCCTTGGATCTCCACCCCATGCCTCTTTGGGGCATCGTATGCTGTGGGTCCCATCTTGATTTAAATGGAGAATGTGAATCTTATTGACATGAACAAACAGCACAGCACTCAGCAGATAGTAAGCGAGGTTGTGACAGGGTTGGGTAGCTCAGGGGATCAGTAATAGGAGATAGAGCATTGAAATTGGCCATGAAAGTAGTGACTGGTAGAGGTTATCCTCTCATGGCTGGTCAGTGTCTACAAAAAGTCCAGTAACTCCGTCCATTTCCCAATGGACAAGTGTCTCCATAACAAAACTATGGCACTAACTGGAAACCCTGCGCCAGTGTAAATCAGTCTAACTGCATTGGACCCAGCGGAGCTATGCTGACTTACCCCAGCTGATGATCTGGTCCCCTGTTGACACAGAAGCTAAGGATTGACTGGACTACGGGGGTCAACAGAGTTTCTCTGGGCAGGTGTCCACTGACTCTTTGGACTTCTCCTTGGAGCAGTGGGCATCATCAGAGTTCTCTGCTCATTCTCCCCTTCTGGTTTCCTCATTCTGGCCCTATGACCTACGCCTCCTTCCCTCTTTGTTCATTCCCCCACCCCCACCCCATTTTCAGTTTAGGTCTGGGTTCTGTGGCCCCTCCGTGATCTGAGAGGCGAGGCCTTTAATGGCTTTCCGGGGCTCTGCTCACCATTCCAGGATTTAAATATTCTGACATCTTCCATCAACAAGTAGGGGTTTGGGGGGCAAGGGGAGTTCAGAATGACACAGAAATATTCTCTTCTCCTTAAATAAAAGTAAAAGTGACCTGGCCCTTCCCATCCATCCTCAGGTCCTTCACTCAGGCCTTTGGCAAGAGTCTGGCTTGAGGAAAGACCCCATCAGCCGTCATCCTGCCATGTACATCCTACCAACAATAGGATTAAAACACTGAAAATATTCCAACCAGAGCAGCAACCCCACCTTGTTTTGTATGTCAAGCAGGTGCTTCGTGCTGGAGAGAAGGTGAACTGATATTGTTGTGGGACAGCCTTTTTTGTAACCGTATTGTCCAGGAGACAAGGATGATGTTATTACAATAGGAGGTGCTGCTGCTGCTTTTATGTAACAATAAAGTCTCCAGGAATGGGGGATTTAAAGGCAATATGTTTGTTTCCTGCATGGAAAGAGAAGAGAACCACCTAGACTCTCTCCTAGGATACAAGCCCATTCTGGGTTTAGTTACCCAGGAGGGGGATAAAGGTGGGAGGTTCATGTCTTAGCTGAAAAACATTTCAGAGTTTCTTTTGGAGTTTCCTCTATACAGTCATAATGATGGAATGTTTGAGAATCCCATTTTCCCTGGATTTCATTCTGCAAGTACAAATATAGGTCCAGAAAAATGCCATCTGTGACGTGTCACAGTTCCAGGGCTGGCTGAGTTCCGACACCAAGGGTTTCTTGAACATCAGTGCCTGACCCGCCCCACCATGTGTGCCGATGGTCCTGAACGCAACAGGATGGGGGTGAAGAAGGCAAGCAGTGGGAGCCTATGCAGGGGGAGTGAGTCATGGGGACTCCTTCCACCCCAAGGCATTAGGGAGGGACGGCAGCTGGCAGAGCTGTAAATACATGGAAAGGTAATTAGAGGAGCTGCCAAGACTGCTGTAGCTACCAAAGCAGCCAAGGGGCGGCTCCACATAGTATAGCTGGAGGGAGGATTGTGTCCTGCAACCGGATCCTACAGAACTCCTGTAAGCCAGTCCATTTACCTAGGCTGTGCACAGCTCCCAGGGTTTACCCTGTAGTTAACGTCAATAGAATGACCCTCTATTTGTAATGAAGTGGAGTGAATGGCCCAGATTGTTTTAATACATTTCATTGTGTGTGTGTGTCTATAAATGTATATGCCTTTATACAGCGAGGCAGAACTATATACATATAGGATTTCTGCTGGTAACTGCAACAGGTTCTTGTTAGCCTGGGGATTAGTCAAATATGGGACTTGAGTTCCATGTTCTTTCACCGAGCACTGACAGGGTCAATGCTGTTATAGTTCAAATAGTGACTATCTGGGAACAGTAGGAATTCTCGCAGTGATATATAGTATTATCACTCGCAAGTTACACTAGCTGAACATTCACAGGCATTAATGATTGGGTGAGGGGCGGGGATTGCGCGCAGTAATTTATGGATATGTAAAGATTATTTTATTTGGAAATTAAAGCAATTAAAAGCAATACCTTACTTATAAATGAATTCAGTTATTTGGTCAAGCCAATTTTATATCGGCCTTCTATGACATTCCCATCTGCATCTTAATCAGCATTTTGTTTTTAAAGTGCTTATATACAGGCACCTTGAAAAACTTGAGTGGGTGGATAGGTAGATCTGAGTGTCTTTTGTGTATTTAAACTATTTATACGTCTGATTTCAATGTCAATGCTGCTTTAACCTTGATCCCACAGTACATGGTTAAAATCACATTGCTCCTGAATGCATGGCACATGGAAGAAATGTCTGTATGTTTGATGTATTGGCAGTTGGTTTGATAAGTCTGCCTGGGTGACCATTTGCCCCTCCTCCTACCCCCCATAGGATGGCTCTAACTTAGTGAAAGATGAAATGTGTGATGGAACCTGAAGACAGAGCTCCCTGCCCCTTCAGCTGTTGGCACATCTGTTAGTCTGCTGGGGATGGGACGCGGGCCACCATATGGTTGAAATGTTAGCGACTGGAATTCTGATGACTGCTCCTGTAAAGCTGGGCTTATATTTCAGCAGACTGTATCTCACAACCTGATATACGTGGGGTATGGGTTTGATATTTTAGCTCTTCCAGGCTTTCTCAGTGTCCGAGACCAATGCAGGTTCGAGTGAGTATTTGATTGAGAGAGGAAAATCAAAACGTGACAGATCGAAATTTCAAACCACGTGGCTGTTTATTAATGGGGATAAGTTACAACTTGGGCCAGGGAAAGGTAATTTATCAACTAGAAATACTATCAGAATAAAAAACACAACTTAAAGCTGTCTATTTACATCCAACAACAAGAAACCAAACGATCTATGATCAACTACCCACTAAAAACCAGAGCAGATATACAAAACTAAGTAAACTGTTCGCACATTAACCGAATATTGTAAAATGCACCAACCAACCACAGTAGCAATTAATACAACAATTTGGCTCTCATATACTGCATACACAACTTTGCACTAAGTAAGGGAAGGGAAAAAGGGAAGAGGCTAAGCAAACAGAGTATTTACAGAAATTAAAATGCACATACCACACTCCAAGTGCAGCTGACCAGCAGTACAGACACCGATAGCATGATGAATTGATGGGAAATAATCCAAAAAACAAAACAAAACTACACGACACAAGCCGGCAAAATCCGGAGGAGACCCTGGCTGAAAGGGTGATCAGGCCTTTCAGCTAACACGCGAATACTCCTGCCATTTTTGGCGCGAGACATAGTTTTATATGAAGACTCTTACTCGTGTCAGCGTCTGATTGGTCCCTAGTTCCTTCACCTTCCAGGTTCCGAGCTGGTGCCCTCTACGTAAACAGGATCTGCACCCGGCACACTACTTTTTTGCACGCAACACCCTACTCTTTTGCACATGGCACTAACTTGACCCACAATTGACCAGACAGAAGGTTTGAGAATAGGCACACGGCACTATAATGTTGCACACCACACCACAGGGTAGCACACGACACTACGGTGTTGCACACAGCACCAATGTGACCCCTTGACCAACAATTGGCCATACAGACACCATGTCTGAGCATAGGTTTAGGGATGCGATACTCAGTGCACAAAATATGGGAGACCTACTCTCTTTTTTTATGCAGTATCTATTTTGTGTGTGTGCCTGTGCGTCTTTATATGGATACATCTAACAGCTGGGTGGCCCTCAGTGCCAGTCTGTCACTGCTTTGCTGTGTGTTGGTCACTACGCTATTGCAGCTGTTTCCATGTCCTTATCGGTAGTCATTGATAACTCTGTGCTAAAGATAACAGACTAGCGGTAGGAACAGCATAATTTTCAAAATGCTTTTTTCCCCATTATACTTGCAAACTGCCTTTTAAACTTGGTCAATCTTTACAGTGCATATATTAGATTTAATTTAGGGCAATGTATGTGATGTGTACATGTGTTTGTATGTTTGTAATGTGTACATGCTTTTGCATGGCACCATGAGTGCAGCAAACACGTTTGTGCAATGTGTGAATATGGTTTGTGTGGAATATCTGTGTGCAGAGTAGAGCTGGCGGTTGTAAATAAGTCATGTGACAGACAAGGCCCTTTTCTCCCTCTGTGAATAGATTGGTTATTTTTGAGCATTTGCTAAATAGTTTGGATGAACGATTTCATGAATTGGTCATCAAAGTTACTCCCTCTGACAATTCAGCATTTGCCATTTGCAGTATGTGATGTTACTTGTTTTTGCTCCCTGATTGGAGAACTGAACCTGAGAAAACCAGAGAACTACGCAGACAGTGAATAGCAAATACTCTTGTTTGCTCACCAGTCCCCTAGTTTTGGGTAATGCAGGTATTCCTGTGAAAAACAACCATGCTCCAAACATTCCCAGACAGCCATTAAAGGGAGAAATGAGCATGATCAAACAGAAGGGCCATTAGCAACTGTGTGAGCATAGTTTTTGCTTTGGTTGACCAGCTCTAATACTCTGCATGCGTGTGCATGAGTGCACCATGCATGTCAGGGTGCCAATATGTGACTTGTGATGGCAGCACCTGTGTAGTTTTTGTCAGGCTTGCACTGTGCATGCACACAGCATCACTTGGTGTGGTACGTGTGCACAACAAAGAGGAAACTTCAGCCCATGCACCCTGTGAAGTTAAGAGGACAGCCAGTAAGAGGTCACTTTCAAGCCGACGTATTGGAGGTTGGGCATCCCAGGTTGTCCAGCCGCATTTGATGACAGAGTTCATTTCTACAGGTTTGCAAGAGAAGTGTTCAGTGGCCATGTCGCTTTTAATGTGATCCTTGGCGTACATAACCTCTAGCAGAGGAGAGGGAGGGAGAAAAGAGGGGGAAAAGAGGAAGAAAGAAAAAGAAAAAATGCTTTCTGAAAGTATGGCATCTCTGCCAAGAACGAACCAGATGTTGCTTGGGGGGCCTTGTCAAAAGAGAGAAGCCACAGAGAAGCTTTGACAGCCTGTGACAGAGGAGCCATGTGGACACAGACAATGTCTGAACTGTAGTCATCTAACAAGGGAGGGCACTGACAAAGCATTTCTTTGGCAGTAACCCCCTAGTACAATCCCTCTATAAAATGTTAGAGATTTATAGCCTTGGGACGTGAAGGCTCATTATTTTCCCCCTGGGTCTGGGTGTGTGTCTAGGGTGGTACAGAACAGAGAGGCTGGCAGCTTTTCAAACCACTGTGGCTGAATTTCCCCAGAGTTTTCTTCCCAGTTTTAACCGCTAAATATGTAGGGATGATTGATCTCTGGAACTGGAAATGTGATGGGTGATTTTCTTCCTGGCATGGTATGAGGCGAGCTTTTACGGCATCCTGACCCCTCTCCACTACCTTCCTGACATCCCTTCCCGTCCACTGCATCACTCTGATCTGCCCCACCATGATTCCACCCTTCAGATGTGCATTGCTCTTGCAGGGCACGGCAATTAATGTTCGACCCTCTCTCCTTCTCCACACCCAGGCTCCTGCTGGGAAAATGAGCATTCCAGGAGGTACAATGAGGAAATTATGTCCCCTCGCCTCTTTATCTATCCCCATCCCAGCTTTTTAAACTCATAGAGAGTCACAGTTTGCTCCAGTGCAAACCCTTGACTTCTAAGCCTTTCTGACTCTATACCAGAGCTGGAAGGTGTAACTTGGAGCAAGCTCATGTGCCAAAAGTAGAAGTGTAGAGGCAGCGCTGGGATGGGCTAGCCAGCCCGACTATGATCCTGCCACTTGTGGTACCACAGCTACGCTTCTGTTTTAGATGTGCCGGCTTGATCAGAGCTAACATGGGTAAAAATAACCTGTAATGGAAATTCTACCTCCAGCTCCAGTGCAGATTTATGCTAAGAATGAAGAGTTCCTCTCTGTCCTCTTCCCTACTCTGGCACCTTCTATGCAAGGATCTCAAAGCGCTTTGCAAACATGTAATGAACTGTGCCTCACAGGTAGGGAAATTGTATCTCCATTTGATAGATGGAGGAGGCTGAGGCCTAGGAAAGCTAAGTGATTGGCTTGTGGGCATGCAGCGAGGCCGAATAGCCAGGAATTAGGACTCTGGATTGTTGACTGCCACTTCCAAGGCACTCAGATACCATGGTGACAGGATAAAAGCCTAGCTAAAGAGATTGCTACTTTCACTCTGCTAGACATTTCTCTTAATAAATACTCCAATGAGGTGCATGCACATTAATATGCAAACACTAATGAGGGGGGTGTACATACGCTCATACACAAATCCTCACGAACATCAACATATACACAACGATGAGCATCAGCTAAGACTAAATGAAGTGCTTTTTCTTCTGCCTTTCTACCCCGTCTGCCCTAGTACTGTACCCAGGAAAGCCAAGCACTGACACCATGTCACATCGGTAGCCTCTCAGCCTGGCAGCTGATTAAGGGTACAGCTAAGTTGCAATGTAAGGTGTAATTGTAGTCTAGATAGGCATACCTGTGCTAGTTTGAATATAGCTAGAATGGATAACAATAGCAGTGCAGATGCAGCGGCCCGGGCTTCAGCACAGGCTAACTTCATGAGTACATGCCCACCAGGGACCCTGGATATATATTTGCATTGCTAGCTGATGCTGCTGCATCTGCACTGCTATTGTTACCTATGCAAACTAGATTACCTGCATTACAGTAAATTGCAGTGTAAACATACCATAAAATAAAGAAAGCAACAGGGAGAAAAAATCGAGCAAGTATAACATTGAAAAGATGTTGGTATTTAAAAGGATCAAATGCAGAAAAGTTAGTTTTGTAGTCCAAGAGACAAACAGAAGTCAATGTTAACTAGTTACAGAACGCCTCTCTCTCTCTCTCTTCTCTCTCTCTCTCTTGCACACACACACGCAGAATTCAGATCATCGTGAGCAGAAGTTCAAATGTGTAAATGCCTGTTTACATATTTTTGGAGATTCCTTTTATTTTGTTCTGTTTGCATTATTCTTTTCTTACATCTTATCAGAGTTTTGTTTGATTAAAGCTCTTCATTGCACCGTAGCCATGGCAACAGGTTTACTTGAACGAATCTCTCTTCTGGGAAAGTAAGATTTAAAAGAAAAGAAAAACAAACCATAACTAAACATGATCACCCATGGACTTGGCCCAGCCCTTGTGCCAAATCTTGGAGGTGTGAATGAGTGTTTGCATGGGAGTGGGTGTGGTTCTGTGTGTGTGTACAGGTTTGGGTTTTGAGAGCAAGCAATCTGTGCACATTTTGAGTTGTCTGTGTGATATAAAAGACTTGTTTAACAGACACTGGTGGAATAAGGAGCCCCATATTAAGGACAACATTATACCCGCATTCTCTCTGAACCTTAATTCTTGTTGCAAGAGCCTTCAGCATGAGAGTATGTGTGTGATTCTGCATGTGTGTGACTGTGTCTCCACGTGTATCCTTGTGAGTGTCTGAATGTGGTATACATGTACCTATATAGAAGAGAATGTCTGTGTGTTACTAGGAGTGTGTCTGTGGCCTTGTCTAGGTTAGGGGCTAATCCACACACCTCTTTTGTGTTGCTATAACCATGTTGGTTTAGAAATGGATATAGTTAGGGTGGTTCAACCTGCTAGTGTGGATGCAGTTATATTGGTATAAAAGTGCTTTTATCACTATAGATTATTCCCATAGCTACTAAGAGGTTGTACCACTTTAACAAGATCAGTTTCTAAACTTACATACTTATAAGCAGTACAAAAACAGTATAGACCAGCACTAGGATTTAAAGGTGTGTTGCTAGAACCTGTTAGCTCTAACACGTTTGGAAAATCTGCTATAGACCAAGTAATGGGTCCTTTAACATGTGCTAAACTGTTCAGGTTATACTCCCCGCAGTCTTTCATTTGACCAGTTTAGCACATATTCAAAGCAGTGTACATGTCTACACGCAACTCTTCCAACATTAAAGTTACAATGTGCTAGCTAACATGTTCTAACAACACACTTTTTATCTTTGTCTGGACAAGACCACTGAACGTGTTGGTGTGTGTAAGAGAGTGTGTTAAGAAGGATGCTGTGACTTGTTCTTTTATGGTGTGTGTGAGAGAGAGACAGAGAGAGAGAGAGTTAAGGAGGATGTCATGGCTAGTCCTTTTATGATACTAATTTGGACAGGTTGTTTAATGTTATCTTCTTATTGACATTCACTCACTTTTGGTTGACCTAACCCAGCAATAGCTTCCAGCTATACACAGCTGCCTGTGTATCCTGTTGTTATCCTGATTTTAGGAAAGGAGGAAGGGAAAGTGGGGTGAGCGAGCTACAAGTGTTGGGACAGCGTCCAGCTTCAGATTCACACGTTGTGACCATTTCTGCCACGGTCTTTTGACACAATGTGTTTTTCCTCAGTAATGGCACAAATTGGAGTGGTACAAAGTGTGAGCATCTGAAGCAATGTATCACAGCTTTGATATCCCTGGGTCTCTTGGTACAGTTACAAAGCTAATAATACACAACATCAGCAAAAGAGTGCCACTGGCCAGGGAGAAAAGATGCATTTTAGGATGAGGTTTGAGAAGAAGAAGTGCGTTGAAGAAGCAGAATGAAGTACAGGGTGTGTGGCCCGTGGCTGGAGCTGTAGAGAAGAAGGTCCTTCAACAAGAGTGATTGTTCAGAGACGATGACTAGTGTAATGTTGGCCTTAATATGGGGCTCCTTATTACACTGGTGTCTGTTATAAAAGTCTTTTACATCACACAGACAACTTATAATGTGGCCAAGTTCCTTGCTCTCAAAGTGCTTGGCTGAGAAGGAGCATTTGAGTTGATTGATTGATTGATTGATAAATGTCATTTGGTAGCTTTTCACTTGCTGCTTGATACAATAAACTCGGGGCCTGCTCCTGCTTCTGTTGAAGTCAGTGGAGATTTGAATGGAAGAAGGATCATGACCTTTGATGCTAACATTTTTGAGATAGGGACCTCGGGTGTGATTCTGACCCCACTTCCCCCAGTGTAGCTACACTTCAGTGGAGTCATCCTTGATTTTAATCAGTATGCAAGAGAGGAGAATCAGACTGCTTGTCTGCTAATATGTCTGCACAGCACTATGTCCATCTGTGGCACTTTTCAAAGATGGCACTCTGTCAATCACAGGTGCTGACTTTCCAATGTGCTGGGGGGTGCTTGACCCCTGGCTCTACCCCAGGCCCCGTGCCCACAGCACACCTTCCCCCAAGGTCCTGCCCCAGCTCCACTATTTCCCTCCCCATTCCGCCCTCTCCCCCAAGCGCACCACACCCTCACTCTTCCCCCTCCCTCCTGAGCCTCCTGCATACTGCGAAACAATAGATCGCAGCGGGTGGGAGGTGCTGGGAGAAAGAGGGGAGCGCTGATCGGTGGGGCCTCTGGGCAGGCGGAAGGCACTGGGGGAGAGAGGGGAGCTGATAGGAGGGTTGCCGGTGGACGCCCTCAGCACCCACCACTTTTTCCCCATGAGTACTCCAGCCCCAGAGCACCCATGCAGTCGCGCCTATGCTGTCAATACATTCCAACTTTCTGGTGCTGTAACTGTGGAATTCTTCGTGTGGCATTGTCTAATGGCATGCAAGGCTCTCAAAGCTACCGACATAGGTCAGTATACCCAGTAAATGATAATGCAAACTATCTGGGGGGAGGGGAGGGAAATGCATGCCTTGCCTGGGGAGTTATTGGATATTTAGAGGGTGGGAGCAGATAGTTTGGAGATAATATCTTCGGCTTTCACATAAATTACTGCCCTCCCTCCTCCACTTTATTCTCTCAGAGCTGGGAGTACCTAAGTCTTTGGGTTAAGTCTCCTGGCTTACAGATGACTTTTCTAAGGAAGGTGAATTTGGAGGAGGTGTTGTGTGAAGAGAGCTTGATGAGGCGAGATCTCCTTATGCCACACATGCTGTACCAGGCTGTTCTTGGGAAGGCACGCGAAATGCACAATCAGAGTGAAATGTGTGTTAGACGGGGGCGTTTGCAGTGTACAGGTTCAGGTTGGTGCAGTAACTTCACGTCAGCGTTGATCCTCTTTCAGAAAACAGGAAAGGAAAAAATCTTATTGTATCTATCAGTGATTCTTTTTCATTCCAATAAATTGGTGTAAAAGATCGACCAGTCTCAATTGGATTGAAAAGGGTAAAACCCAGCATTCCTCTGTCTCTGTGTGTGTGGCAGGGGAGGGGTGGGCGGGGTTGAACAGCAGAACCCTTCTCAATGTCTCCACACCCCGTTCCCCAGAAGTCCCACTTGTGCCCTGCCTGCTGTTGCTCTTGCTGCCCGGCTGTCAAAATATCTCCCATAATGAAGCAGTCTGGCCTGAGGCTAACATTACCTCCAGTACCGGTCTCACTGAGCCTGACTCTGGCAGCACTGCTGGGCTGCTCGCATGCTGCAGTGAACACACAGCATCACATGGCAGGGCTACACCTGGCATGCAACAAAAGATGAAAAAGCCCAGTCTTGGCTGTTAGACAGCCTGATGTCCTCTGGGGCAGGCAGGAAGCGGTGTTATGGTTATTGGACTGGTCTTGCTCCTGTCTTTCAGTAAACACAGGGCAATTCAATAGCATGTTTCGGGGACATAGCTGGTGTGATACCGTCAAGGTAATTTTATGGAGACGACCTGGGGAGAGGAATGAAGGAGAGAAGGTGTTGATATCTCTTTGAGTCACAACTCCAGGGATAAATATGGGAATGGTTCTAATACTCTGCCTTTCTCTAGCACTTCCCATCCAAAGGTTTCAGAGCACTACACAGTCATTAATGATGTAAGCATCACAACTCCCTTTGGGGAGAAAGTGTGGCCCTGTGGTTAAGGCACTGTCCTACGACTCGGGTTCTGTTCCCTGATCTGTTGTAGCCATCATGTGTGATCCTGGGCAAGTCACTTAGCCTCTCTGTGCCTCGGTTCCCCATTTATGCAGTGGGGTAATAGCACGGCCATACCTCACAGGGGCATTGTGAGATTAAATATTTTACAGATTGGGAGGCACTTTGAGGTCTATTGATGACAAGTGCTATATAGGAATTATTAGAGTTGGGAGACTTGGGTTCTACTCCCTGCTGTCCCAGTAATCTAATCTGTAAACTCACGCACTTCACCAACCCATCTGTGCCTCTGTTTCGCCTCGCACCCTATTGTCAGTCTTGTCTATTTAATGGAAGGGACTGTCTCTCACTATGTGTGTGTACAGGGTTTAGCACAATGGATCCCTGATCTCAGCTGGAGACTCTTAAGTACTGCTGTAATACAAAGAAATAACAACAAACAGTTAAACTAAAGAAAGTATTATCCCCATTTTACAGATGGGAAAACTGAGGCCCTGTGCATGTAAATAACTTATCCAAGGTCACGCAGGAAGTCAGTGACAGTCAGTGGTCTCTTTGCCTCCAGTTCTGTGCTTTAAGCACAAGTCCATCTCTTCTTATAACTTGGTCTACAATATAGCTAATACATTGCACTTGTCTGGCACATTTGATCTGAGAGAGAAATAAAAGTCCCTGAGCTTGATTCAGCCCTAAGTGATACATTCCAGGATGCAGGGATCCTGGCAGTGGAAAATGTAATATTATTTGTATTGCAATAGCACCTCAGAGCCCCAGTCATAGACCGGGACACTGCTGCGTGAGGTGCTGTACGAACACAGAACAAAAAGAGAGTCCCTGCTACAAAGAGCCTCCTGAGTGGGGATTGCAGGAGGGCAAGGCACCCACAACCTCTATTTCACTGCAAGACCAGAGCTGGTTAGTGCAGCCCCAAAAGTGGGTTGTACCTGCTGAGGAAGGTGCACCTGGAGGATTTCCTGATTCAGTGTAGCCTCAGGCAGCCTCTGCCAGGGGGATCCCTATGGAGCTCTGACCATCCTTTTAAAGCTGACCTCACTTGGTGAAACCTGGGATGATGCCAACAGTGTAAACACTACCTGCCCTCCTCCAAGAATGAATCCCTCCTGCACGCTGCACCCTGCACTGATGCATGGGGTTTTCAGGATGAATCCCGGCCCCAGCAGTGATAAATTTTGCCCCCAGACTTCCAAATATTTTCCAGCTCCTTCGTTTTAGCATTTGCAAGTTGCGCCTTCTTTGTATGTGGTTCTCTGTGTTGTTCTGGTGTGTGTGAATTTGTCAATATCTTTCTGATCTGGTGAATCTCTTTACATTAATCCCTGAGAATTCTTCTGTAGAGGCCAGAGCTGAGCAGCGTCAGGCTTCTCACTGTTGAACTAAGCCATCCAGACAGTTGGACTCCAGCAGGTAGGTGTTCTTGTGCTTTAGTTGAGCTGGGGTGGAGGTCAGTGGGATTCATTCAGTAGTAAATTATGGTGCTTGTGAGAGTGAGAGATGGATAGGACAGGCTAAAGTATAGTGTGTGCAGGCAGAGAGCATATTTCCCCCAGTTCTGCCAGCACACCTCAGGTCTGTGTGGGAGCTCAAAGCCCTGCTGAGCCTCTGCACAACACAACCAAAGTATTTCAGTTGTGGCCTGCAACAATGTCTGCTCTTCCAGGAATGAAACACCTATGAGCAGATAGACATTTGCCTATAGATGTCTTTCCGTATAGGGGCTAGAACTGAGATTGCCACATTCATTTCATTTATGACTAACCCCAGATTTGAATTAAGTTCTCCAGAGATGAAAAGTGAGGGTGCTAATTTGTACTGGGAAAACCCCCTTGGCAAGCCAACTTTTTTTTTTAAGGTAAATAAAAGGTCTCAGAGTTAAGAAGAGTTTTGTCACAGCTGTTTGCTAAGGGCTGTCTGGATGGATGGCAGCACAAGGGTGCAGTTGGGCAGGGTATTCAAGTCTGAATTCAGGGCAGTTGGGTCAGCAGAGTCTGGGGGCTGTAAAGAGGTGAGGTAGTCCTGTGCACCCTCCTGGAGGAATCATGGAGACGTGGTTTCAGTGCATTGCGGTGTGCTAATTTTGATTCCAGATAAGCCAAGCCTACAAAGGTGTTGTAGGTGAAAATTGTTCCAGAGTTTGCATCGTTGGGGAACAAACTGTAGCACTATCCTATGAACAAGGCTTGTGGCCAAATAACTCCAAGAGGAGACTGAGATCTAGCACTTCCAGGTTCCCTCCCAAGTTCTTCCACTGAGACACCATAAGACAGATTCTGCTACCCTTAATTAGGTGGAGTGGTTCTTTCTACACAAGTAGTCCATTGATTATAGGGCATTACCTACAGAGCATGGTACTGTTTGCTGTGAGGAAGGGGGCAGAAACACCCCCATGAGATCTTGGGCTAATCACTTAGGGTCAGAATATGTACCCTTTACCTGCACTGGTGAGCAGCTACAGTGGGACTGATTACTTGTGCGGGTAGATTGCTCCCTCATGCCAGTAAGAGGTTCACAGTCTGAGTCTTGATCTCTTTGGGCTTCAGTTTCTCCATCTGTTGAATGGACATAATGGCACCTCCCTCACGGGTGTGCTGTGAGGCTTAATTCACCCATGTCTGTGCAGTGCTTTGAGGTCCTTCAGTTAAAGAACATTCTACAAGTGCAAAGGATGATTATTATTTAGGAACTGCTCCACCTAGCCCCCTTAACTCTGCTGATGGTTGATTGTCCTAACAATGAACACACACATCTTGTTGGCAGCAGAGCATGTTTAGTCTGGGGTTATCCCTCAGCCCCCCAAATAAAAGGATATAAGTCGATAGAAAGCTTAGAGTCTTTGTTACTGAGGTGGGGTTAAGGGTCCCCTTCTGTCACTTACCTTGCAAGACTTGTTGGGCATATTTAATGTAAAATGCTGGAAATGGATCATTTGATTGTTTTCTCTTCTTGATCACTTATTCCATCATAGCACATCTGTCATCATCAGGCTTCCTGTTATAGTGCACCCCACTGTCCCTTTGCATCCCAGTATAGGGAACCTGCTCCATCCTATACAAGACACATTTACCATAACAAACAAGTTACTTAGTCCTCAATCATCATCTCCTGTGGCTATTTCCCAGAGACTGTACAGCTGGGAAAGAACTCATGGCATGACTAGCATGACTCATAGTTAATTTATATTAAGGTTAATTTATATTAAATCTCTTGCCCCTTGCCTCACGGGGAAGGAAAGATCTAACCTCTCTTTACAGGATATAGATTTTTGCAAGAGAGTCTCTAAACTACTGTAAAACTGTACAGTGTGTATCAAGATAGAGATCTAGAGAAAATGAATATACGTTGTAGTATGTCCTTTTCCCCCTTGTCTTCACGCCCTTAACATAGTAAGTGCCCAGAGGATTTCCTCCCCCCCCTTCATTCATACGGCTGCATCTTGACTTTCCAAGGCAGCACCAGGCATTTGCAACCAGCCCCACACCCTTGTGGCTGAGAGACGCTCCGTTTGGGGCGATGGAGCCAGCCTGTCGTCCGTCGCTAACCCCCCCTCTCCAGGAGTGAGCGCTTGCTGCTTTTTTTTCTTTTGGTGTGTGTATGTGTGTGTGTGTGTGTGTGTGCAAGCGCCTGTGCTGCTTAAATGGGCCAAGTTAGAGAAGCGGCGGCGAAGGGAAATCTTGTTTGGTCAGAGTCTCCCAACTGCACTGTGTGACTTCTGAGAACCTCTCCTCTGTCTGTCTGTCTGTCCCGGGGTGGAGGGGGAGCCCCAGCCCCAGCCCCAGCCCCAGCCCGCCACACGTAGGGACCTGCGGGACGGGGGCAGTGCGCCGGGGGGCGGGTTACGCCATATAGTGGCAGCAGCTCATTAGGAAGCTGGTGGCACGGTTGGGCTTTTATTAGTATTATTGTAGTATCCAGGAAGGGGAACGGGCTCTAATCATAGTAAGGACCGGTCCTTCATAACGCCATAAGCAGAGGCAGCGGCTCTGCAGCTTGCCGGGGAAAGCGGAGCAGCCCCGAAAAACTTCTTCTCTTCCCTGGTCAAACTAGTGGGGAGCGGGGGAGGGTCGCGCGTTGGGACCCACAGCGCTGTCCAGTCGGTGCAAGCGAGGGGAGGGAAGAGAGAGCAGGAGAGGGCAGGGGGCGCGGGTGTAATTGTCATTATTAAATAAAGAAAAGCAAGGAGCCAGGTCTCCTTGGGCGAGGGGCCGTGTGGCGGGGAATCCTCCCGCGTGATAGGAAGGTGGGTCGATCAGGGCTGTGGGGGGATCAATACGCGTTTTAAACCAAAATAATGTCTACGGCCGCAGAGACCTCTCCAAGATGTCAGGTATTAGTCCGGAGGGGCAGATCTCCGAGCAGCACAGCGGCTCCCGGGTCTACGGTGCATTAGCCTCTCGGTGGGAGAGGGATCCCAGACAGCTGTGCTGGGGAGCCAGCGGAGGAGATTTGCTAGCGGGCTCCTCCGGGGGATACTACCCGCCACCTCCTGCACCCGAGCGCAAAAGGTGCTGTTGCTGCTGCTGCTGCTGCTGGCGCATTTCATCCAAACTCCAGCCAGAGCGGGGGCAAGTTGCACCAGAGACATCAGAGCCACTGTGCTTTGGAGAGGCGAGGGCGCACTGGGAGCGCAGCGGCACCATGCCTGCTATCAAGAAGGAGCGACTTGACAGGGAGGAGATGGCCCTGGCTGCCTTTAACCAGCCCATGGAGACCTTACCTGACTATCTGGCCCCTTTAGCGGCCGCTGCCATCCCGGTGGTGACCCCCCACCCTTCGGCTTACGACCAGATCTTTGCCCACCACCACCGTGCCTACCTGGGCTTCCCCGAGACCCACCACCCGCACCACCCCCATCACCACCTCCCCGAGGACCTGATGCTGGAGCGCTTTTCCTCCATCCCGGATTTCCAGCCCTTCTTTGACAACGGAGAGCCGTGCATCGAGGTGGAGTGCGGGGAGAACAAGGCGCTGCTCTACATCAGCAAGTTATGCCAGGGCAGCAAAGGACCCTCCATCCGGTACCGGGGAGAGTGGCTCACCCCTAACGAGTTCCAGTTTGTCAGCGGCAGGGAGACCGCCAAGGACTGGAAGCGGAGCATCCGGCACAAAGGTAAGGGCATGGCTGACATTGCCCCTCGGGTAGGGGTGCCCCTTGGCACGGCCGTCTGCCGCGCACACCCCTCTCCCCAAAGAGCCAGGCATTGTGAAAGCGGGAGAGAGGCTGATGGCGTGTGAGCACTGGCGGGGGGGTCCCTCTGGGATCCCTGCCCCCCTCTTTTTAGTGACACCCCCTCCAACTATCAGATTCCCCCCGATCCCGGGCTCTCCTGCGGGGGACGGGAGCTTGGGGGTCGCAGAGAGGGAGGGGAGGGGAGTTCATCCTGCTGAAGAACTTTCATTCAATGTGGGCAGAGGCTGAACCAAGGAAGGTTGGGGGGAGACGTGTGAGGGGAGCTGGGTCTTGTGCCAGCGCGTACAACTGACTGTGGATTAGAAGCGGGGGAGGGGGATACCCTTGGTGGGGTTTGTGCACTTTTCTCCGCACCTGACACAGCCACACCGAGTGAGGGGAACTCGGGAGGCCGCTGGGTGCGCGGCGCTTCGAAATTGACAAAAGGTTGCAATTGACGAACGGAAACAGCCCAGTAGCCGGCATGGCTTTGGCGAGACAGGGCGGTTGTTGCTCGGGTGCAGGCCGGAGCGGGCAGCGCTGGGGTGAAGTAAGTGCTCGCCGGGGGCAGATTTTTCCTTTTGGGGGGTATGATTTTGGGGGGTGCGTGTGTGTATGTGTGTGTAGTTGCGGTTTTCTGCTTCCGTGTATAGTTGTGGTTGTCTCTGTGTATGCGGTTATGGCTCGCTGTGTGTGTGTGTGTGTATAGTTGTGGTTCTTGTCTCTGTTTAGAGCTGTGTGAGCAGTGTGTGTATAGTTGCGGTTTGTGTGCGTGCGTTCGCGCAACTATGGCTGTCTCTGTAGTTGTTCTGTGTATAGTTGTCTCTCTGTGTGTACAGTTGTGTATGTGTAAGAGTGTAGTTGTCTCTCTGTTTATCGTTGAGTGTATAATTGTGGTTTTCTGTGTCTATGTATTGTTGTTATCCGTGTGTGTGTATAGTTGTGGCAGTGTGTGTGGGTCGTTGTTATCTGTGTATGTATAGTTGTGACTGTCTTTATCGTGTGTGTGTGTGTGTTGTTATCTGTGCATATATAACTGACTGTGTGTATTCTTGCTATCTCTGTGTGTATAGTTGTGGCTGCCTGTGTGTAGTTGTCTCTGTGTTTGTGTACCTGGCTGCATGTGTTTGGAGTGGGGGGGGGGTGAGTCTGGAAGTTGTGAGTGCTTGAAGCAGAAATGTGCCGGCTTGTCACTCTGTAAATGAGGACAGGCGCCTCGGGGAAGGAGGGGGCGGGGGGTTCCTCCAGCCCAGCAGCTGGGTGGTGCGGGACCCCGACGGCTCTGCCTTCTGCTGACAGCTGCCCACCTCCCCCGGCGCAGCTGGACCCGAGCTGGGCAGGTCCTGAACCCGGGGACTGCGGAGAGGAGCGGCTGGTGTCTCCGCAGGTGGAGAGCTGAGGACTTGGCTCTCCCTGAACGCGCTGCATAGGGAGGCGGGGGGTGGGGGGTGGGGGGAGAGAGGCGGAAAGACGGAGTCAGTGTGACATGTAATTAGCTGAGAGCTGAAGGTGTCAGCCCAGGGGTCTGAAGAGCCATTAGGAGGTGACTGACACCTCGCCTTGTTTATTGATCGCCAGAGAAGAGGGGAATAACTCCAGGGGCCGCTCTAATGATTATTATTCGCCTCATTTTTTATCACTGGGCTCCTGGCTGTCTTCAGGAAATCCAGTCCCTCCGGGGTGAGTCAGGAGGACTGAGGTTAAATGGATGGAGGAGGGAAGGGGGAGGGCGGGGGAGAAGCTGTCTCGGGCTGCCTTGTGGTTTGCATTCAATGGCTTCTCCGTAGCTTTTAATTGCAAATCCATCCCTTGCCCGTGTCCAGAATGGCCCCAGGGTGGTGTGTGCGAGGTGGGGGAAGGGGGTGGACATGCGGGGCTGGAGCGCCTGGTTGTTAGGTTTATTAGTCATCTCTGCAGACTGCGAGAACGTTTGTAACAAGGTTAGAAGGCAGCTAATGAGGGCTGCGCGGGTGGTTCTCTGCCCGATTTCTACAGGGTAGAAAGTTCAGTTAAGATACAAACATGAGCCATGCCGGGTGGGAACGGGAAGAGAAGGGCTCTGTGAGTTTGCATGGAAAGATCCGAGCTGCTTTTTCTGCAAAGCCATTTATTTGTTTTAAAAAACCAGTGCTGTTTCTTTTTCTTCTCCTCTGCATCCAGGGAAAAGTTTGAAGACTCTTATGTCCAAAGGAATCTTACAGGTACATCCTCCAATCTGTGATTGCCCTGGGTGTCGAATTTCGTCTCCAGTGGTAAGATTATTGCTAAAATATGTGTTTTAGTCAAATCTCCTCCTCACTCCCTTTTTTCCTATTTTTTTTTCTTTTAATTCTGTAAACACGGAATTGTGATCTTAAAGGGCTAGGGATGTCAGTCACTGAGCCTTCTCCAAAGTGCTGTTTTGCACTGCGAGCATAGCTGCAGTCTTGTTAAATGTCAGAGGAAGGAGGGGGGGTTGCAAACAGAGCAGCTGGGCAAAGCAGTGCCTAACCTAAAGGATGTAATGCAGAGTGTGCATGTATGATTGACCGGGGGAAATATCACAGCTATGCAAACTGCAAATCATTCACTAGCTCCAGCCTCACCCCCGCTTTATGTGCATGTGTGTGTATTTTGCGGAAGGGTAAAGCAACTGAAACAAAGGAAATTAAAAGTACCCACATGTTATGATCAGAATTCTCATGTTTTGCAAAAGGTTTAGATAAACTTGAGAAGGATTAACAACAAACATATCTTGGAGCTACCACCTCCACCCCCTAGAAATTTTTTTTTATAACATTCTCATCCTTGACAGTGATCATTGTTTTTATAGCTCTGTTTTGCTTCACCTTAAACATGGAGTTCAGGGTGCTTTCCATCCCGCATCTGAGTATTTCTTGGGGACTCTTCAAATCTCATTATGTGTGACATCAGGATTTCCATGGAGAAGATGGTGATGTCATAAATACAGAGTGTTGCGGAATCAGAAGTGTGTCTTGCATAGAACTAAGACATTAAAAATATGTGTAGCTGGGATATCTGTGTTCATGATAAAGATACAATTACAATTATTTTCATCAGTTAAAATCCTGTTTGGGTCACACAACTAAACTAAATACTGGAGTTGGAAGAATCATTGTAACTGAATGCATTTTTATAACAAGAACTGTGGAAACAAGTGCAATTCTATATATTTTTTTTAATCCAGAAGGATATTTTTTCTTCTGTTGTCTTTATGAGGTCATACATGGTAAATCTCCGAGAAAGTACAGTATCTTTATTTAGAATCCCAGAATTTAAATGATTCCTCTGTGTGTGTGTGTGTGTGTATATATATATATATATACACACACATATATATATATATATATATATATATATATATATATATATATATATATGCATGTTTAAATGAAAAGTTGCTTAGAAAAATGTTCAGTAAGTGGCCTGCAGAAGTCAAAGCAAATATATAATCTATATTTGTAACTTAACTCTTTGAGTGCATATTGTGCTGTAGCTGTTTACACCGAAAAAGTCATCACAGAACAAAACCTAAAGATACTATTTATCTCACTATATATTTTTTCATTAATCTCACAATTAGTAAGTCACATAGGTTGAAATCCTGGCCCCACTGAAGTCAATGGGAGTTTTGCCATGTACTTTAATGGGGCCAGCATCTCACCTAGGGTAACCAGATGTCCCAATTTTATAGGGACATTCCCAATATTTGGGGCTCCGTCTTATATAAGTGCCTAGTACCTCCCACCCTTGTCCCAATTTTTCACACTTGCTATTTGGGGTTGCCCTAATTTCACCCATAATGTTTACTACCATGAGTAGTCTCATTGACTTCAGTGACACAACTCACAGTAGTAAGCACTATGCTGGGTAATTAGTATTTACAGGTTTGGGCCCTTTGTGCATTTTTATTTTTATTATTGACCCTACAGATCAGAGAGGTTCCTTTACTTTTGTCCATGGATCATGGTGTCTGCAGAGCACTTGCTGGTGGTCTGTTGAGAACTGGCTGATCACATGATGATGGCTGCTCCTCATTTCCAACTGCTAAATTGCATTAAAAAAGACAGCTAAAATGACACTAAATACTTTCCTAAGGTTACGTTTCTACATAAGCAATTGCTGTTGTTGCCTCAGAGATGCTACCTGATTGCAGTTGGGAGGGGAGCTGTTTTGGAGACGATCTCCATGTTAAAATATGGTCTAAATATGAAAAAGTTAAAAAACTTCTGATATCAATGGAAATAGAAGCTCATTTAGTATTAGGAAAGGAAAAGAAAATCTGTCTTGATATGTCTCCCAGCCCCTTCTCCCAGTGAGATGAAGGAGGAAAGGTTCTGACAGCAGAATAATCTTTATTCTGGATTATTTTAGCACAGCAACTGGCTTTTATTTTGTTTATTTTTGTGTAGCAATCAGCGTGCTCTTGGCATAATTTTCCTTACTTTGAGTGTAGATCGTGCTATGAGAAAGCTAACCATTATTTTCGTAAGCTTGTTAAAACCACTGAGTATGTTGTAGTGTTCCAGGAAGACAACCTAAAGTTATTAAGAAATGACTGAAGTGAAAGATGGAGATAATTATTTTTGATGTGTCTTAATACAAGTCCTTTTAAAATAAAATGTTTGTTTCCTTTTTAGAAATTAAAATGTAAAAACAATGTACTTATATAGCATCTTGCATAATAGCGTCTCGAAGCATTGGCAAACTCTCATTCCTTTAGCCTCACCACACCTCTGTGCACTAGGGAAGTGCCATTATCCTCATTTTAAAGATGGTGTAGCTGAAGTACTAAGATGTTTGAGCCCTTTTGACAGCCAGGACAGAAAACATTTTTGTCCCCTTTCCCCTAAAAAAGTCTGAGTGGTGCAGCACCCTCTGAAAGTTGGAGTCTAGGTCGATCACCATGTTTGCCTGCCGTTAGAACCAGCTCTGGGTTTGAGGGTCTGACTTTCACCTGCAGCTCCCAATGACTTGATCTGGATTTCTGGATGCTCAACACCTTGGAAAATCAGGCCCCGATCCCGCAACAAGATCCATACAAGTGGCCTCCTGTGTTCTCATGGAACCCCACAGACTCGAGTGGGATTCTGCACAAACACAGGGCTATACTTGGTAGATCTCATTGTAGAACTGGATCTTAAGTAACTTGCCTGAGGTCACATGTAGGAAAACTGCATCAGAACTAAGAACAGATCCTAGGTCTCTTGACTCCCAGACCACTCTTCCTCTGCTGAAGGGCAACCTTATCGATGCTAACTTTACTCTTCTTTCTACAACCCATCAACAAAAAAGTGACTATCCATGGACCAAATCCCACTTGCCTTACTCACATGAGAGGTTCTACTGGCACTTTACTCTCCTTTGTCAGGCAAGCATGATTTGGCTGGTTCTCTCTCCAGTGTGTACTGGCAGTTTCACATGGAATCTGGAATCCCCTGACAGCGCACTGCAGTATTTGCATGCACTAGATATTCAAAGCAATTATACTAGGAAACAGTTAAGAAATGGGGACAATTTATCTTTCCTTGTCTGATGACTGTGGTTTTAAGAATCAATGAGAGCAGGGGGCTCTCAGCCATCCTACACAGAACTTACTGTATTTTATATTATAGATATAGCAGGAAAGTGTGAATCACACCCGTGAGACCTGGGTCTCTCTGCTATGCTTGTATCAAGAGCATGCAATGAAACTGAGGGCCTGATACTATCCAGGGAAGTTTATACTGCTGGGAATCTGGTGTAAAAGAGAGTGGCCTACTGTCAACAGGAATGGGCCAGCCAAGCTCATGAATAGTTTTTGAAATGGGGCAGAGCCAGCTGCTTAAGGGTGAGTTACTCCTGCTGGTGCTGCAAGTTGAGAGCATAATGGCCCAAACACCTGGCCCTGGCCCCACCCTCTCCTGCAAAGGTTACGTTTAATTTATCCAACCCTTCTACCCTGTCAAATCGAATTTGTAACATCAAGAGCTTTAATCAAAATCAGTGCTTGCTCTCAGGCCCCGTCTGGGTCCTTTTGGGGTCTGCTAAGGGAGGATTGAGTTGGAAAACAAATTGCATATGGCCATGGAACCGGTTTGCAAAAGCAGCTGTAAGGAGCTGGAGATTTTTACCTTGGGCCTGAACCTTTTACCAGCTGCTGTAAAACCGTCAGAAGCAAAATCAGCCCAGCAGAAGGAAAGCAAGACCCCTTCCTCCCCGCCCCCATCTTCTTGGGCTGGGTTGACAGAGGGGAATGTGGCCAGCCATTGCACATGAGCAGACCCTGTCTGCAAAGGGGTCAGGAGGGGTCATTTTTCTCAGGGCATCTCCCGACCTGGAATGTGCCCTGGCCTCCCAAAGAGGATCTGCACAGCCCTCTCCAGTGCATGGGTGAGCGCGAGCGTGTGTCTAGCAACGCCAGACCTAGCAGGCCACTTGGTTGGTGCCTTCGCAGCTAAGGAACCGGGCTGGGACTTCTGATGTGGCTCCCCCCTGCAGGGAGGTTATAGTGGGGGTGCCCCCCACGCCCCCGTATTAGCAAGGGGCAGGTCACACACAGCAGCAGCAAGGAATGCGGCTCGGCTCCCTTCCCCCCCAGCGGAGCCCGGAGCGCTCCCGCTTCCCCCCTCCCCGTCGCAGCTCGTTTGCTGCAGCTGCAGACGGCGGCCGGCGCCTCGGCTAGTTCTGTGACCGACCGCTGGTTTCCTGCGAGGCGGAGGAGGAGCAGCCGCGTCTCGCCTGCTGCCTCGGCGTCTCCTCCCTCGGGCAGCGGCAGCGGCTCCCCCTCCCCGGGCGCGTCTCGGAGCCTGACCGGGGCATCAATCAGAGCCGCGCGGGCCGAGCCCCCCGGGCTCGTGGGGAGTCGGGCGGGGGGTCGCGCCGGGGCTAGGAGAGGGCAGACGGACAGACGCATCCCCCGCCACGGTTTGTGCCTTTCATGGACACAGTCGCTTGCTGGCAGAAAAAAGCTTTGCCATTAGGTGAGTCCAGGCGCTGCACAGGCCTGTGTTCCCCGACACCTCCTCCTCCCCCCCAGCTTTGCAATGAAAGGGGGCTGGAGCTCTCCGGATTTCATGCATCATTTCTAAATCTTCACCGTTAAGGAGAGTTTGCATTGCATAGGCCTTCACCCCTGTTTTTCCATGCACCCTCTGTGTTTGCGGTTAAGGAGGGCTAGACCCCCTCCCCCACTAGGTTCATGTACCCTCAGTCTTTGTAGCTCAGATGAGGTTAAATTGCCTGGGTCTCTACCCCTGAGTTTTGCTGCACACGCAGGATGCCAAGAAGGCACAAAAATCATTGCAGGCAGGAGACTTGTAAATTGCACACTTAGGTCTGTATCCCCCATTTACATAGATCCCAAATATTTTCAGTTAAGAATGATTGAAATTACAAAAGGCCCTTTGGTGCATTTCAGCTGTGAACCATTTTTCAGCATTTCCCTTTAGTCCCCTTAAACTTTCCTGCACACGCAGGATGCCAGTCGCTCTGGCTCTGTAATTAAAGGAGCCCTTAGACTGATAGGGTTGTGCTGCTCTTGGTGGTGGTGAGTGGTTTTTCTGGCTTTCCCAGGCCCCTGAGGAAGGCCTGACCTGTTCATAGGGGATAGTCACCTTAGCATAGGGTGACCAGCTGTCCCAATTTTATAGGGACAGTCCTGATTTTGGGGTCTTTTTCTTATATAGGCTCCTATTACCCCCCACCCCCTGTCCCAATTTCTCACACTTGCTGTCTGGTCACCCTAGCTTAGCAAAGTGGGGAGGACAGGATTTTGCAGAGGCCAGCACTAAAATCTCTCTGAGCAAAAAGGTTTAGATTTGTAATGTCCAGGATTGCATGCCCAGTATAGCAAAGGGGAAGCATTTTCAAGCATGGATCTCATATGTTTGTTTCCATCACCAGTGTGACCCTTAGGCCACGTCCAGACTAGGGTATTAAAATCGATTTTAGATATGCAACTTCAGCTACGTGAATAACGTAGCTGAAGTCGAATTTCTAAAATCGAGGTACTCACCCGTCCAGACGGCGCGGCATCGATGTCCGCGGCTCTCTGTCGATTCCGGAACTCCGTTCGGGTTGATGGAGTTCCGGAATCGATGTAAGCACGCTCGGGGATCGATACATCGCGTCCAGACTAGACGTGATATATCGATCCCCGAGCAATTGATTTTAATCCGCCAATGCCGCGGGTTAGTCTGGACGTGGGCTTAGAGTATTTTTCATAATGACTTGAGCCAGGCTGCCTCTGAAAATGCCTTAGGATTTAACATGGGATTTTTTTTTTTCCAGGTCTGTCTTTTGACAGTCAGGGCTTCTCTTTGAAAGTCTGCTTTACCTACCCTGGGTTTGATGGGCAGAGCACATGTAAAGATGGAAGGGCAGGCTTCTTAAAACCCTGTCCTGGCATAGGTGCATTAAAACAAAAAAGAAAGCCCAATAAAATATATTTTAAAATCTCTCTACCTCTTTTCTTGCGTGCCAGGGCTCATGGTAATTGTTCATAACTTGGTCAGTGACAATGATACTTCATTTGTTTACTGGGGCCCAGTTTTGCTGTTGATTTGATAGACATAGAGGGTGTTTGTTTTGTTTCGTTTGGGGCTGGTTCTTGTCATCACCACGCAATTGTGTGTGAGGTTGGAAAAGATCTAAATTTTTTTTTAATTTAGAAACAAAGTGTGCGGGGTCAGTTAAGTTTCCCATTGTTAAGCTCAAAATGTGCCAAAAAACATGCAGTGTTCCTAGGTCAGAGGCAGTGGGGTTAGTAATACAGCTATACAGGGGTCTTGAGATGGGTTTTCCTTTGATCTGTCCAAGTGGGGTCAGAGCCACTCTCCATACCTACCCCGCAGAGTGACTTGCATCGTCTGCCCTTGGGATGGAGACGAATGCTATGCGGTGCCTCTGTCAACCTGAAGGGGTCAGAAGAGAGTAGTCAGCCTGGAAGTTCAGCCCCGCTGTGATCCCTACTGTTGGCTGCAGGGGCTGGAATTTAGCTGATCCAAAACTTGGGGACTCCTGCATGAGGTGAGGCTGTTCCAGTGAAACTCACATGTATAGGACTTAGCTTGCTCAGTGTCATGGCTGTGTTCCTGGGTGCCTTCATGGGCAGGATTGAGCCTGAAAACTTGGTTTCAACTGAATGGATTGGATCTTGGGCTCCAGTCTGAGTTTTGGAGCGCGCGGATCCTGGAGTTTGCATTCAGGGAGCTATTTTCAGCTTTGCCTTTGTGTCCTTGGAGATTCCCTCATGACTGTAGAAAAAGCCCCTCTGGGAAGCACATTTACAGACATTTTATTCCTGGCGGCCCTTGGCACAGCTTGCTGGTTTTATTTGTGGTTTCATGCTGATGTGAAGTGTTGTGTTTAATCCATCACATATTAGTTTAGTTAGGTTTTGTTGTTGAATTATTCAGTTTAGTTTAGGATTTTTGTAATTGATTTATTTAGGGGACATTTAAATTGCATGCATTGGACCTGTTTTCTGAGCCTGACCTCCAGCGTTAACAAAAACACTCCCGCATCCCCAAAGGTTCAGCTGATATATCCTTCTCATGGACAACCCCCTTCAGGGAGGAGTCTGAGGAAAAACACTATGCTATGCCCCTGAGGGGAACAAAAGCGACTTTGCCTGACCCTGTAGAGTTGAGTCCTCAACCCCCAGCCCCAAGACTTTCGAATGCAGGGGCTGTGAGCAAATACACATCAACAGCTCTTGTGGCAGTGAGGGAGCAGGTCTCTAAACTTGCTGGGTCCTGGGACCTTGCAGAACATCACAGAGCAAAACCTGTAGCTTGAGTTGCACCTAGAGGTGAATGAGAAGCCAGTGCATACCTGGAAGATGCTGTCTGTTAAGTGGGAAGCTGTGTTCTGTGCTAGCTGTTACTCCTGAGTAGGCTTCAAGGCCAAACCTTGTGCAGAATGCCTTACAATTGCTCTGTTATTGTCCACTTGCCTTGGAGATTTTGGAAGAAGGTGTTGCATGGATGAGACCTTTAATTATTTTTTGTATATAGAAGTGTAAGGGTAAGAGGAATGGGGTGGAAGGAACTGGTGCGTGATTTAGTTTGCAGATTATGAAAAGCGCTCTGAAAAGGAAAACATTAATTGGAGCACAATACGGGGAGTGAATAGTAGAGGTGCATAAGCTTTCCCAGTCTAGGAAAATGGTGTTAACTTTCCGGGGACACTAAAGGGTACAAGGTGGAGGATATTTACCGACCTGGGTAAAAATGGGAGCTGTAATGCAGCTACAGTCAAGATTGCTGCTGTTCTAGGGAGTAAAGAAGCAAGGTGAATGCCTGTGGGCTATTACATTGCTGGGCTAGGAGCAGGGCCGCCAGGAACTTAATGGGGCTTGTACATAATGAGTCAGAGTAACCCTCCTTGGTGCTGGGGATGGGGAATTCATGCCTGAGGTCAGAGGCAGGATGGCAGGCAGTGTTTCTGCTGCTTCAGGAATTGTGCTTGGAGACGGTAACTTTAATTGCAAGCATGGGCTCCGTAAGGCTTGTAGATCAAGTGTCTGTGCCCTCTTCCCCACCCCCCAAGCACAGTGTAGTTTGTCACTCTTGCTTGGCTGCATTGTGCCCCCTGGTGGATTTTCTGCACCAGGGGAGTGGGTGGTCCTACACCCTGGCTTATAGCATCAATAAGTGCTGGAGTGGATTCAGCCCAGTAGGTCAGAAGACGCAAGCTAGGCTTTGCAGTTAAAGCTGCATGACCGGCAAACTGTGGAATCAAGTTTAAAGGCACTCCAGAGAGTTTGGAAAAATCTACCAGTCCAAGGAAAAAGAGTTAAATGTAGAGCAGAGATAGGTAGAGCTAAATAAAAGCAGCAAAAGCAACATCATCTCATTAGGATTGTGTCAAGGGCAGTGTAAAGGTGAGATAGGATAAGTAATTTTGCTGTCAAAATTATTTAGAGATGTCATTAAACTGCTTGGGGCAGTCTCTGTTGCCTCAGGGCACAGACGCCTGGTTTTAATTTGCAGTGGTCTGTGTCCAAACCTGCTGGCCTTAATCAAAAGTATCAGTGCTTGTTTGGAGCCCGTTGGCAGTGCCTTTAGTGAACAAGGGACCTAACCTGCAGAACTGACGAAGGGACCAGAATTAATTCCCACAGTCTGTACTTTATTCTTTTCTTCCTGCTCATTTAAAAGTAAACTGTCCCCTGTTTAAACTGTGTAGCGATGATGCATTTTTATGCTATGTTCTGTAATGGGCTTGTAAGGCAGGGAGAGTGGAGAAGCAGCATTCTTTATCATAGCCTTTTGAAGAGAGTCCTTTGTTTTTAATATACACAAAAATAGAGTAATGTTTGATGGGAATTATACACTCGTCTTTGCCTTCCACTTCTTAGGTATTGTTCTTTTTTTTTCTTTTACTGTCGTCTTCTGTTTCTCCTATGCATAGTCTGTTTCCTTCATCCACAGGGCTGGCAAGCTTCTTGCTACACAACAGATGCCATTGCTGAATCTTGGTTGGCAGCATCGTCTCCTCCTCCTCCTACTTGTCCACCCCCATCCTCCCCCAGAGCGAAGTGCATCATCTTCACCAAGCCAACAGCCTGAGAAAGCCCCCTTCCCCAGCTCTGGGCCCAATCCTGCCAGGAGGTGATGCGCATCCTTTGCTCCCGCTGATGTCAATGGGAACCTTGCAGTATTGGGCCCTCTGTCACCAAATTTGCATCTTCCAGTTGATGGCACAGAGAGACATTTCACTGATTGTGCTATTTATCGCTGCATGAATCACATGTGGGTTTGTAAGTGAAATTGATGGCCGTCTCCTTTAGCTTCTTTGCTTCATCCTTCTGCTGCTCTCACACCAAGGTATCTCTCCAGTACACACTACCCCCCACCGGGGAAATGCATTTCCTTGCTCTTATTTTGGGCTGTGTTGTTTTAACAAAACCAGTGAGAGCGGAGAGGAAATTACGCTTTCCCCTGGGTCATAAATATAATCTGATGCAGGATTTTGTTGTAACATATCTCAGAAGGTGGATGGAGGGAATTCCCAAGCCTGGAAGAAAAAAATCTTACCCATATTCTAGATCTAGTTAAAGCAGAACTTTAGCTGCTTTTGCTTTATTTTGCATTTACACAGAAAGCTGCAAAATAGGGATGCTTTGGTGTGCAAATGTGCCCTGCTCCTTGATAACCTTTAATAATCATAATATATAATATTGTATATTGCCCTTGTATTGGGTATCCTTCATTTTCAGGTGTGTTGTGGCTAGATCAAGGGTTTTCTTTCATCGCTAACATCTCCAGCCAGGGCAAATGCCCATAGGATCCTCACCAGCCTGAGTCAAGAAGACAGGTTCATTGCAAGCATACTCTTTGCCCTGCAAGTGATGCCTGCTGCTTACCCTGCATGCAGGCTGGATAGACATACTGAAAGAGCAAAAAGAAATAATATCTCATGTAGATGCATAACTCTTTCTATGCCCTGGGCTGTATAAGATGGAGGGATCATTGTTTCCCCCTAAGATTTGTAGTACACGTAGGGGAAAGCCAGGAAATGGTAGCACTGTCAGTGTGTGCAACAGAAGTTTGGAGAAGTTGCATCTAAAGGGCTGCACTCTTGATTGTCTGCACAGAGAGGTCTGAGGGCAGAACGTAGCCCCAAATACGGATGATGTTATAATTTTAGACCGGGGCTCACGCAAACAGCCTTGACTTCAGCAGGGTGCTTTCCAGAACAAGGTGTGTGGGATTAGACCCTGAGTTGCAGATGGGAAAGGACTGAGCATCTCTGTGTGGGCAGCAGGTAGGGGTAGAAACTGAGAGTGTGGTGGTGTTGCTACTCCTAATGGCATTCAATGGAAACTCTCAGAGGGCTGAAAGCTACTGTTATTTTGTGAACTAATGGTTCACCTATGTTTGTGCTATTGCAGCAGGTTGAGATGATCACACAGCAGCTTTTGTTAATGCGAGGCTTGTCTTAGAACTCCAGGCTTTTCCCATTTGCTTCGATAACGCTGCTGCTTTTTCACAGAGCATAGGACTTTTCTTTTTCTCAGTACAGTGAAATAAAGAAATAACCTGAGGTGCCTAACTGTAGTGGCAAGAGTTGGGAGTCAGGACTCCTGGGTTGTATTCTAGCTCCAACATTGAGTCACTTTGTGACCTTGGACAAATCTCTTAGGCCCATGCTTTCAAAAGCACCCTTTAAATTTGGGTGACTCTAATGTTGGTGCCTGGTTTTAGACACTTAGAGTATGTCTACACAGCATCTGGGGAGCAAGTTTCCTAGCCTGGGTCCACAGACACGTGCTAGCAGGGCTCACATGAATGTGCTATAAATAGGTGTGTAGATGGTGCTTTGCTGATGTGGCTTGGGCTCTCAAGCCTAGGGGGTGAGGTTGACATACCCTGGTAGGATAGGATTTTTCAAAGGTACTGAACATCCAAAGCTCCCATAGAGGTCAGGCCCTTGGTATCTCGAGTTGGGCACTCCAGACTAGTGGCCACTCTTAAAAATTTGGTCTTTGATCTTTCCTTCCTGTGCCTCACTGTACCACATTGCAAACTAGAAACCATTAACAATGCTGAATTACGTCACAGCATTGTTATAAGGTTTAATCCGTGTTTCTGGGATCTTTGGATGGAAGATGCTAGAGAAGCACCTGTTACTTATTTATTTTGCATTCAACATCTAGAAGGGAAGACCCTTCCTTGAATAGTTTCCCGTGATTTAAGGAGCAGAAAAGCAAAATAATTTTCAGTGCTAGAGGAGAGAATTTAAGAACTTTTGGCACAGAGAATAAATCCTCCTTGGAAATAGTCCTGTCATGATATGGCAGCAAAGAAGTCATGTGGGTGCCTCTAACTGGGTCCTAACTCAGTGTTTTCAGAACTTATTTTAAAACAGCACTGGGATTTTAAATAGCTCCAGTTAAAGCAGGCCACTTAATCGCCACAATTTCTTTTAGTATAAAACTTAGTAATAAATGAAAGAAGCACGCTCTGCCGGACAGCAGGAAGTCAGTCCACTGCCTTCATGTTCACGCTTCCCCTCAGGAGTGTATATCCATCAGAATTCCTCCTGGGCCTTGCTGATTCAGGGTTATGGGTCCATTCCCCTCCAGTGGCGGCAACAGTTCTGTGTGTATCTACCCATCCAATTGCAGAAACTCCCCTATAACCTCCTCATTTTTTCTTATTCAGGGATGAATGTGACAGGTGATACTCAGCTCTGTTGAAGCTGCATTTGCCGTGTTGCTAGGGCAACCAGAGATAGCGCCTGAAGACAGGAAAGGACAGGCATTCCTTTCTGCTACTGTCTGGAGCATCAATGATTGAATGAGATTAGATGGAATTAGATAATCCTGAAATTCACAGTGGTTTGACGCCAGACCTTTATTAAATAAGTAAAAGTACCAGCCCCTTATAGTAAAATGAATTCTCTCAGATCAATAACTTTTCTTCTCCTAGTATCTCCTGCAGTCTGGGATGCTCAAGAGCTTTTTCTGTATGATGGGGTTGAACAGAAGAAACATACTTTTTTTTCAGAGGGGATTATGATACCAATTTGCCTTTTATCTCCCCGTGATGACTTACCCACTTAACTCTAAAGAACACATAAAAAATGCTACAATGTTCTTCATTGATGGCTCAAGACACTCCAGCTTTCACCATGTTATTCAAGCATTATAGGCCAGTATAGTCCATACTGTAGTATTTTAGGGTAGGTTTTTAAAAGACTGGAAAATAAACGCTACAGTGTGAATGCCGGGGGACCCATCTTTGGTTCTGTGATTTTACAGTGCCTAGCACGATGGAGTTCTGCCTCGTGCCACTACGTACCTGCTACTAGCACGTCTACTAAATTGTGATTGGAGTTGTACCAGTGTCAAATGTTCACCGCAGTGTGAATACATCACCAAATTCTGATCAGAGTTAGATTTACACCAGTTTAACTCCATTGATTTCAGTGGAGTATATCCAGTTTCAGCCTGGAATGATGCTGATCAGAATCTGGTCTGGGTCAGAGAATGGAGCCTAACGAAGCATGGGAAGTGGCTCAGTATGGTCCTTTAGAGTATGTCTGCACTGCAGTTAAACACCCACGGTTGGCCCGTGTCAGCTGACTTGGGCTCAGGCAGTAGGGCTGTTCTACTGTGGTGTAGCCATTCGGGTTTGGGCTGGAGCCTGAGCTCAGGACCCTTGCAGGGTTCCAGAGTCCAAGCTCCAGTCTGAGCCGCAACTTCAGAGCACTGTCTGCACAACTACTTTTAGAGTGCTGCGTGAGCCCCACTAGCCCAAGTCTGTGGACCTTGGCTGGGGGGGCTCACTGATCCGGGCTGTGTAGACATTCCCATGTTATCGTCCATATACAGCTCCCAGGGTCATCAGCAAGGGCTCTGTTCAGATTGGGGAGAATGTGTGGTCCTAAAATAGTAAGGAAGTAGTTTGAAACATCACCCAGCACTAGTGGGGTAACCCACACATGTCTTGTGTTACCACTTTTCATACTGAATGTTAAAAGTTTCTCTCTCTCTCTTTTTTAATCCTGAAATTGACAATGTGACTCCAATACGTTTTAGCTTAAATACTCTGCTGGTGTGAATGGGCTTGAAGTAAGAGGAGCTGAGCTCATTGGCACCAGCTGAGAATCTGTTCCTGTGAAATCTTCAATGGCTCCCAGATGCTACAATAATGAGTGTCTTTTCAAAACTCTACAAGGATGGAGATGCTCCTCTCCCCTGTTGGGTACAGAGGGCTACATTCAGCCTTGCTATAAGAGGCTGTAACTCCATTGACTTGCTTAATATCTTGTTAATACTTATCACGTTCAGAAGGCCAAAAAGTGAAGTGTGAAGTATTTGGGGATATATACCCTGTAAATAATTGTGCATGCCCTTTCCCCTAAGGGTCTAATCCCGCACACCGTTATTTGAGAGTAGTCTTGATGAAGGACTCATTATAGGGTCAGGTCCTAAAGTCCCAAAATGTAAGCTTAATACTTTGTCCTTCGAGCCGCAGTGAAATTTACTGCAGTCAGCACAGCAGCGGGGGCTACAGAGAATGTAAAGGAGAGAATATTGTTCCTCAGCACCTAGGGATCTCACTTATTTGAAAAGCTCTTGTCCCTGCCCTCCAGCAGGATGCAAATTTACTGAGGCCAGGGTGGGAGGAGAGGTGTCTGTTCAAACTTTGGAGGCTCTGCTCGTTTTCCAGTGGGCAATAAAGCCATGACCACCCACAGATATAAGGAAGTTGGACATTGAAATCTGTCAGCACCCAACAGGAGTAAAAGAGCATCAAGATCCTCATCTGTCCTGTTTCTCGCCAGCCTGGTGATTTTGGCAAATGAGACGACAAAATGTCCCTCAAGGGAGTGAAGTGAAGTAACTCGTCCAGTCCGGTTGTGTTGCTTCCTTTCCAGATTGCCCAATAGGACTTGTTAGCGGGTGTGAAATGAAAGAATTCAGGTGTTTGTATTGGTTGCAGATGGAAGCTTCAGGTGGGCTGAGCAAGGTTCTTTGTACACTGATAAACTCAGGGACCATATTCTGTCCAAACTGACTTGTGTCCAGCCTGTGCAAAGTCCAAGGAATTGCAAAGGATGTAAGCCAGTACAGAATCTGGCTTGATAACTTCCTTGGCAGTGCAGTAAGACCACACATGAGTTCAGTATGTAATAAAGTCTACGTATCAGTTGCTTCAGTGATTTTCCAGGTTTGGAGACCCGCCTCCTCCACCTGAGGAAGTCCCTCAGACCTGACAAAGGAAATCTTTGGTGTGAGACTCATATTCAGCTTTCAGTTGCTTGAAATGTTTTAGATTTTACCCCAGAGAAACCTTCCTGAATTTGCTAGAACTGTTCTTTTCCTTTCTCTCTTTAATGCAGTCTTGATGTGTGATTACACCCGCCTGCCCAAGATCTGCATTATACAAATGCTTGTTCTGCGTCTGGATGGGGGCAGCTGTTAAATGGAAGGACATCATGAACTTGACTACTTTGGGCTCTTCTGTGGAGTGGCAGTGGGATCCAATCTGATCAGTGCTGGGCATGCAGCAATGCTTGGGCGGGGTTCAGATACAAGGTTTTTGTTTGGGCCCATCTCTACTTATTACTAATCCAGATATAACAGATGCCAAATTATGGGCTGTCAGCTGGCAGAAATCCCATGGGGTGTTCCCATGGACAAGAGGTTGGAGACTGAAGCCAAAATATGACCATCTGTGCTCAGCATTTCTTTACGCAAACCTAGGTAAAAATCTTGCCTGCATTTCAGGATAAGTATTTTGCATATAGTGGCTTCACCATCTTGTTAAAAAAAAAAATCTGATGGTGATTGGAGCAGATTGGGAGTCAGGAGACCTGGTTTTTATTCCTGCCTCTGCCAGGGATGAGTTGTATTGCTTTGGTCTAGTCACATAAGCCCCTGTTTCAAAAGTGGCATCTTACACTGCTTAAGTCACCCGAGGCCTGACGTTCAGAGGTGATGAGCTGCCAAAGCTGCCTTGTCACCTCAGTTGGGGTTCTGAGGTGTGCGGTGCCATTGAAAATCAGGGCCTAGTCCAAAATTAGAAGCCACCTTTGCAAATATGGACATTAACTGCTCTGTGCCTCAGTTTCTCCATATATAAAATGAGGATAATTCCTATGGAACATCACATGGGAATTGTGACTCTTAGATTCATAAATTATGAAGCCAGAAGGGACCATTGTGATCATCCAGTCTGACTTCTTGTATGACACTGGGCATTGGACTTCTCTGAATTAATTCCTATTTGAACAAGAGCAGCTATTTTAGAAAAACTTACAGTCCTGATTTTAAAATTTCCAGTGATGCAGAATCCACCACAACCCTTGGTAAATTGTTCCAGTGGTTAATTACCCTCACTGCTTAAAATTTGCGCCTTATTTGTAGTGTGAATTTATCTAACTTCAACTTCCAGCTGTTGGATCTTGTTATACATTTGTCTGCTAGACTGAAGAACCCTCTGTTATTAAATTTCTGTTCCTCATGTAGGTACTTAGACTGTGATCAAGTCACCCCTTAACCTTCTGTGTTAAACTGAGCCCTCTCCAGTTTATCAACATTGTTCTTGAATTGTGGACTCCGGAACTGGACACAAGTATTCCGGCAGCAGTTGCACTAGTGCCAAATGCAGAGATAATACAATCTTCTACTGCTACTCAATATTCCCGTTTGTACTTCCAAGGATCGCATTTGCCCCTTTGATCACCGTATTGCACTGGGAGCTCATGTTAAGCTGGTTATCCATTGTGACCCCCCATGTCCTTTTCAGAGTCATTTCTTCCCAGGATAGAGTCCCCCCTCTTGTGATTAGGGCCTATGTTTTTTGTTCCTAGTTATATGGTCTTACATTTGGCTGTATTAAAACGTGTATTGTTTGCTTGCGTCCAGGTTATCAAAGGATCCCAATTGCTTTGAATCAGTGACCTGTCCTCTTCATTATTTACCACTCTCCCAATCTGTTTGTCCTCTGCAAATTTTCTCAGTAATGATTTTATGTTTTCCAGGTCATTTATAAAAATGTTAAATACTGTAGGACCAGCAACCAGTCCCTATTAGGACCTCACTAGAAACACACCTGCTCAGTGATGATTCTGCATGTACAGTTACATTTCGAGATCTGTGAGTTAGCCAGTATTAACTCCATTTAATGTGTGGCATACTGTTTTGATATCCTCCTAATTTCTGAATCAAAATGTTGTGTGGTACCAAATCATATATCTTACAGAAGTCGAAGTATATTACATGAACACCATTTCCTTTATCAACCAAAACTTGTAATCTCATCAAAAAAAGGTCTCAAGATCTGTTTCCAATAAATCCATGTTGATTGGCATTGATTATATTGCCATTCTTTTATTAATCAAATCCAGTATCAGCCAAGGCATTGTTTTTCACAATGTTGATCCTATAATTACCTAATTTGTCCTGTTTACCCTTTTAAAACATTGGCAGAGCTTCTCCAGTGTTTTAAAACTTACTGAAAGTCAACATTAACAGTCAAGAGACTGTCTCAGCCAGCTCTTTTATAACTCTTGGGTGCAAGTTCTCTGGACCTGCCGATTTAAAAATGTCTAACTTTAATAGATACTGTTTAAATTCCTCCTTAATTACTGTTGGAATAAAAAGTATTTTATCAACATCATATATGATATGATTACATCAGCTGGCTTTTTCCCAAATGCAGAACAGAAATATTTATTGAATACTCCTGTCTCTTCTGCATTATTATTATTGACAGTTCTATTGTTTCCATCTAGTAATGGAACAATACCATTGTTCTTAATTAACCAGTCTTTGCAAAGTGGTTTGGAATGCTCTGGTGAACGGCACTGTCGACAGGCCAAGTGTAGTTATTTAGAATAAGGAGGAAAAGGCAAGGCATTCACCGCCACAGAAACCTGTGCCGCATAGTTACGTTGATGAAACAACCAACTCTCTCAATGTCTCTTGCTCCAGTGTGTGCAACTTACAGCTCGAGCGGGATTCCCCCTTTCGCCTCCTGTTGGTTAGTGTTTCTCATGGGTGGTGAGTGGAGCCTCACTTTGGGGAGGCTAGCCCCCGGCTCCACCCCTTCCACACACCCCCTGGCCGGAGCCCTGAGCCTCCCTGCCTCCCTCGCAGTCCGAGGCCCCCTCCCCCTGCCGCAGCTGGAGCCCTGAACCCCCCTGCCCCTCTTGCAGCCCGAGGCCCCTTCCCCCCCATGGCCTGATCCCCAAGACCTCCTCCCCCTGCCCCACGTGGCCCAAGCACCCCTGCCCCCCCACGTGGCCTGAGTCTATCTCTCCTCTGTGGCCAGAGCCCCGAGACAGCTCCTTGTGGCCCCCTCCCGCTGCCAGAGGAGTCCAGGCCAGCTGGAGCCCTGAGGGCCCCCCCCCACTTTCTTGGAGGAGCCCTGGGCTGGTTGGAGTCCCCGCAGCTGCGCCTCCCCTCCACAGACCTCAAGTCACCCCGTGAAAATTCAAAAGCTGCTCTTTTCCGGAAGAAGAACCTGAGCTTTTGGCATGCCCCAGGCAGGTTCCGGAGTGGCTGTGGAGGTGGTATGTGTTACTCAGACAGCATCCCCTGATCATCAGTAATCTCCCTGGAGTCTAGAGAGTTTACTGATGAGCCCAGGAAGCTGAATAACACATACCACCTCCTCAGCCGCTCCGGAACCTGCCTGGGGCATCATAAAAAGCAAAATTTCCCCCTGCCAAACCCACAACTGGGGTCCCATGGCGGCGGCTGCCCTAGGGGAGGCACATTCTCCCTGGCCTATTATACCTGCTGCCCATGGCATTTGTATAAAGAGAAAACTGGCTTGTGGATCTGCTGGTGGGGCATTGGGCTGCCGCAGAGGAGTGTTACTTTCTCTTTGTCTTCTCGCAGCAGCGCATGCCGCTTGCCAAATGGTATGTTTACAGCTTGTGGGCTGGGGTAATGAATAGGAGCGTTGGGCTTCAAAAAGCTTCTGTGGCTTTCAGATGAACGCCAAACCTCCTTTCCACACCTGGATGCTGTTCTGGCCTACAGTCCTTGTGTGTCTCCTTTGTTTGTTTGCTCCCGATCTTGCAGTCAAGTCATCCTGTTTGGCCGCCAGGTTACAAAGCAGGGCGGTACGCGAATTATCTAAATAACTGATTATGTACTTCCTTAAACAAGCAAATCTCCCTTCCCTCCATGTTTGCTTTAACCATCCTGGAAGGGTGTCAATAAAGGGTTATGTGAGTGGGAGAAATACTTAGCGTGTGGTGCGTCAGTAACTAGCTTTGCTGCTTATTATAATAACCATCAGGAAATACCTTGTCCTCCGCTCCCCTCGTGGCAGAACCTATAATCACCTGTGCAGAGAGGCATCCCTGATATTGGCTTGCGTTGAGATGCTGTGCTGTTAGCCGTGGTTGGCATGAAACATCTTGATATCCTGCAAGCTGTGAAACTTGACATATGCTAAGACAGTAATAAGAACAGTGTCTGTCCTCAGAGTTTCCTGGGAATGTCTGACAGCGTTGCAGCTCTTGGGATCTACTGATGATTCAGCCTGTTCCCAACAGGCCAAAGAGTAAAACCAGTGGTGCCCTTGGCAGCAGATCATTCTACCGTGATCAGAGAATCCTAGTAATTAGAGCAAGAAAAGATGTATGACATCACCCAATCCAGCCTTCAGATCTCTGATACAGGCTGAGGACTTTCGTCGTTGTTAGTTGTCATGTTTGTGAGCTCCATGCTTGTGGAGGGAGGCTGCATTGTCAGCTGCAGGAGAATAAATAAAGTAAAAGTTATATCGCACTTGGATCCATAGATCTCAAAGTGTTGGATAAAGAAGGCCAGTAAAATGGGGAAGCTGAGGCACAAAGAAGTGACTTGCCCAAGGTCGCCCAGCAGGTCAGTGGCAGAGCTGGGAATAGAAGGCAGGTCTCCTGAGTCCTACATTGTTCATTAGGCTACACTCCCTCTGTGCGAAAGCCAGTTTGTCCTCGGATCATGTACTCCACATCAACAGCAGTACAAACTTTCCCCTCTTGTCTCCCCCTTTCTGACCTGGAGCGATTATCTTGAGAGGGGGCGTTTGGTTTTCATGGCCCATTGGGTCCTCGCTTGTCAGCTGAGACAGACGACAAGGGATCCCGTTGTGGTGACTCTTTTGTGTGTGTATGTGGTGTAGACAGCCTGTCCACAAGGAACTGGGCCAAGACCAACAACTCATTGTGCACAGGTCATGAGGCAGCCATCTGATGGCTACTTCAGGCACTCCCAACCTGGACTGGATACAACCCAGCCACGGAGCAGAGAGAAGCGCTGCCTCCCCATCACTAATGCTCTGAGCTGTCCTGCTGGAAGTGGTGTCAGGTTAGTGGGTCAGATCTTTGGGGTCCTGCTAAGCTAGGCTTGACGCAGCACCTGAGAAGGGAGGTGGTGGCAAAGGTGGGTTCTCTATGTTCTCCTGATCCTGGAAGGAGCTGGGGTCTGGGTTGGTCCCACTAGTGAGAGTTGCAGCAGCCTCAGGTCTTAAGCAGTATTTAAGTGGTGCGCAGGCCATGGGTTGGTGCTCGGCACAGGGTGAATTTCACCCTCTAAGAGCCCCATTTGTCCCACCAAAAATGCAAAAGGCATATGCACGTCTATGTTAAATACCAATTTCCAACTTGGACGGGGGGGAAGCTAGCGAAAATTGCCTGTTACAGATCTCTGAAAGCAAGGAAATAGTGCTAGTTTGTCAGTTTTGTGTGTGGCTGTCTCTGCATTAACCCATCAAACAGGAATATATGGCTGCTTGCCTACAAACAGATGAGTTTTTTTTAATTAATATTGCCACCTCAGAAATGTTACGGGGCCCAGCCTTACAGTAGCACAATACATCTGGTTTTTATCAATATAAGCTTTGATCTAGCTGTTAGGATCACACTCATGATTTGAATATTTAAATATGTCCATGCATATGAAAATATGATTGAGCTTAGATTTATTTTATTGATTTATTTTTTCAGATTGATGGGAATACCTGTCCTGTGCTGTAAGCATTGTGCAGCTAATTAAAGTGTCGCCCTGGCCCATCCAAATACCCTGTCCGGTGCACTTGCACACGTCTACACCTTTTTCAGCTCCATAAACCAATTCAGTCAAGTCCCAGAATAAATCTCGAGGAAACAGATGAGCTTTACAGTGTGTACCGATGGTAAACAAATATCTGTTCTTTGTGTTACGTTAATGCTTAGGGAGTCCCAAGTAAGGATCAGAGTCCTGTTGTGCTAAGCACTGTACAAGTATTTAAGGAAAGAGAGAAAAAAGAAGTCAGTCACTGCTTCAGCGAACTTGCAATCTATTACTGTTATGGGTCACAAACCTAGTAAACTTTTTTTTTTATTTTTAAAGAGAAAATAGGTGATGTGTGTAGTCTACAGGAAATGTACCTTTTGGGCATGATTGTGCAGTCTTTACTTGGGTAAAAGTTTTTTGGAAGGCTGTGTAAGGACCGCTGGATCGGGCCCTTCATGAATTGGGGAGGGTCATATACGAATGGCACATGAGGTAATGAAGAGAAGCCGTGAGTGGATTGTGCATAGTTAAATCTGGTGCAGCTGTGTCGTCCAGTGGGTAGAGCGACGGGCTCGAGGGAGCCTGGGAAGAGGGAGCCTAATACTGACTGACTCTGTGACCTTGAGCAAATTACTTCACCTCCTTTTGCATTAGTCATTCTAGCTGGAAAATTGGGTTTAAAAAAAAAAAAATCAGGAGCCTCCCTGCAAATCAGATGCTGCCTCTGAGGAAAGTCTTCCTGAGTGAACAAACTACAGCGAGAATGTGGAGCATCTTGGCCTCTGGAGGGAAGTGCCCACGGGAGGGGACAGGCTGCCCAGAAGAATGAGAGTTTCTGGCTTTAGAATTCCATCCTTAGGGTGAGGGCTTTGGGGAACTGCAGGGAGGGTGCGGACAGATAGCCCCCCCCAGATCCTGGACCCTTGTCCAACTCTGTAGGCTGCTGTAGCACCAGCACTCCTAGGGAACCATGGTGCTGTTACACATCTTTCCCCTGTGCAGAAGCCACAGTGGAGAATGTGTGGGAGTGAACGCTACAGTTAACTTCCACTGGGGCTGGAGGGGCATGTGCTTGAGCACATGCCTGTTTCCCCTGATTCCACCCCTGCTACCACACAGAGCGACAGCCCCATGGAATGGGGCCAGAGGGGCTGCTGTGAAGTGGGGAGAGCGTGTCGTGCAGCCAGCACTGCCCCTTCGCTCATAGCTTATTATGGGGCATTTCAGCCTTTGCTCTGTTTTTCTTCCTTCCCTTGCCACAGATGGGAGCACCTAGGTTGTTGTTATTGGTGTCGTTATAGAAACACAGATGTATTGATTTCTTTTTGGCTGCCTTAATACACAGACCCAGTTGCATTTAACCCAATAGGAATTTGCAAGCAGATTTATAGTTTTCCATGTGCTAAATTCATAAAGAGCAAAGAAGTTAATAAAACCCAGCCTAGAGAGTGAGGATAAAGAAACATGCCTGCTGGAGGTGAGGGGAAATAGAAAAGTGGTGCTAGTCCATTACCCCACCTTGATAAAGATCTCCTGGCCAAAGCAGCTCTTCAAATTTAATTTTGAAAAATTCTCCTCTGCATGTTATTGCTGAATTATATCGTAATAGGCTGCAAAGAGCGGCTGCGGGAAAGCACTTGCTGTAACCTGAGCTGCTTCCTGCTGACTAAAGGTCAAGCACGGCCCCCGTTCTGTTTCTGGGGCTGTTCTGAGTAACTGGTTTTTTTAAAAAGTCTTGTTTCCTGGAGCCAGGAGTGCTAACCAAAATCCGAAAGGAAATAACGTAGCTGCGAAGAAGCACCAGAAGAAATTGTTTCATTCAATGAAATCTCTCACTGTTGCATTACTGCCTTTTCTAGCAATGGGGAGAAATGCTGATGTAATAAGGGGTCAAGCCGTTGGCAGGCATTGCCACTAGTGTGCTCTCTTTTAAGCTCTCTTGTAAGCTCCTGGTGGCAGGGACTGTTCCTTAGTTCTGTGTTTGTACAGCTCCTAGCACAATAGGCTCCTAAGTGCCATCACAGTACAAATCATTAATGGTTATAATCTAGACCTGCTTTGGGCAGCATAAATGACACTATGGTAAAAATATTTCAGTGCTCTGTCTCTTCTAGTACCAGAGATCGGGGTAGGGAGGAAGGAAAGAGACATCACTAAGAATTTTGCTGGCACCAGAACAGCAGGATCTGGCCCTGTTTGATTATTTATTGACTTTTATGTGAACTTTGCTGAGATCTGTGTGCTTTCAAGCTCGATGTGACGTGCAGCAATAACGGACACAAAATCCATAATGTCAGGCAAAGCATCCCAGTTAGAGGAGTTGCAGTGAACAAGTCTTAATATTCCAGTGTAAATTTAAAATACTAGGTCAATGTAGGAGTGTAAGCATGTTAATACAATGCATTCCCAAGCAAGGGGAACCAACAAAAATGGGGTAGTTTCTGCTTGTCCAGAGATGCTGAAAACAGCACTGAATTGGTGGCTGGCTTTCTTGGTTCATTGTGCTATGTGGTGGCAGCAAAGCTGTAAATGAGACACAAACTGTGCACAGGCCTCCTGAACGTCAATAAAGAAGAACTCAACAATGTAGGCCCTGCGTAAAATAGCCGGTTTAAAAATTGCAACAAGAGGACTATTTGGATGGATCAATGGAACGTTTATTTTATTTTTTCCACTCGAAAGAGGGAGGCAAAATGATGTGTGTGCATATAAAAGAGACTGAAAGGAGCCAAAATCCTGCAGCACTGAAGCAAGTAGCTACTTGATCACGTAATGGTCATGAGAAATGGGGATAAAATGTATAGAAAAATAAGAGACGCCTTCCAACAACTAACAAGACATTTGAGTTTCAGCCAGAATCAGAGAGGGAGTATCCTGCGTTAGACTGGGTAAGACCTGTTGGAAATGGGATGTGAGCCAGGGCACAGAGATTTAGAGCAGGACCTTGAGAATCCTGAGACAACAAAGGGACCAGCTACACTGGCAGGTCACTTGATTAAAAACGTGTCCAATACCAGAATGTTGTCAGTAGTCTTCAAAGGCAAGTATGCCATCATACCACCGAAGGCATGGGCTACACTATAAACTTACATTGGTGTAACTGCATTATACCACGCCCCTGAGCGACGCAGTGATACTCACCTAACCCCTGGTGCAGACAGTGCTTGGATGACAGGAGAGCTTCTCCCATCCACATTACCATCGCCTCTCATGGAGGTGGATTAACTGCGCCGACGGGAGAAGCTCTTCCATTGGTTGGTGTAGTAACAGCTTCACTAAAGCCCTACAGAGGTGCAGCTGCAGCGTTTTAAGTGTAGACCTGCCCTAATTGGTGTGACCTGCATATAGCCACCTAGCAGACCAATACCGGGAAAAGAGAGAGAACCTTGGGGTATGGTCATTAGATTTGCTTTCCTGTTGCTCGGGGTGTTGGATGTTGCCTTGTGCTGCAAAGAGCTGCTGTAGCAGAGCGCTGCCATAAACTCCAGCGTCTCTCTTTTCAGTAGAGGTCGAGTGATCAAGTGCAGATCCGCTCTTTTATGTGTGTGTATTTGGGGTCTTTATTAATCTTTCCTGTGATTGACTGTTGTTGATGGGCCTGAGCTGCAAGATTTGAATCTGGATACTACCCTCCAGAGGTCAGAAGTGTTTGGATCCAGGGTTTTGGCTTTGACTTGAAATTATGGTGTCTGTTCCTCCCCACGTTGGGTGACTACAGCTGAGGGGTCAGAATGTCAGCAAACCTGAAGCCTGCCCTTGCACCCGCGGTAGTGTTTTACGCTGGTCTGAATGACTGTGTGAGTGGCAAGGCAATAGAGAATTGGGTCCTTTGTGCCTTTTCTCTCACACCTCCCACTTTTATACGAAGTAGCCTTCCTGCCAGCAATGTGCTACTTTCAATGAGTCCAAGTGATAAAGAGTTAGTGATCCTGCCTTGCAAATTGACTTGACTTTGTGCGTTGCCCCCTACTACTGGTACAGATCACTTTATTGCAAGAAAAAGTGATGTCCCATCTGTAGGTTTGCTGAGGATGGAGGGGAGGTATTTACCATAGCAGGGAGGGGAACCTGAATGGGAGGTTAGAGGCAACCACTCGAAAGCTTATGCTACAAGCACCTACCATGATTTAAAAAGCATTTGCAGTGCCCAGGTGTTTATTCCTCTAGCTATGCAGAGATCAGAATAAAAGGCAGGAACACTGTAGCCAGCACAGCAAGGCAGCCTGAAAGTACGGCATCCCTATGCCAGGCATTCCCCTTCTGGGAAGGCGGGATGAGCTCTTTTAATCTCCTTCCTTTTATCCCTCATCCAGTTGACCGCTTGGGCTCAGTAAATGACATTTCAGGAGGCTTCAGGAGTGAGTGGACAATGAGGAGCCTCCCAGGGAGTCAGAAATTCTTTCCACCTAAGAGCAAACTTTACAATCTCTGCCAAAGAATCCATAAATATTATTCATTTACCTTGATCTTTTATACTCTCCCCTGCCCAAATCTTCATACCATCACAGAGAGGGTTTCATGCTGGCTCGTAAGGCCCAGCAAACCCGTTCCTTGGTCTATTTGAGGGCACAGTGCTGGGGATTGCTTTGCTCTGTGCTGTTTTGGTTTATTAATGTCTAGGTGCTGGCAGCATGCTCTTATCCCGCTGCACACGATGCAGAGGAAGACCACGTGGCGAAGGCTTTTGAAGCTGTCTGGGCAATTTGCCTGCTCAGGCCCCATTCATTTGAATAGGGCATCCAAATCTTGTAGCCAGCGCTGAAAAAAATCTCAGCCCTCTTGGGCCTGATCCTGTGCCACTGAGTGGGGATGGCACCCCCCCATCCTTGCTGAGTTCTTGCGCCGGCTGTGCATTCCTTGAAGTGCCTGTTTTTTTTTGCCTGAGCAAGGACCGAGTGAACGTGCGTTGTTCCATATGCCAGCGCTGACATGTTTCTGCTGTATTTTGGTTGGCGTGGAGATAGGGAAGGGGAGTGTGGCCGGATACGGAGAGAGGCTTTAAATCCATCCAAAAGAAGACAGTGTCACTTCTCTTGGGAGGGTTGGACCACCCCCATCCTCCCCAGCAGGCTGTTCTCAGGGCAGAATTCTGTTTAGGGAAGAGCTTGTTTGCACTGGGCATTTTTTTTCACCACCGCAACCCCCTCCCTCCCTGTGTAGATGCACTGCACTGGTATCCCCTGTCTCTGCTCCCCTTTTCTCCCAATCCCCTTGTCTCTGCTCCCCCTCTATCCCCTCCCTAACAAGGCGTCCTTGTTTGCTGTCTCCTCCCCTGGCTGTTCTGAGTGGGGTGTGTCGGGGGTGAGGATTCCTTCTGTGAGCCTCAGCATTCCACCCTCCTGCTGCCCTGGGAGAGACCCAGACAAGCTGCATGACTCATCCAGTCCCAGCTGCATCTTGGGGCTGCTTGTGGGGAGATGAAAGACCCCCGTCCCCAAGCGAGGCAGCCACGCAAGTGAAGGTGGGGGCTGCAGCTTGGCTTCCTTTTCATTTCGGAGCCAGCGGCACTAGTGAACTAGCAACGTCTCTGCGTGGTTTTCGGTTGGGGTTGGGAGGGAGAGAGGAAGAAGGATCTGTGGGTGTCCATATTTAACAGTAAGTCCTGTAGGGCCAGCTTGTCCTGCCATACCTTGCCACGAGCTTGTACGTTATGTTAGGACTTCATGCTGCTGCAGGACTGACGCGGTGTTGGTAGTTGAGCCTTAAGCTGGCCCTTTGTGCCTCAGTTTCCCCATTTGCAGCATAAGGATGTGCTAATACTCTCTCTTTGAGGTACTCAGGAGCTTAGTGATGCCTTTAAGGCCCAGCCAGGTGTTGGTAGGTGGGATTCCTCTGAAGGTTCCTGATGCTCACGGGAAGCATGAGATGCAGCGTATGCCCCCTCCCCCCACTGTATGTCTGACCAGCATGTGTGGGAGCCCTCTGGGCATCTTGCACCCCGGAATGTCTGGAGGGAGCAGCCCTTGTGCTCGTGAGGATGCAGGGGCTGTACTTGTGCCCAGCGCTTGCATCAGGGCAGGTGTACTCCCTGTAGCTGCGCCAGTGGAGCAGCGGGGAAACCTACCTGATTGTACAGCGCGGTGAGAACGTTGGAGGGGTGATGGTTCACATTTGTGGCTGGCTGCCTGGCCTGTGGTGCTCTGGGCCCACTCTTCGGCCAGGGAAGCGGATTTAAATGGCTTAGACTCTTCCCTCTGGGTTTTCTATACCCAGCTCAGATGACAGCCACGCAGCACTGCCTGTAGAAAGGATCCAAGCAAGGCGAGGCTGGAGGGGCAAGTTCTACTCTATACCCCTCTCCCTTGTGTTTTCCGGACAGAAATGGAGCCAGGTGGTTACCTGCACATTGGACTATGCCCTTGGTAGACCAAGATCATCAAGGGTGAAATATGCCCCTGGGCAGAGAGCCAGCACCAGGCCTGTGTGCCACTGAAGTCCCACTTACAGCTTGTTCTGCGGATTTAAGTGGAGAATGGGCTTGTGCTGGCTCTGGTGCAGGGGTGAATAGCACCCAGAGCCCTGGAATATAGGAGAGCCTCTGCACTCCCTGCCACCTGCCCCAGGGAAACAGATTAAGAACAGTAAGGTGTTTGGGGTCCCCAACCCCATCTTCCTGCCTCCCTTAACTGTGTGTTTAGAAATGTGGGAGGACGTGTGTGTGCTAATGGCCCCCAAGGCTGTTCTGCAGTCACATTAACCTGTCAAGTGACAGTTCACTCTCCGTGGGTTTAGTCTTTGTCAAACCATATAGATATTAGTCATCTTCTTGACTAGTTCCCCAAGGAGGCCCCTAAAGAGATTTAGAAAATGAATCCTCTGTTGCTCTGGGGCACAAAGTGTCATGTCTGTTTTCTAAATTTGGCTAATGAGAGCAGATGTGCCTATGGATGGACCTCATCTTGAACTGCAGAAAGAGGCCCTCAAAGGGTTAACTTTGCACCCGTTTTCTTTTGTAGCTCTGGCATCCTTGTGGGGCAGTTTGCTTAAAGCTTCTATTGTTGTTACTATTTGTATTATTGAGCCCTGGAACAGGACTCCACTGTGCAAGGTGCTGTACAAAGACAGTCCTTTGTGCAGCACTTTGAAAATGTATCCTTGAATGTCTCCATAAAAGACCAAAGCTGCTAACTGGAACTGGTGATTTAGGAAAGTTTGTGATTTTAATAATGTGCACTTATAAAACTCCTTTCTATCACTGGCTGAAATGCAACAGGTAAGGACAGGAAGTGGAGAAGAACTCTGTATTCTGTTGAAATTACAGTGGAATGTATTTAGCAAAACTGGTATTCATCTGGAACATTGTTCTTGTTAAAAACTCTAATCTTAAGTAGGGTTACCAGATAGCAACCGTGGAAAAAAAAGGGGACAGGGTGTGGGGGGTAATAGGCACCTATATAAGAAAAAGTCCCCAAAAACAGGACTGTCGCTTTAAAAACGGGATATCAGGTCATCCTAATCTTAAGAAAAACACGAAGTGTTCTCTAATGACAAGAAGTAAGCAGAACCTTGGTTCTGCATCTTCTTATCCAAAAATCCAGCCACCTCCCAGAGCAAAAATATACCCGAGCATATTGATCCAAAAAAGAAGTGCTACCTATTGAGTCACAAACTCCAGTTCCTTCTGCAGGCTAATTTTTTCCTTGAAAGTCTCTCATCCATGTACTTTCCAGGTTCAGCTCTACTTAGCTTGTGAAATGGGAATGCAGCCTGAGGTGGTATGATTGTAGGCTAGAAAGGAAAAGCATTTGCACTGAAAGTCATGTGGTTGTTATTTCTTAACTAGCAATGAGTTCTAGAAAAATCGAATTCAGTCAAAATAAACAGGTAGCAGCAAATCACTGAATTTAGAGGTTTCTCGGAGCAGATGTCTTTTATTTTGAAAAAAAAAATTATGAGACTCCAATAAATAGTTATGGGCGAGTTAAGTCAATTTGGTTTTGTGTACATCAGACGCTCACCGGAATGGTGGCGCTGAGTGAAAGAAACTCTTAGCTTTGGTTCAAAATAAGCATAGGCCATGTCGGTAGGTTGGTTTTTCATGTGACTGTCTTGGAAATCGCTCCGTGGTAGAAGTGTTGCCGGAAGCCATACAACACCACCCCCAATTCTGCATCACTTAGTTGGTAGGGGTGGGTGAGCACCTTGTGTGTTCCCCACCACAAAGTGGTTAATGCCAAAAAGGGGAGACACTAATCTATAGGCAGAACCCTTCACCTTTAAAACACACACACAGTTTTTTTTCCGTTCAATTAATTAATTTTTTTCCTCTTGTGGTTCCCACCAGAGTTGTATGTTTTCCCCTTCTCAGATATCATTCCCTGTGGTGCTCTGCCTCACCCCCTGCCAGCTTCTTCTTTTTATCCATTTGATGAATTATTTACCTCTCTCGTTTTTTTCATTCTCCTGGTGTGGTTTTTTTTTCTTTTTTGTCTTCAAAACAGACAAGCCCCAGTGCTCCCTAAACATGTTCCCCATCTCACTGAACAGGTCTGTTTATCAGTAAGTGGAAAACAATGGTGGTTGGTAGTCATTTGTTTCCTGCCTGGATGTTGTATTTGTATACAGTACATCATATATGATGCAACATCTGCATATCTGCACATCCTTTCTCATGTGATAAGTATGTAAATAGCATGTTTCCATGTTGTGATTGTTATATCATATTTTTGTTGTGCTAGCACCTAGAGTAAAGGACAGTCCTTGCCCCCAGATGCTTACAGTCTAAAAGAAAAGACATAGTGTCACGGAGTCCCCGGGCGATGCTCTGGAACTGCTCCCCACCAAGCCAGTCAGGACTTTGGGGAGCCTCCTCTCCCTTGGAGCAGACTTGTTCAGGGCAAGAAGCTCACACGTCTTCACCTCCTGGGTCTCTCCTTGGAGCATTCAGCATCCTCTGCCCCTCCGTGCGCTTCCCACAGCGAGTCCACCCCAGCGGGGTCCTGGGGAAGCCACCGGGTCCTGCACCCCCACTTTGCAGTCAGACGTGACTCTCAGCCAGCCAGTAAAACAGAGGTTTATTCGATGACAGGAACAGGGTCTAAAACAGAGCTTGTAGATACAGCGAACCGGACCCCTCGGCTGGGTCCATTCTGGGGGTCAGTGAGCCAGACCCCCACGTCTGCCCTCAGCCAGCTCCAGACTAACAACCCCTCCCAGCCCCTCCTCTCTCCTCAGCCCCTTTCCCGGGCCAGGAGGTCACCTGATCCCTTTGTCTCCAACACCTTCAGCTGGCACCTTTGCAGAGGAGGGGCCCAGGACATCAGTTGCTAGGAGACAGAGTGTCAGGCATTTAGATGCACTGGCCCTTTGCTCTGCCAGATACTTACGAACTGCCATGGGGACACTGAGGCACCAACACAGTATTCAGAGAAAACATTAAGAACTTTCCCAGTTCGTCACACATAGTAAAAGCATGCGGCAAACAGGCTGAGGCAGTAATCAAAATAGTGGGTTGTATTTGATTCCAGGCCAATCTCAGCAACGCTGTCCAAAGGCGGCTTCTGTAATTTCCATGTGATGCATAGGAAGGTTTTTTCTAGATAGGCGAAATGGTTGTCTAATAATTGCATCATAGGACTGGGAGTCAGGACTCCTGGTTCCATTCTTGGCTGTGCCACTGATTTACTACGTGATCTTGAGAAGGTCACTTAACCTTTCTGCCTATAAAATCGATTGTAAAAATACCTTTCCGGGGTATAGTGAGTTATACTTACCGTTCCTAACGTGCTCTGAGAACATGGAGTGAAGGGCTATAGGGAAGTACAAAGTATTAGGCTTGTTATTATGTAACTGAGCAGTTTTATATCATGTTTATAAAATCAAAAGAGAAGGTTTTTTATTTTATAGGCTGCCTTAAAGTGTGCCTTGCAAAGCCATTCATCTCCTTCATGCCATTGTGGTTTTCAGTGCCGTTCTGGCATCTATCGTCTCCTCTGGTTTTTGTTTATTTTTTAAAATTCCAGGCGGTCTCGTGACAGTTTGCTGTCCTGTAATTCAGAAGATGTGGGTTAGATTGCCACTTGGGTCTCTTCTAGACTGTCAGGATTGAGTATGCAGGACTTGGCATTGAGAGCTTTCTCATCACTCAACAGTGATATTGCTGGCCAAAGTAGGGGCTGTGGGGCCCTTGAAATGAGTTCTAGCTACTGTACTTCTAGACTGGTGACTGTCATGTCATTTATTCTTGTAGAGCCTACAAAGGCTGAGCCAAGATCTGGGCTCCACGGCACTAGGCAACCGCACAGACACCTAGAAAGAGACAGTCTCTGTCCCTGAGGAGCTTACAGTCTAAATGGCCAAGACAGACAAAGGGCGGGAGAGGAAATGGAAACCCAGAGAAGGGAAGTGACTTAGCTAAGGCGTCCCAGCAGTTCAGTCACCGAGCGGGGAACAGAATGCAGGACATTTGGGTAGCAGTCTGCTTTAGGGATGTAAATTGCATTTAAAAAATGTAACCGATACAATTTTAATAGTTTAAATGGTTAAACGTTTAACTGTTAATGAGTTTATGTAGGCACGGGAACTAGGGGTGCGGGTGCTGCAGCACCCCCACATTTTACACAGAGTCTCGGCTGCCAGCCCTGCACATTAGGCATTTAAATGTTAACTGAATATATTACCGGTAAGACTGATGCTTATCGGTTAACCAGTTAACATTTTACATCCTTAGTATGCTTCTCTGCCCAGTGCACAGTGCTGTCTCTCAGGGGATTCAAAGCAAGTTGGAAGATAGAGATGTCTTTAGCAGCTTCCAAGAGTATGGTAAACTCAGTAGAAAACAAGGACGGGGAGCACGTTATGCCTCATGCATGATGGTTGCCAACTATTTTTTTTATTAGGAGAAAGGCCACATAACACATTTTTCAACTGCAGCATATTAAAACTCAAGTGGGCTCCTGTAGTTGTTTAAATTCGGATACTTTATTTGATTTGAAATCATATTTAATGTCTCAGATCCCACCCTGCGAAGCAGCGGGTGGGTAGCTGCATGTAATCATTGTCATTACAAGGGGAGGTCTTTATTGCAGATAACTGACTTCCTCTGCTGTGTGTCGTCCCCCCCCCCCCCCCACTAAATTCAAATCTTCTTACCTTTGTACATGCCCCTTTATAGTGCCAGGGTTGAGAGGCACATAAACTCAACCCTCAATGTTTATTAAATTAAACATACCCCTTTCCCTGCCCTGCAGGCTGTTAACTTCCCACCCCACCCATATAATAATCCATAGTCTAAATAGAATAATTTACACATGGATCCCAATTCAGTCCCACCCCTGCGGGAGTGACTTTCAAAACTTGCTTGAGGCTCTATCTCAAAAGTCATTTTCTCATTAGTGAAAATGAAATGTATTGTGGGGCTATCACTCTGCCTGTGTATCTCTGGAGGGGTGTGCACAGAACAGTACTTATGGGTACCTGTACAAACCAGACCAGGCCTCGTTAATCCCGGCCAATGTTATAAAAACCCTTCCCCCCTCTTCCGAAAATTCCAAAAGGCCCTGTGAGTGAGTCCACCGCCCAGATGTTTGAATGAAAGCGGCTGCCGCTTGAAGTGCTTTGGATGCCTAGACATGTGGGTGAAGCCAGATTGAATCAGCAGTTCCCTGACTGTATGGCGTCTCCTGCCGTCCCTGCTTGCTTCTCCTGTCCCGCTGATGATTTTATCCTTTGCTCATTACATACCTTGGGCCAAATTCACCAATGGTGCAGCCTTACTGCAATCCAGCTGAATTAGCTTGTGGGTGGGAGGAGAGGAGAGGCGGATATTTGGCCCAGGGTACTGCTGTTGTGTCACTGACAGATCAGCTTCAGACCACCACATATGGTGTCAGTTACTTGGGTGGGTGGGTTTGTGCATGCATGTGATGCTTTCAGAGTTCTGGGAACCTTGTCTGCTAGGTAGAGAGGCTGTGATGGGAAGAGGTGGGGTGGAGTGATCTGCCCATGTGTGTGCAGGAAGGAGAACAAACTGGCCCACAAAGCATGACGTGATCTGGGAGCCAAATGCTCCTGTGTTTTAATGCTGGTTCCATGTGTGCCCTTGGGCACATCATTTAATACTCGTCCTCCCCCTTGTCTCTGTGCTCCAGATGTAAAGCAGTGGTGATGCTTACCTTGGTGGGCTGGGGATGAGCTTGGCACTAGTAAATGAGCTGGAGAGAGAGGTGAAGGATTCCCTCCAACCCTGGTGATAGCCATGATCTCTTGTGCACCCTGATCCATGGGAATTGCTTGAGCTTAGCACCAGTGCTAGCACAAATCTCACTGCAGGGACCCTGCTGTACCCCATACTACCTGACCAACAGGGCTAGGCTGACACAGGGCACACTGTACCCTTTCGAGGCATGCGGCAAGTGCTTTTCTCACCCATGTTGCCCCAGCAGTGCATGAGGTGTGGGGCCTGTGTGTATCTCTCTGAAGCATAATTGCTTCAAGAACGCGCTCTGCATAGCCAGCTTCCAGGGGGCTGTGTCTACACAGCAGCAATCTAGCGTGATGGTGTGAAGAGCAAAATCACTAAATATTATTATTTGTATTATGGTAGTGCCAAGATCTGGGCCCCATTGTGCCAGGCGCTGTACATATACATGGAAAGAGACAGTCCTTGCCCCCAGGGAGTTTACAAGACAGACAAAAGGTGGGAGAAAGGAACTGGTGTTATCCCCATTTTACAGATGGGGAGCTGAGGCACAGAGATTAAGGAACTTGTCCAGAGCTGGGGATTGAACCCAGATCGCCTATGTCTCTGTTTGTCTGAACCACAGCCCAGCAGAAGGGGAAAGTGGTGCAGGGATGTCCCCATCATGGAAGTTTCCAGGGCAGGGAATATGCCATACAAAACAAAGTGGCTTTGTTCACTTGAGAGACTCTTTTAAGACAGCAGTTTATTTCCCTGGTAAATGTGCTATTGAATTGCCCTGTCTGTTACTGATATTTACTTTTAGCTGTCATCTGAGACATATCACGGGCATCTCTGTAATACTGTTGAGGGGAGGGAAGGAAGCCAAACCTTCCTGTTCTGCTTCCAGTCCCCGACTTCAGTCACCCAGGGGTCATAATAACTGCAGATTATATGCCTGGGTCTCCAAAACTACAGGAAATCGCTTTTTGTTACATGGAAAATAAAGCAGTCTATGGGGAAAATAACCATAAATGTTCATTATTTGTACAGGAAAATCAATTTGTAGGCCAATTGACCAAATAAAGTAATGCAATTTGCTGGAAAATCCCCGAGGTGTGGCAGGCAAATCGAGTGGAAATGGCAGCTTTGGTTCTGCTAGATAGTCTTTGGTGGGTTGGGGGCCAAGAGGTAGGGGCGAGTGGAAGAAAGCTGAGGAATTGGAGCATGAGAAAAAAATGCCTTTTACACAAGGGCTGTGCAGGCCAGCTGGAGGGAGCTTGCTAGTGGTTGTGGTACTGAGGGGAAACCTCATCCCTTTCTTCTCAGGTGGGGCACAGGGGTCTGATTGGAAAGCAGTGTGGTCTAGTGTTTGGAGCAGAGGAGACTAGGATTCTATTTTTTGATTCTGCCACTGACTTTCAGTATGACTTAGGTGAGTTTCTTAATTGACACCATGCCTCAGTCTGCCTGCCTGTGAAATGGGGATAATATTGAAACTACTTTACTGGCTTGTTGCACATCTTAATTAGGTGGTAGATTCTCTACCACTTGCAGTCTTTAGATCAGGACTGGATGTCTTTGTATAAACTCTGGTCTAATTCAATCACAAGTCATTGGACTTGACAGTAATTGCTAGATGACATTCTCTGGCCTGTGGTATTTATGCAGGATGTCAGACGGTTCTCAGGTCCTTGAAATGTGCTGTAGAAATAGCAAGTATTCGTCAAACTGTTGCACCTTAGAACTTTGCTTGCTCTGGACTTTTTTACTGGAGTTGCTTAGTTTTGGTTGGTGCAACTGCTGCTCTTTGTTGGTGTTTGCCTGGACATCTGAGTCTCATGTCTTACTCCAAGTCGAAGGGACTTTGATACTCCTTTATGAAATTCCTTGTTCAGTGCTGAGCTTGTCACAGCCCTCTTGATCGCTCACTCCTGTGTCTCTGCAGGGGTTTGAAAACCATATGCTGGGGACTTCATATAACTTGTCCCGTTGTGACGGTTCTTGGAGCACCCAGGACAATGACTCACCTTGTTAACCCTGTCTCCAGCACGAAGGAGTCTTGCTTGTGGTAACTGGATCATCTTGACAAGTTATGAGCTTTCTGTAGATACTTTACATGCTACTGTTTATGGATAAATACCCCACAGTATGTGTTTGGTGTAGTGAGTTTGTCAGGTCTGAGTGAAAGTTTTTTCCAAAGAACAGAGGACTCTTTGCCAAGGGCCTCTGTGTCATGTGCACGTTCTCCATTTCAGGGTTACTTGCTTTGTCAGGAGCTTTGGGAGAAAAGCTCCCATTATTTAACTCCTCACCCCAACAAGTTAGAAAAACATGGGGTGGCTAGTATCTAGTGGGGACACGTTTCTTGTTGGCCAACTAGGAGATGATGGGATTGTTCTGTTGTGGTGTTTTGTACGCTGTAGGACAAGCAGCCCGGGATACAAGGAGCTCACTGTTTCAGAAGCTGTCATGGGACTGGTAACTGGCTGTCGCCTTGGTTGTAACTTGAGTAGTGACTCATGAGCTGGAGGAAGTGGCCATTGTTAGGACCATTGTTAACTGTCGGGCTTCGGTTTGGGAAGAGCCCTTTGAAGGGGTGTGTATGGAGGTTCTTAGGTAGAGGCCTGTGACAGGCTCGGTCAGGCCTTCTCTGCCCCTTGCTGGAGGCATCAGCACTCTGACACTAGGGTTACCACCTGTCCAGGTTTTACCTGAACAGTCTGGTTTTTGGCTTCTGTGTCCAGGTGCCATTCAAGGTTGCCAGGAGCCTGGTTTTCAACTGGAAATTCCGGTCAAAAAGGGGACCTGGCAGTGTCTGGTCAGATGTACTGACCAGATACCAAAAGTCTGGTTACCGCGGGGCGGCGCTGAGTCATTTACCCGCGCCAGATGGGGCCTCCTCCTAACTGCAGGCAGGCTCCTTGTCAAGCTTCAGCAGCTCCTGTTCCAGCCCCAGAGCAGAGAGAGCCCACTGGGGGGAGAGGGAGGTGGAGATGATCTGGAGAGGAGAAGAGCAAGTGATGGGCAGGGCCTTGGGAGAAGAGCAGGGAGAGGGTGGGGTGAGGGCATGGCATCGGGGTAGAGGCGGAGCAGGGGTGAGGCCTTGGATGCAGGGAGGTGGCAACCTTACCTGACCCGCTTGGCTCAAGGAAAATCCACTCAGAGCGGGCTACCAACTGGACAGTCCTTCAGAGGTCTGGAAGAAACCCTGACCAGTCAGGAGCCAGAAGGCTAGTAAAGGCGGCTTTCCTGCTCCTGCTCCTTCTCCTTCTCACTGGCAGAGCTTGGGGAGACTGGAACAGAGGAGTCACTCCTCAGCGCTAGCCCAGAACCCCAGGGCCAGGCCAGGGCTTTGCCTTCAGGTGCTACAACGAAGTGCTTGCGTCTGAGGTTTTGTTCAAGCTTACGGCGTGGTCCACCCTGCTCAAAGCAGGTGGCCGAAACTTATGCACTAAGGCGGAGAATGCCTGTGGTACCCCTCTTGGTGCCACAGGCAGCATTGCAGAGCAGCCCTACCTGCCCCAAGCTAAGGGCACTTTATTGGGTATAAAATAAAAATGAGTATGAGGCAGGTCACATAATATAGACTTAATCTTCACTGTAGAGAAGAGGCAGATCCAATGAGGGAAAGGTAAGTGGGTGTCTTCCCTGTGCTTCTTTCTGCAGTAGTTTTGTGTCTGACCCAATATTCAGCACCTGGCTGTTCAGTCCTCTTCTCTGAGTGTTCCCTTGCAACACCCCTTGTGCGTCCTGGCTGGGCCCCAAGCCACCACACCCCTGTCCTGCCGCACCCACACCGTTTGGTACGGAGACTCCTGAGCTCTGCCATGTGGGCTGCTGTGTACTTCCCACTAGGATGAGACCACCATGCTCTTGTCACTGCCGAGGCTGGTTTTGAGCCTGGACAGGCATTCTGGGGTCCCTAGACCCAGTCAGTGTTGGCATGAATAGCAGAATCAGGGAAGAGAGGAGCTTGACTGCTCTGCAAAGACTTGGCGGAAGCTGTGGGTATGTCTACTCTGCAATTAGATACCCGTGGCTGGTCTATGCCAGCTGCAGTGTTTTTATTGCAATGTAGACATACCGTAGGAGAACAGTCAAAATTACTTCATGATCATCTGAATCAGACATTTACCTCTGCACTAAGGAGTGTGTGTGTGTGTGTTTGTTTTCATTGATTTATTTATTTTTCTTCTTTAGGAAACACATTGCCATATTTAAAGTGAATGTATTATCCATGGCTAGAGCAGGGCTCCGGGAGTCCCACTTCTAGCTCTGCTGCTGAATCCCTCTGTGACCTTGTGACAGTCACCCAACCTCTCTCTTTCTCAGTTGCCTTACGTGTAAATTGGGAATAAATCTACTCACCTTCTTCCCATAGGGGTTGGAAGCCTTTAAATATCAAATACTTATAAAGGGTTTTGGAGTCCTCAAGCTGCATAAAGACAGCGTATTATTTGAGTGGGTCACACTGCTTCATATTTGCTCAGCTTTTGTTTGCTTTCTGCTCTCTGGCTGGGAGGGAACTGGAGGGACTGTATGGCTTTTCTCATTCACGAGCTGCAGGTTTCAGAGTATTTTATTTTTAAGGAAGAGTCCCTTTCACCGCCTTCACCAAATGTTTCAGGAATACAGTTTGCAGTTACAAACTGCACCAGTTGTTCTCACGTATGCGTATTGGCTGTTCGTTTGTTTTTAAAGTCATTGTAAAGTGCTATGTCTTAACTAAACAAAAGCCATTTTGGAAACTTGAAAGTGATCCACTAACACACCTTTGAACTTTTCTTGTTTGCTTTGGAATTTCAAAGTTTCTTTGACCGGCCTTGGAGGACAGGATGGTTCTAAAGAAATCTTGCGGGCAGACCTGGCCACTGCCCACCCTGTAAGTGGCAGCTTATCCTTTGACGTTCTCGAGCTGCCCTCTGATGCTGGCATTGAGCTTCGACCATTTCTGTGTACACAGCTCATTAGGGCCTGGAAAGCCCAAATGGAGAGGGGGTGTTAATGGAAGACTTGTAGCTTGAGTGCCACGTTCTCAAATGGGACAACCACCAGCCAGGGAGGATGCTGCTGGGTGGTCCTGTCAGGGAGGCAGCTGTGGTTGATTTTTGGCACCAGCCTCCCCTGGGAAATACCCGCATGCGTTGCAAAACTTCTCCGGTTACTCTGTCTCCGTTGTGTGAAGCAGCTGTTATTTCTCTGCCCTGATCAGCATGTCAGTTTGGCTGCTCCACTTTTGAGGGGAACTTCTGGGAAATCATGGTTCTCTTAAAAGACAAGAAAAGTCCCCTGTTAGTTTCCATCTCTTTCTCCCTGCTACACCTGTGGGATTACCTGTTGAAACTGACAGTAGAATTGGCTTAGTTCAGTTGATAACATGGTGCTTTTTGTAGAGGATCCAGCAGGGGATCGGAAGTTAAGAAACCTGGGATTCTGTCCAGGACTTTTCCACAGATGAAGTTATTTGGCTTTGGGCAAGTCACTAAAGCCCCTATTTTCAAATTAGCCATGAGTTTCGGGCACCTTGGTGTTCTGGAAGCCCAGCCTCAGAGCCTGAGGCTCAGACTCCTTTCGGCTTTTCAAAGGTGCTGAGCCTCCCACAACTCCTAGTGACTTGAACTGTGGGTGCTCAGCACACCTGAAAATCAGTTTCAAACGGTCTCGAACTGGGGACCCAAAAAAATGGAGAGACTCACGATTAGTAGCCAGTTTTGAAAATCTGGGCCTCAACTGCTCTGTGACTCAGTTTACCCCTCTAGAATGAAGATAATTATTGACCTTTGTAAAGCACAGCGACGTCTTTGGTTGAGGGCTATTGCTTTGCTTTCTATTAAAAGAACAATGTATATATATTTTTTCCCTTTAAGAAATGTTTCACTTTGCTTTTTCACCTCTATAAACATTACCCTGTGTCACAGCAAAGGCTGTCAACAAGGAAAAACCACCTTTAGAGGCAGGGCAGGAGGTGAAAATTGCACCCTGTCTCCTGCTGAAGCAAGTCCTGCCTTTTGAAAAGTCTGACAAGCAGAGGCTGGGCCCAGCGTGTCTTCTGAGGAGCAGTTCATAAGCTGAGGGCATTAGTCTGAGGAACATCCAAGAAATACTTCCAGCAAGTCTCTCCACAACAAAATAAAAGTATAAACCCAGGGGCGGCTCTCTCCTCTCCCCCACTGAATTCTTGGGGAAAGTCTGTATTTGCTCATTCCTGATGGGACAAACGCTGGAGTGAAATGGTAACTCCCGAGGGAACGTGGGAGGGTTCTGTGGTCACTTCTTCTTCTCTTATCCAAGAAGTCCTGTAGTGTGGATTCTAAAGGGGAAGGGGAAATGTACAAGACAGGGTCCTTTTGCTCCGTCTTCAGTGAGGGAAGGGGAGTGAGGGAGGGATGGGATTCAAATACAAAGGAAAATTAACATAACTTTGCTTATCCTTAGAAGAAGGTAGCGTCTGTGGCCAAATCCTCAGCTGGTGTAAGTTGGTGTAGCTCCATGAGTGCTGATTTACATCGACTGGAAGTTCTGGCCTTACCCCTCTGCTTCCTCCTTTTAACCTCAGCATTGTACTGAAGGCGCACACAGATTATTTAGTGTCGGACCGCCACGGGAAGTAATATCCAGCCTGCTCCTCGAGCTTCTTCCAAAGAGCCTTTGAAAGCGAGTAGCTCCAAAAGACAAACACTTCCCCACTTCTGAGCTCCCCCCGCAAAGGTTAAGAGTTCCAAGTGGCTATTTCCAGAACAGAAGTGCTCCAGCTGTAGTTACAAATTATTCTTCAAGCTTTATAATGTGCTGGAAGGTAATAAATGGAAAGTGTTTCCTTCTATTCACAAATCGGGTTCCTCTGTTTCTTTACAGCTTCAATAAATAATATTGCTGATGTTGATAGACACAGCTACTACCTCTAGAGTCCGAGCAGCTTTCGTTTTGTTTTTAAAATGATTTCCTTGTACTATAGTAGAACCCAGGGGCTCCTTTAAACCAGACACACTATAAGAGATGGTCCCTGCCCCAGAGAGCTTACAGTCTAAATAGTAACTAAGACAAAGAATGGGAGGAAAAAAGATAGTGTCACTAACCTCATTTTAAGATGAGGAAGTGGAGGCACAAAGAGGTCAAGGCAGTTGTCTAAAGCCACACAGGAAGTCTGTGGTTGATCCAGAAATCATTTTCTTGTTTGGCCCCCACAGCCCTTCCAAAAAAGAAGTTGAACATGCCGTCAGAAGTGGATCTGAAATGTCTCTAATGGAGTTGAGAGCTACTGTGTCATACAGTTGAAGTGTGGCCTTGAGCAGGGTAAAGTTTGCATCACCTCCAAAGATTGAAACCCAAGATTCTAAGCAAGTAAAGAACTTACAAGTCTGCCTTGTCACTCGTTTATGAGGCCTCATATAGTACAAGGCGGTTATGTTCCAGGTCCCCACTTTTTGTGGCCAGCTCCCTCACCTCCACAGCCAGAAGGAATTTGTGGCTCATAGCCTCAGATGCTGAGTTTATATCCAAAGAGTAATTTAGTCCAAGGCCCTATTTGATGGAATAAAATGGCTTAGGGGCTCCGTTGGCAACACTGTTATGGACACTTTTTAGATTTCAAGAGATTGAAACTTCCTCCTGGGTGTAGGACATGTAGGAGCCAGCACAGGCACCAAGGTAAGGCACATGAGTATCAGTCAAAGTCAGAGTGTTGATCATTTTGGTTTTTGCTCTGACCAGGTGTCTGGAAATATTTCCTACGACACAATAGCTCAGAAGCAGAGCAAGTAGCTCCGGGTAATTCCTCAAACTCCAGCAAAGAGTAAGATGTTGATAGTGGGAAGGCTTATCGTAACTCTTGAGTTGGTTGCACAAGAGAGACAGAAGAGTCTTAGAAGTCCTATACAAAGGCTATAAGAACTCAAGAGATTTTCCTCCAGTGTGCTTCAATGCCTCTTTCATGGAGCCAGAAGTGCTTGGTGAAGTCTGGAGACATTGGTATATCTCCAATTATTATTAATCTCCTAGAACTGGAAGGAACCTTGAAAGGTCATTGAGTCCAGCCCCCTGCCTTCACTAGCAGGATCAAGTACTGATTTTTCCCCCAGATCCCTAAGTGGCCCCCTCAGGGATTGAGCTCACAACCCTAGGTTTAAGCAGACTAATGCTCAAACCACTGAGCTATCTCTCCCCCCATTGTTAAACATATACTCCAAGTTGAGAGCAATTGCACCATTCCTCAGAGGAGAACAAGATACTTGGTAGACCCCAAAGAAACACATGAATACTGACCAGTGAGAGATCTTTCTGCCTTGAAACATTCCTTTAAAGAAAAGAAGGTTCCAATATCAAGAATCTCCCCATCTCACAAAGGGGATGGCAATAGAAGATGACCTGTCCTCTATGCTATCAAAAAAGGAATAATTGCAATTCATCATACACTTACCTGCACCATCCAGGGGAGGGATAGCTCAGTGGTTTGAGCATTGGCCTGCTGAACCCAGGGTTGTGAGTTCAATCCTTGAGAGGGCCATTTAGGGATCTGGGGCAAAATCAGTACTTGGTCCTGCTAGTGAAGGCAGGGGGCTGGATTCAGTGACCTTTCAAGGTCCCTTCCAGTTCTAGGAGATAGGTATATCTCCAATTTTTTTATCAGATTTGCTGCAGCAAACCCTCATTACCTATGCCAGTTGAGTGATTGTTGGTACCCCAGGCTTTTTTCCATTTGACAGGAAAGCATGCGGACGTTTCATTTTTTAGATGCCGTGCTTGTAAAAGCAGAATCGTTTCACAGGACATCACTTCCAGAACAGTACAGATGTACAGCCGCTGGGTCCATTATACAGTTCAAAGAGAGCTCTTCTAAATGTGTATCAACTGCATTTTACTCTCTTGGAAGGAAAATTTTTCGCGTCCAGTAATCTGGGAATTCTTCCCACACACCACTGTCTCAAGATGAAAGCCTTGTAACGTGGGTCCTAAGAGATCCTGCTTCTAATAGGATCTCACAGGGGTGATGGTGTAATGGTCAGTTCTTTGGCCCAGATTATTTTAATCTCCTCCCTTAGAGCTTGTACACACTACACTTACTTTGGTATAACTCAAGTCACTCAGGGATGTGAAAAAACCACCCCCTTGAGCGATGTAAGTTACACCAGTCTAAGTGCTGTTGTGGACAGTGCTATGTTGGTGGGAGAAGCTCTCCCACTGGCATAGCTACCGCCGCTTGGGAAAGTGGAGTAATTCTGCCTACGGGATAGAGCACTGAGGACAATTATCGCGCAATCTTTGAAAGTCCTTTACATCGTTGTATGGCAGCTGATTAAACTGACTTATTGTCAGACCAACCTTTAACTGATCCAGGCTTGTTTGAAAAAAGCAATAGATACCAGTCTTCTGGGACAGGATGCAAGAATGGGCATGCTCATTGTGACAAGGCAGATGGTCGACAAGAGAGTCACATTGTGGCATAAACTGAAGCCAGCCAGCAATGACTTCAAAACATTTTTCTACACTAGGTGTATCAAGACTATAGCAGGTATCCTATTAGAGGCCAGTGACTGGACCGCAGTGGGCTATATAAATTGACAAGGGGGCACGGAAACCTTCAGCCTACATCAAGAAATGATTCAGATGTGCTACTGTGGCTGGGGAAGAGGAAGATGACAATAAAAACAACTTATATCCAAACAAAATTAAATCGTTCAGTAGATTGGTCCAACAGACAGGCCTTCCCCCCAGGAGAATGGGAACTCTACCAACAGATGTTCTGCCAAAGAGCGAATATGTGGAATTTCCCTGTGATACACTTCACTAGCATCCAGGAGCGGCAGGAAAGTACAAGACCATTCCAGACATCAGGAGGAGGAAACGCACAAGATAGATGACTTTTTGCTCTTGGGCTGTGAGCGGCCAGTAATAGTGTAGGCATTTCCCACCTCCTTTTCCGCCGCGAGTAGCCAGAATTGCAACAGAGGGGGAGAGAAGGTTAGATAGGTCACTTCATACTGGACCCGTGGCTCCCAGTTTTCATGGTCAAGGTCGATGCCATTCAGTGAACTGTGAAAAATTCTGCTGTACTTGAGAAGAGCTTACTGTATACGTACTCCATCTGTCTCCCCACGGCAACCTAAATAGATAAGGCACTGGTTCCTAAATCAGGGATTATGGATCCATGTCCTATCCGGGGGAAGATGGTATTTCTCTTTCAAAGATTGTGGTGGATGCTCCATCACTGGCACTATTAAAATCAAGGTTAGATGTTTTTCTAAAAGATCTGCTCTAGTCCAAGCAGGAATTAATTCAGGGAATTCCTCTGGCCTGTGCTGTGCAGGAGGGTGGAGTAGCTGATCAAAATGATTTGGAATCTATGCGTCTGGAAAGAATGAAACTAGCTGCCAGCTGATGTGAGCGCAAACCCTGCAGTCCCAGGACGTTAGTGATACCAGATCAAATTAATCACTTGGTGTGAGTAAGTGCAGCTCCCACCTAAGTCAGTGGGAGGCGTATCCACTTTTGCACTGTGGCTTGTTCCTCATGACTTTGGAGCATTTGCTGGAGCAGGTAAGAGCTTTGTCTGAGAAGGGATCTTTTCTCAGTGTCTCTCAGATAACGTTATTCTTAGTCCAGCTCTAAAATGTCTAGAGAAGATAGCTTCTTTCCCTCTCCTGGACCCACAAGTATTGCTCTTCTGTCGTTGTGCCCTAAGCCTCAGCAATTTAAGGAAATTTAGCTGTGTTCTCCCGACGTTCACAAGGGCAACATGGTATTTCTGTTCTGGAATTCAATCGGATTCTTTGTTTTTATTCATTTTGGTGCATGGGAGTGATGGGGTCTTGAAAGGGTCATGAGGTGTAAGCCATCCTCAAGATGAGTTAGATCTGCCATGCAACAAGCTTTATAAGCCAGTAAGACTCCTTGTGAAAGTTTGGCATAAGTCACCTGGAGGATTCTTACGCTGCGTCCGGTACTGAAGTGGGGAGAATAACCCTGAAAATCACATATTGTCTCTGGATCTCTGTCCCTATGAGAAAATAAATTGTCGGGTATGTAGAAATGCCCCCTTTTTCTAGCTGTCACTTCATTCTTCTTTTTATTTTTATTTTTTTAGAGGAACAGTTTCAAAAGTAGATTGATCCCAAAGTTTGACCCACCTAAAACCTCAGACCAAGCAGCCTAGCATTTATGATGGAGTCTGTATTAACAAACCAACCTGCACCCATGATGGAAGAAAACATCTTCGAGGAAGGAAACAGGTTTTTGGTTCTGACTGTTATAAACAATGATGTGAAAAGAAATATTCCCTCAAATTTGAAAAATAGCTTTTGAACAGAGTTCTTCTTTTTAAAACATTTGATGGGCAGGATTCGTTCCAGCTATTGGGCCTGCCAGCATAACGGTCAGTTGTCACTTTGGCAGTAGAAGTGTAAATATTGCACTCAAACGATGGCCTAGGAAGAGCAAATATAGAAGGATGCATGAGTGCACGTGTTAGCGAAAGCAAGGAGGGCTAGATATTCTTATCCTTTGGCCTTATTCAATGCCTTTCACCTGGAAATCTTAAAGCTGTTTAAAAAGTTGGTAAACATTATTACCTCTCTTATAGGTAGGGAAACTGAGGCACAGTGCAATGGAATGGCTTGCCCATGGTCATGCAGTGAACCAAGCCATGAACTTAGGTCTTCAGATTCTTTCTCCTTTTGCTTATTTTTTCAACCTTTCTACCAATTGGGTTTTCATTACAGATGGGGAAACCCAGGACTGATTTGGATCAAGATCTTGCTTTATATAAACCCCCAGATTGTTGGGGAAGAAAGGGTGTTGTTCCTGTGAATGGCTCTCATTTTGGCCATGTGATAGGGTGCAGAGGCAACCATGTCTTCTAGCAAACAAAGAATTACTAGTAACTCAGGCTTGCACAGGTATGGTAAGGGAACATTGCAGTAACAGCTCCAGGACCAGGCATAGAGAGCATTTGCCTGGGAGAAGACTATTCCCTGAACCTATGGACCTTGAGGAAATATTTTTGCTACATGTTGATGTTCATCTGTGATCAGGAGATAAAATTCTCACTGGAAGTGAGATCTGATGGACTGATTGTGTGTGCGTGTGCACGTCTCCAGTCAGCACCAGTATTTTTTTATTTCATAAGGCCCAAAGCAGAAAACTTCAAACAATCCCAAGATTGGAAAAAGTCCCCTTGGCCTAGTGTGCTGTAATTCCCACACACCTGTTTGTCTCATTGCCTCTTCTCCCTGGGTTTGGAAGCTTACCTGAGGGCTTGTCTGCATTGCAGGAGCGGCTTGGCTTTGGCTCAGCTATGTGGGTGTAACTTCACCAGTGCTAACCCCTCGTGGAGGCACGGTGAACTGATGTTAAACAGCAATAGGCTGGCCCAGTGGTTAGGGTGTTAGTTTAGGATTTAGGAGATCTGGGTTCCATTACCTGTTCCGCCTCAGACTTCCTGTGTGACCTTGGGCAAGTCCCGTAGCCTCTCTTGCTCTCAGGTCCCCATTTGTGAAACGGGGATGATAATTCTCTTCCTCTCAGGGTGCTATGACAAAAAATGCAGCAAAGGCTATGAGGTGCTGAGAAATTACAGCACTGGGGGCCATCATAGTACCTAAGGGAGAGATACTGGTGCAGCTTAGCTTGGTTTCAAAGCTGCGTCACTCTAACTGGGCTGGGGTAGCCAAGCCGAGATGCCCGTGAAGTGGATGATTCTTGCCTCAGGGACCACCTCCTTCTGATGTTTATTACCATTCATAGATTATAAAGGCAGAAGGGACCATTGTGATCTTCTCTGACCTCCCATATGACAGGCCATAGGGCTTCCCTGAGTTAATTACATTAATATGTGTGTTGCTCAAAATCCAATCAGAAGGAAAGGACAGCCCCTCCCCCATCCTATGTTAACAAATTCTGTCAGGAGCCAACCCGTTCTCGCAGCCCTCTCAGCCAGCTCCAATATGCATTGGTGGACACGGCCCAGAAGATACAAGAATAGATGACATGATGGTTTTTAAAGTGTAACAGGATGGCAGTGTGCAGGTCATGTCTTCCTCAAATAGCTGATCGAGTAGAGGATAACAGCCTACTGCTGCTGCCAGCTGCTGGAGTTCCTCCTCTAGCTCAAGCAGCAGGAGGTCTTTGCTGCAGTGCAGCTTTGGGATTCCTGCTTTGCTGATGACCCTTGCTGGGAGGCGCTTTAGGATCAGGGCCCTGCCTGCTTTTGTGCTTGTACCACCTCAGTCCACTGTTGGTGCCTCTGGAAGCAAGTAATAAATTATAAACGTGTTAGCCGTCAGGTTAGGAGCTGGACTGAATTTGACAGGGAGGCAGAAAATAGCTGCGCTGGAAAGCTGCTGACTGTTGTTTTATTCATTTGTTCATTACTGAACATCGGAGCAGGGAATAAGGCGGGAGGGCTGGACAGCTTGTTCTATCTGTGACCTCTGCTTTAATGGTGAAGCGGGTAAGCACCTGGGATCCGAGCTGCTGCTGCAATACTGGATTTGCTATCGAAACAATCAACATGGTAGTCCACTGGTCTAGAACGTTTAATGAAGGCCCCAGGGAGAATACAGGCTTATTCTGAAACTGAATTGACCCTTCCATAGGTGTTTATATTAATCACAGCCAAGCCTAATTGCAAACTCTGGGCGAAAGTACAGTTAATTATCCTATGGGGGGATGTTTAGCTGCTTTTCTTGTGTCATTTCCCTAATTAAAGCAATTTGGCTGGGTTTTTTAAAATCACTTCCAAGAACTCAGAACCTCCCGTCCCTTCTCCACATTTTATTATCAATAAAAAGAGAAAGAAATGCTGTCTGGACTTGAGAATTTCCTCCACATATGGAACAGATTTAGCATTCTTAAGCTCCCAGCAGTGGCAACACACAGATCTTATTCCTTGCCCCCTGCCCCACCATTTCCCTCTCGACTCATGTGTTTCCCACAGCTACGTATGAGGGTAGGAGGGAAAGTACACCCTGTAGCTTCTTCTTTCTGTCTGTCATGCAAATCATCTTGTGTGAGCAGAACGTATATATTTGCATGCATACTACTTTTCTGTGTGTGAGTCTTTAAACGCTGCTGGTTCTGATGCTGAAGAGGTGGCCTCCACAAGGACTGCACCTGTTCAGCTCTTTGGGTCAATTCCCTGTAGTATCAGACGTCCAGATTTTGCCTTGCAGTCAATGTGGACTGGGGAGAGCTTTTACTTTTGTATTAATTTTTTTTCATTGAGATGCTGCTGTGCAGCTTGTGTAGCAGAGGCCTTTGCGTCGCTGGGATCAATTAAATACTCACCAGGGACTTTCTGGGAGGAATCTTTCTTTTTCTGGCTGACTTTGAATGTCACAACAGGGCGTTCAGCTGTTTTGACCTCGTTGCAGTAGTTCCCAGGGCAGGAAACCTTTCCTAACCCCCCCTCCCCAACTTCTGCACGCTCCACCAGTCATTCCATCTGCAAGCTTTCACAGAGCTCTGATGCAATATCGCGGTTTTGGTATTCTTGGCTAAGGAGAACACAGCTCTGGGGGAGCGCTACAAGGGAGTTGGATGGGTAGGTGTAGAGTGGTTTTATTTTGTAACTCTGATTACTTTGATTAACCAGAGTCATTCCCACCCTCTGGAAGGGAAGAAAGATTATCATAATTCTTCTCCCTCCTTCTGTTCCACAACAGAACCCCATGACCTGTTTGCAGGCTTCTGGTGCACTCAGGTACAACTGTTCGCAAGTTGTTTTGCCTTTCTAGTGCCATTGCATCCTTAACTTTGGTAAGATGTGAGGTTAAATTTCATGTCAATTTCTATCTCGTGTGGCCATGGGCGGGAAAGTGACTGTGATGTAAAAAATAAAAAAAGACAAAGCAATTAATGGTATCGAAAGATCCTAGAAGCGTGAAGTGTGAGTGACTGGCAGCTGGACTGACACAGAGACAGCTGGGTGTGGGTGGGAAATAGTGGGATATTGGCTCAAATTCCAGCTGTGTTTCTTTATTCTGTAATCTTAACCCGCAAAAATAATCATAAGCAAGATAGAAAGGGAAAAAAAGAAGCTGATAATACATAGGTGATTCTGCTCTGCGTCCAGTGCTTATCATTCTGAAAGCTGTAGAGAAATGTTTGACGTCCTAATTACACCAAAATAAGGATGAAATTGTCTGTTTTCCCCTCGATCCAAGGGCAAGAGAATCTTTGGGGTTCGTCATGTTATGAATATAAAAAGTAAATAAGAACAGTGTATTTTGAAAAGAATAAAATTCTCTTGCAGTGTTGTATGAGACCTGCACATAATCCCACTACCGTGTGTACAAGTCTTCCTAGTTGCAAGATGACAAGGCTCCATCAAATATCTATAAAGCCCATACCTACCTATTCATAATAATACTGCTGCAGTTTCTGAATGCCTACCAGCACATAACATCGCTTTGCTGAATTCATGCTTAACTACCCACCACTTGTGAAATTGAACCACTCCGAATCCGAATACCTGCTGGTACCTGCATTAACAGGGTTCACCTGCACAGGTGCCTCTTGCTGATGGTATTGACAAGGGGTCTGGATCTGATCCGAGAGAGAACAATTCCATTGTCTTTAGTGGACTTTGGATCAGGCCCAATGTGTTGATTAACAGTTCTGTTTTACTCACCCATGGCCTAATCCAGAGCCCTTTGAAATCAGCAGAAAGAATCCCCTTGATGGAAGCAGGCTCTGGATCAGGCCTGTAGTTGCCTGAATACCTAATATAAACGCAAATGTGTCCCCACTAGTAAATACCCCTTCATGGATTAAGAAAGTGAAATTGATTGGAAACTGACAAAACTAAAGGACAGAATTGACTCTTCCAGTCTGTTTATTTGCCTGACCTGGGAGAAATGCAAAACACCCCCCCAACTGCATAAATAGTACAAATAAAACTTTAAACACTGCAACTCATTTTTAACACTCTCGTAAGTTTTCAGTAGCACACTTTAGGCATTTTTTAAATTAAATACTCAGAGTCTGTTTTCCACTCCGCCACACGGGCTTGAACGTCCATGTACACGCCATTCCATTTTAGTGCAATTATACGGGCATAAAGGAGTGGAGAATCAGGCCCTTCAGTGTAACTAGGTTGTCCCTTTTTCAGATCAGGTCTGTGGGTGCCACTGCTGTCGGATGCCATTGTGACTTTGGGGGAGGGGATGGAGGGTGTCACTGAACCACACTTTGTGTCGGGGTTTAAGTGAAATGAGTCAGTTTATAGAGGTGCAGAGTATTAGAAATGTTGGTGAGGGGAGAGGAAGAACCTGTGTTGTAGTAAGGCCATTAGTTCTGTTCATGGCCTGACGGGCTCTTTCTGTAGGTTTAGTGCCTCCTTTGCTGTCGCACTCTCACTCTTGTTAGGTCTGATGAGTCCCTGAGCAGTCACTGAGACCTGGTAACTGCTCTAAGGTACCATAATGGCCATAAAATGGTTTTTATTATCTGATCAGCGCTGTTCTCTTTAGCCTGCGAAGTCACAGCAGAGAGCATATTGCAATTATTTTGCAGCGGAAATTTGCACACCCTCCCCTCCACCCCCTTTAATTGTTATGATAAATTGCAACTTCAGGAAAATATATAAAGCTCTGGGATGATAAAGTCAACTGATATTCAGCCCTGGCCTTTCAGCATGACTGGAGCCGGGTGCAAACACGACCCTTTTACAGAACACGCTGCACAAGCCATAGCTACAGAGGATAGCTTTAGACAGAGGCTGAGCTCTGTACAGATTTGCTAACAGAGAGCTGTATGCAGTGGAGCTGGAGGGAGCCACGTAGGGGAGGAGAAACCCCGAGCCTATGGAAGGTGCCTAGGGTGAGGGAAGCAGAGCCTCCATGGCATGTTCCTCCAGGCCTTAGACTTTAGAAACCGCTCTTTATATGAATCACGTGGTTGGGTCTCTTGAAGGAGGCAGGCTGGTGTGTGTGTGTTTTTGTGGGGACAGCCATTGTTTGTAGCATCGTCTCTGGGAAGCCCCTGGGGTATCCCCCTCATGTAGGATTCAGACCATCTCACTCAGCTCTGGCAAATGTGCTGCCTTGCAGCTGAGAATGGGCACTTGGGAACCAACACTCAGACATCCTGCTCACTGCAACATGTCCCAAGATTCGTACAAATCCTGGGACTTCCAGGGGCTTAGAGGGATTCGCCCTGTTGCTGTTCCACAAGGGTTCGGACTGCATCACCTCTTCTTCACTCACCCCCAGTTCCTCCCACCCCGCCCCAAGAATAATTTGCAAGTAAATTGAAAATGTTCCTCTTGGGGAGTGTCTTATCCCCTACATATGAAGGTTTCCTCCATTTTCAAGCCAGTTTGACCCATTGCTTCTCTGTCCCTTGATGTTTGCTGGTCCCAGCAGCTGCTTCTTTGGCTCTGAAATGCACTAGAATGGGAAGGCTAACAGGCCTCCTTTGGGTTACACCTTTAGGTGGACATAGCTAATTATTGCAATGATTAGGGCTCCCCTTAATTAACAGAACTGGAAAGTTAGTGGCAGACATGGACGAGATGTTTTCATTGGGCGTTCTTCGAAAAGTTTGAAATTTATTTAATTTAAAAAAAAAAAAGACTTACATTGAGGTTTATTCAGCTATCCAGTAGCTCTCCCCTGCTTTTCCAAAGCATTTCATTTGTCAGGATTATTTGGAAGGTCCGAGCTGCAGCCTCTGCAAACCTCTGTGAGGTTAAATGTCACTCTGCATTTATCTGACCTGGCCTGACACACTTCACTTTCTGCTCTCTGCAAGTCCCTCCTGAAAGCATGCTCCTGCCAAGAGGGCTGCAAGGCCTTGCCTTTCCCACCGAAGAAGATGCACAAATTGTAGGGAGGTCACAGGACTCCTGCTTCGCTTCACTGCTTTCATTATTCCCTTTGCAATCACGTGTTTGTGTTGATGTCTAGTTAGATTTTAAGCTCTAGAGGGCAATGATCTTAGCTTTGTATCCAGCTGTCTCAGGTCTCCTAAACCCCTTTCACACCGGGTGTACGAATGTGATGGTTGCCATCTTGCCTGCTGGACCTGGGAGGGAACCAATGTGCCCCTGAGCGGGAAGCATGAGTTTGTACAGCTTGAGCTAAAAAGCCAAGATTCCCTAACTGGGGTGATGATAAACTCTCATCCTCTCTGGATCAGGCACAGAGTGGGGGACCTGTGTCACACAGTCACTGGTGGGTTACACCAGTGGTTCTCAGCAAAGGGTACGTGTACCCCTGGGGGTATGCAGAGGTCTTCCGAGGGGTACATCAACTCATCTAGATATTTACCTAGTTTTACAACAGCTGCATAAAAGGCACCAGCGAAGTCAGTACAAACTAAAATTTCATACAATGACTTGTTTATACTGTTCTATATACTATACACTGAAATGTAAGTACAATATTTATGTTCCAGTTGATTTATTTTATAATTATATGGTACAAATGAGAAAGAAGGCAATTTTTTCAGCAAATGTGCTGTGACACTTCTGTATTTTTAGGTCTGATTTTGTAAGCAAGTGGCTTTTAAGTGAGGTGAAGCCTGGGGGTACGCAAGACAAATCAGACTCCTGAACGGGATACTGTAGCCTGGAAAGGTTGAGAGCCAATGGGTTATGCTACCCCAATCGTAAATGAGATGTATGGTTATTATTGGGATCAGTGCCCCGTTGTGCCAGGTGCTGTACATGTGTACAACAAAAAGACAGTCCCTGCCCCAAGAGCTTTCAGTCTGTTTGTTTGTACTTTGGCTTTCTCAAGAGTTGCATGGTCATTGACTTACTTTGGCAGGACTGTCTGGGGAGAGTTTGCACAAGCTCCTTCCTCTGTTAAAATCCACCCAGTTCAGCTGGGAGTGTGAAAAGGACAGTGAAAACCGCTGTGGTGATAGCTTTACATTTGCAGTAGTACAGACTCTTTGCTGTTATGGAGGGATGGAGCTTGCCATCGGATGGTGCGGGGAATTTCTGTTAGAGTCATAGGGAGTTTGGGGTGTGGGTCAGGCCTGTAGGTATTCTGGCTGGGGGAAATTCACCCCAGTGTCGAAAACCTGCAAGAGGTTGTGTGTGACTCGGGTGGTTCCCCACCCTCCCCTCATGCACCACTTCAGTCAAAACAGGGCTGAAGTGGGACTTAATTGGAGCATAGTCTTGGTGCTGAGGGAGAGGAGAGAGAGAGTCTCCCCTGTTATGCATAAAATCTATTCTATATAATTAGTAGGAAATCTCTCAGAGAGGGTGGGGCTGGGCCCTAGCTCTGCTGTCGTCTTCCCCTCCTGTTGGCCTGGCCCAGCAGGAAAAGTGTAGGAAATGGGATTGTGAAGCATCTGCCTGTTAGAACTGCAGCAAGTTTATGATGAGTGTGACAGTCATGAGAACCCCCTTGAAGTCACCTATATTTGAACCTTACACCCATGTTCACTGGGCGCTGACTCTCAAAACGTAGCAATTTTGAGGAGAGCTTTTTGGTCCTGAGTTGCCTAATCAAATTCTCCTTCTCTTCCCCCTCCCTGACTTTTGTGCCAATTCCTTCTGCTTGCCAGAACCGGGGTCGCCTGGCCGAGAAGAGAACGATCCCTCTGCCTCCCACCAGGCTCCCAAAGAAAGAATTGACCTCCATTTTCTCACATAGCGACGACAGCGAGGAGAGTGACAAGGCCAATGGTCAACACCCCGAAGTGAAGCAGGAGGAGGATCTGCATATCAGTATCATGAAAAGAAGGTACTTTCCAGCTGTGGGATGCCGGCACTGCGAGCCCAGAGATGGAGAGCACTTGATGGCGGGTCATGGGACTGTGCCAGAGCTGCCATGGGAAGCTCAAGTTCAAAGGCTGCCTGTTGGCGTCATCTCCTGAATTGGAAACGAAAGTGTAGATGTAGCCGATATAGATTCGTTATACACAGTGATATAGATTCGTTATACTGTGTTCCTTACTGTGACCCACTCACTCCTGTTTGGAGAGCTTGGGTGTCTGTGGAGCCTTCAATAGATGTACCATGGAATTTACCTTGGTACTAGTAGCACTCGCCCATTAGACGATAATCTCATTTGACCCTCCGTCCAGTGTTCTGTGACTGTGCTGCATGGGGCCTTTGCAATCACAGATGGTAGAATGTGGCAAAAGTCTAGGAGCCAGATCCTCAGCTGGTATAAGGATGCTGAAGCTTCATGGGTTTACACCAGCTGACAATCTGGCCCTACGTTCCAATTTGTCCTAACGTGACCTCGGTGATCTAGAACCTTTACAAACTTTGGGGTGTTGGTAAACTGAATGGTGGCGGGCGCAGGAGGGTGTTGTTTATGCTCCTAATTGGAAATGTTAAGTTGCTAAACACAAAATCCCAGGCTTGGCCTAAAAAATGCAATGGTGAGTATTGAAGAAGATGTGTTGAAAGAGCTGTGGATTGAAAATAGTAAAATGTCAGGAAAGAGTGTGTGTGTGTGTGTGTGTGTGTGTGTGTGTGTGTGTGTGTTTTGAATATCTCTCTGTACTGTGTGTGCTCCTCCTACCTAAAACCGACACAGGACTGAAAAGGGAATTGAAAATCTTAAGACATACCTAGGTGTCCCCTAAGTTTGGCTCTGGTGAAAAGTCATGTCACCCCTGGTATTCAGCTGCAGAACTTTGGGTTCTTGCATCTCTCTAGAGAAATATGTTGTTTATAGGATCTATAACTACAGGAAAATAAATATCCAGAGTGGCTGCATCTTGGCCCCCCCATGCATGTCATTGCTACTCATTTTGATCATCATCTCTCTCTAATGCATAAAATCGCTCAGATTCCCAGACAAGCTCTATAAAAACAGAGGAGTGGAAACTGAAGGCATGTAATTGCTTTTCTGTGTTTTATGCGTTCTTGCTCCTGAGCAGATAAGCCATTTCCCCTTTCCTCCAGGCAGAAGCCACCGCGTGTAACAATGTGATCTCAGGAATAAGGGAGTCAAGAGGGTAGCCTGGCCCCTCGGGTGAAGCCCGTCTATAACCAAGAGCTCCTCACCCATCATGGTAGTTGGTCAACAGTGCTGGCCAAGGGTTATTAATTGGAAAAAGGGGCAGAGGGGCAGGTGCATCTCGCGCTCTGTCTCCCACATGTGCACACACACGAACCTGGCTAAACAGTCCCAAGAAGCTCCCATAATTTTCCCCTCCACCCTCCTTTAATTATGCTTTTAATTCTGCAAAAATTACAATGCTAGGCTTTCTCATTAGGAGGGAGAATAACATCGTAAATATTTAATTGATATTCAGGGCCCCCAAAAATATAAAGTGCTTTTATCTTAAATCGTAAAATTACAGTAATTGCTTGGCCTTGTTTATTAGGAAATGCAGAAAAAAAGATTCCTTAGCTGTCATTAGTTCCTGGTCCTTCAGCTCACCATTTCACTGCCCCTCCTTCGATCAGTTTATTGGAGGGTCTCAGTCTAAACCTTGCTTTGAATTCTTAGGAGGAGGGGCTGATGCTTCCCAGTTAGTCTGAATCCTGTTTACTCCATAGAGGCATTTTTGACCTCACTTTGCTGCCATTATAGAGGGGCTGTGTGAGGATATTGTGTTTGCTTTTTCACTTTCAGACCAGCCTAATCCTCTTTCCAGTGGGAGTTGGCTCAGAGGCCTTCTGTGCCTACAGGTCTTGCTAAGACAGGGCTTTGTTCTGAGATGAGCTGAGCATTGTAGCTGGAGCTGCCTGTGCTCAGCACCTCTCTGGAGCCTTCCAGAGTAATCGCTGACTCTGGTACCCTTTAGGGACCCTCTGGGCTCCATGAGTGCTAGTGGGGGCGTTGCCTAGGATCAGACCTGTGGCGTGATGTCACAGACGGTGGTGGTCAAGTTCTTCCTGAAGCCCGGGCCTTGGAGATTCTTAGTGGTGAGCAAAAAATGGCTGCAGGGAATATGGAGCCTAATTCATTGCAAACACAGAGTTTGCCAGGGAATCCGTTGGAATGTGGGACCTTTGGAAGATGGTGGAGGAGTAAAGCATGGGGGCGAAGGAGAGCTTGGTAAAGTTGGTCTGGCTGCTATGTGGGTGTGCCAGTATAGAGACAGAGAGACCTTGTGCTGTCTGTCCTGTCCCAGAGCTATTCTCGCATCTGTCTTAGTGAAGGGCTAGAATGGCAGAGGCAGCTCCAATGTGCCCAGGCACCACAGTGATGGATGGAGTAATAACCAGAGAGAGGGAATGCATTTTCGATACCGCACCAGGAGGCACCTGCTGCCCACACCTCCACCTTCAGAAATCTCTAATGCTCCAGCTCTTACACCTTTAAAGCACACATTACATCCAGTCCCACCCTATAGCCTTGAATGCCCAAAGATGGAGCTTGCAGCATTGTTGTTGTAGCCGTGTCAGTCCCAGGATATTAGAGACACAAGGTGGGTGAGGTCTTTCTGTTATTGGATCAGCTTCTGTGAAAGACACAAGCCTTTGAGCTGCACAGAGCTCTCCAGGTGGAGCTGTGAGTCAGAGGGGTAGCACGTGCTATTGCCTAGGGCTGGCTCTGGGGGGAACAATGGGTAGAAAGTAGCTGGATCCCTTCTGGGCATGGCTCTGCTGCAGTGTACACGCACTTGCTGTGCTCTCTCTCTTGTCATTAGCAGCACAGTGGAGAGGGAGGAGGGCGTGGTCAACCTGGTTCGAGAGAGGCCAACATCATCATCCTAAAAGCTAGATGTGTAACAGACATGACAGTTGGGTCCACGAAGAGATGGTGCCCCATCTGCTTTCTGTTTTAATTCACCTGTTGCAGCCTCCTGTAGTGGTGACGGATTGGGCAGAGGTGTCCTTGCCTCCAGGGGAGAGGAAGAAATAGACTAAACGGTGGACGCCAGGGAGCGAGGTCAGAACAAAGCCAGTCTCAGTGTATTTCTCTCTCTCTCTCTCTCTCTCTCTCTGTCATTTTGAATACTTTTGTTTCTGATTTCACTTTTATGAAATGTCTCCTTCCGCCCCCACTATCAACGTGAGGGGATGTGTGCCAGTGTCAGGAAGGTTTGCCATGGTTCACGAAAAGGGAATGGGGCTTAGTGGGCAGAACAGGGGTCTGTGAGCTCAGTCGCCTGAGTTCTGATACAGCCTTTGCCACTGGCACACGAGGTGACATTAGGCAATCCATCCACTTCTGGTCTCCTTGTGGGTGCACTTCAAGAGCAGGTATCAGAGGGGTAGCTGTGTTAGTCTGGATCTGTAAAAGCAGCAAAGAATCCTGTGGCACCTTACAGACTAACAGATGTATTGGAGCATGAGCTGTTATGCATCCGACGAAGTGGGTATTCACGCACGAAAGCTCACGCTCCAATACGTCTGTTAGTCTATAAGGTGCCACAGGACTCTTTGCTGCTTTTAAGAGCAGGGTGTCTGGATTCTGGTACTTTCGGACTGCATGATGGAGGAGGATCGGCTAGTGCAGCTGTCAGCTCTGTGCACTGCAGAAGGGATATGACTGGACAGATTAGGGGCATGGCTGAGGGTCCTGCCATTCCAACCCATGTGTTCCTGCTAGTGCTTGAGCTTGCTATTGGGTGGAGTGGATGCTGCAACTTCTTAAAGGGGTAGTAGGTGCAGCTGCTGAGCACCTTTTGATGTCATCTGTGCTGCATAGGGAGAGTATATGTAGCCACTGTTGGTTGGCCACTGCATCTCTGCACCCCTCTGTCTGTAACAGTAAGAAAGTAGCCCCTACCCTTTTCCTGTAAAATTGGTTCAGTAATATATATCAATCTTGCTGGAGTACTATTGCAAAGATTACTGAATGTTTGGAAAGTGCTGGGAGGCCCTGGAAGAAAGGTATGCTATCCAGTACAAATATTCCGTTATTAATTCTGCAAACGGCAGTTTGTGATGATGGTGAATTGCAGTCTTGTCTGCAGGCCCTTTACATAGTCGAGGAAGAAGGTGTCTTTTTGCAGATTGTTTAATAAAGTGGCTAGTAAGTTCACGTGTCTGCCCGTGAGCATGTTGCTAGGTCCTGATCCTACATATTACGGAGCTCCTGCGGAAGGAGGTGTTGGAAGGAGTCAGAGATGCTCAGCAGCTGCTTTTGGTACATATAACAAAGTTAAGTAAAGCAAACCCTGTAACTGACGTGAGCCTGGGTCCCTGTACAGAGATCTAGGTGACCTGTGGTTACAGGTGGGTTGATACATCTTTTAGTGAGACATCATGAGCCCCACTTTAGCACTAAAACAATATCAATGTGGTTTTTCAAAGGAAGCTAAGGGAGGTTGGGCACCAGATTCAGCTGAGATTCAAGGGGAGTGTGGCGCCTAACTCCCTTAGACATCTTGGAGAATACGAACCTATAATAGTAAGAGAGACTGGCTTAAACCAACAAAGGCCTGGGAGTTTAGAATTAGGGCTGGAACTGCCTTTTAGCCACACCATTGTGTATAGCTACCACAGGCCCTTCAAACAGGAGCAGTAATACTTACATAGATGCTGGATTATAGGCACCATAAAGCAGCTGAAGGATTAACTGGAGGTTTCTCAGTGTCTACACGACAGAGCCTGTGTCTACATAACTACGTCGGTGTAGACACGCAGCATACGCCGATGGACGTGCAGAGTCCTGCCAGTTTAGAAACACCACTTCACTGACCCACATTAGCCGGTGGACAAAAGCACGTTTCTGTCAGTTTAGCTGTGCTGGCCAGGGGGTGTGGATTTTTCAGACTTTTGCCCATCATAACCATGCCAGGATACGTTTTACATGTAAACCAAGTGTCAGCTCCTATTTTGTTTAAACCAGGCAGCTGAGCAGAGGGGTATGAGAGAATTTTACTACTACTTTTAGATGCTGGCTGTTCTCTTAAGATGGAAAGGAAAGAGATCTAATGAAAGCCCCTGAGCTTTGAGATGATGGGCTGTGTAACTGCTCGTAGAAATACATATGTGGATAATTCTCCAAAAGGCCGTAATGGCATGGCTAATAGTAAGAGGCAATAATACTTAAGCACCTGTTAAAAATGGTAAAAGTTTTTGACCTGACCAGCTGCAAATGCTCCAAAGGAACCATTACTGGGCTATCTGTAAATATGTAGTTTGGCCTGGGTAACACACAGGATAGGCTCAAATCGCTGTGCCCAGTTAAAAATGCCGATGAAATTCTTGTTGAAAAAGGAATGAGAGCAGCAAGCGCAGTGGCAGATTGCATAATGAGCCCACGTAGTGGGCCTGATCCCTTGCCAAACGTTCTGAAATCAAAGCTGGTTTTGAGAGGAATAGGAGTGCAAAAAAAGGAGAAGGGCCAGTGACCGTGACTCTAATGAAGACTGATGTCAGTGCCTCCGGGAAGTCTCTGGAGGCCCTCCTGCTTTCCGCTTATTGAAGACCCTTTTTGAGCATTATCTTCTGGCTGGGGTAATGATGGCTCCATCCCTAAAATGCCCAGGTATTTTTACCTTGTTTTCCTGACATTAAGCTAATGGCTTTTGAATGGGGCAGTGTTAGAAATGGAGACCCTGATTCAAGAAGGAGTGGGGCATACGTTTTGCAGCCTTCTCTCTCTACTCAGCTGTAGTTTGCATGGCTCTGTTCTCAGTCCTGCCGCACGTGTCTCTGTGCACCGGCGTTTAACTGCAAACTCATTCTTCTCCCTCCCCGGCCCAGAAACCCAGCTCATGGCACTGTTCTCACTCTGCTTCCATTTTCTAATAGCAGGATCGCCGACCTCCGCTAAGCCTTAATGGTTAGCTGCTGTCAGCCCTTTCGGTGCCTCCCTCTCTAAGTGGAAAGCTATTTCTGACATCCCATAAGGCTGCTGCTCTTTGACTCTCTAATTGATTGAAGTTCAATCTGAAGGCCCCCTTTTATATCTGTCACAGGCACCTGCCTGTGATACAGCCGTCGGGTGCGAGGCAAAGCCTTCTCAGGACAATGGGCCTTGTCTGGGACTCTGCTCTCCTCTTCCTCCCCTGTGATGCCGCCTGATTGGCTATGTAGCAATGCCGTCTCCCTTCTGACGGAGCCTAGTCAGTGGGCCAGTCATTGGTCCAGTATCATGGCCTGACTTGACAACACCCAGCCTCCATGCCTCATCTAGCGGATGGTGCCGGAGATCTGGCTCTGCTCTTGCGGGAAATGGGCTGAGCTGGCTCATCTTTAGAGCAGGTTCTGTTGCCAACTTGTAGCTGCTGAAGAGAGCGAGGAATGGGACAGAGCAGTGGGGCTCCATTAATGGGCCAGTGGGTTGGATTGGATTCTGCAGTGCTTGTCCTAACCCTTGTGACACATGGTACCAGTTGGTGAGAGGATTGGGGGTGAGGGTCCTACCTTGTGCTGGTGGTGTAACGTGGCGTTCGCAGCGATTGTTTGCTCTGCTCCTCCTTTCTCTTTCTGCCTGATATTTCCTCCCTGCATTTCCTCCTTTGCCACGTCTGCCTGCTGCTTAATAATAATCACTCCAATCAATCAATAAATAAAAGATCCATCTGGGAAGCAAATGCTGGATTTGGTCCAGAGTGCCAGGAAGCTGCAGTTGACCTAATGAGGACTTATATTTAAGAGAGAGGGGAAATGGCTCCTTATTCCACAGTGATACTGTAGGGTAAAAAATGATAAACAGTGAGAATTCTCTTCCTGAGCAAGACATAGGTACTAGGCTGGGACAAGGGGAAAAGTGAGATCAAATTAAATGAAATCCAGGCCTGCAAGTGCCTTTATGCATCCCACAGCGGACTCTTGGATCTCTACTCTTGCTGCGGCACCCCTCGCCATGCAGTGCCCGGTTTTGTCATAGGGACGCTGATGGTTTTTATTTAAGTAGTACCTGTCATCTGGGGATCCTAAAGCATGTCAAAGAGGTAGCATCATTGTCACCCCAGCCTTACAGACAGAGCATGGCCTGGCGAACCAAAGTGCCACACAGAAAGTCAGCTGCAGGATAGGGAATAAAACCCAGGACTCCTGATTTTCAGGTCCACCCTCCTTTAATCAGTAGGCTGCTCTACCATGATGCACTTGGCACTCACAGCCACACGCTCTGGCTTGTCAGTGGTGGGTGCTGAGATAATGGCACAGGGGAGCTGACTGTGACTTTCCAACCCTCTGAACACAGCAGCATCATGAGTGACAGCTGCATGTATTTTTGCTCCCAAACCTAACATCTGCAGCATCTCCTGTTGCGTGGCAAGAACTCCTCCGTGCACCTGAGTGTGGTGTTTTTGCAGTCGTGACAGTGAGATATAGGGTCTGATCCAAAGCCCACTGCAAATACTGGGAAGGCTCCCATTGACCACAGTGGGCTGGGGATCAAGCCCTATAGTATGTAAAACTGGGTTCTTGAATTCTCCCTTCTCCCTACCTACATTCCCTCAGTTGAATTTTCTTTCCGATCTGGAGAATTTTGGGGAATACCTATTGGGTTTTACCTCACTCTGTGGCCTTGTCTAAACCAGAGAACTGAACAGATTAAAAGAATTCTTCGGAAGCATTATTTATCGACTATAAGGACTGAGAAAGGGGCAGTTGTGGAGCTGCCCGTGAACGGCCCTGTTTCTCCAGCAGCGAAGAGCTGGCTGCACACTGCTCAGCACCCCCTGTTCTTTTCTACCCCACTGTCAGTCACTGCAGCGTGCTCTGGGGCAGCCGGAGTGAAGAGATGAAGCAGTTGGAAAGTGACTTGTACACTGTAAAAGCTCAGCTGCAGAATCAGGCTGTGGTCTCACTCTGAAGTGACAGGTCACTAGGGGCATGTCTGACTCATGCTGCTGGCCTCTTCTGGGTTGCTGCTTCGGTGTTGAAAGCACGCAGGGACTGCTGGGGTAAAGAGAAATTAGGGAGGAAACAACTTGCAAATTAAAAAGTATCCCAGCTGCGCATCATTATTTTGCCAACTCTGTCACTTTCATTTTGGGCTGCATTCTTATTCCAAAGCACGCTCTGTAGATGTCTTGAGTTGCTGTTAAATTTTTGGGGTTATTTTTTTTCTCTCTCTCTCTCTCTCTCTCTCTTTTTTTTCAAACCAAAATATGACAGTCCAGTCCTTCCTCATTCATGTACCTGATCTGGCAGTTTGTTAATTTCACCCTTTTTCCGGGCTGGCTGGGTTACAAACAGCATGGGGAAGCAGTCACCTCCTGTTGCCGTGGGACCCATCTGGCCATTTTTATTAAACCCTTTAGAACGGATCACACCGTGGCTGAGATCTGGGAGCGTGAGGAGGTGGTGATGCTGCTGCTGCTTGCCTGCCTGCATTTTTTTTTAATTATTAATTTGTCAGGAACTGGCTTAGTGTCTGTATAAAGCCCAAAGACGGCTTGTGTAGCTGATAGCTAGCAAATTATTAGTAATTTGATTTCGATTGAATGAATAACCCTTTAAAGCGAAATGTACATTAGTCTCAGAAATCTAATTGGAGGTAACGCCATAGAAACGCGGCAAGAGTGCTTGGTTAAACTACCTTCTCCCCCCAAAAAAGATAATTAGGATTTAATTTCATTCTCACCTATTCATTTATCTAAATATGGGTGTTTAATTATCCATCTCAGCAAATAGCTGCCTCTGCCTCTGTGTGGATCTGCACTATCCCTTTAGCATAAGCTTCTCCCTTTCCCCCTGCTTATCACACTGAGGCAAGGCTTTGCACTTCGGTGTTCAGCTGCACTGAACCTCATTGTGGGTCACTTCATTCTGACATTTGGGAGCACTCTGCTTTCCTGGGCAGATTGGCAGCTTCAGCAACCCATGAGAAGTTGTGTATTAGATAATAGGAGACTTTGAATTGGACCAACAAATAACATCATACACCTCTACCTCGATATAACGCTGTCCTCGGGAGCCAAAAAATCTTACCGCGTTATAGGTGAAACCGCGTTACATCAAACTTGCTTTGATCTGCCGGAGTGCATAGCCCCGCTCCCCTGGAGCACTGCTTTACTGCGTTATATCCGAATTCATGTTATATCAGGTCAGAGGTGTAGTAGTAACATTGGAGAGAGGCATGGACTAAACACAAGGCTGGGAGCCAGGAGCACATGGGCTCAAGCCTCTGCTCTGACATGTGGCCTTGAGCAAGTCGCTTCACTTAAATTCTATGATGAGAGAATTGATTAGATAGTGCTGCTTTTATACTACAATAAAGGTTTCATAGCCCAGTGGTCTAAACCCACTGAATCAGGAGACTGGTTGCTCCCCGATTGGTCTGCTGCTGATTTTCTGTGTTGACTCTGGATGAGTCAGTTTTCCTATAGGTAGAATGGACGTACGGACGCCTCCACATCTTTGTACAGTGCTTGAGAGCTTTCGATGAAAGCACTTTAGTGTCTACGTCAAAGTAACATTCTAAAGAGCAAATATGCAATGTAGCTGTGATCTGTAGGGCCCATGGAGAGAGACAAACTTGTGGTGAAATCAGTGCTGGCAGAACTCCCATTGGTAGTGGAGGAGAAATGTCCAGTTCTTACTGTGATTCACAATGTGCCTGCTTACAGTCCCGATTATGATAGATCCTAGACTTAGAGTGTGTGTGTGTGCGCGCGTGCGTGCACTGTGGGGTCCCAGTAATGCAGTGGGTGCTGTACACATGGCCCCAGGTAGAATTTGGCCCATTGATCGGTTCTGAAGACCCTGTGAGTGAAACGTGTGTGATTCCATCAGAAGCCTAAGGGCTGGGTCACCTTAGTTGCAGCTCCTCTGTATTGTGAGTTTCTATTGGATGGCATATCACAAGATTTTAACCAGGCAAACACAGCCTTTAATCTACACATAGCTCTGGGCCAAGCCCTCCAGCAGTATGATTGTTGCTTTTGATTTCTTTTGTGGGCAGAGACAGATTGTTTTGTAGAGAATGGAATAGAGAAAGCAAAATCTTTTTTTTTTTTTTAACATGCAGTTTGACTTCAGGCCTGTTCCAAGGAGCATATTGTTGGGTGAGGGAGACTGTAACCCCCACCCCCGTTCCCACTATGCAGCTGTCATGAGATCATTTGCATAATGCAGTTTGATTGGCTAAAATGAGGTAGTGGAGGTTTTCCTTTCTCATGGGAGTGGAAATTCCTTGTCCTGTTGGGCTGTGCGAGATCAAGTTTGGGACCATTTAAACCATATTGGTTAAAAAACCGATCTAGTTTAGAGGAGAAGTGAAGGCATCTATAAAATATACATATAACAAAAGGAAGACGGGGAAGTTGATAGTAATGAATATAAATCAAATGCTAGGAATTGTAGAAGACTGATGAAGGAAAAAAAGGGGAGAAGAATAAGGAGAAATCTATGGCTAGCAGAGTTAAGGACAATAAGGAGGAGTTTTTAAAGTATATTAGGAACAAAATGAATCCTGACAATGGTATTGGGCCCCATTACTAGATAGAAATGGTACAACTATCATAATAATGCAGAAAAGGCAGAAGTGTTCAATAAATGATCTGTATTTGGGGAAAAACAGATGATGCAGACTCATCATATAATGATAACACTCTTTCCAGTCCACTTGTATCTCAGCAGGATACTAAACAGTAGCTACTAAAGTTAAACATTTTAAAATCAGCAGGTCCAGATAATTTACATTCAAGAGTTTTAAAAGAGCTGACTGAGGAGCTTCCTGTGCCAGTAATGTTGATTTTTCAATAAGTCTTGGAATACTGGGGAAGTTCCAGAAAACTGGAAGAAAGCTAATGTTGTGCCAGTATTTAAAAAAGGGTAAATGGGATGACTTGGGTAATCACAGGACTGTCAGTCTGATGTCAATCCCAGGCAAAGTATTGGAGTGGCTGAAATAGGATTAACTTAATAAAGAATTAAAGGAAGGTAATATAATTATTGCCACTCAACATGGGTTTATGGAGAATAGCTCCTGTCAAACTAATTTAATATATTTGTTGATGAGATTATAAGTTTGATTGGTAAAGGTAATAATGTTGATGTAATATATGGCATTTGACTTGGTATCACATGACTTTGATCAAAACACTAGAATTATACAAAATTAACATGGCACATTAAATGGATTAAAAGCTGGCTAACTGATGGGTCTCAAAATGTAATTGTTAACAGGGAAACATCTATGAGCAGGTGGGTTTCTAATGGGGTCTGCAAAGATCTGTTCTTGGCCTTGTGCTACTGAACATTTTTATTAATGACCTGGAAGAAAATACAGTCTCACAGCCTTAAAGATCGGAAGGGACCCATCGTCATCATTAGTCTTATCTCCTGCACATTGTAGGCCACAGAACATTCCTGTCTCCCCTCTCCCCCCTCCCCCCGGAAATAGGCACCTAACCTCTTGTTGAGTTACTGAAGTCCTCAAATCTTGATGTAAAGACTTCAAATTAGAGAGACTCAGCCATTTATTCTAGTTCAAACCATCAAGTGATCATGCCCTGTACTGTGGAGAAAGGCAAAAAACCCTCCAAGGTCTCTGCCAATATGACCTGGAGGAAAATTCCTTCCTGACCCAAATATGGTGAACAATTAGACCGGAGTAGGCAACCTATTGTACACATGCTGAAGGCGGCACACAAGCTGATTTTCAGCGGCACTCGCACTGCCCGGGTCCTGGCCACCAGTCCGGGGGGCTCTGCATTTTAATTTAATTTTAAATGAAGCTTCTTAAACATTTTAAAAACCTTATTTACCTTACATACAATAATAGTTTAGTTATATATTATAGACTTAGAGAGAGAGACCTTCTAAAAACCTTAAAATGTATTACTGGCATGTGAAACCTTAAATCAGAGTGAATAAATGAAGACTTGGCACAGGACTTCTGAAAGGTTGCCGACCCCTGAGTTAGACTCTGGGCAAGATCCACCCTACAGTGTCCCATCTGTGGCTGTTGGGGATATTTGCTGGTAGCCATCATGGATGGGCCATGTGGCACTGTAGGCAGTCTCATACCATCCCCTCCATACATGTATCAAGTTCAGTCTTAGTACAAGTTATGTTTTGTTTTGTTTTTTTTCTGCCCCTACTGCTCTCCGGGGAAAGGCTGTTTCAGAACTTCACTCCTCTGACCGTTAGAAATCTTCAACACATTTCAGGCCTAAATTTGTTGGTGGCTGGTTCATATCCATTTGTTCTAGTGCCATCATTGGCTCTTACCTTAAATAACTTCTCTTCTGTTCCTTCTATAGAGTGCTGTTATATCTCCCCTCAGCCTTTGCTAGGTTAGGCAATGCAAGCCAAGCTCCTTAAGTCTCCTTTCATAATATAGTTTCTCCATTCCTCTGATCATTCCAGTAGCCCTGCTCTATACCTATTCCAGTTTTGAATTCATCTTTCTTAAACATGGGAGATCAGAACTGCACACAGTATTCCAGATTAGTTGTCATCAGTGCCTAGTATAATGGTAATAACACTTCCCTTTCTCTACTGGAAATTCCTCACCTGATACATCCTAGGATTGCATTAGCCTTTTTCACAACTACATCACATTAGCAGCTCATAGTCATCCTGTGATTGACCAATATGCATCAGGTCTTTCTCGTCCTCTTTCGCTTCCAACTGATACATCCCCAGTTTACAGCAAAAATTCTTGGTGTTCATCCATAAGTGCATGACCTGGCAATTTACACTATTAAATTTCATTCCATTTCTGTTACTCCAGTTTTCAAGCTTGTCCAAATGTTCTTGTGCAATATTCTGGACCTCCTCAATGTTGGCAGTACCTCTCAACTTTGTGTCATCTGCAAGTCTTATTAGCAAACTCCGACTTTTTGTGCCAGTGTCGTTAATGAAAATGTTGAATAAGATTAGTCCCAAGCCAAAGAGGAACTCTACTAGAAACCTCCCTCCTGCCTGACAGTTCACCTTTCGGCATGACCCATTGTAGGCTCCCCTATAACCAGTTCCTTACCCACCGTTGGAGTCTTGTATTAAGTCCCAACTTCTCCAATTTAACTAATAATTTCCCAGGTGGAACTGTATCAAATGCCTTACTGAAATCCAGGTAAATTAGATCTACTGCATTTCCTTTGTCTAGAAAATTGGTTATTCTCTCAAAGAAAGAGATCAGTTGGTCTGGCACGATCTACCTTTTGTAGTAAAAGCATGCTGTGTTTTATCCCAATTACCATTTACCTCTATGTCCTTAACTACTCTCACTTTCCGAAGTTGTTCTGAGACCTCGCGTACAATTGAGATCAAACTAATGGATCTGTAGTTTCCCAAATCACCTTTTTTTCCCCTTTCTTAAATATAGGTACAGTATTTGCAATTCACCAGTCTTAAGATACAACCCCCAAGTTTACAGAATCATTAAAATCCTTGCTATTGGGTTTGCAATTTTGTCTGCCAGTTCCTTTAATATTCTTGGATGGAGATTATCTGGGTCTCCTGATTTAGTCCCATTGAGGTGTTTGAGTTTGGCTTCCACCTTGGATGTGGTCATTTCTGCTTCCGTCTGCTTATTCCCATTATCCACTCTTCCACTGCCCCCGCCCCCTGACCAACCTTATCAAAAACTGAGGCAAAGTATTTGTTTAGGTGTTGGGCCAGACCTAGATTATCTCTAATCTCCACCCCATCCTCAGGATTTAGTAGTCTCACTTCTTTTTCCCTTGTTTTCTTTTTATTTATATGACTAAAGAACCTTTTACGATTGGTTTTAATTTCCTTTACAAGGTCCAACGCTGCTTGGCTTTTGGCAGTTCTCACTTTTTTCCCCCTATTCTTTCTGACCGTCGATATTCTTGTTCATCCAGTTTGGTCTGCGGCCCTTACCCATGATTTTTTCCCCTTGTTTGGGGTGCAGGCTTCAGATAGTTTTGCATCTTTGACTTAAAGAAATTCCAAATGTTCTCCACATTCAGATCCTTGAGTTTTTCAGTCCTGTCCACTTCCCTGATTTCCTTAATTTTTTTAAGTTGACCCTGTTGAAATCAAGGACTGAAGTTGCAGATCTATTTTTGTTTATCCTTCCATTTAGTTTAAACTGAATTAAATCATGATAGCTCGACCCAAGGTTGTCCTTTTCTTCAGTGATGTCCTCATTACTTATCAATACTAAATCTAAAATGGCATCACCACTTGTTGGTTCGGTTGACTATTTGCTGGCTTCTCTGACACTGCTTCTACCATAAAATTGTCACTGATAAAGTTTGTGGATGACACAAAAACTGGGGGAAGTGATAAATAATGAAGAGGACAGGTCACTGACAGAACAATCTGGATCTCTTGTTAAAATGAGAGCAAGCAAACCATATGCATTTTAATATGTAAATGTAAAATAACATGCTAGCATGTAAATATATAATCTAGGAACAAGGAATTTAGGCCATACTTATAGGATGGGGACTCTATCCTGGGAAGCACTGACTCTGAAAAAGATTTGCGGGATTTGTGGATAATCAGCTAAATATGAGCTAGCAGTGCTACATAGTGGCCAAAAGGACTAAGGCGATCCTCGGATGTATAAACAGAGGAATCTTGAGGAGGAACAGAGAGGTTATTTTACTTCTGTTTTTGGCACTGATGTGACTGCTGCTGGAATACTGTGTCCAGGTCTGGTACCCACAAGTCAAGGAGGATGTTGAAAAATTGGAGAGGGTTCAGAGAAGAGCCACCAGAATGATTAAAGAATTAGAAAGCCTGTCTTGCAGTGATCGCCTCCAGGAGAGCGGCCTGTTTAGCTTAACAAAGAGAAGGTTAAGGATTTACTTGATTACAATCTGTAAGTACCTGCATGGGAACAACTATTTAATAATGGGCTCTCATTCTAGCGCGGAAAGGCAGAACATGATCCAGCGGATGTGGAAGTTGAAGCTAGACACATTCAGACTGGAAATAAGGTGTAACTGTTTTAACAGTGAGAGTAATTAGCCGTTGGAACAATGTACCAAGGGTCATGGTGGATTCTCCATCACTGACTATTTTTAAATTAAGTTTGGATGTTTTTCTGAAACGTAGGAATCATTTGGGGAAAGTTCTCTGCCTGTGCTATGCAGGGGGTTAGATTAGGTGATCGCAATGATCCTGTCTGGCCTTGGACTCTGTGAATCTAGCTCTCAGAGCTGCGTGGAACTAACCCAAATTTCACCCAAAGCCCTGACTTTGGCTTATGTTTGCTGAAAAGTTTGCAAACTTCACCTGAGTTTGAGGTTGATAATGGAATTCGCAATCAGACAAATCCTTTTCTTTCTTTCTCTCTCAAGCTGTTTCTTGCTTTTCAGCCCTCTCTCTGCTCTATAAACTATACAGCCACATTTGTGTTTCCCTTGAATAGCAACAAGAAGAGAGAGTATAACCAACTAGATGGAGGAGGATGGGAGGAGGGAGTCCACTTTCAACAGACGCACAGGATTTGCAAGATGAAAGGCAGGCAGCAGGCCTGTGACAGATGTGAAGGGTGTAAAGAGCAAGAGTCAGCATGTGTGACGAGTTCTGAGCTGGGAGATCTGATGCTGCATCGCTAAATAATAATAGAAATCTCTACCCAAGCTTGAAAATCCAGTGCTTGAGTTTGCTCTCCTATCAGTGCAGATCAGGGGTAACTGCTTTAGAATCAGTGGGGTTACTTCAAGCTTAGATGATTCTGTGCTGTTTGACAGGGCAAAATGAACGCAAGTTGCCCAGGCTTTTCCCAACCCAGATGAGAGCTTTGTTAGAAGTTGCTCATTTTTGCAGCCTGTCTTGTTTAGTAAATTGAAATCTAAATCTGGAATGAGAGATCCCGAGATGCTCAACCCAGAAAAAACCACCTTATGCGAAACCTCCATGCCCGAGGGTGACAGACAGGGTGAATGGGATCCCCTCCCCACCCTTATAATTTCACTAAGGACATAATAATTGCATCAGACCCATTGAGGTTTTCTGCTTCTGTCCCTGCTAAACAGCTACCCATTCCATGCCACTGGTGTTTTATGAAGTCAAAGCTACAGCTTTTATTGCTGTAATCTTAGCATCTCCGATGCTCCTATAATCTTTTTGTCTGCAGTTGTGAGGCCAGGAAAATGGAAATCTGGAGCAGGTTTCCTAAGGTGTTGAATGGGAGGCAGAGACAAGAAATTGGACGTGGAATTAATAAATACACTTCTGAGCATGATTTGATGGATGGAACAACATGGACCAACCTAAAGACCAAACAACCTCCTCACCCTCAACTGACAAGGAACCAGACTTCCTTTCTTGAGCTAGGCGTATGGGAAGCACATACAAGTTATATTCTCTCATTAGGAACAAGGACCCCAGTAGTCCTATACCTTGGATATGTGATTACTTCAAAGAGGGTTCAGTGTTGCTTTCACCTGTTTCTTAGAGCTAGAATTAAAGCAGATGCCCCTACTCCCGCAAAGCACGTAAATCCATCCCAATCCAGTTTAAGTGCAAACTTGAATCCATCCTTATTCAACAGAGCACTTAACTCTGGGCTTAAGTCCCGCTGACTTCACTGCTCATGCTTATGCACTTTCTGGCCTGATTCAAAGCCAGTTCAAGTCAGCACACTCCCGTTGAGTCCAGTGGGCTTTGGATTAGGCCATTGGTGTAACTGGAAGGACTTCAAGTACATTGCTTAAGTGCTTTGCTGAATCAAGGCCAGATGGAATGGGAGAGGGAGAGACAATGTCCGTCGTTAGACAAATGTACATTAGGCTCTCACCATGCGCGTTCTTTGCAGACAGATTTGCTTAGCACTCTCAGCAACCTGTGTCTACAGAGGCTGGTTTTTCACAGGCAGATGTGGTGGTGAGGTGTTTTGCCTGCAGACAGATGCCCCCTGTAACTTCCTGGAAACCGTGGGCCTCCAGTGGTTGGGAATTATTTTTCATCCTATTGGCCCTATGAAACAGTGGAAGCTGCCATCCTCTGTAAACTGCCAGGCGAAAGTGATACAGGGTACCCCTGGGGCTGCAGGGAAAAGATCCTAACATAGCCGATTCAGATCAGAGTAGGCACTGCCCACTCTGAGGACAGCCTCTGCCCCACCCTGAGGACAGCAGTGGAAGAAAATCTCAGCTGCCCGTCATGGTCTAAATTTAGGATGTTGTTCATCTGGAATCCACTGCTCCAGCTCGTCACCAGGCAGAGTGACAGAATATGTAAAATTAATTTCTGAGGTGGGAAATAGCTAATAATTTATTTACAGCTAGGACAGGGAAGCGGGGAGGGGGCTTGATACAGGGTTTTCTTAATGCAATGTCAGTGCTGTTCAGCTTCCTGTGAGCTCGCCCTATTAGCTGAGACAATGTCTTGCCACCCCCCTTGGCCTATCAGTGTGGCTGCGTGCAGGAGAGAGGAGTTTTCTCATCACTGCACAGATCACCCACAGGGCTCTAATTGACCGCACAGCAAAACCTGCGGTGGGCTCCCACCAGGGCCGGTGTGTGCGCGCAGTGTGGCTCATCGCAGCAGCATGCATTTGGGGATAGTGACGGTGGGTGGGATAAGGTCAGGGGAGCATGCTAGACGTGCATGGCTGGTGATGTGACCGAGTGTCTCTCTGAGCTCTAGGAGGTGTCATGTTCGGCGAGTGTCACTTACCTCTTTTTTTGTTTGTTTAACAGGATACACACCCACTGGGATTTAAACATCTCCTTCCGAGAGACCTCTTGCAGGTACCATTTTGGGGCACCCTCTTTGTATGGTAGGCTAAGAGTTTATGATACACATTACTGGCCTATGGATGCAGTTAGAAATGAAATGCCATTCCTGCATGTTTTCTGTCTGTCTGTCCTCCTTTGAGAAGAAAAATCAGTCAATCCTATAAAAGGATGCACTTACTGTTGTCTAAAGATTTTTTTTTTCAGCTCTACCTTTTCAAAGCATGAAAAATCACTGTGCCCCTAACTGACGTTTGTCAGTGGGCGGTGGGTGTGTAGATGTCCGTGCAATATCATTAAGACCCTGATCTTGCAAGCAGTTCTGCACGTGGGTAGCTCCGTTGGAACCTTTGGGCTATTCACCTGCATAATGCTAAGCGTGCGTTTAAGGGACTGTGGGATCAAAGGCTAGAGCTGCGAGAGTGATTTGATGGCTCTTACAATTACCTTTAATTTTAAGTGTCTACATTCGTGGGAGGAATTTAGACATTTAAAATCACCTTAAAAGACAAGCATTTTCAAAAAAGAATAAAATAAGAGAAAAGCCGTAACTGAGAGAGAATGTAGGAATTGCCATTCCAGTTTGGATCATTCATCTTTTAAGTCTGGTATCCTGCGGTGATCAATACCTGAAAAAGATCAAAATCTGCACAGTGTCAATAGCCTGTTATTACAATGCTTTGCACAAATGGGAAAAATTCCTTCCTGTCCGTTACAGTGATCAGTTGATGCCCTGCAGCATGAGATTTGACTATCCTTTATGTTCATATGTACAGTATAACTGCAAGTGTTATTGCTGCTCATGAAATTATCCAGCCCTTGTAAAAGTCTAGCCGCAGTATTTGCCTTTATAGAGAAGAGAGGAATGCATGTTCTAACTTCTGTTTTATATGAAACTCACTATTTGTCAGTGAAGTACTTGAACCAGGCATATGATATTTGTTTTCTGGAGGAGAGATAAATCATTACATATGGCTAATAAAGAACAGGTGGTTCCCATGAAACTTCTTGGCATGGGAAACCTGAAGGAAGTGTCTCTTCTACAGAAGGATGTTGCTGGGCCCAAACAGAGTGGGACGGATTCTGATCCTGGTTGCCCTGGATAATTGATTGAAATTGATGGAGTTACTCTGGATTTACACTGTTGAGGCTGAGATCAAAATCTAGCCTAGAGGATCTCAAATTTTATAGATGCAAATTAATTAGCTTTCAATTAACAACCCAGCAACAGTTTCTGATGCTCTGTGCAGAATTCCTGTTCAGTTCTAGAACTGAGTGAATGATGGGAAAATATTATTATTATTTTAGTTGCAATAATGTCCACTATGTGCTAGGCGCTTTCCAAGAAGGGCCCATGATTTCCGGAGATCAGAATCTAAGGACAAGCAAGGGCATTTAATTGAATAATTTATCTGATGAGTTTTCGACTAGCACTGTATGACTGTCTCGCTGCATCCTGATGTAGTATTTACCCAAGAGAACATAAGGTAGCAGCTTTAGAAAACATGTAAATTTCGATATTATAGCTGATCTGGGTCGTTCTCTCTTTATAAGCCTCAGAATGTTTCATGAAAAGTAAATATCAGTGGCAGCAGGCGAGCGTACTCGAAATGACAGCAAAGAATCCTGTGGCACCTTATAGACTAACAGACGTTTTGGAGCATGAGCTTTCGTGGGTGAATACCCACTTCTTCAGATGCACCCACGAAAGCTCATGCTCCAAAACGTCTGTTAGTCTATAAGGTGCCACAGGATTCTTTGCTGCTTTTACAGATCCAGACTAACACGGCTACCCCTCTGATACTTATATTAGAAATGACTTCCAACTCTATCACCTGCCCTTCAAACACAACTCAGACAACTTCTGCTTCCTGGCTGTGAGCCCCCCATAAAATCTTGTGTGGAGTGGCAGGGAGGCAAGAGGACCTTAGGATAAAGATTGTATTTTTGTCACCCTCTGCTTCCCCCCCCCCCCCCCCCAAACTCTTGAACTTTAAATCAGACAGTTTGGGCTGAGGTATTTGTGTGAAGGTTCTCATCTAAATTATAAACCATGGAATGAGATCTCTGTTGTTTTTTTATTTTTATTTATTTTTTCGGTCCCTGATTTGATTCAGCAAAGCATTTAGGTACACACGCAAGTCCATCCCTATTCAACCAAGCATTTAAGCATGTGCTTAAGTTCTTGGCTGAATGGAGGCCTGGGCATCCTCATTTGGAGCACTGAAGGGACTGTGGAATGAGGTGTGAAATTTGTGCTGATTCACACCCCATTAGGAGCCATTCAAAGCGGTGGCCTTAATTGGGGTTTAAATCAGTGCAGCATTCAGCCCAAGCATGGGAAAATTTCATTCTTAAAATGTTAAGAGTACAAAACCACGGCCCAAATCAGGAGATTCTAAGACCCAGTCTTACAAGCTCAGCTCAGTCAGAACATTGACACCATTAGGAGTTCCATGTCCAGACAACTTTCAGGATAAGGTCCCTATGTTGTTGCTTTAAGGTTATGGGACTTGAAAATTCAGATGAATGGATTCCTGCCCGGTAGATCTTTGCATGATAAATTTCAGCCTGGAGTGAAATTTTATGGCCCAGTTATAAGCTCCTAAAAAGATCGGAGGTTTATAATGAAAGTGCTTATACAAGCCTTGACTAATAGCCATGTGAACAATCAGTCTGGAGTTTAATATAGCTGTGACTTAAGGTGCACACACCTTTTGAAAATTCAGATTCCCACCTTTTAAAAATATTATTTTTGAAACTGCAATGCCAAGGCTGAAATAATGGTTTAATTTTTGTCTGTGAGCAGATGTTTCTGTCTTCCCCCATTTAACTGTTTATTTCCTGTAGCTCTTTCCTGGCAACTTAGTTCCAACATTTGGACAGTCCTTTTCCACAGTACTCCGAGAACTCAGTCCATTGCGTGCCCACTATCATTGTGACTTTACAGTTATCTGGTAAGATACAAGTTTTGCAAAAAGCAAATCAAACATCTGGTCCAGTTACCTCAAGAAGTGTCCAGTCCTAATGTTCCAGCAAAAAGCAGCCAGTTCCCTGTAATGCAGCAAACTAATTATGCAACCAATTGATGCCCTGAAACATGAGATTTGTGGATTCTTAACACTTGTTTACTAGTAAGAAACATTTAAAGGGACAATGCTTAGTAAAAAGGGGCAGAATTTGGGTTAACATCTGGTTGGGAATTCTTTTGGATTCCAACTAGGTGTTCACTGTAATTGCTTAATTGTTTATGTAAGCTGTGTTCTATCCTTCTGATGACACAACGGCCTCAGCTAAGTGACCTGAGCTGGTGACCTGGCCCCACATAACAAATAAATATAACGGTCAATAATTTAGCTAAATCACATTCTGATTTCTTGAAGTGTAGCCTCTGCATGAGATTTCAATGAGTTTTAACTATGTGGGTAGTCTGTTATTCCATTATTAAGCTAATCTGAGACAAAGCAGGCCTGACGCTGACAGGTAGTAAATTTCTTCAAGGAGCCAATTTAAAATTAATTTTCATTCAAATTAATTAACATATTTATTTGTAAATTCCATTCTGTACTCAAGCTGTAAGTGCTGTAATTTGGGGGAATAATAAAGAGGTAGAATCCCTGGTTTAAGTACAAACCGAACTCAGCCTTAACTGTAGAACCATGACCGATGCCTCCATAATAGACTAGACCTGGCCAGGTGAACAATCAGGTGTCCATTGTGAAATCAGAGGTAAGTCAGCCAATCACCCCTCTTCCTCTACAGCCAATTTGCATGCTACCATTCTATTGGCTCTAGAGAGTCAATGGTCTGAGTTCCTTAAGGCTCCTTGGCAGCATACTAGCTTGGGCATTGGTACTTTGAAAGGTTTCCCATGGCACTGCCATTTTGGCTTCGATCTGGGCTGAAGCACAGAGAAGCTGAGGTAGGAGTGAACAGGGCTCTTCCCCTCACCACCCATGCCGCAGCCCCTCTCAGTTCCCTGTCACTGCTTCCCTCTGCCCCACCCCACATCCCCACTTCCTCCCCCGTCAGCCCCTCAAATCCCTGCTCACCCTCATGCCTGTCTGCTTTCCCCTCTGCACCCTGCTGCTTTCTGCCATTGGAGGAAGCTGCAGGGGAGACGTCGGCTTCTGCCGGCGTCTGTTGCTCTCTCAGACTCCAGCTGAAGTCACTGTCCCCCTCACCTTGACCTGCCCCCCTCAGTCTGCTGACTCCTGCCGACCGTGGGTGCTCAGCACCTCTGCAAATCAGGCCCCCAATTTTCAGCTTCGGCCTCCAGTTCAGGTGTGGATGACAGTGGGTGCAAATTTGAGCCTGTCGTCTAGGTCACGTAGATATTTAACACCCCTGATTTGCCAGGGCAAAAAAGAAACTTGCGTCTGTTTAAGTGACTTAAATTGCCTTACAACTCTGTGAAATATATGGCGCCACTGGACTACATGATGGGGCAGCATAAAGGTTTTACTGACCCTTGTTCGAGGTGACACACACATAACTCACTACTCATGAGTTATGCAGGTCATCCCAGACTCCTGCTGCGATACCTTTATGCTGCACTGCACTGTCATGTGGTTCTCTCCCCCCCCTCTTTTCAATCAAAAGGGTGTTGCCTCCTGACTTGCCCTGCCTCTCTGTCAAAAGGTTGCCTTTGATCTTCCTTTCCAAATCGTCAGAGGTTGCCTGGATTTGTTGGAGTCTGGTAACCTTACAGTCGCTGTCTGTGTTGCCCTTGATGAAAGGAGGTTTAATTGGGTACATACAGGTCTGCACACAGGCACCAGAAGATCAACATTGGGAACTGCCCTGAAAAGGGAGATTAAGATCTCTCCGAGGGCCTGCCAGGTGCTCCTTTTTCTTTTATGCTTTGAAGTTAATGTGATGGCTGGGGCTGGTATTTTAGGAAAGTTCCCAAGTGCCTCTGTTGAAAACAATGGGCTCCGTACAGTAACGTGCCCTTGCACAGATGTGGTGTTCTCGCGAACGCTTTTCTAAAACGCCTTAAAATTGTTCAGCAAACCAGGCACTTTCCTTTTATTCTGAGAAAAGCCTGTCAGGTTTCACAGTAACAAGCAGGCTCTTGGGGCCCATCTTTGCCGGGATCTGAGCAATTCAGACAAGGAGCTGAGTGCTCTCACCTCCCCCTGATTTCAGAGGGAGCCAGGTGCACCCTTGTCCGGATTAGGCTCCTCATGCTGAAGCACATCATAAAGAGTGGGCTTTGTGTGTGAAAGTGCCGGGTGGAGGGTGTTTCCCACCTCTTTGGTCCTGTTCTGTTTCTCAGGGTATGTCTACACTACGAAATTAGGTCGATTTTATAGAGTCGATTGTGTATGTCCCCAGTAAGTGCATTAAGTCGGCAGAGTATGTCCTCACTACCGTGGCTAGCATCGACTTGCGGAGTGGTGCACTGTCGGTAGCTGTCCCACAGTTCCCACAGTCTCCTCTGCCCATTGGAATTCTGGGTTAAGCTCCCAGTGCCTGATGGGGCAAAAACGTTGTCGCGAGTGGTTGTGGATGGAGCTGGGTGAGAAGGTAGAGAGAGGCCAGGAATGAGAACACCTTCCTTTAATGCTGTTCAGAGTTACAGCCATCAGATAAACTTGACACTCATCCCAGGACCTCTAAACACTTGGAACACAATGAAGCCTGCCTGCTTTGTGAGGAAGGTGTTGGTATATGTCAGACTCTTAAGTATGGAGAGATTGAGACAAAATGGAGGTTAAGTGACTTGTCTGAGGGAACCCAGGAGTTCTGCTGCTCATCCTGGGCTCAAGCCGTCAGACCACACCATCAGCAAAATGCAGAAAGTGTATTGAAGGCACCTTGAAGATCTGCTGTGGGAAAGAGGTGAAAGAATGAAGAGGCTGGAGAGAGGAATGAATCACTTTGCTTTAGCTGAATGGGGCATGCGTCTCAGGAGTTCATATGTGTGGAAAATCCACTCAGACCAACAGAGTGATGGGACCTACCAAGCGAACTGGCCTTCCCAGTGGTGAATTTCTTCTGGATGCATCAGATATGAAAGAGGCACAAAGTGTTATAAGGAAAGCAGAGGCCCCTGCTACCCAGAGCAATTAACTGTATTTAAAACCACCCTTTAAACGTGGTAGGGTCTGATCAGCCATTCTGGACTGGACCAAGCCATATTAGAATGTGCTTTAGACCACATGTGGACCTAGCTCAGAACCTTGATTTGTTTGTGTTTTTGTTTAAATCCGGCTGGACCATAGTTTTGGTCTCATCCACATGAATCTGCCAAATGCTGTTGTATCCTGTTCAGCAAGGACTGACCTTAAGCGGTGCATAACCTGGACTGTTGAATGCATTTGTTTGCTCTGTGTAGATGGGGCCACCCACATTTAAAAAAGAGAGAGAGAAAATTGTGCTGATGGAAGAATAAAGAAGGCTATTTGAAGAAGTTGTTAAATTGGGGCACAATGAAGAATATATGAGAAGAGAAACAGAACTAGCTGATTTTGCTTATTCCCCTGGAAGATGCACAGTGAAAATGAAAGTAGTAAAGGGGAAAAGAAGGAGGGAGAGGGAGGGGAAAATAGAAAGCATAAAGCAGACAGCTACATGCATCTCAAGGATGCCGCTGAATCAGCAGAAAGTATCATTGTATGATGCAGGTAATGTTATCAGGGATCAAAGTGTAACACTATGTTGCCCTTTAAAGCATTAATATAGAAAGATTTGGTATTTGCTGGTGACTTGCTATGCTTTAATCTAGGAAACCCAGGGTACGGATTCAGGGGGCTTTGAGCTGATGGAGGATGGGTACGACCCTTTAAAGTCTTCCAGTCATCAGCATCTGCTGCTGACTGATCCAGTGGTCATTGGATTTAGACCATTCAGTTGCAGCAGAAAAGACCAAGCACTGGCAAATTAGGCGAAGTAGCAAGAGTGCCTAGGAATAGGTTGATGTGTGCACGAGAAGGGGAGCCAGGATCTGCTACTGTCTAACCTCAGCTCTCACATGGACTACCCCTGTGGTCTCAAGCAAGTCATCTAACCTCTGCCTCAATTTCCCCATCAGTAAAATGGGGCTGGTTCAGAGTTTAACTAACTAACTACATGAAGGTGGACTTGAAGATGAGGCTTACTTAAGTAATGAGTCAAATCTTGCCCTTATGGTTGGGATCAGGGTGGTGTGAAGTGGAGAGATGCTGGCTATGTTTAAGTCCCCAGAGCCAAGCTGCTACCCCTAAGCAGCATGGCCCAGGGTGACTGGGGCAGGGGGTGCATGCAGTGGGATTCACACGGCTCTTGCTTTAAAATGGAGTGCTGTACATCTCCCCGCCCCCCCCCCCCCGCCATGCTGCATCATATACCGGGAGGACTGGGTACCTGACCATACTAAACCAGTGGCAGATAAAAGGGTGAGACAGTAACCGTGGAATGCTAGATTGCAATCCTGCCCTGCCGCTGCATTGTAGACTCTGAATTTAAGGCCAAAAGGGATGAGCAGATCATCTAGTTTGACCGTTAGCATATCACTGGCCATTAAATGTCACCCAGTTACCCCTGTATAGGAGCCCCATGACTTGCATTTGGATGAAGCAGCTCTTCCAGAAAAGGCTTCCAGCCTTGGATTAGGAGACAAGAGATGGAGAATCCAGCACTTTGTACTTCGCTCCTGTGGTTACTCACCCTCACCGTTAAATGTGTGTGCCTGGTTTGTTCATCATGAGGGGGGTGCCATGAGATGGGGAAAGCACCCGGGGATCACATGGTAGATTTGTCCTTTACAGCTGAATTCTGCTCTTGGTCATACTGATATGACTCTGGAATGGGTCCCTTGACTCCATGGGCTCTGGAAGGACTGCAAAAGGGTGGAGTGAGCAACCAAAACAGTCCAAACATGAGTGGTGTTGCGACCCCATGTGCCAGAGTGCAGTGCTCACTCTGATATGGCCTAGCTGCCCCTCCAGGACCCCACCCCCTTGGTTACTCTGCCCAGCTCTGGTCAGGGGCCAAGGGGGTGGGGTCCTGGTCCTTCCCCCCTTGGTACTCCCAGCCAAGTTCAGGTTCTCAAAAGTGAGGGGCAATAGCTCTGTGACTTTCCTGTCTCCAGCCCCTGTGAGTGATTCCTGATTTATACCAGCGTGACGGAGCCCATGATAGTTATAAGCGGCTGTGAAGGTGGGACGTGACACACACATGCAGGGTATCAGTGGAACAGTAGAGCAATGCAAACTCAAGGAATGGAGGATAAAAGAAAAAATGTGGCTTGAGTAGTTGGAGTTCCCATTGCAATGTGATGGGGGCTCACTTTGGCCCATGGAAATGCTGTAATACTCCTCTTGGAGGAAGTATAAAGGGCCCTCACCTCTGTAACTATTGCAGGTTGCTATAGTGTCATACCAGGACCTGCTTCCTGATGGCAAAGCCAGAATAAACAAGGAAACTCCTGGCTCACAAAACCCCTTGTTGGCGGTCAGGATATGGTTTGTGCTGGAGGGAAGAGACTTTCTAGACGAGCAAACAGTTTGTTCGATGACATACCTGTTTGGTTTCAGACAGTAGTTGCCAAGTGAGTAATAAATGGACCTTTTCTTTTGTTTAACTGGAAAAAAAAAGCAAGAAAGGAACCCAAATCCGAGTAGCTTATAGGCTTTAACAAGAACGTTCTGAGTTGAAGAGAAGAGCGGTTTGTAGGGTTCGGCCAAGGGGCAGAACTGCCAGGGCTTACAGTTGTTGCAGATAAATCTGAGCAGCTTGTACTGTGTTTGTATTTATCCACCCACGAAGCATGTGTGTGAAGATCAAGAATGTAGACATCATTGGGATGCACGAGGAGGAGCTGCTATGCACTTGTCATGAGCCCAGCGTTTGCTTCAGCTGCTTCACGAGGCACTTCAGATGGAAACAGGACTGGCTTTTGGTTCTCTGCTAGAGTCCCTATGGCCCTTGGGTCACTTCATTTCATTGGTGGGTCAGAAACCCAGAAAAGACCCATAGTGGGAAAGAATGAACAGTCACTCTAGCTTGTCTGGAATATTTTCTTTAAGGCCATGCAGGGAGGGAGACCCCTTTTCTGTTTGACCTCCTAATGGTGAGAGCTGTTAGGTTCTGGAGTATTATCCCAAGGCTGGAGGTCTAAGTCATGGAAAAATAGTCTGGGAACAGTGCTAGAAAATATACTGTAAAGAACAATTCTGCACTGGTTCCTTGCCGGGATGAGCTAGAATGAGCTGCTAGGTAGCCTTTTCCACTTCTTACTTTGCTGATTCATGGACCCTGCATATGTGCTCCTTAGTGGCCAAAGATGATTCCAGAGGTTATAGCAGAAATGCTTCTAAAATCCCTATCAGGGGGATATCTTGTGTGAGGCTCTCTGGGGACCATATCAGTGGGTGAACTTTGATCTGCAGTTGCAACCTGCGAGAGCCTTAAACCTGGTCTATTTAGGAACCTCTGCTGCTGAGCTTCAACGTGCTGTTTGCTATCTAAGCTGTTTCTGTGCCTTCTTCAGGATTTGGAAGTACCAAGAAGTCTTGAACAGCACAGTTACGTGGGTAGGTCTTGTGTTATCCATGGCCTTGTTTCCATGGGTTTTTGGGTGAACAAACAGAATGTGTGTTTGTGAATAGCGCACTTATATGTCCGACAGCATGTACATTGCCCCCTTACTGTAATTCCCAGGATATCATAAAAGGGGAGCTAATGACCCTCTGCAGCGGAGTTGGGAGGAATCTTGGGGAAACTGTAGATGTGAAGACATCTTGAGAGCTTGTGGGATCTTACTGGGATTTGCATCATCTTGGCTGAAATTTTGGGAGCACATTCTCAGGAGACTTCAGCTGCACACGGACAGGGAACAGAGAATTGGCTCCTTCTGGTTGTGGGTCAAATCTGGGACCAAAGCCTCAGGGAGTGCTTTTGGATCGGGAGATTCAGCCTGACTTCCCCTGCTGAAATTTGGAAGGATTCAGATTTGAGCTTCTGGCTTTCTTATCTTTAATAATTGATATTTGGAGGATTCATGCTGGGTCTCATGTTCAGTTCCTGATTTTCATTTTCTAACCCTATCCCTTAACAGTGCCCGTTTCAAATTATCTGGATGGGTATTGTTCCAGGGTTTCTGCAACTTAATAGGCTGAGGATTTAGCGGTGAAGTATTTTATTGATTGGCTGAGTGAGGCGAGGTCCGGCCCTCAACACAATGGCATTTCTCTGACTGTCTGTCTGGAGTGCGATAACTTTGGAATGCTGCATCCGATCAATGCCAAAATTTCAAGGAATGATCTGCACCTCAGTGGGCCCAAGCCTGTTGATTTTGGTGCATGTGGGAATTCCGGAAAAGCCTGATTTAGAGTTAATATAAGGGCCTCCAGGCTTGCTGGTGCTGCAGGCTGGGGAATCTTTATGCTGCTCCCTACTGCTTCATGCTGTCTGGGGAGATTGTGAGTATCGCAGACTTTTAACAGAAATAAGAGAACCTTGCAGGGAGAGTTTGCAGGGGGGGAACAGGGTCTTGTGGTTGGGAGGGGACATGGAGGAGGAGAGAAGACAAAGCATGGACCTGAAGCCGGGGGAAGTGTGTGGGTGGGGGTCAAAGCAAAGGACCTACAAGGAATCGGGGGCGGGGGTGAGGAGTAGTACTGGTGAGGGAAAGCAGGGTCCCAGAGTGAAGATATGGTGGGAAAGCAGAGGGGCTGTGGAGGGGAGCAGGAACCTGGTGGGGGAACAGGTATTGGGGTTGCACGCACAGTCCCTGGTATGTGGGAGAGAGGGAAATGGGACACTCTGCCATGGGAGCCAGGGGGAAGTGGGGGTGCATACAGAGACATTGCATGAGGGTAGGGGAGAAAGGAGGGAAGGGGTACACACACAGCCCTTGTGCTGGGTGAGAGAACAGGAGACAGTGGTAGGCGGTGGGGGATGTATACAGGTCACAGAGCCCCTGGCATGAGGGAGCGGGTGGCAGTCCCTGAAATAGAAGATTGGGGGGTGGCACCCAGGGGGAAGGGAGGGGTGCAGAAAACCCTGGGTGTGCACAATGTGCTCGGCCTACAGAAAGTAGGAAGCCTGCGACCCTCAAGTTGTGCTCCTACAGGGAGCTCGCAGACCTAAGATGGCTGCTGCCATCCCATAATTTCTAAGGCGGACTCCTGTGGCCGGCTGTTTATTCTCTGAGAAGCCACCCGGGATCCTGCTCAGAAGGAGGGAGTTTGAGTGATGACTGTTAGTGCTGATGCTCTTTGTGTTGCAGTACCACCAGAGGCCCCAGTGAGGGGCTGCACTGCTTACCAGGGCTGGCTTCAGCTCCTCTATTTTTTGGTGTTAGTGGCCATGCTGGCTGTGGTCAGGGAATGATCGATAACACAGGGCTTGATGGATGTTTGGAGGGAAGATGTATGGGAGGTTGTAGCTGTTGTGGTGGGTGAGCTGGCAAAGGTGGACCATCAGGGAGAGTCCTTCCGAACTTTACCGGATCCTTGTTGGATTGCTGCCTATCAAGTGTGTGTGTGTGGGTGAGTGGGGATAGCAATTGTTTTTAGAAGCCTGACAACCCTAAGGATGCCTCTGCCCCGGCATGGTAGGTTATAGTCCCATAGAGGAGCAGATTAGCACAGGATCTTTGGGGTCTAGACCTTTTAGGAAAATCACCCGGGACAGCACAACACAGGACAGTGCAGAATAATGCTGCCTGCTGGGATAGGCTGCCTGTACCAACAATAATGCAAGTGCCATAAATGGATGGTACAAGGATCTGTGGCTCAATGAGGAACCTGCAAGGATCATGCCTTGCTAAGGATGCTCTTGTGTAATCTATATATGGTCCTAGCATCTTGTTTTTGGGTCCTCACGCTTTTACGAATAGGAGCAAGCTGTCTCATTTGGAAGGGAAACGTGTTCAGCTGGGGATGGAGGTGGGTAGTGGCAAACCAGATCGGAGATTCTGCTAGTTTTGTTTTGAATTTTTTGGGGGTGGATTTAGATTCCCATTTTATTCCTAATATGCCCCATATTCACTTTCTCCCTTCCTCAGAAGTTACACCCACACTCAAACTTTGTCTACACTAGGCTTTTTGGCCCTAAGTTTCTCACTATAGCAACGGTATAAATGTAACTATTCAAGCTGCTGGTGTTTGAAGTTCTGTCCTGCATTAGACCTGTTCTGACGTGTCTAAAAACCCTGGAGCCCTATCTACCCTGTTAGCAACATAGGAAATCTTGGGGGGAAATGCCTAGTGTAGTCATCCCCTAAGGTGAATGGTTCTTGAGCATCCTAACAAGATGGGCACACATCCAGACTGCCCTTCAGAATAAGGTTCCTCTGACAAGGCACTGGTCCCTATGCTTCAGATCTGAATTTCCTCTGCCCCCATCCATAGTCCATTGTAGACATGGTATTTTATTTATGGACTTTTGAACTCCTGGAGGATGAAGCAGAATTACAATAAAAACATCTTTAAACTTATTTCCACCTCATTTTGGAGTTGCCAGCTCTACTGATCATTTTTATGAACTGTCACAAGCATTAATGAAATTTTATGAGCGTTTTGCTTGGGACGTTGGAGGATAAATTTTTCAGCTCAAGTCTGCAGGGAGAGTTAGGGCTGCATCTCCCAGGGTTGGGCCTGGGTTTCACAATCACTTGGTACTGCTGTGCTCGTTTGTTCTTGGCACATGTCTTGTGGACAGCATCTCTTCAGAAGGTTGAGAGCTCTGAGAGGCAGATGTGGGTAGGAGGATGGTAGTGATAAATAGCTGGCTGTCAAGGTGACATCTGAGAATGACGGAGAGCGACTGGGAATCCTGGAATAATGATGAAGTGCAAAGAGGCAATTGCAAAGACCAGAGCAGTGAGAGTGAGTAACCTGGAAGGGCTGCAGAGCGAAGGGAGACACTGTCCTGGACATTGCCAGTTTGGCATCTCTTCTCCTTGGCTCCACCTCCTTTTCTGTTTGGAGCATAGAAATATAGCGCTTTAGGGCCTGCTCTAATGCCCATGGAGGTCAATGAGAGTCTTTCCATTGACTTCAGTGGACCCATAAACATCTAAGGCCAATTCTGCCCTTGGGTGCCCATGTGAAGCTGCTGCTGAACTCCTTACAAGCCACAGGTGTGCACCTGCAGGTAAAGTTCTAGGTCTGGGTTTCCACAGCAGATAGAGAAGTGAGTAAGAGGGGGGCAAGTTCAGGAAACAGAGCGGGGAGCCTGAAAATGCAACTTAGGAGGTTTAGCACTAGCAGCACTTTGCATTTTTATAGTGTCATCCCCGTGAGAATCTCCAAAGTGTTAATTGAGTCAGCAGGTAAATATTGGTATCCCCATTTTACAGATGTGGGAACTGAGGCACGGAGAGGACCAGTGACATGCATAAAGTCACACACAGAGTTTCAGCCGCAGAGCTGGGAGTAGGACCTACGTCTCCTGACCTCCAGCTATCCATCAATGCTGTCTCTGACGCATGGGGTGGTGACTGGTATTAAAACAAGCAAACAGTTTGTTGGCGGCCTTCCAATGAACTGGGGAGCATAGCTGGAGGGAGGAAGGGGGTGGTTTCGCTCTCTGAACTCTTATGCAGATCATTCTCTTAGGGCATGAGTCACCAGGGTGGCTGGGATTCAGGAGCAGAGTGCACCTGCTTTATGGCCTTTTGGCAAATGCACACCCTTCAGTGTACCCCTTGCTTTCCTGGTCTGGTGAGGATGGAAAGTAGGGAGGAAAGCAGAGTGCACTGGAAAGTCTCAGACGGTTACTAGGGACCTGGCTCTACTTGCCTGGCCTACAGTTGGGAGCCTGGCTTTGAGGGCACAGGTGATGGTCTGAGTAGGGAGTTTAGTGGATTCTCCTGTCATTCTCTCTCAGGGTCATCTCCCTCCCACCCCTCATTTCAGATTCTCTTAAAATGTCTTTGCTGTGTGTAATGTAAGTGGTGTTTAGGAGAGGGATGGAAATTGACAGCCCTTGAAGATGAAATGCTCCATCTCTGAGCAGGACAAGGATGGCATGGGCCCAATAAAGCAGTCCTTCCTCGGAACGGGCGTGGCAGCACTTCTCCCCCCCCCCCGGTGTACTTGCGCCAGGAGAGGTTGATCATCTGCTTCGGAGCAGCTTTCTGGGTGGGGGAGGAGGGAGAAACAAGGCTGCCCCAGCTCATCACAGCTGTGCCATGCTGGAAGGAGGGATGGGAAGAGGACAGGTAGAGTGGTGAGACGGAGGAGAGAGGCAGCCCTTCCTTATTGCATGGCTCTCTTGCTGGCTTCGAGCTGCTTTGCTGGGGGCTGATTAGTGTATCACCTATGGACAAGTGACCTATCCGATCAGCGGGTCACGCTGCCCATTATTTAATATCCAAACAAACTCTGCTGCTCTCCCCCTCACTGCTGCTTTATTAGTCACCTGCTCACAGCCTGCAAATCCTTGACCCAAATCCTTGTGTGCCCAGCTTTAGCCCTTATCCTGCTGGGGCTGCTCTGTCCCCCATCGACCTGGGAAGAGAAGTATTGGCCGGGCAGTATACGATTAGGAGCTTTTGCTGGGTGTTTGTGCTAGGTGATAAGCTGGGGAGCAGGGAGGGGGATCTTGATCAGTCTGAGCTGCTTGCTCTCCCTGATCCCCATCCTTTCCCTGCATTCAGCTGACTCAGGGACCCTGGTCTTACTGCGAGGAGTACTGGAGCCGTTGACCTTGCCTGGCTACTCAAGGGCCCCTGAGGGAAAGTTATTTTGCTGAATTTCTCATCCCAAGATGACTCTCAGGCCAGCTTTCCTAGGAGATAGTTAACCCTTTGCTGTCTATGTGTCTGTTGTGGGGGGGAGGGAGCAGGCAGGCAAAGGGCTTTTATTGTTCTTGTAAGATTTGCTGGGTTTGGCGTGAATTAATTGCTCCCACCTGTTTCACTTTGCTCCCGTGACTCCGCTTGTCTGTCTGTTTATCTGTCTGCTGTGCCTGCTTGCGGCACATCGGCCGGGCCATTCAGCGGGGCCAGCCATGTTGAAAAGCCTGGGCTGAATCCAGAATGGTGCTGAGCACTTGCAACAGCTCACCTGTAGTTGCTGTTCCAGCTCAGATGTGAGATGCTTTCAGGGCTGGAGATCCCAGGTTCAAAGCCTGCCACAGTGGGGATCATTGAACATAGGTTGGAATCTTTACAGAAGTTACAAGCTCCATGCAGAAATTACTGGGCAAGGTTCAGGCCTTAACAGCTCTGAATCCAGGTCTCCGTGAGTGACCCCAGTATATTTCTAAGATGATGGTTTATCTTTTGGTAGCTCCTGTGAAGCTTGCCCCATTCAGCATCTGGGCCCTCTTGCACTGAGCATTGTACAAAACAGAGGAAACACAGGAAGATCTCACAATCTAAAGCGCTGATCCTGCAGGTTCTTACATGCATGCTTAACTCTAAGCATATGAATATCCTCCTTGACTTCAGTGGAGTTACTTAAAATTAAGCATGTACATAAGTATTTGCCAGGATCAGGGCCTCTAAAAATGTAAACCAGATGCGTAGCAGGGGAATGAAATGCAGCATGCAAGTGGAGTGATGGGGCAAGGTTGTCACATATTTTCGTAGGTTACATCGCCTACCAAATTTAACCCTTGCCTAATTTTTCTAGAATTGGCTTAACCGTTACCTGCTTGCAGCATATGGCTCCAGTCTAGTGTGCAGGCTTCTGCCTCCATGCAGCCTCCTATATAAATCGGTAAGATTCTGCATGGATGCAGTGGCCTGTACTAGCAGACTGGAACCATGGAGAGTGACCTGCTGTTTTTGCGTGTGCAGTGCAGTGTACACATAACACAGGGCAGTAGTGCCTGGGTTGCCTATGCTGGAGGAAAGTAGTTGAATCCAAATGTAAAAAAACTTTTTTCACTGGAATCTAAAATCATGGAAACATTCCCACTGAGTTTGATTTTTTTTTTTATAAATTCTTGCTTTTACAAAAACTGAATTTGGGGACTTAATCCCTTTGATGGGAAAGTTCTGTATAATTTAATAGGGAAGAAAGCAGTAGAATTCTACAGAAATGTTATAACGTTCCATACAATTTACTCCTGAAACCTATCAAAGTGAATAGAGCATCAGATCCTTTCTCTAGCTTTTATAAACCATCCTAAAGAATTCTATAGCAGGGAAAGAATTCTTTCTGTGAAAAATCCATATAGGAGGAAATGCATCATTTTCTATTAAATTCTGTAGAGCTGTTCCATAAGGGTTGATGTGACACTGGTCTTTCAGCAGATGGCTTCCTATGCAGGGATCAGCTGGAGAATACTTGTGTCAGAAATCTTACTCCAGGAGCTTGGCGTGTGTATGTGACCGGAACTGTGCAGGGTGGTGAGAGACTAGGTAGGAACAGTGAAGAAGCTTACAAGCAAAAGGCAGAAACGACTGAATGAATGGGTGAGAGGCTGATGCCAGGATATGGAGCCTTCCTCTCCTAGGTCACTGGATTGAATCTGGCCCATGTTCGAACTGCTGGGTCTTAGTCTGCGTGTGGATGGGCAGGTGTCTAAGACACACTCTCTTCCACCTGCTCAGAGTGTGACAGCTGCTGTCACTCAGGTACCTCTACACTACAATAAAAACCGTATAGTACCAGGTCAATTGACTTAGGCTCGTGGGGCTGAGGCTGCAAGGCTAAAAGTTACAATGTAGACATTCAGGTTCACGCTGAGCCTGGGTCTGAGACCTGACCCCTCATGGGGTTTCAGAGCCCGGGCTCCAGCCCGAGCCCGCACATCTACACTGCTATTTTTAACCCTGGGAGCCTGAGCCCAAGTCAGCTGAGCTGGGCCAGCCCGGCTGTGCTTCAGGTCTTTTATTGCTGTGTAGATGTACCTGGCCATAGGACTAGGTAAGCTCCTCTGGCCTGAGGTATGCAGGTCATCAGCCTAGGTGAGCATAGTGGTTCTCTATGGTCTCAATCTATGAATCTGTGATTAATGGTGCGTTTTGTGGGAGAGCTTGCATGCTGCACCTGTTCTTTGGCAAGATGGAGGATTGCTGTCTCCGCTTCAGACCTCTCAGTCTTCACCTTTTTCACCAGCATCAAATTCATAAGTGGCAATAGGAATGTGTGTTTTTAAAAGGCCGTTTTACAGGTCTCTTAATTTGGAGATCAGATGTGTTGGTGCATTGGAAATTGATTGATTATTAGTAAAGCTATGTTTTGGTCATGAGTATTTTTAGTAAAAGTCATGGACAAGTCAGGGGAATAAACAAAAATTCATGGTCTGTGACCTGTCTGTGACTTTTACTATATACCCCTAACTAAAACTTGGGCGGGGGGCTGCGGGTGCTGGGGTGGGAGGTGGGTGGCGCATGGCCCGGGACCCCTGCTGGTGCTGGGAGTGGGGAGTTGGCATGGTGGACAGGTTCCCTACCCCACTCCATGTGTCTATAGGGGGAGGGAAGGCCAGGGGTCTTTGTGCGCTGCTCCCACCACAAGCACCGGCTCTGCAGCCCCCATTGGCCAAGAACTGCAGCCAATAGGAGCTGTAGGGGTGGGGCCTGCAGGCAGGGGCAACCCGTGGAGCCCCCTGATCCCTCTGCCTAGAAGCTGCAGAGACACGTGGATCTGGGGAGCCCCCCACCCTGAGGTAAGTGCTGCCCTGCACTCCAACCCCCTGCCCTAGCCCTGAGTTCCCTCCCACACACCCAAACTGCTGCTGTTGGCCCAGGGGCTGCCTGGCTCAGACAGCCCCTGAGTCAACACCAGCCGCTGCAGAAGTCACAGAGGTCTCAAAGTCACAGAGAATCCATGACCTCCGTGACAGACACACAGTCTTAATTATTACATAAAAGAAGTTTAAAAGTGAATGAAACTAGGGTCCCTGAAGAGTTTAACCCACTCCTGAAGTTACATAACTGCCTCTGTTAGATAAGGTTGTTTTCTCAGAGCACTAGTGATGTGACAATATTTATAGAGCAGTCCGGGTTTCCCTTTAATTGCTTCCATAAAAAGATTGTTATTTTCTCTAGCACAATCCCTGGCTGATTTACATTCCTGTCCCATCCCTGGGTGTGTGCTACAGTGTACACAGCTCTGAGTGACACGCTCTCACTCTTTGCCTGTGGTTAAATGACTCTGACGATGTCCCGACCGTGACACTGTTGTCATACTTAACCCAGCTTTACAAATAAGCGTTTTTTGGTGGGTGTGAAAGGGGAACAAGAATATCACCTAGTCTTGTTAAAACTCAGTTCCTGCAAGCCCTGGCAATGTCGTATCGTGAGAACTGCAAATTCTGTGGTGTTCCCTGTTGTATCAACCTGGCTGAACAGAGGACTTGGCCAGATTAGACTTGGTGTATTTGATATGTAGCAAGAAGCAGCTGCAGAGTAAACGGAGTTTGAACCTGTTCCCTGAGCCAGATAAACCATGCAAGTAGGCTCCTGAACAGGACCTGTATCCTGTGAGCGCTGGAAATGCTGAAATGCTAAGTGTGTTCTTGGGGAGGTGAGTGATGGCAGACACCTGGCCACTCACCTGCACTCACTCTCCACTTCCCTTAATAAATGCAATCATTTTCTTCCACTGCAAATGTTGCTGTTACTCATTTTACGTATTAAGCATCAGAGGCGTAGCCGTGTTAGTCTGGATCTGTAAAAGCAGAAAAGAGTCCTGTGGCACCTTATAGACCAACAGACATATTGGAGCATGAGCTTTCATGGGTGAATACCCAGTTCATTGGATGCACCCACAAAAGCGCATGCTCCAATACATCTGTTAGTCTATAAGGTGCCACAGGACTCTTTGCTGATTTTACATATTGGATTTTATTTTTTATTGTAGGGAGGGGTAGAAGGGTGGGACAGTTTTATGGCAACTGTATTGATCAGTGAAATTGAATATAATCCCTGCATTTGCTGAGTGATCATTAAGGGGACAGAGAGTCAGTGGAACGTATTTTAAAAGAGAGACTATTCAATGTTATTTCCTCCCATGTTACTTTCTAAGTCTCTGTCCTTTTCCAAAGCTGGAATCAGTCCTCCATCATTCCTGGACAAGCGAGGTATGTCCTTACCTTGCTTGTAATTTTATTAAGTATAACCCCAAAAGTTTTCAGGTCCAGTGTCAGCTACAACAGGCCAGACCTCAACTGGTGTCAATCTGCTTAGCTGTACTGAAATCAGAGCTATATGTTGATTTGCACCAGATGAGTTTCTGACCCGATCTTTTTCTTCAGGGGGGAGAGGCAAGATTGTGTGCTGCTGATCTGCAGTGCAACAAAGGTGCAGTTCACCCGTGTATAGAGGGACTCTGCGCCATTTAAGTCTTCCTTGAGCCTGTTTTGAGCATTTAAGAGATGCATTGGGCTTGTGTTGGCCCTTTCCGCAGAGAGGAATAGGGTCTGGCTCTTGCAGGGATGTGATGCTTTTTCTATTGCCTCCCTGGTGCCGGGGGGATGAGGGATGCGGTCCGTCTGGAAACCGATTAGGACTTTGAACAACTTTTGCTCATTTCTCACCCTTGTCACTTTGAGCAGCGCATTGAAAGTCTCACCAGACCCAGCAGGCGCCTGGCCGCCTCCGCTAGATGTGGCGACTCTGACACTGATTTATTTTTTGGTTAATTGTCTCCATCCATTAGCCCTTTCATCCTTCTCCCTGTTAAAGACGCTGCTCGCGGCTAATGCTGGTAAATGAAACACCTTTAAAGGCACGGCTGGAGGTTTGAGGTCTGGCTTGGGCCAGCAATCGCCAAAAACTGTCACTGTCCGAGCGCCCTGAGTGGGAAGAGTTTGCTACGTCTCAGTCTCTGGTTGTCTGGTGTGCATGCTTTGCAGGAGGCTCCATCATAGCTGGCCCTTCATTGGCTGCCTGCTTGTCCGTCTCAGCCAAGAGGCTGACCTACCCTTTTTATTCCTGGATAAATAGCCCCCTGGGCTGCAGGACAGGATTGTGGCTCATTAGCAAGGCAATGCAGGGGCCAGCTGGCGCTGTGCATGCAAGATCCTAAGCAGCCTTCAATTCCCAGCATAACTGACAGGAGTTGGGGGCACCCAGCACCTTGCAGGATTGGGACCTTCTTCAGTTAATCATCTGGGTAGCGCTTAGATAATAGAAGGAACTTCAGAATTGCTCCATACTGCTGCTGTTTCTGTAGCTGCTGCCCTTGCGGCTCCTGTTCTGTGTATAATAATTGAAGGCTTGAACTGCCCATCCAGCACACTGCACGTTACGTTAAGCCTTGCAAATAATTCAGTGCGTGGTTTCCCCCATGCACATCTTAAGGCTCTCTATGATGTGTGGCTGACCACTGTATCTCATCTTCCACTCGCACTTCAGTCAGTACCATTGTAATGACCCTAGCTGCCTTGTCTTACTCCGGGGTGTGGTGCAGCGCCTGTTTCTGCATTTCTGTCCGGATTCAGTGGGCCAAATTCTCCTGTCTGTTACACAAGGGCAGCTGTCTTAAAGTCATGGACCAGCATAACTGCAGGGGAGGGGAGTTGGCACGTGAAGTCCTCATTCTGAACTCTCTCCGCCTTGAATTCTTCATGATGGGGGCAGTTCAGGGGGAGGCCTGTGGTTTCCAGTTGATGGAAAGGATTTCCAGCCCATAGAGGGAAAGATTCAAGTTTTTAAACTGTATTTTCTCCTATTTGCGGTGTTTCTTTGCTTTGTCAAGCCTGACCTTACTCTAAGGAAGGAGATTCCACCACCTCCCTAGGTAACCCATTCCAGTGCTTCACCACCTTCCTCTGAAAAAGTTTTTCCTAATATCCAACCTAAACCTCCCCCACTGCAACTTGAGACCTTCTGAAGCCAAGGTGTAATGCTAGTTGTGGTGCTGTGTATGTGTTTGCTATTATGCTTTTCCATGTAACCTAAGAGAGGCCACCATTCTGCAAAGCACCCCATACATCTGTCCTTCCTAAGTCTCGTCAGTTTCTCCAAGACAGACAACCTGTTAGTTCCATTAATCATAGACAGTGCAGCAATCAGGGCATTCATGGGAAACGTTAACGATGTTTTCTTCATCCAGCTGTAATGTTTGTAGCCGCAGTTTATTTGCATGTCTCATGCTGCTGTTTCCAGAGCCCTGAGGGCTCTTTCCAGCAAAGCTCTGAGAGGCAGCAAGTGAGGTGCTCTGCCACCTCTTTGTGGGTTGTGTCTACATTGATAAGTATTCATGCAGCGGTGACTGGACTCCCAACCTCCTTCCCCAGCACTGACTGGATTTGTTGTAAAATCCAGGATGGCTTTTCTCAAAGGGATTGGGAAGGCTCTTTTTTGGGTTAGTCTGAAGACCTGATGTGGAATCTGGAGGGTGTGCTCCCTATCATGCATGTCTTGAAATGACTGGCTCAGGTGATGTTCTCTTTGCTCCCAGGGAAATACACAAATAGTACATTTTTCAGAGCCTAGTTGGATTTCTCCTTTGGTACGAGGCAGATTTAAGGGAGCGATGCCTCTCGATTTCCTTAACCATCTCCTGAAATGCTCTTTTCACCAGAAATCTTGCCGTGGCTAATCACATTGCTGGGGTCTTCGCTGCCTGAAGGTTATAAGGTTATGCGAATCATCAGGGTTAGTGGCCTCTGAATGGTGTTGATTGCGAACACTGTAACGGAATGGTAAATGTTCAGACTGGCAGATGTGGGAGGGACTGCTGTGAAGCTAAAGAACAGCCCTGCTCCTTGCATAATCGCTTACACATGTGCAAAGTGCACTAGTGTGAATGACGGCATGCTTGTAGAGCTCTAGGACTGGGTGGGCCATGGGGTGGGCAGTGCTACGAAACACTGGCAAGAGAGCTTGCCCAGGGGGCCTGGCACTTTCACCTGGGTTTGTTCTTGCTGTGCATTCGGGAGCTGGCTTGAAGGAAGTTGGCGAGGGAGCCCTCTCACAAGTTGAGCCTGATAGTGCAAAAGGTTGTAAAGGAAAAAGACCTCTTTTATTTGCTGACATTGGAAGTCAGTGGCTCTAAAGTGCTGAGTGCGGCTCATCAGCTGTCTTCATTTCCTACCTAGCATGAGAGCTTCCTTCCTTCCTTCCTTGGGCTGTCACACGGTTTTTCTTCCTTCAGTCACACTCTCTCTTCCTTCCGAAGGGTTTTCCTTTCACTCCCTCTCTGATTCTCTCCTCCCTTCTTGTGAATCCCTTTCTGACGCTCAGGCACTTTTTCCCTTCTTTCTTAGTGAGTTCTACTCCCTTCTGCCCTCCGCTGAAAATCTCCTTCTCCTTCTCCTTCCTTTCCCTGAGGTGTATGAACTCCATCCTTCTTTTCACACACACTCTCTCTTTTACTTCCTTGTTCATTTCTTAGCATCCCTCTCTATCTCTTTACTTTCAGCCCATATGTCCTGTGTCTCACCATGCTACCCAAGACGGATATGCTATATTCCACAGCCTCTCCTTCCTCCTCTGCAATGCTTACTAAGCAGCCAGCTGACCAGCCCTGCTCCAAACACAGTTGAACAAGCGGAAGTGGGTTAAAAATTCCCTGTTTCCCAGGCTTTGGGTTTATTTGCAACAGGAACGTAAAATCCAGTCTGTCACCGGCTGGAAGTAATTAAAGCTCAGCTGTTCTACAAGGACAGCAGCCCGATGGTTGATTTGTGTAGCTTCAGCTCTGCGTCTCACTCGATCCCCAGCTAGGGGGGCAGTCTCAGCTTGACCTTTTCAGCTTCACGGCTGCCAACCGGGCACTCCCTGTATTGTGGTGAGCTAATTGTTTGTGGCTTATCTGTCACCTTTATCACCGTTTTCCTGTATTCCGTGTTCTTGGTAAATGGATACCTGGGCCCCAGCTTCGTTAGGACTTGATTGCCTGCACCATAATAATATCCAGCCACTTCTCCAACTGTTGCTTTTGGCTGCGAGACAGAGCCTAGTGGCCGAGTGGAAATCCAGTCGGAGAGAAAGTGGTTTGCGAAGCATGGGATGCTCTTTGAATGGAGAAACTGACGAGGCTTAGGAAGGACAGATGTATGGGGTGCTTTGCAGAATGGTGGCCTCTCTTAGGTTACATGGAAAAGCGTAATAGCAAACACATACACAGCACCACAGCTAGCATTACACCTTGGCTTCAGAAGGTCTCAAGTTGCAGTGGGGGAGGTTTAGGTTGGATATTAGGAAAAACTTTTTCAGAGGAAGGTGGTGAAGCACTGGAATGGGTTACCTAGGGAGGTGGTGGAATCTCCTTCCTTAGAGTAAGGTCAGGCTTGACAAAGCCCTGGCTGGGATGATTTAGCTGGGGATTGGTCCTGCTTTGAGCGAGGGGTTGGACTAGATGACCTCCTGAGGTCCCTTCCAACCCTGATATTCTATGATTCTATGATGCAGAGTTGGTCCTACAAGGATTTTGTGGTGTCTCAAGATGCCTGCCATGTTTCCCTGACTTTTATTAGGAGAGACATTTTCATTGAGTCAGGATCTCAATCCTTTATGTAGCAAACAAGCAGCAGGTGCAGATGAAATTCTCATCCTTTGTAACATCGTGTTCCTATCCACAGCAGCAAAGGGTGATGTCACAAAGACAAGATGATGGATTCAGGCGAAGAATAAACAACAGAAGTAGGTCAGTGAGAACTGAAAATGACTGAGGGTTTACACTGTCCTGTGTGTGTGCCCTGATCCAAATTTCAGATCTAGGGTTGGGCTGGTTATAAAGTCTTGCTTTGAGGCCAAATCTGGCTAAGTTTTGAGTTCAGATTAAAAAATCTTGAAATCTCACAAGCCCTATCATGAGTTGCACACACTCCCCCCCAACCCAAATGACAGAAGTTTCACAAAATCAGCTGATCCTCATGAGAGTTTCCACTATCTGGGCTCAGGTCTCATGGGAATGTTCTCTTGAGTTTTCAGCAGCATTGGAGCAAGAAAATAGGAAACTTCCTGGTTTGAAATCTGTCTGGAAGCAAACATGCGGGGAACCTTCTGTCATTTGTTGGGCTTTGGATTTGTGTCGAGCTGAAAGATGGGTATATTTGCAGAAGGACCAAAGCTTGGCCTCTCTATTCCTGGGCACAACTGGATCAAGCCCTATTATTTTCCACCCACATTCAGATGACTACAGGTGTGGGTGCTCTGGTTTGCACCCTTAATTTTACTGCAAGGGCAAATTGCACGAGCAAGAAGGATGAGGGGGGGATAGCTCAGTGGTTTGAGCATTGGTTTCCTAAATCCAGGATTGTGAGTTCAATCCTTGAGGGGGGTTACCCAGGGATCTGGGGCAAAATCAGTACTTGGTCCTGCTAGTGAAGGCAGGGGGCTGGACCCAATGACCTTTCAGGGTCACTTCCAGTTCTATGAGATAGGTATATCTCCATACTATTATAGAGAAGCATCCTTTGCAGTCTTGCCCCATCATGCATGTCTCTGTCCCATGGAATCTTATCAGTGTTACCATGGGCCCAGAACTGCTAATTACCAAAAACCACACACATTAAATGTTGCCATGGCAACCTGCAGCCTTTCAGCAGATTTTATGTCTCCTCCCTGACCTTTCAGGAGAGCGGTATCTTGCTCTAGCCCCCTTCTCTAATCCGGTTTTTAAAATATAATATTATGCTACTGGAAGGGATCAGACCTTTAATCTGATTGTGCATGTGCACATGTTGGTGTGGGGGTGGGGGAATGGCCGGTATTAATAGGTGCCCAGCAACGGTTCAGACAGAGGCGAGGCAGGATGTGATCCTGCTGGGGCTAGAAGTGAGCACCTGAGTGGAATTATTAGCTTCGCTGCACGGATGGGGAAAATCCTCTCCAAGGGAGAAAGCTTCCCCCTACTCCCATCTACTTCCTGGGGTCACTGAATTGCATTTAAGAAATACGGACTTTGGAGTCTGGGGGTTGAACTGGCTTGTAGGAGACACCACTGCACCCCTGGTTCCTGGGGACTTGCCGATTACAGACGATGGCAAGGTTCCTGTTCATTTAGAGAATGACCGTTGGTTGATTGTCCACTGCCCAGCACATCTTTATTTATTAATATAAAAACCTATGTGTGTGTTATGGTTGCTTCTGCTAAGATCAGAGCCCCATTGTGTTTGCCATGGGAGTGTCCAGTCTACACAGACAAAGAGCAGGAGGGGATACCGGGGCACAGAGAGGGGAAGTGATGCGCACAAGATCACGTAACCTGTCAGTGATGGAACTTGGAATAAAACCCAGGTTTCCTGGCTCTCAGCCAGTGCCTTGTCCACTAGATCACACCGCCTGTCTCAGTGTGGCCTAAATCCCAACGTGCTCACCCAGATGTTACTCCAGCCTTGAAGCAAAATCTCCACTGACTTCAATGGGAATTTTCCCTAGTAAGGCCCAAGTTAAAATGTGCGTGTGGATTTAGGGATTCGGCCCTTTCAGAGCCATTCCCAGAGGCAGTTGAAGAGCAGATTGGTTCACCTGTGTGTGCCGGGGCAGTGGCTGGCCTTTAAACCTAAGCTTCGGGAGAAGCCCACATTGTCTGAGCCCAGGTTAATATCAGCAGGCACCAGGATGCAGTATGTTAAAAACCAGTTCAGAAACCTATTCTTCTGGGTGAGGTCGCTGCAGGTTTGACTTGCCTGGTTCTTGCTTTCCAGGAAAGGCATCTCTGAACCCAACATTGGCTGACCCTGCTGGAACCCTGAGCCCGTGAATCTGTTAATTCCTTATACTGTGGTAGCGCCCCCGGTGTGGTGGGTGCTTGGCTGACACCTGCTGGGAGACAACTCTTGCCGCAAAGGGCTCTTAGTCTTGTAGCTGTGCCTCTTGGGCAGCATTCGGAGGACTTGCATGCTGCATGTTTGGGGCCCCAATCTAACTCCCTGTGCGCTTGGTGGAAAGATTTCAGTAGGAGCTGGATCCAGGCCCCTGAATGTCTTGAAAGAGGTTGGGATTGTTGGCAGGTATATTAGGAGTGGGGAGAGGTGGAGATGCTTTGAATTTAGACGCAAAGTCCCACTGGGGGAAAGGATAGGCAATATTGTCAAATCTTCTAAAAAAGCATCCAGTTCCTCTAGCAGGGTGTGATGAAACACTCTTGGGGTTTTTATTATGGGCACAAAGAAACAGGACCCCAAGAGGCTGTTTGCTTTGCTTGTGTTCTGTTCACTTTTACCTGGCTTGGTTGTTTGAAAGGGAAGAGGTTATGAGGGCAGACCAGAAGGAGGGGACTCGTATAACAAATCCATGTACTGTAGACTAGCTATGTCACACACAAACACACGGAGCTGGGGCTAGAACCTATAGATCTTAGTTGCCTCCAAAGCCGGGACTCTACCACCTGAGCTAAAGGGACTGTCCCTTAAGAGGCAGCAGTGGTAGATCTCTTGTCCTCTCTATGGATCATCCAGTAGAGGACAGTAAGCTCTAATGCAGACATGAGCATAGCCGGTACATTACAGTAGATATAGGTCAAGTGGGAGCACAGTATGTATGAAAATGTGAGGGGTATTTTTGTGGATAAAGTGGTGAACAGGAGGATTGAGTTTCCAGTCACGGGATGGAGACAAATAGCATGAACATTTGTAAATGCCACATTGAATGATCATATAGAATCTAATATATTAAGAGTCCAGCCCTGCTCCTCTTAAAGTCAAGGGATAAAATCTCATTAACTTTACCGGGAGTAGGAATGGAAGAGATATTAGTTGTTTTTGAGCTTCAGAGAAGCTGTCTACATTATGGGAGTTTAGAAGGGTATTTTCTGAAGCCAGTGTTTTCTCTGGCAGATTAGCTCTGGGTTTTCTGCCTGCTTCTTTCACACACAAGGTAGAGATGGCAGAGCTTCTCCTAACCATTGCATGCACAAAGATCCTGTTGCCTTCTCTTTGTCTTGCATGACCCTAGAAAGCCTGGTAGGAGCTGGGCAGAACCTCCCCACACCAGGTCACTTACTAAAGGTGCCATTCATGAATAAGAGTGGAAGATGCCTCCTTAGACACAATGGAGTTGTGCCTCATGGGGGACTTCCCCTGCAGCATTTAAAGCCTTCCTAAAATAGCTCTCAAGTCTTTACCTAAAGGAAATGTAACTCAGATGTCCGTGGAAACGTGGGAAAGCACCAATTTTTGTTTATATAACTGTAGACCTAGGAACCCTGTGCTAAATGCTGTACAAACACCCTACCCCGAAGAGCTTGCTGTCTAAGACAAGAGAGAATGCCTGGTGATAATTCTCCCCATTAAAAGCTGCCCCAGCCCCCTTCTCTGGTACATCAACGTCCCACATTGTTTTGGTCTTGTTTTCCCCATAGGGATCAATTCATCCTCAGCTGTGGCATTTCAGCCGTGCTATATGTTTTACTAAGATCCCATCAGATTTCACAGGCTGAGCTGGGTCTGTCCAGTACTATACTTGCATTGGTAACCCCCTCAGGAGCACATACCTACCTGCTCTCGGAAGTGCTGCTGGTGATTTCGTTGGTAATTTGATGCCCTACCGTCATGCCTTTCCTTTTTCCTTGGTGCTGAGATACCTTTTTGAATCTGTGGTCCTGAGTATTTGAGGTCATCAAAAAATCCCTAAAAGCAGCAAAGAGTCCTGTGGCACTTTACAGACTAACAGAAGTTTTGAAGCATGAGCTTTCATGGGTGAATACCCATTTCGTCAGATCCATGCATCCGATGAAGTGGGTATTCACCCACCAAAGCTCATGCTCCAAAACTTTTGTTAGTCTATAAGGTGCCACAGGACGCTTTGCTGCTTTTACAGATCCAGACTAACCCGGCTACCCCTCGGATAAAAAATCCCTGGTGTATTTTGAAAGATAGGGCTAGTTCTGGGGTAATATTTCATTCCACCTAGATTTCCCCTTGTAATTTACACTGAATATAGTTTTCTGCTTTGCTTTCTTCTTTTAGAGCAGTGGTTTACAACTTGTGGTCCATGGATCCCTTTGGGTACGCAGACTGTCTAAAGGGTCTGAAAAAGGTCATTGTTACCATAGACCAGTGGTTTTCAACCAGTAGTCTGCAGATCCCTGGGGGTCTGCAGACAATGTCTAAGATTTCCAAAAGGGTCCACACCTCCATTCAAAAATTTTTAGAAGTCTGCAAATGAAAGAAGGTTGAAAACTACTGCTTTAGAGTCATGCAGTAGTGTTGCTGTCCAATATTAAAACAGTTGACATGCTCCATCCCAGAGGCAGCTGCATTTCAGGGGTGGATAAAGTGATTCCTTCAGCATGCAAGGTGCTATTATCCCATTTCTCTCTTCCTGCTCTCTGCCTTTCTCCCTCTTTGCTCCTGCCCTTCCCACCTCCTCCTCCTCCTCCCCTCCCCTCCCCATAGTGCTGATGGCAGCATTTATCTGCATTTGTCCTCTGTACCCGGCATCCAGTTATTGATATACATGATTGTAAAGAACCCATAATCACTTCAAATTAATCTCATAAATGACTTAAAACACCAAAATATTTGCATAATGCATCTTAAAGGTGGCAGCTCAAAGAGGATAAGACTCAAAACTGCTTGGGACAGGGGGAAAGGGGCTTCCCACTCACCTGCGGACTTGCTTAAGTAATTAGCTTTCTGCTTGCGTAAGGGGGAATTTGCACTGGTTTAGTGGAGGAAAATAAAGCAGTGGAAGCTAAAAAGCTTTGAGATTTTGGTCCCGAGATGGGAGGAGGGGAGTAATGGGGCAGATGACAGTGGCTGCCGAAGCAAAGTCTGTTTTTGTCTGCTGCATCCTGTGAAAATCTGGAGCCAGACGCCTGCTGAAAGTACCTCTGTCTAAAGACTTTCTGTCATAAACTTATCTGATTAGCAGAGAGCTAGACGACAGATTAGCCCCCGCTTCTCCACTGGGGATGGGCTCTTTGGAGCATTTGAGCAGCTCTGTGGTTTTTCCTCGCTCTGATGGCCAGGGGGGTGGTGATGGGGGATATTTAAGGGGAGATGATTGCTAGGTAATTCTGCAGATAATGCACCCTCTGAGTTGCCCTGGTGGTCACAGGTTAGGACGGTCTCCTCCGAGCCAGCGAGTCGGTGGTCATGTGCTGTGTGTCGCAGACACACAGAGCGGATGAACTGATCATGTGAGTAACAGTTGTAAGGGATCCTCTGACTTTTTTTTTCAAATGTCTTAAACCAGATCTCACGGGAAGAAGTTATTGTCCTTTGGCTGGAGAGAGGAAGGAAAATAGCTACAGTGTTTAGCATAGGACAGGCACTCTGTAGTAGAAACATTGGTGGTTTAAGATACAGCATTAAACAAAAATAGATGGAGAATTTCCAGTGTTGTCTTCTAGACATACATATGTATATAGAACTTTCTCTCTTTCTCATGTGTTGTATATTGTCTGTATTTATGTATATCCATATCTGCTTTCTCTCTATGTAAGGTATGAAAACAGAGGGTTTGTAATACAGTGAGTTTGCCATCTTAACTCTAGTATTTGGTACTGTGAACATCTTTGCTCTCTCTCTCTCTTTCTGTCTTATTCATGCATTCCATGGTGAGGGAAAGAGAACATTTTAAGAATATTTGAGCTAAAGCTAGCCTACTTTGAAGCAGCTTTGATTCAAGGATAACAGGTGAAATAATATTTAATTGCTCACGCTGTGTGTTCTTACCCCAGAAGGAAGGAGTAGTTATTTTGGTATCAGCTAAACTGAGGGGCTGAAAATAGAACTTATAAACAAGGTTGTATTCCTTTGCTCTGGGCCACAACTGTGTCTGAGTCTATGGTAATTCTCTGCATATAAAAATATTATGCAAGAAAATAAAACAGTCTCTCTCTCTCACACACACACACACACACACACACACACACAGAGTGCAGGAACTGAAAAGCTAGCCAAGTGGCTGTCTGTTAACAATCATCCATCTGTCAATCATTTGAAGTCCCAAGTTTTTGTCAGTTCTTGAATAGTCATGCCTGTTTCTCTGCCACATTTCTAGGTACTTGACTTGGGCCGTGTGTTCTGGCAAAGGGGAGGCGAGATGCTGGCCTCTGCAAAGCTCTTTGCTGGGAGCAAGCCTGCTGTTTCGGAAGAGCTTTACTCTACAGGGGCTTCCCCTCCCCAAAAACAGAGGAGGTTGCCTAGGAACTTCAAGTGGGGGAGGGAGGGAAAAATCTTCTTCATAATTCAGAAATCTCCGGGGCAAACAAAAAAGACGTGCGCACACACACACTCTCTCAGACACGAAAATCAATTATGGGATGGTAAATAGGATATCCTTAACTTGGCGTTTTTCTGCTCTGTTGCAGTCGCGATAACGACCTTTCCACCATCATTTCCAACCTGCATCAGAGCCGCCAACTCGTTATGCCAGAGACCCAGAGTCGCTGTGAATTCAAGAGAAACAGTATTGATGTCGGCTTAGGAGCAGCAGGTAAGCAGCCAGGGGCGCCTGGCTCTTTTGTCCTCATTCGCTGGGAGGAGGAAAGTTCCAGCTAAGGCTTGGGTTCAGTTTGCTGACTTCTCTCCCTCCCCTCCCCCACTTTGGCCAGCCGGCTTCATTAAATTTCAGAGCAAGGAACGCGAGTCACCGCATCACTTTAACCTTACTAAAATATATTAGTAAGGTTAAAGTGATGCGGTCGTGTGAGATTTCAGCTCTGTTTTATTCTCAGATCTAGTGGTCTGTGTTAAAATGCAGGGGAAGAGAGCGCTCCAGCAAAGAGTGAAATGTCCCCAGGGTTAGTGGCCAGTGATGCAGAAAGGCCTGGCGTGGAGAGCACGGTTTGATTTGTAATTGTATTAATCAGAGGCTCTCCATGCTGCCTCCGTCCCTGCCAACTCTTTGCAAGGATAGTTGCGTGGCTTTGTACTGCTGCCTGACCTTACAGAAGTTCACCTGGCTTCCCCTTACGTCTCGTGCTGAACCAGACGCTCCAGTAGAGCCGTGCACTGTGCCCCTCTGGATGTCGGCATCAGAGAGGAAGTGACGGGCAAGAATGCCACGGTGGTGAATGTGCCTCAGTCAACAAGTGGGGCACTGGACACTGCTGATGCTGTCAGTTCTGTTTGTGTCTTGCAGAATCAGTGAATTTCTCTCGCAGGATGGTTAGTGGCTGGGAGAACCATTTGGGGGTTGGGTGGATCGTTAGCCCTCGCCATTCACATCTGAGAACCAAGGCCAGTTTCGGATTTCACTTATGCTGGTGTCAATCCTCAGTCACTTTACTCCCCAGAGTTACTCTAGGTTGACGCTGGTGTAGCAGAGATCAGAAATCTGGACATTAGACAGAAAAGGGGCCACTCGATCCAGTGTAAATCAGGAGTGACTCCGTTGAGTCCAGTGGTAAATAGAGGAGAATCAGGCCCATACTGACGTATTTTTAAAAGCTGCCAAGTAGGGAGTTTTTTCAGGTTGTTTTGGAGGGGATTGTGGTCCCAACAAGCAAATGAAGCTTTACTTCTCAGGAACTCTTGCTCTCTGAGCGGTGCTATTTAACTTTTTTTTTTTTAAACCACTCTTGAGAGCAGGGTGTTGATTTTAATGTCTTCCTTAATGCTATAATTTTTGGCTGTTCGTTTTGGCTCTGTCATTAAAAGGCAGATTATTGTCTTTCTGTTTTTATGCTGCTGGTCACCAGTCTGCCAAAGTTGGAATTTAGATGTGTCTGTGTATGTTATTAGGGTCTTTGCTTGAAAGCCGTGCATTTGTGCATGCATGTAAATCATTGGCATTGATTATGCAGCTTAATCCAGAATCTGGTTTTCACTGCGGGATGCAATACAAAATGAAGGATGCAGAGGGTGGGGGAGGGGGTGGGTGCACAACAGGGAAGGTGCTATACCAACAGGTGCAGCTGATCTCCTCCTTCGTTATGGCTAGCTCCAGCTGCCATTAAAATTAATGGAAAGATTCCTGGTGACACGAGTGGGAGCTGCCTCAGGCCCTTGGGCCCCAATTCTGCCAAGCATGTGCTTGAAGTGCTTGGCTGAATTGTGGCCTTGGTTTGCTAATGCCTGGGTGAGTTGCCAGTGTAGCAAAGAAAGAGAAACAAACTCATCCCGTGGGGAGAGCCCAGTGCACACTTTTCTAATGTCTCCTCCCCAGCCCAGACACCTGCTGACTGCTACTGGCATGGCCTGGTGCTTGGTGAGGACAGGTTTGCAGAGTCATGCCACAGTGTGTTCAGAAATGGGGAAACCAACGTTTTTCATGCGAGAGGCAAATATCTTCCAGGAGGAATTTTAATGTGTGAAACTGGACATTGAGAAGAAGAGAACTGGCAGTGGCTCTCTTCAGCCCAGCCCCTGCCCCAAGACGGAGCGCGCTCTTGTCAGCCTGGTCAGACCCAATGAGAGGGGTTTAAACCAAAACCCTACAGATGTTTCCTCCCCCCCCGGGCGTTGGGGGGAATTTCAGACCCTGATTTGAGTTTAGCAGGTTGGCCCATCTCTAGATAATGGGTTGAAACAGGGTCCTGGTCCTGAGCTTTGGGGAAACTTGGGTGTTGGGTCCATGCTTTGCAGACTGGGAGTCTATGCAATTCTACCAAGATGGTGGGCGCAAGTGTTTAAAATGTGTGACACTCCTCCTGTCTCCCCGGTAGCAATCCGGCACTCTCCGCAAATTACTCAGCAGCAAGTGCATCTGAGAGGGCAGCTCGTCCCTCCTTCCTTTGCAGATTGCACTGATGGGCCTATCTCGGAGCTGTATTCTGCTGCACTGCTCGAAATGTGCCTATGTGACTATTTCTTCATTTCTTCGGTTGATGGAGACAGTGCTGTCTAGTGGTCAGAGCCTGGGATTTAGGACTTCCTGGGTTCTCTTCCCCTTTCTGCCACTGACTTTGTGTGTGTGATCTTGACCAAGTGACTTGATGCCTCAGCTGACCTCATTTGTGAAAACAGGCTTAATACTGTTTACTTTGCGGAGAGGTTGCCAGACCTAATTGAGGCTGATGAAATGCTCTGAGATCTGTAGCTGTGGAGAGGAGCAAAGTGTGCTCTGTTTGTTCTCAGCAACACTGAATGATGACAAGGGAAACAGACAAAAGAGAATCCCAATACCCCCTCCAGGCATCCAGAATCCAGAGGTGGGGAAAAGCCTGGGCCTGGATTGATTGGGTTGGTGCTAGTGCAGGGCAAAGCCTGGCTCAGGTTGTATGGAACGGGTGAGCGAGGCCCTGAAATAGGCCTGTGTTTTCTACAGGAGGGATAGTGAGAGGCCGCTGAGCAAAGGACGGCGCCTTTGAGGATGGGATGGATTTTAACAAGAGTTGACCAGTGGGGGAGGAGGTGCCGGGGGAAACTGGGAGTATGTAGGTGGGGGCAGGAGGGCTGCTGTGGCTCCACAGGGGCAGTTTAAACCTGATCTTCCCTGCTGTTGGAGGCAGGTCCCTTGTAGGAACCATCTCTGCCCAACTGGGAGCAGAGCCTGACAGCTGTCTCTCGTTCGTGTGCATGCTACACCACCTTCCCGCCAGCAGATTCCCTGATGTGGCCCAGGCAGGGGCAAAGGCAATGGAAACTCTGGGCCCTGCCACTGCTGACTTTTTTTTTTTTTTTTTTTTAACAAGAGGGAAAAGCCACAACTGATTTACCACCTGCCGGGCTTTAAACTGACTGCCGGGTTAGCCTGGAGGCTTAGCTGGTGCGAAATCTACTTAATAATGAGGAGAGAAAATAATGCTGAGTGCTCCCTGTGGTGGTGGTTTATTGTTTGTATCCCAGTAGCTACAGAGATCAGGTCCTTGCTGTGCTAGGTGCTGTACGTGCACATCGTAAGAGAAGTCACAACCCCAAAGAGCTTTCAGCGTGCATCCAAAAGAGTGGGAGAAAGGAGGTATTGTTACCTGCCTTTGGTAGATTCTGGCCACAGGAGCTGCAATACCATATATAGGGCCTTTTTTATGAGGGTCTTCAGAGCACCACACAAAGGTGGCGTAGAGGGGAAAGTCACTTGCCCAGGATTATAGGGCAGATCAGTGGTGGAGGTCTCCTGACTGCCGGTTCCCCCTGCTCTCACCACTGCTGGCGTGCAGGGGTTGCAGTCTGATGGCAGGGATTTTACATCTGGGGTTGGGTTTTCCCTGTGCAAGTGATCCATGTGTGTGGTGGAGACAGGAAATTTGTACAGCACCTGGTCTCTGGCTAGGACTCCTAGGTACTACGGTAGTGCAAATAATAAATAATATTACTAATAATAGGAGATCTGGTTGCGAATCGCTCACAGCTTAACTCTGTCTGGTTCTTCTTCCTCCTTTTCTTGAACCTTGAAAACATAAAACAAGGCAGAACAAACCCCACCTGCAAAAAACAATACTCTGGCCCAGCCGTCATTTCTCAGCAAGACAGAAAGGGCCCCAAAAAGGCAGATCTAACCCAGGCTTTTGCAAAGACAGCAGAAGAGGAGGCCGAAAGGTGTGTGCTGATAAAATCTAATTGCCCTATCGATCGGTTTCAGAGCCACCATTGGCAGCGGTAATGATTGAGATATTCTTATGGGTTGATGCATGTTAGCTGCATCTTACTGCTCTGGCCCCACTGGGGACCTTCAGATATTATGGAGATCTCTTAATCATGGAGCAAAACCTGTGTGTGCTGGGTCCGCTGTCCAACATCGAAGATTTATGATAATTATTATCAGTGCTGAGCTTGGATTTCTGCAGGAGCCAGCCTGGTGCCCTGGGTTCCAGGGAGGAGCTGCCGCATTCACACTTCCTGGTGATTCACTGGCTCATAGAATCTATCCCGGCTCCAGCTCAGGGTTTCCTCCACCTCCCTCCCCGTTCTTCATTCTTTCCTCCTTTCCTGGCCGGGCTAACATGGAGAGAATGAAGTGTTGGATAAAATCCCCAAGCCCCACAGTGTATATCCTGCCCTCAATGTGTGTATGGTCTGTTAGCTGTACGGGTTGGGGAGTTATGCTCATGCACCGAACGGGGGTTAGATGGCGAAAGCCCACAGCTTGCTCCCCAGCACCTGTGTCTGTTCCCCTGTTCAGCAGCCGGAACACAGGCCTTCCCATCCAGAGGCCCTTTGAAGAAAGAGGCTGAGGCCAGCAGTCCAGATGTGCTGTTAGTTAATGTTCCGAGGAGGAGGGAAGGAGCTGTTGCGAAGCCCAGATTTAAACTCCAGGCCCTGACTGTGCTCTGTGTTGTGACGAGGTAAATCTAGAGTAACTCGCAGGCCAGCAGAGTAACCAAGACCAAAAGCTTGACCCCCTGTTCTTCAGAAATGGCTTCCAAGTCCCCTCTCACAGAGTCAGTGGCCCCAGTTCCGCCCCTGGTAACCATTGTGCATAGGGAGCAGCTTTACTGAGCTCGGTGGAGTCGCTCTGGATTTACAGTGGGCCGGGGGACTTTTATTTAAGTGAAATAATAATTAATAATCCAGGGCCAGATCCCCTCACTCTCCTCTGCATTGCTCAGCCCCTCACTCAGTGAGCAGTCCCCTGGGAATAGTCTGCTGGGCAGCGTGAGGCTGGCAGAATCAGGCCTGAAAGGAGTTTGAATTTGGAATAGGCTCTCGAATGGTAAGAGCTGTCTCTCTGCACCTCCCCCCCAATATTGGTGATTTCCAAAATTGAACAAAAGAATGGTTGATTCTGGCAGCAGCGAACGCAGCATAAGCAGGGGCATTTAAATCTCCGCTGATTGTGCTGCACTTCACTGATCAAAACGATGTTCAGATGCCGTGTGAAATTGATGTCTGCACTGCAGAGTTTGCCAGAGCTCTTACCAGGTTTTAGCCTTAGCCCTCCCTGCCATCTGCACAGAAAAACCTCTGGCCCAGTGCTTTCAGCCTGGCTTAGCTTACCTGGCGGGCAGGGTAAGTTAGAACCGAGCTCCACTTTCATTTGGGGTGGAACCTGCCCACTTTGCAGTGAGGACTCAAGGCAAAATTACTTAACTACTCAGAGTCCTCCAGTGCCTCCCCACAAGCCCCTCCCTCCTGCCCCCCAAGGGGGAGAGAAGTTTTCTTGCAGTTGGCTGGGAAAGAATCCTAGAGCATCTCAGCACAAAGAACCATGGGCCATCTCCCCAGACACACGCAAGAAAGTGCAGGAACAGTAAGGACATAGTGATGCAGATAAGGCTTTGTATTGGGGATGCTCACACCCAGGCTTGGCTGACCCAGGTGCCAATCACCTGGGTTAACTGTCCAGTGAAGGTATAGTGCTATTGGGAAAATGCCTGCCATTGATGCCCTGCTGTACAGTCCCGTGTACATAGCAGGGGTCAGTGTATTCCTTCCTCTCCCACAATTTCCCTCTTTCCAAAGCCCACTGCCTCCCGACCTTGAATTCTGCTGTGTTCCCTGCAAAACATCCTCTTTTCTCCCCACGATGACATTCAGCAGTGTTTAACGCAGCGGGGTTGCAGCTGGGATGTAACATGGCAAATGGAAAAATATTGGGACTTGTCTGCCTTGGAGATGCGCGGAGGCTGCCTGTGCTGGGGAGATTCGGTAAGAGGCATAGCAACATATGAAAAGGTAGAGTGAGAAAGGAGGGGGCTGGGGAGGAGGGCGGAGGGCAGCCAATGAGCCTAATGAGAATATAAAAGTAGTTTCCAACTGGATCAGATAAAGATGAGACAGCAGGCAAGGTGCTGCAGTGGCACGAGAGAGGGCTTTGCCATGAGAGAGGATGATGGCGCAAAGCACTTTTAATCTTAAGTGAGAGAGAGAGAGATGCAGAAGGATGAGCAGAGCCTGACAAAGGCACGGCAGCAAAGCTGACGGTTTGCACATCAAACACAGACTTAGAGCCCCTTTAAGCAGCTCGTTGTGTGTCTGTAAACAAGTCCAATCCCCTCTATCCAGTTTGGCTCATGCAGCCTGCTAGGGCATGCGGGAGGCGGGGCGGGGGTGACGGCTTTGCAGATCCAGTGATTGACAGACAGGTGTTGGAGCTTCTCCCTTGCAGGCTGGCTTCAGGATTGGGGGCAGGGGCACCTGTCCTCTTGGGGAGAGAATGGTGCCATCTCCAACCTTGCAATCTCTCTTCCCCGACAGAACCCCTTGATTTCTTCCTCCTGTCCCATCCCCCCTTTCCCTAGTTGCTCCCCGCATGGTGCCTGATTCTGGGGCTGTGATTCAGGCAAGTAGTCTCATTGGCTGTGGCAGGAATACTTGCATGAGTAGGGTTTGCAGGATCAGGCCAATGGGTGCTAGAGGAGGGTGGAGGCCTGTCTTCCCCTGTGCCTATGGGAGGAAGCTGGCTTGATGACTGGCTGTTGCCCCCAGGCAGGCCAGTGCAGGGCACCATGCCATGGTCCTTTTAAGGGACAGTATGGTTAGCAGGACCCTAGTCAGGTCATCCAGGCAGCAGGAGCCCCACACAGTCCCATATTATAGGTGGGATTGTCCCATGGATTGGAGGCCCCTCTGCCTGAAGATATTGAGGGTCTTGAAAGCCAGCTGTCTCCCTACCAGGAGTGCCCACAGAGAGCGCCGGCTGGTCTGTGTGGGCAGAGACTCACACTGGAGGTCCTGGCCTAACAGGAACAGTATCCTCATCCCAGTATCAAGGCTATAGAGCCAGACGCAGCTGCCCTTTACCCGCACTGTGAATCCTGTATAACTTCGTTTAAACCAGATGCAGAATGTCTAGACGAGTGGGGCAACGGCCAGTCTCCCAAATTTCTGTAGAGTTTATTCTCTCTTGTTCTCTGGCCATAATCTGTGAATGTTCTGGTTTTTGCCCACTTTGTAAGTTACATTTTATAACCTTTGCACAATGAATGTTTTCTTTTATTTTTTTGTGGCGAGTTCTCCTTGAAAGATTTCACAGAAGAAGAAGACATAGCACTTATGTGGTACCGTTCATCCATAGATGATGATGACAATACCTAGCACTTTACGAAGGGGGGTATTGTTACCTGTTTTACTGATGGGAAACCTGGGGCACAGAGAGGGGAAGTGTCTTATTCAAGGTCAGACAGGAGTTGGGTTGCAAAACCAGGAAACAGTTCTCCAAGTCTGGTGCTCTGTGCTATGCTATGAAATATAGCTTAATCAGAAGTGAGCATTGAATAGACTTGTGTTAAAAATTGTTGACGTTTTTCAGGAAGGGGTGTATCTGTGTGTGTTAGATCTCTTATATTGATTTTCATCCAAGAATGTGTGTGGGAGAGTAGTTAGTTAGATACCTTATATTGCTCTCCACGGGCCTGATCCACAACTCAGTGAACTCTCAGTGGCATGATCCCCATTGACGTCAGTGGGCTTTGCATCTAGCCAGGCAAGAGTTAACTCGGGCCAAGGATGTTGTAGCTAATGATTAGAGACAGATCTGCAACGAATGGGCTGTTTTCTGAGCCTGGGATAACGAGCCAGGACACTGGCATGTTTTCACTTTGAAAAAAGAAAAGAAAAAGGAAAAAAAATGGCTTTATTGAATTGCTGCCTTAAATTGAGCAGAAAATCCGCTCCAAATGGGCAGCTGAGGGTGGGAAGCCCAGCCACCTTTGTGTACACATGTTATCATGAAGGACAGCTATTTACCTAGGCTGCACTGGGGACTGACCTCAGTCACCACCTCAGTCTCCAGCTTTTGATCTGGGGCTGGAATTGCAGATTCCTCCTCTCTTTGTGCTCCTCTCGTGTTCTATTTCTGCTGAAGCCTGTTGGGAGTTGGAGATGACCAGCCTCTGCTGGTGGTTGTGTCCTGCTTTGCATTTGAACCGAGGTCTTGGGAGGTGAAGGAGCAACATGCAAGCGTGTGGTGGAAGTGCAGTTTGCTTCTCTGCACTGCAGCATGGAACTCATGGCAGCATGGCCAGGCCACAGGGCATCGGATTGGCAGGCAGGAAACTTGAGTTTTAAACCTGGTTCTGCCACTTATTTGCTATGTGGCCTTGGGCAAGTCACTCACCCTTTTTCTGTCTCATTATCTTCATCTGTTAAAAAAAAAAATAGGGGCATGTCTTCCTGTTGTCTTCAGCAGGCCTAAGATCAGGCCCACATCCCTTGTATGCCGACACAAAGGGGTTTGTTCAGTTTTCTGTGGCTGCCTGCAGGTTCCCAGCAAGCTCAGTGCTCCTTTCCAGGTGGCTCAGTGGATCCCTGCAGAGAGCAGAGGTCAGGGCCTGATTAACTCATAAGCAAAATGAGTTTGGGGAGGTTGCTCTGCTGAGTCCCTTCTGGACATGAGTAACATTTTCATGATAAACCCATCTTGCTCTTAGCATGAGGGGCTGCACAGAATAGGCTCTAGAGGACAGTGGCAGACCAGTCAGCACACAGCTGCGGCCCATGTGACATCCTCAGGGCCATATAGGTAGTATATATATTGTGTGGATGCAGCGCACACAATGCACAGAGAGCAGCCTATGCGGTCCACAGTGGGTAGGTTGAGAAGCACTGCTCTCTAGTAACAGCTGAGTGAGGAGAGCCAGGAAGGCTCACGCCTGGATCTAGCAGGATGGAGTGGCTGTAGCTGGGACAATTAATCTTACTTTTGTGGGAGGAGGCAGCCCTACAGGGAAGAAATCCACCTAATTCACTCCCAACATGACTTGTATTTTGGGAAGTGAAATAAACCAGTGGTTCTCAACCAGCGGGGTATGCGTACCCTGGGGGTACATCAGCTCATCTAGATATTAGCCTAGTTTTACAACAGGCCACATAAAACGCACTAGCAAAGTCAATACAAACTACAATTGCATACAGACAATGACTTGTTTATACATCTCTATATACTATACACTGAGATGTAAGCATAATACTTATATTCCAGTTGATTTATTTTATAATGATATGGTAAAAATGAGAGAGTAAACATTTTTTTGGTAATAGTGCACTGTGACGCTTTAGTATTTTTATGTCTGATTTTGTAAGCAAGTAGTTTTTAAGTGAGGAGAAACTTGGGGGTACGCAAGACCAATCAGACTCCCGAAAGGGGTACCATAGTCTGGAAAGGTTGAAATAAACAACACACTCTCATCCTCTCCTTAAAGATACAGAGAGAACGAGATTATCCCGCTTCCAGAACTAATCCTCCCATCACCCCTTCCCCCCCAAAAATACCAAAACAAAATTCTTTCCCCAGGTGTTTTACAGGCAGCTAGTAAAGAGCCAAAAACAAATCATTGGAGCTGTGACATCTCACTGATGTTATATATAGAAATTCAATATGGAGTGTAATGTGGCACCTGACTTGTCCACTCTCGCTTGCTGCCAGGGAGCGGGAAATGAATTGCTTCTCCCAGCCTCACTATGAGTCAATAGATTTCAGCTCCGAGATTTTATCCTCCCCAAAGTGTGTGCTCGTGTCTATGTATATTTGAGTGTGGGCATGCGAATAAGTGCACGTGTGTGTGTGTGTGCATATATAATATGTGTATGTTTGTGTGTAACTCCATACGTATATAAATGTGCGTGCCCAGGCATGTGTATGTTATCAGAAGTGGCTGTTGTGAACTCAATCACATCATGCCTGGAAGTAATGGGAACTCTTGCACTAGTGCTTAGGTTGGCTTGGAGCTATTTAATTTTTTTTTTTTCACAGTATGTCAATGACGAGCTTGCATTGTGATTACCTGCCCTTGCAGAAGGCGTTGGGCTACCTGTCTGATCTTTGCTTGCTTTCATGCAGTCGCGGTATGGCGCAGCAGCTTGTGGAAAGGCGGGGAAGTCCTCCTTTCTCGAGACAGGCCTGGCTGCGTTGTGTTTGGTGTTTTTGAGAGGAGTGACGTTAAAGAGCTGACCCTGGGGAGGCCAAGAAAGAGTTTTTTAAAAAACCGCCCCTGCCATTCAGATCAGCTTGGCTTAAGAAGCCCTGCTGGGGCATGGACTTAACAACAGTTGTGAGATCCCTCAAACTGGCAAAAACCGTTCCAGGCGGTGCTTAGAACGAGCTGCCTTTCCAGGAACTAGAGGGTCCTCTCACTGATGCCCTCTTCAGGTCAGTTTGTGAATCAGCACTCAGCCCCGCCATCTGGCCTGGGGCTGAGCTGGAATCAGCGGGAAGCGATGTGTGGTCGTTTCAGAGGAGCTTTCGTTGTCGCCGTTATTGTGGGCTGTGCACTTTTTCCGGGTGTCTTTGCCTGTACAGGTAGTCCCAGGCTGCAAGAGCTCCCTGGTTCACAAGTGAGACACCCCCCCCATCCCCAGGGGAACGGAACAAAGACAACCCCTGCCCCGAAGTGTCCAACGCCTTTCAGTAATTACTCGGGTCATCAAAAACATTGTGTGGCAGAAGCAAACTTCTAGCCTGAGGTACCGATCGAACCAATGGGGAGGTGTCAGCTGTTAGCACGTGGCTGTGGGGATCCAGCTCATCAATGAATTCCCCCCTACCCCGATGCCCTCTCCCCAAATGCCGGAGCGTGGTATTGAACGCTGCCTGGGGAACTTGTCGCTGCTATGCTCTTTTGCAGCATTCAAACATAAATTTACTCCAGAGCCGTGGCATTGGGAGTGGGGGGGATTGTGGAGGGGAGGGAGCTTTAAATTAACCCTTTTCTCTCAGTAAAAAGAGGGGAGTCTGTTGTGATAAACTCAGGACAGACAGCTGCAAGGGAGGGTCCCAGAGGGTTAAAAGGCCCTCCTCCTTATCAACTGGGAGGCAACTACAGGCCAATCAGGTTCAACTGAGAAAGGGTTACCAAGGTAGCAATTAGAATCAGCTGAGGGGGAGCTACCTTAGGTTAATTAGTATCAGCTGATTCCAACTTAGGGCCACCTGAGACCTTTTTAAACCCTTCCCTAGGAGGAAGGAGGGGGGAGAGCAGAGAGAGAAGGAGCCCTGCTGCCAAGAGTGTAGAAGCAGCAAGACAGCGAGTCTCACCAGGAGGAGAGGCAGTACTCTCTCCCACAAGGAAGTAAAAGAATACTCTAAATAGGACTGGTGGAGATATGGGGAGCAGCCTTTCCCTGTGTCCCAAGGGGGACCGCATTTACCCAAGCCTGTCTCACCAGGGCTAAAAGCAACAGAGGCTGGGGAGACTGAGAAGGTGCCTTGCCACACTGTCTAGGGTGACCAGATGTCCTGATTTTATAGGGACAGTCTCGATATTTGGGGCTTTGTGTTATATAGGCGCCTATTTCCGCCCCGTCCTGATTTTTCACACTTGCTGTCTGGTCACCCTAAATCTGTCTGCCTGTTAAAAGTTTTCAGCTCCAGATTATCCTTTGTTCCTCATTTCATTTCCCTCCATTTACGTGTCTCCTTTCCTCTACGGTTCTCTCTTTTCTCCTCTGTCCTTCTGTTCCCCCTTTCTCTCCCTTGCCTTTCTTTATTCCTCTTTCCTAAACATACTTTCCTTCCTCTCTTCCCTTATTCATCTTGTCCCTTCTTTCTTCCTCTCACATATACTTTTCTCCTTTTCTATCCTCCTTTTTCGCTTTCTTTATTCCTCTCTCTCCCCTCCCTCTGTCTCCCAGTGAGCGCCTCGGGAAGAAGACAATTTGAAGGCTTTCCGCTCTGCTCTCAGCTGAGGGGCTCTTTCTCTCAAGCCAATCAATGGCAGCCTTTCAGCCCCAGTGGGGCTTGGCAAACATGAGATCAATAAGTTATTAGCACCATTCTGTCAGCTGTAATGTGGAGATTGATCGGGGCCGGGTCTCTTGCATGCTGCCTGGCACTTCTCCAGCCTGATAAAGATGACAGATTAAGGGAATAAGAAAAAGGAATTAAGGAGTCTGGCTGTCAAAGCTGTCACGGGCTGGAAGAGCGCTGTTTTTTTCCGGGGCTGAATGAGTGCAATCGGACATTTAAATGGTGCTAAGGGTACAGCACCACCAGCAGCTCTGTCTGGAATCACCGTCTTTAGCATTCACCTTTGAGAGCGGCGCAGCGAGGTCTGTGCAGAGACAGACCTGCACAGGCGCAGCAGCTGTGCAGGGTGTTTAAGGGAATAGCAGCTTGCTGGCATGGGCCACACACACGAGACGCTTCGTCTCTGTCAAGAGAGGCCACGAGCCAAGGTTGAGCTGTGCTCCCCTCGCGCTCACTTGCTCTAGGAGGGCCTGGCTTCCAGCCATGCTTGTGATGCTGCCGACCAGCACGAGCGAGGACTCCAATGCCGTGGTGAGCTCGCCCCAATGTCAGAAAAGGGGAAGCTTTGGGGGTGCATCTTGGGGCGAGGGAGTGATTGTGGCAGGTTTTTATCACAGGGTGGAATGAGTCTGAGAAAGCAGAACGGGGAGCAGCTCTCTGAAGGATAGTTGCAGACATATAGGTGAGCTCAGGCTAAGGAGGGGGAGGCAGGATTGAGATCTCTGGGGTCATGACACTCCGTGGGATAGTGCTTCGCTGCCAGAGCTTCTTTCACGCCATGACCTTGGAGTCCTCTGTTGGCACTGATTATAGCTCAAACTGTCTTTGTGAGGCAGGTTCGGGGTCAGAATACCCCTTTTACAGACAGGTAAACTGAGGTACAGAGGGCTTCTTCAGAGCAGCACAGAGAGACAGTGGGTCGCTAGCAGAGATGGGAATTGAACCCAGGAGTCCTAACTGTCAAGCTGACTGCCCTGACCACTAGACCACGCTCCTTTCCAGAGCTGGGGATAGAGTCCAGGGGTCCTGATTTGTAATGCATCTGAAATAATACACTCCTTCCCCAAGCTGGGGATAGAAGCCTGGACTCCAGCCTCCCAGTCCCCCTGCCCTAACTGCTAGACCTCCCAGCATGTCCTCCCCAGATCTTCCCTGAGAGTGGGTGGAGCTCACAACTGCTAACCAAGATTCTCTGGGTAGCGTACCAAACGAGTCCAGCTGTGTCTCTCACGCTCAGCGTATCCTCTCTGTGAGTGTTTTGCTTACTATGAATATTTACCACTTTTTTATGGCTCGGTATGCTCTGCAGAAATGAATTGCAAAGGGAGGTGGGAGACGAGGGGGCGTTTGTGCACGTTGGCTCATAAACAGCCCAGTTACAGGCAGATTGGAGGCTGGCTCCAGGGTGACCTGCACCTCCCTCTGTCACATTCCTTGGGAATCTTAGTATTTGGGCTGGGCTCTGAGGCACTTTGCTGCTGCTCATGCAAAGCAAATGGAGGCGGACAGCTGGTGACTGACGGACCAGTATTGACATGCTGTGCAAGAGGCAGAGTGCCTGCTGGTTATAGCAGAGAGCTGGGACTCAGGAGAGACCTGGGTTCTTTCCCAAACTTGGGGAGGAGAGCATTGTTGGGTTATATAGCATGGGACTTGGTCAGGATTCCCTGAGTGAAACGCCCATCTCTGCCACTGACCTTCTGTATGACCTTGAGCATTCACCTGTTCCATTTACATCAGTGTCCCATCTGACCTCATGACACTAAGCCCACCTCCTGGGGGGGACAGAGGGGAGGTTTGCAGAATACTTAGAGGTCTCTGGGTGATGGTGCTAGAGGATTTCTTGGGGGGGGGCAGTCTAAATATTGCTCCAGAGCTATTTATCAGCTCTTACCTCGCGAGATGCAAGAATGGATCTGCGCCCTGAGCTATTTCAGTTCTCTTCCCGACTCTGAGGCTGATCTCCCTGCAGGAGCTCCCGTCTCTTCCAAGGGGGAGTCAGGAAAAGCCTGTCCAAATGGGGAGAGAAGGGGAAAGGATTTAAAAAAAATAAAGTAAGAGTGTGTCTACACTGCAGTCGAAGGTGTGATTGCAGTATGGGTAGGCAGAGCTGTGCTTGCTTTGATCTTGCTAGCAGTGAAGATGCAGTAGCCCAGGCGCCAACTTTCTTCTGTGCTGGTGGGTGCTTCACCCTGAGGCTCCGCCCCTTCCTCCAAGGCCCCACCCTGGCTCCACCGCCTCCCACCCACCACCGAACTGCTGATCGGTGGGTGGCTGGTGGGTGCTGGTCACCCACTATTTTTTTTCCCATGGCTGTTCCAGCCCTGGAACACCCATGGAGTCAACGCCTATGTGCAGGAGCACTGACCCTGCTGCAGACTAGCAATGCAAGTACATAGCCAGGATTCCAGATGGGCTTGTGCAGCCCACACAGGGTCCCTGCCACCGCATCTTCATTTCTGTTTTTAGCTGTGTTGGCTCGATTAAAGCTAGCTCGGGTTTGCCTACCTGTGCTGCCAGTCACACTTCTGATGGCAGTGCAGATGCACCCTGAGATTTTTTAATGCCAGACCGTAATCTGGCCTATTTAGTACAGCACTGCAAATTCAGTACGTCATAATGGAAATGAGCCAGTAGGAAAGAGAAACCCCGTCTCCTCAAATACTCCATCCCAGTGCAGTGCCTCCCAGGGGAGTTTCCTTTGTGCCTGTGCCCTATCACCATTTTAAAAATAGTTTGTTACAGGGGACCTGAAGGGTTGATGTTTGGGGAGAGGATTCCTGGCTCCAACATTTGCAGAACCCCTGGTGTATGCTAAGAACGGTCCTGAGCCAGAGAGCTTTTGGATCCAGGCCCAGATCTGTGAGACTTGCTGTGCTCTCATCTCTAGCTAGAAACTTGTGACGACGTTAGCAAATTTTTATCATTTATATTGCGGTCATGACGAGGAGCCCTAGCCAGGGCTCAGGCCCGCTTTGTGCTAGGCACTGTTAAAACAGAGAACCAAAAGACAGTCCCTGTCCCCAAAGAGCTTGCAGTCCAGTGGTATGACAAAAAACAACAGGTGGAGACAGGCAGACAGGGAAACACAAAAAAGCAATGAGATAATACTGGTCTGCGTGATAGGCAGTGTTCTCACCACACCAGCTGCCTTATCTAGCAAAGTCCTCTCAGCCAATGAGCTGCCCTGTTGGAGGGATGGAGCAGCCTTCCACCTCCAGAAGGGTGCAAAGAAATTGTTGCCAGATCTGCTCAAAGCCGCACCATTGCACTGCTGCTGTTTTGGTGTTGAACTACAGGGCTTTCCCCTACTCTCTGCAAGAAGAAAACCTGTGGCAAAGTCTACTCATTATACTCCCCTGCATCGGGATCCCGCCTTCCAGAGACCCTACTGCCTTCCTTCCCCCTCTGCCCCCACCTTCCCTGAATCATTTTTTTTCCACACTCATTGCCCTCAGTTAAATTATGGCCTATAATTCCCATGACCTTGTGCTTCACTCTCCCTTTGTTCCATTGATTCCTGCTGGCGAGGGGCAGAGCTGATCAGCGGCCGGATTCCACTCTGCTGAGCTGAGCCCACCCCGTGTGGCCCCTCGCTCCTCAGTCTTTGTTGTTAGCTGTTCACGGCCTGCTGGGACTCAGTAAGCTGCTGCTGCGTCTCGGTTTCAGGGCAGACCAAGAAGCCCGTCGCCAGGGCGGCAGCCTCCAGGATCCCCACAAAGCTGTCACCCGCTGCGCAGGGACAGATTGAGCAGCTGGGCTGGAGTGGGGGTATTTCTGCAGGCTGCATGCACCAGAGGAGGAAAAAAGAAAGTAGAGATGCCTCTGAGACCTTTCAGGCTGGTTAGTGGGAACTGTTTGTTATACCAGGACTTGAATTGGAAGGGTGGGGAGTCAGAGGCCTGGAAAGGTGTTTGCCCGTGTTAGAATAATGCTGAGAGAGGAAAGGCCGGTTTGACTTGTTACATGTTCACCAGCTGAGCCTTGGTTCCACCCATCTAACCTGGCTCCGTCCCACTTAGCTGCACCAGGTGCTTCTGCAGCACAAGCAGTGCCCTGGCTAGGGAATGTCAGAGCGGCACTCTAACCCTGCCCCGTTCTTGGTAACGCTCTGCATTGCAGAAGAAAACAAACGTGGCCCCTTGGCCTCCTTTCCATCTGTGTGTGGGGAAAGTTTGCCCCCGTGTGAGAGACACCTGATGTGTGAACCTGCTGAATGACTTGTCATAGTGATTATCCTTCCCCTTCCCCTGAGCTCTAGCCCAGCTGTTCTGCCCTGTACTGTGGGGGTGAGGTGGCGCCCCTGGGAAAATCAAAGCAGAGAGCTGCGGGAGATGGTGGCACTGCCTGGCATGGACTTCTCCGGCTTAACCACTTAACTTCGCTTGCTGTTAAAGGCTATTAGAGGTATTCCCTGCTCCCCAGAGCAGCCCCGGTTCCCTACCTTTATCTGGGTCAATGCATCTCAGACTATCCCTGTGGGCTTGCCATGGGTTCAGCCATCCTGGGTGAGCCAGTGCACGAGCACCTAACCTGCTCCAGCGTGGCCCCCTTGTCGATATCAGCATGTGGCTGTCCCGTGGCCGCACTGACATTGTCTCTGGCCATGAGAGGCAAGAACAGCTATCGGGACAAGTATCCTGGGATCCATAGCGCTACAACCTGCTCCATTGCTCTGGGCTCACGTTCACAAGGTGCTGTGGGGCAACTTTTCTGCCCATTGTGGGAGGAAGTGGTCTAGGCCTGGGAAATTCATTTCCTGGCAGGCCCCAAGGCGGTGTGGGGGTGGGCTCTTGCATGGATCCTGCTCAACCTAACAACCAGGGCTGGCAGTGGCTGCTTTCTGTGGAGTCAGTGTCTCTTTGGCCTGCCCCTGCAAAAGCTGCTGCCAAGAGACAGTGCCAGGTGTTTCAGAGGCGGCTTTTGGCCTGGAGAAGACGAAGGTGTTGGCTTGCAGTTACAAGCAGAAGCCCTACAACAACAGAATGGGACCATGTGGAGATGGAGGCGTGGATGAAGCTGATGCTGTTTTTCGTCCAGCCCCCGCCCCCATGTGGACCACTGCCTCTGGCCCAGGACCACAAGCCCTGAGTGGTGGGGCTACATGATGATGGGAATGCAAGAGGGCCAGCAGTGGGCCCAGAACGTTCTCAGGAGGAAAACTCCCATGGCACTTGAGCTCGCCAGGGCCCCTGAGTGGCCAAGTTGGCAGGAGAGAGCTCCTGCAGCTGAGCCTGAGTGCTGGCCAGACCAGCCTGCAGGCAGTTTAGTGAGCTCAGTTGGACTGCAGCAGAGACCTGCTGGGCACAAGGCAGCCAGCAGACCTGCTTTTAAGTTCAGCAGCAGGTTGCTGGCTGCTCAACCCATATGCCTACAGCTGCGATCATGCCTTTGCCAGCCTTGCTCCAGCCCTGCTTGCGCCCTGACCCTCAGCTTGTCTTCTGGTTCCTGCCTCTGGCTGACCCTGGTTGTGACACAGATCACTCAGAGAGAAGATGCCATGACAGTCCAGAAGTGTGTTGCATCACTCTGCAGAAGCTGGCAAGCTTGGATTGTTACAGATCTATTGACAATCAGTTCAGGGTAGGCAAATCCATGATTGGTGCAGTGGTCATGGAGGTTTGCAAGGGAAGTAGTGCAGGTGGTGCTGGCCCTCTGGGTTGGAAAAATTGGAAATAGCCCTGAAATAATTGCGGGTTTGAATGGCTAGGGTTCCCGAGCTGTGTAGGCGCGATTGATGGGATGCATAGACCCATCCTATGCCTACCATTGGAAGCAAGTGAGCACCTTTAACAGGAAAGGATACTGCTCCATTGTTATGTGGTCTTCAGTCTTTTCCATACTGGGACCCACCCAGGACCCTCCTCATTCAGCAGCATGTTTGTAACTCCCAGACACTTGGTTGTGTTTCCCCTCTCACTGAGACCCCACTGTGCCAAGACTCCTGGGCTCTGTTCTCACTCTGCTGCTGTTGCCACCAAACCAGGGGGAAACTTGTTCAAAGTTGGAATTCAGGATCTATTTTTTTTTCTCCTTCTCTCAAATGCGCATCCGAAAAGCGGATTTTGATAGGCCATCCCTGGTGTGGAATGGTGTATTGGAATGGATGGATGGGCGGCAGGTGCTGGAACCAGGCACGTATTCCCCAGATGGGACTGGTGTGTCCAGGCTAGGTACACAGATTAGATATAGAGGGGAGAGGACCAATTCTCCTGTGCTATAATATGAATCTTTGCATTACATAGCACCTTCTACCCAAGGGTCTCAATGGGCTTCACAATAGTAATGAATGAAACAGTTCAGCTACCTCTGTGAGATGGGCTTATACCCCATTGTACAGATAAGGAAGCTAAGAGCAAGGATGGTCTTGTGGTAAAGATACTGCCAGTGGCCTGGGATTTCAGAGACCTGCGTTAAATTTCTAGCTCTGCTGCACACTCCCTGTGTAACTGTGGGCCCGTAGCTCTGTGCCTCTGTACATCTCTGTTCTCTGGCGGTAACAATTCCTTTCTCATCCCCATTGTGAGAGCTCAGACTGCAGGCTCTTTGGGGCAGGGACTCTCTTTCATTATAAACATGTACAAGGCTTGGCCCAGTGAGATCCTGATGTCAGCTGAGGCTTCTAGGCATTGCTGTAATGCAAATACAGAAGTAACAAGGAGACCCAGAGAGGTCAAGTGACTTGCTCATGGTCAAATAGTCTGTGTCAGAGCTGGGAGTAGAACCCAGGGGACTCACTGTATATGCCCCCAGGCATGTGCCTTAACCACAATTCCATCTTTCATTCTCATTGGCTAATGTGATGCAGTAAGACATGTTTTAAATAAAAAAAAACAAAAAAAACCTGCAGAATACTAACTGCAAAGTTGGCTCATTGTTTAGCAGAGAAGAGATTTAATATAATGGAAAGAACTCCCACGCTGGAAGTGTAGCAAGAGTCTTGTCATCTTTTCTCTCCCCCCAGCTTTTTTCCATCCTTTAGGTTTCAAAATGGAAAATGCTGATTTGACAACAAAATAACATTATTTAGAGGTTTTTGGAGCCTCAGGACTGCGTGTGGATGTGAGATACTGGGACAGGGGCTGCAGGTCTTGCTGGCATTAATATGCTAACATAGCATGTCTGGAGAGCTGGGTTCAAATGTTGATTTGGTCACAGATGGAAAATAGTGAGCTGTACCTAGAGCATGACCCTAATCACATATGTGTGTTTGACCCACCACTGCGTTTGTGAACATGGTGCTTTGGAGATTAGGTGGTGGAGCACCCTCTGAGAGCAGGGCAAAGGGCCAGTCACTCGTTGATGTTTGTACAGCAGTCAGTGTTTTGCAGGTACCCGGGGCGCTGCCGGTCAGGAGTGACGCAAGGCAGGTCAGCACGAACGCGTGTTGACAGAGCTGTGCGTATGTTTGTGCGGTTAAAGTAGCAGGGCAGAGGAGGGACTCTAGATCATGACTGAGGTGCTTTGGCAGAGCTGAGAAGTCATGGATGCTTACTACTGCTGCACAGAGCCACTGCCCTAACCCACCAGTACCTGTAAGCGTGTCGCCAGTTCCTCATTTGAATCATAAGCACCGTCTCCTCCCCAAATGAAATCAGGCCTTAATGTGATTCTTCCCTCCTGGGAGTGGTGAGCTGAGTTTTGGGATTTTGTTGTTTTGAAACTGCAAATGCTGGATGAGAGAAGGTTCGAGGCTCTTGGCCTCCAGCTCCAGCGCGCACAAGAGTATAATGACCAGGAAAGTTAACACCCAGAACGAGGAGTTCCAGATAGTTGGGGAGTGGGAAGGGGAGAGAGGCACTGTCTTGTGACCTGAGTACAGGATGCCAGGCCAGGTACTCCTTAGTTCCTTCCGAGTTGACTCTGCTAGTTGACCCTGTGTGGCAGGCCTTTGTTTCCACCTTTGCAAAATGCACACAACAGTCCCCCCACTGAAGGCTGAGTTAAGGCTTGAATTTGGAGTGCCTTGAAGATTTAAGGTTGTCACTCTCTTTCAGTCCATCCTTTCTTCAGATTGCCACCATTTCATTGTATTTACTTTGTTTTTCGGTTATGGATGGCTGCAGACCTTTGCAATGCTTCCAAGCACTGGTTGTGTTAACAGCCTGGGTGACAGGGTCACGGTGAGATAAGATCAGAGGCAGCTTGTGCTCTTTAAAACTTTGAAATGCCACTTGTAACTTGGCAGAGTTCTAACATCACTCATTGGATAAAGGCATTTCCTAACTGGTTCTGCCCTCCACATGTTAACTGTCTGTTCTCTGCACCACTTGGACTCTTGTCAGCTACAACTCCTTCCACTGTGTCTCCCGATAAACAGAATGCCAGCTCAGTCAACTAGATTTAGCTAGCTGAAATTGAATTAATGCGGGGTGACTATTAGCACTAAGGACCCTGCTTTGGCTCGAGATGCCATGTGAAATGGAAATAATGTTTTGATGTGTTTAACATTTCTTAACCATAAGAAAGGTTGCATGCAAAGTGTCTGTGCTTTGCTCATGTTGACTCATAGACAAGCAACATATACTCTCTCAAATATGGTACTTGTTTTCAAGGTTTTCTGAGATGCTGCATCTTTAACAAGCCCTTGATAAATGAGAATTTGATGCTCACGGTGACAAACTGTCTCTTCCTTCCTGCCCATATGCAACTTCATGCTTTCAGTTTCCCCAGCATTATTATGGGAGGATATTGATTTTAAATCTGTTCAGGGGACGCTGTAATTGTATATTAGATATTTTGCGTTGGCTCGCAAGGGCTGCACTAATGCAAAAGGCTCGCGCGTTTCCGTACAGTCTAGAGGGAGAAGATTGCTAAGGACCTTGAGGTTTTTAGGAGGAGAGAGAGAGAGAGATACCGTGGTAGGAAGAGTCAGAGGGAATGGTTTTTCTTCTTCGCCCACCCCCTTTTTCCTCCCCCCAGTTGCTTTGCATCAGGGCATGAAGGGAGTGGAAACACAAGAGGGACAAAAGGCAGCCGAACAAATGATGAAACTCAGTAAGGAAATAAACTAGATTCAGAATTTACGGCTTAAAATCATTGCATTGATCACTGTTTGAACAGTCATTACATCCCTTTGGACGGCATGATTAGGAAAGCAGATCTGGACTTTCAAGATGATGATTTTTTTCTTTCTTTTTCTCTCTCTCCTCTCCTCCCCCCCCACCCCCACCCCCCGGTAGCCTGACTCTCTATGTTTGGGCAGCAAAATGCGAAATAAGTCTCTGGTTGATTCTGTGAAAGGGAAAGAAGTGGAGCGTTATCTGATACTCAGGTCTCTCATTTCTGTGTCTCTCTCTCTCTCCCTCTTCTAGATGAAATTTTAGGCAGGAGAAGAGTATGTTCTCCCAACAGCAGCAGTGAGTGTCCTTTAGAAAGCAAGAAAACCCGAAGCGAGTCCCCAAAGGGTAAGTGCTGCTTCTCTCTTCCCTCTCCCCACCCCATTTTCTTTTCTTAAGAACCTAACTTAATTGAAATTAACGAGGGAGGGATGGGAGATGCTGAGTAGGAGCTTTCAGTATCAGTGTTGGGGATGTGCGAGGAAGGCTACCAATGCAGTGTTCTCTTCAGCTAAGTGGAGGGAAGATCAGAGTGTGTGTGTGTGTGTGTGTGTGTGTGTGTAATTATCTCCCTTAATTAGACTGATTATTTTATGGTTTAAAAACCAAGCCAGGAGCTCATGGGTTGGGGAGGAGGGTATTTTTCAGCAGAGTGCCTTGGTTTGGGTATTTAATACAGGACACGCACTGCATTATCATGTTGGCATCTGCTTTTTTGTGTGTGTCTAACTGTGAGTATAGTAAAAGTCCAGCTAGATAGTCCTTCGTTGATGAAGTCATTCCTCTATAGATGGAATCTGTAGCATTGGTGGGGGGGAAGGGGAATGTTTTGTTTTTAATTTTAGGGTTTTTATTTAAATCTCTTGATTTGTTTTTATGCCTCCCTGCCATAAACATGATTTTAAAACTTTTTTTTACGACTGGCAAAGTGGACTGGGTAATGGACCCTGCAGTTAATGAGTTCGTCTTGGGGTTGCGTAAATGAGGTTTTGCAGGCTGTTCACTTAGAGGCTTTGTTGTTAAGGTCAGACTAATTAGCTGTCAGTAATGTCCACCTCAATCATTATTGCTTAACCTGCGCTCTTCTAGCCATTTGGAAAAAAAAAAAAGCGTCAGGCTGGCTGCCTGCAAGCCAGGTCTTGTTTCATGGGGTTGGAGTCCAGCAGCTCAGCTTCTTAAAAAGGAATGAGGGGGACTGAATACATCCTCCTGTTAACCAGACCAGATGGTCTTCAAGGGGACTTCAACATGCAGCGTTTTACTGCGGAGTGTTCCTGACTTCCTAAAATAAAACCTTGTATCGCGTCTTCTAGCAGTGCCTGGTGCAGCGCCTAGGATGACACTCTAATTCTAAATAATATTCTTTTATGTCATCCCTTCCCGGCCTCCTACCCCAAAATTATGATTAGAAGGGCATTAGTATTCCAAAAGCGATCCTTGTTGGCTGCTAATTGGGGCGACTAGTGCCTGGTATAGTAGCTGCTAATATTACCTAGTAACACACGCTCATTCTTAATCATTTTCTTTTATGCAACCCCTTCCTGCCTCTTATCTCCAAATTGTTCCAGTGAGGAATGCATGAACGGTCGAGCAGGAATTCCTGTTAGGTGCTAACGATACCTAGTGTAAAGGGTACCTCAGCCAGGACCATCCGCTAGGCCTAAATTATTTCCCTTCACTTGTTCACCTGCCCACTTCCTGTCCTCCTCTTGCCCTCCCCCCCCCCCCCCCCGAGTTACCATCAGAAGTTCCTCTCTATTCCAGGAGGAATCCTTTGTGGGTGCTGAAATGCATTTATATCACAGGAGCTTTCGATTTCCAGTGTCAGGCTATGCAATACCATGCCACAGTTTGCCACAGCTTCCTTAAAGGAGCTTGCACACTCTGCCCACCTTCAGGCTTCTGCTGACTCTCTCTCCTCTACCCTTTCTTATCCATTGCATGCTCTGAGAATGGATCACGGTGGTAGCAATTTAATCTGTTTTGCTGAGAAGCAGCTAAGCTTTAATCAGGCTGTTCAAGACCAGGCTATCGTTTCTGGATCTATGACTCTGATCCCTACCCACCAAAAAGGGTCCCATTCTATACAAATGGGAGTCAGTGTCAGTATTACTTGACTTTGTTGGTTACAGTGTCAAGTCATAAACAATCCAGTCCTATCAGAGATGGGCCAAAGTTACCCTCCCCCCCCCACACACTTCGAGCCAACCCTTATTTCTGCATATCCACCCCCTGGGCCACTTACCCACCTTCGCTTCTTTCTAAATCCTGCTTTCTCAGCCAGAGTCATTTAATCGGGGTTTCCGCCTGACTCATTCAGTCAGGGTTTCCCCAGAAGTCCTAAAGGGTGACAGCTCCACACCACTTTCATTTTCTGCCCCCCGCGCTTTCCTTTCCCTAAAAGCCTTCCCTGACTTTTAAGCTAGACTAACCTGAAACTGACACAGACTTTCTAAACTAGATGGATCTCTGTGAAACCTCCGAAGTTCTCCCTCTTCTGGTACACACATCTTGAGATTGTTTAGTGGCAGCTCTTCTGCCCCGGGTACTGTACGAGGCCTTTGACACACGGGGATCAGCTCTGCGCTAGCTGCCACTAAATAGTTAGGTCCACTGATCAGTGTCAATGGTGTTGGTTTTGCTGTGTGTAAATTAGAGGAACTATAGACTAGGGGAACCTGGAACATCCAAGTTACCAGAATGGATCAGGCTAATGGTCCATCTAGTCTGCATCTACGTGCATCTGATGAAGTGGGTATTCACCCACGAAAGCGCATGCTCCAAAACGTCTGTTAGTCTATAAGGCGCCACAGGATTCTTTGCTGCTTTTACATCTAGTCTAGTATTTTGTGTTCAGCAAGGACTAGTACCAGCTGTTTCACAGAAAGGTTTACAGTCCCCATAATAACCACGCATGGACTGTCCTACCCACAGGGGATGCCTCTTCCCAATCTCTGTCACTTAGGGTATGTTTACACTGGAATAAAAGACCCACAGCACAGCTGCAGCTGTCCCAGGTCAGCTAACTCGGGCGTACGGGGTTCAGGCTTTGGGTTAAAAATTGCTTTGTAGATGTTTGGGCTTGGGTTGGGGCCCGAGCTCTGGGACCTCCCCCTTTGTGGGGTCCCAGCCCAAGCCAGAACGCCTACGCACCAATTACAGAGCTCAAGCCCCATGACCTGGGCCAGCCACGGGTGTTTAACTTCAATGTTAGTGGCTTGTGCTTTGAGGCATAGCAGTTTATGTCCTTTTAGAACTTAACCTATCTCCTGCAACAGTGAATTTTCTCATTATCTCTGCAAAGTCTCATTCTTTGAATTCTGCTGAGCTCTGACCTCAAAGATATTGTCATTATTTATAATGTATTGTGGTACCGCCTAGGAGCCCTAGTCATGGACCAGGACCCCATTGTGCTCGGCGCTGTACAGACACATAACAATATCTTGTGGCGGTGAGTTGCTTGGAGAGGCTAGAGAAGGCATTCTCATGTTTCTTTTGAATAATGTGGGCCTCTTGTTACTTGGGACGTTTTCTTGTGGACGCTTCCTATCGCATTCTCAGCCACATAACGTTCCTAAGGTAGCACCAGCAGTTCTTTATATGGAAAGGCAACTTGCGGGAAGCGTTCAAGGAGTTTCTCAGTGTGGATGGGGCCTTTGTAGGGAAGCACATCTTCCACGTGTGTACAGGAAAGAGCGAGAGGAACTATTGCCCAGTGGTTAGGGCACTACCTTAGGACTTGGGAGACCTGGGTTTGAATCCCTGCTCCAATCCAGGTACTAAGATACTGTTCTGCTGGAGGCCAGATAAGTGCCTAAGATAGATATTGAAATGCCAGCTCAGCATTTTAGCTCTGCCTGCCTGCATTGCAAATTCAGCTGTAACCAATACTTTACCATAATTTGACAGTGGGATTAAAACACGCCGAGGGTGCTGTCTGTGCTGCAGAAGGGAACCACCCTTTAACTGTGTCAGGACAGCCACATCCATACCTCCTTGTTGCAGGATTCCCCTGTGCTTCTCTCGTCAGATGGGATTGGCTCCCTCCAGGGTGGTTGACAAGCTGCTAAGCAGCCCTGGCAAACATGTGACTTTCTAGGAGTATTAGAAAGTGGGCACCTACCTGTGTTGGGTTACTGAGACATGGTGACCTAGAACCTGTCTTGGGGTGTTTGGTAGGAGAGGGAGTTTGTGCGGCTAGGACTCATACATGCATGTGCCGGTGAGAGATGAGTGGAAAGAGCCCACCTGCAAATCCACTGATACATCACTTAATTAGCTAAAGCAGTGCTGGAAAGGCACCCAGCAGGGCTTGTGCAAGAGCAATGCAAGGGCACACCCTGTGCAGAGTCGGCAGCTCCTGGATTGCCCCAATCTCCCTTTCCAACAGTGGGACGCTTGCTGCTTTCAGCAGCAAAGCTCGCTGGGAGTTGGGTCTGCCAGTTCACAGTTGTGGGCAGTGGCACCAGTGAGGGAGGCAAAATCCTGGCCTGAATTTCCCTGTCCCTCCCCTAATCCCCTCGCAGCGTGGCACCTTGCAGTGCTTCGACCTGCCCCAGGCACGGCTGCCTTAGGAGCCAGGTGAGCTAGAGGAGATCTGTACCTTCTGCTGGTTCAGCTAATCTTCCAGGGTCTTTTGCTCGGATAAAGTGGCCTTTGGCAGCTGCTCCCCAGCTTTGTGTACTCCGCCTCGGCCCTGTCTACAACCCCATGGGAAGAGCCTATCCCATTATATCACGTCGGCCCTAGATGCAGCTGTCACTCTGGGCATGGCAGCATTGTCTCCAAAACGGCCTTTTGACCAGGAAAAGTGACCCTGCTCCTGTGGCACATCTTGAGACACTGTGCCTGCGTCTCACAAAGCAAGGGAGCACAGAGGCAGCTGAGGAGATCACTCCTTTTCTCTGACTGAGTGAAAAAACACCTGTAGAGCTGGAAACCCTTCCAGCACTGAAGCGGTAACCTTCCCTTCCTTTCCCCCTCCCTGGTGCACACACCAGAGATCAAAAGAGAGCCCTATCTCGGTGGAAACGGGGCCACGCTAGCGCTGCTGTCAAACAGAGCAGAACGTTCTTGTGTCTAATATGGAAATGTGAGTGTATCAGAGGCTCAGAGCAAGGGCTGCGCTGACAGGTCATGGAGGAAGCTTTCTCCCTGGGAGACAATTCCCCAGTAAAATGTTCACTCCCACAGCAACAGCGTGGTCTGGAGATGTGCTCCTCTGATCCCTGGAGACAGAGAATAAAACTGCATTATTGCAAAGAGAGCGAGAGAAGAAAAATCAGGGAGAGGGTTTTTTTTTTCCTATATGAGCTGCTGAAAAATAAATCTGTTAGAAGCCTCCTCCGCTGAGGAGATTTAAAAGTAGGCTGGACTAACTGCTGGAAAATACATGGTAGGAAGCAAACTTGCCTTGGCTGGATGACCTCGTGGCGCTGTCATTCCCTTCTTTCCTTCTGTGAATCACTTAAAAAAACCTCAACAACAACCCTACAAACCAACAGCACTACTTTGTATCTTTAGTTTATACAAAAACAGACCTGGCCCTGGCTGTGGGCCAGAGCTGGACAGTTCAGATCGAGATTCTCCAAAAATGTGAAGGTCTTCAGATCTGTGTGTTTGGTCCAGACCTCTCTCCACTTAAAAAGCTATTGAGGAACAATAGTCTGGCCCTGCTCCTGCTCCCACTGAAGTTTGTAGCAAACCTCCCTGCTGGGCTGCAGTGGGCACAGAAGCAGGTGCTCTGTTGGTTGGGACAAGAAAACCCGGGTGGCCACAATCCTAACACTCAGCTCTGGCTTTGCGTCTTTGGCCATAGCTGAGCTCACAGGGCAAAGGACAGAACACTGCAATGCTGCAGGCTGCCCTCTCTGTCTGATTAGAGGAACCAGGAAGGGAGTCTGGCTTTGTGGGGGCTGGTAGCTGTTCCCAGCTACCTCTTAGCTAGTGGTTGTTAAAGGAGACGGTCTATCTGCAGTTAGCCCTATTGGAGGGGAATTATGCGATGCCTTGCTCAGGGGATGAGTCTCAAGCAAAGGGTTCCATTTTTCCACCTTGAATTGTGAAGCCCCAGTGTGTCACCGTTGGGGGAAGGCCATCAGCAGTGGGGGACAGTGGCATCGTAGTCTGCGTCACAGAGCTACAGAGAGCCTGCCCGCTCTGAAGGTCTGGTTCCCTTGTAGCTGACGTTCTGGAGGGCACAAAAGGTTGTGATGCTGTCACTGTGTTGACAGAGTGAGAGAATGATGCATTCACATGCGCACACCCAGAGCCCTTGTTACGGGGCCGGCCAGGAGAGAGCAGAGAGACAAGCAGATGTCTGTCTAGGCCCTTGCTTCTGAGCTTCGACACTGGAGTCCTTTTCACACCTGGCGGCTGGAGGAGATTTGACAAGATCAGTCTCCCGCATTACCCCCTGGTAATGACAAAAGCAGACAGCAAAGCTGCCGCGGAGCTGGAATTATCACTGGCTGAGTCATGTGAAATCTCCAACTATAAGTGTGGAAATCCAGCTTTTCTCCCTCCCTGTCCTCCCACCTTGCACCTGAAATCTGCTCTGGGGCTGATTGGATAGAGTTTATGGTAATTAAGTATCATTATCCCCCTCCCCCCTTTTTTTTTCCTAATGACACCGCTGTGAAAAAACCTCAGTGATTTTTCTAAATTGGGGTCTGGGTCTTGTGGTTTTTTCCTCAGAGCTCCAGTTAAGAGCATCAGAGGGGGGTTGAGACAGTTGATGCCTCTCTGAGCTTGCTGGTGAGGAGGGGTGCCAGGAAGGCAGGAGGCTGTGGGCGGTCTTGTCAGCTAGGAGAGCCGGGGGAGGTGATTTGGAGGGGAATTCCAATCCCTTTGCTCTTTCCTGAAAGCACCGGCCACCTGCTGCACAAGCGGTTGCTGCGGTTGCCTCTAATTATCCACCACTCCTCTTTTGAGTCAATCGGCTGTGTGGCAGATGCACCCCATTGAAGGGGTGGGGTCCAATTCCTAGCACTGCGCAACACAACTCGGGCTTTGAACCTGTGAATTTCACAGGAAGTCCATGGTCCTTGAGATACAGAAACATGTCACTAGGGTGTCGTTTAGTGGTTGCAGAGTGCTGTGCTGGGTGAGAAATTGAGTGGAGCTCTGTCGTTGACCCCAGCAAAATTGGACAGAAATCATGTGCTCATTCTCTGGGCTTTATACTTACAAGGGAAAGGAGCTGTGTGAATGAGGGTGGTGTTTGGCGGTTCGAAACCCAGGATATTATAAGCTTTTTGGCTTCATTCTCTTCTTGGGGTTTTGGAGGAGGTGGAACGGGTTTTTTTTTGATTGATTATGACGGTAACATCCCCAGTTGAGATCAGGGCCCCACTGTGCTAGGAGCTTGATTTAGGGGAAAAAAAAAAAAAAAAAGAGGGGGCAGAGTGACCCTGCCCCAAAGATCTTATGCTCTGAGTGGACAGGACAGGCTAAAAGTAGATGGGGAAGGAGAAGTGAAGCAACATGCCTGAACTTGCACAGCAGGGAAATGGCAGAACTGGGATTAGACCCAGGTCTCCTCAGTCCTAGTCCAGTGTCCTATCTGTTGTACCATGCTGCCTTTCCAATGCTGCTTGCTCCCCTCAGTGATCATCCTCTCAGGGGATATCCAGACCAGGGGACCTCTTGGTTGTCCGAGAGGTGTATACGTAGCTCTAGTCACATGACAGAGTGCAAGTCATCTTGCACTGGTGTCAAGTGACTGGAATTTGTCCCTTTGCTGCCATCTTGGATTTACGGCCAACATGGCAGCAGTCTCGGGAAGGCCTGAAGGGCTCAGACATGGAGACGGGGAGCGAAGGAGAGAGAACTCAGAGCGTGCACACAATGGTTCCATTAATAGATTGCTCTCTAATTCAGTCAACGTGCTGGCATTCTAGTGAAGCTACGCAATGGGCAGGAGCCCTCCCCCCGCCTTCCCTCTGCCCGCTAAAGCTGTTATTGGGAGTTTCTCTGTGAGTAATGAAAAGGTTTTGCCTGTGGGGATGATCCAAGATAAAATAGTGTTAGAGCAGCCCCTGCCAAGGCGCGAGTGTGGTAATTACTCTGAGTTCTGCTTACAGTAAACAAAAGCTGCTCTGGATTTTATCTCCCCTGGTTGCTATAGGGGGGTCCCTATTGCCCAGGGAGCAGGTGGGGCCTTTCTGAAAGGGATTCAGCTCCACACAAGACAGCAGGGCTTGGCAAATGTGGAGGCAGGGATGTATGCAGTAAATCTGTTAGTCACTGAACCTAATTTTGCCTTCACTCTCCATGCAATCCCAGTGGATTCAGTAGGGGGGAAGCAGAACTTGCCCACCTTACTTGGAGACATTGGTACTGCACCTGTGAGCAATGGGAGGAGGGTTGGCCCCATAAGTTATATCAGGGCTGGGCTGAGGTAGTTTGTATGGGTTTTTTTTCCCTTGTGGCTCTGCTGGGGGCTAGGCGTCCAGCTGATTTCAGGGTTCAGTTAAAAGAATCATGTGCTTGTTACTCAGACATCAACTGATTCTTGTTCAGCTACTCAAGCTAACGAGGGAATCGGTGGAGTTGTCCTCTGCCTCTTCACAGCATCCATCGTCGTGAGGTGTAGGTCAAAGTTGGCGGTATTCTGAATAAGTGACAGTCGCTGCTCCTCTCTTGCGAATAGCCGAGCCAGTTGGGACGAGGGCAAGGGGGGGCGGTGGTCTGATAACTGCATCTCTTTTGTAGCTATTGTTTCATTGCGGTAACCTCCCACACATTAATTAATTTACCTTCACAGTGCTCTTGGGAGGTCGGCAAGAATTATCACCTCCATTTTACAGATGTGGAAACTGAGCTATAAAGTCAGATTAAGTGACTCGACTGAGGCCATATAGGGAGACTGTGGCAAAGGAGCTCAGATTCTGAACTACATGACCATTCGCTTTCTCTCGGGGTAGAATTGTGGGCAAGGCGCTGGACTCAGGCTTAGTAGACTTGAGTTCAGTTCCCAGCTCACACACAGATTCTCTGTGTGACAGACCATTGGCAAATCCCTCTCTCTGCCCTGTGCCTCCGTTCCTCATGCCTACTGCACAGGAGTGTTGTGAAGATAAAAACCAGACTGTTTCTGTGACTTCCCTTTCGATAGCTGAGTGGACGGATTGTCAGTGCTGCTCCTAGCAAAACTGGTGGCGTGCTACCTGTACTGCAGTTCTCAAACTCATCTACAGGAAGCTGTTGAGCAATGAGCATCTCCATAGTGAGGGATTACCTTGCCCCTCTCTGTAGCCACCTCCTCCAAGCATGTTCCAAATGGCAGGCTTGAAAAAAAGGGGTGGGTGTCTATTTAGGCGTTAGTTGAAAAGAGAACTAGCATCCCGCAAGGGGAGTGGATGAGAATTCAGTACGTCTTTCATCGTGTGTTTGTGGCAGCAACTGTCCTCCTTTACCCCCTTAGGTAAAGTGAGTTTGCCTGTAATTTTGTTTGATTGTAATGTAACACTCTTGTCTTCCTACAGGTGTGTGTCTGTTTGCGTGTGTGTGTGTGCATGTGCTGAGTTTGAAGTTTTTTGTGTTAAGAGTATATGCATGTGTTTGGAAGGGGTGTTGGGAGCATAGATACATGATTGGGGGTGTTGGTCTGCAGATTTTGTGTGTTGAGGGTGTGTGTGCATGTGTTTGGGGGAGTTGGGTGCTTATGCATTTGTGTCGGAGAAGGGGTTAAGTTTGGAGGTTTTGTGTGTCAGGTTCATATGCATGTGTTTTGTGGTATTGAGGGAGGATATCACCTGACTTTCATTCTCTGTCTAGTTCTCTGATCTCCCTGCACTGATGTGATTTCTTCCATCTCTCTCTCTCTCTCTCTCTCTCTCTCTCTCTCTCTCTCTCTCTCTTTTTAAAACCTTGTACTCTTCAGAAAATTCCCACACACCCGTGCTCGAAGACTCAGTGACTCAGATGACCCCAGAGGAACACTACAGACGGATGATGTCAGCCCTGAACGAACACAGCACCTTTGAGGAGCAGCAGCAGCAGCGCCTCTACCAGTTGGCCAACAGCATGGCAGTCCCCAGCCATGGTGGTATGGGCTTTCGGGGGGGAGGAATGGGCTGGATTTGTAATGTGTTTTATTAAGTCTCTTGTTTCGTTAGTTCCCTGTGATCTCTGATACTTTATCTAGCAACTGTCATGGGCTGTAACAACACCTAGTAGTGAGAATGGAGTGGATCTGCTGTGAGCTTTGCTTCTGAGAAGCTTAGACAATTAGCTTGTGATTGCAGCCGATCTATCAGTAGCGCAGGGTCCTCTCCCCTTTCTCCTTGTCTTGGAGTCTCACAACCCAAATATTCAGAATCCTTGGTGCAAGTGTGACTTGGTCAGAAGTGGAGTGAATTTAGTGGGCTCTGCCTAGTCTCATCTCATCACAAGCCCACCCCGCCCTTTGGCCTCATCCAGAATGGTTGGCAGGCTTGGCTGAGCAGAGGCTTAGGGCTTGGACAGATGAGGGTGTGTGGTCACTGTCGTGCAGTGGCAGTTCTGTGAGAGGATCGAGCGCTGGAGTAGCATGAAGTGTTGCAGGATGTAGTTTAGTGCATTGGCAGTGCTGTGCATGGGAAATTCATACAGCACCTGCCTGCCATGTGTCTGGCCGTAGTTGGTGTTTATGACCCGCCACCTTGTGAGGATTCAATTCACCGTGTTTTTAGGAATGAGAAAAGTACCATGCAAATAAGCCCAGGGTGCAATGAAAACTGTTCAGCAGGAGAATGCATAAGCCAGTGGGAAATGTGTATCTGGGGATAGACAGATAGATTCATCCCTGGTGTGTAACTTCATTGCTCTGGAGATGAATTGGTCCCGCTCTAGCTGAAACCAGATCTGCTGTGGGCAGAGGCTTGGTAAACCTCTGCGCTGAAAGGGAGAAACCTCTTCTGTGCCCAGCATACTCATGTTGTGAGAGTCTCATCAGAGCTTTGCCACAAGAATACTGTAGCCAGCTTCCAGGCACTGCTTTCCTTGCAGCCACAAAACACCAGCAACAAGGCAGAACGTTGGGCTGTCTAATGCTGTGTTGGGTGTTATGGGGAAGCCAAGATTCTTCCGCCTCACTCTGGTTTAATTCAGAGTAGTTTAGGCTTTGGCTGCACTGGGGTATTTTTTGCACGGATGGAGAAAACCCAAGTGAGGATGGTGCTGCACCGACGTAGGGAGTGTTTTGTGCTGGCGTAGATTTAAAGTCAGATAAGCTGCACATGTGCCAATCCTCTTTTACACTGCTGCAGCTCGTCTATATGAGGGATTTGCACTAGTGCAGCCACATCAGTGCAAAATAAGAAACAACCCAGCCCTTAAAAACAACCCCCAATTCTGAAAAGGTTTTTGTGTCTTGCTACTTCTGCTCCATTACCCTGAGGATACTGCTGCTTCTTCGGGGGAGTTTGTGCTCTAGTCCTTTGATTTGTGCTTTAATTAAATAATAAAAATAAAAGTGTTTGTCCCTCATACTGAAGAGCCCTGCTCAGAGCCAGTCACAGGGTGTTCGAGGTATCGCGAGCATCACCTGTAGGGGCACTAGTGTGTTAGCAAAGCAGCCAGGGGGAAATTGGGTCATGGTGAGAGAGCCCACATGTGTTGTACAGGCGTCAGTCTGTGTGTACACCTTCCCTTCTCTTGTGCATGTATGACATGCTGGCACAGGACTGGCTGTAGCCAAAACAAAGCCATTAATTATGCCCGTGCCCTCTGCCTTTTCAGATGCAAGAGCAGGTGAGTGAGGGGGTGTCCCAGGGTGAACCTCTGGAGGAGCAGGGGTGGATTACTGAGCTGCCTTGGAGGAGGAGGGATTGTTGGCGAGAGAGATTTGACAACTATCTGAGCACAAAAGGTGAAGGTGTCACTGGGAGATAGAAATTACACGGCACAAGATCCCTTAGTCCATGTCCAGCTCTCTTCCTCCGAACCTCTCTCTACGTAAAGCCTTCAGCTGCCAAACTGTATCTGGCATGGATTAACCAGAGAAAGAAAGAAAGAAAGAGAGAGAGAGGGGTTGGGGGAGGGAGGGGTAAGAGGCAGAGCAGCATCAGCAATGTATCTGGTGAAGACTTGAAGGAGAATCTCCAATCTGGAGTAAATCCCCAGGGCTGCTTGTTAGGTTAATAAAGAGGCTGCCTTCCCCTTCCACTCTCCATTTGATTTGATTTGCTTCTCTGGGTGGCAGGAAGGTGATCCTGTTTAATGTAGAGTTAGGATTTGTTCAGCATCACAGGCACAGCAGGCACCTTCCCAGACACGCAATGCGTGTGAGCGCAGCACACCCACAACACACACACATAGGCGCTGTGTAGAGACATGCAACACATCTCCACAGAGGCACAATGCGCACAAGCACAGTGCATGCACAGCCGGTGCATAGGCACAGGACACGCAAACACAACCCGAGTTGGTAGACAGAAGCAGCATTCACAGTGAGTGTGCCCTGGCACAATACACAACTGCACATAGACATGACATGCACAAGTACATTATACACAAGGACAATACAGAGGCACAACATATGCTTACACAAAGGTGCAACACAAATTGTGCATGTTTGGTATTCACACAAGCACAACAGACAACATATGCTTACACAAAGATGCCACATGCACATGTTGAACACACAACATGCACATACACATAGGTACAGTACACACAGCAGACATAATACATGCACAGGCACAACATGGGTACACAGTGTACACACAGACACAACTCACAAACCCATATACAACATATGCATGTGTGCTGGCACGATACATAAGCTCATATGCAACACACACCTACATGCATGTACACAGGCTTATTACACAGACTCACAACAGGCCAACACATAGGCCCAACTCACTTGGGCACAAATTGGGCACCAGACATGGAAAACACCCCCCACCCCAGGCACAACACATGCACCAGAGCAGCTGATGCCACAGCACTTCTATCTCCAGAGCAGCTCATTGCAGTAAAAAGCCTGACATTTTTTAAAATTATGATTAAACTGTCTCCTCAGCATTTCTGGGAGTGGGGGGGGAGTCCGATTCTGAGGTTTCGGGGTGGGCAGGAGGAGAGGGGAACGCTGCACAGACAGGCTTTCTTGTGTAACGTTGACAAGACAAAACTTTAGTGTGTTTTGGATTAGCGCCACACCACAGGCCTCTGGTTGGGCTATAAATTATTAGTGCCAGGACAAAGCGCAGTTTATCTGCAGGCTCACACGGAGGCACCAATAACGTTAATTATTTAGAAAATGTTAATAATTTAGAAATCTCTCTTTTTTTAATTGCTTTTCTTTCCCATTCCCCCTCCCACACGCTGCTGCCTTCCTCCCAGCATCCCGTGTTCTGAATTCAGTCCATCTCCGTGCCTGGAACCTCTATCCACCAGCGTTGCAGTGTCAGTCACTCTGATTTCCCAACTGTCAGAGTGCAGGATTGTAAATAACAGATCCTCCGGGGTGGGGCAGGAGGGGCTAGGTGATGGAGTGGGGGAGGGAGGGAGCGACGGGAGGGGAGGAGGAGACCAGAAGGTATACGGGGGAGTTGTTGCGGTCATTCAGGATCAATGCAGCTTCTGGAATTGGCTGCATGCCAGACTTCTAAATTACAGGCACTGTGGCAATAAGGAGTGACCTGGGTTTTTCAGATAATTAATTTATAAACATCAGAGGCACGTGGTCCCTGGCTCGGCAAATTTTGCCGACTTTTTATGTGATCTGATGGGGCTGCTTGTTTCCCTCTCTCCTACATGCCTTTACAGTTTAAAAATATAGATCATTTTAATGTTTGTTCCCTTTCTTCTTTTTTTAATGAGTTTGCATGTACATGAATGCGGCAAGAGGTACCCTAGGGACCGAAGTCCTGTTTATCCACAACTCAGGCGGTGGCTGTGCAAGGTTTTCCACCCCAACCTGCTCTTCCGCCAATGGGTCTCAGCCCTGACTGGGAGGACCCCAGCTAAGGGAGTTGAGTCAACATGGCCAGTTGATGTGTATTGGACACTTGTGTGGGTAACGAGAATGTGGCTGGTGACATGCTGTAGGATAGGAAAGAAAATAGAAGGGATATAACTTGTTATGCTCCAAGCTGTAAGCCAAACTCTGCTCAGCGTTAGCAAGAAACTTCCCCTGGGAGGCTGTTCCATAACTGCCCACCAGGGGAGTTCCTTGCATCTTCTTCTGATGTAGCTGATACTGGTCACTGGTTGGAAGCAGGATACTGAGAGATGAACCATTGCTTGGCTGATGGTCCAGCAAATTCCTGCGTTCTTCATCATTGGTTTTTGTTAAAAGCACTGGGCGGGGTGGTGGTAAATTTTCATTGTGATGTTGGAACTGGACCAAGACCCAGAATACTCGTGTCATGCAGGCTGCTTATGCTTAAAATGGTGATTTAGAGGTGAAAGGCTTTCTCTTCCCTTACCCACCACCCCGAGCCATGATGCTGCACTTCCATGTGCTCCCCACTTCAGCTTCTGGAAGTGCAGAGGGAGGCTGGGTGTTTGCCGCTGGGGCATGGGGAGAGTGGTCTACCAGTCTCTTCCCCAGCTGTGAGGCAGATATGAGGGGGAACTCCGGTACAGCGCAGTGTGAGGATGCACACCTGCCCCCTGGGTTTTATGCTGGATTTGATGCTGCAGGACCTCTCTCTTCATTTCAGATCTACTCACTGTAGGCACTGCGGGTGTTGCTATTATTATTTGTGTTACCATAGTGCCTAGGACCCCCAGTCACTGACCAGGAGCTCCCTGTCGTAGACATGGTACAATCTGTTGCTTGATCTTTGTCAGTGTCTCATGCTGAATCAAATCCTGTAGGGGCAACTCTGCCAGATGATCTTGAGTGGGAGGAGGGAGTAGTAGACCTCGGAGGCTGATCGTGTTCAGAGATTTGACCTGGGGAACCTTTGACTGGAGGGCATTTGGCCTGGCTGCAGCTTTTTTAAAGCTTTAAAACATGTCTTTGCTGCATCCATTTTCCAGCCTCCTTGCATGGGTGTCAGATATTTAAATAGCTATTGTTTCTGGAAAGGTTCTCAGCCTGTGTGGGAGGGGTGTGAATGTGCATCCATACATGTGCAATGTGTGCACAAAGGCACGTGTATACAGTATGTTTCCATATTTGAATTTGGAAAAAAAATTGTATTCACATATATGACTGTATACTATCTAGACTTCTCACTAATGCACAGGACTGAGAATAAAGACACGTGAGGGTCTAGCCCCAACTCTGGCACACACATACGGGGTGAGCCTGTGCCCCCGTTTTCCCATCAGTAAAATGGGGATAGCATAATCTTAAGCACCTCTGTAGTGCTCTTCAGCCCTGGATCTCAAAGCACTTTGCAAAGGCAGGAAAGAATTATCCTTGTTTTTACAAATGGGGAAACTGAGGCATAGAGGCGAATTGACCTGTGTCACAGCAGTACAAACATGGTATTAATAATTATGACAGATTGGTAATGGCTAAGGAGTTAATGCAGGCAAAGCACTTTGAGCGTTTCATGGAAGGTGCTGCAGAAGTACAAAGGATGATGATTGTAATATATACTCCGACAAACACCCTGTTCCTCTATTCAAGTACATTCAGTTTGGCTCTGTCTTGGCTTCCTCTGACACAGAGCAGTAGATAGTGGGTGTGAGGAGGGGGGTTTCCTGTCTGTGTGTTTTCCAGTGTGTCATGAAGACAATAACAGAGGTTTCACTGCTGGGCTGGTGCAAGAGTGCAGAGGTAGGGTGCCCCAGAATTGTGTGTAGGCAGTAGATGAGGAAAGGTAAGCCCAGCGTGGGGGAAGGAGCACGGCTTGGAGGCGGGGAATCTCCTGATGGTTAACTCTGTGGTGGGGTAGCACTCCAGAAAGAGTCTCTTGCAATGCAGGCGGCTGTCTCTTCTGTAACTAATCTCCCTAGCGTTTTCATTGGTTGTCCTGGGCTGCTCTGGTCCCTCTGGTGGATAAATGCATCAAATAGAATAATTAGTAAAGTGTGGTACCTGCACAGCAATGCCCAGCTTGGAATGCTGTACAAACACCAGCTAATTAGTGTGCTGTAATGATCTTGCTGGGGAGGATTTAATACTCCCATTTTACAGGTGGGGGAAACTGAGTCAGAGCAGCTCCAGGCTTGTCTACATGGACAATGGAACCAAAGCAATTGTAAGTCACACCGTTAGTTATTTTGACGCAAGTCTGTATATAGATGCTTATTTCAGAATCACAGTGCTCTAGGGCTGTGGCTTGGATCCCATCTAGCATTTGCTATGTTCCTGTGCAGTGGGGCATTCAGATTCTGAAATAACAGTGCGCACATGCTGCCTTGCACTGAAGTAACTTGAGGTGTGAACTGCAGCCCCCTTAGCTATTCTGGTTTCGTTTCCTGTGTGGACAAGCCTTCAGCGACTTGGCCTAAAGCGGGAGACCGCACTCCAAGTTAGGTTTGAGAGATTCAGGCTCAGTGAGCTCAGCTTGAGAGCAGGAGCTCAATGGGGAGGGGGGCGTTGCAGTGACCCCTGTTCTGCCCTATGTGAGGCAATCTCCTCCCTGCACTGCCCCTCCTTAAAAATGAGTGCGACTCTCCGGCTGCAAAAGGTGAGTGAAGCAGGAGAGATGAGACTCCTTCCCCTCAAGGAGCTTAGATGGGGCTCTTAGCATGACCCCTTTTCCCCTTCCCACTAAGTAGCCTCTAGTGCACAGCCCTAGGCTATCCAGAAAGGCTGCTGGGGCGGCTAGCTTACCCTCCCCGCTGTAGCGATTGACTGATTTACTGCCTGACTCATTCCCCACCTCCCTTGAAACCTTTCCATGGAATTCCCCGCGTGTGCCCCAAGGCTGAGCTGCAGGAGCCCTCCCAGCGGGGAGCACGGCCCACGCACTAGCCCGACCAAGGCAGATGTTTCTCATAGTCTGTTTGCAAGTGCCAAACCACTGCCTCCCTTCAACACCCCGCCCCCCCATCAGCTCTGGGCATTGCTGAGGCTCCAGGTAGGTGAGGGGGAGAGTAAGTGTTGTGCGAGACTTAACAGGACAGCAGGGATATGCAGGCAGCACGGGCTGGGATATGAATTCCAGCCAGTCAGCACTGCTGCAGCAGGGGGAGAAAGCAGAGCCATGACTTACAGTTAACGCTGTGGTTCTCTTGGTCACAGATACTGTTGGGGGTCAGGGCAGAAGAACGTGATCTTCTGGGCAAGAGGCTATGGGGAGGGTGGGGTGGAGCCTGTGGAGGCAAAACTTTTGCAACCCTGCCCTAGTCCTCTGACAGGTCGGGAAATGGGCAAGTCTCTTACTGGCTCTCCTGTGTGTGCACCATCCCTTTTCTGGGGGAGGAGGAGCGCTGTGTGACCCATCATCAATGGCTATTAGCCAAGGTGGTCGGAGATTCAAGTCTGCAGCCTCCTGCTCTGGATGTACCTAAACCTTTGACTGCTGGGACTGGAGGATAGAGGCTGGATCACTCAGATTGCCTTGTGTTCATTCCCTCCAAAGCATCTGGCACTGGCCACTGCTGGAAGACAGGATACTGGGCTGGACAATTAGTCTGACCTAACATGGCTGTTCTTGGGGAGGGGGGTGAGCTGTAGTTCTGATTAGTCCACCAATTTGGGCCCCTTAGGGCTTTGCCGAACGGGCCAGAGTCACTGTATCCCCCTAATCTTTGCCTTAGGAAGATTTCCCTCCCCCAGTACAGTGACTCTTGCAACCAGTTCCCTTCCCCACAGCTGCGGCCCTGGATCCTATGGGCCAATTGTCCTGGGACTGCAACAGTGTGGGTGCTGGGCTGTGGAGAGTCTGACCTCAGCAGGGGCCCTGAGGGCACGCACTTCCAGAGTCAGGGAACGAGAGCCACTTCTCAACATGCTGCACCCAGGTGGGGCTCTGCTGACTTGCCAGGTCAAGCAGCCATGGTACGCCCCTGTGGGCAGCTATGTAGCCACGTGGGGTCAAGTCCAGCCGGGGAGCTTGGCTATGGCCCTGAACTCTGGGCCTTGTCCCCTCTCCACTAGTGGATTGCAGGTATTGATGCTCATAAGCACTGGGCCCTGCCTAGTGAGGGGGCCCTAGGTGTCCAGCGGCTCCAGCCCCCTCAGCAGAGGGTTCACTGCTGCCACCAGCTCAGGCCCCCCCCCCCGCCTGGTGCCGAAGGGAAGAGACCGGCTGCCAGTTCTTTGCCCCCCGGGGAAGGCAGCAGGGTCTTGGCCAGCTGAGGCGGTGCAGCGCTGGGGGGTCACAGTGATCCTGGCAGCAGACGCGGGGCCAGAGCTGGACCCCCCCCGCCCTGCGGTTCCCTAGCGCGGGGCGCACGCAGCCAGGCGCCGGCCGGGCCCGGAGGCAGCGCGGGGAGCGAGCGAGGGAGCAAACCCCCCCCGGGCAGGAAGGCTCAGTCAATAACCCCCCCGCCAGTGACACCATTTCCTCCCGCGGCCGCGGGCGGTGGAGCCAGCTCGCTCCGGGGCAGGCGAGCCCGGGCACAGGCGGGCTATTCATCCCGCGCTGCAAGGGGAGCGAGGCGGCTCCCCGCTGCCGCCGCACCTGCCCGTCCGCCCGGCCGCGGCCCCCCCGGCGCAGCCTGGCTCCCATTAGCGCGGGGAGGGGAGGGGCGAGGCGGCGGCGGGCGCCAGGCAGGGGGAGGCGGCCGGCGGGCTGGGGCGCTGCACGGGGCGCTCGGCGGCCGCCGGCTCACGCGGGCTTTTCCCCCCTCCGCAGATCTGCTCCGAGCGCGGCAAGAGGCGGCGGCGCGCAACCCCGCGGCCATGGAGGCGCATCTCCCCGCGGCCAGCAACTCGTCCAGCCAGCGCCGGAAACAGGGGCTCCCCCAGCACCGCGACACGCACTTCCCCGAGAGGTACCGGCGGGTGGGCGGGGCCTGCGGGACAGCCCCGCCCCCTTCGCTCCGCTCCGCTCCGCGCCCCGGGGGGGTGGGCGCTGGGAGGTGGCTGGCCCCCAGCAGGGGTTGGCTTGGGGCTGCCCAGAGGACTGAGGGGGCCTGGGGCAAAGCAATTGCGGGGCCCCTTCCATAACAAAAAGTTGCAATTCTACAGAATATTATATTCTTATGGGGGGGTCTCTGTGGAGCCCAGGGCCTGAGCCAAATTGCCCCACCTGCCCCCACCCCCTCTGGGCGGCCCTGATGGGTGGTGGGTACTGGAAGGAGAGGCAGGAAGGTGGCTGGCCCCTGCGGCGGTCTGCCCATGGGGGATTGGCTTGACGAGGCCCTTAGTTTTCAGTTTTAATTTTGTTTAAAGCTTCCTGGGAATTTATGGGTGTTATCTTGCAAAAAAATTAAAAAAGGGGGTGGAAGGAAGTTGTTGAGGAAAGTGAACTTTGCTGGGTAAATGTGGGGGTGAACATTGGGGGATGGGAGGACAGAAAAAAAAGAACTAGCAAAAGTGGGAGAGGCCGTAGGAGGCAGGAGGCTATCTCCACACGCTGCGTCCTCCACCTCTTTCACTTCCAGGCCTGCTCCAGAAAGAGAGATGGCAACCAGGTTACCTAGGCCATCTCGGTTACTAAGCTGCCATCTCCAAGGAGGGAGCTGGGTCTGGGAATTCTGGCACTTCTCTTTTTAGGACTCAGATACTGACATACACATCCTCATGTGCATGTGTGTGCAACTTCTACTATGTTGCCGTACTTTAACAGACAGCTTCATGTTTATACTTAGACGAATTTATTATGAACTTAAATACATCTACCCTAGTGTGTGTGTTGGATTTTTTTAACGTAATCAGCATATTCATGTACTTGGAATTCTGTACATGTAAGTTCCAGGGAAGTTTGTTAAAAACGGAATATTATTATTATTATTTATTATTTAATAGCTTTTGTAAAACTCAGAGTTTGTTTGTTTTTTGGCAAAAATCAATAAAACTGTAAACAAAGGAATATGTAGATTAACTAGGCATGTATGTGCCAGGTTGGATGTGTGTGTGAGTGCGTGCATGCTGTGTGTCATCTGGTCTGTGTGTGGTTGCATTGATGGGTGTGTCTTTGGGAAGTATGTGTGTGGAAAGCGGGGATATGTGCATGTGTGACTTTGTGCTTGCACGTTTCATACACGTGCAAGGGTGTCAGTGCATGTGTGGGTGTATGCGCTTGCATGTTAGTGTTTGCACCTTTCTAGGCACGGATGTGCTTGCTCATTACACGTATGTGCATGTGTGGGTTTATGTGCTCTCATTTGGTGTATGGGAATGGGGCTGACATGCACGTGTGCATTTCAGATCCTGGTTTGTGAGTCTCAGGCTGTTGGTAACATTCTGTCTAAATCCTGCCTTGGAATCAGGAGTTGATGATGTCGTGTAACCTGTTCTTTTGGCACAGAACATGCTAAGCTGTTTAAATTAGAATTTTATAGCTGCCCCAGATAATAACAAAAGGGAACTGATGCTCTGGGACAGACGCTGATGAGAGGGAATTTTTTTTTGAAGGACAGGACCTGGAGGTGAGGCTTCTTTGCTCAGCGAGTGCTGCTGGAAACCTGGTTTACCCAGATCATTTATCTCACTCTATGTTATAAGATGTTCCCTCCGCAATCGAGTTCAGAGTGAAATTAAATTAAAGCCGTCTTTGTTTCTTGCACCGATAGTGGAGAAGTGAAGAGGCGGGAGATGGACTGGCTGCCACAGTGGCTGACACCCCCTGGCGGCCCCGGAAAGGGTGGTGGAGGGCTTCACTCTAGGCTTTGCTAATAGTCTTTCTTGATCTCTTATTGAGGGTGAGTGGGAAGGAAACTGGAATAATAATTGAAGTGCGTGTGAGGAGAAGGTGGTTCTTTCAGCTCATAGCCCTGGGGGAATCCTCTGCCTAGTAGCTCTCTGTGTGCAGGGGCTGGGCGGTCCTGATAAACCTTTGTCCTACCGGCTGCACTTTGGCTAACCCATCCAGTACAATCCAGTACAGTCGATGCTTGCTGTAGATAGACCTGTCAGGAATGCAGAGATAGGCGAGTTTCATTGCAGCCAGTTGGTAGGAAAACTTCTCTGACTATGTGTGGCCTGGAAGGCTGCCAGGCCAGCCGGAGAACTGGCTGAGGAAGCGCTTATGGAAGGGTGTGTGTGTGTGTGCACATAAGAAAGGCAAACTAAAAACGCATGTTGATGGGTATCAAGTCCAGGATTTACCTGGGACTGCCAGGCAGGCAGAGAGAAGATAATGAAGCCCAAGCCAGAGTGCCTTAAATCTTGCGTAGAGAAAGTGTAATCCAGTGGGCAGAGCAGGGGACTGCAAGTTAGGGCATCTGTGTGTTTTTTGCCAGTGATGGAGGGAGAGGAGTCTAATAGTTAGATCCGGGGACCAGGAGTCAAGACTCCTTCCTGGGTTCTACTCCCAGCTATGGAAAGGAGTGTGGATTAATTATTACATTGGAGACTGGGAATTAGGACTCCTGGGTTCTATTCCTGGCTCTGACACTAACTTTTTCTGTGAACTTGACCAAGTCACTTACCCTTTTTGTGCTTCAGTTTCCCCATCTGTAAAATGATGCCAATGCTCATTTGTAAAACAGGGTATGTTTAATTATTGTTTGTGAAGGTCTTGAAGGTCCTCAGGTGAAAGGCTTGAGTAGTTGAGTCTTATTGCATGGAGTAAGAATTTCTGGGCCCACCTGCAACCCACTAGTTATTGGCATAAATGCACTGTAGATACTGAGACCACCACTTGTCTGAATTGATGGGTATAAAAGTGAAGGGCTATATTCTTCCCTGGCCTATACACTCAGAAGCCTTGTTTACTTCAGTAGACTTGCCTAGCGAGTAAGTCAGGGCAGTCCTTTATGCTTGATCTGTGTGCAGAAGCTGCCCCCAAGTGCCTGGGTAGGGTAGCTACCCTAGGAGCTTTTGGATGTTTTGTGTGAAAAGTTTAAATCGTGGGCCTAGCTGGACCTGGGCAGGTTTTCTATTCCCCTTGTGCGCAAGGCACAGGTGACCCGACAGATTAATTGTATGCAGCCTTCTGGTCCTGTGAAGAGAGTGTGAGAAGGTTGCATGTGTGTTCTACCTGTTCCTTTAGCAAAGTTCTCAGGTGTTACAATCCTTTGTAAGCTGAGCTGAGGGATAATTGCAGGGGTCCTGCAGGGAGGAGGCAGCTTCCACTATGCCCTGCGGTCAAGTTCGTCAAGTCTGCTTAACATTGGTTCCCATGATTATTATTTGTCCCCAGAGATCCTTAACCACTTGAGTGTTACTTGGGGTCATCCTGCATCACTCTGCCCCCACTCATAAGGGCCATGTTTTGTGCTGCTTTATCATTGCACTACGGAGGGCATTAGGCATGCCTGTAGAAGACAAGGCCACAGATTGCAGAGACAAAACACCCGGAGGGTTAATGTCTCCTCCTCTCTCTTGCTGTTGGTCTTGGCCTCTGGTTTTGTATTTGACTGCTGTGGTCTCTGTCAATAAGATAAATCAAAGTAGCCTTTGTGCTCCTTTAGCAGGAAGGGTGTGGAAAGTCTAAAAGGCGGCTGGCTCAGGTAGGTGGTGGAGGAAGAGGTGGTGGAATGAGCTGGCTCACACAGAGAAAACTGCAGGTGGATTGATGGGGTGTCTTTTCCTGGGCGCATGATATGAGGGGATGTGAGCTGCTGGGCATGATGTTAAAATCCAATTTCAGCTTCCTGTTGGGAGCTTTGTGGGGATCAGGTCAGTTCACAAATATAGTGGCTTTGCTGGCAAGAATAATTAGCCACTCAAGAATTCATCTATTAGTTATGGCAAGGTGGGAAAACCCACACCAGCAACCCCAGTTTATTTATCAAGGTGGCACCACATTTTTTGCAGAGGACGAATTTGCATCCGTTTGGGAAAGGTGTTTTTTTTTTTTTTAATTTTCAGGGGTGAAGAGGGTTGCGGAACAATTACCATGAGCTGATGAATGCTCAGGAAGATGGTTGGGGCTTGGTTTTTGTCCACTGTTTGGATTCATAGTCACTGGTCAGCAGTGGGTCTGGTGGTCTGAGCACAGGACAGGGAGCCAGGTTTCTCGCTGGGAGGCCAAGGACCACGTTCCCAAAGCGCATGTGCAAAAGGCATCTGTTTCCAAATGCACAACCCCAAGATGTGTGTGGATCCCAGAAACGTGGCCTCTGTGGTGAGGGGAGCCACACGGATACCTGGATAAATAGATGTGCACCCGGTGCATGTGCATGGCTAGAAGATAAAACCCAATTCTCTCTGTAGCAGGGAGCAAGTTGCTTCACCTCTGACCTACCTACAACTAACTTACCTTCCAAAAGCAGCAAAGAATCCTGTGGCACCTTACCTTCCAGAGGGGTTTATGTGTATTTTAAGGATCAAGCTAGAGAATTTGGAATCTAGATCCAGACCTTTCCAAGCTCCAGGGTGTTTGGTTTCAGACCCAGAATTAAAGGGTGGCCAGATCGGAGAGGTGTGTTTGTAAAGATGGGGTCTCTAATTGGGAAGATTGGTTAGTTGAATGTTACTAAAGGGCTTGGAAAAGTTCGGCTCTAGATTCCAAACTCTCTAGCTTGACCTGCTCCTACCCCCCACCTCCACCTGCATGATGCTATGCCCCATGTGAAATGGGAAGGAGACCACCCTCTCTAGAGATGAGGGATTGGTTTTGGCTCTGTTTTGTATCCACTGAGTTTCCTCGAGGCTTGCTTGTTTTCGTTGGAGAGACATTTGGCTTCCCAGTTTCCTACACAGGGTGCTAGGCCCTCTGGTTTTCCTGTGGTATCTACTGCTAGTCACTATCTCCATCCTCATTTGAACAGAAGCTTCTTCATCAGACCAGGCTCTGCATATGCGTGTGTAATAAAAGACCCATTAGGTTCCAAGCAGAGGCCGCCAAACCTCAAATCTGACCCAGGCTTCGGAGGTGAAAGGCGAGTGCTTTCATCTGCTGCTCTGTCTTTCCCCATTGGGCTTAGGGTTCTTTTCCATCCACCTCCACCTCCTCTCTTCAGGGGTGGTCTCAGGAATTTGGCCCGGCTATGTGATTGGGGAGGTTAGCATTCCCCTTTCTTCTGGAAAAATGTTTATACCCTGCATCTGAAGTGCATTGCACAGGTGATCAAAATAAGACTGGCCGATCCATAAACCATCTCTGCAGATGGGTGAAACCAGACAGTGTATGTGACACTTCAGATTTGCGTGTGTGTTTTGTACTCGTGTGGAGCTGTACTTTGTTCAGTGGCTAACACTGCATGGCATCAGAGACTTGGGGGTGTGTGTGTAATTTATTTATCATTTCCCAGGGAGCACATAAAATAATGGGGAGTGGAAGGTTGAGGGAGCTGAGTTAATAAAGAATAGTGAAAAACGCCAGGTGCTGGGAAATCATCATGTGTTTGGCTCCCTGGCAGTTTGAAGGGGAAGGCTGAAAATCAGTGCACTCATCAGCAGCTCCTTGAATCCCAGTGGCGGGCTGGCTGGCCTTTGGTTAGCAGGTAGCTGTGGCCAAACTCTGAAGTCCTTCCTCAGGCAAAACTGTCCTCAAAGGCAATGGAAGTTTTGCCTTACAAACTTAGTGAGGATTTCAGGATGTGCCTCTTTCCCAATGCTGCTCCTACTGCTGCCTTTAACTCTGGGCCAGGCCTGGCACCCCTCAGCTCCTGCATTCCCCCCTTCCTTCTCTTGATCTTGAAGGGCTTCCTTGGCTCATCTAGCTCACTCTAGCTCTCTTCTTTGCGCACCTTGCCCAATTGCAATCCCTCCCAAGACTCTCTCCCAATGAACTCAGCATTCGTCACTTTCTGGCCTGGTCTACATCTGAGATTTCCCCCCAAATTCAAACCACTTTTCAAGCTGTCTGGGGCCATAGCCCAGAGCAGGATCCAGGCGGCCTGGACTGGTTTGACTGAACTGATTTTAAAACCGGTTAGAATTTTCCCAGCTCCTCCTTGTCTAAAGCTATTTCTATCATCCCATCACATGGTACATGTCGTCTATGGAGACATGCACCAAGAGACCCCAAAGGTGTTCTTCAAGAAACCCTTTTGGTTTATTTAGTTTCCCTCCCTGGTGCAGCAGGAGTCTGTGGACGGGTATTAAAACTGCCTCCTGCAAACCAGCCAAGAGCTGTGTGCCAATTGCCCATTACCTCAGGTTTAAAGTGTCTCTTCCTATCAGAAGCAAAGCAGAATAAAGTGGAGCTCTCGTGCATTTTCCCCCCTCCCTCCCACCCTCTCTAAATTTATTTCCATGCCTTGCCGCTTTCAATCTGTGTTTCCTGACCCTCTCAGTTCCCCCCGTCTCTCCGCTCTTGCAAACCAGTGGCTCTGGATTTGGGAGGACGAGATGGGGTTAATATGGAATGCTTGGTTTCAACAGTATAATGTGTAACCCCATAATGACTTTAAATATTGATTATTTGAAGGCCATTAGCACTTATTGTTAAAGAAAAGTCAGTACTTTTTAAGCCTTGTGAACCATTTGTCTCCTGTTAAAGGACATATCAAATTTAGCAGCATGCAGTGCAGATCCCCTAATACCCTACACACAAACCTCCAGCTGGCATATATGTATTTTTTTTTTTTAAAAGAAGAGAAAGATGCTGAAACAATGCATGCAGAAGTGCTCTCTGCGAAACAAGGACGGGACTTAACAAACGTAATTGGCAAGGGCTTGGCTCAGGTTCTCAGGGGACAGAGCTGTTAGTGGTTTCTCAGTCCTTGCTCCAGTGGGAGTTTTACCTGAGTAAAGGCTGAGGTGTAACTGAGCAGAGATCTCAGGATTTGGCCCAAGGTTTTCATTTTCAGTGTGTTTCAATGGGAGCTCTATATGCCTTGGTTATTGGGTTTGCTATGGACTCTTTCACCCCTGGGTCACTGGTTCGGTATAATTCACTACTATCTGGCTTGTGTAGAAGTAACTGGTGGATCTCCCCCTAGGAGATCTCCATATCCCCAAATCTGCCAGTACAATTGGTATTAATTAGCATGCTCCCTGCCATTCTTAGCTAGTCATCTCTCACTCTTGCAAGTGGCCCTTCTGGGTCAGGATTGGGGCCCAGGGCACATGGGAGGTTGCGGTGCCATGCTGCAGTTTGTGAGTACAGAGAGGATTGGGTTGCGGTCAGGGAGGATTCAAACTCTGTTCAGAATGGTGCTCAAGACCACAGCGTTCATTGCCGAAAGGTGTGCCGGTTCCTGACTTGCTTTGTGTCGAGGGCCCCATTAAGGAATGGGCACAGCACCACACTGGCGGGGATGTTTCTTGGGCACCATCTCCCAGTAGATGTGTGAAGTCCTTTCCAGTATTTCTAGTTTGTTAAGGAGATGCTAAACTGTGATCTCACTATGGAGGCTCTGCCCTCCAATTATATGCATCGCACGTGTGATCTGCGGAACTGCACCAGGGTGGACACTAGCTTCCCAATTACTCCAGTTACAGCTGCTTGTTTTGCAGCATTAGATACTGTGAAGGCGATGGGAGTACGTGCACCGTACTACCCTGCCCCTTAGCCTGGTTTTGCAGACTAAGGTGCTTGGTGAGCTGTGGGCACGTAGCTACTTGATTCCAGTTCACCTTTGGCTCAGGAGTGGATGCCGGCTGATGCGTAGAGTTGTGGCAAAGGAGGAGGGCTGTGATGAGTCAGGCCAAGTCTGCCCACCTGGAACCTCTGACTTCCCAGCTCTGGTTTCAGAATAGCAAAGCTGGTTGCATAGCGGTACTAATAATGGGAGCGCCGATTGGGTCACAGTCCTTTTCTCTCTGACCTCGCCCTGCTCCTCCTTCCCCTGTGTGGGTGTGGCTTTCAGCCCACTGCCTAACTCTGGAAGGTTCTGTTTACATTGCAAATGCTGCTGCTATCTGGCCACCTCACCTGATATGACTAAAGCTCTGTTTTGTGGCATAGACAGGGCCCGGCCCTGTTTTTAAAATCCTTGGGCTTGTTCCTTGACACTGTTGCGTTTGTAGTGTAGACAGGACCTACCTCTTCTAGCTGCAAGGAGCCTCCAAAGCTTACCCCACAGAGCCCTCTACAGCCTCTCCTTTAACATTTCCCTGTAACTCCTGTGGCCTGGCAGCACCCTCAGGTACCGCAGGGCCAGCTCCTCCCTTCTTCCCCGGGATTATTTCTTACCTCCATACCTAACAGTGGCCAGATGATCAGCATGCCCGTAAAGGAAGGGAAGTGGGGCCTATTACATGGCTTCTGGAACCGAGTGAACGATATAGAATGGGAACGAACGGAAAACAGCGGAGGGCAGGCAAAGGCCTCCAAGATCAAGGCTCGGCCCTGTAAGGTGACATCGTGCTGCTGCGGAAGTGAAGGGCCTTTAATTTTGTGGTGCGCGGCCTTGATCCCCACAGAGAGCATCTTCATCCCTATCGCAGAGTGTCTCTTGCCAGCTAAAGTCAGGCGCTGCCGCCACTCCCTTTGTTTCTCACTCTTTGTGCAGCCTGCACCTGGGGCTTGTGTGCGGCGGCGTCTCCTAGTCAGATTCCCCTCTCCTCGTGTTTATAAAAGGCAAGGAGGCTGCGCAATAGTTAAAAGCTACTTGATTTCCTAAATTGCTTCTTATAAAACGAACAGCACGTCTGCCAGGCTCGTCTCCCCATGATTACGGCTAATTACGATCGAACCGACACCTCCTAGCCCTCGTCATGCCGCTTTAATTGTCCGTTATTCATCTGCAGGCTGTCCAGGGTGGCAAAGCACTTGGCAGCCCAGCGACCGAGGCCTCAGCTAATTGTGAGGCCTCGGGGATTAGGGCAGGTGATTACACACTTCATGGTGTAATTACATAAGCATCGCTTGGCTGCTGCCCCGGCACTGAGCCGAAGGTCACGCGCTGCGTTACCTGAGATTAATTGGAGCTGCCACTGAAGCGCGAGGCGCTGGCGGAGCGGTTATACGATTAGCATTAACATTTCAACAGCGACGGATCGATCTGTGGCTCTCCTCCAGACACAGCGAGCTGTGCAATTAGTTTAGAGGAGAGTTGGGGGGGCTGGGGGTGGGGGAGGAGAGACAGACAGAAAAGGAGGAGGGAGGGAAAGGGCAAGAGACACAGACAAAAAGAGTGAGGGGAGAAAAAGACAAGACAGGCGGGGAGGCAAAGACAGATGGAAATGGGTGGAGGCAGGGAGAGGGAAGTCTGATTTAGGGAAATATTTCAATCCATCCACTGTTTTGGGTCCGCATGTGGGTCTCAACAATGGTGCTGGCTGATGGAGGGATAGAGCCGTTTCAGGGAGATCTAGGGAGAGGAGAAGGAGACACTCCCCCCCTTCCCCTGCTGTTGGAACAGTTTTGGAAATCAGGCGAAGCACAAAAAATGGACCTCAACGTTAGCTGTACGAACCAGAGTTATAGCTCATCCCCAGTAGTGTGGGGGCAGGGAAGCAGCACAGTGCTTGACTTTGCCTCTAGATGCCCCGGTGAAGGTAATAATGTTCTAAGTGGCCATCAAAGGGAATTAAGAGATGCGCAGCCGGAAACCAGAGATTTGCTTGCAGGCTTCCCAAGCAGATTTGACTAATGGAAGAGACCTTGGCTCCTACTTGCTTCCTGAGGGCTTTACCTGGCTTGCTCTCTGGTTGTCTCTCCCTCCCCCAACCTTCCACTTCGGTTACTATTAGCTGGAGTCAGGGCTAACGCCAGTGTGCTGTATTGTTGTCCTGCATCATGTTCAGGCATGGGACCCCACCCTGGCTCTGCCCGGGCACCTCTCCGCTCACCAGCAACACCCCCTGCTATGCCAACCCTCTCTCCAGCTCTGCCAACACTCACCTGTTCAACACTCACCTGCAGCAGGCCCCATCAGATCTCTGCCAGTGCACCTCGCCCCCGACCTGCAGCAGCCCCTTGTCTCCAGAGAAGAGGCTGCCAGTCGTACCAAGCAGGGCAGTGGTTGGATAACCATTAGGGTCCTCACTGAGACCCTCACCCCCAAAACTATCAAATATCTTTTGACTTGTAGTCAAGTTTTAACCGAGGTTTGCTGAGGTGAAAGACTATTGCTATCTGGTGCTGTCCTGCGCACCCCTTGCCCAGCCAACTCCCAGCGTACGTCCCAACAGAGCCAAATCTCTGGGAGTGGGAAGCTGGTGGGATCTGTTTCATTTCCCTGCGTACAGATTTGTATTGTCGGCTCCTCTTTTATCCCCTTCGTTTTTTTCTTTATCAAGTTTTGCAGATAAAGATCAAAATTCAACCCAAAAGCTACCAGCGCGGATAGTCTCCAGCGTCTCTATTCGCGCCATGGGTCAGTTCTGGGAATGAGTGAGAGAGCAGCGGGTGTGTGGGTAACAATGGAGCCAGTGCTGGGAGTTGCTGTGTCCACCTCCTCCCCACCTTTGACACCCGGATACTGTGAGCTGCTGTGACCTCCCCCACCAAACGTTCATTCACATCAGGCCCTGTGAGACCCTGAGTGTCTGCGCTTGGCTCCGTGTGGGTACTAGCCCCATGAACAATAATCACACTCAGCTCAGTGGGGAGAGAGGGCTCACGTCCCCTGTGAGATTGGGGCGGATGGTGCTGGTGGCTGCTCAATGGGAAAGGAATGAGCAGCTCCTGGCCTGTCCCTCCTCAGCTCTGCTTTGTTTTAATTCACCAAATGTTGTGTTTTCTTCACTCTGTGGTCGTCACAAAGCAGGAGCCTCTATGGGGCCAGAACAGCTGGCTGGGAAACCCATGGTCAATGGGAATATCAGAAGCTTTTGGAGGAGCAGGGCAGGAGAGGGAATGGCAGACCCAACTGTCTGTCTTAAGTGCAGCATGTGCACACCCACGTGCTGGTGTGAGCACCCGGGTCCAGCCAGCAGGAGTCTAACGGCGAACTCCTTTGTCTCAAGGCAAGCACAATTTTTGAGCTATCTGTGTAGCATCCTGGAGAGCATTCCCTCTAGGTCGCTCACACTGCAAGCGTGGGCCTGCTGCTTGGCTGCATCTGTCTCTAGGGGGATCGATCTCTGATCTCTCTCTCTGCCCTTAACTCAGGCACAGCTCCCATTGGCTTCAGGGACAGTTTTTGCTTAGGTAAGAACTGAGCAGAGACTTTGGGCTACAGCCCATTCTGAAATGTAATGTCCTCAGGGCTTTTACAAACCAGTCAGACACAGCTTCCGTCCCAAAGACCTTATAGCCCAGCTCAGGCACGTTCAAACAAGGGAAGGGGGTGCAATTGTTGTGAGTGTGAGTGTGTGTGTGTGAGAGAGAGAGAGAACACACTGTGCATGAGACAGCTGGTGCATTATGGAGTTGCAGGCTGCTGAGCGTGAGGATTCAGGTTCTAATGGTGACAGTTTGCTGGCAGACCAGCCTTAGAAAGAGGCTGAGCTCGAGGCTGTCCTTTAACATGCAGGTGTATTTGTACAGGTGTGCCCCAGCTGTGCTTGTAGCGGGGTGTGGGTGTGTGTATATGTCAGAGAACACAGTACAGCGTGCTGGCGCGCCCACCGAGACATTGATCTCCTTGCTGAGTGAAGCTCACGCTCGGATTGCCGCGATCAGCACCGGGCAGTGCTAAATCTCTAAATTTCTTCCATTTTCTTTAGGGACATGTCCCACCCACCGCCTCTGCTGTCACCCCAGAATGCCCCCCACATTGCGCTAGGGCCTCACTTGAGACCTCCCTTTCTGGGGGTGCCTTCAGCTTTGTGCCAGACGCCAGGTGAGTACATGGGTGATGGTCCATGTGGCATATGGGAGGAGAGGGCTGTGTTGTCACTTGTTGCCACAGCCTTGACTTGGAGCATCTGAGAGTTGTCCCACCCCAGTGGATGCACTGCCGTCTCCTGTGGCTCCCGAATGCACCTCATGTGGCTGTTCAGCTCCACTGGCCCATATAGAGGGGAGCAGGCAATGCCATCTCCCTGGTCCCTTTGGTGTGTCTAGCCCCACAGCAGTGCTTGCAGAGAGCAAGGCCTGCACTTGGCCTGCCTGACAGAGGGATGAGACAGGCTCCTTGCACCAGGCAGCCGCAGTGTGGTGTGCCTATTGCATTGTGCAGCCTGAATGAGGCGGAACAGCAGGAATGGAGTCGACTACGAAGTCACCCTGTGGGAGCGTTACGGGAAACCTTTTGGCATAGCTAGGGTCTTGTGAGCCGCAGGAAATCACATCTGTTTTGCTCACTGGGATTACAGCGAGGACAGTTTCCCCCAGATTGGAGAGGGAGCAGTTCTGTCGCCCCTCACTGCACAGCTGGCCGCGCAGCAAGTGAGTGCTGCCCTGTATAACCCTGTGTCTATCATGCTGTCCCCTGCCCACAGGTTACGGGTTTCTGCAGCCAGCACAAGCAGAGATGTTTGCACGGCAGCAGGAGATGCTGCGGAAACAGAACCTTGCCAGGTATGGAGCACCGCCCCAGAGGAGCTCCCTGCATGTGAGCCTGCCTGTCCTTTGGGCTAGATTTCTGTCCCCTTTTGGCCTGTCTTCCTGGCCCCAGCCAGAATAGAGTGTGACCTTGGTGCTATATGGGCAGCTGGGGGAAGGAAGCCCTCCCTCTCCAGGGCAGCTACTGCATAGGCAGCTACAGTGCGAGCTTTCCCCACCCAGAGAGCCTAGTTCCGTCCTCATGCCCATCCAGTCCTTGGCCTCTCTGCTGAGACTACCATTATGCAGGTGATTTTTCTGACTGGAACCCTTTGGATGTAACCTGAGACCACCAGACTCATTACACTTGGGCTTCTAAGGGGTGAGAAGGTGAGAGCTTTTGGTGCTGCCTGCTGGGTTTGAACCCATGACGTAGGGATGAAAGGCTCTGTATCCCGTTACCTGCACCTTTCAACCAGCCAGCCCTGCTGCTAGGAACTTGCCAAGGAGCCTGGTTCGCACAGGGGGTGGCAGTGGTGGATGGAATCCGGATTCCTTGCCTTGGATTGTGCAGCAGAAATAGTGCAATGTCAGAGGGAAATTAATTGAAACAATATAAGGGCATGAAAACCACCCGCACACCAAACTCAGCCTTAGGCCTTTGAGTGCCAAAGCTGCAGCTGCTAGTGCATGAGGAGTTGACCTTCAAACCCTACTAATTTTTCTCTCCCTCTTTAGGCTTGAGATGTCGGCCGAGATCATCCGCCAGAAGGAACTGGAGAATCTCCATCGACAGAGGCTACTGGCCGGCGACCCACTGAGCCTGCACCCGGCCTTACCCCAGGACCACCCGGCCTTGCGGAATATGCACGACATCCCCGAGGGGCACCCTCTGAGGGACGAACTCTCACGGAGGAACGCCATGCTGGTGCTCCGGCACAACAACACGCCGCTGCTGTCGCTCAACCATGGGGTCCCCAGCGCCACCCCGCCCAAGGAGCAGGGCCGGCGGGGGAGCCGGAAATCAATGCACCACCGGGCTGAGCCTCCAGGTCTGCATGAGGCCAAGGAGCTGGCCGAGCCCCGGGCACGGGATGGTGTGCCCGACTGCAACGATGAGGAGATGAAAGACTCAGAGAGTGATGCTGAAGTGAGCGACGAGAAGCCGGAGAGCCTGAAAGCTGAGAGCAGCAGCTCAGTCAGTGAACTCAAAGAGTGCAAAGAGACAAGCAAGGTCTATGAGGGGGCCAAGGAGCTGAGCGAAGTGGTTTCTGGCCAGAATGCCCCTTGCAGCTCCTCAAGCACTGAGTCGCCCAGCCACCTGCTTGGCCCAGGCATCAGTAAAAATGAGGTGAAATACCTCCCTCCGGCCTCCATCCCACCACCTCAGCCACTGCCCTTTGGATTCCCTTATACAATGAGCCCTTATTTCCACGCAGGTAGGTGAGAGCCTCATAACTAAGGGGGGAACTGGCATAGCAGGGGGCCTTGGCAGAGTATCGATTTTACAGGATGTTAAGAATGGGGCTGATAGTCTATTCGTGGTGCATCTGTCACTGTGAGATTTGAGCATCTAGAGTTAAAACAAACAAAAAAATGAATGTCAAGGATCCAGCTTGAAACAAAATAACTCAGAGGTCATAAAGAGATTACTAATTAATCCAGAGATGGTACCAGGCTGGGGTGAGCCACAAACACGTGAGAAGGGAAAAGGGCACATACTAGACCCAAGTAGACATGGACCTTGGATGGCACAGGAAGAATGTGAGAACAGCCATACTGGGTCAGACTAAAGGTCCATCTAGCCCAGTATCCTGTCTTCCAACAGTGGCCAATGCCAGATGCCCCAGAGGGAATGAACAGAACAGGTAATCATCAGGTGATCCATCTCCTGTCGCCCACTCCCAGCTCCTGGCAAACAGAGCATGGAGACACCATCCCTGTCCATCCTGGCTAATAGCCACTGATGGACCTGTCCTCCATGAATTTATCTAGTTCTTTTTTTAACCCTGTTATGGTCTTGGCCTTCACAACATCCTCTGGCAAAGAGTTCCACAGGTTGACTGTGCATTGTATGAAGAAATACTTCCTTTTGTTTGTTTTAAACCTGCTGCCTGTTATTTTCATTGGGTGACCCCTAGTTCTTGTGTTATGAGAAGGAGTAAATAACACTTCCTTTTCTACTTTCTCTACAGCAGTCATGATTTTATAGACCTCAATCATATCTCCCCTTAGCTTTTCCATGCTGAAAAGTCCCAGTCTTATTAATCTCTCCTCATACGGAAGCTGTTCCATACCCCTAATCATTTTTGTTGCCCTTTTCTGAACCTTTTCCAATTCCAATATAGCTGAGATTCAAAGTGTGAGAACATAAATGTGACTGAAGGTGAATTCTTGCCCCCTTGGGTGTGTAAGTGTGCCTGGCTGGAAGCTGTGGGCTGAGCATTTGACTGGGTATTGGCAAAGCTAATGATACAGTGGTAGGAAAAATGCCATGCTGTGTTGACCTGTATGGATAAGCATGACGTCCTCACAGAGCAAAGGGGATAGTCTGCATGGAGTTGGCTGGACCTTGTGTGGGAGCCTCGGTTCAAGACAGACATTGATAAATTGGAGAGGGCTTCAGGGAAGGGCAGCAAAGATGATTAAGGGCTTGGAGGGATTGACCTGTGAGAGAAAAGGCTGGAAGAATTAAGTATATATAGCTGGGCTAAAAGATAACCAGGCTTGTGGAGAGGTGGGATCCAGTAGCCACCTCTCAGTATTTGAAGGAGGTGCAAGGATTGTCTGGGGCATAGGCGCCAACTTTTCCCGGCTCCGGTGGATGCTCGAGCTCCTCCCTCCCCGACTCCACCCCTGCCACGCCCCTCCTGCCCCCATTCCAACCCCTTCCCCAAAGTCCCCACCCCCTTCTTGCCCCTATTGGACTCCTTCCCCAGCTCCTCCCCTGAGCGCGCCGCGTTCCCACTCCTTCCCAGCGCTTGCCGCGAGAAACAGCTGGGAAGGAGAGGGGCAAAGCGGGACGCAGCGCGCTCAGAGGAGGAGGTGGAGGCAGAGATGAACTGAGGTGAGAGGGGCGGGGCGAGGAGCTGCCAGTGGGTGCAGAGCACCCACCAATTTTTCCCCGTGGGTGCTGCAGTCCCGGAGCACCCACGGAGTCAGCACCTGTGGTCTGGGATACTCGCAGGAGACATGCCCAAACGTAACAGGACAGAGATGAGCAAGGGAAAGCTTTTTAGAGTGAGCAGCTGAAAAATAGACTCGTGAGACAATCTCCCAGGGCACTGCAAAGCTCATTGCTAGAGTTACAGCTAGACATACTGCTCAGGAATGTTCTGCAGGAAGCAGTCCTCTCTGGCAGCTGGTGGGGGACAGCCTGGAGTATCTGCTAGTTCTTTGCCATTTCTACATTCCCTGTATTTCCATAGTTTGAGAGGGAAATGCAGAATTAAGGCTGGAGCTCCCTCCATCCCATTGTGCCTGGGGCATCTCTGGATGCCAGGCAGCATTACCTCTGGCATATGGATCCATACCTCTGGGACATAGATTCAGGAGGTCCCCAAACAGTGATTCCACTTCCTTGGCCAACCTCTTGCCCTGGAAAGTCATGTGTTGTCACCTGACTGTGTTCCCATGGCAACCCCCGTATATCTCAGAGAAATCTCTGATGTTTTAACTTTAAGTTTCAGCGATGGAACTCAACGGAGCAGGGGCTATTGATTTACCCCAGCTCTCTGCAGATAGAAGGAGCATGTCAGGACAAAGCGGAAGGGTATGCATATAGGGATGGGGGTGTGTATTGATACTCAGGTCATCATCCCACCAAGAGGCATCGGAGTGGATGACTCCCCCCTCCCACTACCACTCAGTCATATGTCCTCCGTCAGGAACATCAGCTTTGTCCACAGCAAGAAACAGCAGCTACTCTGTGGTTATTGTCAGGTGCTCAGCTGACCCCTTTCCCGGCAGAGAGGGAGATGGGTTTGGTGAACTCTTGCTCCCATGACCTTCCGATGCCTTTCCAAAGGAGAGGAGCTGGTTGTTTGGAATCCAACCGATCTGTCCCCCCAACAGCAAGGTTTAAGGAAGGACAGCAGGGTCACGCACGTGTGATAGAGCCATCACTGAGGTGACTGCCAGCCTGCGGGAAATCTGAGGTGACAGCCTCTCTCTGTCCCATGCATGGCTTTTAAAATGGGCTCTGCATCCTGCTCCATGTGGAGGGAGGTGTGCACCACTCAGGGACACCACCGACTCACTGATGCAACCTGAAGACCCGTGAGTAAAGGACATCCCAATGCGAAGTGGGACTTGAACTCAGATTCCCAGCCTGAGCCAGCGTACCAGCCCTGCTAGCTCAACACAGAACCAAAGAGAGATGCATGATCTAATGCCTTAGCTGAGCAGTTAGCAGGAACTTACTAGATGCTGTGTCCTGTGATAGTACAGGGGGACAGGCCTTCTCCTTTATAAATCAATGAATTGGGCAGGATGAGTGCGGCTGCCCTTCACACGTGGGCCATTCGGAACCACGGTCAAGCCAGAAGAAGGAAGCAATTTCTCTGGGACAAGCAGATGGCCAGCATGATAAATATTCCTGGTGCTTGCAACAGAGGCTTCCTTCTGGGAGCCTCCCCCTCACAGTCATTTAAAGGGGGAAACACACGGTTCTGTGCTCTGGCCACCCCATGTGCGACCCTACAGAGCAGGGTATGTGTGGATTGCAGGCGGGAGTCCACCTCCATGAAACTATCAGAAACTAGAATGTGTCCTGTATTATTATTACTTATGATCAGGGCCTCGTTTAAACTGACCCCTCCAGTTTTGGGGACCATCGCCGTGTTTATTCCATGAGGGCTCTCTTGCTTTAAGCTAGCACCCCATGTATTATTATGAAAGTTGTGATTGTTATTCAGGGCCGCCCAGAGGATTCAGGGGGCCTGGGGTCTTTGGTGGTGGTGGGCCCCCGCCGCCGAATTGCTGCCGAAGACCCGGAGCAGAAGAAGCTTTGGGGGCTGGGGCCCCATGAGAATTTTCCAGGGCCCCCGGAGCAAGTGAAGGACCCTGCTCCTGGGGTCCCGAAAAACTCTTGTGGGGGCCCCTGCAGGGCCTGGGGCAAATTGCCCACTCCCCCCCCACCCCCCCAGCGGCCCTGTTGTTATTGCATCAGTGGCCGCAGCTGAGATCAGGACCCAATTGTGCTTGGCACTGGTCAGACACATAGGCCATGTCTCTCTGAAGAGTTAGCGCATGACAGGCTGGGGAGTAAATCTACAACCCTCTAGTATGCCACTCTCTACCTGGCCCCATGGACCCTGTACTAAAATATCTGTAGTGCAGAAACAGCTGTAGGAACTTTTAGTGCACGGTAGCAGGGTCCACGTGGTGACTGTGTGTGTGGCAGGTGCTGTGCTGTAGATTGCCGCACAGTAAATGGCTATATAGACAAGCCCATGGGAAGAGTCTATGCACGTAGGCGAGACAGATCACGGGTAGGAGGGCAAACTGAGGCCCCAGGCCACACTGCAGGTCAGCAGGGGAGTGGGGAATAGAACTCATGTCTCCAGAGCCCCTGTGCAGTGTCCTGGACTGTGCTCTCTCTCACACGTCCTTATGCTACAGGAGTTTTGGGGTGCTTTGATTAACCCAAGTCCAAGTAGCGCTACCACAGATTGCCCAACAAATGGCCAGCCTTGGCCCCAGGAGGAGTTTGTGCCTGAGGACAGAAAAACAGACGTTCTCTTAACTCTGTCCTGTCCATGGGCTGCTCTTGCAGCTCACAGGGGCCTGATGGTATGCTGGACACCCTGGTGAGGAGAAACAGACCCTGTCCCAAGGAGCTGACAATCTAAAGAGGCTTGTAGCATGACAGATCCCAGAGGATGGGGGAGAAGGGAAAAGAGCTGGTTGGAGTCTCAGACAGCCCAGCCAGGTTTCCAGAACAGGGAGGGCTCCTCTCATGCTTTGGAGGCAGAGAACTGGTTTCTGTCCCCGGTGACAAAAATATTGACGAGGCAGCCAGAGTTTGGTCGATTCCCTGAGCCGCCTCCTGGGAATCTGGCGGCTGCCGGATGACCTCATCTCTTCAAGGTTTCAGCGGAGTTGTGTTTTCGTCTTCCCCCCTTTCCGCTGGAAAAGGTGAAGGATGGAGTGTGCGGGAGGCTAAAATCCTTTTATTGATCCACAGTCTGGAGAGCAATTAACGTGAGCCTTTCAGTGCTGCTCCATGACCAGAACCCGCAATGGTGTGTGCATGTAGGGGGGTGGGGGAATGGGAGAGCGATAACAAGACTGATTAAAGCCATCTGTGTGTTGGCTTCTGGGCCTGTTCTGAGCTTGGGGCTGGTGGAGGAGGGAGATTTGCTGCTGATGCTCTTGGCCTGATCAGACGTCTGTGCAGAAAACAGGGCCTGGCTGTTGGGACTGAGGCCCTGTTGGCAGTGAGGAGAGGATAGATCCTGCTCTAGCTAGCCGACAGGCCTGCTGTCTGGACTTATACTTGTCCTAGTGATAATGCCCAGGTCATGCCCAGTGACACCAATATCCGTGTTTATTTCCCTCCTCTCAGGGTGCAGTGCTGGGGACTGAGGGCCTGTATTGTCTCCAGAATAGGTACAGCATGGGCACCTCCACTGCCCTATCAGCCCTTGTGCCTCAGCCGTGCCCCGTGGAGACTCCTCTTTCTGGAAGGGGTGGGTAGTTCAGTCTCCAGGGCCCTTGGCCTTTCTACCACAGCTGCCAGAATATGTGTTTGGGGGGTGGGGGGGATTATTTAATACCAGTTGGCAGGGGGGTGTTTTTATGTGGGCGCCTGTCCACAAGACCCTGGCCTGGGATGATCGTTTTCGCCCCCCTCCAAGCTGGGGCCCCATCTGGTGACATGCTCTGTAATCCGTTATCAGTCCCGTGGATCTTTATTCGTCACTCAGTGAGAGAAGAGCCTGGCTGGGGACAGATGCTGCTGTGTCCCCACTGTCCAGCAGTGTCCAGCGATGTACCATTACCATCTGAGGGAGCTTGCATGTATCGAGCCCAGTGACTCCTGGACAATGTGCAGAGTGGGGGATGATTGAATAGGTTGCTTCCAGGTCCTCTGTTTCCAAGGTGCTGAGCACCCAAATCTCTAGTAGAAATCCATGAAGCTCTGGGTGTTTGCCACCTCCGCAGAGCAGGTTCTCTGGGGGAAGTTAAGGCCCCGTTGAAATCAGCGGGAGTTTTGATACTGGCTTCAGTGGGGCCAAGATTTCAGCATCTGTCTCTTAACTTCTGTGCTATAGAAACTGCTAGTAGGCTGGAGCCCAGTGTGCTGGTCTTTCCCGTTTTTCAAGAACGCTTCCACCCGTCAGCCGGAATGTTATCCTGGTATAGATGGGGAGGGGAGGCAGACCCTTGGAGACAGGGCTTTGGCGATACTAGCTTTCTCTGTGTGTGGATTGGTGGACAATATTACTTGTTGCCCCAGGCAGGGCTGCACTTGCCCTGACTCCTGGAGACAGCAGGCTGACTGTGCGCATGGCTGTGGGCCTGGAGGGATACAAAAATGGGTGGGGAGAGGGCTCCCTGGCAAGACTGACCTTTGGCTCAGCTCTGTTAGTGACATTAGCAAGGCTGCAAATAGAGCTGATGGGCTCAGCGCATCTCCCCAATTCTACCCCAGGAATTGTAGGATCGCTGGCAGGCACCTGGGGAAGGGATTTCCTCAAGGGTTACACCAAGACTCGCTAGCCCTGTCCCCTGACATTAGCCCTTCCACTTGCAAAGAGAGTTGAACGTGACTCTATCTGCATAATCTCTGGTAAGGATCTGGAGACAGCCTGTGCCAGGCAGGTACACCCAGCCTCTGTGGAGTCTCGGGCAGTGCCTGAGGCCGGGGCAGGCAGGCTAGCTGACTGGAGGCTTCATTCCCAAGTCCTTGGCTTGCCTTTGGAATAAGGAAGTACCTAATTTTAAAGCCGTTGGCTGTTAACAGTCAGACCCCCTCGGAGACCCTTGCTCCTTGCAGATGGAGGCGTCTGGCCCATGTGTCGGCTGTGCCTGGAATAACTGAGTTCAGTTTCACTTCGTCTATTTACTGAGCAGCAGCCGCTTTTCCAAAAAAGGAGGGAAACAATCAGCCGTCCCAGTGTCTCGCTAGCTTCAGTGTAAACAGCTGGGAGTTTGGGTTCCAGAGCAGGGGACAAACCACAAATGAAAATGGTGATGTAACCAAAGGGAGCTCGTCTGTCTGTCCATCTGTCTTATAGTTGGGAGGGAAGGGAAAATGCTGCTTCTCCAGTGATGTCCCAGACCCCTTTGGGGCCTCCCCCCGAGTCTCTCTGCAGCTTGGGAAAGCTGGTAGTTTCCATGGAAGCGTTTATAAGGGGGATGATAGTTCAGTGAAGCCCAAGCTGTTGCTGACTGGGAGGACAAGGGGTAAAGTGGATCAGGGGGTTCAGTCCAGAGCATGTGGCAGAGAGGCCAGGTTCTATCTCTGGCTTTTTCACATCGCCGGAGGGGCCCACTGAACTTTTGAAGGCCTCAGGACAGCATGTCATGGTGCCACTGGACCTGCTGCAGAATGTAACAGACAGAGGACCCTGCTCCAGAGGATACAGCTTGCAATTCTTGCCCTTGCTGTGAAAGAGAGATTGCAGCGAGGGACAGGGCCGAGGATAGGAGCTGGGGTTTAGGTTCTGATCCCCACTCAAGGGTCATGGAGGAGAAGCTGAGGATCTGGGCTGTAAGCTCTCTGGGGCAGGGACTGTCTGTTTGCTCTGTATTTGTACAGCCCCTAGTATAATGGAGTCCTGGATCATTACTGGGGCCCCTAGGTGCTGCAGTCATACAAATAATAATAAAATGGGCTATAAGGAGCAAAGTGCTGGGGATTCCAGTCCTCCATGTGGCTGGAGGATGGGACAGGGGATACTCAACCCCACTCACGGGTGTGGAGGATGAACCGTCTCATCCCCCCACTCCACACCTCTTCAAAGGGGTTAGGAGGGAGACAGACAATTCCTGCCCCCTTTTCAAGTGGATAGATGTGGCTGAGGACGATACCCAGCACCAGATGGTCCAGAGGACGCTCTGAAACCTCCACAACAGATAATTACAACATGTCACTTCCAGTTATTGGTTGGCTCATGTCCTGAAGCATGAGAGTTGATATGAGAGTTTTGCCCTCTCCAGTGTGACTGTGGATGTTCTGATTCTTGTAAATATCCAGTCCTTTTAAGCATTCTCCTGAACTCTTGGCCTCAGTGGTCGGGTAGGCAGTGAGTTCCACAGGTGAATAAGGCATTTTCCAAACGAGTATTTTCTGTGATCAGTGGTAAATACGTGGGTGGTCCCCTTGCTCCTCTGTTGTGATACAGCAGAAGCTGGAGTTGCCTGGCTGGTTTCTGTCCATCGTTTTTCATTGTCCAGACCTCTGCCCTGTTCCTCTCTAGGCTCTAATCCAGCTCTCTCCTTCCACGTTTGTCCCATGCTGTCGGGCGCTGGGAAGCAGGGACAGCTCAGCTCTCCCCTTCTGGGGTTGGAGCGCTCTCTCTGTCGCCTTCCGGCCCTGCTGACAGGGCTGGGCCTTGAACTGCTTTTGCGTTTCAGAGGATTGACCTGTCTGCGTGAACTGCACCATGCTCTCCTCAGAGCTCCAGTGAGATTATTTGGGGTCACCTCCCCACCCACCTAGACCCTGCCCCAGCAGACAGACAGGGCCATATGCATTTAAACCACTGACATTTTGGGCTGTGGGGGATTTAAAACAAAGGTTTGTTCGTAAGGAAGGAGTGAAAATTCTCTCCTCCGCACCAGCTCCAGCCAAGCAGCAGGCCGCAGGGGCAAGGTGTCAGGCCTTGTTATCATTTGGAGCATGTAGTGGGGAGAAGGGCTGGAGGGAGGGAAACTCCCAGGGCAGCCGGAGTTTTTCCATTTTGCAGTGTGTGTGAAGAAACACGCCTTCGAGGGTTTCTCTCCCCCCTCCCTTTGCTGCAGCTGAAGAACATTACACACATGAAACACATTAGAGGGGATTTCCCCCCTCCCTCCTGCTGCCCCCCCCAACACCTTTTCCGAGCGAGGGACCTCCAGGAGACAGAAGCCTATGAATTGACCCTACCCAGCGTTTTAATTGACAGGCCATTAAAAATGGATGTGCGGCTAGAGAACTATTCCGATTGCAGGCCTGTTGCTGTCCGTGTGGGATTTAATGATTTATGTTTCCTTCTCCTCCCCATCTCCCCCGGCCCCAAACAATCCAGGCGCCATGGGAGGTCTGTTCTTGGATGGGGAGGAGAGCCCTGCGCTGGAAGACATCAGCAAATGGACAGTGGAGGACGTCTGTAACTTTGTGGGCAGTTTGTCTGGCTGTGCCGAGTACACTCAGGTAAATTCACAGCAGCTTGGGAAACGTTTGACGGGGTTGCAAGGGGGAGGAAGAGAACGCGCTCTCCCACCCCCAACTCCTGCAATCAATCAGAACAAATGTGGTGGAATATTTAAAAGAGCCCTGTAGGGCCGGTCAACCGTCTGGCTTTCCTGTTTTCCTACCAGATTGGTCAACCGTCTGGCTTTCCTGTTTTCCTACCAGATTAGGGCTTAACCGCCCGGCTGCCAAGATGCCCCCAGGGCATGGAAGGGTGTGCATGTGGCTAGCAGTGTGGGAGGGGGGAGGTAGAGGGTTTCTGCTGCTGCTGGGTGGATTACAGCTAGCAACTCCCCGCCTTGGGAGAGATGTGTGTGGAAGTCTGTGGTGCCCCACAACCAACCCAAACACAATGCTGGCTTTGTGCCGGGCTGTCCTGGGGAGCCAAGCTTTGGGCGTGTTATCATGAGGGACTCTGTACCGGGTCTGAGTGCCGTTCAGAAGTGCCTTTTCTCAGGGAGCACCAGGAGCTGGAAGCCTGCGGCATCTTCACCAAAAGGCAGCACCTGGTTGGCCTGATGGGTTCTCTCTGGTGCCCATCAATAGCCTCGCCACCCTTGAGCAAGGTCAACCAGGTGCCCAGGTAAAAAGCCACTGGTACCTTGCACCAGGGCGGTCCGTGGAACAGCTGGGCCAGCTTTTCGCCTCCAGAGTGCTGGTCACAGTCTCATCTTAACGCTTGGCAGCATTGAACAATCTCTGCTCCGGTGGTGGGGAGCGCTCCGAGGGAGAGCTCTGGGAGAAGGGGAGGAAGCTGTGAGAGACCCCCCCACACTAAATTAATTGCCACGCAGAGTTGTTTTTGTTTTTAAAGCCCTTTGCAGCAGGAGCAGTGCATCCATCAGTGCTGCAGTGTTCATAAAGCTGCTCAGTGTGAGGCTGCTAGGTGGGACACGAAAAACAACCCTGCTTTTTGGCTCCCACGGCTGCTGAAATCCATTATAAATACCCCATTGAGAGCCTGCACTAACGGCAAACGCACAGATTAATGAGCTGTCTGAGACAGTCCTTTAAAGAGGGCAGGGTGTGCTCAAGAGAGGGACAGGGACAGGGATTGGGGGAGGGGATGAGAACTAAGGTTTAGCTCGGGAGAATCCAGTTCCTCCTGGGACAGACGCACCTAGACCGGGAACACCAGGGAGATCCAGGCACTACAATGCAGCCCCTAAGGGGAATTGGGAGAGAGGACAACAAGGGAATCGAGCTTAACAAAGACAGCCCCCTTGACACACACACAGTGAGAGGGCAAGTCGGGGGAATCCAGCCGACTGGAGCCTGTGGGGAAGCTCCCACTTGGAAACGATCCTCTTTGTCCACTTGCTTCTGAGCTGGCTGAACACTGCTTTTCAAAAGCTCCCTCCCTTCCCAGCCAGCTCCTGGAGCATCAGGCAGCATCGCTGCCTCTTCATGAGCCATTCAGGCCAACACCCACTGAGCTGAGCGGCTGCTCAGAGTGTTAACGGCCCAGCAAGTGACCTTTCCTGAGCGATCCCCAGCCAGTGTGAGAAAGCCAAGGCCCGGCTTAGCGTCACTGCCAGGAGCAGGCCTTGGGAGAGCAGCTCAGACGCCTGGCGTGGGTTTCAGGGCCTGAACAGGCAGCTCCTTTCATTCTACGCTGCACGTTTTCACAGATGAAAGATCTCCTTAAAGATCCTCCCCAAGGGGAGGGGGAAGCTGGGAGCTGGGCTTTGCCGTTCATTATGATGGCCGGGAAGCAATGCCTCCCTTCCTGCTCGCGGGGGTGGCTGGTTGATGTGCTCTCAATGCAGAGTCTGTCCTTCTTTGCCCCCTAACCATGGTGTTAATCTCATCCTGACAAGCTTCATTAAAACCACCTGCAGGACTGGTGTTTCCTCCGAGCGTGCAGCTGTGCCTGCGAGAGCGCACGTCTGACAGAGATGGGGGGCCCGTGAGTGTGTGAGAGAAGGGAGGGGCTAGAACCCAGAGGGGGGCTTGAGAGAGCAGGAGAAGTTTTTTGGGGGAGGGGAAGGAGAAAAGGAAGAGGGTAGATTTGAGTGGCTGGAGGGTGTGTGAGAGAGACAGGTTTTCATGTCTGGCCTTCGGGGAGGGAAGGGCCTGGGGCGTGGGTGTAGAATAAGGCAAGGAATGCATGGGGTGGGGTGGGATCAGGAGACTGTGTATTAGTGAGGCAGGAAAGGGGGTAGGTTTCAGGGTGTGTGGGGGGGGGATGTTAAACCAGCCCAGATCGGGGGTAACTCACTGGTGACAGTGGAATTCCTCTGGATTTACACCCCTGTAACAGAGCACAGGGCCACCCCACCACTGCACGTGTTGAGGCAGGTAGGAAAAGTGGAGAAATCCTGACCACACACACCTCGCCAAAGAGTCGGCCATTTACACCTCCCAATGCTCCCTGCGCCCCTAGGGACAGAAAATCCAGAGCTGATTGCTGTGCTGGCTTAGCAGACCTGGGCACTGTCAAGTAATGGGGCCCATTGTGAACAACCCTGGCATGGCAGGGGGCATTGGCACACACGGAGTTAAACGGATGAGGCTTTTGTCGTTCATTGTGGTTGTGTGTTTAATAGGTTTTTTCTGTGTGAAAAATGCAGTGTGCAGGGGTGCTGCAGAGCTATCTGTGTTCTCTCCTCCCAAACCACAGCTGCTGGGGAGGTCTGGCCCCGGCCCGCAGCGCGCTGCCGCCAGGAAGCCCGGCAAGAGCTTGGCGGTTACGCTGTGCGTTCAGGAACACATTTCAAAGATGCACAAAAGTAACGTAATTGAAAACAAAATCAGCCTTCCCACTCCCAGTCTCCATCAACATCCATCTTTGTGTTGTCCCCCCCCTCCCCGCCCCCGTAAAGTGAGGCCTCCCAGTGTGCTCAGGTTAGGTCTTGGGGGAGTAGAGAGCTGAGTGAGGGAGCCTTTTGGCTCCTGGCCATGTTGGCTCTGTAGGAAGGAAAGAAATCGTCTATTAAGTTTCTCTAGGTCAAAGAGCAGAAACACATGCTGCAGTCATCAAGAGCAGTTTTGCTGGTGGAGTCCAGCAGTAAATGACCTTGCACCGGCTCAGCTGCCTCGGCGTCAGCAGCCACTGCTGCTCTCCAAGGGGATGGCTCTGCGATGCAATCCGCAGCTGGAAAAGAAGCCGTTAGAGCCTTCCCTCCCTTGGCTGTGCTGTAATAACAATGCTATGCAAAACAGCTCTGGGGCGAGTGGGAGTGGAGTCAGCTCTTAGCTAGGGCTGCGGCCCCAAGACAGTTCACCCAGGCGCGAGGCCAGCGCGCGCCCTGACGTGGAGAAACCCGCGTGGAGCAAAGGTGTGGCTCAGTAAGGAGGAGAAACTCGACATGTGCCCGATCGAACCCAGGTTCCGCCATTGAACGGAAATGGCTCGGCAGCAAATGAGAAGCATGACGGAGCAGTGGAGCTGCAAGCACTGAGCCAGCATTAATGGAACAGAGCTGCTGGCAGGGAGATTGGTACAATTATATCCCCACTTTAGAGATGGCAAAGAGAAGCACAGGGGAGGTGGGGGTCTTGTCTGGGGCAGGGCTGGGCTAGAACCCAGGCATCCTGACTCCCTGACCTGGACTTTTACCACAGGCCCTGTTAGATGACAAGCTGCTGCTTGAGTCCATCGGTCACTGTGGTGGGGGCAGAGCAAACTCTTCACTTTGGTTTTTTTCACCATTCCATTTTTTCCACCCTTTTCCTTGGGAAGGGTGTTTAGGGATTTGTGTATGTCTATAACAGAGGGGGAGGGGTGGATTTGTGTGCATGTATAATAGTGGCGTGTGTGTGATATAGATTATCTATACATCTATATGAGAAAAGTCCAGGATTGTCCCTCCGAAGCCTAGAATGTCTTTTGAGCCAGTGTGGAGCAAAGGAAACAGCTACAGCCCTGGCCGAGAGCTCGTTTTGTTTAGAGTGTCACCCCCTTCAATCATCACTGGGATCACAGCCTGTTACAATCCAGTTTTTAAGTTCTCAGCCATTTGGGGCTTTTTTACACACACGATTTTCTGAATTACACCTGGGCAACAGCACAGGCTTCAGCTCCTAGTCACTGTAACTAGATAAGTTCATGGAGGATAGGTCCATCGATGGCTGTTAGCCCGGACGGTGTCCCTAGCCTCTGTTTGCCAGGACCTGGGAGTGGGTGGTGGGATGGATCCCTTGCTGATGACCTGCTCTGTTCATTCCCTCTGGGGCACCTGGCACTGGCCGCTGTTGGGAGACAGGATACTGTGCCGTTCTTGAGTTCTGACTGTATAAGTTATAACGTCGCTTCGGGTATTCTAATGGGGGTGGAGAGTGTTGGAGAAACCCACTACACTACGTGGCAGTCACTAGTTAGCTGGCTGTTCAAAGGGGCAGGTCGTTTTGCATCGTTACTGCTGCCTGTCTCAGCTGGGAGGTAGCGCTCATTTGCCTGGCACAAAACCCTGCCCTGCTCAGTGCAGCATGAGGGGGTGCATAGATTGTATCTAATGAATGTAAAGTGGATGTTAGCAGGGATAAAAAGGCAGGACAAAGTGTGAGTGGTGTCATTAAGTTATGGTTTGTATGGGGAACACACTGCCTAGCCATTTGTCTGTCTGGCACACAAGCAGTGTTTAGGGCCTAGGTTTTGCTTAAATCAATCCTGAACAGGTTAGTTCCCGGCAGTGGAGATTTCTGAGAAAAACGTCTTTGATCAGGAAATCAAATGTATAAGGATATTGCAGAGGATGACCTGAGCCTTTTTAGATTATTTGAAGCCCTCTTTTGAGTGGTGGGAGAGGACACAGTCGTTATGTGCAGGGGGCCTACAGGCCCTGGAGAGACTTTTGCAAAGAATCGTGAGGACAATGTGTGGGATCCGGAGGAGCAACCACATTGTGGTATATGCCACCACTATGGACATGGCCGGAGACTCTCCGAACATGCTCCATACCAGGGCAGCGACAGCTGGCAATAACTTTGTGTTGCTGCAGCACTGGGCTGGACTTGAACTGAGGCCACAGGGTTAAGGCAGTTTATACCAGTGTGGTTACAGCATGTAGCTAAAGCCAGGGCATGCCCCATCCCAGGCCTTGAGCAGGACTTTCCTTGCAGCTGCTTCTTGTGGCCACCAGTGAAACACGCTGCACCTTCATGCCGGGCAATGCATGTACCTGGGAAGCCGAGCTTCGGTGGTGAAGTTCCCCTGCTTTGGGGAATAGTGTCGGAGCCCTGTAGTCTCTTTGGGGCAGGAACCTTCCCTTTGTTCTGGGTTTGTACAGCACCTAGCACACCTGGCTCAAGACTAATGCTCTGAGGAGCTACTGCACAACAAATATCTAATGATAATAACTAGGTTCCTCAGCTTCCCTGCTGTGGCCTCCCGTGCTGCTAGCTCGAGGCATGTGTAAGCATGGAGGTGTGCTTTGGTTGTCTGCAGGTATTCAGGGAACAGGCTATCGATGGCGAGACGCTGCCTCTCCTGACCGAAGAGCACTTACTGAGCAACATGGGGCTCAAACTGGGACCAGCTCTGAAGATCAGGTCACAGGTAAGAACACCACTTCAGCGGTGGTGTAAATGGGAGCAAGTCAAAGCTGCACATCCCCCACCCTCCACGCTCTCTTATAATATGGGGTGAAGGCCAAAATGAAGGGAGCTGTCTAGTGGTTGATCTGCAGCACCAGGAGCTGGGTTCACCGCTCTGCATGCTGTGATCGATCGTCAGCCATTCAGGCAGAGAGGTTAACCCGCCCCCTTGGTGCGAGCAGGATTACTTCACTAGCGTGTGAGCGCCCTGAGGGAAGTGTCGCCAGCACTGTTTGTCAGCACAGCTGTATTACCATGCGAACAGAAGGCTCGTTCCCAAATGCACTGTAGACACACACCCTTGGAGGCAGGGAGGGCTGAATCAGGCCTCTGGTTTGTATTAAAGAAGGTGGGGCAGAGCCTACTGTGCCCCCACCGGAGGCAGTGATCACTCACTCTCCCCTCCCCCTCGCTTTGGCTGACAGGTCCTAACCCCCCCTGCTCTGAATGCCAATGACAGACTCAGAGGGAGAGGCCAGATTGATGATAATTAGCCAGCACTTTCCTGGGCTTTAGAGCCATTTGTTCCTGTTCGGGTCAGTGTGTCTGAACTGGCCAACAAAATTCATCTAATAAACACAAATGCTATAGGGTCTAGTATAAAAACACTGGTTCTTGGTTTTTTTGAAGGGAAGTAAAATGTAGTTCATGAAGGCACCTGCAGTAACGTTAAAAGGGAAAGAAACATTTCTAACCGGTAGCTGTAGAACAAAATGCCCACAGCCCTAGCCATATGCACATACGTAGCCGTAGTGTTGTGTATCCATGTAAAATGTTACGCGAATGGGTGTTTAAATTCCAGTACCGTAATGATAATATATAAACCAGTTATATAAATTCTATAAATGTATAATGTACATACAGCCGTACAGTACTGTCTTATATGCACATGATGTACATGTGTATATATGTGTATACAGAAATTTTACATACAAATGCATGTTAAATAATCATGATACAGGGACACACACGCGGGTTTAGTTTCCCTTACCCACACGCTAGACATTTGTTGTATTATGTTAAAAGAAGAAGGGTAACGTTATTACTTTCCCTGCAGCCCTTACTGTTTACGAGGGGTCTAATAAAAAGGTTCTGTGGGCAATTGTTCCCTGTGGATCAATTCGCTGGGAAATAAAACTCTTACGTTTCTTAAAAACAGAGCGCGCCAACTCACTCCCAGTTTAGATTTTTTGTGGTGGTGGATGAGATGTGCTTTTAAGCCCTGCCTCAAAAATGTGGGGGGGAGGCAAGCCCCCATTTCGCTAACAGACCCCCCCCCCGTTGTTTGGGTTAAATACAAGCCTGTGTTTTTAAATGCAGAACAGCTGTGTAGGTGCTGCACTTGGGCCCTGGTTGGGAGGTGAGAACTGCTGCAGGGGAGGGTTCTGTATGGATGGGGGAGTGCAGCCTTTTAAAGTCCATCTCCCTCGCGCCCTTCCCCCTCCACCCCAATGCAAATCTAGGCATCCAGGGCCTCAGCACCTCCCCAAGCCACATCATAGAGCACATGCCAGGATGCTGCTTTGCCTTGGTGTAGCTCCCAGGCTGTTTTCAAGCTGGCCTGGCGAATGTAGTTAGTGTTTTCCACAGCAAATGGGACTGTGAGGCAGAGGAAATGGTAGCAGATCTTTCCACACATCCTTACTGCAGTCTGCAAGGTCCTGCTTGCCTTGCTCGCCTCTGGTTCCTCCCTCCCCCCTGCCTCAAAAAAAAGCTTACTATGCAGCCAGCTGCTCCCCTGGGTGGAGTTCAAGGAGTTTAGCAAGCAGCTGGTGTGACTTCCCAGGAAAGGGAGGGAAGTCCCAGCTCCCTGATCTAGCAAGACTAGGGCCAGCACTGCGTGTATATGCGCCTACCGCCAAGGGGCTGCATGCAGGGGCGGCTCTAGGGATTTTGCCGCCCCAAGCACAGCAGGCAGGCTGCCTCCGCAGGCAAGCCGCCACAGGCAGCCTCCCTGCCGCCCTCACGGCGCTGGCTGAGCACCCCCACGGTTTGCTGCCCCAAGTATGTGCTTGGCATGCTGGAGCCTGGAGCCGCCCCGGCTGCATGCACCACACCTCGGTTCAGAACCGCTGCTGCTTTAGCATAGCCTGGCCAGAGAATAAACGGCACAGTTCAGAGTGCTCCTCTCTTTTCCCTGCCTAGGGGCCACTCTTCTTTCTGGGGCACTGGGGAATTACTGCCCGCAGGAGGCGCTAGAGCCAAGGGCCTGAGCGTGTGCGCTGTAAAGATGAGCAAGTGAGATGGACTTTAGGCAATGCACTGCCATTAATGCTCCTGCCTCTGCATTGGCCTTTCTGCTGAGTGGGGCATGCTGGGCTCAGATGTGGCACAGGGTCTGCTGCCATGTTCCTGCAGTGGCGGACTGGGGCTGTGAAATACACAGAGCAGGGAAGGGGGTGGGGGGCACTGAGCTCCCACAGGTCTGACAAACTAGTCTTGTTTGAGAGCAGTGATGTGTGACTGTTACACCACGCTCACAGGAGGGGCTGGGGCTGTTTGGGGTCACAAACACTTGCCTTCCTCTCTGGGCTCAGGCAGGGCTTTTGTGTGGTTCAGTGCAACACACCAACCACCAGCCCAAAAAGCTCACAAACCCACGGTAGAGAGAAGGGAAGTGCCAGGGGAAAGGTGCTGCTGGGGCCAGGGAGATGAGCCAACAGCCGCTGCTGCACAACAGCTGAAATTCAACAAAACATGCACCCAGGTCCCTTGTGTAAAATATTAATCAATGTTTGCCCACCCGCTACGTCCAGGGACCGTGAGCCATAGCGGACGGTCTCCCCAGGGCTAATTTCCCATGGGCTTGCTCTGGTGTGGTTTTATGCCGCAGTTCCTGGGCTTGTATTGTCAATCGCTCCTTGTCACACAGCCACGCGCAGGTGGCCATGCAGCAGCTTGGGCCAGAGCACGCAACAGGCTGCAGCTGCAAGGCTCCCTGCTGGGTTGTTCCCCCCCCCCAATGCTTTGGGTCTATGACCCATGCACAAGTTCAGCGTACGGTGCTTCCTACCTCAGCTGCCTGGTAAGCTATTTTCTCCGGTTTGTTTTAGGTGGCCAAGCGAGTTGGCAGGGTTCTCTACATGGCAAGTTTCCCCATGGCATTCCCGCTGCAGCCGCCGGGCTTACGGCCTCCAGACCGAGACCTGGCGCCTGCTGAGCTCCGCCCATCCTCTACAGGCAGCGTATCCTCCCCGTACAGCAGCAGCCTGCTGCCCGCTAGCCGCATCTCACCAAAGCAGGAAAATGGAAACTCCTCATTAATGGCTGGAATCAACGACACCCCGAAACCTCCCTCGTAACTGCACAGCCGCTTAACTCCCTCCAGTACTAAGACATGGTGTGACAAACTCAACGTAACGAGAGATGAGGGGACCCTCTCGCCTCGCCGGAGGGTCGAGGAAAGAGGGAACTAAGGCTGTGTGCGCGCATTCACTTTTGTTTTGGTTTGTTTTTTTTAAAAACCCACAAGAAGAAAAGATCAAAGAAGGGAAAAAAAAATCCAAAGATTTACTGAAAGCAATTCAAGGGGGGAAAACAACAATCTGGCCGTGCTCCCTCGTTCCTGCTTGCCCAAACGCGAGGGAGAGCAGTGGGCAGAGATGGGAACGCTCGTCTGTCTGCCTTCGCGGGAGCGCGGCTTTGGAGACCTGCTGGGGGGACCCTGCCCACCAAGGCAGAGAGCCCCGAACTGTGAGCAAACCAACCCCCCACCCCCAGAACTGTACTCAGCTCCTTGTTCAGGTGTCTATGCATCTCTAGCTTTTAGAACAATACCAAAGACAGACAAAAGGCAAGTTCCGGTCCATGTTTACTTCGGTGCGGATGGTACGGCAGAGGCGGCTTTGGCGCTGCCCCAGGCCAGGGGTGCTGCCCCTTGAGTGTCGCACAGAGACGACAGACTATGGCAGCGTCTCCTCAGCCCCAGCCCCTTCAGGACTTTTTATTTTAGGATAACTTTCTTTTGAAGAAAGCAAACAATAGCAGAAGGGGTGTGGTGGGGAGGGGGAGGGGCTCCTGGCACCTCCTAGCCGCCCGCCCCCTCCTCTGTGTACAGCAAACGCATTCATATTGTTTTTTGGTTGTGGAGGGGTTATTTTCTTTTAAAGCCTTGTTACAGAGGTGGATGGAGTTGCACATTCTGGGCTGCTAAGGCCTACGAGACAGGTACCTGTGCATGCCCATAGGAGGTAGGGAGGTCAGGCAAACCGGAAGGGAGAGTTTTCACTACTGTGAAGACGATGGTAACTCCTGGGGGTGACCTCTTGTGACTTGTACGGTTGTGAACAACAATCACACATGGTACTTTGCGCTCTCTCTCTCTTTGTTTAAATGTTGCACGTGCTACCGTTTTTCTTATAAAAATAGCTTGGTGGTACATTAGCTTCTTTATCTTGTAAAAAACAATTGTCATTATTCATCCCGTCACAATAAATGCTTTCCAGCAATCAGTTTAAATAAAAAAAATCACACAGGGTCCTTGCTTTCCCCCTTTGAATGTCTGCTCAGTGCCCAGATGCTAGACCAGTTCTCTCTAGGGGCAGGGGCAGGAGCTAGGGCATGTTTTGCTTCACCAGCCACAGCTGCTGCAAGACAGACTTTGGCACAGAGGAGGGATGGGTGGGAGCACACCCAATAGCAGGGGTACAATCCTATGGCACCTGCAGAGGGGAGGCTGGGGCCCCACTTTCCCCACATTCTTTCATTTTAACTTTTCTGCAGCTGGAAAAACAAGCATGTGAAAAGCCCCCAACCTGCTGGCCTTTATTCTGGGCTTGCATGAAGGTGGAGGGGAAAATGACGTCCATTTCTCCCACCAGTTTTTCACAACTCACTCAATCTCATCAGCTGTTCCCAACCTAAACCCTGCCCCAGGGAAGCAACCTTAGAATCGGTTCATTCCATTTCTCAACCTGACTTCATTGTGATGCTCACAATCAGCAGCACCATGCCATGGCTAGAGCACAGGGACCCACAAGGGCTGGTTTCTAGCCCTGCCTGAGGCACGTCACAGCCTTGCTGTGGAAGAGTTCGCAAAGAGCGCCTCAGATGTACAATAGGAACGTACCATCGCTGGGACCCTCGCACTGGGTGGCTACTGCGTGACAAACACTCCTGAGGGTGAACAGAGCAGCAGGGGCCTCGTTTTCATCAACCCTGTGCACCCACAAACACCCCTGAATGCCATGGAAGCAGCCAGTGCCCTGCCCCTGCCGTCGTGGAACCCTCTTCTGCTCAGGTACTATTCGAAACGTTTATAAAAATAGCCCCACTCCTTCAAACCGCAGAGATGTGACGTGGTCCAAATGCCACGTCCTGGCGTCACACTTAGCATCGCAACACATTTTCCTATCAAATCTGCCTGCTTGCCAGCCATGCAAACTAAACATGGGGTCTGGCATTCAAGCTGGCATCTCCTCCTGCCCCCCGCTGAACCTCAGCCCCATGGAAGGAATCCCCCGAGGTTATTAACCATGGGAGGAGCTGAAGGATGCACCGGAGAGCCTGGAACTGGAACTTGGTTAACAGCAAGATGGTTGATGTGAGAGCCAGCCCAGTTTGCTAACTGAGACCTTGTGCTGGAGGGACAATATGAAAAACCCTCTCGTCACCCAGGTGAGCAGCACACGAGCCGCACTACTGGTACCACCATTTTCAATGGTGCCTACACAGCAGCACTTCCGGCTGCAGACAAGCAAGGGAGCTCTGGGAGAAGCAACCTTCCCTTGGTTGCCACGTCCCCCCCAGGCAAACTGACCCGGCAACCGGTGCACGCCCTTCATCTGCCAAGTCGGCATGACCATCCCTATTCACTCCCACAGCTCATGTGTGTGGACACGGCTCTGAACTGCTTTTAATGACAGTGGGAAAAGTTTCCAGGGACCAGGAAACTACAAAGACACACATGGCAAGCACCCTGTGGGCAGCGTTCCCAGCCCATGGGCAGGAGTCTGTCCCTCCAGGGACTGGTTTCTTTGGGCTGCAGCAGGCTGGCACTGAATCCTGCATTATTTAAGGCACTGGAGTTTAATGAGGGCTTTTTATTATTACCTTTACAGAGCAGTGTCACTGGTCCTGATGTGACCACACATTTCACTGTATTACCACTAATGTGACTCCGGTGGAAAAGGTCCAGGCAGCATCTCTGCTGCATCAGTGAGAAATTCTGTCCTGCTAGGGCTGCCCATCCCATGCTGCTCCTACCTCCTCCGGGGCTTCCCCTCAGCCAGTTCCCATCACGACCAGCTTTGATTGTCGGTGAGGGCACCAGCTCGCCCTCCTAGGCGCAGAGGGAGCGAGCCCAGATCATTTGCGGAGTCTTCAGTCACCGGCTAGGTTGTCGAAGTAATCATCATCAAGGTCCTCCACGATGTCCTCCTCCCCTTGGGCCAGCAGCTTGAGGTCGGCAGAGGACAGCCGCCTGGCATGGGCCGGATGCTTCAGGGTCCCCTCCGAGGTGGAGGGCCCCTCCTCACCTACCCCTGCGGGCAGAAAGAGCAGAGGTGTAAACCCCGTGCTGCTAGCAGGAGGGGGCGACCCATCGCTAATTAACGTGCAGCTCCCAGAGAGCGGCAGGGAGAGCCCTGCGGGGCTTCCGGAGCAGCGCCTGCTCCCATCCAGGCTGTGTGCGTGAGAAACGCAGTGTTCGAAGCAGGGAGGGAAGAGGGAGCCAAGCAGAGCTCCTAAGACCCTGAGCCCTCTCCTCCCAGTTCGCCTTAATCCAGCCGCTTTTCCCTCTACTGCTGATCTCATTTGGGGGTTGGAGCCACAGAGGCTCTGGACCCCAGCTGGAAAACTAACCCCAGGCTGAGCCCCAGGTCCCTGGGTAGTGCCTTCTCACGCCAGAACCTTGGGGGCCTGAAGCCTGGACTGCCTGACAGCAGGAGCTAACGCTAAAAACCAAAAACCAAAACCAAACCTGAGAGATAAAGCACAAGTGACCTCCTGGCCTCTCCCCACCCTCCGAGGGGGACAAACCTCAGTGGAAGCGATTGGCCCGTCACAGCCAGAAGCGCTGGGGGGGGGGGGGGCGGACTGCCGCCAGGAACCAGGCAGCTTTGGGAGAGACCGGCAAAGCAGGCACTGGAGCTTTCCTAAATTGCCCTTTGCTGCTCCTTTGCACGCAGCTCAGCTGAGGCCAGAACACAACCCTGCAGCGGGAGCCGGACCCGCCCGTGCGCTGTGCTCTGGGAGACAGGACCGCAGCGTGAGGATTTGTTTGGGGCTCAGCACCAGGCCAGCTCTGCTCCCGCAGCCTCAGGGGACGGGCCTCAAAGGCCTGGGGAAAGGTCCCGCTGGGACACACTAGTGCTCTACGTCAGTCAGCTGCCCCCCCCCCGCCAGCATTCCAGCCAGGTGGGGCCAGGGGAAAGAGCCCTTCTGGAGCAGACAGGAAAGTGCTCCCAGGCATCTTTGCCTTCGCAGCATTGTCCCGTCATGTATTTAATGCCCATCTAATCTGGGCACTGGCACTGGAGTGCGTGTGCCAAGCCTCAGCCATCTGCCATGCAGAATCAGATATGTTCTGGGCAATGCTCTGGCTTAGATGTCCCCTAGCTAGCACTGCAGCGGCTTCCTACCAGTGCCCGTAACACCTGGCTTTGGCCATGGCGGTTCTGGCTCTTCTGCCGCTCTGAGATGGTGCTCCAGCCCCCACGCTTACAGATGGCAACAATCCAGGCTAAGGTGCCATCAGGCGCGACAGGCCCGGCTTTGCTTTGCCAGCTGAGCAGCAGGTGTGACGTGGGTAACGCTGCCAGAAGAGAGACGCTGAGCATATGCCATGGGAGCAGAGAGACGTGGGGCCCTGGGCCTGAGCAAGACAAGCAACTGGCTGTGTCAGGTTCTAGCTGGCCCCTGGTGACCCAGCTCATGGTGGGCAGCTTGGGTCTCTTAGGTAGCACAGTTGGTATAAACTGCTGCTTATCCACTGGGGTCAGCCAGGGAGCAGGCCCTCTCGCCCCTCCGGGCACCAGCGGCTAACGGGAAAGCACAATCAGGACACAGGCAAGGAGCGATCACAGCATGGATGCAGCACTGGTCTGTGCACATGACCACCTCATCACTAACCGCTCCATGATCGCACCAGGCATCTCCGCTCCAACACCAACACCCCGGCAGCTTCGGCCAGCTGTGTTCCCCTCACGGAAGAGAACCGGTTGCTGGGGGTTAAGCATCACCACTGCTCTGTGCAGGTGAAGAGTTACGTGCTTGCTGCCTGGGTAGAGCCTGGAAACCAGGCCCTGGGGGGGTGGGGGGGGGGGGCGAGGCTGCGCAAAATTCCTTTGAGCCTCTCTGCAGGCGGCCCCTGAAAGGAGATGAAAGGGACCAGCAGCCTGTTCATCCCTCTGAAACCTCCAGCTCACGCTGCAGCCTGAGCCTGAACTGCAGGCGCGAGAGCCCTTCCCATGCCCCCGCCTGGAGCCGGGTGCCTTGCACACGGGGGCTCTTTGCCTTTCTCAGTGAGCTCCCAAAAACCAGGCTGGAGGATGGTCTTGAAACCTATAGACCCATCCACATTTCCCTTTCCTTGCCCCCCGCAATCAGCCTGGTCCCCCCCGGGCTGCTCACCGTCCGAGTCACTGGCTTCCTCTTCGTCGTCCTCGCTGCTCACGTCCGAAGCACTGGCCGGGCTCCCCACACATCCCTGCGCTTTCTTGGCCTTTGATTTTCCTGCAATTCATTTGGTTTTTTGGGTTACACACACATCCCTGCTGCGGTCCCTCGGGCAGTGGGAACCGGCAGGGAATCAGGGCCGTGTGCAACCTCCCTTGGGATGATGGGGCAGACAGGGAAGTGACAGGGACAGTACCAGAGCCACGTGCCCGCTGGCTAACGGCCAGGTGCTATGAGCGGCTGCACTGGAGAGGCCAACGCGAGGAAACTGAGTGCAGAGCTGCACAGACTCCCACACAGCTGCAAGGGGCAGGGAGTTCTGTCTGGGGCCAGGTGTGAGAGCCAAGGCCCAGGTCTGATTACTGGTAGGTATTCAGGTAGCGCACAGCTGCCCTGCCCGGCAGCTTCCAGGAGACAAGAGCTCCCCCCGGGGCTGGGGAGACAGGGAGGGACGCCCAGCAGGAAGAAATGGCCCTTACAGCGATGAACCAAAGGGAGAAAACTGGGAAGCACAAGGAGGTGATAAACCCTGAAACAGCGTCTGATCCCCTAGGCACTTGCAATCTGTGCGTCCCCGGGGGCGCCACCCCCTGCAAATGGGAAAAGCATCAGAGCCTAGTTCCTGGCATTGTCGTATAGCCCCCAACACCAGCCATCAACCTCCCACTAAACCCAGGGATTTAATGCCCCTCCAGCCCAGGCTGCCAGAGGAACTGTGTCTCCGTGTGCTGTGGGATGCCACCTGGCAATCCTGCCATGCACTGTTCTTCTGTCCATGCTCGCAACTCCCCAGCGCCAGCCGCTGACTTGTGCTACTCACTCAGCTGCATACAGAGACGTTGGTTGCGAGTGCTTCCCGCTGCCCCCTCCCCCTGAACCGAAACCGGGCTGCCTCTGGCCTCCATGCATCAGGCTTGCTGGGTACCGAGACAATCCGACTAATGGAGCTCAACCCTGCGTCCTGTCGCCAGGCAGCGCGCTCCCCCTGGGCGGCAGGCCAGGCAGAAGATGGATAGCCACGCTCCCCACCATACAAGATAATATTGATGGGCACCTGAGAAGCCTCTCTCTGCACACACAGGACTAGGCAGGAACAAAAGCTCACGCCCATTCATCACGGAGCGAGCGCAAAAGGAGCTGCCAGCGCTGGTTAGCGGCGCCGAGCACTGATCTGATAGAGACCAGAGGAGCCAGCTCAGCTCCTGAGCCCAGCTGTGCGCAGACCTGGCTACCAGCCTTTGATTGATTTCCTCACGTTTAGGCACTGGGCTCAGGGCAATCACCAAAAAACCCTCCCCTGCCGGCTCTTTGCAACAAAAGGATTTCAGCCACCTGCCGGGCTGCCTGCGCTCGACTCCTGTTAGCGAACATCTACCCTGGAGCTGGGAGCTCGAGGAGACAGACCTGTGCTACCTGCCCAGGTACATACCCCGGCTCTCAGCCAGGGCTGCTGGCCTCACTCGCCACCCCAGCTGCATTTCTACATCAAGTGCGCTAGCTCAGGTATGTCTGCCCGAGCCAGACCTTACAGCTCCAGCTCCATGGTAAACAGACCGTGCGAGTGACCTGTTTTACCACAGACGTCTGGCTCGAGCTCCCCCATTCCATGGCTCAAAACACCAACTTTTCAATCATTCCTGAGGGCAGGGGGGATCAGCACAGGGACGACCCAACTTGAATTCTGAGCTGGGTTATAACCTCACCACACAGCCCCCGCCAGGGGCAGCGCACAGCTCCCGGAGCAAGGCCCGAATCAAGCTTTGATCAGTCACCATCTGGTCCCTCTTGTGCCTTAGGGCACAGAAATAATCTGTGCCTGGCCTGGAGGTACAGACCGTGCATGGGGGGAGCAGTGGCCAGGAGGTGGAATCAAGGCTCAACCCAACTAGCCAGTCAGAAGGCCAATCCGCCGGTGAGGGGGAGTCCAGAGCCTCTTTGCCTTTGGGAAGCTGAACAGGGCAGCCAACAGCAGGCTAACCCTAAGCACCAGCATGGCGCCCGGATGCTGCATGCCGGCACAAAGCTTGCATAAAACAGAGGAGCAGCGATGCCTGCACTCTTCAGAGCCAGGAGCAATCTGCACACAATTCCTCCTCTGCCCCCCCCCCCCCCCCCCCCCCGCCTCCAGGAGTCCCTGCTGACTCCACTTGGAGATATTAGCCTGACTTTTAATTTAATACAATTTGGTCAAAAAGCGGGTGCTGTAAAGTCTGCATGAATCACTCTAATGATGAAGCTGTTACTGGTGCTGGGGGAGGGGGGCAGAGCTCAGACAGGACAGGAAATCCACCAGCGCTCCTGGGAACTTGCAGCCTTTCTGAAGAGTTGCCCGGCTTGGCTGCCAAACTAGCTGGTTGCAAAATGCATGTGGTTAAAGAAAAACCATCACCCGGCGAAGGCTGAACAAGGTTCCAAAGGGGCCTGGCTGTTCAGCTGGGTGAAGAAGACAGACAGTGTGTGAATAGTTAATACACCCCCAGTTTGGGAACAGATCTTCAGCCTCATGCTTCAAGCCCATCTCTAGCTATCAGAGATGAGAGTGAGACCTAACGTTGAGGGGGACGGGAGAGCAGATAACTCCCTACTGCAGGGCTCTTCCTCTGAAGCATCTGGTACTGGCCAGCGTCAGAGACAGGAGCCTGGACTAGCTGGACCATGGGTCTGATGCACTATGACAATTCTCACAGTCCTCTCACCTGGCGTCGCTGGGGCCCCTTCGTCCAGTGGAGCAGCTTAGCTCAAGGATTTGGTTCCTGGACATGACATGCAACAGGAGCACAGAGATACCCTTTCAGTCTACGTGCTGAGTTACACACACCCAAGGGCAATCTATTGCACCACTGAGCTCTGCCTCACACGAGAGATCATCTGCAAGATCCTTTAGTGCTGGGTCGACGTGAAACGAAGAATAAACACAGGGTGGAGGGGGGAAGCTGGCCTCAAACAAAGAAATTAAAGAAGATGTTCCACCCATTATCAAGGGATAAATCCCTCTGCAGCAGCTGGAGATAACTTTGCCTCCAACACACGTTTCTGATTAAGAGGCCAGAAATGCATTACACATAACTTCATTTTAAAACAAGTCCGTGTCTGTCTCCGTACACGTCACCTTTCCATAGCGCTCCCCCTCCCAGGATATCCAAAGCCCTCTCTGCACAGTGAACTCAGCCTTTTGAGCACTCTGGGAAGGCAGGGGAGCACTACTACTCCCGTTCTATACATGGGGAAACTGAGGCACAACAAAGGGCAGAGGCCCAATTTATGCTGTACCCATCGCCATGGTGCCAAGCCTCCTCCTTAGCCCATGCTGCTGTCAGGGAGACCAAAGAGCACTCAGCACCTTGCAGGACTGGACGAGAAGGGCCCGGCTTGCATCTGTCACTGACTTTGGATGCAGGTGGCCCTCAGGGAGATGCTCAAGGGCACATGGTAAGTGTTTGGAAGGGAGAGCTGGAGGACCCAGATGGCCAGAGATCACTTGGGTGGCTATACTGAACTAGACGTGTTCTCCCATGCACGTGGGCCACTCCCCAATGTGATAGCCAGACATGCCTGGGAAGAGGGAATTGCCAGAGCTAGGATTCCCTCCCATCACTCAGCAACCCAAACTCCCACCTTGGGTCTCACGCCCAGCGCCTGGAGAAGCGATCAGGCAAAGAGAGAGTGGGGTGGCTGGGAGGAGAAGTGACTGATGCATGAGTTGGAGGAATAAAATCCACATTTCTCAGCCTGCAACCCTGATGCAAATGCTTAGGCTGCCGCACAGGTGTGTGTATAGGGGGAGGACTCATACCTGTGCAGGAGACCAGCGCCAGGCAAACCTTGCAGTGGGATGTAAGCGGTGACACATGACGGCCACCATGGCGGCTGATACACTGGGGTTCAAACGGGGGACCTAGAAGCATACACCGCTCCAGCCGGAGCCACAGCTCTGTTGCTGCATCGCTACCAAACTAGTATGCCGTGCAGCCCCTCTCCACGGGGCTGTTTCACCCACCTAGATTACCGGCAGGCCCTTCGCAGGGCTCCCAGACATGCTTGCTAGCCCTGAATCTATTGCTTTCCCTGATCTGCCCCAAAACAGGGCCCCGGGGCCGGCTCCTTGTTGCCAGGGAGATGGGAGTGCCCCCTCCCCACACTCTGGAAATGCCGGCAGCTCTCCGAGGAAGGAGTTTATCAGACGCACAATTGCATTCTGCTTCCCTGTGCCCCTTCTTCCCTCACCTGCCCGCTCCCAGGGGCTTTACCAGGGACCAGGGATGGAGAGACTCAAACCCAATGAGTAGTGGGGGCTGGTTTTCTCACCCCCTTACACCATCCCAGAGACCTGGCATTAATAGAGGCCCCGATCCTGCGATTAGCTCCACTAGGGTGGGCTCTGCACCCACACAGGCCCCCAGGACCCCCAAAGGGGTCTGCCCGAGCAGCAGTCACTGCAGAATTGGGACCACCGCCTGTATCGGATACACAACATTCTTCTGGAACAGCGTCTCATCAAGCAAAGTCAAACCGAAAACCCAAGCAGAGAAAGAGATCGAAGCCAAGAGGAAGCAGGCAAACAGCTTCGAGGAGGACATTTCTGATAATCATCTCTTGTTATAATATAATCTATTCCCCCGCCTCTACCCAGCAACACTTGGGGTGACTAATTACCCAATAAAAGGAATAATCCCTCTTCCTACCCCCCATCCCAGACAACACACTGCCTATGGATTGCTTGGCTAATCCTGCATGCAGACGCACACGCCAGGAAATCTGCCAGCTCGAAGGGCCACGGTCACTCCTTTAACAAATGAAAACATCTGGACCACCCCACCCCCCCAACTGATGTAATATGCTTACGTGAGGGATAAACGAAGAAACCTGCTCAGGTTCATTAGAGGCATACCACCACCTAATGTGGACAGATTGCTCATTATGGCCCGGCCCGGAGAGAGAATGCAGCCACGCTCCCTTCTCACCATTAATTGCCTCATGACGAGGCAATCCAGCACCTCTCCCCGAGCCATTAATAATTTCCAGGAGCAACCGTCTTCCCTCCCAGAGAGCCGTCAGCTGGTAAATGAGAGGAATGTGGGCCACTGCGGCCCCCCCCCGCCCTAGACAGACAATCGATCAAATCCATGTGCCCCCTCCAGCCTCGCCCTCTGAAAACCAGTATGGTTCTGGGAGTGCTCAACCCACCCCCATTCCCTACCAGACCTTTCATGGCACCAAATGGCCCCTCTCCAGCCTGCCTTCCTCAGCAAGCACTGGTCCACCTAGCCCATGTAGCAGCCACCTTTCCTGCACCTCGGGCATTGTTCCAGCCCTGCAGAAGCTGGCAGGCAGTTGTACCACCACGGCTAAAACCAAAAGGGAGGCTCTTCCCTTTCACGCAGATGGTTTAACTGGTTAAAAACCAATACCAGAAGCTCCCTCTACCCCCCACCGCCCACCCCACCCCAAACATGCAGCTGTACCTGCTGCATGCACTGACGCTTGCCCGGCAACTTGCCTCACCAGGTTCAAATCAGGTATGAAGCAGAGAGATTTGCTGGTAGGGAAATCACAACAGAAGGAGTGTTCGGCGGTGGTGGTTTGATTTTATTCTGGGGGGGAGGTAGCCTAAACGAAGTCTGTTAGATTCCCAGGCAAACAAGTCAAAAATTTCACGTTTCCCTATGCAAAATCGACCACCAACTGATCTCAACGTGATTCAGCACCCAGGGCCATTCAACCTCCATCATCTTCCTCTGGGTCTTCCGTTGCAAAGAAGTCCAACTCCAGAGTGGAGACGAGCAAAAGTTGAACCTAATTTTACAGCCCCTGATTGACCTGACAGGAAGGGATGGGGGAGGGAGAATCATTAGGGTTGTGAAACTGAGGCACGGGGAAGGAGGATGGCAAACATTCACCGCGACACAGGTGTCGAGGGCGCTCAGCACCCTACATTCATGTCTCGTGTTTTATGCCTATAGTTAAGCGTAGGCACATACAGTCCCCTTCTCCAACACACAGGTACAGTCAGGTCTGTAATGTCTCGGATCTTACATAAAAATGGGGAAAAAAAGTTTGACCATATCAGCTGCAGAAAGTTGCTGAGTTCCACCATGCTCTGCTTGTAATCAACAGGGTTCCGGAACTGAGTGCTGATGGAAGCGAATTCCTGGCTAAAGACGAGACAAGACCAACCTTTGGGATTGGCTCTGGAGTATTTTCAGAGAGCTATTGTATCTTAATAGGCAAAAAGATAACACGCTGAACAATATCATATCCATACTATTCCACACACAACGCATGCTGCCATATTCATATGCAACACACAACACAAACCATATCCGTCCCCCTAAGTGACACTGAGAGAAACCCAAACAGGGTTTGATCAGATGCAGTATCCAAGAGTTATCACATTACAGACAGCACAATGCCATTTCAGTCTACTTAAATACGTCTCATCTCTCAGTTGCCCTGTATGTATCTAATTTGGGGGAAATGACTTTATACAGGAACACAAGAATAGACACACCCAACCAGACCACTGAGCTATCTGGGTCTGTATCTCTGCTCTGACAGTGGCCAGCATCAGATGCTTCACAGAAAGGAACATGAAACCCTGCAATGGACAATTTGGAGCAGCCTGGCCCACAGAGGATTTGCTTCCTGACCCATAGCAGCCCTGAAGCATAAGGGTAATTCTACTGTTTTCTTTAGCCTACTCATACCAATTGTGAATATTTTCCATGTACCACTGAAGTGTTTACATGTGGTTATATGTATTAGCATATGTACCACAGCATACAGCTTATATCTGGGGGGGGAGGGAGGAAGAGAGAGAGAGAGTATGTATGTGTGTGTGTGTGTGTGTGTGTGTGTGTGTGTGTGTGTGTGTGTGTGTGTGTGTGTGTGTGTGTGTGTGTGTGTGTGTATTTTACATGTACATATACACAACATTTTAAATAGTGTCCTCACCCCTTTAATCACAACAGACGTAGATACCATCTATGGGCACATTCTACATGATGGTAGCATCTAGGTACTTGTATCGTACGCTTCACCATGGCTACTCAACCCGTATCATCTTTATACACACACTTTGTACATACACTGTATACACACACACAATGGATATGGATGTGTATAATGTACGTGCCTATCGCGCGCGCGCACACAGAGCTGTGTACGGTTTATGCACAATACGTATTTACATTCTCGCGCTACAATTAATCATTTGCTATGGTAAGAAGTATTTTCGCAGAGGCAGCCAAGGGCGAGAACATGTGTTTACAGCAAAAACAATCAATTCCTCATTATTTTACGGCGGACCCTAAAGAAAATCACCAATAAGTGATGCAATTAAGCAACTACTGCACCTCCAATTCCTCCCTCCCCCAAACGCAGTTTGCTGGTCTATAGTACTTGCAAAGCCAGCAGAGAGAGCTCGTCCTGATATCTGGAAAGGTTTATCATTGTCCCTCAGTCTATAGGGATCTCCATGTAACCCTGCCTGGAACATACACACAGCGGCAGCTCTGTCTATCACTGTAACTAAAGAGACGCAACCTCCAAGACTCAGGGAGACCAGCAACATGAAAGAGAAGCAAAAGCAGCAGCGATCATAGAAAAAGGGTGCAGGACCCCCCCCCCTTTTTTTTTTTTTTAGTTTTAAATATAGCTCCGTTTCCCTGTTGACAGCCTGGGTTTTCACCCTGCTAAATGGAGACCTTGTGTGGATGCGCCACCATAACATCTGGAATCATATGGGCAAGTTCCTCTCTCCCTCTCCTTACTCTGCTTTCTATGGGCTGCAGGAGCCATGGCCCTCTAACACCCCGCTCCATAGACATGCTGCTTCTGCCCGCAAGGCACTCCCCATCCTGGATACTCTGGACCCTGCAGGAGCCCTTCCCTCTGTACGTACCTGCCACACATCTCCCCCCGCCCTCCATGTTATATAGTTGCCACTTCAGCCCACAGGGACCCACCAAATCTTGTTCTGCTCCATGTCACAGAAATCTCTCCCCTACAAAGAGCGCCCCCCACACTCCCCGCCGTCCTAGTCTGCACCCTCAATGTTGCTCTCCAGAATCTATTCATAAGGGGGAGCAACCCCCGCTCCTGTCTCCCCAGAGGGTGGGGCTACTTCCCAGAGATCCCCGGGGAGGATTCCAAGGACAACAGCTCCTGCATGTTCTGCTGCTGCTTCCACACCCGGGAGGGGAGGCCGGTTCCCACCTGGGAGCAGAGTGGTGCAGAGCCAAGCTGCACACACCAACCTGCTGACAGCTGCTTCGTGCAGCAGAGCCTGGACCAGGAAGCAGCAAATCCCTGACCCCTCCCCAATGCAGCTGGAGGAGGGGGCGCACCCCCAGGGTGGGGGCAAGAGGCAGTATATACCTCCCTGCCCCCCGTGCAGCTGGAGAAGAAGGGGGTGCAACCCCGGGGGGGTATATACTGCCTCTTCCCCCCCCCGGTGCCGCTGGAGAAGGGGGGGTGCACTGCCAGGGTGGGGGCAAGAGGCAGTATATAACATCCCCTCCTCAGTGCAGCTGGAGAAGAAGGGGGTGCACCCCTGGGGTGGGGGCAAGAGGCAGTATATCCCCTCCCCGGTGCAGCTGGAGAAGAAGGGGGTGCAGCCCCGGAGGGGGGGGGAAGAGGCAGTATATGACCTTCCCCCAGGTGCAGCTGGAGAAGAAGGGGGTGCACCCCTGGGGTGGGGGCAAGAGGCAGTATATCCCCTCCCCCGGTGCAGCTGGAGAAGAAGGGGCTGCACCCCCGGAGGGGGGGGGGGAAGAGGCAGTGTATAACCCTCCCCCAGGTGCAGCTGGAGAAGAAGGGGGTGCACCTCTGGGGTGGGGGCAGGAGATGGTACATAACCTCTCACGTGGGGAAAGGTGGTGGCACGTATTCTGGCTGCAGGACAGTGGGATTGCAGCCCCCTGCACCAAGACCAGAGCAGAGATTGGGGTGCACCCCCACAACCCTGCCAGCAGGTCAGCTTGTACTTTGATCCCCTGCAGCCGCCCCTCCAGGAGCCTAGGAGAAGAGGGAAGCTCAGGGCACTGGGTCCCTCCCCATTCCCAGCCATTTGGGGTTAGACGGCCTCCCCCTCAGGTGAGGGACCAGCAGAGCTCCTGCTATAAGCCAGGCCAGACACGCGGGAGGGGGAGGGCACAGCTTCCTTTCCCTGACCCCAATAAACCACACAGGGTTGCCAGAGAAAGGAACCGTACCCACCCTCCTAGCAGGACCGACTGCAGCCTGACGTTCTGACCATGCTTCCGCATGGCTGGGATCCCGCCGACCCTAACTCCCCAACAAGTCGTCCAGCTCCACTCCCCTCCTTCCTGGCATTTCAGGGGTGCGGAAGGCTGCCCCACCCACCACGGAGCCCAATTTCATGCCAGGCTCTGCACGGTGGCTGGCCCCGCACACTTGCCCGAAGCCTGGCAAACTTGCTCCCGTGTGTCTCAGTGCTGAGGCCCTGCCTAAACACAGTTATTCCTAAGGGAACACGCGAGCCAGAAGACAGAACGACTTCCATCCAGTACCACTGCGCTGGACCATGGGCATTTGGTGGGGTCAGGGTAGGGGAGAGCAAGCAATGGGGAATTGTATTTGGTGGGTTTTGGAGAGATTTGGGGGCTGTTTGTTCAGTTGCTGTTGTGACTGTTGGGAGGATTTTAACTGAAGTGCCCAGAGCAGTTTAGATGGGTGCTGCTTATCCTGTGATCAACTGACAAAGCCATGGAGACAGAGCGCCGCACCCTGCGGGGAACAGAGCCCAGGGAGATGTAACATCAGCTGCGCTGTGCACGCATGAACGCCTGGCAAAAACCTCGCTCTTCAGGGTCCACCTGCCTCCTGCACCCGCAGCTTTGGGGCAGGCAGGGGCCCCAATCCTGCAAACATTCATTTGCTTAATCCGGCTCAGGGACGCAATCCTACCAAGTGCAAGTCCAGGGCGTAAAGGTAAGCACCCCAAGGGAGCATGCTGCGCTGGGGCTCACCCCAGGACTGCCAGGTCATTAAGGAAGCAGTCGAAATAAGTGATTGCTGTCATCCAAGCAGCCACGTCCCCTCCTCTACCTCAGCCTAGAAATGGGGAACTATAAGACGATGCACAACATGGATTTTGTGGCTGTGCATGTGAAGTCATTCATTTGCTACGCTAATTAGCCACACTTCTCCTTTTGCAATTAATTGCTTTCTGATTACGAGGCCTGGGAATGAGAGCGAGAGGCTGGTATTTCACTATACTTTTCCCCTGCTACTTGCTGGACTAGATTGTCCTTTACTGTTCATTTTGCATCTTAAGCCTTCTTCAAAGCGAGTGAACTGTTTGCACTGGGACAGATCTCTTCAGTAACCTGCTCTCCTGTGCCCCAACCGCCCTGACATTTGTTAGACATGAGTTAACAAGCGAGGTAGTTAGTTAGTTGTAGTTAACCCCAGGAATCTTGCTGTTCTCCATGCTAACCTATTCCAGGGAGATTATAGTCACTGTAAACCCTAATGAGCACTTAACTACAGCAATAGTTAATTAAAAAAAAAAAAAGGTGGGGGAGAGAGGGGCTTTGAACAGCAGCTAATTAACAGAAAATTGCTAATTTCCTAGCTATTAACAGCTGATTTTCCACTGGCTGAACGCAGACTGGGATCTGTCTAGGCAAAACTGAATCACAAATGGAAAGAAGACCATGCTGTCAAAAGGGAAAGGGTTCCCATGCCAAACGCCTCGTCTCTGGCTAGGAATGGGAAGAATTTCTATTCTAGTCCAGCTCTTTGCATCGCACTAGCGAGCCACAGACATGCGGAGCCAGTTGCAGATGCTGCTATGGTCAATTAAGGAAATTAAAAGGGGGTGGGTGAGGAAGGTCTCTCTTCTGCTCACAGTACAACCAAGGGGACCACCAGATCAGATCAGACCCAAGGTCCATCTAGCCCAGTATCCTGTCTCTGACACTAACCAGCACCAGATACTTCAGAGAAAGGTGCAAGAACCCCACAGTTGGCCACTGCCGGGTAAAAGCTCCCCCCATAAAGTCTTGTCCTAATCCCTAATAGTTAAGAGGCTGGTTAAAACCCTGAAACACATGGTTTTATCTCCTCCCAATATTACTTCCTTAGCATTAGCTATAACCCTGGATGTTTTTGTTATTTATATAAATGACCAGTCTTGGCAAATTCTTGGCCTCAATGACATCCTGTGGCAATGAGTTCCGTAGTCTTATTATATGCTGTTTCAAAAGCCATTTCCTTATATCCGTTTTTAATTTGCTACTTTTCAGTTTCCTTGCTCTCCGGTTCTGAGACAGACATGAGCAATTAAGTCTGGGTTGAAATTTTCAAAGCACAAGGAATGAAAGATGTATGTTTAAATCACCTCGACCACTTTGAAAATCACACCCCAGGTGTATGCCAAGCCAGCAAGGTCGTGCTCCTCTCTGGCCAGCCAAAACCATAACTTGATATCAACCAGCCAATACAAACGTTAATGACGTTCTGCTTGTTAGCACAGAGTCTAATAAAAGGACGAGGCTGGTGCACGGCTGGTAAGATGTGGGGACAGTGCTGCTATTGGAAAGAGACAGGCCCTGCTCTGCGACTGTGGCCCAGACCGCTGGGGCATGTACACAAGCCCCAGTACTGCTGGGAACTTCTGCTGAGGGCGTTGGTTCACTTGCGGAGACTTTAAGGCAGGGATCACAACCTTTCAGAAGTGCTGTGCCAAGTCTTCATTTATTCACTCTGATTTAAGGTTTCACGTGCCAGTAATACATATTAACATTTTTAGAAGGTCTCTTTCTATAAGTCTATGATATATAACTAAACTATTGTTGTATGTAAAGTAAATAAGGGTTTTGAAAATGTTTAAGAAGCTTCATTTAAAATTAAATTAAAATGCAGAGCCCCCCAGACCGGCTTTAAGGGGAGTAAGTCGCTTCTTAGCCACTCTCGCTGCCACTTTGAGGGCACCTGCTCTTACCTCAGAAATAAAGAGCAGGGCAAAGCTGTGGCAGCAAGGAGGCAGCTAACACCCTCTCACTGCCTCCGCCAAGTGCTGCCATGCGGGAAGCTGGCAGTGTTTGCACTCCCCGGCGCGCAGCCGACCTCACGTTATGCAGGACTTGGTGCTTTTCCCTATCCCCCACCGCAGGCTGGGCCGGGAACTCTGGCTGACAGGCCAGACTTGCATTTGAGGGCCCTGGTGGATCTGCGCAGAGATTTCAGCCCGGGCAGCCACTACTGTTCATCTTCTGAGGGAGGATGACTGGTGTCTAAAGGGCTTTGAAACGTGTCAGTACAAAAGCTCATTTCACATTGCCAGCCTGCCATGGTCTATCAGGCTTCCCCCGTCACTCTCCACGAGGGGGTCAGTGCCGCTGGGCTTCACAGGCCCAACCATGCGTCCTATGCTCCTCTCCCAAGATATCCACCTCAGCCCCCACAGCTCTGCAGTGACGTCTGGCTCACTTTGGGTAGGGGCCTATGCTGATCTCAGAGCCATCTCCTCTACACTGTACCGCACAAAGCTTGGCATTCATCAGGATTTTCTGGTGAGCAGAGAAGCAGCCAGAGCAAAAGCAGGAGTGGTTGGTAGAGGTGGCCAGAACCAGGAGATGAAGGGATGGCCGTATAGTGTATATCTCCAATCATCAGAGACTGATATTGCCTCTTTCATGTGAGCATCTCAAAGCACTTGACAGAAATATCGAAAATAAGTCCCAGGGTTAAGTGACTTTTCCAATGATGCCGACATCACGCTGGTGGGAGAGTCAGGAACAGAACCCAGGAGTCCTGGACTCCCACTCCCTTGATTACACATATTATTGACCCTTTGGAAATGACTGAGACTTTCTCCTGAAGCATTCATGACAAGCCCCAGTCCAGTGTTGGGGAGAGCTGTAGGTGTCCCAGTATTCACCAGTTCTGGTGGTGCATTTGATTTTTCCTGTTCTTCTTTATTACAAAGGATCCCTGTAAAATCCCTTGCTTTAAATGTGTGGCTGATGTAGCAAAAGTTCTCTGAACTTTCCCTCCCACCCTTTTTATTAGGAACACCTGCAACGAAACCAGGATTTCATCAACTTCTGTGGCATAATTCCCCAGCAAATGTCAGAATTTACTCTGACACATCATAACCACTATCCCACGTGGGAGGTCAGAACTTTAAACGGGGGGCAAGAAAGGCGGCCAGGTGAGCTCCTGAACTAACAAAATTATCCTGTTTTGATGAAAATGCCCCTAGCAATAACAATCAGAAAACGCAAGACAAATACAAGACTCTAAAAGAAGAATTTGACAGTTTTCTGAGTTGTCCAGTGGAGTTTTTAAGCACGTTCTGTAGCGGACCCCTAGTGGTTAATTTGTGAATTATACCACTATTCTCTCCACAGACCAAAAATTTCTTGTCCCATCAAAGACCTCTGCAGTCCTTAAGTCATTAAAGAGGTGTCTAAAAAGATCCCAGGAACAGAAAGGGTGTTGGGTTTGGGAGGAGTTAACCCTTCTCTCAAAGACAGTCTGTTCTGGAAACCAGCAATTGCTGGGCCTATCTTTGGGTACTGACCTCACAGTCTGTACCATATTTATCCCAATGCTCCTGTGAGGTAGGCCACGCTAGTATTCTCATTGTACAGAAGGGATAGGGAGACAGAGGACCAGAGACCTGCGTTCGAGAGCTACCGCAGAACTCCTTACAGCAGTTGAATCTCAGCCATATCACAGGAACATTTGAGACAGTGGGCACTACCGTACAATGAGCGCCCCCTGCTGCTGGATTACCAGAGAGCCGCTGGCAAGGGTCAGCATCTGCAGCAAAAGGCAGGTGCTGGGGAACGGGGTGGAGGGTCAGGAAGGGAGATGAAGGTTAGTGAGGACTCCAGAATGAGCTTGAGAGAGGCGAAGCAAAAAGACATGGGGGCAAAATGAAAGGCTCTAAATGAGCTTTCCTATGCTGATTGAAAACCTGCAAAAGGAAACCCCAAACCGTTCTCTCTCCATGTCCCCAAGCCTGACGGGCCACACTCAGCTGTAATGCGGCTCCTCCAAGTCAGAGCTGCACCATCTTCCACCATGGATGAATCTGACCCCGCCTCTTTGCAATACACAATCAAACCTCTACCAGCCCCGTACCTTGCACGGAGAACCCACCGCTCTCCCAGTCGGAGTCACTGTCCAGCTCAAAGAGGTCCTTGAATTCTTTCTTGTCATCCTCCTTCCTGTCCTCCAGCCGCTTCCGTTTGATTTCTGGGAGGTTCAAGTCGTCGAGCTGGATGAGACAAAAACCAATGAAATCAGCGTTTGAAACCGTCTCTGCCTTCCAGCTGTGGTGCCGGGCCCACCGTGGTCTGCAGGTCAACGTCCAATGCGCAGCTTAAACCCCAAAACCACAACTTCACACTGCCGCTAAAATCCGCATTACCTGTCTGCGAAGGACTATTACACCTGCCGCCTGCGAACACGCCCAGGAACCAGCTCCAAAAGCAAATGACTGCACGCCAAGCAGTGCCACTCCAGTGACCCCATCATGGAACAACTGCTGGCAGTGGTCCCTCTGCAGGAAATGGCCCATTGCAGCTTTCCAGGCAAGAAAAGCTATTCACGTGATTCCTTGCACGCCCCACCCCCAATTCAAAAAGTGTAGCCCTGGCGACTAGCCAGCCTTATGGTTCATGTCAGATGTTCCTAAAGTCTCATGCTTCAGGGCTTTGGACAATTATGTGCAGTGGTCAGGAAGGGAGTCTCCCCCTCCTCTATGGTTTTTGGGCAGAGGGGTGGAGGTTGTCTCCTTCCTCTGTACCATCAGAGATGGCAACAGCTGGAGATGGGACACGGGACGGGGTGGGGAAGTGCTCTGAGGTGGCACGGAGCATCCTCTCTCTCGGGTGCTTGGCTGGCTGGTTCTTGCTCACATGCTCAGGGTCTAACTGATTGCTTCCTGACCCCACATACAGCAATTTCCCGGTCAGATTGGCAGTGACCATAGGGGTTTTTCACCTCTCTCTGCAGCATGTGGGTCACTTGCCAGGATTATCTGGGTCTATCCTGCCACTGCAGGGGCCTCGGGCACTGGTGCCCCTCAGCTCCTCCTATTCACTGTGTGGGTCACACAATGGTCTAGTCTCCTGCGGGCTGTCATACCTTGGTCTCATTCTGGGTGCCAGGTTTAGTGTGTGGAGGCAAGGGGGGAGGCGGGGGGGCCTGTGACGGAGATGTGGTCCCTTCTGCCCTTCAATTCTAACTCTGTGCACACCAAATCGCACCTGCTCTCCGAACACCAGCTGCCCTGCTGGGGCCCGGCCACACACCTCCTGGGGAATCACTCACGCTCAATAGCCTGCTGGGAATAATTCTCCCAGCTCCCACCTTCCAGGCCTCCCCCGAGGTGCTCATCTCTGGGCAGAACCACTTCAGCATCTCCACAAGAACTAACAGGTTAGGAGAGGCAGTGAAGCACTCTCCAGATACAAAAGCAGCTTCAGCAGAAAGAGAGAGAGAGAGAGAGAGGCACATCTCATCCAAAAGCCAATTCCAGCTCGTTGGCTTCACTGCTGTGGACCCCAGCTGGGCAATATTGATTCTGGGAGCAGAGCACTCACAAACAATGACCAAGAACACTAGGATTGAAGGTCAGAGGCTGGCCAGGCAGGGCTGAACCACCACCCACTTGCAGGGTCTTGGTTTTAAATGGTCTCCCGCCTCCCCATCCACTATGGTGTGGCCTGCCCTCCTGCGGCCCCTCCAGACATCTCCCAAGTCACCTGTGTTTCAAGGGCACGCAGAGAAAGCAGCATGTGACCGGCTTTAAAATCGCAGCATGCCATGGAACAGATGTGGGCAGCATCCCCCGGCGGGAGTCAGCTCCACACACCCAGTCAGCCCTTCTAGCTGAGATACTCTTTGCCTTTGCAATCTCCCAGTTGTGCAAAATTCCACTCGCCCTGTGGACAGGCGAGTTAACATCACTGTTTTCCTTCTAACCATCACTGCAAGGGCAAGCGAATAGATTTGGTGTCTGGGCTGCTACGTTTTTCAGGACTTCTGTAAGGCTGCATTATGGGCAAATCTTGCAAGTGCCCCTTCCCTCTGCATCAGTCTCCTCTTTATCCTGCTTGAAGCAAGACAACTGAGGGTACGTCTACACTGCAATCAAAGTGTCTGACTGCAGCTCATGTAGACACAACCGAGCTACCTTCCATCTAGCTAGCTGGCTGGCAGACTGGCAGCAGTGACGCCATGGTAGCACGAGCGTCAGCAGAGGCAGTGAAGTTTGCCTCGCACCCAGATAAGTACTCGGATAGCTGGTCCATGTGTCCACAGCGTCACTGTTACCAGAAGCTGAGTGAGCAAGGTCACAGCTAGCTCCAGGAGCTGCCCCCCGACTGCAGTGCAGACCTACCCTCAAAGTATATACAGGAGGCCAGAGGAGGCTGCATCATTGCCTCCTATCTAAAAACAAAAGCGGGCTGGCTTTCAGCCTTGAGATCTGGGCATCCCTGTGCACTAACTTTCCACATAGCCCACAATGGCCATGCAGAATACTAGATACTGGCCCATTTGGCCAGGCATGCAAACAGAGCAGGAGACTTGTGCATACAGCAGTGCTTGTGTGCAAAGTAAGCGTGCAAACAAACCGGGCCCTTACGGTTCAAAGCTGGCTCTATGCCGTTCCGTATTACCCTCAATCTTTTGCAGTGCACCTGAGAAGACGCCCTCACTAGACTACACAGAAAAACGCCCGAGTCTCTTTTCTCTGAGTATCCTGCAGGCGCCATGTGTCAGCACAGATGTGAAGTTTAAACGGGCGTTGCCTTACATTGATCCCAGTGAATATTTCATTTGCTATTATAATTATTTATAGCACCTATGAGCCCCAGCCCCAGCGCGAACGCTCATTGTGCTAGGCACTGCACGAACGCATCATGCTGCCCATCTCCCTCACGTCACTGGAAACCTCTGGGACTTCCTTGCAATGCTCTGCTGTTTTATTAAGCTAAACAGTAATGTTACTGGAGAAAGCCATCAACTTCCTCCGCTACATCATTCATAAACACGTTACCGCATCCTGGTCCCAGTACCAACCTCCAGGGTACCTTGTGAGCTTCACTCCACGCTGAGCAGCAGCTGTTTATTAAGACTCAGTTTCCTATCACATAGCTACTCAAAGGGCTAGCTGGGGACAAGGGGGGCTCAATCTCACATTTCAGTCCCATTCCCAGTCCTCCAAAGATTGGCAAAGTCTTTCGGGAATGAGAGGTGCACCCAGGACCAGGTTTTTGTAACATAAGCAGGGAGAAATTAGGAGCTAAACATTAGGTTTGATGATTTTTGCATTTCATAATCAATATTGATTTATGGTTTTATCTTTTCCCTCTGACTGCATTATGAGCTCCAATATGAGCCTATTCCCAGGGGTACATTGCCCAGCGTAGAGTTTAAGTGGAAATGGATCTTGGTTTCGAGCAAAATTTACCTCATGCCCCGAATGCGCAGAAGTTTGCTTCCTCAAACTAAGGGGGTGGGGAAGAACAGACGCTATTTTAATCGACATTTTGCACAACACTTGAGAGTATAAGTCTGGTGGGCAGAGACGGTCTTTTACTATGGGTCTGCTCAGCACCTGGCATAATCCTGAGCTCAGTCAGGGACAAACAACAATGGCCTAGGTTTTCAAAAACGACTCAGGATTTCGCGTGACCATTTCTGGGGTGTCCAACTGCAGACACCTTAAAAAGGAGGCCATTTTGGGAATCTACTGAGCACCCACCCTGTTAGAAAATAACTCCTTTACAATGTCTCAAGTTGCCCCCCACCCCCAACGACTAGTCACTTTCGAGACCGTAAGCCAACAGACGCAGGATGCAGATCCAAGACTTCTGTGTGCCTCAGACAGGGGCAGAGAGTGGTAATGCTGGGGCTGGCCCAGCTTGGGAGCCAGCCTCTTCAGATTCCCATGAAGCTGATTAGTGCGTGTGCTGCTAGAAACTGCCGGGGAGCTGGGGTGGGAATCAGGCAGCCAGGTCAGAGTTGTTAGATGAGGCCAGTTTCACCTCAGAACTAGGCTGATTTTTTTCAATGGCTGTTAATGGGACGTGGATTTTTCTCAGCCCTAATGGGCCTCATGGTGCTCAGCATCCCGCCGGGAAGCACAATGCTGCATCATTAAGCCAGCAAGCCCTCAGGGAGGGAGACAACAGCCCCATTCAAAGCACGGAGATCTTCAGGCAGCGACAGGCTTTTCTGAAATCTCACTTGAAAATTCACCCTTCCCTGCCCTCTTCTCTATTCATCTCGCGCTCCTTCGGGACTGAAACAAAGCCCTGCCACTTCCCTTTGACCACAACTCCCGGCTTTACCCAGCTACCCTTTCACCCTCACTGCAGGAGCCCCTTCCAGGGGAATCTCACACCCCACCGCTCCTGGCTGCCCAGGGAAATCCTTGCTTGCTTTTCTAGTCTAAAGGCTCGTTTCATTGTCACCCATCAACGGCTAGCCGCTGGGGTAGCTCCAGCAGCGTGACCCCCGAGCATAGGCAGGGAAAGCCAGGCCTGGCACCAGCGGGACCAGCCCCATTTGGGCAAGTCACAGCTCTCCATTTCCTAGCAGGATTTGCAAGCTGTCATTGCATTCAATGCTGAATTCTATCTCCCAACCTGAACCACCTGTAAGGGGCGCTCCCCATTCCATCCAGATTGCTGCACTGGGGGCTTACAGCCCTGTGGGCAAATTTCTCCCTGGAGCGTGACTTTGAAAGCATCTAAGATCTCCGAGTTCTCCTCCCACCCTCTGTGACTTGGCCTGGAGCCAACCACCACCACCCCGTCCTGTCAACTGTTTCAATCGTCCCTCACCATACCCTGGGGATGCCCATTATATCCATTTCCTGCTCCCCAGAAGAGCATCCCAGCTCAACTCTTTTAATCATATTAGCATACAGACAGCTTTACTCTGTGGTCCTGACATGAGTGAGCCCCCCGGATCCAGCTTCCAAATGCTGAGTGCTGTGCCCAGAGCAGCAGGCAGAGCGTTCGCACGTGGGATGGAGCAGGGGGACGAGGAAGCCACACTATTATCTACATAGGCAAGTCTAAGGTTAGCAGTGGTTGTGTCCAGACTCCTGTTCCGCACTGTCCCCTTAAATGATGTGTTCCCCCAGGGGAAGTCGTTGCTGACTTTGCACAATGCCATAGGTAAGGGCTGATTGGCACTGGCCCTGTGCTCGCCCACCCTGGGGAGTTTCACCTTTTCACTCGGCTTTTACATCCCCAGCAAGCATAAGACTGTAAGCTCCTTGGGGTAGGAAACATCTGTCCTAGGTTTGCACAGCACCTAGCGCACCAGGGTCCTGGCTCTAGGCTGGAGCTCAGAGGCGCTATTTTAATACAAACACCCCTTTGCAGCCAGAGATCACCCTGCGGCACCCTGCCTCTGTCTGTCTCCCCTTCCCCCCGCTTCAGGGCCCTTTAACAACTCCCCCACCAGTAGGCCTCAAGCCCAATTCGGTGTCTCTCTCCTGATTAACTGAACACAAAGTCACTCAGGTTGCATCCAGCCGGCCCTTTGCTGTTTCTGCCTGGAGAGCTTTGTCCCACTCTCTCCTGCTTCTTCAGTGTTTTTCCTGCTGGTTCTGGGCCCTGCAGGAGGCCTTGCTGCTCCCTGCAGTACCTGCAAACCTAGCTGTGGTCTCCTAGGCTTTCCCCCTTCACTGTAGTTTCCAGTTCTTTTTGCATGGGGACCACCTGGTTCAGCCCAGGTGCGGCTCATTCGGTAATCAGGGCTGGTTTAGTGCAGGGCAAGCTGCCCTGTTTCACAGAGCAACCAGACAAAACCAAGAGCCAGCGGCATCAAGGGAATCCGATGACCCCCTTCCCCCAGTTAGCTGAGTCGCAGTTCTCAGCCACGTATGCCTGGCACTTATACAGCCCTCTACAGCCTCCAAGCATCAGAGATATACATGTGAACTAGGAGCACAGCAATCTCTTTCCCACTGATCTGGTCTCCTGATCTTCTGCACCCCATTGCAAAGATTTATTTCCTCCAAGACACCAAATGACTGGCTCTGTCCTAACGTAAGGTGGGTTTGCCTTTGCACAGCCCCTTCTGCCTGAGGATTTCAACGTGCTTCAGACAACGAACTTAGCCTGGTGAGGCAGATCACCCCATTTTACTGGAGGCATGGAGCAGCCAAGTGACCCCTCCACAGTCAGCTAGGAAGTCCCGAGGCAGAGTGGGGGACAGGTTTCTCGTGCTCTGACCCCTCTCCTCTCCATGTAGGCATATGACACTGGGGTGGAGAGTACAGAGATGACAGCATCCTACCAGCAGACAGCTGCTAACTTGCATTAGATGGTTACCCTCCAGGATACACTGCTCAGATGCAGGCAATTCAGATCATTTTTTGTCCTCACCCCAACCCTTCGCTCCTCCCCTCTGCCATCAGGAAAGGCCTGACTGAGACTGGCACGCCTGCTGCAAAACAAACCAACCACCCAGCCTAGCGTCCTCACCTCTGAAACGAGGAGTTGGAGAAGAACTACTAAATGCTCGGAGGATTTGGCTGGCTGCTGGCTAAGCTGCACCCCGGCTCACAACTACAGACTGGGGAGTGGCTGACCCTGTCTCACAAAGTCATACTTTCGGCAGCACTAGGACAGGCCTCCGATGCATCTCTGAGACAGGCAGATGGCCTGCCCCATAGATAGTGTTGATCGGCACAGCTCCAGGACTGCAAGGGAGCTGCAGTGATCTGCACCAGCTGAAGATCCAGCCCACGGGACTTATTTTCAGGCCCCGATCCCAGTAAGTGGGTCTCTAAATAATTCCTTTACGCTCCAAGGAGTGTCAAGCTTGTATACCTGTCACTCTGCCAAGAGCTGATCCTTGCCCCCACCAGCCCCTTTGGCTGCCATGCCCTGAGGCTACAGTCTATGGTGCTGGGGGTTTTTAAAAGGCCTCTCCAGTAAATTCTGACAATTACTATCACAACCTTGAAAACAACAGGGAAAAAAACCTAAGTTCTTGGGGACAGGGGCCATCTGTTTGCTCTGTTTGTACAGCACCGAGCATAATGGGGTCCTAGACCATTTCTGAGGTGTTACGGTAATACAGATAATAATAATTAATAGACAACCTGCAAAGGACTCCCCTCCGACAAGTACAGGCAGCAGGCTCTTTCCTCTCACCAACAGCTAGGCACCAATGTTTAACTCGGCAGCGACTAACCGCAACCCGGGATTTAATCTCCAATTCCGGATTCTCTTTTGGCAAGGGATTATGGGTGGGGGCTGTTGGTTAATTGCTTCAACACTCGTCTTATGGCAATGAGCTAAGCATTTGCTTGCATACACCCATTCAAGGGTTCCAACGGTAGTGACATGAAGTGCAGGTCTCCAGGACCTGTTCAAAGCTTTCCCCCACAACCCCAGCAATCTCAAACTCGGGCATCTGCACTGAACCCTTCTTATGTTCTGCCCCGTCATTATTTTGCCTTTAATGCAAAGGGATCGGCACACCCAGCACAGGAGCTACGTGAATCGCATTCCAGAGGTGTGGCCGGCCAGCCAGGCCCTAACCACACCTGGAATAGGCCTGGGAGAAAGGAAGAGTTAATGCAAGTTCACAAGAGACCGCTGGCAGTAGCTCTAGGGCTCCCCATTTAGGAGAACAAAGAATTTGCCGAAAGCCTCATGCATCCCATTCACTGCAGGAATTTCTAAATGCATGCATCACAGCTGCAGCAATTTGGTGCATTATAAAGCTACATAATCAGCGCTTGCCTCCCTTCCCCCGAGCTATTAGCGGCTAAACAGACTGCAAAGCAGCCCAGCATATTTTGCCCTGAAGCCACCACAGTTAGGAAACCTCCTGGTCTGAAAGGACAGATCTTCTATGGCACAGCAGCTTGTGCTGTTCTTTCCCTTCATGCAACTTTTATTTTGACAGGAGTCCCGCGACGTTTCTCTGCTTCGCTAACGGGATGGTGGTTTTAACGGCTGTGGATTGCCCAGGCAACAGGAGAGCTCTCTTTACAATGGCTGCAAGTGCACTACGCAGGCACCAGCAGAAGGTCTAAAACACCAAGGCTGAAGTCCATGGCGGGGCCTAAATCAGCACCCTCGATGTGCTATACGGTTATTACACCCAGGCACTCTGTACAACGGACTCTATTGCACACACCACCTCCCTGGCACAGTGTCTTCCAGTAACACTCCAAATCCCTGGGTCCTTAGCATGCATTCCCTGTAAGCTCTCTACTACACAGCTGTGTGGTCTAATGGACAGGGCACCGGACTGGAAATCAGGAGACCTGGGTTCTATTCCTGGAATGGCTGCTGGCTGACCTTGGACCAGCCACCTCGCTCCTCTGTGCCTCAGTTTCCCCATCTGTAGAAGGGAGATAAATGATGCTGGCCTCCTTTGTAAAGCACTTTGAGTGAGGTCTACTGATGAAAGGCACCAGATACTATTTTTAACTGACCCTGTGCATAAACAGTTCAAAGAGCTCTCACTCCGTATTGAAAGCAGGAATCTCCAATATTTGCTACGTGGCAGGGTCTCAAACCCTCAGCGTGCGGGGTGGCTGCCCGCAATAGGCTGGGAGTCTGGAATAGGTTTCCCAAGACTACGAGGATGTGTGCTGCGAGAGCCAGCTGCCCGACGTACCCTCCGTTTGCGCCCTTCTTCTCACTTGCGGAACCAACCCATCATCATCCACAGCACTTCCCACTGCAGCTCCTTCCAGCCACAGGCTCCGAAGTGCTTTACAGGAAAGGACACGGATCGCTAGCCACGTCTTACAGGCAGGGGAACACACAGGTGAGATGACTTGCCCTCGTTGTCACAGTGAGTAGACAGCAACGTTGGGGACAGAACCCAAGCGGCCTGACTCTCTGTCCGGGATCCTGCCCACTGCACTACATTGGGGAGACGGCTGCATGCCCAGTATGACTGTTTCAGCGCCACTATCCCTTTGAAAAATAATCAGTGCACAGAATAAAAGGCACTTGATCTGAGCCGCCTCCCAGCTTTATATTTAAAGGTAGGAGCCAAGCAAAGCCCACGAGCTGAACACCGGGAGAAGTTTGGACCCAGGTTTGAACTCAGTAACTCAGCTTCATCCCCCCTTATAACTGCCCTCAGCACAGCGGAACGTCAGCCTACCCAGGCACAATGCAGCCATTACAGGAGGCTCGTCCCAGCCCCAGCCTCCCAAGCTCATCCCTGCCTGGCGAACCTGGGGAAAGACACTTTAGCCAGGAAGTTGATGCAAAGGCTGCCACTGGGCTCGGGATCCTGGCAAAGGCAGGCATCGAGGCTGAACAGGGAGCTGAAGGCCGTTCACTATTTAACTGGCTGGGGCCACCCAATCAAGCTCTCTGCCAGGCAAGCCCCCAAATCACACCCCCTTTCAGGGCAAAGGTTTCTCAGCCATGCTGCTGAGGGGCCGACTCTGCTCAGCAGCCATCACGTGGGATATCTCTGGTCTCCCACTGCAGTTAACCAGGGAAGCCGGTGACTTGCAGTCCTTACCCTTTCCTTGCCGCTGATTTCCAGCTGGATCTCTTTCTCCCGCAGCTTCTTCCACTGAGCATAATACTTGGTCAGAGGTGTCCCCTCTTCCTTGACCTGCTTCTCCCATTGTTCCTGTGTGGGGAGGGAGGAGACGGACGTTAGGCCAGGACCAGAGGCAGTCAAAGCAGGGGTTCAAAGCAGGCTTTATGTAACACGGCCACGGAGAGAGCGGGACCGAGGCTGACAGATTGCAGTCCTAGGTCCTGTTCCAAGCAGACACGAGCCACCCAGGAACCTAGATTCTACATTGCAGAGCAAGGGCAGGGCGACGTGTGAATTCAGAAGAGTCACTTAAGGCAACCACAGTATCACACATAGCGTTACAGGGTATGTCACACAGCAGGAAAAAAAAGAGACCACCCCGCGTTATCGCATCTCGGCACCTGGGTCGACAGATTCAGGCTTGCATGGACTCTAAAAGTAGCAACAGAGACGTTCCCGCTTGGGCCATGAGACCCGGCGAGGGGATGGGTCTCAGAGCCTGAGCAGGAACATCTACATGGCTGTTTTTAGTGCCAGAGTCCACACCTAAGTCTGTAGACCCAGGGTCAGTGACTCATTGCTGAGGGTTTGTTGGGGATTTTTCCCCCTGTAGTGTAGACCTACCCACTGACATAAAGACAAGGGCCAAGATCTTCCCCAAGTGACTGCTAGTTTTGGGTGCTCAGCTGGAAACACCTGAATGGGACCCTCCACAGGCACTCAGCACTTTCCAAAATCCACCCTCCTCTTAGATGCCAAGTTGGGCAGCCCCAAAATCACTGGTCACTTTGGAAATTCTGGCCCTTACAGTCAGAGTTCAAACGACTACCCTTCGTACCTACAGTGGAGATACAGCCTGGGAGACCAGAGCAGGGGGCTTGACAAAGGAAGAGATCCGCAGGGGAATGCAACACACACTAGGGACTTTCGGAACTGTTCCACACAGAGCAGCACCCACACACTAGCACACGGGACAGGGGGGTTCAGGCATAACCTCGGGCCAGAGGACTCAAGTCTGGTGGCCTAAAGGTTTTGTCCCTAAATCCATATTTCGGTACCTAACAGAAGCAGCCTGATCCTCAACTGTGCTGAGCACTTGCAGCACTCATTGGGCATCTCTGAAAGTCGGCTCACTTCTACTGTTAAGCTCTTGGCCCTGGATCTAGACTTCTCGTACTCCTGGGTGCAGGGGAGAAAAGACAGACGCAGTAGGCGGACCTCAGCAGGATTTCTGTTCTTTTCATTTCTGGGACCTGTTGGGGCAAATTTGGCCCCCTAAAATGGTTTTGTGTGAAGCTTTTTAAACAAAAAAACCCACCCACATTTGCAATGCATAAGTCTGACAGATGTTTGCCTGGTTTGTTTTTAATTCTATTGCTCAAGTGTTTAGTTTTTAAACAAACATCCCACAGCAGTGTCTGTCACCCAAACATCACAGTCCGGCAAAGGCATAACGTGAGACCGACTGACTAATCTACGTTCACTGTCCCGAGAAACAGGGCAAGTAAGTCTCATAAACAGCGGAAAGTAAATGAGATGATTAAAAGGTCTTTCGGCTTTGATCACCTGGCTTGTGATCGGTGAGAGGGTATGTTAAATTCAAATGCATTCTTTTTAACCTGGCAGCATCCCTTTACCATAGATCACACATAGATCGGAACCTTGTCATCTGTATTACAGGAGCACCCCGAGGTGCTGCACAAGCACATGGCAAAAGGCAGCATAATGTGAGATGGGAGACCATCATGTGGGTAACAAATCAGAAGGAACAGGTGAAGGGGGACAAGGGAAAGAGCGACAGGAATGTGTGTTTACACAGAGCCGTTCAGGAGCCAGCAGGAAAGGAGGATTATCCAGACTCAAGTGTCACAAGCAAAACCGGCACACACTGAGCAGCTGCACGGCACATTCTGTTTCCGTCCGTGGGAATGCACAGGCAGCGCAGCAGAGGAGCAGAGGTGGCAGTTCAAATAAGCTTCTCCAGTGGCATGGTTTTGAAAACACCAAGCTTCAGTTTGTAAGAAAGCCAGGTCGGCCTTTTGGGAGCAGCTCATCACAACTCAGACACGACAGCACACTGGCTGCTGGTGTCAATCAGAGCAGAGTCCACCGGGGAAAAGTAAGTTTAAAGAGTATTGCATTGCTAAGACAGACAGATAAAGAGAGCAGAGAGACAGGAGCTCCTTAATTTGCAGCAGGCCAGATCCACAGTTGGTGGAAGCTGGCATGTATCTACTGAAGGTTTCAATGGGGCCACACTGATTTGCACCAGCTCAGGAACTGGCCCATAGCAGGGAAGGGAAAAGAAGGCGCATCCATGGTCTCTGCACCATGAATGCACTTTGGTAAATAAATGGCAACCGGCCTGTCACACCCACATTCTAATGTTCTGGAATCTACTTATTGGGGCGAGCTGGGGAAGGAAGGAGGGTTCAGTCTCCTTCCACTGCAGCATCAGTGATGGCCCCATCTGGAGATGGGACACGGGAGAGAGTGGGCCAGGTGGCACCAAGCATTCACCAGTCACATGGGTGACTGGTTCTTGCTCGCATGCCCAGGGAATAACTGATCACCATATGTAGGGTCAGGAAGCAATTTCTCCCCAGGTAAGATTGACCGTGACCTTGGCTGCGGGGGGGGGGGGTCACCTTCCTCTGTAGCAAGGGGCACAGGTCATTTGTTGGGATTATCTGCATATATCTCACTTAATTCAGGTATTGGGGCACCTCGGTCCCTCCTATTCTCTGCCTGTGGCACATCCTGGTTGAGTCTCCTGGGGGCTGTAATACTCTGGTCCAATTCTGGTTGTTGGGTTTAGATTGCGGGTGCCGGGTAGTGCTGGTGGCCTGTGATACACAGGAGGTTAGACCAGATGATCCGGTGGTTCCTTCTGGCCTTAAACGCTATGATTATACACCCAAGAATAGGGACGACAGCATCAAACCAAACAATCCCTCTCCTGTAACGAAGGGCCCCAAGTTTATGCCAGCCTTTTGGAGCATTGGAAACACACAGCTCTGGACTGCATGGCGTGAGTCCAGGCCTGCTTGCCAGTTATCTACTCTGCTCTTCAACACGCTGACAGACACGCTGTGGTCTCTGGTGGCGCAGGCCAGCAGACAGGCCTGTTGTCAGACAGCTCTGCTCTGCTTTCAGTCCTGCTCATCACAACAGCAAAGGTGACAGAGTCGTCGTCTTTACGCTCAGATCAGGGCTACTCCTGGCTTCCAGCCAGAACTGAGCATTTCAGTGAAGCCTCCAATCATTCACCGGGGTGGGGGGAGGACGGACAGGACACTCTTTTCATGGAGGGAGGCTCTTTGTTCTGTCCAGTGTGCAGAGACATCTATTGTTTTTCATTGGTGATGGACCGGGAAGACACAAAAATAATGAAAATATTCCCCTTGACTTTTCATTCTGAACTTCAATGGAAAAAGTTGAGAGGGTCAGACACCGAGTCCATCTCAGCTGCTTGCAATTCTCTTTCCCTCCAGCACTATTAATTATTTGGGACAAGAGGTGCTGAGCATGGATTGGGGCCCCACCATGCTAAACCCTGTACAAAACACAAAGATGGTCCCTGCCCCAGAGAGCTTCCAACCTAAGTAGGAAGCAACAGGCAACCAGTGAATGCAAGACATGGGGAGCCCAAGGAAGCAAGAAGATACAGAAGTCAGTCATTCTTCATTAACTGGGACAGGCTGTTAGATGAAACAGCCCAAAGCGGTTGCTGCCATCCTCCCTTAGCAGGGGTGCTTTCAAGGCAATGCCAAGCTTGCTTCTGAGCCGTGACCTCGATCCCATGAGGTGCCAGCAGCACAGTGATGACCAAGGTCTTGTTTATTTGTGATGTCAGCACAGATCTAAGGACAGCATCGCTCCTACAGAAAGTCACCAATTGGTCCAGGACCCCTCCTGGGTCACAGGGACCTTTGTGCGTGGACTTTAATAAAACACAGAGCATGCTCAGATACCACGACAAGGAGTATGGTGCAAGAACCTGGACGGGATCCCCCCGCGCGGGGACAAGAGTGAGTACACTAGCCCTAACCCTGCCATCCCAGCTGGGGGTCTAGTCTCAGACCTCCTGTCCAGTGATAGCAGCTGGTTCCAGGACCACAGATGTTCTTAGTGTCAAAGTTCCCGACATTTTCCCTGCTGAAGATGAAGGCCATAACTTCTGGTCCAGCTCTCAGACTGAAGGTAACAGCTGATCCCCATTCCCTTCACGGTGCCTTTATGGTGGGAGGGGCAGGAGGGATGCATTTGCTCTCCCCTCTCTCTTTTCTCTATGCTGAATCTCTCCTAGGTCTCCTTTGCTCCCAAGCCCCTTCCACCAGTTTTGCAGCTCTCCTCCAAACTCTCCCTGTCCTTTTCCACCTTTTTCCCAGGAATCAGGAGACTCGTGATAAACCAGAGGCCGAGTACAATGGATGAGAGGGCACGGAGAGAGGGACAGCACCATGGCAGATGCTGGCTGTGCTGGGAAAGGTCTCAGGAGCAGCTCATTTTCATCACGGTGTTCAATGAAGTCTCCAGGTGAAAGGGAGAAGGGAACAGCTGCCGGCGCCGAACACAGCTCGCTGCGCAGGAGATGGAGCTTTCTCGGGGGCCAGTCGGAGAACGTGGAACAAACTCTCACAAGGATTGTCACAAACCTCACCACCTTCCCATCCCAGGGCCAGACGCTCTCCTCCGACCTGCCTTCTCCAATACAAATACAGTGGAGTGGACATTCAAAACACAAAAGAAAACCCAGAACGCTCCCTGAGTGGAAGAGTGATAAGTGCAGTCAAGGTGAGACAGAACAAACCAGAGGTGTGGATGTTACTGACCTAATGGAAGGTGCTCAGATGGCTGGCTGAGGGCGGAGGGGTCAGAACCTCTACAGAACAAAGTAAGTTTATCCTGGTTTCAGACAGGCTGGCTATCTCTGCAGAGACATAGCTGCAGGCCCCGGTGCACTAATTCCCCTGCCTGCATTTCATGTCACTGCACCAGAGACCCATACCGGTGCCAAGGAGTCTATGGCCAGGGTTGGCACGCTGCGCTCCAGGATTAAGAGTTAGCAGCAGGCTCCGTTCTCTGCCTGGCTCCCCCCAGTAAAATATTCATTAATGCATTAATCCTATTAGCATCGGAGTCGGCTTCTCAAAGCAGCCCGGGCTCTGGAATATTGCACTTAAAAAAAGATTTAACGTGAGTCATCACCCATGATTCAGAGTTGGATGGGGGCAGGTGGGCACACATCCAGCATGGCTGCTTCCTCATGGCAAGCAGCTCACGAAAATGGAAAGGGTAGTTTAGCAATCGAAGCATCAGGTTTGACACTTCTAGTCTCCCTTCGGTGGCAGGTTCAAATCCTGGCAGGACCTTTAGAAGAAGATAATCTAGGCCCATGCAGTATAGCAGAGATGGGTGAAGCTCAAAGTTTTCCCAGACATACTCACTACTCCCGGGGACTGCAGAAACATCTTCATGAAACAAAGTCCTGTAGAGCCATTCCCCACAAATCCACATCTCTTAAAAAATAATTTCTCTCTGCTAAAGAGCTGCCTATGAATTGAATCAAAAGCCGAGCTGGGAAAAGTGTAGGCCCTAGAGATACGGTTTAGTTCTAAGCAGAATTTTCCTCTGCCCCTTTTTCCATCTCTCTGAGTTTGTTTTCACTCCTCCGCCCCTTCTCTTCTCCATTTTTTCCTTATCCTTCCCCACCCCCCACCTGCACTGGATTGCTTTTCTCTGCTCCCTTCTCATCCTCTCCCCTAAGCAGGATGCAAAGCTAGTGGTCCAAGACGGACTTTCCGAGCCCATGATGTCAAAAGAGGTGGAAGTGAGATGAGTTTGCCTGTTCTCTGGGCGGGGCCTTTTGTGACAGAACTTAGAGCTTGGGTCTTGTCTGATCTGTGCGGCCATGTTGTTAAGTTACAGTAGCATCTAGAGCCCCAACTAATATTGGGACCCCACTGTGGTGAGTGCTGCACACAAACACACACACACACACACACACACACACGATGGACAGCCCCTGCCTGAAGAGCTTGGTCTGAACAGAGAAGACAAAGGTTGGGAAGTGAAGCAGAGCACAGGGAGGTAAAATGACTCCTCCAAGGTCATACGCAGAACCAGGGAGAGAACCAGTCTCGTGGCTTCCAGTCCAGCGTTCCCCCACTCAAACAAACTCCCTGTTAAACAAGCACTTCCCAGGACAGCAGGAGTTACTCCATGTCCAGGGAAGGACTCCCTCAGCTCTGCAGCAAGCTGGTTAGCAGCTGCCTTGGTGGGTGGTTGTGTTTCCCTGCTGTGGCACGAAGAGTACGGGCAGCGGGTGGTCAGACGGTCCTGGGGTGTAAGTACCAGGGCTCTGCTTGCCGCTGCGGAGTGTGCGACTCAGGGCCCCTCCCCGGCACACGTGCATGGATGGGAATTCCAGGGAGCATTTGCTTTCAATTGCTTCTGCTGGCAAGGGAGACAAGCAGATGTTTGGCCTCCCTTCCTCCACCCTCTCTGGCAGGGATTTGCTACCACATACATTGTGAGGCTGGAGGCAGGCCGGTGAACGCAACCCACATGCAGAGGGGCACTGCAAGCCTTTCTGGGAAGCCGGGGCCCCTGCGCTCGATCAGGTTCTTGCCCCTTCTCGGAAATCGATGCCATTGCTTCGCAAGGCTGTGTGGAGCAGTGCAGGGCTACTGTCCACAGAGGACTCCAGGTGCATCCGATAGGCCATCATTCCCTCCCACCCCCAGTGTGCACCTGCCGCTCTCCGCATTCCCAGAGGGCAATGCTCTTCCACTACCAACTGCTAATCTGCATGAGGAGGCACATGCTACACCCCACCCCATTTCTCTTTGGGCAATGAATGGCTCCCGCCTCTCCTCAGTGCGGAGAGCAGCAATCACACGTTCTGCTGGGAACCCACACATCCCTGCACAGCAGAGCCATAAGCTGCTGCTGTATCCCTGTAACTCACCACACAAGAACCCCCCAAAGCTTGCATGGCAACCTAGTGCTCCCCTAGCCTTCCCAGTGCAGCCCATGTGCCGCTGCACTTCGGGGGTCAGCCCAGATCGACTCTCGTCCCTTTCAGCAGCCAGCCGCTGCAGGTGCGATATATAACCCAGGAGCTGTGCAGGCAACTAAGTGTTAAAATTAATTATCTTGTTCTGATAAATGGGGCTGCAGCCTGAGCTGCTGGGAGCGAGCAGATAATTGCATAGTTGCTGGAAACCCGGCCCCGCACCTCGCTGAGAGCCCCAGAGGCTGAAATCTCCGCCTCTGCAGAGCGGGTGGGTGGTCACGGCATCGACAGGGGGAAAAAATAAAATGAAAAAAGCCTTGCTCCAGATGGGAAACCTAATCCCTTTGGCAAGACAGTCCGACCCAGAAAGGCATTTATAGAACCAAAGAATACTTAGTCACTTCAAAACCAGTTCCATCAGCCCCTTAATCTCAGAACAACGCTGCTGCGGCCTGGCACTGATACACCAGGATTTGAAAGGATAATTTCCCTGCAGTCCACGCAGCTGAGCATCTGAAGATAAATTTCTCTGCAGTGGAACTCCAGCTCCGTGCCCAGCGCTAACAGGTGGAGCCTTTCCCAACACAGAGCTTCAGCCAATTTCCATCGGCGCAGAGTGGCAAAAGCCAGCTCACTCCGACTCCACGGGCTCTTCTGGAGGATGAAATATTTTCACCTCTCCTTCCCTGCCTGGAAGGGAAAAATTCCACCCCAGACGCCCAACACAACAGCATACAAAAATCTGTTAATGGGACAGCAACTGAGAGCCTGGATTCGGAGCTGGGTTTCAAATGCTCCAGGACTCAGTGGTAAATGGGTCCCAGGAGAGGGTCTGGCCCAAGCAAGAGAGAAATAAAAATTAATGTGTTCAGCATGAGGGAAGCAGAGTTGAGAATTCCCTGGCCATGCTCTCTCCCCTTTCCCCTCTCTGGTGGCCTAGCTTGGAGCAGACAAGGGAGAGATGCTAGGAAGCAGCAGCTCCAGCACCACACAGCCAAGAACCATTCTAAGAAGAGCTCAGCGCAGGGAAGCCAGAGAATTCGAGGGTAAGATGATGATGGAATAGAATTTCCACCTTCCCATCTTCTTCCACAATCATGCCAAGCAGGTCTCAGTCTTGGTCAAGCCAAGATAGGAGGGAATTTCACCTCATAGCCCAGAAAGAGACCGTCCAAAACTGCTCTCTCTTTCTCAAAGCCCTGCTCCTGGCCTCATAGACTCTAAGGGAGAAGGGACCATGGTGATCATCTAATCTGACCTCCTGCACATCGCAGGCCACAGAACCTCACTGTAACAGACCTCTAACTTCTGGCTGAGTTACTGACGTCCTGAACACATGATTTAAAGAATTCACGTTCCAGCGAATCCACCAGAAGAGACTCACAGACCTGCTGTACGGGCTGCTCTTCTAAGACAGGCCCACATTAAAAGGCACGAGAAAGGAAGATCGGGCGGGAAATGCGCCAGGGAGCTTCTGATCACTAGGCCAACGGTTCAAATCCAGCCCAGCAGCCGTGGGAAGCTGCTACCACCCCAGGGCTGCTCGGTGGCCTGTAAGAAGTGAGCCAGGTGGGTCTCAGTCCAGTTCCCAATGGACAAGTACCCACTTAGAACAAAACTAGCCACATCCTTGTTGAACGTCCCAGCAGCGAGGACGGAGCTAGAACGGCCCCAGGAAACTGGAACTCCCTTCTCAGGCCTGGAAGGAAGGCTCATCTGTGCTGGGCCAGCTCTGTGCAGAGAGGGCTTTCAAGGTAGGCGACGCTTGACCACCAGCCTCACCCTGCTCCCACTGAAGCTAATGGTAAAAATCCCAGCTCCTCCTGTGGGAGCAACGTGAGGCCTTTTAAAGCCCACCCTCCCCCTGCGGAACCATCAGCCCCGCCCCTTCCTGGGCCTTATAGTCCCCACTATCAGTCTTATCTGTAAAGAAAACCCCTCACTGCAGCCACAGCCCAGAGGCCAAAAGCCCCCCGCACATTCCCTCAGCAGCTACTGCCTGCACAGGGATCGATTCCCCACAACATGCAGTGTGGGGGTAGGGGGCTCCGACATCTCAGGCACCCGCTCTCCTTCCTCTCCGCTCCACATCCGACTTGTCCCCAAAGTTTAAAGCAGAACAACCCAGTGCACACCAGCTCCTCCAGGCCTTGGCGGCTTTCCTCGGTGTCAAACGTGTAGAGATGTCTACACGCAATAGCTCGGGCTGCAGGGAGGGGAAACGTCCCAGAGCCCATTGGCCAGCAGCCGCAGAGGCACAACACCCAGAAGTCCTGCTCTCAACCTAAAATTTATTGCCGTCACCAGGCGAACAAGGGGAATCTAACCAGGGCACTCGTTTAACAAAGACAAAGTGCTGCAAATCAGCTGAGCGACAAAGGTATTATCCCCTCCTCCCCCACCTCGGCTGGAGGCAGGCAGCCAAGGATCATGAGCCAGCAAAGCTCCTAGATAGGAGGTGAGGTCCCTCCTCCAGTTGTCACTCATCTGGTGGCCTTCACAGATCTGAAGTGGGACAGGCGAGCTGCAAGAGACTTCTACAGGAGAAGGCCCAGACGGGTATCACAGAAAAGGAGCGTCCCTAATAGGAGCACACATCCATAACAACGGGTGTAATTTAGGGACTATGTTTTCCATGATGCTGTTGGCTGGGGAATTTCGCCAGTGACAGCACAAGAGCCAAGCTCAGCCCACTCTGTTTTGCAAACATCCAACCCACCCCGGGCATGCCCAATTCCATGACCTCGCCCCTCTTCCCGCTGCCAGTCTTAACCTCCACTGCGGAGTCAGAGTGTCTTTCCAGGAAGCCGATATTTAGGTTGCCGACTCACCACAGCCTCCCTGCTGGCCACGCCAAAGGTGGCTTTCTGACGCCTACTGGCGACGTAGGCAGAATTTTCCTGCAACTTCTCCAGGAGCTGCCGGATCGCTTTGCAGTAGTTGGCGATCTTGCATTCCTTCAGGAAAGATTTGAGCTGGAGCGAGAAGAAGGGAAGGGGAGAAAGGCAGAAAATGAATGTCGTGTAATAGTTTCCATTAACTGATCCCACAAACAAAGCCGTCCCCCCCGGAGAAAGGCAGCAAGGGACTCCTCGTTCCCTCTGTTCACAGCCACGGCCCAGCTATTACCCACCTCCGCTGCCACGGTGCTTCAGGGACCAATACACTGGATGTCAGCACGGAGGTCAACTTAAACCGCCTTGCTCAGAGATTGCTCCTGGCATCCCTTATCACAGCTCATATCTGGACAGGGCATCTAATCATCAGGCTGGAAATACCTCCGCAGCCTGAAACCAGAGCTTCCAGCTGCCGTATAATCAACACAACTGGTCCCGGCTCAGGCAGGAGTGGAATACCAAGGGGGGGTGGGGGGGAGGGCACAGATAGAGGGACACTAGCAGAGCTGGGGAGCCCAGAACTGGAATACCAAGGGGGAGGGGCAGATAGAGGGGCATTGGCAGAGCTGGGGGAGGGGCAGAACTGGAATTCCAAGGGGAGGGTGTGGGTCAGGATTGAGCTGCATCCAGAAGAGTCATCTGCACAGGACCCGACTGCTCCGCCTCCCATTCCAGCCAATGCCTCTCACTTTTCCTGAGTGCAAACCCCACACGCCCTCCCCACAACATCTGCAAAATTAACCTCTGTGGGCAGCTGGGAGGCCTCCAACCAGCCAATTATTTCCTCTTGGACCCAATGCCTTATGTGGAACCCTTGGGCTCCCAGCCACTGCAGCTCAGAAACCACAGACGCTGCCGACGGCTTGCGCAGAGACCCTCCCAGTCACCAAGGAGCTGCCCTGGCCTCCCTCTGGCCAGGAAACAAACTTCAGTTTCACTAGACAATGAGGGTATTTTATTCCAATCAGATCGAAATGTGTTTTTTGCCTGCAGCCTCATCCTTAAACACCCCTCCATCCCGCTCCCAATACCAACCAGTCTCCCCATGGCTCTGCCCCCATTATTTTAAGGCTCAACCCCACCCTCCCCCTGAGAAAAGCTGAGGCAACATCGGGTGTCCCTGCTGGCAAAGGGCTGCAGAAGCAGGGTGGATGGACTGACAAGTAGATTTCCTCCCAGGTACATTACATTGCTTGCCAAATGCTCCCACCCTCAGCAGAGGGGAGCTCTCCAAGGCAGGCTCCTGGCCAGAGCCACATGCAAAGAGAAACCCTGCCAGGGCAGACAAATGGCTAACTGTCAGGGAATCCAAAGCAGAGAGTGAAAAGCCAGCGGGTCGCTTCCCCTGTAGGCGTATGCCTCACTAATCTGAGCCCAGCGTCGGCGTGGTCTAGCAGTGAAAGCAAGGAAAGGGAGGTCAAGAGACAGGGGTTCTAGCTCCAGTTCTGTCACTGACTGTCTGAGGGGCTGTGGGAAAGTCAAGCAACTTCCCTGCCTCGGTTTCCCCATCTGTAAAATGAGGCTTATTCTGTACCTGCCTAATGCAATGGGGAGTGTTGGGAGGGTTAGATCAGTTAATGTTCAGAGAGAGCTTGGAACAGGTAAAGCAGCATGATGGGACAAAGTACTCCAGTGCCCACTAACAGCTCTGAAACACACACAGGCGTGGGGGAGAGGCTTGTTTTACTTTGACTTCACACACTCGTTATTCAGAGTGGGGCTGGGCCCCAAAGGCAGGACTGCAACGGCCACTTCCACCTCATCCTGATTCACCAGGGAGTTGGGAAACTGTCAGAACTGAGGAGGACGACGGGCTGAGAGGAGACAGAGGCTTGAGGTTCAGGCACTGGACTCGAAATCTGGGTTCAGTTGTTGGTTTCACTATAGATTGTGTGCGTGACCTTGGGCAAGTCACTTAGTCACTCTGTGCCTCAGTTTCCCCTTTGAGCCTTTGTCTTGGCTATCTTTGGAGAGGGGATTGTCTCTTGCTCTCTCTCTCTCTACCTACATACAGTGCCACAAGCAATGGTACTCTGATCTCGGCTGGGGGCTGCAGATGTTACTGTAACACAGATCATAAGTCTCCGATTGACAAACTCGACTTGATGTTTAGAAGTCCTGCATGAGTACAAGAAAAACAGGGAGGGAGGTGTCCCTCTGTCAGTCCCACAAACTGGATCACTCAGGAGGCAGGTACCCCTGTGACGGAGAGGCGACACACCTGCTCTGTGCTGTTATTCTCCACCACTGGCACCTCACACAGCACTGCACGAAGAGCCAGTCATTGGCTCAAGCTTGCAACTCACATGGTGAATCCTCTCCCGTCACTCATCCGTCCGCTGCACACCACCCCCCATATTCTGCATGATCCTAGGTTCTCCTTCAACTGCAGAAACGACAGGGTTAATATACATTGCCTGCCCTCTCCCTAACGAGGTGTTTAAAAACCGGTCAGTAAAACTGTTTTTCTGCTGCTCAAATCCCCACCCCCCCAACTCCTCCTAAAATATGTATCTTTATAGGTGCTGCATATTTATCTTCACCCAGGGATGCATTTGTCATTTTATTTATCGCCCTGGATCCCTGCAGCTGCAGCTCAAGATCCATTTCATCCGTTGCGATGTACATTATCATTTTTCTTTCGCTGCAGAAGTGTCGCCAGAAATCCTGCCAAATCTCAAGCCCTATCTGTGCAGTTCAGCGCGGCTTGTTCGTTCCCTTCCCCGCCATCCCACCCCCCCCTCCCTGTTCCCCTGCTATCTGCCTCGGATATTAACGAGAGGTAATGAGATCTCACTCCAGCTCTGGCTCCTGCGTTAAAAGACAGAGACAACCCAGAAGGCTGGAGCAGACAGCGAGGAGGGAGAGAGTGGGTGAACATGTGTGTGCACGTCTCCCCTTTGCCAAATCGCACAACTGTATCTTCCCAGAATATGGGAAGCCAGGGGGTGCGTGTGAGAGTGAGAGACAAACGACATCTCACACCAGCTCCCAGCTAAGCAGCCCTGTGATTAGCAGGATTGATTCTGTCAGCCTGCCACACCACTGGCTTACACCAGCGGAGACCACAGCAAAAAAAAAAACCCATTCTCCTTACTGGAAATGATGCAGGGAGCTATAAATGATCTGAAGCAGCTGGGCTTGTGTATTCCAGGCAAACCAACCCAACCCCAGCCCGCCACCCCAAAAACAAAGGAGTGAAAGCATGCGAGCCAGAGCAGAAAGGAAGGCAGCTGTAGCGGCACGTGGCAAGGACCATCCACAGTTCCTGCCCTTCTGCCTAGCCACAGATGATGCCCTCCCCTGCCTGTCCCCCACCCCTCATTCTGGTGGCTGTCCTCCTTTCCTGTGCCCATTCTGTGTGGTGCTTTCCCTCTGGCAGGGAGCTAGGGAAGGGTGAAGCAGCCTCCTCTAAAGTCAGTTCTGATTCAAATCTGAGAACCAGACACCAGGGTGTGCGCAGAGGCAGCCAGACCGGCACCTCCTCAGAAGGGCACTTAACCCTCACTGCCAACCAGCAGTCTCCCCCGGTCACTCCCGAGGCGCTGGGCAGAAGAGAAACCTTTGAACCCTCTCCATCCTGCTGGCTCCACTTCTCTTTGATCTGCCCTCACGCTTCCGGGTTTCTGGGCTGTCAAGTTCCGTTTGGGGTCAATTCAGCCGAGCTTCTCCCAAAGCCACGGACCAGCAGCTATGGAACCCGCCCTCTGCCAGCAGGAATCCAACCCCAGTGCCAAGGCATTAGGAGGAGGTGAGCTTCAAGCATCAGGACGGAGGGATTTTTAATCACCAAGTGGAGGTGTCCCAGGGACATAGCCTGCCTCTCAGGACCTCAGCTTTTGGGAATGCAAACCCAGCGCCTGGGCCCAGCAGACACCCTAAGGCCATGGCCAGCGGTGGCCACACAGGAAATCAACAGGCTGTTCTATCCGGGCGCTTGTCGCACCACATTGCGCACACAGCACTAATTATCTGCAGAAAGGCAGGCTAGGATGTGGGGTGTCTGGAAGCTACAGGGAGCTCGGTGCCAGGGGGCTGTAGGACACGCTCCATTCCCGCCACAACACCGGCTCCTGATGGCTTTGATGCCCTCAGCAGCTGCTGGAAACGATGCAGGGAGCAAAAGTTTTCATGTGTCTCTTGTTGATCAGTAAACGAACACTGGGGTGAGAATGGGAGCTGCGCTCCTAGCACGGAAGAGCCCATCACCTCGCTTCCACCAGGGGTGGCTAGGCCAGGGCTGTGACCCAGCCCACGACCGTGTGCAGGACAGGTGCTGGTCTGCAACACTGAAGCTAGGAGCAGATACACCTCCCAAATGGCCAACGGTTCCCGAGCTGAGAAGTCACTGCCAGATCAGCCAGAGGCGTCATAGCAATCAGGTGCATGGTCACCCACTAGTCAATGGCATCTAAGCAGAGCAAAGATGCTAGCGGTACTGAGCAACGTGAGGGCGGCAAACCTAAGCCAGTTCCCATACGCCACCCATCAACAGGGAGTTAAAAAAGGGAGCCCAGGGGGAAACGGAGAGAGAGCTACATGTTCACTGAGCTAGGAGCTCCATTTAACTGTTCAGAACCAGTGACCTGCTGCTACCTAAATACAAGCCATCCGGTCCCTCAGCTGCGCCAGGTATCAGCGAACACATTCAAATCTGCCTGGGCCACACTGATCAGAAGGCAGGGCAGTGCGCCAGAGAGCACGGAGGAGCAAAGCACGGCTTGCTTGCCAGGGGACAAGGAAAGACGACTGCCTCATGGCACAGGCGTGAGGGGCCGTGGGGAGGGACAGTAAGTCCTGCTGCGAGGACGAGGGGAAAGGGGCGTGTGTGTTATTTTGTGGTGGGTGAATGAGGGGAAGAGCACTGGTTCAGGGGAAGGGATGGAGGAGAGAGCCCCATCTTGCGGTGGGCGTGTGAGGGGCTGTGGGGCAGGGAAGCATATCGCCTCACAAGGCACAACTACCAACTCACGCCTGTTCTGGGAAACGCGCACCCACACGCTACAATTTGGACACAGCTACAGCATCCAGAGCCAACCTGCATTTGTCAGTCACAAGGACACATCTGCAGTAATTAGATGTCCCTTTGTCCCACTCCCATATCTCCCAGGGGAGAAGTGAAATACAGAACCACTTCCCTGCCCACTCTCATCCTCCTGCTAGCCTGAGATTTCTCTCCGCTCACAGCCCCTGAGTGAAACCAGGGCGAAAATCATCTGGAGAAATGCCAAGGGAAATCACCACTGGGAGAAAAGAGAGACCCCCTCCCACCAGCCACCAGCACCGTTTCAAGCCTGCCCCAAATTCACATGCCCCAGCACAGGAAAGCGCCTTACTTGAATGATAATTGGCAGGGTCAGCTCTGGGAATCCAATGCTGTGGGCTTGGCCGTGGAGATATTCGAGTGTCAGGTCATACAGCTGCTCAATGAGGCCATCCTGGGTAAGGAGGATGGAAGGAAAAAGAAATGAGAAAAATCAAATCCCAAACTATCTCCACATTGCCAGGGCCCTGGGACGTGAGATGGGCCCATGTGAAAATCTCTCTTAGTACACAGACCACAGAATAAGCCACCCCAAGAGCTGACACTGGATGCACTGCGCGTGCCTTCTCGTGCCTTCATCACCCCAGCTAAACCAGGTACAAACTCCATTTGGAATCTAGAGGCATCTAGATGGGGAAATTAACCCCTTACAAAATCCACCCCAGGCGCAACCGCGCTGACTTCAAAGGAGCTGCCCAGGGATTTGTTTTGCTCACTCTGTACTGGGCGTTAGAGCATGAACCCTGGGATGGTAGGCAGGTTCCACGTGACAGAGAAGGGGTTTCCACACACCCGGAAAGCCTTCTCCTGCAGGTGAGCATTGGACAGCTTCAAGACGACCGCAAAGTTAATGGGCTTGGCACTCATGCGGCCTGGCTTCTTATTGAAATCCACTTGCTGGAAAATCTGCAACAGAAGAAAATTGAGTGTAAAGATGATAAAACTTGCAGCAGGCAGAGAGAGAGAGAGAGAGACACTAATGAGACCACAGCCTGCTGAAAGGCCTACAGGCCTGGTCCTAGATCGGCTGACGTCACTTGCAAAACTCTCATTGCCTTCAACAGCGCAGCGCTGAGCCTGGGTGAGAGTAAACTGCTTTACAGACAAAGCCTGGTGATGCTCCACCAAAGCAGGGAAGGATTATCCACCACCGCACAGATGGGTAAACCAAGGTCATACAAAGTCGGTGGCAGAGTTGCAAATACAACCCAGACATCCTGAATCCCCCACACTCCATTCCCCTGCTCTAACCACTAGCCTTCATTTCTTCCTAAGTATCCTATTCACATTCTTGGCAGATTGCAGAGCAAGTCTGTGATCAAAACGTCTCCTTTGGCGAAAGCTTTGGAGACGCGTACGTGAAAGATGCTACAGAAGCATGCTGTCCGACGAAACCCCTCCTTGCACAGCGATGCTGGAAATCAAAAGCTTGCTCCTGAGCAGAGCTGAGCCTTACGAGGTCAAACTAACCACAGCCCAAGAATACTTCCCAGTGGTCCCTTAACGAATGGGCTTCTTTACCAACAGCAGGACTTAGGGCTGTGTTTAGGACATGCTCATTAACAAACAGCCCATGTCTAGCATCTTTTTTTTTCCCACTGAAACTTCATCCCAACTTTTCCTAAGGAGCAGAAAGACCAGTCAGTACATTTCACAAGCCACCCTTCACCAGCAGAGGATGCTGTGTCCATCACATCCTGGCCTTCAAACAAGAGAGAAAACGCAGATTATTCTCCAGGGCTAAATCTGGATCCACCCGCTAGAGACACGGTGAAAACCTCTCCCTTTCCGGGCACAGAGCAGCGGCCACACAGTCTGAGATCAAAACAGGAGAGCTCTGGCAGCTCGTCCGGAATCCCAGTGCACGAGCATGTACCATCAGAACGGCAGGCTTTGGGCCTTGGTTTAAAAGAGAGGCATTTTTAAAATGGCAGATGTCTGCGGCGGCATCAGACATTTGGTTTTAATTGAGAAGAGCTGTAAAACTTTAGCCACTGTAATCAAGGTCCAAGCCCATGCTGCTCACCAACCTGGAGGAGCCTCCCAGCTTTGCAGGAGGAGGGGAAGTAGGGATCAACAAGAATCTCTATTCTAAGCTTCCCAGAAAGGTCACGCTCAGCAAGACGAGACTTTGTTGCTAACTGAAATCCACTAGAAGCCGAACAGCTGGCCCAGGAATCTTCTCTGCATCTCTGCGCAAGCACTGAGTGGGGGCTGCCCTGTCCCGATAGCCACGTTATACTCAGCACACTGTACATGGGTTCTTCTACGGGGCGGGGTTGTGCCATTGAAAGGGGCCGATGTCAGCCCCCAGGGACAGGGGTCAGTAGTGCCTGGTTACCCGCCACATGCCTCTGCCCTGCTTGAGAGCTGCTCCGCCCAGGAGTAAGGCGGCAACTCACTCCCCCATGGACCCTTGGCATCTCTGCAGAGTCAGCCAGTGAGAGAGAGTTTGAGGAGGTGGATATTTGTCCCCTGGCAAGAGGTCTAATTTCAGCCAGGTCAGGTGACAGGTGGTAACTTTCAGTCACTCCCAGCCTGATAGGGCAGGAGCCATCCAGCTCAAGTGCCCACATTTAGCAGCCTCAGAATATTTTGCTGCAGGGTCTTCTCCTCCACCATGGGGATTCCCTACCTCTTAAACACAACACCGAGGCTGCGCTCAAGCACCATGCATCCTCTGACTGTTCCTGCTCTGAACCCAGCCGTGGGAGCGCATCGCCCCAGGGACAAGCAGTATTGCAAGTCAGGGCAGAGGACTCTGGGTGCTGGAACAAGATGGTCCAGGTCACACAGCTGCCCCCAGGCCAGAAAACCGCGCTGTCAGCGATCGATTCTTTGCATTTGATTTGTCAGGCCAGGTTATCAGGGAGGGAGGGCCCAGCTCGGTGGCTTGTGAAAACAAAGAGCCCCTCTCCAGGGAATCGATGCAACAAACCTCGTTATGCACAATTATTTCTTTGGCTGAAACAGCAGTATCGATCCCCTCGGTCAGATGTATGAAAGCGGAAGGCGTCGGGCTTTGTGGGACCGTACATGCTGGCGGCTGAGGGGGGAAATGTAAGCAGACGTTTTGAGGCACTCGCTGGAGGGGCCAGGGAGACAATTGGCCAGGAGAAGGGACAGAGGCCAATGACAGGGTTGAGAGGGAGGGGCGAAGTGTAGACACCCCGGGGCAGGCTGGAGAGAACACCAGGGGGGGTGGGGGGGACAGAAGGACGACACTAGAGGGCCAGAAGACTCAGAGGCAAATGATCTGGCTGAAGTCAGGATAACATCTTTGGCCAGAGGAAAGGACGTGGCAAGCTAAGGCGGCAGGAATGGACCATCTGGCTTATATACAGGGTCACTCATTTCTACACCTAGAGGGTCTCTCTTATACATAAATATATACAGTGCTCATTGCCAGCACCACCCCAGAGCAGCCAATTTACAGCAATCCCTGCCACCCCGTCCAGCGCCCATTACCTTCCCCTTTGGGCCCTGCACAGGCCAGCTAACTCCAGCCAGTCATCCTACGGGCTGCTGCCCAGAATGAGGCTCATCCTCCCTCCCCCTGGCCAGCCCCAAGCCACATTCCAGGAGCAAATGCTCCTGCAGGGGCTTATCTCACCCCTTTGACCACCTCTCCCCTTATAATCTCCGCAGGGAAAGGACTTTCTCTGTATGCCCACAAACACCAGCTGTAGCAACAGATACCTGCCTGCTGGGAACGGGACTGAGGACAAACTTATTCCAGAGAACACCTAGCACACTGCTACGCTGGCAGCGGATAGGACAGGGAGTCAGGAAACCTGGAGCGTGCACCCTCCATGGGTAACCTCGGGCAAGGCATGTCCCCTCTCTGTGACTCAGTTTCCCTAGCTGCATAGCTGCAACAATGGTGCCCACATCTTTGGAGAAGTGCTTCAAGATCCATGGATGAGAAGTGCTGCACATATGCCCAGCGTTCTCATTGCTCAAATGACCCCTGCACCGCTGGATATCCTTGCGGAGAACCGACCCCCTTTCCCCACACCCACCAACAGGGCATCTGGAGGCCCTGGAGATTCCCACCATAGCACACTGCACACCTGAGAGGAGTGCAGCGGAGTGAAAAAACTCCTGCCTTTCTAAGCATGTCAGGGTTAGCCCATGGCGCCCCCCCTTGACCCCGCTGAGGAGCAGCTACATTTAAATTGGCAAACCAAGACTTCCCATGGGGAGATTTCCACCTTGTTTACCCACACTTGCCTTCCAGCGGTTGAGCCGCCAATTATCCCGCTGCAGAAACTATCGCCTGTCACCAAACAAGGGAAGCACCAAAAAGACATTGGGATCTCATGGCCTGTAAGAGGGGAAGAATCCAAAAAGCTGTCCCCCCCTCCAGCCCCCTTCTCAGACTCCTCTTCTCCCTGCCCTTTCCCCTAACAGGTAATTTTGGAAGGCTTCCCTCCCTCCCCCTCCTGGAGAGCAGGGGTGGAGAGGAGCCGTCTGGTTGCCTGCACCGAGGAGCAGAAGCCCTTGTCAAGATGAATCAGGGAGCCAGCTCTCATTTACAGTGGCAGGGCCTTGGGGAATTCCTGTGCCTAGAGGAATCGTGCAAACATTCAATCTGCCATCTCTGGAAGGCTTGGCGGTGACAGAGGCGGGGGAAGTGGGGGGGGCAGCAACTGCTGGATTTCCTTGATTGCATGCAGGGGAAATTAGCATTATCACCTCTCACCAAAAACACCAAAAAACAACACACACCATGCTCCAGGGAATCTGATTTCTGATGCCATGCAGAAACTGTTCCAAAAGGCACAGGCAGCGTCAAGGCCCATGCATGGGGGCGTTCACTAGCACAATAGCAAGAGTGGGCACAAAACAATGAAGTCATGAACTCCAGAGCTAGCCCTTGGTATCTACAGACCCTCGGGGACCCTCCCATCTGCCCTGCTATGGAAGCTGGGCTTAAAATGGATCTTGGCACTCTGGGTGTGATTGGAGGTTTGCAGAGGGCACCCACATGACCTCACGCCAGACCAGACCAGACCAGCTAAGTCACTGGTGAAGCTGAGGGCCTAAAAGGATGGTCTCATTGCTAACGAACTGGACTGGAACTCAGGAAATCTGGATTCATTTCCCAGCTCTGCCACAAACCACCTGGTATGACCCTGAGCAACTCACTTAACAGCTCCGTGCCTCAGTTTCCCCATCTGTACAACAGGGATTACACCTCCCTACCTCACAAGGGATGGGAAGTGTCCTGAAGGCAAAGGTGTTCGGGATCATATGGTGCTCGGATACTATAACAACAAGGAATAGAGGAGTATTGAGGTGTGAAGAGACTAAAAAGACAGCTCTTGGAGACTCGACGGAGTACCTGATGCATTATTTGCCAATGCTAGGGGGGTGTTGGCTGGCTGCTGGGAGATCAGAGAGGTTTGCTGCATTTCAATCATCTTACGTTTTCATGGGAAAGACAGCATTTTGAATAAGCACACAGATAACACCCCCCACTAAACACTGCCACCTGGATGAGGTGAGCCTGAGCAGTGCATGCATACACACACACACACACACACACACCCCAGCATCGGATGTGGTCGCAGGCTTGCGGAAGTCAGGAGGAAGTTCAGTGTGCAGTGCGGTAACGTCTGGCTAGGGCCTGATACACAGCTTGCCACCGAAGTGGTCGTGGTGGCGGCGGGTGGGGGGGAAGAGGGAGGGAACGGGAAGACAGGACACAGGGTGGGGGGGGGGAACACTATCTCCCAGAGCCCGAGAAAAGCAAAAACCACCACATAGCGCCGAGGGGAGATGCCCCTATCGCATCACCGTGCTGGCAGCGGCTCCAAAAAACAGACGGCAAGAGGAAGGAAAGTGGCGAAGAACCAAGCAGCCCACCCGAGCCAGGGAGCGGCAAGGGAAGCGGGGGCCAGAGCAGAGTTATAAACGGCCCTGGTTTCCACCGGCTGAGAGGATGTGGTTTGCGAAGGACGTTTACAACAACATGAAACCGCAAGAGCCTTTGCTTCAACAGAACTCGATTAGCAACGAGCCCAGGGCTTGTTTGTTTGAAAAGCCTCATCCTCCTCCAGCCTCTCCCTCTTCCTCCCCACGCGCTGACCGCCAGGGCTCTCGCCCCACCCTGGAGCACCACTCGCTCGCTCTTCCACAGCAGCGGAGCGCAGCCAGGCTTGGGGGAAGAGGGGCCAGTTCGTTAGGTCTGCGGGAAGGGAGGGGGCGCTTTTTGCTAGGAGCGGGGTGAGGGATGGTGTGAGGCGCTGACCGTTTGCCAGCCCCGCCACACCCAGGGGGAGAGGGGGGCAGCTAAGAACAGACTTCGCTTGCAGACAGCTATTTTAAGCAGCCTTTTAGGTCTAACGGGCTTTTTTTGACGTATAACTTCTTGGTGCTATCTGGGCCCCTTACAGCAGCCTGGAGATGCCAAGGCCTATCTGCACCATGGAGAGCAAAGCCCCCTCCCACACCTCCAGGTGGCCCCTGCAGCCCCAGGCTGTGGTAGCACATGGGAGATGCTTGGCCTGACACTACCTGTGTTGGGCCTATTCTGTGGACAGTGGCCTTCAGTCTCCAGGGCTGACAGTCCTGCCCCAGCATACACACAGAGCGCCCATCCAAAGACAGCTAGAGAGGAGCCTATTGACCGACCGCCCCCCATTGGAACTGCTGCTTTCAACTGCCTTAACACAAAGGCTTCTCTCTCGCCAGGCCACCACCTGCTCTCTTGTCCGTACAGAGCCCTGAGCACGACAGCCCAGAGCTGAGAACAAAGCTGACGTCTCCTCTTGTAGCTACTTTAAATGCAGATGCGAGAGATACCCAAACTCAAGTTCTCCCTTCGGTTAGTTTGGGTGCATTGTCATTGCAGTTGCAATCCTGTGATGCATCCAATGGTATCTAGCGGCCAGCGTGGTTAGTCACAAGCCAATATCTATGCCCAGCTGAGAAAAAAAAACCATGTGAAGGAAGCAGAATTCTGCATATTAACTTTTAGACGGAACATCACTGACACAAGTGATTGTTCACACCAAGTGTCTGGGGTGTGGCCTAATGATCACACTTAATGTTAAGGTTACACATTTCTAAATAGCTCACAAAGGGTGAATGTGCAAGTGGTGTGTTGCAAACCCACAGCCAGCACAAGTAGAATATGTTACACATGGTTATAAGCACATCGCTCAAAGGTGCTGCAGGCAGTTATAAGCCACCTCTTAATCTGCTGGACCCTATAACTGTTAAACACCTATTAATCAGCTATAAGCTATGCAAGCATCCGACAAAGTGGGTATTCACTCATGAAAGCTCATGCTCCAATACATCTGTTAGTCTATAAGGTGCCACAGGTCTCTCTGCTGCCTACGCATAAATGTGTCCTTAATACAGAAAGCACAGCTGGATTTTAGCAATAAGCTCCTGGCCTTTCAACCCCAACTCTGGCTCCAAGAAAAAGCCAGCCCCCTGAATTCATATACCCTTCCACCCCACGTTTTGGGAAAGCTGAAACCCAGATCGAAGCGCGAGAGACAAATGTGAAGTTACATCCCCAACGTGCTGGATGGGGCATCTTGGACAGACCAGATGATGCAAGTCCAGTGCCGGGCTATAACAGTGGAACAAGGCTACAATTAACCATTGGAACTATTTACCAAGGACTGAAGTGGATTTCTCCACCACTGGCAGTTTCAGACAGGAATCAGTTCAGGCTAGTGCTAAGCAGAAGGTCAGACTAAATGATCACAATGGTCCCTTCTGGTTTTATCATCTATGAATGGGACACCCGCAGCCTCAATACAGATAATTCCTTTCAGAAACACAATAGGCAGAGTTTGCTGGAGGTGGGGGCATGCCCCGGGAAGGGGAGAAACAATAAGAATTCCTCAAGGATGGCCCAGTGTTCCCCACAGAGCAGCAGCAAGCCGTGCAGTACAGTGCATCCCCAACTCTGCATCGTCTGGGGAAGGGCTCATTCCCGTTTGGAAGCTGTCACAGAGATGCTTTGTGCCCATCAGGTCTTAACAGCCAAGGCAGCCCCCTAAGCTGCACGTAGATGGTGAAAACTCCACCCTATTTATCAACGATGGGACCCAGGGTATATGACGCTGCTTGCCAGGGTTGCAAGGAGCCGAGGAAGTGTGCAGCGTTAGCAGCCGTTTGCAGATGCCGGGGGGAGTGTGCGTTTAGACAGCTTTTGTTCGTTGCTGTTAGATGAACAGGAACTGATTTACCTCCAGGATGAAGGGAAGAACCGGGATGAAGGTCCGGGTGTTCTCAGAGAGCAGTGTGAGGGCCCTGATGCAGTGCATCCTCAGGGGGTAGAAACGAGCCGTGGGCACCAACCTGGAGCGGAGACAGAGGGAAGGTTACTGCGGAATCAAATCTACACTCTTCAGGGCTAAAGACACAAGCCTCTTCCACGTGAGCTGAAAAGGCAAATTGTTTTTGCTCTGAGTAGGAGGCTGTTCAAGCTGCTCAGGCTGGCCCATAGAGGGAGACCTGATATCACGAGCTATGCCAGCAGATAAGGATTTCAGCTCCTCGCTCATTTGAACACCCTGAGTTCTTGTGACCAGGATCCCAACTCCTCAGTTTCCTCCTTCTAGGTTGGTGGTTTTCAACCAGTGGCCTGTGGACTCCTGGGGGTCTGCAGACTATGTCTACGATTTCCAAAGGGGTCCGCACTGTTACTGGAAATTTTTTAGGGTCCGCACATGAAAAAGGGTTGAAAGCCACTGTTCTAGGCAATCCCACATTATCAATGTACCTTCTTCAGCTGCTGCCATCCCTAATAGCATCATTCTCTCCACTGCCCACCAAACCAGAGCCAAACAGGTAGAAAAGGGACACTCAGGGCTCTGCTCAGAATCAGTCAATACTGCTCCTCGATGGACCGCCAGGGCACTATGGGAAATATTCCCCCTTATTACCATCATCTACTATTATTCCAGGACAGAGTCCTCCCACCACCTCTGGGGAAACAAGGGCTGAGACTGGCATCGGTAAGTGCATGCCATGTAATTTACAATCACAAAAGCCACGGTTATAATTAGCCTTCCCAGCCCCGGCTGCCTCAATAGAGGCAGCGCAGGGCTTATGGCTAAGGAAACTGAACTAGGAAGGTAACGTCCCAATCTCTCTCTGGCCCATCTCAGTTCGTAACTCATTAGTGCTTATGCAGCACCTTCATCTCAGGATCCTCAGCAGCCCCATTTTAGAGGTGGGGCCACAGAGAAGAGGCGCGATTCAGCCCGCAACATGCGTGGGGGACAGAGCTGGGAATAAAGAAACCAACTCCGGGCCCCCCTCTGCTTTCATCACTAGGCTGAGGCCTCTGATCCACCAGCCCCATGGAGGAAGTCACTTGCTATGAACTGCACCTAATACTGATGCTCTTAGCGCTAAGAAAGGTGCTTTTTAATGCGGTTCCCAGAGAACAGCTTTACTTCTGAGAAGTGAACCCCCAAAAGAGAGACCCTCGAGCAATGCAGCAGAGAGAATCTGCATCACTGGGTGACATAAATCACTCCCTTCCCCCACCCCCCCTTCCACCAAATAGTGAAATAATTATCACTGGATCCATTATGGAAATAAATCTACTTTGCACCCGCATGCTGGCACCGCTGGAGATGACGAAAGCCTTCCTCAGGAATTAATTGATCGAGGGATAAACCTGTTAAAGGTATAGATTTATTGTAAACCCAGGCCATTAATTTCAGAGTGCTCCGCGGAGCAGCAATCAGCTTAACCTCCCAAGGGCTGGGACGGAAGCAGAATGAGAAACGCAGCAGGGCCCCAGACTACACTAAGGTGGGGAATGGCTGGCTAGTCCCTTGAAGGCCCAGCTAGGGGTCTAGCTCAGGCTGCTGAGTTTACAGCTCATGCTTCCCATTGCAAAGGGGAGCGCTCCCTAACCTTCCCCCACCTCTGAAAACCTGCCCAGCTTCGCCAGGGCCCAGGGCGTGGCACAACAGGAAACTGACAGCCTGATGAGGATTTTAACTCACTGCAACTCCTGTTACACTGCTGGGTTGCCACAACCTGCCTGACGGGGGAGGCTGCAGGAAGCCACCTCCAACATCCATCTAAGCCCAACCAAGTGGCGAGCTGCTCCCGAGATGCCAGGCCATCTCCACGGAAGGGGGTGCTCCTGCCCTCTAACACGCACAGCCTGGCAGAGCTTGGCATTTATTCAATGTGCTGGAAGAGCCCCAAAGCAGGTAGCACTGGGCAGTCCCAGGGTAAGCTGAAAGCTGCACACAAACGGGAGGGCACCCCAAAATGACTGGGGCAGAAGGGGGGAGGGCAGGAAGAGGCACCTGAGACAGCAGAAGGAATCAGAGGAGCTCCAATGGAGCAAACTTCTCCCTGTGTTCCAGTGTCTGGAGATCCCCAGCCCAGTGAGACCCACTGCTCCCTTTTTGCTCTTTATTTGCAGAAGCGATGTAGGCAATCTCATGGGACACCCCCAGCAGACCAGGTCCTCTCCCCCCTTGCAGCTGGGCCAGCATCACCTCTCCCCGTCCAACCCTCCGCTTTCCCTGCGCTGGATCCCATCTGCTCCCAATCACGTGTACGTTCAAGCCGCGCTGGGTCCATTTCTCCAATGCATCCTTCTAAATACATTTTTAATGTGTTTTATACACCGGAGAGTGGCTGGCGGGGTGGGGAGAGGGAATAAGAAAATGAGGGAGCTAATTCTGATGTTAGCAGGCAGCCGTCTGCTACTAGTTATCTTGTTTAAGCACATTTTAAATTCTGCCTTGGTCCCCGCCTGGAGCAATAAGGCTTCGATGGATGTTAATTTCTCCCCAGTCCCCTCCCGTAATGAGGTGGTGTAGCAGAAGGAACTGCACACCGACTGCCCCCCCACCCCCGCTCCCCACCATTTGTCTCTGTCCACCGGCACTTTTGCAGGAAGAAAGCGCCACCTTCTGGTAGAAGGAAAAGAAAAAAACAACAGGAGGAAATTATTTTCTCCACATTTTCGGTATTGTTTTATTTGCTCCTGTGCTACGCTAGTTTCAAGGTACGCCCGTGAACAACCAGCCAAACCAAGATCAGAACATATTTAAGGTTCCAGGAGAGGTGCAGCATGAATCCCACAATGCTGAGTACGACAAAACACAGAACAATACCAGAGCGAAGACGGACAGCGTACTCCCTGCCTCCTGCAAAGACGCCTGCTCATAGCCAAGAGATATTTATCCATCCCAGTATCAGAGGGGTAGTTGTGTTAGTCTGGATCTATAAAAAGCGACAAAGTCCTGCTGCACCTTATAGACTAACAGACGTATTGGAGTATAAGTTTTCGTGAGCGAATACCCTATTCCCCTGACGAAGTGGGTATTCACCCACGAAAGCTCATGCTCCAATACGTCTGTCAGTCTATAAGGTGTCACAGGACTCTTTGCCACTCTATCCATCCCAGACGCTAGTGGCCCCCACTCTGGGGGGTATATCATGGCCCTTCGAACACGTTAAACTCCACTCTGCGCTAGCTCAGCCGCTGCACCCAGGTGGCACAGGGACCGGCTCAGGTGTATCTAAGCCATGACCAGTGTTCTCGGCAGCCTTCTCTTCCCCAGGCTGAGCATGGTTTAATGCAGCTCGAACTCGACAGACTGACCCTCCCCAGAAGAACGCCAGGCTGACAGGGTGTCATTTCCCCACAAGACCAGGTTTTATTCGCTAAAGAGCCAGCGATGGAGAAATGGGCAATAATGGAACTGCTTTCCTTGCAGTACAACGGCTTTAAAAATAACACCACCCCAAGGAGCTGATGAGCATGTGGGCGAACGTAACTTCACGCTTTCCTCTGCACACTCCCCCCAGCACGATTTCATGCTCCTGGGAGCAAGTGTGTAAGGAAAGGGGAGCAGGTGTAATCAATCCTCTTCTTTTAAAGACTCTAAGGCCAGATCCTCAGCTGATGCAATGGGGCAAAGTGCCACCAAACGAGCTTACGCTAGCTGAGGATCTGGCCCTACATTTGAGAGAGAGTAAAAGATACAAAACCCTGCGAAAGCTAAATGGACTGCATCGTTCCCCTCCCCCACTCCCTGGAGAGCCCCTACCCCTAAACATACAACTTTGAGAAACTGCATCTCTCCACTGATTTGAGATGCTGATGCTGACTGAAGATGCCTATGGCAAGTTACAATGAGGAGAAATAACCCAACGGCCCACGTAGGAATCCAACCAGCATGTGTGTGTTACCCATAAGGAAGGGGGTGGGAGGGTGGACAGAGAAGCATGCAGGAGCCTGGTCCCTGCTGAATGTTTTGCAGGCCCTTGGGATAGCTCAGTGGTTTGAGCATTGGCCTGCTAAACCCAGGGTTGTTGAGTTCAGTCCTTGAGGGAGCCACTTAGGGATCTGGGGCAAAAATCTGTCTAGGGATTGGTCCTGCTTTGAGCAGGGGGTTGGACTAGATGACCTCCTGAGGTCCCTTCCAACCCTGATATTCTATGATTCTTAAGCACTTCTCACTGGTACCCCCTGCTGTGGTCCTGACGGATCCTTGGGTTTCATTTCTGCGCTGCTACCACTGTTCCAAAAAGGCAGCCACGACCCGGTGCCCCAGAGAAGCCCTCTGCCCAGCAGCTGGAACTGGAGGATTGAGTCCAGCAGCAAGGGACTAAGGAATGAGACCCCATGATTTATCACACTGCATTCTCTCTTTCACGCAGGTTTGCTGACAGTATACGTCCTCCCTTACACCCCGGCCTGGATGTACCACTGGCTTGCTCACCACTGGACCTAACACAGGATCTATTCCCAGGTCTCCTCCCCCAAAGCCCATTTCCGGATGGGGTCACAAACCCTCATTGCTCTCGTTATGTGCTTGCTGCACAATGCGCCAGGAGGCTCTGCACATCACACATGCCGGCAAATTCTGTTTGCCGCTCTCCCCGGGACTTTCCAAATTCACCTTTCTATGGCCCTAGACAGCAGATTTATCTGCCCAGACAGGTGGAAAACTGACTAGGCTTGTCTGCAGGACAATTAAAACACTGTAACAGCAATGGGACACTTGGAGGCGATGGCGGGGGAGTGGGAGGAGAAGGTAAAAAGAATCCTGACAATTATTTAAACCTGTTTTTATCTTCATCACCCCTGGGAGCTCTGAGACCAGCTGGGTGGCATTGGAGAGCTGAGAATCTGGTTACAGCGCTCACAGGATTTCAGAGATCACCAGTTTCACAAAGTCATCACCTGCCCATGATTGCCAGCAGTTTCAAAGTACAGAGTACATTTTTCCTTCCCAAACTGGGAGGGTAGGAGAGGGAGATGGCGTCAAGTTCTCAGCAGGAAAAAAAAAAAAAAAAAAAAAGGAAGTCACACTTCTTCAAGGCCAGATGCTGTCAAATACCCACAGAATCCAAATATTAACAGTGAAGTCACTCAAGATGGCAGAGTTAGGAAAGTACCTACCTACAGCTACAACAGCGCTAACCAGCGTCGGCCACGCGTAGAGAGCATGTAGCAGGTTGCGTCCACACAGCAAAGTGTAACGCAAGTGAAAGGCTCTGGCAGAGGGGAGGTAACAGGGAAAGGCTCCTTCTCTGCCACTGGAGTCTTTCTCTGGGGCTGGTGAAGGCTCCAATGGCAGCACACAATGCTGCTAAGAGCAGTGTAGATGGGGAAGCATGGCTTAGGTGAGTAGGTTATGTACTCGCATTCATACCCACACCCATGTCTAAGCCGTGCTTCACCAGCTACCCTGAGATTTATACCCGTGGAGGCTGGGCTATGCACGTACGTGGTCTATAGGCTGCTGAAAGCATCATCCAAGGTAGATGTACCTTATCTGTAGTTGAATCTGGGTTTGATTCATGACTCTGCCACTGATTCCCAGTGTGACCTTAGGCCAGTGACTCCATCTTTTCGATCCTTGAGGGAGTCATTTATGGAACTGGGGTAAAAATCTATCTGAGGATTGGTCCTGCTTTGAGCAGGGGGTTGGACGAGATACCTCCCGAGGTCCCTTCCAACCCTGATAATCTATGATTCTATCTCTCTGTGGGGAGGGCAATCCTTCCTTCCTCCCACCCTGGGTCTGTCTTGTCTGGTTACCCTGTAAGCTCTTCAGGGCAGGAACCATTTCCTATTTTATATCTGTACAGTGCCTTGCACAACTGGGCCCTGATCTCAGTTGGGGCCTGCAGTCTCCACTACTTCATAATAATAATAATAATGTTAACTGATTACCCCACCTTGCTGAACTCACAGCTGCTCAGATTTAAGAGAGATCCCCAGATGAACTGCAAAAAGCAGTGGGGCAAATCTATCACTGGTGTGACTCCTCTGACATCAGCAGAGTTGCATCAGGGTTGAATTTGGCCCGTTATGCCTGTCTGCTGGAAGTAGGCAAATAGTCACCATGCACCCCAAAGTTCTCCCATCACACAACCGGGTTTCTCGTTGGCGTGCAAATAAAAAAAAAAAATAGATCAGAGGCTAATTACACTGAGAAGCTCCTAAGTCAACAAGGCTTCAATCCCCCTATGACAGCAGCTGAGCTCTGAGATGCGGTAATGAACGGACCCATTCAGGTGTTTGCGAAAGGATAGCTCTCTCTTCTCCAGGGAAATAAAAGGAGATATATCACCTTTGGGAATAAAAACCCAGTGCCATAGCAACGCTGCCTCCTGCTGTTGCTGCTCTGCCCGGGACAAAGTGTGCAAATAAATAAGAGGCTGTTTGCACCTCAAGACGCACAAGCACACGACACGCAGACAATCAGAGCAAGACGACCCCACACCAGGGTATTGAAACCCCGTGGCTCTCAATTCACCTTCTCCCTTTCTGCAGGGGTGCTAGAAGCTTATTCCTGTAATGGCATAGCCGAGAGAGCGTGTTTGCATTTCCACACGAGCCCTCCCAGGCACTGCATTGTTTTTAACCTGTTTATTTCCTGCACTGGATTTTTGCCTACAGGCTGACTTGTGGGACACAGTTCTCAGTGAAACAAGGCCACGAGGCATCAGAGTCGATAAGCTCTGCTAGACTGGCCTGGGCCAGTGAGTGGATGCAGGCACAGTGTTGTGGGAAGGGCTGTCAGTGACAATCTTTCCTTCAAGTCAATAAAAAAAAGAGTGCCACTGCCCAAGCTAGGGGGTGCTGTGCTCCTGGCACAACACTTCTGCAGAGAGAAAACTGAGGTTTTATCTTCTCACGCACCGCACCCCGAGGGTCCCAGGTCACTCTTTACACATGAAAAGGGGGCAGCACCGCAATCAGACCCAGACACCACGGTTAACCCCTGTCAGTAGACTATGCTGCCTCCAAGTCTACTGTCCTTTCAACAGTACAAAGAAAGGGATCACCCAAAATGGCTCAGGGACATCCAACACCTCCAGAGAATCAGAGCCTGGATAAGAAGAGTTTCAGATTCAAGAGGAGGCTGCAGAGCCATCGGTTTAGACACAACAAATCCTGCACCTGGGTAGGGGTGTAGACTAGCTGACCCTTGCGGTCCCTTCGAACTCTATGGTTCTAAGGAACAGGCTCATCAAGGGGTTGGCTGTACTCTCCGTGTCCTGTTTGAAGTGGCTGTGCGCTCTCATGCTGCTGCTGTGTTCGACCCCAGAAGCAGCTACATTTCAGCAGCGGATGATGTGACCACAATATAGAGTTTATGGTCCTGATCCAATCAGCGCCCATAGAAGTCAATGGAATAACTCCCACTAACTTCTATCAGGCTTCTCCCTCAATGAAGGAAGCAGCACAGTTGCAGTGCCAGGGCCTAGACATTATCCTTAGAGAGGCAGCAGCAGCCAGGGCTTATGTCCCATAGCCGGACTTCAGCATGTTCCTAGCATTGATGCTATTAAGGGGACACGATGTTGTTCAAAGAGGAACCCTTCGGATAAGGCACGACACCAAGAGCCCATCTGCCCTGGTGGAAATTAAAGGCATCAGCTGTTCCCGCCACCACACAATGACCTGTTCTCCTAGAAACTGGTTCTAATGCCCGACCCTGTGTGAGCCGCTGTAAGCCCGTAAGCACTTTCTCTTCTACTTCTGAAGTCTCTGCACTAACACTGCTTTGCAGCGTGCCTGGGGTGTATGAAAAAGCACGAACATAAACACAACGCAATGCTGGGAGAATGCAATTCCCATTACCCTCAACTGTCTACAGCCCTCTCCGAGAAGCTGGACAAGAGAATTACTTTCCCCATCGATCTTGCTAGCTACTATTTGGCAAACATTGCTTCCACCTTCTTGCCGAGGCTCTGATGCAGGGAGAAACCAAGCTAGCTCCATTTCGATTACCTCAATTTCCTGTCTACAAGCATCTCTGCTGATCCAGCAAGATTGGGCACAGAGCTGGGGCTTGCAATTGTTAGCTGCTGCTGCAGTGCAAGAGGTGTGGGGAGCTCGGGTTAGGGAACGCAGTCTAGCAGGCTGGCCTCTAGGTGGAGCCTCAGCCTGCCAAGTGGTTTCAATGGTAGCGAAAGGTGCTGCGCACCTGACAAAAGGCATAGGAGATTTTACAGAACTGGGCTCCAGGTTGCCAAAGACACATGCCACAGTACAGACCAGCAGCAGCAGCAACATCCCCCAGTTCTTATACTGTGCTTTTCATCAGTGCATCTCAGAGCACTTGACACATACGGTCAGTATCACGACCCCCATCTGGCACAAAGAGGGGAAGCAATTTGCCCAAGCTCACCCAGCAGGGAAGTTGCAGAGCCAGGAACAGAACCCAGGTCTTCTGAGCCCTGGTCCAACACTCTATCCACTAGGCTACACTGCCCATATTGCGCATGCAGGTGGGGGGGAAGGGGGAAGGGTAAGAACTATCCACTCAAGAGCCTGCTGTAGCATGGGGACCGTTTTACAAGGGAAGAGGCAAGGGTAAGTTCCAGAAGTGAAAGGGGCTCCCGAAGCTCCAGGTCGCAGGCTAGGCCATTACAAAGAACAGGACAGAGCCAAATTCCTGCTCAGGTTAGAAAGACGCAGGCTGGACTAAGGCCCAGGTTACTCATTTCAATAAGGGACTGGGCTGCTTTGGTTTCTTTTCCAATGAGAAATCACAACAGGTCTACGAACACAGGCGCTCGGTGGGAAGTGCAGTGGTGCTGGTATCAGCTGTTCTGTTCGCCGTCACGGCTTGGGATTCCGCTATGACCACAGGTGCCCCAATGTGAACCCCCAGGTGAGATGCTCCCCCTGGCCCAGCCACTGCCAGTCATAGGTTTCCTTGCCAGCACTGAAGCATCTGCAGAGCTGTTCTGGTGGTTGCTGGATTGGTGCTAAAGCCAAGCACAGACCAGGCCTGGCTCAGCAGAGGTGCGTGGGTACGTCTGAAAGCAGAGGGGCTGCATTTCTCTGGAGGCTTTTTAAATGTCAGTTGCTAGCGGAGAAGCGACTGTGCAAGTGCTTCTGATTAACGGGCCCAAAAAGTGCCTCTAACACTGGGGCCACCCACTCCTCCCAGTCTGCTACATGTCACCTTCCCCTGGCCCCCTTCTGAAGCTGCTTGCTAACCTAATAAATAATACGAACAATAATACCTAGCTCATAGATAGCACTTTGCATCAGACGATCTCAAAATGCTCTACAAAGGAGGAATTATGATGCCCATTTTACAGATGGGGAAACCAAGGCAGAGAGCAGTGAAGTGACTTACCCAAGATCCCCCAGCAAACCAGTGGCTGAGCCCAGAACAGAACTTTGGTCTCCTGAGTCCCAGTCCAGTGCTTTAGCCACTTGGCCACAGATGTGGTTGTACCAATGATCTCAGTTAATGGACACAAAAGTAGCTTGATAAAGCCTCATAGTAAGTTCAAGCAACATGGCAGCAAGTGATTTCTATAAATCACAGCTCATGAGAGCAGCCCTCCAGTATGCAACAGGCCAATCTCCTACAACAAAGGGTTAAAAATCTATGTACACCCTCCTGCCCATCCCCTATGTGACCATATGGCCCACATCTGTCAGACGGGAAACCAGAGCCAAGTGTTTTATAAGGGTTGGGGGATAACTATCCATGCCTACTTACTTAATGCAGCCAATGATGACCTGGGTCAGAGGGTAAATTAACGGCTCCATGATCTCGCTGGGGTAGATAGTGCTCAGGACCCGACACCAGAAGTACAGGCAGTGGATGTACTGCCAGTTGTAAACAGACTGGTAGTTCTCCTACAGAAAAAAGAAAGGTGCACACGGTTGGAAAACGAATGGCTGAGACAGGAGTTGAATCTACTTTCATTAGCTCCTTTGTATTCTAGAGGCAGTGGGGTCTAGTGGAAGGAACACACAACCGGGAACTCTTGCATTCTAACCCTGGTTCTGGCCGCGACTAGTTACTTTACACTGGGAAGAAGGGGGGCTGTGCTGTTAAGGCACTAGTCCAGATTCAGGAGGACGGGGTGGTTAGAGGTTTGCATGATACTTTGGAAATGCTAAGTACTGCCCTAGGTGTGTTGTTCCTCATGTCATTTATCTGCAGCAATGCTTCATAAGTGGAGCTCTGTCTCCATAACATCTCAGCCCACAGCATACGGAGGGGCAGGGTCATGCTGTGTATGGGCCTTTCCCGTCCACGGGCTAACAGGGACAAACTGTGATCTACCATGTGCAGCCAGGCTGGGAGATCCTTCTTCTACAACTGAGCTGACTCCCTTCCTGGTCCACACACACTGGAGGGAAGAAAAATGAACCTCTAAAAGGTACAGGGCAGAACCAGCTTCCTCCAGCAACTGTCCTCTAAGGTTCCCGCTGAACCCACCGCCCCTACAAAGTGACCTGCAGAACCAATATGATCTCATTTCCCCAGGCAAAGCAGGACACAAGGCCCAGCTGCTGCCACTAGGGGGCTCTGATTCTTCCTTCAATCACATTAAAAGAGAACCTCCATCGCTCAGACACCACAAGGACGGGCAGCACTTTAGAGCCCCAGGGAGCGTTACTGCTATTTATTTTGAAGACGAGCCGATGTGCACTCTATCAAAGAGAGCTTCACGCCGCCATGACCAGTCCGTCCAGCACACCCACCTCCCAGGAGTTTACAGACCCGATTACAAGGGGACAACACAATAGCGGGTTCCTCTTACAGAACCGAGGGAAACACAAAAAAGCAGGGCCCAGAGAGAGCTTTCAGCTCTAGTTCTAGGTCCAGCCTGCATGTCTCCCAAGTGCTGCCTTCCTAGTTACCAGACAGAACACCACAAGAGGCCACTTGGCTAATTAATACATGCAGTGTCGTTGCACTCCCAGATCCCCCAGGCTGGCTCAGCCTGCCCAAGTGGTATTGCAAAGACCAGCCCAAGCCTCTGCCCAAGAGTCAGGTGTTTTTTCTAGTTTCAAAATAAACCTGGGAAGTGCCTCCCCTCCCTGCCTGGTTCTGAGCAGCCCGGAACACCAGAAAAAACAAAAACCCTCCATCTCCCACCCAGCCAGAAGCACCAGATAAAGTCCATGTGGAAGCCAGTTCTCCGGGGACTTCTCAGCCAGAAGCTGCCAACCCAAGAAGCTCAGAGTTTGGAAAAAAATCCCAGCTGCTGGTGGCTTCCACAGCTGCTCCTAGCGAGGGGCATTTGGCTCCAGATTCTTCTCACCAAATGAGTTTTGTTTATTTGCCAGCTAACGGGGCCAAACTCCGATGGCTACGGCTCAGCTCCTCTTACGTGTGCTTGAGCAGGGTGTGCATGGAGCGGACAGTGGACTGCCTGCTTGTAGCCTTCCTGAATTACACACAAGCCCAGCACCTTATGGCAGGGCTTAGGTAAACATTCCCCGCTCCGGTCGGGTCGCACTCCCGTCCATGCGTCAAGGCCAGCCGATGGCTTCTGTAAGCGCCTGGTGCTCATTTCACACTAATCGACTTGTTGTTGGGATTTGGGCATACCAGTCATGCCGCTGTAATTTAATCTCTCCCTCCATCCTTGCTTTCAAACCCCTACTGGGAAACCAACCGGATTTGGGGACTGTCTGGTCCAGGGCTGAAGGTGTAGGAAGCCAATACAATCCAATTAGGGCCATATGCACAGGCCCAGACTTTGCTTATCTCGGCTAGATTTATCCCTGTGTCTGAGCATCTAGGAGATTTAATGGTAACCAATCCTGTATTGCACGGGAGCAACCGAACCACTAATCCGCAAGGGTATGTTTTCTCAAACCCCGATAAGGACGGGATTAGCAACCTGACAGCATAGGCAAGTCAGACTGGACATGGCCCAAATCAGGCCTGCTTCAGAGGGACTTAGCTGCTTGCCTCAATGAAACATCAGAAATGGCCTGGGCAGGTGACACAGGCTGATGGGGAGACGCACCAGGCAGACACCGCAGTTGGAAAGAGCCACAAATAATGGGTGGTTTATAATCTTCTTTGCTCTGGGTTTTGCTAAGCACCCAAAATGTTAATTTCACATACATGGGAGGGTGAAGGAGAGAGATGCCCAGGGTGAGAGACAGAGAACATCTGCCAGGATCTACATAGCTTGGGAAGAGATAACTACCTTGCCAGTATTTGCTCTCCACCTCCTTGCTACAAAACCCAAACAGCGACACAAACGGAAGCATTTATCCTCCCATGAGCAGCTGGCAGAACTCCGGGTCTCTCTTTCCTTTGGCAGAACAGCCACCAGCTGGCTCCTTAGTGCATCACAAAACAGGCTGGTCCCCTTTTGACTTGTCTGCCTGTTTCGTGGAACATGTGCCTATCAAGCCCAATGCTACCGAAATCCCACCAGCACTACCTTCCCCTGAATTCTCCAAGAATGTCCCCCCACGTGCCAGCTGACTTCCTCCATGTACTCCAGCGGGGTCCCCAACACGCACCAGTCAGTGCTCTCCCAGGGGTGCTGGAATAATTTGTATAGTGGAGGTGCTGAGAGCCATTGCATCAAACTGTAAATCTTGTATATAATGGAAATCATTTCAAGCCAGGGGGTGCAATAGCACCTCCTGCACCCCTAGTTCCAGCACCTATGGGCTCTCCCAGATACCGCATCAGAGGCTCCAGGGAAGGCATTTCCTGGGAGTGACACCAGATCACGAAGTAAATCATCCACCCATCCCCTACGAACTCCACGCTTCCCCAGTGCCGGTAGGGAGTCTCTCTCAGAGAGAGAATAGAGATCCTGTCTCCATGTACACAATGCCGTTCAACCCCAAAGAGACTGAAGCACTTTGCAAAACACACACGGGCAAGTCACATCTTGCTGGACTAGGCTGGAACAGGCTAGGCAGGTGCACAACTTCCCAGCAGTCTGGAGTGGGGGTACCGAGCGGGAAGAGGTATTAGCCAAGGATGCAGGGGCAAACTCCTACTCAGAGATCTTTAAAGCTCTATGCTGAGCAGACTGACCCTGGTTTTAAAGGTCTCATCTACACAGCGTCCCACCCCCTTCCTGGTGCTGGGTCTGGCGCACAGCTTGCCTAAAGAAACGAGATGCCCTTGCTCAGGGTCCAGCTTGAGGCTCCAGAGTGAACAGGCATTTTAGCCACAATGCTCCAACAGGACAATCTGCTTCCTTCACTGACCACGTCTCCAAACTGTCACGACCAGCAGCACTGAAGCAGGGATCGGGATTTTTTCCCCCCGTTTCACCATGCACAAGGCCACACATCAATCTGAGTTCAAGCCGACATCGGTGTTATGTAACATCAGCTTGCAAAGCTCCCCACATGGACTTCGTTCCCCAAGCTGGGGTTTGGAACCTACCTTCTTCTTCAGGGTCATGGCAGCGCGCAGGTGAATGGCGAGCTGGCGAATGTAGATGAAGGCGTGCTGGTAAGACACCTGAGTGTCCAGGGCGTACATCTCTGTCAGGCTGCGCTGCATGAAGTTGATCAAAGGGAGGACGTTGGGGGAGGTGAACCTGGAGTTCTTCACGTAGGAGATGTACATTTGCTGCAGGAAGAGGGAAAGCACGAAGGGAGGAGTCAGAATGAAAATCCGGGCAGGGAAGGAGGTCCCTCCAACTACCCTCAGCCAACAACTCGGCACCACCTGGCTTCCAGCACATCCCTGCTCGAGACAGGGGCCAGCCTGAGTGCTGTGGCAACTGAAGCCCTCTTCTTAGCCGTGCCATAGGCAGAGCAAGCCTCCTCATGGTACCCCTGCCAGCAAGCCTCATGCCTGACCCATCCAGGTGAGAGGGGAGCTCACACTGAGGTCTCCCCAGCACAAACGGACAGTGTCAGCTGTGGGGGTGCTTTGTGTGACATGGACGTTTGGCAGAAACCAAACTCTCTTCACTCAGCTGGTCAATGGCCTCGTGACCTTCACACACAGCTGCTGAGGGCGCAGAGTGTTTTCTGATTGCAGGCAGCCGCACACGTCACCCGCAGCCTCTGCTCGGCACCTACATTGCTGCCCACGCCCTAGGACACTTGCATGCCTGTGTGTCTACATGCCCTCGGAGACAGAGCAGCAGCATAGCCCCAGCACACAAAGGTAGGCCACATGGCTTAGCAGACAGTGCACTGGGCTGGGACTCGGGAGACCTGGCTTCTACTCTCAGCTCTGCCACTGGCCTGCTGGTTGACCTTGGGCAACTCACTTTACCGCCCAGTGCCTCAGTTTCCCATTTGCAAAATGGAGATAATGCGTCTGGCCTCCTTTGCAAAGCACACGGAGATCTGCAGATGTTAACAGGTAAGTATTACTGTTATATTATCAGAGCACACCCCGACATTACCTTGAGCATGGGGTTCAGGTACAGCTCCTTTTTATGGCGGCAGATCTTGTTCAGTACCAGGAAGGCCAGCACTCTCACCGTTTCTTCGCCTGTGCTCCACAGACGGATGGCTTGCTAAAGAGGAAAGGATGGAGAGAGGTTCAGGTGAGCAAAAGGACAGGATCCCGTCCCATCAACAGAGAGGCCAGAGCTTTCCCTGACCCTTCGTTTCAGAGAGACAGAGGGGAAGGGCAGGTTGTGCAGCAGTTAGCTCAGCACTAGCAGCTATCCCATCCCCACAGCCTGGCCGTAAGCCACCTCCACATTACGCGCCAAGATCAACATAACCACACACACCTGTCTGCTAACGTGCTCAGCACCACTGAAAGTCAAGCCACTCAGACATGGGGGCCTTCACGTGGACTTCAATGCCTAGATTAGGCACCTACATTTGAAGTTTAACTCAACTTCCCCCCAGGTGTTTCCTGACCAAACTAGGAGCCTCTCTTCTAGCTACAAGCAGCTCTCTGTGTCGCACAGCACTCTGCCAACCCCATGAGAAGGAAGTCATCTGCTTGTCATGTCACTTTACACAGAGCACACCCAACATAAGGCCAGAGCCAACCAGACTGTGGTTCCTGGAAAGCAAATGCTCTCCGAATACTTACTTCTCAATCTACTCCCTGGCCTTAATGAACAGACAGGTGCCCAACACACAATAGAGAGGCATATGAGACAGGATTTTGCTGTACCATCTCAGACCACTGGCTTATCAAGGTCCAGTACTGAGATGCAGGATGTGGCTAAGGGCACTGGACCAGAACTCAACAGACCTGAACTCAATTCCTGTCTCTGCCAGACTCCCTGGGGCAAGTCATTTAATCTTAGGACCTGTGCTCCCCATTTGTCAAATGGAAATGATCTAGTTGAGTTTGATTGCAAGCTCTTTGCGGCAGGGATTCTCTCTAATTAACCATCTGGTACATGTGATCATAGTTGAGGCCTCCAGAACACACATAACTGTAAGTATCCCGTCTCTCACAGCAGCTCAGAGAAGCAAAAAATCCCCTGCAGACCCTGATCAATTGTGCAGAACAGAAAATTCCTCCCTGACAGTGCTAGTGAGAGGCCTTGAAACAAGCGATTTAAATTACCCTTATCTCAGCATGCAGCACCACAGACATCACCGGCCATATGTGTCTCCTGCTCGGCTCGCCTGCCGCACTGTCACACCTCTCTGATTTAACGCTCCCCTTGCCCTTTTGCCCACACGCCACCACTCCTCCCGCTTTGTGTGTCTCACACTCAGCAGTTGTGACTAAGTCACTGCACAAATATTCCACCCCCAATCCTCCAGAGGAAAACGCTATCGCGCATACACAGACACCAATTACTCTTGAGGCGATTAGGAAAACAGCTTCACTGTAACATCATCACGTCTCTTCAGAACGGGTACCGCTCCCACATGACATGCCGTGGGGATTCATGGCCACGCGCAGGCGGATCCAAGCCCCCGCTGAACTCGGTGGAAGGGTGATGGCTGGCACCCAACCATGACAAACGGAGGCCTGGGTGCTTAACGGAAGAACAGCCCAGGAAAGCAACAGGGAACTGAGCTCAGGGCCCCAAACAGTGTTCTGGCAGGGTCTCCAACCCCAAATAGCCAATACCACCTGGGATGCACACAGAGGTCTCGCTTCTCTCTAAATTAAGCTTCCATGATTCTGTGCCTTACCTTGAGCAGCATGCGACACTGCTTTGGGAACAACAAGAAATAAGGTACTATGGCATTGATGTGGTGAAGCACAGCAGCTCCGACAGACGCTTCCGTTAAACAAGACAGGAGCTACAAGGGGGAGGCAGAAGGAGATGGTGGTCAGACCCCCGGTTCCCACCAACTCCTTCCGTTCCATTAGCTCCAAATGTTTCCTGGGGGTCAGGCGTGGTGCAGCTTAACCTGCACTCTGGGGTTTGGGCTACAATAAGCCAAGCCCAAAAGAACTTGGGAGCGAATCCAGGAGCCAGGTCAGCACAGTGGGAAATTAGCTGCTTTTAGGGACCTGGCTAGGAGGGTCTCGCCACACTTGGCTCGCGAGCCTTAGCGAAGGCAAGATGCTATCTCCGATGGGGGGGCAGAAGGCTTGGCCAGGAATACTGCTAAGCATGCCTTTGCCTATACGAGGCCGAGGCCAGTCAACATGGGTCTTGGGCGGGCTGGGCCGTGGAAGTGGCAGTGATCCAGTGATTTATAGGCTTTCCCCAGAAGTCCTCTGGCAGAGAGCAGAGGCACTAGCACAGGGGTGGGCAAACTTTTTGGCCTAAGGGCCACATCAGGGTATGGAAATTGTATGGTGGGCTATGAATGCTCACAAAATTGGGGGTAGGGGGTGCAGGAGGGGGTGCGGGCTCTGGCTGGGGGTGCAGGCTCTGGGTTGGGGCTAGAAATGAGGAGTTCAGGGGGTGGGATGTGTGTGTGTGGGCTCTGGGGTGGGGCTGGGGATCGAGGGGTTCGGAGGGTGGGAGGGGGATCAGAGCACCACGAGGGGGAGGGCCCTCAGGGGTGCAGGCTCCAGGCAGCGCCTACCATGAAGCATGTCCCCCCCTCCAGCTTCGAGGCACAGCCAGAGCGCCAATGGAAGCTGCGAGGGTGGCACCTGGGGACGGGGCAGCATGCAGAGCCGCCTGGCCACACCTCCACATACTACGTAGGAGCCGGAGGGAGGTCATGCCGGCTGCTTCCTGGGAGCCGCGCGGAGCGGGGCAAGACTCCAACCCCGCACCCCAGCTGGAGCGCCAGAGAGGGACAAACACCCGACACCGCTCCCCAGCTGTAGCTGAGGGCCAGATTAAATGCCCTGATGGGCCGTATGTGGCCCAGGGACTGTAGTTTGCCCACCCCACAGCTAGACCATTCCCAACAGATGTTTATCTAACCTATTCTTAAAACCCTCCAATGATGGAGATTCCACACCCTTCCTAGGCAATTTGATCCAGTGCTTAACTCCCTAATGTCCAACCTAAACTGCCCTTGCTGCAATTTAATCCCATTGCTTCTTGTTCTATAAGCTTGAAACTTCTTAATAACAATACCTAGCTTTTATCTACAGCTTTTAATTGTTAGCTCTCCAAGGGAGGGGGGTATAATTATCCCCATCTTACAGATGCCTTTTTCTGTTCTATTGCAATCCTAAGTGAGCTTGCTTGCAGTAAGTGCTACCCCTTGAGTAAATGGTTTTGCTGCTCCGGAATGCTTTTCTGCTGAATCATTTTGCTGGCTTATGCAGTGGAAGGGTGTCAGCGCTTTCACTTTATTTACCTGCTTTCCCTTCCCTCAAAAACCCCACCACTGCCTTGGAGACTGAACAATTTATGCTGTCTTATTGGGGGTTTTTTAAAGTCCAATTCTCTCTCATTTGGGGATACACAACGAAACAGTCTGTTGGCTTCCCTAAGTCTTCCCGAAAAATCTTGATCTAGGAGGAGAGGAACCCAGTTTTATAAACACAGGTGGACCATCCCTGGAAAACTAGACACCAGAAACTCAGCACGGGTGGGATCCTCTAATAAAGTTGCAGCAGAATTATAGTTGGTGAGGCTGGGATATGGCACCTGAGAAACATAACTTTTCTTGCAGGTTTCACTGTAGGAAAAGAAGCATCAATTATGAAGCCAACAAAACAGCGCTGCTAGGACATAGGAGCAGGCCCAGCACCTGAAACGACTTTAACCTGATGAGATTTTGAGTTGAGCAGGGGGCTGGTGTGACCTGAGAACTGCCTCCCCAAAGGAAACTAAGTTTGTGAAATAAAAAGCAATTAATGCCACTCACATAGTCAACTGGCTCATTTGTGTTTAGATATCACCTTTAAAGGGACTGTTAGCTAGAAGCAAGCAGTGTATCTCCCTTGATCCTAGACACATGACCCCAAAATACAAACCTGCTTCCCAAGAGAAACCCAGCGGTGCCCAGGACAACAGTGTCCTAACAGACACACTGCAGGTCTTTACCTGGATGGTGCAGCTCAGGTACCTTCTGATGTCCAGCCTCAGCTTGCCCCAGAGAGGGCTGGTAGAGGGCAGCACCATCCTAGGAATAAGCAGGGAGATAACACAAGCTGAGTGGGAGCTGCTTTTTAGTTCAGAGCTAAAAGCGACAATGAATCATTACACTATGGAAACTCCCAGGAAACCAGCATCTTCCACAAGGCGAGGAGAGGGGGCGTAAAAGCGTTACAATCTCATTATAAAGGAGTGAGGCTGTGTCATCCAAAGGGTGCCCCAGGCCTGCACGACATTACTCCAGTGCACAAGGAGAAGCTCCCCCGCATCCCTCTCCATCTGGCTACCAGAACAGATGCTGAAACAGAGTGGAGGTGTCTGGCATTCAGCCCCATTTGCCTTCTGCTCAGGCATCCTGGGGCCAGGGCTTAAAAATAGGACTGATTTGTATTGCAAGATGGCTGGAGTTACGTGGATTATGACGTACGATTATGGGTGGCCTAGCCGGCGTGGGGAAGAAAGCACAGATCTCCCTTGTGCCACTCATGAGCTCACGCCCACATGGACTAATAACTGCAGTGCTGAGTGTTTGCCAGCCAAACCTACCATGGACTTCACATAGAGTTTGCATCAGTAAGGACTGCAAGGAGGAAAGGGGGAACTATTCTCTGCAATCAGCAATATGTGCTGTTGCTCTGAGATAGCAATAGCACAAGGAATTGAGACTTGTGCTTCGCCACCAATGCCAACAGGAAATTCGGAGTTGACCTCAACCCCCATCCCGTCCCTAACCAGGCCAAACAGGGACATTAGCAATAATTGCATTAAAACCTGCCTAGAATACCTAAGTGCTTTTCACACTTACACAGCCATTACTCTATCCGCCGTGCTAGTGCGATCACCTCTGGGGTGGAACACTCCTGCTACATAACACTGCATAAGATTATAGGACAGAAAGAGAAGAAAAAAAACTGTATGCAGCTGAAACCACAGCGAAGATTCTGGTAAACGACGAACACAGATACCTAGGCAGAATATGGCCAGGATAGAGGGACTAACATATCTTGCAGAGAGCGCTTGGGGATCTTTTAACAGGTGGTCAGAGCTTTACTTCCAGCACCACTGTGCTTATCCATCATCCCGGTCCAGGGTGGACTCAGAGCTAAGAATGGTACCTACCAAGCGTCCAGCAGCCCTGGATGACCCTTGGAGGTCGCCCCTCCAAGTACTGCTCCAGCCCAACCCTGCCTATCCTGGATCAATACACGATCCTAGCCCAAGGCAGTTTGGCAGCCAACTAGAATTCCAGTGAACAAAACTGGGCCCATGAGTCAGAAATTCCCCCGTCTCTAATGAAGGCTCTAGTCAGATCAGATGACAGCATGGAGGAATGCAACACAGCTTCTGGACTGATGCCTACATTTAGGAACAAGGGATTAATTGTACCCTCACTAGCCCAGCTGCGCGCTGCTATTCCCCATTCCACCCGCTAGCTAACGCTGACCAGGTCAAACCTGGAAGCTCTGCTTTCAACCCACCATGATCTGGGGCCTGGCACATCTGCAGCAGTAAACATCGAAAGCAGTAGGGTGAATCACTACCAAGCCGCATCTCAAGGGCAAGCAGGTCAGTCACAAACCATTTTTCCCTTCACCCCAAATAAAAATGTCACATCCTTCAGAATTCCCTGGTGCAGGAGGAAAAGGTTCACGCTGGACGCCTCTTGCACTGGGGAATTCAGAAGGATCGAGGCTCAAGGATAAGAAGCCCATAGGCACGGACAAATGTTTTCTCCACTATACAGGAAGAGCTGCATCCCTGCCAATTCTTCCACTTGCATGCCCAGGCCTCAGTGCTGGGAAAGGCTCAGATGACACTTATCTGCAGTGCAATTGTATTGAACTTACTTTGATTTGTCTTTCGGTACCTTCACCTGAAGCAGTTTCTGCAGGCAGCCAAAGAGATCCCGAATGCAGAAGGACACCAGGGCATTGAACACTGGACCAAAAAAGAACATGTCAGTAAAATACTTACAACTGGTTTCCTATTCACTTCCCTGTCCCCTTGCTAACCTGAAACAGAACTCTCCCCAGTGAGCTCAGAACAGGACCTAGGCTAGATTAGGGCTGCTGGGGGGGAAGGGGGGCAATTTGCCCCAGGCCCCACAGGGGCCCCCATGAGAATATAGTATTCTATAGTATTGCAACTTTTTTTTAATGGAAGGGGCCCCAAAATTGTTTTGCCCCAGGCCCCCTGAATCCTCTGGGCAGCCCTGGGCTAGATAGGTTTGGGGGTCTTTCACAGGTTTGCATGTATCAGTCTATTCTCTCTCCTCCCACTCAGCAATTCCTTCCTGAAGAGTAAGACTCCTTAGAGTGCAAGCTCTTTGGACAGGGACCCCTGTACGCATGAGGTCCCTCTCTTGGTGCAGCGTCTAGCGCACTGGGGCCCTAGTCCATGATTGGAGCTGCTAGGCACTACTGTGATACAAAGAACAATAAGAGGCAAAAAAATCAGGAATTACATGTTTTGGTGGTGGTTTTTTAAAGCAATGTCATCGGACAACACCTCGGTACTACATAGTTTACTGAATTAGAAAACAAAGGTTTGTCTGGAAGGGAAGCCATATTGAGCGGCTGCAGTGTTCCCCACATGGGCACTATGGAGTGGAGAGAGGACACCCTCAATTGCTTCTGAAATGCAGCAATGATCCAGGGCTGATTCTAAGCAGGGTGCATTAAGAAGCTTTTCCAGCAGCTACATTTCTCAAAAAAAAAAAGAAACAACCCAACACATATGCAACAACTAAATTTCAAGGGGACGGACGCACGCGAGTTGGGACAATTCTTTCATACTTCAAATAAATAAATATTAGCGCTGCAAGGGAAGAACCAGTGGCTGACTCTAAGTCACAATTTTAGGTGGGACATGGTCATCACCATAGCAGCATATGGAGCTGTTAGATAAGGCTGCTTTTGCCGACACCCCTCAGCGCTGTATCGGGTCTGCCAGAAAAATATTAGTTGAAATCCTGCTGCTTCAGGACCCCCTTCCGGAACGGGCACTATACAAGGTGGGGCTGTCCCCACGTAGATCCTGTCTCATCTGGAGGAGTTATGCTGTTAAACTGAAAGCCACGAGAGATGCATGGAACTAGGATGAAGATCATTTTCGTTTCCACTGATTTTATTTTCTCATTTTCTCCTGATAGGTCTTGAATTGGCACCCACCTCCTCACCAGGCCCTTATCCCATGCCACCTGCCCCCTACGAAACAAGTCTAGACAGCCTCTAGCCTGGACAAAAGCTCTCACCGGCACTGTCAGTGACTTTGAATTTGCTGGGATCGGCCCCACTGTCTTCTCCTTTGGTAGTTGCCACAGACGCTTTAAAGGCCTGAGTGATCTCATGGAAGAGTCTGGGTGTCAGTTCCTTCTGGGAGAGAGGAATAAAGAAATGTTAGCAATAAAGGAAGGGGAGAACGGAGGTAGCTGTATTCCTTCATTAATAATCAACCCTCATTATGCACTTTTCATTGCTAGATCTCAAAGTGCTTCACAGAAGCAGGGAAGAATGAGTATCCCCTTTATATAGCTGGAGAGATTAAGGCACAGGACGGGGGAGAAATGAGCACTTGGGAGAAAACCTGGGAAGTCAAGAACAGATGTGCGACTTCACTCGCTCTGTGACCTCATGTGAAACCCTGGAGTCTCACTGGCCTTTTAACACAGCCCACAAACTGAAGCTGAGAAACCCTGGTCAAGCCAGTAACCGTGCAGGCTCCAGTGTCACACTTATACAAGCCAGATGCTTCATCTGCACATCACACGGTTGGCAGAACAGTCTTGCTCAGCCTGATCATTCTATCATGCTGTTCTGTGCACAATTTTCTGGGTGAAAAGATGCTACTGAGGTGGACCAGCACCAAATTTCTCTCCCCCACATCTGTCACACACAGCTTTACCCTGGAGATCAGCCTTCCCAGAACATGGGCTCCAATAGCCCTTCAGCCACAGATTCTAGACCAGATGATCCAAAAACCAAGTAGATCGGGACTCCAGATTTCTGAGGATTATAGCCACAGCCTAGGAGAGGAAAACTATCAAGCAGGGTCTTTACACTACTCAGAAAACGCTCAGAGACTGAGGGAAGCCTGTTCCCAAAGCATATAATCAATGGGACTCTGTAGGTATGTCTACACCCTGCAGCTAGGAGCGAGCCTCCGAGCCAAGGAAAAGAGACACGCTAGCTCAGCTCAGGCTAGCACGCTAAATATAGCAGTGTGGACACAGCAGCACAGGCAGCATGGGCTAGGGGCACAGCCAAAGGGCCATGTCCTGAAGAGGACACCGCGGTCTGGGAGCGAGGCAGGTCCCCAGGGACAGCAGAGAAGCAGCAACAGAGAGAGGCGCACAAGAGGAGGGTGCAGAGCTAATTCCCAGAGCAACCAGCAGGAGGCGCCACAGTGGTGAGCACAAACTGTTACAAGGACAAACAGGAGATGATGCAGTTAAAGCAGTACAACCTCCCTGCCCGCCCCATATTGGCATAAAGGTGCCTCAGGTGTGTATAACTATTCCCTAGGGGAAGAGGCATAAGCGATACTGGCATAACTGCATCTGCAGGGAGGCTGCATCAGTTTAACTATTTCAATAAAACAGGACATCGCTGTACTGTACAAAGCCTGTGTGGAGAGCAGACCTGAAGAGAACAACACTTGTGCTTTTAACTAGCAGTGACAGGAACCAAACACAGACCAAGAGGCAGCAAGGCACAGACATTTCACCCACTTCACCTCCCAGCTGGTAGGCCCAGTGCACAGCAGGAGGTGCCTGGGACATCTCCCTGATGCCTAGTGTCAATGTGTTTTTAAAAAGCAAGGATCTCAGCGCTGTGCTGGCGGGAGGCCTTTCAATCGGGCCGAAGCCCTCGGTATTTGCTGATGCGCGCACACACACACACATAATCTCACCTCTGCAGCCTGTTTCCATTGTTCCACCATCTTCAAGGTCACGGTGATAAAATCAGCTTTCTTCCGCTTGACCGTTTCCTCCTCCTCCTCCTCATCGTCACTTGCTTCCTACAACGGTCAGAGACACCCGCAGGCTGATGCTGAGTTTGCAGATCAGCCTCCATTTCCCCTGCCCACCACAGCCCCTTGAAAGGAAAACCAACCAAGTGGCTAGAGCAGCTGACAGGTCAGGCCATGTCTATACTATGGGCTGATTGTACCTGTGACGTTGTAAGTTAGTAGTATAGGCGCAGACTGCTGTGACAGAAGGGGTGTTTTCTGCCACTGCAGGAACACTGCCTCTCCCAGGACCTAACTGCATCTACACCAGGCATTAGGTGTGAAAAATCCACACCCCTCAAGTGCCGTAGCTACGTCACCCTAAGTTAAGTGTAGCCCAGGCCTCGGAGCAGTGGATTCTACTCCTGTCTCTGTCACTAGACATGTGTTCGACTCAGAGGCAGTAAGAACAAAGCCACCTACGATGGCAAACAGACGTTAACCCTAGAAAGAGCTCACGGCCTTATGCAGGTACATGTGACATACAGGACAGTTCAAATACCCAAGTGTGTGCAGAAATTTACAGCGCCTAGCACAGTGGGGTCCTGGTCCACAACTAGGGCTCCTAACAGCTATGGAATAAAATAAATAAATAGGAAGAAGGGGGCTGTCTGGAGCGATTTGGAGGAGTTTAAGGGTCTGCATATGGGAAGTGGGAGATTCTTCCAGTGTGTGTGGGAAAGCGCATAAAGCCTAGGAAATGTGGAACAGGCTGCTGGAAATGCTAGATTATTGTATTATTATTATTTAAATCCACAACTGGTTTCCAGGCCACTAGCTCTAACTGTCTGCAAACCTTTGAGGAGACATTTTCCTCCTGCTCTGTATTATCACGCACAAGAAGCAAATTCAGCCCTTGCACTGAAACTTGCAAGCAATAGTTATGCCATGAAGGTAACCTATTTTAAAGGCGCCTAGGATACTCCTCCATCCTCCAGGCGAACCCAGTACCTCCAGCGTTTCAGGCAATGTGTGCAGACCCCTCTCCTCCTCATCAGAGCCATCCGAGTCATCAAAGTTCAGCAGGGAATGGTCATTTTCTTGCAAGAACTTGTAAAATTCAGGATCTCGTTCCTTCAGCCGTGAGAGTTGGTCTTTGTGCTCAGTTGCCTTTCCTTTCTTCACTTTCCTGATTGAGGGGGATCAGAAGAATTAAGATCTGGTTATTTATTCAGAGTGGAAAGTAAGTTAGGAATTGCACAAGCAAATGAATCTAAGCTGTTCACAAAAGCCCTGACTCTAAAATGTATGTGCTTAAATGCTGTCATAAGTAAGGTTGGCTTTCCTGAATGAGGGCCACAGTGCATGGGATTCTGGGAATCTTTCGTTGCTTGCTTTGGGAGAAAACCCATTGGACTTAGTTAAAATAAGTGGTCATTCACATCTTTTGCTGACATCCTTTGTTCAGGAAGGTTCTTCCAAATTGCACAGGGAAGCTAAAAACGCTGTCTTTGGAATCTGCAAGGGAGCACATCACTTTGGAAACTTGGCAAAGACACAGGCCATAAGATCATATCACCTTATAATACAACCCAGGTGTGACGCTCTGTACCTCAGGGGAGCACCCTACACCCTCAGGTTCATCTTTATAAAATGATGTTGTGGTATCCAATGCCAATTTTGTCATGTCGGGTGTCTTTGGAAGGCTCATGAAACACTGAGCATGGTTGTTATAGTAATTGTTACAGTGATGTTACAGGTTATAATTTCATGTATATACTTATGAAACTGAAAATGTGTCCTCATGGCTTAAAGCAAGCCCAGCCAAAAACTCTCCAAGAGCAGAGAGGCAGTTCACACCTCATCAGGGCAGGTATGGGACAAACCCAGCCCAGCCTCACAGGAACAAAAGTTGCTGGCCTAGGCAGCAACAAAAGAATTTGTCAGGCTCTCCAGGGAGTCATCCCCCTTCCTTTGGTCAGTATGGAACTGCCATGAGGTAAAGCTTACCAAAATGGGGTGAGGGGGGAGGAAATGATAAAAGAGAGAGACATTTGCCATGTGCGCTCTCTCCCCGCCCCCACACACCTACATCTACAGACACCCCATGCTGATCAAAGGGGAGAGCCTGGCTGAAGAGCAGCCAGCAAGCCTGTAGTGAGAAGTATCTAAGTTTGTAAAGACACTGAAAGTGTTAAGATCAGCTTAGAATGCGTTTTGCTTTTATTTCATTTGACCAAATCCAACTTCTTGTGCTTTGATTTATAATCACTTAAAATCTATCTTTATAGTTAATAAATCCGTTTATTCTACCCGAAGCAGTGTGTTTGGTTTGAAATGTGTCAGAGACTCCCCCAGGGATAACAAGCCTGGGACATATCAATTTCTTTGTTAAACTGACAAACTCGTATAAGCTTGCAGCGGGCGTAACTGGACACTGCAAGACAGAGGTTCCGAGGGTTGCGTCTGGGACTGGAGAGATTGGCTACTGTCATTCAGTTGCACAATCCAAGGAGCAGCTGACGTGCCAGAGGCTGTGCATGAACAGTCCAGGGGTGGGGGTTCTCACAGCAGAGCAGGGCAAGGCTGGCTCTCAGAGTTAAGGACTGGAGCTACCTAGCAGATCGCTGGTCTGGGGGTATGGCTACATCTGGAATTTCAAAGCGCTGCCCCGGCAGCGCTTTGAAGTGTGAGTGTAGTCAGAGCAGCAGCGCTGGGAGAGAGCTCTCCCAGCGCTGCATGTAAACCACATCCCTTACGGGTGTAGCGTGCAGCGCTGGGAGCCGCGCTCCCAGCGTTGCTGCCCTGATTACACTGACGCTTTACAGCGCTGTATCTTGCAGCGCCCAGGGGGGTGTTTTTTCACACCCCAGTTGCAGCGCTGTAAAGTGTGAGTGTAGCCAAGGCCTGGATAACACCAGAGGGGAACGTCACACCAGGTAAAAACATCTTTTTTAAAAGTTGTCATGGGGAAAACAATTTGTGAAATGTGACATTTAAAAACAACTTAAATAAATTCCAGCAACTTTTCAGTGAAAAGTGAGTACAACGACAATCTGACCTTAGCTAGCTCTAGTTCTACAACCCCCCTGACATTCTGCTAATGGAGAGGCAATGTTCTAGGGTGCCAGTGAGAACAGCCAAAAGTCCATGCCAGATTTTCCAACCAAGTTTAAAGGTCCATTAATTCTACACACAGTACCAAGCCTGGGGGCTCAGCAACAACAGTTGCTCCCTAATCCAGTTCATATTTGTAGCATAAACAGGACTTTAGTGCGTCCCTCTGCCAGGCTACAATCCCAGGACATGTACCCACCAATTAGGGGATATGCTTAAAACATGGCTAGATCCTGTCCACATTTATAGCTAGAACAAACCAATTTAGGAAAATCAGTTCAGGGGTCAAGGATGTTGTCGCTGAGCCCCTGGATTCTATTACTATTGTTGTGTAGATGGACACAAAGAACTGCTTCAGCATGGATTAAACAAAGCTCTGTGTAGATTGGAGCAGAGGGTTTTGGGGCTGAGTGCTTTCGGCTTTGCCACTGGTCTGCTGGGTGACCCTGGGCAAGTCACACCTCTCTGTGCCTCAATTTGCCCACCAGTACAATAGGGACAATGCTAATGGCCTCTTCTGTAAAGCACTTTGAGATCTACTGATGAAGAGGGCTATGTAAGAGCTAGATATTATTATTTTCATACTGGGGACAAAGCACCAGTATCTCAGGTTTTTTTAAGATGACGTGCTTAGAACTGACTAACTTTTTTAAGTGGGTCAGTGGAGTGGAAGAATCATAGAATATCAAGGTTGGAAGGGATCTCAGAAGGTATCTAGTCCAACCCCCTGCTCAAAGCAGGACCAATTCCCAATTAAATCATGCCAGCCAGGGCTTTGTCAAGCCTGACCTTAAAAACCTCTAAGCCCTCGTCCAGACTAACCCGCGGCATCGGCGGGTTAAAATCGATTGCTCGGGGATCGATATATCGCGTCTAGTCTGGACGCGGTGTATCGATCCCCGAGCGCGCTTACATCGATTCCGGAACTCCATCAATCCGAACGGAGTTCCGGAATCGACACGGAGAGCCGCGGACATCGATGCCGCGCCGTCCAGACTGGTGAGTACCTCGATTTTAGAAATTCGACTTCAGCTACGTTATTCACGTAGCTGAAGTTGCGTATCTAAAATCGATTTTAATTCCTAGTCTGGACGTGGCCTAAGAAAGGAGATTCTTAGATAACCCATTCCTCCCTAGATAACCCATTCCAGTGCTTCACCACCCTCTTAGTGAAAAAGTTTTTCCTAATACACCTTAAATGACTGTTCACATTTCCTCAATCAACAAGGAGCCACACTTACTTTTCTGCAGTTTTAACTTTGAGCAGCTTCTTCTTCTTTCCTCCTGCCTGCCCATTCTGGCTTTGTTTCCCGTTAGCAGGCTCTTCCACAAGCTCTGTCGTCTCCTCGTCTGAGTCACCATCATCTTCTGACTCAAATCCGGAAGTTAAAAATTCATCAACACTCAGCTCCGCCAGTTTTCTGGTTCCAGAGGGAGAAGAGAAGCAAGGTGGGAAGAGGGAGGAAGGGAAGAGGATTCAGGGTTTTAAATTAAATTGATTTGATGCTCATATCATACAGCACTCATACCACACAGCATATCATATGCCCATTCCCACCCTGCAACTAAAAAAAGAATATGTACTCAGCATGATCCGAAGTATTTACCAGAGAAAAACAGTCAACAGTTAGTTAATATAAGATCTCAGCATCCCAAATTTTACTCATACGGTGGGTTCACAGGCTTCACCTGGTTTATTCATAAAGGTTGCAAAATATCTGACCCAAGAAGATATACAGTCCCTTTAGTTTAGGAGCTGCGTGTTTCTGAACAGTAGCAGAGCAGACATTCCCAAACAATCACCTTTTGTTGAAACTGCAGTACACTTATAAGGTCTGACTTTACCTGATCCAGTAGGTACAAGGTTATACACAAAACACAGTGCTTTACACCCCAGAAATCCTTTAGAGAGTGCAGGAAGCTCTTACAACACCAAAGACCACCTGCTTTCTGTTTTGCAGCTCGCCAAAAGCTATTTAATTTAAAGCCTTCTCACGTTTTACTTCAACCAGGACAAGGAATAATAAGATGAACAGCCTGTTGACTTAATAACTAGTTTATAACAGCACACTTTAAAAAAAGTTAACTGCACAAGTCTCTTTCGCAGCCCATGTCACATGCTGTTTTGCAAAACATGCCAGAAATACTGTAACTCCTTAAGGATGAGAAGGGATAAATATCTTTCTAAATGCTGCTCACTTTTCAGGGGACATCACCTTAAGAAATTCTGGTTTGAAGAGAGGCGACTGGATACAAATACAAATTTAAACTTCCACACGCTGTGTTTGTACAGGTGCTGGCCCTGATATGTGACTGGTGCCCCAGGGCCCTATCACAATAGATATTATTATTGCTAATAATTTATGCCAGTATGCAATATTTATAAGTGGTGCCCCCAGCTCCAGGCTCTCAGTGACCCCAGCCCAGAAGCAAATAAACCTGCTATGCACATTGCATCTTTCACTCCAAACCTCTCACTAACTGATACAGAAATCTCAGCTGCATCCCAAGCTGAGCACCCACAAACAGCAGGGATGGTTCCCACCCAACTCAAAGTTTTGCAGTTAGGCCCTTAGGGGGCTTCATCCGGCCCCCCAGGTCTGGACACCCCTTCCTTGGCCCAAAGCCTGGCTAGGAACTATAAATGCAAACATCACTCTTCCACTCCCCCAACACAGGCCCTTTCCCATACACCTCCCCCCACTCCGAACGCACCCTACACCGCCTATGGGGGCAGCGGGGGGGGGAGTTCTCCCTTATGGGGCACTCCTCTCCCCAATGTCCCCTCCCCAGAGGGGAGTCCCTGGTTGGTGCATTGTGCAAACTCCCTTCGGGTCAGAGCAGTTAGAGAGAAACCCCGCCCCCCCCCCCCCCAGCCTAGCCAGTGCGGGTACTAGCCCATGGGGGGGGGGCCTAAGCAGGAATATTTTGGAAGCCCCCCCCAGCCACTGCAGGTGCTAGCCCATGGGGGGGCCTAAGCAGGAATGTTTTGGAAGCCCCCTCCCCAGCCAGTGCGGGTGCTAGCCCATGGGGGGGCCTAAGCAGGAATATTTTGGAAGCCCCCCCCCAGTCACTGCGGGTGCTAGCCCAGGGGGGGGCCTAAGCAGGAATATTTTGGAAGCCCCCCCCAGCCACTGTAGGTACTAGCCCATGGGGGGGCCTAAGTAGGGATATTTTGGAAGCCCCCCCCAGCCACTGCAGGTGCTAGCCCATGGGGGGGGCCTAAGCAGGAACATTCTGGAAGCCCCTCATCCCCTATCACTGCAGGTGCTAGCCCATGGGGGGGGCCTAAGCAGGAACATTCTGGAAGCCCCTCATCCCCTATCACTGCGGGTGCTAGCCCATGGGGGGGCCTAAGCAGGAATATTTTGGAAGATCCCCCCCCAGTCACAGGTGCTAGCCCATGGGGGGGCCTAAGGGATATTTTGGAAGCCCCCCCCAAACACATACTAACAATTAATCCCCCCCAGCTGCTCGGGGCCCTACACATCCCCTCGGCTCATGCCCAGCGCTGGCTCTCAGCCCCCCCGCGCAGAGCCAGCGCAAGCGGAACCCCCCGCGCACGTGCCTGCGAGCCCTGGGCCCCGCGCCTCCAGCTGGGAGCCGAACGCGCCCGCCCGCGCCGCACTCACCTCCTGCCTCCAGCCGCCATGGCGCTGCAACGTGCGGCCCGGCCTCTCCCACAATGCAGCGGCCAAGGGGGAGGATTGATTCCTTGGTTTACGAAGGTGAGCGTACAGAATAAGTCACGCGGTAGGGCGGATGAAAGCCGCTGCGGTTGCAGGAGTAATCTAGGAGTCGGGGGCGGGGGGAAGCGCTCTCTCTCTCTCTGTTAAACTCAAGAGGAACAACAGAAGGACCATCCTGGGTCAGATCAATGCACCATCTAGCCCAGTGTCCTGTCTTCCGACAGCGGTCAGGGACAGATGCTTTAGAGAGAATGAACAGAACAGGGAATTTTTTCAGTGATCCATCCTCCGTCATCCACTCCCAGCTTCTGGCAGCCAGCCAGGCCAGGTCTATACGAGGAAATTAAGTCAGTAGAACTATGTCCCTCAGGCATGTGAAAAATCCACACCCCTGCGCTAGGCAGGTAAATTGGCCCTAGTGTAGACAGCGCTATGTCCATGGGAGGGCTTCTCCCATTAAGTCTGTCATGGTGGTGGAGTATCTATGCTGATGGCAGCATCTTCACTGGTGCAGTGTTTTTAGTGTAGACGTGCGCTAAGAGACTTAGGGACACCAAGAGCATGGGGTTGCCTCCCTGACCATCTTGGCTAATTGCCATTGATGGACCTCTCTGCCACAGAACAAGGACTGATTGAAACTGGAGATATGCTCGCTTTTTGAGCTCTGAGTCTCTCTGCTGATATAGTGTCAAGTATCAGGGGGTAGCCGTGTTAGTCTGTATCCACAAAAACAACAAGGAGTCCGGTGGCACTTTAAAGACTAACAGATTTATTATGCCCAAATAAATCTGTTAGACTTTAAGGTGCCACCGGACTCCTCGTTGTTTCTACTGATATAGAGACTGAGATTTCAGTCTTAAACAGCAAACACCAAACCCTGAAGCACATTGCTTTTTAAAGATATCAGGTGATAGGCTGGATTTGCATAAGTGACTAGTGATTTAGGATGTGTAGGTGCCCAGCCTGAAACTCCTCCTAGGGGCCTGGTGGTCAGCACTTTCTGAAAATCAGGCCTCTTTAAAGTGCCTCAAATTGGGCACCCTAGTAACAAATTACTTTGGAAAATGTTGACTTGATCTTTATAGAACTCTCTCTATGATATCTCTGGGTATCAATCACCATATCTGCACAAAGAGATCTATTCTATTCTACATAAGTTCTTATACACTGAGCAACTTTCACTCATTTGTGGTTCCTTCTCTCTCTTACCCTCTACCTAGGGAGAGAATAGTGCGGCAATTGAGTGTTTTGTTTTGGTAGGAAGGTGGGTTTTTTAAAAGTGCTCAGAGCAAACATGTTTCAAGATTGAATATTTATAATCTAATACCAAACTACTATCTATCTCTCACTTTCTACAACACATATAGTTTAATATTTAATGTATGTTCTTGACTATTAAAATTTCTCTCACACCTATTTTATAACGCTAACATCTATTTCCCTCTGTATTTACAGACACATATATAAAGATTGCAATACTGCAAAAACTTACTCATATTAATCCCTTAGGCAGCAATTCAGGTGAGTGTGTTGGATTCAATGAGGTTCTGCAGGAGTCTATCCCTCTTGGGGCCTTACAGACAAATTGCATTCCTGTGGAGGAAGGTTCCAATGATGTTGGATCCATATTACAGGCTGCTTTTTGGTGTTTTGTTTTTAAGTACTTCCCTCATTGTGAAGGGGGTTGTGATGTGTTTGTTGCAATGGGACCCTTTCAAATCTCACCTCTTTGTTAAAAGAATTACCCTCATCCATCCTGTTCCCAGTTTGCCTGCCCTGATATTAATTATTTTAGAGGATTTTTTTTCTTTAAAGAACGTGCCACTTTTCTGTTAGGATTTTTAAGAACGCCGACCGACGTCTCCAACACAGCCATGAAAGGGAAGGGTTTGGAGCTAGACCATACAGCCCTGCTATATAGGGTTGCAATTCAGGAGCAGGCGGCGACTTTACACGGAAAGAGCTGTTATTGCTCCAGACACAGCTTAGAAAGGTGCACTAGGCAGAAAAGGAAGCCCCTTTGTGACATAGGCAAAGGGGAGGGTGAAGAGGGGATTTGAACTGAGTGCAACTATGGCTTAGCTAAGCCATTTGGATACCGTCCTGTTTGAACAAGCCAGCGTTGCTAGCTCCTAGTCCCCCACAACTTTCACTTGGGTGAGTGTGATCTGGGAAAGATTCTTTATTATTTTTTGCACGGAAGGGGAGCGAGACATTGGGGACTGAGCAATGGGGAGGGAGATTTAAGGTGGACTCACTGCAGAGCCACACATCCTTGTTGCAGTCTCCTGTCTCCATCATGCATGCAGCCTGTGTCCTGCGATTAACTCCTTTTGCAGGGTGATGCGGAATAGTGCAATGCAACCCCCCTGTCTGCTATGATTCCCCTCTCTCCCAGTCCCCCATTATCTTGCCTTGCAACCTAGCCGGACCATCAATCACTTTTGCAGACCGTTGTTTCTCTGATGCTGGAGCAGCTGCGGTTGTGGGATAAGCGTCAGCCAAGGCAAGGGCTGGTGTGGAGCCTGCAAGGCTGAGCTCTGGTTGGCGAGGCGGACGGACAGACCCTGATTTCTTGCGGATCTGCATGTTATCGAACGAGCGGCTCTGCTTGGCGGGGTTATTTCAGGTGACTTCCTTGTGGAGCGCTGCAGCTTTCCGACCTGGCGTGGTTCAAATCGGGACTTGCCGGATTTTAAGCCCTGTGCATATTGAATATATTGCATGTTTGCAAAAGCCTTGAGGGGGCAGTTTAAAATTCCCCTGCCCTCCCCCCCCGACTCCAGTGGCTAAAAGCCTGCAGTACTGCACCCTCCAGGAGACCGGCTTTTTAAGGAGGAACTCCCACGAGCAGGGGCAGATTCCGCCTCTTTCCCACCGTGAAGCTGCCCGTGCACACCTGGGATGGGTACGGGCAGGCTCACCGCTCCCCCCGGCAGCACACATCGCGCATCACGCCCATTGCTGTGACTGTGCTTTTAAAAGAGGGGGCAAACGTGTCGTGCCCAACTCTCTGCTGGGGAAGTAGGCGGAGCGGCCTTAAAAGTCTTGCCTGCACCTGGTTGGTTTACATTTGCGTCAATTTCAGCCCTGTAGAATTTGGGGGGCTCAGGACAAAGGAATCGGGAGCTGGAGGCCCCCGGACCATCTTAAACCTGCTGCCTCCCGTTGCACAGCTTGGAGCGAGAGAGGGGCTGCTGGGTGGTCCTGAAGAATTAGCAGCTGGGGCCAGCACAGACACACACAGCATCCTCGTAGGAGCCCCGGGCGCTAGAGATTAGTTATGAGCCATCTCCCTGCACCTATATCTGTAAGTATGACCGAGCAAAGAGAGTCTATGAAGGCGGGAAAGGGAAATGTAAAAAAAAATAATGCCAAAGCATTCTCTTACCCTACCATGCATTTCTGCCCCTCATATTCTGTTAGTAACAATGGCATTATATTTTTTAAAGGGGGCATAGTGTCACAATTTCTCCTTGAGAAGTTGTGCCCTGTCTTACTACTGTCATCAATTCTGGTTGCAAAACTGAGCTGTGTGCCAAGTGGGATGATTTTTTTTTCTGAATTATATAAGTGGGAAACGCACTTTCCCATAGCACTGCCGACATTAGGGCCATGCATAGCTTCTGATGAACCAGGCACTTTCTCCTGGCTAGCAGAAGAGTCTCTAGTGAATTTGCTGTGTGTGTGATGTCCCTCTCAAAGGATTGTGTTTCGCCCTAGGACTGATATAGCAAAAATATGTAACTTCCACACTAGAAAGCTAGTGAATTTGTTTGCAAGTTGATAGAGGGTTGGGATTACATATGGAGTGCCCTAAGGTAACGTGATGCCTTTCGTCCAGTGAAATGTTGTAAGGACACATTGAAAATTAAGTTCTGATTAAACCTGCCTTTGTGTCTCTTACTTACTACCAACAGGACCCTAACACTTACGCTTTGGGGGTTAAAATCCATTTTATTCCCCTGTGTATAGCTGATCCAGGCATGTTATTTTAAAAAGTCCTGGGTTTTAACTAGCTGATCTGCTTTAGCAGTCTCTGATTGCTGTCTATCAGTATCGCAGTGCCTTTCTCTGTGCTGCTATAGTTAAGCATCTCAGTCCTAAATAGGACTTATTTTTCCATCATTTTTATATAACTCCTTAAAAAATACCCTAAGCTGAAGCCTCATGAGATTTGGGGGCACAGAGGGGAAGTTTTCAACTTTCTAGGTGTTCTTACCGTTCCATTCATGTTAACTCTACAATGTGAGAGATGAAATCTGCCATCATGTCAGTCTTGATATTCCCCACTGTGCCGAGCGGTTGAAACAGCAAAGGTAGGAGTACTGCTGGGGGGAGACCCGCCAAGCCCGATCAGTTGCATCAAAGAGGATTTTCCTGTTCCCCTGCTGTGGCTGCCTTTGAGGTGGAGAGAATCTCCCGCTACCGCCGTAGCAGCTGTGACATCTATACTGGCAGACCCAGTCCCAAGTAGCGGGCGGTCTGATTCATCCAGACTGCCTCAGCTCGCTAACCGAGTAGAGCATCCCTTCTCCGAGGAGCTGCCAGCTTTCAGATAAGGTCGGCGGAACCCAGGCTGTTCCTGAGGGAGCTGGAGGGGAGAAATGCACAGTAGCTGCTGGATGGCCTTGCTCACCAAGGTGTGGGGTTGACAGAAGGTATGGCAGTCAGCCACTTGCAAAATAGACCTGTGTCCTTTCTGGCAGGTTAAGGCCAGTGCAGAAACTGTGGGCCCACATTGATCATTCATGCCTCTCCGATGAGAAATAATCTGCCAGCTGCTCTTGAGTGGTGGATAGATCCTTCCACAAGAAACCATCTCTGGGCATCAACAATTGCTGCTAGGGAAAGACACGGTTGTGGCTGAATTGCTCTGCTTGGATTTCGTGGGTTGCCTGTGATCTCCGCCCATCTGGCTATGGAATGGAGACAATGGATATTGGTGGGTGACATTCCCTTCTAGTCATGGACACAGCTAAAACATCCACGTTAATTTGATATGATCTATCCACCACTTCCACCCTTGATGTCTGCAAGGTGTTGACTTGCCTGTGTAGTCTATTGAGGGTGAGCAGAATGACCTTTCAATGGGTTTATGATGTCCTGGAAGGAAGTGATGGACAACTGCTGCTCCTCTCTAAAGGTTCTTGCATGTAGGCTCTCATGAATTTCCCTCCTTCATGCATATGAAGTAACATGGAGAGGCTGTGAAATACTTTTGGGCTGCTTTGTCCACGTATTGGTGACACCAGGCTCTGTCTCTGTCACTGAATGCAGATTCTAAGATACTATTCCTGTCCCGATTTCTGACTAAACTATGAAGCCAGGTGACAGCAAAGTGGGTATGTCTTACTCCTGGTCAGGAACTGGCAGGGAAAGTCATTTGGAGCGGGCAGAAGTGGTGCCTGCACCCTCTGTTCGGGGATCTATGTTTGTAGTCCATGGGTCCTACTGGAGCCGGTATTGCTTTGAGAGCACAGGAATACTAATGGCCCATCGTGTTCTGCATCACTTTTGGCTGCTGGGGGCCGCAAGGTCTCCTCTCTGCACCAGCCCTTACTACAAACACCCATTGCTACATTCGTTTAAAGGGAGGCGTAATTCAGTGGAGGAGGGTGCTGAGGCTTCTGAACTAGTGGAGCAGCTTTGGGGATTTTTTTGTGTTGCTGAAAATGGTTCATGAACATTTCTACTATGCCCAAGAAAGTGTAAAAACTCCTTATATCCTGGCTGGTGAGTGATCCGTGACCTGCAAAAGATTTCTGGGATAGATAGCTCTGTCACACAGCCTCCTGCGTAAATAATATATCTTTTTGTCATCACAACAGTTCAGGAAAAGACCATTTTAGCATCTCTCTCTTTTTAAAGGCCTAGCTTGGTAACCCAGACTGTGATGCTCAGAAGGAACCCATGGCTGTCCATTTTTCCCACTTAATTTTGTCCTCCACCTTGGGGAGCTGTGAGTGAAGCTGGGAGTCGGAAGATCAGAGTTCTATTCCTTGCTGAGCTGCTGTGTGACCTTGGGTGAGTCACTTCAGTTCCCTGGCCCTCTCTTTCTCCTCCCACCTGTCATTTGTCGTGTCTGTTTTGTTTGTAAAGCTCTTTGGGGTTGGGACTGCCTGTGTTTGTACAGCACCCAGGGCGATAGGGCATCTGGGGCGGCTGTTATACAAAAACCAAATATTTTAAACTAAAGCTAATGCTTCCTCTGGCTCATGTGAAAGATAGTCCCAGCAGAGGCAGGTGAGGACTGCGCACAAGGCTACTGTCCTCAATGTTATTATGCAAGGATAGCATAATCCTAGAGCCAACACCACACTGCATCACTTGGACAGAAGTGAAGGAAAGACAGGACCACTGAAAGCAGCCGAGCAGGCCCTCTGCCTACCCTAATGCTCCCCTTTGCCTTCCAGTTGATGGACTCCTGCTGCCTCCAGGCAGGTGCACAGAGTTGGGTAAAAATACTCCCACTCTATCCCTTCCAGTGCAGGGGAAAGCAGAACTTGACCCTCTGGGTTTGTACATTAATCAGCATGTCCTGTTATTTGACAGCCTGTGTGTTGGGTACATTGACATTTCATAAAGAGGTAGAGAGAAAAGGTTTAGTTTAATTTCTGGGCCTTTAATGGGTTGGTTTGATGTTGAACATTATGAGCTAGATTTTCAAAAGATCTCAGCACCCAATGTGCTCCCCGTAGGCTGAGCCCTTCGGAAAATCTGGCCCCAAGAGTCCACTGTTACAGGATTAGCCCTAAGCTTGCAACTGCATCCATGCATGTGGATGTCTGTATGAGCCTCAGGACTCCATGTGGACATGGTTGTACCCAGCACTTCACAAAAGAGAGCAGTATCATTATCCCCATTTTACAGAGGGGTAACTGAGGCACAGAGGGGTACAGTGACTTGCCCGAGGTCACCCAGCAGGCCAGTGGCCAAGCCAGGAATAAAAGCCAAGTCTTCTGAGTTCTAGTCCAGTGCTTGAGGCCACAGCTTTGTGGCTTTCGTTTGTAATGACAACATACACACGAGGTTTTCGAACCCATCCTCAATGGACATATCCTCTCCTTGAGATATTGGAATACTGCTGCAGACTAAGTGCCGTGGAGCAGAACAGCCGGCAGCACTGCACCTGGGGGAGGAGAGTGACGTCTTCCTCCGTGGAATTGATACTTCCCTGAGATGGGTACATGGGACTGTGAGGGCTTCATCCCCGCTGCAATAAGGAGTGGCCATGGTAATTGGTTACTGGATCTCAGTCCTTAGCTTGCTTAGGGCTAGATCAGAGGAAGGATCTCCCCCTCTCCCCTCACTTCTGCACAGGGTGGGAAAATCCAGGCATGGAGGCACCCTGTCTGTTGGGTACATCTGACTCCCATTGCCACAGGGGCTGAGTGCCTCCCCAGTGTATTTACACAGCCTCTCCCTAGCCTGGAGGTGAAACAACTGGATTTGGAGTAGTTTGTGTGAAGAACGTACTGGGGAGGGCTGGGGAAATCAAGCCAAAGACACAGATTTTGCATTTAGCTCATAACATGGTGAGGCCCGTAGCCCCTTCTCTCTCGCAGGAGCAAGAGTTCCATAGCCGAGGTGCAGATGCTGCTAAGGCTCTGTCTGGCACGCCCATCACCCCCCTTAAGGGGTTGCCCTAAATTAGCACCTCTTTAAAAAACGCAGGTGCAGGGGAGGGATGTCAAGAGGAAATACTTTAAATAGAAAAAGGCACCAAACCTCCCCACCCACCAGAGCAGACTCCCGAAGCCCCACTGAAGGTTGTTAAAACAATAATACTGACCCAGGGCAAACAGCCAGTGTGCCAATCCCTATGCCTTGCCTGCAGCCACTGCAATCTCTGCATGCTACAGACCTGGTGATTGTGTGCTTTCCACCCCCAAAGCTACACATACTCCCTGGCAGCCTGTCACTGCCTTGCCGATGTCTAGACAGGAGGATTCAATGCGCGTCGTTATGTCTAATTCATAAAAACGGGAGAGCTGGGAGCTAGTGCATCTTGCTAGTGCGAGTCATCTCTATCCGTTGCACCCCATACTGACACTAGGCAAGTCTAAGAGCTGATTAATGCTGCTGATCAGCAGGGATAGGTGTGTGTGTGTGAGAGAGAGAGAGATCTTGGGGAGAATTATAGATACTCTGTGGATTGGGTCCTGGTGGCCTGCAGATAGAGGATGCTCTTTGGGGAAAGGTACACAAGAGAAGAGGCCTTTTTCAATGATGTTTTAGGCCAGGTTGTAGTAGAGGCTTGTGCACGTGGTGGTAGCTCGCTGGGTCTTGCTGCAGAGGACGCATCTATGTGCTGGGATCTGCTGTTCGGCAGCAGGAGGCCATGACAGATGCAACATGTACTCTAGTCTTTTGGCTTCTGTTGCTGGCTGGCTCGGGAAAGGGGCTGTGTGCTTTCTCCTTCTGCCCTCCCTCGCTGTGGGTGAGGAGGAAAATCGGGAGATGGGGATGCTGAGCTCCCCTTCCTCCGGGAGTCGACATTGACTCTTCTTGTCCCGACATATTTACGTCTGTCAGTAAGGAACTGTGCTAATCCATGGCATCTGCAGGGCAGAACGGGGGTTTCCTTTTAAGTGCCACCTTCCCAGGCACCCTTGATCTTCTCTCCTGCCGCTCTGCTGAGTCGTCTGGCTTCTAGCTGTGCTGATCTGAAGAAATCAATGGACTGTTACAGCTCGGATTTGCTGGGAGGTTAGCTGTGCAACAAGCCCCTAGGAAATGGGGATAGGGAGTTGCAATTCCACAGGAAATGTCCTTTTCCCATAGGCCCCTTGTGCTGCGCTCTAGCTCTGCCAGAATACTGGCACATGGACGTTTGTGGCCACTATTCATGCATTTTGCCTGTATAGCGGGGCTGCGAGAATTTGAGCTGCTGTATACACCAGGGTGCCTACCAGCATTCCAGGGATACGAAGGATAAGTCTGTGAAAAGTTTGGGATCATGCTTATTTTTAAGGGGCGGAATCTCATCGTGTCTTGGTGAAGGTTCAAAACCAGCCCTTTATATCAGAGTCTGGTCCTTTGGGGCCCAGGAACACCAAGAGGAGGGGCCTTAGAATTTATTATTGCTTGCAAACATCTCATCTGATCTCATATTCCTCAGTAGCTCCTTCTTGGATCTATGCGTTAGGACATTGGGCACAAAATGAGGGACGTCTCTTAAAATACTGCACAGGTGACCACCCTAGCTCGGACTCCTGTGTTAATTTGATGCAACCTCTTGGCAGTGCTGCTCTTCAAACGGAAGGCGAGAGGAGTGCGAATTTGCAGGCACACCAGGTATCTGGTTTGTTTTATTGATGTATTTGCACAGGCTATATTTCTGGCAATGCTGTGCAATAGCACAACAGAGCCTATTTTTATGCTGTCAGCAGGGCGATTTACGCCTCATGATTGTTCCTGGGTACTGTGTCCTTTATTGTGTTCTGCCTCAGTGTGACACAGAGGACAACTTCTAACCCTGTCCATGTCCTGAAAAAGAAAAAAAAAAGGCATTTGTGTGCAATTCACACACACACACACGTGCAGAAAATTGAGGATTTTGAACTGAGTTTTCCCTAGAACAGTACAAATGCCCCAAAAGTCCTTAGGACAGGACTAATGATTAGCGTCTTTTTAAAAGAGGAAATGGGGAAAGCATTTAACTGCATTCAACATATAAAAAATGTTTAAAGAGGGGAAAAAAAACAGGGCTTCATTACTATTTTCTAGCAGTGCCCCAGTCAATAACAGGGACTGCACACATACAAGAAGAACATGGTCCCTGCACCAAATAGCTTTCTGTTTACATGTACGTTTAATCCCAACCTGTGGAGCCCTGTGGACATGGGTGAGTTTCCTGCCCTGATCCTACTGCAGCTCATGCAAACACATAGGTTTTTTGCCCAGACATGCCTCTTTCCTGTTCTTAATTTAATTAACCCTTTAAAGCAGGACTGTGCTTACCTGATGGCAGAATCAGAACCCAAGTCCGTCTCTGTGGGTACAAGGTCTGCTGACATGCATCCAATTGCAGGATCGAGGCCATAAACTTTATGCTTCCTCCTGGGATGCCTTAAGGAGCAGCATTCCTCTGGGGAGAAATCCTCCCTATTGAGTCCGCCTTTTATCCTCCTGAGTTGGAGCTAATGAGACCCACTTGGTCTGGTTGCTAGGGTGAGTCCACAGAACAGCTCTGAGCCCGAACCTGAGCCTGGCACACTCTCACACCCTCATAAGGAAGTTTCCTAGACAGGGGACCAAAGGAGGGAGGCCAGAACTAAGCACCTAATGAGCTTGCCTGAGCCCATGCCTCCTTCTCTGCCCAAACTGTCCTCTCCTTTTGCTACTCCATGCACTTATAAGCGAGGAAGCAGCTGTAGAAGAAGCTTGAGACTCTGCATCTCGGTCAGGAGGGTGCACCTAGTGCTTGACCTTGCTGGTGCCCACACATAACCTCCGTGTGCACCAGAGCACGATGGCGTCGTGTTGCCTGCATATGTGCTATGCACGGGCGTGCGCTCCCATTCTGCAGTGCTGAGCACCACGAGGACACTGGCGAGAAGGCAAGATCCGAGCCTCTATGGAGACTCATTAGACCTGTCCTGTGCAAGCAGCGCAGCACAGAGCAACCTATCGTCTACTGGCTGGAAAACCAGGTGCAGTGTCACACCGAGGTGGTGAAATGTGGGGAGGACAAGCTCGTTAAGTGCGTGAGCAGAAAAGGTTCCTCATTGCTGTGGGAGGTGGGGCTGGGAACAGGCCACGTGATCTCTTGCCACTTCTTCGTCCCTCCCACCCCCATCCTCCACCCCATGACTCGGGAATGGGAAGGATCTACAGGCCCCCTCCGTACCTCCCTAGATCCCTAATGCTGCAGGGGGAATCAGGCTGACCGCAGTCCCCTTCAGGAACTGTTGCACAGCCTTGTGAGGTAGGTGGGAAAGGGAAACAAAAGTCGGCCTCACCGTAGGACCCTGCTGCAGACAGGTGGGAGATGGTGCCTGATATGTAGTGTGTATCTCTGCCCAGTGGTCAGGCCCGTAACCTAGCACTTGGGAGACCCAAATTCAAGTCCCTGCTCTGGCACAGGCTTCCGGGGTGACCTTGGGCAAGCCATTTAGCTGCTCCGTGCCTCAGTTTCCCATCTGTACAATGAGGGTAATAGCACCCTCTTACCTCCCAGGGGTGGTGTGTGGATGAATACAATAAAGATTGAGGTGCTTTAATACGACCGTGATGGAAGGGGGAGGGGCATATAAGTACCTTTAGCTAGATTTGGCCATCACTGCTAGGTAATAGCCTGCAAACTGCTACAAAATACAGACCCATCACCTTCCCGAACGCAGCACTGAGAGAGCCCCTTTCCTCCAGTGCCTGCGTGCTCTCTTCTCTTCCTCTTGTTCCCTCTCCTCAGCCTGTGTTTGGGGAGCTGCTGGGGAGGGGATGGGAACGACTGGATGTCTAGCCCCCGCTGCACCTTGAAGCTCAGCCTGCCAGCCACATTTCCGGTCTCCTTTCTGTAAATGCATCTGGATCGCCTCCGAGCCTTAGGAGCTGGGGCTTCACTGAGGAGCTGGCTGCCCCCAGGGGACCAGCCCTGCATGTCATCCCAATTCTCGAGTGGCATGAGACGCTGGCCAGCTGCCCCAGCGGGGGAGCGCCGTGCTGAGGGCAGTCTCCATGCCTGCTTCGCCCTGGTGATATTCGCCTGGCTTCTTTCTGAACAGCTCATAAGCACGGGTGGCAGTGAGCAATTCCTGAGGGGGTAAAATCCCTGCACGAGGTGTGTGTGAGGGCCGTGAGGGGAGTTCATTTGTGTCCTTAAAACACTACTAGCTAATAGCAACGGTACAGATATAGACACCGGGTCAGGGCCAGATTTACCCTGCCCCTTGTGAAGTTGTTCACACCAATGCACGGTGAGTGGAGGGGGGAACCTGACCAAGTCAGGCTGATGAGGATTCAGTTTGCCCCTTCTCTGCGCTGGAAATGCTGGGAAGGGCTCAAGGATGATACTGGGCCAGTGGGTTCTGTTAAAGAGACCCTGCCAAGCAGATCTGGCTCCCCTTTGCACAGGAGTGTTGGCGCTAAGTACGCCTGGCTTACAGGGGTGCAGTGCATTACGGAGAAAGGGGTGCTCCCCAGGCTGAACCAAATCCACTGCTCCCTCCATGCCCCGTTCCCCAAGGCCTCCTCTGGTCTTCATGGCTGTTACAGCCAGTCCAGCTTCCCCTTCTGATGGCTGTTCTGTTGGGTGCCCTGTGTGGGGATCCGGTGCTGCCGATCACCCTAGCATGCTGTGTCCAGGGTGCTTTGGTGGCCCTGTAGGAGCAGGACCTGTCCTGAAAAGATTTTTAAGGGCACTATGAGGCCAGCAGCTAAGGATGGGGATGAATTACCGGTGCAGTGCAAGAAGGGGTAACTAGGTGCAATGCAGAGACCTGAAAAGGAAATTCTTACGCCTGTCTGTGTGTATATACACACGCCCACCTAGAAGCGTCCCAGGCACTTGCTGGCTTTGGGGTCGAATAGAGGACGTGCACTCCTGACTCTTCGGCATGTCCCATATCTGCCAGTGAGCTGTGTTACGGGATGCACAGATCTCCCAGCCTGGTTTTTACCTGCTCCTCCCATTCATTGCAGCTGACTGGATACTGAAATTTCAGTGCTTTCACTGGTGCAGAAGAGGCCTTGGGTTTTGGCCTCTTGTCAGCCACAAATCTGATGCATGGTTTTTAGGGCTAGTGTAAGACTCTCACTGGTGAGTTGGAGCCAGGAAGTCGAGATGGACAGGGAGCTGTACTGCCCGTGAGAAGACACCACTTTAGTATATTGTGCATCCTGGCAGCTCCTTTGTTAACCCTTCTGCTTCCCACTGGAAGTGAAACCCAGCAATGGTCTTTTCCAGCAGTGCCGTGAAATGCTACTGATTCAAAGGCAACATACGAGTGGAGAGATGCTGCGGGAGGCTGGAACTCTGGCTCTGAGATCACCAGCCTTTACTCCATGAGCTAAAGATCTCAGTCCATTCGCTCAAAAACAGTAGCAGACTCAAATCTGTGTATGGCCCAGCCGTAGCGTCGCTCCATATGACAGGTTACTTGAGGAAGCACAAAAATTGAATGCCGGGTACATCAGCTGGAGGGAATGTGACCTACCCAGCAGCCACCCGGGAGTCCCCCGACACCCTGGTTCTTGCAAAGAGGCATCTTGTGCAGAATGTTTCAGAGCCCCCAGCTGGCAAGGTAGCCAGGATTGCAGAGCCAACAGAAGCCAGTTCTCCCTGGCAACCCCAGAGCCTTTTTCTGGGGGACTTACCCTCTGGGCCCTGTTCACAGCTCAGGGTGTTTCCATTCACTCCCTCCAAAATATGCTTTTTGTTCAAGAGAAGAGCCCTCCCTTTGGGTCAGGATTATTTGCATTCATTAACCGAGCCATTGTGCATGGCCGCCCTCTGTTTTTTTGTTGTTGTTGTTTTTTTTTCCGGTCGTAACCTAAGAAATTAATATTCATTGGCCGCTGAATGCGTGCGAGCTGACATCAGCACAGTCAACAAGAGCAGGCTTGTTTCTCCCCGTTTTTTCAGGAGACTGGCTCGCTGTCTCTCCTGGTCCAGGCACTGTTCCCTGTTCATTCCCTCTCAGTGGGGCTGACAGACCTTCACTTCCTGAGCGTGAGGTTTTCCCTTGTACGGTTTTAGTGCTGGCACCTCGGCGAAGAGTGCTGCCAGGAGCTGGATCCCCCTCTGTGCCCGCAGCGCAAGCAGGGGCAGAGCGAAGATTCCCTTGTTTCTCTGCCTCTCTCTACGGACGGGAACCCACACCCATTGAAGGCAAAGGGGCAGCAGTGCGAACAGGATCGGGCCCTGTAGCCGCAGCACAAGGCGCGACAGTGCAGTGTGCATGAATTCTGACTTGGTGCTACCACCTCTAGGAATAGGGGAGCCCGATCTCTATGGCCTTTGTTCTTTAGCCTCTCCACTGAGACTGCTAACTAGGGGGCCCAATTAGTGCCCATTAGAGTGGCCTCTGATCTTCAGCTTCTCATCTTCAGCTTGTCGTCATGGTGACCGGCAAGGGTTTGTTTTTGTTCTCCATCAGACCTTGTATGAACACCTGTCTAGATATCCCTTCTCTATCTCTAAGGGCCCCTTCTGTGTTAACCGTCAGACGATGTGGGATGGCATGGCCATACTGGGAGATGATCGGTTGCTTCGCACCTTCCGCTGATTCACCATTAACTTTCCCCATGTAGACAAGCCCTTGAACACAGAACCACTGGCATGGCAGGGACAAAGCCGGACCCTCATACGCAAGGAATGGGAGGAACAGAGCCACTGGCAGGGGGCAGTTGTGGGTAGTCCCTGAAATAGATGGGGATGGGAGGTGGCATCCAGTGTATGGAGGGCTGCAAGGAGCCCCTGGGGATGGGGTGTCTAATGCACTCAGCCAGCACAAACTAAGCCATGTGTGAGCCCCCAGTGGGTTTCTTGGAGACTGATTGAGAAAGAACAGATAAAACTAGATTTCTAATTGTTAGTTACAGCCAGGGGTGGTGCTCCACCTGCCATCCCAATGGCTGTGCTCAAACAACCGGCTGTGGGATACTTAGCAGCCTTAACATTTTAATGTTGACCAGTGACAATTCCCCCCTGAGAGGGAAGGGTTGGCTCCCACCCTGGAGCGGTTGTTTAGCCCGGCAGCTGGGTGAGACGGGACAGACAGCACTGTTCCTGTCCGCTTTCCCAGGGTTGTCTTGGAGGACTGAGTTACAATGAACTGAGGTCAGAGCATCCATGCAGGGGGGAATAATGTGCTTTAACTTATGGGCATTGACTTCACCCCTTCAGCTGATTTGCCCTAAGTCACTTCCCTGAGTGTCCCCATGCAGACAAGCCCTTGCACTAAACACCTAACTTCTGCAGGAACCATTTGGGTCACCTGAGCAGCCCTGCCCCAGGTGATGCTGTGTTTCATGTTTCCTTTCTTCAGAGCCTGACCTCTGCTGGTGGGGAATGCTGTGCATTGTCTCATGTTGCAAGCAACCTGGCCTAACGTACAGCCCCATAGCAATCTGACTGGGTGACTCTGCATGCATATAGGAACGATCCCCAGCCAGTCTACCAGTGATATACGTACAAGGCCAGTGAAATGCAGTGGCCTATGGAGGGGAGAGTGCAGTGTTTGCCAGCCCTCCTGATTTTATCCCTACTCTTGTGATGGTTGGTGTTTTGTCTTAAAGCCCCGGCTCCTGAAGTTATGCTATATCCTGAGAATCTCAGCTTGCTTTTTTTATATATATATATAAGTTTTGAGCTTTTAGGGTTGCAGAGAAGCTTGTGAGTCGAGTGTCCCTGCAGGCTCAGCCTCCGGAAGGCAAAGAAACGGAACTAAAACGCTCTTGTGAGATTTGCTTAAAAACCATGATTTTCGATACATAGATTCCAAGCCCAGAAGAGTCCAGTGTTTCTCAATGAGCAGTCCATGAACCTGTGCCAATCCCTGAGATTTCCCGCATAGAACAGGCCAGAGAACTTACCCAAAATAATTCCTTACTGGAGGGGCTGAGTCATTTCCAAGCAGCTGGAGTTGGTGATACTGAGAGTGGCAATCAATATACGGTACACAGGGCAACAGTGATGTTTTGTGCAAGGACCCCAGGGCATGATAAGACCACAGGATGTTTTTAAGGACCCATCCCCAAACACCTCACTTAGTAAACTGCACTGAACTCTGTTTTTCTGCTGAGGGAGGGCTGGGAGTTCCCACTGGCCATGAGGAGGTTTGAACCTGTGGTTCCAGGGCATCTCAATAATGCAGTTTAAAAAGTACCTGGTTTCCTTTTGTCTGATTGTCCATTAGCTGCCCATGCTTCACCTCCTCGGCAGGAATGGGGTGCGGGGAGAGGGGTGAGTTGACACCTTTGGCTGCTTCTATGGTCTCTCTGCATGTTCCACTGCCCTGTCCATGACCTATGTCCCCTTATGGCATTACAAGACTACTGTTGGGTCTGCTTCTCTGGGACTCCTCCCCAGTCAACTGGCAGCCCCCCTGTTCCTGTCAATCACTGATGGCTAATGTTGCCTCTGGGAAAGAAAGAGGGCTCTGTGTTCTGAGGCAGGCTGGCAATTCAGTCACCAGTCAGAACCCCCCATATAAATTGTAAGGGGGAGAAGCCCAGGGAAGGGACTAGCCCCTACACATGATACTCTGAGAACTGGCCCTCTGTCCCCAGGCTGGGATCCTAGCTGGGAGGGGTATCTCCCAGGGATCTAGTGTGCTTGTGCCTTGCTGTGTGTGCTGGATGCAGTGCGTGGGGTGAACACCCCCAGAAGGTGCCTAGAGGGTGTTTGGATACAGTTGCTCCACAAGCGCTAGGCAGGGAAAGCTGTGCATGGTAACGCCTAGCACTTGCCTAGCACCTCCAGTCATCCGACCGCCAAGCTCTTTGCAAAGAGGGTATCGTTCTCCCCATTTTACAGACAGGTAAGTCACTTCCCCAAGGCTGTGCAGCGACTCGGGGGCAGAGCTGGCAATGGAACCCAGGAGTCCGGACTTCCAGACCTGTTTTCTAAATTCTAAACACCCCCCCCCCCCAAGCCTCCAATTTCAGCCAAAGCATGCCTGGCACTACAGGGCTCTTGCTGCAAGCTCAGGAGAGCGCAAGGAGAGATCTGTGTCCACTTGCTTGCTACATCTCTCTCTTTTCATGTAACCCCCTCCTCCACCACATCTGCTGGCGAGATGATGAGGAGGAGCAGGCGAGCGATTCCAATTAGAACTGGAGCATGCCTAAAATCGTAATGGGCAAAAGCGCGTCTGGTGGCAGATTAAGAAGGTAAACTAGCTTCAGGAGGCGCAGGGGTCTCTCCAGGGAGCCTGGGGGTTAGTTTTCAGGAGATTGCACCTGGGGAGGGGAATAAAGCAATTATTGCAGAGCCCGTCCAATACAATAAAACAGCCCTTGATCCCAGCCTGAGGGGGTAGTAATTATACCTCGCGTTCAGCACATCGCCTTTCAGCCCAGCGCTTTACCCACGTTAATTAACATGCCTGGCACGTATGATGCATATTGCAGCTTCACTAAGGACTCTCATGATCAGCGTTTGGGCTCCCGGGAGCTACCGATGGAGAAGGTCTATTTGATCATCTGATGCATTTCCCCCTTTCAAGGGCATGATGGTGTCCTGTACTCCTGCCACACGCACCCATCACTGGAAACATCGGGGGGGGTTGGTTTTTGTTTTTTTGCTTTTGTCCTATATCTGTGAGCCTTCACCAGAGACGATGGGGTGAGAGTCTGAAATTTCTCTCCTTCCTCTGTGTGTGTCTATTAATCGAAGTACCAGAGGGCATTGCAGGTTTCTCCCCTGCATGTTATGTACCCCTCTCCCCAATCCTGGTACATTATTTGCTGCTAAAAATAAATAAATTGATGTCTTCAAGGCTGAGCAACTGCTGCATGGGGGAGTTCTATTTTTAAACTCCTTACGGTCGGTGGCGTGTAGGTGTGGTGCAGGAAACAGAGGCTGGGGAGACTCTCTCGCTGCAGGAATGCGGGGGCAGATAGATTGATCAGAACGTGGCTAATGATTTTTAAAAGTTGCCTTTTTCCTTCCCCCTCTTGGCTCGCTCTCTCTCTGTTTTGGTTTTTTTTTTCTTTTTCTTTTCTGCTGCTTGCAGTGAGAATCTAAAAGCCTGTCAAATGCCTTTCAAAACATGGCAGGCAGCTTAAACACATGTGGCCTGATCAGTATGGCAATTGAAGAAGGAAATGTCTTAGCAGAAACAAATACCTTTCTTTCCCACATCCCTCAAATAGGGAACCCCTCCCCCTCGAGATTCACTAGGGATGATGGGGATTAGGGGTGGTGCAACATGTAATACTTACTCTTGAAATTCAAAGGGTATGTCTGTGGCGTGCTCTTGTGACCCCATCCAGGTGGGATTTTTCTTGGTGAAGCAACTACACCAATGTTGGTCAAAGACACTACTGAGTGTGGGTAAAGCAGGCTTGGCATGACACCCCATCCCCACGCCCTGCCTGCAAAAAATCCAAAGTTATTTGCCAAAGAGAATTTCCAAAACCTTGACTGAGGCTCTGGGTGGTCTCCAGGAGATCCATCTCCTTAGATCTGCTGTAGCAAAACAGCAAGTTGGGCTGGGCGAAAGTGTGGGTGTGGGTGTGAGAGAGAGAGAGAGTTCAAATCTATGAAGTCAGTCTATCAGTGCTTAGTGTCTCTGACGACCCAGGCACTCCAGCGAGATCAAGCCGATGCAGGAAGCATTACCCACCATAGGGGAAAATTCTTCTCCCACATCTATATGGGCTATATGATTAACTGATGTGCTGTATTGTTATCCCAAATGGGATCCTCTATATAAAGAGAGGTAACCCAAGGATGTTAGCCAGAGTACAAAGGAGCCCCTCTTCAGCCGCATGTGGGAACAATAGGTCTAATCTACATCTGAGTGTGTGGGCACCCCAGTTTGATCCCCAGCAGAGCTATGTCAGGATATGAAAAGGCTGGGGGGCTCTGGGGTGGGGGTTGGACATGCACTATACTGATTGGACAGACAGCATATGACGTGTTAAAGGAAACAGAGCGTTGGTCTTTATTCTTTCCAAAGAAATCTGAAGGACTTCAAAGGAGAGAGGGCTTCTTTCCCAAACTGGGTTGTAGGATGGCCCCAGGTTCTGTGTGAGAAGTGACCAGAGATCTAAAAGGGCAGACTGACTATTTAAACTGCAACTGACTAGTATTAGTGCTATAGGTTGAAAAGAGCAAAGAGCTTGTATCAGGGGAATGGAGTGGCAGCTTCTTCTCCAGTTGCATGGTGATGAATTATTTCTGTTGCCATAGATCAGGGTCCCCATTGTGCAAGGTGCTGTAGAAAAACGTAGTAAGACACAACTCCTGCCCCAAAGAGTTTACACTCTGAAGAGGCAACTGATGGAGAGGAAAACTGAGGCACAGAAGAGGCAGTGATTTGTTGAAGGCCACCCAGAGCCAGGAATGAGTCCCATGGACTGTTTCATAATCTACAACACGGACACTGAGTATGATACAGGGAACATGGGGTGTGTGTATATATATATATATATATATATATATATATTTTATCATTCAGTTTTTTCTTCGTGTTTGTTTTAATATCCTGGGTCTTTAATTAAGCTCTGTTTGACCAATGCAGAGCTGGCGTGCTATGGTAAAGGGAAAAGATAGCAATCTACGATTAAAGCCTATGCTGGTGTAGCTTGGAAATGTACATTGTTAAACTGACCTGGATAAGATACCTGGCTATAACTTCAAGGAAAAGCTCCTGTGTATGTTTCTAGCCAGGTCTCCAACAGAATATTGCCCTGATTTTAATTACACCCAGACAGCTAAGTCCTGCCCTCAGTTGGACCATTGCAGGTGATGGGGTCTTTGCCCTGGTTTCCACAGCTTTTTGGCACTCCCATGGCATCTCAGTTCCTCCGTGGCATTGGATGCTTCTCTAGGGTGATTTTTGCTCATGAGAATTCACTGCAAAGTTTGGGGGCAGGAAGGTGTTTTCCTCCTTGTGGGGCCCGTTGCAGGGGACCTAGTACGAGGGAAGCTCTTTTCCCAGGGTGGTTTGGAGCAGGCTTGTTCTGCGAGGGAGCCGAGGAGTGTATGGCTTGGTGAGGGCCTGGAGGAAGTGGCTGACCCTCAGTCGTTCCTCCTTCACTGACCTCCCTGGCTTTCCCCTGCAGTGACCCAGAAGGGGCCCAGCTGAGAACCGAGTGCCCGCCGTTGCCCTGCAGCCATGGAGGGCGGCATGCAGCTCCTCAACCGGGATGGCCACAGCATCTCCCATAATTCCAAGCGGCACTACCACGACGCCTTTGTGTGCATGAATCGCATGCGGCAGCGGGGCCTGCTGTGCGACATCGTGCTGCATGTGGGCACCAAGGAGATCAAGGCCCACAAGGTGGTGCTGGCCTCCTGCAGCCCCTACTTCCACGCCATGTTCACAAGCAAGTATCCGACTCTTCCCAGGAGCCCACCTTCTCCCCATTCCCTCTTGTCCTTCCCTTCGGACCTGCAGAGCTCCAGACCGCAAACCCTCTCCTTCTCTCGCACTCTTGGACCTGCCTTGCTCCACACCTCTCAACCGCCTCCTCCTCCTGCAGCAGCAGCAAACCCTTCCCCCATTCAAACCCACTTCCCTCACCAGGCCTTCTGCCCCCAACCTGCCACAGATAAAAAGGCTGGAAGTTTGGGATTCCAAAGACATCTTCTGAAGGCTGCGGGCCCCGGGCCCCTCTTGCTGACACCAAGGGGAAATGGTGGTCAGTCCAGTGATGTGAACAGAGAGGAGAGGGGAACAGGGCTTGGGGTCTAATCTAGACGTCACGTGGTTTTAACTAAGCTCCAGGCTTTTTAGTTTTTGATGACCTAGGAGCATTGGTGGTGGGGAATGTCAGAGCTGACGATAGCCTGTCTGCAGCTCAATGTCTAGTTTTAAGACAAGGTGGCGAGAGGACTCCACTTAACGGCAAGCGAGAGATGCCAGGAGGAAATTCTGAGAGAGGGGTGGAGGAACCTCTGATTTAAAGGCAAGGGAGACGCCCCAAGGAATCGGTGAGCAGGGGTCATCAGTTAAAGCTGACACAGAGAAGCCCTAAGTAATCAGCGAGAGATCCCCAGTTAAAGGTGGGGGGAAGCCCCAAGAATCGATGTCTGGGGGTCCCAGTAATATACCTGGGGAAACTGTTGCTCTGTTCAGAATCATTGGCTTGTTCCACACATGGCTGAGATGGTCCTTAGGCCGCGTGCCTGTCTGGCTGGGCCTCACGGGAGTTTTACATGTGTCCCCACAGATGAGATGAGCGAAAGCCGCCAAACCCATGTGACGCTGCACGACATAGACCCGCAGGCTCTGGATCAGCTGGTGCAGTATGCCTACACTGCAGAGATCGTGGTGGGTGAAGGGAACGTGCAGGTAGGAGTCGCCCCTCGCTCCCCCAACCCACCCCTCTGCCCTGCTGCCCTTTGGAGAGGACTAAAGCCCCATCCTTAGGGACCTGATTCGTAACCTTCAAACTTTGGCACCAAGACAGTGCCTTGTGGCTGTTGTGGATGGGAATGGAGTTCCTCCTTTCCCTGAGCCCAGAGGCAAAGCGCTTGCGATTGCTTCAGCGTGTCGCTCGTGCTGGGAACGGCTGCCCCACGGGCTCTGCAACAACTGGACCAAATACTGAGAGGCACTGAATGCTTACAGCTGTCACTGACTTCAGAGTGAGCTGCAGGTGCTTGTCCTCATCATCTGCCCTTTGGTCTCTCTCCAGCTGCTTGGTCTGGAACTGAGCCTGTTTCAGCTTCTGCCTCTGGATGGCGCTTTGGGGGAGTTTCTTTACAAGGGCTGGAAAAATCCTATTATCCTGTAGCCCTGTGCAACCAAATAACAAAGCAACGAGGCTGAAGGACAGTTGTCGTTCTCAGCCTTGGAACTGATGCTCCGGCCACTCTGGGCACCCAGAATCATAAAGTGCAGCTCAGGTCAGATCAGCAGCTTTGACCGTGAGCGAGGGATGTGCCTTACTGAAGACATCTAGCATAGGTGCAGCCTGGCCTACATAAGCAGAACTGAAAAGTTAGTTTCCTACGAAATCTTGCACCAGCCTTTGTAGCTGTGTATGGGAGCTGGAGGGGGCTGCGACCCCTTACATTTTGCTACTCCTTGAAATCAAACAAAACGACTGTCCTTTTCCTTCTTCCCCCAGTTCAAAAACATACGGATCTTTGCAGCCAGGAAAGAGTCTGTTTGTCTTTTGGAATGAAAAACTTGCAAAAGCTTTATATTAAATTTGTACTGATTTGGGGGAGGGGGAGCAGAGAAAATCAGAGTCAAGCAAGTTTGCCTTTTCTTTCAGACTCCTGGTTCCTCTCTGGTCCCTGATCCCATGGCCCTGAGTCTTCAGCTCTTTGTAACTGAATCACACAGCCCAGGGGCCTTCTCGGGAAAGAACGAGACAGCTGGTCATGGAACCTGTTGTTGTTGTTCTCGCTTGTTTCCAATTTCTGCTCCCTGGGCTGGCCTGACGTGACCCTCCTCTACCCCATCCCATCCCATATTTGTGAGGGTCTGCGAGGGATGGGGCGTCCGTCATGCAGCCTCCCTCCAGCTCAGAACGAAGAGTAGAATTCGGGGCACTCAGCTAAAATAGCCGGCAGCCGCTCTGTGGCTGCTGATTCATTTTATAGGGACCCAGCTGCTGGCGAGAAAGGATAGAGCTGTTTTTTGTGACACCCAGAGCCTGCTGGGGGGGGGACTGGAGAACCCATTGCAGAGCTGCGGGTGCTTCAGCCCTGTGTTTGGGAGCTGCCACTCCACCTGCCTCTTGTAAGGCCTGTTCCAGGCCCATTGAGGTTAATGGGAATCTTTCTGTAGGCTCTTTTGCCTCTCGTCCCCTGGGGGGTGAAGGGCCCTCCTGCGTTCTGTATCTGAGAAAGCCAGACAGCCACATACAGGTGCAAAGCCACAGAGGAACCTGTCCGAGAGTGGGTCAGTGGGAGCAAGTGGGACTCTCTGTGGGATGTGCTTGGCCCATGGGCTGTACTCTGGATCCAAGATCGTAGCTCTTCTCCTAGTACCTGTATCCCAGGGCTCTCCCAGGCCAGGGCATCGCTTGATAGCTGGCCCTGTCTCTGTGGGGAAAGCACAGGTCCCTGCTTGAGGAGGAAGGGATGCTGGGGCTGTCTCCGCGGGAAGCAGTGATGGAGGTGGTGGAAGGGCTACAGCCTTGGACTCTTTTCTGTCTGCCCACAGACGCTGCTTCCAGCCGCCAGCCTCCTCCAGCTCAACGGCGTGCGGGACGCCTGCTGCAAGTTCCTGCTAAGCCAGCTGGACCCGTCCAACTGCCTGGGCATCCGGGGCTTCGCCGACACGCACTCCTGCAGCGACCTGCTCAAGTCCGCCCACAAGTACGTCCTCCAGCACTTTGTGGAGGTGTCCAAGACAGAGGAGTTCATGCTGCTGCCGCTCAAGCAGGTAAGACACCTCTCGAGGCCTCGTGTCTCTTGTCTGCACTGTGGCGCTGCTCCCACTGACTTTCTTCTCAAGGTGCAGAGCGTGGCATGATGCTTCATGCACGCTGGGGCGTCCCACCCTGCCCACTAGCCTTGGTAGGTCACCTCTGCTTTGCCGTGGTGTCTTCATCCCCTCTAGGTAGGACCTGGATCATGCATTTCAGCCCCCCACCCACATGCACACTCTCTGTTTCAGCCCCTAACCCACACAGAGCTGCTCGCAATGGAACAGGGTCTGCCAAGTGCTGTGGGGAGGGAGGGGATGCCATGCTGGCAGGAGATGGCCAGGGTGTGTGTATAGGCGGGATGAGGGCTGGTTTGTGTTACTCCATCCAGGCCTCAGCCTGGCACCCAGCACTGCCCGAGTTCCTCCAACGCTCCCGGAGGTCAGCGAGAGTCTGCGGATTGGGCCCTAAGAGAGGCTCAGAGCTGTTCTCCGCAGGAGGAAGGCATGACGTGTGTCTCCAGGAATCCCAGGAGCCGGTGCTGGGAGGGAGCAGCCTCAGAGAGCAGGGAAGGGGCTGTGCCCAAGCCGCCTCTCTTGCAGGACTCTGCGGGGCTGCTGCCAGGAAGAGAGCGTGACCCCCAAGAGAGGAGGAAGTGGGACATAAAGCAAGAAGGGTTAAGGCGGGTGCTGCCGTCTACCCGGCAGGCATCTCCAGAGCAGCCAGTGCCTGCCCACTCTGTGGAAATACAGGCCGAGAAGAAAGCAGCGTGGCCACTGGGGAACTTGCCTACGAACCGTTGCTGCTGCAGGCAGGGGCTGCTTTTCAGGGCAGGTAGCCACAATGTTTAATTTACAGTTTGGCTAATGGATCCTGTGGCTCCTGGCATGGGGCCGGCGCAGCAGACTTTGTGAGAGTGGAAGGAGGGAGGATAGACCATGCCCCTGTTCCTCCCAGCAGCTGCTTAGCCACCCCTTTGCCTCTCGCTCAGCGTGTGGATCACAAGCGTGTGTGCGCACACTCATATCCCTCCCACAGCAGGGAGGCTGTGTGGCTGGGAGCAGCTGGGGCTGCTGGTTCCCTCCCGTGACACTGAAGGGCAAGGCTGGCGGGCTTGTCTGAGCTCGCTGAGGCTCATCAGAACCGGCTGTCGCTGCCCCCGGGGAGGGGGCTGGCCACCTCAGCACTCTCCTCCCACAGCTGGGGACACGGGGGGGGGGGTGAAGCGCACAGGAGGGAGAGGAACATCTGGCCCTGGGGTGCAGCTTCAGATTCAAGCCGATGGGCAGCTCAGGAGGCTGCTGGGGCGTTTCTGGCCCTGGTACAAGGAGATTCTGCTTGGCCTAGTTCCTTGTAGTGTGGCTGTTTCTAGCCCGCCCCGAGTCCTGCTCTTTGCCCACTAGTCTGGCAGCACCTAATATCGGCTTTACAGTGAAAGCTTTCAGGAAGGCAAACTCCTCCCGGGGCCGGGGGGGTGGCGTGGGGTGGGGGAGTGATCCCAATGCAGATTTAACCCCTTAAAGTCCCTGGGGTAGCTGAGCTCTGTGGGTGAGCAAAGCATCTGGTGGGACCCTGCTCACCAGGACAGTCACTGTGGGGCTGAGGTGGGGGACCGAGCCATTCTGTGTTTCTCTCTGCCCTCTCCCCACTTCGGGGCAGGGATCTGTACCAGGCACTACCCGTTCCTGGAGCTGGGGGAGGGCTGATGCAGGCAGAAAAGGGCCCAAGCGGGTCCCAGTGGGGACGCCACAGAACAGGTCTGCAGTGACTCAGATGCTTTCCACGTCTCATCGCTGCTGGCCTGGCCCGGCCCCGGGAACCTCCTGTAGGATCACTCACCATCTTCCTCTGCGTATGGTGGGGGAGTGGAGCCATGCCATGAGCAACGACCCCATCGTGCTCTCTGAACACCCCAGGGAGATGGTACCTCTAGGTGTGGAAACATCCCTGTCCCCATCTCCTGCCACCTACGTGCAGCCAACTCCTACCCCTCCACCATGTAGTCTGGAGAAAGGGCTACATGTTGCACGGTAGGGGCCAGCCCTGCTCCCCCCAGAGGAGGAACTGAAGGGAACCTACTGGGTCTCCTGGCCCTCTGCCCCTGATTCCATTGCAGATCTGCAGCCCCTGCTGTCTGGAGTGCCCGGCCCGGGGATGCGCCAGCAAAGGGCACCTGCAGTGCATCACTGAGGGGCTGGTGGGAGCGGGAGCATGGCCCGGGTGGGGAGAGTGGGCGGAGGGGATGGTTTGCAGGGAACAGGTTCCGCTGGGCCCTGGGTCCAGCGGGTGAGGGAAGCTGGCCTGGCTAAGAGCCCAAGAGGGGTGGGTTGGCTGATAAAGCAGCATCTCCTCTGTGAGACCTGGTCAGGGCAGCCAGGAGGAGCAGGGTCTCCCGCCAGGTGGGGAGGAAACGGAGAGGCTTGGAGATGGAAAAAGCCTGCACTGGCTGCCCCCCGAACAGGGGCCATCCCTCCCCTTCTTCCTGCCTCACTGGTCTCCTAGCAACTGCTCCAGAGAGCCTCACAGGTGTCTTCCCCCCACCTTCTCCGAGCACGCGCTCTCGGAGCCTCCGCCAGGCAGAGCCTGCTGTCACAAAGGCTCAGAAACGCCCCTCCAGGGAATGCTGAGCAGCCCGTGCAGTCTCCGGCTTTGCTTTCTTGGGTTATTTACCACCCAGCATGGCCTGGGCTTCCTCCTGGAGCTCTCATCTCATAGACTCATAGACTCATAGACTCTAGGACTGGAAGGGACCTCGAGAGGTCATCGAGTCCAGTCCCCTGCCCTCATGGCAGGACCAAATACTGTCTAGACCATCCCTGATAGACATTTATCTAACCTACTCTTAAATATCTCCAGAGATGGAGATTCCACAACTTCCCTAGGCAATCTATTCCAGTGTTTAACTACCCTGACAGTTAGGAACTTTTTCCTAATGTCCAACCTAAATCTCCCTTGCTGCAGTTTAAGCCCATTGTTTCTTGTTCTATCATTGGAGGCTAAGGTGAAGAAGTTCTCGCTCCAAGCCCTCCTCGGCCAGCAGCAAGGCAAGCAGCCCAGCAGAGAGCTTGCCTTCCAAAGCCTGGTTCTGCACTTGCCAATTGTTCCCTGCCATCTGCACATCCTGGCTCTGCCGCAGCAGATCCACCAGGGGAAGGGACCAGTTAGAGCTCGGGGGGCTCGTTCTCCTCTTGCACAGCGTAATTCAGGGGTGACTGGTGTGAGCTGCACGAGTGTAGGGGAGCAGGGAATCAGGCCCTGCCCCTTGCCACGGTGCCTACACTGACACTCTGGGCTTCCATTGCCCCTCCTGCTATCGGCACGCATGCAAGCCCTAGCCAGTCAGTGCTAGGGTTCAGTTGGGAGGCGGGTTGGCCTCGTTCTGCCCTCTTTACAGACGTGGAAACTGAGGCACAGGCTTGGCCAGCCTCGCCCAGCAGGTCAGAGGCAGACCCAAGAACAGAACCCAGGAGTCCTGACTCTCTGCTCTTGCTACCTCTCCGTTCCAGTATGCACACACCAGCCTTGCGCTACCCACAGGCTGTGGAGGTGTGGTAAGGCTCCAAGTGTGCAGCTCTGCTGGTTCAGGGCTGTGTGTGTGTGTGTCCATGTTCCCTGCCATACTCCCTCCCCATGATGGGTGACAGCTGAGCTGGCCTTCCCTTTCGCCTCTGCAGGTGCTAGACCTCATCTCTAGTGACAGCCTCAACGTGCCATCCGAGGAAGAGGTGTACCGGGCCGTGCTGAGCTGGGTCAAACACGATGTGGATAGCAGGAGGCAGCACGTCCCAAGGGTAGGTGAGCTGGCTGGGAATGCAGATCATCGCTGGGGAGGGGGCTTTCACCAGCTCTGAGTGTAAGAGCTGGATGGATGTGGATTTGACCTGGTCTGAAGCCTGCTGGAGACCCCCACCCCTGCCCTCCTTGGGAACTCCAGCCTGCAGGCTGTGAGATCAGACAGGGTTGGGGGGAGCCAAAGAAAAGTCTCAAATCCAGGCACCTCAAGGCCAAATTCTGCTCTGTCCCCCCGGTGGCGTTTGACTGAGATGAGTTTGTTTCCCAGCATGGTGTGATCTGGAAGCCCTTGCTGCCATTAGGGACTGGCCCAGGTCTGGTCTGACAGGAGCTTGGGTTCACAAGGTTATAGCACCTGGCTCTTTCCAATGCACGCATTGTACCCTATTGCAAATAGAGGCTCATGCTGAGCTAGAAGGCAGGGGCTCGAGTCCCATGAATGTCTATGTCCTAGCTTCCCTAGCACCTCACACTCACATTGTATCCTTCCGACAGCCTTGTGAGATTGGGACGTGTTATCCCCATCTCACAGCGGGGGAGCTGAAGCTAGGTAGGTTGAGTGACTGCCTGAGGTCATACGGGGAATCTGCAGCAGAGCCTGGATTAGAACCTAGGTCTCCTTAGTCCCAGTCCTGTGCCCTGTCATTAGACTATCTTCCTCCATATGTAGAGAAATGTGATCATACTTGGGGTTTCTTTAGTTCCCATCTCACATCAGAAGATTTCTAAAACCTCCAAATATGGCCCCACAAAGTCCCCTACACCGTGATAGGGCCGGTGCTATGACCCCATTTTACAGACTGAGGCACAGAGGGGCAGCGACATGTCCACGGTCATGTGAGGAATCCGTGGCAGAGCTCGGGCGTCAGTGGGGCAGCAGGGCTGTTGGGAGGGTGACTGGTCTGTCCGGTAGACTTTGCTCTCCAGAGCTGCGTTTTCAGGATTGCTCTGAAAAGCCAAACTTGGCAAGTCTGAAACGGCTTAGTCTGGATTTTCCTTTATCTAGTGCTCTGATCTCTGTGCCTGTGACTAGAGCAAATTAACCACAGACAAAACCTTTTCCTACAGGGATTCTCCCAGAATATCCCTAGCTCTGCATGAGACTTGCTTGCCCTCTTGTGGATACCTGTGGCTTTGCAAGTATGAATATTGGCACTTATTAATAAACCCCGGGGAAAAATGCACCTGTGTGTACCCTGGCAACCTTTCCGTTTGTTCTGGGAGCTTTGCTACCAGGCCTGCTAAGAAACTAGCTGCAAGCCTGCAGAAAATGCTGGGAAATGATATGCAGATAGGAGTATATGCATCCCAAGATGCACTTGCCAGGCATATGCTGGGGGGCAGCCTGCCCTCCCTTCCGCTAGGAGGACGATGAGGTGGCAGGAGGGGGATCGAGTCCAGTCAAGGTCCCAAGGCTCTTGGGGTTGGTAAAGGAGCCCTCGCTAATCTTTGCCCCAACCTGTCTCTGTTCCACCGACTCAGCACTGTCCCTCCCCTCCCTCCACCCTGCAGCTCATGAAGTGCGTCCGGTTGCCCCTGCTGAGCCGGGATTTCCTGATGAGCCATGTGGACACGGAGCTCCTGGTCCGGCACCACTCGGAGTGCAAGGACCTGCTGATCGAGGCCCTCAAGTACCACCTCATGCCAGAGCAAAGAGGGGTCCTCGGCAACAGCAGGACCCGGCCCCGGCGGTGCGAGGGGGCTAGTACCGTGCTCTTCGCCGTGGGTAAGGGACAGACAGGCCAGGGGGGGGGTCTGAATACGGAGCCTGCTGTGCAGCCTGGGGGAGGGTCCCATCACCTCCCTCCCATGGGGCATCTGTCCCACCCTCGGGGAAGGGGCGGCAGGTAGGGCCTGTCACTGGGTTCCTGGGCAGAGCTGGGGCTCAGCGAGGGGTATGTCCATGGCTGCCCCCTGCCCAATGACTCCCTGGAAACCCCAGGGGTCCTGCCCTTCACTCGTTCTGCTTGTGACACCACCCCCTGCAGGTGGGGGTAGCCTATTCGCCATCCATGGAGACTGCGAAGCCTATGACACGCGGACGGATCGGTGGCACATGGTGGCCTCCATGTCGACCCGGAGGGCCAGGGTGGGCGTGGCTGCCATCGGAAACAAGCTGTACGCTGTGGGCGGGTAAGGAGGAGAGCAGATCACTGAGCTGGGCGGAGAGGGGGATGCTGGCACTGGGGTGGAGCCCCTCTGGATTGGGGTCGGAGAACAAAGGCTGGGCCCACGGGACATTTCTGCCCCCAGCTGTGTGTCGGGGCTCTGGAAGTGGTAATGGGAAACGTCACAGGTTCAAACCCAGCCCGGAGGAGCAACGACTGGAAGCCATTCCACTCCCCACTGCTGCTCAGTGGAGTGAGTTCGCTGGGTCTCTGTGCAGTGGCAGCCTGGCTGCGAACTGACACCATTTGTTCATGGCCCCAGCGGAGGGGACGGAGGCTGCTCTCGCCTGTGGGTACATTTCTCCCCCTGCTCAGTTAGGGCTGAGGCAGCTGGCAAGGGAAGCTTGCCCTGCTAATGTCATGCAACCTCAGGGATATGTTCAATGCACAGTAACTACCTGGCTCAGGTGCGACCCAGGCCCCCGGCCCTCTCAGCCTTTCCTGTGAATTCACACAGACTCGGTTAAGTGGCTGGGAGCCCCTCTGGGGGCTGCATCATGCCTGCAGGGGGTGAGAAGGGTAGGCGGGCGGAATGGGTTTGGAATGTGGGGATCGAACCTGCCAGAAATGCAGCGACTAGCTGACGCTCTACATGGGCCTGATTGTGAGAAGAACGTGGCCCACGTCTGGACTGGGCACCGACCTGAGGCTAAGTTGTGCTCAGCCCGAAGGCTGGGGTGGAGTCCCAGCTCCCAGCCCTGCCGCTTGGCTTCCCCAGCCTCCTAACGCTCTTCCATCCCCCCGCAGTTACGACGGGACCTCCGACCTGGCCACAGTGGAGTCGTACGACCCGGTTACCAACTCCTGGCAGCCGGAGGTGTCCATGGGCACCAGGCGCAGCTGTCTGGGGGTGGCGGCGCTTCACGGGCTCCTCTATGCAGCGGGGGGATATGACGGGGCCTCATGTCTGAACAGGTAGGGGGATTTCCTGGGTCCATGTCCCCCTGGGCTGCTGAGACACCCCGGCTGTCCCCAAGATCTGCTCCGGAGGGGCAGGCCATGCATAGCCTAGCCCTCCTAGAGGCCTGATGGCTTGTCAGCAGCCAAAGGGACTCAAGGCTTGTGGGGCCGCCGACAGGGTCCTGCATGGGTGTCTCTAACCCTGACCCCATCCTAGTTCCCTGGCCCTCCAGGAAAGACCAACCTGCCCTTTGGCCAATGAACTCCATCGGCCCATTCACCTGGCACCCCTGGGTCCTCCTGAAGCTCCACGCAGCCTCGTCCAGTCTGGACAAGTACATCACGTGTCCGCTGCAAATACGATCCCCTCTTCTCCATCCCTGGTGGAGACGCAAACCCCACTGGTCCTGGCCCTGCCCCTCGGTGGACCCTGGTCTTAACCCTGTGACATGATGGGGAAACGGCCCCTTGTTCCTGCCCTCTGGCTCCCATCCCTGAGTCGGTTTCTGATCCATGGCAGCTCTTTGCCTCACTCTGGTGCCCCTTGGTGTCCTCGGTCGCCTCTCAGGGCTGCATCAGAGGGTTTCCCCAAGGGCACTCCAGTGTTGCTAATGTTCCTGTGTCTCTGCCTGCTGCAGCGCCGAGAGGTACGACCCGCTGACGGGCACCTGGACCTCGATCGCTGCCATGAGCACCAGGAGGCGATACGTCCGGGTGGCAACACTAGGTAGGTCACTAGTGTGGTGGAATCTGCCTGGCTCTCCCAGGCTCTGTCACCTCTCACCCCTTCCTCTGCCTAGTCCTGCACGTTGCTTCCTATCAGCTGCAGCCCCACTCTCTGACTGCTGCCTGTGACAGGCCACTGCACTTTGCTGGGACCCCCACTGACCACGTGCTGGGAGCCAAAGAGCACTGCCTACCGGGCACAGAATGGAGCAGGTTTGCAGCTCGGCTCCATGCACAGGAAGGAGGGTGGAGTTAATGCTCTGCAGCAGGACTGCGGAGAAAGGGAGTCAGTTCCCAGCTCTGTCAGAGACCCTCTGTGTGACTGAGGGAAAGTCATTTAATTAACTTATAAGCTAAGCAGACCATATGATCTGGGGCAGGGACTGTCTCTTACTGCATGTATTGGACTACCACAGGTTTCTTGGTTGGGGCCTCTAGGTCGGTGTTACTCTAATAATGGTAACGGGCTACAGATCTTGCTCCGCGTCAGGCCATCTCTCTGCATCCACCTAGGGGTTCTGGGTTCAAGGTGGGACACTGGATATTTGAAACATTGGAGTCCATGGGCTGTGCCTTCGTGTCAGCCTATGGCGAGAGTTGGGGAGGTGTAGCGGGGGCTGTGAAATGGCATAGCCCAAACCAGATGGCCCAACTGAATGCAAGTAGCATTGTTCTCTTTAAAATAACATCTGGTGCAAAGACCAGTTACTGGCTGTGTTTGGAAGGTTTTTGTCAAAAACACTCCCTGCAGCCTAGGAAAAAGTTGATTTTTCTAGAGTGGGTGCATCGTTGATCTAAATAAATTTAATAATAACCCTTGTCCGGATACAGCCGGCTTTTAGTGGTCAAAATAACATAACAATAGTGGTCTGATATCATATGTACCTTTACGTTGAAATGTCTCCCCGTGGGCACAGAGATCCTTGTAATGGGACACTGGGCCTTTCCCCACAAGGTCATAAGTATCAACATTTTGCACGTACCTAGCATAGATTTGAGCGCTTTGCAAAAGCAGACAAGCATCACAATCGCTATTTGATGGATGAGTAAACAGAGACACCGAGGGGTGGCGGGAAATGACTTCCCAGGGTCACCCCGAGAGCCCATCACAATCGAGGATGCAGCCCAGTCTCTGACTTTCACTCTGGACCCCATTGCCCCTTGCTTCACTTCCAGGCCAGAGCAATCCTGCCTGGGAAGTCCGGCAGCTGGCCGGTGACCCGTGTGGAATGACGTGTGGGCACAGCTGGTTCCCCTCGCTTCCTGAGTGGACCACTCCATGTGCGAAGCTGGCAGTAGGGAGGCAGCATGTGCCCTAAAGCAGTTTCTCAACCTTTTTGATACCAGGGACCAGCTTGTTGCCTTCCTAAACTGTCAGGGAGATCTCGGGGACCGGCGCCGGTCCACAGACTGGTGGTTGAGAAACAATGGCCTAGAGCAGAGGTGCTCAAACTGGGGGTGCAGAACATATTTTTGGGGGGCGTGAGAAGTTTTAGGAAAAATAAACTTCCTGTGCACATTTTACCCCCAGCAAGGAATAACTAGCAACACTGATTCCTCCAGATATGTCACGTCCTCAGCTGGCGCTGCGCATTTTGTTGGATTTCTGTGAAGCTTGCCTAGCATTATACGAAGGAGTTGTCATCTATACGTTAATCCGTTTGTTACACACTTCATTGGATGCCCGGACCACAATGGCCATTTTGCTTTTTCTCTCGTTACAATGGCTCGTTGGCTCGTTTGTGCAACAGAAAAAATAAACCTCGAATGAGATGCTGAAACTGATTCAAGTGAAGCACCGATATTGCATATATCAGTAGATGTACCTGTGTGGCCAGGGGGGATAAACGACGATAGACACAAAGATCAAATAATTTTGAGAAGCACTGGCCTAGAGGATGGAGCATTGGACTGAGCTTGGGAGACCATGGTATTATTATCCTGGCCTGCTGGGTGACCTTGGGCAAGTCATGTCATTGCCCCGTGCCTCAGTTTTCCCCATCTATGAAATGGGGATAATCCCATATTGTCCTCCTTTGTAAAGCGTTTTGAGAGCTAGGGATGATCTGTGTAAGAGTTAAGGGTTATTCTGTGGATAAACAGAGAGCACCGCCATACAGGGTGAGCTGGGCGGTGATAATCACCCGTGCACAAATCAGTCTGGTGCGTGTCAGTGCTGCCAATGGCACCAGCTGTGGGAGCAGCTCCTCGCTGTGCTAGGTTCTGGGCTGCACGTACATTAATCCCCTCTTGTCTCTGCTCTTTCGCTTGCTCCCTGCTGACTCAGTGGCTCCTTCGCACGCGCTCGCTCCTTCTCCCCCTGCGGTGTGCTCTCTGCCTGGCGCTGCGTTATGGATCAGCCCCCCCGGCAACCTGCTGCTCCTTCCACCGCTGCCTCGCCAGCTAAAAATAAAGCTTAACGAGCTGGTTGGGGGCAGCTGCAGGCGAGCAAGCTCCCCAGGCTGCTCTCTTGGCAGGGAGCCCTCGCTGCACAGCAGAGAAATGGCCTGATGAATATTTAATGATTTCCTGCGCCAGATGTGGCCCCCATACAGCGGAGGCTTGGCGGGGGAGGGGGGGAAGCTGCATGAGCTGCTCTGTGAGCAAATCCTCCCCTGGGGGGGAGGGTCCTGCTGCTTGGTGTAGGTTTGCCTGTCGGCTGCTCTGCCACTCCCTTGCGTTCCTGGCTGCCCAGACCCATGGCACGTAAGGCCGGGATCCATCCCTGCCGATAATACGGCCCTTGTGGAGGGCTCCGTGGCAGACTCTGTACATGACTGTGTTTTGCAGATGGCAATCTCTACGCCGTCGGGGGATATGACAGCTCATCCCACTTAGCCACGGTGGAGAAGTACGAGCCGCAGGTAAAGGCAAGCGAGTGCAATTAACGCTTTCCTTCCCGGCCCTTCTCCGAAAAGGACCCTGTGGCAAAGCCTCTAGAAAGTGAACAGAGGAAAACACAACAGGGGGACTACTGAAATGACTCTAAAATGCTACAGAACCTAACAGCATGAGATCCTCTTGGGGGCGAGGGGTTAAACCATCCATGCTATCTATTGCCCTGCTATGGAATTCTGTAGGTTGGTTAACAACTCTCTGTTCAATTCTCTAGATCCCTTCCACCTGGGGTAGGGGTCTCATTGTGGACCCCTCCCCCTTTCCCAGCACGGGCACTGTGGCCATTATTGCAAGCTGACAAGCTCCAGCGGATCGCTGTGGGCTCACAGATGTGGTAGGCTCCCCTGCAAAGGCTTGGCTCAGGAAAAAGGGGGTCAGAAACAAGGTTCTGAACGGAGCCCCTAACTGTGGGGCTGCTGCTGGTACTCCCCGACAGAGCCGTAGAAATAGACACAGCTACATGCGTGGCTACTTTGGGGCTGTGTCCTGGAGCTGATGGGCAGCTCCAGCTCCCAATAGTTAAGCCAGATTTTAGGGACCTGGAGACCAGAGTCCTGTTGTTAACAGCTGAAGTTGCTTAAACCTGCCGGCAGAGGTCTCTTTAAAATAAATAGAGGTGTGAATTCTCTGGGTTTTAAACATTTTTTTTTCTTGATTTTAAAGTAGTTTTGTGTTTGATACTTTAGGAAAGGAGGGTGTCCGTAAACAGTGAGCACAGAGTTGGGCTGATTATGTTTGTAAGTTTCTTATGCGGGGGGGCAGAGAGAGACATATGCATTACTTAGTGAATCAAAATGTAATTGCTGGATCTAGCTGCACTGGGGTGGAACGGTGCAACCTAGAAAACCATTTCCAGGAGAACTCCCCTCCTGCCATCTTGCGGGGGCTTTTGTGTTCCCTCAAAAGCCTGTTCCACAGGACTCTGGAAGCCTCCTCCATCACCTCTGCCCTTTATCTGATAACAGCAGGCAGGATGGCTGGCGGCTGACTAATTTAACCTGCTGCAACCAAGGTCAGATTTTCCGCCGGGGTCATCGGAACTTGCTTTAGCTGCCGACTCTGTGGTGCCCCCTGCTGGAATGTGGGTGGTGGGTCCTACGGGGGTCCTTCCTCCTGGAGGGCTGTCGGGTTAAGAGCTGCAAAGGGGGAGCAGAGCAGAGACAGCAAGATCTGGAGTGTGACCGGCCATTGAACGGCTGGGATGGGAGGATAATCCCCCCCGGGTATCGCTCGCTAACCCAGATGTGCTTTCATGGGCGCTTCTCCCCTTTCCTCCCAGATCAACACATGGACCCCAATCGCCAACATGCTGAGCCGCCGCAGCAGCGCCGGTGTGGCCGTGCTGGAAGGGATGCTCTACGTGGCCGGCGGCAACGACGGCACCAGCTGCCTTAACTCCGTGGAGCGCTACAACCCGAAAACCAACACCTGGGAGAGCGTGGCCCCCATGAACATTCGGAGGTAGGGATCACCCCCCGTTCCCCAGCTCCCCTCTAAACTGGGGAGTTGGGGAGACCGGTCTGAGGACGACCCAGGCTGTGCTCCAGTCTGTCACACCGGCCATGGTGATTTCTTGGATTGGAGAGAACCATCACCCACTGGAGCATGGCATTCTGCAGTCATCAAGGTGCAGCAATGACCAGGCCTAGCTTGACCAACCGAGCAGGCTGGCCAGCTGTCACTACAGCTGGGCAGCTCTGCTGCTAGGTCAGGGACCTCCATGCTGTGTGCTCACCTGTCAACGTTGCGCGATCAGCAGTGCCTGTTGCATGAACCACATAGGCATGAGCAAGCAGGGGCAGCCTGCAGAGGCTTTGCTGCCCTAACAATCCTACATGATTCTTGATTTACCGCCAACCAATCCCTAATACAGGAAGCACATGGCCTTTGACATGGTCACTGGGGGAGTATCTCAGCATTCTAAGCACAGGTGTTTGGCACTTCCTGAAGCTAGCAGAGGGATCACCTTCAAATAATGTAATTTAGGAGCCTAAAATATGGACCAAACTGTGGTTAGAACCAGGGGCTGGGAACCAGGACTCCTGGGTTCTATTTCTGGTTTTCCCACTGACTCCCTATGAGACACTGGGCAAATCACATAGTCCAAAAGGCTCTACTGATTTGGGTGCTTCCCTTTTCGGGTGCCCAACTTCTGCCTGACTTCCAGAGGGCCGAGCCCCCACAACCATGGTCGGGGATCTGCCGAGGGACGTCCAAAGCCTGGCTCATTAACACCGTCCTCTGTGCTGTCGCTTACAGGAGCACCCATGACCTGGTGGCCATGGACGGGTGGCTGTATGCGGTGGGCGGGAACGACGGCAGCTCCAGCCTCAACTCCATCGAGAAGTACAACCCCCGCACCAACAAGTGGGTGGCAGCCTCGTGCATGTTCACGCGGCGGAGCAGCGTGGGGGTGGCGGTGCTGGAACTGCTCAACTTCCCGCCCCCCTCCTCGCCCACCCTCTCCGTGTCCTCGACGAGCCTTTGACAAAGAATCCAGTCGTACCTTACCTCCAGGGGGCAGCAGCGGATGGAGGAGCGCAAGGCCACCCTGGCCTGACCCCTGTAGCAGCCAGTCTCTGTAGACCGGAATGGGGGGGTCCCAGCTGCTGCCTCCAGCCCCGGCCCACAGCAATTCCGTGGGTCCCTCGGGGGCTCTGCCTCTCTTGGTGCACACTTCAGATCAGCGTGCTGAGAGTTGGAATGGCACTTTCCATTCGAGAGTCCCCTCTGCCAGCGTGTACGGTGGGGGGAGCTCTTGGCTCCATCCACAAACCTGCCCACGACTCAACTGACTTTTGGGGCTGGCCAGGCCCAGTCGAAACCATTGCTGCTTTTAGGATTTACCACGCGCCAACATGTGCTGCACACTGGACAGCCACGCGAGGAACGATCCAGGCAGACGGGAGCGCCGGGGGTGGATGACTGACGCATATGGTGCTTCTCCAGGAAACCGCTGAATGTCCCACCACTCCTCAGAATGCTACCTTAGCCAAACTCTCTGTGTTTAGCCTCCAGCGCACTGTTAATGCCTCCATGACCGGCGCACGGGTGTCTGATCGATGCCTTAAAAACCGCAGCCGGGGGGATGCGGTGGGGAGAAGGCCCCAAAACTGTGTGGAGCATCCCAAGCCCTCCGGCATTTCTGTCCTCTGCTGACCCCGTCCCGCTCGCTGTCAATCCGGATTTGCCATCGCTACGGAGGTTCCCGAGCTGCCCAGATGGATTTAATGAGCTCACCGGCTCGGGGGCAGTCACCGTCCCACTGTTACAAATGACTGTGCTGCTGCCCTCTGCACACGTGTCTGTGTCATTGTGTTAACCTGGCGGCTGGGAACAGTTCAGCCTCCACGTTGCTTCCCTGATCACAAAGAAGGATCTAGGCTTGGGCCAGGCCCTTGGTTCCCTATAACAGTGCGACCCGGCAGGTGGCACAGGCCGCAGGGTCGCACTGTGTTATTTATTTAATGTGTCTGCCATTTGTATTTATTATGCTAATCTTTTAATTTTAATTCTTATTAACATTATTTTAAATTATTCTGGTGTTCCCTATCCCATCCCGTTCTCTCCGCTGACGTGGGAAGGGATGAGAGGAACGAGCAAGGGGCATTTTTTTAAATGATCCTTTGGACAATGACTATGGTAAGTGTAAGTGTGTGAGAGAGGCCATATGTACAGTGAAACCAGCACAGCAGGGACCATTTGCAACTAGCAAATCCCTGTCTTAAACTACCACTCTAATGGCTGAATCATCTTGTACTGTAATGCACACGGTTGGCCGTATAGACCCACCTGTACCATAGAACCTCCTGAGTGGTGGCTTAAAATGTGTTTCACTCATATGCCGTGGTCTGTGTGTGGTTTGCATGAAGACAGGTTAGCAGGTGTTCCCCATGGTGTGTAGGAACAGCTAAACCACTGATACCTCAGTAGCACTGGTAGGATGTTCTGTGACTGTTGCTTTCTTTTCTTTTCTTTTCTTTCTCCCCCTGATTCTCTCTCCTCCCCACTTCATCATCCTTTAGATTCCACTTGTGAAAACACTCGCTGACTTATAGCTCTGGAAGTGACTGGAGATTTTTTGGTGCCCAGGTTGAGACGCTTTAGAAAGGGCCAGTTTTTTCCCCAAGATGGATACTTTGCATGTTAAACAGGCCCAGCTCCAGAGCCTGAAGTTGGGCACCCAAAATCACCAGCTGTTTTCCCCACCCTGTACCCAAAGACATGTTCTGGGCTTTTCGGGCCTAAGTAGGCTTTGAGAGATTTGAAATCTATTTTAAATCTTTTCATTCCTTTCTCCTATGCCAAGTCCCTGAAGCAGCCAGCCACAGTTCAGCGGCTGTCACATTCCTGAATGCGGCCGACGATGCCCTTTTGACGTCCTAACCCCTCCGAGCCTGTGACTGAAATGAGCTCCCTGTTAGCACAGCCAGAGCATCGACCTATTTTGTGGCCACTGTTTTGGGTTAACTAGGTCACAAGACGCTGTCTCACCTAAACTAGTGGTGCATGTGTGTGTGTGTGTGTGTGTGTGTGTGGAGGGGCGGCTCTAGACATTTCGCTGCCCCAAGCACGGCGGCATGCCGCGGGGGTGCTCTGCCAGTCGCCAGTCCCACGGCTCCAGTGGACCTCCAGCAGGTGTGCTTCGGTGGAACCGCGGGACCAGAGGACCCTCCGCAGGCACGCCTGCGGGAGATCCACCGAAGCCAAGGGACCAGCGGACCCTCCACAGGCATGCCGCCGAAAGCTGGCTGCCTGCCACCCTCCTGGAGACTGGCAGAGTGCCCCCCGCGGCTTGCCGCCCCAAGCACGCGCTTGGCGTGCTGGGGTCTGGAGCCGCCTGTGTGTGTGTGTCTGTGTCTGTGTGTGTGTGTCTGTACCACTTCTTGCTCCCTTCTAGCTGTACCTGTAAGCGACAGCAGGATTCCCGGTTTCAAGCTAGCTCATGTCAGCCTGCGCCCTCAGGACCCCATCTGACTTCAGGATCCTCTTCCAAGGAGGCAGAAGAGAATCCTAGGGAGGGAGCCCAAGAGGCAAAGCCAGAGCTCCATGGGCATTTTGGAGCTGCAGACAGAAGTCCTGGGGTTTCTGCTGTGGCCCATGAGTAGGGCAGAGGGAGTGAGGGCACCACAGGCCAGTCTCTTCCCCACCCCTGGGAGGGAACCAGCTAGCGCCAGAGGAAGGGAAGTGGAGGGGCCAGGAAGACATTGCTGAGGGAGGGAAGTGGACCTCGGTTAATCCAGTCGCTGCTGGTTTGAGAGCAATGGCCCCATCCCTTCCAGCTGGCTCTAGCAATACTGCGGCGTGAGGGGGACGCTGCTGCTAAGTACTGTACTCATCTGAATCGGGGGCAGGGGGCTTGGAGCTGAGAGGATAGGCTGGCGGGGCAGGGAGCAGTGCCTCGTGTGGAGGGTGCAGTTGCTCTACCCGAGTTGTGATGCAATTCAGACCCAGTGGAGTCTTTGCTGTACTTGGAAAAAGCCGTGGCCCCGATTGAAAAAGCAGCCTGCAGGGGGTGACAGTGCCCGCAGCTGCATGGCACTGGTGCAGGGTGCCTGCCACCGGCACAAGGAGTGACAATCCAGGGCTGGAACTTGTGTGTGTGTGTGAGAGAGAGATTTGAGTGGGCAGGGGCGCTGTTAACTCTTTGTTTCTCGTCCCGTTTTACGTCGTGGTCTCTGACTAACACACAGCATTGTTAATAAGACAACGGCCCCGGGGAGGTACAAGGCTGAGCGGCAGCATGGGTTGCCGTGTGTCGCCCAGGGAGCCTGCCCCAAAGGGGATTCTCTAGTCCCATCCTGGTGAAGAGATACGCTTGGCCTAGCTGAAGGCGACTCATTCACCCCCCTGTCCAAATGTCATTTTTATTTATGTCAGTTATGATTTATTTATGAGGGATTCTCTGTTTGTTTTTTTCTCGATTTTTGCACTACAGGGGGTGGGGGGGTGGGGGTGGGGGTGGAGGAACAAGCAATACAAGCCAGTGTGTAAAATAAAGAGGTTTTCTTGACTACTGGATCCTGCCCCATCAGCCACTTATTGCTCTTCTTCACCTTGCTTCAGGTAGGCGACCTATTCCCAGCTGGGTTTTGCTAAGGGGGGAAACCAAGGCAGGGAAGTGAGTCACCCAAGTGCTTGGCAAGGTGGAGCAGGTTGCCCGGTTTTGGAGGAGCTGAGGCTAGAACTTGGGAATTCCTGGGCCTCTGCTTAGAACGTGCCACCCTTTGACCCTCCCGCAGGCTGCAATGTGACCAGAGCCTAGTACTGCTGCTGGGGATGGCTGCCGATGGGGAGGCTGCAGCCAGGACTGCCCTGGACTCACCATTGCAAATGCCACCCCAGGGCCGGGGCCAGTGTTGCACCTGCTCAGTGAGCTGAACTCAGCTTAAGCCAGAAGACGCTCTATCCATCCTCGCCGGCCAGTGCACAGGGATGTGGGAGTCACATGAGCCCAGGGCATGGGCGGCCGCCCTGATGGTATTTGCACCTTGGTACGCAGAGTCCAGGTGAGCTAAAGGAGCGGCTCGACTGGCCCAAGACCCCTTGTTCGTTGTCGTCCTTGCCCCTTGCCCCACTCCTCAGCTAGTGGTTGTTGGTGGGCTGCTTACGATGGCAGGTTGGCATGAGTCCGCTGTGATGTAATCGTCTAAAAGTGGCCCTTTCCCATGCCCCAGAAGAGGGTGTGACCACGCCTGCCTCCTCAAGGTCCCACGAGGGATGTGCTGCGACTGGCAACGAGCGTCGGCTAGAGGTGCAGAAAAACACGACTGGGTCCAAGTAGTGCAACCTCAAGGGCTTTAATCTGCTGATTTACACCTCTCCCTGTGGTTGAAGGGAGCGCTAGCCCCCCTGCGAGGCCCCATCCCCAGAGCTGCTGACAGCTGTTGCCCCAGGGTGGAAATGAGAAGCAGACGAGAAACATCCCCCTTTCACCTAGGAATGTCTCGGGGTCCTGCCTAGAGGCAGGAGGGGCCGGTTGGCTCAGTTGAGCAGCAGGGGAAGCCTGCTACAGATCAGAGCTCCCCTCGCCTTGCAGCCTAGCGGGAAATGCTGAGCTCCTTTCGTGGGGGGGGCGGGGCTGAGAGATGTAACTGCCCCCAGTGAGGACTCAAGAGGAGAAACCTTTCCCCCTCTTGCCACTTACAGCAAGGGCCCACCACCCCACACAGAAGTACTGCTGGAGTATGCTGTGGTATTCGATTTCCGAGGGCCTCCCACCTGCTCTGCATTGCTGCCCAGGCCCTCACCCCGCTCTCAGGTTTCTATAAATAACTGCCAGTTGCATAAAGCTTCCCAGAACCCGTCTGCTCCCAACCCTGGTGCAGCCTCTCCTATTACTGGGAGTGGAGTAAGCAGGGGTGGGGGGAAGGGGCTGCCCTGCAGTCCTACAAACGTTGGGGTCTCCAAATGACATGTACGCAGCAATCCCATAGCAGGGGCTGCTTTGACACATCCCATTCAGTGCAGGCTCCAACAGGTTCACTTTATTAGCCATTCATTGGCTGCGTCCCTGTGAGCGTGGCTATATTTATTTGCAGGACCTACAAAAAAATTGGGTAGGTTTTGTTTTCTTCCATTAGCAATATCCTTTAAGGAGAACAGTCCCTTTCCTGACTATAAGAATAGCTGCATCTAAAAGACTACAACTGGAACCTGTTTCCTTCTCACAATTTTTGTTTCCTTCCATGCGACGCTTGCACACGGGTTCCTTGTTTGAGGGAATTGACAATGCACATATTGCGGCTGCGGGACCTGCCCTGCCAAAAAATGATGGGCTTTAGTAGAGGATATCTCCTGAGGGATGGGCAGCACACGCTGGTTTGTTATTGTAGGGCTGCTCTGGAATAGCAGGATAATATGGCACTGATTTAAATATATACGATTTCGAGATGACAAAGCCAGAAGGGACCAGTATCATCACGTAGTCTGATCTCCTGCATAGCACAGCCCATAGGACGGCCTTCCATTACTTCCTGGCTGAACTGGGGCAGCTCTTTTAGAAAAACATTGGCTCTGGATTTTAAAAACGGTCAGTGATGGAGCAAGCCTGGAGAAGTTGTTCGACTGGTTAATTACCTTCGCAGGTATAAATCTGTCATTTCTTTCTAGTCTAAACCTGTCCATCTTCAGCTCCCAGTCATTGGCTCTTGTGAGATCTCTGCCTGCTAGACTGAAGAGCCCCTGTATTACCAAATTTCTGCTCCCCATGTAGGGACCTAGAAACTGCAGCTTTTAAGCTGAACAGCTGGAGCTCCCTGAATCTTTCCATACACGGCAGGTTTGCTAATCCCTTCATCATTCTAATGGCTCCTCTCTGACTTTTCAATCCTCATCGTACATAGCGGACAGCAAAACTAGACACAGCATTCCAGGAGCGGTAGCACCACTGCCAAATACAGAGGAATATTCACTATTGCCCTGCTTATACATCCAAGGACCATGTCAGCCCTTTTGGCCACAGGGAGCTCATGTTCAGCTGATTACGACCTTACATATGGATGTATTAAAATGCATATTGTTTGCTTGCACCTAGCTTACCATGTGATCCCAATCGCTCTGTACCAGGGACCTGTCCTCCTCATTATCCACCACTCTCCCAAACTCTGTGTCATCTACAAAGTTTTTCAGATACCTATTTTACGTTTTCTTCCCTGTCACTGATAAAAATGCAAAGGGCCAAAAAGCAATCCCTGTGGTACCCTACTAGATACACAGCCGCTCTGTGAAGAATCCCCATTTACAATTGCATTTTGAGTTCTGACAGTTAGCCAGCTTTTAATCCATTTAATGTGTGCCACGCTGATTTTCTATTTTTCTAGTTTTTGAATCAAAATACCAAGTCAGACCTCTTACAGAAAAATATTACATCAACACTATTACTTTTATCAACCAACCTGTAATCTCCTCCAAAAACTTCAAGTTAGTCTGACAGGATCTGTTTTCCATAAACCCATGTTGATTGGTATTAATTATACTAACCTCCTTTAAGACTTTATTAATCAATTCTCCTATCTGCTGTTCCATTATTTTGCCTGGAATAGATGTCAGGCTGACAGGCCTATAATTATACAGGCCATCTCATTTACTCTTTTAAAATATAAGTACATTAGCTTTCTCTCTGTCCTCTGGAGCACCCCCAGCATTCCATAACTTATTACAAATCAACATTAACAGCCCAGAAAGCTCCTGGGCCAGCTCTTTTAAAACTCTTGGATGCAAGTTACCTAGACCTGCTGATTTGAAAATGTCAATGTTTGAAAGCTTTAACAGCTGTTGCTTAACATTCTCTTTAGTTACTGTTGAAATGAAAAATATTTCATCATCCTGGCTTTTTCCTAATCAGAGAACAGAAATATTTATTGAACATTTCTGTCTTTTCTGTACTATCATTGTCAATTCTACCATTTCCGTCCAACAATGGACCAATACTCCTGCTAGGACTCCCATACCTCTTTAGTGTATTTTTCTCTGCTGGCCAAAGATTCCTCCTTGTGTCTTTTTGTGCTTCCTAACTTCTAATTTAGATTCATTGCTGTCATCTTCCCCTTTTCTCCATTTGTTATATACTGGGGGGGTTGGTTTTGTTTTGTTTTTATAGCTGATTTCACTTTCCCCGAAGCCAGTTTGTTTTTTTAATCGCTGTAGCCTTATTATTTATTTAGTCTATGTCTATCGTAGCCTCTACGGGCCCCAGTCATGGGCCAGAACCCCATTGTGCCATGGTGCTGTGCAGACGCAGAACAAAAAAAACCCCAGTCCCTGCCCCAAAGAGCGTACAGTCTAAATTCTTTCTTGCCTGTGTCTTTTGGTCAGCTTAGTAAAATGTTCATAAACTGTCCCCAATTATCATGCGTGTTTCTCTCTTCAAATTCTTTCTTCTTGCTGATTTGGCTCATGATGGTTTTCAGCTTTGTGAAATTGGCCCTTTGTAAAGCCCCAAATATATATATGACTGACCTGGACTTTATGCAACTGGTACATAACTAATGTACTCCAGTTATGAGCACTTGCAGCTAAGCAGCCACTAATTTGTTGTTCTCTGGTTAATTCCTCTTTAGCTGGCAAGATGGGGGCTAAAACAGAAATCCCCCATGTGGGATGCAGCACTTTTTGAGTTAGAAGAAATATATATGGGAATGCTTCTATAAGAAGGCAATGGATTCTGCAAACCAAGTCAGTAAGAAAAATAAAGGCACATCAGGATAGGAGCCCTGAAACCCCTACCTTGTCCTTTTAAGGCTCCAGTCCTGGCACTGGATCCACACACACTTTGCCTCTGCTCCTTGGCTTTCATGGGGCTCTGCAGGGGGCTGCCTGTGGGATCAGATTGCAGCAGTGAGACCTAAATGCTTCCGTGGATGGAATCCCTCTTATCTAACAGTGATTCAAATTCCACTCCAAGCACAAACTGCTCAGCCCCCACCCCGGTATCAAAGATCCCAGGTAGTGCCAAAGGGACCTGTTTGGTTCACCTGCCCAAATCCCTCCCCTAGCGCTCCCAGGCGGGGGTAGGGGAGAGAACCCAGTGGCCCAGCCCTTGGCCAAAAGGCTGTTTGCTCACACAGATCACACCCACAAGAGTCACCGCAGACGGAAGTGGGGATGGGAATGTGTGCATGACACATGCTTGCAAACTTCCCCAGCTCCTTATTCCCTCTCTCTCCCTGCCAGTGCCTAGCACTCCGCTCCCGGTGCTCCTGGACTAACCCAGCTGCTGTCAACATGGGGAACATGACCTGTGTTCCCCAGCCACCTGGGAGATTCAGACACTCCTTCAGCAGGAAACCTTCCCTGAAGAAAGAGTAAGTAGATGGGTGTTGCTTTGATCTGGGTTTGTTTTAGAGTTATTCCCAGCTAGGGTGACCAGAGGTCCTGATTTTATAGGGACAGTCCTGCTATTTGGGGCTTTGTCTTATATAGGCGCCTATTACGCCCACCCCCGTTCCGATTTTTCACATTTGCTGTCTGGTCACCCTAGTCCCAGCCGGCTTTGTCCTGGGCAAGGCACCAGCTGGAACTGGGTTAGTAGCCCCAGCCCATCTCTGGATACCTGGGAGCTGCAGACAATACGTCTTTTGCACGGTTTCGCGTGGGGTTGGACAACCAGGAGCGAGCTCAGTTTGCAGCTAGGGTCAGAGAGCGAGGACTTCTCAGGCTCTGGCAGGGGAAGGGCCCAGTCACGTTGCCCCTGGGAGAAAGGGCTGGTTTATTTCATTTGGATTTGAAAATGAAAACTCGCTCCCACGAGACTTGCCGGGGGGGCGCACACAAAGGCTGCAGATGGATTTACTGGTGGCGCTAGTGATTCCTGATTCTGACACTGAGGGGTCACAAGTCCAAAAAATGAGTGATTGTAAAAGCCAGGATCAGAGAGAGAGAGCTCGAGCCTCCAGAGCCAGGCATTTTTAGCTCCATAATGTGAGCAGCATTTTCACCCTGAAGAGGGAGAAGAGCCAGAGACTCCAGGAAGTCTTGTAGGGACTTTGCTATTGGTATCAACTTGTCCTGGAAGGTGCAGTCAGATACCATGGTGATGGGCAGCAGCAGCACCCCCTGAGATAAATAGATAATAGTAGTATTACACTGAGCCTCTAAGGTCACGTGCAAATATCAGAAATAGTGCAGATCTCTACACACCCCCCCCACTTGTTAAGCCCTGTGATAACCAGGACGTCATCTGTATTGCTTCCTGCTATCCCCTGCCCGGGTGTGTGTGTGAAGGGGCACCTTCCAGCATTGCTGCCCACCAGGCATGGTCTAGGCTGCAGCGGTGAGCTGAGCCTTTTTCGAAGGTTGTGGTTTCCTTTTACGTTGTCTGAAGCTGGAAACAAATCATTGCATTATTGGTGGGATGCACCAGCTGGCTTCAGGAGATCATTCCTCAGCCTTGTAGGCTCAGGGCTTTACAAACAAACAGACACGATGTCAGGAGTGTTTCTCTTCTCCCTGACGTTGTAAATCGACAGTAATTCCACCGAAGGAAGGCAGTTGCAATGGAGTTGTTCTGGGATAAAACAGATGTAAGGGACAGGAGAATCGGGCCCAAGATTGCCAGCCCCAAGAAGCTTGCAGTGTAAAGGCCTGATCCTGTGTGTTGCAATTCTCACTGGCACTGCTGGGCTTTGAGGTCAGTCAGCAGTTTGCAGGATGGGGTCTTCAGTCCATTGCAGATGATAATTTGGTCCCCGTAGCGTTAACTGTTGCAATGTGGTTTAAAGAGAGAAAACTGCTTAGGAATCCTGGCAAAAGCAGCCCCAGTGACCCAAATGGTAAATTTCAGCTGGTAGCGGCGGCAGGGCACATTAACATGGGCATGAGTTTGTGTCCAAAGGGGTCGGGATAGAAGGGTCCTGGGATTCTGAGGACAGAGACAGGAAAGACACAAAGATGGAATAAAATGGAGGGAGTGAGTGCTGGTAAGACACTCCCAGCACAGCTGCCATCTCTTGCCTGGGGAAGCTGGAACAAATGGCCAACCTGGAGACAGATGCAGGGCCAAGCTAGAGATGCAGATAGGGTTTGTTGAGCAGTTTGGTTATGCAAAGATAAGTAAACAAAATAAAGACAAGCCAACAAGTGCCTGGAAAAGCCATTAAAATTCTTGCAGGCTGATTATCAGCCATTCATTGGCCTGGGATGATTAGGAGGCTAGTGGCAAACTGCTTGTTTGGCTTGCCCGCTTTCTTATTTCTGACCTGGGGGTCGCAATATACCAGCTTTGGCCTACGTGTTTTTGTTTCTTTGCAGACAAGACAGCAAGAAAAAACTGGCCAGCCTCTTTGGTATTGAGTCAGGGCAGGAGAGAGACATGACCACAGACAAAATACTGCAGTATATTCCTGGGAAGGTAAGTACGAACACATCCAGCCATTCCCCTGAACTAGGAGAAGTTATTATCAGCTGCTGTGGGGCTCACATGTCTAGGGACACCTATGCATGAAATGGGGAGGGGTTTCTGCACAGTGGGGTGGTAGTGCAGGTCCGGGTGAAGGAGATTAGAGGCTCGTGGGGACCTCTGTAACAAGAGCAGGGATCAGGAGCTGAGACCTATCTCCTTCCAGGCAGGTTAGCTCGCCACTCCAGGACTCTAATGCAGCATCCCTTGGGTGGGGACCATGAAGCCCTGTCATCAACCTGAATATCTGGAATCTGAGATGCAGCACTGGCAGGGAGGCAGGCAGGGACTCCGATGCACTCCCTCTGCTGCGCGTAGTTATTTTGTTTCTAGGTCGAGGAAGGATGAGGGGAAATTAGAGAGAGCGTACAACAGAGAGAATGATTCATTCCCATGCTGGAATGAGGCAGAGCTGCCAATGTATTAGCAATATGCCGTGGGAAGGGGAGAGGTAGGGGCAAGTCTGTCCTACATACAAACTTTGCAGCCACGTCGGCCATTCCCAGCAGCCTGTCAATGGAAGCAGAGCTTATATTAGTAGTAGTAGTATTTATTTATATTACGGTAGCATCTACAGGCTCCAGCCAAGACCAGGGCCCCATTGTGCTAGGTACTGTCCGTCTACCTGTTTGAACTAGAGCACTGTCCTACCTGGCAGGGCTGTGGGGAGCATTTATGTGAGGTTCCCGGTTGCTATGGTGATGGGTACCATGTCAGTACGACAGATTCTATAACCTCAGACTCCTGAGTCTTTAGCCTTGATGCCCACTAGTCTGCCCCCAATGAACACGATGCAAATAGACAAGACGAGTGGGAGAGGAACAAGAGATGAACCGGAGATGGAGAGTGAGAAATAATTTCACCAAGCAGGTCAGTGACAAGGCTAGAGAGTAGAATGTCGGTCTCCTGAGACCCAGCCCAGAGCCTTATCCACTGGACAGGCTTATTTTAATTATGCTGTGCAAGGTAGACGAATACCTGGTTTCTGTCCATCAGTGGCCCCGTCTGCCCTTCGATCAGTCCTGGCCCTGGGCAGGGTCATACCTCTTGCCTTGGGTTCACTGAAGCTCCAGGCAGCCTCTGGAGAAGGGAAAGGACCCAGAGCCACCACTCTGCTTTCCACCCACAAATGCTAGGTTGCTGTAACCTTTATGTAGGGAAAAGCTCCTGATTCCACACTGGATCCCTACCCATGTGGCTGGGCCCTTTGTCAGCCTCTACAACTTCACCTTTCATCATCTGGCACCAGAGGAGGAGGCTGGACTCCTGGGTTCTATTCCTCACTCTGTGTGACCTTGGGCAAGCCCCATGCCTCACTTTTCCGTGCCTCAGTTTCCTCATCTGTATAATAAGGGACATGATGCTTCATCATCTCTGGGACACGTATGGAGCTCTACAGATGGCAAGCGCTATGCAAGTGCTAAGTATTATTCCTCACCTGCTTGTCTTGTAACTGAGCTCAATAGGCCTCCAGCAGGATGGACGCCAAAATCATTTCCTGGAGGAGCTGGGAGGACACACGTGCGCTCTGAGCGCGGAGGGCACATCACAGGATCAGGACCTACGCTTGGCTTCCTCCAGTGTTATCGATACTTTCCCAAAGGAGGCAAGACGAAGAATAGCCACATTTGCACAGGCCGGGAAAATGAAACCCACGAGCAGCACGAGATCCCAAAGGACAACAATATGTGTGTCCATGCACTGGCAGATGTCTCCACATCCCCCTCTGTGACTGATCCACAGAAGACAGCTGACTGCTGCTGCTCTCAGCTAATGGACTTTGCCTTCTCACCCAAGTGGTAGAGGTCTGTCCTTTGGTGGGAGAGGTCTCGGGTGCAACTCCAGCTGATCACACCCCTCAACCTGCTAAGGCCCAAACACGGGGATGCAAATGTGGGACGTGGACCAAAAATGAGCCACATACCAATTTATTCGTGAAGGAAACTTCCAATGAAGTAAGCTTCTCCCCTACACGGATGGTGCAGTGGTTAGGGTGCTGACTTGGGACATGGGTGACCCAGGGTCAAATCCCTGCTCTGCCACCAACTCCCTGAGTGACTTTGGGCAAGTTGCTTCGCTTCTCTGGGCCTCAGTTCCCCATCTGCAAAATGGAGATAATTAATTCTAAGGCCAGAAGGGACCATTGGGCTCTTCTAGGCTGACCTCCTGCATAGCGCAGGGATAGAGTCTAGAACCTCAGACTCCTGAGTCTTGATGCCCAGGATCTTCCCCAATAGAAGTGAAGGGGACCACAGAGCTTTGTGGATGCCTAGAAACGTGGCCCGCTGCTGCTGACCCAACCGGGGGCAAGTTGCATACAGAAGAGCCTCCATCTTATTTTGCTGTTGATGCCTCCAACCCCCGGACCTAATTACGCCACTTCCCAATCCAGGCCACAAACTGGAGGAGGGAGGGAGAAGCCCAATTGCAAATCTGCTGCCTAACCACCCCTCACATTCCGCTGAGGGTCCGGAGGGGGCGAGGAGGTTAATTATTAACTCACTCTACCTGTAGGATGAGGCACTGGAGACAGAGAGCGAACATGTCAGGGCATTAGCGCTGCATTAGACTTGCGGTTCGCTGCTCTGCCAAGCCCCTTGGTTTCCGAAGCACTGTGATGCATCAAACTCCCTGACGGAGGCAACAAAAACGAGCCCTGTTCAGCGAACTGGGGGCGGCAGTGGGGAGCCACAAATATAAACAGTCCCGGGGAAATAACAGCCAGCTGATGAGAGTTGCGAAAGGATGACAAAGCACGAAACTCTCGGTTCCTTTTATCTGGGCTGCAGTCAGCAGGATTCCCATGGTTTCTGCTGAGCATTAGGTGTTCTGGAGAGAAGGGTGAGACTCTGTGATCCTCTCCTATCCCCTTCACCTCCCTCAGCTAAGGCGTGTTAAAGTACAATGTGCCCTGTCTCCCCTAGGGTTTAAAGTGTGCTTCTGGTCTGCCAGCCACGGCGTCGGATTTAAAACTCCTTCTAGCCCAGTCTAGTCCGAGCTGTTATTAGGATCCAGCAGCATGGGGTTAATTAGCCCAGGGAGGTAACATATGGCTCGGTTAGAACAGGCGTGTGATGTGTTCCTATTGGCTAGGAGAGCCTGGGACCAGAAGAGGTGCAACCTAGTTGTCACTTGTGCCTGGGGGCTCCTCCAATTAAATCTGGGTGTGGCAGGGGTGCTGCAAAACGGTGCTGACCTCCCAGCTGGGTTGGGCTGATAACAAGCTGTTCACACAAACTCCTGAGGTCCTAGCGAGTGCCTTGTGCTGCTTCGAGACACCAGCATCTGAGATAGCTCGGGGATCTGGCCCTGTGTTACATACATTATTGCAGGTTGTGGAGGGTTCCCTGCTCTCACTTGCCTTTGGACAGTTGTGTGTCTGCACAGCAGTGAAAGTGGAACATGCCAGCAAAGTACAGTTCTAATTTATTATTAGGATGATTATTTACTATTAGCACGATTGTTCATGGTAGCACCAAGGAGCCCCAGTGCGCTAGGGGCTGTACAGACATAGAACTAAACAACGGTCTCTGCCCCAAAGAGCTAGTGAAAGGTTGTGACAAATAATTAAGCTGGAGTGTGGGAGTCAAACCTCTGGCCTACGTTCCCCCTGCTGCATGGAGGTACAAGAGGGATGAACTCCCTTCTCTGTGCTTAATTAATAAGGAGAAGGCACAAAGTGCCACCCAGTGCCTAACCCTGGGGAACTAATGTAGCTTAATGCCACTTTAGACTCTCCCTATTCTGGGGCCGTGCAAGGGCCAGCCTGGTTCCCAGTGAAATTAGAGCAGCCTCATGGCTGCTCTAGCTTTCCCCTGGCTGCACACAGCCCCTTTGGGTTGTTCAGCAGTCAGGAATTGCCAGAAGGCCACAGACCTCTGGTCACACCTCCTTTCCCCCAGAGATGCCCTGAACACCTCCCCTATGCTGGCAAGTGCCCCAAGGAGGTGGACAGTGTGACACACACCTCTTCCCTGATATAACACTGTCCTCGGGAGCCAAAAAATCTTACCACTTTATAGGTGAAACTATGTTATATTGAACTTGCTTTGATCCACTGGAGCATGAAGCCCCCTCGCCTTCCCCAGAGTGCTGCTGTACTGCATTATATCAGAATTCGTGCTATATCGGGTCACATTATATCAGGGTAGAGGTGTATTTGAAAAATGTGCTGGAATTGTAAACTGACACTTCAAATTGTAAGGGGTTTCCTAGTCTTGTTTGCAGAGATGGGGGTGCTCTTTAGGGAAGTGTGCAATCAGAGAGTCTGAGACAGCCAGCCTAGAGTAAGATGGGGAGATTTATGCCTCTTTTTTTTTTTTAGGGAGCAGCCTGCTTTGTCTCTCTCTGGTTTTTGGCTCTTTTGTGTTATTGTTCTGAATTCTAAGAAATGAAGTAGTGTTATCTTACAACCTTTCAGCAAGAGTATTTGTGTTTTTAATTAACTTCTCTTTTGCGTGCCACGAACATAACAGAACCTATCATACCAGCTCTATGTCATGTGGGGATTCACTCTGTTGCAGAGGAATTTCTCGGTGGCCTTAGAGATCTTGTCCACAGCTATGATGGAGCCGTGGGGCAATCATACGCTTGTCCCAGAGAATGCAGAGCTGAAGCTGATGCTGCAAACATGAAGGCAGTTTCATCTCAGTCTGGGGTTAGCTCTTGCAGTCTGGGGTTTGTCTTTTAGTCATTTCCATCACATCACAGGGGAGAGATCACATTGTCTCTCTTTCACGCCGGGGCAGCTGATCACAGATTGATGGGAAAGATTTGACAGCATTACAAAGAGTTCTTGTTCCTTGTGCAGAGTGAGATCTCCTGAGCTGGGATTAGACAGCATCTTTCTCTAAAACTGGGGACAAAGGAAATCACAGATGGGAAAAATAGATGAGGTAACATCTCACTCTCCCCATGGTCCCCTTTGTGGCCAGAGCAGGATGTTTGCTGGTGCTTTGTGCAGTCTGAATTTAAGTCTCCCACAGAAAAATATGATCCACTATATGAGTGTGTGTGGTGTGACCTACTGGTTAAACACTGGATTGGGATTTAGGAGACCTGGGTTCTGTTCATGTCTCTGTCATTGGCCTGCTGGGTGACCTTGGGCAAGTCACAGCCCCTTGGTGCCTCAGTTTCCCCACCTATAGAATGGGGCTTACAATACCACCCTCCTTCATAAAGCACTTTGAGATCTACTGATGACAAGTGCTAGATAAGATCTAGACATTGCTATTTTTACTGCGTAAGATGCTCTACAAACACACAGCGCTCGCCTGCACTAGGCAAGTTCTCCCCAGGGATAGCCTGAGTGCTGAGTGTTCTGTTCACTCATGTGTCCACACAAACACCTCACTCACGTGCAGTGGTGGCTATAGCACCAGTTTGCTGGCACAACTGCAGTGGGAGGGGCATAGGGCAGACCTGATGTAAAATTCCCTTGAGAGCCATTAACTTGACCTGTCTGGAGTGTGGGTGCAGTGATAATAAGATACACCAAGGACTGTGTCATTCTAGCTATGCTGAGGCTGTGGTGGATGTATATCCTGGCTACAGACGGGCGCAGGGGATGAAGCCTCCATCCCATTTAGATACAGGCAGGGAGTGGAGCGCAGGGTGCAATCAGAGTTAGGGTCTGAGGTTGGATTAAATGGTGCCAAACATTCTTCTGGTGCTTTCGTGAGTTTTTGGATCTAAACTCTCATGAGTCCAGCCCTTCCTTGAATCCTCAGTCTCTTCTGAGTGGTCCATTAGTTACTTCACTTTTGGTTTTATACAAACTCCTCAGCAAAGGGCACCCAGGCAAAGTCCAGGGCTCCCGTCAGCTACATGTTCAAAAAAACAGAAAAACACCAGGAGAGACCAGGTAAAAATTGACCAAAGCAGCCCAAGGCCATCGCACCTGACTACACAGCAGCACCTGATCATCAAGTCATGTGACTAACGCAGCTTGAAAAACGCACTTCCCTGTTAGACAGAAAGCCCACTCTCGGTCCTTGGCTGATACCCACACAAACAAATCAGCCCCTTTCTGGGTTTTGATCCAGCCCAGAACCAAACGGTGTGGGTCTGGATCCTGGAATTTTAGTCTGACCTTTTCATTCATAGTCAGTTGGATCAATCACTGCAGTTTTAGCAGTCTTCTAATGGCCCATCATCACAACTTTTCTTGTCTCTCTTGTTTTGGGCTCATGCTGACTGTGCCCACGGCCAATCTTTTTTACTATGCCAGTGTTGCAGCTCTGTTGAGGGTAGCAGTGGCTGGGGTGCTAACAGAGGAGCAGGGCTAGGGAACACAGTGATTTGAACACAGGCTTTTCATTCCAGCTTGACTAGTTCTGTTATTAGTGTGATGATTCCCGCCTCCCGCCCCAAAACAGTAATAAACCCCTCATGTGGCTGAAGTTATACCATTATAAATGTATATCTCATTCCCCTTCAGGAACACCTATAACAGTATAAGCACCTTTTATACGGATATAACTGTGTCCACACTGGTGATGGTTGTAGCATTTAACTAGACTGGTACCATTAAAGCGCTCCCACATTGGTGTCTTAAAGAGTGCACTGATTGGCCATGGGAAATGCCAAGTCGCTTCCTAATCTTAGAATTGTTTAAATGAGATTCCAGATTGTTATGCTGCCATGTTATTGCTGGTTATATATATTATATACAATTCAACAGCAGGGCGGCTTCTTGAAAGGAGCCCAAAAAGGTATAAAATATAATTCACCACTAAGCACCGACCTTCCACGACCACTTGCCACTCCCATCCATTAACCTGCCGTTGATCCAGATGGAATGGAAGGACGTACCTAGGACTTGTGGCTGCATAGCTAGTGCCTTGTACCTGGGTGTGCTGGGACCTCCAGCAGAAGGGCAAGCAATTAAAGGGACACTGCTTACAGTTCCTAGATTTAATCATCCTAGCTTGTTGGTGCTATTACAAGCAACACCCCTAGGCGATTCAAACGGAAATACATTGAAAAATCCATTTGACTTCTTACTCTGAACAATTTCTCTCCCTGTGGTCCCCAACCTGCTAGGAAATCTGTGCCGGTGGAACATGGCACCTGTGCAGCGTCTCACTGAAGTTAACAGGGCTCGGTGTAGAACGGGAGGGCCCATGTCAGTTTCACTTTATGGTCAGCATCTGTTTCTAGTATACTGGCATTAGAAAAGGTTCAGAGAAGGGCAACTAAAATGATGAGGGGTTTGGAATGGGTCTCATATGAAGAGAGATTAAAGAGGCTAGGACTTTTCATCTTGGAAAGAGGAGATTAAAGGGGGATATGACAGAGGTATATAAAATCATGAGTGATGTGGAGAAAGTGAATAAGGAAAAGTTATTTACTTGTTCCCATAATATAAGAACTAGGGGCCACCAAATGAAATTAATGGGCAGCAGGTTTAAAACAAATAAAAGGAAGTTCGTCACACAGCGCACAGTCAACTTGTGGAACTCCTCACCTGAGGAGGTTGTGATGGTTAGGACTATAACAGGGTTTAAAAGAGAACTGGATAAATTCATGGAAGTTAAGTCCATTAATGGCTATTAGCCAGGATGGGCAGGGATGCTGTTCCTAGCCTCTATTTGTCAGAGGGTGTTGATGGACGGTAGGAGAGAGATCACTTGATCATTACCTGTTAGGTTCATTCCCTCTGGGGCACCAGGCAATGGCCACTGTCAGTAGACAGGATACTGGTCTGGATGGACCTTTGGTCTGACCCAGTATGGCCATTATTATGTTCTTAGTCAATTTCTGTTTCTAGATCTCATGTGCTAGCACAAGACTGCAATGTTGGTTAGGCAGCTGGGACCACTGCTTCTCACACTGTTCACAATCATCTCATGTGTTACTTTGTGCTCCCTCCCCCCCGCCCCCGCTGTGTTTTCTCTTTCCTCTTATCCGTTGATTGTAAGCTTTTTGGGACAGGGGCTTTTTTTTGGGTTCTGCATTTACACAACACCTAGCACATGGGGCCATGGTTCACGACTGGGCTTACTGGGCACTACCAGAACACGGATCATATCTCAAAAGAGTAACATTTGGATGGCAAACACTGGACGGGGAATTTCTAGATGAAAAAGCAAATGAACAACTGAATGTGGTGGAAGTAAAAGCAGAAACGAAGGGGATAATTTATGTTGGTTTTAAGTTATTTTTACAGGGTGTTTTTTACTGAAATTTGGACCCAAATTCAACGTGTCCATGTCCCTGTGAGAGCTCCTGTGTTTTAACACACCTCAGGACACCATGCATGCTGAACAGCTTTGTTGTTATCAGCCTGTATTCTTTATTGCTTCCCCGACTGGCAGCTGATCAGTCAGCCCTCCACCGAGGCCTGTAGCAAATATTTAATCTTTCTTCTGCACTTAATTGCCTCTCGGTGAGCTCATTAATTGGCAGTTAGCAGGTTCCCACCTCCAGTCACATGTTTTCTGACACTGCGCACAGATGCTGATTAGTCTGCAGATGGTTGGAAACCAGAGGAAAACATTCTGATGAAGCCCTCTGGGGTGCTGGGGGATTTTACTTGGGCCTGACAAAAAGTAATTATCTAGATTCAATTAAGCTGTGAAAGGAACTCCCGGCTTTTGCAGATCAAGGGCTCCAAAAACCATTAGCAGCCTGTCACTGGTTAACCAGTTCCTCTCTCTAACCTGAGACCTGTTGATGCCTCTAAAATGGCTAGTCCAGCGAATCTCTTCCTGATGGGTGAGCTCACCTAGGAGGCAGAAGAATGGGTCTGGTTAGTGGCTGCAGCTCTTCGTTTATCATGGGGCTTTTGCAGCTGTCTCCTTGGCACCAAGCATTTCAAATGGGCACATGTAGACTAGTCAGGTTCTCCATCAGCTCTGAGAAAGTGCTGGCTGTTTGGGCTGCCCTGTATGTACGGGGCTGTCAGTTTGTCACTTGACCCCCCCGCACCCCCTATCTATCTGCAGCGCCTGCATCTGGATTTGTTGTTCCTGGAAATGCTGCTCTGGAAAGAAAGATTTTCTGACACCTAAGCCTTAAATCCCACCTACCCACCCCCCGCCCAGCCCCGCCCCACCCCATCATCTAAATTCTGTCATGTGTTTGGTAGCCCTGCCACCTGGAGATGGGGGTGCAGCTGAATGACCTCCCTGCTTGGCAAGCACATGATACAAACCCTATCGCGGCCTCCTCATACAGCAGATTTCCCTTCCAGCTGAGCTGGGACATGGATGTCTCAAAGAGCAAATTCTTATGCCCACCTGATCACAGGCTGTGGGCAGGCTCGATTGGGTGCTCGTGCATCTTATGAACGTCTAGAACAAAGGAGATTTGGGATGGAGGAAGGAAGCCATCCCTATCCCCCTCCGCCCCCTGCTTCCAGATAATCCATGAAGGCAAGGCAAGCCTTGGTGTACACAGCACTGGTAGGACACAGGGGGTCTCATGCCCTCCTGCAGCCTCTCCCTGGCCTTCTCTGTTTGCAACACAATTGCAATGGTTCATTCAGGACTCAAGCACAAGCCGACTGAGGGCATCAGGATGTGAGTCTAAGTGAGGCACATTCCCTCTCTAAATCTCCCCCTACAAAACAACGTGCACTGATATTGCTCTTTCCAAAATAAATTCTCAGGGACTGTATGTCGGTCGATGCTAGTCCTGCTGGAGAGGGCTCAGAAGATCCTCCAGTGATGGGCCCCAGAACAGAATAGTGTCTGAACCTCACAGCCCAGCTCATTGCACAACAGGAGAAATTTCCGTACACCTGGGACTCAGGAAATGATGCAAGCAGCATCCCCTGAGATTGCTAGACCATGCCTTTATGTCTGTCTCTTCTCAGCCCTCTGGCTCCCACTGGCTTCTCCTAACCTTCTCCAGAGGATGCATCACAATGGCCTTTACGGAGAGCAACTTCAGCCAGGGGATTCAGCCTTGAATTTGTTGAGTCACCAGGAGCTCCCTAGAATAACCCATTTCTGGAGGAACCCTCTTTTCCACTCCTTCCAGCATGTTCCGTTAGGCCAAGTTCATTTGGGGCCTGATCCAATGGCCATTGCCAATGGACAGGATCCCATTACCTTCAGCGGGCATTATGGCCAACTTGCATTCTGCTCCTTGAGCTATACCCGCAGTTGTCAAGCTGTGCTCTGTGGAGGTGGTACGCACACAGCCTGCTTTCGACACAATGCACTGGGCTGCTGAGCAATGCTTGTGGCTATTAGCTGGAGCCCAGTCTCTCTCTCTCTCTCTCTTTTGTTTTAATCGACTTCTCCTCATGTCTGCATCCTGCATGGCTCTTTTTGTGCCTCTCTGGTGTGGATTGGATGGGGAGCAGACACGCAATGGGAGGGAATTAAGCTCCAAGGTGTTCTGGGAGAGATTAGAGCAGGGGAAGCCACAGAAAACACGGATGGGTGTGGTAGCATAGGGCTGACCCCAGTAAATGTGAATCCCTGTGTCCAGATAGCTATTAGCAGCTCTAAACAGCTCGGATTTAAAAACACAGTAGGAGGGGGATGTAATCGATCAGCAGGGAGAGGTGGGTAGGAGGAAGCCCTGGCAGAGCTAAACCAAAGAAACTGCACAGAGGTTTATAAACTGAGACCACTCAGCTGTGCACAGCTTGGGTCACTCCTTGTCCAAGTGAACTGGGTTAGGGCCACATTAAACCAATCAGCTTGGTAAGCGGAGCGTGACTGCGAAGTTGAGAGGCCTAAAATTTATAACTTGTTTCTACCAACCAGATGATCCGAGTTTGTTTTAAAATATCTCCCTGGATGGTGAGGGAACCAAGTCTTGCAGTAGTAATAAAATCCCAGCTCCCAGGCTGGCATGGAGACCAAACAACAAACAACCTAGCCAGGGCACTCACCCAGGACCCCTTTCTAAAGAAAGGCAGCTCTGCTAATGTCTCTTGCAGATGTTGATGGGCCCCACCAGCACTCAGCTCTGTGATTATTTTTTTCCTTGGTACAGAATATCACGAACCAGGAAAATCAAAAGGAAAACTTGGACCAGCGGTTTCCCAGCCTGTTCAAGAAAGGGCGGAGGAAGACAGTTGTAAGAAATCTGGGGAAAATTATCTATTACTCCAAGGTCAAATTTAAATTCCAGCACTGCCAGGTAAGCCCTGGTGCATCTAGATGCATACAGTGTAACTGCATGGGTCTATTCCCCTGGTAACGGAAAGGAGATGGAGCCGATCGATCTCAGTAGAGAAAAAGATTGTTTGAAAAGTAACCTAATTCTCCTCCCAGGGATGGATCAAACGTGGCCTGGAATAATGATAAACATGGTGCTTTCATCTCCCTCACATCAGCTGTGATGCTACCCTACTGAAATCAGGGCAAGTTTTGCCATTGATTTCAATGGGAGCTGGATCAGCCTATATTTCTGAGGGTTGGTTGTGGGGCTTGGAGTGGCAGAATGCCAAGGGTTCCCTTCCACAACACAAACGTCATTCATTTGTGAAGGAGGGGTTGGCATCTTGGGAGCCCTTTGAAGTATTTAGGGACTTGAGGCTGCTGACCCATGTGGCCCTGCCTTAACCTACCACTGTTGGGCCTGGGAATAGAGGGGAGCTCCAGGATAGGAGGATATTGGGAAGGTCTTATCCTCTAGCCTATGGGATGCTGTGGAGGTGGTTTTGTTCCCATACCATGCACAGGTAACTTAGGGCTCAGTTGCTTCCCCCAGGTCTGAGAATTTGGCCTTGCTTTCATGGTTAGCAGCTGTGCCTGGAAACAGAGTGGGTCTTTCCTTTGGTTACTGACATAAATGGTTGTTTGGCCCATTATCCAGTAAACTCCCCAGAGCAGAGTGAAGCCTGGGGAGTGTGTCTCCCCTGAGGCAAACCTCACCGTGTCCTTTTCCCACAGGAGGTGAACGACTGCTACTTGGAACTGTTCCAGTCCTACCTGTACTTTCAGTCTGTTGGCTCAAATGGACTGACCTATCAGGTAATGTGTCTCTGCACTGCCATGAAAGGACAGGACCGGTGCAACCCATTACATTACATGGGGGGGGGGGGTGGCACGGTTGTCAGCGGTATTTCGGGGGCAGGACCTTCCGCCGCCAAGGGCGCCAAAAGGCTGCCAGCACTCCTGGGCAGGTATCAGTCAAGAGGCAGCATGGTCTATTAGCACCCTGGATTGGGAGTCAGGAGATCTGGGTTCTGTTCCTGGACCTGCCACATGACCTCAGCCAAGTCATGTCCCTCAGTTTCCCCTCCCACCCTTTGTCTGTCTGGTCCATGCAGACTGAAAGCTCTTCTGTCCAGGGCCTGTCTCTTGCTGTGTTTGTACGGCACCTAGCACACCTGGGGCCTGAAGATGCTACTGTAATGGAAATAAATAAAAATAATTCTTACGCACCCAACTAAGTGGCCAGAGTTGCAGAAATGCTGAACACACAGAAAGTCCCGTTGGCCTTAACGAGAGCTGTAGTGTGCACAGCACTTTTGAAAATCAAAGAACTTATTTGGGTGCCTGGATAGGGTTTTATGAGCTTAACTGTAGCACCTTTAAAAAAAAAAAAAAACAAAAAACCAAAAAATCTTGGCCTTCAAGCAGAAAGTACAAGAGAGAAGCAGGGGGAGGGGAAGGTATGAGGAGGATACTTGAAGTCAGCCTTGCAAAATGGTGATGAAAACTTACCCCAGCCACCAAATCTATTTACCCATCTTTTACTGTGATGCTGCTGATAAGGAAAAAACAAAGGAGATTTTGTGTGTCCTTCCAAAACAAAGCACTCCTCACCCTCAGCAAGTAAAATTGTGCAAGGCTGTTTTGCAGATGTTTGCAGAATCCAGCCCCTTCTGAAATGATTTATTGCCTTCTAAGTCACTTGAGGTAAATTCATTATGACAAGACAACCTCTTGAGTCACCCAGCAAACCGGCCTTCAAGTGTGAAGACACGTTGTCAAGATAGAAACCGTATTTGAAAATCCTTTGTCTCTGTTACTAACAGTCCCTCACACTAATACGGAGAGAATTAGAAAAGAATTAATGCATCGGTATTGGCACCTAGATATTATGGTGGTCAGTGCTCCTTACAGGTTTGATTTAGAGAGGTATTTTAGGTACATGCCTAACTATGAGCACTTGGGCTGAATTCACACTTGTCACCATTATGCTGTTTGTTTACATTTTGCAAACAGCTCAGTTTGGACATTGAAAGTAGCCTGGTCAATTTTCCTTTTTATCTATAGTCAGTTTCACTTTCTGATTCTTTTGCACTGACCCAGCACTGTTTTATTTGGGTTTCCATGACTGCAGAGGAACATTTGAAAACAACAAGATCCTGTTCTCATTGATGTTAAGGACGAAGGATGAAATCTTGACCCCACTGAAGTAAATAGGAGTTGACTAAGGTCTGATGCTCATTTACACTTAGGTCCCTTTGCAGTGGAACGAGGCCTTATTTTAGAGTAAAAAGAATCAGGTCCCAAAATATTTCCCTTTGGAGGACACTGCTTGATGGTGCCTCTCTGAAGACGTCGGATCCTTTTGGAAGGAGGGCTTTGGCACCAGAAGCCAAGCTGCCGAGGTAATAATGGTGCATTCTGCTTATGCAGGGGCTGCTGCCACTGAAAGAGCTGAGCGTGTGTGAAACCGAAAAGGCAAAGAGCACCGAGCAGGAGGAACATGCGTTCCGCATTACAGGTCAGTGCTGCTTTGTTTGCTCTGGCTTGAGGAGAGAATGAAGCCTGAGTTGGTCGTGATGTGGCCATGCTTTGTGGGAAGCCCCATCCCAAGGGGAAGGGTGCTTCAGAGAATAGGGTTTGAACAGCATAGTGTTAACCTTATTATGACCCTTTTTTGACAGCCTATCTCCCCTATTGCTCTCTGCTCTCAAACCTCCCTTCTAGGACAATGTCCAGAACTGCAAGGAAAGAGCCTGGAGGTAGAGTGGTCTTGTGGTTAAGGCTGACTGGGGCCCAAAGATGCGGATTCCGTTCCCAGTCCCGTGTGATTTCCGGCAAGTCACTCAGTTTCTTCATGCCTTGGGGTGCCCAGTTTCATCCTGACACAAGGATAAGCGTGCTCCCATTGGCTGTGTGCTTTGTTTCAACTATAAGCTCTTAAAGGCAGGGACTGTCTCCTACTATGTGTATGTACAGCACCTTGCACAGCGGGGCCAATCGGGGCCCCTCGCATATAGAAAACTAATAACAATAGCAATGAGAGATGCTCTTTATCCTCAGTCGGTAGCATCAGAACTGCCCTGTCAGGACTGGAAAGCCATCAATCAACTTCTCTTCTGCCAAAGTCCTCCTCTCTTTTTTGAATTTTATTCTGAGTCATCTCGCATTATAAAAGGCTTCCTGGGATAACAAACCTGCTTTCCCAGCAGCTGAAGGCTCACTGGGGCTTAGTCATTGTTGAAGTATGGCAGTCCAGAGCCACCAAGAATGGTAGGCAGAGGTAACTAACAACCTCATAAAGATACCTAGCTAGCAAAGCTAATTTGTGCACGGTGCTTGGTGTCTACGTGCTTAGGTGAGCCGGGCTGGAAAATGAGTCATAGAACCACTCCACCGTAAAAACATTTTTTTTTACCTAAATCAGAGGGACGTCTGGTTAGGCAATAGCTCTCCACAAGAGACTGCTGAGCTGTAACTGTTCCATTATACCAGATCCCATAAACCCCTTTGGCCAGTCTCTCAGGGACTGGATATCTGTGCACCTGTGCATCTTGGAGCTCAAGAGACATCCCCAATAGGGAGGGGCGGACTCGTCCTGCCAGATTTCAAACACCCGCGAATGCTGTAGATAGGGAATCTGGACTCAAGCTTTGTGAGGCTGTTGTCCCGCTCAAGAAAGGAGGTTGACAAAGCAGCAGGGAAGCAGAGGAATTCAGATACAAATCCTGAATCCAATCCCTGCTGTGCCTGGCTATCAGCGCATCCCACGAACACACATGACTGTGGTCTCCCTGAGGTAGAGCAGGCCGCTCTTCCATGTTTGATTCTACTTGTTCAATGTGACTGGCCCTTGGAGGAGGCTGGAACATCAGCTCACGCTGCAGGGAAAAGGTCCGCCACCTTTAGCAGCTCAAGAAATAGCTTCTGAGGTTTGCAAAATCTCCCACGCCCCCAAGGCTGCTATATTCCAAATGGCAAACCAAGATATCCTGGGAACTCTTTGCCGGGTCAAAGCCTCGTGGTTCTGCATTTCCTGTGCAGTATGTTCTCTTCCCCCACCCACTGCCAGTGCCCCAGTGCTCAGGTACCAATTCATCTGCATGTGCGGCAAAACTGCCTCTATGTCTCTGCTCCCATTTGGGCCAGTGTGAGTCTGTCTCCACAGCGAGCGGCAACCCATGGGAGTGAGACTCAAAGCCCAGGTCAACTGACTCCGTCTCTACGGTAATAAAAATAGCAGGTTCTGAGAGTCACCTCCCTGGGCCGCCATGTGCCTTGTGAGACGTTCAAACCACATTTAGACGCGCAGTCCTCCAGAGATTCAGGTCAAAGATGTTGCATGAAACTGGGACATAATTTGCAGTGAGGAATTTTAATACATTAATGCAATAATATATTGCTCTAAGCAAACTATGTGGTGTGACCACTGCTTATCCTGCTGCCTAGGCGTGGCTCTGATCTAGCACACAAAGGCTGAGAAAGATCGCCTGGCTGGAAGTTGAAGCAAGACAATTTCAGACTAGAAATAAGATGCACGTCTTTAACAGTGAGGGTCATTAGCCATTGGAACAGCTTAGCAAGGGCTGTGAGGTGGGTTCTTCATTGCAGGCAATTTTTAAACCAAGCTGGGATGTGTTTCGAAAAGATCTGCTCTGGTTCCAACAGGAATTAACTCCAGGAAGTGCTACAGCCTGTGTTACGCTGTAGGTGATCATAGAGCTTCCTTCTGGCCTTAGAATCTATGAATCGTTACATCATTGTTGCTCCCCGGTCTGTTTTTTTGTATCCATTGTGACAAAGTTCCTCCTCTACCTTGGTGGGTCCTGCGCTTATTGGCAGATTTGCTCACCTCAGTGATCTTCCCCACAGTCTGGGTCAGCTTCTCCTGTGTCTGATCAGGAGCGGGGAGGTTTGGGGGGAACCTGGGCCCGCCCTCTACTCCGGGTTCCAGCCCAGGGCCCTGTGGATTGCAGCTGTCTATAGTGCCTCCTGTAACAGCTGCGTGACAGCTACAACTCCCTGGGCTACTTCCCCATGGCCTCCTCCAAACACCTTCTTTATCCTCACCACAGGACCTTCCTCCTGGTGTCTGATAACACTTGTACTCCTTAGTCCTCCAGCAGCACACCCTCACTCTCAGCTCCTTGTGCCTCTTGCTCCCAGCTCCTCGCATGCACTTCCTCTCCTCTGGCTCCTCCCCATCTGACTGGAGAGAGCTCCTTTTAAAACTCAGGTGCCCTGATTAGCCTGCCTTGATTGGCTGCAGGTGATCTAATCAGCCTGTCTGCCTTAATTGGTTCTAGCAGGTTCCTGATTACTCTAGTGCAGCCCCTGCTCTGGTCACTCAGGGAACAGAAAACTACTCATCCAGTGACCAGTATATTTGCCTTCTACCAGACTCCTGTACCACACTGGCCTGGGTCTGTCACACCATCTGTTGACTCTCGTCTTCTACTTGGACTGGAAGCTATGTGGCGCAGGGACCTTCTCTTTGTTCTGAGTGGCCAGTGCCTTGCACGAAGGGGCCCCAATCCATTACTGGGACCCCTAAGCACTACCATAATATGAATACATATAGAAGGGGGTGGGGCAGGAAGAAATAGTGATACTTAGTGCTTTGAAAATGGAAAGAGCTGTACAAACATGCATTCAGGAATCCTCACCTCCCTCTGTGAGGCCATTAAGTATTATTCCCCTTCTAGAGAGGGAGAAACGGAGGCACAGAGAGGATAAGTGACATGCCCAAGGTTACACAGGGAATCAGTGGCAAAGCTGGGGAGAGGACCTCTGGTTCTTAACTCTTAGTCCAGGGCTTTAGTCACAAGACCATCCCCTGCTGAAAGCCAGTGACTTTGACAGGGTCCTATGAATTCCTGTGCCTCTCCTGTGCAATTCTGCACCCTCTGCTGGCAACTGTATAATTATCGGTATCATCATCGGATGCTGCCAGCCAGTAGTGGAGACACCAAGTAAGGACGGAGCTCTCTGATATACACAGAAGTCCTTTAGTGCCTCTGATCTCTGACAGGCTTCTAAGAACAAGAGGGCTGGCAGCCAGCGTTGGGTTCCTAACCCAGAGTGTATCTCTGCTCGACACTTTCACCCTTGCACCTGCTCCTCCCCCCAATAATTTCCACTCTTGGTTTCTTAGTGCAGCAAGAGGTGGTCTGGTAATAAATCTGTCATACCTAGAAAAGCACCATATGCCACAATGGCTTGCATCAGTGTCCTTCAGCCTATGGGCCTCGCCACGATAGTGCCAGGGGAGAGCCAGAGGATGTGGAACAGAAGAGAGGAACTCGAGGGCTGGGAAAGGTTCATAAACCTGGATGCACCCTGACTCCAGAGCAGACGTACTCTTGGGGTGCTGGGAATGCAGAAGGTGACTCCTTGAGCTACCACCCCCCATTCCCTGCTTTAGTGTCACAGCCACCCAAGCAGCTGGTCACAGGAGCTCAAGGTATGTCCCAAAGCTTCAGGCTGAGATATTAATTTCTTTTCTCTTTTTTTCTCCCTTTGAGGCTTAGCTTGGATGTGGCAACAAAAACAGCCACTGGCTAGCCTTTGAGAAAGGTGTAAAAACAAACCCAGAGGGAGGTCAAGGGTCATGCTCTATTCATGGAGCAGAGTACTGGGCATCTGGCGAGGTACTTGTGTTGCACCTCTGACCACAGAGTCTGAACACGTCAGGCATTAACGTATTTATCCCCATAACATGCCTAGGAGGGAGCGCAGTGCTATTAGCCCCACTTTACAGATCGGGAAACTGAGGCACCGAGGCTGAGTGACTTGCCACAAGGTCAAACAGGGAATCCAATGACTCTCATTTCAGCACCAGACACTCTAGGTTCTATTCCTGTCCCAGACACATTATGTCACATGATTAATATCAGAAAACCTAGTCAGATTGAGGCCCCTATTGTACTAGTTGCTGTGTAAACTCACATAATTATGAGGGAGTTCCTGCCCTAAAGAACTTGTAGTCTAAAGGACTACATCACTTAACTGCTCTGTGCCTCAATATCCCCATCTGTACAATGGACATAGTGGCACTTTTTCTGCCTTACAGGGGTGTTGAGAGGCTTAATTAATTAACGCTTGTAAAACAGGTTGGGATTCTGAGATGAAAGATTCCACAGAAGGGCAAAGTATCACCCTGATGAGGACGATTTTTTATGATGGCATAGTGTGAATTTGCTCATCTCAATGTTCCCCAACCATGCAGATGCTAAAATCAGAATCTTATTTACAGTGCATCTAATATAGTTTTAATGGGAGGCATCTAGTTAATTATTAATGGTGGCGAACATTACACAGCCAGCCGGAAGTGGTTTATTTACGTCACTAGGGTCTTATCATAGTGACTGGTAAGAGGTGAGAGAGGCTTCTGGTATGCACACTGAGCAAATGACGGCTTGAAATCTTAAAATCAGCAGTGGCTAGCGTTGTTCCATCCAGCAAGGCTATGTCTGAGAGCAGTTATACATGGTCTGGCACACATTTTATTTGGTAACGCAATAAGCAAACAGCTTGGTAGAGCTACTGTAGTCATATATGTGAATTTACGACAAAAACGTGAAAGTGACAAATACATAACAAATGGTTTAACAGTAATATGCTGTTTGGTGAATTTGGGAACATGTTGCCTGGGATTGGTGCAATTGTGTAATTGCCTTTAATGGCAACTGAAACATTGCTCAGATTTATGGAGGGTTTTTAAAAATTCAGCAGCGAGCAGCGACAGTTGCCACAACAGAGGAAATCCCAACTGCTTTCATTGAGGGAACACTTTAAGATTGTTTAAAAAAAATACTATGAAAATGTTTATTCTTTTACCTATAATATTTACATAGGAAATTACATTAAAAATTGGACTGACTTTGCCCTATTGTTTGTTTTAATATTTGTGAGTACAGCTTAGAAGATTGTGAAAATATTCCGTTACATCTCCCTTTTAGTTCTAGCCTTTTCTAGTCAATTTCTCATGCACTAGCACATTGCTGCAGTGTTTGGGTTGCAGAGGAATTTTAAAAACACTTTTCTGGACTGGATTTTTGTATGAAATAAAAACATTTGCAGCGATCTCAAGCTTCACAAAAGCTGTGTTTTTATGCTCCCGACATTTGGGATCGAATTCTCCCTGACAGGGCCCCTTTAAGAACTATATTAGCAAGCTGGAAAACTCTCCTCTTACAACATTCTCCCAGCAACGTGAGACTTTATGCTCAGCCAATGACTAGTATTACATCATCAGAACAACCTCTCGCATTGGCTGAGCACAGTACACTATTGCCTAGCAACCAGGGGGGGCTGATTAACCCTTTGGTGCTGCATGCTGTGCCATGGTACCACTTAGCATTTTGCTGTATGTACTCAGATCGTCTTCTGCCTTGGGTCCCTAGGTCCCCTGCTGAACCCCCTTATCGTGTACTGCCCCAGCGAGTCAGAGCTCAGGCGATGGCTTTATCACCTGGAGAAACAGATCCACCTGAATGGGGGGAACCTGGACGGGTCCTTCCTATCTCAGGTTAGTGACGTGGTGGGCCGTGGTCGGGAACAGGATGATCTCAGGCTTTCAATCGTTGTTCTTAACTTCTGCGTACCTTGGCCCTGCTTTCAGGGACACTCAGAGCCCATCTTTCTCTGTGTCCCAGAATCCTTTGTGCCACCATGATGCAGTGGTTTACTTCTGATATCTGGGGACTCGGGTTAAGCAGCTGAGTACTTCAGCGGGGAGTGGGAGCACCTCAGATTCCCCTCCCCAGACGCAACCATTTCCGTTGGCTAGTGTAAACTATTAATTGCAAGTTCCAAAGGCTGCTGATATGCAGGACACCTGGGCTTCAGTTGCGGTTCTGATCTCATTCTCCATGGGCCAGCAGGAGCTGGAGGCATGGGGAAGCAGGAGGGAAAGCAAGATGCCTTGCCTCACTCAGTAGTAACCCCTTCTGGTATTATGTAGCAGTGCCAAGCCAGGTTTGGAAGAGAATACTGGCTTGGAATGGTGATGACAGATAACTTTGCCCTGCTACAGCACCTTCTGTTTGAGGACCTCCAAGCACCTTGCATGCATTTATTTAAGCCCCTCAACGCCCTCATGAGCCTGCTGATTATTATCCTCACCATTTCACAGAGGGGCAAGCTGAGGCACCAACAGGGTTAGGTAACTCTCCCAAGGTCACACAGTCAGGCAGTGGTAGAGCCAGAGATGGAACTCAAGAGTCCTCCTTGATCTGACTTATCACTTGTAGCGACCAGGTAAGGAGGGCTAAAGTAGAGAGAAGAGAAGTCATCAAAGATTGGGGAAGGAGAGGAAATGGTACTGTTGTCCAATTCCTTTCCAGTTGCAAGGGAAAGCCTTGCTCCATCAGGTTTAGCAGTCTGAGCTGGGTGGCCCTGGGCTACACTCACAGCTAGATGTCATGTGTGCCTGAGAGATAAAATGCATAATACCGACTGGCTGTTCCCACAACTACCTGTCCAATTGGAGGCCCCTTCAAAGGCCTTCACCTAGAAACTCTTTCTGGGCAAAATCTCTCCTGCCCCAAACCACCAGCGCAGCCACCCTCGTCTGTTTGCTCCCAGCATGAATCATCGGGCCTGGTACACTGAAGAGCAAGGCTGTCTGGCAGGAGCCGTGTGACAGGCCAACCACTCATAATTTCCAGTCTGCCTGTCACAGCTGAGCGCTCGCTGCTGCAAATGGGAAAAGCAAGCAATGACTTCCACAGCCATCAAACATCTTTCAGCTGACGGAGGGGAGCAGCCCCCGCCACTAGGAGCAGACAGGAAATCATCTGTCAGCTGAGAGAACCTGCCTAACGAGTCCGTGGGCTGCGCTGTTAGTCAGGGCTTGCTGCAGTCTGGGATTTTATTAGGCAGGGACCTATTGCTATTGTAAAAATAGGCTTCGGAAAGGCATGTGGATTTTCATCTGTCAGCGCCGCTGCTAATCAAGCCTTTTACGTACAAATGGTCATTAATCCTGAGGCCTGTAGCACAGCTCCAGTTTACACATTTGGGGCAGGGGAGGACCAGAGAGGTGACACAGTGGCAAAGGCGGGTACAGATTCCCAGTCACCTGCACTGATCATTAGCTGACACTGCCTCGTAAGTAACATTCATCAATGCAGCGTGGGCGCAGTGGCTGTAGCTAATGTCCCTCCTTCTACCCCGTGACTATTATTGCCTGCATCCCTTATTGCCTGCCTCAGTGGCCTTTTGTTGGACTATTGTTCTTTATTATTCTTTAGCTAGTGCCATAGATAAACATGGATCCTTACAACAGATGAAATGTCCCAAACACGTAACAATAGATCTGTTAATAACAGGTCAGAGCATAGCTCTGGTTTCCTTTATTCTCATTTGTTAATGAGCTTGTATAATAAGCTTAAATCCATGGGCAATATATAGTCTCCACCTTCTTTTCTGCCTCCTCCCCTTTATGCTGTCATTGCCAAAGCATCCCCGGATAGACACACAAACAACTTGCATGAGGACAGTGTTGTCACTTGGGAACTCTTTGTACTGCAGAAAAAAACCAGGACATTCACGTTTGCTTTTTTTTGGGTGGCCTACATATAGGAGGCGATCCTCAGAGCGAACCTGAAGTTTCTGTGATAAAGGACCCAAGAATATATTATTGGAAATTGAAATAAGTTTGGGGGATTTCTGGGGTGTGTGTGTGTGTGTTTTAATTTTGGAACTTCCTTTTTCTTCACCTCTGAGTTCTTGAGCTTTTGCATGTGTAGGGTCCTTTAAAAGGATGTATTGGTGGGTGTGTTTAATGGAAGAAAACAGGAATGAGCTGTCATGATGGAGAAACCTCTGGAAGTTCAGAGGTTTGGCTTCAGCTTGAATAAACACCCCAAACCGTGGATGCTCCTGCATATTTCCCAAATCTGCAAAACCTTTCGAAGGAAGAGAGTGGTTAGGAAACAGGACTAAAGTCAATAGCTGCGCTTTCTTCCTGGCTCTGTTACTGACCCTGTGTGGGATGCTAGGCCAATCACTTCCTCTCTCTCAGCATGCGTCCAGCACTTTTCATACACAGTTCTCCAAGGCTGTTCCAATCCCATTTTACAGACAAGGAAACTCCGGCAAATTATTAATTGTGGGATGGAACTCTTGTTTTCACACCAGGTTTTTACTCTTTCCTGCTTCCAGCCAAGCTTGAAATATATCTTGAGACCAGCTTGTCTCCTAGTTAAACTCTCCCACTCTTAGCGATAGTCCTGCAATGCAAATATGATAAGTGATGGAGAAGAAAACAGTCAATGGAATTTTCCAGACCTTAAAACGTGGTTTAGTTTAGCTTCCAGTTAAATTTGGGGGAGGGGGAGGGGCAGCAGGCAGAGGAGAGGCATTAGGGCTTGAGAAGGCTCTCATGTGATTACGCTTGGTTTTTCCGTTCTTTCCATCTGGTTCTCATGTGCCTGCTCATTGTTCCCTATTTCCTTAGAGCGACTGGAAGCAGAACTCCATAGGGAAAGAGGAACTGAGGTGGTCTGTGCAGAACACGCCTGTCCAAGAATGGAGAGGGACCCAACGGGAGTCCCTAGGTGATGTCCTCTGTGTCTCTAAAGTTAAGCTGCAGCATTTGCCTTTCCAGGTAAGATCCTGAATAAATGAAGTGACTTGCTATTGCCCGGGAAAAGTTAATAGATCCAGTAACAGGAAAAAAAATCTGTCGGTACAATGAGAATCCAATAGGGGGCACCGTTTTCTTCAGCCCTCCTCCTCTTCACACCAGCAGGCTCCTCCCACTCAGACCCCTTCCCATGAGTGTCCTAGTTACTAAAGCAAATCTTCCACCCTGCATCCCCCAGCCTTAGCACTGCAGGCAAGGAAGTGCCTGCGTGTCCCCTGGGCTGGCTGTGCCTCTGTGAATCGACACGAGAGCCAGTGGGCACAGCTAGAGAGCAGCACCGGACCCGTTGAGGTGCCAGGTGTGTTGTGATGTGCAAATCCATGACTTCTTTGTGTGTGTTCAAAGAAAGGGAAAGCAATAGCTTGATTCATATACTACAAGAAATGTCAACCCCTCCCCCACCCACCAAATTCCCTGGAAGGAAAAATCATAGACCCCTGATCCTACAAACACTTCAGTGTGTGCTTAACTTTGCACACAAGAGCAGCAGTTGCACTCAGTGGCATGACCTGGGTGTAAAGTTAAGCATGTGTGTAAGTGTTGGCAGAGTCAGAATTTTGGAGCCAGCTGGAATCTTGTCTAGAAGCTGCACTTCCGGCTATTGTAGAAGAATACGGGCACCTATACTTCACGGATCTAGACCCTGACCATGGAAAGATGCAAAGCCTCTCATTGAGGTCCGTACGCTTTGGATCAGGCCCCAGTGCAGCTTCTGATGCTAACTCTTCCCCTGGGGTCCCTCAGGAGCAGCACGACAGGCTTTTGATCCTGTACCCGTCCACGCTGGTGATCGTCTCCGAAGAGCGCCATGGCCTCTACTTTAAGGTTTGTGCATTTCAAGTCCTTTCTCTCCCCCAAATTACCTTCACTCATTTAGACTCCCTTTGCGCTTCATTGCTTTCTCTCCCTTTGCTGCAACCCTGTTCTGTGACCAGTAAGCCAACACTGTGGCACAAGGATGTTGTAAGGTATCCTCCTGTGAGAACCACCTTGCAAATGTCCAGGGATGAGGGAGTCCACTGCCTGGGTATTTCAGTGTCTGGGAGGAGGCAGCTTCTGTGTTTAGTTGTGGCTCAGAACTGGCTGGGTAGCAACCCTGCGATCCTCTCCAGCTTGAGATATACCCTGCAATGCTCCCCAGCAATCTCCGCTCACCCTGGGCTGGCTTCATCTACCTGGCTGGAAGTGGGTTGATATTCCTGTAAACATAGCATCCGCTCGCAATTGCTCAGGCAGAGATGGCCCATGTGATGCAGAGTTTCTCTGGGGAGGGGCACAGGGAGTTGGCTGGCTGGAGCTGAGGTTGCTAGGGGCGTTGGGTTTGCTTGTTGTCTTCACCGAGTACATTTTACTATAAGCTGAAGAGTGCCGCACAGAGTACTGGGTGAAGAGTGAGGATCCGGAGCAACATCTGGACCTGCCCATAAAGGCATGAAAATCTTAGCAACAATGGGAAATGTCTGTGGGGTTTCCCTACTGTAGTCAACACTGGACTCATCTCTACTGTTGGGAGCAATGCCAGGAGCTTCAGTGCAGATTGATGGCTGCCATTCATAGGAACGGCGATACTGGGTCAGACCAAAGTCCGTCTAGCCCAGTATCCTGTCTTCCGACAGGGGCCAATGCCAGGCGCCCCAGAGGGAATGAACAGAACAGGTGATCATCAAATGATCCATCCTGTCGCTCTTTCCCAGCTTCTGGCAAACAGAGGCCAGGGACACCATCCCTGCCCATCCTGGCTAACAGGAACTTATCTAGTTCTTTTCTGAACCTGCTTATAGACTTGACCTTCACAACATCCTCTGGCAAGGAGTTCCACAGGTTAAATGTGTGTTGTGTGAGAAAATTCCAAGCACCCATGCCATCGAGCCTGGCTTTGTAGAGGAGAGAGAGGTCAGAGGAGTGGAGAGGCCAAGTGCGGAAATTCTGATGGGCCCAATAATTCCAGTGTTGACCCTGCACACACTGAGCACCGTGCGATATGCTAGCGTGAGCCAAGATGTTGGAGGGAAGACAGTCAACAGAAGCAAAAGGGACAGAGGGCTGGGGGGGGAGTCTGTTTTTCTATCCTCTCACAAAGACAAAGGTCCCAGGAAATGCCCATCACTGACATACCATACACAGTGTCTCCCCTCTTGGCCCTGGGAGGCAGGGTGGGGACATACTTTGGAAGCCAGAAAAGGAATGAGCAGCAGCCTTAGCATCAGCTGTGACTGGCTCGACACTTGATGCCCCAGGGGTGGAGAAGAGGGCTGGGGCTGGGGTGAGAGGAGAAGGAATCCAGTGATCATTCTCCCTCCCCTCCAGAGAATAGCCTACATTTGGCAAAAGCAACAGAGCCATTTTGGCTACTTGGTTTGAGTCCCCTTAAGGGGGCCTGGCTTTCAGAGAGCCTGGAACATCCCCAGCTGAGTATAGGGCCCTTTTAAAGGGATCTCAAGCTGGGCTTCTGAAATTACTAGTCACTTTGGAAATCCTAGGCCAGTGATACCAGACCCCCGACCCCCTTGGCATCTCCTTTCCGCCAGGGTAGCCAGGCTTTGCTCCCAGGCAGTTCCTTTGGGTCGGAGTCAATGGCTGTGATTCATCAGGCTCGTGAGACTGCAGCAGGAACCTGCTTTTCCACAGACATGTCAAGGCACAGTATCCTCCTGCTGAGGCTTCTGCCGCGAGCATGGAAGCTAAGATCCAGGGCTATAGGAATGAGGAAGAAAGCACCAGATGCTTTTCCTCTTGGGCTCCGTGCAAACGGCAGGCATTGTCATTGGTGGCGGCTGGGGGGAGGGAAGAGTCAGGTCCCTCTGGATGGAGCTGGTGCAGCCTTTGCCCAGGACAGCAGGTTCTGACTCACCTCTGATGGGAAAAGGCCCCAGGGCTCGGCCTGGGACTGCAAAGCAGGAGCTGCCCGTGCGTGTGAGGAAGCCAGGTCTGTGCCAGGGGAGGGAGAGAGGAGCCCAAAGCAGCTGAGGTGGAGGCTGTGGGACTCTGCCTGTGTGTTTTCCACACCTGGGGATTGCTAACCTCATTCACAGAGCAAAGCGGAGCTGTGTGTGTGTGTGTGTGTGTGTGTGTGTGTGAGAGAGATCGATCTCTGCTCCTTCCCCCCAGTGTCGCAAAGAGCAGTGTTCCATGCCCAGTGAGGGGTCGGCGGCTGATGGGGTCGCAGCGCTGGGCCTGCACCGCACAGGATTGCAAACAGGACTGCTCTTCTTCCCTTCGGAGTAGCGAGCTAATAGCCGAGGCTGCTGACCAAAGCTGGAGCTGCCCCCATGACCCAGAGGAGCATGTGGCTGGGAGAGGGAAGGGGATAAAGTACTGGATAATCATGCGCCTTTTCTCCCAGGCGACATGGCCCCTCTTGCTTCCAGGCAGACAGTCCCATCCCTTGCTCTTGCTGAGCGACCTCCCTCCCTTCTTGCTATGAGGCCTCTCTGCAGGCCACGGGCCTGAGGTGGCACCTACCAGGCAGCTGGCACTGCCTTCTGGACAAGTCACAGGTTCGGTGCCATGAGGGGGTCTGTAGGATGCAGCATTGATGTACCCTGGCCGAAGCTGCAGCCAGCTCTCCTCGGCTGCAGGGTGGATTACTCTGATGCGGTGGAGCTTTGGAGACTGCCAAGATGGGAATCCCAGAGGCTCCCCACCCCAACCCTGAAAGCTGATTTTCTGTACCAGGCTTGCCCACAACCAGGAATGCCAGGCATTGCTGAGGGTTGGCATTATTTCCCCACACTTGCTGTGCTGGCAGGGTGGTAACAGGAGCCTTTCCCTGCATACTTGGGTTTAGAATGTTCTGCACAGCCGCAGCTTTCCCAGCCGCAGTCTCGACGTGCAATTAGTAATCAGGGTGTGGTTACTCCAGTCAGACCGAGATGTGCTGGAGCAATAAATGTACCGGCACTCCGAGCCCTTTCCCAGCATCTTCCATCCCAGCGCCTCACAACGCTTCACACGCACTCATTCGTGCAAGCCTCACAGGCAGGGATGTAATAATTTATTATCCTGGTGGGGAAACTGAGGCACAGAGCGGTGACTGGACTTTCCCTAGCAAGGTCGTACACAGAGCAGGTGGCAGAGCCAGGACTAGGATCCAAGGTGGGGTAGGATCAGACCCCAGGAGTCCTCACTCTCAGGCCTCCCCTGTTGCTCTAATCAGTAGCTCACTATCCTTTAATGTGGCTAGCTCCTATTACAGAGGCCCTAGGACTGTAGAAAGAAGCACCCAACTACCGTGAAACTATTCTAGCTCCATTCTTCAGCAGACCCACGTTCTCACATCAGTCCCCTAACAGTGGTGCTGTACAACCAGCCAAACATCAGGCACATTCCCAAAGCCAACCTTACCCACGAGGGCCAGGTTCTCAAAGGAGAGTGAACTGTGCGAGCCTGCAGAGCCACAGGCCAACTTGTCGAACCAGTGCAAACCATCATTTTCATGGGCCAGCCGGAATTGCCGTGCACACCTGCGCGTTTTCACAGGTGATTTCCATGCACTGCGCTGTGAACAAACAGCCCTTGATTTCACTAGGGCCCAGAATAAGAACCTGCGGGAACATATTTGATTTCTGCTTATTCAAAATCCCTCTTTAGGGCAGCGAGAGGGGCAACTCCAAAGGGGTGCGGAACCCAAATGGGTTGGGGTGTATGTTCTGACTCTACAGACTCATTGGGAATGGTGGTTTCTGCCTGCCTGTGATATGCGTGATAATTATATATGCTCAGAGCCTGGATTTGTATTGTCCTGTGCCTTGTGCTGTGACTTACTCCAGCATAGAGTGGGTGTTGTACAACGCTACTGTTCTGGTCTGGGAGCATTTCACACCTATTGTGTACTGTACAATGCAGCTGAGAATCAGGCCAAGGAGCCAATTAGTTGGGCTGTATGGAAAAAAATTGTGCACTAGTGAAATAGGCTGGGAAGATCTGGCCCTGAAATAACAAGTGAGATCTGGAAAATTTTGAACTGCACTGAACTGCACTACAGATGAGTTTGGCCTTTCTGTCTGGAATCAGTTCTGCCCATCTCCTGTTTCATAGGTGTCCCTTCACCAGCCTAATCGCTAGGGATGTCTGCATGCAACTGGACCTTTGTTTTTTAAGCATGCGTTAGTTCCTGGCTCATCTTCCCCACTCTGAGGTCACTAGCCTCCAGGGCCGCCCAGAGGATTCAGGGGGCCTGGGGCAAAGCAATTTCGGGGGCCCCGTCCATAAAAAAAAGTTGCAGTTCTATAGAATACTATATTCTCGTGGGGGCCCCAGTGGGGCCCGGGGCCTGGGGCAAATTGCCCCACTTGCCTCCTGCCCTCCCCTCCCCCCCAGGTAGCCCTGCTACGCTCTCCCAAAGACAACACGACTAGCTGCTGTGCAAATTATCCTTCGCTCACAAACAAGACTATGATGACATCTGGCTGCAAGTAAACAGGGCTCTCAAGAAACAAAGATCCTGGTGCCCTGCAGTGTCCCCTGATTAAAATAAATAAAAAAAAATCTCTTATGTGAATTGTTTCCAACTAGCTGTGGCTTTACAATCCTGGGGTCAGCTGCTCTTTTACGGACCAATCCTGCAGCTGTTGTGCACCCAAAACCCAGTGGATGCTTTTGGGTACTACAGGAAAATGGGATTTAGACCCTAACTGATATCCTGATTGTACTAACTCTTGGGAGAAGTTCTCCTGAAAGGCCACGCCACTGATGTAAAGATGCTATTAAACCCCTGGCAAATAGTAACTCCTGCTGCGTTCTAATCCCTGCTCTGACTGTCCCTAGGCAAGTCACTTAACGTCTCTTCCTCAGTTCTCTCATCGATTAAACAGAGAAAATAGCACTTCCCAGGCTGGCCTGTTGAGAGGATTTATGTTTGCAAAGCTGGAAGGTCCTAGGTATTTTATTTCACCACATGCCATTACGACTGTATATGATTTATTTAGAGAGACATCTTTACAATGACACTTAATGGCACGTCAAGGTATATTAATCCTTAAACCCATAACTAGTGATAATGTCTTCATCAATCTTATTATTCTGTCCGCCAAACCAAACGAAGTGTTGTCCAGGGCAATGTTTGCAATCCATGTGGGGAAACCAACCAGAAAATCACTAGAATTTGAAAATAGCAGCACAGGAGAAAGCATATGTTTTCCACAGGTCAGAGCTCAGCGACTCCTTATAAATAATTTACATGGCTTGGGCATTCAAGCTACATTCACAATTTTTTAAAGGCTTTTTTTTTTCTGTGCATTATGTGAAAATTCATAAGAGAGACTGGGATTGTGGCTAAAACACTGGGGTCAGACTCAGACGTTCTGGGTGCAATTGCTGACTCTGCCACAGACTATCTGCCTGACCCTGGGCAAGTCACTTAGGGCCAGATTTTTTAAGGTATTTAGGCACCTAAATACTTTCTGAAAATTCTACTATAAGGAGCAGATTTCTGAAAACACCTAAGTGATTTAGGTGCCTAAATCCTATTGACTCTCAGTGAGATTAAGGGCTTGTCTACTCAAACAAACTGTGGCAAGCTGGGTGTGAATCTACCTTGCGCCACCCTCTAAGTGTCCATGTGCACCCTATGGATGGGTGTGAACAGTACTTTATGCACTTTGAGCTAATCCTGGTTCAAAAAGGACTACGGGTTTGTCTGCACTGAAGCGGTGCTGCTGTGCCACTGTAGTGCTTCAGTGTAGACACTGCCTACACTGATGGGAGGGTTTCTCTTGTCAGTGTAGGTAATCCACCTCCCCGAGAGGTGGTAGATGGGTTGACGGAAGAATTATTCTGTTGACCTAGCACTGTCTACATGGGGACTTAGGTTGGCTTAACTCTGCCGCCCAGGGATGTGGGTTTTTCATAACTCTTCTGTCGATGTAAGAAGTGTCTGTGCTACACTGCCACTGAAGCACATAGCCTAATAGTTTGCACAGACAAACCCTGAATCACATTTGAAAATGAGACTCAATCGCTTAGGTGCTTTAAAAAATGTTGCCCTTAGTCTTTCTCTGCCTCAGTTCTCTATCAGTAAAATGGGGATAATACTGCTTCCTTTCTTCCACCTTTGGCTGCCCGGTCTATTCAGACTATAATCTCTGCATTGTCTCTCCTTATGTGTGTATACAGCACCTTGTACAATGGGAGCCTGCTCCTAGTTACAGGTTCAGATGCTACAACAGAGAGCCTGAAGTTTAAAAAGTAAAAGCGGGCAAATGTTGACTGCTCTCACCTTGTGGAATTCTAAGCCTGTTCCTTTCTACAAACAGGGAGAACTGCCGCTGAATGCAATACAAGTTCATTTTGAAGAAAACCAAAAAAGCTCCTTTCTAATAGAAGGTACGTGTCTGATGCATACTGGACACTGCAGTAAGAACAGTCAGACTGATTTATAGGAATCCGATTCAGTCATTTAAAATGTAGGTTCCAAAATAAGATTTTGCTGCTGAGCTTTATTTTTATGTAGCAGGGTGGTGGTAGGGTTCCAAAACTTAATCTGGGCAGGCATGTTTGCATCAATGGAAACATATTTACATTGTACCAGTGAAATGTCTGTGTTCAGAAACTGTTTTCTGTTACTGCCTGAAAACCAGAAACTGAAAATGAATTGACACCCCACAACCAGGAAATGAAACTTACTAGTCTAATTTCACTGTTGGAGCCGTGTGAAATACCAAAAAAATCAACCAGCAGGCACCCCAGGATGACAGGGAGAGCTGCTCAACTTTTGTTTTTGAATTTTGACAAGAAAAGTCATTGAAATCTCAAATTTCTAAATGTTGAGGATAAAACAGAATTCAGGACAATTTCCACAGGTATTTTTTCCTGTTTATTTTAATTCTACTACACCTAGTGATTTTAAAGCATCATTTGTTGACTAAACATTGGGAGGAACAATTGTTATGATTGTTTCTTTATCCCCTTTTAATTTATGCCTAAACTTAAGTACAGTAAAAGCTATTTTATCTGGCACTTCACCAACTGGAAAGCTCTGTACACTGGCATTTCTTATCTTCATTGCAATGCTGGTTTATAGTCTGGTTGGTGAGGGGCTGGCAGGGGGTTGGGGCATGGGAGGGGGTGTGGAGTGTGAACTCTGGGAGGGAGTTTGGGTGAGGGAGGGGGCTTGGGGTGTGGGAGGGGATGCGGGATCCTGGATCAGGGGGCCACTCCCCTTGGGTGGCTCCCCGCAAGTGACGACCTGTCCCGGGCTCCGGTTGCTCCCCCTCCCCCTGCCTCGAGTTTTGGCTGCGCAGCTCTCGTTGGCTGGGAACCGTGGCCAATGGGAGCTGAAGGGGCGGCGCCTGTGGGCGGAGGCATTGCGCAGAGCTGCCTGCTGCGCCTCTGCCTAGGAGCAGCCAGAGCTCGGGGCAGGTCTCCGCTTGCGGGAGCCATCGGGGGTGAGCACCGCCCGGATCTGGCACCCCGCGCTCCCTCCAATGCCCCAACTCTCTGCCCTGAGTCCCCTTCCACACCCAAAGTCCCTCCCAGAGTCCGCACTCCATACTTCCTCCCGTGCCCCAGCCCCGCATCCCCTCCCACACCCAAACTCCCTCCCTTTTAGGTAACGGGCATTTTTTACTTATTGGCACCCCTCCTTTCCCCAACGTGCCGGATAAAACAACTTTTACCGTAGTGTAGTTATTGAAATGACATATACATAACTAACACTTCTTTTTTTTTAAAAAAAGAGCAAATCTAAAGAATTCTGTGTTTTGTGAACTAAAGAGAAAGGTGGGGGAGGTAATATCTTTTATTGGACCAACTCCTGTTGGTTAGAGAGACAAGCTTTCATGAACTAAGTTTAGGAACATATTTAATTCTCTTTAATCATTCAAAACCAGTAGCTCAGCAGCTGGCCCATTGCTAAAATGCAGGTGCTGATTTTTCCAGAGTAGATGCACAACAGGGGAAATTCACCCAGTGCCAAGGTCCAAGCAGCACTTATGTCCTACTTACACCTTGTTTTGGTGCATGGGCCTCGTGCAGACTCCCCACCTACGACGGATGTTTGTCCTCAGTGGATTTCAGAGGGAAGAAAGATAAACTCTCAATATGCATCATTAACCATGTGATTTATCTTACTTCCAGGCCGACTAATAAACTCAATCCAGGTCATTTGCCCCAGCTACGAAGATTACCAGGAGTGGCTGTACTGCCTTAAAACAGCCCAGTTTCGAAATGCTGACTCTTCCCTTTCGGGATCAGAAAGCTTCTCGGGATCAAAGCCACCACACCTTGGGCAGGTAATGTATATTTATTGCAGGACTGCCTGGTAATCAGTGCGTGTCCCCAAGTCGTATCTCCAGTCACATGAGACTGCCCCGACACACCAGGCTGCTTTGAGTCCCACCCTGAAGGGCACTAATGAACGTCTTTGATCATTTTAGATTATATTTAGAGCCCTATAAAAAGCAGATTCCCGGCAGTAGATTATGAATCTGTTGTGCAATTTTAATGATGCATTGGTACAGTGACAATAATGGTGGCTTACAAAGGTGGCAGCTGGTGCTTAATTTGTAATGGAAGAGGTGCTGGGACTCGCATAATTTTTCTCCTTTCATAAATGAAGCAGCAAGCCCAGGACAATGAACTGCCAAACCTAGAGATCCCAGCCATTGAGAGCTACACCGCCAGCACTCGAGGCGGGGGCGGGGGTGGGGAGCAGTCAGAGCCCAGAACAAATTAAGCACTGGTGACACACCCCTCCAACCTCATCCCCAGCCCATCCTGTTCCAGTGAGTTCAGGGCTTGGGAATTAGTGGAGGACATTTTTCCTCCTGCCGAGCGTCCCATGATTTAAACCCCAGACTGCTCATTTCTTAAAGACGGAGAGGCAATTCACCTGAGATGCGTCTGCACTGATATGCCCAGATCGACATTAGGGCAGCAGCCTCCAGCAGAAGTATCTGAAGGGGAGATGGGGCTTAGATAATCATAGAATCTCAGGGTTGGAAGGGACCTCAGGAGGTATCTAGTCCAACCCCCTGCTCAAAGCAGCACCAAATCTCCAGACTGATTTTTGCCCCAGATCCCTAAATGGCCCCCTCAAGGATTGAACATGTCAAAGGCGTCTCATTAGAAGTTACAGGGATGGAGTAAAGGTCGATGAAGGCCCTTGGATTCGCTCTGCTCTGGGGAGCAGGGAGAGGAAAGGCTGGGGGTGGACTGTCTCAGGGGGTGGGGTCAGAGTCTTCCACCAAATAGCCCAGCATGGCAGTGAGCAAAATTGTTTCCCATCTAATGACTGGCCAGTGTCCAACGTGCAATGAGTTGACGGGTCTCACTCCAGTTCCCGGGTGTGATGTGTCCCCGCCGCACAAACCACCATCACAGCTGATCCCTGTATATGTCCCTGGTTTGCAGTTCACAAGCACTCAACTACCCTCCTACATCTAGAGGGTAGCGCCTCCCTCTCATGCACTCAGCGGAGTTTGCCTGGCAACCCAAGCTGGCCCTGTTCTGTGCCTAGTGAGGGGACTCTGGGCTGTCAGGCCAGCACCAAATTCACATAGACATTAAAAGAGCAGCGAATGCTAACGTGGCATTGCCCATGGATCTGAGGGCGAGCTGACCACTGGGCATCTCTTTCGGAGCCTGCGGGATGTTGCGGGAAATGGATTAGCCTGAATCTACCAATGAGAAGTATTGTTGTTTTTAACCATGGCCAATGTAGTTCCCAGGCAGCGGGAGAGGCTCACTCACCTCCGATGGCCGGACAAACTCCTGGACGTCACGAGGGAAACTTACCACCTCAACCCACCACTCCCAGCATAGTGGCTCCATCCCTGACCAGCAATCATTTGTTCTGATGCCTGAAGGCAGAGTGACCGAAGACCCGCTGTCCCCAGGCTATGCCCAGCCTGTCCATGTAAGTGAAGTGAGGTCTCTTGGGAGCCTGGGGGATACATAGGGGATCAGTTTGGATGTTGGGGAGGAACAGGCGTGTTCAACAGCGTCGAGGTTGCGCTGCTGGCCAGGAAAGCTGAATGAAACTCATTGATGCAGTGGCCTGAACGAGTCATTTAAATGCAATTAACCAGATGAAATGGGGGGCACTGGCTTAATTTGGTTAAACGAGAGTTTAGATCAGCAAGAGAACTTCCAAAGCAGTTAGTACACCTCAGTATCCTCATAAATACAACAAGTATCAGGGGGTAGCCGTGTTAGCCTGTATCCACAAAAACAACAAGGAGTCTGGTGGCACCTTAAAGACTAACAGATTTATTTGAAAGCTTATGCCCAAATAAATCTGTTCGTTTTTAAGGTGCCACCGGACTCCTCATTGTTTTTATTAATATCACTCTAGAAGTCTGTATTAAATCCACACCATAAAGCTATGTTTGAAGAATGGTGAGGATACAACAGGAAGGTACTGAAAGGTCAGAGAATCTCCAAGTTGAGATTATCGCACACCCTTATCTCTGCCCCTTTGCCTATAGGAACTAAAATTCATCCTTTAATTACACAGTCACCTGCTAGTTCATGTTCACTGTAACACGAGCATGTGTATATTCTGGTAGGTGTGTGCCTAATCACATGGCTATGTGCCTGTGGGTGACGCATGTCCGGACTCTCACTGTTACGACAGCTGGTCCATAGCATTTGTTGTCTTGTTTCAGTGCCTGGCAAACCCCAGCTGGCCAAGTACCGGGATCCCCAAACCAGAACTGAAGAGGGGTGGCAGCGCTCGCAAGTCCAAAGGCAAATGTGGACCTACCCAGCAGCTGCAGCCCGGCAGCCAGGACTCAGAAAGGACTGTGGTTAGCCTCATTCCCGAAAACCCCAACAGGGAGCTGCTGTCACCAGTGTACAACGATCCCTACTCTCCACTGAGCTGCCAGCAGCACCTAGTGGTCCCCCCACCGCACCTGGACTCGAACAACGTAAGGGCTTCTCGTCTCACTGGGATGCAGATGATGTGGCCGAGCCCTTTCCACTCCAGTGCCTGCATGCTCATGGTGGGGAGGGGAGTGGAATAGATCGACCAAAGGGATTCGGTCACCTGCCGACAGAGGCATTCATATTGCTCTCCATGCTCCTGCCCTCCATTCTGCGCACTTCCAGAAGCACTGCCCCTTAAAGGGCAACTCACAGGAAGTGACTTCCACAATAGCAGGTGTTTTGGGGGCAGGAGTGAGAAAGGGGATGGGTTCATCTCTGCTTTGGGTGGAGCAGGGTCTCATTAACCCCTCACATGCTCCTGGACCTTGAGCCTGAAGGCTGTGTGAGTGCCGCTCTGATTGGAGCTCTGCTGGTAAAGAAGAAGGGTTTACATGGGGAAGAGGGCATTATTGTGATGGAGGACATGGCATCTCCTCTTCCTGAGCCTTTCCTACATAAGTCTGGTCTCTAGAAGGTCAGAGAGGCAGGATCAGCTTTAAGCATAAGCAAAGCAGTTGGTCACTGTCTTCCATGCAGGCTCTGTAGGTAACTGGCTGGTTCTCTCTCCTGTTACAGATAGGAAAGCACTGACGTAACCTTTTCTTGCAGCTTAGAGCTCTGTACATTGTGAGACTGGTTTTGGGAAGAGGCCAGCAGTGTGTTTCCATATCTGTTTCCATCAAGACTTACCAAGGATAAGAGCCTACTACTGGTTCACAAGCAAAGGAGTTACCGCTTTAGCTCCAGTGCTTGTTGCTCTGAGTTCAGTCCCCACTGATGGACAGTTATAGAAGCCAGGGCTCTGTGATTCTATGATTTAGGACCTCGTTGGATTTGGAGTTAGAATTCCAGGGGAATCTCACCCCATACCCCTGAATTAATCATTGTGTCCACGAGACCTGGCGTTAACTTTTTGACTCTTCCTTTCAGCTGAATCATTGGAGCTTGGGGGAAAGTCAGACTCTGGCAGCTCCCAGCTCTCTGGAGAAACCAGCCCTGCCCCGCTCTCCCTTGTACGCTGACCCCTACACCCCGACCCCCACCCCTGGACGCAGGGTTGCAGACTCTGACATCCTGGAAGAGGTACTATATGTATGTGACCGTGGGGCTGCCCAGGGCAAGAAGAGTCGCATCCTTGGCTCAATATGCAGAGCTTTGACATCATGTGGCCCCCAACAGAGCCATGCCAGGCACAGCAGGCCTTTTCTCCTGGGCGAGTGTTCCACAGGTCCGGAAATCTGGTGCCTGTCTCTTTGGTGACCAGCAAAGTTCTCTGCCTGTTGGCTCCGGACTGAAGCAGTGAGGAGCTGGTTTCCTCTGTCCGGATGAGGGTGTCAAATGACCCAGAGATGAGCAAAAATGCACCAAAGTGAGGTGGGGGTAGGCGGTGAGCTTTGGTTTTCCCAGACCAGGAGATTCAGATTCAGATCTAGGGACCACTGTCTCCAAACCCCTAAGTTTCAGAGGTGTTGTGAGGAGGTGGGTAGATAAATCAATGAGCTCATCTCTCATAAGCTGCTGCCATTTTGGTGCCGTCCATTAGCAGCCACTATCTTGCTGCTAGGCGGCAGCTCCCTTTCATCTCCCCTTTTCAGAGCCCTGAGCTGCCCTTCAGTCTCCCCTCCACCGCCCCGGATGTGGCACAGTGTCCCCTCTCCCCATCCTTGTGCATGGCTAGGATTCCCTCTGGAGTTCCTCGTCATCGCTCTGGGGCATGGCTGAGTAGTGTGAGGCTACTCCCCCTCCCTAATCGAGTGGCTGCGTATCAACTCGGTGGATTTTGAAGTTTAGACCCTGAACCTCTTTTTGTGGCTCTGGTATTTTATTGAAACATTGGGGTGGGTGGAGGTGGGGGGCAGTCAGAGAAGGCCCCTATCCAGGGACGGCAGTTACCAAATTGGGATCTGTTCTCTTCTAAGTTCTTAAGACGTCATGGTCAGACTGGCTCAGAGCAGCTGAACGGCTATGCAGAAATCCCAGGGGCCCATCACCCTCCACTGCAGAAGAAGACCTCCCACCCGTTGTCCAGCAGTCGCGGCAGAGAGCCATCCGCAGCGCAGAGATACAGCATCCCTGGCACCTCATGTCACTTCCCGCAGGCATCTCCCTCCGACACTTCCTGTTTTACAAACGTGAGTGCCAAGATGGGGCCTCTGGGTTGCTCCCACTGCCACCAGATGTGTTTGTGCCCTCAGGGCCCCGAGTCTGATGCCAAGCATGTGTGGGCACAGGCACTGATTCCGAAGGTGCTCCAGAGCTGGAGCACCCATGGGGAAAAATTGATGGGTGCTCAGCACCCACCAGCAGCTCCCTGCCCAGCATACCTCCACCTCCGCTCCACCTCCTCCCCTGAGCATGCCGTGTGCCCGCTTTTTCCCCCTAGCTCCCAGCGCTTCTGCCATGAAACAGACATGGCCAGTGGTAACAACAGCATCCCTAGTGGTACATGCCAGAGTAGGTCGAGCAGTAGGCTGCTGCCCAGATCCAGACCGAGGCGTTCTGTAAAATAGGAGTGGGTTTGCTCCTCCTGCCCCACGGTGGCTTAAAGTCTGCAGGAGTGTTGGGCATGATTTCAATCCAGCGATGGGCAACTCTGGTAACTTTTATTAATGAGTCAAATCCCGAGGTCCTTATTTATGTCTGTCTTAGGCATTTATGGCATTTATATTTACCGTAGTGCCTGAGTGCCTTACAATCTATAATGGATTTCTCCTCACCGGAGCCCCGGACGTAGGGAAGTATTATCCTAATTTTACAAAAGGGAAACTGAGGCACAGATAGGCTAAATGACTTGGCCACAGTCACGGAAGAAGTCTGTTCCAGAGCAGTGACTTGAACCCAGGTCTAGCTAGGTTAGTGCCCTAACCACTGGACCATTCTCCTCTATATTTGGAAGCTTTCCTGCAGTTATCATCCCCACAGAGCCTGAGCCCTGTAGTGCACATATCCTCACAGGTCCCCACGCAGGTATCATTATCCCGTCTGTAGATGGGGCACAGAGAGAGAGATCTGAAGTTCTGAGTAGCCACTATTTTTAGTTTAAGGCAATGGGAGCTATGGATCCTCAACAACTCTGAAAACCAGCCCCTAAGGGACTTGACCAAGGTCACTCAGGGATTCTGTTGCAGAGCTGGGAGTTGACTGCAAATTGCTGAATCCCAGTTGGGGGCCTTAGCCACAAAGCCAGCCTTCCACAGCATCCTTGCTCCTGCAGGCTGCTGAGGGCTGAAGATGCAGCTCCTTGCCCAGGGAACGTCTATAGCCCTCGAGAACCCCATTTTCCCAGCCCAGGTGTGATGCATGCCCAAGAGCGACCTCTCTGAGTGACTAAGAAAGGTTGTGGATTGGGTCCAGCTGGACCTGCCTATTATGTCAGAAAGATGATGGTTACAATGCAGCGGTGTAAAGTATTTGACCCTCGGGAATATGATCGGGTACACCCTGGAGGATTTGGATGTGGGAAGCTACAAAAGATCCCGGCACTGACATCCCAAATGCTAAGAGACACCCCTCATCACTATTTCTTTCCTTTAGATCCCCTCCTTGAGGGAAGAATTTCTGGGCTCCTCACTGCAGTCCTCAGGTGAGTCCCCCAGGAGCCAGAGAGAACCACTGTCTAGTTCCAGTACAATGCAACACCAGCACTAGCTTTCTGCCTCTCTTCTAACATGGTCTTAGCTGTGCTCAGCCCAGCCCAGCTGTATCTCAGCACTTTCTAAAACTGCCAGCAGCTGCTGTGTGTTCTGCAACCCAGGCTGCATGGTTGGTGTCTGCCATCTTCGGGTAGCGACAGAAAGGCCCCTTCGCTATCCCCAGACTCCACCTCTCTGGCTTACGCTGGGGTTTGCATTTGATACTTGGGCATTTTTCCAGGAAAATCATTTAGATGCAATTACCCCCGGATTTGGTGGTGCTGGGGCAGTGACCCAGGATAACGTCTGACCTTGTTCATCTTCTCGCTAGAGAATGACACGAGGCTTTCGCTAGGTCCATTGCTTCCCTGTGGACAAGTGGCCATGTGACAAAGGAAAACAACCCACTGTCAGTCATGGCTGGCCTGCACTCCCAGTAGGCGTCTCAGCAGCGAGACCAAGAACTGTAGGGATGGACCTCTCCCCAGGAGCTGGGCCATCTGGGGCCAGGGCAGGGCAGTATGGGTCAAGCATGCTTTGCTGGTCCTTCTCTTGGATCTGCTCTCTGAGAGCTTCCGCTACCAGATCTCTCACTGCAGCACCTTACCCCATTGTATATTTTGGAAGAGACTATAATAGCGTAGAAATCCTGTAGCAATCAATGTAAACTGCTTTGTTTGTCTCTCTTTCTCTGATTTGCAGAGGGAAACGCTGGTGTTTACAACCTGCCTGGGAATGGCCGCGTGAGGCACGACTCTGCATATCATGACTACGCGGAACTCCAAAGCTTCCACAGCGACTTCAGTTACGACAACCTCTGGGAGGCTGAGGAGAAGGAGTCAGGCATCCGGCAGGCCGTGCCCTTCTCCTGCCAGCAGTTTTATCATGTATGAAGGCAGGAAGCCAAAGCAGTGCTCATAAAAAGTCCCGGGCCTGCCTCACCCTGACCACTCTGCTTTCAGCCGTGCCTTTTAGCTGTGAAGCGTGTAAGGTGTGTATAGAATGAGCAGGGGGAAGGATCCTTCCAGTGACTGGGTCTCCTGTGTGTGCTGAGCTCTGGCTCCGGCAGGTTTTCATCATGTTGGAACTCTTCCACCAAATCTTAATACGATGCCCATGAGCAGGAACAAGACTCTACGAATCCTAATGAACAATGAAGTACCTCCCTACCCTCCAACATTTTGACAGTAGTAGGGGATCTTGGACGCTAGGCACTCTAAAGAAACCCACTTTCCTGGCTATGTAGGGAACCGGGTTTCATGAATAGCCATTGTTCCATGCAGTAGAAAAGAAGCCTAGCTCCTAATCACGCTCCCTTCGGCTAACAGGACATTGTGTGTATGGAAAGGTCGGTGACTCCGAGGGGATAGAAGAGGAGAAACCGGTCATTGGATGGGTTAGCATGAGTGTTAAGTATTAAAGACCTATGCATCGGGAGACCTGGTCACTTTCCTTTTCAATGGAGCTGCTTAGTTGGCGACATCTGGGATACCTTTAAACCTTGAGCTCTGTTGATTAGCCAGACATTTCCCCACTAAGCATCAAGTCTGTGAAGCCCTGGGAGCATTCACGATCACCTAACGTCTGCAGCGTGGGTAACAACTGCACTCAGCCCATTGACTCGGTGCAAAAGTCAGAGCTGGCAATGGAGGTAGGGTAGATAGAAATCCTGACCTGATCCACAGGCCCTGCTCAAGCTAACAGAGGAGGGTCATGTAGGGTCCACCTCTGTCTCTGGACACCGCTCAATCTTCCCTGCTAGTGATGGCCAGAGACTAAGGTGGTGGGTGCTAATGAAAGAATCTGCATAGCTTGGCCAGCATTGAGAAAGAGACGAAGAGGAAATCTGTTACCTGTGAAGTGCTCCAAAGGGCATGCGTTTTCCAAAGAGTTCTCCAGGTGAGGATACCCCTGGATCCCTCTATGAGACTTTTTCTCTCTCTCCCATTCAGACCTCTCCAAGTTTACTGAACTCAATCTAAACTCTGCCTCTTGTATGTCTGGGCAGCGGGGGTGGGCAGGAAATCATCATTAAGCAAAACTCCTGCACGATCCTCCGAATGCTCCAATAATCTAAGGAATGCTGGTGTCCTGAGCTCCCCTCCATGGCCCTTAGGAAGGCAGAAGACCACTGCACAAAACCCATCCTTCCTGAGGGGGACAGTGTCTGAGCTTTATCATTTTCCAACCGCTTCAGACGGATCCTTCGGCACATACAGGGTCAACAGCAAGCCAAGGTGCTTTACCCTAGGCTCCAAATTCTAACCTGCATTCCCCAAGCAATCTGTAGAACAAAGCATATTAAGGAAATCTCTTTCTTTCACTGGTGGAAGTGAAACAAGCCACTAGACTGTTGTACTTGAAATTTTTTAGAAGGTAATGAGCAAAGTTTACACGTAGGTTTTGAGTGGAATATTTGTATTTAATATGTAAATGTGGGTGAGTTAAAAACTTATTTAATTTTGTAGCTATGGACTATGAACAATACTGTGAGACTACCAGCTGCCGACACATCTGTGCTGTGTGGGATGGTTGGGTCTTCTAGCTGTTTTTGTTTTGTTTCAGGTTTAACTTTCTTATTGGGAGGGTTTATATATAATAACAACACGGAGAGGAGCTATTTATTATGAACAGAATTGCACTGGGGAATGTCAGAGGCACATAGTTTTCTGGGATGCAGCTGGGCTCACTGAATGTTGCTGTGTTCACTGAAATCAAAGACCTTTTTCAAGATCTAGATTTTTATATAAATAATAGCAGAAATTGCAATGTTTCAAAATAATTTCCTGTAAAGTACTCCGGTCAATTTCTGCAAGACTGTACAATTCTAGTAATAATACACCCACGTGTCTTCAGAACTGAGTCTCTGTTTGTCCTCACCTGGTTTAACTGAGGGATTGGTGGTTTTCTCTGTGTTGCTGTCATTCCTTCCAGCACCTGAAGGACAAAATTACTTTTCCCCACCTAAGTCTTTGAATCACTAGCTGGAGGAAGAATTTTCAGACTGCCGACAGCCTGCGCTGCTCAGTTTAGATCAATCATGTGCAAACACCTTATCTAGGAACAAATTCTCCAGTGTGTTCTTCGGGAGATGGGATTTGTGCCAGAGGCTGGAACTCCAGAGTTTACAGACTCTGTTTTGCCCTGCTGTCCTTGGAATCTTTCGGCTGGAAAGGTGCTTTGCAAGTATCAGTCAAAGAATTCAAATTGCTCAACAGATTTTACTGACCGGGGTCACTTTGCCTGCCTGCAAACTTTATCAGTTATGCTGGCTGCAGTCCAGTACTACAGGAAACTTGCAGAGGGCCAGCACGAGCTGAAGTAGATCATAAGTGATGCATAAACCTTTAGCTGAACATTTGCATAGGAGTGGATTTCACTCAAGAGGCACCTTCTCTTTCTCTCTTGTTTCTCAATCTTTCAAACGAATCTAGCATTCTACAGCAGCTGTGACTGTACCATCTAGCTGTAACATCTTCCCCCTTTCCAGGGTGGGAGGGGAAAGGAAATCAATTAAGGCGTTCTGGGTGGAAGCTTTGCTTTGAGTGGAAATAAAGTCCCAGGCCCATTGGGTGAGTGGAGTGAAGGACAGACCCAGATCTCCGAAGGTAGAATCAGTGGGAGTTAGGCATCTAAATACTTTTGAAGATTTAGATGTCCCTCCAGGTTGGGAATGGTAGGTCAGGCCATGGGTTTGTCTCTGAAGTCCATAAAGGGGAGAAGCAGCTCCAGTTCTCAAGACAGCGATCGGGCATTAAAGAAACTCTGGATTTAGCCTCGAACAAGGCTTTACAAATGTCACCCTGTCTCTACCCATCTGCTGCTCCTGATGGAGACGTCTCTTGTTCTTCTTTCAAACCTGAGTCACTTTTCCTTTCCTGTTTGTGACAGTCCACTCTTAGCCTGTTCGACTCTTAAAGAAATGTTACCTTTTTACCTGGTTCCCCCTCTCTTGTGGAGATCGATTGATGTGAGTATGCAAAAGAGAGTGCAGCTGCCTTCAAAACATGCAGCTCAGGGTTGTAAGGAGGAGTTGGGACAATGTCTGCACTGGAAGAGTTAACTCAGGGTCAGTGTTTAGGCCCAGCTTTTTAAAGCTATTTAGGTGCTTCTGTGCTCGACCGTCAATGGAATTTAGACACCTGAATGCCCACTTTGCTTTTGAAAATGAGACTTACGTTCCTAATGTAATTAAACATGGTGACGCTGAGTGCAGCGACGCCTAATCTGGGCCTTAGTTACTAGAGATCAAAGTACTGCAGAAAATGCCTGTCAAAGAGAGAGATTTGATGGTGGTGAAAATCTAGTGTATTTATCCCTCTACAGAAAAGATTCCACCAAACTGCATTCATTGTGCAGCCAGCTGATTGTTGGGGGATTAGGAGTTATTACCCTGTCACTGAAATACAGCCATCTCTGGGGTGGAACTTGGCAATTCTGGAACAGCACACAGTAATGTAGCACAGCGGGATAGAAAAGGAAGCCTACTTTATCCAGATGCAAGTGCAGGCAGGATAGCGTGAGGCAGAATGCAATAATTGTGATATCTTGGCCATCTTCCATGCTGGGTAATCTTGCAAAAAAATGCCATGGGGCTTTAATGACCACATTGCCAAGGCCTTGATCATATGTCTCGTCTGAAAGACAAAACCTCTGACGTTGTTGCCCCTTCACGCCGTTCTGGGCTGTTAGTTGAGTGCTTGCGATGGGAGTAGCGCCAGCTATTGGGGAGAGAGAGATCCGCTGTGGAACTGAAGCCCCCAGCCCGGAACGTCATTGGTTAATTGATCTCTAAGACCTGGGCTGCAGACCGTTTTTGGCCTGATAGAACTAGGCTGGTTATGGGGGTGGCTTTGTTTTCTAATCTAAATAGTTATAATGGTATGGACCCAACTGTGGACCAGTTATACTGGTATAGCTTAGTTCCTTTCCCATATAGGAATATGCCACTTTTATATTGATGTAACTGCATCTGATGCCACGCTTGGGGGAGCAGGGGGAGGGGGTGGTACTACTTTAATAATACTGGCTTAGTTTAAGTGGTAGCACTTTTGTGGGTGGACGAGCCCTAAAACGGTCCCCAGTCAGCACCCCTAAACAGTGGGTAAGTTTAGATCCCAGTCCAAGATTCACAGCAGCCCCTAATATTTTCCCTGGGAGCTACTGACCCAGCCTGACCCTGGCTGTTTAGCTGTTGGGAGCTGCTATTGCAGACTGCAGTGGTATATTTTTAAGCTCTACCTTATACTCTTCTCTTGTGACTGAAAACCCACCTCGCTCTCCAACATGTTTTTCAGCCAGTCCAAGGTTTTTAAATAGAGAGTTTAATTAAAGTAACATTAGCTATCTCAGTGATATCAATGCGGTGTTACTGGTCAGCCTCATCTTATGCCATTGCTTCTGCCCCCCTGATTAGCTGATTCCCAAATCCACTAAGAGTGTTGAACAGGGCTGCGTGAGAGTGGACATTTGCACGAGGCTATGTGGAGTGTTCTCTTTCCACTGATGTTCTTGTGAACTTGTTGCTCGCACGAATGCTCGTGAGGGAGTTGTGAATACTCAAACCTCTCAGAATTAATGTGTGGCTTTAACTGAACAGCAGTGTTTTTGTCAGGGCTCTGCAGCCTGACGGACCATGCAGAAATAAATTACCTTCCTTTGAGAACGTGGGAGAGCATTTTGTTTCCCTCTCTGCTGCATGAGAGGTGAAGAGAGATCTTTTCAGAACTACTGTATTATGTACATAGGAGGGAGCATCATCTGGTATTTATGGGGACTGGGAATTCAAGAGCCCTGAGTTTGCTTCTGGTTTAGCCACTGACTCCCTTTGTGACCATAGACCAGTCCATGCAACATTTTGTGCCTCAATTTCTTCACCTATAAAATGGGGACCTGGCCTTCTGTGGGGCTGGGGGGATTAATTCGTATTGGTAACAGGCTTTAAGATCCTTGGCTAATGGAAGTTTCTCTAAGTGCAAATCATAACTGCAGGGCTCTCAGAAGCCAGAGTTGTTGCACTCCTGCTAAAGTCCTACTCTGCCTCTATGCTGTGCAGCACTTGACCTTTGCTGTGGAAAGCACTAAAGCCCCCCACGGCCCTTGGGCCAACGAGTAATGGCCTGGGCCGGGTGCCAGATGGACGGGTGGAGGTGTGGATAGGACAGGAAGTTGCTTTCCCTGAAGATTCAGTCTGAGCTGTGGGGAGCAGGACCAAGAACTGGGACCTGGCCTCAATCCCATGCCGCTCGAGACCAGGGAGAAGAAGAAACAGAACAAGGCTGCTGCATCACTGCAGAAGAGCCCATTAAGCCAGGGGTCTTTCCAGCAAGGCTGTGGTTGCGGGAACTAAATCCACTTCCTCTTCCCCCCACCAAAGCCCAGATATGTCCCTCATCCAGCCCCCTGAGGGCTTTATGATGAAGATCCATTCAGCTCCTCCCAGAATGGGATGACGTGACCCCTCTGTGTGTAGTTTAGTTGATTTGGTGCCCGGGGCATGGAAGAAACTAGGGAGATATCCCCGGCCTGTTAGTCCAAGCTGCCTTTTAGTCGCCGAGCAGTTTAAAATAAAAACTAGCCGGCCGTCATTTCTGTAGGACTCAAGCAGAGTCCTCTGCCGGCTCACTAGCAAATGCTATTCATAGAGCTGGCTTGAAATCATTTGAAAGCTATGGCTTTCCAATCCCTTTTGAAGCCCTGGTGGTCCAGGCAAATGTCTTGGAAAGCGACGGAGCAGACATTTCCGCTGGAACCTACGTTCTGATTTTGTTGTGGTCAGATGAATCATTAGTGGGGCTATTGCTTGAACAGTCCATGCTGTTGTTATATTGGTTGCTATAGAAGAGAGAAATTCAGGATCTATTCCCATCCAGCAGCTTAAGCGTTACATTGTATAACGGGGCCCTTTTGAAGAATGCTGCCACGGAAGGCAGCTAAGCCGGGGAGGTAATTATTCAGTGTGCACCTGTCTGACTTTTTCATTTGCTTGGCACGATGCGGTGTCAGATGGGGAACTGCACACTAGGTTAGGATACGGTGTAGGGTAGCATGGCTCCCACCTGGCATTTCCAGACTTGCTTTGGCAGAGTGAAACAGAAATGACCTTTTCAGTGGGTCCGAGTCTGGATTTTTCTATTGTGCTGATCCCTGCTTTTGCAAAAGATGGTCATTCCTGTTTCCTTGTTGTAGGGCAGGATATTGGCTCGTGGACCTGTCAGTGGTACGGGAGGGAGGAGACTTCAGAGTGTAAAAGGTCATTGACTAAACCAAGCAGGAAAATTACAGGCATGTCAAGGCTGGTTTTCCCTCTAGGATACTGGAGAGGTTGCTGGTCTTTCAAGTCCGGCCCCAACTCCCAGAGCTTATCCCCCGATACTGGCTGTGGTTTCTGATACTTTGATTTCTGCAGTGTAAGCCACTCCTTTCCTATTGCTCTGCAACAGGGTAGGAGGCATTTATCTTCTAGTTATTCACTTCACCCTCTTCAGCTTTCTGTAGAATACAAAAGGAGCCGCAAAGCATGTGAACCCAGCTCAGTGTGATCACATCTTGATTATCTGGCATTTTCCACAGTGGCAGTTCTCAACCAGGAGTCCAGGGCTCCCGTGGGGCCATGAGCAGGTTGCAGGGGGGTCCGCCAAGCAGGGTTGGCATTAGACTCACTAGGGCCCAGGGTAGAAAGCCAAAACCCCCCCAGGCAGGGCTGAAGTCTAGGACCCCGAAGCTTGCTACCTGGGCTGAAGCTGAAGCCTGAGCAACTTAGCTGTGGTGTGGGGCCCTGGGCAATTGTCCTGCTTGCTACCCCTTAACTCCGGCCCTGGCTTTTATATGCAGAAAAACAATCATTGTGGCCCAAGTGGGCTGTGGAGTTTTTATAGCATGTTGGGGGGAGGAGGCAGCTCAGAAAGAAATGAGTTGAGAACCCCTGTTCTGCAGCAAAGATCTCGAAGTGCTTTCTGCATTTAGGCCCAGATCTTCAGTGAAACCAGTGGGAGTTAGGCCTTACGGCCCAGATCCTTAAAGGTATTTAGGTACCTGATTCAAAGGCCACTAATTCATAGAATTTCTGATCATAGTATTTTACACTGAGCAGAATTTCCCCGAGTAATTCCTGCATTGAGCCAATATCTTGTGATCTGGCCCAAGCCTATTGTCTTACGAAACCCTCCAATTTGGATTTGAAGATTTCATGTGATAGAAAAAAACCCTCACCACATCCCTGTTCCAATGGTAAATTCTGGCCCATAAAGACCATGTTAGCTACCACTGGAATATTGTTACTTCTGGGGTAAAAACCCAGTAAGTGTTGAATGGCTCCCAGCAACTTTCAGTTTTAGAACCGAGGGAATAAACGAGGGCCGTATCCAGTTAAAATGGCAGGATATAATGAGTTGGCCAAATTACAGTCTGGGCCAGCAGTCCTGGTCTTGCAAAAAAAACCAACCCCAAACTGCACATACATACACTCAGTAAACGCCTGATACTTCTGCTGTAACCCTGGTCCTCCTTCCCTCCAGCCCCGCCCTCTTGTTTGTAACCCCCACTCACTGTGTTACATCCAACTCTGCAGGGCAGGGAAGGTGCTTTTCTGTTTGGCCTTGATAAAGCTTCGTGTGTTTCGGATCCCCACAGTTGAGACTTTCAAGGCTGAGTAGGGGATTTAGACACAACCCCTGTTCATTTCAGTGGCATCCTGGGTTTGAATTCCCTAGGCTGGCTTTCTGAGATTTGAAGGCCAGAAGGACTGTTGTGATTGTCTAGACTTCCCTCCTGCAGAGCCCAGGCCGGAGAACTGCCCCACACTGATCTCTAGAGCAGAGCTTTTGGAAATGATCAGTGATGGAGAATCCCCCGTGACTCTGGGTAAATTGTTCCAATGGTTAACGACTCTTATGGTTAAAAATTGATGCCTTATTTCTGGTCTGAATTTGTCTAGCTTCAACTGTCAGCCACTGGATCCTATTGCAATAGGACCTCGGAGTTATGAACACCTCGGGAATGGAGATTGTTTGTAACTCTGAAACGCTCGTAATGCTGAACAAAACGCTATGGTTCTTTCAAAAGTTTACAACTGAACATTGGCTTAATACAGCTTTGAAACTTTACCATGCAGAAGAAAAATGCTGCTTTTAACCATCTTCATGTAAATGAAACAAACACAGACAGTTTCCTTACCGTGTCCAATCTTTTTTTTAAACTTTCCCTTTTTTTTTTTTCGTAGTTTGCGTTTAACCCAGCACTGTGCTGTACTGTGTTTGCTGTCTTTTTTTGTCTCTGCTGCCTGAGTGCGTACTTCCGGTTCCAAATGAGGTGTGTGGTTGACTGGTCAGTTCGTAACTCTGGTATTTGTAACTCTGAGGTTCTGCTGCATATCTTTCTCTGACAGACTGAAGAGCCCATAATTAAACATTTGTTCCCCCATAAGTACTTATAGACTGTAATCTAGTCACCCCTTCTCTTTGGTAAGATAACTAGATTGAACTCCTTGAGTCTATCACTATACGCAGGTTTTCTAATCCTCTAATCATTCTCGTGGCTCTTCTCTAAACCTTCTCCAATTTATCAACCTGTGTCTTAAACTGTAGGTACCAGAATTTGGGTTTGCGATCAGCACCAGCTCTTGTTTTTATGATTTCTTTTCTCAGGCTGAGCTATTCAAACAGCCAGGCATCTGGTTTTTACATCTCATCTGGAAGATTCCTGGTTTTAGCAGTACAGCTGCCCCTGCAGGGATTCTGGGTCCCTGACTCAATGGGGATTCAGAGGAAAGAGTGTCCTCTAGTTATTCAGCTTCCTGCAGACCCTCAGGGGCGATCCTCCACTGCCTTGCACCTTATGTTATCATTTGTACCTGTGCAGAGGGAGTGGGAAATGCTGCCAAATCAAAAGTATTTGCAAATGTGTAAATGATGATGCAAGGTGGCAGAACTGAATCCCTAGAATTTTCCTCAGAGCTTTCCCATCAGCGCCAGCCCAGCTGTGCTCAGCTTAAGAAGATTGACAGCACCATCACGTGAAGGGCAGAGAGCAATGTGGCAGGGGTTGGGAGCCGTGCAGAAGCCATGCCTTTAGCTCTGGGGTGGGGAAAAGGGCAAATGGGTCACTCTCTAGCAATGATTCAGCAAAAGGCCCAGCTGTGCACTGATGCTAAAGTTTTCTGATCTGGCCTCAGTTGATGGAGTTCACTCATTCATCATAAGGCACCAAAATGGTGAATGGAGCCAGCAGCATCCGCCTTGCAGACTCAATCCCGGCTGTGGCTTAGGAGAAACCACAGCAATTGGAAGGAACCTAACGTAACCGAAAATCCTTCATGTGTAGGAGATTGGGTTAAGAACAAGTAAACTCATATGGAAAAAATCAAACTCTTCCCTGCCAACCTTTTGCCCAGGTTTGGAACCCAAGCTGGGCCAAACCTCCTCTGAGGGTCTGAAGAATTCCAAAAAAATTATTACATTCAGGTTTCTGGCCAGGATCAAAAAAATAGGTACCAGAAACCTCCCCTATTCTAGTGTGACCTCCTGCCCAGCTTTACCAACCTAAGAAGTTTGGAGAGTCCAGAGAAGCAGCCAGATTTTAGGTGGTGGATTTAGACTAAAGTAGAATTCCCAACCTCTTGGAGATTTGCCCCACTAATTGGTGATCGTTTATACAATCATTAATTTATTTAATACAGACATCTTAGTGGTGCCTGCCAGTGGGAGTGCTGTACACAGCTCACTTGAGTCTTGCTCTTACACCTGGGGTGGAAAGGAGAAAGCTGATTCCCTTCAGATTTTGGTGATTTGGTTAAAAAAATGTATCAGGTTAATGAAAAGCCAAAAAAGGAGCCGCTAGAGGTTATTCTTGCATTAATGATGCCTTCTACACTGCCTCTGGTGCAACCGAAGGGCCTGAGCAGGGAGACGCAAAACACTGTGTATTGAGACTTAGCAAACACTGCACACTCTGTTTTCAGCGGAAGGAGCTGTCTGACGCTCCACCTCAGCTTTGATTTTTTTTTTTAACCAGAGTTATTTACTGTCTCCCAGGAAAGCCTTGGACAATGAAATAGTCGGATTCCTCCAGCTGTTACCCCTATTACCCATGCTGCGGTCTCTGTATTCCAACCTGCCACTGAAAATGTGCCGTGTGGTTAATGTGTTCTGGCTGGGTAAACAGTGAAACTGAACATATGTGAATGTTCGAACTCCCCTAGCGCCTGCAGTGTTACCGTTTGTTCAAGGGGGACAGGCGTGCACAATTACCCAGGCCTGGACGCTGATGCCGTTGCAGGCAGGAGAACCCAGGTAGCCGTGGTTGGCTGTATCCATCGGAGGAGGAGGGCCTGGACCCCTGACTTGTGCCTCACATTATGGGGGCTTCTTGCCACTGGTGCAGATTGTTGTGTGACTTGTATCCAGCCCGGAGGTTTCCTAGGAGGGATGTTTCTCTCATGGTTCTCTTCACCCCACCTGGAGTAGTGTTTGTTTTAAAATGATTGTCCTTTAGGGGATGTCTACACTGCGATCTCATAGCCTGGGGCAGCTCATAGCCTGGGGCTCAGGCTTCGGGAGGATAAAATGGCAGTGGAGACATTTGGGCTCAGCTGGAGCCTGGGCTCTGAGACCCTGTGAGAGGGGAGGGCTCCAGCCTGAGCATCTACACTGCAAATTTATACTCCCATAGCCTGGTCCCCAGGAGCCCAAGTCAGCTGAGCCAGGCCAGCCTTGGGTCTTGTATTGCAGTGTCATGAAGTGTCCCATTGATCAGAAGAGTCTTTGGGGCAAAATAAAAAGAAACCCCAGTTCGTGTGTCTCTGTAACAGACTAGGAATATGTGGGGTTTTGTTCCCTCCTAGTAGTTGGTTCACACATGCGGCTTATGAGTCCTCTGCTGCTTCCACCGACTAGCTCTGCAGTGCTAAAATAATGAGATTCTCCTGCTTGGGCCAAAGGTCATGGGTTTGAGGCCTGCTGTTGGCCCAAGCGGGACTGGTGTCGCGCTGTACCATGTGTTTATATAGCTCCTGATGTTCTGCAGAGACCAGCTTGCTGCTGGGTTGGATTTAATTCAGACTCAACACTGTAATTGTGCAGAACTGGATGCCATGTTCTACGACAGTACTGGAGAACAACACCCTGCCAAAACCACTGCAAACGGGCCCATGTGACTTGATGATGAATTGAAGCCAGTGGCTAGACTGAGCCAGAAGCATGCAATGGACTCCCTCCCCCCACCCATTCCTGAAATCCCTTCCTTGGCTCTTTGGGAAGGGATAAACCCAAGTAGGCCTGGGAAGAGAACTCCTCTCCTGGGCCCCGATGGCAGTAGGCATTGGAGGTTAAGGAAGCACTTCTCTTGATCAAGCCCCAGTAGCGAGTGTTCTCCAAGCTGTGCCGGGAGAAATGATTTAAAAAAAAACAACATTGTCATTAAGTCATCTAGCGTAGCCCTCACTGGCCAGTTCCCTTCAGCACCTCTGTACTGTGGCAATGCCTTGAAACGGTTGTGCTAGGCGGCTGTATGGCTGGTTGATCGTTTATTAGGCACATACCCATTAAATGGTGGTGTGTGTGAACCGGGTGGAAATTTTGCAGGGACGTATAAGTAGAAAGACCCCAGAATTAAAATGGAATAGAAAAAGTATTGGAAGCTTCCAACGCATTATTCAGCCAAAAATTATCTGAGATTTATTTCATATATACAACGAATATACTCCGTCTAGATACAGTGTGTACCTACCACTGTCTCCTTTTACTGCTCTCGTGCTCACTCTTGTATTTAATAGGGCATGATTTTAAATCCAGCTCCTCAAATCCCCCCCCATAAGTAACATTAAAACTCTATGACATTACGTAATGCAAGGGACTACCTAAACATCTCTTAGTTCATAAGACAGATTCAGGAACCAGCGCCAAAGACAAGTAAGGCTTATGAGCATTTCCTGGCACTGTTATTTCTCACGGATGGAAGGGGCTGTCAGGAGTTCGTGGGTGGGGGACTGGTTGGGCAGCATGCTCCCTGCTGATGTGCTGCAGCCTTTGGGGGCTTGATACCTGCAGGTCAACAGTGATGCGCATGCTAGCTGGCCTCAGCCTACATCCCTCGTTGGCTTTTGACCACGTCCTTGCCGTTCAACACCATCTGATATTTGAGAGGGTCTCTGGCTATAGAAGGTCAGGGGGGCTGGAACAATTTTTATAGTGGGGGTATGAAGAGTCATTGAACCAAACTGTAAACCCTGTGTATAATGGAAACCACTTCAAGCCAGGGGGTGCAGTAGCGCCCCTGCCCCCCTAGTTCCAGCACCTATGTAGAAAGTAGGGCTGGGCTAGTGCAAAGAGATACTGAGATGCAGTGACTGAGGTCTGTGTGCTTTGATGGCTGGAATTATAGAAATCAGAGATGAACAAAAATTGATTAGATCGCGTAGGCCATCCCCGAAAAACAGAGGGAACGGCCTGTTGGGATCGCTGTGCTCTGGCAGAGCTGTCTGGCAGAACCTCCCACTGTGCCTGCTTGTACTATGCCACCGATAATTTGCAGCCTCGTCAGCAGAAAACGGGTAAAGGAGAAGGTAAGATGGAAGATTGACTGCGTGGTGAAGTTAGCAAAGGCTACCAAGCCTAAGACTTTTTCCTACAGGCCCTAGTTGGTGAACGCATCATTAGAAGAGGACTGGGTTTTCTAATGCAACCCACTGTTTAGGGTGTGTTATGTATGTGCCTGAACCACCGAGATGAGTCGGCGACATCGCCCACCTGGGAGACACAGTGTTTTAGCTCAACGTGTAGCAGTGCAGGCCTGGAGCTGTACAAGTTCTGTGTTCTGTCCTTTATAGGGACCAAGATGATGGTGGTTACATTGCGGATAACTCCTAGCACCCAATGAAAGAAGATGTCTAAAACAGAATCAAAGTCTAAAATTTCAGGGACAATTTAGTAGCTTGCCGTTAGCCGTAATACCTGTCTGGGGCACAGGAGGGTGCTCTGAGATTATCCCAGAGGGTCCCTTGTGGCACATTTGCAGAGATGTTATGGGGTGACTAACCCTTAACACAAGACTCTTGAACTTCACCCCTTTCAGTCCTGGATCTCAGCCACCTTTGTCCTCTCTCCTCCTCCCCTGGCTGTTCAGTGCCCCAACCCCTGCCCCCAGCCTACTTTCTGAGGACACTTTTCACACCTGCCTAAGGCTCCTCCAGCAGCAAACAGCGCAGTAGCTAGATCCCTGTTTGTTGTTGCAATATTCAAGCGAGGTCTAGCATTGCCAACTCTCCAGGATTGTCCTGGTGTCTCCAGGAATTAAAGATTCATCTTTAAGTAAAAGATTATGTCATGTGATGAAACCTCCAGGAATACGTCCAACCAAAATTGGCAGCCTTAGCCAGGTCTCATACCTACCAACCAGCCTGTCCTCTCACATGGTCACATCTTCTCCAAAGCCCCTTTCTATGCCCCTCCCCCACTAATTTCAACCCCCTCCGCCTGCCCCGCTGTGATGCCATAAAGCAGAAGTCCCTACAGTTGTCTCTGAACCCTGGGGCCTGATCACCACTGAGGGGCTTAGTATCTGCGGTCATAGCATCTCAGTACCATCTGTTCCATAGTCATTCGGTATTTCCCCTTTCTCCCGCCTCTGCATCCCCCATCAGAGCCTTTTAGATCTCTCCTCATTCGTAATCTCCCCAACCCCAGCCCCTGTATATACTCTGACCTTGAAGCCCTCAATCCATCCAGCCCAGAAAGGTTAAACCAGCCCCTTTTCAGGACCCCTCAGTGCTCCTGCATAGCCTGTCAGAGGAGTCGTTTATTGAATGATGCCAAACGGTACCTCCCCTGTAGGAGCAGCGTGCATCATACCTGCCTGGTTCTCCCCACCCCAGTGCACTGAACCGGCGGCCTCTGGCACAGCAAAGCAGGGAACTGGCTCCAGAAATCCTACTGCAGCCTCATTGAAATGCACCACTGGCGTGAACACAGTGACTTTTAGCACTGACCTCCGAGAGGTTGAACTCCCTTGGCATGATCCAAGCCACAAAGGTCTGAACTCTGCTAAATAAGCCACCGTCTAAGGTCACCTGGATACATTCCCAATTTCACTGCTGCACCAGAGATCGGCTGGGGCTAAGCAGCCAACCTGAAAGCTGCCAATGTGGAGATATTTAACCGGGGAGAGTCGATTGTTCCCCAAACCCTCTCCCTTCCCTCCAGAAAGCCTCCCCATTGCTAGCCAGGACCACTGGACACCAGAAGACTGAGGAGTTGCCCTTTTAAATTTTGCTTTGCGGCTCCCCACTCTCAGAAGGCTCCTGTGCCAGCAATCATCAACTTCCAGCTGATGGAGACAAATGGATATGACTCCCCTTGGAACATACACCAATGCATGCAGCTACCTAACTATCCACAGGAGATAGCACAGCAAAGTGAAACCGCTGAACTTAAAGGAGTGAGAGGAAATCTCTACACTTCAGGGACTATACCAGTATAGGTGATAGAACTGGGGGGGCTGCAGCACCCCCGGGCTTGAAGTGGTTTCCATTATATGCAGGGTTTACAGTTTGGTTCAATGGCTCTCAGCACCCCCCCATACAAATTGTTCCAGCTCCCCTGTATACCAGCATAGCTACATCGGCATAACCCTATAGTGTAGACACGGCCTACACTGACAGAACTCCACCTCCCTGAATGATGCAGCTATGTTGACGGAAGCATTCTTCTCTTGAGCTGTTCCTACACTGGGACCAGGTCGGCATAGCTACGTTGGTCAGTCATGTGGATTTTTCACCCCCCTCCTCCTCCCCGATCACCATCGCTATGTTGACCAAGTCAGAGGCAGAGAGCAGAATTGAACCAGCATGCACTGGGCCTAATTCTACCCCGTGCAACAAAATGCATATAATGCCTATAACAAACAGATTACATGTCAGATTTCATTGCAAGGATGCTGCTTCCTAGCACCCTGTGCCTTGCCAGGACTCTGCAGCCTGGATTCCAGAACCATATCTCCACTGGATCCTTTGGCAAACAGTCATTTTATTGCCAAAGGGCAAGGTGCAGTGAGTGTCGTCTCTCGGACTCTTCCTCGCGGGCCCACGGGACGTGTCTCTGGCCATGTGGGAGTGTCTAGGTTCCATGTTGTCCTTCTATGGCCTGCCGTCTGAAGTACCGGATGGCAGACAGGGTGCCGACGTTTGCCAGTAATACTGGAAAATACCCCAACACATTTCAAGAATGAATGTAGGATTATTCCAAAGCCATAGTTACAGGGCTAGTCTGAGCAAACAGTTTTCTGGAGCAGAGTTTCAGAACACGAGTTTCTGCATATGATTGTCTTTTTGCTGCACAACAACCATGGGCCGTTCATGCTGGTGTCCTTCCTGGTCACAGCTAATGAACAATTTCTCTGCACAACAATGCAGAGCACATTGCAAAAAATAAATGAATTTAGCCTCACAAACCCCCTTTAATGTAGGTAGTATCATCACGCCCACTTCCCAGATGGGGACACTGAAGGAACAGAACGGAGCAGTGACTCACCCAATGGACACAGGTGTTGTGTTGACCCCACCGCACAGGGGTTAATTTCAACCCTAGTGAGTTAGTGGCGGAGGTTGGCATGGAACCCCAGGACTCTTGATTTCTCACCCTCTGCTCTAACCACCTGGTGGCAATGTTCCCAACTAATTAACCTTTTGGGTGCTGGTGTCCAGTTCCACCTCTCTGTGCCGGCAGATCACAGCAGCATCCGTCCTTTCCAACACCAGCATTTCATTGGCAGCTTGGCACGCCCAGGCTAGCATTGGAGGCACATGTTGCCCCATGTGTGTTTTGACACCTTAGGGAAAACTGACGGGGTGAAGCGATAAGCCATGATAGGATGTGGTGATATTGTCACTGTCCGGATACAGGACAGGATTAATCAGAACTAAAGGAATTCTCCTACTGCTTCAAACTATAATTAAAGTCAGCAGCAGCTATGCTGGAGTAAAAGCAATGAGAGATAGAAATCTCACCCTTCCTGGGTGAGAGAGAACACTAGAAACAGCTGGTGATGGACACAACATTTCAGAAAGCAGGAAGAGGCCCTTCGACAGTAGGGAAAGATTCTGCTCCAACTTGTATAATCTGCCTAGTGGGAGGATGTAACCTTCCAACATTATCCAAAGAGAAATCCTCCCCACCCCCACAAATCCCCCATGCATCTCCCCCTCCCCTTTATGTAAAGCGCGTCTCCTCTCCCACATTGTCATCCTACATACCAGTCTTCCATGCATCTGGAGCCTGCAGATTTGATGTCTTCACGGCCCAGGATGCAAAGGCAACGAAGACCAGGCACATGTCCTCCTGTGTGAGAGCTAGGGGATGGCAGGGACTTTCTGCGGGAAGAACAACCTGCAGCTAAGGGTCAAGTGGGACTAATAATACTCCTGTTACATTGGTCATTTCAGCAGGAAGTCTTTCTGGCGTATTTAAGCCTTCCATTCATTGTCTTTTTCACCAATCTCCTGGTAAGTTTTTCAAAAGGAAAAGAGAGAGGATCTTTTTGCAATGTTGCACAGCGTTCCTCTCCCTAGGGAGTCGGCCACGAGCCCCTTCTCCTTATAATTTTTGGAGAACGTGGGTCCATTTCTGGAAGACACTTCCTCATAATCTTTTCACTCTACCCAGTTTTAAATAGTTCACCCGGTTTTCAGACGTTGTGGCCAAGCAGGCGCTTAAGAGCTTGAAAGTTGCTTTTAATTTGTGTAGAGAAGGGACGTGCCACTGTGCTAACTGGGAACCTAGCAGGTCTATCTAGCTAAGTTATCTAGTTGCATTTACCATAGGATATGAGGTCTCACAGTCTTTAATGGATTTATCCTCACAACACTCCTCTGAGGTCAGGAAGTGTCATTATACCCATTTCACTGCCGGGGAACTGAGGCACAGGGAGACTAAGGGTATGTCTACACCACACACTAAGTCCAGGCTCTGACTCCAGTGGGAACCCAAGGCCTCCTTCTCTCCACACACAAATCAGTCTGACTTGGTTCCAGGAGCGCTCAGCACTCAATTCCTAGAATGCCGCTTTTGGGGGAGGGGGACGGAGCCTGAGTCCTGCTGTGATTCAGGCCTGTCCTGTTGCAGGGTGGACACAGCTCAGGGTACACACCTGAGTCAGAAGGCCTGTGTAGTGCAGTGTGGGCTTAGAAACATTGAGTCTGGGTCCCAAGGCCCTAGGCTGACAATGCAGTGTAGACATACCTTAAGTGACTTGCCCAAGACCACACAAGAAGTCTGTGGCAGAGCAGGGGACTGAACCCAGGTCTCCTGAGTTGCAGGCTAGTACCCTAACCACCAGGCAAGCTTTCCTCTTGGGAAGAGGGTGGTCCAGCAGAGTCTCTGGTGTGGGGAGTCGGGGGAGACCTGGCTGTGCTGTGAGACCCACCGTGTGGTGGTTTCCCCACCTGTACAGCGGGGTTAATGGGAAGTACCCATCATTGTAAAGTGCTTTGAGATCCATGGATGAAAAGCAACATGGAAGAGGACTAAGCCTGGTTATTAGTTTTATGGGAAGCCTCCATGCCCCCTGCATTCCATGATGGACATTCAGAGTCTCTGGGCTGCTTTCCAGGGCTTATGGCAGACACCGCTTGGGATCTCTCACTATGTTGGCATCTCCATGCTAGCAACCTTTGAGGCATGTTGCAAGAGGGTTGGTTTGTTTGCTTGTTTGATCAGGTTTTTAATTAAAGCCAGTTTTATTAATTAGTTACCACCAAGGCAAAGGGTCTTTTCCCCGGGCAGATAAAGAGGCAGCGCTTTGCTGAGTCACCCATTGGGAGAGCTCAAGCCTTATTTGTTTGTTTTTAATATTAACTAGGAAGCACCATGGCTTTAAGCCAAGTATAAACTTTTAAATAAATACCGTGGCTGTCCTAATGGGTCACATTTCCTCTCCTTCTATTCCCAGGCGCTCTCTAAAACCTCTCTCGCCTATTCACAGTCATAAGCAAAGCCTGAGTAACCTTTAGAGTCTCCAGGGGGTGCTTATTAAATTAGCCCTGGTTCTAATGTTCTCCTTGTCCACTTCTGCACGGAAGTGTGGGACGGTCCCAGTTTGCCTCTCTCTCCTGCCAACATTGTGCCTGTCACAGCCCAGGCACACTGGCTCAGCAATCATTGCGCTATCTTGGTACAGACAGCGTTCCTGGCCATTGACCCCCCCAAACAGAAATCCAGGCTCAAACCTCCCCAGTTCACCTTTGCGTATTGGCACGCAGCAAAGGCAGATTCTGAACTCTGTTGGGCCCTGTCCACAGTTGAGTTTAAACACACTTGTTCCATCAGAGTTCTAGCTTGCTTTCCCTGACCAGTGCGGAGGAGGACAGATCAGTTGTCACTAGTCTTTACACATAATCTGCCTTCCAACTCCTTTTTCTTAGTGTGTGAGCAAGTTTTTAGTCTTGGAAGAAAAGCTTGTGGTGGTGTTAATTGGGGTTGCACACAGTTCTGTGTACAGGGAGCCAGGAGAGTTTGCTTTTCTTTCTGCTCTGGGCTCTGACCAGAGTCAGTTCTGGAGGGATGGTTGCCCCCGGGGAGCTGGGCACTTGTGTTGGGCTGAAGGGATTGCCCGCATACTGTTTGTGATCACCTCTGCTCCAGGACTTGTGGATGTGCATTAATAAAACAAGTTACACACAGCATATCCCCAGACTCCACGTCACTGAGTTCTCCTTCCCTGGGAAGCTGACTTGCAAGATGTCAACAACTGCTACTGCTCAGCAGAGGAATACACTAATGGTGGGAGAAGGGGCAACATCCTGAAGCAGCTTGGTTTTGTAATGCCCATGTGATCAGCTCTCAAACAGCCCTGCCAAAGTTCAAGGCTGTTGGGCAGTGAGGGAACATGGTTAGTGCATGATTTGGGTCTCACTATGCATGATCAAGCTATGCCTTAACCATGCCGAGGGATCCTGGGTTGCAAGCGTATCCTCTAGCATGTTTGATGATGGGGCCACAGGCTATCGAAGGGGATAGAACCGTGTGATTAGCATGATTCACAGAGCAAAGACCCACAACAGGGACAGTGGCACTATCTCCAGGCAGCAGCATCAGGAACTTCAGTGTGTTGGTGCCAGGAGGTGGAGAAACTACCTGGGCACTGGAGAAACTAGTGTAGCATTGGGGAATTCAGCTACAGGCAAACAGAAAACCCAGCACTATGTCTGGGCTGTAGCCCCAGAGCAGTGTAGAGGCTGCAGATGGGGTTTGGGGCAGAGGCACTGGGTAGTTCAGGGCCTGGGGAATCCAGCACTGGTTCTGGGCAGGAGCCCTGAGGACACCATGGCTTCTGTTTCCTATTTAATCAGTGAGCCTGTTTCTACAAGGGAGCTTTTTTAAACCCTGGGACAGCGAGAAGGGGCCAGCCGGGGCCAGGATCAAACATTTACCTGCTAGTGCAGGGGCCATCCCTAAATCCTCTGGCTTCAGCTGGATTCTCCCGTGAGGCTCCAGCTGGAAAAGGGAGAGCCTCTTTATGGAACCTCGTGGTACCAGGACCCCGCTGTCGGAGGGGCTGCGTCTGACCAGGCGCATTGGCTTTTGCAGGAAGGATTTCAAAGCCGCCATGGCTTTCCTTGCTTCCAAGGCCGGCGTGCTCAGGAAGATCTGCCCCCAGCTCCTTCTGCCTTTTGCTCCTTCGGTAAAGAAATGTTCATAAACCTCAGGGATGGAGATAACACCGCCGGGCTCTCCGGCTATGGCCGAGCCCGGGTCCTCCTGGCTCTCGCACGGTGATGAAGTTTGCTCCAAGGTGCTGATCCTGTCTGGCTCCACAAAGGTGTCTTTGCTGCCTCCTCCCCCACTTCCTTCAGGTTCATTAAAGAAATATTCGTACATCTCAGGCCCGTACATTTCAGGCAACTCCTGCTCCTTCTCGCAGGGAGACATGGGCGTTTTCGCCACTCCGCCCACTCTGTTCATTCCCCCCACCTGCTCTTGGGCGTCACAGAAAAAATAGTCATACATCTCTGGCCAGGTCAGGGCAGGTATGGCCCCCTCCTGAGAATCCTCAGCTGCTGAATGATGAGGAAACATCCCTCCTAGGAGCCCAGATCTCTGCCTTCCCTGGGCTCTATTGTCAGCATCCCCTCCAAATGCCATGGTGCTTCCAAGACGCAGGGATTTCCCAGTGGTGCTCCTGCACTCCTCTCTCTGTGATGCAGTGGGTTTGCTGCTCTGATTCAACAACATGTTCTCATGGATTTCTAAATCAGTTGCTTGCTTTGGCCTTGCACAACTGGTCTTCTTCAGTTCCCCTGGAAAGGGCTGCACTGCAGGGCATTTCACTCCCTTGCTCCTGGGAGCGCTAACAGCCTGACATCTCAGCGCCAACCCTGGCCCCTCATCCCCCAGCATGCCACAGGTCAGGGTACCACCTTGCTGAGCTTCATCCTCACCCTCCAGCCCCCCAAGAGCTGGTTTGGCCACTACTCCCTCCCTTTTGTTCTCTTGCAGTAGGGCAGAGGAGGTTAAAAATTCCATAGCTAGATTCGAGCTTTGCAGTGCCACAGCCCTGTGCCACGGCGTCACTGCGGCTGTGAGCGTTCCCTGGCGCACAGGCCCTCTGGGCTGCACAACATCCGGAGAGTCGCCAGAGGAGCCCGGAGCAGTCAAGGCTTGACCTAGATCCAAATGCTCCCCTGGATTCTTCCCAGCAGACCAGCTCTCCCCTGGTATTCTGGAACATGCTGGCTGCAGGGGGTCTGCAGATGGATTCTGGGAAATGTCACCACTTGGGTCTGGCAGCCCAGGCTCTAAACAGAGAGACCAGTTCGCCTTTCCCCCCGCTGGCCTCTCCATCCCCCCTGAAGCAGCCAGTGCTGGGGAGCTCACATTTGCGGCATGAACTGGCCTTTCAGACTCTACCTTCTCTGGGTTGCCTTGTAGATGCTCCCCTGGTAATTCCCCCTCCACTGAAGCTCCTTCTGGCTGGTAACCGTGGGGTACTATGGCCAGGCCCCCTCCTGCCTGTACAGCAACCGGGGTGGCCACTGCATGTTCTGCGGCCTGGCCCACTTCATTGCAGGAGCTGTCCTGGGCCTGGAGCGGCTTCTCCATGGCATGGCTAGCTGGTCTAGCAGAGCCAGCCCCTGAGAAACAAGGCAGCTGCCTGTCCTGGGCGCTGGGCATCAGCAGAGTCTGCTGGGGGGATCCAGGCATGTTGCTCTTACGCAGAAACCTGCTGCCTGAGCCCAGATCCATTTCATCCTCGCTGCCGGACAGAACCTCCTCCAGGACCAGCTGCCCAGGGATAGGCCGGGGTGGGGAGGTCTCTCTGGGGACCCCATGTAGGGGGCAGGGTCCCGGGCCAGAAGCTGGCTTGCTGCCTGCCCTCACGGTGATCAGCCTGGCTGTGCGAGGGCTGCTGGCCTCGCCGTCCCCTTGCTCAATGTCACTGAAGCCTGGCTCCTCCGCTGTTGCCAGGACAGCCGGGATTAAGCTGCATTCTTCAGAAGCCAAGTAAAACTCTGCCCAGTCCCTGTCATTCAGCTGGATGCTGTACTCGAAATTCTCCATCTCTGCAGTGGCAAAACAAGGGGGGGGGGTGTCAGTGAGGATGAGGGCACCAGGGAGGGGCGCCCAGGTACCCACTGAGATGAGGCCACCAGGCCACTCGAGCCTTTTATCTTCAATTAACCCTTTCCCCTTTAGTTCCTTCACTATTCTGCTGTGCTGCTGCCACCCCCATTCTCTTGTGGTTGAAACCAATGGGACGCTAGGAAAGATATTGGCCTCTCCATCAGCCTGGCAGGGGCCTCCTCCTCCCATACATCAGCATGACAGAGGGCATCACCCCCCTAGACAGATCTAATATCTAATAACATGCAGCAGTTAAATAGTGGAGACAATCCTCGGCTTTAACGCACGTGAGCCTTGGTGCATTCTGCGGTGAGCTGTTCTAAAAGGCCAGGCCGAAGAGGCACCTTCTCTGCTAGGATTAAATTATTTTAAATGCCATGGAGCTCCAGTTTGGGATTTTCTAATCTCGTCTGCATTAGCATAAGGGGGCACTCTGGGGAGTTGTTAGAGCAATTGCAAGAAGCCAGAGGGGCACAGACAAATTTCTGTGCATCTAGGGTGTTGCAGAGTCTTATGCTGTCTGGCCTTTCACCACACATTTTATCCCTTCTTTATAAGTCGCCTGTATCTCCTTGACCAAGATCCTTGGCTGGTGTAACTGCTCCAATAGACTTCAATTTACACCAGCTGAGGATCTGGAGGCAGGATGAGGTGCAACAATGCCACATAAACGCCTTTAAGAAGCAGAGGTTTGCAAAGCCCCAGCTGCCTGGCCCATTTCCTGGGGACAGCTTTTCCCCCGAAGCGATGGGGAAGCAAGCCGGGTGTCAGAGAGCAGCGAGACACAGCCGGCATGCAGAGCATGCAAATGCATCCTACCTGGGGAACAATTTAAGCTGGAGATGGAGCCAGGTACAGAGTGGTGCAGCAAAATCCTCCCAGTGCGACATGGTGCCGTACCCTTGACGGGGACATTGAGGGCCAGACTTCAGAGCGGCTCCATTCACAGGCCAAAAATAGCCGCCAACCTGTCATGTGAAACGCCATACGTGCCAAGGGCTCTCAGAGGGCTGTTCCATAAATAGCTGACAGGGGAGAGGCTCTGGGCTTGCCAGCCAATGGGTTTACTTCTCACACACACAACAGGGTCCCTTGGCCACCCACAGACCCATGGGGCCCTTCCACTCTCAGGGTTAGGGTTACACCCATGTAAGTGAAGGCCGCACAGGGCACAAATGCTGGGCATGGGGCACAGAACTCACACAAAGAAGCCAGAGGGCAAGGATGCTCCCAGGCTGGTGTGATTGGCAGATGGACACATCCCATGACAATGACTGAGGCGAATAGCTTTGTAAGTTAGAGGAAGTGAACTGAGGTCGATTCCGTAGGATAATGGTCCCAAGAATGACCAAATCCTCAGGCTTCAGGGCATGATCTGTCTATCTAGGGTATTTCTAAGGCATGTATCAGTGCTATCGAAGTGCAGATGGACATCAGATCACCTCAAGTGGTCAGGGACAAATGTCCTCCCCTGACACACTATTATATATTGTGGCAACTCTGCAGTGCCTGGCCCTGACCACTGACAGAGACAGGGTGGCTGGATCAGACAGTCAAGATACACAAAAGGTAGGTGGGGAAGTGACTCACCCAGGGCCACCCCGCAGGGCTGTGGCAGAGTGAGGGAGAGAACCTGGCTCTCCTGAGTTGCTCTGTGCAAAACCGTGCTGCCTTCTGTTTCGTACCCACTATATCAGAGCACTTAAACCGACGCCAGCAGCATGGGGGACGTCCCTGCAAGTGAAGGAGCCTCTATTGGCCAATTCATAAGAACAGCCATACTGGCTCTGACCAGTGGTCCATCTAGCCCAGCTGCTCCATGCATCTTTGGCCACATGCTCTTATATCCCTGCGGAGCAGAGTTATCCCAGGGGTGGTTGGATTCCAGCAGGCCAGACACCAGAGATGGGCAGCAGAGGCCCTGTTTGAATGCTGTGCATCCTTCATATTCCCTGCATAGAGACCCCGAGGAAATGAGAGCGAGTTCAGCACAAGCCAGTCTTGGGGAGTGTTTAACCCCACCTTGTTGACAGGTGTATGGCTCCAGAACACACACAGATCCCAGACTTCCTGACCCAGCACCCTAGGGGCACAGCTGCAAGCTGTGTGCAAACCGGGAGAGACACACAGCCCCGCTAGAAGTTCAGCCAGTTCTCCCTTTCCCTTCTGCTCTTACACTGTATATGGGGGAAAAGCCATGAGATCACTGAAGGCACACGGCGCAAAGCTGGGAGTTCACATGATGTGAGGCTCTGAAATTGCTGCCAGGCAGGGCCCAGCGTGGTGGTGTAAACAGTGACTGGAATTCGCTTCCTTTCTCTGTTCCATGGGCTGACGCACACTGGGGGGCTTGTCAAGCAGAGAAAATCTGGAAGGAAGGAGGTCGACTGTCTTCTGTCCTTATCTTGTTTTTGATCTGGCTACACCCAACTCCTCCCACCCAGCCACCCACTCTCTCATAGTCCCAGAAGGGAAATTGATCCGCTTCCTTTTCTTGGCTCCAGTAAACTTCCTTTTTCTGACTCCTCCAGCAGCTGGGGGTTCAGTCAGAGAACGCGTCGGCCAATGCCTTGCAAACCACAGCACAGAACATGAAAGGGAGAGGAGCAGCGAGGCGGAACTGAAAGCCAAACGTGGGCTGTCGGGCCACGTTGTCCGCGTCACACTGGAAGCCATAGCAAGAGCAGCCAGACACTAAACCCAACAGGAACGGCACATGCCCCACCACATATTCATTTAGCTGTCTAGGGCAAAGCCCACACGCCATCGAGGGAGAGGGGAATTATGCACTGACTAGCAGATCTTTGGCTTCTCTATATAGGGTGACCAGCAAATGTGAAAAATCAGGACGGGGGCGGGGGGTAATAGGAGCCTATATAAGAAAAAGACCCAAAAATCGGGACTGTCCCTGTCCCTATAAAATTGGGACATCTGATCACCCTACCTCTATACCATGGTCATGAGAGAGCAACGCCAACCTGCAAGGACATGCCTCCCCAATCCACTGCCCTGTAAGTCACCTGCAGGCTGCAAAGGGGGCATTAGGTGTCCCCCAAAGGCAACCCAAGAGTTCTACCTTAACAGGATGGACCATATTTCATTGTGTATGAGTCGCTGAAACCCCTCTACAGCAGCCAGCTCTTTTGGGCGGGGTAGGACACCAATCAAAGAAGAAGAAGTTGGCCTATGCCATTAAGGGCTAGACAACTATGGATGATTGCAACGTATATTGTAATTGTGGCTCGATGGTGCCATCTACTGAGCAAAGGGTGAGAGGACACAGTTCTCCCCAATAAAGCCCAGACTCTGTTGGGAATTGGGACTTTTGTGTGAAGGACGTGATGTAAATAACTGTAACATAACCATGTAATTGGAGCTGAGACTGAAGTGAATCCGCAGCTCCAATCTGTCAGCCTGCCACTGCAGGCTGCAACGTGGGCCAAAGACAGAACGAAGGGCACCGACAAATTATTCTCACAGGAAAACTTGTAACTGTCTGTTCTCCAGCTCGAGATTCTGTATGTCTAGCGTAAAATGATTTTCAGCACTAAAATTGAGGGGGACACCAAAGCTGTGTTGACTGTAACTTTGGGGTTAGGAGCAGTGATTTTTCTTCAAACAAGGTACATTTGAGGGGTAAGCCCCTCACTCAAATTTTAGGGGCATTTTGAACCCAAGTCTGCCATATTGGGATTGAACATGAGCAGAGTTATACGTGGGACCTTCAGAACTAAGGCTGTGAACCTCAGCTCGGTGGCTAAAGAGTTAACTTTCCTAGCTGGAAGCTGTAGCATACGCAGCATGTCTCCCTGTGCATCAGGCACAGAAGGGGATGCTTAACACGCACTGAACAGTGGGTTAATTTGAGCTGAAACTCAGAGTGAAATTCAGCTGAAACCACCAGTCTTGTTTTGCTGGTTTGGGGGCAGGTGGACGGCTGGGAAATATCACCCCAAACCACAGAGGTTTGCATTGTTTCTGCCCAAACCCATTAACTGTCTCTGTCTTCTCCTGAAAGCTCTCTTAAGATTCAGCCCATATTCCCGGAGAAGTCCACAGTGGGCTCACTCAAAGGTCAGCCCGCGCTGAGTTGAAATGCAGCCCAAGCTTGCCTGAAACCCAGCCAAGCTCCTCCAAAAGGCTTGCAAACCTGACCCAAGTTTCGGGTTGCTAATCCAAATCTCGCTGGGTTTCAGGTTCCCTCCCAAGGCTTTGGCTGAGCTCTACACAAACACAGCCTCAGGCTGTGGTCCTCACTTCCATTGGCTGGCCTTGCAGGGTGAAACGGCAGCAGCAAGTGCAGGACTCGCTGCCAGCCTGGCTCTAAAGAAAGGGCGGGTGGAAACTGGGGTGGGCAGCCGGCACCAGGCTTTTAAACAGAAGCCCCAGGCCTGTAGCAGGCCTTAAATACGAGTGGATCCCGGAATCAGAATGGCCTGCTCCTTCCCTGAGCAAAGCCCATTGTTGTCCCCACCCTAAGGCAATCTGCTAGCTTTGCCTCCCAGCTCCTTCGGCCTCGCCCTGATTATTGCTGTGCCAGAGAGGAAAGGAACTCAATGCATTTCATCTCGTCCTGCTGCCCGTGGTGCAAAACTAAACGCAATACGCCAGCTAAAAACCTGTTGAACTGTTGAAGGTGCCAGCCGTTTTAAGGGATTTAAGGAAATTCACAGGGTAAAATCCCAGCCCCACTGGAAGCAATGGGAGTTTTGCCATTGACTTCAACTGGGCCAGCATTTCACCCCTGGAATTTAAGGTGTCCTGCCATTTCCACTAGATGTCACTTAAGGACAGACAGTTAGCCTATTTCATTCATAGTTAACCCCTTCTTGACTCTCAGTCTTACCCTAACCTCAAAGGGGAGGCTTAGGCTCCTGGGAGGGGGATATCCAGGTCTTTCCCATCTCTGACTTGTCCAGTTTACATGTGTGTATGCTGCAGGTTTTTCCAGGTTTACTGTTTGCATTGGGATGCTGCAAACTGCACAGATGCAACCCTATAATTGCAGAGAATGACAGAAGGAATGGTGAGGTGAGGTGCGGCTGCCCCTGCTTAACATTACAGAGATTTAGAGTCACTGCTTTTAAAACACGGGTCATGTTTTTTATTTGTCAGCTTCAAACACGGTTGGACACTCTGTGACGGCAGGGACCATCTTTTATTGTTCTGTGTTTGTACACAATGGGGTCCTGTCCCAAGCCTGGGGCTCCTAGACACAATGGCAATACAAATAATAAATAATCATAATGAAGATAGGAAAAGAGAACAGAAATCACAACATATCTAGGGGTCAGAGTAGGGTGACCAGATGTCCCAATTTTATAGGGACAGTCCCGATATTCGAGGCTTTGTCTTATATAGATGCCTATTACCCCCCACTCCCTGTCCCAGTTTTTCATACTTGCCATCTGGTCACCCTAGGTCAGAGTGATCCAAATCTTCTGTGTCAGGACAATGAACCATAGCAGTCATCAGAGCTTAACTAAGGATTTGATTCCCAAAGTGCAGGCTCATCTCATGTCTCCATGCTACTGAGACATAACTTGAGTCCCATGCTTGTGGGAGAACATTCACACTACGCTTTAAACACCATGGGCCTGTCGGCTCTGCATGGACATTAAAGATGCCAGGCCACTTGTCCTGGCACCTGCCTTGAGTGCAGGGGACTGGACCAGAAGCCCTAAGGTCCCTTCCAGTCCTACGATTCTATGATAAGAGGCAAGACTTGCTTTGGTGTCTTTGGAAAAATCCTGCTTCCTGCCCATACACCTCATTATACAGTGAACTATGCACTGTTTTTTCTACCTTCCCACCCCAGAGGCAGCCGCATTTCAGTGGTGCCATATTTATACCCATGAGAAGTGCTGTAGGTGACAGAAGGCAACAAAAAATGTCAGCTATTTTTATTTCCTTTGCAGGGTTGCCTGGGTTCATATGTGTTTGTACCGTATATACACCATATCTGTAATGTGTGTTTCTGGGCCAATCCAGTACAGTTCTGATCTTGACTGGAAGACCCATGGAGGTTTGTGAGACCCTCGAGGCAGGCTGCACTGTACATCACGGTCAAAGTCATTCAGTGTAGAGGGCTGAATTCCAAATTGAATTATCTCAGTGGGGCAGTGTCTGCACGGAGGACTCCTAATGCTCCTACTGGTGAACTGCTACTGGTGCCACTGGGAGCTTGGCAGACAGATCAAAGGAAGATTCTGGCCTCCATGTAGCAACTAAACGCTTAGATATTGTCAGTGTCTTACTGCCGCATCCAGTTTCATTCAGTAGGAAAATCTGCTTGCTTTAGACCCACCATTATCGCCAGCCTCTGCTTCTCTCCTTTCTCCATCCTCCCAGTTCCTTCTCTGTCTCTCTTCCTCTTCCCTCTCCATGTCTCCTTCACTCCTTTCTCTGCATTTCCTTCCTTCCAGTAATTCCCAGTCCACCCGACCATGGGTTTTATTCCCACTCCTTCCAAAAAGGACAGCACAAAATAGTTCATGTCGTCCCTGAAATATCATAATTGGTTTTGAGAGCTGACACCCCAGTGAGATCAATGGGCTGCAGGTGAGTTCTCAGTCATTGTTTCAGGCTCTCTGCAGACGCAGGGAGATGTCACTGCATCAGCTATACTCACTTTATATCTGGAAACTTTCCTTTGTAACCATCAGTGCTAGAAACTTATGACCACAGGTCACAAATATATAAAGCGAGCTGGATCCAACCCACAGCCCATATGTTTGACACCCCGACACAGAGTATATGCTGGAGTGTTACCAGTGTTTCCAACTTTCACGATTTTAGCACGAATCTCACGATATTGAGTGCTTTTATTAAATCCCCAGTGTCTGGATTCATGTGATTAGAGGAGAATCTCGGCTATCTTTTTTTTTAAAGTCAGTTTCTAGCCCTCGTGGTTTAAGAGAAAATCTTGAAAAGCGAGTGCATCCTAAAGACCCAGCAATCACAAGGCAAATTTTTGTAGTCTCATGATTTTTAAGACTGATGTCAGGGGCCTGATTCCTGATTTTGAATGCCTGGGGTTGGCCATACTGAGTGTGTGTCACCCTCTGACAGCTCCATAGGTGTGCCTGGCTCTTTCGAGGCTGATCAAAGGCATGGCCCTTGCTCTGAGGAGCTAAAAGTCTACGGTAGCCTAGGAAGTATCAGGTGAAGGGAGCCACACCAGGAAATGAGGCAGGGCATGGATGACGGCTAGCACAGGAAACACTAGGAGATAAGCTCTTGTGCAATCCTTTCTCCTTACTTCCCTTTCTCCTCCCCCTCCTAACAGGAGGGAAGGGAGCCTGGCATGGGGGGGTGGGAGAGTTGGAGCAGAGGTCAGTGCTGGGAGGGTGACAGAGGGATGGGCATAGTGCATAAGGTCTAGGAGGGAGGATACCTGGCAAGGTCAGGGAGGGGGCTGTGAGATGAGACAGCGGAAAGAGGAGGAGGGAGACCAGGGAGCACAGAGCTGCGCTGAGTTGGCAGATGTAGGGCATAACTACATGGAACCTCTCGTCTGGCTGTGGGGTGGTTGGGACACTGGCTGTTGTAGGCTGTGGTAGCTGGGATTGCAGCCATGCTGGCTTCCTGCTCTGTCTGGGTTGCTGACTGATTTTTGTTTTAGGTTGAAATGACCTGCCCACCCCGAACACAAGCTGTTCCACATCTGCAGGATTCAATTAGTCCTTGAAGTCCTAGTAACTCTTCCTTCTCCTCACCCCCGCCTCCAAACAATCACATTCCCCGCTGAACAGGGGCAGCGTGGAAGTGTTATTCCAGCTCCCCTTAGACCTGCCATCGCACTGATCCGGCCCACCCACTGTCAACGGCTTCAAAGAGCAGGCGAGAGGTTAGGTTGCAAGAACAGCAGACACCGGGTCGCCCCCTCCGTGCCATTTCCCTCCTGAAGGCTGAAGGGTGCAGGAGCAAGGCAGAGACTCCAGGGCCGGCTGCAGAAATTCAAGCTGTCTTGAATTAAGCCAGCACTCAATGGAAGGATCACATCAACCCTTCAGATGCTGGGGCTGTGATTCTGTCCAGATAACTGAGGAAATGAATGCTAGGAGTGACAAAGGTTTATACCCCCATGGCAACACTGCTGGAGTGACTTAGATCTGGGCTACTCTACAGAGTTAGCTTGACATAAGCTGCCTTGCCATGGAAGCGTCTACACTTAAATTTTGCTCCCGCTCTCCTATGCCGACTTAATAACTCCACCTCCATGAGTGGCGTAGAGCCAAGGTCAATGTAGCAAGGTCGATGTGGTGTCTGTGTAGATGTTGCTTATGTAGATGTCGCCTATTGCTGGCTTTTCTGAGCCATCACGCAATGCCCCACACTGACAGCTCAATTCATAGAATATCAGGGTTGGAAGGGACCTCAGAAGGTCATCTAGTCCAACTCCCTGCTCAAAGCAGGGCCAATTCCCAGCCAGATTTTTGCCCCAGATCCCTAAATGGCCCCCTCAAGAATTGAGCTCACAACCCTGGGTTTAGCAGGCCAAAGCTCAAATCACTGACCTCCTCCTGGGGAGGACACACACCGCTGACACAAGGAGAAAAGAGTAGACAGGCACAAGCGAGGTAATTGCGACAGCAGCTGTAGGCCGACGTAAGTTGGCCGACTTAATTTTGTAGTGTAGACGTGGCCTTAAACACCTAAGGCTCATTTTCAAATGTGACCCTGGCCTGGTCTACACCTAAAACTTAGGTCGACCTAGCTACACCACTCTGGACAGTCGATTTAACCCTCAGTGTCGATACAACTAGCTGGACAAAAGGATTCTTCCTTCGACCTGGCTACAACCTCTCAGTGAGGTGGATTAATTAAATAGACAAAAACGGCCCCCACTACAGTGCCCTCACTACAGCGGCAGAGCTGCAGTCCTGCAGCAGAAGCGCTCGTGGTGTAGACAAACCCTTAGGTACTTAGGAGCCTAAATCTCATTGAAAGTAAAGGGTTCCAGAGGCCTTATTCCCTTTTGAAAATGGGAGTTGGGCTCCTAAATCATGTAGGTATTTTTGCAAATGTTACCTCCTGTCTGCAAAGGGTTAAAAAAAATAATCTCCAGACAGTTTTCCGAAGGAGCTGATACATTTCCTTAGTTTGGCGATGCAAAAGCCATACAGGGAACCACAGCCAAGAGAAAAATGACAAACCACCCTTATCGCCTGAGTCACACGCGCAGACTCCATGGGTGCTCCAGGGCTGGAGCATCCATGGAAAAAAATTGGTGGGTGCTCAGCACCCACCGGCAGCTCCCCACCCCACCCCCCCGCTCCAGCTCACCTCTGCCTCCTTCATGAGCGCACCGCCACGTTCTGCTTCCCCCCCCCCCCGCTCCCAGGGCTTGCTCTGTGAAACAGCTGATTCGTGGGGCAGGGAGGGATGGGAAAGGAGGGGGAATGCGGCGCACTGGAGGAAGAGTTGGGGCTGAGGTGGGGATTTGGGGAAGGGATCCAAGAGGGGCAAGGAGGGGGTGGAGTTAGGGTGGGGACTTTGGGGATGGGGTTGGAATGGGGCGGGGCCAGGGGCAGGTAAAAGGTGGAATTGGTGCGGGGCTAGGGGTGGGAAAAGGGGTGGGGGTGGGGGCACCCACCGGTGCCGGAGAAAGTTGGCACCTATGGCCTGAGCTTGGGGTTTATTAGGGAGGCTGAAGGGGCAAAACTCAGACTAGAGCCGGGCCAGTACCATGAAATTATTCCCCAAACATTTCACTCGATGTCTAAGGCCTGGTCTATGTTTGGGAGTCAGCCATCGGGGCCAGGAAGTGATGCTGGTGTAGTGCATTGGTGCAAAGCACAAGCACAGACAAGAAAGTACTATTAGTGATCTCACAGTGACACCTAGAGGTTCCAGCCAAGATCAGGGCTTTGTTGCACTAGGTGCTGTACAGACTCATTGCAACAGACAGTCCCTGCCCCAAAGGGCTTACAGTCTAAACAGACAAAGCACATGAAGAATGGAAGGAGAAACAGAGGTACAGTGAGGGGAAGTGATTTGCCCATGGTTACAAAATAAGGCAGTGATACTGCCAAGATAGGAACCCAGCTCTCCACCTCTTAGCTCGGTGCTCTATCCACTAGACCATGCTGCCCCAAGCTACAGCATTAGACTTCTGGGCAGGAGCAGTCATAGAAACAGTCTTTGTTCTGCATGTGCAAACTGTCTTTGCACTCAGGTGAAGTACTTTGGCACTCATCGAATCGGGGAACAGAAACAATATCCTGTGACTTACCCGACCAATCAGAAGTACTTGACAAAGCACAGACAGCGAATAGTCACAGAGAGCAGTTCAAGGTCTATCCACCCATAGTAACATTCAGGAGGTAGGATGGGGGAGGAGAAATTACTCAGATACTTTGGAACAACATAAATTTCAGGAAAGCATGGTCCAAGCACAGCTCCGTAAGCAAGAAGAGAAGCCAGGGTAGTGGATAAATTATTCATTGCAAACTATTGCTAAGTAGGATAATGAGATGAAATTAGCCATGGAGCCTGAACTCCACATTTCAGATTCAGACCTGGACCCAAACATGCCCAGAATTCAAAGGGGCTTAGATTCAAGCCTAAAGATATTATGGGGGTGACAATCAAGAACATCCTCCTGTCAGAACTATTGTACTCTGGAACCATCTCCCTAGCAGATTGGACAGAGCACTATAAAAAGTTGCCAGGGGACATTATATAGGTCAAAACTATAACTGGGTTGAAAATAGAATTAGGTAAGTTCATGGAGGATAAGTCCATTAATGGCTATTAGCCAAGATGGTCATGGATGCAACCCTATGCTCTGGGTGTCCTTAAGCTTCTGACTGCCAGAAGCTGGGACTGGACGACAAGGGGTGGATCATTTGAAATTGCCTTGTTCTGTTCATTCCCTCTGAAGCACTGGCATTGGCCACTGTCAGAAACAGGACACTGGGCTAGATGGACCATTGGCCTGACCAAGTATGTTCTTATACAACAGGGAACACACCTGCTCTAGACAGGGGTTGAAGGACATAACTCTTGGTGGCATGGGTGGCGCACATAAGCATAAAAAAGGCTGCCCATGCTGGGGGCAGATGCCAGATGCAGCTCACCTCCCTTTGGAGGTGTGCTGGCACACTGCCTTTGCACCCTGGAAGCAGGAGCACCAAAAGCTCCCTAGAAGTCGGGGGCCACTGGGTCTCAGACCATGGCTCCACCCTCTACTCTGCTCCTCCCCCTGGGGGCTTGCCCTGACTCCACCCCTGCTCCTGACTGAGGCCCCGCCCAGCCTATGCCCTCCCATTTTTTTCCTGCATTAAGGGCGAGCGATAGGGGGAAGAGGACGGAGAGGAGCGAGTGGTGGGCAGGGCCTTGGGGGAAGAGGCAGAGTGGGGGCAGGGCCTCGGAGAGGAGCAGAGCATGGGCGGGGCGATGGGTGGAGTAGGGAGGCGGGGTGATGGTCTGGGTGCCGGTGGCCCCCCCACTTCTAGGGAGCTTCCAGCGTTCCTGGGAGTAGCCTCCCCAAAAGAAAGACTCACGTGCCGCCTATGCCCGGTGGAGGACCTTCTCCAGCGTTACCCTCCATGATTCTACATAGCCAGGCAACCTCTGTTTCTCACGTGTTTGCTGATCCATTGAGTATCACGCATTGCACATGTGTGTCAGGTGTATGCAATGAGCAGGGATGGATGTTCAAACCACGGCTCTGTCTGACAGCACTGAAGGGACCGAGACACGTGTCCCCCACCCATTCGCTTGCACAGCTGCCTGGCAGCATGGCCGTGAGGCCCGTGACAATCACTTAGCTGTTCAGCACAAATTTAAATAACAGGCCGTTCTATGCAACATGCACGTTCTTCTCCTTTTTTCCCTGGGTCTGGCTGCTCTGACATGCAATACCACTGGGTGCAGAGAGCCTTGTACCATTTCTAATTGACAAGCAAACTGCCCATGTAACGGGAGCGGAGATCTTCACACCTTTGTCCGGTCTCCTCTTGCACTGCTCTCGGGGTGCTCCATTGCTCTCCAGCCCACCCTCCAGTGGAGGAAAGGCACAGCACATAATTGTTCTGATCACAGCAAGCAGCTGTTCGGGGGTCTACAGGAAATGAGATAAGATCTTAGTGTAGCTGGGAGAGCCCAGCAGAGAGGCACAACCATACTCTCATGACTGACACGCTCATCTCCAATCTCAGCAGAGGCAAAGGAACGAATGGGCTGCGGAAACTGACCTACCTACCCTCTCACCTCCAGAACTGGTCCCTCCGGGTCCAGCTGATGGAAACAGATTGGCAGAGCCCTGTTATCCATGCTATGCTGAGCCATCAGCCTCCAGGGCTGGCAGCCTGGCACCTCTCGCCAGCATTGCATTCGCTTTGTATCCGCACCACATCCCCCCACCCTCAGCCTGCTGGCAGTTCTCACACACAAACACACAGTACAGCCTCGGGGCTGGCTAGAGATCAATCCTTGTCTGAGCAGAACCAAACAAACCCCTGTCTTTTGAGGAAGTACCATTGTCTCATTCTTTAGAAAGAGCGTTTTAGCAAAACTCTTCTACAGCAGCAACTTCTTCCCATCTTCATGTCTCACCTCTGCACGCTTACGCCCAGGCCACCTCCGAGCGCTCCTGCCTTCAATGAAATTCTTTTCTCCCCTTTTAAGGAAAGAAGCCACCTATTTATTTCCCCCATAATCACTGTAACTTGGAGTTCGCATGGGTGCATATTTGCATGGCAAGTACACATGCTTAGATTTTTCCCAGGACCTTTCTGGGTGCCTCATGGAGAATTAAGTCCCATCCACGCTGCAAAAATGCTGGTATTTGAGATTGGTTTGGGGAAATGACTTGGGTGACCGTGTTCTACTGGCAAATCCTGGCCTGGGTGGTTGGGAGAGAAGCTGCTTGTTCGCTTCACTGCAATTGTGCCTTGTGCTCTCAAGAGCATAAGGAAATGGTGGACATGGCACTGAACTATGATGCAGAAGACTGGAGTGTGACTCCTGGCTCTACTACAGACTCCTGTGTGGCCTTGGTCCAGTCTCTTCCTCTATATAAATTGGGGATATAGCAATTCCTCTGTCTATTTAGATCTTGGAGGCGGGGGTGTCTCTCACTGTGTGCGGTGCTGTAGGCACTACTCGATGCTCAGCGCTAGCAGTGATCTCTGTGTTACCCAGAGTTACTAACAATTAATCTCTGGTTCGGTCTCAGCAGCTAAGTCAGTGCACAAAGAGACAGGTGAGACATGGTCAGCTCCTGGAATGAAGGGTGGGGGAGGATGAAAGGCTTGAGAGGAGCAGATTCCTTCCCTATTACAGTTTCTAGATCTCCTATTTTGCTTTGATTTCTCAGGGGTACGCAACCTTTGCCATCTAAGTCCAGAATCGTGACTTCAGCAGTGACCACTACCTGATCGTTCAGCGGGAGGCAGACACCACCATATAATGCACCTGGCCAGTTGCACAACATTCCCTGAGGCGCAAGTGAAAAGAAAGGGAGTGGGGGGAACCTTCAGCCCGCCCCCCTCCTGCCCCCCATGATCCCAAGTGATATGCAAAGAGCTGCTCTTCCTCAGGTTTTTTTGCAAATGAAAGGGCTAGGCCTTGGCTGGCTGCTGCCACACTGTGCCTGTCCATTCAGGGCTGATTGCACTCACCCAGCAGGCTGGCCGCTAGCTGCCCCTCCTCCCTAAAGTTCAATAGGAAAATAGCAGGCATTCAGCCCTGCTGGAGGGGAAGGAGGAGCCCCTCTCAGGTAGGAAGCCTTGGCTAAACTAATCATCCCGGCAGTGGGGCAGCCTGAGGTAATTGCCCAGGCAGAGGCTTGGGGTTGGGGGCAGGCAACGGGTTACAGCAGAGGCTGAAAAATATCAGTCAGCAGCCGCTATTAATGCACCTTTTTATTTTTCCCCTTGGGCATCTCTGCTCAGAAAATCCCTGCGTGGCTCCAGTGCTCCCTCTGCTCCAGCATCTTAACAAGAAGCAGCCGCATGAATCAAACAGAAAAAAATCACATTCAAAAAAGAAGAAAAAAGATCCATCGCATTCATAAAAGGTCACGGGGCCATTCGGAGACTTCCCAATTGTCACTAATGTGAGATAATGATGGCGTACGGCCACTAATGAGGCAGGTTAACCAACCCCACAGCCCCCTATTTCTTCCCATCCCCAAGAGGATGGGGAACATCAGCAGATGAGCCAGAGAGAAAATGGCTGCTCCTCAAAGTTCCCCCCAGCCAATGGCTCATCTCGCTGATACGGTCCAGGCACGTCCCTTTCCTAGCCACTGGTACGTGAGAGAGCAGTGTGGCCAGCATCCCGTCCGCCTGCCTTAACCTGGTGGATCAGACCCTATTTCGCAGCTGGGTGTACTGGATGTGGCCTGTCTGTGGGAGACTGAGCACTGTAGTCAGGGGCAGCTCTAGGCATTTTGCCGCCCCAAGCACGGCAGCCTGCCTGCCGCCCTCGCGGTCACCGGCAGAGCGCCTCCAGTAGCTTGCTGCCCCAAGCACACGCTTGGTGTGCTGGTGCCTGGAGCCACCCCTGATTGTAGTCAAGGGCCTTAACCATTCAGCCACCACGCTGCAATTCCCCTACCCAGGGACGGCTCTAGCTTTTTTGCTGCCCCAAGCATGGTAGGCAGGCAGCCTCTGGCGGTTTGCCTGCGGGAGGTCCTCGGTCCCGCGGATTCGGCGGCTTGCCTGCAGGAGATCCGCTGGTCCCGCAGCTTCGGCGTACCCGCTGCCGAATTGCCACCAAATCTGTGAGACCGGTGGACCTCCCAGCCACCCTTGCAGGGACCGGCAGGGCACCACCCCCAGTTTTCCGCCCCAGGCATGCACTTGGAGCACTGGTGCCTGGAGCTGCCGTTGCCCCGCCCCATAATTGTAGGATTGGAAGGGACCTCGAGAGGTTGTCTTATCCAGTCCCCTGCACTGAGGCAGAACTAAGTATTATCCAGACCATCCTGGACAGGTGTTTGTCTAACTGCCTCCTAAAAATCTCCAGCGATGGAGATTCCACGACCTCCCTGGGCAATTTATTCCAGTGCTTAACCACCCTGACAATTAGGAAGTTTTTCCTAATGTGCAACCTAAAAACCGCCCTTGCTGCAATTTAAGTCCATTGCTTCTTGTCCTACCCTCAGAGGTTAAAGAGAACAATTTTTCTCCCTCCTCCTTGTAACGACCTTTGATGTACTTGAAAACTGTTCTCATGTCCCTTCTCAGTCTTCTCTTTTCCACACTAAACAAACCCAATTGTTTCAATCTTCCCTCATAGGTCATGTTTTCTAGACCGTTAATCATTTTTGTTGCTCTTCTCTAGACTTTCTCCAATTTGTCCACCTCCTTCCTGAGATGTGGTGCCCAGAACTGGACACAATACTCCAGTTGAGGCCTAATCAGTATGGATCGATGCACCTCACGGAGACCCTGCTGGACAATTGGCGGTGGGAGAAGAAAGCCTGGACTCCTCTTTGAGGTTTTTGCCATGAGGAGAAGTTTCAACAAGGCCCTTCTCCTCCTGCTCCATGAATTACTCCAGGTGATGTCAACAGGATGTCCTTAAACACCGACCATGGCCCCTGCCTTGCTTAGACCAAATCCAGCCTTATTAGTGCTTCTTAGCTGATTGTAATCTGAAGCTCAAACCTGCCTCCTAATACAGAGCTTTCAAATCCCCAGCCTGCCCCCCACCAGCTCTATTTGGGGCAGCTGTTCTTGAGGAGAGGCACAGTCGTCTCACACCGCCTCCTTTAGCGCAGGCCGGATGGCGTCAGCTCTTTAGTGGTGGGAGATAAAGCCTCTCTCGAGCTTTTTCCTGGGCAGGGGGAAGTGCTGCTCCAGGGGGAAGGCTCCCATCTTGGAATAGCATTGTCTTCATCTCCCCTTAGACTCGCGCCCCCCTGGGGCTGGCTGTGTGAAAACTTGATTTGTTTGGTAAAACTTTGACTAAAGCAGCAATGCAGGGGTCCTGGGTCAATATTGGTTTTGGGGACAGATGGAAAAAATGTTGAAACGTTCAATTCTATTCGCCCTCTGTTGGGCTGTTTGTCTCTGGCCTCAATGCCGGGCAGTCTATTAGTGTAAACACCTCTTTGTCTCACTGCTTGGGCCCCAGGCAGGAGGGCGAGAGACAAAAGGCTGTAACAGAGATTAAAGTGAGCCCACAAATGGAAAAAAGACACAGGGTCCCCAGATCTTTGAATGGGGAGAGGGAGGGGGAAAAAAAGAAGCAAAAATAAAACAAATGATACTTAAATCCAAAGTCCAGAGAGCGGGGGATGTTTCCCATCAAGAGCAACAAGGGGAAGGGGAATTGGATAGCTCTGGGCGATTGGTAAGAAGAGGCAGAGCCTTTTCTTTCTAAGTCACCCATTCAGGACCAGCCCAGATTGGAAGTGACAGTCAGGTGCAAGAAAGGCCTGCTTGGCGGCCCTTTGTTAATGAGCTCCTAGGTCTCAGCCCAGCCTCTACTGGACAGGCGCCCGCATCGCCAACAAAAACCAATCCACCCCATCGCAACTGGCTCCTTGGCTGGTACCCTCAGTAACGTGGCTGTGGAATGAATGGGAGGTTGATGAATGATCCTTCTACGGTGCTATGCCAGGCCAGCTGTCTGCCTTGCTGCCCTCCACATGTTATATATGTGGAACAGAGGGATTTGGTTTCCAGGGCACCTTTCCTGCGAATGCCAGCATGAGATCTGTGGCTTCATCACGAGCCAGCAGTCAGTAAGGTGTGGCCTTGTTATGGCCACCCGCCAGTGTGACCCCACTGACTTCAGTGCCGTTATACTGCCATGAGGCCGATGAGACAGAGAACAGCTCCGGGTCCTCTGTATTTCATAATCTTCTGCAAAGCTCAAAAAGCTCCAGTGTAAACAGGCTGCTGAAAAACTGCAAAACTTGCAAAGCTCTTGCTGGAGAGAAATCTCCAGAATCTACTTAGCTATTTCCTTTTAACACAAATGATCCAACCTGCATCTCCCATGCTGTTCTTGGAAGGTCACAGATGCTTATCTCCTCCACAGTTATCAGTGGCGTCCCCTCAGCCTTTCCCATTCCCTCTTCAGCTATTCACTCAGCCCTTGCAGGTAGTATTTGTAGTGGAACTGCGTTGCATCCCTATGGAGGGCCATCCCAAGCCTCCTCTTCCATTAGGGTGTCCTTTTGCCTTTGCAATTTCCCCTCCAGTGTTGCCAACTCTCATGAGTTTTGTCATGAGTCTCATGATCATTATTATTTTCCTTAAAGCCCTAACTCCTGGAGTCAAGTGAATATGGGATGATTTCAGCCTATACATTCTTAAAGAAAAAGTAAGTTTCTAGCCCCCATGGCTATGGACAAAGCTTCAAAATGTGACTCCAGTGCACCCTAAAGGCTCAAAAGGCAGAGGGAAAATAAAAAAAACGCCAAATCTATTCGTTTTACATAATCTCATGACTTTAAAGCCAGTCTCATGATTTTTGGTGAGCCTGACTCATGATATTTGAATATCTGGGGTTGGCAATTCTGCATACAGTGTGCAGAGCAGGGGTGGTGGAGCCTTCGCAAAAGTGTGGGGGGGCAGGGCACCCCACCCCCTTCATAGCCCTGTCCCTCCTCTTCCCCCCCAGGCCCGGCCCCCCGGCCAAGTCGGAAGCCAGAGCAGGGCTGGAAGGCCCAAGAGCAGCCCCTGGCCTGTATCTCCATACCCCAGGTCCCCCGCCCAGGGCAGGCAGAGGGTCCGCAGCTCCCAACAGCTGCCTGTGTGGCTCTTATCCTGACCTGGCGGCGGCTCCAGCCAGGGGATGTGGCCTCAGAGCTGCAACTAAGCCATGGTAAGAGCCACCTGGGCAGCTGTGGGGAGCCTTCTGCCCTGGGCAGGAGGCCTGGGAGGTGGGGACACGGGTCAGGGCTGCTCTTGGCCCCCCACCCCGGGTGGGTGGAGGGTCCACAGCTCCCCACAGCTGCCCAGGTTCCCCAGGCTGGCTCCAACTGCCGGCCTGGCTGCGGGGAGGTTGGCTGGGGGGAGGGTGGCAGGGGAAAAGGTGGGGCCCGTGGTGAAAAGTGGATGGGCCAGTCCTGTTCACTTTCAAAAAGTGGGGTGGTCATGGCCCCTTGGCCCCCCCAGTTCCGGTGCCTCTGGTGCAGTCCCTGGTGTGGGACTAAGTCTGGCTTGTGACATCCTTCTGCAGAATTTGTGCTGGCTCAAAATGGTTACGCTGTCCCACGGTAGTGAGTGCTGTGCCATTCCATCAGGCAGCTGCTCTTTGAGCTTACAGCATTTGGGAAAGCACATGACAGAGCAAAGAGCTGTGTGGTAAAGTTACTGCATGGCCAACCTTTATGACGGCTGTAAAGGTCCAGTTCCCAGCCATAAGCACACAGGAGCTGCCAAGGGCAATTTCGTCAGGAAACCAGAACTGCCAGCACATGACTAGAAGTGAGAGGGTGGCTGGGGCAGCCAAAAGCTCCGAGCTTTACCAGGAAGACAGAACCTAAAGTGTCAGAGTTATTAATTATCTCCAGCGTTCATCCCTCCCACACTCTGCTAAGGGAAAAGAGTGTCAGGGCAAAGCAACGCGGGGTGGGAGAGAGACAAGAGAAAGGACCTGAAAAGAATAAAGGTGGCGAGGAGAAGAGGGATGCTGGAGACAGAGGAGGAAAGAGATTGGGATGGGTTAGACTTTTGTAAATGTTTCAGGGGTGCTGTTCAGATACTGTAGCATTGTGGGCCTTACAGGGACACAGAGCTAGCTAGCGTGATCCTGAATTTGCCACCGAAGGAGAGCAGCGTGAGATGTTTAGTTACAATAGGGAAGCTCAGAGTATGTTCCCAAAAAGGATTTGTTAGGGTCGTGATCCTTTCCAGTGACAGGAGCCCAGTTTCTGTCTCAAGCTCTCTGGTTCTCCCGTCTCTCGACCCCTAATGCAAATGTAGATTGTCAGCAAGTAGCGATCATATGCAAAACCCCTTTCCACTCTGTGACATAATACAAAACATTTCCTAGCCAATAAATAAATAGATAACTGCAAAGATGAGTCACACCTGCATGCAAATCTCCTCCCAAGGGCCCCCCCCCAGTTTCTCTGGTCCCCAGAATGTGTTGATAACTGCTCTCTAACAGACATTGAACTAGAACCTGTCACTGTTTTCAGTTGGGAACATTGCTGTCTACACACGTTTATCTCTCTACACAGCTGTATGACACTTGTGGCAATGGGAGGGCATGGGGAGGGGGGAGTTTATACTGTAAACAAGAGGCTGTTGGTGTGATCATACGCTGGTGTTTCACACCTTGGGGCTGTGATGCCCTTCAAATTCCCAACTCACTGCCTCTTGTGTAAAGATCAAATCGAGGCCTTTCTCCAGCTGAGCACTGCAGTTCTACCAGGAGTCCCCAGCCAAGATCAGGGCTCCGTTGTGCCAGATGCTGTACAGTGAGAGATAGCCCCTGACCCAAAGAGCTTACAAAATGAAAAGGCAGGCAGACAAAACTTGGGAGGGGAAATTGAAGCGCTGATACTTCCCCGAGGTTTATAGAGCAAGCGGGGACAGAGTCAGGATCAATGTTCCCTCTAATTTTTGACAGACTGTGTGCGCAAAAGATTTCTTCTGTGCAAATTGTTGTGCTTCTGTGCAATTTTTTGTGCGTGTGGTGTTTCGCCGTGGGTGGGGGGTTTAGGATTGGTGTGCGCGCGAACACACGCACAGTTTAGAGGGAACAGTGGTCAGGATTAGCATCCCAGTCTCCTGACTCTGAGCGCAAAGCTCCTAGGCCAGGAGATGGGTGGTAATTAACAAGTCCTTGTGACGGGTTTCACAAGAACAGGGAGGCTTAGCTGTGGCACCCAGACTTTGCTGGGAGAAAGGTTTGGTCTGTGCGTTCTCTTGCACAGCTGGTCTATACAGCAAGACCAAACCGTGTTGTGAATCCTGTCTGCGGGCTGCTGTGCCATCAGCAGCGGGGTTGGTTTTGCAGTGAAGACAAGGCCTTAAACACAGATTTTGTGCCTGGTTCCTGGCCCTGCGCAGACAAGGCCAAAAGACAGGGAAAGAAAATGACTAATTTCTTGCACTGGGCCAAGTCTCCAGCTGGTGTAATTCAAGGTTGCTGCCGGGATGCCAGACAACACTGCATTTAAAAACAACATGCTCCCTCCAGTCCGTGTCGGCCCCATAGCCCAGCCATAAACTGAGGGATGGTTGTTTTTCTTTGTAACCTAGGACAGGCTTCTCCTTAAGCAGAATATAAACAGATCCTCCCTCGCCTCTGAGTTATGTGGAGAGTTCAGAGGCTGCCAGTGTGAAAATGTTAATTGCTTTAACACTGAAGTTAATCACTCTGAGACTGCAGCCGCAAACCTCCCTGATTCATTGGTGGGGCTTCCTCTGTCCTCTGGTACCAGCCGATGCAACAATTCACTGTGCTTAAGCCCGGCTGAAACAAAGTTGGGGCCCAACCAAATCCAACATGGTTTGATCAGTATGGACGTAGTGAAATCTGCGGATATGCGCTTTATATGAGCGGACCCGGCTATCCACAGACCACATTTGCGGATGGCAGAGGCGGATACACATTTTGTATCCATGCAGGGCTCTAGAGGTAGCCACAGCCTCAGACACTGTTTCCCGGAGGCTTTTGTTCCCATATGGATTTCTGTGAACAAGAGGTGAAAAAAACACCAGGTGGCTCCATCCACATCCTTGAGCTCAGAGGCCAGAAGCAGAGTGGCCATCATGACCTGTCAGACACAGGTGTCTCCCAATCTGCACAGAAAAGTTTCGGAGAAACTACTTGAAAGTAGCAATCTGCTGCTGGGTGAATTTCCCCTTCCCCCAGCCTGCATTTTTCACATAGCTCCGGAAAGCAGGGGCAGACTCTCCATGCAGGAGTCGGGGGCTGTGTGGAAGATAGTTATTTATATGCCTTGGCCTCAACTCATCATAATAAGGGGCCCTTTGTCATGCATCTCTTAAAGAGGCAGAGTGGGTTTTTGTTTTGCTCTGTTCCATGTTAAGAGGAGGGCTAATAGGATGCATGGGACTGCTATTATCCACTCCCTCCAAGGAGTTCTTATAGACATGAGCAAAACTGTCAGGGACCCTTATTAGTCCTGCCTGCTGCAGTCCGTAGGAGAGGCCTTGGCCACGCCAGATAGGCAGACTCAGTGGTAACGCTTTCCAAGGCACAAATGCCCCTTCGTGTGGCATTTCACCCCGAGGAGATGGGTTGCAAGGTGCCACATCAGTGCTGGTTAGCAGCGTGAGATTGGCATCCCCCCATGAGCCCTGCTGCAGCTGAAGCAATGAGCATGTCATTCTTCTGAAGTTCCCCTTTCCAATGCACTCTGTGTGCGAGACAGCCCGCGTTGCAGGATCCCTAATTACTGGGGTTGGGGGTATGGAGCAGGAACTAGGAGGGGGGTGGGCGGGCATCGGAGATGCTGCTGCCAGTCGCCGGAATGAGACACGTCTGCCTTTTAATCAGATCTACAAAGCCCCTTTGTATGATGCTGCGCAGAGCCAGGCATGGCCCTGCGCATATGAAATGCCTAATTCAAAGCCCACTGGAGTCAGTGGGAGTCTTTCCATGGACTTCAATGGCCTATAGGATCAGGCCCTAAATGATTTTTACAAAACAACACACACAAGATCAGCCCAAGACAGACTGTCCCCGGGGTACACTGAGACCTATCCCCTGCTGCCCCACCTCAGGCCTGACATCACCCCTTGGCTGCCTTGTGCCGGGCTCTGTTGCCTGGGCTCGGAACATAGGCTGTGTCTGTTAGCAGAGGTTGTCTGACCCATTAAGGTGATGGAGCAGGACTTGGGAGAGCTGGATTCAGTCTGGGGCACTGTCATAGATTCCCTGTGTGATCTTGGTCAAGATACTGAAACTGGGATTTTCCAGGGAGCCTAAGGGATTTAGGCACCCACTGTCCATTGTGATTGAGTGGGATTCGGGCACCTAAGTCACGCCTCAATCTCTCTGGGCCTCGGTTTCCCAGCTGTGAAACAGGGATGATAATCCGCCTAGCGCAATGAGGCTCTGCAGGTGCCACTCCTAGGCTAAGAATGGTGGAGGCTGAAGTGTAGACAAGGCCTTAAAGGGGGCCAGTCGAGAAGGTGCTGGTTGTGAGGCCCCCTTGGTGTACTTGGTCCTGCCTCAGTGCCTGTACATGGGCTAGGTGACCCCTCGAGGGCCCCTCCAGTCCTACATTTCTGTGAGGTGCTAAGCAGCTTCAATTCCTGTGAGTTCTGCTGGGTGTTCAGGGATGGGTTAATGACTCAGGGCCCCAGCAGAGTGAAAGGGGAGTCTGTCTTCTTGATGAAGGGGCAAAATCAATGTCCCAATGACTTATGGACGTTAAAGATCCCTCAGATGCCTTAAGTCCTTTTATGGCCTGTATTCCCAGAGCACCCGAGCACCTCAGTCTTCAACATATTTAACCTTGCAACACCCCTGGGAGGTAGGGTAGTGCTATCATCCCCACTTTACAGATTGGGAACTGAGGCCCACTGCCCAGAGGATTCATGGGGCCTGGGGCAAAGCAATTTCAGGGGCTCTTCCACAAAAAAAAGTTGCAATACTATACTCTCATGGGGGCCCCTGTGGGGCCCAGAGCAAATTGCCCCACTTGCCCCCGCCCCCCGGCAGCCCTGAGGCCCAGAGACACTCACCCCAGGCCACACAGGAAGTCTGCAGCAGCCGCTCAGGGACTTGAAACAGCATCTACCGTGTCCCTGACTAGAACCCCAACCACTGCACCACCCTTCTTCTTTCTGGGCAGGAGGTGAGGTGTTAGCCTCAGAGCCCCGAGCAGTGGGTGGAGCTGCATTCTGCTCCGTAGAAGACTCTCTTGTAGCTTCAGCTGGCTACAAGGATCTTCTTCACTCTTTGTAGTAAACACTCTCTCATGCAGGGTTGCTGTATGCTGCTAAATAGCTGCCACCATTCACCCCAGAGGTGGCTGCAGCTCAGTGGAGGAGAGAGAGGATTTCTATATAAATAGTGAAGCACTTGGAGAATCCCTCCTGTATTAAGATAAAGAGCAGATCATTGTATTGATCATTATCATTCAAGACACCGGAGACCTGTCTAAGAAACAGAACAGCCCATCTGGTGAAACGCCAGGGGCTGTGAAGAGTTTTGGTTTCAAGGAGCAACCCCCTGATCTCTAGGCTGGAGGAATTTGGGGCTGGGTTTGAGTATTTCAGGGCTAAATGTGTATGCAGAGGTGGGGAATATGACATCCTTTTGCCTGGGAAGGAAGGGAGAAGGGCCACAAGCTACACACCTGTGGCTGAAGTGTAAGGAAAGCAGAGCCCTCAGGTGTTGGTCAAGGGTGGGTCTGACCAGCATAAGGACCCTGCTGTCTGTGGGGATTGATCCATTCCTGAGCCAGGGGTAGGTTCAAGAGGGCGTTGTGAACCAGGTGGAAAGTGACTCTTCTATACCCCTGGGAAAGCGTGGCACCTCCACCAGTCCCCTGCAAAGGTTGTGGGGGAAACGAAAGGAAGAATTGGAGAGCCTGGCTATTATTATTGTTTGTATGATGGTGGTGTTTAATCAGCCCCAGCCCTCAAGCAGGGCCCCACAGCACTAGGCGCTGTACAAAGAACAAAGACAGCCCCTGCCCCAAAGAGCTTCCATTCTATTTATCTACACATGGAATTTGCACCGATTTGATTGGCAGGGTGACGTTAAACTGACTCAGTATATCCTTGTGTGCGGACGCTCTTGCACTGGTTTAAACCTGGCTTACATGGGTTTAGTTTGCACGTGTAGATTACTGCAGCCTGGTCTACACAAGAAAATTAAACTGACTTTTTAACCAATTTGATTAAACGGCTGCAAGATTCTGTCTACACACGCCCCTGGGTTTAAGACTGGCGTATTTTAGTTTGGTTTAGACCTGCTCCCAATCGACTTCAGCTAAATCCATATGGGCCAGGTTTAGTTGGGAGTGAAGCCCATCCAGGGAGCCCTTTGCCCTGCAATCCACTCTGTGTCGCAGCTTCTGTGGAGCTAGTGCAGCCTGGCAGGGAGCTGAGTCCTAATGCTTATGGCCTCTCCAGTAAACAACTGCAAACAACAATGGGGAGACAAGCAAACGCCCTGGACGGTGCATCTTTCCCACTAAGCTGCGAACCTCACTTGACAAAACGAGGGCACTTAGGGCCCATTAGTCTGCTTCCTCCCCTCCGCCCTGTCTGGCACCCTTTCCCAGGCAGCCCAGCCTTTCTTGCTTACATGTGAATGTTTATCGCCCTCTTATGCCAAGTGTGAAACATTAATTGCTGTTGACACTTGCCATTCCAGTTTATTTACAGCTGGAGGGTGGTGGGGGCCGAAGGACTGCTAATGCCCAGTGCGAAGGCCGACCCACAAACGGGACCAGCCTTTTCTCCTCTGGTCTCTTTAAAGTCCTTGGGATTATATAGATGTTCACCCATCATCGCCATGACTGGGTACCTGAACAAATAAATAAACGCTGGCTCTCAGCAGAACTTGGGGCTGTTATGTCAGGCTGCTACCTTCGCTGAAGCCCTGCAGAAACCCCGTTTGCTGTGCCGGGCACCCTGCCTTTGTTCGCAGGTTGCTGGGCTTGCAGCGGCAAAGGCAGTCCCAGCACTGGAGCATCCTTTGGGCGAAGTGACCCAGATCTGGGACTGAGCAGCACTGGTAATGAGTCGTTTCACGAGCAGGCCCTCAAAAAGGCACCGTCAGCCCAGAACAGTGGGTCTGTATCTGATTCCACAATTCCATGGACCTGCCTGCCTTGCCCCTCTGATCCGACTGGCATTCCTGCATACCTCCAGTCCCCTAGCCTTTATCTCTTAGTGCACTGTGACCTCACCTTCACGAGGACACATGGTTCTTACCACACCTTAGCTAACTAACACTAACCCAGTTCCTCCCTTGCTGTTTACCCTGTCCCTCTAACACAGAGGTGGGCAAACTATGGCCCATGGGCCACATCTGGCCTGCGGGACGGTCCTGCCCAGCCCCTGATCTCCTGGCCTGGGAGGCTAGCCCCAGGCCCCTCCCCCGCAGCCTTGGGGCTGGGGGGGTTGGATAAGGGGCAGAGGGTCCCGGGGGGCAGTGAGAGGACAGGGAGCAGTTGGATGGGATGGAGGCTCTGCAGGGGTGGGGGGTATCAGGGATAGGGAACAGGGGGCGGTTGGATAGGGCAGAGGTTCTGGGGCTGGGAGGGGATGGGGAACAGGGTGGTTAGATAGCAGGTGGGGTCCCGGGGGGCAGTAAGGGGCTGGGGTCCTGGGAGAGGGCCATCAGGGAACAAGGAATGGAGGGAGTGGGAAGGACTCAGATAGGGGTGGAGGCCAGGTTGTTTGGGGGGGCACAGCCTTCCCTACCTGGCCCTCCATATAGTTTTGTAACCCCAATGTGGTCCTCAGGCCAAAAGGTTTGCCCACCCCTGCTCTAACAGCTGTGAAAGCTACAGTGGGCCTGTCTGCACTAGGTTTTTACCCTGGTTTAGCTAACACTCCTTTTCTCCAGGCGTGGATGCAGGTCGTGTGCACGCACGGAGGCAGCTGTGGTGACACTTTGCTTTGCGCAGTAGAGCCTTCCGAATCCTATCGCTCCAATCCCCTTTTGCCGAGGTCCCTACCTGTGTTTTGCACGCAGCCTTGTTTTGGACACATTTTCTGATTGCAATGAAATTCTCTTTAGTTGGTGTGGAGGGACGGATCAAATGGCTCACGGGGGTTGATGATGCGTTATGGAGTCTTCCCCCCCTTAGCACAGCTATTTGAATGCTCCCCAGGTTGGAACAATCTCGGAGAGGATAGTGGCCAGTGGAAAATGAGTTGGTGGGCGGCTGCCTGCAGGGCCGGCTCTAGCAATTTCGCCGCCCCAAGCACGGCGGCACGCCGCGGGGGGCGCTCTGCCACTCGCGGGTCCCTCAGCTCCGGTGGACCTCCCGCAGGCGTTTCTGCGGACGGTCAGCTGCTCCCGCGGCTCCGGTGGACCTGCCGCAGGCGTTTCTGTGGAGGGTCCGATGGTCCCGCGGCTCCGGTGGACCTGCCGCAGGCGTTTCTGTGGAGGGTCCGATGGTCCCGCGGCTCCGGTGGAGCTGCTGCAGGCGTGTCTGCAGGAGGTCCACTGGAGCCGCGGGACCAGCAGACCGTCCACCGCCACGCCTGCGGCAGCTCCACCAGAGCCGCCTGCCGCCCTCCCAGCAACGCGCCCCCTGCGGCGTGCTACCCCAAGCACGTGCTTGGCGCGCTGTGGCCTGGAGCCGGCCCTGGCTGCCTGTCACTAGAAGTGTATACAGCAGCACAGAAGGTTCAGCGGGTGAAATTGTCTCTGGCATTATGTTTGTGCGAATCCTGGCAAGATGGCGCCCCAGTATCGGTGGGAGCCTGGGATGGGGTGGATTAGCCCCAAACGCTCCTTGCTGGAGGTCTCAGATTCTGCCACACCCATCCCAGGGAAGGAGCAATGGAGAGGTCCTCCAAGCAGGCTAGAGTAGCTGCAGGGGAAGCAGCCAATCAGGGCCCAGGAGGGGCCCCTATAAAAGGAGCTGCAGCACAGCCTAGCCCTAGTCAGTTGCTGCTTGGAGCATGAGAAGAGAGGACTGCAGGCCTGGCTGCCTGGAAGAGTGGCAGGGCCATGGACGATTTGCTAGCAGGCACTGGGGGAGCATTGAGGGAGCTCCTGGCTGGTTGCTGGGACTGAGCCAGGGGAGCACTGCAGGAAGTTAGTGTATCCAGGGAGGAAGCCCTGGGGATACAGCCCCATAGTAGAGCTAAGACCAAAGCCCAGGAAGGGCTAGAGAGAGACACCACCAGAGGGGTACTGAGAGAGGCCCCAGTGGACCGTATATCCTAGAAGGGGTTTGTGCTGGTTGACAGGGTGACTTGGCTGGAGTGCTGTGTCACTGGCAAACCCACCTGAAAACCACTGAAAGGGGTCACCAGAATAAAGAATACAGACACGCCCAACCAGAAGGGGGCACTTGCGAGAGGTGGGTGCCAACCCCGTTACAAAGCCTCAATGCACTATTGCAATACAAGCAATAAACAATAACCACCTGCTTTATTTTTGGGCCTGTGTATTCCAAGGGACTTGAGGGCATCCCGGTCAAGGAAACCTGCCTATCAATTGGCGGCTCCTTCATGGGGCCGTGAGCACGGGCGTGTATTTGGCGCGGTTTACCCCTGTCCCAGACACATGCCTCTTCTGTGGCGTGTGGGAGACCCTGGCGCACGTTTACTTAGAGTGCACCAGGTTGCAGCCCCTTACCGGCTCCTCACCAATATCCTGTTACGTTTCTGGCTGCACTTTTCCCCTAATCTCCTTCTCTATGCACTCCCTATCCGTGGCCCCACAAAGTCACGGGACCTCCTGGTCAACCTCCTCCTTGCCCTGGCTAAAATGGCCATCTATGCAACCAGGGAGAGGAGGTTGGCTAAGGGGACTCCTGTGACTGTGGGGCTTGTTTCCGATCATTAGTCCATTCATGCATCCGGGCAGAGTTCCTCTGGGCGGCGTCCACTGGCTCCCTTGATGCCTTCGAGGAGCAGTGGGCTCTGTCTGGGGTTCTCTGCTCAGTGTCCCCGTCAGGCTCCCTTCTTATGACCCTCTGACCGCACTCCTGTCCCTGTTCTTTTATTAGTTGTCCCCCGGAATCAGTTGGGTTCTGAGGTCCTGTAGATCCTCCCCTTAGGCTGGGGCGGGGATCTATTAGCAGTGGGTGGGCTTCCGCCCTCCCAGTTCCCAGAAACCCAATAGGTACTTACACTGCACCCTGGAGATCCTGTGTATTGTTAATTAACAGGAAGGTTAAGAGAAACACAGAGGAGAATAACAGCTAGAGAGATGGGTAACACATGAGCTATTTGGAAAGACAATGTGGGTGCAATCCAGTGTCCAAGGAGATGGGTCTGGGGTGTGGGGGCATCTCCCTCCTCCTGGCCACCTACGCCATTCCTCCTCCTATGGAGAGCTGGAGGGGATGTGGAGACCCAAGAGAGCAGGTCTGAAAGTTGTTCCCTGTACACCTGGGTGAAGGAAGCACAGCAGCATCTGAGTCCAATATGCTGCTTCTCATATGTGACTGAATCGGCTAGGCCAGGCCAGATGTGGGGGGTCAGGGCAGCAGATCCAAGCTCTTCTAGGCTGGCCAAGCACAGAAACAGCCAGCCTCACTTCTCTCTTCCTCCAGCCCCAATGGGAGTTGGCCAGCTAGAGTCCTTCTGAACACTTCCCTGACGGAGACAGCAGGGGATGGCTGGATGGGGTTTGCAGGTGTCACCCACAAAATGAAAGCAGGCCAACCCACCGGCATGGTGGGACAGAGAGGGGGACAGTAGCCAGCTGCTGCTGTGTGCTGGATTCATGCTCTCCCTTTGTGACTCTGCCTTGGCTCACCGTTCCCGAGAGGTGTAGCCAGGCCTCCGCACCTTTTAGGGACAGGTGTGTGCTAAGGCTGGGCCTTGATGAGCAGATAGGGCCTGTTTTTAGTGATGCCAGCTTGACATGAATGAAAAGCCCCACTACGGTGAAGGCTAATGTATCTGAAGCCATGTTAGCTGCCCCCCATAAAACCACCACATGAATCCTGGGCCCAGATCACTTAACCCCCGGGCATGGCTCCTACAAGACAAGCCCTAGAGCAGCGCAGCTGTAGTATGGACACTCGCTATAGTGACAGAAGGGGTTTTCCTTTGCTGCTTGGATCCACCCCCTCAAGAGGCAGTAGCTAAGAGGAATTCCTTGCAAGGTGTCTACAACAGGGACTTGTTTGGCTTAACTATGTCTCACAGAGTGGGAATTTTTCACACCTTGGGGCAATGGAGCTAGATCAAACCTAAGTTTTAGGTGTAGAGCAGCCCTCAGCCCCTGTCTGGGGTGCCTCTGATCCCTGACAGGCTTCCTGAAGCCAACCCAAAGGCAGCAGTAGATGGACAGTGAACAGCAGGACCCAGACAGCTTGTTCAGCATCTCTCAGCCGACTACAGGAAAACGAGTGGGGTGAAATCTCTCACTGGCCTAACGAGGCGTGAGCGCCCCATGGCATCTTTGCACCAGAGGAGAAAGGCAAAGTTTTTGTGAGCCAGCATCATTCCCTCCAGGAGGGATTGGGGGAAACAAAGGAAGAGAGAATGAAAATAGCCTGACAAAACACCCACCTTGTGCGTGATTGCCTGCTTTGCAGATGCACTTTAGGTGCCGCCTTCCAGAGAACGTTGCGTTGCGTAGCATTCCTGCAATGGGACTGCGGGGGCAGCAAAGGGCAGAGACTTCAGAGTATGTCTACACCACAGCTGGGCCTTGCTTCCCAGCTCAGGTAGACAGACACAAGCTAGCTCTGCTCCAGCAAGCATGCTAAAAATAGCAGTAGACCATGGTGGCATAGGCGACAGCTCGGGCAAGCCACCTGAGCACAGACCCAGAGGGACAGCTGGGTTTGTACTCGGGTCGCTAGCCCATGCTGCTGTGGCCGCATTGCTGTTTCTAGCGCGCTAGCTTTGGCAGAGCCAGCAAGTGTCTGACTACTCACGCTGGGAAGCACAGTCCCAAGCTGCAGTGCAGACATACCCTAAAGCACGTGCAGGAGCCAGGAGACCTGGCATCTAAATCCAACTCTGTCACTTCCAGACTCAGTGCCTCAGTCTCTCCCTCTCTAAAATGGGAGTGATGCTGCCGACCAGCCTTCTGGAGCTGCTGCTTTGAGACTTCATTCACTGAGCCCCGTCTGAACCAGAGAGCTGGCAGCGGACTGATACAGCTGTGTAGCTGTAAGATCTCTCATGCAGTCGCTGTACGCTGACGGGAGAGAACTCTCCTGTCGACATAATTAAACCACCCCCAAAGAGCGCCGGTAGCTCTGTTAGAGGGAGAGCGTCTCCTACCGACATAGCGTCCACACTGGCGCATCTGTCCCTCTAACTTGTCGCTCATGGGGGTGTTCTTTTCACATCCCTGGGTGACTTAGGTTATACCGACAAAAAGGCTAGCCTAGACATGGCCCTTCAGATGAAAGGTGTCCTGAAGATGCTACGTGTTATGAGCAAATACCTACATAAATGAAGCGTGTGTGTGTGTTTTCATGGAGAGGGCCGTGGGGGACCCCTGGGAAGCAGGGCAACCTGGTAAAGTGATGACGCATGCACAGGGTGTTGGTGGAGGAATGCCAAGAGATCTGGAAAACAGATTGTCTGGAAATCCACCCTCTTGCTGACGTGGCACAGCACACTAGGTCTCCTTGCTTCTCTGGCTCCTATTGCCATTGGGTCCAAGCCTGCAGAGAGAGCCTGAATCCGGCCCAACTGCACAAGTCCAACAAGCCTGATAACAGGAGGGGATGAAACAATTTTAACAGCCGGTCGTCAATGAGACAAGCCTCCTTTCTCCGCAGCGGTGAGAACGCAGCCGAGGCCCCTTCAGCCAGTCTGTGCTTTGAATGCCGAGATGCTACTACGCGAAGCCTCGAAACCATGATGAAACGACTTCCTTCCCACCATTGTTTGCATGAGCTAGGCTGGGGATGTCTATTGCCCTACAGCTTCTCTGCGTAAACCTTCTCTTTGTGGGGTTAGCTTTCTGTTTTATGATTAGCTCATGGCCCATTCTGTGCACACCAGGTCTGGGAGGAAGCAGGAGTTAGGAGAGGATGTAACTTGGCAGATGCTCCTCATCATCCCGAGGGCTTGTGTTTCCGGAAGAAGAGAGGGTGTGACTGTAAAGAGGAATAGCTAATCTGGAATAACTCCAGGCGTGGACACTTATTCTGGAAAAAGAATGCCTTGTTCTGGTTCAGCTTTCTGGATAGCTACTTCCAAAGTGGTTCACAAGCCCTGGAGAGCTCTCTTTACTCCGAGGCAACCACTAACAACAATAATCACTAACAGCAAATAACTTCCAGAGGAGTGGGCAGGGAAAAAATCACGGACCTGACAAAACACATGCTAAATGTCACCTCAGTCATTTTGCTCATGTTTCTCCTAGAAACATAGGAAGTGCCACAGCGGATCAGACCCATGGTCCATCTAGTCTGGGAGCCTGTCTGTGGATCAAGAAGAAACCCTACAGTAAACAGATATAGGATAAATTTCCCCCAGGGAAAGGCTCTTAACTTCTGTTAGACTGGTTCTCTTCAATCTGCTTTGTCTGTTTAGATTGTAAACACTGGGGAGCAGGGAATCTGTCTCATTCAGAAGATTTAGCACACTTTGGGGCACCACTTGGTGAACAGAAACAACTTGCTTCTGGAGCACCTTCCTCCTAAAGGACCTGAGCTGCCCAACTGCAGCATACTCAGAACATATACACAGGCACTGCTCAACCTACTACTGAAAGACAGACACCTCTGGGTTGGAATGTGGTAGCTGTTAACACAGCTATATCTGTTTGAATCCACAGGTGGAAGCTGATGGAAATTTAGGGCTTGTTTTGCACTGGGAATTTGCCTCCTTTTTAGCCATCCGCAGTGAATGCCAGTCACTTAGACAGCAGCATCTCAAGGTAGACAAGTCAAGCTATGATTTGCATCGCCGAGAAATGAGGCTCTTGTGGTCAAGTCACTGGACTTGGAAGAGCTGGGTTGAATTCCTAGCTCTACCACACTTGTGCTCACTGTGTGACCTTGGGTGAGTCTCTGACTCTGAGTTTCCCATCAATACAATGATCATATCCTTCCTTCACTTGTCTTGTCTGTCTGGACTATAAATTCTTCAGGGCAGGGACTGTTTCTCGCTTGCTGTGTATGTGCACCACTGAGCACAAGGGGGCCTGGTGTGAGGTAGAACCTCTGGGAGCCACACAATACAAATAATAACAGGGACTAAGCCCAACGCAACAAGGCGGGTGGCTGGGCGAGCGGGTATTGTAACCCCTCTTCCCAAATGCAGCAGTCTTCTGGTCCTGCTGCCCTGAAGTTCTGAAGACAAGAAGCTTTCTCCCTTCGGCCCAGACGGCCATCATTACTTTTTTGGTTGCTCTTTGTTATTTAATGAGGATGTTAAAACACAATGTTCAGCCGGTCTGTGCAGTTGACAAGTCTTTAGGGACTAATGGAGCTGAGAAATGCCTTCTCCTACAGGGAGATCTTTGATGTATTTGCTTTGGCAACTCTTGCAATCCTTGCCATGCCAGTGACCTTAGTGAAAGGGGATGAATCTGGTCTGCTGGGCAAGGGGTGGAAGGCAAAAACAGGAGTGAATTGATGGAGATCCTGGGGAATCCTTGTTTTATCCAGATAACTCTTTGGCACCTGTACTGTATTTTCCGGGCATTGGGACTTGGAGAAAATGGACAGAAAAATTCCTTCTCCAGTCGTAAACGATGCTCTGAAAGGCCCTTAATGGAAACAGAGTAGCAGCAAAGGAGGAGCTGCTGTTTTGCCATAAGTTTCCATACAAATGTGCCAGATGTTTCTGATTTATAGCAGATATTTGCTAGGTCATGCAGACTCTCTGATTGCCAGAGGGGGAGGAGTCTTCGCTTTCATTTGTCAGTTTCATGTGTGGGCACTGACATATAATTATAATAATACCTAGCTCTTGCATAGCGCTTATCAGTAGATCTCAGAGTGTTTTACATAGGTCAGTATTATTATCCCCATTTTACATGTGGGGAAACTGAGGCACAGAACAGTGAAGTGACTTGCCCAAAGTCACTCAGCAGGGTCCCTGGGTATGTGTTCTGGCTGCTAGCCTGTGCTGAAGCCCATGCCACCACCCCTCTGCTGCTATTGTTGACTGTGCTATCTAGATTAAAGCTAGCCTGGCTATGCCCACCCACGTTACAATCGCACCTTTGCTTGCAGCGTAGACATACCAACTCCCCGCCCCTGCCCTCCCGGCTGGCCCAAGTTGGGCAAGCACAAGTTGCACCTGCAAATAAAAATAAAGGCACCTGCATAAACCTAGCCCTTAATGTAAGACAACATACTTCATGGAAAAGCAGCAGGAAGCTGCACCTTACCTTACAATGGTGCAAGGTGGTGACTCCAATCACCCGCTTTAAGGACCCAGTCAGGTCTCCCTTGTGAAATCCAAACACCCATTTGCTTGAGGAATGCAGGATAAGTAATGCAAAAATCAGGCCCTACAGGCTAACCCCACAAAGAGATCATCCCGTCTGACCCTCCAGCGTAACACAGGCCCCATAGCTTTCACCCAGTAATTCCTGCATCTACCTGAATGACTTGGGGGTCAGCCGGAGGAGATTTTTTAGAAAGACAACCAGTTTTGCCATGAGAACTACTCCAGTCTTGCAAGGACCCTAACTCACTTCTGGTGGTGGAAGTAGCTGATCATTAACCCTTTCATAGCTGCTGTGTACACTGCAAATTATCTCCGGTGGTACTGCAAGGAACTCAAGTGGTTAGTATCTCGCTCCCCACCTAACTCCCAAGCATCAATGACTGAGCTGTGCTTTGTGGAGGGTACCAATCTGGCTTCTCTCACATTATTTTCATGGTTTGCTAGTGGTGGGCTCTAGCCCTTCCCGATTATCTTACACAGTCAGAAGCGGGATAACCCCTCCCTGCTGTTGATCATGGCCTTCATTGGTGCCTGCGCTGTTTTTTCAGTTGTAAGATTTGGGGTTTTATTTTGTTTTCAGACTAGATTGGGATGGAGTTGGGTTATTCTCTATGCAAAGCCAGAGTCGCAGGAGCACAGCGCCAGGAACCAAAGGCAGCAACGCGACACTCACCTGTAAACGGAGCAGAAGGGAATGTAGACCAAATGCTGGAACACGGGGGCAACACACACTTTTCTTTTTCTGCACATGCGTGCAAACTTCTTCCACTAGATAGGAAAACAGCCTGAAAACTTGCCCCAGAGGTGGCACATCATTGCAGGTGGATCGAAGTGGGCTAGCCGAAAAGGGCTGAGTGGTGGAGTCTGCCCCCATTTCATAGCAATGTGCTGTTAACTCAGAAGCCTACCGAAGAACATTTAAAGTGCCCCTGTTGTTAACCTTTTCATTGCTGAATATTCTTAGCAAAACATCGATTTGATCTTGAAGATAAGCAGCTAGGATTCGGATTCAATTCCTAGCACCATCATAGACTCCCTGGGCAAGTCATGCAATCTTTCTGAGCCTAAATTCCCCATCTATTTAAAAAAAGGGATAATAATTAGTTTGTCTGCGTAAGACTGCCAGCTCTGGCGGACAGAGACTATCTCTTAGGGTGTGTCTACGTACACAAGTTACGCTGATTTAACTAAAGGTGTAATGTAAACTAACAGGCGTAAGCTAAACCGATGTAACCTACATTTAAGCCAATATGAGTTCCCACACCCAAATCCGCACCAGTTTAACTAAATGAGTGCAATATTGCACCTGTGCTTAAACCAGTGCACTTTCGTGCGTAAACAAGGCTTTGGTATGCCTGCCTCTGGGCAGTACCTGGCAGAGTGGGGTCTTGATCACAGCCAGGGACCCTGCGTGTGACCATCCTACAAGCAATAAATAAGGACAACGGCAACTGTGGCATGTTAGGGATTGAGTGCTGGGGTTCAAGAAGAGCATCCTGGCACTACTTTGTATTTAGTTCCGTATTTGTTTTGCAGCCATTAACTCCTGACGCTCGCAATAGCCATGTGCTGCCTGGTACTCGCCCCCCGCCCCCCAGTCTGTTTGGAGTAAGGAGGGAAAGAATTCACTCCATGCCCAACAGCCCCTTAGAAGAGCCCCGCAGAGATGTCGCAGCGTGAAGATAATTGCCAAGCGCTACATTAAATGATCTCAGGGACTCTCTAAGGCCTCACGATCTGACAGGCTCCTCAGAGGTTTGCTGTGTGAACCAGTGACTCGTCCTCCCCTCCAGGCTGCTGGAAGCCATGAGGCAGCCATAGTAATTGTGGGGATTAAGCAGCACTTCTCAGCCTACTTCCCAGATCCTTGCAGAAGTGGCAGCCGGACCACGCTGCTGCTGAGCTGCCTCTGCTTGCCTGCCATTGAGGAATGATGACCTGTCTTGCAGCACACCAATTACAATAAATTAGCAACCCCTGGTGCTGTGAACTGGGCGGAGCACCTGGCAGCTGGGTGGAAGTCTTGGAGACAATGCTGCCTCTATTTGTCTGCCCTTGTGCTTTGTGTGGGAGCCAAGGGCAGGTCCTGATGAGCCATATGTGGCCTTTCAAAGCAGCTTCTCCAGGTCAGATCAATGGCTGGAATCGCAAGATACAGTGAAATACGTTCAGCACTAGGCTTGATCCAATGTCCACTGACTTTCCTGGCCCACTTTGGTTCAGGCCAGTGCAAATCTTACACTATATATAACAGATTGTTGACTCATACCATGAAGAGGGGTGCTCCATGCAGGGTCTGGGCGTAGGGTAATTACTGTCATATTAATAGCTTGTTGAAAGTTGGAACTGCAGACGAGCCTGAACCAAACGCCTAGATCTGAACATCCCAAACTTTGGGGAACATTCAGATATGGCCCCACACATTGTGGGCCTGGATCCGTCTCCCCATTTTGGTTTGTAAAACCACATCTCTAGTCAGGACCTTGAAGAGAGAGGAGGCCAAGAAATGAAACAGCAGGAGCTGGATTGACTTTCAAGTGAATTTGGGTCATTTATGGTTTCAGGTGGAACTGCCCTAGGTTTTGCATGATTTTTTACCCCAAACCAGGCACAACTTGGAGGCTTCAGCTGAGGTTGGCTTTGAATGTTGGGTTCCTTTAGGAATCAAGTGGGGGTCAAATCTACATGGCACTGACCAAAGGTTCCACTGAGCCTCATGGCTCTACCTAGAATTTCTCTGTGGTTCCTAGGTGCTGCTGAGTCCTCAGGCTGGGGCAGACAGAAGTTCTTACTGCTGACTTCCGGCCTTGAGCAAGTCTATGTCATCAGAAAGCGATGGCATTGACTGAGTGTGCTGATAGGTACTTGATGAAAAATATCATCAGCCACGTGGGATTTGCTTTGGTCTTGGAGGGATCCTGCATCTTTCACCTACAACCCGGGGAAACTTTTGAACCCCTGTTCCCTCCTGTGTTGGCATTTTGTCACTGTCACCATTAGCACCAACTTCTTTTGCAAGAGAAAAGTCACACACTGAGTGGAGGCACTGTTTTGAGGTCTGTGGTGCCTGATTTTCTATTGGGCCCCTAATGGCCATGTGCAAAAACCATGTGGGCAATTGCATGCTCAGCCACCATAAAAATTCACTCCCACAAAAGCCTAATTTGCTCATGCAGCTGTAGCAACTGGGTGTGCAGGTTAAGTGTGCAATCATGCGTGGCCTTTGGCTTTGGCCCTGTCGAACATCAGGCTTGGTATGGCTTTTGTCCATGCTTGCAGCTGACCACAGGCCCACCTTTGTGTACCAGCCACACAGTGATCACCATGCCAACCCACCCCATGTCTGCTTCAGGCTTCAAAGAGTTAAGCAGGTAGATTTTTCTTTCAGTGTTTCCACAGAGCTGAGCACAGGTTAGGCAATATCTCCTCAGATGGGGCTGCTGATAAGAGACATACCATAAAATTTGCTAAAGGCCTCCGCATACTTGACTTCTGAAACCATCCTCCTTCTTCCCGCCCACCCCCATATAATTCATTAACCTGAGCGACTGGGCCAAGCCCCAGGATAGATATAAGGTATGGCGGTAAGTCAAGGGGGTGGAGAGTTCCCACACTGTGGGCTTGTCTGTCTCACAAGGTGAGGGCTGGCCCTGGTAGCAGTCACAATTCAGACTTGAAATTCCATTGCACCCAATAGCAGGTGCCGAAGAGCCCTGCTGTTAAGCACACAGGTGTATCCCAGCAAGAAGGTAACTGTCCGCCCAAGGCATTGTTGGAAAGGAAATCGACTCCCCATGGGTTACCCCAGCCAGTCTGCCTCGGAGAAAGAAAGAGAGAAACTTGATTTCAATCAGTACGTGCTAAAAAGGCACTTTTTACAACCTCCAAGAGCAAGACATTGATTGGTTCCCACCGAAAAGCACCAAGCCCTAGGCCCCTAATGAGCTGTGTTTACAATTTCGGAATGAGCCAGTTGAGGCAGATAGATCGTGTGCGACACCCCCGTGCAGGAGTATCTGTTCCCGAGGAATGTTTGCCTCTTACAGTAATAAATGATTATCCTGAATAATAACTACAGCAATCATATCTCATTGCTTTTCTTGTATTTGGAACTATTCTCCCTCCCCCACCACCCCGATCTCAATACTCTCTACAAACATTCAACCCTTTAGCCTCAGAACCTCTCTGCCAGGGAGTTATTTATTTTTATTACTGTAGCTCCTAGGAACCCCAGTTATGGATCAGAACCCCATTGTGCTAGGAGCTGTACAAACACAGAACAAAAAAAGACTCCTCAACCCCATTTTACAGATGGGGAAACTGAGGCACAGAGTGATTTAAATGACTTGCCCAACATCACCCAACAATTCAAGGCTGGGACAACATTCACCTAAAAGTGCCAGTTCTACCCAGCCCCCCCAGCTCTCATATAACTTCAGTATTAACCACACACAGATGTAGAAGTGGTGTTTAATATAAGAGAGGTGGGGATTAATTCTCCATGCCCCTACGCCTTGTGTCATCATGTGCCCCTGTGCACAGTGGATGGAAAACATTAACGAATCAAGATGGGTGCAAAGCAATGGAGAATCCACCCCCTCGTGCGGCTGCATCTGTGATCTGGCAAACAAGAAACACAAGTACCTTTCATAACTCTGCCACAGACTTGCTGAGCAATGTAAGTATTACGATCATTGTTATTTTATTAATAATAATAAAGGTTCCCAGGGGCTGATTTTGTGTTTAAGGCTGGCCTTGCAAGCAGGATTTGGGAGGCAGACTTGGCTAACAGGTCACAACCACCACTGGCCAAGTGAGGCAAGAATCTGCTCAAACTTTCCAGCCTCACGGAGAGAAGTTATGATGGACAGGTCTTTGCCTGCCATTGATTGTCCAGAGCATCTGATGCAGTTGTGATCTGATGTGACTGAGGTCTCTTTTAGCCTGACGCCCACAGCTTACTAATTACTCGGTGTCTACCTCATTCCTGAGAGCCACAGGCCAATACTGCGTACACCTGAATATCAACAATGCGCCACGGTTTTGGCAGGCAGTTTCCACTTACCGCGATAGCAGCACGTGAGGAGTCCTGCCCTGTCACAGAACTTCAAACACGTCAGGCCCTTAGAGTACCTGGGATGTTTACAGTAAATATCCCTATCAGCTTTACTCTGAAACAGGGCACTTAAGCTTAACCACGGAAAAAATTGTCATAACAGGGGCTTGTAACCAATGTAAACACACACACACACACACACACACACACGTACGTGCAAGGAGCAGACGGTCTCAGTTCTGTCTTATGCATATGCTTAAAGTTAAGCACATGCTTAAATGGTTTCTTAACCTACAAGCATGTAAGAAAGCACATAAATGCCATGCTAAAAAGGGATGCTTTTGTGAATCAGGACCAAACTGCAGAGCTAGCTGAGAGGAAAGTCCAGAGTTTATGTCCTCAGATGTTTTCCCCTGCTCTAGTTGCTAGCTGCTAAAGCAGCTGTTTTGCAACTTCCGGAGGATGTCAAACCCTTTTCTATTTCAAACTCTCAGTCCCCTCCTCACCCTCACATCCCCTCCAATCAAATGCATTTACAGAAAGGTTAATTTTTCTCAGGATTGCTGATTAAAGAGGGTGCGGGGGCATTGAGACGTTTTGCAATTTCTTCTCTCCTAGAAAGTCATCACAGATGCCACTTTGACTCATCTTCCTCCCTGGAACCCAGTGTCTCAAAGGCTACAGGTTTCCCAGATGTTGCGGCCAAAGATTTTTCCAAAGTGACCAGCGATTTAGATGTCTAGATCATTGTGGTGCCCGGCCCGAGACATCTTGAAGGGCCCTAGTTTTCAGAAAGCGCTGAGCACCTACCACTGGAAATATCAAGCCCCATCACGATACTGACCCCTTCTGTGAAGGGCTTTGAGATCTGCTGATGAAAAACGCTACACAAGGGCTGGGTGTTATCACAGTTCTATTTAAGGTGTCTCAAATGAGGCACCCAAAAGCCAAGGCACCTGAAATCCCTGGCCACTTCTGACAGTCTTGGCCGCCATGTATCTTCTTTTGCCCAAACACTACAAAGAAGGGAACAATATGCAGCAAAGAGTGCTGCAAGAACATCAAAAGCCAGATCCTCAACTGGTGCATATTGATGCCTCTCCGCTGATTTCAATGGAATTACACCAACTGAAGCTTCTGGACCCAAACCTGGACTTATCATCACTTCAGTTGAATTGGATTGTACAATAACGAAAGTTAGAGGTAAGTAGGGAGCTGCGAGACAGTGCAGACCGTCTCTCAGCCGGTGCAGGATGGTTCTGTCTATTTGAAGGGTCAGATCCTTGGTTGATACCAGTCAAGAGCCATGGCGGTTTACTCAATCTGAGGATCTTGTGTTTTGTCTGGTCTAGTTTTAAAGCGATGGAGCTTCCACCCTGCCCTGGGGGAGACTTGCCCACAGAGCAATAGATCTCACTGCCAGGAAGCTCTCCTGATATTCAATTTAAATGTTCCCTCTCAACACCAAACTCTAAGGAATGAGTGGGAGAAGTGTCAGGCGGAGTCTGTCCCCAGCCTTGCGCCAGGCCAGCCCACCATGTCATCCCCTGCCGCTGCTCCTGAAGAGGGGAGACAGGGAGCGTAAGGCGTTGGGGTGAGCCTGGGGCATTTAACAAAGAGTTAATCTCAGAGGAGTAATCCAGGCAAGAAAAAGATAACGGTGGGTTTGGTTGGCGTTCCCCCCATTTCCTCTCCAGCATGACCTACTCCGCCTAGTATTGTTATATTGGCCATAAAGCCAGGAAGGAGCACTCGCAAAGTCAACACTGCTTATCAGACCTCAACTTCGGCAAATATTCGGACAATCGCTCCCCTTGTCCTTTCGTCCTGGGAGTGAGTTAGAAGCCAACAGGCTCGATAAATGTACCTGGCCAAAGCCTCCCAACGAGGGAGACCTACCCTAAGTCTCTGCTCTCCCTAAGTCCCACCCACTCTCTAGGGCTGCTGCAGATGCCAACTTAGATGCCCGTTGATGGTCCCATCTCAACCTGGCATTAGAGAGGTGCAGCAGCGGTTGAATCCTCCCTGCTTGGAGACCTGCACTGTGGCCCTCGAAGGGAGGCGGGGAGTTGCAAACAAATGGCAGAGGGGATACATGATATAAAAGTGAGAAGCTGGCTGAAGTCTCACAGGCTGCTGCAGTTCGCTTATGGCTCTGGATTCTAAAAAATAAAGTAGTGTTACATAGCAACCTTCCAGCAAGAGTATGTTATGGTTTTTATCTAACTTCTCTGTGTGTGTGCTGGGAACACAACATTCCCTAGTATTGGAGACTCATAGCAGTTCAGATTAGAGACAGGACTAGCCCTAGTTCACAAGAACCAAAATCACAGTGAAACAAAGCTGGCTGCTCCCTTAGGCAGAGAAGCACAAATCACCACACCTTGCTAGCCTGACTGCAGATTGACTGCTGAAGACCCAGATTGCACACTTCCCTACAGAGCCCCCTAGCCTGCAAGCAGGACCAGGAAGACTCCTAAGAATTTAAAGAGATGGCTTACAATTTTAACTCAGTTTTCAATACACCACAAGATTAAACTTCCCTGGCCAGAGGGAAAGTGTAGCCCTTGCTAAGGCAGCTTGGCCCCGTCATCTTCTGATGGCCAGACCACGGACAGAGGTTCTGAGTCTGCTATTGACTCTGAGCTAATGGTGCTGATCTTTTAGGGTAAACGGTAGAAGCTGATGCTTTTGCATCCAGAGGTCCTGGGCTCCATCCCTGCAGATGATCTTTCCTCCCTTGGGGATCATTACACACATATCCTGGCCACGGCCTTGCTCCTGAATGGGGACATTTGTGCTCAGCCCTCAAGCCTATTAGTTATTGTTTATACTAGGAAGGGGAGCAGAGGATGAAGACATTTGCAGCGTGAGATAGAGCGAGTCCAGGGAGGACGTGACGAACAAGGAAGGTGTTATGGAACAGATGCTGGAAAGGACAGGGGAGCCAGTGGAGCCATTTGAAGGACGGAAGGGGGTGACGTGTTTGCAGTTCCTCACCGGGAACTGGATTGGTTTGATGCCAGGTCTGCAGCACAGCAAGGCAGTCACATTCCTGAGGGGAGACCTTTGCCAGGCAGTGATTTATTTTGTTAAGAGGGCACACTGCACAGAGCAACCTTTACACCACCACGGGAGAAAAGAGATAGCATTATGGGTGAGCAGACGCTGCACGTGCTGCGCTCACCCAGCCTCCGGGAGGATCAAGACGGACAGCTGGGTGCTCTCCTCACTGCAATGACACTTCCCCGAAGAGTCAGAGTTCCATCTTGGCTGCCTGTTCTTGGTCCGAGGACACTCCTAGCAGCGGGACAACGTGCTCTGCTCCTGGCCAGCAGGCATCTGATTTACAGCTTCACCTGACTGGTGTCAGCAAGAGGGTTGCATGTTCCAGATGAGCCAGCTGTTCGGATTCCAGGGCTCCAGGGAGCTTTGCATAACGTGGTGAGCCCTCCTCTAGTGCCTGGCCTGGAAGCCAGGAGGGAAGATATGGTGAGAGAGGGTTACATGCTGCTGCTCCAGCAGCCATCCTTTTCTTGCCCCCTGTGAGTGGTGGGATAAATGCACATCTGGAATATCTCAAGCCTGCGAAAAAAAATCTACGACACAGGAACACAATCTCCCTCCCTGCACAATGCACGCCTGCTTGACCTCATCTCTCCTGTCGTCTCAAAGCCCCTGTTTCTGCGCACTCTCTGCAGAGGGGTTCCATTCTCTGTGGGTCACGTTTGAACCCCGCTTTCTCAAGCTTTCTAGTCAGGCACACAACTCATCCCCAGGCAGGTGCATTACTGGGACTGAGTCACAGGCTGTCAGATTGAGACAGCCACCTTGGATTTTCTTTTTAAAAGGGTAGGATGGTAGCACTTGTGAGCAGGGATCAGTTTGATTAACGTAGGCCCCATCTACTCAAAGCAGCGAGGAGAAATGAGAAATAGTCGGGCAACGACTATTGTTATTTGTCTTTGCAGCTTCTAGTACAACGGGGCCCTAATCTCTCGCTGAGATCCCTACATGCTACTGCAGGCGTCGGCAACCTTTCAGAAATGGTGTGCCAAGTCTTCATTTATTCACTCTGATTTAAGATTTCACGTGCTAGTAATACATTTTAATATATCACCTTTATATAGAATATTTATCTTCCTTGTGTCTTTTCTGATATGCTCAGGTGTCTCTCTCGTCTATTGATGTCATTGGTTTCCTGCATTCCTAAGGCTTGTAAAATGACTGATGTAGCAATGCAAGTCAGGCTTACGGTTTTTGGCTCACACAGTGTTTAGAAAATACAGGCTCATCTTCATTTTTGTTCAGGAAGCACCTAACACAAAGAGGATACATGACAGTGGTCGAGCTGGGAACAGACCCCAATGATCCAGCTTCCCAGTTTCCTTACCACACCACACTCCCCCGGAATGCGTAATAGCTGAAACCAAAATCTTCCCTCAGAGTTTTCACTCAGCTCCTGGTTTTTGTGTCGCCAGCTGTTACCATGATGCTGCTGCCAGCTAATTTCAGACTGGCTGGCGCAATGGGACCGACGACAAGGCATTTGTACATCTGGAATGACATGGGTAAGTGTCCTAAAAATGACCAGCTTTGGAGCTTTTCATATATTTGTTGAAAAATCCCCTCCCCCTCTTTTTTTGGGAAAATAAATGCTAGAAACAAAATGCCAGTAGAGCCAGCAAGCCAGGATCAATGTATCTTTGTGACAATTCTCTTGCTATTGTCACTCACTTTATTTGAGCCTCATCGTGTTTGAACTGAAAAATGTTCCAAAATGCCATCATCACCTCCTGCATATTTATGACCTCATAACTTGTTGCTGTGGAAATGAGGGCAATAAAAGGCAGGGAAGACAAGTGACTGAGAAGGAGAGGAGCATTGTTTGGTCATAGGATGCGCCTCTCACCTGCTGAGGAAACACTGGTGAGCTCTTTAAGGACATAGCCTTATCTAAAAGAGGGAGTTTTGCTTCTTGCACTGGTGGTACAGTCATAATTGCTGCTGGGAGTAGTTGGGTTATGGGGAAAGTCTTTCCAAGACCTTCCAAGGCTGAAAATAAAGATCCACCTTTGCATCTCCCACTGGTGAATCAACCACAATTTTTCTGGGGGACAAAGCCGAGAAGACCAGGAAGGAAGGATGCTGGGGAAATCTTGCTCACTGAGGCTCACGCTTCCCAAAGGGCTGCCCCCTTCTTTTTCAGAGGGCATTATCTGCACCCACAAAACTCAGGTCCAGATTTTACAACCAGGTGCAGATTAGGACAGTAGAGATCTAAAAATGCTCAAGTTTATGCTCCAGTGCAAATTACCCTTGCCCACAGAAGGGCTGGGTTTCTGCTGTTTGAAACTTTCCACTTTAGTTATTGCCGCTCGTGGCCAGCGTCAGTGAAAAGTCCCATTGAAACATTAATGTCCATACAGAGTGAAGGTCTTGTCTGAAACACCCACAAAACTCCATTTCTCTGTCTAGACAGCACAAAAGGGCTGGTTAGACCCTGTGGGTATTTGGACATGCTGCTTCAGAAGTATAGATCCTCTGGGCCTGATGCTTAGATCAATAAGACATCCCCTCCAGCACCACAATGTGCTATTGCTAGAGAGAATATTTTGCATTCACATAGGAAGTCAGCTGCCAGGTTCCAAACCTTAGTAAAGCCAAAAGAGAACCCAGATAGTAATAATTAAATGAAAAGAAGCTACGTGAGCTCGCTTTCCTCCCCAAAATGTGAGCTGGCCACATTTTCCTGTGCCTTCATTGTCCCCAGGTACCTGAGTGCTGAGGGTAAGCGAGGAGTGCCTTACTGGTTGCAGCTCAGGAGAATGAATGCTATCTTTGGAAAGATTGTCCTTTAAGAAGTTGGGGTTTTTTAACAAACAAACAAACGAACAAACAAAGGCTCTAGTTACACAAGTACTGCAATTTCCGGGACTAAAGGCCCTGAGCTCTGCCATTGACCCCCCTAGCACCCAGTCAAACCAGGTAAGGATCATACCAGCTGCTCTGAGTGTGGAATTCAAAATGTCACATGTTCACACTTCTGTATCGGGTATTTACTGTAAATAAACGCCCCCCCACACGCACACTGTAAGGCGTCCCCCCAAACTGGGTAGAGCACACAGTGGGGCCAAAAAAGCATACATGTGGGAGTTAGGGTTCTTGGGTTTGAGTCACTGACTCACTGTGTATTCTTGGGCAAGTGATTTCCTCTCTTTCTCAAGTTTCCCATCACTCAAATGGAGCTGCTAAAACTCTCCAAAACACCTGTATTATTGTACTGCCAAAGAGCCCAGGACCCTTATTGTGCTTCGTGCTGAGCTCACACAGAACAAAAGACCCAAAGGCCTTACTATGTAAGTAAAAGGCAAGAGACAACGTATGTCTATGGACAGACTGATGGGGCTGTCCAAGGGAACAATGAGAGAACACAGGTCGGTATGAGAGGCAGTGGTCTCCACACACCAGCAGCGTAACTGTTGTCAAGATTTTTGTAGGCGCTATGGTAGAGCAGAAATTCGAGGATGGTTTTGAAAGAGGGTAAGTTACATTTGTGGGTGTTTCTGGGGAGCTTCTTCCAAGTGGAGGCTGCATGGAGGCTGGCAACATAGGCCAGCCAGAGGCAGGAGTCAACCTCTCAATAGCGAATTAGACGATAGGTAGGGCAGGCTCAGGTTGTGAAAGGCCTCGGAAGTGAAGACAAATAGCTTAGGTTTGATACAATAGAGGGAGCCAGTGGCCATAAAGTGCTTTGGGATGCCTGGAGATGCCAAGACCAAGAGCGTGTTATGAGGGCATCTAGGCCACCATGTCCCCAGCTAACCCAGGGTTCTTCCCTGCTACATATTTTCTAGTATTTTATCCAAGAAATGGTAATGAAAGGGCTTGGAAGGGGAAAACGATGCCTAGCCATGTGACTGCAGCTGTCCTGCCAATGGCCAGTGGGGGAAATGCTATGTCCAGCTGCAGAGTGATTTATCACTGGTCATTCCCCCACATCTCTAGTTACTGGAGCTCTAGGTAGGGCCAGCCTTCGAGAACCTGCCCCAGGCCCACTCAGCCTGCCAAAACCTTCCACAGCCAATCAAGTGGCAAGCAACCTGCTCCTCTTCCCAGCTCACTTCTTTGCACCTGGGCCAAGGACTGAGCCTGCTGACCACTCCCTGTGTGGTGACACACCTGGCCCCTTGCTCCCTAGAACATCATGCCACAGGGTTGGGGCCTCCTTGGACTTTCACTTCACACTGGAGCCCTCGAAACCTCTGGCGACCCTGGCTGCTTTAATCCTTCAGGATCCGAAACCAACCTCCTCGCTCCAAGAGGGATTCCTGGGTATCTCTGGAAAACAAATGAACTGTAGGGGAGGTATTCGTGGCAGGCGTTTCAGCACGGCTGAGCACCCACATCTCTATTGTTAACCTGTATTGCATTAGCACCTAGGAGTGCCAGTTGAGATTAGAGCGCCACTGTGCTAAGAGCTGTACATCCCTAGCATAAGACACAGTCCCTGCCTGCAAAAACTTGCGATCAAAATGGACAAGAGAGGGGAGAGGGCAGTCACCCAGTAGGCCAGGGTCAGATGCAGGAATAGTAGCCAGGTCTCCTGGTTCTCAGCGCAGTGCCCCATTCATTGGACCCTGCTGCCTCACCTGTCCCAAGTCAATGGGAGCTCCTGGGGCCCAGCACCTCTGTGCATCAGCCCCATAGGAAGTGCGCTGGCTCTTCTCACACTGGGGATATTGCACACCTGTGATGCACACTCTCTCTTCGTACTGGCAGAGCTAATGACACCAGGGCAGGGGGCCACGGCTATCAAGCATCCTGGGAATGAAACAGGAGACCTCCAGTATTATTTTTTAATAACAAAGATCCAAATCTCCCCCTCCCCCCAAACCCTATTAAATCAAGGCCCTGTGTAATGTACAGACTAAGTATTAATGTTCTTTCCTCTCTCGGAGTCTCTCTCCCAGCCGCACTGGTGTCTGCCTGCTGACTGAAGCTGTCATTATCAGTTCAATAAATCTCTGGCGCTGGTTTTATTGAATCACCGCCTGAGGGGGAACAAGCCTGTAAAGGTTGAGGAGAGCAGAGCTTTCCCACGCCTAGGCCACGCTGCCTGAGCTCTCGGCGGAGCACATTCCGGGCCTGCCAGCGCTCTGCAAATGTTTGGACAGCCTTGAACAAACAGCACACCTTTAAAGAGGCCAGCATGAGATTTTTCCTCACCACCCAGCCACCCTCCCCTCATCCACTGCCCCAAGTGCCTGTAGCTCTGGGTGTGTGTTTATTTTCGATGGGTCTTGTCTTTCGTATTTAGGTTGAGCAGTTGGAGGCTCCGACAAAATATCGATGGAATGTGGTCACCAAAACGGGGCGGGGCTATGTCCTGCGATGGGTTACTGATGGATGGAGTGGGGGAGAGGAAGGAAACTGGGCTTTTTCTACCCATACTTCAACAGGTAGAAACCAGCCAGCAGGGATTTTCTTGAGCTGGCCCCATTCCAGAGTTTAGTGGCAACCGGTGGATGCCAAGGTATTTTCCACAGAAGGGTTCCTGCCTATCACGCTGGTGTCAGGTGCCAGAGCAACGGCAGATCAGACTGGACTCTTCTGTTTATCCACAGAACTGCTTCAGTCTGTGCACAGCATCCCCCATGCTGCCTTGCTAATGGGTCTCGACCCTGACCTATAAGGATCTCCGCCAGGGAGGGCAGTTCACTGTTCCTGGCCCATTCCCGTGTGACGTCCTACTGGCTAGACCAGGGGTCAGCAACCTTTCAAAAGTGCTGTGCCGAGTCTTCATTTATTCACTCTAATTTAAGGTTTCACGTGCCAGTCATACATTTTAACATTTTTTAGAAGGTCTCTTTCTATAAGTCTATGATATATAACTAAACTATTGTTGTATGTAAGGTAAATAAGCTTTTTTAAATGTTTAAGAAGCTTCATTTAAAATTAAATTAAAATGCAGAGCCCCCCAGGACCAGTGGCCAGGACCTGGGCAGTGTGAGTGCTACTGAAAATCAGCTCACGTGCCGTGCCATAGGTTGCCTACCCCTGGGCTAGATGGTCCCAAGGGCCTTTAGACTGATTGATCCGTAGCTCAGAAGCTTTCTTTGACACAGCCCCTGCGATGCAGGAATTCTGCTTAGGCACGGGACAAGGAGAGAACTCTGCTAATTGTCCAAGTCTGCTCAGGGTGCCTGGCCAGTAGAATCAGTAATTGGGCCAAGAGGGAAGAAAAATATGATGGAGGTAATAGCCACTTCCAGCTGAGAACAGCTTAGCGCAGCTCCCACTGGCTTGGCGAGACAGGCTTCCCTTTTGATTACTAAGCAGAAATGGCATTGATTAGGGTCCTTCCTTTCTGTTCTGGGCAGGCCACCTCCACAGGCCAGCCAGGGGCAGGGGACTCCAATAATTACCTGGCTTGCTTTGCTTGGAGTTTGTGGTGAACCCTCCCTCCCCGCCCCCACGCTGCCCACATTCACTCTGCTTTCCAGTGACACCACCCAGATGGAGGGGCATTTAACCATTTCAGCTGCCTCCCGTGTCTGACCAACAAGGGAGGCTAACATGGGGGCCCTGTCGGCAATAGGCCGCATGAGGCAGAAGTCATAGGGCAGGAGAGAAGCTTGGGAAGGATTAATAGACCAGACAGCTGCCTGCCTGCTGAGTTCTGGGAATGTAAAACACCGCAGCCCTCTCAACAGCTCCTAAACTCCCCCCGCCTCCTGGACTCGTTTCCTGTTGCTGCTTTTGCAGTGCTGAAATGCTTGGGTTCCTGTGGATACCATTTGGACAGGTTCCAGAAGTTAGATTTGTCTACTCGATCTTTCCTGTCAACGGATCGTTAAATAAGGGGCAGAAGTGCTCTGTCCCCTACATTTCCAACACTGAAGAGCTAAGTGAAAGTCCTGCTTCTGGACACAAGTGACAATTAGTTTAATGGTTTCACCCTCCTAACACCATAATCAGTGTTGGCCCAATTAGCAAAATCATTGCACACTTTGGCGTGACCTATGCGCCACTGCAATCTCTGCTCGGCAGAAGCCCAGTACTGGAGAGGCGGAGGATGCTGCAGCGCTGTGCAGGGGCAGAGCTGTGGGAGGGGTCCAGGAACAGAATAGGAATGCAGCAGGTCAGGACAGCGGTGAAATGGCAGAACTTTATGGAGTCGCCCAGGTCATATGCTGCAGATCAAGGATAAGAGGTGCTTTGGCAGAGCTGCGTGGGCAGCCCAGGACTGGAAGAGCAGGGTGTGTGTGGGTTAGGATTGAGATGCATCAGCAGAGCTGTGCGGAGACCCGAATAGCTTTGGCTGTTGCAGAAGAGGATTGAGGTGCACCAGCCGAGCTGTTTGGTGAGGCTGGGAGCTGTACAGCAATGAGCATTGCCAGTCAGGAATGAAGGTGGAAAGCTAAGTTCATTGCCATTGATGACATATTGAGCAAAAGGAGGTTGCTTCTGGCTCAGAAGAACGTCAGAAATAGGTAGCAATTCTATTGAAATCATCACTTTTTAGGCAGCAGCCGAAGGGGAAGTTTTAGAATTGATCATGTGGAATTGTTCCCCAATCCCCACTCACGCACCATTCACAGCTGCCTCTAGGGCCCGTCCATTTTATGATGGCTGGGGCTTGCCTCTGTGGATGGAACGGGTTTAACATCACTGATCTTTACAGTCCCATTGAAATGAATTGGAAGCACAGGAAACGCAGCAAAAACGTGGCATGTGTTAAGCAGGTGGAAGTGATGTATATTATTAACAACTATGATGAACAGAAAGGAAGGATGCAGGTAGGGAGGCGGCATTAGACAAATGCACGGCAGAGTCAATGAAGCTGAAACTGCTTTTGCCAAAGGATGGGTCCCCAAAGCTGCCACATAGGGGAACAGGAAGAGGGGATGCAGGGAAGGGTTAACGCTGGGCAACGAGGGACCGTAAACGGGACCACGCTGCAGCGGCTCTGCAAGTGCGCTGACCTCACACGCAGGAGCCCTTGCGATGTCTGCAGGGTTCAGCAAGATCAGATTTTTTTTATTTGCATATTAATACCCCCCCCCGGGTGCATTTATGCTGAGTGCAAAGGGCTGCAGCTCTCTGGTGCAAACCAGTCCCTGGCTCTGCCCCGCCAGCTCTCTGTGCTCGGGGTGGGGGGAGCTCCCTGCTCCGCAGCACGCGCCGCAGGCTGAGCAGGGCCACGCGACCGAGCCGGCTGGCGCTGTGCAGGCCCGGCGGCAGCGGGAGGAAGGAGAGGGCGGGGCCCGGGGCTCAGCGGCGGCAGCCGGCTCGCGCCGCGTTCCTGGGGCTCCTCGGGGAGCGCTCGAGCCGGCCTGGCTGAGCGCGGCCCGGGACAGCCGCAGCGGCCGGCTCGGGGCCGCAGGAGCCGTTCCCCGCTGCTTGCCCCGCAGGGCTTTCGGCTCTCGCGTGTCTGCAATTGCAGCACCTCACGCGCCGCACACTCCCAGCCCCCGCACCGGGGGTGTGTGTGCATGCGGACACCCACCCACCTGCCACCCGCACACCGCTGTGGCACACGCGCTCACCGACCCTGGCATGCATGTGCCTCATGTGCACACCCCCACACAGGGTGGCATGCATGTACACACACACACACAGGGTGGCATGCACGTGCACACACAGGGCCTGGCATGCATGTGCCCCAGGTGCACACCCCCACACAGGGTGGCATGCACACACACAGGGCCTGGCATGCATGTGCCCCACACGCACGCCCCCACACAGAGTGACATGCACGCACGCACACACGGCCTGGCATGCATGTGCCCCACTTGCCCCCCCCCACAGGGTGGCATGTGTGCACACACAGGGCCTGGCATGCATGTGCCCTGCAGTGCACACCCCCACAGAGGGTGGCATGTGCACGCACACAGAGCCTGGTATGCATGTGCCCCACGCACACACCCCCACACTCACAGGCCTGGCATGCATGTGCCCCATGTGCACACAGCCATACACTGTGGCACACATGCACCCAACACACTGTGCACTCACCAACTCACACTGATACACTTGGACCCACAATGCCACCCCCTCCACAAGCCCTCCATATACAAACCTCACACACAGACACATTCACTGATGCTTCCCGTACTCGTCCAACACACTCACTAAAACCACAACACCCTCCCCTTCTCAGGCTGTTGGTTTAGTCTCTCTTACATCCTAAAGGGGCTTTTCCACCGGGTAACACTTCATTCATTGTTAACCCCAAACATTTAAAAAAAAAATCATGAGTTGTATCCCCCATATAATGAGAATTGCTTTAAAAAAAAAAACACAAAATTAAATAATAAATTATTGGGAGTCTTTTGATTTGCCTTCGGGTTTTTAGGCTCTGTGATCCAGGCTTTCAAGCTTTGCTCTGCAGCCAAGAGGGCTAGAAACTTGTTTATTTTTAAACGAAAGCTGAGATTCTTCTATAATCACAGGACTCCAGGAGCTGGTGCTTTAAGAGAAACACCAAATATTCAGAGACATGGGATAAAACCATGAGAGCTGACAATACTGGGTTTCCACTGAGTTTTCTTTGCAGGCCTGAATAAGAGTTCATCCATTTCTAGGCTCTGGAGTCTAGGAAGTATATTTGGCTGTTTATCTAGTCCAGTAGGCCAGCCCCACTCTTTCAAAAATTATGAATCAGCCTCCTCAAAAATCATGAGTTTGGCTTACAAATCATGAGGTTTTTAAAAATCCAGGTCCTTTTTATTTGCCTTCTGATTTGTCAGCCTTCAGGGCACACTTGGGACATGTTTTCAAGACTTTCTCTGCAGCCCTCAGGGTAAGAGACTTGCTTATTTTTCAGTGAAAGCTGAGATTCTTATGAAATAACATGACTCCTGGAGCCGAGGCCTTAAGAGAAACACCAAATATCATGAGCCCCGTGATAAAATCATGAGAGTTGGCAATGCTGCTCTTCAGGAGTTTGTGGTGGGTGCCCCAGGCTTCCCTTTCATGTTTTTGGGCCAGAATGCTCTGCTCATGTTAAAAGCTGTGAAGGGACAGGAAGGCTTCGGAAGGGTGTGTGACGTTCTGTACCTCGGGGGAATATCCTGCACCTCCATGTTCATCCTTATAATATGATTGTGTGGTATCCAATGCAAAGTTTGTCATGTCGGGTGTCTTCAGAACGCTCATGATATACTGAGCATTGGTGTAATAGTAATTGTTGTTACAGCAATGTTGTAGTTTGTAATTTTGTATATATAGTTATGAGGCTGAAAACGTGTCCTCATGGCTTAAAGCAAGCCCAGGCAAAAACTCTGCAAGAGCAGAGAGGCAGTTCACACCTCATCAGGGCACGTATGGGACAAACCCAGCCCAGCCTCACAGGAACAAAGGACACTGGCCTAGGCAACAACAAAGGATCTGTTGGACTCTCAAGTGAGTCACCCCCCTTCCTTTGGTCAAGTTTGGGACTGCAATGAGGTAATGCTCACCTGCCTCTGGGGTGGAGGGGGAGCAAAGCCAAGAGGGAAGAAAGAACATGATAAAGGGAGAGACATTTGCCATCCTCTTTCTCTCTCTTCCACCTCCATCTACAGACACCACCACCAAGCAAGTGAAGCACTGATCAAAGAGGAGAGCCTGGCCAAAGGGCAACCAGCCACCTGTAGTGAGAAGCATCTAAGTTTGTAAGAGCACTGGAAGTGTTAAGATCAGCTTAAAATGCATTTTGCTTTTGTTTCATTTGACCAAATCCGACTTGTGCTTTGATTTATAATCACTTAAAATCTATCTTTTATAGTTAATAAATCTGTTTGTTTATTCTACCTGAAGCAGTGTATTTGGTTAGAAGCATGTCAGAGACTCCCCTTGGGATAACAAGCCTGGTGCATATCAATTTCTTTGTTAAACTGATGAACTCATATAAGCTTGCAGCGTCCAGCAGGTATAACTGGACACTGCAAGATGGAGGTTTCTAGGGTTGTGTCTGGGACTGGAGATATTGGCTAGTGTCATTTGGGTTGCACAATCCAAGAAGCAGCTGACATGCTTGAGGCTGTGCGTGAACAACCCAGGAGTGGGGCTTCTCACAGCGGAGTAGGGTAAGGCTAGCTCCCGAAGTCAAGGATTGGGGTGACCTAGCAGATCACCAGTCCAGCTAACAGCAGGGGAACGTCACAGGGTGCTCTATTCCTCCTCCTGCAGAGGGAGGCCTCCTCCTCCTCTCCCTGGCTTGTGGTGGCGGTGGTGGGGAAGAACTGCCCCACAGCTCCCCTTTCCCCATTGCTGCTGTGGAACTACTCGGCCTGTTTCAGTGTGTTTGAACTACTGCCGCCTGATGTTGCTCCCTGATGGTCCACCCACAGAGGGAAGCACGGGCCACCCTCCCAAACCTTCAGCATCCCAGCAGGGACATGCAGAAGATATTATCCTCTGCTTGGAAGGCCTGGGACTTTGCCTCAGCTTGGCATCCCTCTCCTACTGCTTCCTGGCAGCAGGCTCTAATGCTGGGACCAGAGACTCTGGCTTTTAACATCCCCACCCCCACCCCTGTTCCCCTGCATAGAAGAGCGTGCCTCAGAAAAGAAAACACCATGGTATCTCTGAGGTCAGTGGGTGAATGATACATGACCTCCATCCAACATGGCCATCCACTCCATGACCTTATCCGCCTCAGCACCTTTGCTATCCTATGCAGAGCCTTCTGCACAGGCTTAGGATGGGGTGGAGTACACCGCTGTAGAGGGGGCTGACCCCTCCCTTGCTCTTGTGCACACAGAGTGTCCTCTGTGCATGCATTCCTGGCGGTGTCCTTTAAGGATGAGCCTGGGTGCAGGGTACCCATTCTGCAGAGTATGGACTGCTCTGGCATCCCACGATCAGCTCTGGGTTGGAGCATGCATGGTTCATATAAGGTCTTAGTCCAGTTAACCGGTGCAGCTGCCCCCCCCCAAAAGCACAGGAACCACTGATTTACAACAGGAGGCAGATAAAATCATCTGTTTACTCCCCGGCCTTAAATTGTCCGTTAGCAAAGTGCAGACCACAAAATGGGTGGCCTCTTTCCTGAGAAACTGTAAAACCCTTCTTAGTCTGTGCGCCAAAAAAGCAAACAAACAAACATGGCTAAGCATCAGGTTTCAAGGGTGCTTTGTCGTTCACAAGTAAAAGGGGGCATCAGGGAGAAAATCCTTCAAGCTGATGAAAGCCAGTCACGACAAAAACTGGTGGGAGAGAACATAGCGATGTAATTAGGAATCTGAAATGTTTTAACAAAAGGCAAAAGCAATCAGCCAAAGGTAATTAAAATGGATTAAGCAAAGCAAAGTAATCTGAACAAAATGCTGACAACCAGCTCAGCAAATAGGACAAAGGAGGATTGCAACGTGATAGGCACATGCCAAATTCATATATGAATATGACTTTGCACTCCTACAAATCATTGAGCGCAAAGCATTCCACAAACAATTAAGCCTCGCAGCATCCCCTGGGGATGTAGGAATTATGCACAATTTACAGGTGAGTAAACAAAGGTTGTAAGTGATTTGCCAAAGGCCACACAGCAAGGCAGAGTGAGCTGGACGTGGAGCCTAGGAGTCCTGACTTCCAGTGTCCTACTGTAATAAGTTAAAAAAGGTGCCAGCTTAAGACTATTTTAGCTTGCCCCATACATGGCATTGGTTCTTTTCTCTAAGCAGCAGTTTTTATTTTTAGCCTCTTGGTTTATCTCGCCAATGACAAACTTGGGTTTTATACTCGGATGTGGCCTGGCCAGAAGCCACTTGCAAAGGACGACTCCCCATGTTTAAGTGAGCTGGGTTTTGTTAACCACCTTTGCCTTGGGGAGCTGTGGATTGCCTGCCTGCACTTCGAGCCAGGAGAAACCTCCAGCAGACGGTTGTACTGAAGGCTTCGACATTCAACAGTAGGCAATATATGGAGCCGAAGAGAGGGCCTTCGGAAAAGAAAAGGCTGTCTTGTGTCTGTATTTGAAAAAATTAACTCATGCTGTCAGAAAATGAGTCAGGTTTCCGGGATACTGGCTAATACGTTCACTCCGAGGGCTTAACTTCAGAAAATAAAAGAAGGATAAAATAAAACAAAACAAAAAAAAAGAACCCAGCGCTTTCTTTTCCCCCTGGGACTCCACATAAGCAAAGTCTAAAGAGCTCTGTTTGCCAAGGTTCTTTGACTCCAATTGCTTTTAGTTTAATGTGTACAAGGGGCAGGAGCTTTGGATTATGGGCAGGAATCACTGTAGCAAGAGCCTCTCTCTTCTTTTAGACCAGCCTGTTGACGTTTTAAAAAGTCATTTGTTTAACCTGTTGTCGTTTTCGTTTGAACACACCTGCTGAAATGCAGGGCTGGGCAGTGTCTTTTGTTGGGAAGGGGAGATTAGATGGCAGTTAAAGAAAGTCTCATACTTTGACCTCTCCAGAGTGCAACTGGAGCGCACCATCGATCACAGCAGGTTCAGACTAAGGCCTCGATCCTGCAACTGACGCTGCCTGGGCAATGGAAAATCAGGGTTTCCATTTTCAGAAGGAGCTGCTAGTCTGGGCATCTGGAGGCCTGGTTTTTAAGGGTTCCAAACACCTCCCTTTCAAGTCACTTTGTAGTGCGGGTGCTCAATCAATCAGGCTCAGAACAGCTCAGATTGGCTGTCCAAAATGAGTGGACACTTCGGTGGGAAATTTAGTCCTAAGTTTGTTTTAAAAAGCCCAACACTACCACGAAGGCAGGACAATAAGAGATGCCTTTAAGCTGTGCAAGAAGACTGGTGACATTTGCACTGCCCCAACAGCTCCACGACCCATTGGTTTTAACTGTCATTTCAGAGGTTCAGCGCCAGTATCTCTAGCAGAAAGAAGGCAGCAGTCACCCGGGCTTAGACATTCACAGTTTCAAACATATAAAAGGGATAAATCCTCATGTTCTGTGGTTTAAGCCAACTGCTAATTGCCCAAGGTTAGGAAGACGTTTCCTCTGTGATGCTAGAGGGGTTTAAATTATAATGAGTATATTGTGGTGTTTCTCATGGCTTCATCTGAAATAGCTAGTGCTGGTCACTGTCAGAGATGGAACTACTGTTACTACGCCTACCTTGCTTTTATATAGTACTTTTCAGCAGCAGATCTCATAGTGCTCTACAAAGGTCAGCATCATTATCCCCATTTTACAGATAGGAAAACTGACATGCCCCAGGTCCCTCAGCAGGCCACTGCAGAGCCAGGAATAGAACCCAGGACTCCTGAATTCTGGTGCTCTGTCCACTAGGCAAGGCTGCCTAAATGAGTCCGATCCAGCATGACAACTCCTATTTTGGTGAGGGAATGCAGTTTGAGCTTAGTGACCATGGAGCACTTGTTTGCACAGGGCTGGGGTGGGGGGGAGGTGGAGGAATACAGGGAAAGAAATACAGAGTGAGTAGATATAATAGAGAGTGAAATAATGAATGGAGAAAGAGAAGGAAGGGGATGGCATGTGTGTGAATATATAAATATACTTAATACTTTCCAGGACTCAAGCCTGCAGGAGGAATTTCAGGCAAAGTGGAATTTGTTGGTTCGGGTGAGGGAGACTTGCCTCAAGACTAGACCGTACAACGGAAAGTCTCTAACTAGGGAGTAACTAATGTGAGTCTGCACTACAGACTGAGGGGGACCGAGAGCAAATAAGTGATGGTGAAGAAACGGCAACCCTGTGCCGCGCAGAGCCAGAGGGATGGGTGGGAGGGGAGCGAGGACGGAGGCTGACGACGCGCTTCGTTGACACACGACAGCAGCTCAGCTTCCCCCAGCTGCGTGGGCGGCTGCACAGGGCTGTGTGCCTGGCTCACCCGTCCCAGACACGAAGCAGACCGCCTACCACACAAAAGCATGTGGTCATTATGTGACTGGCGTTGGTACCTCGCTCTGCTCCCCTCCCTTCTCTTCTCCTCCCCACCGGAGCAGTCGCCAGCCGCCCAAGTTCCTCTTTCAGTTATTTTTCAAAGGACTAAGGCCACCTTGATTCATTACTCACCGTGTCTGCATCCAGGCTCGGAGGGTGGCACGGTAGTCAGGCGAGGAACACGAAATAATTAATTCCCGGTGGGCTAATATGGGGCAGAGGCAGAAGCTATAAGAAGAGGAAGCAGTTTGCTTACATCCCCCTCCAATAGGGCAGATGGTTCACAAGCCCAAGCAGTGCTTCTCCCCGCAAATCAGGATCTATACCAGAAAGAACCCTGCACCCCTGAAATAAAGGTGGAGAGAAAAGGGCTAATCAGAGTCCTGGAAACATCGGTGTGTCTGGCTCGTAGGAGGTACCAGAAAGGATTGCAAGTCCCTGTGTTAGGATACTGGAGTTTTTTTTAAATCCAAAAGTGGCAGTTTTCATTAATTCTCCTAGTGTTAATTAGGGCAGTTAATTGAGCCTCCCTGCCCCCTTACAGGATGGGGGTCTACTCTGAAAAGGGATTCTGTGAAAATGGCACCATGGGTCCCCAGTGTTTGCTGCCAGGTCAGTGATGCCAATAGCACATTTGTTCATTTCACAAGACCAGACGATTTTTCTAACCACGGGCCCTGCAAACTCAGCCTGGTTTGGGTAGGGGCGGGGGGGGTTCTTTCCATCCTCCCCAGCACTCAGAGTTATGCAGCCACCATAACGCCTCTCCTCCGAGGGACTTGTGCATCCCCACTTACTTCACTGTATGCTCTCAGTGACGCTGAGGGACCCCGTTGCCTCCAGTGGGCTTGCATGGGAAAGCCGAGTAGAACTTGGCAAACAAACCTGTTTCTGATGCACAAGGAGATGGTCTAATCTGTGCTGACTCCACAAGGCTCATTGGGGTGAAAAGCAGTAAAAACCAATATGGGTCACTAAAATCAGCACACTCAGCTCTGAATACACATGGGGGCTAGATCTGCTGAGTAAAAAGGGGTCATTTTTACATCGGCACCTCTGCAGAAGGGACCCGTGGTTTTAAAAAAAGCCAGGCCCTGACAGATTTGGGGGGAACGTGACCTGTCTCAGACAATGTGTTACCTTTCCAAGGAACCTTGACTTTCCCATTGATTGCCCCTTCCACCCCTCCCTTTTGCTCCGGCAGGTAAACTGGATTGCGGCTGGACAAATCAGACAGTAGACCGATAAGGGAAATGGGGATGTGGCAATGGATGGCTCTGCTGACGGGCAGAACCTCCCTCCCTCAGCTGTTAAGCATGTCCCCACAGGTAAACAAACGGATGGGTTTGAAAGGCTTCCCCATATGCCTGGTCTGCTGCATTTCACACATGTGTGTGTGTATGTATACGCCTGTACGTATGCGTACGGGTGCGCACCGTCAAATATGAATTAGAACAGTTTCCTCTGGGAAAGCTCCAAACAAGTGACTCATGTCCTGTATCTTGAGTTGCCCTTTCGCCCCGTCAACACTGATATGCTTTTATGGCTGGAATTTGGTCCTCTCCTGCTCAGCCGCGACACTGACACACACCCATCTGATCCTGATTTGCTCAGGGTTTTATGGGAGGTCACCACGGACAAGGAGACGGCGGCGTGTGGTGTGGAAGTCCACCCTGTACGATTTCAAGAAGGAACTGGATGTCTGAGGGCCTGGCGACAGGCGAGAGAGCCTTGCCCTTCTAGGTCACAAAGTCTGAGCTGGACCAAAGGTTCTTGCTATCTGGTAAATGTTCAGCTGGCTGTGGGGAATAGGTGGATGGTCTCAGTCCATTTCCCAGTGGACACATGTCTGCGTGCTGAGAAAGGTCATCTCAGCTGCCTTAATTGCCTCTCTTACGGAAAGCCTCAGTCAGCGGAGATAAACCTCGGAGACTGAACTCTCATCCTAGGTGTGATGTGACCTCCTCCAGACTGGGGTTTGAGATGGGAAAGCTACTCTGTCCTTGCTACCTGTTCTGTATAGGAAGAGACAGCTTTGGTCTGCAGGCCTGTCAATCTAGGCCCCCTCCCTGGAGCTCAAATACCCTTTAAACAGAAAAAAGAATGTGTCTGGAAACAAAGACATTTACTGCTGTTAGATCCATGGCCTGACAAACAGCTGGTGGCCTACAGGAAGCCTCATTAACGTTGCTGCTGTCAGGTTCGCGTCATTGTTTTCAGTTTGACTTAATTGAGGAATACGTGGGGACAGGATTTGGGCGGCAAGAGGGAGAAATACTTATTTTTTAAGGATGTCCTTTTCAAGAAGAACCCAATGGTGGCATTTGTGGCAGAGACTAGGGCAGGGGAAGCACGTTTACTGAACCCCCGAGAAGCCAGCTGGATTTTAATTGAAATAACATGTGCATCTGGGACAGCAGCCCCAGTGGTAGGCTGTGATTCTTGGATTTATGGCATCTCCTGGAGTGGCTGGTTAAAAGAAAAAAAAAAAGGCAATAGTACAAACATTTAAACAAGAGTGGCAATAAAGATAATCAGGTAGCCTGATTAGATAGAGAAAGAAAAAAAAAAGATACATATTTTATATTTACCCCCGAACAAAAACCTCTGTTTGCTTCAAGTTAAGGCTGCTCCGGGGCTCGGCCACTGCATGGAAAATTGCCAAGGAAGGCAGCTTTCCTCCCCCTGCCGTCGCACTCAAACGTCACCCTCACCAAATGCGCTCTTGAACTCCTCACCTGCCCACCGCCAAGTTCCCTTGTGCCTCGGACACGGAATCAGCCAAACTACATGTGTCAGAAGCCTCTTCATGGGAGTCAAATGCACACCCTTAACTCTGACCGCAACTCCTGGCTTATAGGAACACAGGGTCTAATCTGGTGTGACTATTCCAATCTCTGCCAGTAGCCAGGACCAAATGCTTGAGAGGAAAGAGCAAAAACTCTGCAACAGGGCTCAAAATATAATAAATAATAAGTGGTGATATATATATACACACCAATCTCCTAGAACTGGAAGGGACCTTGAAAGGTCATTGAGTCCAGCCCCCTACCAGGACCAATTTTTGCCCCAGATTCCTAAGTGGCCCCCTCAAGGATTGAACTCACAACTCTGGGTTTAGCAGGCCAATGCTCAAACCACTGAGCTATCCCTTCTCTAGCACATATGAGTGTGAGTGTGCAAAAGAGAGCACACACACCCATATCCAGTCGGCCGAGTTTCCGCTCTGTTATACCAGTTTAAAGTCCCACTGACTTAAGTGAGTCACACCGGTATAAAAGCGGTGTAGTAAACAGAGTAAAGAATCAGGCCTTGTGTCCAGCATGCATTTTCTGTGTGTACATCCATTTTAATATCACTTATCAGTGGGCGCGGAGCATTCTTCTGAGCAGTGCTGGGCAGAGACAGGATGGTGTTTGGCCACGTTTAATGTGCTCGCTCGTTTTCTGAAGCTGCTTTGTAAATCGCTTCAGCCAAGAAGGGAGGAGAGAAGAGGGAGAGAGAGAAGAAAGGGAGGAAGAAAAAGGGCTTTGTTAATTTTAATAGGGTGTGTTATGTTCCTCCTTCATCTCGCAGATCTGCCACACTCGGCGATGACAACCCTGTTTTATGGAGACCTCTTCTCCGCTGACTCCCCCCCCAGTCTAGTTAAAAATCCCACACTGCATAGCAGAGAATAACTTACATTGCACTTTTGGCAGGCGAGGGTAAATGCGGCTCTGTTTTCATCGCGGAAAAGCCTTGGGGCGCATATTTTTGTAATTAGGCTTTTATGCTCAGCAGTTTTTGCAGCTGTGATGACACTTGGGTGTCGCCCCCTGGTTTCTCACGCTCTCCCTGCCAAATTATGAAGCCGGCTGGTCAGCAGCCAAGGGCTGAGGTCGGTGTGTCAGCCCCCGCTCCTTGTGTACACACTGAAAAGAAGGTGCATTGCAAACTCTCCGGCTCATGGAAGTCAGCCATGGTGCCTTGTCAAGGTCATCACTCATGCTTTAGCTCACTCGACTCAACCTGACAGCGGGGAAATACATTAGAGACACCAAGCTCAGGGCTTTGCTGCTGCTGCTGCTGTTCTCTCTGGCCTTTCAGAGGCATGTTACCATTTATTTCTTCTCTTTCCACTAGTGGTGAGGGAGCATCTCCTCCCTTGCCACTCACTTCTGTGATTTAAAGCAGGTTTTCATCAGCCCCCGGGGACGTATTTCCCCCTACCGCGCAGAGGTGCAGGAGGAGGAGGGTATGGGATCGCTTGGAATGTTTCCCATCTCTGAGGTGGTGCAAGGTTCCCTCCCCTCCTTTGAATCCGCCTCACTCCGGGGAAATGAAAGACACAAGTTGGATACTGACATGCGCTAGGCCTGTGGTCTGCCTCCCCACTCCCACTGGGGCGCTTTCTCCCCCTCAGCGGCAGGCCCGGAAACCTCGCTCCAGCTGCAGCTTATTAAAGTCGGAATGTCTCTCCGGGATCAGACGAGAGCCAGAAGGATCATTAATAACAACTAACTATGCAGGCTTGCGTGCCAACCCAGCCTGAAACAGCAGCACTCTCACACAGGGGAAAAAACCCACCACCGCCACAGTTTTATAGCCTCGCCCCCTCCTTCCTGTTGCAATTACTTCTGTATCACCCATATAAAACCCTGGGTAAAGGAACAGGGGATTGGCTCTCTGAACTCCAAACCCTTCCCTCCCTCTCTGGGGCTAGAAGGAATCCCCTCCTCCCGCTTGAAGGAATAATAGATGTGTTCAAAGTATTAAACTTCACTGTAACGCAGCAAAGATAAAAATACAGTAGGCAACCGACCCTTCTCCTTACAAGAGGGATATTTATCAAATCAGACTCCTACAGTCATAGAAATGTCAGGCTAGAAGGGACCTCAGAGGTTATCAAGTCCTACCCCCTGCACGGAGGAAGGATTAAGTATAGTTCATTTAGAAACGATGGAAACTCAAATCCAGCTGGTTGAATTATTTCATAAGAGGCAGTGTGGTCTGGTGGATAGAGGAACTGGACAGAGTTGAGTTGGGTGAATTTTTTCAACCAAACATTTTTTTTCTCCTAGTGAAAAAGGCAGATTTGGTGACACAAATATTTGAAGAATATGTGTCAATTTCGTGGAATTGTTTTGGTTGGGGGGGAAAATCCCAACCAAAACTCCAGAAACAAATTCTGAAATAAAATATCAGAAAATGGTAGCTTCAAAATGAAATATTTTGATTTTTTTTATTCAAAATGACTTTGTTTAGAAATTTTCTTTCATTTTAATTACATTGTAAAAACACATTGAAAATGCTTGAAATCAAAATGAAACATTTTAGCCAAAGCAATTTTTTTCCCCATTTGCTGAACATTTAAAAAATTATAATTTTTGGTTTAACCCAAACCAATGTCACCCCACAGAATTACCAGTAAAAAAAAAACAAAAAATCTATTATTCACCCAGCTCTACCTGGAAGCCAGGAGACCTTGGCTGTATTCCCAGCTCTACCACTGACCCGCTGGGTAACCTTGGGCCTCAGTTTCCCTTTCCATCTGTCTTGTCCATTTAGATAGAGAGTTCTTTGGGGTAGGGATAATCTCTCGCTATGTGTACAAAGCTCACAATGAGGCCTAGATCTCAGTTGGGGCCTCTAGGCCCTACCACATATGTAATTATTACCAGGGATAAAGCATCCAATCAATTTAGCCCTTTTCTCTCTTTCTGGACACTTGGGAAGAGATCCTGATTTCTGTGAATGCATATATCAGGCCAAATTCAGACCTGGTGTAAACCAGATTAACCTCTGTTAAAGCCACTTACTCCAGCTCTGAATTCGGCACTTTATGCATAAATGTCCATCAAATAGTTTATACAATTGATTTTCAGCCTACGAATTAGTGAATTACTCATTTTGACTGTGTTCCCGTTCATTAGCTATGGTGGATGGTTGGTCACCTAAATCACATGGTATTATTTCTGCTCCCTGATTGGACATCTATAACTTTTAAAACTAAGAGATTAACTGATAGTGAACAATGCACTTTCAGCTACAAATTTGTGGATAAGTCATTAGCTGTGAAACTTTTGCAATTTATGAGCATTTTTACAAGTAAACCCAGTTGTACAAATACCCAGGAACAACCAGTAGTAAGGCCATCTGGGAGCCTGCCACGCTTATCAGTAAATATATCAATGGAGCACTTTTTGTATCATTTGACTAGCTGCAATCCGATGGCTCTCCAAGAACTGAGTTTGGGGTTCTCAGCCCAGTTCCTGGCAGGCACATACCACCACCACTACAAGTGCCATTAATTAACACACACGGCTGTGGCAGCAATGGAGACCAAGGACTAAATGGATCATGGAGATTAAGCCACCCTCTCCTGCCAGCTGCAGTTTGAGCCAAGGGAACTACCCCAACTGTCCCTCTGCTTTATCTGTTCCACAGATAAACAGAAGGTACCAGTTTCTACAGGACATTTGTTCTCGGTTCTTTTACGTTACGCCAACCGCAGACATTCAAAAACCAGGCATTAGGCCCCCTAAATATCCGATTGGCTTAAAAAATCACAATATATTTAAAATAATTTGTTTTTTCTTTGCATTTTGGTATTTCACCCTTTAGGGTGCACTCATTTCTTGTTCTCAAGCTTCTCCCTGCAGCCAGGAAGGCTAGATATGTGCTATTTGTTTTAAATGAAAGCAGATTCTCGTGAAAATCACTTGACTCCAGGAGCTGGGGGCTGAAGCAAGACATCAGACATATCACAAGACTTGCAATAACATTTCAAGAGTTGGCAGTGGTGCTCACATGAATTTTCAATTCCCTGAACATAGAAAGCGCCGTCTATGATAGGTGTTTCTTTCTAGAGAGTGTTTTCCTACCATCCTCTTCGTGTAAAAAATACAGAAGGAAATAAGATGAAAAATGCAAACCCAAGTACAAACCAACTTGTTCACAACCAAAACAGAGATACTTAATAAAAGTGAGACCAGAATTGTAACGGGATTGAATCTGGATTTACACTGAACAGAACAGTAGCTTCTGTTCAGAAGAGTGGCTAATCTGCCCCTGGGGTAGAATTCACCTGCATAGAGCACTCTGGGATTTAGCTGGTGCATAGACCCTTGTGTTGGCCTTCGGCGCAGGGGTGAATTTCCTCCTCTGAGCTGCACAGCCAACACTAATGCTTCAGCATGTCGCTCACTTGCATTTTCTTCTCGTTCTATTGTAGCAGCCAAACACCCCAGGCCAGAGTCATCCCTGGTGTAACATGGGTAACTTCACAGGAGGAATGGATTTGGTCCCTTTGGATTTTCAGAGTCATTTTGAGTGGGCTTGCTTGCCTGCAGCTTTAAATGTTCCTTCCCCTCCCCTTGAAAACCAATAAACTGGTCCTAGGTTCACTCCTGGTTTGTCTCCTGTGCAGTTATGAGGCTGCTCCACTCAGAAGCAGAGGGGGCTGGTCTGACACAAGCAGCAACAAGAGCGTGCCTGGCTTGCTGTGAGGTACTAAAGGAGAGGAGGCTGTTAGAATCTACAGTAATAACAGTGCTTTGCACTTACTATTATTATTATTAATATTCATGTTCTGCTGGAGGTTGGATGGCTGAGCAATCACAAACCTTGCTGAAGTTGTTAGGCATGCTGGCTAACCAAGGGAACAATTAAATGCCCCCTTGTTTAGTGATAGTGCAAACAATGGAAACCACTACCACCCCCAGGTGGGCTGGGGACTGATTTGATGGCAGCTCCATGTGTGTCAGAAGCAGAAAGCCAAGGACAGCAAGAGAAGCCCAGGGAGTGTGGCCCAGAGAGAATGCCAGGAGAACACTTTGGGGCAGGGTGCTGGCTGAAAAGAGGCTTGGAATTGTGAGCAAGGAAACTGCCCCCCCCTCGTTGCTTGATTTCACCTGTGTTCAGGGAAACAGAAGCTTGCATCTGTTCTTTGTAAATAAAGAGGACCACATCAAAGAAATACCTGACTGGTATCATCCATGTCTCCTCCAAGTAGAAACAAACTCACAAGGGCTTAACTATATTAGCTAATCAAAATTAGCTGATCAAAAAGGAATAATAATACCTACTTCTTATATAGCGCTTGCATCTCGAAACACTTTACGAAGGAGGTCAGTCTCATGACCTCCTTTTTACAGATGGGGAAACCGAGGCACGGTACTGTCACATGATTTGCGCAAGGTCACCCAGCAGGCCAGGGGTAGAGCTGGAAGCAAAATGCAGGACTTCTGAGTCCTGGCCCAGTGCTCCAGCCACTAGACCACACTGCCATTTCTCTAGCCCCTTCCATTCAGGCTTCTTAAAGCACTTTGTTGACCCTTGGAGTCCAAGTGCCTTAGCCTGAGGACCAAATGTGATTTCAAGGAAGTCAAGGGGCCACAATCACTCCTTTAACTATTTCCCTCGGCTCAGGTAGAGCCAGTCTATCCTTATCCTGCTTTCCTCTCCCGAGGATTTCCACAGCATGGCAGGGCAGGTGGCACTGGAGCAGCCAGAACTCTTCCGCCTCTCCCCTCTTCCCTGGCGCTGCAGGACAGGCAACAGCTGGCAGCTGGGGAAGGCCTCCCCATAGCGATTCAAACCCTTCTGTTTAGTTGTAGGGCACAGCTTGGATCACATATTTCCATTTTGCGAGCAAACACAAAAGTTCTTCTCGACACAGTCGCCCTCCTTGGACACTGGTGAGGTAGACACTTATGAGTCAACTCTCACCGCCTCTCCAGGCTGTAAGGGAAGTAATTCGTCTCTTCTAATTTCTCAGGCAGGGAAACTGAGGCACAGAGAGGGGAGATGACATAGATCCACACGGTGAGTCAGTGGCAGAGAGGCGGGCACACTCCACAACACCTAAGTCCCAATCCTGACGTGACAGCATGGTTTATCAAGGTTGTTAAAAATACACACACGGGCACCTTGAAGAATGTCCCACATGCTCATGCAAGTTTCATCCTAGAGTGTATTTTTTGAAAACAATTTATGTATTTAGGAAGTTTACAAATCCTTGCCATGTAAATATCAGCGAACAAAGCAATCATTACAACCACTAGCTTTTGTTTAGAGAGCCATTTTACAGAACATAATCATCTGGTCTTTCTGTTTAACAGGGTGGCACCATATTCCAGAGTGAGCATCATTAGAATATGTCATTTCTAGTGATTGTGTTCAACTGAGTGAAATGTCTGTATACACATATTTAGCAGACCAGGCATGGCTATCAAATGTTAACGTTCAAAAAAATGGAACAGGTGTGCAGAATTTTTGCCGATGAGCATACTTAGAGTATTGAATAAAAGGTAACCAAATATCTCAGTATCTATCCGTCCTTTGTTTTGCTGGGTACGTAACTGATGTGTTAATTTTTTCAGAACCATGGCCTCCTGTATTTTTGATAATCATTCCCCTAGAGTTGGCCTATTTTTCTTTTTCCAATGAGTGGCTATGAATAGCCGAGCGGACGAGAGATTAATTCTTCATTTCCTCTTGGGTGACCATTTCCACTAGGAGGCTGCAAATTTCTTCCGAGAGTTTTTACGCAGTCAAATAGCACAACGCCAGAGAAAAATAATTAGCAGAAGGAGAGAGACATTTCAAAGGGGTGGCAGAGGGTTTTTCATAGGAGATTAGAAATAAAATGAAAAGACACAGGAATACTGTTCCGAACAGAAGTGGCTGCAAAGGCTTTCACTTGAACATGGCCATATTGTGTGTAAGGACAGAGAGGAGGCCTGTGCTAGTCAAAAGGAAGCAGCAGAGAGAGCGGAGGGATGATCTAGTGGGTTCTAATCTGGAACTTGGGTGATGTGTGTTTAATTCACTTCCTGTGTGACCTTGAGCATCCCTCTGTGCCTCAGTTTCCCCATCTGTAAAATGGGAATAATGATACTGCTCTTCTTTGTAAAGTGCTTTGAGATCTAACTCTCTGGGGTCTTGAGAGGAAGAATTATGTTTATTAAAGATGGTGAGCTGCTCAGATACCATAACGATGACAGTGGCTTGTTTTTCAGAGGGTGGTGCTCAACGCTTCCTGAAAACCAGGTCCTGTTAATGTGTTTAGCGTTGGGCACCTGAAACCACTAGTTGCTTTTGCAAATCTTGGCCAAGGTAGGCACATTTTGAGCATCTCCTTGGGGTTCCCTACATATTCATCATCAGAGATTTGCATTGAAGGTAACAAGCCGGCGGGCAGATGGGAAGTACGGTGGCTCAGTTTGCCTTTTGTTGGAAAAGAGACATCACCCTCTCTGGGGTGGAAATGACTCGACGTCGCTCGTTGTAAGATCATTAGTGTCTTTGCTGCCTTAAAATCCTGACAAGTCAAACAGCTAAAAATGAACCTGCCGCTCTGACACTCCCCAACGTGATTATGTCAAATTAAGTTGCAAATAAATTATGGAAAGAGAAAAAGGGGAAAAGAAAAAAAAAAGTGAGAAGAGATTTCTGGGAAGCCTGTATAATTGGCTTGGGTCTTTTGACCCTGTCTATTATCAATGATCTAGGGCGCCTTCATTACCCAGTTCCACGTGCGTGCATCGTAAGTGTCATGTCTCTCCAGGAACAAACCTTGGGAGGCATTTAGAATCAGACAAGTGTAAAAAATCCGCAAACTCCGTCAGATAAAATCCCTAGAGGATTCGGGTTCTTTGGGGCCACTCTCAGGCCTTGTGTTTGGCCTTTTCATTCAGCGCAAGAATTGCCACTAGTCTCTGACCCTTCAAGAAGGCTCATTCAGAGTTCATTTGTGGTTAAAGAAATCACACAACCTGCTTGTTGCTGAGTGTGTGTGTGTATGTGAGAGAGAGAGGTAGAGAGTCCAGGAGATACTTTGTGAATTGTCCCTTTATACAAAGAATATTTAGTTGTTGTGATTTCTGTGAAACTCTCATTTCCTGTTTATTTGGCAGGGGGCTGCATTTTGTGGGGGGGAGGTTAAAACAGACCAAGAACCTCTGAGGCTTTGACACAGCCCATGTCTGACACGCTCTGGGGGCTTGATTCTTTTCTGATTGGCACTGCTGGTAAGTTAGGCTTAAGCTTCCCTAACGCCAATGGAGTTTGTGCTACTGTGGTGCCAGGATTGGGTCCTCTGTATGCCGTTCCAGGCCTAGTGCCTAGAAAGGGCTGAAGTGATGCTGGAAATTAAAGTTTTGTGGGGTGAGGGCTAAGCAGAGCAAAACGGCTGAGCACACCTCACTGAAATGATTCCCCAATGAGAGGCATGCTGCTGCTGCTGGGTAAGACTGCATGAGCCCTTAGGCCCCTTGAGAAGGAAGATGAACAGGATGGAGGGATACATAATACTCTCCCCCGTCCCCTGCCCGTGATTGCACCTGTCACAAGAGGAAGCTTAAATTCATACAGAAGCCTGAGCACTTAGCCCATCCCCAAAGTGTTCTGTTTGCAAGACGGCAATTTCATACGCCTTGAGACCTCGTAGCATGAGACCCTGCTGAGTGTTGGGGGCCATGAGGAGTTGCGGAGAGGCGTCTTCTAGAGTTTCTGCAAGGACCCTGTTGGATTCTGCAAGGTAACTACAAAAATCCAGCTGCTTTACATATAAGAGGGCTCTGACAAGACAAAGTCTATGGAAGAACGAAAATGTCCAAAGTGCGCGCCTCTTTCCACCTCAATCCACCCTTGCTAGGGCACTGTCTCTGTATCTGTGAAAATTACCTTCAGGGATGGCTGTTTTCATTGGCCTCACGAGTGTGTATGTTTCGAGGGGGAAGGTGTGAGCCAGCAAGAGCCACAGATTTTTTTTTTAAAGTTCTTTTATTAAAAAGATCTCAGTGCTGATTAACGTTCTGGGCACTATGTGATTGACTCCCCATAACTGACTTCCTACAGCCACATAAGGCTCGGATTTAGTGCAATCTGGGCCACTACACTCTGGATAAATGGCCCATCTAGTCTGTTTAAATGGCCCATTTAGAGATATTTGCATCTTCCAGGCTAATTCATAGCAATGAACAGGGGAAGGTTGGTGTCTGTCAGCACAATTTTTCTACTTTGCTCACTTCAGCTTGCTTCCTTGCTCTGTTGTGGTTGCTAAATGAGTTCATACAATTTTTGGAAATGTTTTGCAAATGCAAACCTAACTAGCACTACCTACTGTTGCTGTAGGGAAGTAATAATAATACCTAACTTTGATATAGCCCTTTACGAAAGAGGTCAGTGTTATTATCCCTATTGTACAGATGGGAAAACTGAGTCCAGGAAGGGGAAAACACTTTGCCTATAGTTACTGGTAAATGCAGGAACCGAACCCAGGAATCCCGAGTCCTACCCTACCGACTTATTGACTAGTTTACACTGCCTCAAGCAATAGTAAAATGGATTGGTTTTTTTTTTAAGACAATTGTTTGCATTTGCAGGGTGTCTCTTCTTTGCTTTGTTTGGTAGGGGTCCAATAGTTCATTTCTTTAGGTATATTTTCTCTTCTCTCTCCTTGCCCCCACCCTTGTCTTTGGCCACTATTACATTTTATTGATTAGCATTAAATTAATTACTTTCTACCTCAAACTGAGAACAACAGTAGTAGCTGAATGTATCTTAGGTCTTTGTGTATTGGAATACATTTATCCCAAGGGCGATGGTGGAAAGCGCCTTGCTTGTGATGGTTAAAACTGGACAGAACAGAGCCCTGGAGAAAATACATTAGAGAAGGATCCTGCATTAGATGGAATGATGGACTAACTAGGTGATCTCATGAGGACTTCTCCATCTCTACCAGCTGTGTTCCGTGTATCAGCCTTCAGGGATCCGAAAGCTTCTTTCTCTCAGGAACAAAAGTTGGTCCAGTAAAAGATATTACCTCATCTACCGTGTCTCTCTAATATCAGCTCTCAGCAACAGCACTGCCATCCCGAAGTATTCAAAAGTCATGAGTTGGACCCTCCAAATATCAGGAGATTAGCTTAAAAATCAGGGGATTTTTTGAACAATAATGCATTTGGGGTTCTTCTGATTGGCCTTTCAGTTTTTCAGCCTTTAGGGTTCACTCGGGTCATGTTTTCCAGTTTTTCTCTGTAAGCAGGAGGGCTAGACATTTTGTTTATATGAAAGGTGAAATTCTTGCATAAGTGCAGTACCCCAGGAGCTGGGACCTTAGGGGAAACACCAAATACACAGGAATCGTGATAAAATCGTTTTAGGTGGCAACACTGCACGAGTTTAATAGCTGGAAGGAGTGACTAATCATCACTGGTGTGGAAAATGTGGAGGGCAGGGGCAAGCAGAAGCTAAACATCAGAGCAAGTTTCAAGAACTGGACTTCTGCAGATTATTGGTCATTATTCGCTAAGTACCAAGAATTGTGCTTGGAGCTGTGCAAGATATAAAGTCAGGCCCATTTCCGCTCTAAAGATCTTATTGTCTGATCTCAGGGCCTGACCCAATGCAGGCTGAAGGCAATGAAAAAGGAAAGACTCCCACTGAACGCAATGAGCACAGGGAACAATGAGCCTGACATTTGCACAGTGCCTTGGATGCAGAAGAGGAAGTAACTATTCCCTCCGATGACCCAGCAAGGCCACACGAGTTAGAATGATCTTAGGGCATCATCATCATCATCATTATTCAGGGCTCTGAGATTGCCCCACAAAGCTGCAGTGAAGCGAGCTGGAGGCATATGCTGTTCTTGGGCAGAGGTGTGGCCGAGATGTGTGCACGCAGGGCAGAGCCAGGAGCTCCTGAGTTTGAATCTTGCTCCTGACACTGATGGCAGCTGTGACCTTGGGAGAATCACTTTCTGGCTTTGTGCCTCAGTTTCCCCATCTATAAAATTGAAGTGATCATTACTACCCTGCCTCCTGGAGTTGTCATGCAGATTGACTGGTTCATACGGCTTTGAAGATTAACAGTGCCAGATACCCTGTTACCCAAGGCTGGATTCACTATTGATTTGACATCATAAACTCTTGACTGTCACATGTTCAGTAATAGCAAGTGGGCTAATTTAAAATGATGCATGGATAGCATCCCCTGGGAAGCTTTATAGCTGGCAGACTGACCTGTTCACTGATGCTATTTTGTTTAATTTTTTTTTTACAAAGGTGAAATGAGACACTGTTCAGAGCAGCAGGGGACCCAGTCAGAGAAGGAGGAGGGAGGATACAGGGCAGAGGCCATGGCTATCCATAAAGTATAAGAATAAAAAGAAAGTAGCAAGACTTTAGCTCATTCTGGGATTCTCTGGGGGTTTATACCATCAAACCCCTGGAAGCAATTGTCACCTGCCAGGGTCCCAGTCCCAGCTCTGCCAGCAACTCACTGCATGCACTTGGGCAAGTTGTCTGATCTCTCTGTGCCTCGGTTTACCGTCCCTTCAGAGGATAACTGAAAGGCTAAATTCATCAGGGGTGTAAAGCACTTTAAGATCCTTGCATTGAAAGTACTGGGGAAGAGGAAATATTCGAATTGTCTGCATCACAGTCCCAAACTGGGATCGTGGCCCTATTGTAGCTGGACACTGCACAGGTACATGTCCAGAGACCCCTCCTGCCCAGATCTGCTTCCCTGAGAAATTCTTAAAATGCCCCTGCGTGCATCATGACTGCGTCCAGGGGAGTGAGATGGGACTGGGGGAGGGAAATGACAAAATGTGTTTCTTCTGCAGCTCAGTTTCAAGGAAAACTTGCCCTTTCACAGTTGGTTAAGCAAAATGTCAGCGAATGCTAAATGCCTGCAGCCACATATGCTCTACACAAGAGAGGCTCCATAAATCAGGGAGCAGTTAGTGGGAAAAAATCAGGTTCCAAGGAGGAAAACAGTGGGATACGGGGTTGGTTGTTTTTTTTTTTAAGCCGGAGCTGCAGTGTTTCAGTTTATTATGTGGCCCAGCAGTGAAGGAATTCATCACATTGTCACCCCTCCCTTTTTTTTTTTTATCCAGGAGGGGAGTGTGGTGGTGGGGGGAAACAAAGCAGGAGCCGTGCAATCAACTTTGTGTAAAATTGGCGCTGTGTCCCGCTCACAATACGGGACAAAGGCTGGGGGGCTGGTGGCTCAGCTGGGAGTCAAGGCAGCACAGCTGTGACCAATGCCAACACAGCTCCCGTCAATATGGAGTGACCCTGACTCCCCTGAAACCTGCTTCCAGGCTCATCTCCCATAATTCTCACCCAAAAGGGGAACAAACAGAACCTTTGTCAGCACTTCCAAGGCTTTTCCCCTGAAATCTTAAATATTTCATTAGACTTGTCTCTCTCTTTCTTCTTTTCTTTCCCCCCACCTGATTTGGGCTTAAAAAGCAAACGTAGAGGCTAAAACTCTGCCCCAACAAACGAATAAAGAAAAGGCTTAAAAGAGGAGGGGAAGGAGGGGGAGGGCCCGTTGTCCAATCTGCAACAATGCTAGAGAAAGACAGAAAAGGAAAGGAAAGGAAGACAAGATGCTCCCTGTTTTGTTAATACACGGAGCAGGTACAGTCTATTTCTTAAGCCTGTTTACTTAGAAAGGCCTAGATTTAAACAGTGTAGCCACTCGGGCGTGTAATGGACATAAGCTGCTCTGTCAGGTGCTAGGGCTGCAGCTGCAGCTTCAGATGTGCAAGAAATGCAGAACTGGACCATACAGTGCTCTGGCTAACAAATGCAAGTAGCTGGCTAGATTCCTAGTTAGAAGGCCAGACGGGACCACTGTGATCATCTAGTCTGACCTCTGCATAACACCCGCCATAGGGCTTCCCCGAAGTCATTCTTGCTTGAAACAGAGCCAATCTTTTATGAAAACATCCCATCTTGATTTAAAAACTGCTGGTGATGGAGAATCTACCACCTCCCTTGGTAAGCCATTCCCATTGTTAATCACCCTCCCCATTTCAAAACGGTGTCATGGTTTTAGTCTCAATTTGTCTAGCTTCACCTTCTGGCCACTGAATCTTGTTATTGCTTTGTCTGCTTGACTGAAGAGCCCAAATTTTTCTCCCCCACCGTGTCAGTACTTATATACTGTGATCTAGTCACCCCCTAACCTTTTCTTGGTTAAGCTAAACAGAGTCACATCTTTGCATATAACTTATTCCTTTCAACATATATAAAAAAATCACAGCATCCAAAGAATAGGCTGTGAACCCAGAGTTACGCACTGGACAATCCTGGCTAGCCGTATTTCCAAACAACGGCGCCTTTACAAAAAGAATGAGCAGCACTAGGCTACGCCATTTCATTGGCCCTATGACAGAGACGCAAGAGGAGTGTCTAATGTATGACCTGGAAGGTAACGGTACCGTGCTAATCAGCAGTGATAAGACCTCAGCTGGAGCACCCTGGCCAGTTCTGAGTATCACGCTTTAGGAAAGATGTAGGTAAACTGGATAGAATCTAGAGAAGAGAAACAAAAATGGGAAAAGGGGTTTAGAACAGCTGACTTACGAGGAAAGGTTAAAAAAACTGGGCATATTTAGTCTTGAGAAAAGAGGACAGAAGGGGGACCTGATAACACTCTTCAGATATATTAAGAGCTGTTATACAGAGGTCTGTGATCAAATGTTCTTCATGTCCACGGAAGGTAGGACAAGAAATAATGGGCTTAACCTGCAGCCAGTCAGATGTTAGGAAAAAACTTTCTAACTCTAAAGGTCATTAAGCTCTGGACTAGGTTTCCAAGAGAGGTTGTGGAATCCCATCCCTGGAGGTTTCTAAGAACAGATCAGACAAACACCTGTCAGGAATGTTCTAGGTTTACCTGGGCCTGCCTCAGCACAGGGGGCTGGACTTGATGACCTCTTCAGGTCTCTTCCAGCCTGACACTTCTATGATGAGGGCCAGAAGTCACATGCCCTTAGAGTGAGTATTATGGACTCTGGTCATGAGAGGGTTTCTGGGTCGTCTTTTTTTCAGAGTGGATTTGGTGCTCTGCTGCCATTCTGGCCTCCAATGACAGATGAAGTCAAAAGTCAATGCTCTGGGTACAGAAGAGCCAACAGCAGGACGAACTACCCCTTGTTGCCCATCCACTGTGCGTCAAACCTGACCTAGAGAGAGGACGACTTTTGAGTGAAAGGTCAATCTGGACTCCATGAGAACCCTGAGCTCCCCTGCTAAGAATAGCAGGAAGTGTGCCACTTATGGTGTGTCTACACAGGGGTGTGACTCCCCTACTCCCGTATACCTACTCCTGGCTAGCTTGATGAGAGCCAGAGCGAGCATAAAGAGCAGTGTAGTTGCTGTCGCACAAGCAGTGGCAGCACAGCTTAGCCGTGCCAAGTACGTACTCACCGGTTTCAGGTGGGGACATATTTAGCATGGCCAAGCTGCTACTGGTGTCATCGCAGCTGGGCTGCTATTCAGACTTGTGCGAGCTCTCATTGAGAAGCACGTGTCTATGTACATGAGCAGGGGAATCGTCGTAGACGTGTAGGTGTAGACGTGGCCTTAGGGGCAACTTTGGCAGTGATGTAATGTGGGTACTTGTCCTCTAGAAACTAGACAGAGATCCTAGACTGTGGACTTTCTAAGGCAGAGACTGTCTGTGTTATATATTTGTACCATGGGGGTCCTAACCTTGCACGGGTCCTTAGGCATGACCACAAGAGAAATGATAATAATAATTATAATAAGGCTCTCTGCAACTCATTTCACATTAACCACCAAGCAGCTGTTAAATGCTAAGTTTCAGCCGCTCCCCATTCAAACCAGATTAAAAACTAGTAACTCAGGGCCTGATTTTCCATTTACACCAGTATAGATCAGGAGTAACTCCACAGGAGGTTAAATCAGTGTTAGGTCCCTAACATTTTGGTTTTCCCCTCAGAAACGACATACTTGCTGACTCCCACCAATCCAGAGTCAGGGATGAGCTTAAATCATGCACCTAAGACATGTAGTATGTACTCCGAGGGGTGTGTGGATCATTACCAACATGTACATACCATGCAGACACACACATACCTCAGAGGTTTGTTTCCACAGGTTTAAAGGTAGTTAAAGGCTGCTCTAATTTAGATAGAGGGCAGGAAGTTGGTTTTATTTTAAAATGACTTTTGCTGTGCGTGTCGAGTTGTTGTTTGCTCCTGTGCTCTGGACTCCATGCACGGGTTTGGTACTGGAGGGGTGATGCTGAGCCCTGAGAGGTATATATTTGCCTGCTCTTGCAAGGATTCTACCGTGGGTCCCAGATAAGGTGACCATATTTCTCAAAGGGTGCCCTTACCCGCATGAGGCTGGCCTGAGCCGCTCGCCGGCAGGCAGGGCTTGGTGAGCAGGGATGCACATACTAGATAGGCTGACCATATTTTCCAAAGATTGGCCCTGGCATCGCCACTCCCCCCTCCCCATGTTCCTTGGCACCCCACTTTGACACAAGTGGGCATTTGTCCCATAATTGCTTTTGCCAACTGATGAAGAGCAAACAGGACAAATGTCCACTTTTGCCAAAAGAGTTGGGATGGCCAGGACAGGGCTTAAAAAAGGGACTGTCTTGGCCAAAACGGGATATCTGTTCACTCTTATCCCAGACGTATGTTTGTTATGGTAGAGTGGTTTTTGTGTCCTGGGCTACATCTGTTGGTTTGGATTTGCAGAGTTGCGTGTGCTTTTTTTTTTTTTTTTTGCATTGAAGCAGTTGTTGGGGAGGGGGGAATAAAACCTCATGATTGAAAGTCTCTGTAGACTTTACCAAGATAGAAAAACAACAACAACAAAAAAAGAGCAGGTTGAATTCTGGTCCTGCCAATCTTGACCAAGTCTCCATAAACTGACCCATTCTCCCAGGTTAGGAAGGCTGCAGTTTGCTCCGCAGGCCCCTTCAGATGCCTCCTGCCCCTTAAGAAAAGGATCTGGTTACAAATATTAAACACTTCTTAATAACTCCACCATACCATGAAACAGAGTCCATTCTGGGTCGCTAAATGACTCTGAAAGGGCTCCCCCGCCCCCCTTCTCTTGCCTAATTTTAAATAGACCCAGAGTGGTTGGAGCCAGCACATTGGCATCACATTGGCTTTGTTTCAGCCTTGATTTTGCCACCCTTTTAAGGACCCTAATGAATAATTCAGTGTTATCATTCAGGATGACGTTGGATTATTAGGAGGGTTTTCTCCCTCCCCCGAACCTTTACATTCTTTTCACACGTGAATGGGTTCAAAGGAAGTCATGTAAGGAAAACACACAAGGAGGGGGCTGCTGCTCACCCCCTTTGCTGTCAGTTTGATAAATATAATGTGTCACCAATTAAAAACTCATTGCCATTCCCTGCTGCAGCCAGTGCCTCGTTAACGTCCTCCTAGTGGGGTGGCTCCCATGATGGGCCGCTATCATTGTTGATAACAGAGGGCCTGTTTCTTTCCCATCCTGGGCCATTTCAGCGCTGCACATTGGCATGTAAATAAGTTATTCACCCGCCATCACTTTCTGATAGAAAAATGACCATGAAAGTCTTTGATTTCGGGTTCACTCTTGTCACGAGTGCACAATGAAATCAAGAGTTGCATTTTTGTGCATGTGGTTTGCTTTTTTTTTTTTTTTTAAAACCTCATCCCCTCCCAAACCTATTTTTCCAGCATGTGCATGGAAATGGTTGCATCGCACAACCTGATGCAGCCATAATTCAACCTGGTAGACGTCCAGACTTGGATATAGTAGCTTGTTGTACTCTCACACCAAAAACCACCCCACAACAAACCAACCCCCCCCTATTTTTTTAAAGTATCATAACCTTGTTTTCTTATTTTCCCGCCCCATGCACCCTAATGACTTCGGGGAAGAGGCACATGGATAGCAATGAACGACCCTACCATTCTTTTTCCATCTTAAACTTGACCTGACTCAGTCCAGGGTTCAGCTCGGGTGCAAAGCCCAGCATGAGGGGCAAGAGGTTCCGATGAGCAGCTGCTGAATGGAACCCAGACGTCTATCTTAAATCCCCATTTCTTTTTAAATTTTGTTTCTTTGGCTGCCCTTGTTCCTTGTTCCATTTCACTTTGTTACTCCTCAGCATTAAGAAACAAACACACACACACACACGACTCTTTTTCCCCCCTCACACCTTTCAATTCTTAATGGTGAGACTCTTTTCCCCAAGCAGTGATTTCCATCTGTCTGAGGGCCAGTGTCTTTGGAATCTGAGCCAAAGCCTTCTGAAATCAATAGGAGACTCTCCATTGACTTACAAAAGGAACTAGATCAGGCTCTTAATTCCCACAGGTCCCTTTGGGGCCTGATGATACATCAGGCCTGATTCTAACTCCAGTGACACATGGGTGGTTAAACTGGTGTAAGTGGGAGAAGACGGCCCTTGGCCAGCTTCTGGAAATCCAGCAGCAGCAGAGTAGACATTAGAGTCTTGTAAACCTTTATCGGGTCCCCAGTCCCAGAAGCCTCCAGAACGGCTCAAACAGGCAGGATAAATACACAGTAGTGCATTCTCCCTTGGGCTGGTGGCGATGGGTGTGTACATGGAGACAGGCTGCCAGACCTGTAGGAATCATAAATAATAGTCTATAAGCTATGCCCATTCCACCTGGAGGTATTCACAAAGTCCAAGGCCACACTGGACCATTGTGGTATCCTGTTAAGCATGGGCCATAGAACTTCCCCCAAATAATTCCAAGAGCAGGTCGTTCAGAGAAACATCGAATCTTGATTTAAAAAATGGTCAGAGACGGAGAATCCATTTCAGTAAATTGTTCCAATGGTTAATTACTCTCAGTTAAAAATGTACCTTATTTCTAGTCTCAATTTGTCTAGCTTCAATTTCCACTGATAGGATTGTGTTATAGCTTTCTCTGCTAGATTGAAGAGCCCCTTACTACATATTTTTTCCCCGTGCAGGTACTTACAGACTGCAGCCAAGTCACCCATAACCTTCTCTATGTTAACCTAGATAGACTGCACTCCTAAAGTCTGTCACTATAAGGCAGGTTTTCTAATCCTCTGATCATTCTTGTCACTCTTCTCTGAACCTTCTCTGATTTATTGACATCCTGTTTGAATTGTGGGCACCAGAACTGGATACAGAATTCCAGCCATGGTCACACTAATGCCAAATATAAAGGTAAAAACTTCAACTCCTATTCAACATTCCTCTTTTATGCATCCCAGGATCACATGAGCACAGCATCACACTGGGAGCTCATGTTCAGCTGATTATCCACCTTGATCCCCAAAACTTTTTCAGAGTCACTGTTTCCCAGGAGAGGGTCCCTTATCCTGTAAGTATGGCCAACATTCTCTGTTCTCAAATGTATACATTTAGCCATATCAAACCTCATATTTTTTGCTTGCGCTCAGTTTACAAAGCTATCCAGAGCACTCTGTAGCAGTCACCTGTCCTCTTCATTATTTAGCACTCCTCCGTTTGTGTGCCATCTGCAAACTATAAGTGATTATTTTAAATTTTTCCAAGTCATTGATAAAAATGTTAAATAGCGTAGGGCCAAGAACTAATCCTTGCAGATCCCCACTGGAAACAGACCCCCTCAATGACAATCCCCATTTAGAGTTACATTTTGAGATCCATCAGCTAGCCAGTTTTAAATCCACTAAAGGTGTGCTGTGTTAATTTTATATTTTGTAGTTTTTAAATCAAAATGTTGTGGGGTACCAAGTCAAATGCCTTACAGAAGTCTAAGTATATGTCAATGCTATTACCTTTATCAACCAAATTAGTAATCTCATTAAAAAAATCAAGTTAGTTTGAAAGGATTTATTTTCCATAAACCCACATTGATTTACATTAGGTACATTACCCTCCCTTAGACATTTATTAATCAAGTCCTGTATCAGACACTCCATTATCTTGCCTGGATTCAAATGTCCCCAGAAATTGAAGACTAATTGAAAATCAACATTAACAGTGAAGCAAGCTCTTCAACCAGCTCTTTTAAAACTCTTGAATGCAAGTTATCTGGACCTGCTGATTTAAAAATGTCTAACGTTAGTAGTTTGGGCATGGTTCTTCTACAGGTTTAAGCTATGCTAAGCATTTCTCCATCCTGTGTGGAGCTATTTTCTAGATTATGCCCCTTCCCCTGTGTGGAGATATTTGTCAAAATACCATAAGCACATTGGAGTATTTTATTATCCAGCCTGTGCAAAATGTTCACAAAATAGGAGAATGGGTTGCAAAAGTCACCAGTTTGCTGCAAACCTGAAACTGAGACAAGTTTTGTTCAGGAGTGCATGTGTAACCCACACACCTCCTGGGTGTGGTGTTCCGTCCCATCTAGTGGTACCAAGATATATATGAGACAGCGAGAGAGCGAGCTCATGCGCTAAGCTCCAGAGGCCCCAGGTTTGATCCCACCCACTGACAACTGGGGTCTGTCCATGTTATATGTGCATCTTCCAACAAAGAAGGGGTCAGGTTTCCAGTGAACACAGGACTTCACGACTGATGATGGCACAGGTCTCACTTGCTGTGCCCTAGTGGAACAGAGAGAGATGGTTTCCTGTAATGTCCTGAGGACAACCACTTCAAATTCCTGAATAAGCCTAGTAAAAGTTTTCCATCAAAACTCTTTTCTGGTGGAAAATTGGATTTTTGACAAAACAAGAATTTTGATGGAGTGTCTGGCTTTCCTTGAAAATGTTTGATTTTTTTGTCAAAACCCAATTTTTTTTCAGTATTTGAGTTTGACAAAAGGTCAAATTTTTGAACTAGCTACCCAGGTATTTAGAACAATCAAAGAGAAAGCTGGTCCTTGAAGAGTCCATCCCAAGATCTTGTATTGGGCCCAGGACATACTGGGATAGGACCTTGGAAGGTAGTTGTGTGGATGCACGTGCTGTGCAGATGTGGTCAGTTAAGTTAGTATTTTATGTACCTCTGTCTTAAGCCTCATTTCCCTGCTGTAGTGAGCCCTCAGAAACTGGGATGAACATATCCACGCAAAGAACACCATGTTTAAGCTCGGATACCTTTTTACTTTAGCAGAACTTTGGAAAGCAATTCTAGAAGCTATTGTTTTAGGGAGCTGGGACACTGGTTTTAATGAAGAAGATTCTGTGCAGCGTTTGAAATGGAAATGCATGCAGATTCGGAGCTTGTAGGCTCCCAGCAACGTTCTGAAAAGCCTTTAACATTAGAACAATTTAATACAGAAAAAAGAAAATCATTACTCCCCTGCACTGCTAGCTCTCCTGGGCTTTGGCCTGGGATCCCTCCGGTAACTTTCCCTTCTGTTTGCCAAGGCTTGCCTTCAAGACGGAGTTGTTCCCTGGAGTCGAAACACAAAAGGGTTTGCAATCAAAGCTTTGGAAGGAAGAAGATCAAAAACTTTTTTTTCGTGTGAGTCAGGTTGTCGTCACATGTGAGGGGTGGGAACACAGCAATGGACCCTGGGCCAGGAGAATCCCCTCTGCCTGCTCTAAGCGCGTGGCTGTCTACAGAAGGCAAGTCTCCCTAGGAATGATATCATGGCACGCTAGCCGGGCCTGTGCTCCAGAGGTGCCAGTGGTGAGCCTGAACAGTTGAGGCTGGGCACTCCTGGGAGGGTGGGAGAGAAATGTGAGCCTTTCTTCCCTTCCGAGCTATGGAACGACAGCGTAATGCAGGAGGTACAGAATCAGGGCGGCACTAACCTCCCTGGCCCTGGTCCCGCCCTCCACCATGCAGAGATCAGTGGCCAATGGATCTGCTTTCCCTGAGTGCCTTTAAGCACCTGTCTAAGCTACCAAAATATGGCCTGCCCTGGGTGCAGGGGAGCAGGAACGTTTCTGCTGAAGGCAGGGCCTCTGCACACATGTAAGAGGGGGAAGAATGCAGGGCGCAGTCACAGTGGGCCTGATTCTCCTCTTCTATATCCCATTATAATACTGTTGACTTCAGCGGAAGTGGTCCTGATTCACACCAGTGTAAATGAAATGCAGATCAAGCCCATTTTTTAAAGGAAAGGGAAGTGGGGCAAGGGGAGGTGTGGCTAATGCATGTGGAAAGGCTAGATTAATTAACCTTCATAAATTCATCAAGCACCTCTCCACCCAAAATGGTCTTTAAGTGCAATTCACCTGCCACTGAAATGCAGCCACCTCTAGAGTGGAACGCAGCAGCTGTTGAACAGCACAAAACAACACTTAGAGTAGAGAAGTGACTCTATGGAGATATTCAGCTGATCCATTTAAATGTGGCCAGGACTCTGGGGTTAACACTTGGGCATGACAAATCATGGAAACATATGGTTAAGGTGAGTGGGGAAATCATTACGAAAGACAGTCACTCACTGTTCATATCCTGAAATCACCTTCTAAAACCTAAACACTCCAGCTTCTTCCATAGTTTGTTTGCTTAGATGTGAACTCAGGCCAGAAAACATACATGAGACCCATCTCCAGTTTAATATAAAAAAAGTTAGGTGCCTAATCTGTAGGCTCTTCTGAAAATCCCACCTAACTTTATCTTTAGATACTCAAGCATCATTGAAAATCTGGCCCTAAGTGATTTAGACCCTTAAATTTCATTGAAAGCCAATGGGATTTAAACACCTTTGAACATTTTACCCTGCAAGTCCAGCCAAAGTTTCTTTTGTAAAATAAAGACACTTTGGAGTTTCAGGAGGAGAGAAAAATTTCAACAGAATTTGATTCCATTTGATTCTCTTTTTTCTCTACAGGAAGATTATGTATATCACACACACACACGCACACACACCCTGCACTCACCACCATAGTATCTGAGTGCAGAAGTCTACAACCAAGCAGACAGCTCTGGGCTAATTATTAAAACTGTCGCCTGAAAGCTCCTTAACCATAGCAATGGCAAATACTTGGTGGAGACAGAGCAATCCTGTAGTGGCTGGGAAGAGACTGGGTAGATCTTTTCAATGTCTAACTCCTGCAAAGAATAGAACGTTTACACAAATCCCTTTCCCAGCAGCTAGTTGACCTCCTGGCAAGAGGAAGAAAACAACTGATATTGCTTAGAAAAATACAGCAGAGTATCTGTTATAAAACAAAATACAAGCCACATGGCATCAATAAAAAGTACTTTGAGGTTTGTCTCCTTGCAAGTAAGAAGGCCTTGACTGCTGACGCTGCTGAAAAGCTCCCCCTGTAACCAGCGAGGTGACTTTTGCCTTCCTCCCTTCTGATATTATTTACCTCGCACTTGGTTTGAAGTCCCCAGTGTGAGGCTGAAACCCTGGGTCCCCCCCACCATCCCAGTTATTCTTTAACTTTCTAAGGCAATTGCCCTCTCTATTTACCCGACTGCAGTACCAAAGAAGAGGGCTAACACAGGCTGTTTATCTGCTGTCAGTCTATAAAGCAGCATCCCTCACCCCAGAGGTCACCGGAGGGATTGAGGCCTTAACCCGAGGGCTTGGGTCCCACTCTGCCCTCCTTAGAGATGCACCGGGCCGTCAGTAACAGGGCCACGGGTTTATTCAGCTGAGATCTCCAGATCTCAAAAGATAATCTGGGAATAATTGGGACTTAAGGAACTTGTGGGAATCTGATTTTTTCACAGCCCTGCCATTCACGAAACAGATGGACATCTTATTTCTCTCTAATTTGATGGGCTTTCTTGACAAAATGGCAGAGGTTGCACTTTGCTACAATAATAACCTGCCACTCAGACTTTATACAGGGTTTGTGTAGATTTCTTCTTAATTAGACCCCATCTCGCTATGAAGTAAGTGTGTGTGTGTGTGTGTGTGTGTGTGTGTGTGTATAGATGGGATATTTTGAACAGCTTCTCTGCATGACAGAATCTGAGAAAAACAGAGGTGGGGTGGAAATCTAGCAGCTTTCATATTTAAGCAACTTTTTATTTGAATTGTTGAGTGAAAAATAAAGCTTGGGACATGAGCAAGTTGTTTAGATAATGTATTCATGGGTTTGCTCCTTTCCCCTCTCTCTGCAACTAAACAGCATTCAAGGCAGTTTGCTGCTAACTTGAGAGTTTGATGGCTTTCCCAGCTTCTCAGACTACGGGCTTGTCTACATCAGAAAGTTGCAGCGCTGGTGAGGGAGTTACAGCGCTGCAACTTAGGAGGTGTACACATCTGCAGGGCACCACCAGCGCTGCAACTCCCTGTTTGCAGCGCTGGCCGTACTCCCGTTTTGTCTCGGGTGTAGAGGATCCAGCGCTGGTGATCCAGCGCTGGTAATCAAGTATAGTCACTTACCAGCGCTTTTCTTGACCTCCGTGGAATAAGCAGGTATCCCAGCATACCTGAGGAAGCCTCTGGTAATCAAGCTGGTCTCCTTCCCTGAGGTTTGCTGGGTGGTTCCGGGAAGGCGAGAGCAAACCGGGGAAGGAGACCAGCTTCGCCGCGGTTTGCTCTCGCGTTCCCCGAACAAGCAGGTCTCCTTCCCTGCGGTTTGCAGGGTGGTTCGCGGAACGCGAGAGCAAACCGGGAAAGGAGACCAGCTTCGCCGCGGTTTGCTCTCGCGTTCCGCGAACCCCCCTGCAAACCGCAGGGAAGGAGACCTGCTTGCTCGGGGGTTCGGCGAACGCGAGAGCAAACCGGGGAAGGAGACCAGCTTCGCCGCGGTTTGCTCTCGCGTTCCCCGAACCACCCTGCAAACCGCAGGGAAGGAGACCTGCTTGTTCGGGGAACGCGAGAGCAAACCGCGGCGAAGCTGGTCTCCTTCCCCGGTTTGCTCTCGCGTTCGCCGAACCCCCGAGCAAGGAGGTCTCCTTCCCTGCGGTTTGCAGGGTGGTTCGCGGAACGCGAGAGCAAACCGCGGCGAAGCTGGTCTCCTTCCCCGGTTTGCTCTCGCCTTCCCCAAAACCCCTTGAAGCCGCCCAACAGCGCTGCAGTGTGGCCACATCTAACACCACTTGCAGCGCTGGTTGCTGTAAGTGTGGCCACTCTGCAGCGCTGGCCCTATACAGCTGTACTAATACAGCTGTAACAACCAGCGCTGCAAAATTTTAGATGTAGACATGGCCTACTTCAGGGTTTGCAAACCACTTTGCATTTGCAAAACTTCCTCCCCCACACACCCCACAAGCCCTGTCGTTATAACCCAGATCCTCTCTTCCTCCCCCACTCCTCCAGCAAAGCAGACCCCATTTTAGAAAGCCCAGGGACTGACTTTCCCCTCAGTCACGGATTCAGTGGTGTGAATGCAAGTGAGCTCCTTATTTTCTAACTACGGGATCAGAAATCTCAAATGTTCAAAGCTCATGAGTCAGACTCAAAATAATCATGAGATTGGTTAAAATATGGATCTCTCTGTATATGTTGGGCTTTTCAAATTTGTCTTCTCTGTTTTGAACCTTGAGGGGTAATGTTTTCAAGTTCCCTAAAACCAAACAGAGCTTAGCAACTTGTTTTTGGTTTTAAAATGAAAGCTGAGATTCCTGTAGAATCGCATCACCCCCAGGAGCGGGGCTCAGAAGAATGCCAAATATCGTGTGAGTTGGCATCATGTAGCCCATGTCACCTGTAAGGGATCGAAGCAACTCCAAAAGCTAGGTGCAAGTGGGAATCCTAAAGACTATGACATTGGCTTCATGTTTTCATTAACGTTTCTCTCTCTCTCCACCTTAGAGTGACCAGATGTCCCGATTTTATAGGGACAGTCCTGATTTTGGAGTCTTTTTCTTATATAGGTTCCTATTACCCCCCGCCCCTGTCCCAATTTTTCACATTTGCTGTCTGGTCACCCTAGTCCACCTCTCTGTTCCTTTCTTCCATCCAGGAACAGAACGTGACATTTCATCATCTGTGTGCTCAATCAGAGAACAGTAACAATATCAGATGACTTATCCGACCAACCACACACATGCTGTATTTTCACTCTGCCTGTGCTTGGCTCAGTTTTCACATTGTTCACTTTATTTTTTCAATTGGGTTTTTCTTTCTGCTCCTTTTATTTCTATAGTCTCTCCTAAACTCCATAGCATTAGAGCTGATTCAGAATTTCTTCTGATAGCTCCAGCCTACATGGACTCTGGCAGCCAATATTGATTTATGTGCACATTTGTCTCAAAGGGCAACTTTAGCCTAAGTGGTCTCTGGTGCTGCCTCCTAGCATTTGGGATGGCGAAAAAATGCTTGTTTTAGACAGGACATTTCATCTCACGACAAAGCCCCAAACGCATCCTTTTGGGAAGGGTTAGTTCATTTGGCCTGTTTTGTTTTGGTTTTTACAGGATTTCTGTGATTTTGCTTATTGTCTAGTGGATGGAAGACAAGGCTTAGAAGAGTCTCTGGCTCACACAGAGTGCCCCCCTCTCCAAGAGGCTGGAAGCATATGGGAAGCTTTCCTTGGCAAACCTCTTGGACCCAAGTATATTAATGGGGACCAAACACTTAGAAGTTAAAGACGGGACGTGAAGAAGCCTCAGAGCTTAATGGAGGCAAGGAGAAAGGAGCGCTGCAGATTTAATTAGTCTGCAATAACTATGCTGCCTGCAACAACAGCTTCAGATTCCAGCAGTGTTGACTCAACCCTTCCTCCACCCAGTAGATAAATTGATCCACTGCTAGACTGCGTGTGGGCCTTTTGGAGAAGCCCTTGAACACCCAGCTTTGTGTGCACATTAAAGATCCCAGAGAACTTTCCATATGAGTCGGAGTTTGCCCAGCTTTGGTGGCCAGCTCTTCCCCTGCTTGCTATTGGGCTGGGCTATGCATCAGCTGACTGTTTCCCTCCAGCTGGGGTGGCAGCATCCAGATGGTGCCGTATGCATATAGCTAGTGAAGGTCTTTTGGATCCTATGAGGAGAATGGTGCCACAGAATGTAAAATATTGTGTGTCATTATTTGTTTTCACCCCAAACAGGCTGCAGGCCCTGCTGGAAGTGTGGATTTCTTGCATTAGTCCTTTTCCAACATTACCACCAGTGGACAAGTGGGATAAATTGACTTTGAGAGACATGTTTTCAGCCTTGACATCTTTTCTTGCTCACCTGAAAGAAGTTTAAGTTATGGAAGGGTTGCTCCAGCATGATCTGCCGAATGTGGGGGGACCACTTGGCCATTGGACAGCAGACCCTTACCAGTGCCTCATTCTGTTTTTTATTAGTTAAAACAGTGATCCATAAACAATCAAGACCCAGGTGGATGTTTTTGTAAGTTTCCCCAGCTCCTGCAGGGAGCCTAGTTTTATAGAAATAAACAGTACTGAGCCATGTGTTCCTTTTTCCTCTTTCTCCATCTGCGTGGCAGCTAGCACATGGCTTTGAAGTGTCAGCCAGCTTTTCTGGGCTTACCTCCTTGTCTGGACGGTCAATGTATTATCCCTCAGAGGAATAAAATTTCATAGGGGATGACGATGGAACAAATCTGCGTACAATGGGCTCAGCCATTCTGTGTCCCATGTGTGACTTGACTAAAAGGCCTGCTGGTCATCTCCAGGGTTGAGACTCTGATTCTACAGACTGGGAGAATCCCCTTGCCACAGCCCTGGAGCTGGAATTTCTGAGTGGTAGCCAGCCGTGTTAGTCTGTGTCAGCAAAAAGTACTTGTGGCACCTTAGAGACTAGGGTTTTAGCCCATGAAAGCTTATGCTCAAATAAATTTGTTGATCTGTAAGGTGTCACAAGCACTCCTCGTTCTTTTCACTGAGTTTGTTATCAACTCTGTGCTCGGATTCACTGTTTCAAAGGGGTGGAAGGCTCTGTTGGACTTTGTCTTAGTCTACAAATGTCCCCCTTAGCTGTGGGACCCACACTACCCCTCATTGTGGAATTGACTAGAAGTGGCCTGCAGCAGGCCCACACGGAGGTGAGACCAAGAATTCAATCTGAGGCTAATGGGAAAGTGGAAAGAACCTGGTTACTCACCATCAATGGCCCATATTGGAGGTCTAGTTATGGTGCTGCTGTGTATAGGAATGGATGAATATTGTGGAATATGAGGTTTTGCTAAACTCTTGCTATTTGGAGGGGGAGGTTTACAACACTGGTTTTGGTGGACATGTCCCCCCTGTAATTTAGACCTGTGTTTTCTTCCATTAATATTGCTGGGATCATAACCTGTGGTTTTCCCTGAGTCAAGATTGTTCAAATCTGAGGCATACACATCTAAGTCATCCCCCTTCAGCATTGTATTAAGGCTTTTTCCCAACCCACCTGCAGTCTTCTAACCAGCCTTCCACTGAAGTCACTCCAGGCCACACCGACTAGCAGTTACAAACTGCATGCTCTCACACAGACTCATGGAATGACCTCATGGTTACTTTTCTTTTTAAGTTAAATTTGTGGGCATATTTATCAAAACCTTAATTCTCCTGCTTGCAGCCCAGACATCTGTCCTTAAAAGCCTATGCGCATTGCCATGTGGTGGCTGACTGGTGCCTATCAGAAATAAGGTAAGTCACAGTCTGGGACAGGCATCCATATCACAAAATCCACCCTGGCCACAAAGCTTCCTTGCTGGTGATCTCAGGACAGGATTCAATGGCCTATGAAGACTAAACTTCTCTCTTGTCCTCTACAATTGGGATCAGGCCAATTGGGGCAGCATGTGGGAAGCCCACTCACCCTCACACTTTGTCCCCGTGGCTCTTGCTAGCCTACTCCCTGTTAGATACAGGGTCCAACAAGCTGACACTTGGCCACACCGTATCTGTTCTGTGAATACACAAAAGACTCTAGTCTCCAGACCTTTTGATCTGCCACCTTTCCATGGTGCTAATCTCACTTAAAAGCCAATTTAGAGGTGAAAAAAATAAAACAAAATAAACCAGACTACAGTTAAATTTCTCCTTTGGCTCTCTTTCACCTTTGACAAATATCCCTGAGTTTTTAAAGTTCAAACTCTCTCTCCGCCTTTTGCAAGCCTCCAGGGCAACTGTTTTTAAACCCCGCTGCAAATCTCCCTCCCCCTGCCCCCAGTGCAGAGCAAAAAGTTTAAAATGAGGTCAGACCCACTTGAGGCACCTTTCCCAAATGCAGCCCTGCCATGCCTAAAAGGAGATGTGCTGCAGAAATCACTGCCAAGAGGCACTTCCAGAACAACAAGACTTTTCCAGCAGTGCCTACTAATGCAAATAATACCTGCTTGATTTTATTCCTTCCTAGCTATAAGGTGGCATTAAGGATTTAAAGAAGCCTATCTAATAGAGTGCTGGAAATTATAAATCAGTGGGGCTTTGTAAAGGTTATTACTTTAAACAAAAGAGCAGCTGAATGGAACCAATTAAATGGCACCTGAATTGATAAACAAACTGGTTATTGTAGGGAGCTATTCTCCACATTTTTGTGTGTTTCCCCCCACCCCCCTTCTTCCTCCCACCCCCTTCCTTCTGAGAGTCAGTAATAATGAATAAGGAGCAAGGCCTGTGGAGAAATTTACATGTGATTGGAGTTTAATGGGCCGCAACAGGCCTACCATCTGATCGCCATGGAAACCAATCCTTTCTCAAGATTTTAAACAGTCTGAAATGTCCTTTTATTGTCTGCTTAAAATGTGTCATGTGAGCCCAAAGGGTGGGCGCTTGTATGTATCAATTTGTTTCTGTCTCAAGGCATGCCATTGCCAGGCTATGAATATATGGGGAGGGGGGGAATGGCCGGGCAAGGAGACAATGGACACAGCTGATTTGGAATCCATGGAGACCCTGCCATACTATGCTCTGGAATGGTGACATATGGTCTCAGCCTGACCCAGGCGATAGAGTTACAATAGGCAGCCACGTTGCTCCACACAAGAGCTGGGGGGTTGTTCCTTTTTGTTGCTGGCTATTCATCCCGTGGCCAAGTAAACTTTTTCCATGCCTCCCTCTCTCTCTATTTTTTTTTTTTAACTGCAGCCGTTGATCACTAGAGCCCTGCAAAAGAAAGAAAAGACTCTCCATGTCCAAGAGATGTTTGCTTTCCACTTGATTTGAAACTGGATGAAGGTAAATATTGGAGCGGTGGTGACTACAGGGGGATGGGAGAAATGTCCTTCAATATTTGAACCTAGGAGGTGCCAGACAGCATCAGACCATTGGTCCATTAGTCCAGTATTGCAATCCCACATTTTCAAAAATCATGAGTCAGCCTCACCAAAAATCACAATTGCTTTTAAAATCATGAGATTATGTACAAATAGATTTGGTGTTCTTTCTATTTGCCTTCTGCTTTTTGAGCCTTTATGGTGCACTTGGGTCACACTTTGAAGCTTTCTCCACAGCCATGAGGGCTAGAAACTTACCTTTTCTTCAGTACTGAACGCTGAAATCATCACATATTCACTTACTCCAGGAGCTGGGGCTTTAAGGAAAATGATAATTAACGTGAGATTCATGAGAAAATCATGAGTTGACAACACCAGAAACACCACCATATCATGACTCTTGCAGTGGCTAGTACCAGATGCTTCAGAGAACAGTGCAAAAAACACTAGAGTGGACAAGTATGGAATGATCAACTCATCAGGAAGTTTCTTCCCAATGCTGGCAGTTCGCACATTACACTAACCCATGAGAGTTTATAGCCCTTCTAACGTGAGTGAGTGGGTGGTTCCACCCCCCAAAAGCTAATGTATCTCTTGGTGCTCTCATTATTCATATAAAGTGCCCCATTCTTTTTTGAAGCCTGCTAGGCAGTTTGCTTCAGTGGTATCTTATGGCAAGGAGTTCTACAGGATAATTGTGTATTCATATTAAAAAAATTTGCTCCAGCTGTGCTCATGTCCCCCTGTTTGTGTTCACTTCCCCCTGAATGTTCAACTCAGTGAATTTCACCAGCATTATTTATGGAGAGAAAATTTCAGGGTCAAACACATGAGAATGAGTAGAAATAGGTGGTTATATTTGCATCACACATGTTCCCGATCAGAGAATAAGAACAATACCTGCTAACTCATCATCAAACCAATCACAACCAACCAAGTGGCTTAAATATCAAATACACTTGGAGAACTGGGTCATGATCAAACCAAAGAATTAAAAAAAAAAGGAAGAAAAATAATCAATTACTTTCAATTTAACTCTTCTGAGAGAAATTAAAGTTCTTCCACGAGCAGGAAAACCCAACTGAATCAACTATTCATTGCAAATTATTTGCCAAGCTCAACTTAACTAGGCACAATCAATGTTCACTGATTTTTCTGAGGGGAAGGGAAGTTTGCAAACCTTGGCCATAAGACAAGATGCTGTATGTAATATCAATAAATCAATTCCTCATTGCTTTCCTCCCCTGACCCTGTTTCTGCTTTAGAAGCCATACCAATTTCGTGCTAAGAACACGGAAGCCAGTGTTAAATCACGGACTAGATAGCTCCCGGGAATGGAGATTGGCTTCTTCTCTGGGGTTCCAGTTTGACTACAGCCCTGGTTGGTGATGAGTGAAAGTTGTAATCTTTTCTTAGCTTCTGAGCAGTCTATGTGAAGTGAATGTGTCAGGTTTCAGCCCAGCACCCAGTAAGCACAAAATCTTCCATCCCTATTGACACCTGTGTTCTCAGAAAAGTTAGAGAGGATTGAGACTAGACAATTTAGAGGGGATTCTTCCAGGTTAGGGGCCAAACTCTTGGTAGGGCAGTGTGGAATATCTGCACAAGCTGTAACTGTTCTGTGGCTCAGCAGAACTCCACACTCACTTGGGTTAGCTGCTTTGGCACTGCTGTTGCTCATGGCTTCAGTGAGAACTGGGCTAGGGAGCAAGCCAGAACCTTGCTGGCTACTTTTCAGGCTTATTGCAAAGCTTATTACTTTCAGCTAATTTGTTCACTTTTGGGTCATCCCCACCTCTCATTGCTTTTGCCTTCTGCTTTATTTGCACATGTGGGGAATTGATCTTGTCTCCAGCGAGGTTTGCACAACAGTGACAGTTTAGCAGTGAGGTTTGACTTTGTACCATAATGCTTTGCTGGTGTCTAGCTGCATATTTAGACAGATTGGCTTTCCTTGTTGGTTTTTTAATATTTGGTATTGCAGTTTGGGATTGTTTTACACTCAGAAGCCCTTGCAAGTCACTTTATAATATGTTTATATTATAATCAGAGGTCATTTGGAAAGGTGTAAGCATTGTAATAATTCAGTTTTTAACATACCCTGGAAAATTAGGTGTATCCACTGAGAGAAGTCAAGAAACCCTTAAAATCACAGAATTATTGTCTAGCTGGAGCCTTATTCCAGCTTCTACCAGTGACTCCTGAATTATTCTGCTGCTTTGGCTCCTGTTTCCCCAACTGCAGTTAGGTGGAGAATGCTTCTGATCCACTTCCCCACAGTGTACAGATCAGTTGCTTGGAAAGCGCTTTGAAGGTGAACAGTGCCAAATGTTATTTCACTCTCCCAGTGGATGTTCACATCTGGAAGCAAGAGATATAAATTAACAGTGAAATTTTGCATCTACTATACCTCTAAATGCCTCCACCTGTTTTATGAAGCATGTTGTAAGCAGGATGTGACAGTGAGAGAAAGGCAACTCACTAGGTCAGGTGAAGGGATCAAAGATGTGTAGCAAGACAGAAGAGGAGCTGAGATGCATGAGACCTGAATATAGGCAGCATAAGCCAAGATCTATATCAGATCTTACTACTGCTGCTAGCAATTTATGACAAAAGTTGGAGCATAGGGAAGGAAGCACCAGTATTGTTAAGCCTTGTCTATACTGGGCAATCATTAAGCATGCTTCACTAGGTGGGCTAACATGAGCCCCAAGCTACATGCCTGTCCAGAATTCCATTTACTCTGATGGGGGCCTAGCCCCATGCAGCTCATTGCAGAACTGGGGCTATGGTTTCCCTAGCCAGCACAGGTAGGGCTCTAGATTCACATCACAGCTAAAGATCACACTAAATCCCTCCATTTGCTTAAGAAATCCCAAAGCACTAAAGCCTCTTTTCAAAGCCCAGGAAGGATTTCATCATCCTAGCAACCCCACTCATGCATTTTCTACCTTTCACTGTTACCCACTTAGAGTCTCCTAGATGCTATCCTAGACTCATATTAAAAGAGGCTATTGCTTGGAGCAGGACTTTTATAGCTGTTCTCCAGTAGTAGGTGTGTGCTGGGTGGAGCAAAGTCTTTAACTCCGCCCCAAGCCACCTCCCTATAAAAAGGGAACTGCCAAGCCCCCCACCTGCTCCTCATGGTTAAAATCAGTCTGGGCTGTTTCACATCATGTCTCTATCAAATGCAGTTCTTGCTATCTCCAAATTTCATTGACACAATAGGAATCTTTCCCTGTTCAAAATTAGGATGGCTGCTTTTATGATGATGATTTGTATTGTCTATGAGCTCTGGTTAGAGACTAGGACCCTGTTGTGTTAAGTGCTGTGTACAGAATAAAAAGAAAGTCCTGGCTCTAAGGTGGTGGTTTGTTTAGTCAAAAGCTTTCCTGGAAAACTCAGACTTTAGCCCCCTTCTCATACACCCACATGCTCTTTGAGGGGGTCTTGCAATGGTCACTCTTTCCACTGAGAACCTTTATAAATAATTCCTAAAGAGGCAAGAAATGATTAATGGCTGGTACAACATATGGATATCCTAGTATTATAGATTGTTATAGAATTCAATAAATTACCTATAACCATCTCCAATACCACCTTCTAATGTGCTTGTAAGCATCAAACACACACGACTCATCTGTAATATGCTTGTAAAACCCATTAATACTTTATAAGCTATTTAGACATGTACCCTCAACATAAAATGTTATGAGGGAAACTATGTAACCATTATTTAAAAACCTATTTGATGCAGGATTTCAACTACATTTGAGACACTAGTTAACTCCTTATGGTTGTGAGGAATGGCATCAGACTTTCTGCTTTCTCTGCCAATGTGTGTGGCATCACAACTACTATAAATTTAACTCCCAGTGTCTGACTCTCTTGCCTTTCCACTAGCACACACTGTGTGGTCTGAAGCATCAAATTCAACATAGGAGAAATGATATAGATGTGAATTAAGGGGAGGAAAAACCAGTGAAGTTATAGGTTTTCTGTTTAGCATCTCCTCCAGATAGCCTCTGGAACTCCTTGCCGCAAGATAACCCTGAAGTCAAGAGTTTAGCAGGATTCAAATAAGAAAAGACATTGAAATGGGTAACAAGAATATCCACAGTAATGAGAGAGGAAGGATTAAGTCAACTGTTTTGGAAGGGATGTCAACATTCATGTGTTAGGGCATAAGCCAACCTCTTATTAACAGAGGTCAGAAAGAAACTTATTCCACTGCTATCTACTGCTTTCTCTGAACCAGCGAGTCCCAGGTACTGTTGGAGGCAGGAGATTGGTCTTTCCAGCTGCCCCTAGCACTCTGAGGATAAGCTACTAGGGACTGATTCTCATTCCTGACACCTTGTTCTGTCATTTGCGCCTGTGCACCGTGGGTGGAGAACAGTACCGTTCTCATTAGGGTAGCGTTTTAGACCCAAGTTGTACTGATGCAATGTGCTACCAAAGGACTGAGCTAGATGCAAGGTAATAGAGCATCAGTTCTCTTGGGCAGGAGCTCTTGAGCGGCCACAGCCCACCAAGAGGCCATCTTGTCCCCACCATGCTCCGCTGATGGGCCCCTGGCAGCCCAGGTGTCTTCTGGGAAGGCTGCTCTCCTCCCCAGTTACACAGCAGCGACAGCTGGCCAGGAGGGGAAATAAAAGATGGCCCTTTCCTAGCGGGTCTGAAGAAGGAAAGGGGTAAAGCAACAGTTGGCACGCTGCCCTCTCTGAATGGGGGTCTCTAAACGTGACGTCTCTCTTCCAGGTTGCCTGCCCCTTGCAGTCGATTAAAATGCTTTTGAGCGATGTAACCTTGGTGACTTTGTTACTCTTGCCTCGCTCGGCCTGTGCGCTCACCTATTCACCCCATTCACGTGGCCGTGCAGCGTGGGGGCGAGAGAGGCGGACGTTACATGACTGCGGAACCATGATAACAGGGCCTCAGCGAAAGTGCTGACCGTGCCTTAGCGTTCCGGATGGCGGGCTGTTGCAAACCCTGCTTTCGTTTAATCTGATTAGCCTGAAGTGGCCCCTGTGAAGAGAGCGCAAATAATTGCCACTATAAAATGTATGGGGAAGAGGAAGGAAGAAACAACTCCTGTCATCCAGAGGAAGTGTTTTGTGTGGCAACAGTTCAAATTCTGAATAAAGATTCTCTCCTGAGGGGGGAAATAATAAACATTATTTAACAGAATGCTTGAAAGGCAGATTAACTGCAGGTCCATATGGCCTGTTATAATAAACATCTTTTTATCTCTGGTTGAGGTTGAAACACAGAGAGGGAGCAAAAGCAACCGATTAGGCCCCTGAAAGGCCCATATTAAACCTGAAGAGGGCTGCAGAAAGGAAGCTGAAACAGCATGAGGTAAATAGACGAACCAGAGAACCGGAGTGGCAGTTTACTAGATGTCCCAACAAGGCAGCTAACACCATGGGTTTCTCTTTGGGTTTCATTCTCAGTTACACTCATCTACACACACAACTGCAAAGGCTTAAAGGTACGATTTTTAAATCAGTTTAATTAAACTGATTCAAAAAGCTGTGTGGACACTCTTATTTCCGTTTAAACCAAGCTTATTTCAGTTAGCTGAAGTCGATTAGGGGCAGGTTTCAGCTAAAGTGCAATAAATCACTCTTAGACCGAAATCAGAGCGTCTCTCAGAGGCTTTAGCACTAGTTTGAAAAGAGTTAAAACCAATTGAAGTTAAATGGAAACAACTGCCCTGTGTAGACAAGGCCTTGGGCCCCTTCCCAGCCCTCTGACAGTGTAAAGGGGCTCTAATTTATGTGCCAGAGCAGGAGAAACGGGTGAGAAGTCAGGTCTATTTGTTTAACCAGGATTCAAAGTTTTAAAGTATGGAATCCTAGCACTGAGAGATGGAAAAAAGGCCATTTTTCTAGACTGCTACGGGATATTTTCTAATGCTGTGTCCTGCTCGATCTGAAATGTCTCAGGTTATAGGTTTATCGACATCACCCATAGGAGACTAATCAGGTCCCATAGTGAAGACGTTGCCTCCTGATATTTGGCGTGTTTTTCGCCCCTTCTTAATTTGATTCCCGTCTTTATTTTGGACATAAGAAGGTTAGACATGTAGCAACGTGTCTGTCTGTGACAATAAAGCACCATCGGTTTTGCATGTAACGGGTGTTACCATTTGCTTGGGTGATTTTCCTGCCAAATTTACTGCAGTTTCTTACATCTGAAAAAAAAAATTGCCATTATTTATCTGGTGACGTGTAAGCGGGTGTGCGTGTGAATAATTTAAGAGGAAAGATCAGAATGTTACTAAGTATCTAGAGACATTCACCCATAGCATGCAACAGTCAGGAAAACACATGTATTTTCACACTGTGGACCATGTGTCCGATGCATTTTGGGTTTAAACAGGATTTGTGTAATATACAGTGTCACTGAGCACTCTGCAGAATGATTTAACTGTCGGTTAAAGAGAAAAGGAAGGTTGTGAGGTGAGACTGAAAGAGAGGAAGTGACGGCAATACAACGTCACATCCTGACATTTATCACACTCTGCTGCTTCAAAGTTTGGGAATGAAGCCTTCTGTCTTGCTGGAAATAGCCCGAGTAATTAGCTAGCATCTTGGCTTGGTAATCAAGAGGAGTGCATGCTATAAACAAAGAGGGGAAACGGTTAGTGAGCAGGATTTGGGAATAGTATAGATTGGCTTTCCCAGCCTTGGGAGTTGACTGTCCAAGGCTGGAGTGATGGCAGCACCTGTATGATCAGTTCTCCAAGGGCTGGACCTAGGCAAGTTAGGGTGAACTTCTCTCCAGGAGGAGGGGCTTGTTCCTCAGAACAAACCATGCTTCAAAGAGTTACCCATAAGCCTAGACAGAGGCCCAGGACTTGGTGTTGCTCTTTGGAGGTTGGGTAAATACCGAGCAGCGTGTAGGGTTATGAAAAAGGGGAGGAAGAATAAAACCCGATTTGTATTTTATGGAGTTATTTTAGCCCAGATTGATTTATTTTCTCATAATTTATCTCCAGCTTTAACATTTGGGCCTGTCATAAACTGCACTTTTTGTTCATTCGTTCTTTCTGTCCAAGTTGCTGCCCTGACCTTCCCACGCCAGGTCACTGCCCCTTGACAAAGCTATTTAACAAAGTTGCTGCCCCGTCGGCTCCGCGCTTTGACAATGTCAATACAGTTCAAATGTGGTGGACAGGCCTGGTATCGAGTAGGTCTGGAGGACGTGTTCACCCGGAGCTGGACAGACAGAGGTTGACAACAACACTGCTGAGGGTCATAGCTGAGGTATCAGGGCTTATTTATTTTAAAGTGTCTGCAGATCACAATACTCCTGGCAAGCCCGAGGCAATTCTGGCAGCACTGAACACATCTCTCCTTCTAGTAAAGAAAGTCATTCTGTAAAGAGTTGACAGTTCCGTCACACATGAGTTTATTCCCTTGGTGACCTCCACGTCAGCTCGACTTAGCTCACTGCTGAAAATGTGTCTGGGGTGTCTATTTTTTTTAATATTACTTTGCTACTTTTGGCTTATGAAGAAGGGACTCCGTTTGATTCCTTAGATGGGGTAAGAATGAGGCTGAAATCAGATGCGTGTTCATTGCAATCCGTTATGATTGATTTGCCGTTCTTTGTAGCATCCAGCATCTAGAGGCAGGGGTACTGGGACAATTTTTATAGTGGGGGTGTGGAGAGCCACTGAACCAAACTGTAAACCTTGGATATAATGGAAACCGCTTCAAGCCAGAGGGTGCAGCAGCACCCCCTACACTGCTAGTTCCAGCATCTATGCTTAGAGGCCCCAATCTTGCTCAGGGCTCCACTGTCCTACTTGTTGTACACATGCATAGTGAGAGACGGTCCCTGCCCCAAACCGTTTACAATCAAAATAGAAAAGACAGAGAAAAGGAGCATTATCGGAGTCTCTTTTATCAGTGGGTAAGGGAAGCACAGAGATTTGCCCAGGGTCATGCAGATAGTCAGTAGCAGAGCTGGGACATGAACTCTTATTTGTTATCTCAGTCTAATTCCTCAATTAACCACAAGCCTGTCCGTAGGACTGGGGTAGAAGTGCATGTGTGTGTGATCCTGGAAACATGCAGGCATGTGCGTTTTCCCACTGAAGCCATGGGAAAGTGTGACACAGTCTGCGCCATGATGTGGTCTCCATGGGCTAGCCCATCTCCTGGTGCCCGGCAACCCAGTGTACTTTAATGTGACTACAATGAAGTGTACATACACGTGTAACCCAGGCCTCATGGTAGCTGACAGGTGGTACTCGCACCATTTTAATCCAATAAAGCCTGCTAAAATAGAGGTGACAAAATCTGAACAGTCATGTGGTTAAGGTACTAGCGTGAAAATCTGTTGAACTCGGTCTCAGTTCTTGGGTCTGCCATATACTGCTTGTGTGACCTCCAGCAAGTCACTTAATCGGCCTGTGCCTCAGTTTCCCCCATAAAATGGAATCCATAATGCTTCCTTTGTCTATTTATACTGTCAGCTCTTTAGGGCAGGAAAGTTCTCTCATTGTGAGGCTCTACGGTGCACAGCACAATGGGCTATTGCTAATGCAATGTAAATAACGATCACTGGCAATATCTTCTAACCAGCCAGCCGGGATAAATAAAAAACCCACATTTCTTAATCCCATTTTAAAATCTCAGCTGCTCCGTGCTGGCCAGTTAACCCAAGAAAAGGGGCTTTGAAAGGGCCTTTCTTCCTGAAGTGCCTTTGAGGTTTTTTGAATGTCCAGCTAGACCTAGTCAGCAGCGCTGCCCCTCAGTCTGAGCCAGAAGCTTTGTTACAAGTGAATTAGCCAAGCGGTTAAAGTCTAACAGCACAAGATTGCTCCTAACAACAAATAATAACTTCAATGACCCACCAGGGAGAATCATCTTCTGTTGATGCTTCTGCCCTGGGATTTGTGGAGCCTGGCTGGAGGGGGTGCTGGGGAGAGGGGGAATCTCTGGCCTTACTTCCTCTTTCTGTAAACTATTTCTGTCCGTGGGCTGTCTTTCTTGTTGAATGCACTGTAGGGCTGCTTATTTCTTACCTCCTTGCTTGGGAGTGATGGATCGCTCGCCACTAAGATCTGTGGGCATCTTCCGTGTCACCTAAGCTACAGAAAGCAAGGCTTTGACAAAGTTTAGGGCCCTGGTTGAAACCTTGTTGAGTCCTGGCTACACTATAACCCTGAATCATGTCATAACTGGGCGCTGCAAGGCAGAAGCTTTCTGTAGTGTAGACGGGGGCCTCAGTCCAAAGGTGAGATGTAGTGCAAGACTCAGGAACTGTAACTCTCCATATGGCACTAGTGCCTAGATGCCCTATTGTGCTAAGCTCTGCACTCGCATAGGAAAAGACAGTCCCTGCCCCAGAGAACTTACAGGCTAAGCATGACAAATTAAGCATTTTCACCCAGTTCACTATCAAGTTGGTTCCACATACAGTCCGTGTCCACATATAATATGGCTAGTGCCTGCGTCTTCCCCATGTGCAGACTTTCATGCAGGGCTGAAAAGATTGTCCAAGGTTTCAGCATGATTTGGAGACATAATTAAAACATCTACCCTGCAAATCAGCATCAAGATTTTAAACAGTATTGGGTTTCAGTGGAGTAACTCTGATATGAAAGGGATCGGCTTCCCGTGTCTGTATAACCAGGGTAGCCAGTCTTCCTACCACTCTGGTATCTATGCAGCTGTAGCATGCAAAAACCCCTACGATCTTCTCATGCACACCAGCAGTGGAGGCAATAAGGGAGGCAATAAGCTACCTAGATCTTCACTCACACCAACATGGCACTGGGGTCGGTGTGGTGTGCCCATGCCAGTGTGGCATTGCTGATGCGTGGTCGTGGTGTGTGCATGCCCTGCACCATGCTCACCGTAACACATGTCAGATGAACGCATCAGACCCTGGGCTTATGAACATGATTGTAGCATGGCTTGTAAGCTTAGCGTGCCTCATCCTCAGCTGGGGAAAACCAGGGTGTCTCCAAGGAGCTGGCCCATAAAAATTGGATGCAACCCTTACAGCTGGGCTGTAATGAGGCTTGAAAAGGGATTAAAACATTGCTACTAGTGAAGGAGTGGGTATACGCCTATTAAACGTGCTGCAGGAAACTTGTCTCCTAAAACAAGAGTAGCCCTCACAGCCTCCATTTTACAATTCTGTTTTTTTGATGGAAAGGATTGAAAGTGGGAAAACAGCCAGACGGGTGAAAGAAATGTACATTTAGGTGAGATGAAAGTGACAGGTGAAGGTCTGAGGCTGAGCTGTCATTGGGAATCACTGGCATCAAGGTACCAAGTTCACCAACTGTTGCTGTCCTGCTCCCAGACAGAGACCAGAAAGGGACAATTTGTATCTTAAACCTAAATTGCAAACTGAGATGGACACACTAGGAACTAACTTAGCAACTGGACCTGAAATGGACCACTTGGGCTCTCCAGAAATACTGGGCGAACTTTATTGGTGTAAGTCTTGGCTTTTCCTGCTACCCTCAAACAAAATCTGTGTTAGGACCACATAGAGAACTAGATTGCCTGATCAGCAGGACCGCAGCTGTCAGACCATCCTGGTCTATTTCCTCCTCACTGCAGGAGCCACTTCCCTCCGAGCTGAATTCTGAGTTTGTGACTGTCTCACTAGGATGCTTAAGGGCTTGGTGCAAAACCTACTGAAGTCAATGGAAAAAGTCCTAGTCTTTCTTAGATTGTAAACTCTTTAGGACAGGGACTGACTTTTTATTGTGTGTCTATACAGCACCTAGCACAGTGGGGTTCTGGTCTAGAATGGGGCTCCTGGACAATACAAATAATAATAACAATAATAATAATTTCAAGGGGCTTTGGATCAGGCCCTAAATCAGGGCTAAGTGACATATTTGCAACAACATTCTCACCGTTCACTTTAAGCTTGGAATTTTTGCTTTTCATTTCCAAGTCACAAACATGATCCTAATTTGGGGATTATTAAATTGTAACACTTCACAGTTTTTTCTCTTGAAAGTTTCATGCATTTCCACACAGCAGTGCTCCTGCTTTGTAGTGAAAACCTTGACATTTTGCATTTTGACAGTTAAGATGGGCAGATATTATTTTTCAGACTGGAACCTGTCCAAAGTCAAATGGTCATGCATTGCCTTGCAAAACCTAGATACAGCAAAGCATTAATTTTTGCAACAAAGTAACATTATAGAGGGTGAAATTGTCATTAATATGTTTGTATTAATATAGAAGCATCCAGAAGTTATAAGCCCTCTTGTGCTTGGGGATGTCAGTGTGAAATAAACAAGGCAGACAAAGGAAGTGTTAGCACCCATTTTATGGGGGAAACTGAGGCACAGGAAGATTAAGTGACTTGCCCATGGTCACACAGGGAATCAGTGGCAGTGGCAGAGCCAAGAGCTGAATGCAGATCTCCAGCATCCCAGTCTAGTGCCTTCTCTGTAAGACCACCTTTCCTCTCAGAACAAAATTTTGATTGTTCAGCAACCTATTTGGCAACTATTTTTGTCATTTTTGTACACGATTAATTTGAATGCACTCCCTAGCCATCCAATGGCAAACTGCACTTGTTTTAAAAAAATACAATATTCATAACACAAGGACTAGAGATCACCAAATGAAATTAATAGGCCGCAGGTTCAAAACAAACAAAAGGAAGTATTTCTTCACAAAATGCACAGTCAGACTGTGGAACTCTTTGCCAGAGGATGTTGTGAAGGCCAAGACTATAACAGGGTTCAAAAAAGAACTAGATAAGTTCATGGAGGACAGGTCCATCAATAGCTATTAGCCAGGATGGGCAGGGATAGTGTCTCTAGCCTCTGTTTGCCAGAAGCTGGGAATGGGCAAGAGAGGACAGATCACTTGATGGCTACCTGTACTGTTCATTACCTCTGAACCACCTGGCATTGGCCACTTTTGGAAGACAGGATACTGGGCTAGATGGACCATTGGTCTGACCCAGTATGGCCGTTCTTATGTTTATGTTCTTGTGTTCAGTAAGGAAACCTTAGGCTTAAAGCAGCCAGAATGATACAAACATTCCTTTGTTACAATGATATAAGCAATAGCAAAAGGGTTGGGTCGTTTGGTGTTTTCTGTGCCCTGGGAAAGGGTCCAGCCCACATGTCTCTGGAAGTCATAGCTCTTCTCATTTGTCACCAACTGAATGAGCTCTGGAGATGAAGCAGGAAATGTTGAAGAAATACTTGCCATTTCTGTGTGTTTCCTTTAGGAAAAGCTGAGCTGCACTGGGAATCAAAAGCTAAGCTAGAAATCCCAGGCATTTCCCAGCTGTACGTTGCATGGCTGCTTCCATTCACGGAAGAATCCCTTCTCTTTAAAGAGTGAGTTTCATGTGTGTCTAATTTAGTCTCCAAGGTGGGCAGAGGAAATTGTGGATGAAGCAAAGCAAACTGCTGTCTGAAAAATTCATTTGCAGCGCTGCATAGGGTCTGTTATATATATGTATAGACAGACCCAATGCTGGGCTGCCAATGAAATATATATGTAAATATATGTACACACACACCTGATTGTGTCCCTCCTAAAGGATACTTTAAATTTTGTTTTTCAATTCTAAACTAAATATGGTAAAAAAAAATTACTTCAAATTCAGTTTACTGCAGTTGAACAGCAATAACTGCACTACACACACACACACACACACACACACGCACACAGAGTGTAAAGGCCTTATCTTCCAAGCCCTTCCTACTGAACTTAATGGGATGACTCATAGTAGGAAGCATATGTCCAGTAAGATGTGTTTGTAGGATTGGGCTGTGAGACTACACGCACGCACACACACACGTATCTGCTACCAAGTGCAATTCTCACTCTGCTCCAAACACCATACACTCGATATAATTCATATTTACTCCCCTCCTAAGATTTTTCTTCTTATTTTACCATATTTGTTAACATTGTTAACAATAACATCAAAACATAAATCTCTACTGTTTTTCTTCTGTGCTTGGATGAGTCTAGATTTTTGCCAAGCTGGACCCTCTCTGTTCCTGCCTTTCATTCCCTCCGCCTCTGAGAGACGAATCAAACCTTTTCATACCCTTAAGCTGGAGCTAATAGGATCCACCTGGTCTGACCTCAGGATGAGTTAGCAGAAGAGCTCTGCATCTCTTTGCATGTTCCTAGACTGTGATACAGTGTTACGATATCAGACGTGAATGAGCAGAAGTGCGAATTAATTGCTGCTTAGAAATGGTGAAACACATTTGTCAAAAGACAACAGAAAATCACGCTGTCCCTAAAACTCCTGCAAATTCATCCATGCAGCCTCTGTGACCTGCATTTCTCTGGTGTCTGTCTGAAAAACAATAAAAGCTACATCAAAGGCAGAGGGCAGGGCTGTGCCTCTTTCCACCATATGTTCTTCCGTGTTTGGCTGCTGCTGCGGTGCCTGGCAGCATATGAACAATGTTATAAGCCCCGTCACTCCCACTGCTCTGGTCTTATGTGTGTCACATACACACACGCGCACACACAGCCAGACGTGCACTGTGTGAGTCTGCCACATTCCTTCTATCCCTCTGCTCACCTCTATCCCTCTGCTCACCTCAGAATACATGGAGCCACTAGCTATTTATTTATTTGGGTTTGAGGTTTGTTTGTTTGTTTGTGGCTATTACCAGGCAGGAGTGGGTGGAATGGTTGCAGGACTCAGTGGGTGAGTTGGAGGGTATGAAAAAGTTGATCATAGTTAAGCGACATGTCTCAGAGCAATAACCAAAAGGTCCATTCAAGGTCATTTTGTAGCCCAGAATTTTTGCTTTCCGTTTTTTCTCAGAACTGGATGGTTTACTTAGATTGCAAGGGCCTGATCCAAACCACAGGGAAGTAGAGTAACTAAATACATGGATGCAATGAGAGTATCGTCATTGACTTTAATGGGCTTTGGAGCAGGGATTCTGGGCTAGATCCTGCACTGAACTCCAGATAGGTGGACTCATGTATTATCCGCTGGTGAGCGTGTATGTGTCTCCCTCTGTCGCTGATCTGCAGAGGATAGGAGTCTATTAAAGCTCTCACTGAAAGAAGTTTGGTTCGTTAGCTCAAATGGTGGCAACTCATGTGTGCTGGAGGTCCCTGGTTCATTTGCCAGGATCCTGGTTGACACATGCAGCGCCTCGCTGTCTTTAAACCGGCGCCACACATTTCCTGGGCTCTGCCCCTGTGGAGTTCATACACATAATCCATAATGAGAAGAGTTCTGGACAGAAATATGGAAACTTTCCCACTGCTGCATGTTTTATTGCAAAGATTAGTCACCGGCTAAATGAAATGCCAGCATTTGAAACTTCCATTTTTATCCCCTTCAGAAATCACACCAATTTCCCCATTTCCACTGAAAAGCAAAAGTCTCCAATTTTGAGCTAAAACTCCTGGAATTCCACCATTTCTGCCCCCGCCCCCCGCAAAACTGGACCATTTTCACAAATTGGAAACAAAAGGCACAAACCTTGAACGTCCAGTCTTTTGAATTTCATTTTGAGCAGAGACCAGTCTAGGAATCTGCTTATTCCTAGCAGACCTGTGCATGGGGGAGCTGGGAAGTCAAGACCTCGGTTATACATTGCAACCTTTCAGCTCTGCCCTCCCTGACCCGTGAAAAGGAACAGAGGCACTAGGATAGAAGGGCAGGGAGTGTGCTTGGGCCTCAATGAACTTGCTGTCACCAGGGCAATAAGCAAATGATACGAGGACACCTGAGCTGTGACTGGGAAGACAAGATGAGCTGGTTCCTTCTGAGACTTCTGCCTAGACTCCACCTTGAATGAGCATAAAGGGTCAGAGGTGCCTAGGGCTCTTGGCGACCACGGATAGACACCAGCACTAGCATTTCACCTCTGAGCTCAGGTCAAGTGAGCCGCCCTGTGCACAGCACAATGCTGGCTGAGCCAGTCTTGACCCAACTTCGTTTCGACAGGCTCAGAATCGCATTGCCCAACCCGGAGAACCTAACTGAACTCTGCCACTTGGGAGTTGTTTATCCTTCACTCTTGTGCAAGGCTCTTGAGTGCCGTGTCACTGGTGCCATGCCAGAGGTGGCTGCGTGTCGCTGGGAGGAGAAGAGACCCCTGTCCAGCTTGTAAAGCAAGATGATGTAAACGTACAGGAGGCGTTCTCCTTGACATTGGACTGGAGCGGATGGGGCCTGAGCCTCTGCTAATGTCACAGCAAATCGCCACTGAAGTCAACAGAAGTAGGCTTATTGCCCCCGGCTGAGCATACGGCCCATTGCTCGGTCAAATGAGACTAAGGGGATGTTGCTGCCAGTTTGCACCAGTGTCACTGAGATCAGAACTTGGCTCACTGTCAAGAAGGCTTTCCCGCTATTTAGTCCAGGGGTTCTCAAACTGGGGGTCGGGCCCCCTCATGGGGTCCCAAGGTTATTACATGGGGGTTCACGAGCTGTCAGCTTCCACCCCAAATCCTGCTTTGCCTCCAGTATTTATAGTGCTGTTAAATATATAAAAAAGTGTTTTTAATTTATAAGGGGGGGGTCGCACTCCGAGACTTGCTGTGTGAAAGGGGTCACCAGTACAAAAGTTGAGAGCCACAGATTTAGTCTGTTTTCCGTTCCTTAATTTCATCCCATTTCTTCTGTTTCTATCCCCCACTGTAGCTCAATAAATAAATAAATAAATAAATAAATATTTTTTAAAGGCATCAGAACGATGTGGTGACATGGCACACCCAGAAATTGGCACCCAGGGGAACCCCCTGCTCACCTGACCCTAAAATTGGCCCTGTCCCCACTCCGTCATCATGGGCCAGATTTTCCAAAGATTGGTGTCACAGCAGGAGCTGCTGGGCACTGAGCCCTTCTGGCTCCACATGTTATTTTACTTTTTCCTCCTAAATCACTAGAATTACTCCAGGTTTACACAGCGGTACCTGAGATTACAAGTGGGCCCAGTGAAATCTTATTAGAGGTTGTGATAATATCCCAAGGGAAATGAGAGGAAGGATGGACCCATGGCTCAGGTGCTGACTTGGGAAACTCAGGTTCAATTCCTTGCTCTGCCACAGACTTGCTTTGTGACCTTGAGCAAATCACTTAGTCTCTGTGGGTCTCAGTTCCACATCTGTGAAATGAGGAGAAAAGCACTGCCCTACTTCGTAGGATGATGGTGAGGTGCTCGGATGCTATGGTAATAGGAACACAGACTGGAAGGGCGATCCAGTCCCCTGCATCGCAGGCATCCCGGTCGTTCATAAACTTATCAAGTGCCATCTAAATGGGGGCCGTGTAAGTGCCCAAGAAAGAAAGAAAGAATGAAAATCCAATCACTTGGGACATTTAAACCTCAAATGCACAGTGCTCTGGAACCAGAGTGGGTGAAATCCTCACCCCAGTGAAATCAAAGGCGTTTTGCCATTGACTTCAACAGGGCCAGAATTTCACCCATTGCTGAGAGTGATCCCGCACTTAGCTCTTTTCGCTCTGATTCTGACCTCTTATCCAGTGCCTCGCAGGGGTTTCCTTGACTGCTTTGGAAGTGTAGCTGTCACCAGGGCCAGCTCCAGATTTTCTGCTGCCCCAAGCGGCGGAGGGGAAAAGGCGATCGGTGGCACTTTGGTGGCAGCTCAAATGTGCCGCTCCATTCTTCAGCAGCAGCTCAATCGCGCTGCTCCATTCTTCGGTGACACTTTGGCAGCATATCAAACGTGCTGCTCCATTCTTCGGTGGCACTTTGGTGGCAGCTGAAAGAGGAAGAGAGGGACTGATAGACCTGCTGCTGAATTCCCGCAGAAGACCCCGACGGGCCGCCCCAATAGCGGATGGACTGACGCCCCTTTGTATTGGCTGCCCCAAGCACCTGCTTCCTTAGCTGGTGCCTGGAGCCAGCCCTGGCTGCCACTAGATTCCCCTGCAAGTCTTTGGCACCAGTGAAGTCTGCGGTACTAACTGGACACATCTGCTTTGATATAAAGAAAATGGTTGCATTAAAGTGGCATCCTTTCACCAATAGGATAAATGTCCTTTTGCTTCTGTCACCCTCTGGATGAGCCCCTGAGTGGCTTTGAACATTCTGCCTTAATGGCTGACACTGAGTAGGGCAGAAAACAAACAGAACAACCAACCAAAAAAAAAAACACCCTAGGGAAAAAAGACAAGCGGCGAGTCTAGAAGACAGCTCAAGGGCAGCCAGTGATGAGCAGAAGAGACCTTGCCACTACCAGTCTCATCAGGGGAAGGGAAAACAGAGCAGATACAACATTGTCATCCTTAAAGTACTCAGGTTAGGCAGAATTAGAACAGCTCCATCCCTAATGTGTGTGAACAGGAGCAAAGAGCTGATGAGGGGGGCTGGCTCATTCCAGAGACACGCCAATGCACCAGCCCCGCGCAGCAGAAACAACAAAAGAAAGAAACCAGCTGCTGGTTCTCCAAGCTGATTGCCATGCTTGTTACTGAATTCCAGCAATGGGTGGGCCCCGGGGCATTTGGGGAGGTTAGAGGAGGAGGCTGATAGCTGTGTTTGCCAATGCACGAGGTGGGTTCTGGCGAATGTTCCCAGGACATGCTGGAGCACAGAGTGTGCATTCTGCTTGGGGCAGCCACCAGGCAGGCACCTTCTGCCGGGAGCAGCAGGTACACTCAGCAGATACAGTCTGCTTGGGCCGTGGGTCTCCAGCATGAGTCTCCAAGCCTTGAGCCCTGTTCCACACTGGGACACGCCTGTCACTTAGCCAGTCCCACACCCCTCTTCCCAAGGAGTGATAAAAGAAAGGCAGTGACTCCCTAACGCTTGGTTGTGACCATCTTGGGTGTCTTGACCCCAAGGGCAAGGACCCCTGTTCGAGGAGCAATATCCACACAGAAATCACCCATTTAGAGTCTGTGTTAAGTGGTGGTAACTGAGTTTTTCAAAAAAGAGCTTTAGAGAGGCTGAAAATGCATCATAATCCCTGGCATGAGAGTGACATGAGCAGGCGTGTGCTCACCTTCCCCATAGCTGCTCTGCAGTGAGATCCTGGAGGTACTGCAGGAAGTGAGGGCCGTGGGGCTAGCATGGCAATCCCGCCATGCTGTGTGGTGCCATAGGGAATGGCGGGAGAAAGCAGCTAAAACAGAGGCAGGGGATCCCCAGAAGAGGGGGAAAGAATGGGGAGAAAAGGGGTCTGAACTGAACTGACAGGAAAAATAAGGGAGTTAAAATTCACAATCAATTTTTCCTGGTTTCTCCCCCTCTCTACATTTTTGTGCGCGTGGCAATTTCAAAGTTGGAAAAATGCCATTGGGCTCTAAAGCTGGTTATAAAACAAGGGGGGAGGGGAGATTTGGTGCAAATGTCATGAACAATTTGCTCAGTTTAACAAAAAAAAAAAAAAAGCTTTGGATTTTTGGTGGGGGGGCTTAGAGAGAACAGGAAGTGGGAGCACAACAAATGAAGTGAGGTGACCCAGGTGACACGGCAGAGCAGTGGCAGAGTCAGGAAGTAGAAAGCTGGGCAGCAGAGGCTGAAAGAGGAGCTGGGCAGCAGAAGGGGAAACCAAAGAGGAGAGAGAGGCAGACAGAGAGGAAGAGGGGAAGAGAGAGGGATGCACAGAGCCCTGAAGAGGAAGCCAAGGCATCCAGCCAGAAAGTGCTATAGGTGCCTACGACTTGACTTGTGGGGGGGGGGGAAGCCTCTGCTATTATATGCACAAGATGTAGCTGGAGAAACATGGTTTTATTGCCTGCCGAGTGCTTTTCCAAATGGGACCTGTCGCTTTCATACACACTTCTCAGCCTCCTGTGCATTCGCTCCTTCCTAGGAAACAGAGAGATTTTTTATCTCCATCCAGCATTAAAAAACAAACAAACCATAAAGCCAGCTGCCTTAAAAAATAAATCCCTTTTCCTAGTCTATGCTAATAATTTACTATTAGCCCAGGTTTTATTAAGAACCTTTCAAGGGCTGCACAGAGCCCCCTCCATAAATAGCACATAACTCATACAGTGAGGATTTCCTCTCCAGTGGGACTTTTAATGTTTAAACCAGAGGTGTTAAAGGAGCAGCTCAAAGGCCAGTCAGAGCCCTGGAGATTTTCACATCTGGATTATATCTCAGTGCTTAACACATTAAGTTTTGCCCCAAGCAGCTCCGGATTTCCCCCATCCGTCCATGCTGAACCTGGGTTTGGTTTGATTTAAGGGGCCATGCGTTCAAAGGAAAAGAAATGTTACCTGCATAAACATTTAGAAGGGCTGCCGTCCATGCTCACAAGCTTTGGCTTGCAATGCCATGCGCACTGTCCTACAACCTGTTTGTAATGAATAGAAAAGAAGTTCTTTATGTCAGGCTGCTGGGCACAGCTCTCTCTGGCTTTCTAGATCCCAGGTTAATGAAACACAACCCCATGGGTCTAATGAGCCCTGGCATGGATTAGGTGGTCCTGAAAGGGACTGTGAGATGCACCAAATACCCTTTTTCTACCAAATGAGAGGCAGTGTCATCTGGTGTATTGGACTTGGAGTCAGGAGATCTGAGTTCTCTGCTCCTGTTTAGACTGTAGTCTCGCTGAGGCAGGAAGTGTCTCTTACTACATGTCTGTACAGCAGCTAGTGCAACTGAGTCCTGCTCTCGGTTGGGGCCTCCGAGTGCAACTGCAATACAAAAGTCACCATCCACCAGAGCTGGATACAACCCAGCAGCCAAAGACTCCGTATTCCAATACCAACCCCTGACCTATTTCAATTGTCACAGCAAAGTGCTTGCTCCTAAGTTGGGCCACTGCAGCTTTTAGCCAGAGGGTGCTGATCCCAAACTAGTCATGGGAATAAAGCCCTAAAGTGCAAACTGGAAGGGATCTGGGGTGTGCACTGAAAGGGTACAGGTCTGAGAGGATATTTTTGACAGCTCTGCCTTACCAGCTTTACCTGACTGTAGAAGCATTGTTGTATGCAGTAAGGTAGCCGTGTCGGCCCCAGGATGTTAGAGAGACAAGGTGGGTGAGGTAATATCTTTAATTGGACCAACTTCTGTTGGTGAGAGAGAGACCAGCTTTTGAGCTTACACAGAGCTCTTCTTCAGCACTGGACCTTTGACCCGTATTAAGCCCCCTGGAACAGAAAGACCCAGCTTAGACAAGATCGATAACAAAACCCATTTTTGCAGATTTTTTTCTTATCAGTTCTGATTTGTCTCTCTCTTCTATATGGGCTAGATCCTGCGAGGGGCTGCACTTTGCATCCGATCCTGCAAGGAGCTGTGTCCTCACCTCCCAAGGACTTCAATGGCACTCAGCACCTCCCAGCATTTGGCCCGTGTGGCATCAGTGAGAGCAGAAGGTGTGCAGCACCTTGTAGATTCACCATGAACAGGATTCACCCCTGGACAGGAGCTGCAGGTGCTTGGCACCGATCATGTTGGGGGGCTCCAGGCTCAGACTGGCACAGGGAATTTTCCATTGACTTGAACGAAGCAGATTAGGACTTTGAATGTGTAGCCAGGGCATGTGCCAGGATTGAATGTGGAGAGTGGGCATCTTGGGCTCTCCACCCAGGAGCTCAGCACAGCATGTCCAGGCCTTTGTTTGGTGTGAAGTGGGAGCCGGTGCAGACCTTCCCTCGTGCCCTCCCACACCCCCCGCCACATGCACACTTGCTGCATTGCTAAAGAACCTCAGCCCCAAATGACTCTCTGTGAGGTCAAGGTGGAGCCCACCACAAGGTAAAAAGGGCACGTGGCTGCTGGCTCTGGGTTTGTAAACTCACCCGGTGACTCTACGCCTCCCTCTCGAGATGCCCATTTTTCTTTCCCTTCCCTTCCTTCTGAGGCAGGTTGATAGGTGAAACCCGCTGGTTGTGTGCAAGTGTTGTAATGACATTAACAATATGCTGCGGGCAAGTTTCCAGCGTGAGGCAAGCAGCAGCCTCTGCTCTGAGCGTGCAGTCTTGGCAGGCGGACACTTTCCCATGCCTTCTGCCCTGTGTCACGGGGGAGGTGGGCCACTCCCCGGCTGACAGGATACCTTCACAATGACTGAAATAATAGACTTAGCGATGGGAAAATGAGGCCGAGAAACCCCCTGGGTGAATTGAAAGATGAATAACTTCCCTGAAGCTACATCCCAGAGCGTGCCCTAGCCTGTAGTTGATCTACAGGCTGACTCCCCACTTCCTCCTCCTCCGCCACCGCCCTTCACTCCCCTCCTGGGAGACAGATCTGTCTGGATTCCATCGCTCTCCTAAAATAACTGACAGAGTATAAAGAGAAGAGGAAAAGGCAGCAGAGGCCCCTGATCATAGATCGACCCCTGCAAAGCATCAAACCTGCCTGCTTTAAGAAGTGCAGTTAATAAACAGCAGCTTTAGAAGGGTCAAAGTGATGCCCTGGAGGAGTTTGTCAGGGGGATTGCATGCAGTTTTCACTGGCCCTGGCCCTGATCCTGCAATCAGATCCATTTGCACGTGTATAAGTACGAAGTAACGCATGATAAGCAGGGCAGGGTGTGCTGCTGCCTAGCACTGGATTCTAATGGCCAAACAGCTAGGTTTAGCTAAGCACCTCTGTGACGACAGTGCTCACCTGCAGGGTCCCGACTATGTGTGCGTCCCCTGTTACCCCAGGAAATATACCCGTTGGGAGCAGTACCTAGTCAGTGGTGAGAGATATTTCCCAGACAGTGTGGTGGATCTCTGGACTGCATGGGAAGACAGCTCATTACTGGCCAATTGGCTTGATGAGCTCAGCATTCTGAGGCAGTTAATGGGGCAAATGCTAGCCCATGCTTTGGTTACAGTTCTGATGGCTGGTGATAAACTCTGCAGAATACATACAAGGGTCAGCATGTCTATCAGGAAGCTCTTAGCAGTTAGTATGAGCAGACTCTACCAGAAAACAACGAGCCTAAAATTCCCCAACAGGTAATCCAGGTTAATTTCAGCACAGCATTATGGCCACGTGCTCAGCCTGTTACTTTAAAACATGCTTGTATTTGCTATGGGTTTTAAATTGCATACAGGGGTATGTCCACTCAGAGAGGAGGCCTGTTTCTGTTTACATTCCATATTCCGCAATCCGTATACACATCAATCAAAACTGTTGTTAGCCATGGCTGTCACGTCAAGTCCAAGTATAACAACACTGGTGATTGACAGGAAAGTTTGTTATCTATGAATGTGTCATCCCATCCAGCACCCATAGCCAGAGTTCTACCTGACAGGTCATCAGTGGTAGAGTTCAATCATCCATATATTATAAGACTGTTTGAACAAATAATTTCCTGGCTAGTCTCAGAACAACCCAGTTCTTTAGCATTGCTGTTACCTTGAGATATAGGGTTTGACAGTGGAAGAAGGGCATGGGCCAATGGACCTCAAGGATCAGCAAATAAACACAGGGCTAAGCCCATCCCTGGTGCAACTCCTCTGAAGGCAATGAATGAATTTGGATCTTTCAGCAGAAGCTGATGGAATCCGCAGGTTATGGGAAGAATATGACTAGGGCGAAGCAGATCGCAAAGGGTTGGAAAGTTCCAACTGGAAGCCCCCGAAGGCGGCTGTTTAGCTGACACTTATACAGGCTATGAGATCCTGGAAGAACAGACTTTCTCATGAGGGGCCCCACAAATCCTGTTTCCGTTTATTTCACACACATGGCCACTCTCATAGGTGGTACACTTCAGGACAACTGCACCTGTATTTCCTGCTCTGTGGTCCCTCAAGGACACCCGCTCTAGATTCACAGCTTCTCGGCCATCACCTCTCTTGAGTGGATACCCACGTTTCTGTCCTTTATGACCAGGGTTCTTCCAGGTTGCACTGTGCTTTGCCTATCCTGTGACATTCCCAGCAAGCCAGGCTGCCTAAACAGGCCAGTATCTACCTTTTGCTTTCTCTTTTAAGGCTGTGTACAGCTGTAATTGCCAGCAGTAGCAAGGTACCACACAGGGCTTTATCAGCAAGCACACTTATTCTTGAGGTGAAAGCATCAGAGAGAAAACATAAAAACAATAAACATTTCTATACACATGCTAAAAGCTTACCTCAGTTGGCCAAAGTCTTTCCAACTCTTCCCAGGCACGATGGGGTTCCCACTTGGACAGAAGGTCTTGCCCATTTGAAGGTCCCCCCTGCCTAGCATGCTGGCTTCTGTGGATCATTTACTAAGGTCCTGAGCTCTCCCCATTCATTGTAGGGGGAGCCTGGGCACCTCGTTCATGCTTTGAGGATTGCAGCGTTGTTCCTGTGAGTTTCTGAGGCAATACTCAGCGTGGCCACATCTCAGTACCTTGGGGATCCAGGCTTCTCTATCTATTTCTATGGTCCCCACTGAGGACAGTCACTAGTGGGATTGCAGGATTATTCCCATTCTACAGACAAGGTGCCGAGGCACAAGACAGATTAGGGGATTTATTTTGGGTCCCACAGGAAATCTGTGTCTCAGCAGGGAAATGAACCCAAGTCTCCTAAGCTTCTGTGCAGTGCCCTCATCTCTAGACTACCCTCCCTCCAACCCTGAGCAGCCCTTTTCCACAGTGCAAAAAGGGTAGGCACCTGTTAGTATGGAATAACTTGAGGTTGGCTGAGATTCCTGGGAGCCTTTCTGGAGAAGTGGTGTGCATGCTCCTGTGATGTAAACCAGATGTCCCTTTGTGAAGCACGTAGAATACCGAAACTGGAACGGGAATGAACATATTGATGGACTGCTTCAGCCACATTAACTCCAGTTTTACCCATTCTTTATGAATTAAGTTGCCTGGGAGGTAAGACATCCCCCAGGATCTGAGGGTGGAGGATAACCCCCTTCAAGGGCAGGGGGTCAACTCCATCTGCAGCCCCCCTAACCCCACCCACCACCCCACTCTTCCTGGGCCCAGGAATCAAAGGGGGCATAGTTCCCACTGGTGACTAATGGGGAATTTGTTACAGCTGTGGCTGTATACGTTTTGCTTGGTACCTTTTCATGTTGTGGAGCTCTCATTCACGGTGGTTTTTTTTGTACAGGGGCAGGTACCCGGAGGTGAGCCCAGGCAGTGATGCACCATTGAACTGAGCTTACTAGGGAGGCAAAGCAAGTATCCGAAGTGATGGAGCCCAGAATCATTGCAGAGACATAGGGCTTGAGAGATTCCCCGGTGATCTGCGCGCCCCACTCCAGATAGGACATTCCATGAAAAACTCGGAGAGGGGAAGCTGCCCCATGGCTATACCTAGGTCCCATCCTGCAGATTTTTCTGTAGCAGGGGGCTATGCTTCTCCCTTAACAATGTGAACTATTGCCCTGCAGTGCTAAGTGTATGCATCTGTCCCAGGCATGAATTTAGCTTTGCTCTTGATGAATCAGCTGATGTGGGAAATTGATTCTCCGATAGCATGGCATAGCTCTCTCAAACCGGTCCTCTGAGATTTCACAGTGAAAGCCTCTGAAACCTTAGAACTTGGGCAGAAGCCAAAAGCTTTGAGAGCATTTATGATCAAAGCTAAGGTGTGAGAGTTAATTTATCCTGGGCAGAATTTGCTTTCAGAGATATAATAATCTGTATTTCAGTAGGACCAGATCTTCTGTACCTGTGCCCTCTGAATGAATGATTTTACAATAATAGCAGGCTGCTTGCTCTCTATATTGCAAGCAGGGTTGTATATACTGGGAGCTGAACTTTATTTGTACATAGAAAAAAGCCTCACTTAAGAGTGGACCTGTAAATGTGACCCTGACACTTAATTTTAGCACAGGCAAACATTTGTAGCACAGACAAGGCCTAAGGCTCTTTTATACTGGTATAACTGCATCCACACTAGGGCTTATACTGGCAAAACTGTACTAGTAAAAGAATCACCCTGTAACTAACATGATTATACTGGTGTATAACTCTTCTCATGTCAATCACACTGAGGCTACAACGGCAGCCAGCTAACCTGACTGCATCCCAAGCATTAAGAAAGCTTTTCTGTCATGTTCGGCTAACTCAGCTGAGCTAACATGATCAAAAGCCACCTTCAATTTGCCCATCAAGACAGGGCCATTTGAGAACAACCGGAGTTGCTGAGCTCAGAGGTCTTTTGAAAGTCTGTTCCCCCATGTCCCATTTGGGAAGAGAAGTTGAAGGAGGCATGTCCGCTTGCTACGTTTCCTGGGCTGCCTGTTTTCAGTCAGGAAACCCTCCTTGCCTACAGGGAGTATCTTTGTGAATTAAAATCTGTAACAATGGGATTGAATTGCAATCCGGGTGCAGAGATCTCCATTTTTAGAAAACTTTGCTCTGCGCCAGTAGCTTGCATTACATTAATATATGGTGTCAGCTGTTTTAACGGGAGTAGATGACCGGCAATGGGAATGATGAAAAAGCTTCTAAAGGAACTAGCTGCGTCATCCCTTAGCAGACTGACCTTGTGTTTCTAACATCACACACACAAGGGGACACAATCAGTTTCAGTTCTTCACTGGCCAGGCTGTTTCAACGCTTGTAAACATGCTGTTACCAAATGATACTCCAGCTTGGCAGAAGTCAGTGAATTCCTCAGTGCAGGTCACACCGGTAGGTGAAACAATCACATTCCAGGATTGTTTTTAACAGCTCGCTATTTGCAAAGATCTCGAGTTGCTTCAAGGCAGCTGAACTTCCCCTCCTCACCATCAGGTCACAGCACTCTGGGTCCCCACTAAAAATAACCAGATGATAGATGCATCTCGGTTGATTTGAAGTTTAAATAATGTTTGTCCCATCTCGTAACGCTTACGTGCATGGCTCTGCTCTGCTGTCTTCATGAGGTTGTAACATACAAAAAGTGATGGAGGAGAATCCACCGATAGCCAAGATGGTCAGGGATGCAACCCCGTGTTCTGGGTGTTCCTATGTGTCGGATTGACAGATGCTGCGACTGGAGGAAAGAGGATGGATCACTTGATGACTGCCCTGTTCTGGTGATTCTCTTTGAAGCATCTGGCATTGACCACTGTCAGAAGACTGGATACTAGGCTAGATGGACCATTGGTCTGACTCAGTATGTCCCTTCTGATGTTCTTATGACTTCACAGCTCAGCAGCAATGTGAAAAGAAATCCTGTTGATATATTTACCGGCTGGAAACACTTCTCCTGAAGCAGAGTGCAATCAATAAGTCATTTGCTGATTGTGGTCATTCTGCACATAAAGTCTAATTTCCATGTGTGTAAGGTGTCTCGCACAGTGAGGTCCCAATCCCAATGTATCCCAATAATTCATTTCATTGCCTTTGCAATTCCTCTGTGAATGGTCTTGCTGTTGTACCTTTCCATTTCCTAGGAGGGGATTTAAGATCCTAGATGCAATGATGATGGGTGACTTGGACATATAAAGAAAGCAAGCTCACAGTAATTTTGCTCAAATCAAATTCCTTCTGTTTCCACAATAAACAAATAGAATTAGGAAAACAGCAGAAAACATCACTTGCCCTAAACCTTCCGAGGCACCATCTGTGGTTTCCTAAGTAAACCCATGCTCACATGAGATGTGCAAAGTAAACAAATTACCTTCCTGATTAGAAATCTGCATTACCTATCAGTGGGGTAAGCTGGTCACCGGCTAACTGGAAAAAAACAAAGCCACTTTTGACATGTACAAATCATGAACTTTCCACTGGTGATGGACAATCCAGAAAAGAGTTGGTTTGATGGATAACCAGATGGATAATAAATAAGGCTAAGATTATGTCATGGAGGTCACGGAATCCGTGACCTCCAGCAACCTCCGTAACATTGGGGACCCTGCAGCAACCCAGCAGTGTCAGGGGAACCCTCCCACTGGCAGCAGGAGTCCTGCAACTGACCAGCTGCCACCAGAATCCTCTGAGCTGCTCAGTGGATGCATGTGGGGGGACCCCTGGGGGAGCCCCCATAGCTCCCCAGCTGCCGCCATTGGCAGGGGCCTCCCTGCAGCTCCCCTGCTGCCGTGAGCAGTTAGGTCCCCGCACAGCTCCCAGCCGCTGCCAGCGGCAGCAGAAGGACCCCGGAGCTGCTCAGGCAATGGGGTCCCTGCAGCGGGGGGGTGCAGGATGCTGGATCCTCTTCACTCCCCCATTTGTTAGGGATGTTTTTATGAAAAGTCAGGGGCAGATCCCGGCTTCCCTGACTTTTTGTTAATTGCCTGTGACCTGTCGCTGACTTTTACTAAAAATAACCATGACAAATTGTAGCCTTAATAATAAATAATAATATAAAATATTTACATTTAAATATAGCCTTTCAAACTCAAAATATCTCAAAGGCCTTTACAAACTTAGCAAATGATGTTCCCAGCAATTTAAAGAGATATTCCCAGGCATAACTTTTTCCTGGATCGGGGCCTATACAAGCAGGACCGGCTCCAGCTTTTTTGCCGCCCCAGGCGTCCAAAAAAAAAAAAAAAAAACAACCAAAAAAGCCGTGATCGGCAGCAGCTCTACTGCACCGCTTCATTCTTTGGCAGCAATTTGGCAGCCAGTCCTTCCCTCCGAGAGGGACTGAGGGACCCGCCGCCAAAGACCCAGATGTGCCGCCACTTTCCACTGGCCTTCCAAGCACCTGCTTCCTGCGCTGGTGCCTGGAGCCGGCCCTGTATACAAGGATCAGTTATCCCACCACTCACGTGCAGCCACTTCTAGGGGTGGAAGGTGGCAGCTGTTAACAACACTACACAGCATTTTAGGGCAGGGAGTGAGGACTGAAGCGAGAAATCAGCGAAGTAGGATGTGAGTGTCTGAACTAGATCTGGATGGCAAGGATACAGGGGTTAACACCACCATTCTTGTGAAAAACATCATGGGATCTTTAATTGACCAGAGGGGTCATGATCTCACATTTGTGTCTTGCCCAAAAAGATGGAAATTTTGGTATTTTCACACAAACCAGAATGGAATTAATTAAAACAAGTGCACGCTACACACCATGAACCTGATTACTCTGCAATCGTTACTGATGTTAAGTAGCATTTATCCACAGGAGCAGTCCCAGACTCAAGTGTGTGGGGTTTTCTTCTTGTGTATGGGATTTGAGTTAGAACTCAGGTCACCTCTGCAGTGAAGACAAGGCCATTGATGTCAGTGGGTGAGTGAGTACAGTACTATTTAGTGCAAGGTTTGCAGAATATGGTTTGATACTCCTCTTACTCATACTGGTGTTAACTCCACTGACTTCAATTCACCCACTCCTGAATTAACCCATGACCTTTTCCTAATATAGGGTGAGATTCTGATCTCGGTTATACCAGTAACTGAGATCAGAATCTAACCAACACTCCACAAATTGCTGCATGTGTGTTCTTTCCAAGGAAAAAGTTCTCCTCCACCAACTTCCCTTTGCTTACAAAAGTGCTTTATACTCATTTTATCTCTGCCAGACTTTTTTTCCCTGGGCTAGACCTCTAAACACGTAAACACTCTTAATGAATAAACTATAAACTATGCTCTGCCTGCCTGCAGAAGTCAATGTTAAATATAGCCTCTAAATGCTGCTAATTGATTTTAGATGTCTAGGGATAGCTTTTGCCTTCACACCATCCCACCCACATTGCTCAAGAATTCCTCACCTGCCCCTGTCGTTCTGTCAGCCTTGGGGAGCTGGTTGCAAAGCCCTGGCATGTAATTTTTGTCAGCTGTTTTTAACACCAGAATGCTGTCAAATTAAAAAAAACCACCAACAGTCTGCTCAGAGACCCTGATTTGTGCCTTTGCTAAACTAAATACATTCTTGTGCCTTTCTTCATCTACCACTGTCTATTTTTATGTTTAGCCCTTGAAATCTTTCCATCCTTTGAAAGCAAGAAGTCTGTTTACAAATATTTGCCTAAGAAAAGTGTTTATCATTGAGGCACACAAAGGAAAATGGCTCGTTTCTGCACGAACCACATGCACCTCCAGATGTGTGCTGTCCTGTGTACAGCTGACAGCCAAACCCTGACTTGGAAAGGAAAGGTTGGCTCACCCCAGACCTGTGTCTGCTGACAAACCAGGACATGAAAAGAAGTGTAAAGACAGATTTGAGTTGTTTCAAGCCAGTGCTATAGGATGCAGCAAGGAAATAAGTGAGAGACATGGTGTAGATTTTGTATGAAGGGCAGGGTTGTTACTGACAGGTGGCTGACCATGGCAAGGCATAGTGATATAATTTTCCATGCAGCCAACTTTGGAGAATCCTAAAGTGAACTGTATTATTGTAAGGATTTAAAATAGTGACATCATCCAACCTATTGTTGCAAGTGGCATTGATATTGTCGCGTCTTGCTCCCAGTTTGCATGTGCAATCATAAGCTGCTTCAGACAGAAATGCTCCAAGTCCAATCTTGCCAAGGTGCTGAAGTCAATGAGAGGCTTTTTCCACCCCCTATTGACATGAATAGGAGCTTGATTGGACCTGTTAAAAACTAAAGCTAAAACTAAAGCTAAAAACTGCAGGGCAAGATTTTCAAAAGTGGCTACTAGTGCGTTAGTTATTGGTTACCCAACCTGAGGGGCTTAAAGGGGCCTGGTTTTCAGAGGGCAGGTATTCAGCACTTCCTGAAAATTGGACCTTTGTAAGGCCCCAATTACTTTGGAAAATCTCGACCATCACTGATAACTGAATCTCTCAAGTATACGTTACTAAGCCTATGGCCTCAGATCATTATCCTGGACTTTATGCATTTAAAATTGATCAGTGGACATGACGTGTTTAAAAAACAGTCTTCCCAAGATTTGTAGGGCTTTGTAATTGCAAAATACACTTAAGCAAAGTTTGTATCAATAATGTGATGCATGAGGATTTTGTATGTAATTGCATATAAAATCTTGAGATCTTATGAAATTGAGACAGCGAGTGATCCAACATTATTTGGGAAAATAAAGAAACAGGAACAATTACGCAGTACTAAATAAAAGCATATGGATGCAAGGGACCCAGTTCTACTTCCATGGACCACAACGGAAACAGAATAGGGCCCTACAAGTACATATGTGGGCATATGACACTCACTTACAGCCCAATCCTGCATATGTTAAATCAATGGTCAAATGCCCATTGATTTTGTATGTGCTGGATCAGGCCCATATAGTGGGCAAGCAAAAATTCAAATCAATACATGTTATTTTGCAATATTACATGTTCTTGACATTGCAGTGAAAAATCAGAATCTTTTGCCATCAGTTCTGGGTATCACTAAAACACCATCTCCCCCCTCCTCTGCCCCCCAAATGAAATGCTTCATTTGGATAAAAGAATTCGGTATCCACAAACACCTGCCCTCCAGCTCCTGCAGGAATTACTTTGCAGTAATAATGATCCTCCTCCCATCATTCTGCTTCACTTTCTAAACGATCAGTAACATCAAAATTAGACAGGGCTGTTTTTCTTCAAGTGTTGGTTGCAAAAAATTCATGTGAGTTGGATTTGCAGGCCTGGAGATGTTTTATTTTATAATGACGGATGTGTTGGTTGAATGCAAAGGAAGAGGCAGAAAGCAGAGCAGAAATTTGGCGCCAACTGCCTTGCTTTGAAAGAGCCTGCATTCCACCCTGCTTAAGAGGGGCTAAATGGAAAGATCTGATTAAGCATCTCAGTGTTGTGACCCTGACCTCAAAAAACACGCCCGATTCTCTAGAGGAACTTCATTTCAATTAATCAAGTTAACAGCCTGAGTAAATCTGGCTGTATTCATTGAGCTATGGGAGCTGCCTGTGACCTGCCGTTTGCTCTGGGGGCTCTGGTCCCCTCCTTTTACTCAAAGGGGTCTTTGGGATTAACAATTTGAAGCAACTAGTTTGACTCAACCTGCTTGGTGACCTGGCTTTCATTTAAGGTGGTCAGCGAGTCCTTTAAAGCTTGTCCCAAAACACTCACTGTTTAGACACCTAGACATCTAGAAAAGACAGATGGAGAGGACCATTCGGACCTGTGTGTTAAAACATTAATGCCCTGATCAATATGGGCCAAATTGTGACAGAATTCCTTATGCTGAGTAGCTCTTTAGTCTCCAAGCAGTCTTCGATTTCAGGGGGAGTTAGGGTCTACTAAACTGTAGATCCTTGTAAGATCATTAGTAAATGCATTTTAAGTGTTTACCCCATAATAAAATCTGCATAACAAGGGCATTTAAAAGTACTGTGTGTCCTTGGATGTTAATAAATCAGTAACACACACACAGAGATGATTTTAAATTTGGTGCAAAGAGTAGTGTATTAATGGGGCAGATTCTGATACCCTTACTCACACTGTAGTGCTGGACCCTTTAGTAAAGTACTCATCAGTGCAAGGATGGCAGAGTTTGACCCATTTGAAGGCAATGGCAAAATTCCCTCAGAATTCAATGGGAACCAGAACAGACCCTACAACGAGCACGATGACTGGTTTCTCATGGCACAGGGCCCTCATGCACAGCAACGAGCAGTTACACCCATTGGCACCAATAAGGCTGCTCATGTAACCACTCCCACGTTCCCAATCTGGCCCCAAAAGCAGGGAAGGCAGTAACAAAAGAGGCCTAAAGCTGCTCTCCTTCTGGGCAGCCCGAACCCTTGCCGCAAATCCTTCACATTTCCTGCACACTTGGGTCTTTTCATTTCCTTAACGTTAATCCAAGTGTGTGCTTAAGATCTGGGCCTGCTCCCAGGCCAGCCTGCTGGCCCCTAGCTTGGCCCTTCAGGGTGTCCAGCCACCTGGATCTTCCCAGGATGGATGCATGTCATCAGCCCCTGCATCCCAGGCTCAACCACCTGCCTTGGTCCCTCTCTCCTAGGGTGCCCACCCGGGTCTGCCCCTTAGGGTGCCCACCTGGGTCTGCCCCCTAGGGTGCTGTTGGCCCCCACCCAGCCCACCTGCCTGGGTACCCCGGCTCCCGCCGGGCTCAACCCTTAGCCCCGGGCGATGCCCCACTTGGCTGGTGCCACCCGCCGCGGCCCCAGCGGGGGAAGCAGCGAGCGAGGCTGGCGGCGGCCCCGGCCGTTCCCAGCAGCGGCAGGGCAGGGCCGGGCCATGGCCGGGGCACGCTCTCGCCCGGCGCAGCCTGCAGCGGCGGCGGCGGCTCCGGCTGCAGCGTGTGGGGCTGCACGGCGCGGCGCTGCCCGGGCGGGGCTGGCTGCTGGCGGCGCGCCCGGCTGCAGGCTGCAGGGTTCGCGCTGTTCTCACGACCTCCCGTCCCACGCCGGGCTGGGGCCGGGCGCGGGCGGAGCCGGGGGCCAGGGCGGCCGCCAGGCCCAGCGCACCGCGTGCAGCCGCCGCTCCGCACGCCGCCTCCCTCGCTCCCTCCCAGCCTGGCTCCTGGCTCGGATCCGCCGCCGCCGCGGCGCGCCCCGCAGGGGCTGCTGCTGGGGAAGGGGGGGCTGCCTGGGGCCTCCCGCTAGCCACGGGGCTGCGTGCACCCTGCCCCCCCCCCCCGCACGCTTCCACAAGTGCATCACTTCACCCCCTCATTTTTGTGTGGGGTGGTGTTTACGTGTATCTGTTTGGCTTAACTCAAAGCTGTTTATCCAGTTATGTCCCCCCACAATTGTCCCTAAATTTTAGCTTGGGGGGTGTCTGATAAACCACCCCTTGGATTAAAGTGTGCAAAAAGCAAAGCTGTTCCCTGGGGGAAGTCAAGGGAGGTAACTTATGCGCTAACCCCCACACCTGAAATCTGCTGGTATGGATAAAACAAGCTGTGGGTAGCCAGCCGTCCTGGTTTGGGGGTGCATGCAAACCCCACCCCACCCTTACCCCAGTTTTCCCTGTCCCTACTCTTGATCTTTTCTCTTGGATGCCTGTAGTTAATTTCCATGCCTGTCCATGGTGGTTAGGGGAGAGATTGGTATTTAACTCCAGAGTCTGGAGAAGGATGTGATCTCTGAGCAAAAGGAGTAGGGCGTTTTCTGGCTTACACAGAGAATAGTTTCATGGCAGAGCATAAGGATGGCAATCAGTTTCCTACCAGTGGGGTGTTGTGAGGCTCAATTGTTTGTAATGTAAAGCGTTTTGGGATTCTTGGATGGGAGGTGCAATGCATGACTATTAGTGCATTGCAATCTTATATTGATGGGCAGCATACTTCTCTCAACAATCCCAGCAGTGGGAGAGTTAGAAATTCATAGAACGGAGCCCAAGATCAGAAGGCTCTGCGGACAGGTGGGGTCTCAGCTGGGCCTATTTTGCAGGGTCACGTAGGGAGGAAGGCCTGTGGGGCCTCGTTCACTTGCCTGACCCCAGTGTATTCACAGCACCCCCACCTCTCCTGTGCACCTGCAGCTGCCCTTCCTCCTTGTGAGGCTCTCTCAGCCCCACAAATGAAACTGATCCCCAGCGAGGGATGGAGGAGAAAGCAAAAACAAGAACATTAGGAGCGGAGAGAGGTGGCCAGGGGTGAAAAAACAGCGGAGCAAGGCAAGAGAGGCGAACCATTGTTGAGATGTGTGGCAGCAGCAGGGCTACCAGGCAAGAAAAGTGAAAAGGGCAGGAAATGAAAATAGAAACTTCTAGGGTGTTTAGCTGAGGGCTAGGGGTTGTTTCCCCACTACATTTCTCAGAGAGAACATTAATTCCGTGGGCTGAATCCTGATGGCCCAGCAAATGGAAAGTGGCTTTCTGCCTCCTTTGGGCAGTGGGCCAGATTGTGACAACCCTTCCTCCTGCTAATACTTTGCTGGGACTAGGGGAGAAGGGTACTGCTCAGTGTAGGGACATTAGTCTAGCTCTGTTTCAGCTTTGAAATCACTGTATTTTTCTCCCTCCTGACACCGTCCCAGAAAAGTGCAACACTCGAAGGACTTCAGGCTGCCTACACCCTGCCAGGTGGAATGATGATGGTGTAGTTATTACCACCTGGTGCCTTGTTCACCCCTTTGGACTTTCACCTTCCAGCCTCCTCCTCCTTTGTACTTTTATAGCATGTTTACGAGGACAATGCCAGCTTTAAAAAAAATCATCCTTCGTCTGAAAAATTGTTATCTATGAGCAACACCTAAGATCATGGGAGAAAAAACATATCTTAAAATATAGAAAATTGGACTGTAAAACCAGAAGAAAATGGCTGTGAGGGGGTGAGGTGGAGGATGGACACAGGAGCGGATACCGTCATAGAAACTAATTTTTAGTTAGTTTTTCTGCACATGACTGGATTTGAGGTTGATGGTTTCTCTCTAACAGAAGGGTCACAAAGTTCCTCACACATCTTCATTAAGGTTCTGGTCATTCCTGGACAGTTATCATCATTATCTCCATTTTATATGGGGGGAACTGAGGCACGGGTTTTGTGGCGATGGTCACAAAAGTCTGCAGCAGATCTGAAAATAAAAGCAGATCTGTGCCTTAACTATTACAGCTCTCATTGTTTATATCTTAATGACAGGTGTAACCCTTTGAAAGGGTTGTGTAAAATGCATGTTATTGAATGTCTCCTTTGCTGGGGGTGGAAAAATCACATTGTTTGCTATATTTGAACTGATGTAATACATCCAAACCCTACTGGAAAGACTTTTGCCATTGTATAAGGTCAGTTGGATCAGTCCTTGCCATTTTCCTTTTGCTTGGATACTTTCGTGAGTTAGCAAAGTAAAATCTGCTAAATCTAGGGCAGATCTGGGAAACGATGAATAAAGGGACAAATCCAGAGACACTGTGCTATCCCAGGAAGGTATATGGTTACATCCAGGCGACAGGCAGGCTTTCATCAGATCTTCCACCTCTTCTTCAGACAGAGGAGGTGGGGGTGGTGACTGGTTGGGGAGGATGGGAGCCAGGCCCTGTAATAGGATTTTACGTCTGTGATTGCATACCAAAGCCCCCTGGGAGCCCTCTCATTCCAATGGATACCTCACCCCAGTTTCGGAAGTGTTGGGTGCTGTCTGCCCCAACATTTAGGACCATAGGAGTTGCTAAACTGGATCAGACCCAAAGTCCATTTAATCCAGTGTCCTGTCTCTGATGATGCCCAGTGCCAGATGGTTCAGAAGATGTGAGAAACCTCCACTTTGGGAGCTCTGGGATAATCTGCCCTCCATGAAAGTCATACCTAACCCCTAGCAGATTTAAAGCCTGAAGCATGAGGTTTTATATCCCTTCTAAAACTTGGCAGTTTTTTAGCATTAACTGTTAAACTGGTTTGGTTTTGTTGGCACAGCTAACTCTCCTATAAAGTTTAGGATTTGGGATTATTATGGGGACATAATGTACCTCCCTTTGCATTAAAGGGATCTGCTTGCTAGGGGCTGAGTGATGCAAAGCAGAAGTGGGTTATGCCTTTAGGCCCGGCTTGCGTGTACGTGCTTAATTTGTCAGACAGTTCCCTTCCCCCTCCCCATAATATTGGAACAACATGCACAATGCTTTCCCTTCCACACTTTGCATTCATTCCCAATGTTCTTGGCCTTATTAATTGGTGACCATTCGAAGTGGTTAATTCTCTGTGCACAAGGTTGCAATTGCTTCCACTTGGCCAGGATTCAAGTAGTGGGAGTGAGTCATAATGGGTGGCAAAATTGTCTTTTCCTCAGTTCCCCGCTCACAGGGGGGAAAAAACCCACCCTGAATGATTCTGAGGTAGGCATTGTGTGGCCAGGCAATTGAATTTACAACAGCATTGAGTATCAGAGTCTATCTGGCCCTGTCAATGACAGTGTGGGGTGGGGGGAAGACACACATTAACCCTCAGCGCTGCGTTCCCAGGCATTTCAATAGGATCCCAAACTTCCAAAAGAGCCCGCTGCATACTCGATGAGACTCTTTATACCTTTGATTTCCCATTCCCCACAATAGAGAGCGACTCTCTCGCCTCTTTCCTGTGCAAGATAGTAACTTTTGCACTCCCCCTCCCACACTCCCTTAAAAAGTGTGTGGGGGGGGAGGAGGGGCTGGGGGAGTGACATTTTATATGGCATCTTATTTCAATGAACTCCCTAAAACCAGGTAATGAGAGCAGTGTGTTTCTGTGAGTGGGGGCAGGGGTGCGTGCAGACAGTTCCTCCTTGGCTTACAAGAGCAATTTGGGCAAATGAAATACAGTTCTTTTCATGCAGAATAAACTAATTTTGAAAGATTTTAAAGAGGTTTTACCAAACTCCTATAAAAAGATCCTTGTCATGCATCCTTCAGTTTGTTTAATGTCACCTAAATTGCCCTCACCCAATTTCCATCCAAAGGGCTTTTCTTATCTCCCTCCTCCTCCCACACAATGAAAAGAGCAAACATTTCTATTTCAAAGAGTTTATTTGTTCAAACACCTGCAACTTTTTTGGAAGTCTTTTGACCACGCACACACAAACAAGATACAAACAACTTTGGCATTATACTGGTGTGAATATCTGATACAAAACTAATCTCTTATTTGTTTTTTTTTGTTTTTTTTTAAAAGTCTTTCAAATAAAGGCATTTCTTTAAAGGAGTAAAAAATACAAGTTGAGATCCCAACCTCTGGAAATAAATAGACACTTTGTACTAAAGTCCTTTTAAAAAAAAATCTGCTTTAAAAACAAAACAAGGTTCCATACAACGGAACCAAAGTGTGTGGTTTTGTTTTTTTTGGGGGGGAGGGAGGAAGGCTTTACACACAAGTCACCAAGGTCTCCAGACTGATTCACTGCGTTCCCCGATGGGACTCCCAGCTTGGGATGCTGGAACTAAGCTACCCCCAAATGACGTCAGACCCTGCACTGGGGATGCTGACGGGGTTCCGTTCCCTGGCCCGCTGCCTGAAGACAGTGGTCCATTAGTGTTGGCATAGAGGGGGATGACAGGTCCGCTGCTGGGAGCGAAAGCTGGGTTAGGGATGAGGAAAGCGAACTGGCCGTCGGTAGCTGGGACCAGCTGAAAACCCCCATAGACCTTGGGGGACAGGGCTTCGGCAGGGTTCAGTTTGCAGGGCACAGGCACGGCCCCAGCTGCAGTGGCAGCTGGGGGAAGCTGGACATGCAGAGGTTGTGCCAGATGAGCAGGCTGGCCAGCTGGGGGTGGTGGTGGTGGAGGGTAATTCATAGCCACGATCTGGCCCAGGCAAGCGGAGAGGTGGCTGAGCAGGCGGGTGCGTACGTCTGTGTTCACCCCTTCGCAGGTGGAGAGGAACCGTGTCACCTCGTTCATGCACTCGTTAAATCCAGCTCGGTATTTGCCAAGGACAGTGGGGTCAGCACTCAGAGCTGCTGCAATGGAAGAGGAGAGGGTCACACATTAGCACTGGGAAGCAGAAAGGGTCTGACCCAGAACCTCAAGCCTCCACCCACCCTGCAGTGTGGTACAGGCACTTTATTCCAAGGGCACCTGCTGACTACTCCATGAGAGGATGCCCGGTGCTTGGATGCACAGCTGCATGCATTGGCAGATGCAGTCTCTGGTCTACTGCCCAGCAGTTCACAAATGCTGGAGCTCCCCCCACACTCCAGGGAGCTGTACTGGAAGAGCTGGTGCTTACCTGTCATCTGGGCTCGCTGCAGGTTCCGCAGGTGCTTCACCGTCATTTCCAGGATGTCCGCTTTCTCCAGCTTGGAGTGCCTGGAGCTCTGGCAAAGAGAGCCAAGGGGAGAAGGTAAAGATGAGGGTCTCTCCTCTTACCACCACCCCTCTCGCCCACAGCTTGGCAGCCTTCAGAACAGTCCCTGTGAGTCCTCCTCTCAAATCCCCCCCAACTGGCCCTGAAATCCTCAGAGCTCAACTTACATCTTTCTTCAAGGCATCCAGGATGAGGGTCTTCAGCTGCCCCAGGCTCTCATTGATCCTGGCACGGCGCCGCTTCTCCATGATAGGCTTGGAGGACTGGAGAGAAAGGGGGAAGGAAATAGAAGCAGAGATAAATATATTTGCCTCCCTTCCACATTACGATCTCACTGCAATACACATGCATCTCATCTGCAAGGCATGTCAGTCCTATAGCAGATTGCTATGCTGGTCTGTTATTGCGTGTTAAAGTAGTACCTAGGTCTCTTACTACAAATCATTCCCCTATGCAGCCTGCTCCTAAGTAGCAATCAGGATTGCATAAACTGTGTACCACTGTATATTGTATGGGTCTGTGTTCGCATTACTTAATACTAATCACTACTGCATATTACTGTACACATCTGTATATTACAGCGATTTTAGGTCTATTTTTGTCACTACTGTGTATTACTGTATAGTGATACGGAGATACTCTTTAATATTAATCACCACGATATTCTGATATACCCCTTGTATTAGGTGTACCTTCTATTGCAATAGATCATGGCATATGCAACACACTGCTGTGCACACCCATCCCTATCCATATATACCCAAGCCAGGTGAGAGTAAGAAGTGATGCAGTTTACCTTTCTGTGTTCACTGGCACTCTTGGGCTTGTCCGGCGTGTGGCTGGAGGTAGCTGGGGCACCAGCAATCGGGGAGGCTGTCGGTTTCTCCATGGTATCAGCGGGCATTTTTGAAAAAAAAAGTCTCTTGACGCAAGCGGAGGGGGAAAAGGGACGTTGCAAAAAATAATAATTGCAATTTATTTTCAAACTGTATCCCTTAGAATGAGCCCAGTGCCTGGGGGCGGGGGGAGAAGGTCTAGGCGGCTGCACCCTGGACACGGTTCAAGGAGTCTGGCTTTGCAACCACTGATCACAGGGTAAGTCAGTGCACAGCGGCGAGGCGACCCTGCACGAGGCTGCTCGGGCTCCTGCAGCTGGAGCCAGGCGGCGGTGACGGCGGCTGCTGCTAAGCCCGAGCGTCAGGGACCCCCCGCTCTATTTATACCCAGCGGCTGCTCCCAATTCGTGTGAAACCTTCTCTGCATTCTTTCCCACACTCTCGCCAGCCAATGAGAGCCGGGACTCACCCCACCGGCCAGCCAGCCCGCCTGCCTATTGGAGGACGCCCCCGCGAGCTGTCAGTCACGCGCTGGGCTTCCCAAAAATCCTGCCCCAGGGTAAAAGACAAGCCAGCAACCTTGGGGGGATGCGGGGGGGGGGGGAGTGGAATGAAAAGCCAAGGGGCTGGAGCCAGTGGCGAGTCTGGCAAGCAGGGGGGTGGAAGAAAGGGGGAAGCTTAGGTGGGCAGTGCGAGCCTTCCAAGGAGCAGAGGGAAGGAAACAATCTCCCCAAAATGGGGGAGAAGCGATGCAAACTCTTCTCGAAAAGGGTAAGGCAGGAGGAGAGTGAAGTTATCCTACAGCCCCATAAAACCCAAGGGGTGGAGGATGAAGCAGATCAACCCCCTCGCCCCCCCAATAGAAAAACTGTGAAGCCAAACCAGAGCGACCAGCATCCAGAACTGGGCATCCCTACAAACAGCTCTTCCAATTTTTTAAAAAATAAGGGGCCCAATCAATATATCAGAGTTGTTCCGTAGGCAACTGTCCAGGTCTGAACGCAGCCTGAAGAGACTTTGGAAAAGGCTGTGGCATTTTATCCAGACGAATGCCACTCTACTGCTCTGCGTGGGAAAGTGATTATTTCACTTGGTCCATTAAAAAAAACAAAGGTCTGGGGAGGACGTTAATTTTTTGCATAATGAACCACAATACACGGGAAATCCGCGCATCCCCTTAATCCTATCGGAGCAGATCTTTAGCTGTTGCAACTGGAATAGAGCAGACGCAGGGAGGAAAGAGCAATTTATCCAGTGACCCTTTCTAGGGACGAAGCTCCCCATCCAAACCCTTCTAATCAGCTCGTTGCTTATAGGCCTGATCATGTTGATTTAATGCACCAAAACTAACACCAGATCGCCTGGACCCTGCGTTATAGGAATGCGGTTGTTTTCGTTGCCTTGCGATTGGAAAGATGTGAATATAGCACCTTAGCCCCCCTCCCCCTTTCCTAGTATTATCTGAGTTTGTGGTGCCAGAGTCTGGATTCTTACAGAGGCGATGTTCTCCACGGTATCACCTTGTTAGGTTAAAATAGATGTTTCCCCAGTGGTTTGGATAAATAATACTGCCGCCCTTCCCAGGGGCTACCCTGACATGTGGGGGAGCCCTTATTATGGTGCAGGGCAATCGGACGTGTGGGTGAAAACACGGTTTCTTATAAGGCAGGTCTTGCAGTTAGAAATCCCCCAGCCACCCACCTCTGTTTCCAGACTAATGCCCACATCTTCCTCCAGCTGTTGCGAACTCCAGCAGCGGCAGCAGCAGCTGGTCCGGCACGCGAAGCCGTGGCAGGCGGGCAGCCAATGGGCCCGGGGCTGCAGGCCAAGCCGTCTCCCATTGGCTGGCAACTCCCCCAGCTGTCAATCAGGCCCCGGCGCCAGGCAGCAGCCAGCTGTGCTCGTGCCTCCACCCCTCAGATGCAGCCCTGGTTGGGCGCGCGCTCCCCTCCTCCTGCCTGGCCCCGGGAGCACGTGCCAAAGTGCTTCTGGCTTCCTGCGCGGTGCAAAAGCAAAGCAGGCAAGCTCCAGTCATGCACCAGGCAAGGGAGGCAGCCATGGGAAAACCACGCCTCCTCCTGTGCTCCAGAAATAATCTCCCATGCCAAACAGTGCCTCTCTGTCCCATTAATGTAAAGAGAGACTCTGAGCTAGATCAGATCTCCCCCCGCACCTCGCATTTTTTTTCTCTTGCAGATTTTTCTCTCCTTCCTTGGGAAATTCCTCCCGCCCCACCCCCTCCCGACTCCCTCTTGTGTGCAAAAATCAAGAAGGGAACAAATAATAATATAATAATCCATGCTCAGACAGTTGGAGACAGGGGTAGGGCGCCTCTGGGAAGGACCGCCACAAAGGATCAAGGGTTAGAGGAAGGGAAGCAAAACAAGAATTTGGCAGGATACCTTTAGGCTGACATTTGCAACAGCTCCAAGAAGGAATCCTAGTGTCCAGAATTCAAAAAGAAAATGGGTGCAAATGGAGCTAGCAGACCCTGAGAAACCATCTTGCCTCCCCTCATCACACTTCTCCATTCATCAGCTGGAAAGAATGGGTCACATCTGACATTCCCGGTGCCCCTCGAACTGCTGTTGATGAAATCAATCTGTAAGGGAAATCCAAAACGCTGGCATTTTAACTGACCCCTTAAAAGAATAATTTTTCAGCACAGGATCTACCAAGTGTAGATAAAACCAATAGGCATTTGGGGTGCCCCAGGAATGCAGGATTAGTGCCAAGGTGATTTTGGGTGTAGGGCTGATCTGGATGTTTACTGCAGCAGCATGGGGCTGCCTGTCTTCTCTTTGTAATGATAAAGCTCCACTTTTTTGTTTGTTTTTATTTTAAGAAAGAATGAAACTGCTTCAGACTACAATAGTGTGAAGAGGATTGTGTGTGTGTGTGTGTGTGTGTGTGTGAAACTATGCAGAAGGAAGTGCAGAATGTCCTTTCACTTTTCTCTTCATTTCTCTTATCCCCTAACTAAACACATTACAAAAAATCCTGGAACGAATATGGCATTTGCTACCAGCACAGCTGTGTTATACCCCTTTCCCCCACCCTGTGTCTGCCTTGTCGATTTAGCTAGTAAGCTCTTGGGGGCAGAGACCCACTGCCATGTGTTTGTAATGCCTGACACAATGAGGCCCTTCTTGGCTGGCCCATGGGCCCTACCATAATAAACATGATTAATAATAATTCCCAGCCTTCTTACATGGAGGTGATCTCATTAAATAGTCTGCAAGCTCCCAATTAATTTCTAACCCTTCCTAGTTTAAAGATAATTCTATATAAGGCTCATATATATATTTAGGGTTGGCAGAATTTGTTTTATTTTTTATAATTTAAATGGATAATATTGATATTTATTTTAAAACATTCTTTCAATTTTTATCCATTTAAAATTTCACAGTTGCACAAAATTATGGGTTTAAAGCATATTTTAAATTGTTCATTGATTTAAATTTTCACATTTGTGGGAAATTATAAGGGGTCGGACAATGGGGGCAGACCATAATTATTTAATGACAATAGAGGTTGAAATTAAAAAGTTAAAGCTTCATAATCGTTAAAATACAAACTCTCAACCATCCCATGTCAAAATATACAAAGTAAATATCTTTAAATCAAACGCTAATAAATTCTCAAGCAGCATTTTTCATACTTTGCCCATCTGTACATGTCAATTATTATCAATGGAAATAATTTTTCATCAGTTTGTATGTGTACAGTGAAATTGATGTTTACTGATAAAAATAGCAAAGAATCCTGTGGCAAAACGTCTGTTAGTCTATAAGGTGCCACAGGATTCTTTGCTGCTTTTACAGATCCAGACTAACACGGCTACCCCTCTGATACTGATAAAAATGTATTCCTTCCAAGCCTTTATATAAAACTTCTGGCCTCTTGACTTACACAAATGATTTTTATTAAAAATATATATTCATTTTTTAAAACTATTTGAAATTCAAAACAAACTTATTAACTTAATACACTGCCTGCTTTTGTCATTAGGTTTTTTGAAGCAATGGGTGAAAGATGAATTGCAACAACTTTAAAAAAAATATTTGTAAATTAAAATTCCTTCTTTTATGAAACACGACTAACCAAATGCACCGTGGATTGATTTGTTAGAAAAAGGCATATAACCATTTATATTTTCAGGTTCTTTTGTTGACATGTCTTGTGTTTTGCTTTTAATTTGCCCTGATTAATTGTTTCATTTGGTTTTAACCACTTCTGATGCCAGGTTTATAATTTGTAACTTTCCTGACACTGCTATGGTAATTAGCTGTTGACGCACCTAACTAAATAGTCAAATCTCCCAACAGAACTGGAGGCAAGTGTGTGAGTGGGTTGTGGGTGGGGTGGATATAACACTTACCCTCCCCCCTCCCCAAATGCTACTATTTTTGTATAGTGCCTGTAAATTGCGGGAGAGGGGAAAAAAGCCCGCGAGCGCCACCTGCAGACCAGTTTGTTAATTGGCGTGAACTGAAAGTCCAATATTGCTCAGCGAAAAATTCTCTCTCTCATTGCAACCCCACTGAATTAAATTTAGCAGGGGATAAAGCACAATATAAGATGCATAAAGAGTAGCATTGGTGACTGTTGATGCATTGTTTGGTGGTCTGTGCTTTCTCTGGAGTTGTGCTCAGGGAGGGTTTTTGGAAGGCTGTGACGGGAAGGAAATCTTTTCCGACAGGCTAGTTCCATTTAATTGATCCAAGAGAAGATTTTTAAAGACTAGTCTTGGTTCCTTTTCAGATCTAATGCTGAATAGCCTGTGCTAACTTTCTGGTCCTGCAGCTGCCCATGTAATGTGACGAAGTTTGTGCACTGGGCTTAGATTGTTCTAGCACAAGTGAAATGAGTTGGGTGGCCTCAGCCTAGAGATATGTCTGGATCACAAAACCACCCATTGTCTGGCAAAAACACCCCAACAAGTCCCAGTGATATAAACAGCCTCTGCCTGGGAGAGTCCCAGGAAGAGCATAGGGAATGGAGTGGGGGAGAGGGTGTTGTGTGCTACAGGTCTGAACTGGGATTTCCTAGCAAAATTGCAAGCGGGGAGGGGGGGAGGAGGGAGAGGAATACAAGGGGAAAAGGAGAGATTTACCTAGAAACTCTGCTTGGATGTGCCATTTTTTCACTTTCAGGATCAACAAAAGCCCCTAAACTCTCCCTCCCAAGACAGCCCAAACTCCTTCCCCTCTCCATTTCTTTTAGATCCAGCATGATCTGCCCCATTGCCCCCAGGGAAGCGCCCTGATAGGGCCTTTGTGTTCCTCTGTAACCTGGCTGTTCTTTCAGCCCGTACCAACCCGTCTGCCTATACCTAGAGCACAAATGCCAACCTGGTTTCACTGGCATTGCCATGACTCATCCTCCTGGGAGGATTTAGAGCTCAGTCTCCATTCCCTGCCCATCCCTGCCAGCCCCAGGGAAACCCTGCCGGAAAACTCTCCCCACCTCAATTTAAAAAAAAAAATCACACTCTTATTCATGAAACAGACCTTCCTCTTACGCTCCCTTCATGAAGCAATGCACATAAGATACTAAAAGCAACAGCTGCGACTACAGGAACTAGAAGGAATTAAACAGATCACAAGATTCCAGGACTTCAACCAACCGAAGATTACCAGCAAAAAGAAAACTTCATTCTAAGAAATCACAAGTTCACTTTTTTAAAGTAAAAAAAAATTCTTCCAAGTTTCCTCTCTGGGGTCCCGAGGCTAACACCAATTGCCTGGTCCTTTACGGTCACAAGCAGACGCTCAGTAAGGAGTGAATCTCTTTTCCCCATTGCTGTCAGTTAGTTAATAACAAGTAGCCCAGCTGAGGTGGTGGATGAGACACAATTTGCTGAGCTCCTAGAAACTAGCTGCCAGGGGGCATTGGGATTTCCAAGGAACCCCCTCTGGCTTGCAACAGGCTGTGGGCCACAGAAAGGGACTCCCATCCCATCAGCTGGAAGATTGAAAATATGACTAAAGGTTTGCCAGTCCCAACCTCACATGCCCAGATTTTTCAGAGACATCCTTTTTTCCTTGCATGGCTGGTTTGCTGGGTTTTTGGGTTTTTTTAGTGCAGTGCAGTTGTTTCTCTTTCCCAAAATTCTAAATTTGCCAGTGACAAGAGAAATGCTGTGACATAATCCAAATCTGCTAGAAGCCACTGACTGAAAACCCAGCCACTTCCATCAGCTGGGGTGGGATGTGCAGGGAAGCTGAGATTTGCCTCCACTCTCTTCACATGCATTTTAAAGAATCTCCTGCTGTTTGTCATTGATGGGCAGGATTTGTTTAGGGTGTTTTCCGTTCTTTGGCCCTGATCTTGTTCCTATTGGAGTCAATGGGAGTTTTGCCATTTGCCTTCAAAGGCAGACAGATCAGGCTCAGAGTTTTTTGTAAATTTCCTTTAAAATTCCGTTGTCTGCCAAGGCCTCACCCCATTGATGTCAATGGGAGTTTTTACCAGTGACTTCAGTGGGAGCAGGGTTTACCTCAGAGTGTGTGTGTGCGTGTGTGTGTGTAAACAGAAAGCTACACCACTTGGCAATTAGACTCAACACTCTGCAAAAGTCTGAGCATCTGCTTCACAGAAAGTTGGATTGAGCTGGGGGAGTTAATCATTTGCAGCAGTTCACATGAGCCCCAGAGAATTCAGCATTGCACAATAAGGATGAAGATCCAGTGATAAATAGCAGGGTACCCCAAACTGTTTTCTATGCTCCAGCTGGGGGACACATGGATAACAGAGTAATCTATAACTAATAACTTCATACAGAAGGGAGAGTGGGTGATAGGGCCGGACAGCTACAGCAAGACAGGGTTGTTTGGCAAGGATCCACATTTCAGATGGGCGTATGGCAGGAAACCAGTTACTAATCATGTCATCAAACACCAGGGGAACTATGTCAATAAAAACCCCACAACTAATTGAAAACATTTACTAACCAGAGCTAAAGAGCTCAGCTAGTGCCAGGAGATTTATCCCTAAATAGTAGGTACTTAGGGACATATCTGGCATCCCTTCAATATGCTATGCTTGATTTGGGGCTTGCAACCAGCCGTGGGAGTCACGAAGGGATGCATGGAAAAAAAAGAACTCTTGAAATCTCGGTTCAGTTCCTGCCTTTGCAGAGTTTCCTAGTGGGAGCTTGCATAGGTTGCTTCATCTGTGCATGTGTGTGCGTGTATGTGTGTGTGTTCTTCTCCTGCCCATCTGCAAAATGGAGATAATATGTCACTGGCCTTACAGGAGAGTTGTCATTAGTATTTGGGAGGCACTCACAGCCTGCAGCAATGGAGCCATATAGGCACCTAGATAGATGGAAAGTGGCTCTTTGAAACATTTCAGTTTTCATTGCTGACTCTGTCTCTGGGCCTTTCATTTTCAGGTGTAATTTTGTGTGGTTTGCACCATTCAGCCTGCAAAATGCACCCATCTTCAGCTAGACATCAAAGGACCTGGGGAAATATTGTGTTACCTTCACCATGCTCAAACATAGCCGATCACACAAATGGCAGTACTTCTGTGAAGTGGATTTCTGGATTGTGTCTGTGCTGTGTTTCCTGGTTTGTGACTCAGGAGTTATATAAATAATGTACACAAAATTGTTGTGCAGTCCTTTGTAAAGATGCACTGAGAGGCCTATTGTGCTACAGAAGAAAAATACATATCTGTTTGCTTAACCAGGTTTGGAAAGTTCAATGGGCTCTTTTGTAATCTGGGCCAGGGAAATACAGAGCAGCATTGTTTAATAAGGTTACCAGAAAGGTTTATTTTATTTCCTTAAAATGTGCTTTGTATTTTAAAGTAACGTCCATATTGGCAAAAGTGGTGCCCAACGTTGATAGTAACTTTTGTGCATCAGTCACAAAATCAGAGTTTAAACGTAACATTAATGTCCCAAAACAATGATTTCAGTAGCACTTCCAATATGGCAGCCCCAGCCCCAAGAACACTGGATGATGCAGGTGTCTTTCCATGACGGAAACTCTGTCCTGTGAGCCAATTAAATATGATCTCCGTCATTCTAAAGTTCTGACAGAACAGCCGGTCCTTTTTTAATTTCAGAATTCCAAATGCATTTCGAGTCTGATCCAAAGTTGAATGAAGTCAGCTGAAAGACTCCCATTCACTCCAGTGGGCCTTGGATCAGGCTCTGATACCACCTTACCCAACAAATAGTATTTTGGGGAGATTGCTCGAGTTTACCTTTTTTGGTTTGTGTAAGATTTCTTGTGTATCAGGAGCAAAACCTTGATGATCTTGCAGTGACAAACTTGAGGACGGGATGCAAAACCCTCCCCAAATCAGGGAAAAATCTTGAATACATTTTGGAACTATGTTCTAATAGTGATTATTTGGGGATAGATTATCACCCAGAGGAGTAATATGGGATGGTGTAAAATGGCTACATACAGACTGAACAGGCTGTTTATTGATAGGGCTACACACATTTTGCAGTAAGAATTTAGTACTTATACATAAGCAATATTTATTACCCTTTTGGAGCAAAAGTAAAAACCTGATGTTTTTAAATAGGTAAAGTCAAACCCTGTCTGTCTGTCTGTCTGTCCCTCTCTCTCTCTCTCCATCCACCCCATCTCTCTCTCTAAATTATATGTATTTATGTGTAAGACCAGAAGACATTTCTCCAAAAGCACTATAATATGTTTTGAATATTTTTGAACATTGAGAAATCAGAAGAAAGTTCTGCAGCAGACCTGTTTCCCCTCCATCCCCACTTGTATCTGTTTAGATGTACACAGCAACCCACATTTGGAGGATCATACTCAATGCAGTTAAAAGTCAAGAACTAATTCCTGGAACTGTGAACAGGCCCCATTCTGCAGTCTTTCCCAGCATGAGGGTGATGGGATCAGGCCCTAATGTAAACACACTCTTGTCCTCTTCGGGGGTCATTGCATGTGCTGTCTAACAGCCAAATGTTGTAGATTTTAGGCAGGCACAAATGATATTGGAATTTATGGCTTAATCCTGCTCCCATGAAGTTAACGAGAGATTTGCTAAATCAGGCCATTATGGCTCATGATTTACCATTAATAGGGCAGAATCACTGCTCAGGCTGTGCAAAGAGAGTGGAAACCACCTGCATCCCCCCCTCAGCTGGGGACTTCTGCCATATTCAAATCCCTAATGGTCCCTTTCCTGTGCCAAGCAGCTCTTATCCACAGCAATGAATCCGGCTCATCATCCTGGGTGCCATTTTACCCTGGCTATATATCGTTAGCAGGGCCCATAGGTCCCGCAGAAGAGATGAAGGTTGGCATGCACACAAGCAGGTTAGATAAAAATGTAAAATACACGTTCAGAAAGGTTGCAATGTAATATGACTTTATCTTTTAAACTCCCGAACCCTAACACACACGAGCCAAAAGCAGGGAGAGAAAAAGCAGGCTGCTCCCTAAAGCAGAAAGGCACAACTCAATACACATTGCTCTAGGCTGGCTCTACAGACTGACCGTTGAAGGCCCAGGTCACCCACTTCCCTACAGAGCCTCCAAGCCTGCAAGCAGGACCAGGAAACCTCTTTGACTTAAAGTGACAGCTTGTAATTTTAACACCATTTTCAACACACCACAAAGGGGACTGACGATGAATCATAATCACAACTCGAGAGACACGTCCTGTAAGAAAAGATAATCTCTACAATTCTTTAATTCTTTAATTAACCTCCATGCCTTAGACTCTGGTAATTTTCTGGGTTTGGTTTATTTTTGTTTTTCACAGGTCCCATCGCTTGTAAAATGGCACAATACAGCAATGCCCTAAACATGCAATGGAAAAGCAAATGCATTTAAACTGGCTGTAAATTGAGATGGAGCTTTTCCTTATTAGAGATTAAGTGAAAATCCCCTGTGGTTCCTTTACAGGCATGTCCTATATTTTTAATCTTGATCCCTTAAAAAAAAAAAAGTCCTGTTCATACATGTTGTGGCTTTAGAAAAGCAAGCTTCAGACTTTTCCACTGTGCATGCCAATATTATGATGCCAATATTCACGTCTGAGTAGATCCCCGAGAACAGAACAGAACAAAATGCTTGTGAAGAACATTGATTCCCTTTGGCCAGCCTGCATCTGGATCCTAGACTCCTTTTGATCTCTAAGCCCAATTTTATTACAGCGAAGCTTCTAAAAGTTTGAAGCACAACTCAAAAGCTTGCAGCTGGGCTGAAAAGGCTCATAAAAGGACCAGGACCCGGGGTTTGAATGCAGGTTTTGTTTCGTTCCCAACTCCTGACGGTTCTTGCCCCTTGTTAGGGTCTTGTTACTGGGGAATTGTTTGCTCTGGATATTGTTGAGGCAGACAGCTGTGTCTGTGTGCAGCTTCTCCGACTCCTGTTTGCCCAGGGATTGGACTATAATCCCTCCTGGATTTTCCCTTGGCTTATCCCGTGCAATCATCCCCCAGTCATACATTGCTTTGGATAGTGTGTCAAAGGGAAAGCTGGAGGAGAAATTAAGACATTAAGGACTGGCAGATTGTAAGGAGGTTCTTTAATAGACTATAATGTGTAACAAATCACGGTACAGCCCCCCATCCCCTTCCCACCTCGCACGTCCCCGCCGTGGCCACTGGATTTTAACATTCGAAGCAATTGAAATTAATTATAGGGTCCCATGACTTTAAAAATACCAGTCAGAAAGCAGTGTAGGAAAACACTTATGGAAATGGGTTTTATACACCTGTGTTCTTTTACACTTGCTGGGCCCATTTCTGCTGCCTTTTGCAGTGGATCTATTGATCTATTTCTCTCTCACCCGTCACCCTGGCCTCAGCACCTCGCAAGCGCTGTTGGATTTATCCTCACAAGAGGGGAAACATTATTATTTCCACTTTATGGATAGGGAACTGAGGCACGGAGAGACTAAGGCCCCGCTCCAGCAAAGTAGATGTTCCAATTTAAGCAGAAGTCGTTCCATTTTTTCACGTTTAACTGGACTGGGCCAAAGTGACTTGTCAAAGATAATGCGGAGAGTCTGTGGCAGAGTTAGGAAATGAATCCAGGTCTCATTGTTAATTATTATTTATTTGTATTACTGTATGATCGAAGGGCCATAATTATAGATCAGAACTCCATGGTGCAAGGTGCTGTACAAATACAGAACAAAATGACAGACCCTGTCCCAAGAGTCATAGTCCTATGACTTAACCAGAAGACAATTCTTTTGCTTAAGTAAAGGCTACGTGATCAAGCCATTAATAATTACAGATAAGCCCAGACTGTAAAGTTCAGGTCTGAATCCTTATTTAAACTGCATCAAAGTTTGTGACCAGTTAGCTGTAGGGGTTGGCTTTAAGTCCACCTCTAATTTTGATTAATAAACATAGCTGACATGAAATGCATTGTTAAGAGAGCTCTCAGCAAGGAAGGAGACATGTAACCGTTTTCACCAGGAATTTTTCTTTTTCTTTTTTTCAAGATTTTTGCCTTAGTGAGTCCAAAATTGTTCTCTTTTTATGTGACTTTTGTTCTGAGTTCCTTTTGTTGTGCTGAGATTACTGGGTAAAATGCAACATATTTCATGAGTCAAATACTCATTTGTGTTACCAAAGCATGTCGTAACACAATCAACAGTGAGGGCATCCGGGTGTTCCAGTGAATTTGTAGAACATTTCAGCTCTATGCTAAAATATTTATAAGAAAAATACTAGCTGTGCTAATAAACTATTATTTATTGTCTCTGCTTTAAATATTGGAAATCTTTCTGAGAGACGTAGAACTGGCTATGGGAATAAACTCGCAGTAATGTGGAAGGAATTTCACAGTTTTATAAATGGAGATTTTTCTTTTTTTCTTAAATGAAGCAAATGGTTTTTAATTTTTTTTCTCCTCCTTAAAGTTTAAGCAGAAGAAAATTGCAACTGCAAATGTAGAAATTACTTTCTTAACACAATGCCCCTTTTTTGGTGTTTAAATACTCGGCGCCCCGGTTGTATTCTAGCAACAGAATAGACCAGCTGATTGAGACAGATGTCCTCTTCTTTAGCAAGCCCCACCAGTTTGCCCAAACACATATTTGCTGACTTATCCTTAACTTGAAAACATCTTGAAAAGGCGGTGAACATAAAAAGAAAGAGAATGAAGCAGGGTTGTGTCCAGATTTAACACAGCCCAGTGCTCCATTCTCCAAAACCAATCCTGGCTGAAGAGGTCCCTTTGACTGGATCCTGTTAATTTGTTGATGGATAATAGAGGCTGAGTTGCTGCAATCCATGTGCAGGAAGCAGAAAATAGAGTCAATTACATCTGTATTAGGTGGCCTTGGGGAGAAAATCTCCTTCCATGGATACTGTTCTTAATTATGTTTGCTAAGGAGCAGCGCGTGTTAAATCCAAGCACAGCTCAAGCAGCTTGAAATGTACTGCCTAAAATATAGCTTAGGAATGTAGCCTCCAGCCGTGGCGCATCTAACGTGGTGACACTTCGCCGGGTTCCCTGCCTTGGTAAGATGCTTGTTATGTCCATAATAACACCTCCTAAGATAACAGGATGACATAATATTGCGACATTTTCTGTGTGTCTGACATGTGGAGGGCCTGATCCTCCAATGAACAGTTGCTCCCATGAGTAGTTCCATTGACTGCTCATAGGAATATTGTGCCCTCGTGTTTGCAGGATCGGGGCCACTGCTGTGATGGGCTCCGTTGTGGCTCAGTAAGACACAGCATGCAGTTGCAGTGCCCTAGGAACGGGTCAGGAACCAGATCGCTCTCGGTTTCTGAGAGTCACAACCTGGTCCCTGGTTCCCCTTCCACCATTGTCCCAGGGGTGGATGAATGTATGTGTGTGTGGGAAGTAAACTGCACCAGGTACAGATTGCTTCCTTCTCCCAGTGCAGGAGGAGGAGCAGCCCTGAAGAGGCAGTTCTGCCTCCCCTAGTGTTACCTGCAGTATAGGTAGCCAGATTGGGATGGAGGGACTTTTTATAGGGGGTGAGGGTTGCTTCTTACACCCCCATAGTCCCATGTACATGAGGTTAGGTTTGATCTTGCCCTATGTTACTTTACAAAATTATGTGTCATTAACAGACTGCTTGTAAATATTCCTCTGGACCATAAATAGCTGTAAAAAGTACAAGAGCAATGAAAATGGATGGCTGAAATGAAGAAAGAAAGAAAGAAAGAAGCCTGTGTAGGTGTTTGTAAATAATTTATTTCATCTGTTACTGGTTTTCTCATACTTTGCCTCTTAAAATCAAATTTCTACCCACGGTCCTGGTGATCGACCCGTGTTGCCGCGCTGACAGGTATCGTGGGAATGTTGATACATCTCGTGTCGTGGGGACAGAAGCCAAGGCTGGTAACAAAGTGTAGGTTGGTAAAACTGCTAGGGGTCACGCAGTGAGTTTGCTGGGGGTTGTCTGGAAGAAAGACAATGTGAGGAAATGTCTCCACACCAGAATATAGTCAATGTTTGGACCTCCCAGACTCTAATGGGCCCTCAAGTCAAATATGTGGCTGGATATTTAAAAGGCTGGATAATGTTATGACTGTGAACAGCCCTGGTAGTTCTGTCTGCTAAGACAACAGTAATCAAATCCGCATGTCTCTGGGTATCAGCTGAACAGTGTGGGGGCAGGAAGAATCCTCCGCCTCCCTTCGGGGACAGCACTGCATATAACAATTAGTATTTATTAGTTGCATTATCATAGCACCTAGAACCGCAGTCATGGACCAGGACCCACTGTGCTAGGTGCCTTAGAAACCCAGAATAATAGTTATCCAGCTACTATATTTGGCAGATCACCACTTTCTCTGAAGCATCTCAGAGTGGTCACTTCCTGAGTTAGAATATATGAGTTGATAGGCTAATGGTCTGATCTGGAGTGGCAAAGTTCATGGTCCCTTATTTTCCAGGGGCTGGTTCCCCATGAGAATTAAGTTTCATGAATCTGGATACACACACCCATCTACACTAACAAGCTAGCACCCGTCATTAGGTTGCAAACAGCCTGACAGTTTTCAGTAACAACTGCAAAGAGTCAAGCACACACTTTGAGGATCTGCAGCTCCCATCGATTTCAGAGGACGTTTCTAGTGCTTACTGCTGCTCAGGCTGGAGCGGCATCGCCAAAATACCTCAGCAGAACTAAAATGGCATTGGCTGCCTGTCCCTCCCTGGCCCACTTCATCTGTCTGGTCTATCTAGAGTGTAAGCCCTTGGGGGACAGGGCTGGAACTGGGGTTTTGGCATTGGGTCCCTTTCTTCCAGTACTAATTTGCACTTGTATCACCCCTTTCTCAGAGTGGCGGTGTCGTGCCGCTGTAGCAGTGTACAAACACCGATCGATTAGGAAGTCTCATTGCTCTCTGCACAGTTCTGCTCATGCGCTCACAGCATCTTCTCTACTCCTTGGGTGAAATCCTAGCTCCACGGAAGTCAATGGCAAAACTCCCAAATGGGGCCAGCATCTTTCCCTTTGTCTGTACTCCCTTCCTCCGGATTCCTACACACAACCTGCTTCTCTGCCTGCACTGTTAGCCCATGGATCCCACTTACCTCGCTGATTTAAGAGTGGTCAGGGACTGTAGGACTAATCCCGTAAGCCTTGCACACACAATTCTCGCTGACGCTATGGCGTGGTTCGTGCAACAGCAGAATTGGGGCCCTGTGTAGCCTATGGGCTTGTAAAGTGTCGTGTGCTCATAATAAAACGTAGCACGTGCCATCCTGAGATCTCAAAGCACTTCACAGAGGCAGGAGGGTGTCTCTCCGTGTTTCACAGAGGGGCAAGTGACGTACAGCCAGGTTGATGGCTTGCCTAAGGCCATGCAGCAAATCTGAGACAAAACCAAAAACACAAAACCCAGGTATCCTGATTTGCAGTCCGTTGGCCCACCCCGCCTCCACATACATGGATGGTGCATGGTCAGTAATATTAAGCAGTAATTGAAATATAGAACCCTTCTTTCATTTGTCACTAGCTTTCTCCCCAACAAATGTTTCTTTGCTTCTCTTCCTCCCCTCCCCCTGGTTCTTAAGCTGGGACACTTTTAGTCTTCTAGAATTTGCAGCCAGGAAGAGTCGGAACATTAACAGATGGAGGAAGAAACATCTTATTTTTTATGCATATGTTTCCTAAGAAATCAAGTATTACCTATTCATTTCTTTGGGAGGTTGGTTTTTTTTACCACCCTGCTTTATTCAGGGAAGGCGGACTTCAGAGGACTATGTCATCTGAACAACCACTGCAAGTATCTGTGGTATTTCACGGCGCCTTTCATTTTGGCGTCCCTTAATCTTATTAAGTATCTGTTCCCATACCTGAAAAAAAAGCAAAAAAAAAAAAAAAAAAAAGCCATCAATTATATTTGCTTTGCCTTTGAAAAGATTTGTCATTTTGCCATCTGTAGGCAAGCATGCCCTATAACAATATGTTTTGTTTGACTTCACTAGTGAAAAGGTCCTCATTTTATTTTATTTATTTATTTGGCCCAATCCATAGCTTTTTTCCCTCTCCCTTTTCAGCAAGCCTGTTGATGAGTTTGGCCTAATCAGATTAACTCAACCCAGACACAGCAGTGGCAGTTTATTCTCTTTTAAAAGGACTCCACGGTTTCCTTCAAACTTTTTGTAAACTCTTCATCCCCGGCTAAAATCTTTTGTAAGCTGTATCCAATGGACTCTTTGAGAGACCCACACTCCTGGTCAATGAAGACCTGTTAGAATGGGTCACTAATCCAAAAGAGTGGAGAAATTCCTTTAAAGCCGTGCACTGATGCATTGGGAGCCTTGACTAGTGCACAGAGAAAGGCCGAATTGAATTCCCAAATAGCTGGAACATTTAATTTGATTCCTAAAATAAATATTTTGAAAAAGTCCATCTTGTTTACAACACTAATGAAATCAGCTGTTTTCCTGTGAAGTTTCAGAACTTCAGAAAGGGGCTTCTTTAGCTATTCTTTAACAACAACAGCAAAAAGAAAAAAGCAAGTAACATTTCCTTGAGCAGTCAGTTGATAATTCTTGAAATTCATTTGGGAGTTTCTCACCTACACAGGTGATGGCTTGCTTGATTTTTGTCCCGTTGGTTTCAGAAACTGTCACGTCTCAGGGCAGCCAAGTTTCTGATTTAGAACAGTCGTCTTTTTCATTCTCATGATGCTGAATTTAACTTTTCACTTTTCTTTGGGGGCACATTTCTGTTTCCATTAAAGCCAATGGCAAAACTTCCACCATCTTCATTCGGAACAAGAGCCGGCCCAAGTAATATATGGGTGAGGGTATATCTAATGTTTGCATGTGTGCGCATTCCCTTAAATACTTCCTGGGAACTTTATCTTCCTTTTAGCTTTCCAGACATAAGAATATTTTCAGAAAAAATGGTGGAAATGCAATCTACGATGAAAATGACCTGTAAGGTGCTATAAAACTATCCATGCCTCCAAACTCTGAGCAGTGCCTGTCTTAAACCCCTTTTACTAAAGATAGCTGCAGGCAAAAAGGCCATCAATGAAATGAATAAAGAAATTGTTTAATACATATGGGAAGAGACAAAAAGAAGAAGTGTCCTTTAAATGTTTGTTTAAAGGAAAGACACACACATACACTCAGAGACATCTTCCACACACATCTCAGACACGTACATTGAGATACACATGTTACTAAAGACACACATATCACACACAGAAGCATTCATACGCCACACATCTGAAACACATACAATGAGGTGCATCCATCACACTTCAGAAACACAGACATCTCAAACACATGCATAAAGTGGCATACATACATTTCAAACCCATTCACACTGCAAACATTTAGAACACATCACAAGGATACACACACCCACAGGCATACACACATCACAAACATGCACACACCACAGAGCCATACACCCACGTGAGACTCAGCTATCTAACTTTGTAGGGGCTCACACGCATTTTCCTCATCTTGCATTTTTTCAGCTTTGATTCAGGTAGAGTCTTTCCTTCACTCCCAAGGTTTCAGGCTGGGTCTGATTTTGAAAGTGGAATTAAACTAGTCTTCCATTTTGTACCTGCAGCAATTATGGCTGTGGTGAGATAGTTAGACAGCTAAGCGGCTTCAGTTACAGAAGCGTTTATTTGCAGAGATCACACTTACAAATCAAACCCAAAGTCCCAAAGAAAAGCATGGCTGAAACAGCCACATTTCATCCTCTGTGAAAAGACACACGTTAGAGGGCTGGGTGTATCACCCATGTGGTCTAGTTGTTAGGGCAACAGACTGGGATTCAGGTAGTCTAGGTTCAAGTCCAAGGTCTGTTGCTGCTTTGCTTAGTGACTTTCAGGAAATCTTGTTCCCTTTCTGTGCCTCAGTTTCCCTGTGGTTTAAATTGGGGCTAATAAAGAGACTGATTGACTTCAGAAAGTGCTGTGAAATCAAGTGATCCTAAGAGTTAGGTATTAGCCCAGAAAGAAGCCTGGAGGTTCCTGAATGGTAGTGGACTTTGGACCAACCTGGGCTGAGTTTCACATTCCTCAGGCCATTGAAAATGAGATGAATTTCATTCTGTTTTGTGATGAATAATTCACATCTCAATCTCTCTCTCACTTCCCCCCCAGGCACAGGCCTGTACACAGAACTCTCTGGTGGAAAGCAAGATGGAGCCCCTGGGCCCAGTCCTGGAAGCACCTGATACATGAAGCTTCCATTGACTGCCCAGGGAGCTCTGCTGACAGGGTGAAATCCACCCACGCAAAGCACCAGCACGAGGCCTGTGCCCTTCAGGTCAGAGTTTACCCATAGCCCCACTTAGAGGATCAGGCCAAGTTTCTTTCTCTTCCAATCACCATGATATTTAACCAATTTTCTTTTTGAATCTGTATTTGGTCTATTCATTTCAGCGTCTCAAGCTTCTCTCCCTCGCTCTAATAATGAACCTTTCCCCTCAAAGAGAAAAAGATTTCCCTCTCAATAGTTATTGTGCGCAGGTGATTGGCAGGTCTGAACAACTTGATGGTGAAAAGAATTTCATGGCGTTCAGTGGAAGTTTCCACCTCTTTAGAGATGCACAGAGAAGATGAATGTTGTGATTTCATCCCCATGTTATTGTCGCCGTGACTTAGTCAGTTTGTTTCTTTCATAAAGGTTGCCCTAGTTAAATATAAGCAAACAAACCACCACAATACAAGGTGCAAAACAAACACATGAAAATACCCTATTGTTTTCTAGAAAAAAAAATCTTAATTTTTCATAGCAACATCTTTGCACTCTACAATTGCACTGAATAGAAAAAAATTGCTTTAATTGCATTCTGGAGGCTAGATTTCTAATCCTGCAAACATCCATCCTCAAATCTATCTGTCTATCTATTTATCTATCACTCCAGTCAGCACAACAGACAGGCATCAGGTGCCAACACATGCGCTGTCTATGTGTTTGCTGCCTCCAGCATCACAGAGGGACTATCATATCCCCAAATTGTTTTCAGTGAAACCTTCTCCCCCCTATGCTTCGGACCTAAACAATCCAAACTTTCCTACTTTAACAGTGAATACTTTAGCTTTCTGCACAAATCTCTTTGTAGATTATTTATTTATTTACACCACTGGATACAAAAATAATCAGTCTAAAATGAAGGTACGAAATGATTCCGCGTTTTGAAGGAAACTGAAGTTAAACGAATCATTCTTAAGTCGATGTTTATGATAATTGATTGCAGTATGAGTGTGTGGGTTTGAGCGCGAGAGAGACGTGGGCGGAGGGAGAATGGCCAAACCCAGTCTGAGACAAGTAGCCAGGATTGTAATAAAGCCTAATCTGGTAAACCACGGTGAAATCAGGGATCCTGCGTTTCATAAATAGCAGCCTTCCACTTTTCTGCCCCTGTGAAAAGCTAAAATATTCCCTTTCCACCTTAACTGCTGCCCCAGTGAAAAATGCCAACCTTTCTTTTTATGAGATTTCTTTTATCAGTGCAAATGATAATACAGCGTGTGTTTTCCTTCCCCCGGCCCCAGTGACCAGAAACTTACCCTAGGGGTGTCCAGTTGTGTACACAATGTCTCAGACAAAGTAGATTCTAAAGTAGGGACAGTAGAAATAGCCACCATTGTCCTATATTGCTGGTACTGAAACAGAAGAACATATCCTGGGGTAAAATCCTCGCCCCATTGACTTCCATAGAGCCAGGATTTAAGAACATAAGAACAGTCATACTGGGTCAGACCCGTGAGCCATCGAGTCTAGTATCCTGTGGCTGGTGCCAAATGCTTCAGAGGGAATGACCAGAACAGGACAATTGTTGAGTGATCCATTAGATAGTTCATGGAGGACAGGGCCATCAATGGCTATCATCCAAGATGGTCAGGGCACTACCCTGTGCTCTGTGTGTCCCAGACCTCTGACCACTAGAAGCTGGGACTAGACAACAGGGGGTGGATCACTTGATAAATTGCCCTAGTCTTGTCACTCCCTCTGAAGCACCTGGCATTGACCACTGTCAGAAGGCAGGATACTGGGCTAGATGGACCATTGGTCTGACCCAGTATGGCCATTCTTATGTTCTTATTCCCTATTGTTGAGTTCTAGCTTTGGGCAGTCAGAGGTTTAGAGACACCCAGAGCATGGGGTTGCATCCCTGACCCTCTTGGCTAATAGCCAGCTCACACAGACTGTTAAAGAAAATAAATCAGACACATAAATAAGACTTGTTGATTGACTAGAGGTTTAGTTAGGGTTGGACATAAGGATCCAGCCATCATATAGTCTGATCTGCTGACCTAAATTTTATTTGGTGCAATCAGAGAGGGCCCTGCATTGGAGTGAAAATTCCCACAGTTGCTGGGTTTGGATGTGAGATTTTGGTCTCATCGGCCAGGTGCGGAGAAGGCTCCATCTTTGAAGCATGGAGCTAAACTTCCATAAATTTTTTAGTGTTCAGATCTTGGGTTTTGGCTTTGGACTATGTCTAGATGCAGTACTAGATGAACATGTCTACAACTGGTAACAGCTACCAGCCATCGAGACAGTTCATGATCTCTCAGGCCTGGTCTACACTATGCTGTTAAACCGATTTTAACAGCGTTAAATCGATTTAACGCTGCACCCATCCACACTACACTGCTCTTTATATCGATTTAAAGGGCTCTTTAAATCGATTTCTGTACTCCTACAAAACGAGAGGAGTAACGCTAAAATCGATATTACTATATCGGATTAGGGTTAGTGTGGACGCAAATCAACGTTATTGGCCTCATTATTTTACAGTAGCTACCCACAGTGCACCGCTCCAGAAATCGATGCTAGCCTCGGACCATGGACGCACACCACTGAATTAATGTGCCTAGTGTGGACGCTCACAATCGACTTTATAATATCTGTTTTATAAAATCGGTTTAAGCTAATTCGAATTTATCCTGTAGTGTAGACGTAGCCTCAGATTCCAGATTAGAATCCTGCTACTTTCTTGAGTTAAGGGGAAACACTTTCCAGAATCCACACTCTGCCTGCTGCTCTCCCCTGTAGCTATGCCACATGCAAAATAAATTGTCACCTGTAACCGAGTTGGACTTCATTAGCTGTTGTCCTACTGGGACATCCTCACAGAGACTTGCCATGAGACATAGTCATGTTCATGTTAATGTGACCTTAGTATTTTGTCCTAGATTATGTGATTTGCTTCCCTGGTCCTGCACCATGCATCCAAGCTGAAAACATGCCTGCCAGCTCTCTCATTATCAGACACCTTCAGCTACCAGCGAGTTAAAAGAGGCACCGGTGTGAATTTCATGGATCAAAGGTGCTTCAGTAAGTCTCAACACCTGACTGGAACTTAATATCTCCCTGATACAAGAGATAGTAAACCGGTAGGCATTCCAGGTGATTATGCCACCTTTGAACAATGCAATTCATGTTAGTGCAGCTTTAAAACAACCACACACCTGCTTTTTATAGGGAAGTGCACACACCCTTTCACCTCACCTTTCGTTCCAGCCAGTGAAGGTGTGCCAGCCCCTCTGCTTTCTGTTCCTCGTGGCCCTTGTCTGAACTTGAGAACACACAGAAAGAGAACATAAATCCAGGGCTTGACTTGCAGCCATAGAGACCGTACTGGAGGCTGTTGACATAGCAGGGCTGTCTCCTGACTCATAGTTTCGTTGGCATTGCTGACTGTGCGTTATTAGAGCACGTTCTTGACCTCAGCTGTGTTTCTGCTTCAAGGAGGGAATTTCACCCTCCATAAAAGAACAGCCCCGAAGCCTTTGTGTCGGAGAAACAGCCGCCTCCAGGATTAACAGAAGAGGGAGCTGGAAAGGAAGAGCGTGCTCATTGATACAAGCAAACCGTACGGCTCCGTGGATTTGCTGTACTTACGGATCCAGTGCTGTTCAGATATGAGCATGTCTGGGTCTAAACAGATTGAAGCAGCAGAAACATTGCTGACGGGGGCCTGTACTTTGGGTGGTTAGACATGTTCTGTAGACATTAGAGTCTCTACTGCAAACTGGGGTAACTATCTCCGGAGTGAAGGTAGGACTTCATTCTCCTCTGGATTTATTTAGATTGTAAGTTCCTTGGGGCAGTGACTGTCTATTACTTCATTTGCACAGCACCATGGGGCTCTGTTCTAGTTGGCCTCTAATACACCCCTCTAATACAAATAATAAATAATAATAAATTATTATTAGCACCAATGGATACTACAAGTATATCTCTAGGGGATATTAGACCTTCTAGCTATAGAGTCGTTTTCAGAAGATTTCTGTCCCATTTATTATACAGATCTCAGCAACCATCACAAATAAAGACTAGCCACCATCTTCTCCTTTTCCTTCTGCCAAGACAGATCATTTTATTACTACACATGCCCGTGTCTGAGCCATCGTGTGCTTTCTGGGTGGTTTATCCGCAGATCAACATGGTTGGCTTCTATTAATCAACATGTTTATTCATACAAGTACATTTAGTAGACCCAGACTCCCAGTGATGCAAAATAAAACCAAGGCACTCGGTTAGTCCTGAACCTGCTGACACCTGTGAGCTTAGCGTGACATGCATTACTCTGGAGTGAGTTCAGTTGAACAGTGTTGCTGCTAATCAAAGTAAATAATCTCTGAAAGTGGTTTCCAAGCTGCAGTTGGCATCTTCGGGCTGAAAGAGGCTCATCTCCTGGACTGGGAGGACCTGCTTTTGGCCTGTTTCCAGTACTCACACTCTATCCCTCAGCATTAATGGTTTATGAAAATCAGGCACAGATGATGAAAAGAAAACCTGCTTGGTGCTTTGAAGATATTTTAAGCATCCCCCATTGTATTCTTTTCCTCGGAATGAATAACAAAATGAAACCCATTCAGAAAACGCCAAGACCATTTTGTGGGGATTGAATTTGCTAGGACAGTTAGGGATATCTCATTTGCTGACCTCTATGTCTTCTCCATTATTAAGTTGTGATGCTTGGTTGGGGGCGGTGGAGCCAGTACTTTCTGTTTTGTTTACTCCCGTCTAGTCAAAGCCATCTGATGCAAAGAACTTCCCATGGTGTGCTTAGCACTACATCCAGCTTACCGTAGGTGCTCTGGAGATGCCTCCATAATTATATTATAACATGAACAGTATGATAATCCCATCTGCACAGAATAATATATCTATGACATTATCTCCAAACTGCAGGTAGCAGTAGGATGCAGGAATATTCACTAGGCTAGAAGGCTCAAACACATTCTGTATTGAAAACACAGTGAGCTGAATTTATCCCTGGCATCTCTCCTTTGACTGCATTTACTGGGGGCTGCACCAAGGATGAATTTGACCCAGTGCACCCTAAAAGATCAGAAAGCAGAAGGCAAATAAAAAGAACAACTAAATCTATTATTTTTACATAAACTCATGACTTTAAAGCCAATCTCATGATTTTTGAATGTTTGGCCTTGGCATACTGTAAACAGATATAACTTTCACTAACCTTACCGATTTGTTAGGGACCTCAGAGTGGCTTCTTCAGAACAATATGAAAGATCCGATCCTGCGAATTAGCTAAGGCTTTCAAGGTCCGATGATGTCAATGTCCATTGGAGGATCCCATAGGAATGTGTCTAAATCCCCATATGCAGCTGCAGGAAGCCAATGGACCATCCATGCATGGAGTCTGGAGGTGTTCCTGGCTCTTCCACAAAGCTTCTGTAGGATGCTGGGTGAGTCACTTAAATTATCCATACTTCATCACCCTCATCTGTAACAGGCCAGACCTACTCCGAAGAACTGTTTCATTAACAGACAACATTCACCCGGTGCAGAAGAGCCACTGCAAGTCCTATGAGTCACTTACGCCCAACTTTGAAGGTGCTGGCCCTCTGCATGCAGATGAATTTCACCCTAAACGTGCTTTGAGGTCCTCAGATGGACACTGCTGTGTAGCTACAAAGCCTCGCTCTCCAAGATACTTGTGACTAACAAGAAGACTTTTCTTTTTCAAACCTCTGTTTTATTCCTCTCTGTTATTTGATGGTCTCCTACCTGTTATATTTCATATTAAAAACACAATACATATGTTCATTTAGAAATAGAAAGACTAGGGAATGTGTTCCTATGGGGCTGGTGAGACAATTCTTTTTGCCTATCTCATTATCTGCTAATTGGGATTTTTAACAAAGATTGTTTTGTTGCATGCAGGTGGCCAGTGAAAACGTCTCAATGATTGAAGAACTGGATTTGACATAATGAAAATGCAGGAGCTTGCTAGCAGCCAGTTACCCTAATAAGATCTTTTATATCCCCGTATGGTGCTCTGTAAATAATTAATACATTAATGATACACCTTATTGCCATAACTGAAACACAATGGCAGCTTGTGATCAGCTCCCTTGCCAAATCAGCTCCCTTGCCAAACTCTTTTCCCTGGAGCATGCCTGCGTGCAGGCAGACTAGTTGGTTATTGTAGGGTTGAGCCTGAAAACTGGACTTGGGGCATGAAGCATTTATTACCAAAACCATATACACCGAACTACACAGGTCTGCAGAAAGATATGGAAAAGGAGATCGGCAGAGTATGATAAAAAAGATAGATCGGTGTAGCTATCCGTGAGGATGGGTGGCTAGATAGAAAGATCAGCTCGAATTAGGGGACCTTGAAACCTTGTCACAAGTTCTGCTAATTGATGGCTTTTGGTGGTTTCAGTGAAATAGTGAATTCTTCTGCACATTTTCACTCTTTACCAATGAGACAAAGGGGCTCATCCTGCTACTGAAGTCAGTGGCAGAACTCCCATCACTCTGAACAGGGAGCAGGATCAGGACCTAATGAGAATCACCTCCTGGGCAGACACAGCCAGCTGACGGGCAGTTAGACCCTGTCTGCAACACAGCTGATGTTAACACCATTGTAGTACAGTTCCCTAGACGTGTGTGTGGGAGCCACGCTAGGCAGATTGAGCTGTCATCTTCCTTCCTCTATAGAATCTAGGCGCTGTGCTGTAAATCCTACTGGATTGGAGGATGTTTATAACATGGTAGTTCCCTGACGTAGTTAAAACACACTTCGGTCTTGCGGTATACATAGTCGGCCTGTGTTTAAACCACGTTCCTGAATCACAAAGCCCCTTTGGGCTTTTGCAAGGTGAAGGCCATGGGCTTGAACTTTGGGGCTATATGGCTCAATTACGGCTGGGTGCCATCTGCACTCCACAGTCAGATTGTATTTGAACCCACTTCGGGGAGGCTCTCATGTTGTGATCTATTCTCCCATTCGGTGGAGTAGTCGGCACATGGTTCTCAGAAGTAAAAGCCCCTGTTTGGTCCACACCGTTTGAGTAAGCTGTGCTAAAATAGGGTGACCAGATGTCCCATTTTTAAAGGGACAGTCCTGTTTTTTGGGGACTTTTTCTTATATAGGTGCCTAATACCCCCACCCCCTGTCCCGTTTTTTCACAGTTGCTATCTGGTCACCCTGTGCTAAAATGAATTCTGATAGTGCTGCTAGCACAATGTCAAACAGTGGCTGGGCCTTTGTATGCTGGTTTTGTCATATGAATCCTGTTTAGTAAGAAAGTATTGCATCCACCATCAACTAATTCATTCTACTCAGGCTGTGCGATAGAAAATAAGCCTCAGCAAGAGATATAAGAGGGCTGGAGCTTTAGTATTATCACACATGCAAAAAACTGCATTAAAAGAACTTTTATTAAGGTTGCAAAGTCGAGCATTTAAAAGCTGGGAAATGCCAGGATTAAGGATGTCTGTGCAGCCTTAATTCGGCCCCTTTGTGAATATGAATTAAGATATAGTCTTTAACTGCATGATCTTGTGTTCATTTTTCCACAGGACCCTTGCTTCATTCAGTGTGTGGAGTGGACCTACTCTGGGGTGTACTAAGGGAGGCTGTTGCCTGTGGGACTCCTGCCTCGTTGGTTGCAAACATTGGGCAGCGCGTAGTGAAAGAGGCAGGGGATTGTGGAAAGAGAAAGGATGGTCTCATGGTTAATGCAGTTGGAAGCTGTCCCACACTGGCCCCCCCCGTTCCAGCCCCCACCCAGGCTCCAGTCCCAGGCTCGGTGCAGCTGGTTTCAGCCTCCTCTGCTGGCTCTGAGTTCCTGTCCTTGCCCAACCTCCCTTCCTTCCAGTTCTCAGTCTTTATCTCCTTGCCCAGCAAATCCCAGTTTCTCTCCCTTTAGTTCCACTCTCATCACATTCCTGGTCCCAATCTATTCCTTCCCCTCCGCCCCGGTCTGGCTTTTGTACCCTCTGCATTCGTGTCACCAGCTTCCTCTTCCATGATGGAGAGCACAGCAGAGACAAGCCCCCGGCTCTCAGTTCCATTGCCCGGCCAGCCCTACCCCAGCCCAGAACAGCCTTTACAGGGAACGTCCAGCTTTGCTCCCGTGACCCTGGGCTGCAGCGTGCTCAGTGGTTCTGTGAGGATGGTGCCTACAGTCTGGTCAGCTCTAGGAGTGGTGAGAAGCTCAAATATGCTCAGTGACGCTGGAATCTTTGGGGTTTTTTAGCTGCTAAAATCTAAGACCTCTCTACTGCGCGTGATTTGTCAAAGGCTCATAGCATGTCCATATTTGGGCAGATTTTCACAGGGAGAGCAAATGGGCAGATCCCTGGGGCAAAGCCCACCCTACGGCCGCATTTCAAGTACCTGCTTCAAAGCCAGAGATTAACTGTAGCTTCATTTGGGGGCGAGGGGAGGGGGGGAGGGCTACGCACAGGTTTAAAGTTAAGCCCATGCCCACAGCTGCAGTTCATCAAAGCATGTGAGCGAGTGCATCACTGCTCAGCAGAGCATTTAAGCGCATGCGTAAATATAGGCGCATGCTTAAAGTTAAGCATATGCTAAAGTGCTTTGCTGAATAGGGAGAACTGCTGAATTAAGGGCCTAAACACTTGGCTGGATTGGGGACACAGTGCTCAGCACCATGCACCTTTGAGCCCCATAGCTATAATCCCTGCCCTGTATAGTGGCATCCGTTATCCTGGATATGTCAAGGAGATGTGTTTGTCCAGTGCCGTCCAACATACCTACCCACCTTGACGTTCCGTGCCTATAAATGTTGCATTGCACTGAAGCCTGCAACAGCATCTCGTGCTTTGGGGGTGAAGGTTTAGTGAAAAATTTAAAGGATGTTTTCTTAAAATAAATTCCAGGCCTGGCTGAATTTTCACAGTGGCTGCTGAACATCTCTCATGAGGAGGACCGAGGTGCAGTGAGAGAAACAACTGCTTTTTTTCCAAGGGGAAAAAGAATAGGACTTGTTTCATTGCTGGGCTGGTAAGACTTGAAGTCAGCTTCACTAGAGGGGTAGGAGTTGATGGATGTAATTAAAATCCCAAAGAGAGGGAGGGAGGGAGAGAAGAACAATACATGGAAGCAGCTTATCTTGCTGCTGGAAGCTGATCTTAATGGACATGTAACATATGGTATTTTCAATAATGAATAAACAGTTTAAAGGGGACCTGCAAATGCTGTCTTTTAATGAGTCAGCAGCAGGGTTATGTGCTGAATACCCAAAACTCACCTTTTATCTTCTTCTCAGGTCCTCCTAAGTCCTGGCCAGCCGGACTCCTGCTAGGTTCTGATGGCCCAGCATGCACTATGTCATGTCACAGCTGCCACGGAGCTGACCCATTGGACTCAAGGGGGGTGAATATAATTATCCGAACTGGAATTTGGCCAGGAAAGCAGGGCTAACTCATTTACTCTTGGAAAAACTGCGGTGGGATCTTTAATTACCACAGTGGGTCAGGACCTTGGTTTTACCCCTGCATTTCATCTGGAAGATGGTGTCTCTGGGCACAGCGTGTCTTATAACAGCATCCTAGGCCATTAGCTCCATAGCTATGTCTTGTACCTATGTTACAGGGACAATCTCCTTTTAAAGACAAGGTAGAAGGAAATAACAACTATCTCATTTATAGACTTTAGACTCACAGGCTTAGGTATCAGCTGCAAAAAATCCCAGACTCAATCTATTAGAAAGAACTCAGTGTCCTAAAGCAGCCTGTAAAACGGCCGCTGCAATTTTGAGTGCGCACAATTGTTCGTAGTTAAGATTTTGCACACAGAAGCTCTTTTTGGAGGGCTATTTGCTAGTCGAGCAAATGTGATTTATATGTACAATACAGTTTCTTTGCCCATGCAAAAACGTACACCTGAAACATTGTATACAGCCAGAAGCTGGGAATGGGTGATGGGGTGGACCACTTGATGATTACCTGTTCTGTTCATTCCCTCTGACGCACCTGGCATTGACCACTATCGGAAGACAGAATCCTGAGACAGATGGGCCATTGGTCTGACCCAGTACGGCCGTGCTTATGGTCTTAAGTTTGTGGGTGTGCAAAAATCACAATGATCATTTTAGAGGAGGGGGCGTTGAAGCCTCTCTTCAGGGGACAGCTCTTGAGAAGTGCTGAGCGTCCCCCAAGCATAGGCTCAAAATTTGCCTCTTACTATACCACTAATTTTTTGTTTGCACAAGAGTAACGCTCCCCCTGCTGCACTAGTGGGACTCCTAGTATAGAGAAGGCAGTGGTATTTTTACCACTGTGGTACCTAGCTGCCATGGTGACAAGAACACCATCAGTCTCCTGTCTCTTCTCTACACTGTTGTTATTAGTACATGTTTACGGAGGAATCCACGATGAGCTCGGTGCTTTTGACAATCCCTGCCACAAGGAGCTGCCAATCTCATGATACACAGATGAGAACTGCACCACTGGGAGATGTCCCATAAACATCTGGCTTAGACAGAGGCTTAACTGTCTTGGCAACGGTTTAATTATTACGCGTCTTGCAGCTCCACTTTGTCCCTGATTGGGTTGAATTTTGTTAAGTAAAAGGACCTGAGGCATGACGTTCAGATACTGATTCCATCTTCCCCAAAGTTTGAGGTTGTTTGGATCAAAGGGTTTGGTTTGAGACCATCTCTAATTTCAACACGATTGTTCTCAGATGTTGAGTACAAAAACTCATCCTGAATGGTCAAGGCATTTCAGAGGCCTGGATATTGACATTAACCAGCTGTATCACGGATTGCTCATCCAGCTGAGCACTGTGAGGACAAAGAGAAGTTTCCCGGGGAACTCCTTGCCACTAGATTCATAGTTTGGGGTCAGATCCTCAGCAGCAAAACACTGGTTTAGACCAACTGAGAATCCATCCCGTCACATTTTGTATATCATTAACGGAGCTCAGGAGTTTAGATGAGATGAGGAGTAGAGACACCGCACCACCCTAGCCATTGGGAGACCACAGTTTAAGTCCCTGCCCCGATACAGACTTCCTGTGTGACCTTGGGAAAGTCACTCAATCTCTGTGTTCCTCATCTGTAAAACTGGAATAACAATGCTGCCCTACCTCACAGGGGACTGCTTGCTTATTAAGTGCTTGGATACTCCAGTGGTGGTGATCAGACAGGTACCCCGATAGATAAACTACGTTTCCTATTATGGGATTAAAAATGTAGGATCATTTTATTCCCTCCCCCTCCCCACATATTCTACAAAGACAGGAATTTGTATCTTAGCTCTTGAAAGCAAACAGCTATGCCCTGGTTGCTGTAGCCTATCTCTGCAGTAGGGGAGGTCAGAGTACTTTTTCCTGTCTGGCTCTTAACTTATTCCCACGAGAAACCTGGGAAGGGGAGGGAGAGTGAATTAGCAGGGAGAGCTGTGCCATTTTGTTCCAGTGTTTTTGGTTAAACAGGGGGACAATCAAGGTTCTGTTTTCTCAACATTGAGAGAGAGAGAGAAAAAAAAAAGTTGCAGATTTAACCTCTGACTTGGGCTCAGATAGAGCAGATGAGTTTGTCGTGGGAAGCTCAATGCAACAATAAGAGCAACTTCTCCCAAGTGCTTGGGACCCTGAAAGTTAAAAGGAGGTGGGAATGTGTGAGGACAAAAGAAGAGATGTAAAATTCACCAACTGACCAAAGCACAATGTTGATCTAGAACCAAGTGTGAGGTATGAGCAGCCCCACACTTAAGGGAAGTTCGGATCCAACCCGCCACCCAAACTTAACAGCTCTCCACAAAGAGGTGGTCACCAGTATGGAGGCTAAGAATGTCCCCAAATTTGGAGAAGTTTGGGTCCATCTCTAGGTTCAAACTTGGAGGCTCAGGTCCTTTCTCTCTAGAATATTGGAGCTAGTGTTTGGATTCGGACTGGTTCTGCAAGATGCTGTGTACTCGCAACTCCTGTTGGGCCCAGGAAGATCACAGTGTGGTGGGTTCATAAGGATTACAGTGAAAGGAAGAGGAAGGAATCCACAGGAGAAGAAATCACCCTCTTTTTTGAAATCTGGATTTCCTCTGCCTAGGAACAAGAAATAACCGAACTAGAGGATGCTGCTTTGGCATTCAAGGTAGCCCATCAAGAACTGTCTGTTTTTTGAGGGTTGAGAAGCACCCACTTGTAGTGAGCATAGACCAAATGAAACTTTATTCAGAGTGCGCTAGAATGAAAGTCCTGGATTGCTTCCTGCGCATCACAGCGTGATACGGGATATTCAGAGCATCAAATTGCAATTTCCCTTTTGGACAAAGTCCTCAGTTGGTGTAAATCAGTGCAAATCCACTGAAGTTGCTGGAGCTATGCTGCTTACGCCAGCTCAGGATGTGGTCCCTAGCACACAAAATTTCATGATCAGTTTCGGAATGAAATGTTTTGATTTTCCATTTTGGGATGACTTCTCATTTCCAAATGCACTGGATTTTATAGGCTGGTATCATTGATAATAGAGTATATGCTTAAAGTCAAAAGCGGAATGAAATGTTTCCGTTATATCAGAATGGAACATTTCGATTGACCTCAAATGGATTTGTTTTCAAAAATCCAGGTTTTGTTTGAAAATCCCATTGGTGGTGGTTGGTTTTTTTTTTTTAATTCCATTTTGTGGGAAATTTCAAAATGTCAGGGCAGTGTTCCCATTCAGAATGATTTAGTCTTCAAAATCACAGAATTTCCAATGAAGAGGATGGTCTGGCTCCTGCCCAGCTCTGGTAGATACCCTTAGGCCTGTTACCTGATGTGTGAGAGACACTAGATTGGTGTGACATACATATTGCCAAGCCCAGGAGAAGGGGTACGTTATGCCAGCTTCCCTCTAGACTTCCTGGGGCACAATCTGTCCCCAGTTACCAGGACACGACCAACCCAGAGCAGGGCCCCATTTTGCTAGCCACTGTCCAGGTACACAGTAAGAAACAGTCCCTGCCCTGCATTCTAAATAGACAATAGCCCCCGAGGTGAAGGGACTTGATCAAGCTCAGGCCGCAGTGCCAGCAATAGAAGCCAGGACTCCCGAGTGCCAATCGAGAATCTTGTCCACCACCAGTCCACTCTATCTCTGCCATATCCTTTTGCCTCCGTGTGGCTAGCAGTCTGAATGCTAGAATGGGACGCGACCACTCGCTCTGGCTACTGACTGTGATAAGTTGTAACATAAGATGCTGACTAAAAGGGCATCCACCCTATTTCTAACGCCACAGGTTGTATCCAGGCTGAAAAGTTTCTGTCACTGTTTGCTTGTTTGCTTTTCCTGCCTGGGTTCAAACCCTTCCCAGGCACCAGCCAAAGCTGTCCGAGAAGGGAGTATTTCTAGTTAATTGAAAATATACATGTGTTTCTGGAGACATCTCCTTTTGTACTGACTAAGGAACCAGCTCATTAGGGGGGATAAACAGTCCCTGACCATCTGTCATCTTTGTGCAGGTACCTGGCAGAGAGGGTGGGAAAAGCCACTGAGGTCCGCTAATCCTCTCAGGCTTCAGCAAAGCGTCTAGTGCTTCCCACAATATAATTACATCAGTCCTGCTGGAAAGTGACAGACCTAGTGAGTGGAAATAGATGAATGTAATTAAAATCCCAGAGAGAGAGATGGAGACAGAGACACAGGGAGAGGAACCAGAAGAACAGCACGAAGAACATATGCTGGTTTCATTAATGAGGGGAAAAAAGGGGAAAAAGTTGATTATTACTGTTTATTTTTTATCTCTTCCTCCCCCCGCCCCCAATTTTCTTGTCTTTAATCATCACAGATTTGAAGCCCGGAAGGGACTGTGACTACCATTGAGTCTGTCCTACCGTATAATAACCCTGGCCCCAAAATTGTACCCAGCAATCCCTGCATCCGGCTCTTCCCAAACCTTCACTTCCGATGTTCCATTGCACCATCTGCTGGCTAAAGAAATATTTGCCCCAAGAGCCATCCCTGCCCAGAGACAAATCCTAAAGGGGGAGGGGGGACAACTGTTGTAGGGCTGCACGCAGGTAGCGGGTCAGCAGGGGTAGCACGCACAAGTTCTTCTCTTGAGGGCAGGAGGTGGTCCCATGTGAGGGGGAAGCGCACGGGGACTTGGTGGCAGGAATTTCTCCTTCTGTTGGCATTTGTCCCCTTTGGAAAGATGATTAAGCATGAACCTGACCGCTTTGAGAAAGAGCTGCAAGACTCCCCTTCCCCCTCTTTAGCAAAGCAATTTAAGCACATGCTTAAGCCCATCATGATTTAGCAAGGCACGTGAGTCCATGTTTCAGTGCCCTGGACTTCCAAAGGGATGGAAACACAGCCTTCCTGTTAGGTACGTGCGTTTCTGAATGAGGCTGGGCGTTAGCGTGTGCTGAAGTATTTTGGTGAATCAGGGCCTAAGTCTAAGTTTCCTGGCTGACGAGAGCACAACTGCCGAAGCGAAAAAACCTCCCGGAATGCCCCCCCAAGCACGCGCTTGGTTTGCTGGTGCCTAGAGCTGGTCCTGCTGAGGAAGATGGGGTTTGGCTTCTCTCACACTGAGATCTTGACTATCTCAACTTAAGCCCTGTGCCGTGCCCCGATTCCCTGGAGAAGGGTGCAAAATAATGGCTTGAACTAATGCTAGTAATAAAGCGTGTTACACTGCACCTCGGCCAGGCCTTTCTTTGGGGCATTGCCATGAGTTTCAGAGTAGCAACTTCCAAGGAACGCGGATGTTAGTTTGGCGGCGAGTGAGACCTCGGCCCGGGAGCCTCACAAGAAGAGGTGGCAGCTGGCCTGCCAGGCACAAGAAGAGAGACTTAGGAACAGCGGGGCTCAGGAAGGCTGCCCGTGATGGAGATGGCACAATACGCGCAAAGCCTTCGCTCACTTAGTGCCGAGCAAAGAGGGGGACGTTTTCCGCCGATATGTGTTTGAATTCGAAAGTGAGTGTTGACTTGACTGGGTTTGGACACTTTTCATGGGCCCCTTCCACTGGGTCTTCCTAAGCACAAGTGCTGCCCAGCTAGGCCATGACCTGCCACTTTGACAAGCCCCTTCACTTCTCTGGTTGCCTGTTCCCCCTCCCGCCGTTCGACTGACTTGTCTGTTTAGCCTGTAACACCTCTGGGACAGGGACTGTCTCCAGGGGCGGCTCTAGGCATTTCGCCACCCCAAGCATGGCAGGCAGCCTGTGTTCAGAGGCTTGCCTGCGGAGGGTCTGCCGAAGCCGCGGGACCAGCGGACCCTCCACAGGCACACCTGCAGGAGGTCCTCTGAATCTGCGGGACCAGTGGACCTCCTGCAGGCAAGCCGCCGAAGGCACCCTGCCTGCCGCCCCCGCGGCGACCGGCAGAGCGCCCCCCTCGGCTTGCTGCCCCAAGCACTCGCTTGGCGTGCTGGGGTCTGAAGCCACCCCTGACTGTCTCACACCAAGTGGTCTCTATAGTGCCCAACACAATGGAGCTTGGCTGGGGCCTCTAGAAATAATAATAATCCTATAGTGGGCAAAAGCAACATTAGAATGACACCTCTCTCTCTCTCTGTCTCTCTCTCTCTCAGGTGTGTATCTGAGTATCTAACAGAAAGGAAACATTAATTACCTACCTTTCTATCAAAGACCAGTTCAATTCAACACAGTAACTCCCTCTGAATTATTCTGGCTCATTTGCGGCCTGACTCTGCCAGGTGCTGAGTGTCTCCTGCGAGTTGCTGACCTCCGTCTGCCCTCAGATAAATGAGGCCTTGTCTACACTAGGCTCCTTTCCTAACATTTCCCACTGTTGCTACCAGGAGTTCAGCTGCTCCAGCGGCAGCCCAGTTGGGTGTGTGAGTGTAGGGAAAGGATGGCATTTTGAAAAGAGCCAAAGTGACTTAGAAGCACAAACTCCATTGAAAGTCAGTGGGATTTGTGCTCCTAAATCACTGAGGTACTCTTGCCAATCCCACACAGGGTGTTGACAGCTGGCAGCTTGTTTACCGCTATGTCATTTAGAGCTGCTCTGAATATGGTGAGACAACAAATGAGTGAAGACACCAGGAATCTTGTCTACATGCCAGCTGCCAACAGTGGAACTGAACCGACAGTAGCAACACTGAGAAACTTGGGGCAACCAAACCTAGGCCAACATTTTCCAAATTTGCCTCGAGTTTTAGGTGTGCCCAGCTGGAGACAGGCCTGGGTGCTCAGAGGGCTGGTGCTTAGAGGCCCGGTTAAGGTACCTCAGACCATGCCCCCAAAATCTCTAGTCACCTTTGGAAATCTTAAGCCTCGTTTTGGCAGAGTGGGGCAGTCAAGGACCCCCAGCACTGTGGATGGTTAGAGGTAGATGCTCAAGTTTTGTAACTTCACTGAGCCACAGTGGCTATGTTCTCCCCTTCCTTTCTAAAATGCTGGGTCGGGTTTTTTCGGCCATCTCTTTGATGTATTTTAATCACTTTACTCACTCCCCTTTAAAGAAACCCAAATAGGTGGCTGAGATTTATTTATTGGTTTTGTCATGGCCCAGGCTCTGGCATTCAACAAATCTCTCCCTGGAGTAAGTCATGTTCAGAAGAATAATGCCCTAGTAGGGGGCCGGGGCCGCTTTCAGAGATGCTGAAAAGGCCTGATATTGCCCCGAATAGCCCTTTGCCTCTGCCTGGGATCCACAGCACCTCAGCTTTTGATAGGCCAGGGCTAGTTTCCTGGGTTACTCGGACAAGAAAGCCGTGGTTGATATACCTTCCCTCACCAGGGGACACTGCTATAACCATAGGGAGCAACCATATTGCCTCTTAATTATTTGCTCAGTTTCATTATAGTCATGATTGAGGGCCTGGAGTATGGGTGGGGGGGAGGGAGGGCTTTTTGTGTCTCCTTCTCCCCGGGAATATTTTCATTTCAAAGCATCGTCAACCAATGCTGGATTGGCTATGCCAAATTGCACCATCTGAGGATCTGGCCCTGGAATTCTTTCAGCCCAGTCTAAGGACTGCTCATGTATCAGCAAAAAGCATTTTGTCCTGCTAGGATCCATCCCACACCAGAGAGAGATGCTTTTGTTCCAGCTCCCTCCACACCCCCTGCCCTTCCCTTGCCCTGGGATGGATGGGAAATTTGAGGAATGTTCAGATTTTACTCATTAGCCCAACCTCCTGCTGGTCCTCGTTTAAAACAGCCTACAGGGGCTGCCCTTGATCTGTGATGTATGAGTGACAACGATAGGGTAAGCCAGACACTGAGCCTGGCTGGAGTCGGCCTGCCCCACATTTCGCTGTTAACTTGTCTTCTGTAACTGGACATAATTTAGTCTAATTGTCTTCGTGTAGGTTCTTTTCATCGTGCTCTCAATCCGGTTTAGCAAACAGCTAACAAAGACATTTGGCCAGGTTTTGCTGGAGTCTGTCGCTGCTTCGTTCTCTTTTTTTAGTTTCCAGGGCAGTAACTGGACGTGGCTTTGGGGAGGGTGGAATGATCTATTTTGCAGAAGGCGTTGGGCTGATCCTTGGGAGGAAGGGATTTATCATCCCTTTCTAAACTGAGGGTCCCTGGCATAGACTCCTGGAGTTGATCTTGCTTCATTGCTTACCCTGCATTTTCAGGGTATAGGAAGGAAAAGCAGAATTGCCTTTTGCTTAGGTGGCTGGTAATCAGAAATCCACTACTCTTAATCTGCAGCCAGAATAAAGACAAACTGAAATTAGTCTCCATGCTGGTTGCTGCCTGGTACAATGAGAAAAGAAAATAAACAAGCCACGACCTGATATCTTCCCCTGAAGTTGTCTTCCTCTGTTGTTTCTCTCCTCTAACCCTTTCCTCCAGCACAGATCCTGTTTGCTAAGCTTTCCCTTTGCTAGCCGGTAGTGGCACTGGGTTAATATTAATTGCTGTTGGGGGTCATCCTGGGTGCCTCTGGAGGTCAGGTTTAATTTGGAATCCTGATAATCAAAAATGGCATCAGTTAGCTTTGTTTTGCAAATGCCAGGCTCCCACTGATGTCAGCTGGAGTTTTGCCATTGCTTTTGGTGCTAGATGGTTTGGGCCCTTGGGGCTTAGCAGGGCCTGGGGTGCAAGCAGTCTCCTCTGAGAAGCATTTAGCCAATGTCCGACTAAGCTGTTCATAAGAAGACATTAAATTTGCCGTAATTGCAATCATGGTTGTTTCCAACAGGGGTCGTGATGACAGCTGCCTCTCATATTCCCCCCCTACCTGCATTGGGAAAGAATTGTCCCCTGGACTGAGCCCCACAAACTCCAAACATGTCACATACGACTGCAACATTTGCATCCAGCAGTAATTTCAGTGCAAGAGGGGAGTCCCCTGGCATAGTGCCCTAGTACCAGAGAGCCAACAGAGCAGAAATCTCTCTAGAACAGCCAAGCTGCCATGAACAAATGCTTGCAGACAGTTGCCTGGTGTAACTCTACCAGGAGACCCTGGAGCTACCTTCCCCCACAATGCTCCTGCCTGGGCCCAGAATGTTGTGGGAGCTCCGCTCATGGGTCCTGTTCATACCTGCTCTGTGCAAGGGGCAGACGTGAGCAGCACCGAGGAAGGGCTTGTAATATCTCCACACCACATCCCATTTCCAGGAAGCACGAGTGAACCGAGAGGAGTCATGTGCTAGAAGTCTTCTCTGAGTTACACTGTTCAGTTGCTGGCTTCTCAACGGGGAAAGCAAAGGGACCTGTGTTCTGGGCAGGCACAATCCACTGCCTGGCCTTAATTATCTGGCCGGGTTGTGTGTGGTGTTTTTGGCCGCTTGGGTTTTCTTGGAAGCACGTCCCTGGACCTTGACGGGAAGAAGCTGGCATGTCATGAAAGGCTCCCTCTCATTATTTAATGTTAAAGCACTTCAATTAGTTTCATTTGATTTCCTTTGATGCTTTTGTTCCCCAAGGTCTGCGACACACAGAGCGGCTCCACCTCGCCACGTCTGGCCCACTTTGATCTCTGCTGCACTGCTAAGGGCCTCCTGCCATTCCCCGAGCAGTTAGGACAGAGGCATCCACACATTGCAAAAACACTGATGCTTTTGGGCTGCTGGCATCTCACTTTTTCTCTCCCCCCTCCCTCCTTACCCCCATCTGTTCTAAAACCAATATTGACTCGGGGGAGGGGGGAGCCCCCTGCCTGGCTGTTTTAATCAAAGCTTTCCCCCAACAAATGAAGTTTTTACAAGAAGGTCTCCAGGTGCTTGGAGCAGGGGAGAGGGAGACAATGGAGGGCCCAGCGGGACATTGCTGCTATGGCGAGGAAGAGGAGTTAAATGATCTGAGCTCCCTACGTGAACTCTTGGGTTAGGCCAGGTCTATAGGAGCCAGCCTGTGGCTTGAGCATGGAGCCAAAAATTTAGCAGTTGCAAACCAATTAAGAGGGGGCAGAGAGAGACGAGTCGGGAGGGGGCGAAGAGGGGGAGCACTTCAGTGTGGAAATGTGTTCTCATGGGAATAAGATCTCAGCACCTTCTCTGTCTAACAGATGTTCCTGTTCAGCATCCCAGAGCGTTTGCGACAAGGGCCCAATTCTGTCAACGGTCGCTAGTCCCCAATTTCTCTTTGTGACTCGCCCTCCTTGCCATGGATAAAGTGAGACTTTGGACCTTTGCTGGTTTGCCCAGAGAGGAAAAATTGAAGCCCCTTTGGCGGGGTGATCATGAAACTGAGGGTTTGATAGGGCTGACCAGAGCAGTGCAAAGAATGGGTGGAGGCAATTGGAGCTTCTGCACCATGGCAGTCACTGATTTGTGACTTAGGTGCACTGCCCTATTATTCCAGTGCTAGCCCTTGTCCATGCAGACAGGCCCCATCATGCTTTCCTGGATGGTGGTGGTTGTCCCATGTGGCCAAATATCCATTAAGGGCTGGAGTACTAGTTAAATGAAGTCCTTAGGACCTGATGGAGGATTTGAACCCAGCTCTCTAGAGGTGAAAGGTTGATGGCTCAGGCTTGTTTCCACAAAATTGCAGAAGCAGGCAATGGAGAAGTCCAGGACACATCTAGCCCAACTGCATCCAGTTGCTCTCTGCCTGTGTAAGCCCAGCACACCCACCCACAATCAATGCAGATGAAGACTTGGTGTGTTCCAGGAGTTCCTGCTTACCCTCTGTACAGGGGGGGCTATTACCACTTGATGTCTTCAGAGAACTTCTGTGTGCATCTCGTCTTAGCCCGCTGACCAGTTGGGTTGCTTTTAAATAGCACCATCTAGTCAGATCTTGTACCTTCATGGCTGAAGAACAGTACAAGAGTGTAACAACTCTGTGGCCATCTAGAACTTCATGGTTGTCACTTCACTGCGAGTTGTGGCTACTTGGAACTTCGTGGTGACAACAGAGATTAAACTGGGATCCTCCTGCGCTAAAAATTGATGTAAGCCAGAGGAGAAGTGCCACTAGCACTATAGGGCTGAAGACACACGTGAGCAGTTCTGATTCCATACAATGGGGGTGGGGGAATTGAAGACAGTGCCAAGCGCATTTTGGAAACTGCTGAGGTCAAAATAAATAAATAATATCAATCAATATGAAATAATTGATTAAAAGAAAAATAAACACCAGTCCAGTCCCAACTTTAACCCCCGTCGAGGGAGAGGGATTTGTTTCCAAACTTGCAGATAGACCCACAAACAAAAGGATAGAGGCTATTAAAATAAAATAAAATACGTTCACTATCTTTAATCTTTGCTATGCAAGACAGCAAGGGTTTAGGTAGAGGCTGCATACATAACTGGCTTGGCACTTTGGTGGCAATTGAAAAGTGCCACCAACCTTCCCATTAAATAAAGTTGCTTTGAATTTCCCTGCTTTAAAGGGAACCTAATTAGTTTAAAACCAGCAGCAGGGAATCAGCGGGTTCCCTTTCTAGGCACAATAGCAAAATAAGTGTATCAATACCCTGCCCAGTGCATTTCACTCTCCTGATGAGACAAACTATTGCTTGGAGCCTCTCTTGCCCCCTGAGAACTACCCCAGGCTGCTCTAAATTGTGCGCTTTTTATTAACAAGCTTGGGGCTTGGCTGCTCAGCAGGCTGCCTGGCTCCTGCTTTCCAGCCTGTGTGTGGAGTAGTGGGGGGGGGAGGGTGCTGAGCCAGCAGAATTTTCACACAATAGCCTGCTTCCAGATGTCATCACGGTCTCTCAGCTCTCAGCGGAGCAGGCCGGCCTGCAGACACCTGCCCCTCAGGTGACCACAATTTTAGAGTTCTGGTTCCCATCTAGTGTGGAGTCTGTTTCCTTCTCTCTGGCTCCCCCACTTGGCCCTGTCCAGCTGTGGCCGGAGTCTTCTACCAACAACAGCCTGTGCTCATTCCTGCAGAGCTTCAGGGATAGGAGGCTTTGATTTTCACCATCCCCAAAGCCGGGTCCTCTTGGAAAGGGGAGTTCTGGGCCAGGTCCTCGGCTGGGGAAAACCCCAGAGCTGCAAGTCAAAGGAGCCAGGCGAAGCTGAGGATCTGGTCCTGCAACTCCAAGGCTGCTGGTGTCCTGAGACCCCACACGTCCTGTCCAATGTTGTCTCATTGCTTCCCTGTCTGTATCTATCGGTTGTGTCTTGTCTTAGACTTAGATTGTAGGGTCTTTGGGGGAAGGGCTGGGGTTTTGTTCTGTCTTGGTGCAGTGCCTAGCACTGGGGGGTCCTGCTCTGTGGCTGGAGCTGCTAGGAGCTATTGCAAATACAAACAAAAATAATAATGTGGAGGAGGAGGAGAATGAGATGAAGGGTACCCAGGTACTCCGGGGTTTGGTGCAACAAAGATAGGTAGGCTGATAATAATCAGAGAATAGTCTCATGTAGTAGCTTGCACCAATAGGTTCCTGATGTCCAAGAATGCTTTTAAAAAACAAAACAAAACATGTGACTGCCCCTGGGAGGCATTTACTAACCTGGCAGAAGGGCCCCCCAGTGATAAAATTGCTGGATCAGTGTTAACTTCAGACTGTCTGAAAAACATCCCCCCAGCGACGAGGGCAAAAACGTAGCATGTGCAACCTTTCATGTTGAGTGGAATTTAGGGGGTAGGAGGCTGTCTAGCCAAGTGCCCCATCGCTCGTCAGAGGAGTCTTTATGAGAAAGGTAAAAGCTCCGACTAGGATGGGGGTGGGGTTTGTTCCTGGTATTTTCCCTTGTCTGGGTTTGTTGGCCAGCTCCATTTGACCAAGGGGAAAGCATCTTGGAAGCAAGCCAAGGACGATTTGAATCCCCGTGGGATTTGGCTCCAGGAAGCAGGTTGCACTGTGTGCTGCCGTGCTGTGTGGCAAAACAGTCTGATGTCACTGGAGACAGGAGTCCTGTAGATCTCCCTGGTGTGCCCCTCTCTCTATGGGCAACACCACCCTGTCCCGGGATCCTCACACCTGAGCTGGAAAGGATCAGGTCTAGGAAAGAGAGGGGAAGTCAGTCTCCATAGCCCATCCAGTTTTTTGGTCTTTCTATTTCAGTTGCCATCAAGAGGCCTCATTTAGTGGGACATTGAAAAAGCAGGTGGAGAAAAGAAAACAATAAAAGCGAACAGGCCAGACTTGACTCCCAGTCCCACTGCAGTCCATGCACCAAATCCAGAGCTGATTTCCTCATTAACTGAGAACAAAAATTGAAACCCAAGGATGCTCTCTGCCCCTCTGCACACCCACACCTTTCACTACACAAAAGACCTGACTTCCACTGGTGACTTCCTGCCTTACGCGACTTTGTGGTAGATCAACCGTGAAGATTCTCAAAAATAACTGGGGATTCTGGGGTCCCAAATGGAGCCATTTGAAAGGGGCCTGGTTTTCAGGACATGCTGAGCCACCCACTCTCTGAGATTCAGGCTCCTCTGAGGTGTCTCAAGTTGGGAACCCGAAATCACTAGTCAGTTTTGAAAATCTTGGCCCAGGTTCCCAGTATCTCAGCACCTCACACGTGAATATGGATTTTTCCTCCCAACTAGCCCTGGGTGATACAGAAGCAGGTATGATTTTCTTCAGCCTTTTGTTCAAGACCACCCTCTGGAGCCTATTTGTCAATCCCTTGGGTGGTTACTTGTGAGAAGCTTCGCTGTGTCACATATGAGGAAGGAGCAAACCAGGATTCCCTCAGCCCATAACCTTTGCTCCTTTGTCACATTTGAATCTGGCATCATTTGCAGCTCGTTTGGTTTTAGTGAGGTGAAATTCACCCTTTGAGTCTTCAGCAATATGTTTTTTTTTATTGTGTTGTACTCTCCTGTTGCACCGCACAGAAGCCTGAACGTGCATAGGACTTACCTGCCTCTAGCCAGGGTTGACTTGTTCCCATGTCTTTTGCCAGGTGATTCCCGCTGAATCACAGCCCTGCTTGCACTAGACAGTCCTGGGTTTCCCTGGAGAGGGGAGAAGCATGTGTTTCTTTTCCCGCCCCCTCTTCCTGTACCAGCCTAAGATATCTGCCTCGTGCCCCCTCCCCCTTCATCTGAAACGGGATGTGGCGTCCCCGTCAGGGATTTACCCCGATCCAAGCCAGCCTGAGGGATACACTATTAAATCCCCGTTGATAGGTTCAGTGGGACTGAAAGAGCTACACGCCCTCTGGTAATTTGCACTTTGTTGATGCTGCGCTGACATTTAACTGAACTCAGGGAAGCAGCAGGCAGTAAGAAAAGAAGAATCTATTCTCCTAGCACAATATTAGAGACCCTAGGAGCTTGGCTAATAAGGGAAATTCCTTCCATTTCCTCCATGACTTTTGCGCATTCAGCATCAGCCTGGGTTACTTTAGACTCATTAAAGGAGGCATTTTGATGGCTGTCTTCCCCGTTTCACTATCAGAAATGGCATCCCTCTTTTGCCCCGCATTGTTCCTAAACGGGGGGACAATTAATTATCAACAGAAAGGCTTTGTCCAGCGAACATTCTTTACATGGCTATGGCTGCATGGCTGGCCACTAATTGGCTGCTCACTATTTTGACTGGCCTTTTCTGCAAATACAGCTACCCAAGTCACCCAGAGACGGCACATTGGGCTTAAACCTTGCTGGGTGAATGGACTGTGAAGAGGCCGGTTGGGATTAGCCCAGCACAGGGCCTGGACAGTTACAGCTAGACCTGGATACGCTGGAAGGGGTGGAGATCACTCAAGTGACTTGGCCAGAGGGACAAGTCACCTCTAGCGTGGGAATAGGCCGAAGATTGCAAAAGGGGAACTGCGGCAGAGCGCTGCACTGCTGGGTCTTGCCACGAGGCGGCGAGCTGAGATGGGAAATGCTGTAACACCTGGGGTTTGATCTGGGCCCAGGTCTGGTCAAATGGCCATTGGAAACTGGGACAACAAGGAGCTGAACAGACTCTGCAGAACTGAGTGGCCTGGATTCTGCCTCTGCTTACACCTGCTGCCTACTCACCAACTTTGTCAGGGGGAGTCTTTCCTCCCACGCCAATGGGCTTTGGGCCAGGCCCCCGGAACCTACCGCTGTACCAGTTTGTACCAAAGCCCCGGATCTGAACCCTTCTAACTCCTGTGGGGTTTGGAATCGAGATCTGGGGCTAAACTGTGCTGCTCAGGCCTGACTCTGAACCCAGTAGCTTTATAGGGTCATGCGACATGAAAAGACGGACAGGTCCTGTTTGCCCCTTATCTCTCACCCTGCTGTTTCTGTGTACATATGTCCCTGGAAAAGGGTGGCCTGCCTCTATGAGGGCCATGGGGCTTGTGGCCAAGCAGCCCCGTTTGAGCATTGATCCCAGCTGGGAAGGGAGCAGGTGAAGACCCCTCTAGGGGGCTGAGAGAGCTCAGTTGGAGGGAAGCTGCAGGAGGGAAGCTGGCTCCCGGGACTGCAGCAAAGGGAGTGGTGCAGGCAGAGCATTGATTGATCAGAGGAGTAGCTTTGCTTGGTGTTACTTTGAGAGTTTTTTGTTGGAATTAACAAACCTTGCCCTGAGGGAAAGGCCTGAAAGAGATGGAGACCTGGCCTGGAATCCTTCCTGGGCTAGGGAAACAGGCCAGCAGTCCTACACTCCCCCAAACTCTCTTCATCCACAGCTGCACAAAATGCCCCCTGGAGGCAGCGTCGAGATATTGGTCCCCAGTTTGTCCAGGTCACATTGGACAGCCCTGTTGTGTGCACAGTGTGTCTGGAAAGGCCAAAGATCCTCTCCCACTTTGGAGAGCAGAGCTCTGCACTGCAGGGGGCAGAACTGACTGAAACTGGCTGCAGCTTGCAGAAGGTTCTCATGGCTGGATTCTGTCATGTTTGGTTTAGTTGTTCCATACAATGCCTCTGTGCCTCCATGGGACCCACATACCTGTAACATCCCCAGAATCCTGCCTGACGGGGGAAGGGAGTCCAGGAACTTATCCTTCCGTATAATGGCAGCAGTCAGCTGTTCATGGGACAATATCACCAGTTGAAGTCCCACCGTGGGAACACATAGGACAAGGATATGTTATGACGTGGCTCACCTAAGCCACGTGTGGTCTCCTTTATTTATCTCCAGACCGCTATCTAACCTAGAGCAGCAATTCTCCATTGAGTCCTTCCTACAGACCACCTTGTATGAGAAGGATCACATGTATCATTCCCCCCACCCCTCCAGTGGTCTCTGGATCATAGAGAACCACTGAGCGAGACAGAAGGTACTTAGGTGCATGACCTGATGGTACCTGTACTCTGGTGGCTTCTACTTCAGATGCCCTGTAAAGTCTGGAAGGCCTCCCCCTATGCAGCTATAGCTGCAGGTTTCTACAGCTGATCTTCAGTTCCCTCCCTCTTATATTTGTCAATAGCACTTATCACCTTAGTATCTAAGTGTGGCAATTACCTTATGCAATACACCGGAGAGATGTAATAACCAGGCACTGCCATTCTTTCCCCTTTCCCACCTCCCTGCCCTGCATATGCCTGATGATATCATCTGCCCTAGGGGGCGTTCTCAAGGTCTTTTTTTATGGCACTCAGGGTTGATTAGGAGGTGGGGAGTGCTTATCTTTAACCGCCAGCCCTTCTTGGCTTTGGGAAAGCTTCCCTCATTGCCCAGCAGACCTTGATCTTTAAAACAAACAAACAGTCACAAAGGAAAAAATGGGGGCAGAAGGCCTGGCATGTTCAGACACGTGAGAAACAGAGGCAAAGGACAGAAAGGCTGGAGGAGCAGCCAGAGTGGGGATTAGCTGGGTTGTTTCAGCCGAAGATGAACTCCGTGTAATGGGCTGCCTGGGGGAAGCCATTTGCAGGGACTCTGCCATGTATTCTTGAGCATACAACTCCCATCGACTTCAGGGACCAAAGGATCAGATCCAAAGAGGAGGCTTGGAACTACTAAAATTTGGCAGCTCCCCCATAACTATCCAGCCCCTCCCTGATCCTGGATCTGTTGATCTTTCTCCGCTAGCCTCTTCTGTTAGCCACTTCCTCCCAGGCCTCCTTCCCCAGACAGATTTTCCTCTGCAACCCAGACAAGATCCTAGTTTTCTTTTGTGACATCTCTGGCTGATGGGCACATCCATTTCTTAATGTTTCGCTCTCCTTTGGGTGGATCTGAACATCTCCATGTTACCCAATGTGTTTCTTTCTCAGCTACTGTTTCTTTAGCTGTTGCCTGGTTTGCATAGCCTTTTGTATTCCCCGCACCCTGCATTTAATTTTGAACGCAGGTCATTTGTGCTTGAGGACTGGCTGATTCGGGGTGGGGATGGCTAACTGGTCCCAGCCTTCCATTTTCCAGTCATCGGGTGGATAGTATCCAGAAGTCATCACCAGCTGATGTCAGTTTTGGGGGCAGTCAAAAACTATCTGGTTGATCAGGTCTTGTTCTGAACAGATGTGTGTCCACAGCAAAAAAACTCCCCTGGCAGCTGCCCCTTTTGTCGGCAGTCTCAGAAGAGAAGCCCAGGGACTGAATGGGTCACAGATAGTAAACTCGGTAGCGGTGGTTCCTCTAGCTCAGGGCTGAGGCATGCTGGTTGGGACAGTGTGTGTGGGAAGCTCACATACAACACCCCCACCCCTTTAACTGGGTTTTACATATCTTGGGATCAAATTGCTTTTCTATGTGCTAGTTTACAAGCTGGAGTCATTTTATTATTATTATTTCAAGGGTAAGCCAAAGAATGTTGCTCAAGGGAGGGTCTCTGTAGACAGACAAACTCCAGCTGTCGTCCCCACCGTACCGCACAGCTGTGTCCCACTCTCCATTGATGACGTTGCTGCTGGGACACCAGAGGCAGAAGCATGTATCTTCCAAGCTGTTTTCACATTTTCCAAATTTTCTTGGACACGGATTCTTAAAATTGGCACGGGACTTATTAACTCTCTCTGAAAGGGCCTCATGAAAATCGTAGCGGTGGCTCATCGGATTGCAGAGCTTGAGCAAAAACACCACAGCTCACCCAGTCAGCAAGGGCTTAACTCCAGCTCAGCGCCTCCTGGGGAAGGGCTACAGGAGAAGGTGCTTGGGGGCCAGGAGAGGATATGCTTGGGGAGGGCAGGCTCAGGGTGAGGTGAAACCCCAGGCTAGGGCGTTGTCCCTTTATGCCTAAAGGAGGAGGCCTTGCTGGTGATGGGGGTTCTTTGCTGGGTCAGGCAGAGCTGCCCTTTTGCAGCTGACTCAGTCAGTCTGATAGGAGTGCTCAGCTGTGGGCCTGCAGGGAGGTGTTGGCTTCTTTGGGTGTGGAGGCCGTGTGGGACCTTGGTTCACCAGCAGGCCCCCCTACCCGTGTCAGCTATGGACTCTGCAGGCAGACCTCTCCATGCCCACAGTGCTGGGTAAAGGGCATGGAATCCTGTCTCGCTCCAAAGCAGCAGCTCCCAAACCTTAACAACCCACAAACCCCTTTCACTAAAATGTCCAGTCTCATGAACCCCCCTCCTAAAAATGACTATTTCCAGGGATTTTCTCCCTTACCTCAGCATCAATTATAAAAGCCGTGATCCTGGAAATATACAATTTGGTTTTATGTCATGCTTAATACACACTATTCAATAACTATTATTTATCATCCCAGTATTTTTATTACATCATGAAAACAGCAACACTTCTCCAAGAGTTCACTTTTGTAGCTTGTATCACTTTTGATTAAGTCTGTTATAAGAAAAGGCTCCTATCAGAGGTGCCAGTAGAAAAAAGGGGTGCAGGAGCAAAGCCCCCGGGGCATGAGGGGGCACTGCCCGAAAAGGGGGGGCCATGGGGGCCGCCTGAAAAAAAAAGAGGGACCCGCGGGGGAGGGGCACGCTGATGCAGGGGCGGCACGTGACCCTCATCGCCCCCCCGCCCCGGTACTGGCTCCTCTGGCTCCTATGTTTCATCAAGGAGTATCAGATGTGAAACAGCAGGAAGGGATTTAAGAAGCCAACTCAAAGAGTTGCTCCTCCACAAGCATTCAGGTCTTGAGCGGTGCTGGCAAACAATGAACGTTACAACCAAGCTTAAACTTATGCTTCATAATAATTTAAAAACAGCACTAGCTGCCTATTGAATTTTAAAAACAGCAAAAAATATCCACCTCTCTTTTTATTTCATATAAGGAGTCTTGAAGTTTAAATCTCCACAGTGCGATAGAGATGCTTGCTTTGCTCTGCTTAGCTCTTGGAAGTCGCCAAGACTCTGGGCTGCTGGCCCCGTGCTGCCCGGGGTCCCTAGAGACAGCTCTGTCCACCATTAGGGAATTTTTTCCTGAGAACCCCCTGTAACATTTCATGAACCTCCAGGGGTTCACAAACCCCAGTTTGGGAACCACTGACTCTTTTCTGACTTTTCCAAGAAGGAGACATTTGAAAAACCAAACCCCAAATAAGCAATCTGAGTCATGTCAACCCCAGCAGAAGCCAGGAACACTTAACGCTTCCCCAGCTTCTTTCAATGCACATTAGAAACATTGATCAGTGGCTCTTCTCAGCAGCTCTGGGAGGAACATTACTCTTCCCCTAGGGACACGGGCTGTCACCCCAGCAGACAGGTCTGTCTAGCCCAGTATCCTGTCTCTGACAGTGGCCATTAGCAGCTCCTTTAGTGGGAAAGGTGGGGAGGGGAGTGAATAAGAGAAATCAAAGCAGAAAAGCTAATGAGTTCCTCATGGCCAGAGTGAATTAATGTGCAAGGTGGGACTGGAACTCCAGGGTGCTTGGTCTGCATTCTGTGTCTAGAACACCAGATCATTTCTATGTCCCTCCTTATACTTCCATGGGTAGGACCATAGGATTAGAAGGGACCTGAGGAGATCATCTAGTCCAACCCCCTACTCAAAGCAGGACCAATCCCCAGATAGATTTTTACCCCAGTTCCCTAAATGGCCCCCCTCAAGGATTGAGCTCACAACCCTGGGTTTAAGCAGGCTAATGCTCAAATCACTGAGCCATCCCTCCCACCCTTCAGACACTGCCTCCATGGCATTCTCCTACGGACTGTGAGCCTGTTCCTGCTCCAGCTGGAATCAGTGAGCTGGCATCACAAGCAGCTTGGCCAGGCTGTGTGCCATGCACGTCTAGATCACCATCACGATTGCACCAAGGCACCATTGCAAATCACTATAAAGTGCATCGATGCTCTGTCAGGAGGAGAAGGCTGTTTCCTGGGCCCAGCGGGTTCAGCGGGAGGGCGATAGGAGCCACTGACCGCAGCTGCTTTTCATGAGGTGCTTTGAAAACATCTCATTGATGTTAGAGCTGGACGCTCCTTCCCCAGTCCTCTGCTTTTCTTGTTACTCCTCCAGCCCGCCTCCCACGGCTTCCCCTTTCTTTCAGATCTGTCTCCTCCTGCTGGGCTGCCAGGGAATTGTAAGTTCTGGGGTGATACGAGTAGGGTGACCAGATGTCCCGATTTTATAGGGGCAGTCCCAATTTTTGGGTCTTTTTCTTATGTAGGCTCCTATTACCCCCCACTCCCATCCCGACTTTTCACATTTGCTGTCTGGTCACCCTAGATACGAGCAAGGCTCTGGGAACGGTGCACGGGAACCCCCTGGGCAAGGTTACTCCCTCCATGTGCTACAGAGAAGGCTCTTAGAATCCGACCTCCTCTCACCCGGCCAGTGTAATTCCTCCAGGGGCTGGCAAAGGGGGCGGGGAAAGTCACTACCGTTCCAGGCTTGGGATTTGTTTTTTATTTAATTATCTAAGTAATATGTTCTCACCCAGCAGATCAGGACCTCGACAGGTATCAGGGTATTGCGCCCACCCTGCCCTTCGCACATTGTTAATTGGGACAGGGGGTCCTGGCTAGATGAGAAGAGGGGAGTCCTGGCAGATGAGAACCACTGCTCTAAGTGAATATAGTGCTGGTGGAAAGTCCCAGGCTCACAGGTCATGAAAAAGGTACATTATAGATGGCAGCGCGGCAAGCTTGCTGCCCTCCTATGGGTCTCAGCCCTGGAGGTGGGTGAACAGTTCATAGCAAAGCCCTTTGTTTTCTGTTTGCCAAGGAAGGTGAGAACAATGGACTGTCCTTCTCTCCAGGGCGCTTTGCTGAACACCAACCTCCCCATATACAGAAGGGCTTGTCCCCTGGTGGGAAAATCCAACCCAATGGCCTGGTGACCCTTTGCCTAACGCTGGGCCTCTGGAGAACGGTGGTGGAAGGAGGAGATATTTCACATTGCCCTCCGTCCTCCTGCCAGGGCACTGCAGGGGTGGAAGACAGCCGTTCTAGCCTGATGACCTAGCACGCATCATTCTTTGTGTTGCACGTAGGTCCAGTCTCGTTCTGAGTGTCCAAGGAACTCAGGATCCGCCTCATGGAGAGAAAATGGGGCCACTTGATCTCGGTGGCCCAGCATTGAATTAAGGACCTGCTTTAGTTAAGTCCGTCCTCTCCACATCTGCGAATGGAGGCATCTGTCTGGCCTAGTGGGGTGGGTTCTCCTCGACAACAGAGGGAGACAGGGACCTGACCTTGCAGAGCGTTGGTCTAGTGTGAGGGGGGCACAGATCCTTCTCCTCTCTCTGGCTTGTGGGGTCAGAGCTGCCTCCCAGCTCCTCTCCCTCCTTGGCTGATGCCATGTGAGATTCTCATCCTGTTTGTAAGGTTCTTGGGGCAGGGGGCCATTATTTTGTTCTGTATGGGTACAGCACCTAGCACAATGATGCCAGGAGGTGTGACCAGGCCTCCTAGGCACGACTGCAATACAGATAAGAAATACACCTGTTCCTGTTGCCATCTCCTTTAACCAGTGAGCGAGCACCTCTCCCTCTGAGAGCCCAGAGAAATGTGGGAGCATATTTGCTGTAGAGCCTGTGGGCGCCAGCAGGGTCGCAGGCCTGGGTGAGCTCCTGGCAGGTCTCCTTCTGCTGGAACATTTCACTCCACCAGAAATCCATTAAGAAGAAACTGAGTTTGGCTCGCAGTCATTTTTGCAGATCAATGGGATGCGATTCGCTAAGGATATTGCAGGAACGTGCTCGGCACCTGCAAAAACTTATCTCCAGATCTTGCCTTGTGGGAAGAGCAGCGGGAAGGCCTTTGTTGCAACCCCCGGTATTCCCGTAAGGCTCCGATTACTTGGCACGACACACCAGTGGAGTTTTTGGGATGCAAACTGCCTGGTTTTTCTATTATCAGGAGCCAACAGCCCAGACAGGCTGCCTGCAGTCAGTCAGAGACTGATTGATTTCAATGGGGCTACTTTCAGCTTGTGAGGTTCTGCTCATCATAAGCAGGGCAGCAGACTAACCCAGAGCAAATGTGAGTCTGAAAGATAATCAGGCAGTGGCTGTGCAGTATAGAGCCGAACTTCCCCCTTGCTTGCACCCAGTGCAATTATATTGATTTCAGTGAAGTTGCACTGGGTCTCGGTCAGCACAAGATTTGGCAGATCGACTCCAAAAACTGGCCAAAACCTAAAATGGTTACAGCTGACATGCTCTGAAATGGATACTGCACTGTTCCGATTCAGCGCTCCAGAGACTAGAGGGCTCCTGAAGGGTGCTTTTGCAATAAGGATGCTCGGAAAAGTGTGGCCAGAGTCTGATCTCACATGGGTTTTATCCTGGTTAATAACTTCATTGCCTGTGGTGGAGTTACTCCCAGTTTACCCTAGTAGTGGAGTCACGCCCTGCAGGTGTGATTTGTTTTCAAAAGGTCAGGTACACTTGCAGTCAGGTGACTGATTTCTTGCATGCATCTACCACAAGGGAGGGTGCAAATGAGTTATTTGTGCATGCAAATAGGCAGCAACAATATGCAAACGTCCAACTTGCGCACAGGACTGCAGTAACGGCGCACACAAAGGAGGTGCACAATTGCAGATAGAGGCTTCTGATCCTCCTGCCTCTCCAAACAGAGGCCCTTCCCACTTGAGAATCTCCACTAGCTGCTAGCAGTATAAGGCCTATGATACATGATTGAACGGTTCTGATTCCGTCCAGTGACGGCCGGCAGGGCATGTGCACAGTGGGTATGTGAGCAAATGGAAATAACCGTGTAGCTGCTGGAGCCCCCAGTGTCTGCATGGCAGTTTGAAATATGGAGCCATGTCAGTCTAAACTGCGACACTTCCAGGCTGAAAGGAAGCTCTCTCCTGGCATGTGTGGTGCTTGCAGGCAGAGGGCCGTGACTGTGACCAATAACATTTACTCATTTACTGAAATGGGGGCAATCTGCACTAAGACACTACAGGAAATCTCCCCTCCTCCCGGCCTGTCTGGCTGACTCATCTCAGCTCCCTGGATCAGGATTTGGAAAGTGCCCAAGACACATTCGACTAAATTGGGTCTCCTTGATAACGCTGCATTATCACACGCCATGGGACTGCCCAGTGAGCCCTGCCCACCCGCCTTTGGCTGGCAGGGAATCCATGGGAGAAGAGCTGCTTGGGGTGATGGGGCCACTCTAGCTGCACGCAATGTCCTCAGGGCCAGATAATCCCCATCGCCGGAAAGTGCATGAAATCATCTGCTTTGCAAACAGATGCAGACTTGCTGACGAGTGCCAGCATGGCTAGCTAAATCCAGCAGCTGAGGAGTTCATTCGTTCTCAGAATATAAGCATGAGGGCTAAGCCGGAGGGAGGGAGGGGTTCTCCTGTGTGTGTGTGTGTGTGTGTGTGTGTGTGTGTGTGTGTGTGTGTGTGTGTGTAGGCTATTCCTATTGGCTGGAAATAGCTGAGATTAAACAAGTTGTGCAAAGAGGCTTGATTTACATCCAGGGCAGATCATCAGCTAGCCACCGACTTCAGCGTATCTGTGGCCATTGACACCACCCGAGAGTCTCGCCCTAAACGTTTAGCTGGTCAGTTAAGACTGGAAGAACATCTAGAAAAGCCTCATCAGTGTGAGAGAAACTATTCCGGAAGCTCTGGATTCTCCAGGGTTCACCAGTGGTCTACGGGCCTCAGCTTAAGAACCACTGGTCTAGAATGAAATAGGTGATATGGGGGATGGGAGGTGGGGGCGCAGGGGATGACAGAATTGCAGCCACACACATGAAATTGACAGTGAGAAAACCAGGAGTGAAAACGCCCAAACCCTGCAATTGTATTGAGGGGAACATCTACAGTACCTTGGAACTGCCAGTCTGGATCGGACCTGAGGTCCATCTATCCCAGTATTTGTCACTGACAGTGGCCAGCACCAGACACTCCAGAAAGCAGTTATGGGATAACTTGACTCCAAACCCCAGTCGGTAGAGATCAGCTCTGAACTAAATTCTTATCAACCAAGCTTATCTTTATTGACCAGACCTCACTGATCAGCTAAACTCTAACAATAAAAGTCAGGAAGCTGCGTTTGTCTTATCTCCCACCTCAGCCTCCGCACAATACACATGTGGATTGATTCCAGACTGATATATTGGACTGATTGTTATCTATTAAACTCTCCACAATAAATTCTGATAAGCCCAGAGGACCGCTCCCCTGTGTTGCACCTTTCTCTGTTATGAGGTGTGTGTTGTGATCCAGTCGTGCCAGTTAGCCATTAAAAAACCCGTGTCATTCTGTGGGAGGTAAAGTCCTGCTGTGGGGAGTGTGGGTGGGGATTGGGGCCAAGCTAGCTGCTCCGGAGGTAGATTCTGTGATGCCCCTTAGTAATGACATGGCTGCTTCCAGATCCTAGGTGAAATTCATCCCATGGGCCAAGGATAAGCTTGAGGCTTTAGAGTTTAATATCACCACCTGTGAGCAGTGTGGTTTGGGAGAGTCTAAAGCAGGGAATGAACTGGGTTAGACCAAAACCATGACTACTAAGTAGCTCAGGACACCCTCAGCACTGTTTCATTCATTCTCAAATGCTACAAAACAGAGGCTATGCCAAGTGCCACCTCTGTCCCCTCCACTAGCTGACGAGGAATCTGTCCCATTTCTAGGCCCTTTATCCTTCTGCTGGAGCAGAATCCTCAGTGATAGGGAGATGGCATGACAGCGTCTGCAGCCTGACTCCCAAACAACTTTATGGCCACCTGCCCTGCCAGTGATGGATCTAGCTGGCTCCACAAGCTGAAGGATTCTGCTCCTTCTCAGCCACAGTGCTCCAAGCCAGCTGTTCTGCAGCCAGTCAGGCAGGACCGCAGGAGGAGGCAGGTACAAAAGGAAGGAGACAGGAGGGTGCTGGGTCATGATTGGAACTGGGGGAAAAGGTCAACTATTGTTTGCTGGGGAATTTTGGGGGGAAAATCTGCCTATTTTGGCCAAAATTTCCCACAATTTTTTGTTGTTTCTTTTTTCCTGATGAAAAACTGAAAGCAAAAATGGAAAAATGTTTTGATTTCTAAAACCATTTTTTAGTTTATTAAAAAAAATTGGGGCTTTCAGTTAAAAGTGTCGGGTTTTCAGAAACTGCATCATTTTTTGTGCCAGAACCGAACACTTTGACTGAAACATTTTGGAGTTTTGGTTTCCCATTTTTGATTGAAAACCCAACAAGTTTCATAGAAAACAATTCCCCCCACCCCTGTGCAAAACATACTTGTTTTTCGGCCAATCTGCCACATTTCATTGAAATTTGGTTTGGATAGAAAAATCTTGAGCAGCTCTAGGTATGGTGCTCATACATTCTCCATATGGAATGAGTAAATTTCAGTCTGAATGATCAGTATTTACCATTTGTATTGCAGTAGCAACCAGATCAGAGCCCCACTGGCCACTGTGATCATAATAAACAAGTGTCTGCCCCAAAGAGCTTTCAATATACCAGCCTTTTGTTTTAGATTAATTAAAGCAACACACACAAAAAGATAGTCTCTGTGAGAGAGCGCAGTATCTGTGTGCGCTCTGTGACCTGGATGCTAGTGTAGCTCTTATCTCTGAAGACAGTAGAATCTTCAGAGATTTAAAGTTGCAGGACACAGAAAATAAAAGGGATACATATATCCACATATGCCAATGGCCACATTGGTTTTGCACTGATTTACCTGATTATGTGTCTATCTGTCCTTCTACCACGGATCTGCCCACCTGAATACAGTAGCATACAACTGCAGCTTCTGCCCTTTCCATGCCATAAGTGCACTGGCTTTTTTGGTCATGAAAGATGGATGTGTCCATCCTTGATGTCTCTTTAAACAGGGGGGCTTGGATTACAGCTGATTTCTTAATGACAACTAGATCTGATTGAAACATTTTATCAAAACATTATTGGGGATGAAAAATGACTTTTTGTGGGAAACCCAAATCCAAATATTTTTTGGGTAAAATATTTGGTTTTCGGTTAAAAGAAAAAAGTTCGGTTTTCAAAAACAGAGATTTTTTTCCAAAATGAGTAACAAAAAACCATATTCAAAATACATATGTAGTAGAGTTAAAGCAACAGAACGTTGATTTGTAGACAAGTACATGCTTACCTGGAGCTAGCCTCACCTGAAAAGCCTCAGTACCACATCATAGCAGTTTCCCATCACACACCGTGAACTTGTGCTATCGAATAGAGCTGGCTGAAAAATTTCCAATGCAAAAATTTCCTGTCAGAAAATGCAGTTTTGTCAAAATGGCAAAGTTTTGTGGAAATATGTTGATGCTGACCGCCACTTTAATGGGAAAGTGTCAGAACGAACCATTTGGTTTAATAACATCAAAAACATCAAAATGTTTTGTTTTGACCCTTTGACTTTTATATTATATCATAACATAATGTTCTATTATATTTTTAATATTAGCTACAATAGCATATTTCAACCTTTTACAGAGCATTATAACACATTGATTTGAGCAAAGCAAACTGGTTCACGTTGGAGATTCAGAATTTTTCAGAATTTGCATTCCGTGAGAAATCTTGCAATTCCAACTCTTGGTTCCAATTTGGAACGAAAACAAATTTTGAAACGTCCTAATTTTCCCTAGGAGAGAAAGGCCAGTGTCAGACTAAATCTACTGCCAAGACCACATAAGGCCTTCCCCACTGCTTTATGGCTTTGAGTCTAAGGCTCAAATCTGTCACGTTTCACTTGGTTTCATATTGAAATGAAAGCTGTGGCCCACAGCACTCAGTATCTCAGCAGCTGGATCCATTTACTTGTGACCTTTTACTGCTGGGGGCTGGGAAAATTCCCCAGAACATTTGGAAAACAGGAACCACAAGCTTGAATAGGACAGGGACCGGAGTTAGGGGCTTAGCGATCTTCGTTCTGGTCAGCACCTGCTCATCATTCATTTGCCTTCATTGCCCATTCTCAGCATCTTGCTGCACTTTAATGCAAACCCTCATGCCCCTGATGGAAAGAGACATTCTCCAGGTCTTCCCGGTGGCTCAGTTACTGTGCTGGCACGTAGCTACTAGCTAGATCAGGAGTTCAGTACCTGAGCGATGATGGAATCATTTGAATGCATTTCAGAGGTCACTGGGTTCCACTTACTATTTGCTTGGAGAGAGAGCTGCTCTGTGCTCTGCAGAGAAAAGGCTGGGTCATGAGGTTCTGATCCACATCCAAACTGCCTCCAAGTGCAGGGGCATCAGCATCTTGGGGGAGATGACGGTTTGTTCTAGCAGCAGGCGGCTGTCAGTTTCTGCACCTTCCAGGCTGTTTAGGTCCAAGGTCTTGGTTTTGGCCCCTCAGTAATTGATGGTAAGGTAATGTGGGTCCATAAGGCCCCCAACCGGGAGTCAGAACACCTGAGTGGCTCTGCCACTGACTCACTGACTATCCTTGGGCAAGTCCCTTTGGACAACTTTTGTTTTTATAAGTATCCACTGATTTTTCAGTACCTCTACCTTTAGGTGCCCAAGTTAAGACAGTGGGCTCGATTTTGAGAGGGGCTGAGCGCCTGCAGCTCCCAGTGATTTCAGTTAGAGGTGAGAACAGGCAGCACCTCTACTGGACACATCTGAAAACGTTTAGCTGGATGTCTGTGCCTCTGTTTCCCATCTGTAAAATTGCTCATGAGACATTCCCTCCTTCGAGATTGACTGAGGACAGGCACTAGCTAAAAGCTATTGTTTTTATTTATTATGAAATGGAAGTCCCAGCTTGTTTTCATATTTTGCAAGGGGCTAATTCATGGTCAGTGAGTGAAACCTCTGCTCAGAGTGCATTTCCATAAAGACAAAGGACTTACTATATATATTTTACATGAGGGTGGAAATCTTGCTTATGTAACATTCTGAGTCTGGATTGTTGTATGTTTCACATCTCTTTAGCACATCTGGAGCAGCAAACGTGTGAGAAACAGGTATTTCTTATGCGTGGCAGGGTGCAGGTCCAACAGATGGTGAACGACTCTAGATGTCAGATACTATGGACTGAGAGTCTATAAAGCCTGTAGGTACATAGCCTAGATGGACAGGAAGACAGAAAGACTGACTCTGGGCCACTTTTTCAGCGGTGCTCTGGACACTGGGTGCATGCTGGAGGCTGAGCTCTTTTAAAAATCAGGCCTCTGTTCGTGCACTAGGAATTCTGGCCTTGAGCGTCTGTTTTCATTGCATGATCACGCGATGCACATACTGTAACACAAGCTTCTACACCTCAGATGGTGTCTGGCTGCAGAGCATGGGGCCTCCCCCGCTGTACCATTCGCTGAGTGCTCTGTGCAATGCTCAGCGTGGTGTGTGTGCGATCGTGTAATGCAAGCGCCAGATGTGCTGCACACATGGGAGGGGGGCAGAGATAAAGTGGCTGTGGGAAAGAGGCAGCTGGATGGAAGCCCAGACCAGCACTAAGTGTGGTCCACACTGAATTCCTCCCGCTGGATGCCTTCTCCCTTGGCACTGCAGCAGCAGGTATGGCTCTGACATGCTCATTCCGGTGCTGGCTGGGGCTAATCCCTTGTCCGTATTTTCCTCACAGCATGTGAAAGCAAATCTTTGGTTTTAATCTCATTTTCCAGCTCTCCCTCCAGATGGGCTTCCAGGCACAGGTGAGAATTTCCCCATCGCCCTCCCTGGGGATTTGCCCCCTTGCTCTGTTAATTATATCCCCTGACCTGGCCAAAAGAATTTTCTCATCCCCAGCCCATCCAGGCTGTCGGGGTCTGGGCAGGGCCAGCTGCAGTGGAGTGCTAGGCTGGAAAGCAGGAAGAATCCCAGGCAACCAGGCTCCCAATCCGTTCAGGGACCAGAGAGGAGCTGGCGCTCCGAAAATGCAGCTCGAAGAGGCTAGAACACTGTGCGCCAAATTTACAGGCGACGCCTAAGCTTGTGTGACTCATTTAGACGCCCTCACACTCACCCTTGGGCCTAATCACTTACCACCCTGGAAAGGAGCCTAACCTGCTGTAGGGAGCCAGAAGTTGTATGATGAAGTAGTCCCCAGCCTGCTCTAACGTATGTCTTCTTCCAGCTCCTCAGTTTGTAAATTACACTCCAGTAGCCTCCCTTACCCATGGGCATGAAGCAGGTGTGGGATGGTCGGTGGGAGTCTGAGCGAGTGTAACAGAGATCTAATTTGTATCACCTCGTCCCATCCCCTCACCGGGGGCTAGCCTCCCCCGCCATACCCCTTTAAGGGCCTTTGCCAGATTGGCTGCTGCTGATGAGCCACAGACAATCACAGCTGTTGTGAAAGAAAGGGTAGAATCAAATGAAAGAGAAATCTTAAATGAACCAAACTGCACCATAGAATCTCTATGGATAGTAATTCTATGCCTGAATAATAAGAATATAGCAGTAGGGATATATTAGCGACCGCCTGACCAGGATGGTGATAGTGACTGCGAAATGCTTAGGGAGATTAGAGAGGCTATTAAAATAAAAAACTCAATAATAACGGGGGATTTCAACTATCCCTATATTGACTGGGTACATGTCACCTCAGGACAGGATGCAGCGATAAAGTTTCTTGACACCTTAAATGACTGCTTCTTGGAGCAGCTAGTCCTGGAACCCACCAGAGGAGAGGCAATTCTTGATTTAGTCCTTAGTGGAGCACAGGATCAGGTCCAAGAGGTGAATATAGCTGGACCACTTGGTAACAATGACCATAATATAATTAAATTTAACATCCCTGTGGCGGGGAAACACCGCAGTGGCCCAACACTGAAGCATTTAATTTCAGAAAGGGAAACTACACAAAAATGAAGGAAGTTAATTAAACAGAAATTAAAAGGTACAGCACCAAAAGTCAAATCCCTGCAAGCTGTGTGGAAACCTTTTAAAGACACCATAATAGAGGCTCAGTTTAAATGTATACCCCAAATTAAAAAACATAGTAAGAGAACCAAAAAAGAGCCACTGTGGCTAAACAACAATGTAAAAGAAGCTGTGAGAGCAATTTTTTTAAAGTATATCAGAAGCAGGAAGCCTGCTAAACAACCTGTGGATTCTTTGCATCAACCCATGGATTCTTTGCATCAATCTTCGTAGCTGAAGATGTGAGGGAGATTCCCAAACCTGAACCATTCTTTTTAGGTGATAAATCTGAGGAACTGTCCCAGATTGAGGTGTCATTAGAAGAGGCTTTGGAACAAATTGATAAGCTAAACAGTAATAAGTCACCAGGACCAGATGGTATTCACCCAAGGGTTCTGAAGGAACTCAAATGTGAAATTGCAGGACTACTAACTGTAATCTGTAACCTATCATTTAAATCAGCTTCTGTACCAAACGACTGGAGAATAGCTAACGTGATGCCAATTTTTATAAAGGGCTCCAGAGGTGACCCCGGCAATTACAGACCACTAAGCCTGACTTCAGTACTGGGCAAACTGTTGAAACTATAGTAAAGAACAAAATTGTCAGACACATAGATGAACATAATTTGTTGGGGAATAGTCAACATGGTTTTTGTAAAGGGAAATCATGCCTCATCAATCTACTAGAATTCTTTGAGGGGGTCAACAAGCATGTGGACAAGGGGGATCCAGTGGGTATAGTATATTTAGATTTTCAGAAAGCCTTTGACACGGTCCTTTACCAAAGACTATTAAGCAAAGTAAGCTGTCATGGGATAAAAGGGAAGGTCCTCTGATGGGTTGGTAACTGGTTAAAAGATAGGAAACAAAGGGTAGGAATAAATGGTCAGTTTTCAGAATGGACAGAAGTAAATAGTGGTGTCCCCCAGGGGTCTGTACCGGGTCCAGTTCTATTTAACATATTCATAAATGATCTGGAAAAAGGGGTAAACAGTGAGGTGGGAAAATTTGCAGATGATACAAAACTACTCAAGATAGTTAAGTCCCAGGCAGACCGTGAAGAGCTACAAAAGGATCTCTCCAATCTAGGTGACTGGGCAACAAAATGGCAGATGAAATTCAATGTTGATAAATGCAAAGTAATGTACATTGGGAAACATAATCCCAACTATACATATACAATGATGGTGTCTAAATTAGCTCTTACCACTCAAGAAAGAGATCTTGGAGTCATTGTAGACAGTTCTCTGAAAACATCCGCTCAATGTGCAGCAGCCATCAAAAAAGCGAACAGAATATTGGGAATCATTAAGAAAGAGATAGATAATAAGACAGGAAATATCATATTGTCTCTATATAAAGCCATGGTATGCCCACATCTTGAATATTGCATGCAGATGTGGTTGCCCCATCTCAAAAAAGATATATTGGAATTGGAAAAGGTTAGAAAAGGGCAACAAAAATGATTAGGGGTATGGAACAGCTTCCGTATGAGGAGAGATTAATAAGATTGGGACTTTTCAGCTTGGAAAAGCTAAGGGGAGATATGATTGAGGTTTATAAAATCATGACTGGTGTGGAGAAAGTAAATAAGGAAGTCTTATTTACTCCTTCTCATAACACAAGAATTAGGGGTCACCAAATGAAATTAAGAGGCAGCAGGTTTAAAATAAACAAAAGGAAGTATTTTTTCACATAATGCACAGTCAACATGTGGAACTCTTTGCCAGAGGATGTTGTGAAGGCCAAGACTATAACAGGGTTCAAAAAAGAACTAGATAAATTCATGGAGGATAGGTCCATCAATGGCTATTAGCCAGGATGGACAGGGCTGGTGTCCCTAGCCTCTGTTTGCCAGAAGCTGGGAATGGGTGGCAGGGGATGGATCACTGGATGGTTACCTGCTCTGTTCATTCCTTCTGGGCACCTGGCATTGGCCACTGTTGGCAGAAGGGATACTGGGCTAGATGGACCTTTGGTCTGACCCAGTATGGCCGTTCTTATGTTCTTATATTGAGAACCTTGTGCGCACGTGCTGGCTGATCTGCTGCTGGCATATCCCCAGAGCTTCCCAGGGAGTCCTGCTCGTGAATACAGTGGCCCTGCCTCGGCTAACTTTGAGTGGAGTTTGCAACCACTTATCAGTGCAGTTGGCTCTAAGCGTGTTTTGTGTCCACACCCAGATAATAGTCACTTAGTAACCACATGACTTGCCATGCATCAACCTTGCTTAGAGGCCTAGGCTGGCTCATGGGGGATAGGCTTTGCCAGTGTGGGTTTGCTGTGTGAACAGCACCTCAACCACACCAAAGTTTTCCTTCTTGCTCCAAATGATCTACGCAGCCTGCATCATGATTCTTGTGCACGTGTACCCTGGGGCAGCATGGGATATGGTAGCTGCCCTGACTTTCCCACAATGCACCAGCTAGGCAGCATGGCGGGACGATGCACAAACACTGTTGACACATGGTTAGTTTGTGCAGAAAAAAAAGCTGATGATGGTTAGAAGAACACAACTCCCATGTGTTTGTTGTAAGCGGGACGAGAGTCATGACCTGGTAACAACAACAGGGTTGCAACAGCCCTGTGTGGGCAGGGTCACCATGACGATTAACACAAGGGGGGACAGACAGAAAGCCCTAGCAACACCCCGATCAGAGGTTTGATACAGAGGAACGACAACAAAAACTCCTTGTGGGTCAGCCTAAGAAATCTCCCTCCAGGAAATTAGGAACTGTACACGCCACCTGCCTCCACCTCTGCAGACTGCAGTCACGCAGTACCTGGGAGGCCAGCACTTGTGCTTTGGTGTGATTTCCGGTGCTATTTATTAGAGCTCATAATTCAGATGAGAAAATGGAAAATGTCCTACATTTCTCCTCTCAGCTGTCTCCCGTGCTGCCCGACCAGGCCGCTGCTTTCCGCCTCCTCCCCTCTGTGCTCCTGGCAGCTGGGAAGTGAAACCTACAAGAATCCAGATGCTCTCCAAAGCTGCTGCTTCCTGGGGCTTTGGAGAGCTAGATCCTTGTAAATTTCACTCTGCAGCTGCCAGCAAGAGGGAGGAGGGCGGAGGAGTTGGTTAGAAAATCTGGGTGAGGAGGAGACAGAGATGGCTCCTGAACATGGAAAATACGCAGAACCAGAGAGGAGAGGTGATAGAGGTTAGGAATGGGTGGAAGGTACAACAGCTCAGAGCGCTCCAGGCTGACTCGTGATTTGGTTACGCAACTTGGGGATTATGTTTAACCCTTTCCCTCTGGGACTGACAGCATAATAAATAAACATCATAATCAATACGTCTGCCCTCCTTATTAATGACTGTCAATCATGGTTACTGTAGTAATGCCTAAGAACCAATTGAGAACGGCCCCATTGTGCAAGGTGCTGCACAAACTCCTGGGCCTGTGATGTCTGAATTTTATACAAGTATCAGGGGATAGCTGTGTTAGTCTGTATCCACAAAAACAACGAGGAGTCTGGTGGCACCTTAAAGACTAACAGATTTATCTGGGCATAAGCTTTCATGATGAAATCTGAAGAAGTGGGGTTTTTTACCCATGAAAGCTTATGCCTAAATAAATCTGTTGCTATGCCACTGACATTTACGGCAACCACGTGCTCACCAGCCGTAGAGTGGTAAACACTCTCTGTGATTTGCTGGCGTTCCGTCCTAATAATATGACCATATCAAGGAAGCTGATGAAACCAAATCAGTGCTGATGGAGGCGGGTTGCGGGGTTTGGCGCTGAAGATCCTAATTTTATACATTAGCCCTGTTAACCTCATAGTGCATGTGAAAATTATTTGCTCTGAGCTAAATACACCTGCCCCACTGATACACAGGAGCCATGGAGCGGCCTTTCAGGATGCACAACAGCACCATCTGCTCCTCTGTTAAATCGCTCCTTAAAACCTATCTCTGCTGTGATTTGTATTCAGTGCTTGCTTAGAAACCTCAAACAAGATCAGAGCCCCATTGGCTTGGGATTTCACATATCCAGAGAGACAGGCCCTGCCCCAAAGAGCTCACAGTCTAAATAGGCTAAGGGTGGTAAAGGAAACTGAGGCACAGAGGGAAGGAATTACTTTCCCAAGATCAGCCGGCCGAGCCACATATGGAACCTGGATTCCTGACTCCCAGGCCAGGGCTCTGTTCACTAGATGCTGCAGCCTTCTTGTGCAATGCCTATACAAGCCACTGATCTTTGGCATTGGCTAGGCCACCTGGAATGGCTGTGACCACTTAGACTACTAATTAATACAAACACAAACCGATGCTACTGTTCCTTTGTCCCCTCCACCCCATCCTGTTGGTCTGTTTATCTCCCTGTTGCATCTCGCCATTATCCTAGATTGGGATCTCTCTGGGGCAGGCACTGTCTTTGTGTTACTTGTTCATACAGCACCTAGCAGAATGTGGACCTGAATGGGACCTCTAGGCAAAATTATGAGCTGTGAATATCCTCTCCCCATAGGGAATGTGTCAGTCGTGGGTGTGCTTTGCTTGTGACAGGGTTTGTACAGATGACATAGTCTCATTGCCGTGCTAGGAATTTTTTCTCCAGGACTTGAGTTCAGAACTTAAGAACGGCCATATTGGGTCAGATCAATGGTCCATCTAGCCCAATATCCTGTCTTCCAATGGTGGCCAATGCCAGGTGCTTCAGAGGGAATGCACAGAGCAGATAATGATCAAGTGACCCATCCCCTGTCATCCACTCCCAGCTTCTGGCAATCAGAGGCTAAGGGACACCTAGAGCATGGGGTTGCATCCTTGACTATCTTGACTTATAGCCATTGATCGACCTTTTCTCCATGAATGTACCTAATTCTTTTTTGAACTCTGTTATAATCTCGGCCTTCATAACATCTTCTGGCAAGGAGTTCCACAGGTTGACTGTGCATTGCGTTGAGTACTTCCTTTTGTTCATTTAAAATCTGCAGCCTATTCATTTAATCAAATGACCTGATAAGTCTGTTGCTCCTGTTTGTATCACACACAGGCCAGATAACTGCTGGTGGAGCCATTTCCAGGTTAGACCCTTTCTGTCTCATTCTGCCCTCCAGTGGTTACATTCCAGAATTCCTTATCGTCAGAGCCAACGTCACAGATCTCCCGTAAAATGTAAGGCCAAATTCTGCCCTGAGATGAGCACAGCATCTCAGATGTGCTAAGGATAGGAATAGTTACCTGAGAACCTAGTTGGTGGACCGATCTGTGCTGGGAAATGGAAGTGCCTATCTACGATTCCCTTTGACCTCACTGGGCTTTGAATCGGGGCCCGACTGACTTTTGGAGGACAGATGAGGCTTTCTGAATGGAGAGGACGCTTTCTGTTCTTCCAGCTTTGATCAGCGAACCCTGTGAGGAATTCCATGCTTCCCCCTCACGTTTTCACAATTAACAGTACTTTTATTTCCCCTCAAAATTGTGAGCTCATAGCTAGTCTGATGCGATTCTGCCACCTCGTGGCAGATGGCAGCCTCAGCAGCATTGTTGCTCCAGAGCTCAATTCTTTAATGCCAAAGCACAGAACCAAATCCCATGGCAAAGGGATTTATCACTAAGGAAAGGACACCGCAGAAGGTAGCCTTGCGTATTGTTCCACTACACTGTGCCAGAAGAGTGGGTGGCTTGGAAGATAGTGTGTCGCTGAGATTCTTACTCCTAGGTCACTAATCCAGGGAGCGGAAGGATGTTGTTACTTACGGATGGCCATGGTGCACGTGATGAGTTTGCTAGGTCTCAGGAAGGTCCCTCATAGAGAACAGATTGCATAGCAGAAATCAGCATCGCTGTTTGTCCCCTGGTCTCTCTGCTGAGATTGCCAACAAGTGGACAAAAACTAACATGCCTGGAAGTGGCCCTTCCAGGCCCAGATTGAGGGGGATATGACGGAGGACTATAAAATCATGAATGGGGGTGGAGAAGGGAAATAAGGAAGTGTTATTTGCCTCTTCACATAACACATGAAGCAGGGATCACCCAATGAGATTAATAAGCAGCAGATTTCAAACAAAGATAAGGAAGTACTTCACACAACGCACAGTCAACCTGTGGAACTCATTGGCAGGGGACGTTGTGAAGGCCAAAAGTATAACTGGGTTCAAAAAAGAATTAGCTAAGTTCATGGAGGACAGGTCCATAGATGGCTGTTAGTCAGGATAGTCAGGGATGCAGCTCCATGCTGTGGGTGTCCCTAGCTTTTGACTGCCAGAAGCTGCTTTGAAACTTGCCTCTCCCTCCCAGCCCCAATACACACAGGAGCCAGTCCCTGCATCCGGGATCCAGACTAGGAGGTGAATAGTTACAGAACAGCCGCTCTTCTGCAGAAACCTTTGGCTTGAATTTCATCCTAGTCCCTTAGCTCAGTCCATATAAAAACCAACCACCCAGGTGAGTCCTCTTGGTAGTCTCTGCTGGGCAGGGCTAATAGCAAGGTGTGGGAGGAGGGGAGCCAGGGCTGGACTAGCAGGCCGTGTTCCAGGTTAAGTCTGAGGTGCGTTGGGAGCTGTCTGTGGGCAGCTTGCACTGAACATAACTGGCTTTAGCCTGGGACCTCCCTCTCTCCCTTTTACGTATATTGAAAAGACACCAAGTTGACTCCTACAAATAGAGGAAATAAGTAAAACAAAGCTCGTGCGTCAGTATCTGACACTGGCAGGAAAATCAGCTCCTCAGCTGTTTTACAGGCAAACACAGAGGCCCATAAAGTATTTTAATAACTCCCCTTTGAGCTCTTGAGATGGAGGGTGCTAAAGAAGGGCACAGTTCTGAAAGCTCTGCTCTCGGGGTTATTGCGGTGAAGTTCTCTGGCCTGTCTGGGTGCAGAGACTGGCTCATGTGTGTACTGGGGTGTATTCTCTGGCCTGTGCTCTACAGGACATCAGACTTGATGATCATAATGCTCCTTTTTGGCCTTGGAATCTAGGAACTTTGGAGTTTGCTTTCCGGGGCTGCGCTGGTTTGACCCTGAAACTCAGAGCGGCGCTGGGGAAATTCTGTGTGCCCTGAAACTGAAGTACAGTGCTTAGAATAAACTATTGGAGAGAGGAAGAGCTGAGTTCCACACCGCTCACTGTGATCTCTTGCCAGGATTAGCTTCACCTTGGGTGCTGCTGTCCTCATCCTGGACTCCTGGGTCCTCTCACTGAGCCTGTGCTGGGTTCCCTCAGCCCTGAGATGTGTATGCGCATCACACTGTGCAGGACACTTAACAAACATTTCTTATTTGGCTCTTTAACTAAGAGAGGGAGGGAAGGGCAGGGGGCAATTGGCCACAGCTGCTGCAATCCCATGACCCTGCACAGAAGAGGCCCTGTTAGGGAGGTCAGAGTCACCCCGACTGCCTTTGTCTGTGCGGGTCTCTGTGCTCCTTAAGCCATTCCAGGGGGCAGGGAGACTCCTGGATAAATAAGGTCAGGAGTGTAGATTTCCCCCTAAGGAACAACCCCCACCAGGGAGAGGCCCACCCCAAAGGTTATGCAAAGGTGAAAGGGTCACCCCAGGAGAGACAGTGGCTTCTCCTCATTGAAGGATCAGCCTCATGTCTCTCAACAGGGGGAAGGTTCGCAACCTCCCAATAACGGACGCTTTGGGGTTACCTGACCCTTCTCATTATAAGGCCCTGTTTTCAGTTGTTTCTAACTTTGCCAAACTTTAGACGTCTGGAAGAAGGGGTCACGCTTTGGGGGAGGGGGGACTAGGACGCACTCCCCTCTAGAGCCTGGAATGGAACCCCAGAGTGCTGAGCCTCATCATTCCTCTGCTGTCCCCAAATAGCTGTGAAATTCATGGGCAAAGTGCAGGTCTTGTACACTCAACCCTGGTGATGAGCCGTAGGGGTGTCAAGAGGAAGGACTTTTTTTTTTCAGTTTGCTTTTTCAAAAGCGTAGATAATTACACACAAAAAAAACCTGTTAAAAGAATATAATGAAGCTAGCAAAGTCCAGCACTCGTGATAGGAAGTTCTAGAATTAAGGTCTCCTGTGGGACCTTATTTGCCCCACGCCTTGTGCACAAGCATTTTGATACTGTCTTGAATTACATGCTCAAATGCTACTTTTTCCCCACATTTTGGTACCGAGCCCCCCTCCCCACCCGCATGGCCTTGTATCTATTCTGTGATCCTACCTCCATGCTATGGTCACTCTCTCCACTTTGAGTAGCTGGAGGCAGGAGTGGTGGCATGGGGTCCCTTTCTCCCCACAGAAGTTGCAACAGGGGCCCCTCTTTCTTTGGGAACAGCAGAGGTGCAGCAGGGGTCCCCTCTAGCCTCCTAGAGAGGCAGGGTGCCAGAAAGAAGAGGACTCCATAGTACTTATTGCAGCAGTCAGGGTTTATCGGCTTGGGTGAGTATATGGGGTAGGCCTGCTGCACCCTTCCCCTCCTGCTACACACAGTGTCTCTGTTGGGCTGGTGCTGGCAGGGATCTGGGGCAATGGCTCTCAGACTTACAGCGTATGGAAGAGGTCAAACCATTCTGAATGATTGTTTCAGCCTCAGCCAGGAATCATTGCATTCTTTATCCTGGGGTCAGTTTTCTTCATAACCATGCTAATTAGAAACTGATTTTGTTCCTTAAAGGACAGCTGAGAATCTAACATGATCACATGTCTCCAGGAGCTGAGGCCTTAAAACTGCCAGTCTGGAGTGCAGAAGGGAAATCTTCCCAGTGGCCCTCTCTCCAGGGTGCTGAAAGTCTCTTATCTCCCAAACATGACGGTCCTGATCCAAAGCCCCCTGAAGATATGGGAATCTGTCCAATGACCAGAGTGGGCTCTGCAGTAGGCCCTGGATCAGCTCCCCCACTCTGTGTACTTGCTATGGATCAGAATAATATTCGTTCCAAAGTCCCCAGCCAGATGAGGCACAATTACAACCAGCTGTAACACATTGATGAGAAACACCAGTGCACCCCTTTGGAGCGGGCATGGTGGACCACAGTGGATTTCTCGCTTCCTGCCCTGGCAGTGTGAAATAGAAAGGAGAGTGCATTGGTGATGGGCTCCCAGGAGCTGGGAAAGGAGTGATGGGACCTTGTACCTATCCAGGAGCACTAGCCACCTGACGCAGGGGATCTTCAGGCCCTGATTCAGCAAAGCACTTAAGCACAGACTTAACTGTACGCACATGCTGAAATCGCATTGAAGTCAATGTGCCCCTATGGGGACGCTGGTCAACATGCGATTGCTACTTTCTCTAGGGTGCAACCCCCCCCCCCCCGGTAGGCTGTTATGGGTGTGGTAGTGGCAGGACTGTCTCAGATTCAGCGTTCCAGGGTGCTCTTAGCTTGATTGCCTGAGAATGCAGCTTGGTCCTGAGCTCAGTCAAATGCTGATGGTAACTCTGAGGGCATCTACTTTGAGCTGGGATTCCCAGCTGCTGGAGACATGTTTGCTCTAGCAGGCTAAACACAGCAGTGCAGCTGGGGTAGCACAGGCTGCAGCTCAGGCTAGCTGCCTGAGTACATACCCAGGGCCTCCGGGTGGGTGCATACCTGCACGGCTAGCCCAAGCTGGGCCCACATTTCCCCGAGGGATTGTCATTGTTGCTGGGGTTACTCAGAACCAGTGCCTTCTGGTTTGGGCATGGCATGGAAATGGGAGAGAGCGCTGCAGGGCAGGACCGAGCTGACTGACCCATCTGGAGGTGGGTCTGGATTGTTGCGTGCCGGGGCTGAGGTGCACTGAGGGAGCATTCTACGGCCGCACGGTGGTACAGTTTGTCAGCGGGTTCCTTCAGAGCCCAGCAGGACTCAGTGGGGCGGGACTGAAGGACATCAGCAGGGTGGGGGGGCCACAGGCTAAAATGGCAGGGGAGCTGTGAGTTGGAATTGAGGGGCATTGCCAGAGCTGGGGGGCACTGGAACAGCAGAAGGCCTGTCGGTCAGGACTGAGGTCCCTTGTGCTGGATATCAGGAACTTTAAATTCAGGACATTCCCCTCAAAGTAGAAAGCAAGTACGAAATCCGCCAGGGACAGGGGGCAGGATGGGGCTCGCTCCGTGCTGGAGCATGGACGCCTAGACGCTTGTCTAATGGAGGGCCCTTGGCCCCCCACCCCTCCCGCCCCCAGTCTCCATGTGTGCTGGGCTTGTCATGCGTCAGCTTGTTTAAAAGGCTGCTGGGGACGCGGCAGAGCGGCTGGGGCCTGTCGCCCTGGAGGTGGGTACAGTAGGGAGAGTAATGAGTAGTCAATTGCTCCCTTAGGTCTTTTCTTGAGCCTAATCCTCATTAGACTGAAACCCATTACAATTAGCACAGGCCAGGCTCCCCCTTTATCTTTCCTTTAATTGGACCGTTCCTGCTGCTAAATGGGCAGCTTAAGCATCCCAAAGACCCTGAGAAAAGCTCGGCATGCCCCCGAATGGGGTTTGAAAGTGGAGACATAACAGCATAATCAGAGTCTCTTCCTCTTTGTGGCAGCACTTAATTAGCCCTGGGCGTCCCCTCTCCCCTCCTCGCACCCTTTCACTGGGGGCTGCCGACAGATGGGAACAGGACAGCGGCTTTAATGGGGCATGTGCAAGGCTTTCATTGATCCCACTGCCATTCTCTGTTTCTTCTTCTTCTCCTCTTGGCCTTTGTGCCGAGGGACTGGGAAGAAGCTGGGAAAGGCCCGACTATCCCATAAATACCTGCCTCCAACGGATGGGCTGGAGGATGCAGGGGCTCCTCCTTTTATCTGCATCTCTTGCTCTCCTCTGTTCCCCTCCTCCATTCCCCTCCTTCTGTTCTCCTTTGCTGCTTTTTCTCATTGTCCATTTCTCTCTCTCTCTCATTCTGCCTTTCTTTCTCGTTTCTATTCTGTCTTTCCTTCAGGCTCCATCTTCCTTTTTCTCTCTTTTTCCCCTCTCTCCATCACTTAGCCAGACATGGCCTTAAGATAGACCAATTTGTTGCCTCTCATCTTAGCTTCCAGATTTCTGAGCCTCGGGAAGATTCTTAAGTGCAGTCCATCATTTCGGCCCGGCCTTCTCAGCCCCAGTTCCCCCATGTGGAACACAGTGTGTGGCAGAGAGGCACAATGAGGGATGCATGAATTGTTTTCATGCAAGGAACCTAAAATGCTCTGGGATTCCTGCCTCTAGCGTAAACGGCTCTTTCTGCAGCCATAGCTCCATGATTCTGCTGCTGTCATTGTCAACAAAGGGGACACCAAATTTGGGTGGAATGTAGGTGACGTCAGGAGTGACGTGAGTCATGTCCCTCCCATGAGAGACATTTCAGAGGTATGTTTTCAGCGTTCTGGTACCAGAGGATATGAGTATGTTACGACTAGAGCTAAGGAACTTTAGGTTTTTAGCTCAAGCTATTGCAGCTCATGCTTTTAGCTCTGGAGATCTCTGATTCGATCCCCAGTGTGTTGGCGGAGATGGCAGCCATCACGTAACCTTTAGAGCTGAGCCTGAACCCAAGCCCAATATCGGAGCCACCCCTGAACTGTGAGGAGGTTTGAACCCATCTGAAGTTTGCGACTGGCACCATCCCTCTAAACAGGGTGAAGAAATGCCCTGGCTCTGTGCACATCACCAATTAATTTTTCCTGCAGTGCCAACACAGCCAAGAGTGAGCAGTTTTCTATTGCTATTGTCTCAGCCGAATTGTTAACTAGGTTCGAGTAGCAGGCTCTTCATTAACAGGGATGATGCATGAGTCAGAAAGAGCTCAGCTTGATTCGCAGATCCCAGCCAGTTTGCACGTTCCTCTCCTAACATCTGGCGCTGGCCATTGCTGGAGACAGGATATTGGACTCGATGGACCTTGGTTCTGATTCAGTCTGGCAATCCCTGTGTTCCTATAAAATCATGCTAATGCGTGGTGAACCGGCAGCCAAAGAAGTGTATGGTGCAGTGCGTATGGAAAATATTTCTTATTGGCTAACTGATATGAAACCAGGCTTGGTTGCTATCAATCTGGGCCTAATAAACCTGACCCAGGTTCCGAGTGAGCCAGACAACCCAGAGAGTTCTGAACTGGCAATGATCCGTTCCTGAAACCACTAATCTTGCATTATACACACTCACCACTACAAACTTACACACACAACAGCATCTTTATTTGTTTATTCCAAAGGGCCTGTAAGCTGGAGGAGGCAGCTGTTTTGTATGTAACTCTCTGACACAGCCTTAGGAAGTGCAGAAAGCCTGACAGGGGCTCAGCATAAGGCAGGAAACAAGGAACAACACAGGGGTAACGGGGAAACAAATTGGGAGCAGGTTGTCCCAGGATAATCCAAAGTGCAAATACAAGACTTGGCAAGTGGGTTCTACTGTGAAGTTTAGACTGATGGCGATTTAGTTACGCATTCAGCTGAGACAGCCTAAAACCCAGGAGCTGCATTTGAATACCAGGGAGGCTGAATTGTGATGGGTGAAGGTGTTTAGTTTCCATCTTCCCGGAAGGCGGAAGAGGAAGGAACCCATTCGTTGCCATTAGCTGGCACAGTGTTGGCGTCTGCATGCATAAGCTGCATGGGGGAAGGAATAACAGAGGCCCCTTTGGGGAGTACAATGCCAGATTAATTAGGGGAAGAGATTTAATGAATGACTTGTCCTATCCCTCTATATTTAATAGCCAAGAGGGTGTCCTAATCAGTCCCTGTCATTGATGGCTCTGCTTGGGAACTGATTTAGCATAAGCCTTATCTCATACAGAGAATATAAGCCTTCCAGGGGCAAAGGAAGGTTTGATCCTATAGGCAGCTGGGTAGGAAATGCAAGTTTCCACCCTCACTCCCAAGGCATGTGGGAGAGAGAACCTTCGCCCCAAAGTTGTCTTGTGTCTTCTCAGTATCTAAGACTGGACTTAGGTTCCTAGTGGGGTGCCTGTAAGTGCTTCGCATGGTCTCTAGGCGCCAAAGTGTCCTCAGAGTGCACCTTCACTTGGGTATATTTGAACGGAGAGCGATGAGGGCTGAGAATCGAACTCCTGCTAGCAAGGGGTCAGAAGGGAACAAGCTGGGTGATATGGCGGAAGCTTGGCTCTCCAGATGAAATGGGCCCCAGGAGGGTTTAGATAGGTGTGATGTGGGAGGGGGAGGGATTCAAACCTTGGGCTGGAGAAGAACAAACACTCCACCAAAGCACAAATAACTAGGCTTGGCAGGACCAGATTTTTCCTGGTCAATGTCGGTAAACGTCAATTTCACCATACACACACCAGCCAAAGAAAATGTATTTCCATCACTGATCTGATCGTTGAAATAAACAGCGAGCAAAACTCTGCTTGAGAATTGATTGGAGTTTGATTTAAGGGCCTTTCCTTTGTATGTTTGTCATCTGACATTGACAATATGTGTTTTAACCGTTATATAGCTGCAACATTTTGAATCTCAACGTCTCTGTCGTTAAATAATTGTTGTCTGCCCCCCGTCTGATCGTCCCCTAATTTCCCCCAGCTGTGAAAGTTTAAATTGATAAAAATCCTTAAAACCCATAATTTTGTGCAACTATGAAAATTTAAATGGATAAAAATAGAAAAAAACCACTTACAAATAAACATTGATATTATCCTTCAAAATGATTAAAAAAAAAGGGGGAATTCTCTAAGCCTACCAATAACCCAGCCTCCTTAGCTGACCCCCTACATGACGATGGTTCTCCTGCACCATTCCTGGAGCCTCCAGGAATTGGATCTGTCGCTTGCTCACGCTCCTCTAGCTTTTCACTGCTCCCCTGGGATGTTTCTCCTGTCCGTTGGCAGGGATTTAACTGACATGCAGCTCAGGGCCCTGAGTGGAGTTCAGTGATCACAGACTGTTTTCAGTTCAATTCACGAGATTCTCCTGGTGTGTCTGTCATGGGGTGTGTGCAACCTCCCTGCACAGAATAGGGTCACACACTGTGTTTGGGGCTTATTCCCCGTATCATCACTGTCTGTTCCTGACCCTGGCAGCTTGCTTTGCAGTTTGATGCCCTGTCTGGCCTTTCTACCAGAGCCAGGCACCCGTTTTTCCTCATTGGTCTCTGATGAGATGTCATTGGTGGCTCCTGCTAGTTTGTGGGAAACCTTTCCCCTGCTTCCCCTAGTATCTGGGCCATGGAAGCAAAAAAGCTGCTCTCTGTTCGGATTTTCCTCTGCCCAGCCAGTTACACAATTCCTCCTCTCTAGGCTTAGACTGGGCTTTGCAGCTCCCAGTTTCCACAGCTGGACTGGGGTGGCTGATTCTGTGTTAGGTGAGAAGCAGGGATAGGAAGTGAGGGAGAGGACCGCGATCTTGCAGTCTGATTTTACCCCTTCCCTTTTCCTCCCTTCTTCTCTGCTTTCCATTCTCCCTCCCTCTCTCCATGCCCCCCAGGAGCACTTGACACCCATAGAAGGTGGGGTGGGGTAAGGCCATAGCTCTACCCACCCACAGAGTGAGCTGGCTGCACTGGGGCTGCAGGGTGCCTCAGGCTAAAAGCTTGTGCCAGAGGGAGACACAATCCCTTCCTGATCTTCCCATGGGGTGGGATGGGCTCTGCACTGCCCCCTCTTGGGGACAGTGATTAAATGCCACAACTCACAATTTGGCCCTCAGAACTTGTCTACATGACGGCATCCAGAAAAGTTAATTCGAATTAACTAAAGATGTGAATTGGAAGTGGATTTGTTAAACCACATTAAATCCTTATGTGAACACTAAAATTACCTTAATTTGGTTTACCTTAATTCTCTTCCAAAGTGAATAAAACTAAAACCGCTTTAATCCTGAATAACAGCATCCACACAGGGTTGTAATGCTGTTTAACGAATCCACTTCAAATTCACATCTTTAGTTTATTTGGATTAATTTGTCTGAATGTCCTATGTAGACAAGCCCTGAGAAGACAACAGCACTTCCAGGGCCAAATTCTACTCTGTTACACTCATGTAAATCTGGAGTACCTCCACTCCAGCGGGCCCTACCTATGAACATCTTTTCCAGGACAGCAGCTGGATCAGCCTTGTTCTTGCTGTTGGCAATGGGGGTGCTGGAGTAGGGGGTCTGGCCCCCATCCTGGGAGTCCCTGGCAACTGGTGTTAGATGAATCACAAAATATTCAGCGTTTCAGGTAAATACAAAGCCTGGGACATCTTGGATGCACAATGCTGGGCTGAGAATCTCGCAGGAGCAGGCTTTCCCTGCTAATCTTTCAGCTGGAGTCGGGTTGGGTGGAGTCCTTCATCTCCGATAGCTGCTCAGGCAGTTTGTTAAAGGAGCTCACTTGCATCCTGGGTTCTCTTGCTGAGTTTGCCAGCGCTATGTTCAAAATCTCCCTTGCTGCCCTTTGAAATTTCCCTTGTTCAAATCTTCACAGCTGGAGAGCCCTGTGCAGCTCCTACTGTGGGGCAGATAAGGCCCCGATCCAGCAAAGCACTTCAGGGCCTGCTTATCTTTAAGCAAGTTAATAGTCCCGCTGAAGCCAATGGGAGCCTCTCCTCTGAGTTCACTGGGGACTGGATGAGACCCTTAGTCCTATGCTGGACAATGGCCTAAATCCTGATTCCTAACTGAGTCTCTCTGCCTTGGCCCAAGCAGCTGGATTCCTACACACTCACACATGAGATCTGCTGACCAATATGGCAATGATCTGGGATGTGTATTAAGCCTCTTAACACATGCAGGTCACCTCCAGATTAACTTTCATAAATCTTGACTTCATTAAAGCCACAAGCCCCTTTCACCCAGACTGACCTGGTCATGGAGCGAGTGGGTGAACACGTGTCCGGCAGGGCTGTCCGGCTGACCCTTTGCGCAGACGTGGCACGTGCTGCTGCTAAAGTGTCAGGGACGTGATAAATCTTCCACCACAAAGGGGCTGAGAAGAAAAGCTAAAGCCAGCATCTGTCTGCGGGCTGCATTCAAGGTGTTTCAGGGGAGGGGAAGAAAGGCATAACAGAACACAAGCTGGACAAAGCTGTTTAACGGATAACTGGCTTGCTAAATGACTGTTCTTCTTTCAAACAGCTCAGCTTGGAAACCGATCCCTCTGCGTGCATGTCAGTATATGTACAGAGGGGAGGAAAAACTCCAAACATTGACAAAACTATCTATTTTTTAGCTTCTTTTCAGCTGTGCTCTTTTTGCATAACTTTCCCAAAGCCGCAGCCCCAGCTAGGAGAATTTCAGCCCAAAAGGCTGAAGCTGGTCAAAGTTTTAAGCAACTGAAAACAGAATTATATTGTAAAGTATCGGCAGTGGTACTGATCTGGTCTGTAACCTGTCGGTATTGGGAGTGCGCTGTCTGTAATATAAACAGATTTATCGTTCTATACAGATTTATCGTGTGTGCGTAATAAATAATATCTTCACCACTGCTCAGCCTATAATATATACATATACACGTGTGTGGGTGATAAATCACAAACCACTGTTGTCATTGCTGTAATCAGACATCTGCTATCGTATATTCATACACAGAAATACACGACTGAGTGATAAATCAGACCTTAACTATTAAGTCACTGTTGCTCTGCCGATTATACATACACATACTAAAAAATCAAACCCCACGGTTGTCACCTCTGTGGTCAGACACCTATGATTACTCCGGTAACACAAGCATAAACAATATGTGGCAAAGAGGGAAAGCTGATTGAAGGAAATGTATGGCCAGCCCACACTGACATGTTTCATCAAATGTTCCACATGGAATGGAAACAGGGAAATCTGCACCAAGCGGCTCCACCTCCCATAGAAACCTCCTATCTTAAGCATCCGCTTTAATATATTCAGCAGAATTTCAGTCAAAGACCCACCTCTACTAGGCAACTAATTCTTGCTGAGGTCAGTTAGGACTGTACATACTCTATATACAGTATATGATTTCCAGCCAGGCCTGCATCCAGCCTCTTCTTCTGCAGGGGGAAATTTTGCCCCATTAATAAACTGTAGGTATAAATCTTACTAAGAAGACATTGAACTGCTGGATTTGCATTCAGTCCTTCACCTCCCCTTCTTGGAAGGCCAAGAAGGGAGTCATTTTCAATTATGCCATTTGTGGATGAGTGCTCTTCTGATGATACCAATCTCTGCTCTAGCCTTTGCGAGGGAAAACCGTGCTGCAAAAAGCGAGTGGTTCTAATAGAGTAAGGGGGAGTCCAGTGATTTGCTTCTCATTGCATAGACACATTTGATGAACCATTGCAAGGAGGGTTGAAGTGGATTGGAGTAACACTGCACTTCTTCTGTAGCACCTTTCCCCCAAGCATCTCTCACAGACATTAACCCACTCTCCCCTCCCCACCTCCTTATCATCCTAAACAAAGCCCAAGCCACAACATCTACATGGATATTTTCAGTGAGCCAGCACAAGACTGCCAACCCTGGCTCTGAGGCTCACTCTCAGATGCTGTATAGACAAAGCAGCATTGGCACAGCTGGGGACAGAAGCCAGGAGCCGGATTAGCCATTGCCCTGCTCCTTAAGTCAGCGTTTATACCAGTAGTACAGTGGGGGTCAAATGACAGTGGTCTCATACAGTAGTGTTTGACGATCCCTTTGCACTGGAGTTAATGCCAAGGTGGAGCAATCAGGAGTCCTGACACCCAGTCCTGTGCTCGCACCACTAGCCCATGAACGCCGCTTCTCACTTCCTTCGCTTTGTGTCAAAAGAGAATTGGAATCACACTGTCAGCTGTTGCACACTGGCAAGAGAGACCCTCTCCTCCAATCCTCACCCGCGGTGGGGGCCTGCACTTCTGATTGGCTAATTGCCTTTGAAAGCCTCTGAAATGAAAAACGTTTGCATCGGACCATTACCAAAGTAAAAAAAAAAAACTTGTCACATTCCTGATTTCCTGCACGGCAACTGCAGGATGTGACACCCCCCCCGCCTTCTCTCTTTTGTCTTGTTTTTAGCTGAACTTCTGCGACCACTTCTTGAACAGATTCTCAAGGCTGAAGAATGATCGGAGACATGCGGCAGAAAGTGACCTGAAGGCGTGAGAAATGCACGGAGAGGCTGCCGAAGAGAACAGAGGACGCATGGTGTGCTGAGGCAGACAGCACAGCTGGCCTCCCCCTATGAGGACTCTAATATATGTTCCATGTGAAATCCCCTTGTACATCTTGGGTAGGCTTTTTGTGCACTCCTCTGTGCAGAGCTGGAAGGGGTGGGGGCAGGAGGGCACAGAATAGCAGCAGAAGGGGGAGCTATCTGAGTGCCTCTAGCCTCTCCTTCCCTGAAACCCAAGGGGGAAACCAGCAAGAATTGACAGTCTGAGGATGCCCCCTGTACTTTTGCAGGGATTTTCAGGGCCAGCCATGGTCAGGGACCCCTGCAAGAGCTGTGCTTCCATGGACTAGCGGTGCTGAGGGAACAGAGCAGATGCAAGGAGGACCTTGCCCGGGTCTCCAGGGATCCATGAGTGTGGGGGATTCTTTGATAGAAGGGGTAGGGCATATCACACACAGCCCCAGTGGAGAAATGAACAAGTATCTGCATGAGTTTCCCCTCTCCCATGCCAACAAAGACCTCAGAGTCTGGTCCATTAATATCAGTGATAAGCACAGGAGCACAGTGCCCTTAGGGATGTGGTACTGTGGAATTATAGCTGAATAAGTGGCCATCTTAGGCAGGACAAATGAAGAGACTTGCAAGTGTGGCCTGTTATTATGGCATGGTGATTGGATTATGCTTCCCCCCATTGTGACCTTATAATGTCACGAGGTGACCCTACAGCTCAGACCCTGTCCTATGAGACATGGCATGTCAGCTGTGCAGAGAACGTGAACCTGTTCTGTAAGAAATGGGCAATATTAGTGCACAAGCTCCCCAGATGCTGGCAACCTAAGAAATGTTTGCCTCAATGGAGAAGTCAGACTCTTGGAGCCAGATGTTTACTGGAGACCTGCTTTCTGTATAGACTGTTGAAACCTGTAACCTCTAAGCATGTTCATGTATCCCTGTGCAAAGCATGGATTGCTGTGCCATCGGGGTGCTAGGTGTGTTTGCCACCTAGGAACTGAGGAATTGCAGCTCATCTGCATTTAAGCTTTTAAACAATTGAGGAGGTGGTGTGCAGATCAGAATCTGGATTAGGGTTAGGCTCGAGTTGGAGTTCAAGGTTAAATCATGGCTTGGGTTTGAATTCTGACCCAGCAGGGCTTGGGTTTGACAGGGTTGCAGCATCACAAACTATCCCCATGAGATTTCGGTCCCCAGACAGCAACAATCTCACAAGATTCTTGTGAGATTTCCACCACTTTGGGTTCACGTCTCATGGGGGTGTTCTGTTCTCGGGAGAGTTCTGAACCTGAATTGAGAAACAGGCCCCTGTTCCTTCTGACCTTAAAGTCTATGATTCTATGAACAAACTCAATTAAAAAAAATGAGAGGAAAAAAAATCACCCCACTGGAAAAGAGCTTGAGCCAAAGACCATTGGAGGCTTTCCACTGACTTCAACGGGCTTCAGATCAGGTCCATAGTGCCTAGCCCATCAGTGTTAAACATCTGTGCGGTACGTTCAGGGGCTGTACCACATGTGTGTCTGCCCCTCGCTGCGGACGGGTGAGGCACAAGGCTGATGTGAACTCAGTCAGCTCCATTTTCCTCAAAAACAGAGCGGATCATTCCTCTTGGAGACTCTTTCCCATTCCAGATGTGCCAAGCCCACCTTGGGCCAGGGACCCTGGAAGAGTGCATGGAAGACAGCTGGGGACAGAGGGAAAACAGCCGCAGCCCTTACAGCAGGATGGGAGAGGGATACCGGGCCAGGAGCTGTCTCCCTGGAACCTGCAGCATAGAAGACATAATGAAGAGTGCGTCTCCCCTGCAACGGCCCTTTCATTCCTTTTCCTCTTTATTTATTTATTTATTATGACTGGGGGGAGGGCAAGGGGGGGTCCAGCTCAGCTGAATCCATTGTGAGTTTACGACACCAGGCCATAGAAAAGCGCATGTTGCACAGCTGCTGCAGTGACTTATTGCAATGCCTCCATGGTCGCTGGAAATCGGGGGTGGGGGAGGTCACTGAAGGGGTGTTGTGACTCTCAGAGAGGACCCTGGCAAAGCTTTTACCAACCAAAATCAGATGGAAAGATGAAGCAGAGGGCTCTCATTGCACATCCACACAAGAATCATGACAGTGTGTGCGGAGCTCAGATACTGCAGGCTATAACAGTAAGTGAGCTAGATAAATAAACACCCCTCCCACACACACACACGTGTGTACAGGAACACACATCCCTACCCTGCATGCACGCACATTGCCGACACACCATGCAGCTACATCCCACACACACACTCCATATACAACACCACTTGGACACACCCTGCTCACTCACACATACCCAGTGCACACAGATCTCCTGTGTGCACACACAACACCTACCGCATTCTCTCTCTCTCTCTCTCACACACACACACACACACACACACACACACACACACACACACACATATATGTACGGTCTCTGTCCCAGTGAACATCCACTGTGAGAAATCAAGCCACATGTGAGCAGCGGGGCAAGATGGCTTAGGTTACGTTCAGGCAGGTCTCAGCTAGCACGGCTTTTTAAACAGTTCTTTGCATTTGTGCCTGACGCAGGTGCTCCGTGCACCTGAAATCAGTAAACAGCAGGGCCAGAGCATGGTATAATAACCCCACCTCCTGATTCTATAAGTAACCTAGTGCAGACAGACTCCTGCTTCAGAGTCCTACGCAGGGCCGGTGCAAGGATATTTTGTGCCCTAGGCGAAACTTCCACCTTGTGCCCCGACTCCCTTGCACACCGGTTCACTGAGGAGCAAATCCCAACAAGCCTTTATAGACCCCACGGGCCAGCTGTGCCCAGGGGCTGCTCCTCAGACCAGGCTCCCCCCTCCCCGCCCCCTGAACTCTCCTGGAGGGTGCACAGCCCCCCCGCGAGCCCTCCCCACCCCACCCTGACGTTCCCCCGCCCCGAGTCCACTCACTGGCTTTGCCGCTGTAGTAGCTCGGCAGGGAGGAGCCGCCTTCCAGAGGTACTGGAGAGCCAGAGCGTCCCGCTTGCGGGGGCGGCGAGCCCCAGCCATGGAGGAGCCAGCGGGGCATGGGGGCGGGGGCGCAGCAGCCCTGCAAAGGTAGCAGCGCCACTAGTGAGGAGCAGGCCCTTGCAGCACTTACAGACCCCAGGGCTATGTAGCACCTGGGGTTCTCTGTTGCAGGTGGAAGGGAGGAAGCCTGTTGCCCAAATACATTCTTTTAAGCCCTGATTCAAAGCCAATTGAAATCAATGCCAAGATTCCCACTGACTCCAGCAGGCTTTGGATCAAGCCTGTATTTCAGTGCTTTGGCCAGGTATGGAGTCAACAGCCCCAGTGTCTGAGGTTCCCTGCGGAGCAGCAGAACAGGTGCAGCAAAGGGAATGGGAGCTTGTTCTCTAGGATGCCTCTATGCTCCAAAGAGGGCCACCAGCAGCACTGGCAAGGTAATTTTGTCTCTGTGGCCTGTGGCCGCTGGTGGATTTTGACATGAGAGTCGCTGTCCCAGACCTGGACTGAAACAACCCCAGCTCATTTCACAACAGCCATAAGAGGGTAAAAACTCTGAGCTTGGTGGCTTTGGTTGGGTGATCTACAGGGGGAATGCAGCTATATCTTCTGAGTGAGCCCCTCAGCCATTCAGCCTGTCCACGGGGGACAGTTCTCACTGGCTCAAACAGGAGAGAGAATGTTATATGGAAAAAGCCATGACCAAATCCTGTCAACTTAACTTCTTACGTCAGAGCCTGGACTGGGGCATGCAACTGTCCATCTAATTCCCTCTATTGCAAGGGTCATTGGGTGAGATTCTATGGCCTGGGTTAGGCAGGGGGAGCTCAGATGCTCGAAGGTATTTAGGTTCCTAATTGGCAGTGAAATCAATGTGAGTTAGCTGCCTAAATATCTTTGAGAATCCGGGCTAAGGAGAGTTCATGATCTTAGTGGTCCGTTCTGCCTTTATAATCTGTGACTATCTTTCCCAGGCAGAGTCTATTGGGATCACATTTAGAGCCGAACTTCCTACAAACTGGATTGTTCCTGCCTCAAGTCCTAAACCATTTGAAAATCAGTCCTTAACCGTTGCCTAGCAAAGAATGACATCTGGATTTGCTGGAGCTCTCCTCCTTATGGGCTGGATACTAGCTACCCCTCATCCATTCATCTATTCGCTCATCCATTCTCTCTCTGTGTTTCATTTTGGCCACTTCCAGATGTTGCACTGTCTTCCAAAGTGATGACTTTGCTGCTACCTTGCATGCCAATAGCACACACGCCCCTTGTAAACTCTGCCTTTCTTTATACAGTCCCCCATAAGAAAAGACTAAAGGGAAACTAAACATTCCCTAACAAATGAGTGTCCCTCTGCCCTGCTTCAGCCAGTGACACACACCCACCCATGGTGGACTTGGCTTGTCCTGGGAACAAAGGAGCAATTGCATGCGCCATGCCGGGGTCACTGACCCACTCTATTGTCCGGAACTGGGCCGCATGCTCTGCCTTTTGACAGATTTTCCCGTCGGTGGTGTTAAAAAGAGAGAGAGCGAGAGAGTTATCTGTGACAGTGGGGTCAGGGCTGCAGCTATTGTGGCATCAATAAAATGTTTGATAGAGACGCTCAACAGAAACTCAGGTCCCAGAGCAATTGGGACCATCTCCCCACCCTTCTGTCCAATTATGAAAGGACAAATGTCAGCTGTGACCCTGAAGGTTGGGGAAACAACCTCCCTTTAGCAAGGACACGCTCTTCTCTTTTGTACCAGCAGGAAGATGAACCTTCGAGGTGTTTATGGAATCCTCGGCCAGGCAACTGTCAGCAGCATTAATAAAATCAGGGCTGAACAACACTCCTGAAGGGAGAGTGTGCAGGTGCTGATATGTTACGATGATGGGTAGCTTTATAAACACCTAGATGGGTAGGAGGTAGGTAGATAGATGGAGATGTAGATAGATAGATAGAGGAGGGTGTATGAGGATAGATAGATAATTTCCTGACCTGATTACTCTACCTTTGTTATCTGTATTATGGGAGCACCCAGAGGCCCTAACCAAGACAGAGGTCCTGTTGTGGTAGGTACTCTACGTATACTCAGAGTGAGAGACAGTCCCTGACCGGGAGAGCTTACACTCTCAATAGATAAGACAGACCAGCTGTGGGAGAAAGAGGATATCTTCCTTTTATTGCCGAAGAATCGAGGCACAGACATATTAAAAAGTGACAAAGAGTCCTGTCGCACCTTATAGACTAACAGATGTGTTGGAGCATAAGCTTTCGTGGGTGAATACCCACTTCATCAGAACTTGTCTGTCTGTCCTGTGGAAGTTGGCTGGAAAGATTTTAAGAACATAATCATGGCCATACTGGGTCAGACCAAAGGTCCATCTAGCCCAGTATCCTGTCTACTGGCAGTGGCCAATGCCAGCTGCCCCAGAGGGAAAGAACAGAACAGGTAATCATCAAGTGATCCATCCCCTGTCACTCATTCCCAGATTCTGGCAAACAGAGGTTAGGGCAATATGATATTTTCTGTCTTATTATCTATCCCTTCTTAATGATTCTCAACATTCTGTTTGTTTTCTTGACTGCCATTGCACATTGAATGGATGATTTCAGAGAGCTATCCACAATGACTCCAAGATCACTTTCTTGAGCATAACAGCTAATTTAGACCCCATCGTTGTATATGTCTAGTTGGGATTATGTTTTCCAATGTGCATTACTTTGCATTTATCAGCACTGAATTTCATCTGCCATTTTGTTGCCCAGTCACCCCGATGGTTTTTTGGATGGCTTTAGTCTGCAAACCCATCCAGCCTGCAGCAATAGAGAATCCCTGCAATGGTGTAGACTTTGGGGACACATTGCCCCGATCCTGGCCCTCCATGCAGCATTCCCCCTATGCGAGGCCTTGCAAGGGGGCTGGCTCCCTACACAGTGCTTGTGTTAGGGGCATTCTTCCCCACATGGCTAAGCAGTGTTTATAAGCAGCACATGAGAATGGGACACAAAGGCAGATCCCTCCCTTGGTTTTTTCGTGCCAGGCAGACCTTATTCCCAGAGATCAAAAAGGCTCCTGCGTTGCAAAGCTCCAGGTGGAAAGGCTGAGCAAAACAGGTAGTGTTTTCTTTTTGGGGGGTGTAAAAACCCTGTGACCAATCCAGCACCGTTTTCTCGCTTTCTCTGTTCTCTGCATGTCTCCAAGTCACAGCTGCTCCCCTTCCTGAGAAAACAAAGCTTTTTCCTCTTGCTCTCCCAGTGGAGCAGCTACAGCTGCAGGAGATGCAGCTGGAGGCCATCCTGAGCCAGGTATCATCAGAAAAATCATCAGTCTAGCTTTGAAGGCATGATCTTTATTCTCAGAGCCCAGGGAGGAAGCAGGGAGGGAGAGCTGAATTCTCCCCTCTTGGGGTTCTGCCTGAAGCTCTGATGGTTAGAAACAAAATCGCCCGTTGTCCTGGGAACCGAGTAAAAGTAAGTGTCAGCTTCACTGAGTGGGAACCCCGCTGTATCATTTCTACGAGTCACTTTTCAAATTATAGCTGCATCTTAAAGAGTATCAGACCCAAACAGCTCACAGAACCAAGTGTGTGTGTGGTGGGGAGGGAATAGTGCATAAGCCCCTAGTGATCCGGGGGTTGTCATTCTATGGAGGATTTTCCCTTCTTTCCCCCCGATACGAACCGCCTGATAGGCTCATTTCTTTCCTCTCTTAGACACAATAATCCCACCCCCTACCCCTCACCTCCTTTTTTCTTTTCTTTTGTTATTTGAGAAATAATTTTTGGAGGGAAGGAAAAAAAAAAGGAACCAGTTTTCTCTTTGGTGGATTAAGGCCCTTAGCATTCAAGCATCAAGCGCTGTAAACAGTGTCTTTTCTTCTGGTGCAGCTTGGAAAGACATGGGGCTCTGTTCTCCCTGAAAGGCCCTCACACTGAATGACCCACGGGCCCTGAATGAAGTGCCTCAATTAAAAGTTTCCCATTGATGCCGACTGAATGAGACCTTGCTGGGGAATTCACCCAGGCTGAATGGCCCGGGACTTCATGAAATATTAAGGAGCCAGCAGATTTCCCACAATATTTGTACACCTTCCTTTGTGCAGATTTTTCCCTCCATTGAACCAGAAACCGTTAACACATCCGCTCCTGATGTGCCCCGTTCTGCTGCTCATTAAAGGCCTTGGCGGGGTAGGCTGGCCTGCCAGTGCCACCCCTCCACCCCCGCCATCCCGTGTAGGCATTCTCAGCCATTCATGGCAAGGCTGGCGAGGCTCGGGGGGGTTGAGGGGATGGGGAGGGGATTACATGAGTGAGAATGGCCACCTGCTTACATTCATTCTCTGGAGAGGTCACGCTTAACTACAAACCCTAAGACTAAAGGAAGGGCTAGAGAGAGACAGAGAAACCGATAGGAGAGTAGCAAGAGTGGAAGCCCTGAAGGCAACGCCCACTCATGCCTTGGTCCAGAACTGTCCACCAAGGAATTTTCCAGGTGCCTATTCCTAGAGCAGATGAGGTACCTTAGCAGATAAGGACCTGATATGCTGGATTTTTACCCAACCCCTGTGCCAGGTTTTTACCTCCTCCACCCAAAAAAGACACTTTAGGGGCATCACCTTATGCTCTTTCTTGGTGGTCCCAGGAAGAAACCAGGGAAAGGTAGAGGGAGGGAAAACACCACCTAACGTGCCCCTCCCTCCCCTGCCCCCCGGGTCCCGTCTTCAACACAACGGGGAAGTGTCTATAAATCTGGGGCTCCCTTGTCCTTGACAAAGGGCCTCGGGTATTTTAACAGCATCCATTGCCCAGTTGACAGCTCCAATTGTTAGCTGGGCTGCAGCAGCAAGACTGCCCCCGTCCCCCATTAATGATGTTAATTAGAATCCTGCAGTGCAGCCTATTGGGGGGCTCCGTGTGAACTGGGAGTGGGACGTGAGGTGAGGGAATGGCTCTTTTCCTGAATAATTCACTCTTATTTAATCTCATTAAGAGGGAAAAAAAGGGGTTGCCCCAGGGAAGAAAGCAAGCTGTGTGTGGGAATGGATGCCAAGCACTAACTAATAAAAATACCTAGTTCTTATATGGTACATTGTATCCATAGATCTCAGGGTCTTACAAAGGAGGGCAGTATCATCATCCCTATTTTACAGGTAGGGAAACTGAGGCACAGAGCGGCAAAGAGGCATACATCCAGCAGGCTAGTGAATGAGCCAGGCCCAGAGCACACCTCCTCCAAGACCTGCACCCGTGCTCAATCCATTAGGCCACACTGCCTCCCTCCTCCCCCATCAAACAAAGCGAATGCATCAGAGACCCTGGGAATGCTGCTCAACTCAGCAAGTGAGCAGGCTGCAGCCTGAGCGTCTAGATGCTGATTTCACTGGAGTCCAGGTCCAGAGTTTTGGTTTGGGCCTGTTTCTAGGCCACATAGCTCCCTTTCATTCCTCTCAGACCAGTGTTGCAATGGTCTTGTGACCTGACCATTCTGCAGGCGGGGACTGATCACGAGTGTTATAGATTAGTTGGTCTTCGCTGAGTCTAGCCCTTATCACAAAACCAAATGCAGGTCCAGCTTGGCATCTGCTTGGAAAAGGCCCAGAACTGGGCTCGCATGTGTGGCAGCAGAGGGGGATGCAAGTGGTCCTGGGGTACAATGGCAATCGGGGGGAAGTTAACACAGCACCTGCTCAATCACCAGTCCCTTGGGTCCTTCTGAATCACACAGGAAAGGGGAGACCATGGGCACAGAGGCTCTGAGCAATGGGAGGAGGCACATACGGGCCGGTGGGCACGAATGTCATAGCAACGCCAGGAGTCAGGAAGTGACTGGTTGCACAGGGCAGGGTAGCAACCTCACGCGAGTGGTGGAGGAGCTCCCTTTACCTCAGCCGGTCGGCTCACTGTCCTGAGATGGTGTCACTGGCCAGTTGCCTGCATGAGGTCTGGGCATGAGATGCGAAGAGCCCATTAATTCAGTCCTTTCTGGATGCCTTACCACTCGCTGGCAGTGCAGACAAGGCAGTGAGCTCACCCTGGCATCTTACCCTGGAGAAAAATGTTTGCATGTCTTAGGTGCCTGGTAACGTGCTGCATGTCCCATTGGACTGAACTCTTAATTTACTGAGTGGCTGGAAATTACACTCACTCCCCATATCGTGTGACTAAGCACCTCATTTGCTCTGGGACTCACCGCAAAACAAAAGATTCATGGCAGCCAGTCTCAGAGCCCAGGTCAGCTGACTCCAGCTCACGGGCTTGCACTATGAGGCTAAAAATAGCAGTGTAGATGTTCCCACTCAAGCTGGAGGCTGGGGTCTAAAACCTAGCAGAGGGGGGCTGGGGATGTCTCAAAACCTGAGCTCCCACCTGAGCAGGAATGTCCACACTGCTATTTTTAGCCCTATCATGCGAGCTTGAATTGGTGAACCCAGGCTTTGAGACTCTGCCATGGGGTCTTCATTTTGTTTGTTTGCAGTGTGGACGCACCCACTGTGGACACTGCTGTGTGTGGAGTGAAGCCTGAGGACGGGAGAGAGGCTTTTCAGAAGGTGCTTGGTTAATGATCTGCAGGAACCTGTTGTCCTTTTAAAAAGAGGAACTGCAGTGGCCGGGTCCCAGCTAGCAACAATGGATGCACTAGACAGGTGGGCAGGCTACAGGCTCTGGTCCCACAGCACATGATAGACTCCGAGAATTCTCCTGCAGATGAATTCAGGAAGGAACATATGGGAGAGAGGGAGCAGGGGCTGTGGGTTAGAGCAGTGGACTGGGATTTTGACCTCTTTGGTTCTTCTGGCTTTGCCACTCACTCATTGTGTGACATGGTGCAAGTCCTGTCCCCTAGCAGTGCCTCAGTTTCCCTATTTGTAAAATAGGGAGAATCGTGTTGACCTGCCTCAGCAAGAATGAACTGCTGTGAGCTCAGTGGAGGAAAGGTGCTGGAAAAGAGCCAAGGGTAAATCCACAGAGAACTGGGCAGGGTTTACTAGTCCCCAGGGCTCAGCCATTCAGGAGCGGCAGATATTTCCTGGGGCAGAGTGGGGGAAGCATTGGTAGCTGCGCTTAGTAAAACCTGGTGAGGGTGAAGAGTAAGAATAATCTTTGGGTTTGGCCTCTGAGCCACACTGGGGCTCAGAAACCCACATCCTGGCATTCTCTGGAGCAGAAAATTTGCCATTCCTCCCCTCCACTGACCTGGAAATTGTTACTGTGGTCCTGCGGCTCCTAGGTCATGGGCCTGTTGGCTGGGTGGCCACCCCGCATTGTGTGACAGGCAATTAGCCACCTGTTCCCCTCCCCTAATCCCGCTTGGAGGGGAGGGGCTAGTGCTGCTTCACTAGCCTGTAGTGTTCGCGCCACACGCGCTAACAGGCAGGTTAACCTGGGGCTGGCATTGTCTGCAGGCCAGGAGGAAGTGGTTTTTAGTAGGGGGAGAGGGAGTCTGGGTGTGTCTGAGCGGGACACCCACAAGAGAGGGCCGAGAGACGCCTCCGAGTTTTCTGATTCTGATATAAGGTGGGCTCAGGCAAACGACTCATCCCGGGGTGCAGGACTGGTGGGCTAACACTGCAGAGAATACCAGATTCTCGGCTCATCCTAACTCCCTTTTGCACCACTTAAGAGGTGCAAATGAGACTGAACACTGTCTTAAGGGAGCACCTACAGAGTTCTATAAAATAGGGGTATCCTCGGCTGGCATAGGGCTGATGAGACCAGCCCCTCTAGTCCTGACCTCCTGGAGCAGTGGGTTAAAAAAGGCAAGAAAAACAAATGACACTTTGGGATGGGACCAGAGTGATCTCTCCAGTCTTTGGATGTGCAGGGTCAGCTTGCCAGCTCAGCAAGGGAGACACAGTCTTTGGATGTTCTAGACATTCTGGGAGCTAGAAAGCCGGCATAAATGGCACTAAGCAGTCTGGGAACCACAGGGTCTCTCAAGGGTCCAGGAATCTCAATAGAAATCCAGTCTGTGTTCATTACAACTGAGTCGTGTCTTTCCCCTTCCACAGCAGACATTACAGGACCCAGATCTGGTCACTGGTGTTCTCTCGTTATATCCCACCAGTGCAGGAGGTCTTGCAAACTCGGTCTTCAGTCCCAGGCTGTGTGGAGCTTTCTCATTGCCCTTGTTTGGGATTCAGCTTCAGAGTTGGGTTCAACATGCCCTCCCAGCATGAGTGGCAAAAGTGACTTGAAACGACTGAGTTCCACTTGGTTCTGCATTGAAGCTGGGGCAATGGTGAATGTCGTGGGACTTGGATGCAAGACCATAAACTGGTCATGGGGCTTGATAGACAGCACTCAGAATGAGGCTCAGGTTCCACCAAAACTTTTGTGAAATTCTGAGACCCTTTCAACTCAAGACAGGGGCCAGATGCCAAGTCTGGTTTCGGATGCAAACTTTCCCCAAGTTCTGGGTGCTCGGCTCAGCACTTGAGTGGTGCCAGAAGGCCTGAAACACTGGCACTTTGTGGCATGTTGCACCACTTCTGGTACGTGCTTCCAGTCTGATGCTGCTCTGGCAGTCGTTTTTAGGACTCAGGCACTGGCTTGTCTCTAGGGTTTTGGTTTGGCCCAATACAGCAATAGAGGCCAAAATTGCCAGGGGAGATTTCTGTTTGTGGAGGTTTGGCTGAGTGTTTTGTGTCTGTGACTGAGTGAGTGGGTTTACTGTGGCTGGAGGTTTATGTTTCTCCCAGCCCCCATCTCCAGTCGTTTCTTATTTATCTTAGATGCTTTGTGTAAACCTTTGACCTGTTGCCTGGGTTTCCCCTCTCTGCCTGTTTGCACAGCTAGCCTGCCCACACAATCCCTGCAGAAGGGAAGGTTAAGCCTCCTCTGAACCACAGATCTTGAGTGGCTTCCGCAGCCCAAAGGTCAAATGGCAGCAAAAGGTGGATGGGGAAGGGGAGAGAAATATGTAGTTCCTTCGTGATGCAAAACTGGATTAAGAATGTCCCCCTGAGACAGACCTCAAGGGCCAGGGAGCACAGGGACCGTGCAGACACAGCCCAGCCCAGAGATACAGAGAGCTGTGCTGGCATCATTCTAAAAGGGACTTCCGTGTGCCCCTGTTCTCCCAAAGGAGTTATGGAGCTGCCCGTATGGGGAGCATATGTGACTCTTGTGGGAGGCTTGCATGCAATGTGCTGTGCACGTTTCAAACACACGCCTGAAATGGAGCTAGACTTGGGAAAAAAAAATTGGCCAGTTTGACAAAAAGGCCGAGTGACACAATGCCTCACTCTGGTGTGTGATTCTTTATAACCTTGCACACTGTGGGAAGAGGCGGGTGGGTCCCTGCCATGGAAGTGGTCTGTGCACTGGCAAGGAAGCTAGATCCCACTAGACTTCTGTGTTGTGCAGTCTGTGATTCATTTGGCATATGCTTGTGTGTTTTTGTTGGATCTAAAATTGATCTCTTTGTCTCCATGGGTCTCATTTAAAGCAGCACAACACAGGGACACGGTGTGGCTAAGAGGAAGGGGCTGGGAATCTTGGCATTTATTCCTGAATCTGTCACTGACTCGCCACCAGAGTCTGTGCAAGTCATCGTTTCCCTGTTTGCCTCAGTTTCCCCCTCCGTAAAATGGAGATAATAATGCTGACTCACCTCACAAGGGGGTTGTGAGGCATAAATCAAGAGCCGGCCTGGACATGGACTCCCAGTTCCTTAAAATAAATTGAGGTTTTTGGAAAAATTTCATCCTGAATCGAGACAAAAATCTGAAACCTCAACATTTTTTGAGGAAGCAGGAGTCTGTTTTATTTCAGTGGGAATGAGCAAGTGTTTTCAAAATGAAACATGCTCCCTTGGTTACCAGACCTACTGGCAGACCCCTAGGCTGGCTACAGGGAGCTGTGGAGCTTAGAAACTGCGCAAGAGCTGGTTGGTAATTTATTTTATTACATTTTTTGGTCGGAAAATGCCAAATTGTCAAAATCAAAACTTTCTGCGGGGAAGGGCTGGCTTCAATGAATGTCTCACCTCAAAGACGTTGGGAGGCAAAAAAGTTTCAGAATTGTCAAAATGTCCCATTTTGACATTTTCTAAACAAAAAGTTCAATGTTTCAGTTCAAAACAACGTTTCGATTAGAATTGTAAGTTAATGAATAGCCAAAAAAAAAAGTAAAAAAAAAAAAAAAGTTGAAATCTAGATGAAATGTTGGAAATTACTGAAATGAAATTTTTCAATGGACCCAAACCAAGTTTTTGGTTTGTGAACATTTTTGATAGTTTGACTTTTTGTCCCGATTTGGGACAGGAACTTTTTTTGGAAATTTTTGCAAGATAGGAAAATGGTTTCCTGTACAGTTCTAAGCCAAGGCTCCAAGGGCTTCTGGATCCCAGCTCTACATTAGTCCACCTGGCTGGAAACTGTCTGGCTTTCCAAAAAAGTTGAGTTGACACTTCCCTAGGAAATGTTTAGATTTTGGCAAATTGGCTTTTTCCAACAGAAAAACTTTCTGTCTGAAAATTTCCAGCCAACTCTACTTAAATAATTCAGCAAAGAATCCTGTGGCACCTTTTAGACTAAAAGACGTTTTGGAGCATGAGCTTTCGTGGGTAAATACCCACTTCGTTGAGCTCATGCTCCAAAACGTCTGTTAGTCTATAAGGTGCCACAGGATTCTTTGCTGCTTTTACAGATCCAGACTAACACGGCTACCCCTTTGATACTTAAATAATTCAGTGCTTTGAGATCCTCAGGTGAAAAGGATAGAAAAGTGCAAATTACAGAATCAGAGAAATGTACGGCTGGAAGGGACCTCAAGAGGTCATCCAGTCCACTCTCCTGTGTTGAGACAGGACCTAATAAACCTAACCCATCTCTGACAGGTATTTGTCCTTAAAAACCTTCAGTGATGGAGATTCCACAACCTCCTTTGGAAACCTATTCCAGAGCTTAACTGCCCTGAGAGTTAAAGTTTTTCCTAATATCAATCTCCCTGGCTGCAGATTAAGCCCATTACTTCTTGTCCTACCTTTAGTGGATGTGGAGAACAATTAATCCCTGTCTTATAACAGCCCTTAACGTATCTGAAGCTTCCCCCGCCACCAAGCCTTCTTTTCTCAAGACTAAACATGTCCACTTTTTTAACCTTTCCTCATAGGTCAGGTTTTATCAACCTTTTCTCATTTTTGCTGCTCTCCTCTGGACTCTCTCCAATCGATCCACATCTTTCCTAAAAGGTGGCACCAGACCTGGACACAGTGTCCAGCTGTGGCTTCATCATCATCATCATCAGCAGTCATTCTCACCCTTAATAAACTGCAACTGTCCTGGAAGTGCCTGTTCTAAATGCTGCTCAGTCCATCCCTATTAAACATATAAATAATCAAGGATAAGCGAGGAGGTGGCAATAGTGCCATCTAGCCTTTACCTCCGTGGGCCATGACTCAAACACAACGTAGGTCACAAGTGAACTGCGTCTGGTGGGCGCATCCTGCCTTCCATGTGGCATTTTCAGTTCAATGTTCCACCTGAGCTCAGGAAAGACTCAGGGCTGAGCAGCGGGAGATTTCGAGGGCACGGGGCATTTGGAAGAAGGGTGACTGTTGCGGGGACGCTAGCATGAGGCCTTGTGTGGTAAGTCACTTCCTGTCACAGGCACCCACAAGTTACGTAAAAGGGACGTAGGATCACATGTGGCAAACCTCAGGCAGGGAGGGAAACATGCCACTGCCTTCAGTGAGCATTCAGGGTGGTTCCCAGCACGTGCCAGACACGTGCTTAGAGACCCAGAATGCTCTTCCTCTGTATCATTCCTAGCCGGTCTGTGTATTTCTGATTTAATGCCCGTTGGCTTGAAGGGCTTTTGTATCGAACCCCTCAGGTCTGAACAGCTGCTGAAAATGGCCAAACATCTTCCAGCCAGATGGGAATCCTCTAGGGGGAGGGACGGTGGGAAAGCAGCCACTGAGATACAGGAACAGGCGGAAAAAAAAAGGCAGGGGGAGGACCCAAGACTACATTTGTCTCTTAGGTTCTGCTGCTGTTTCTACAGTCCCAGTGAAAGGGCTCCCTTGGTTTCATCTGGTTAGGGGACAATCTTGGTTCTTATGGAAACACATGGCTGACATCTGGAGAAACAGGAAACAGCAACAGGCATCACCACAGCAACAGTGTGTCCTTCCCGCTGGTCCCCCACTGGGAAAGCCGCGGGATCTGTGGCTGGCGGCTCTGTGAAGTCAAAGCACAAGACCGAGGCGACTGATGGATGGGTCAGGTTCAATGGGGAGGGATATGATTAATAAATGCTACAGCCCCATTGTCCCCACTGTGCAGCCGACAATGCTGGTTAGCTCTGATGGACGCTTTGATGACTCTGCATCTTCAGGCGAGTCACTGAGTTGTTGAATCTCAGCCAGTAGAAAAATATTCCTTGTGAACCCGCTCTCCTTTCCATGGACAATAGCAGGGCTGGCCCGCATAGTGAGAGCCTGGGGTCAGGCTCGACACCGCAGCCTAGATCCTCCAGTACAGACTGCATTGCAGACCTCACTTCTCCAGTTCCCCCGCAATGGGGTCAGACTCACACTCACCCAGCCCCTTGAGTGGTTGTTTATACTGGGTGTAAAACACTGGGATCCAGCACTGGCAGGGGCGGCTCTATCATTTTTGCCCCTTAGCATGACGCCCCTTAGCATGTGCCACCCCAGGCGCATGCTTCCTCCGCTGGTGCCTGGAGCCGGCCCTGAGCACTGGTTGGGCAAGTGGTGAGCTGGGGCTTCTATTTTAAAGTTGAACTGTTTATTTAGTTCCCTTCCGCCCATCACTTGTCCCATCTGCCACGCCCTGCCTGACACATGGACTGTTTTCTCTCTGGGGCCAGGCCTGCCTTCTTTGTTGCTTGTCCGTACAGTGCCTGCCCCCCAAAGAACCAGCTTTGTCGAGGGGTTCCTGGGTGTACCATTCTAAAATAATAACAATCACAACCAAACGGAAGTGGTAGCATATACACCCTCTTTGCACTTGGGTAAATGATGACACCAGCGCTAGAGCAACAGAGAATTGGGCCCATAATATTTAACACCCCTTCTCTGGATACTCAGCTGAAAAGACACGGAAGGAGATTATGTCTGGTGTTCTCCAGGCTTTTTGTACCTAGAACCAGACCTCCCTCCTTCCCTGTGTGTAATCTATGCTGCTCCCCAAACCTCAGTATCTCAGCTCCTCAGACCTCTCTGGGCATCACACTACTGCTCAGCTGCGGTGGCCTGCCCCTTTAAGGCCTTCAGACAGTGAGCTCCCTCCTTTAATCCTACCCTGCTACACCTGTGGAGGATGTGGGACTTTAAAGGAAGAAAGCCCCATCATTGAGGGCTGGTTGGGAAGCAGAGTGGAGAAGCTGCTCTGAGATGAGGAGCTGGCTGAAAGGCTGTGGTCTGCCAGAGGTCTTGGGTAGGAGGATAGACCTGACCAGGGTGGTTGGTTCCCAGAAGCTGGTGATTAGACAGCGAGACAGGCTGTTGCTGCTGGGAACCCACCTGTAAGGAAGGAGGCTGAAAGCTGAGCCCATGGGAGCTGGGGAACTTTTTGGCCCTGATGGTGTGTTTTGGACTTGGACTAAGGTTGTGTCTCTCAACCAGGGGTACGTGTACCCCTTGGGCTACACAGAGGTCTTCCATGGGGGACAGCAACTCATCTAGATATTTGCCTAGTTTTACAACAGGCTACATAAAACGCACTAGCAAAGTCAGTACAAACTACAATTTCATACAGACAATGACTTGTTTATACGGCTCTATATACGGAAATGTAAGTACAATATTTATATTCCAATTGATTTATTATATGACAAAAATAGAAAGTGAGCATTTTTTCAGTAACAGTGCACTGTGACACTTCTGTATTTTTATGTCTGACTTCGTAAGCAAGTGGTTTTTAAGTGAGGTGAAACTTGGGGGTACAGAAGACAAATCAGACTCCTGAAAGGGGTACCGTCGCCTGGAAAGGTGGAGAGCCACTGGACTAATGGACTCTGTTCTCCTGGAAGGGGCTGGATGCTTTACAGTGGCTCGGCTGGAGAGCAGGCCATGGTGCAATGCTAGGGCTTGCTCTGAGGGCCCTGTTCCACAGTAATGAGTCCTGTAACACACCCCTTTGTCGCAAACGCTCATGTATTTATAGTCTTTATGTTTTGCATAGGACTTGTAGGAAATCAGAGGTGGAAACGACCTATCAAGTAATTCAGTCCATCTCCCCAGTGCAGGACTGAACACAGAAGATGTCTAGAGACCTGGAGTCTTTTCCCAGCTCTGCGGCTGACTCACTGTGGGGCTTTGGGTCAGTCACTTAACTGCTCCAAGCCTCAGTTACCCATCTATAAGAAGGAGCTAGGAATGTTACCTAGCTTCATGAAGTACTTTGGACAGGGGCTGTCTTTTGGTTTTGAGTTTGTACAGAGCCTACCGCAATGAGGTTCTGGCCTCTCACTGGAGCTGCCGGGAACGATCACAAGGCAAATCATCATCATCATTTAATACAGCATCTGCTATGCAAATGCTAAGCAGCAGCAGCACCAGTAGAAGTATATTTCCTAGTGCTTTGGCTTGAGGTACAGAACACTGCAGTCACTGCATGGATAATCTCCAACTGCAGAGTCTAACTGGATTCTCGGTCTGCTCTGACCTTGCACAAAAATACAGCATCACATCACAAAGCAGAGAGCACATCTGTGAGCAGTAGAGGGATGATGTGAGAACAGTCAAGCTAAAACTGAACGTGCTCTGCCCAGCTTGTCTGGTTCAATGACTTCATCAGTTTACCTTCTGCCCACGTACATCTCTCCTGATGCTTTCATTGACATTGCTGCCACAGAAGGCTGTGCTGATGGAGGATTCTTGTGTTTATTCTCTCTGCATTCTGTCTGTCGGAATGGCTTTTATTTTAGACTCAGAACAAAAGGAAAGACCTGGATCTACTCTGGCAGAATTCCCTCAATATTCTAACCAGTTCTGAGACCTGTTCTGCCATAACCAGTTTTAAAACTAGATGGAGCCATTGCACAGACCAGGCTTTGGGTGGTTTGAATCCCTTTCAGAACCAGCTTCAGGAGAGAGCACCTTGTGTGTGTCTCTGTTATAGTCTGCACCATTTGGAAACCTGGGTGTGTGGGTGCCTGACGGGCAGTGGGAGGCAGGGATCTAAACCACAAAATGTAAACTAAGTAAGTGTGGAAAAACTGAGAGGAGAATGAATGAAGATGCATTCCTTGTCTCGCTGCTTTGTCTGCCACCATGGCTACTTCTCAAATGCAAGGGTCCTACTCCTTTCCCCCACCGCCCCCCACATGCTCTGTTGAATGGGGTGAGAGCTACTGAGCTGAGATACCTCTGACAACCTAATGCAAAGGGAAGGTGCTGCCCTGACTCAGATGAAGTGCCGGACAAGGAGGGAGTTAAAAGCAGCTAACTAGCTTGTGTTGTCCCTAATCCCAAATTTGGCACCTGGTCTCCCCAATGGCACTGTTGTGTACACAGGCAAGAACTACCAGTTCCTTCTTATTTGGAAAGCTGGGAAAACCACGTGCTGGGAACAGAAGTACACTTAAGTTATTTCCTCGTGTGAACTGGCATGTTGTGTTATGTAACTTCCTCTGACCACTCATGGACTGTCGAAACCGTATCAATTACATCCGGTTTCCATACTGTTTGGCAAAGGGCAGCTGTCATACTCCTCTGACCTCTGTCTTTATCAAGTCATTCCCCTGATGATGGGACTCAAATGTCTTTCTTTCAGGCACTCCTGTTTAAATAACAAGTCTGAGGAAATAATAAATCCAGAACCGGGGTCAGGGGAAAGGTTGGCTTATCCTGAGCTTTGGTTGGTTACCCGCTGCAGTGAAAGGCAAAGTGGCTCTTTGTGGGGTACGTTCCCTCACACTGCTAGCGAGACCCTAGTACAGTGCAGCCTTGGAGAGCAGGGCACCTCTCTTGAATCGCCAGAACTGATCCTGAGAGGAGAAACCCCGGGTCTTTCCTCCAAATACTAACCAGCCCCAGTCCTGCTCAGCTTGGGAGAACATAGCCCAGGCCATATAGCAGGAGGCAGCCTTTTCCTATCTTTCCCCACACTGTGTGTGAGGCACTATTGCCCCCTGCTGGCTGGAATAGGTTAGACCTGTGTATTGTAACAGCTCTGTTCTCTTGAGCTAGCAAGCCTGCATGTTTGAAGAAGAAATCAGTTTATTCCCTATGCTGTCTGTGTGCATGATGGCAGAAAACCATGGGGTCGGTGTATGTAGATGTCGATAAATCATTGCACCATAATCTACAGCCTCTTGAGTAAAGTTGGACGAGCTGGTTCTGAATCAAACTTGACCCAGTCTGGAATGATTCAATCCAGCACAATGTGAGGTGGGTCAAAGGGCTTGGGCAGTCAAAGGCCTCAGTCCCAGCAGAGCTGTCAACCTCACTTGGCACGTAAACCTAGTCCGCTGCAACCCAGACATCTAGGTCAGAATCTGAACTGGGGCTGCGGTCACCCTGCCCATGCTTAATCACAGTGCATGCTTGGTGGGACACCACAATGTGGTCCCAAAGGCTGTGGGATGATACACATGAACAAGGCTACACTCTGGGAGGCAGCATGGGCCATAGAGAAGGAGTGGGATTCAGAAGAGCTGGGCTCTGCCAGGGACCTTGGGCCAGTCACTTCCCTGCTCTGTGCCTCAGTTTCCCCATCTGTGAAATGGGGACAATGACCCTTATTCCCCTTGCTAAAACACTCTGAGAACTATAGATGAAAGGTGCTATAGAACTATTACACTGTGTCTGCTGCAGGCCTATGCAGTAAGGTACCATGCCTAAATCTGCATAACATAGACTCCTCTGTCTTGTAGTGCCCCTGACGCTAAGAAGCCTGCTGTGTTTGTGCATGCCAAGGCAGAAGGCTGCCTGCTGTGCCTACGGGCAGCACTGAGCCAAACCCCTGCCTCTGTGGGTTCCAGCTGAGCTCCAAAGTCTAGTGGAACAGAGTTGAACTTTCCTTTTTGCTGAGTTGTAAACTTATCTTGCATCACAGCTTCTAGCCACCAGGGGCCACTTTGAACTGCTCCACTGTTTGCTGCATCAGCAAAGAGCTCTGATTCTCTGAGAGCACCTGTGTTCAAGAGAAACACCCATGCAACTGAGCAGAAGGCAGGGAGCTCCAGCCTCCTTCAAGCAGTACATCTCCAATGCCGTGACTTCATGATGCAATGTGCTTGGCCTATATGTGGTTCCCCCCTAGGAACTGAATGGGAGTTGAGTTGCTAAATCCTGTGCTACTCCTTTAAAACTGGATTTACACTGCCAGACAGTGAAGATCCCTTTGTCCAGAATACAAACAGCAGAGGCAACCCAGTACAAGCTTTCCTGCACCCAAGGGTGCCTTTGCCCTGCAGGGATAAGCACTGAGTTGAGAAGATTGCTCAGCCTCTGTGGTCTGTTCGGTTTTTGGTTCCCTGCTGAGGTTGTCAAGGGAGCCAGTGGTGGCAATACCTCTTGTGTTGTGGGTGGGCACTTGTCTATTAGCACCAGCGCTGACACCTCTTTCACTGCAGTACAGGTCACCAAGCAACCCTCAGGTGGTGACAGGTTCTAGTCACCACTGTCCTGAGCTAGATTTAAACCAGCCAGCCCAAAAGTACCAACATGATTTAGGAGCACACGTCCTTTTGGCTTTTGGTGAGACACATGCTCCTAAATCATCTAGATGCTTTTGGAAATCTCACCCCTAGACATGAGCTGGTGGAAGGATGGATCAGAAAAAACCCAGCTGCCATCAGCAAAACCTGGTCCAATAACAAAGACGTAAAATAGCTAAATCAGAAAGGGAGTGGAAAACTCTGCAGCATGGGCTTTGTCCCAGTCCTACCATCAGCAAACCCTCCTTCTCCCTCCTCTGTTTCCAGCGCACCCCCTTCTATAGCCTTCCTCACAGAACCTGTGCGAGACCACTGGACCAATATTAACCCCTTAATCACCTGGACCAGTTCACACCTCTGCACCCTATCAAAGCTTCCCTATGGCTTATCCAATTACAAATGCACTTTTGCTTTGCATGTTTAGGGGATAGTCTGGCAAACAGCCCTGCAGCAGGTATGGGATTTCCCTTTGCTTTGATCAGCTGTGAGCTAGGTAGATGTACCCTGAGAGCCCATAAACATTTTGGCTTCATGCAAGGGGCAGGCTGGAGGGGGCTTGCGCACCAGAGCAAACATTTCAGCAGCATCACTTAAAGAGCAATGGCCATTGTCAGAAATCAGCTGCTTGACAGGCTGCAGGTTCAGCTCTTGGCAATGGGACAGATTCATTACTCTAATTGGAAAGGCAAATTGTCCCAGGTCCTGGGAGCTTTAATTAATTTGCAAAAGGATTCTTTGTAATGACTCTGTATTCTGATCATGCGGTTGGCTCAACCAACCTAGAGAGGATCACCCTAACGTACTGGGAACCACAGCTGGGGCAGCCACCCCTCCTTTCTGTGGTAATAAGGGTGTGGCCAGAAAGAACGGGCTGTGGCTGTGGCATCTATAGACCAGACTGACTCTTGGCTGTGTTTCCAGCTCCTTATACGTGTTGCAGCAAGAGGTAAGTTAGAGCAGCCCTCAAGCTGCTCTACCATGGCACAATAGGACCTGCTTGCCCAGAACAGCATCTAGATCAAGGCAGTGCAAAAATGAAGACTATGCCATTTTTTAATCCCCAGCCCTGACTCTTTCTGTGTGCAGTTCAGCCCTAGCTCAGAATCTGGCCCTAACACCCACTTAGAGAGCTAAGATCTAGAAGCTTTAGTAATACCCTCCGTGCTGTCTTCTGAACTGACTGGATATGACTAAGACTCCCTGAAATGTCCTTTTACAGCATCCACCGGTTCTCAATAAAACCTCCCGGGCTGTCTAAGTCTCAGGCATTTCAAAGCCCTGATGGGGGATCTACCCAGGACGTGACCAAGGAACTCCCAGTCTTGGGTGGGGACGAAGTGGATTAACCCCTTCTGTGCTGACATTGCCAAGATGCCCAAGATACACACATCCCCCTTTAGAAACATGCAGAGAGCCCCGCAGTGCAAAAGTGCTTGGAGGTGGTGATGTGAATCTGTCCCTTCTCTTTCCCAGCAGTGTCACCTGTAAAGCCCTTTGTCGCAGTCCATGCTGGGGTTTAAAGGAGTGAAGTCTGTAGCAGAGCGTGACACAGACAAAAGATTCATCTTAGTCCATCCCCTAGAAGAATCCAGTAGCTATGACATCATTTCCAGCCTGTGTGTTAACCCCAAATCACAATATCCTGGCCCTGGCCTGTAAGAAATCAGCATTTGCTGGGGTTACTGCGCAGAGGTACCTGAGAAAACACCATTTTCCATTATGCTGAGTGTAGACTGCAGCTGCAGTAAGGTGATATTGTCAATGTTTGTTGTAGCTGGCAGCTCTAGCAGTCTTGGTCACCAAGCAGATCTTAAAGGGTTTTAGAGGCTGGGAGCCTCCCACCAGGAGGTGATCCTTATCCCCATTTTACAGACGGGAGGCTGAGGCACACTGAGCAGAGAAGTGCATTGCTATTCGGGTTTCAGGCTTAGTTATAGTGTTTTTCCCAGCTTCACTTTTCTCCCATGATAGGGGTGATTTTTTTTTTTTTTTAGAATAACCAGCCTGAGAACAAGTTAGCAACCCTCCCCCTCCACCCGGGCTGCCATTGTTGATGATTATGGGTTATTAGAGAACTGCAAACCAGATCCTTTCCAATAATGAAACACTTGGTCCTCTACCCAGTCCATAAAATGACTGATCCTGCTCCCAATAAGGTCAGTAGCAAACCTCCTATTGATTTCCATGAGAGCAGGCCAGGGACCCATCAAAATCAAGACTTTCCTTTGGAGACTAAGGCAGGGTTCACTGCCTCCAAGAAGGTGCTATTTAATAGTGCCCCACCCTCCAGCTTGCTAACCAGCCAATGAGAACTTGTTCAGAACAGGCAATGAATCTGGCTTGTATTTCACTGGCTGAATATGTTGTCACCTGGTATCCTGCCTAGTGGGAAGTTGTATGGGTGGAGCTTTGGGGGCAGGTTTCATCAGCAAGTTGTAGCTGAATTAACTCCTTAGTGAGTGCAGTTGTGCCTTTTGAATTCACTTTGGACCGCTGGACAAACCACTCCACACCCAACATCCTACCTGGCCTGTTGCCACAACCCTACTCCTCCCACAGTCCTAGTTCCTTGGCAATCACTGATCAGCCGCTTGCTGTTCTTTGCACACTCTTTGGCCAATGGATTCCATTGCAGTGAATTCCTGTAACCAAAAAGAAATAACTCTTCTCCTGCACTCACCAATACTTAACCCAGTGAAGCCTGGTGACCATCCAGTGCACCGCAGAAAGTCTTTGTCATTGACTGCTGGACCTTTAAGGCTCTGGCCGGGCCCAGCATTCCTATTACATGGTCTTAGGCCCCTTAAGGCCAGGTGTTCACCACATTCCCTGGTGAGGGCATATGATTGAGAGTGAGGCCTGGTGGGAGAGGAAGCAGGATATATAGGTTAAGCCTTTTCCTCAGCAAAGTGGGAGCTACAGGGATAAGGAATTGCTGGATGAAAGACATTTCTGTTATTTGAGGAAGCCTCAGAGGTCTTCTGTGCATGTACTGGGACAGAGTCTCTGTGTTAATAAAACCTTCCCTCCTGGGATCTGTTTGATTTGGTATCTCCAGGTGTGCTAAGCAGGTGAATTGAGGCTAAGCAGCCCCCATACAATCTTTCCCTTTCTCCTTTCTGTAGGCTTCCTGGATGCCATCAGGTCAGTGCATTAGTTACTTGACTAGTCTCTTCTCCGGGATCCTCGTTTCTTCCTTGGTGAAATAGCAATATGATGGTGGGTCAATATCTCCATCCGTGTGAGTGATGTCTATCTACTGCTTCTTGGCATTGTCTTTGCGCTCCTCTTGATAAAGGTTTATTGCATTTCATTTCATAGATGCCTTAAGGCTGCCAGAGTCTCAAGCCAGCCTTTTACTTTAGCCATATTAATTCAGGCTCAGCCTCAATTTTTCTTCCAATTTTTTGGGAGGAGCAGGGGGCTGGAACAATTTGTATAGTGAGGGTGCTGAGGGCCATTGAACCAAACTGTAAACCCTGGATATGATGGGAACCATTTCAAGCCAGGGGTGCTACAGCACCCTAGTTCCAGCACCTGTGTGTGTGTGTAGGGGGGTAATGACTATGCCATTAGCTGACCCAAGGAAAGCACTTAGTAAAACCCACTTCCTCTGAAAGAGGAGTCAGATCTTCCCAGGGACCAGTCTTCTGCCTTTCTCACCAGCAAAGAAAACGTGAGCTACCCCAGCAGAGGTGGAAAAACTTTGCACTGAGAGATCTTTGTCTAGGCTTGGCCAGACAGGGCGAAACTCATGCCAAGACCTCTGTCAGCAGACCTCAACATGAGAGGAGCAGGTCTGCTTTTTCATAGAAGATTAGGGTTGGAGGAGACCTCAGAAGGTCATCTAGTCCAATTCCCTGCTCAAAGCAGGACCAACCCAACTAAATCATCCCAGTCAGGGCTCAGTCAAGCTGGACCTTAAAAACCTCTAGGAAGTTTCCTATGCCAATTCATTATTTCTGACTGTTGCAGGCAAGAAATGTAACATTTTCTTTCTGACTTCTGGGTCCAGGACCAATGCCGGGCAAAGTTTAGTCTCAAAGTGTAGGCACCATTCTGACCCCTCTTCTTATCCTCGATCTCTGCTTCAGCAACCAATGGCTCACAAACCGCTAGCTTTGGAGATGACCTTTTCTTGGGCCTGGAAAGCTGGGGGGGTTCCGAGCTGCTTTTGAATGGTGTAATCTATTGGTTTCAAGGTACAGCAGCTCATTCAAGGCTGACAATTAAAGTTGTGCCAGAACTGAAATGGAGTGGGGAGAAGTATTTCAGAAACTAGGGTGATGTGATTTTTAAGGTTTGTGATCTAGTGGGATGAATTCAGCTCTGACCACAAGCTTCAAAACATGGCCTCCAATTTCTAATGCTTGGGTGTGTTTTGTAGTGATCCCTAGGGGTCAGTTCTTGGCCCTGCGCTATTTATCACTTTTAACAGTGACCTGGACGAAAACATAAAATCATCACTGATCAAGTTCACAGATGACCCAAAAATTGAAGGGGGGTAAATAACATAATAACGAAGAGGGCGGGTTACTGATTGGTACAGTGATCTGGATCATTTGGTAAGCTGGGCCCTGGCAAACAGGGTGCCTTTTGATGGGGCCACATGTAAAGTTGTACATCTACAAACAGAGAATGTAGACTATTCTTTGAGGACTCTATCTTGGGAAGCAGTGACTCAGAAAAAGACTTGGGGCGTCATGGTGGATAATCAGCTGAACATGAGCTTCCATTTCAGTGTTGTGGCCTAAAGGGTTGATGCAATCCTTAGATTAACAAACGGGACTACTGAGTAGGAGACTATCTGGCACTGGTGTGACTGCTGCTAGAATACTGTGTCTAGTTCTGCTGCTCAGCAGTCAAGCAGGAAGTTGATAAATTAGAGCAGGTTCAGAGAAGAGCCACAAGAATGATTAAAGAAGTGGGAAACATGCCTGATTGTGATAAACTCAAGGAGCTCAATCTGTTTAGCTGAACCAGGAGGAGGTTCGGAGGTGACTTGATCACAGTCCTTATGCATCTACATGAGGAGCAGAAATTTTATAATAGAGGGCTCTTCAATCTAGCAGACCCAAATATAACAAGATCCAAAGGCTGGAGACTGAAGCTAGACAAATTCAAACTGGAAATAAGGCACACGTTTTCAATGGTGAGGGCAATTAACTATTGGAACAATTTACTGAGGGTGGTTATGCATTCTCCATCGCTAACCATTTTTCAATCGAGATTGGGATGCCTTTCTAAAAGAGATGTTCTAGTTCAAACAAGAATTAATTCAGGGAAGTCCTATGGCCTGTGTTATACAGGAGGTCAGACTAGAAAATCTCACTGGTCCCTTCTGGCCTTAAATCTATGAATAAGGATCAGTGCTCAGAGTGGGGTGAAAAGGGCAGACAAAGGTGCCTCAGCCTGTATAGACTGTCTGAACAGGGTGTTAAAGTTAGCTAATGAAGGGAAGAGCAACATGAGCCAATGAAACTGGAAATCTTCCCAAGCCTACCCTGGCCCTCTCTGGGCAGGGCACCATTCCTCCATACTGCCTCCTGGGCTCTGATTCACTGAGGTTCCCGTTCAGAAAAATACTGCAGCATGTGTCTAAAGTTAAGCATATTCTTAAGTGCTGGGAATAGAGGTGGGCTGCTGAATTGGGGCCTAAAATAGGGAGAAATAATAATTAAAAAAAAAAGGCCAAGAAAGACTTGGTGCCTCTTTGTGTCCTAGGTGTGTGTGTCTGACATGCATCCGGGGATGTACGTAGGTCTGTAGTCGGAGTCATGCATGTGTGACTAGAGCTAGGGTTTTCAGAGTTCATCATTTTTAAGATCTTAACTGAGATTTGTTTGCCTTTGTATATGGCCTGCCTCCTCAGTGAAGTTTATGTGTCTGAACATGTCTGGAGCTCTGGGAGCAGCTGTTTTTGAGCTGCTGACAAAGAAACCTTTATGAACACAGAAAAGTGAGGATTTTTTTAACAGCCAAGTAATTGGGAAACCACTTGACTTGAAAAGCATAATATATATTTTCCCCCAAGATCAACCTGATTCTCCACTGCCTTACCCCTGTGCACAAAAAAGTGCAACACTACTAGATTGGGATTGGGTGGGTGACGGGGGGAACATGACTATTTTCCACCAACCCTGCACTGATGTAAATGACAGCGAGGAGCACGGCCTTATAAATTGTAATGGGCAGAGTTCGTTCCCAGTATGTCTCCATTGATCTTGTGGATGAATTCAGTGAAAGGTCACTACAATATAACCTCTTGAAACCTTAGTGATCATGCATTCATCTCCGTTGGAGTTAACATGGCCCGTCATCTGTCTTGCGGCTGTGGATGCATGTCTGCATCCGTGTGTGTATATGTTCTATGGCACATATAGTCTCCCCACTGTCTGCATCACATACACGTCCCCTACCCTTCTGCCTCTGGTGATGAGAATCACTTCAGAGAGCCCCACTGCTCATCCGTGTCGCAAGGCTCTGCTCTCAGAGAGCTAAAGATGCAAATCCTGCAGAGGCTGCAAGATGTGGTGTATTATGTGGGGGTAGGGAGGCTTTGGTGCAGTCAAACCTTATTTTCTTTTCTTAAACCAATTTCACAAATGAACCTTTTTGGAGCAAGGGACAGACAGCGAGAGCCTGAGTCAGATGGGCCTAATGGACAGGGAGTAAATTCACTGGAGCAATTCATTTAATTGAAAGGTGCTGCAGAAGGGTGCCAAGAAGTGTGGGAACGTGCTTTCCCCTGACAGGCCGTAAATAGACAGCACAATATATGGAGTCTTGGCTCCCCGAGCCCTGTCGCACTACCAGCAATGTGTTCGGCTCCTTGGCTCTCTTCCCGCTCCCTGCGGTAAAATGAGATGTTCCTAGCTGGGCAGCCACACCTTGCCTCGACTCCCCGCTCCATCACTGTCCTGCAGGGGGAGCCCATGTGCACACCTGCTACAAAGGGCCTGCCCGGGCTGCCAGAGGCTGGGAGTCTTGGGGGCCAGGGCTGGATGTCTTTGGGGAGGCCCCTCTGCTGGGGAACTCCCTGCTACTGGAGATCAGGATGAGCCTCTGGCTAGGCCTACACTGAAATTGAGAGGGGTGACTGCAACACATGTAGACCTACATAAACTGATTTAATCTGGATCAAAGCTTCTGATTGCTATGTAGACAAACACTCTATCTGGCAATGTTTAGGACACAATGCAGGACTGCATCTCTTTGTGCAGACACCCATGCACTTACACTAATGGAGCTATAGGATTCTCCCAGCAATGTTCTCCTGGGAACAATGTGAACCTGGTATAGTGGCTAAAAACAAGAAGAGTGCAAGGATTTAGTTCTTAGTTGGGACGGGATCCAGTGTGGCTTTGAGAGACCAAGGCACCGGAGGATGAGGTGGGGTGGAACAGTATGTTAGTGCACTGGCTTTTCAGTTCTGGAGTCTTAGGGCTTGTCTACACAGAGAGTTATTCCTGATTAACTGTGGGTGTGGATGGTCTGATTCCAGAATAAATGGGGGATTAAGTTAATTTGGGATGAGACACTTTTGTTATTAATGTTATTCATATTACTGTAGTGCCTAGGCCGTAGTCAGAGACCAGGACCCCATTGTCTTGGCGTTGTTGTTCCAGAATTAGAGCATCCACATGTGGAGTTAGTTGGAAGTAGTTAAATCCACTTTCAATTCATACTCTACCTCATTTCTGATTAACTTTTGTGTGTAGACATGCCTTTAGACTTCACTCTTGGCTTGTGTCATGGGTGAAATGAGTTTGGTGTCTCAACCAGCTACTCCTAAATGGATATCTGGCCACCCCATTCAACCGCTACATAATCCTTAATCAGATGGATGCAGCCGGTTGACAGAGACTCAAACTGAGATGCGTGGGGCCTGATTCACCCTGGTAGCATAGGGGATGCACTCTGCACCCAAGTGGGCATTTCACCTTGGAGTGGAAGGGAGGCCCAGGCAGTGTTTGCTCAGATGTAGCATGTGAGCAGGACTCCACTTTCCTGTCCCTGGCCATTAACTCTTGGGATTGTGTTGGCTCCCTGTATTTTTTTTTTTTTTTTTTTTTTTTTTTTTTTTTGCATTTTTGGCCGTGTGGATTATTAAAGGTTCCCCCTTGCCTTTCTCTTTCTGGAACTGGAAAGGGGTCTTCTAGGGACCTCGGTGGGCTGACAAAGAGATAAACAAGCTCATGAGGAGTAGCAGGGGAGAGGTTCTTGGAACTGTTCAATCAGCAAGAGAGGGAACTATTGTCCAAAAAGACACACATGGCAGAGCAGCAAAGAATCCTGTGACACCTTATAGACTAACAGACATTTTGGAGCATGAGCTTTCGTGGATGAATACCCACTTCGTCGGACACATGGCAGAGAATCCCCTACTGGTGTGTGACTGAGCCCACTTGGACCAGATGAGGAAGGATGAGCCACTGGCTGGCGTATTAGCCTGGGTTGTGGGAGGCATGGGTTCAATCCCCTAGTCACCCACAGGCATCCTGTGATCTTGGGAAAATAACAGTCTCTCCGGCCCAGATGCTCAAAAGGTATTTAGGTGCCTTACTCCCAATGGAGCAGCTTTGGGATCTTTTTGCAATGAAGTCTCTGGTCTGTAAGCAGCTATCCTTCCCACACATTCCTGAGCAGCACATTCATCGCTGATGTTAGATTGCAGGGGTGATGCCCTGGACTGTTGATCTGAGTGCAGGACTGATCAGATTTCACATGGCTGATAGTAGGCAGGGCGAGTTTCCAGCATGCTGTGACCGGAGGTGACGGATACAGGAAACAATCCAGTCATATCTCCTTCCTGGGGTTTGCCGCTATTATCTGTCTAAGAATACAGAAAAACCACAGCCTCGGCCAAAGCTTTCTCCTTAAGCTTGGTTGTTCCCTAGAGTTTTCCCTGCCAAAGCTTTTTTCCTAGCCCCTTGTCCCCTCTGCCTCAGAGAGAGGCTGCCCTTCTTCTCTTAGACTGGAGCTAACTGGACACACCTGCTTGCGACACACGGTGATTCAGCAAAATGCTTCTGCATCTCTATGCAGAGTTGAACCCCTGACATCAAGAGGATGCGACAGAAAGCGCCCTATTGTAAATGTTATCAGTCTGTCATAAAAACCGGCTACGCCAATCCCAGTGAGTCTGGAACCTCTGTGGAAAGCAGAAACCCCATTTTTGGTTGGAAAACTGATACCCAAAGGAGAGAGGTCTAAGGGCTCCTAGGAATTATAACACAAACAAGGTTGTGTGATGATGAATACTTCCTGGTGCAATGTTTCCTGTTGACCAGACGATGGCACTGTACCTCCCATCAAGTATAGGCTGGGGTCTATAGCAGGTCCAGGAATGCATTGCTCTAGGACAGGGGCTCTCAACCAGGGGTACTAGAGATTTGCCTAGTTTTACAACCGGCTACAAAAAACGCACTAGCAAAGTCAGTACAAACTACAGTTTCATACAGACAATGGCTTGTTCATACTGCTCTGTATACTATACATTAAAATTTAAGTACAATATTGATATTCCAATCGATTTATTTTATAATTATATGGTAAAAATGAGAAAAGGGGGCACTTTTCCAGCACTAGTGCGCTGTGATACAAATCAGACTCCTGAAAAGTAGCCTGGGAAGATTGCGAACCACTGCTCTAGAAGGGGAAGTCTCTGCCGGAACGATCCCTGGCTATTTCAGCTTGTGAGATGCAGCTGGCAGAGCAGGGCAGGCGCACAGTGTAGACGTTTCCCCCCCTTAGAGCTGTTTGTTTAAAACTGTAGATTGTAAAAGACACGGGGCGCAATGCTAGATCGGTTTTTGCAATACACACAATCCTCGATTATCCTAATGGGCGGGGGATGAGGAATAACCTTCGGTAAAGGGGCTTTCTGTGAACCCTGGGACTTGCTAAGTAGGTAACGTGCCAGGGGGCAGGACTGTGCTGCAGCTAGCAGAGGATTTGAGTTAAATGCAACCTGCACTGTCTTTAGGAGGAACAGCGCTATTCCGGTCACTGGGCCTGGCTGCAACTGAGCACGAGGCCCCTCGACGCTGCGCTGGTAAATGACAGCTTTGTGCCTTCCTTGTTGCCCCTCTGTGCCCAGTGAGCAGTAATGCTTTAAGCCAACGAGGGGGAGGCCCCCTGTCTCCAGCGAGTTTTTATCAGTGATGTCTTTAATCACCATGCCTCTTTGTGCCTCACAATGCTGGTCTCCGCTAGTGTTTCCTAGCAGCTGGAAAGGGGTGTGGAGGGGAAGGGTGACCCAGTGGGTAGGGAGCTCACCTCACACTAAGGTGAGCCAAGTTCAGTTCCCTGCCCTGCTACAAATATTCCTGCATCACCTTGGGCAAGTCACTGAACCTCTTTGTGGCCCATTTATAACAAGTCCTAAACCCATCGGAGTATAAATGGGGCTGCCAGAGAAGCCCCACTCACAGGGATAAGAATAAGGCACTAAAGATTGTGAAGAGCTCATATACAGGCCATGCAATTGCTGTAGATAGACTGGGACTCAGATCATTACAAAAGATTTTATTGGCACAATTAAACCCAGGGTGCAATAGGTCTTAGGCACCGAAATCTCCCTGCAGTGGCAGACAGTTGTATCATGCAGTGCTGACTCTCTCCTTTCTCCCAGGGTTTTTTCTCCCCTCATCACTTTTTGACGCAAATTAATTTTTGATTTGGATTGAAACCTCTGCAGTGGAAGCTGCAGACAGAGGCAACAGAAAAGGGATCGTTCCCCAGAGAGCTCAATGGGGGCCTCTCTCCAGCCAGCTGATGGGTTCTGGAAGGCAATTTATCTTCCCAGCCGCTCAGTTCCTCCTTGGCCAAATTACTGGATTAAATCAGACCAGTTGCACAGAGGGGTGAGGGGTGTTTAGAGTGAGAGAAAACAGCTGGAATCCTCAGGGCTTGCTTAGGGTGTATGGAATCCCCAGAGAGGCAGCATCCCTTTTGATTTGAACTGGTCTTCAGTGCATTTGATCTGGTTTACTTCCCGCACTGGGACGGATAACGCTCACATGCTGCCTCATCTGTTGCAGGCTAAAGGGGGTATTTTGCTTCTGCCAGACAATGCAATCCAGGTGCAAACTTGCTTTTATTCCAGCCCTGTCCTGACCGCTTCACTTGGTGTGAGAATTCCTTGGAACAATTTCTCATTACAATGGGGCCTCATCCCCTGAGGCAGGAGACATGGAGCATCCTCAGAAATGAGTTTTCTGCTGTCTCTCATCAGATTCTGACACCTGCTTGGTGTCATAGAACGCTGTCAAGAGACTTTCCATGGTTTTGCATGTGGTCTGACCACCTCCTAATCCCAGGCACAGGTGAGACAGGTGATGGGAGAAGTCCCAGATAACGGATTCAGACATGTGTCAGACTGCAGTGGCAAAGATTCATACTAGTTGCATCATCTGAAAACTAGCCTGATCCTCTCTAGTTTAATGATCACATTTGGCCACTAGCCCTATGTCCTGGGCAAGTGACTGTGAGGCTAGGTCTGTGGTTCAAATCCAGCTCAGTAGGGAGTGAGAATTGTTACCAGCTGGGTGAATTAAGTTAAGTGGGTCTCAGCCCCAATTCCCAGGAGATGTGTATCCATGCCACAAACAAGCCCACCATTGCAACTGGCAAGCTCAGCAGAAGCCAAGGATTAAAATGGATGACCCCTTCATAGAATTATAGACTATCAGGGTGGGAAGGGACCTCAGGAGGTCATCTAGTCCCACCCCCTGCTCTAGTGGTTCCCAAACTTTAACAACCTGTGAACCCCTTTCACTAAAATGTCAAGTCTCATGAACCCCCACCTAAAAATGTATATTTCCAGGGATTTTCTCCTTTACCTGAGTATAAATTATAAAAGCAGTGATCTTGGAAATATAAAATTTGTTTTTATGACATGCTTATTACACACTATTTATTATTAATTAATATTTATCATTACAGTATTTTTATTACATTATGAAAACAGCAACACTCTTCCAAGATCTCACTTTCATAGCTTGTAGCACTTTGAATAAGCCTGTTATAAGACAAGGCTCCTATGTTTCATCAAGGAGCATCAGATGTGAAACAGCATGAAGATATTTAAGCAGCCAACTCAAAGAGTTCCTCCTACACAAGCATTCAGGTCTTGAGCAGTCCAGGCAAACAGTCCAACGGATGTTACAACAAAGCTTAAACTTGTTCTTCAGAATAATTTAAAAACCAAGGCTAGCTACCTATTTAATTTTAAAAACAGCAAAAAATATCCACCTCCCTTTCCATTTCTTATAGGGAGTCTTGACGTTTAAATCTCCTCAGTGTGATAGATGTGCTTGCTTTGATCTGCTTAGGTCTTGGAAAACCAAGGGCTCTGGCTGCTGGCCCCGTGTTGCTCGGGGTCCCTAGGGACAGCTCTGTCCGCCATTAGGGAATTTTTTCTCAAGAACCACCTGTAACATTTTGTGAACCCCCAGGGGTTCACGAACCCCAGTTTGGGAACCACTGCCCTGCTGAAAGCAGGACCAATCCCCAGCTAAATCATCCCAGCCAGGGCTTTGTCAAGCCTGACCTTAAAAACCTCTAAGGAAGTAGATTCCATCAGCTCCCTAGGGAACCCATTCCAGTGCTTTGCCACCCTCCTAGTGAAAAAGTTGTCTCGAGATGAGAATGGAGACACGTTGGTTTGGGCTGGTGGAAACAATCACTCTGCCACTGTCCTTGTTCCGTGGCTAAGAGGGGGACTTCAGCCTTTAGGGCTGTCTATCGAGGACCTTCTCCTGACTGGCATGAAAATCATTCCAGAAACTGACCTCACCTGCAGGTTTCAACTTTCCATATAAAGCTACAGGAGGCCTCTAGCTACGAACACCCACAGAATTTAGTTTATTTGGTTGCATGTCAGCTGCTGCACTGAGCAAACAAGCTTCTGTACAAGTACCTCAAACTTTGCCGTGCATGTGACCAGTGGTAGGTTATTTATTTATTTTTTTAATAACTTGATTGTTTCTCTGGCCCTGCCCACACACAGCAGGATTAGGACATAAATGGAGGGGCCAGCAGGTGGCACTAAGACATTTTGTTCATTTCACTTATTAATTGTTCCTTAAGATATTTCCCAGCACTGGTTCCCTCTTGCCTGGTGCAAGTAACATCCCCTGGCTGGTGCCTCACTCCTAAGGCCAGGGTCTGCATTAGGGACAGTGCTGGTAAGGGAAGAGGTGGAGAATCCTGACAGTGCAGCTACCCTGTGCACTAGCCCGGGCAGCAGGTATAGCCCACAGGTGCAGGGCCACCCGGGGGGGGGCAAGAGTGGCAATTTGCCCCAGGCCCCGGGCCCTGCAGGGCCCCCCACGAGAGTTTTTCGGGGCCCCTGGAGCGGGGTCCTTCACTCACTCCGGGGGCCCCGGAAAACTCTCGCGGGGCCCGGTCCCCGGGGCGTCTTCTGCTCTGGGTCGTCGTCGTCAATTTGGCGGCAGGGGGTCCTTCCGCTCCGGGACCCGCAGCCGAAGTGCCGAGTCTTTGGCGGCAGGGGCCCCCCACCGCCGAAGACCCCAGGTCCCCTGAATCCTCTGGGTGGCCCTGCCCAGGTGGCTGACTAATGCTTAGGGGTGGGGCTCTCGAATGGCATGAGTGTGACAATACAGAGCTTGAAGCTCGAGGCTGAATGATATTGAACTTCCTGGGACTTGCAATGATTTCTCTCAAAATATACATTATTACTTCAGATCTATATTGTGGAGGTGCCCAGAGGCTCCATTCAGGGTGGGAGACCCTTCGTAAGACCTTGTCTAACCACGCAATTGCACTGATATAATTAATTTTTTTTCTTTTTTTTTTTTAGTAACAACCGATTTAAGTTAAAGTGATGCAGCGTTTGTGTGGTCCTGTGCTCATGGCACATGCTAAAATAGAACCAGTTTCAAAAGAACCTGAAAACAACGTCCAAGGCATTACCTCATGTTGACATCAAGCGCCACAAAAATGTTTGAAAAATGTCACTCCAGCTTATTTTCCGGTATTTTCCATATTCCACATGTGTTGCCCTGCTGCAATTTTGTCAGACAAACCATAAATAATGCTCTTTGGCTAAGTTGAATAGGAGAAAAGCTGTGTCAGGATGAAGGGTGGGTCTATGCCACTGAGACAGTGTGCTGCCTTGGGCATTTCTTCTCAGAGCCAGGAATCAAAGGAGCTCCTCACGTCTTCCGTGGACAAAACCAGTGAAGCCTGGAGGTGCCAGCTGCCTCTTGGCTCCCATAGCGCACCACCAGCTCCATCCAGGGACCACAGACACAGTATTTGATGGAGAAACCTGCTGACCCAAGTTTGGAGCTCCTAGTTGTTTTGGAGAAACACAAAGCGTGCTCAGCAAAAGGCCCTCTGCAGGGGTAGGCTGCAGTAACTCTTGGATAACTGGCCTGGGAAGAAGGGTGCAGCATCGGATTAGGTTCTGGCCTAGTTAGTAATAATACTTTGCATGTCTATAGCATCATCTATCCAAGGGACCAGTACATTTTGCCTCCGAATCCATCCCTCTGAGATAGGGTCACTGAGAGGATCTCCATTGTACAGCTGGGCAAAGGGAGGGATATGACTCACCAGGGAAGATAACCTGTGTTTCCTGCTGCCTAAGTGCTGTGCCTGACTCACAAGCCCCCCTTCCTCCCTCTGTGCCAATAGCACCTCCAGTAAGACGGCTGGGCACCGTCTCTGCTCAGGCACCTGGGCTGGGAACAGGAACTGACTGCCAGTTTCCTGGGGTCTCCTCTGTTCTTGGGACAACCTGTTCCCTGCTCTCATTCTGACCATGTGCTGTTCAGTATTAGGGGTCTGCCTCAGTATAAGGGATGGCAGAGGTTAGACCTCGTTTTAGAGCTTGTTCTGCTAGATGTACCCCAGGCAACAGGAGGGGGCAAATACCTTCCCTTCAGCCCAGCTGGGAGCTGCGCAATCTCCCCCTGTTGCCCAGCTCAGATCACCCGAACTCAGAGGAGGAACAGCTAGAGCTTTGCAAAGCCAAGGCTGCCCCTATCCTGATCATCAGCTGCCCCACGGACAGGCCAGATGATTCCAGCCTGTGAGTCCAAGCAGCTGAGTTTCCTGAAGGCGTTCTCTCCATCTCCTGTCAAGGGCAGTTAGTTCTCACCTGTGCCCGCTGCCATGCGGCTCCTTCTGCAGAGTTACGGGGGCTCTGCCTCCTGGAATCGGGCTCCTGCCAAACTAACCAAGAAATAAGATGAACATCAGGGCTGGGACAGTGCTCTCACATGTGGCACCTCCATGACCCTGGGGTCCCCTCCAAGCTCAACTTTGAAGCCGGGCAATAGCCTGTTTTTTCTCTTTGAAACAGGAAGGCCCTAAGGAGTGAGGGCAGCAGGAGCCTCCTGTGGGGAGGGATGGGGAAGAACCTGGCTCTGCCATTGGATGGTTCTTGCATGACCTCTCAGAATGTACGAGACCAACACAGAGTTCGAATTGTGACACATACAAGCCAAGGGCCAAGGAAACTGAAATCAATGAGGGGAGCTTCTGTTCTCTTCTGAAGTGTCCAGCTTGGGGCCCCTTAGAGGGCCCAGTTTTCAGAGGCTACGTGCATGGCACTTCCTGGAGTTCAGGCCCCTGGGCACCTAAAATGAGTAGTTACTTTTGAAATGTTGACTGTGGGTCCTCGCAACAGCGAGTGAAGAGCCACAGAGCAGAAGGTGCGGACTGACCTCACACTGGCCTCACTCAGCCAGCTGGGAAGTGCTGATGTCCCTTGAGCTGTTGCTGGGACAGTGGGCAGAGGGAGGCTATAATTCAAAGTGGCAACAGCAGCCAGGAAGAGGTTAATTCCCTCTGAAAACCGTACTCTGTGTGTGTGTGTGTGTGTGTATGTGTGTGTAATAATGAATGCAGGAGAAAGCATTAGGGGCTTGCAATGCATGGTGATATCGCCCCTGCATTGGCTTCCTTTATCTTGGCACCAGTAGGATAACATATTTCCTAGTTATTCCATATGAGCGTTCAAAAAATTGATTTTCTTCTTTAAGTGCAAAAAAAGAAAATCTTTTAAGAGGTGGTAGTTTTAGTGCCTTCCTCCCTCCTCCACTAATGGGACTGGCAACAGCTGCATTAACAGTTTGCATAAAATTCAACACAAAAGCGTCTATCTCCCTCGCAGTCTGCCCAATAACTCCTGCCTTTCTCTGGGAAATGGATTCCAGCAACTACAAAACCATGAGCAGGGATCTCCTCTCCTCGGGCCCATGCACATTCCAGCCCCACAGCTCAGCTGAGGGCTTCAGACCTTTCGTAAGGGGACCCCAGTGTCCTTGGGGGTCCAGCGCACAGCTTCAGCATGGCAGCAGCTTCACAAATCTTGCCCAGTGCCCATGAATGGGATTCTCAAGCCCTCTGTAAAAGCAGCAAAGAATCCTGTGGCACCTTATAGACTAACAGACGTTTTGTAGCATGAGCTTTCGTGGGTGAATACCCACTTCTTCAGATGCACGTGCATCTGAAGAAGGTGGTATTCACCCACGAAAGCTCATGCTACAAAACGTCTGTTAGTCTATAAGGTGCCACAGGATTCTTTGCTGCTTTTACAGATCCAGACTAACACGGCTACCCCTCTGATTCAAGCCCTCTGGTTTTTCTCACTCATTTTTTGTTTAACCCCAAATCCTGCATGCGCTGAATCTTAATCTCGTCTCTTTCTACTTGAAACCTGCTTCCCTGAACCCTCAATGTCTTTCTGTTAGACGGAGGCTCCCAAATGCAGGGGGGTGGTTCCTTTGTGATGTCTGCCAACTTGGCCATCAGATGCTGGGGCAGCTGACCTAACCATCCTGCAAATCTCCACATCTGGTGGCTGCTCTTGCTGTCTCTGTATCTCCTCTGACAGCCACAGCCAGGTTTCGCAGCTGGGCCTTGGTGATCCACAGAAGGCAGCTTTGCCATGTAGACCTGTAGGAGCTGTGCAGTGCCTGTTGTCAGAGTCATTCAGTCCTAAGGGCCTTGCACCATTTAAGGCCTATTGAAGATCTCCAAGTAGGGCTAAAGTGGGACCAAAGCGGTGCATTGTACTGACTCCTCTGCACAGGCTTCACTTCTCCCATTGATATGAGAGGGAAATGGTAACAGTCACCCAAGCTGTCAGTAACGACTGACGGGCTTTGAAGTTGAGACACTCTGGCAGGATAATCAGGTTGACACCATTTCTGTGCCCTGACTTGCTCCTATCTGCCTCAGTGGAACTGATCTAAGGGGCCACGAGAGAATTTTCCTGGGGCAGATGCAACATGGAATGGTCACAAGCAGCCCTATGTTGGCACCTTGCAAGCACAGGCACAGGGGATGTGCTGCTGGCAGAATCTAGAGCAAACCACTAGGGAGAGTCTGGGCAGCCCCTGGCTCCTCCAATCTATACTGGGGCCACTCCCCTCCACCTTCTCCCGGAGCAGCTCAGAATCCCACGGGCACAAAGTTGGCTTAAAACCACCTTTTCTTCCTCCCCCTCCCCCCCCCCCCAGTTGTGTCTCCAGGAGAGCAGTGGAGGATCCCAGGACATATGAGTGTTTTTTAAGCTGGTGGGTTTCCTTTGGGTCTGGATCACTCAGAGACTCAACCAGGGGGAGGATGCAGAGGTTAGGGCATCAAGAAGCAGTGGCAAGTCTCGCAGTTGTGATATTTTTAATGTCAAAACCCAATTGCCGGCATGCTTCCAGTGTGGCAGCCATCAGCATCACTCACAAACCAGCTGGTTTTCAGTGGGCACAGGGATCTGTATCCACTCAGAAGTTAAGTGTGCCAGATTTTAGCAAGTGATGCTAGTACTGTGCTGCCACGAGTGGAGGAGATTTGTATAAATTTGATCTTATAAAGGATGCTTGGCTGTAGTCGGTAGCATTTATCCTCCATTACCATTAAAACAAAACAAATTCACTCGGAGAAATAATCTGGGTCCCTTCCTCAGTGGGTGCAAATCATGGTTGTTCTATTGGCATCAGTGGAGCTATGACCAGTGACACCAGCGGAGGAGCTGCCTCTCTGTTTCTACCTCAAATGTAAAAAGCCTTAATTTCTGGTTTCTAGTTAAAAAAAAAAATGCTGTGGTTGCACTTTCTCCCCTGCTAATCCAATCTGTCTCCTTACTGCTTTCAAATGCCTTTTAAAGATTCCTCGCGATGGTTTACAGAAATCCATTTTCCGAGATGCGGCAAAGAGGGGCAGTTTTATGTCACAGTTATTAGCCAACGACAGGGTAAGTAACTCAAAGAAGATTGATCACCCAACTAAGCCTTTTTACTTTCCCAATTAATCCTGGCATAATTGTAATAAATCCAAGTGGGGGAGTAATTAGATCTGAACGGACTTTGCTTCCCTTTGCTGTGGGATGTCAGGTGTAATAGAGAGAGACATTTCTCCTGGAAGTGGCCTACGGAGACGTCCAGTGAGATGGGATTTCTGGAAAGAAAGATAGATGTCAGGGGTTGCATTCACTTTTTTTTTTCTCGGTGGAGAACAGATTTATGCCAGCAATCCACAGTAAGAAGCCTTTGTGGTTACACAGAAATCCAGCAGCAGCAATACAATTAGCCCTATGCACTTTTTAATTAACAACAGAAAATTCACTGTGAATTCAAGGCAAAAGATTCTCCAATTAAAAGAGTCATTGTGGATCATTTGATACTTTTGGCCCGGAGTCAAAGGGTCATTGTGGGTTTAAATCCTAACCCAAGAGCTGGGTTTACTCCTCTGATGACGCTGCAGAGTAGTGTGTGTGTTGTGTGCCGTACTGCTAGACACAACCATAACTCTCATATAGGGGGTTAGAACTAGAACAAGAGCTCTTCTGCCCGGATCAAGGGAACATCCATATAAAAGTTGGCTGCAGTGCATTGCTGATCCAAAGGAGAAGGGCACGTGCAGTGGTTAGAACAAAGCACTGCATTCTCATCCTGGTTCTGCCATGTTTTTGTTGCATGGCCTGGAGCAAATTGCTTTGCCAAAGTGGCTGCTGCTTTTGTGAACTTCTGTTTTGGGCTTTCCATCTCGATACACCTTTGGGGCTGGTTTTCAGAAGTGTGGGAAGCATTCGCAATTCTAATGGGAGGTGAGGGTGTTCAGTACCACAGAAGGCCAGCCTGAGGTGTCTTAAGTCAGGTACCCCTAAAATAGAGACCACCAGAATTAGTGGGTCCTCTTGGAAATGTTGACCTACGTCACTGACCCTAGTATAAAATATAAAATAAATCATCCGAGGGTTCTGCGCTGCTCCTGGGTATATAAGAATCACTTTGCTCATCTCTGGGGTGGAAGCTGCCTTTTTGTTCTTGCACAACGGGGGCAAGTCTGTGACTGGGCTCATAGGTGCCATAATTAGGCAAATGATCATACTTCTAATCACATCTGGCATGGAGCAAAGCCAATGGACAGCAAACCTGCATGGCAGTTTGGGACAGGAAGTGAGGACAGTATCCAATAGAAATGTCAGGGGGAATGTGGTCACCTAAGTTAAAATTTGGCTCATAATCGTGAGGCTAACGCCCACGCTCTGAGTTAGCAATGGGATGGGATTGGTGATGACCACCAGAGATCAGGATGTGAGTTTGGATGTCTCATCCCAAAGGCAGCCGTGGCAGCAGGGCTCCATCATGCAGGAAGCACTGGCTCATTGCTGATTCAGAGGGAAAAGCACCCTTCTACTTATGACTCCTGGGCAATTTTCCGAAAGAAAATAAATAAATCTGGTATCACAGCCAACACTCTTCCTCCTCGGGGAGAACAAGTGTCTGTGAGCTGCTGATTCGGTGTGCAATGGCTGCAGGATATGGCACCTAACCAGCCGCTGCCTGATGGACATCTCACTGGACTAATCCCTGGCGTGACTTCACTGACTTCAGGGGGGTTCCTCTAGGGATCAATGTGCCCATCAAAGTATGAAAGGCCCTAAAGGAAACCCAACTCTGCTCTAATATATTCCTGATGGGAGGCGCAAGTTCCTAGTTGGTGGCACTGATGGCTATGTACAGTCTTCCAGCGGCCACAGCCCGTGGGGTAGCAGTCCATCTCCTCACCTGCCCCTGTTCTTGCTGATCCAGTGCTGCGGACTCTTGTGCTAATTGGTGTTTTTCATAAAGCCCCAGCTCCTGGAGTCATGTGACCATGTGAAACTCTCTGCTTTCAGTTAATAGACAAAGTGAGTTTCAAGCGCTTGTCGTTGCAGAGAAAAGATTGAAAACCCCAGTGCACCTTATGGCCTCAGAAGGGAAAGGAAATGAACTTGAACAGTACTTTTATTATTATTTCTTTAATTTCATGTTTTTTAAACTGATCTCATGACTATGAGGGGCCTGGCCTTCCCAGGGCATGTGACAACATTAATTTCCTCCCGTTCCACCTGTAACCAGCAGGTAGGTCTCCTGTGTTAGATAGTACAGCCACGGTTCCCTGGAGCACTTGGGAGCAAGTCCTGCCCCCTCCCTAGCAGGGAGGGTCCCGGCTCAGCAGGATGTGTGTAGCTCTCTGGGGATGGGGTCTGAGATTCCTGGGCAGCAGTGTGCACCCTGCTGGCAGGCGGCTCCCTGCTCTGCTGGGCGCAGCAGTTCTCTGGGGCTGAAGCAGATAGATCTGCCTCTGTGTTGGATCTACTCCCTCCCCTCCGCTGATCGTGAGCCCAAGGATGGTAGTGCCTGAGAAGTGTTCGCAGGAGAGTTCTGTTGCCTCGAGTGAAGGACCCCTCCAGCCCCCCCCAGCAGCACCTGCCTCCCCGAGTGCTGGCGGCAGGTGGCCCTACCCACAAGGGCATGTTGTTTCAGTCACCACTTCCTCCAGCCCCTCTCAAACCACGCTCACCTGCAACCCAGCTAAGGGGGCAAGGGCAGCCCCCGGCCCTGTGAACTGCACAGCCTCGTTCCACTTTGCGGTGATGACGGTGGTTGGGCCCTGAGCAATGGAGCGACTGCAGGGAGGGAAACTCTGACTTCCACTCCCCTCCCACTGCCAAGGAGGGGGAGCTGGCGTTGGGCTCCGAGTTTTTGGGCCTACTGTGCAGACCCCAACCCTTCAACCAATTTGCTTGTTCTTAAGGCCACCTTAGAGCTGAGTGAGCCAGTTCAAAGGGATCTTCCAGCTGGGAGTTATGGGCCAAAGCCCACGCTGAGTGGGCTGTAAACGTGAGCAAAGGGATCACTGGGGACACGGAAGCCGCACGTGAGGTCCAGCTGGGCGTATTGCAGTTCCTCTCTGCCGTGTCTACGTTCACCGACTCGGCACAGCTTAAAGCAGGCTTCGGGTGGTGTTGTGCCTGCCATCACTTGGCTGAGCCCAGCTCAGAGGCAGGGCCAGGACCTTGTTGACTAGAAAAATGCGGGGAAATAAACCAACCCCACCATCGGAGTGAGCTATGGTGAGACAGATGCCCCCACTCCCTGCACATTGCCTGACAGAGAGCTGCTCCCTGGCTCTCCCAGCCCGCCTCCCACTGAGATCTCATTAATAGATTTACTTATTTGGAAATGGTTATGCAGGCAGACAGCCTACTTAGATGTAGGATCCCAGGGGCAACTTGTTAGCAGCTGCTGTGTAGCGACATCAAGAGGTTTTCTGACAGTACACAAAAGCCATTTGACAATGTCAGAAACCACCACGAGGGATTAACTTAAAAGAGAAAAGAGAGGAGAAAAAAATCTCACATTAAAACATCTCTTAAGGCTTATCAGAGTTATGGAGTGTGAGTGAAAAAAGTCCAGTGAGTTAAGGATGGTGGTGCATTGTGAGGAAGTCAAGGACCTTCTGTGGAAGGAGGAAATTGTGGTTGTAGTCTCATGTATGCTGCAGTGGGGGTGTATTTCTGATTTACACCAGGGCAGGTGGGAGGAGAATCCGGCCCACATTCAGACAAGGGTATATTTAAATGGGCTGGAAGCAGGTTTTCGATACCAGAGATTAGACCAGGTGTGACATACGAAGCAGAGATGTATGCACCCCCAACCGTAATACCTGTTCCAGGTCCAGTTAGTGGGAGCTCATTGAATCAAGGTTCTGTGATTTGATAGCAAGAGGAACCCAACTGTAAACTTTCCTCTTCCTTTTTGCACTGCAAGGGTATCCACCCAGCACTCGCAAAATTCCCAAAGTCCTGCCCCAGCATGCACCTGGCTTGGTGTGAAACCTGAGAAGGACTCTCTGGGAGCAGAGTCTCTGCTCCAAAGCCTTGCTTCAGAATCTAGAGGGGATTTGCTCATGGCATTATGCATAGGACTTCTGTGGGTGTGTTTAGACTGCACCTGGGAGTGAGCCTCAGAACCCAGGTAGACAGACTAATACTAGCAGGGCTTGGGCTAGCATGCTAAAAATAGTAGAGCAGACGTTGCAGCTTGGGATTTTAAGTTCAAACCTAAGCAACAAAGTCCATACTGTTATTTTTAGCAAGCCACCGGGACTGGGAGGCTTGTTCCCAGCTGCAGTGTAGACATACCCTGATCCCCCAGTGCCTTGTCTTTGGCCAGTGCCCAGAGCTACGTCGGTGTGAATGGAGAATTCTACTCTGAGCTCCTCCCATTTTACAGACGGGAAAAATGAGGCAGTGCGATTTAGACCAATATTTGCCCTACTGACTTTGAGTGCCTCAATTTTTCAAGTGTCCAAGTTGACACACCTTAAAAGGGCCTGATATTCAGAATGCACTGAGTGATTGTCCTCTGAAAATTGGGGCCTTCGAGGTGTCTCAGGTTGGGCACCTGAAAATTGAGTAGCTCATGATCGCTGGTCACTTGTGAGTTGGCCTAAAGCTATATCACTAGATTTCTGTAAGAGAAAGCATTTCACCGTCCAAGGTCAGAGCTACTCTGGCATGAAGCTGCTGAGTGGAACATCAGGGCATCTGTCATTTAATTTTCACTGAAAAAGATCTTGAAACAGGCAGTCATCTGAAATGTCAGATAATTTGAAACAAGCTTCCTCAGCTGCATTACCAGTTGTTAAAAAGGGAAGGATTTTCCAGGGACATTGTCAGTTTAAAACTTGTACATCTGTCAGGAATTTTATAACTGCAGTTGCTCAGGGTAACATGAAAAAGCTCCGATCCTGCACAGACTAATGCAGGTGGTTAGCTTTAATCATGTTAGAAATCCCACTGATGTCACTATTCACATGCTCAAAGTTGGCAGCTCTGCAAACACGCATGCCTAACTCTCAGTTTTAGTACTGGTTTCCCGATGTTTCTTTTGAAATCTCCAGCACCTGGAGTCAACTGAGTGGGAGAATCACAGCTTTCAATGAAAATTTATTTTCTAGCCCTTATGATTGCATAGGGAATCTTGGAAATGTGACCCCAGCACTCCTTGAAGGAGCCTGGAAGAGAAACAATGATGTATGTATTTTGTCAATTAGATAGTTTATTTACATTGTGCATTCAACTTGGTGTATAGTCAGTCTCATTGTTCTTATCTTGTATAATCAGTAAGTAGTACTGTGTCTGCTGTGGGAACTAGGGGTGTGATTCCCAGGTCACGCAGTCCACACGGATATACTAGTGTTAGCTCTCATCTGAGCTAGCATGTTAGAACATAAGAATGGCCATACTGGGTCAGACCAAAGGTCCATCTAGCCCAGTATCCTGCCTACCAACAGTGGCCAGTGCCAGGTGTCCCAGAAGGAATGAACAGAACAGGTAATCATAGAGTGAGCCATCCCGTCGCGCATTCCCAGCTGGCAAACAGACGCTAGGGACACCATTCCTGCCCATCCTGGCTAATAGCCATTGATGGTCCTATCCTCCAGGAACTTATCTAGTTCTTTTTTGAACCCTGTTATAGTCTTGGCCTTCACAACAGCCTCTGGCAAGGAATTCCGCAGGTTGACTGTGCATTGTGTGAGAAAATACTTCCTTTTGGTTGTTTTAAATCTGCTGCCTATTCATTTCACTGGGTGACCCCTAGTTCTTATGTTATGACTACACCCCCACTACGAACAAGAGGTGTGGTCCCCAGCTCCCGCAGACACACCCGTGCTAGCTCTCTTCAAGCTAGTGCACTAAAAATAGTAGTGTAGCCACCATGGCCCGGGCAGCAGAGGCGCCGTGCTAGCAGCCCCAAGTACAAACCCAACAGAACCCAATGGGTACATACACGGGGCTGCTAATGTGCTACTGTGGCTACATTACTGTGTTTAGCACACTAGCTCAGATGAGATCTAATGCAAGTACATCTATGCAGGCAGGGAGTCACGCCCCTCCCTCGTTGTGTAGACATAGCCATAGTCAGTTTCCCCTGTTGTCTGGGTGGGTGTTTCCCACCAACAGGAAAGGAAGAAATATTTTTACAAATAGTATAAATCTGATTGTGAAAGGACAGAGATTGGCAAGAGCAGGGGGACTGCCTGGAAGCTGTAGCATCGAAAACTACCTTTAATCTAATTCTGCTTTTAAGGGGTGAGTTTTTAAGGTGATGATGTTCCTTTAAAAATCCTTTTCACCTTTTCCCATGGGTGCTCTTGAGTTAGTGTTTGAACATGAGTAAGCTTGGACGTTGGGTGAAATCCTGGTCCTGCTGATTGCAATGGCCTGACATAAGCAGTAGAATAGTTAGTTTCATGTCTGTATATGGTCAACCTCATTTTCTGGTTGTTCTTATAAACCACTTGACAGTCTCTCTCTGAACAATTGGCCTCCTTAGAGCCGCATCCAGGATGGAACAATTCCCCCACAACCCAGTTAAGGGAGGAGTATTTTCTTAGACTGCCATTTGCTGCCAGCTGTGGATCTGTCATGGAATTATGGGCCTGATCCTGAGAGAGAATGAAGAGCTATATTTTTCCTCTGCTGTAATGGGAGTTGTGGATACTCAATACTATTCTGGATCAGACCAATACCTGGCCGTGATGCAAGATCTGCTCAGAAGCCTGTCACCATTGCATGCAGTGCTGTAGTATGTTTGACTTTATTCTTTCAATAAGCAAACAAGTTCAATGAAAACAAACAATAACCAATATAGCCTGCTCCATCAGATTGCCTCTAAAACCAAGTCAATTGACTTGAAAGAGCTAACCAAGCAAAGGCCATTGCACAGAAAAGCTTGTTAAATCCATTTTCCTCCTAACAGCCTTGAAAACAGATGGGGATGGGTGAGAAATGCTAAATAGAAATGAAAATAAAGAGTAAACAATTCCCCTTTTCCGCTTTGCAAAGCACTGGAAGCATAGTACAGCCTTGTCTTTTCCACTCTGGAGTGAAGGTTATTGCCAGGATTTACCACTGAACCTTGCTCAAAGATACAATACAAATTAATAATTAAAATAACAAAATAATCTGCCAGGCACCAAAATATTTTTAGCTGATTGCCTGAGTTTACAATGGCTGCAATGTAATAAAGATGTCCTTTGTTCTAGACCTTCACTAAAAATGCTGATGACTCTGCAGGTTCAACTTCGCTCTAGGCTAACAATGCATTCTTCCCATCCGAGCCATTCTCTTGGCCCTTTGTTGTTTAGGAACAACTTTCCCCTCCACACTGGAGCCAAGACTGGTTTGCTGGGAAATCTCAGAGCTATCAGCAGAAACTGTGTGTGGAGTAGATTAGAATCGGAGTGTACATTATAAAATACAGCCCCAAAGATTCCAAACATTGTTGGATCCTGGGGGCAAATTGTCACAGCTCCATTGTTTTACACCAGATAATGATCTGCCCCCAGATGTTTCCTTTTAGCTCTGTATGGAGATGAAGCTGTTTAATAGATTCCAAGGCCAGAAGGTACCATTGTGATCATCTAGTCTGATCTCCTGTAGAACAGAGGCCAGGGAATTTCCCCAGAATAATTCCTAGAGCAGAACTTTTAGAAAACACATTCAATGTTGATTGTAACATTTTCAGTGATGGAGAATCCACCATGACCCTTGGTAGATTGTTCCACTGGTTTAGGGTGACCAGATGGCCCAATTTTATAGGGACAGTCCTGATATTTGGGGCTTTTTTTTACATAGGCTCCTATTACTCCCCACTCCCATCCCGATTTTTCACACTTGCTGTCTGGTCAGCCTACAGACTGGTTAATTATCCTCCCTGTTAACAATTAACACCTTATTTCCAGTCTGAATTTGTCTAGCGTCACCTTCCAGCCATTGGATCCTGTTAGACCTTCCTCTGCTAGATTGAAGAGCCCATTACTAAATATTTCTTCCCCAGGTAGGTACTTACAGGCTATAATCAAGTCACCCCTTAACCTTCTCTTTGTTAAGCTAAACAGACTGAGCTCTTTGAAGCTGTCACTGTAAAGCAGGTTTTCTAATCCTTTAAATTCTTGCGGCTCTTCTCCGAACCCTCTCCAATTTATCAACATCCTTCTTGAGTTGTGGACACCAGGACTGGACACAGGATTCCACCAACAATTGTACCAATGCCAAATGCAGAAGTCAGATAACCTCTCTACCCCTACTCGAGATTCAGCTGTTTATGCATCCACGCATAGGCACCGATTTCCCCTTTGCCAGGTGGGTGCTTGATCCCCTCCCCCGGCCCCGCCCCTTCCCCACTTCTTCCCACCCCTGCACTGCCCTTGCCCTGCCCCCATTCTACCCCTTACCCCAAGTCCCCGCCCCGCCTCTTTTCCACCTTCTCCCCTGAGCGTACTGCCTCTCTGCTCCTCCCTCTCCCTCTCCGAAAGTCCAAAGCACTTCCAAACAGCTGTTAGGCAGCGGGTGGGGGGGTGGCGGGAAGCACTCGAAGGTAGGCAGAGGAGTGGGGATGCAGCACGCTCAGGGGAGGAGGTGGGGAAGAGGCATAGGCGGGGCCAGGGCGCTGGGACGGGGAGTTTGGCTGCCGGTGGGTGCAGAGCACCTGCTAATTTTCCCCTCTGAGTGCTCCAGCCCCGGAGCACCCACAGAGTCGGCACCTATGCGTCCACGGATCACATTCCTGCTTTTGACTACAGCATTGCACCTCATGTTTAGCTGATTACCCACCATGACCCCCAAATCTTTTTAAGAGTCCCTGCTTCCCCGGATAGAGTCCCCCATTGTGTAAGTATGGCCGACATTCTTTGTTCCCAGATATCCACACTGACATTTAACCATATTAAAACACACACTGATCACACCAAGCCGTTCAGATAGCTCTGTGTCAGTGACTCTTTGTTACTAACCCCCTCACCAATTTTTGTGTCATCTGCAAGCTATATCAGTGACACTGTTGTTTTCTTCCAAGTCATTAATAAAAATGTCAAATCGCATAGGGCCAAGAACTGATCCCTGCGGGACCTCACTAGAAACATACACGTTTGATAATGATTGCACATTTACAATTGGAGACCTGTCAGTTAGCCAGCTGTCAGTCCATTTAATGGGTGCCATGTTAGTTGCATATCTTTCTAGCTTTTTAATCAAAATGTCATGCAGTACCACATTGAAGGCCTAAGTATATTACATCAACACTATTACCTCTGTCAAGCAAACTTGTAATCTATAGGGAAAAAAAGATATCAGATAAGTTTGACAGGATCTATTTTCCATAAACCCATGTTGCTTGGCATTAATTATACTACCCTCCTTTAATTCCTTATTAACTGAGTCCTGTACTAGCCACTCTATTATCTTGACTCCAGTTGATGTCAGACGAACAGGCCTATAATTACCCCGGTCATCCCGTGTATTCTCTTTAAATATTGGGTACAGCATTAGCTTTCTTCTAGCCTTCTGGAACCTCTGCACGGCTGCAAGGCTTTTTGAAAATCAATATTAATGGTTCAGTGAGCTTCTCAGCCAGCTCTTTTAAAATCCTTGGATGCAGGTTATCTGGACCTGCTGATTTTAAAAACATCCGACTTTAGTAGCTGCTGTTTAACATCCTCTTGAGATACTAGAAGAATAGAAAGAGTGTTATAACATGTGAAATTTAAAACAACCTTGACAAATTAGAGAATTGATCTGAAATCAACACGATAACATTCAATAAAGACAAGTGCAAAGTGCTGCACTTAGGAAGGAAAAATCAAATGTATAGCTACAAAATGGGGAACAACTGGCTAGGTGGTAGTAGTGCTGAAAAGGATCTAGCGGGTCACAAATTGAATATGAGTCAACTGTGTGATGCAGCTGCAAAAAAGGCCAATGCTATGTGGTATGTTAACAGGCATCCTATGTAAGTCACCAGAGGTAATTGTCCTGCTCCACTCAGCACAGGTGATGCCTCAGCTGGAGTACTGCATCCAATTCTGGAAAGATGTGACCAATTGGATAGAGTCCAGCAGAGAGCAACAGACATGAGAAAAGGTTTAGAAAACCTGACCTCTGAGGAAAGGTTAACAAAATGGGGCACATTTAATCTTGAGAGAAGAAGATTGAAGGGGGATCTGATACCAATCTTCAAATATGTTAAGTGCTGTTATAAAGAGAATGGTGATCAATTGTTCTCCATGTCCATTGAAGGAAGGACAAGAAGTAAGGTGGTTAATCTACAGGTTAGATTGAGGTTAGATATTAGAAGAACTTTCTAATTATAAGGATAGTTGAGCTCTGGAATAGACTTCCAAGGAAGATTGTGGAATTCCCATCACTAAGGTTTTTAAGAACAGGCTGGACAAATATCTTTCAGGGATGGTCTAGGTTTATTTGGTCCTTCTTCAGCACAGGGGGCTGGACTTGATGACCTCTTAGGGTTCCCGCCCAGGCATACATTTCTATGAATCTTTATGACATGACTACATCGTCTATTTTTTCCTAAATAGAGACCAAAATATGTATTTAACACTTTGGCCTTTTCTGCATTATTATTGATAATTCTACCATTTCCATCTAACCAGTTAGTGTTCTTTTTGTTTCTAATAGTCTTAAGAAACTCCTTCCTATTGTTCTTAACTCTGCTGGTCATAGATTTCTCCTTGTGTCCCTTTGCTTCCCTTATCAATTTTCTACAATTCTGAGCTTCTGATTTATATTCATTGCTATCAACTTTCCCTTTCTTCCATTTGTTATATAGTATATTAAATTTTTTTATAACTGCCTTCAGTTTCCCTTTAAATCAGGCTGGTGTTTTAACTGGTTCCTCGATAGTGGCTTTTTGGACATCTAGTAAAGTGTTTGTAAACAATTCCCTATTGTCATTCACATTTTCCTAATTCAATTCTTCCTCCCAGTTGATTTGGTTCATGATTGTTTTCAGCTTTGTGAAATTGGCCCTTTAAAGCGAGAAGTATATTTATCACTAGTGCGGACTTTATTCTGTTTGCACATTATAAATGTGATTGAGTCCTGATCACTTGTACCTAAATTACAGTTAAAAGTTAGTTCTTTGATCAGTACCTCTATATCTGTCAAGACAGGGTCTAATATAGAATTCCCATGTTGAATGCAAGACTTTTTGAGTTTTAGGAAATTGTCATCTATCATGTACAGAAATCCCAAGGATGTGTTAGTACGGGCAGCATGAAACCTCCACCATGTGTCACTCACATTGAAATCCCCCATGATCACACAGCTTTTTTTCCTACACATTACAGATAGGTGCGTAAAGAACCTGTCATCTTGTTCCCTAGAGCGATTTGGTGGTTTGTAGCAGACCTCAACTCATACTCCGTCATGCACTTTATCTGTTAGGACATTGATCCATAAGCATTCAACATCATTTTTTTCTGGGTTATCAGCGACTTGGAAACAGGTAATGCCAGGGGTGCTGGAACAATTTTTATAGTGGGGGTGCTGATGATGGAAACGGTGTGTTTGGTGTTTGTTTTTACTACTTCAAGTCTCCAGGTATAGCAGTACCTCCAGCAGCGCTAGTTCCAGCGCCACTGGGTAATGTCAGTTTTGGCCTGGAGTGCCACTCTCCTCTCTCTCCTTTTGCCAGCTCAGTTCTTCCTAAATAGGTTGTAACCACTGATTTTTAACATTCCATTCATGGGACTCCTCCTACTGGATTTCTGTAATACTGACTAGGTTGAATTTATATGTTCAGAAATAAGCAATTCCAATTCCTCATGTTTGCCACCTAGGCTCCTAGCTCTGGTGTGTAGGCAATTATAGAATTTCTTCTTTTCATGTCCGTTGGTTCCTTGATTACTTCTGTGCTCAACATCGGAATTTGTGCTGAGTGCTCATATCTTGTCGTGTTTTACCTTCCTCTTTTGTTCACCCTCCTGACCCACTCTCTTCAGCCTGTTCCCGAGCAGACTAATTCCCCTTCCACTGAAGCCATCCTAACTATATAGCCCCACATAGAAGGTGGACCAATGTTCCACAAAACCCAAACCCTGCACCCTACATCATTTACCTAGCCAGTAGTTCACTTCCAGAGTCTTCTGCCTTTTGTTTTCCTTTGCTTGTGGGACAGGAAAGATCTCATGTAAAATTATTTAGTTGCTAAGTTTGGATCCGGATCTCAATGTTACCAAAATGTTGGATCTAGGATTCTGGTGCAAGGCCAAATGGGATGAGAAAAAGGATTTTGGGTCTTGGGGCTTGATTGTGCAGGGGGCTTAGTGTTTTGGACCTGATCCAGCAAAGCTGTCAAGCACATGCTTAACTTTAAGCATACAAAAGGAGACTTTGCTGTGAGAATCCTCTTAGCCAGTCCGAGCAAGTGTGTGGCTTGTCAGAACAGAGAGGAGTTTGCTTAGACCTAAGTGAGCCGTTTCGCATCAGGATGAAGTGACAAATTACTTAATTAGGACCTGCGTTTCAGGACTTCTGCACTGTGCTTAGATGATATAAACCAATCCATGGGGGATGAATATTGTTGCTTTTTATGATGATGAAAAAACCACAAATTTAGTAACCATATTATTAGCTTTGTAGTTGGTGCAGGATGGAACTCTGAGATTGTTGGTGCCCCTCAATCCCAACACAATGGGTTCCTTATGTCTTGCATGGAGGTCACCGGGGGATCAAGGTCCGGGTGTGTACAATAGCAGGATACAGTATGGCCTGAATTTTCAGAAGCTCTTGGCACCCACAGTTGGGTGCAGAGTTTCAAAAATTTGATCACATTACTGGCTGGGCCCTTTAGAAAACCTTGCCACAAGTGTCACAATGGAAGCCACTATCACTTTGGAGAATCCAGCCTTATGAATGAGAGTGGTTTTTTTTCTAGACAAAGGCCAAGAGTGGAATTGTGTTATTCGATCCTTCCCCAAACTTTGATGCTTTGAATAAAATGGAACCCAGATCTACGCCTTCTGTGAGAGTAACCTATTGATTTTAAAGTTTTAACAGGGGCAGGAGCCAAGGCCAAAATCCTCAAAGGTATTTAGGTGCCAAACTCCTATTGATTCCATAGGATTTCAATGGGAATTAGGTGCCTGGATAACTTTGAGGTCCTAGGGCATAAGCCCTAGGGGGTGGGGCCTTCATGGAATCTCTGGCACTTGTCCCTTTTTAGGCTAAACACTTTACTTTGGATAGGGTCTTGGTTTTTTAAAATGTTAATTTAATTAATTAGAAGTAATTTAAGAAATTAATTTACTTAATTTTTTTTTAAGGTTGACTGTTACACTGCTGGCTCTTTGGTTAAGCTTTGTTCAAGGGAAAGGGGAAAGAAAGACTCAGTACATGGAACATTTCAGATGTAAGCAGCATAAACAGAATTGCATGAAGCCCTCAGGAAAGAAGAGGTGGCTTGCAATTTTCAAAGAGGGCTTGGCATTTCTTAACAATTCAGCCTACTGATTTTTATTGAATTCGACATGTCAATTTCTGACCCCCTTCCCTCCCTCCCACAGTATTGACCTGGTTGGGAATCCACCCAATCTTCAATAATTCACCTCCTTGCCCTTAGGTCACCAGCATGACTTGTTTAGTGCCAGCGAGTGAAATACCCTTGTAAAACACCCCAGGGATGGCTAATTTATGGAGGAAAGAAACAACATCCCTCCCCTGGTGCCACTTAGCTTTTCATTTTATATTTGCAATAATTGCTAAGGACATCTGGAAAAATTGCTGTCTAATCCATGGAGAAAGCCAGGGCAGAAGGTCAGAATAGAGAATACTTCAGGGGCAAACCCAAGCCATCCCACCTGACTGTGGGCTTTCTAGGGGTTGGAGCAACTGAGTGGGTTTCAGAAGATCTGGGATCTGCGCTTTGCTAGGCCACTGCCTTTTTGCGCAGTGCTGGAGAAATCACTTGCAGTCTTATTTCCACAGGGGCCCAGCACCTGCAGCACCTTTGAACACCAGGCCAGGAACCGCCTCAGTTTCCCCGTCCATATCTGTACAATATTAATCATCATCAGGCTCATCTACATTTGAAAGGCATTTTGAAATGGGCAGATGAAAACCAGCTCCATACACATGCAAATTCCTACTACCCTTCATCTGAAAGGTCTGATCCAAATATTATTATTAGCTCAAGTGGGAGGAGGAAGTCCCTCTGTGCGGCCCCAGGTGAATGGACAGAGCATGTGAGTGGCTGTGTTAATGAGTGACAGCGTTTGTGCCGGCTACCAAGTGCGGGTCTGTCTCTTCCTGGCCCTGGGGGGGAGTCAGGCAGACACAGTTTCCTGGAAGTGGGCGCTAGTGAGCGGCCGGGCCAATGTGCAGCTAAAATCTTCACTTTGCCTACTTAGGGTGACCGTGCCATTGGCGGGGGGGAGACGAGCGGGGGCCAGTGTCACCGAACCAAGAGAGGGAAAAGGAAGGACACACAACCTGCCACTTCCCCGGGGATCGCTCGCGCTTCGGAGCTCCCTGCACCTTTAAAAGTCCGAGCACGTTGGAGTCCTGGTTATCCATTAACCTGATGGGAGTGTGTTTCCTGGGGGTGGCGTTTCTCGCCAGCCCTGCAATAAGAGACGAGACGAGCAGGCAGCAGGGCTGTTTTGCCAGCCCTCCTCTCTCCCCCCACCCCTCCCTGCCTTATCAGCAATTCAGATTGCATGCAAATCTCCAGCCTTTCTCAGCCGGGCGCAGGCAGAAGGAGAAGGAACATTTCTCCCTGAGCAAAGCTGGGGGGAAAAAAATTCCTCTGGGGTCTTTCCCCTCCTTTCCTTCTTCCCCACGCTGGAGCCCAAGTAACCTCCCCTGGGCGCGCCCGGGCTGCTTTGTTCGCCCCGGTGCAGTTTGGGTGACTCCTTGGGGGAAGAAGAGGGTTTTGTTCGCCGCTGGATGAGCCGCTTCGGTTTCTTTTGTGCGGCGATGGGGGGAAGGCGGAGCGGGGCTGCGGGGCTCTCCGCCTGGGCGCTGGCGCTGCTGGCCGTGGGGCTGGGGGGCTGCTCGGGCAGCTGTCCCGAGAGGGAGTTGGAGAGGAGAGAGGAAGAGGCGAACGTGGTGCTGACGGGCACGGTGGAGGAGATCATGAACATGGACCCAGTTCATCACACTTACTCGTGCAAGGTAACGCGGCGGCCGGGCCACCAACGTCCCCCTGGGCTGTGGGGGCGGGTGGGGACTGCGATAAACCGGCGAGGGACAGCGTGTAAACGGCCCCTCGCCGCTCCGGAGTGAAACCTGCTTCCTTCCCCTCCACCCGCAGTTCTCGGCTTGTTGCTTTCCCCTCAGCTGGGCAGGATCTAGCCCGACACCCGCCCGGGGCTTGGAATAAGCCCTGGGGAGATTCCTGCCCAGCGAGGCATCAGCTGTGCTCCAGCTAAACACACAAGCTTGTGGGCAACTTGGGGCTTTCACTAAAAAAAAAGTTTCCTTGCTGTGTAATTTCTCCTCCTTCATGGTTTTGTTCGCTAAACTTAGATCTACGGGGTTTTTAAATTGAAGGAACATTTTAAAAAAAAATCCTCCCCCAAAATATGGGTTAGATGGAAGCAGTCGCTGTGGGGAATGGAGCGAGAAGAAATGGATCAGTCTGGGTCAATTTCACGCTTCTGGGCTGTTCCTTGTTTCCCTTCTGTCTCCCATCTTCAACCCCCTGGAGTCTTGCAGAAACGCACTGATCCCGAGCCCCCTTAGAGCGGTGTAACCCTATCAACTCCAGTAGGGTTATTCCCCATTTACACCAGTGTCACGGAGGAGAATGCGGCCCCTTCTTTGCACTTTCTCAACTCCCCCTTCAAATCCTAACAAGTGCGTTAAATAAACCGTGAACTCTCAGACTGCAGCCGTCCAAAAAAAGCAACAGCAAAATCCCCCCTCTAAATCTCAGTTCCTGGAAAGTTAATCTGGAAACCACTCTCCCAATATTTATTTTATTGTGTGCGGTAGTAAAACTTTAAATCTGAACAAGTTCCTTTTTCTGCAGGAACATGTGTTTTTTATTGTATGAATTGAGGCTTAAGTGTGTAATTATATATTTTTAGACTGCACGATTTTTTTTTAAAAAAAGCTCAAACTGCTTCCAGGGGACTCTGTAAAGGCTGCTTTTAAAAGGATTCGCCCACCCTTCAGTGCTGAATGTGACTCTCCACTTTCTGGACTGGAAGGCTTAAAACTAGCTGCTGTAGGTACTTGTGTGCAAGAGAACCCATCTCCATGTTTGCTCTAAAAGCATCTTGAGTTTCTTCAGTACAAGCTATTGTTTTAACTAAGAATCTCTGGCCTCTGGCTATGTTTTTTTTTAAAGCTAAGACAGCACTGAGAAACCTGAAATGCCATCCGCCTGGTTGTCAGCTAACATGCTGCAAGGTTTAACCCTTTCCAGGAAGGGAGTCCTTTTGCAGTGACTCACTACTTGTTAAGGCGGTGGCTTAAAATGCAGATACCTGGGTGGGGCCATTCCCGTTTCCCCATTTCAGTTGGGACTCCTGTTCTGGAAAGTGCTGAGGAACCTCCTGGGGTTAACCAGCGGGTCTGTCTTAGTGGTACCTAGTATGATGCCAGTACTGGTACCCTGGCAGGAGGTGTCAGCCAGTGGAGAAGGCAAGAGAAGCACTGGGAAGGATGGGGTGCATTAGGGAAGAGTATCCATTGGATCTCTGGGGGGGATGTCTTGCAACCTTGTTGGACAGTTGTACCAACTGAAGACCTCCACTGTACCCTCATTCATTTATATTGCTCTACCTGCACTCCAACCCCTTCATCAAAGCATGCTCCCTACCCCCTAGTCTGATCAATTAGATCATGGACCCTCCAGGCTAGTGCAGGGACTTTTGTCTGCAAGTGTCTAGCACATCATGGGCACATGAAAAATGAATAAGCAATTGCAAGTCGGGTGACCAGACAGCAACTGTGAAAAATTGGGACGGTGGTGGTGGGGTAATAGGAGCCTATATAAGAAAAAGACCCAAAAATTGGGACTGTCTCTATAAAATCTGGGCATCTGGTCACCCTAATTGCAAGCAACCGAAGTCCCATGGCAGGCTGGGACAAATGCAATCGAATGGGAGTTGGGCGGCCTCAAGGCACCAGGAGGGCTAGTACCAAAGGCTCATAATCAAAGCAGAGGGGATAACAAGTGCCCCATTAGAGGGGGATGAGGGAGGAAATGTTCCAAGCCTCCACTCCCCAACTCCTTCCCCCCTCCAAACGTATGACCAATGGCTTTGCTTTAGGAGAGCAAAATCCAGGTTTCCTTTCATGGGTGCAAGACCCTAGCAAACCTCTTAATTTTCACTCCTACTTTCCTACTATCACAGTCCTACCTCCTCTGCAGCTCTCCTGCTGGACCCTTTGCACATACTGTTAAAAGTGTCTGCTGCAAGCACCTGGCACTGGATTGGAAAAGAAACCTTTGAGTCACTGTGGAACAGCAGTTCTCTGAAGACTTCAGCTCGATGCGCAGCAGTGATCAAACAGGCTAATAGAGTGTTAGGAAGTAGTAGTAAAAGGATACAGAAAATATCGGACTGCCACTAGATAAATCCATGGTGCAGCCACACGTCGAGTACGATGTCCAGTACTTGTCCCACCCAAGAAAGGATAGAGTGGAACTGGAAAAGATTCAGAGAAGGGGCAACAAAGATGATCAAGGGTATGGAACAGCTTCCATATGAGGAGGCACTAAAAAGATTAGGGCTGTTCATCTTAGAAAAGAGATTTTTTTGGGGGGAAGAGAGACATTAAAAAGGGCTATAAAATCATGAATGGTGTGGGAAAAGTGACTAGAGAAGTGTTATTTACCTTTTCCCAGAATACAAAAAACCAGGGTCACTCAATGAAATTAATAGGCAGAAGGTTCAATACAAACAAGAGGGAATACTTTTTTCCACACAGCACCCTGTTAACTTGTGGAACTCCTGGCCATGGGATGTTGTGATGCGCAAAAGTATAACTGGGTTAAAAAGAGAAGTGGGTAGGTTCATCAGTGGCTATTAGTCAAGATGGTCAGGGATGCAACCCTATGTTTGAGGTGACCCTAAACTTCTGATGACCAGAAGCCAGGAGGGAAAGACAGGGGTGGATCTCCAACTGCCCTCCTGAAACTCTGGTATTGGCTACTGTTAGAGAGAGGATACTGGGCTGGATGGACCCTTGGTCTTGCCCACTATAGCAGTTCTTATGAGAATGATCTGAGCTGTAGTGATGCAGGGAGGACTGTGGTCTGTTGGGCGTGGCTTTTATTTTTAGTAACTACCTAGAAATGCATCCAACTCAGCTTGGAATAAGCATGCTCAGGAGGATGGGGGCACGTTACTGATGTAATATTGGCCGTGGCAACAGACACATGAGACGAGCGCTGCTTGTATAGGCTATTTTATTTGGTACCACTGTTTTATTGGCAACCTAGTAGTATCCAGAGACCCCAAACAGGAACCCTTTGTATTACTAAGATGCGTTTTCAGCCCCAAAAACCTTACAGATCCACCCCCAAAACCTTGATCTCAGATCTGCGCCAGAAATGCCCATGTTATCTCGGTTTGGCAGTATTACCAGCTATCATGACTTGATCATATTTGGTTCTTTTCTTTTAAAATAAATAAATAAAAAATCCCAACTGCTAAAATCAAGTGGCTATGTGGGACGCCAGTTTTTTTGAGTAAGTTCTTAGCCCTCATGGCTGCAGAGGAAAAGCTTGAAAGGGGACTTGAAAGCCAGAAGGCAAATAGACACAGACTTGGGGGTTCTTTTTTTTCTCTCAAAATAAAATCTCATTGGTTTGGCACGACTCTCAGTTTTTAAATGTTTAAGCTTGGCAATGCTGCTGTTTCTATTGGCCTGGTTTTTATTTTAATCTTTATTTAAAATACTTTCAAGTGAAACCTACATTTGATTTTTGTTTTGTTTTTGTTGTTGCTGAAATTCAGTGGTGTGTAAGTGCCTTTCAGAAATGCCCTCTTCTGAATCTATCTAATTGCAACTGGCCACATTTTGCCCTCGGCTACAGCCATGCACGGTGACCACGGTGACGTGCATAGGTATAACCAAGGGCAAAAATCTCCAAGGTGCAGAAGTGATTCTGCTGGCTAAGCTAACAAGAAAATGCCTGCCCCTTTCCTTACTAAAGGGTCGCTAGTAATTGTTCGCAGGGTTCCCTCTGAAATCCCACCTCTAGTTCATGGCAGCTTTTCTTATTGCAAGAGGAAATGTAAGGGCCTAGTTTGTGGTATGAGTATGAGTTACCTTAAATACACGCCCAGAAGAGCGAATGTTATGGGTGCTGGGTGGTCTGTGAAGAGCAGGCCTGGGAATATCGGGAGAAGATTCTCATGTTTGCTGCTTTAGCCTATCATTCCTTCCTGGTTAAACTCTAACCATCAGAGTTGAAGCCTTTGATATACAGAGATAAGCAGGTTAGGACTGATAGAGGAAATTAAAGTTAGTGTTAGATAAACATCCTCAAATTGCTGCTGGCCATTAATTTGCTTTTTGAAGAGATTAACAATCTGAGACGGGCCAGACAGACAAACTGTTGCATTAACACTGAGGCCTGCGAATCTTTCCTTCCCTAGAAGGGGGTGGTATTTCAGGCACAGTAACTAGCTCTGTTTCCTTTATACTTTGCTCCTGAGCAATGGCCCGAGATCAAGACAGTGCTTGAGGAGATTCCTAATGGCTAATGGGCACTGCTATTCTTTCTGTGCCTGGCGTGTTTCAATCTATTTCCAGCCCACGTATTGGCCTTCTTTTCCACTTGGTTCTCAAACGTATCTTCTTCTTGTGTCTTGGTTTGACCTGACATCCGTGCACTACCAGTAGATGCTCCATTCAACAAACTTAGCTGGGATCCAGCCCCATAGGAAGCCTTGGGAAGTATATGGGCCCTATTACCTCCAAGTAATGTGTGCTATTGTGGGGAGACCTGGATTTGGATGATGAATGTGTATGAGTGAAATTAGGCCTCGCGCTTTGCTAACTGAGCTGGAGGTGGAGTACGGGAGTGGACGGGAGAGCAGGGGTCGATTTATCGCATGTAGACTAGACATTATAAATCAACCCCTGCTGGATCGATCGCTGCCCGCCGATCTGGCGGGTAGTGTAGACATACCCCTAGTCTACGCTACAGATGTACGTCGGTGTAATGACGTTGCTCAGGGGTTTGGAAGGAGGCGGGAGAAGCTCTCCTGTTGGCGTAAGTAGTGTCTTCGCTGAGTGCTACAGTGTCACAGCTGCAGCGCTGGAAGTGTAGACGAGCCCTCAGTGTGGCCTGACTGCCCCTCCACTCTGAAGTGTGCTAGCTATGGAAAAGCAGGGTGGTGCTGCAGGTCAGGGCGAGGGGCATTGGCAGAGCAGTGCAGGTGGAATCCTGCACAGAGTCTGGCTAGCGCTGACGTCGGCCTGTGTCGTCAGCCCTTCATTTTCCAGGTCTGCTGAGGTCAAGCAATAACTCTGCTGCCTCCCAGCCCTTGCTCGGCTTCGGCTCATGGAATTGAAAAGCTTCATTCCCGGGAAGCGTCTAGTCTCTTTAGAAACTTCTACCCACCGCAGAACCTTGCAGCTCCTGGCGGTTGTGTGGGAATCTCTCTCGAGTCTGGTTTGAGACCAAGTTGGTCCTGCCATGAGGGCAGGGGACTGGACTCGATGACCTCTCGAGGTCCCTTCCAATCCTAGAGTCTATGAGTCTATGAGCTGCCGGCGGCGCTGGTTCTACTTTCCAATGGCGGGAAGGATTTCCTGGCCTTTTGGGAGATGCCTTTCCCTCTAGTTTGCATTTCACTTTAAATCCTTCTGTGCCAAGTGTTTCTCAAATAAAAGTGCTGCTTCTGCTGCCCCCTCATCCCCCCTGCCCCCAGCCCTTAGGAACCCCTGAGAACATGCTCTTAAGCCCAGTATTCTGCACGTTCTTTGGCCAAAGAGAGAAGGAGACCTCTTAACTACTCTGGTTGGCAATTAGCTTTAGCCTATTTTTTCTTCTCTCGTGCTGGGCATTTTTCTTCTCAGTGTAGCCAATGAGTCACTGGAGAAGAAGCCTTAATGTATTTGATGATGAATGAGATGCCCTTCAGGCAACTGTCAGTTGTGGTGCCTCTTGCATCCAAGAAGGAGTGGAGAAAGAGCCCCGGCTTCTGTTACCTTGCTTAGTGCAGCAACCTGAACTCCAGGGCCTCCCTATCTGAATATATATTCACAGGATGAAGTGAAAGCTGAGGGCTTTCTGGCCCTGATGGTGAAAACGTCTGTTCACCGTTCAACACAAGTGGTGTCTTTCCCTCCCTCCACATTTGTGAGTTATTACTCAGGGTATGTCTACATCTACAATTTTGCAGCGCTGGTTGTTACAGCTGTATTAGTACAGCTGTATAGGGCCAGCGCTGCAGAGTGGCCACACTTACAGCAACCAGCGCTGCAAGTGGTGTTAGATGTGGCCACACTGCAGCACTGTTGGGCGGCTTCAAGGGGGGTTCGGGGAACGCGAGAGCAAACCGGGGAAGGAGACCTGCTTGCTCGGGGGTTCGGGGAACGAGAGAGCAAACCGGGAAAGGAGACCTGCTTCCCCGCGGTTTGCTCTCGCGTTCCCCGAACCACCCTGCAAACCGCAGGGAAGGAGACCTGCTTGCTCGGGGAACGCGAGAGCAAACCGGGGAAGGAGACCAGCTTGATTACCAGAGGCTTCCTCAGGTATGCTGGGATACCTGCTTATTCCACGGAGGTCAAGAAAAGCGCTGGTAAGTGTCTACACTTGATTACCAGCGCTGGATCACCAGCGCTGGATCCTCTACACCCGAGACAAAACGGGAGTACGGCCAGCGCTGCAAACAGGGAGTTGCAGCGCTGGTGATGCCCTGCAGATGTGTACACCTCCTAAGTTGCAGCGCTGTAACCTCCTCACCAGCGCTGCAATTTTGTGATGTAGACAAGCCCTCAGTGTAGCTGAGACTTTTTTGGGGTGTGTGGGAGGGACAGTTGCCCTGGGGGTTCTGCCAGTGCAGGCTACTTTTGCTGGATAAGAATGGGGTGAGGCGGGTGCTGCTTAGGAAAATGCCTCAACTTGATTCTGTGGATAAGTGTAACCACAGGCAGTTCTGCTGCCACATCGAGTGCTTCAAAAATAATAACAACCCCCCCACCCCAGCCTGCAGTGTGGAAGGCTGGCAGGGAATTGGGAGGCTCCCCTTTGCCTTTCACAGAGTTCAGACCAGCACTAATCTGATGCAAGCAGGGAACTGCATTCCTTAACTCTCTGCATCCTGGCCCTCACCTGAGCTGGTGTCGCAGGCGGCCCCCTACCTGCTCCCCGATGAGACGGAGAAGCACTTGTGCGCAGGTCTCTTTCCTGGTGCGAACGCAGGGATTCATGTATGAGCCGAAGAGAGGAAAGCTGCCTGTTCGTTACCCCTGCTCGCCGGGTGAAGCTGCTCGCTGGCCGATTGCCATCACGCTCTCAAGACAGGGCTCGCACCCGCCGGGCCAGGTACAGCTGAGCAGTTGGACTTTGAAGCCAGTCGCTGCCAGGACTGAGTCAGGCAGAGAAAATTGCTTCCGACAACACTTGCTTTGCTTGTCCACTTCTTTTCCCCCTGCCTCTGAAGATTGCAAAGTATGACTCCAGCTTTAGGTTGGGCTGCCCGGGGCCAGGGAAGGGCTTCTTGATCCCGGTAAATCTTTGCTCTTACTTTACCGTGGCATAAATTAACATTGGCACAAATAGTGTTAAAGTCCCCTAAAGCCAGGAGACCTGGAAGTGGGAGGGAGAGCGTGCGACTGGAGCAGAGATTATGGAAAAGCCAAACGTGAGCTCCTCCATCTCTTCTAGCATCTACTCGCCACACCTGAGTGCCCCTCTGTGCACTCCTGAGATGTGGTTGTTTTGGAAGGTGTCAATTGTACAGGCTGATGCTAAGCAGATTGGAACATAGGAATTGCCTGGGGCATGTTCTGCAGGGTAGGGACTGCCTTGTCTCTGGCCTCCTTGAAAGATGCATCCTGTGTAACCCCTTTTCCTTGTTTCCAGTGAGTGCAGCTGCCTGAGTGAGACCTGGCTGGAGAGACACTATTTGAACCTGACTCTAGACCACTACGGTCGTGAAAGTTGTTGACAACACTGACTCCGAGCCTTCAAAAGTCATGAGTCTGGCCCCAAGAAATCACGAGAGTGAGATTAAAACCACACCAGGGCCTCGACACTGCACCCAGGAGCATTTGCGGGGGGCACTGGGATGATGTGCTTTTTGGTGGGTGGTCCTGTCCCAAAGGCAGCTGCTGTGCTTTGTACGAGCTGTGGGCAGGACAGTCAGTGGTTCAGTCTCGAGGTTGGATTGTGGCTGCTCGGTCCTCATCCAGAGCTGGTGGTAAATGCACTGTTGCAATCTGTGCAACCAGGAGCAGAGATGAACCCAGCATAGGGTGGCCAGACATCCTGATATTAGGGACTTTGTCTTATAGGACCCTATTACCACTTCATAGGACTTTATTTCCCCCCATCCTGATTTTTCACATTTGAGATCTGTGCATTACACCAGGGGTCTGAACTACTCTGACACTTGAATGGCAGATGCTTCTCATAAGGGGGCAGTCAGGGTCTTTGCTGGCAACCTTAGTGTTTCACCTTCCCCAGCAGCAATGCATTTCTCTTGTTCCCACTCCCCAGCAAGCTGTTTCTGATCCCCTTTCCATGTGCTATGGAATGGACCAGGGGGACTGGCTTTTGAGGCTCCTGAGTCCTCTTGCTGACTACAAAGCAAGCCAGCGGCATAACGTTGTGAAGACTGTCCTGATTGCTCAGTGCCTCAGTGTCTCCATCTGTAAAATGGGCATGGAAATTGCCCACTTCTAATGCACATCGAGATGTAGGGTGAAAAGTGCTCTCATGCCGGGAAGCCTTTCTCTTGTGTTATCTGTGTGGAGAGGCATGAACCCAGTCTTTAAACCCCGCAGATCTCCTTTAGACCACGTTGATGTAAATAGCCACGGTCTCATTTCGGAGGGTGGCTTTCAGAGCCTCTTGCCTGCAGACTCCTCCCCCTCCCCCACGGCTGCACTGTTTAATATTGCATGCTCTGAAGCTCACTAGGGGAGTTGTGACAGCCGTGGAAAGCAGGTGACTGACCTCTTGGCTGCTGGCCTAGCAGAAAGAACATGGAGAGGAGCGGGAAGCATGGGGAAAACGAGGGCTGACTGTGCTCACGGGCAGTCTGGAGCAGTCACAAGGAGATCTAGGGTAACGCTGATGTGCCGCGATGTAAACGCTTGCTAGCAAGCTTCTCTCTTCCCCCTTGAGCAGATCTCTTGATGAACTCTTATTACATAGGCAGAGCTCTATGCTTCCTGACTGCTCCCTTCAGAGGGAATCACAGTACCAAGGGGACCTTGAACTCCTGGGCAATGGACAGGGAACTTGCCTGTCTTCGTCCTCCCCCCTACCCCATGGTGTGCAGTAAATTATTCCCATTATCCTGGTCTCTTCCCTCTGCCCCGTGCGTTTCTTTAGGAGCAGTTTCGAAAAGGAGAGAGCACAGCCCCAGGGACGCACTGAGCTCCCAGCTTGTTTTGATTTGCTAACAGATCTACTGTGCTCGGCTGGTTTCTTCTCCTTTTTTGGAGGGCGTGGGATGAGGTGGGGAATCTGCTGGCTGCTGGGTTATCTCTGGGGTAGAAGAGCTGTCTTCCCGTGGGGAGAAATAAACCCTTGTCTCGCGGCCAGGCGGTTTATTTTCCTTACTGGAGTTAGATGAGTGAGGGGAGCTGTGCTTTACTGCCAAATTATCCAAACATTTCAGCAAAGTCTGCTTCCAGCACAGGCTTCCTGTAACAATTTATAGGAATGCCTCTTGTCACTTTAAAGAGAACTCTGTCTTCCCCTGCCTGATTGGCTGCTCCCTTGTCAGAGCGGGGAATATTCACTTCTCCCCCTCCAACTCTCTTCTGCCCATGCTCTCAATGCTCCTGCGTCAGAGCTACGATCCCTGGAATGGATGGAGACCGTTTTCTCTAGCTGGTCAAGGCTGCTGTCTCCCCGGCTTGGGGGCGTCACTGGCTTTAGCGCACGCACTGTCTTTTCAGAAGCAGTGTTGCAGATCAGACCGCGAAGAAAATGCCGGATACCAGGCTGTGCAACGTATGAAATCTCCCAGGGAAATATTTCAGCGATAGCCCAGTACAGTGTCCTCTTCGACTAGGAAAGAGGGATTCCCTGTGACAAGGAGTTAACTTGAAAACTCCCCTTTTTAGAGGCCAATTGTGGCATCAAACAGTTACTTTTCCACTCTCTCGTTAACTTGGTGGCCTGGGTTTGCAGCAGGCCAGCCGATTTGCCCTGCATGCACAGCAGCCGGAGACAGAAAACTATGGATCTGGTTTCCCTGGGAGCATCCAATCAAGTATAACACCCTCTGCTGTGAACCATAATTCCCTTATTAGTCACGGGCAGAACCAGGGCAGATGTGACTGACATTCTCGTCTGTCGCTCTGCCAGCTGCATGTGGCTGCTCTCAGTGTCCCTTGCTGCCAGGCACCTGCTCTCAAAGCCAGCCATTGGGAAGACGTACCAGAAAATCAAAGTTCAAACTACATTGGGTGGAACCAAGTTTTTAAAGTTTTCAGATACCTTAACCATGTCCTGATGCAATAAATAATATATCACTGAGGCTGGCTCTATGGAAGCCATCTGCAGCAGAGGCAGGGCATGGAAGGGTTGTTGTTTTATTGCCTCTGTTGCAAAGGAAACTCCTAAGCAGGATGCTATAACGTAACTCCGCCAGCTGACGCACAAGGAAAGTCCAAAGCAGAAAAGGAGGCAGGGGCTGGATGTTCCCTCCTATGCTGGTTTCTGTATCCTTCCCAAGGGGATTGCAGAGCGGTGCTAGGCATGCCCAGGGCCGAAGGGAAGGAGACTGGGTATGTAGCTTGTATCAAACACTTTAACCCCACCCCCCAAACAACCTAAGATCCTTGAACGCTGACACCTTTTCTGGCAAGTTTCAGCCTTGGGTGAATCCTTATGCCACTGATGCACCTTGCTGCGACTCGAAGGTCAATCACACGTGTAACCCTAAGCATCTGCATTGTGGAGAGGAGCAGGAGGCAGCATTTTCTTCTTGTTGCTGCTGATGTTTATCCCTCCAGCCCATCATAAGAACAGCTATACTAGGTCAGACCAAAGATCCATCTAGCTCAGTGACCTGTCTTCCAACCGTAGCCAATGCCAGGTGCCCCAGAGGGAATGAACTGACCAGGTAATCAAGTGATTCATCCCCTGTCACCTATTCCCAGCTTCTGGCAAACAGAGGCTAGGGACACCATCCCTGCTCATCCTGGCTAATAGCCAATATCCTCCATGAACTTATCTAGTTCTTTTTTTGAACCCGCTTATAGACTTGGCCTTCACAACATCCTCTGGCAAGGAGTTCCACAGGTTGACTGTGCCTATTCTATTCTATTCCCCTCTGGGGACTGTAAGGCCATGCTTGCCGGGGCTCACTCTGCCCATGGCTCAGACGCTGTTGTTTTATATAGCACAATCAATTGTGCATGGAGCTTTGCAGGCATACAAGGCAGGCACCACCCTAGAGGGGTCTGTAACCTGAATGGGAACGAGAACCCCAAATGGCCTTGTCATGGTTGCTGGGCCTGAGTGCTCTTTCTTGGGCATCCTCCTCGTGCCGTACCTCCCTGTAACACTCTTACGCTGGGCCTGGGCTACAGCACCTTGCGAGGAAGGCCCAACTCCTTCAGACACCTCTGTCTGTTTTCTCTGCCCAAGAGCCCGAGTGGCTACCCACCCTTTGGGAGCGAGTCCTTTTTCTGACTGCTGTAGTCTTTCATCTTCTGGTTCCCAGGCCTGGTCCTGCCCTGGTTTTGTCTCTTATCAGCTTCAAGTGTTTGCTGAGAATTGGCTTATCTGGAGTCGTCATCCTCCCCTTCCTACTGGGTTTCTCCCCCACTTACAGCTTCCTATAAAACAAGACCAACATCTTGATGCAGTGAATATCTCAGTGATCAGGTCAGCTGGCAGTATTCATGCCTAGGGCCCTACCAAATGCATGGTCCATTTTGGTCCATTTCATAGTCATAGGGTTTTAAAAATCATAAATTTCATGATTTCAGCTATTTAAATCTGAACTTTCAAGGTGCTGTAATTGTAGGAGTCCTGACTCGAAAAGGAGAGAGTGTGTGTGTGGTGTCACAAAAGTTATTGTAGGGACGGGTTGCAGAACTGCTACTCTTACTTCTGCACTGCTGCAGGCGATGGCGCTGCCTTCAGACCTGGGCAGCTGGAGAGTGGTGGCTGCTGGCTGGGGGCCCAGCTTTGAAAGCGCAGAGGATGGTGTGGTATGGTATTGCCACCCTTACTTCTGTGCTGTCGTGCTGGGCCCTCAGCAGCTGCCACACTCTGGTCACCCAGCTCAGAACGCAGTAGCGCAGAAGTAGAAGTAGCAATACCACAATCCCCCTAAAATAAGCTTGTGACCCCTATCCTGCCCCACAACTCTTTTGGGTCAGGACTCCCAATTTGAGAAACGCTGGTCTCCCCTGTGAAATCTGGATGGTATAGGGTAAAAGCACGTAAAGGACCAGATGTCACGGTGGGGTGGGGGAACCAAATTTCCCGGTCTGTGACATGTGTTTTTTCTGGCTGTGATTTGGTAGACCCTATTCATACACAGTTCTGGAGCTGCTCCATTTCCATCCCAGGCCATCACCTTTCCTTGGGGTTGGTAGTAGGGGTGGGGAAGGGAAGCTGTGCCACAGCCTTGCTGATGAGGATGGTTCTCCCCCCACCTCCTTGCGAGTATGTTACTCAGTGAACAGTGCATGATTGCTTGGGAGGACAGGACAGTGGGATGCAGTCGGGGCAGCTGTTCCTGCTGAATCCTGATACTGCTTTGGAGCAATAAACTACTGCAGGAGCAGTGGGCTGGGGACGCAGAAAGAGGCTGCTGCAACTTAGTAACCTTCCGCCTGGTTGGGAGCGGACAGCAATGTCAGACCCAGAGGACTGAAATACAGTGTGCGACCCTGTAATGGGTCAGTCACACCTGCACCTGAAAGACACCTGGGGATTGGAGGGGGTCTGTCTCTTGCACTCTTGGCAATGCTTCTGTGGCAAGAGAGAGATTGAAAATTGGTTTTGTCACTCCCGCTGGCAGGCTAACTGTGCGTGTGTGAATGAGCGAGATGAATTCAGTTTGGGCAGAGAGAGGACAATGCCCACGGGGATCAATCCTCACTCACGTTTACTGCTCTTGGGGGGGGCTTGCTCATGAAATTCACTCCTGCTGAGGTTTTATAAGCTCTGCTTACTCCTCTCAACTGGAGCTTTCGTGGGGGCTTGATGAAGATTCACTAGCCCTCGCGCTCTGACCAGGGCAGTGTTGTGTTCTCACACTGGGACCTCCTGTGTTTTCTCTCTCTTTACTCTAGGTGAGAGTCTGGCGGTACCTAAAAGGCAAAGACATTGTAACGCACAAAATCCTCTTGGACGGTGGGAACAAAGTGGTAATCAGTGGCTTCGGGGACCCCTTAATTTGCGACAACCAGGTCTCGACAGGGGACACCCGCATTTTCTTTGTCAACCCTGCTCCCCACTACCTGTGGCCCGAACACAAGAACGAGTTGATGCTGAACTCCAGCCTGATGCGGATTACCCTGCGCAACCTGGAAGAGGTGGAGCACTGCGTGGAAGGTGAGGCTGGTTCCTTGCATGTCCCCTTCTTTCTCTCCCCCCACCCCGCAGGGCTGCTATCTTTGTGCCTCTGTACGGTAAGAACCACGGCATTGGTGTGATGGGGTGAAGCCCTTGCAGAGCCAGGGAAAGAGAGCTGATTGCTGGGCGAGCTGTCAAACACCCAGAGACAGAGGGGAGGGACTTCCCTTCCCTGCAAAGTCTTCTGGAGAGGAAAGCCCTCTATAAAACTCCTTGGCTTCCAGCTGGGAGTCAGAGTTGCTGAAGGAACCTGAGCCTGTAAATCTTGGTATCTTTTTAAAATCCCTTCGACTGAGTCTTCTGTACTCTGCCGCAATAGGTCAAGTCCTGGCTCTGTGGCCACTTCTTATTCTGAGCCATGGCGATTGGTAAATCTGTGAAATGGTGTCACTGTTGACCCTACTGGTCAAATGGGTTGGACATGTTGTTCTATGTAGTCCCAAGGCAGCAATGCTGCTGCTGTTGTGAACTGATACCCTCTCATCAGCTAACTGTGTGTGGATGGCTGATGACCAAGAAGCCCTGTTCTGGGAAGTAGCAGTTTAAATCATTATGGAGCCAAGCAATGTCATTTTAATTTTACGCTACAAACGTTGGTCAGCGCAAGTTATGTCTGCGTACCATGACTCTGGTTCAGACTTTCTCCGTTTTGTAATTTTGTTCACTTAAGTCATCCCTGCAAACTCGGACAGGGATCTGAGAAGCAAGCCGGCTTCTTTCTGGCTCCTGTAACCTCAGCGGGAACAAAGCTTCCAGACATAGGTACAAAGAGAAGAACTTGGCCCAACAGTTAAAGTTGGTGAATAAGCTTGGTGAACGAGCTGTAACTTGAATTATTCATAGTCTGCCATAGCTGTTCTGACTGACCAGTGTTAGCAAGTGCAAGTAGCAGACGTGTTCTTTGCTCAGATCAGCAGAGTGGACTGTAGGAAAAGCTTCCTGACTGTCTGGGTGGTTAAGCACTGGAACAATTTATCTGGGGAGTTGTACAATCTCCATCCCTAGAGGTTTTTTAAGAACAGGTTGGACAAACCTGTCAAGGATGGTGTTGATGATACTTGGTTCTGTCTCAGTGCAGGGGACTGGACAAATGACCTGTCGAGGTTCCAGTCCTATGATTCTAAATATCTGCGGGGGGTGAGGAGGTCAGATTTCTCGAGGGAAGGTGTAATCCAGGCTGCATCGCTTGGAGCAGAACCATGGTTCAAGGGCAGCAGAAATCTCTCAAGGGGCAGGGAGAGTGTCTCTTCTCCAATCCCCCAGTAAGTGCACATTCGTCGACTGCCTTGGGTTAATGTTCAAGGCAAGAGTTCCCAGTTCCTGGGAAGTACGTTGACCCCAAGCCTCTCAGTTAGGGCCGCATGTGTAATATTCAGACCCCATGAGCAGATGAATAAACAAGGGAAAGAACGCAGGAATTCTGTGTGAGCCAACAGATAAACACACGGATCAGCTCCTTCCTCCTTTCTGGTGGTAGGGAGGAAAGGGCAGAACCCTTTTCTGCAGCTGTGAATGCTTACAGAGGAGTAAGTGACTGAGAATGTAGGGACGGCCGAGAAGGCTGATGGAACAGAGTGGTTCCCAAAGTGAAGGCTGTTTGTGCAAGTGGCTTTTGTAGGAGGTCTGGGACACAGAGAGCGAGATGTTTGAGCGTGTCCAGTAGTGGTTATGTACAACGCACTGTATTCCCTACGCAGTGTATATACTCCCAGCTAAAAATTGCCCTGCTCCTCAATGTCTTTTTCAACAGATCTAATACCTAGGACAGTCTTTCTCTTCACCCTTCCCAATGTTGATTTGCTTAGCCCTTTAGGCCCAGTTTTTTTAAAGATATCGCTTGGCTCAGCTTTGCCACATGTACCTGACTTGGGAGCCTAAGTGTTCTTTCCAAAAGTGCCCTAGGCAATAAAGTTCCTTTTGAAAATGAGACATGGGCTCTGGACATCAGTGAGGTGTCGCGCAGCCTAAATAGCCCTTAAAGATCTGGGCCTTAATCTCTCCTTTCCCCCTGCTCAAGAGGATGAAGAAGACATTTGGAGGAAAGATATTTGGTCCTCGAAAATGAATGTCCTGTCTGGACCATCTGCTTTGTCCTTTTACCCACCCACTAAGATATTGACTCCATGTTGGTGCAGCTTTCTCAATCCTAACTTACTGAATTATGATGGGGGATGGGTCCATCAATGGCTACTAGCCAAGATGGTCAGGGATGCAACTCCCTGCTCTGGTTGCCCCTAGCCTCTGAAGCTGGGTGTGGATGATTGTATGGATCACTAGATTGCCTGTTCTGTAAATTCCCTCTGAAGCACCTGGCATTGGTCACTGTCAGAAGGCAGGATACTGGGCTAGAGGGACCATTGGTCCGACCCAGTTTGGTCTTTCTTTTGTAACTTATGAGTGGCTGCCATTTGTGAACTTTTGTAAGTTATTGCTAACAAATTTTGGACAGGATATTCAACCTTGTGCATCAGGGCTTAAGCCCGTCTCTAACAACTGGAGATCAGGATGAGATGTAAATTGGAGGCAGATTATCCTCCATCTGCTAGGTGGGGTTCTTTAATTTTCCTCAAGAGCACCTTCTGCTGGATGCTTCTGGAGACAGGATGCTGGACTTAGGTGGAGCCTGGGTCTGACCCAGTCTGCCAATACCTACACTGCAGAGGGATAGAGTGGCAGTAAAGGGTGTGTTTTGCTTAGTACCAGAGGTCCAGAGCAGCGTTTCACATGGACTCCGTGTATTGGTATGATCCATTCCTGCTTTTGTCTCTTGAGAAAAGAGTCCAAAGTTGCCTTGGCTGGAACAATGTGACCTAATGCCCATAGTGAAACCTTTCCCAGCTGCAGCCCCTGGTCCTAGGAGAGTAAAACTTCAAGTCTCTTTCCCCTGCTGGAAGTAACTGGCTATGGTAGTCCAGAGACTTCTTTTCTTGCCAGGAAGTGGTTGCACTGAACCTGGACATCCAAACACGTAGATGAGCTTCCAGGAAAGGGCCTGCTGAATTCTGATGTCTCGCTTCTCCCCTTGAGGGTCAGAGTAGCCGGATGAGCGACCTTCACTGAGGTGGACTAAAAGTATAAACCCTGAAAAATGAAAATACAGCTGCCCTAGCCGTCTTGAACCTGAGTATAGATGTGACAACACACTTAGTGCAGAAGGGCATTAAAGGCACTAAAGCTTGAACTTATGTAAGTTCACTGACCATCTCTTGCACGTAGCCATGATCTGGGTCTATATGATCCAAATCCCATTCTGCAGAATATCCTTTCTTTAGGCCAGGTAGCAGCTGACTCTGTCTTGGACTCCAGTTTTCTAGGAAGTTAAAGGAAACAAGCGGTTCAACCAATTAACTAATTAAGAGTCTCTTCCTGATGGCTCACAGGGGAGCTATTGGAGATGTGGTCATGGCTAACTGCTTTGGGGAACTGGGGCGGGCTGGGCTGGGGAGAAAAGGCTGTAAGGTGGGACTGGAGAGCATTTCCATACAGGGCAGGATTGAGTTAGTGAGAAGTGGCCTGGTTCCCGAGTGTGATGCTGGGGAAAGAACAAAAACCAGGTGACCACAGCACTGATGTCTCAGCCAGAGAGGTCAAACATCTGTGTAGATCAAGCACAGATGTGCATAATGACACTGCAGTCAGTTGTCTTTGTGTTCAGCAGACCCTACAGCAGTTTGAGGTACACCACTCTCTTGGGAAAGGGAAATCCAGCAATTTTCCTTCACCTGGCTGATTTGCTTTTCATCTGTCAATGTCTGAAAGTCAGGCCATGGTTGGACTATTACATGTGCTGTACAGTAACTAGCTTGCTGTGGCCTGGGACAATCTGGCCTTGATAAAACCATGGCTTTTTGTCTGAAGTCCCTCTTGGAGCCTGCAAAATGTTCAGTTTGACTCGTACCTCGTAGCTGCCTGGGGTGGGCTGGGAATGCTGTGACAGGGACTTTTGAGTCCACACACACTTCCTACGCTTTAGTCCCATCTTCTACAGATATAAGAGCATCAGAAGGACTCAGTTGTAGCACAGATGGGCTCTCCTCCCAGGATGTGCCCATAACAGGGTTAAATCTAGCCCGGTCCAGAGAGTGACAAACCTGTTTCACAACAACTTTCAAGGTTTCTAAATGTTTTTTGTTCTGTACTGGTACAAAATGAAAAGGTTCCAAGCATTTTTGGGAAACAGAACGGTCTCAAAAAGCCAGTTTTCAGATCAAAAGGGGGTGACTACGTCAGTGCAGTGCGAAGACATTTGCTGGTGTCACTCTCTAAACAGAGTGTATGGGAAGTAAGGGCCGACTGGCTATGACTGCTTATAACTGTGCACCAACTTCTGGCAGGGAGTGTGGGTTCTCCTTTGCACCTCAGTAAATCTGGGTGAGCTCTCCTAGGGGAATGACTTGTCTGATAAGCCCATGGCCTTGCTGTATCAATTTCTTTGATCTGTTAGCTAACCTGGGACTGGGCAGGTAGAAGTAGGAATAATTGCTTAGACTTTCAGGTGTGCTGGATTTTGTAAAGGGAGATCCAGCAGACTCTTAAGCAAGGTGCTAGATGTGATTATTATGATTTTTCTCTCTCTGCTCTTTTGAGAGCTCAACAACTGACCCCCATCTCCCTGAGACCTTTCCTCAGATGTGTATCCGGATTTCACTTTGATCACCGCTTTGGTTTGAGAAAATCAAGAGTGTTGTGTATAGTCTGCATGCGTGAACTTCCTTCCTCACAGACAGCTCAGATTCAAGCCTTCTGGGGCCCTGGCTATGCGAATCCAGCACTGCTATTACAGATTGCCTGGCAGATGGCATGATTTGCATTAATTCTGGTGCACTTGCCTGAGCTGAGATTGCTTTACTAGTGATAGGGACTTGACCCAGGGCCGAATCATGTACCTCAGCTTTGCAGGTATGATATGTAATTAAACCTGATGGCACTGGGTATGGCAGACATGCACCATCCTGTGTGTCTTGTTCCTTTGGAAAGCTGAACAGAAAGTGATAGCATGGCTAATTTCTTCTCCCACCTCCTTTCTGATTGGTTCTCTGCCGTGGCACATGCTTTGCACATAGTGTCTTTCGCATGTGGCACTCAGGGTCTTTACAAACGAATTATGGCCTGGGAGCACTGATCTATCCTGGGTTCTTCACCCTTTTGCAGATCTGGGCTAGTGGGGCTGGGGTTTGGAGAGAGGGCTGCAGAAAGTTTGTGATTCAGCCAAAGCGTAGCAGAGCTGGGAACCAAATAGGAGTCCTGAGGCCCAGTCCTCTGCTCTAGCCGCTCCAGACCCCTGTAGCAGCCACTTCCTGATGTGAGAGAGCCTGACCTTACTTTAGGGCAGCAGGTGTCTGCAGCTAATGCTAGTGAGCTGTCGTATTCCCTTTTGAGAGCAAACTCCACTCCCCCCGGAGACTGCAAACCTTCTTTGCTCTAGATTGGCTGGAAAGATTTCTGGTTGACTTGGGAGCTGCTCTGAAGCTGGATTGCCTTGAAAGCGTCTCTCAAAGCCTCATTGTGTATCTCTCTTTGTCTCTTCCTGTTCACTTTTATTCCTTCCTCTCCCTCTCCTTAATTCTGAGAGGTTTTGTCCTTGTAAACCAGCCCGTGCAAATCTGCTTTTCAGTCTCCTTAAAGAGCTTGCAAGGAGTGCAGAGTGGGCTGTTTCTAGCAAGAAAATTGCTTGCATGGGGCAAGTGCGAAGTGCGTTTGGGGTGTGGGCATTTCCCATGATCGCTCTCTTTGCAGAACTCCCCCGTCTCTGGACCCATTTCTCTTTTTTCTAATCCCTCCCTGGCCTCTTATTGTGTGTCAGGGCAGGGAGGAGGGGCCTGGAAAGGCTTGGATGTGGGTTTTTTCTTCAAGCTGTCCTTCCTCCCCCTCTTGGCTCTGTTTTGGGCTCAAGATAATGAGAACAGCATCCCCCACCTCCGCCTCAGGAGGGTGAGAAAGTTAGCCAGCAGCTGCGAAAGGGCAGTAAGCTGTGAGAGAATCTTCTACTGTGAAATCCTGGGGGCACCTTCCCTTCGGAGTTCTGCATCCAGGGCTGCTGTGCCCAGAGCTGGGGGTGAAAGGGCTGGGTACGGGGGAGAAGGGAAGTGGTGTCTAGTTCATGGGTGAGGTCCTGAGTCTCTGTCTCTGGCAGTGGATCAGTCCTGCTTTCGGGGGCTTAAAACCCAGCTCTGATTCGTAAATGGAATCCTCCCCCAGAGGATGGCGTTCTTTCCGGAGTTCTCTGTTAACAAAACGATCTGCGCTTATGGTCACTTGTGTAACATCATCTAGTGGTTAGCGCACAGGATGGGGAGTCTGGAGATATGGGTTCTAGTCTCCACTCTGCCACTTACTGCAAGGCCTGGGGTTAGGTGCATGGACTCCTCTGGCCCCATCACTGGGTTAACCCCTTCTTTGCTTACGTTTGCCAAGTGCCTTGGGGTCCTCTGCTATTGGAACCTACATAAGCAGAATGGGGTCTCTGTCCCCTAGTATTGGCTGGTTCATAGGACTGGCTAAGCGTGTACTACAGCTGCCAGCCAGAAGAGTTACTCCTTTAGCCCAAGCAATAGAGGCTTAGCTATTTAGCACTGAGAGTCCTGAGTTCAATTCCCCAGGGGAGTCAGTTTAGCTTCCTCGCGGGCAGGGGCAGCTCCAGGCACCAGCATGCCAAGCGCATGCTTGGGGCAGGCAGCCACGGGGGGGCTCTCTGCTGGTCGCCGCGAGGGCGGCAGGCAGATTGCCTTCGGCAGCATGCCTGCGAAGGGTCCGCTGGTCCTGCGGCTTTGGCAGACCTCCTGCAGGCTGCCGCCAAATCTGCGGGACCAGGGACGTCCTGCAGGCAAGTCGCCGAGGGCAGCCTGCTTGGGGCGGCAAAATACCTAGAGCCGCCCCTGCTCACGGCGGGCTCACTGCAGCAGCTTGGGAGCTGCAATTCGTGTAAGAAGCTCCACAGGAACTTAGAAGCTTGCGTGAGAGGCTGCTGATCTGCAGAGACTTCCTCCACTTTCACTCCCTCATCCCTGCCCTTCCTCAGGATAAGAGCATCCTGCTTCTTGTCTGTGTGGCTTCGGCTCAGTTAATGACCCAGCCACTGGTTGTAAAATCCTTGCTGCGGAGATGGCACGGTTTTGATGCACAGACTCGTGAGCTGCTTTTGTTTTGCTTGTTCACATCACAAACTTCCAATCTGGACTGGACTGTGGTTCATTAGTGTTGAGTGGCACTGGCAACATCGGGGGCTCTGAATCAGACTTTTCATCTCTGATTTTTCTGAGATGTCTCGTACCCTCCTGTTGGCTGCTGGACTCCTCCGGCCAGCCTCTGTGCAGGACGGAGCAGCTCTGGGCTGGGCTGCGGAGTGATGGCTTCGTGTGCCATTCAGAGTAATGGCATTGCCTGGAACAGGAGCATTGTCTGTTTTCACTCTCCTTTGCCGCACTCTTAGACCCAGGCTAAATGGACAAGGCTGGATATGAAGTGTGTGTGTGGGGGGAGGTGGGGCAGGATGCATAGCTGATGGATCCAACACCAAAGATGAGGGATTATTTAGGGTAATACATGAAATATTTCAACCCTAATTCTTTGAACAATTGTGTGTGCACACACACATCCAATGCTAGAGTGGGCCATCAAAGCAAAGCTGCTCTCCAAGGGAAATTGGGGGTGGACAGAAATAGAGTGGTTCTTTCCTGTTTCCTGCCAACAGGCTGTCACCCCGGTTTGTGTTGTCAAGGCCGGCTCAAAAATCCCTTCCTGCTGAAGTTAATAGTAAACCTTTGACTGTCGGAACGCCAACAGGCTCCAGAGTCTGGCATCTCTCCCCCCTCGCCCTCTCGCACTCCTGGGAGTAGTTGGCTTTGGAGAACTTGCATCAGAAATCACTGAAACTGACTGGTCTCTGCTGCTGCTGTACTGGGAGGTGTATGCTTGCTGTCTCTCTGGGGGCGGGGAGGGGGGGGAAGGTGGAATGTGAGTGCAACTCATCTGTACATCACATTATTTATCATATTGAGGGAACCGATCTCCTCAGTCCTGCAGTCACCACTGTAGGTTCCAGATGCTCTGAAGCAATAATGACTCTTGTAACATGGGCTAAGTGTGTTACAGCCCCCTCTAGTGGCTGGTTCACAGAGGATAGGAGCCTACTACTGCTAGCAGTTGTTGCTCTTGTGTTAGTTCAAGTGGCAGAGGTCGTAGTTTCTTGTGCTGGAGGTCCAAAGCTTAATCCCTGCAGATGCTGTGTTTGGCGTTGCTTTCTACTTCTGAAAACAGCATTTGGTCTTTGAATTCCCACTGGGGATGCAGTCGCTGCTGTGAATTTTCACCCAAGTGTTGCAATCTTATATTTGCTTCCATGTAAACCTACTTCCAGAGCCCTGTCTACTTGCTGTCTTATCTCTCTGCACAAGAGCATTATTATCCAAGGCACATTTTAGGTGCCAGAACTGTGTTTAAAAAAAAAAACACAACAAAACTTATCGGCTAGACAGCTCACTAAACAAAGCCAGACACTTCTGCACATTCATTTACTTTCCTCTAAATGTTGCTGGAACAAATCTACAGCTACCTAAGACTTGTTGGCTGCCACTGCAGGGCCACTTGTTGCCATTACGCACTGTCTGGGGAGAGCTCTGATCCTTGTGCTCTGAAACCCAGGTTCTTGCCACTTGAGTTAAGAGCATCTCCATCAACTGTGCGGGGCCCATGACACACCATTGCATTCTGATTCCATCCAGTAGATGGCAGTGGTTTGTATAGACAGAAGTCTCCAAAGTGTGGGATGTGCCCTCCCCCCCAGGGGACCATGGAGAACCATCTGGGGGGGTGCGGTGAGTCCCAGGCCAGCCCCTACGGGAGCAGGAAGGGAGCCCTGACACAGCCCCTCCCTGATCCCAGCTGTGCTACAGTCTGGTCCCCAGCCATGCATCTGGCTCCCGTCCTGGTGCGCACCTGCCCATATCCTTGGCCGCTGGTCACAGCTCTGTTCCTGGCCCTGGGAACAAGGCTGGGGGCAGTGCTGGGAGCGGAGTCACACCTGGCCACAGGCTTGGCTGCTGGCCCTCACTGCAGCCTGGCCCCAGGCCCAGCCTTGGCCTGTTTACCCCTGTCCACGTCTCCTGCTCCACCCCCCTGAGCCACAGCCCAGCTCAAGGGGGGCAAGGACGTGAACAGATGTAAGGGGGTGTGACCCTCAAAAGTTCAGGGACCGCTGGTGTAGAGGCACTAATTAGTCTGTGTGTATATAGAGGGGAGGGAGTAACAGCGGCAGGAGCGACATGCTGGAATGTCTTTAAAAAACCAAAAACCAAAACCAGGAGTACTTGTGGCACCTTAGAGACTAACAAATGCATTTGATCATAAGCTTTCGTGGGCTACAGCCCACTTCATCTGATGCATGCAGTGGAAAATACAGTAGGAAGATTTTATTTTACTACACACACACCCCATGAAACAATGGGTGTTCCCATACACACTCTAAGGAGAGTTAAGGTGAGCTATTATCAGCAGAAGAGAAAAAGAACTGTTTGTAGTGGTAATGAAAATGGCCCATTTCCAGCAATTGACAAGAAAATGTGAGTAACTTGGGAGAGGGGGCCGAATAAGTGAGAATAAGATGGTGCTGAACTCCTCTAAAAACCCAGAGGCGGGAAAGGGTTATACTTGCTATGGGGAGAGAAATGACCTGCCCGTCGTGTTTAAGATGAAGCAAACTCCCAGGTTGGAAGGCTCTAAAATCCCCATGACAAATAGGCCATATCGAGCTCCATGGCCGTAGCCAGTCTAGTCCCAAAGCTACTGGCCTAGTCCATAAGATGCCAGGTTTTGCTGGCGAGTTTCTCCCTGCTGGGCCCTCTGGCAGGGCTGTGAGGTGCCTACTGGAAACCCCTGAGCCAGCCCAGATTTGCCTCCAGCTAATCCTTACCCTGAAGTGCAGGTTCCTCTTGGTTATCTTACTAAACACTCTGCAAAGATCCCACATTCCTTCAGGATGACCTCCATGGAGCCTGGGAGCCTGCGTGGGGGAGAACTGACCGGCTATACCCCTCTGTGGCTTGGTGGCCCCTCTCTTCTCTCCAGAAGATGGACACTAATGGCCCCAGGTTCTTTTGTAGGGGCCAATGGGGTGTGGCTGTGGAAACCACTGCCTCATTAAAAAAGTGACTTGGGTAGTGACCTCTTTTCTGCAAAACTGCTTTTGCATTTTCACTTCCGTTGAACCACTTTCTTTGATTAGCAAGGAAATGAGATTCTCGCCACTTCAATAATTAAATACCCAATTTGGTTAATTTCAGCCAGGCTTCAACATAAACTACAAAGTGAATATTCCAAATGGTGAGGTGCAAACCACTTGGGGATTTCCCCCTCTCTGATTTTTCTCCCCAGTTCCTCCTATGCTCAGTGTCTTCCATCATCTGCTCTCTGTACGTTTTCTTAAACCTTAACTGGGCGTCCTGTTTACCTGTCCTGCCTTGGTCAGATCAGAGGGTACTAGACTGGGACTTGGTTCAATCCCCAGTTCTGCCACGGACAGTGTGACCTAGGACATGTCCCTTTACTCCTCTGTGCCTCAGTTTCCCCACCTGTAAAATGGGGATAATTCTCCGTTTCTCTCACTCTGTGTTGTCTTTTTAGGTTGTAAACTCTTTGGGGCAGGGACTGTGCACAGTGGGACTCTGATCTCTGTTGACACTTCTAGGCGTTAAGTGTTGCAGTGGCCCCTAAACGTGGTATTGAGGGGCATGGTGATGTCTTTCAGCTAATATGGTAAACTGAGGACCTGACTGTATGTGGTAAGAATGCCATAGGATTTTTCAAGAGTGGGATGGGAGGGGGGCCTTATCTTGATGTCTTGGTGAAATTCCAACTCTGATAACTGCTTTTTCCCCTCCCTGAGTTCCCACTGTTGATTCAAGGGAAGGCAGTGTTCTTTGGTCCCTGCAAAGATTGCAACCTAGTGTTGCTATGCACTGATCAACAGCTGCTTTATTCCACGCTGGCAGGGGGGCCCCTTGTGCATTACGTAGAAACCTGTTGGGAAAGTGCTTTTGGGATCCTTGAGGACGGAAGCTTGCATTTCCATCGCATTTCCATCACCCCTGCCTCTCACCCCGATACACAGCAGAGTGCAAGCTGCAACATTTCTTTGCTCCAAGGTCCTGGGTACAATCAACCCCCCCGCCCCCAACCTTCTGGTAGAGGAGGCAATGGCTGGTGTCCTTAACTTGAGGTCTTCCAGATATATCTGTAAACTATTTGTCGTGTGGAGGAGCCCCGGTCTTGAATCAGGACCCCGTCGTGCTCCGCACTGAACGAACAAACCGAATTGAGAGCTGACAATCGAAGTAGTTGTGCATGTTGGTGACCCAGTAGCTGTAACTTGCTGCTGAGTCCATTGTGTCTCCGTCATCCCATCTTCTTTAAATCGCTTTCATCTCCCTCCCTACCAGTTCTCTCTCATAAATGACAGCAGCCCCACCCCGAGCCAGAGAGAGAGAAGAGGCCTTCCTTCCTTGTGTCTTGAAAATTTCCAGCCATGTAGCTAATGCTAGAGAATACAGGTCAATATCACTGATTTAACAAGTCTTCCAGAGACTCGACCTTCTTACACCACCGATGCTCAATAAACCTTGACATCTTTTGTCCCCCCGTGTGAGTGCACGCACACACACGCTCACTCATATGTCCCCTTGTCTGCCGTAGCACTGAAGGATGGAAGAAAATACTGCGTTCCCATAGGGCGCTGTGTCATGTTGATGGGCTGGAAGTGCATTTTCCTTCTAATATTAGTCTCTTTCTCTCTCTGTCTTGCAGGGATGCTAATTAGCTTAAGTGAACTGGAGGACTGGCTGTGCCTCTGTGACTTTGATTTGTGGCCGATATTCAATTAAAACAAGAAAAAAGGCCAAGGTGGCTTTTGCTGAGCTCTGCAGTTCTGAATGCATTATTCCTCTTCACGCTGTCAGAGAGTAACGTCGCTGGGGCTCTGGCCGTCTGGTTCGGCCCTTCTCGCACCGTTCGGGCATGCAGGGAGGCCCACTTATGACTCTGTCCGAACGCACAGAAAGGCTGCGGATTTGGAATAAAGGCAATGTGGCTGGCTGGGGTTGTTTAGAAAGGAGATGGGAGACTGGGAGACTAGAAAGTATTGAGAGAACAGAACAAAATGGCATCATTCATCTAAAGATTTCATAGGGCTTAACAAACATTAGTTAATTAAGCCTCTTCCTCCTTGAAAGGTGGCTGTTTATCTCCATTAGTGTAGACATTGATGGGAATGGGAAGGGAGCAGAGACAACGTGACGTGACTTCCCCAAGATTACAGAGCAAGTTTGTGGCAGAGCTGGGAACAGGCCCCAGGAGTCCCAATTCACAGCCCCTGCTCTCACCCCTGCTAGCAGTAGAAGTAGACCCTGTTGGGGACGGTAGTTAACCCGCAGGTGTCTTGGAGCTGAACAAGCGTGAGGGAGTCCAGCCCTCCAGAGGTAAATGCTTTGCCTAGCTCATGGAAGCCAGAGAGGGGAGAAGACTGTGTGGGCTGGCCAGTAGAGGGTTGTCCACCTTTTCATGCTGTTGAGTTGCTGCACAGCAGTGCGAGATGCTACATCTTACGGTCTAAACCTTTTGTCTCCTCTTCAATCGGCCTGCTCCAGCGAGGTAGGGAGAGACTCCGTCTCCAACCCTTGTGCACGGCCATGCATCTCACCCCTAGCTGAGCAGCTCCCAGGCGCGTGTTCCTTAGACAGGCAGGTTGGCCAGGACTCATGGCCAGCGGGAACATCTTTCATTTGAGACTTTTCCCTCTCGCCCCAACTCCCTCCTGACTTACTCAGGCTGTTTAACATTTCACCAGCTCCTTCCTCTGTCTCCCTCACTCGGGGAGCAGAGTGCTGAGGAGGTGAATGAACGTGCATTTGTCATGCACCCTTGGTCTAAGTGTCTCTGAGCTGGACGTATTCCTTGCCTTTAAACCTTGAATCGACCTTTTCCATCATCCATGTAAAATCCTTGCTGGTACAAAGTGAGGGAGGAAATGGGGGAGAGGTAGAATCTAGCTCTCCCTGTAGTCTCTGGTTAGAAGTAGCGGCTCTGAGAGCCACAGCATTTCCTCTCCATCGCAGGTGGTCTTTGCAGTGCTCATATGCAAGACTTCTTATTCCCCCCCCAACCCCGAAACCTGAAGGTTGGCTGGTGTTCACCTCTTCCCTTAACGTCCTACTGCTGCTCCTCAGGAATCCGTTCCTCTGGGGTTAACAAAAATAGTTTTCCGCAAAGCACTTAGAGCAGCAGGATGGTGTAAGTGGTCTAAATAACCAATAGAAAAGCAATAAGGTAAGGCCAAGCTGCTAATTAGAGCCATAAAGCAGAACTGAACAGGAGGCTTCAGGCTATATGCACTTAATAAAGCTCTGTTTGAGGTAGGTGCATTGGGACCTGATCTACAGAGGGATGGGAATGCATGTGCTGGTTTTTCTTATATTGAGGTAAATTATAGTAGAACCTCAGAGTTACAAACTGACTGGTCAACCACACACCTCATTTGGAACTGGAAGTACGCAATCAGGCAGCAGCAGAGATGGGGAAAAACCCAACAACAACAAAAGCAAATAGAGAACAGTACTGTGTTTAAACATAAATTACTTAAAAAAAGGGAAAGCTTTTAAAAAAAAAAAAAAAGAGAGACAAGGTAAGGAAACTGTTTCTGTGCTTGTTTCATTTAAGCAGCATTTTTCTTCTGTATAGTAACGTTTCAAAGCTGTATTAAGTCAATGTTCGATTGTAAACTTACGAAACCACCACCATAATGTTTTGTACAGAATTATGAACATTTCAGACTTACGAACAGCCTCTGTTCCTGAGGTGTTTGCAACTGAGGTTCCACTTACTTACCTGCTGCACCTTCCTCTGGAGAAACTGCCTGAAATGGACCCCCAATGGAGAATACGTAGTTGTCCCAAAGGCACGCTGCCTGGTTTATGCAGGAGATCAGATGAGGCCATCATAATGGTCTGCCGTCTGTTAAGGGCTATGATCCGAGTGAGGGCACTTGATGGTGTTACACTGTGTGTGTTGCTCAATCTAGTAAATTTAATTTCCTATATCTTTAACAAAACAAACATTGCAATTTCACATCTAAAAAACCTGAGCTTCCTTGCTGCGAAGAGCCAGTGGCTGTAAGGCAGGTGTGGAGGGAGTCAGAGATTGCAAAGCCGCTTGCATCTTGCCTTCGCTTTGCCTACACAGATAAATGCCAGAATGCCACTTAACTGAAGCTCTGGGGTAACCAAAGGTTGGTGGTTTATCCTCAGACGTTTTGCTTCTGCAAAGCTCCTAAACTCTTCAGGACTGAAGCCACCTGATATAGAGACAAAAAGTCTGTTCTTCAGGTTAGTTCCAGGGTGTCTCACGTGATATTTGCCAACAATTGCACTGATCATCCTGCTTGTTGCTCTATCTTGCATCCCATCCCCCAAACTATGATTGTCTTGTCTGTTTAGACTGTGAGCTTTTCAGGGCATTGACTGGCTCTTACTGTGTGTTGCATACAGCACAATAGGGCCCAGATCTCAACTGGGATCTCTAAGTGCTATCGTATTTAAGTGCTTCTGTAATTAACTTGCTGTCCCGCAGGCCCTCATAAAACCAGGATTTTGGTATTGCTAACACGGTGTCAGTCAGAATGGGGACTTGTGTTCCAATTTTAAACAATATTAAATCAATTTTCTGAATGTTTAAGCAGCCTGGAACCTGGTTTCTAATCTCTCCCTGGTCTCCTGCACTGCCTGAATCGCTCAGATCACATCTATATTTCCTGCATTTTTGTGGGCTACAATAAAACTCTGCATAACCAAATCTCATTACAGACAACAGATTAGCATATTATTTAACATGAGCAGTGAAGAGTTCCTGCTGTCCTACATCTTCAAAGCAGAAGTTGCATGAAATGACCAAGAAATACCCAAAGTGATTTACAATCTGTACAGGCTGCGTCTTCCCAGAATAATAAACTTGCCTGATTTACATGGCTAAAGAAACAGCTGGCAGCACTTGTTAAGAATATAAAAAATCAAATGATCTAACTGGAACCATAATGTCTGGTTAACATACATGGAGTCAGAGAGAAACCAGGCTCCCAACCCACATGTAAGGGGAGTATTATCCCCAGTTCAGAAAAAGCCAGAGGTTAAGGCCAAAACATGACGTGGAGCTTGGATGCCTCAGTTTTAGGCTGCCCAGTTACAGACCCCTTGGATGGGAGTGTGTGTGTGTGTGTTGTGCATCCGTGCTGACCTCCAGTGGGAACTGCATTCTTCCATATCGGTTCTTGTACAGCATGAGCTGTATTTGTTCGTATAGAGCTGCCCCTCTGAAGTGTCTCAAGTTAGGCATCTGATCACTTTTGACCCAGGGTCACAAAGTGAATTGGTGGCAGGAAGGGGATGAACCCCGGGAATTTTCTCATTCCTGGCTTTAACCACTAGCCCAGGGGTCGGCAACCTCTGGCACGTGGCTCACCAGGGTAAGCACCCTGGCAGGCCGGGCCAGTTTGTTTACCTGCCGCGTCAGCAGGTTCAGCGGACCACGGCTCCCACTGGCCACAGTTCGCTGTCCCAGGCCAATGGGGGCAGCAGAAAGCAGCACGAGCAAGGGATGTGCTGGCCAAGGCTTCCTGCTGCCCCCATTGGCCTGGGACGGCTAACCACGGCCAATGGAAGCTGCAGTCCGCCGAACCTGCCAAACTGGCCCGGCTCTCCAGGGCGCTTACCCCGGCGAGCTGCGTGCCAGAGGTAGCCAACCCCTGCACTAGCCAATGTGGTGGCGGAGGGGCAGGTGTGCGTGAGAGATAGGAAGGAAATGCCAGAAACATTGGTTTGCTGAAAAGGGTCACAGAGGTAATACGATACCCAACTCAAACTTTAACTGTACTCCAGCCCTGAAGGCATAGGTGGCAAGTCTGCCCTGTAAACGGACAGTGGTATAACAGTGTTGCTCAGGGGTGTGAAAAATCTGATGATGTAATAGCGTCTTCACTAGAGCAGCTGTGCTGCGGCAGCATTTTAAGTGGACACTTGCCATACGAGGGGTGGAGCTAATGCTCTGAAATGTTTACGCATGCTGCCTGAGCTGGGGCTGGCCACGCGCAGTGGCACAACCTGCGATCTCCCGAGAGAAACTGGCTGTTATCCACAGATCCCTCACTGCCCATTCCACATTATGATGATTGCTGCTGCCTGAGATGGAGTCAAAGGAAACTGAAGGGAGGAACGTGTGATCAAGGTGGGTTTATGTTACCACCCCCATCCCTCTCGTCCTGGAGAGGGAAGGACGGGTGTTAGGCATGCCCCAAAGAATAGACCATCTCGTGAGGGCTCTTTCTTCCTTTTTCTCTTGCAGGAGACATCTCTCTCCATGCTCCTGGACTGGGCGCTGCCTGCCGTTTACATTCACTGCCCCCCACTCACCTCACCATGCACCTTTCTGGATTATAAATCTTAACCTTCTCTTGCACTTAAGGGCTGCGGCCTGGGCCTCTCGCCAGCGCTGCATTCCAGTCATAGCTCAGGCAGGTATATTGCAGTGATAGATGGTGCTTGCAGCTTTGGGGCATGGTCTCCACGGAGCAGCCAGGTCTGGGAGGAGGCTGCACTTAGAGTGTGGGGAGCGGGGAGCTGTTCCTGGGGGCTGATTTGAACAGTGCAAAGGGGGCATTGATGGGAACAATGTGGAAGACAGGGGATGGCATGGGCTAGCTGCTGGGATTGAAGGCGATGCTGGGAGCTTGGCTGTGGGAAGTCCCAGTTGGGTGAAGGGACTGTGGTAGCTTTCTGTTCGTTTCCTGCCTAAAGGGGCGTTGCTGTGACTGTCAACTCATCACTTGCCACCTAACCCCCCAGGAAGTGGGGCTGCCATGTGAGCGGGGAAAGGGTTTTGCTGCAGCTCTCTGCACTATTGGGAGGGTGGAAGGGCAGGACAGACTTCTGTGTATGGAGGAGAAAAGGGGCAAGGCTGACACTGAGCATGGGAACTGCCTCCCCTCCCCCATATTTCAAACCTGTCTAGCTGGTGGCAGGAGAATTGAGCAGTGGAGTCTTTCCACCTGCCGGGGTGCGGCCCACATATTACTGCAGGCAAGTCTTGAACTGGGCCCCTCCTGGTCTGCAAGCCTGTTCAGGTGGCAGTGAGGAGGCCATGCTGTCATTCCTCTCCTCTGAGTGAAGTGACTTTTGAGAAGCCCTCTTCCCTCCCAGCCCCCCTTGTGTTAGTATTAAGGTAACACGACTGTCAGGACAATGTAACCAGGTGCCAGCATGGGGATGCTGAATCACCTCCAAGCTTTCTGGTCCAGTTTCAGAGACCCCAAAACTTTGCTATAAACATCTGAACTCCAGGGGACACTTCAGCTGAACCAGCTGAACAGGGCCAAGTTGGGTACTTGATCCAGTCAAGAGTCCTCACTCGACCTCCTAACTGACCAGAAATCTTCTGTCTGCGCAGACAGTTCCTCTCCAGACCTCCTCATGGACGTCCTTTAATCCAGGAAATTAGCCAGATCTCCGATAATGGATGCTGTGGTGTTCTGCTTGTTGCCAAAAGATTAAAGGAGCTTTGATTGCAGTAAGTACAGTTCCTGATTCAGGTTCTCTGGCTTTGTTCCTGTTTGTTGCACATCCTGGCTTTATGCTGTGGTGACTGCTGTTGGGTCTCTCTCTCTCTGGACCCTAGATCTCTCTGTCAGCTGGCTGACTTGAAGGTGCTGGGGAGGGGAAGAGGGGGCCAGATCCCTTCTCGGAATCTGCTGGAGATCTGATCTCGTGCAAGCAGAGGATGTTAACGTTCAGTGTGGACGGTCTACTAGGCTGTGGTGAGATGTCCAAGAGCAGCTTGTAGAGATCAGTGCAGGAATGGCTGGGTAACACTGAATGCCCTGTGTTATGCAGGAGCCAGGCTGAATTGTCCTATATCCCCAGAATCCGAGTCAGGCTGCGTAATTCTTGTGGGTGTGAGCTCAAGGAACCACTGCCCCCTTCCTAAAGAAAGAACCTCATTGTCTAGTGCTGGTTAGGGGAGTTGGCATGTTGAAACTCGGATTATAGCCCTGATGCTAAGTGGGATATCCCCACTTTAAATTTAAAGACTGGGGCCGGGGGAAGACTGGCTCATCATGCTCTCATTTTTTAATGGGACTTTCCAAAGTGCTGCAGGACGAGCAAGCCTGTGTGTTTCTACAGCTGAAGGTGGCGAGGTTGTAGATTCCTCTGGGCAGCTCAATCCGTGGGCACTACCATGCTGCATAGTCATTGGCAGACCAGTGAGGGGTTTATCCAGCAGGTTACACCAGTCGGTAGCGTCTTTGGCAGCAGGTCGGGATGCAGGAAGCTGGAACTCTTGTGCCTTTCAGCGAAGGGAACTGTAGCATCCTCCCCTGCGTTTCCTCTCCTGGAATGTTCTGATCAGCTGTCCTGGAGCTACCAGCTCCTGCAGCCTGGAGTGAATCTTACACAGAACCACCTGATCTGCAGGGTCAAGTTATCTGGTCACGCTACCTTCAACTACAGCCTCCTTTTTCTGTCCCCTCCTCCAATCACCCCCCCCCCCAAAAAAAAAAACCTTGAGAAATTACTTGCAAATCATACGTGTGTGTATCTTTCTGCTGACTTGTCTGACTGAAGGCCCCAGAAACACCCAGGGAACTTATCTCTAAACTCTGATTTTTCGCCTCTGACCTCAATCTGCACATCCTGATATGTTGCTGTTTTCCTTCTCAGCTTTGAACCAAACCCTTTGTGGGCAGCGTTGGCTCACTCCTAATAGAATGCATCCTCTCCTCGCATGGAGTGCCGGCCTTGGGCGTTAATGTCTTAAGGGGGTGACCTATGGGTACAGCGAGGGATATGGATGTGCTCTGAAGTGGGGGAGCCTTTTTTGTAGCTGCAGCCTGCTGTACGTCTTCCCCCGCACCCCCTGCACCTGGTTTGGGGTTTGCTTTTATCTCTCTGGCTTCTATTGTGCGTCTCGCCCACGCACACTCTGATGAAAGGAGGCAGCCATAGTATTCCTGAAGTGCGATTTGGGGATGCCCATGTTGCAGCTCCCCAAGCAAGACCCTAGGGAGGGGCTTCAAAGTGGCATGCATTGGATTATAATGGACTTCAGGACTTTGAGAGAGTGAGCAACATAGATCTCATAACAAAGGAATTGCAGTAGGTCTGGTTGGTTGCTTTTGTATTTAGTATCATTTAGGAGCCCCCGTCATGGACCAGGACCAGGCACTGTACAGACGGAACAAACAGGTGGATTTCTTAGTGCATTTGTCCTTGGGATGGACCCATGTGCTAACTCTAGAATGTCACCTCTCCCTGAGAGTGAAGGGGTGTGTGTGTGTGTGTGTGTGGGGGGGGGGGGGGTTTCAGTGTGAGTGGTGGCTGAACATAGCCCGTCTTTCCTACTGTGTCAGATCCAGTTGTGAGTAGCTGTGTGCTGATCAGCTGTGGAGAATGAGGGGTTAGCTGTCCTCCACTTCTTTATTATGGGCTACCACAGAATTTACAGGCCCCAACAGAGATCAGAGTCCCATGAGAGAGTGTTCTTGCCCTCAAAGACTTTGCAGTCTAAGGCTCTTGTTCCATATGCTGGCAGGTTGGGTTTTCGTGTGTGTGTACGTGCGTGTGTGTATATGTGTGTGTGTGTATGTGTATATATATGTATATTTATATGTGTGTGTGTATATATAATAATATAACCTCTTGGAGAACCCAGCACAAGTCCTCCTGATGTGATGTCTTGCTGCAGTATTTCTGCATTCTGTTCGTTCATGTCATGTTCCTTCTGTTCATATTTGAAAGCTTTACAAGTGGACAAAGTTAGGGTTTAAAATTGCTAGGTAGGGAACTAGACGATCCCACAGAAGCATGGAAAGGGACTAGAACTGAGCTTTGGAGGGCTCCGTAAATACAGGGAGACTCCAAAAAGTTGGCCTCTCTCTGCCGCGTTAAACTGATCCTGGCAAGAGCTTAGCAGGACCAAGAAATACATGCTTCAGACATGCAGGTGGCTGAAGAGGCTTTACCTACCCTGATCGCATTACATGGGAGGGGAGCATCTAGTCTGATGCTCTTGTATAGCTTAAGAGACGGAAGATAGACACACAGAGGTCTTGGAGTGCTGCTCTTTAAAGGAGCTGTCAAACCAAGGCAGCTGCTGGTCATGGGACCATGCCACAATTCCTTCTGGAGGAGGGATGTGTTGACCTGTCTATATAGGGAAGAGAGGTGAGGGGGTTTGCATGATAGCTGGAGGGGTGAGGGGTCTGCCCCTGGAGCCAGCTGGGGCAGATGGGGTGATAGCGGAGCACACATGTAGTGGGCCGAGAGTTGCTCTGATTCCAGTCTTGCCTAGGAGCCAGGGAAGGGGGCTCTGAGAGGAGGTGACTGGATGGAAATTCTTGTTCTTGTGAGCACATGAGTTTTGTGTGTGTGCGTGCGCATGCTTCAGTTGGATGCTTTCAGAAGTGCATCCTACCAGCAAGAGTGTTGCTTCTGGTATCTCCTTCTGATTTCCTATCTGGTTCCTAGTTGATCTAATTAGATTCTCCCCCCCCCTCCCTACCATTTCCAAGTGGAAAAGTGGTGTCCATTTTTACTGTAATTCTGTTTCTGAGGCTCGTGTAAGCTTTTTATCCAAGCCCCAAAGATGGAGCCGGAGAACCACACGGTGCCAGAGTCTAGCAGCTGTTTAAACTGATGCTGTTTGGTTGCATAGAGGAATCTAGGAGGGGTGCAAGCCCAGACTAGCCTTCTATGTGGGAAGCTCACTTTGAAGGCATCATTCTTCCTTCACGGTGGGAGGACAGAACCCCCCTCCCCCCATCCCAACTTTGCTAATTCGGGCAGCACCTGTGCCTCTTCTGACCGTGCCTCTCTCTTGCCGCTGCTCCAGCCATGGTAACTGGGAGGAAGGGGTGAGCTGGGTTCCAGTCTTGGCACGGCTGCAGTGGTGCTTGTGGCTTTTGAAGCTCTTCACCTCCGTGTCTGTTTTCCCACGTTGCTCCTCTAGACGTTCGAATGTCCCAAAACTTTAACCTTTGTGTGTGGCGGAGCGTGACGTCTAAGGGGGATACGTGTGGGGCAGGCAGCCTGTGATGTCAGCCCGTAATGTAGAGGGGCCTTGTCCAGGAAGGGCCTCTGCTGCCCAGCAAGCACTCCTGCTGTCTGGGGTCTCTCCCCAGCTGCTGCCTCTCCGAGGGGCTCATCCTTTTAATGCTGTTTACAGCAACCACCTCCAGTTAGCACCCTCTTCTAACCTGGTACCTTTCTATCCTTCCTCTCTCACTGGCTGGTGCTTCCTCAGACCCACAGGAGGGAACAAACCCTGCTCTTAAATGCATGTCTTTGCAAATTGCATTGGGAAAGCCTGCTGTTCCTCACCACTTATTGTTCTGCCAGCCATTCAACTGAAATCCACTAGCCCCCGCAGCACACCTGCAAGCCAAGCAGGCCCTGCACATGACAACGAACAAGGTGCCATGTTAGATAAGGAAGCAGCGTTTCAATGTAATAAATGCTTGGGGGCAGGCGGGGTGGATTCGGTGTGGACAGATGGGACCCCTCTATCCGAACAGGGAGACTCAGACCCTGAGGCTTGGCTACTGAAGGCTGTACCCTTCTCCTCCTTATAGCTGGGCAAACTGAGGCAGAAAAGCTGTGACTTGACCTCCGAGGAAATCAGTGTGGCTCAGAGACCCATGGTTGTTTCATTTGACCCACACTGTGCAAGGCTTGTAAGTAGGTTTGGGGCTGGAGGAGTGTCCGGTGCACTTTATGCTCCAGATAATAGAAACTCCCAGCTCAGCCCAGTGGGGAAAGCAGCGAGCACGCTTCAGGGGGCCGCTCTGCATCTGGCTGTCTGCACAGCACTTTTTGACTGCCCTGTGGTTCAGTGGGTGGCTGGAACTCCTCCAGATAAGGAGCCGGGTCAGCTGTGGGCTTTGTTTAACAAATCTGTGGAGGAGGGAGCGCTGGTGTACCTAAGGTATTTCCCAGCCCCCCACACCGCCTATCGCATTCTTTGGCAGTGAAGTTGGCTGCAAACAATGGCACAGAGATGCATGCCCCTATCAGGGGTGATGTAATGCTGGCTGTGGGGAGGAATCCATTCTCCATGGGTTGCAGTTTATCTCTGGACACCCTGTAGGGTCAGTTTCACAGGTGCTGGATTAAGTCACTTTCTGGCTGCCAAATTGCTGGAAACTCTTTAACTCCAGGGTCTGGGTGGCTCTCGGGGCTGCAGCAGGCCCGGTCACAGGTAGCGGAGTGTGGCTGCTCCCCCATCTTTTAGTTCCTGTTGCGAAGCTATTGCGCAGCCGGCCCTTTCCGGCAGGGAGGGCACCCAGAGCGAGGTCTGAGCAGCGAGCTGCCTGGGGGCAATACGGGACTGGAGCGGAGGAATGCATGTGCCATGGGCGACCTAGGGCTGGAGTTGCGAGAGGTGCAGTAGAGCAGGGCTGATCTTTGGCCAAACTCCGTTTGTGTGGGACAGCAGTGGGAGGATTGCAGCTTTCCGGGAGAGACTAACGAAGCCTGAGAGTCCTTCGCTTCCTTCTCACCACCCCCTGCTTTGTGTGCTCTGCCCCCCCCCCCCCCCCCCCGTGGTGGCAGGACTCCAAGTAGCATGTTTATTGGAAGTGTGCGCATCAATCACCCTGCGAGCAGGATCCAGTGTCCCACTGCCAGGCACTTCTTCCCTTTCCCAAGCTGGCGCCAGCTACAAAGAATCCATTGGCGCTTTCCGTTGGGCACTAGTTCAAAGCAGTCGGGAACTGCCAGTGCTGTCCCCGTGCTCGGGGTAACCGCTTCATCCTGAGCCTGTCTGTGCTCCGGGCCCCTTTTGCCAGTGCTTAATTTATAATAAACGCGGTGCTGTAAGCCTGGAGGTGCCGGGCTCAGCTCTGGCAAGCCCAGACACAAATTAAGCCCTGCCTTTTGCCGCCTCTCACCGCAGCCCACCATTGCTTTGCAGAGACCTGCAGCTCTGAGTGCATGTGCAAGTTGAATTTATGGCCTACAGGGGTGTTATCTGCTCTGTCGGCTGGCACAGAGCGCCTGCCCTCCTCTCCAGCCTCTCTTGCTCTCCCATTGGCTACAGAAGCTAGGTGGGTAAAACTAGAAGCATTAATGCTCACGGATCCGGTCACTAATGGCTAGAGTCCCCCTGCAGTTGGCTTTTAACCAGAAGAGCATCGGACTGCCGGGGATTTGGGGAGAGCAGGTGCATGGGAGCGCAGCTCTGGTACAGGCTAGATTAGAAACCTCTCACTCCACTGGTTAAATTAGAGCCAGTTCCAGAGGCCGGATTTCTAAACTGGACATTCTAGTGGTGACAGGGCTTCTAACCCACCACTGCTGGCCCTCGGGCATGTGTGGCTCTGAGACCCTTCACGCTGGGAGCTCCTCTCAAGAGAAGACCCCTCAATGTCTCGCTATTTCTGTTACTTTACTATCTCTGTCTTCCCTTGGGGAAGGGGGGGATGTTATGATAGGATCGTTAATTTGGGCAATTGATCTTGAATTACCACCAGACAAGTCTGCTCAATGGTCTGCGGGGTGATGTTGCATGCGATGGGTACTGAGTTGCTGCGGAGAACTCCTTCTTGGGTGCTGGCTGGTGACTCTTGCCCACATGCTCAGGGTTTAGCTGATCGCCATATTTGGGGTCGGGAAGGAATTTTCCTCCAGGGCGGATTGGCAGGTGCCCTGGAGGTTTTTCGCCTTCCCCTGCAGCGTGGGGCACGGGTCACTTGCTGGTGATGTCTCTGCAGCTTGAGGTCTTCAAACCATTTTTGAGGATTTCAACAACTCGGTCCTGGGATAGGGGTTGTACAAAATTGGATGGGTGGGGTTCTGTGGCCTGCCTTGTGCAGGAGGTCAGACTAGATGATCAGATTGGTCCCTTCTGACCTATGAGTCTATGAGCATTCGGGATGGATGGAACCCTTCAGGGTTCAAGGAGTCTCCAGCTGGCCTTTCCGTCTGGTCTTTCACTCATGTGAACTTGGAAAGGTCTCTCAAAGCCCTGGGCTGTTCAAACCTTGGCACGTCTCCTCTGCTTTTCACCCCGCTTTCTGGCCCCTCGTCCCTTGAGCTGGTTGTGATGGAGCCTGGCCCATGTGGACCAACTGCGGGACAGGGACGCTGCATGTTCAGGGGAGGGCCCTGAATCAGGCTTATAATGGAAACACGGTGGCTGCTCTAGCATGAGGGCTGTCGCTCCATCATGCATTGTATCTCCCTCATGGGTGTCTTTGTTCTATACAGCAACTATGCTCTCTGGATAGCTATACAGAAAGCATGAAGCCTCTGCCCCGAGGCATCTTCTCCTGAGGGCAGCTGGACGTTCTGAATGAGCGGGGAAGTCTCTGTCCTGAACACAAGGCTGAACAGCTCCTGGAGCTGCAAAAGCTCGTCTAATTTTTTTTTTTTTTTGTTAGGTAGAAATCTTTCCCCAGCCTGCCTGTGCTGCAGTCATGCCTGCTCTGCTGTGCCCTGCTGGCCAAGCAGATTTCAACTGAGGGAGAGGGTGGTCTTAGAAGAACCATTAAACAGCTCTAGGGGCCTAGGTTGCAGCCAGGAGAGTGGAGAACAACTGATCTCCAACTGTGGTGTATTTTTAACTGGTGTGGTAAAATTGTAGGCTATCACTCTGAATTTCAGGGGTTTTCCTGATCCTATTGCAGGCTAGGGGGCTCTGGAGGGGTGTGTGATTTGGGCCTACCAGCAGTCACTCTGCAGCCAGTCAGCTTAGAGGAAGGTGGGGTGAGTTGTGCCGCCCTTTTTTTTTTTTTTTTTTTTTTTTTTTTTTTTTTAGGGAGCAGCCTGCTTTGTCTTGCTCTGGTTTGGGTTTCCTGTGAGTTGTTCTGAATTCTTTCTGGAAAGTTACAAGTGTGGTGTCATGTTGGCAGGGGTGGGCCCACAGCATTCTCGGGAGTATCGGCATGTCTGGTATTCTGGGAATGTGCTGGTTGCCACCCTAGAGCAGATCCCGAGTTGTTCCCCTCAACCAGGAGGAAGTGAAATATCAGTGAGAGCTCATGTCATTTCCAGCCCCCATAAAGGGCTCCCCAAGGCATTAGGGAAAAGAGTGAAATACAATCACTAAATCCTGGAAAGACCCCTAATCTCTACCTGCCATTCCCCACCCAGCGAGGAGACCAGAGATGGAGTAAATCTAGACTTCTGCCTCCACTTCCTAGTATGAGAATCTGCTGCATGATATTTCATGAGCCTTTCCTCTCTCATACCATGTCCCTCTGCCTCCCTCCATTTTCCCATATCTACCTGTGTCTGAATAGTGTGAAAACTTGTGTCAACAGTGAGTCACAATACTAATAGCACGGAAATCACCCAGAAGGCTGAGGGGCAGCATGGGCTAGAGGATAGGGCTGCGGAATGGGAGCAGGGAGACCAGAGACCTAGTGCTTGATCTGCTATGTGACCTTGGGTAAATCACTTCCGCTCTGTACAGCACCGAGCACGGAGCCTGTGGGTGCTACTAGAATACAACTAATGCAATAAACTGTGCAGGTCCCCCTCCTTCCCAGGTACGACTGAAACCTCAGACAGGAGTTGCATGTAACTTGAAGTAATTGTGTGAGATTGTTCTCTGTCTGGGTGTGCGTCTGGCCTCGGAATGCAGGCAGGAGGCATGAAGGAGAAGGAAAAAGCGTGTTGCAAGTAAAACTTTCTCTGATTGCCTCCTGCCTGGCGGGGGTGGGGGGGAACCCTTTCTTTATCTACTGTATGGGCTATTCATCTTGCCCTAATGATCTTCCCTTCAAGAGGGCAATAGACCCAGCTCCCTCCCCTCTTAGCTCCACGCTGCAGGCTGGCAGGATGGATGGAATGCAGCCGGCATCCTGATGAGTCTCATTCCAGTGTCTGCCTTGGCATGCAAGTGAGGTGCCTAGACAAGGTCGGCAGTGCCTAGCGTAACATCTCGCTGGGCTCTCTCTCCCTGCCCACCTGCAGAGCAGGGAGGGAGGGGTGGTGTACAGCCTAGGAGGAGAAGCTGGAAGTGGTAGATTCTTGCATTTCTCCCACTAAGAGGGCCTCCCGAGGAATGTTTTTCCTGTTATATGCAAACGGCTCTTTGTTTAACCTGTTCTGGCATGCGCCTTGGTCAGGTGGATTATCCTAAGTAGTGGAATGCCAGCTATGCATCTCCTTAGAGTTACAAAGGCCTCTTGTCTCCCCAGCCAGACCAGTAGCTCTGGAAAGAGGTGGCTGTTGGTGCACAAACAGTGACCAGGTGGCCGTTCTGCCGTGGGTGGCATCCTGAAGGCAGCTTAGGTGGTGAGTGAGCTAGGCTGGTCCAGGAGTTAGGGGGCTAGTCTGGGAGTTAGAGCACCCAGGTTCAATTCCCTGTTCGGCCGTACACTTCCTGTATGGCCATGGGCGGGCTTCTCTACCTCACGGGGGTTGGGGTGGGGAATAAATATACTGAAGATCGGTGAGGCATGGAGATAATATGGTAATGGGGGCCATAGAAATAGCTTTTGTGGCAGGGCAGATCAAGCAGCCAGGATGGTATGTGCCTGGTCGGGGCTGCCGGCGCAGGCTCTGAGTCCTAGTAGTTTTCAGGGCTGGTGTGTGGTGGTGAGACCAGAGGGGGGAGGATATTCTGTCATAGCTTGTTGGTGACACATGTCTGAAGAGTGGAAGTTTGCCTCTGTGTGTGTGTGTATGTGTATGTATGTGTGTGTGCGCGCACGAGCATCTCCTAATGAATCTCCCCCTTCCGCGGTCTCATAAAGGAGTTTTTTAATCTCTCTCTGTGGAAAGGGCTGCTGGTTATTTTCCACTGACATCCAGGCTGGGGTGCACATGGCACAGTGCTGCACTCTCTGTGGGAAGCAAAAGTTGCAACTTCTAATCCAAAATTCCCCTCCTCGCCCCCCCAACTCAAGCTGGTGCTGAAACCCCATGTTCCCATACTTGCTGTCCCGGAGAGGCAGGGCTTTTACCCCTGCTCTCTTTAACTGGGGATGTGATGCACAGCTCGGTAATTCATTGCCTGTGATCTTGCTCCAACTGATGCCATTACTCTTGAAGGGACTAGGAGGTGGGGAAATCCTGTGAGGCTGTCAGGCCTGCCAGTGCCCTGCTGCCAGGATGCATGGCTCTCAGGGTCTGTGACATATACTTCCCCATCAGACTCCAGGAGCAAGTCCCATCTAGCATGGAGGAAGTACACCCGGGAATAATTCCTTGGAGAACACTTTGAAAAGTGGAAAAGAGTAATTCCTGCTCTTGTTACTTGTGACAGCTGGTGAGCTTGTAGGCTTCAGCATTGCGTTGCCAGATCTCCCATCAACCCTTGTCCTTGTGAATGCTGCCCATTCTCCTAGGTATGTTCTGCTGCCTGGACCTGACAACTCTGGGCAAAGCCAGACGTAGATGCAGCTGTCTCCAACTGCTCGGCCATAGCTTTGGTCTGTGCTCTTGCTAGAACTGAGGAGGAGGAACTGTACAGCATGGCTTAGTGGATCCCCATCCCACCAAGTAGGGAAAGGAAAGTTGGTTTCCTTCCATTCCGGGGCTAAAGAAGAATTCTACGGTCTCTCAACTTCCTACCCTAATAGACTGTGGGGACCTTGAATGACCACCTGCCTTCAGCCCATCACCAGACTCTAGCCCAGTCCTCTGCTGACTTCCTTGGGGTCTAGCCGTGGAAGGGCTTGTCTTGGATGCTCTGGCTCCAGCTTTGCACACGTTCAACTGGAGGCTTGTGACCACAGTGAATCAGTTCCCTCAAGTCAACTGTCTGCGGCTTAGCAGCAGTGGCATTCTGACATTTGAAAATGCTGGAGTAGGATAGTCTGGTGGCATCTCTTCCCTCTAGATGTGCAGGACTCCTTAGCTGAGATTTATGGCCTCTCCAGCTTATGGAGCCAGCTGAGGTATCAAGAAGTGGCCTACTCCACAGGGCTGCAGTGATCAGCCTCCGCAGGACCTCTTCCAGGCAATCCTCAATGGGGAGAGAAGGGCAGCTGATACAAGTCTGTAGGGAGCCTGCTGCCTCTGCTGAAAATCCAGGGAGCTGCTGCATCATAGGGTCATTTCATCCTGCTTCTGTGCTGAATAGAATTCCTGTGGCAGCTGCCGCTGGGTTGGCTGTGGCTTTGACGGGCCTCCTGAATTCATACTCCCCACCTGCCTCATACAGTCCTCTCTCTCACCAAACCTGTGAATTCTCTTTCTGCCAGATTCCCTCCTTTTTTTGCAGGGGGGGAGCTGTTCTCCCATAGCAGCCCAGACTATACAGGTGGTACTTGCAGACTACAAATGAGGCTTCATTCCCTTGTCCTTATCTCCCCTCCCCATCATCTCTAAGTCCCTCTTGAAGACAAGGGGTGAGGGGGAGGAAACGGGAGGGGCTCATGCTGAGGCTGGGAAGAAAGGTGGCATTATGAGGCTGGCTCATCAAAGCAGAAAATGGCTGGCTTGAGTGCATCGTCTGCCACGAGGGCCGTCCCCTTCTCGCTGCACATCCCGTGTGGCTGGGCATCACCGGCAGGGCTGCCACAGGGTGGGTCTTGCTTCTCAGGCTGATGCCAAAACATATTTCTTTGGAGCATCTCTCTCTCTCCCCTTACAATTTGGCTCCACAGCACTGGGGTGTGGGCGGTGGCCACAGTGAGGTGACACTAACTCTTTCCTGGCGAGGGGCTATTTCCTGGCTAAGGTTTCTATTAATCAAGAGAGACCATAGATCTTGGACAGTGAAGAGGACTGGAGGGAAGGAGACCTGCTTAGTGGCTATAGCAAAGAGGGTGACTCAGGAACTGGGCTCTGTTCTTGACCTAGAGGCATAATCTATACTTAAGAATTAGATCAAACTAGCTATGTAGTTCAGGGCTGTAAAACAAAACAAAACAAAACAAAACAAAACAAAACAAAAAAAAAAACTTTGTTCCCTGAGCACCATAGTTAGGCGGATCTAATCCTGGCGTAGACGCGGCTAGATTGACAGAATAATTCTTAACTTGATTTAGCTCCTGCTGCTCAGGGAGGTGGATTAACTGCATCCATGGCAAAATCTCTTCCATTGACTTAGGAAGGGTCCTCTAAGCTGTGGTGCTAGAGTGGCACTAGGATGACCAGACAGCGAGTGTGAAAAATCAGGACGGGGGTGGGGAGTAATAGGAGCCTATATAAGGAAAATCCCCCAAAATCGGGACTGTTCCTATAAAATTGGGACATCTGGGCACCCTAAGTAGCACATATGCAGCCCCCAGAGCTGTGCCGCTATAGGGTGGACATGTCCCAAGTCTGCCAGTGAATTGTGTGACCCTTGGCCATGTTTCTACTTCCTCTTTTGTAAAATGGATATGGAGGCTAATGTTTTCCAAAGCACCTAGGTGCTTTCAGTGGGACTTGTGCTCCTAAATGTCCAATGGGCAAAACTACCAAAAGCGTTTATACTTGCATACCTCGTGAGGGATTGGGAAGGCTGGTTAGTATTTGGCAACATATTTTTATTTCATTAAATATGCTTTGACTTCAATGACAAAAACTTTTTTGGGGAAAAGTGTGTAGGTAAGATTCCCAGGTAGCGGCTTGAAAGTGTGGTGTTTATTTATGACCCAGGCTTCTGGTGCTGTCTGCCTGAGTGATGGACTTTGTCTCGCTGTCAGGAGAAGTGTATTGGAGGCCAGTCTCCCATTGTGCTGTGAGACAGTGCAGCACGAGATAAGGCCGTGAGAGGAAGCTCTCCTGGCACGGGAACTGCCACCCGTTGTGTGGGAAATGAAGCTTGGTTGTGTTGGCCTGGGTGGTGCATGTTGCTTGTGACATGGTCAGGAGAGGTCTGTAATGACATCTGTTGGAGTGGGGTGTTTTTGGAATGGAAAACATCTGCAGAGAGTTATTCCATGAACGCATGTGGCCCGTCTTTCAGATAGAATAGGGAAAAAATTTAGTTCCATGGAAGAAAGAGGCACCTGCTGTGATGTTTTCTCTTGACCCCCCACAGCTTCTCTATGTTCAGCCATTTAGTGGAACTTCAAAGGCTGGACTCTCCCTCATGCTTCAACAGGGATGTGTTTTGGCCTTTTTAATTCTGGCACCAAGTTGTCAGAACAGGGGCCCCATTCAGAGTGGCTGCCAGTTGCACTTCAAGACATGCTGGGCTTTTCCCCCGTGTCTGGAAATGAGCTGCAAACCCTCTCTTGCCTTTTAACTTGACTGGAAAATGTGGTCAATACGCTTGCAACCTGGGGCCCAGAGTTTAAAGAGCTGCTGGTGACACCTTAAAAGGGGCCTGATAGTCGGAGGCCAGGGGTAGGGCACTTTGTGGTGATGATGCTCTTTTTAAGGTGTCTCCAGCTGGATGCTCAGAATCATCAGTTAAGCTGGAAAATCTCATTTTTGATGAGAAACTCCAGTTTGTGGCATCAAAGGAAGGTGAATTTGAATAAATCCCAGGGCTTGTGTGGCAACCAGGACAGCCTAACTCTGGGTTGAGAGGGCTGCTTTTGGCAGGCTCTCCCTTATTGTGCTTTCCACAGTCCCGGGGTGGTTGTCTGAGGATCAGGAGGGGCACATGGAAACATTAGAAGTATTTAATGGTCCTGGGCTGCAGCACTGGCCATCTTCAGCGTGCCTCTTCCTGAGCAGGCAGCTTTCCATGCCCTGGGGAGGAGACGGCTCAGTTCCGGATGTGTGTTTGACTATCTTAATTGAAGCCTGGAGGTTCTGGAGCAGTGAACCAGGGCAATGCAAACAAGTTTACGGCTTGCCCCACCTTACCTGCAGGCAACATTCTGTATGCCGGGATTCGCACTCAACACCCAGGCTCTGCTATGGCTCACCTGCTGCCTCCTTGGCTTTTCCCAGATGAGGCACTAGATGGGCTTGTGGTTCAGCCTGGTATGTTCTGCTGTCAAGATAGTAGCTGCCTTTGTCCTTCACCTTCCTTCTCTGTGCAAGCCACCATTTGCTTGTTCCGTGGTGAACTGCATTGGTTACGTGACTGATGCTCCGAGTCGGGAAGCAGGCATGCTGTTTTGGTGCTGGACTGCGACTTGGGAGACCTGGGTTTATTTCTTTGGGACGCTGCAGGCAAGTCATTTAATCTCCCTTGCCTCAATTCTCCACCTGTAACACAGGGATAACGAATCCCTTTCTCCCACCCTTTGTCTGGCTGGTCCATTTAGTCTGTGAGCTCTTTGAGGCAAGGACTCTCTCACCTGTGTGTCTGTACCACGCCTGGCACAATGGGGCCCTGATCTCTGTTAGGGCCTCTAGACTGCACCAGCATAGAAATAACTGAATAAAGGGGAAATGGATGTCTTTATTCTGTATTACAGGGGTGGCAGGATCAGTTTTTCTGTGGGGAAGAGAGTCTCTCCCGCTTCTGCCACCACACTCCGACATTTCTACCCACCCCTCAGCCCTCCCACGCTCTTAGACTTGTTTTGGGAATTTCTTTCTGTTTCCCTTCCTCACCCACCCAGTCACCTCTTACACCGAAGCCTTTCATTTCTCTCCTTTTTCTGTCTTCTCTTGGTTGGATGTTTCATTCCTCTCTTTTCTGCCAAGGTCATACGGGAAGGAGCGGCGTAGGTGGGGTGTGGTTGGTCGCAGGCTGTTCCTGGAGAGTGCACACGTACTTCATTACTCCGTGCAAAGGGATCAGTCTCCCAAAATGATCCTAGCTCAACCTGCCTCCCTCCGCAGTTTCTCCCTATAGCCTTGATTCCACTACCGTGTTGCATACGCTCCTGCTCGCCTGGAGGCCACATGCAGTCCCTAGGTAGGTGCTGTGCTAACTGGTGTAAGAGGGGAAGACACTTCATCTCTGTCTATCTGACTGCTAGTGAGAGGCTGATTGGCTGGGGGGTGTTCTGATCGCTGCAAACAAGTGGCAGCTTGGAGAGAGAATTGGGGAGCGAATGGTAATGCAGCCGGAGGGCAGCACAGGGTGGGGAGAGGAAATTGGAGTGTGTTGTGCATGCTGGGATAGACTTCAAGGAGCCACGTCTTTGCTGGCTCTTGTGCACTCTTCTGCCTTCTGCTTAGAATCACTGTGGGCCTTGCCCTTCTGATCAGCCCTGCTCCTCTTCCTCTTCCTCTATTTCTAATGGTGTACAAGCCAGCACCATGTCCCCCGCTGTCTGTGCAGCAGCATATATGTTTGCGGGAACAGATGCCATCCTGTGGACAGCATCGGATGCTGATGTTGCCAAGCCAGGGCAGGGAATGGGCAAGATCCTAGTCCTTACTTAAAGCCATAAGGAGGAGGGGCCCTCAATACTTGCAACCATCTCTTCCTCCCTACCCTTCACCCTGGTCACCGTGGATAGTGGAGCCCAAGTTCTAACTTGTCTGGGACTGGGGCGAGATGATTTCAGCAGAGGATGTGGATCTCGCTCTTGCTGGAGATCGAGTTGAGCCAGTCTTGCCACATTGGAATGTGAAGCGAGATTCTTTGGTGACTTGCTCCTCATTCGTTGCCTAAGAAATGAAGCCCTAAGCGCTGGTTATTCTCCAGTGGCTTTAATCTTTGCAGGAGGTGATGGGATGAATGAAAAATCTGTCCCTTAAGGGAACGGAGTTCCTTCAGTTACTTAGCAGTGCCCAGATATTACAGGGATAGTTGCCTGTAGAAGAAATAATTATAAAGAATAGCTGAGAACATTTGTTTCAGAGGCCCTAAAAATAGCTCCATCAAATCTCTTTACATTTTTCTGGGTGAGAATCTTTTATTGAGGTTTTGAATCCATGGGACTTGTGCAAATGAGTTGATAACATACTTCAAGGCAGGTTAGACTGTGGGCCCAGAGAGAACATTATGGGCTGCTGTCAGAAATTGTGGCTGGGTAATCAGGGGGGCTTAAATAAATGGATGCTAATGTCAATTATGTCACTCGCTCTCAACTCCTGAGTGAGTTCCCGACTTCTGAAGAAAATAGGTCATGCGAGGAGATAGCATGAATTCCAGATACTGGGGGACTTTGGATTTTTTTGTCTGAAGAGCCTGCGTTAATTCCCAGAAGCTCTCACTGCTGCAGAGGTTTAATTACTGCGTGCACCCTTCTCGGTTGGCTTTTTCTCCCCCCCATCCCCTCCACCGCCACAGTGTGAGCTGAATGTAGCCTTTGCGGCACCAGGTGAAACCCACGTCCTCTCTGGTCTCTTCCTGCCTCTGGCAGAGACGATGTTAGAGGCATCATATTAGAATATAATGCCTTAAAATGCAACTCTGTGTGTAATATTATACCATGAGGCAAACTTCAGCCAGGCTACACTACAAATGTACATTGGTATAACTACGTCTCTCAGGGGTGTGAAAAATCTACACCCTGCAGCGACACTTCTGCTGAACCTAACCCCTGGTCTAGCCAGTGCTGCGTTGACAGGAGAGCTGCTTCCATCGACATAACCTCCGTGGGAGGTGGTAGCTGATTACTGCGCTGGACATGAAAGCATCTCCCATGGGCATAGTTAGCATCCTCACTGAAGGGCTACAGTGTCACAGCTGCACCCCCGCAGCTTTTTAAGTATAGACGTGCCCTTCCTGACCTCACCTGGCAATCAGTGAATCCCTGAAGCATGAGAACCAAGGCCTTGTCTAAGCCAAGCGTTAGCCCAGATTCTAGCAGTGTGACTTCACTAGAGCCACACACCCCAGTGTCAAGTAGGAAAGCCAGGACTTGTCCCACTGGTGCTTATCCTGATTTCAGGCCGGGAGGTCGCACTGATTGCTGCTAACCAAATAGGGGTTAGCCACAAAGAGGCTGCCTTGCTTTCAGGCTTGCTAATGTAGCTGTTCTGACCCAGACAAATGTCTAAGCTTTTATTTAAAACCAAACAAATCCTACTAAAGCAATTTCCCCTCTACAGGGACTCCCCAGGAACTGGTTGTCTGATGTGGCACTGTGTAAGCAAGATCTGCTTCCTTGATTTTTAAGCTGGCTCTTTCAGATATGTTTGATCTGACCCTTCCCCCCCCCCCGCAAAAAAATTGTTCCCCTCGTCCCCTCCATCATCTCCTGGGAAAGTATCTCTCTGATTCCTGGCCCTTTTCTCCCGTCTCACTGGCATGGAGCCTTTAATCTGAACCCATGGAGTCAATGTTCTACTGAGTAGAGTGTTTTCCCCTTGTCTGCTGGCTGGCAGGCTCTGCAGGCCTCTCAGGTTCCAGAGTTTATTTGCTAGCAAACTTGTTGAGGGATTTCTAAGCAACCTCTGTGGGATGATGGGAAGCAGGATGTTTTTGGAGCAGTTTTTTGTACTAGTTGCTGCTGTTCTTCCCTGGTCTGGTGCCAGAGCTGCAGGCCCCATGATGCATCAGGGGGGAAATAGTCTCGAATGACCCTCTTTTTTCCCCCATCTTGAGTGAAAAGTGAATCTGAAGGAGCTTTACCAGAAGGGTTTGACTGGCCTATATCCACTTAATGGGAAATCATTCCTGATGCTCACAGAGAAGCCAGCAAACTCTGGGACAGACTGCTCGTGGCAGGCATGTATTGGGGTGGGGGAATTGTGTGGTTTGTGTGTGTGGCTGGGGAGAATTTCGGAGAACCTGATCCAATGCAGCAACATAATTGAGAGCCCTCAACACCTTGCATTTCATTCAGGGACGGGATGGGTAGGGTCTCTAGGTCTGGTTTGAACAAGTATCCAAAATAACCTAGACCTCTCTGGATAGGCTTGCTCCTTGCTGAGAGCCATTGAACCAAACTAAACCTTGTAGATAATGAAAACGGCTTCAAGTCAGGGATGCTGCAGCACCCCTAGTTCCAGCTCCTTGAGGATCTACAGGGGGCACTTCCTGTTTGCAGTGGGAGATGACAAGAGAGGCCTGTTGTTTCAATACTTCTGCTCCTGCCTGGAACCTGTCAGTCTGGGTGTTGTGTACCCTCCATCTCCATAGTATCTGGGAGCGAAGGGGTGAAGAGGAAGAGTCTCCCCGTCCCTCTAAAATGACCCCAGCTCCTGGAATCTCAAAGGGTTTGAGGAGTAGAAGTCAGACAGAGGTGGCTGGTTCTCTGTCAATGCAGGATCATTCCCAAACCAAGCTTCTAACACATTATCTAGCTCTTTAAATGGCCTGAAGGAAGGAGTGTCTACTCCCATGCGGAGACTAGTCTACAGTCCGATGGATCTCTTGGTAAGATGCCTGGTTGGTGGCTCCTCTTCGTTCATTGACTGACTAGCACCATTCAGAGCAAAGGGGACCCCAGTCTTGCCCTGGAGGAGTTTGTAATTGAAATAGGGAGTTGGATGAGCAGTTTCTGATGTTCAGCCTGTTTCCCCCTCTTCTTTAACTTAATCTCAAGTGATGCTGTTTTAGAGTTCAAAGATTGTAATCATTTCCTATCTTCTCCAAAGAGACTACCATCCGCATTCCTGCTACTTAAACTGTTTGTGTCACTTTCCCCTCTGGGGAGATTTCTAGTATTCTAACTATTTCCCAGACTTCACGGTGCCCTCACCCTAAAGGTCTATTATGAGGTTATTTGGCGTTTTGGTTTTGCCAACAGCTGTGCATAACAAGTAAGGTGATTGCAGCCAATTAGACTCCTACAGAGGGTCTATGGGGACTCACAGAGCAGCATTTGTTGCTCTTGAATGCAACTTCTAGCTCTGAAGCCATGGAGAATTTTTGCAACCACGTTTCATGGCATCTCTGCAGGTCAGCGTAGGTTGTTGTGAATGCCTTACAGTAGGTGGGGGAGTTCCAAGCATGAAGAAGTGCAAAAGATTGGGTTGGTCACGCAATTCATGCAGTCTGTAACCTGCACGAGGTTTGAATGTGTCTTCAGAGGTCACTCATGCTCTGCCACTAATCACTCCTCCCAAGAGATGAAATTCATGCCAGCTCTAAGGATGTGTGTTGTTGCCTCAATTGGATTATTGCTCCGCATAATCTCCTCTTGAGCTGCTCCCCCCATCTTCTCAGCATGTGGTGGTGTTACTCTGCTTCACTGGAGCTGCTTTCCTGTTCCACTCTTCCATCAAACCACCCCAGAAAACCCACATGGTCTCAGACAGCACCTCCAGCTTCCTGAGTGGTCCAGTAGCTAGGGGCATGGCCAAATTGGTTTGGATAAAACAAGACCCTTCCACTTACAAATGGAGCTAAACCTTACTTTGAGGTTTAAGAAAAACTCAGTAGACTACTTGGTGTCTGGGTGTATTGTTTTCTCATGAGCATCTGTGCTTTGAGTTCTAGGTAGCCAACGAGGGATGCAAGGGGCTGGTATACCTGTCCTGATCAAAGGAGAGAAGTCGTGCGGGAAATCTCTTGAGGGGAGCACATGCCCACGAAACGTTTGGCACCCAGAACTGTGGGTGTGCCCTTAAGGGAGTCGGGAAGCGTGTGAACTTGGGGTACTTCTCTCGGCTGAGCCAGCAGTCTCCTTCACTTTGTCTATCACTAGCCTGTGTGTGAATGCAATGCTTGTGACACATGAGAGACTGTCAGCAGCACCTACTTGTAGGTGATGCTGTGCCACATTATCCATCCAACTCTGCCTGTTCAACTTAATCCTGACCATTCCCTTTTTAAAACAAAAAGAGCAACCCAGGTTTCTTTGAAGCTGGACTTGGTGAGCTCTGATTCGTAAGTGCTTTGCTTTAATCTTGTGATACCCTGACACGCAACTTACTTGTACCTGTCGAGTGCATGGATGTGTATCTTGCTGATCAGCATGTCTGAGCTGCATTCAGTGTCCTACTCTAAAATTGGCATGTGGTATTTCATTGCTTGTCAAGGCCCTGTTGTGATTCCCTCCTTCCCCTTCTGCATCTGGAGGAGTCCTTCGCTGACCTTGCAGTTGGAGGGATGCGTCAGTCAGCTGGCATCTGCATCAACGCATCCCAGCACTGGTTAAGGGAATTGACGAGGACTCTGTTCATGGCTGGGGTGGTGATGATGAGCAGAAATGCCATTGGCTCATGAAGCTTGGATCAGGAGCTGATAGCAGATCGAAAGAGGTCCTGCTGAGTCAGGTGCAGCAGCTAGTTTGAGACTGGTCATAACCCCAGTCCAGAGTGGTGCTCCCAGACTAGGATCGCGCAGCTACTCTGGACACGTGCCCATTTATGTCTCTGTCACGCCCTTCCTGGCCTCTGCTCTGGGCAGCCCTTGTACCCTCTCTCCATCCCAAGACCCATCCTGGCTGACAAATGAATCAGTTGGTATCATTTTCCTCTAGCTCTGTGAAATGCAGTGCATCAGGTTCGCTCTGGCTGGCGGGGACCCAGCTCCTAGGCGCCTGAGCAGGAAAGACTCAATAGAAAACCCAGACTCAAAATGTTTTCCTAAACTGATAACTTCTTCCACCGGGCCCTTGGTTCGAAGACCCCGGATTCGCAGCCAGCAGGAATCACGCTGGCTCAGCCCAAGGGAAACCTTCCTCATACACTGCCCAAGTTTCTTTGAACCGTGGTGTCTCTTTCTGCTTCTCTTCTGCCTCGTGGGCTCCTAGACCTGCAATAGGAATTGGGCTGGATTCTCATCTTGCTGATGCTGGTGTTAATCAGGAGTGACTCCATTTAAGTTTCTGGTGTTACACTGGTGTGAGTGAGAGGAGAATCAGGGCCTGTGGGGGGGGGGGGCAGGAGGAGAGGTGGGGGTGTTATTGTGGTGAAGGATTGAGTGACTGGTGACAGCAGAGAAGAGAGAGCACTGAGCATGCATTGGGTCTGCATGCATATGTGCCTTTATTTAAAGCCCCTCAGGCTGGTGGGGGTATATGCATGGATGCAGCACTCTGTCATTGTAATTTGGGGCTGGTGACGACGCTGTGATGGTTCACTGGTTAGTGTGACGACTGAGTCTCTTAACTAGTTCTGGAAAGGGTCCTGTCTAGTCCTCAAGCCCATTCACTGAGGGTAACTCCGATGTGGGGAGTTAGAGCACCCATGAGGGGGAGATAAAGGCTCTCAATCTCTTTCCACATCCCCTGACAAATCCAATTATAAAGGCCTCTCTTGTCCCCCAAATGTTGTACTAATGCAAGGTGCAGAAAGGAGACCCCAGTTGGGGGGAGAAGTTGGCCTGCCTCCCGGACTGCACCTCTCTTTCCAGCACAAACATGTGCTTTCCCCTCCTCAGACTGGCTCCAATCCTGACTGGAGGAAAGCGTCTGTCTGATGGTATCCTGACCAGGGATGGTGAAAGAAACTAAATGAACATTGTGGCCCCGGGGCCCATTTTGGAAGATGGTTGCCACTTGGCTCTTAGTGCCACAGACCCACCCAAAGGAGACTTCAGTGTGGGACACAGGTTTGTGGAGATGGAAAGTCACTCCCTCTTTGGCCTTCTGGGCTTGTGCCCTCTCTCAGCCCTCCCAGAGTGCCAGTAGCGGCTTCTGGTCACCACATCATTAGCTTCCACTTGGCCAGCCGCCGAGGGCGAGTGTGCTGGAATTCTCTCGCTTCCTGAGATGTCCAGTCCTGCTCTCTGAGAGAGTCACATTTGGCAGGGAGTTCTGGAGGCGGCGCTGGGAAGACTGGTCTGCGGTCATGCACCCAAACGTGACTGCCTGCTCGGACCACGCTGCCTGCATTCTGTCACGCTGCTGTTTACGCTCCAAGACATCTGCGAAGCACAAATGGGTTCCAGCAGCCAGCAGGTCTCTTGAGACATCTTGCATCTATCAGTGCAAAGGCTGGGCAGACTGTTCCTACAGACCTTCCTGGATGGAAAAGTCCCCTGTCTCCCCCACAGCTCTTGTTTTATTAAGAGCCTTCCATAACTTACTGCTCTTGGAACAGCGTCTGGAAGCCTGGAAGACTCCAGAGATGAGAAGCTGCCTGAAATCTCTGGAGCCCAGTCAATTTATGTTGCATAATTGGGTTTGTAATCTGAAATATGACTGGGGTGAAGGAGGCAGTGGTGGCTTCAGGGCAGATTGTCAAGTGAGGGTGTCTCCTCCCCCTCGCCAAGCTGTGCTTTGTGCTTATTTAATTAAGGGCATGTTTCAGAGTGGCCCTCCGTGCTAAGCAGGACTGTGGGGTGAAGGGCCAGCTTCCCTCCTCCCTGAAGGCCTATGTGGAAGCCTTAATTTATAAAAATGTCAGGCCTGATCCACAACTCTTTCCTGAGTGCTGGCTGGTGAGTCTTGCCCACATGCTCAGGGTTTAGCTGATCGCCATATTTGGGGTCGGGAAGGAATTTTCCTCCAGGGCAGATTGGCAGAGGCCCTGGAGGTTTTTCGCCTTCCCCTGCAGTGTGGGGCACGGGTCACTTGCTGGTGGATTCTCTGCAGCTTGAGGTCTTCAGACCACAATTTGAAGACTTCAATAACTCAGGCATAGGTTAGGGGTTTGTTATAGAAGTGGATGGGTAGGGTTCTGTGGCCTGCTTTGTGCAGGGGGTCTGACTAAATGATCACATTGGTCCCTTCTGACCCTAGAATCTATGAACTCCCATTCAAGTCACTGGACAAGATCCTCCCAGCTGATGTTGTTGGGCATAGCTCCAGTGATGCCCGATGGGTGTTGCTAGAGCTCCGCCACTCACTGAGCCTGGCTGTGTGTTAACAGTTATTTAATGGCATGTAGAAGTCAGTTGCGAAGCTTTCTGCTTCCCGTCACAGGCAGGCACCCAGGGGCAGAGCCACTTGGCAGAGTGGGAAGAGGAAAATTCGTTGGCTTGAGGTTAAATACGCAAACTTCTTAACTCTTGCATCGGCTTCTTGTTGTAGTTGGGGAACATGCATCCCCTTCTGTGGCACCCTCATTCCCTCACTCTGAGGGCGCTGAACTCCTCCCTAGCGTGGGAACATTGGATGCCAGGGAAGGCTTCAGCAGAGAGCGCCAGCCCCCGGAAATCCCATGCACCGGTTCTGCATTGCTGTCCGGTGAATGGAGCGAAGTGGCACTGGTGGGCTGTGGAATCCCAGCCCAGTGAACCCTAGAAGCGAGGCTGTGGGTCTCTGGGGTCCCTCCCAGCCCTTGCAGCGACTGCTTCTGTCCTGAGAAGAGAGGCTGCTGGTCCCTTGCTCAATATTGTTGGCAGTGTCCAAGGCACTGTGCTATCTTCATTTGGTTTTGGGTTTTTTGGCCTTTATCCAGCTTTCCAGGCTGTGGCTTCTCCATCCCAGTGCTAGCCCCAGAGGCCTCTCGCTTAGCACATTGCCCTTGGCAGAGATTGACTTGGGGGAAGTTTCTCTGTTGTTTCCGTTGCCAGAGGTGTGTTGGATCTGAGCTGCATTCAAGCTTCCTACCTGCCTGAAGCAGCATCTCCTTGCAGAATGCTTCCTGGGCAATGCTGCCTCTGCCAGGCTGCCCATGGGTCTTGGCTGTTTCGAGTGCCAGGAGGCTCAGCTCCACCATCAGTGATGCAGTTGGAGTCCCTGGCCTCGAGTGATGTTTGTGGGCAGTGAATTCTTGCTGTGGTTCTCATCTGGGTCATGCAGCGCCAAGGGCACTACCAGCTGCGGAGCTCTTCGTGGTGAGCTGGGAGCCCACAGCTAATGCCAGCTTTCCTGTGCCAAGGCAGAGAGATGCAGGGACTGAGTGGAGGAGCTAGTCGAGAAAAGTTCAAATTCTCTGCTGGCATAGCCTGGTGCAGCTCCATTGAAATCAGTGGAGCTGTGCCTGGGTACCCCAGTGGAACAGATGGCTGAGTGCATGGGTCAGGGGAGTGCAGAAGTAGGTGATCTGTGGAGAAGGTGGCCTTTTGGAGGGGGAAACCGTGTCAGAATTCATAAGGCATGTGCATAATCCCACTGACTGAACAAATGGGACCTCCCCCTGCCCACTCATCAGCCTGTAGGTGGGGGTGTGAGAAATAGTAGCTATGCTGCCATAAAAGGCACATCCAGGCAGGGGAGGGATCCTGCTGCTTGTCAGCCCATGGTGGGTGGCGGATTGGCAAGTCTCCAGTGTCTCATAAATCCCAGCTTTGGGACCAGAGAGAATGATTTGCTACCGGGTGTGGGCGCATGTGTGTACTACCCGTGACCTAGGGAATGGGGCAGGAGGCTGTTTCACACTGGCTTTACTGAGCGCATTTTGAGACCGTTTCCCCAGCTGATGGCCTATCCTGGGATACCATGTGGGTGTCTTTCTGGAGTCACCTTGATGCTGGCTTGGTACTGAGGCTCTTGCTTTGTTTGCAGTTGATAGCAGCTAGGACACCTTTCTGCCTCTGAGCTATGTCTCCAGGGACTAATCCCCAAGCTAGCAAGAACTGAGTTACTGAAGTCATTAACCTGGCTTCGGTCACTCTTGCCCAAGTCACACATTTGGCTGTGTCCACACAGAAGATGCTGGACTTAGAAAAGGGTTCTGGAGGCCAGAATCGAGGAGCAGAGCTGTGTAGTGTGTTCCTATAGCAGGGGACGTGGGACAGTGGCAAAGCTGTGGGTAAGCCTAGGACAGGCCTAGCTAGGAGTGAGCTGCATTGGCAGAGGTCCTGGGGATGCTCACCGGGAAGGAAGTTTAACACCTGTTTCTGATGCACCCACTGGCATGACCTCACTTATTTTTGAGAGTCCTCGAACTTGTTACGGTTAGGAGAAAATGCATGACTGCACACAGGGATTCATAGGCTAGATTTCCCATATCAAAGCTGAGCAGATCTAATGACTCGTAAGCAAGGGGAGTGTGTGACATACAAAAAAAAATCTTGCATGAGCTCCTAAGCTGCTTCTATCCTAAGGAAGATTAGAATTCCTGAGGGACAAAAGTCCATACATTGTCCATCTACTAATGTAGCCAATTCATTGGGAATATAAAGGAAGCCTAAATATAGTAGAGAAAGAAAAGGGTGGGGGGAGTTTGAGAGAAGAGACTCTTAATACAGCTAAGTATGTTGGAGTGTTATTAACTTGTTCTCTGTGTGGAAACTTTATTTAACCCTGCTCAGAGAATCCCTTATCGGATCATTCCAGTAACAACCAAGAAAGACACAAGACAGTGTGGACACAGTGTGAGACATTCAAATACTGCGAGTGCTGGCTGCTCCGTTTGGAGCATCCTATAGTGCTGGTGAATGCTGGCAGAAGATGCTTGTGTCTGATATAGATTGGTGGCCTGTTGCATGGACTGGTGGCCATAGCCAAGCCTTTCAGGAGTAATTTTTGAGGTGCTCAACTTGAGGCACTCTTGAGGGGCCTGATTTTCACAAAGTGCCCCCTGAAAAACAAGGCCCTTCCAAAGTGTCAGCTTGGGTACCCAAAATCACTAGTCACATTGGGGAAAAATGTGGCCCGTGGTTTTACTGGTGCCTTGTGATATTAGAATTGAGAACATTCTGTCAATCTGCCTAGTCCTGAAAAAATCAGCCCACTGCGAAGGTGGTTTTTACATGTACCTAGCCCCTACTGCCAAACAATCCTGTGTGTACTGCTTGGTGGAGGATCTTTATCCTGCAGATTGATCAGTCCAAAAGCTTCACTGGTAGGCTAATGCAAGGCAAAAGCCTTTTTTCTACCCCTTGATCTAGCAAACAAGGTGTTTCTTCCCAGCCAGGGGAGAGCTGCTGTGATGTCTCAGTGTTTGGATATAGTTAATGTGTCTTAACTTCACCGAATCTGAGGTTTGGATCCAGAGTTTAGCAGTTCTGGCTTGACTATTCCTGCCTTCTTTTTACCACTACATCTGAATGATACGCAATCGCACTACCTTGCTGGGCATTGCAGGAACCCAACTCAAACAATGGATGGAGGCATCCTGGCTAGCCTGCCTTACAGAACAATGCTCCGCCTAAGGGAGCTCTTTCTGGGGCCAGAACAACAGGAAGTCTGGTTGTCCTGGGGTGTTCCCACCCCATTTGGGGACTGAAATACCATTGGAAGTTGAGATTTGGTTTCTTTGTTGTGGCATTAACACCCCCTCATGCTTGAAAAGCATAAATTCTGAGTTGAAACCCAGTGCAAGCCCCTTAGAACTAGCTAGGGGTAACCTTATAGCCTGTAACCCCACTCCTGACACAGCTCCCATTTCCCCTAGGAGGAGTTATCCTGATTTTCAGCAAGAGTTGAGAAACTCACCTCTTCATTACAGTAAACAAGAGGGTCTCCTCTGCTGTCAGGGACTGATGGCATCTGGTCACTAGGGGACGTTACCCTAGTACTAAAACACACCCTGCGGCTGGAGCTCTCCAGGGAATGCCAGCTGAGAAGCTGGGAGGCTGGGTGTGTCGGATAGGCTGCGGTCTCTCTTGTTTAATGAGCAAGCCAAGTGATTACGATGGCGGAGGAAATGGAGACTTAACCTGCTGGCCCATCGTTTATCCTCAGTGCCTCTTGATTTACAGACACTGCTTAGATCTGAGATTCATCTTGTGACCCTCCTAATGGATTCAATTATACAAATGATGGTTTAGCACAGACCTCACCCCTCAGCCACGGGGTTTTACAGGCCTGGCTTAGTTGGTTCCTCCCCCACTCAACACAGCACAAAAGCGGTCGGAGAGAAGGTCTCACTCCTTCTCAAGTCTGTGTCTGGGCTTTCTGAAAGCTGCTTTGACCTCTGAAATCTGGGTGGGGTTTCTGGCTACTCAGGGGTGCCCATCACCTAGGGTGACCAGACAGTAAGTGTGAAAAATTGGGATGAGGTGGGGGGTAATAAGAACCTATATTAGAAAGAGACCCAAAAATCAGGACGGTCTATAAAATCGGGACATCTGGTTACCCTACTGTCACCTCCTTCCCTCCTCAGTCTGGGAAATACCATTTTATGCTGCAGTCTCCCAAATCTCTAAACTTCAGACCAGCCGTGTGTGTATGTGGGGCGAGCGGTGTAAATGCACTCCACGGGCTACCTAAAAAAAGGCAACTGCCCTTCGCTGACCTCAGTTAGCCCACATTTCAGTCAGGTCATTGGGTGCTATTCCCGGCCCTGCCACTGACTTTGTGAGATCTGAGGCAGGTTGCTTGACTGCTCTATACCTCCGTTTCCCCATCTGTAAAATGGGTCTCCTGCCAACCTCACCCGGTGCTTTGGGATCCTCTGCCAATCCACTGAACAGTGCCCAGTATTTCTGCATGCGAGTCAGCCTTTAGACGCAGGACCTGAGTGCGACCTTGACTGTACCTTTTACCTTGGGCATAGACCATTAGCCTAGCAAGTCAGTTGTGGAGCAGAAAGTCCTGTTTCTCTCTCTTTCTCTCTCTCTCTGCTTGCCCTTTTATTTGGAAGTGGTAGCGAGGAGAAAAGCAAGTGTTTGGCATTCCCTTCCTTTGGGGCCATATAAGCAGCCATTTGTCCTATAGGGAAGCCAGTGCAGGGGGGACTAGCACGAAAATCCATTTGGAATGTGCTGGGGGAGGAGAATTCCTGCCACCCTGCAGCCAGCTGGGGAAGGCTGCCAGGCCCTGAGCGCATTGTTCCCAGAGCCGCATACCATTCCTTGAGAGAGATCAGTCACTTTCCCTGCTGGAGGGCAGCCCTGCAGAGAGGCCTGCAAGCAGCAACAGCAACAAAACCCTGGGTGTGCAAAGGCTTCTGTTGATACAGCGCTGAGCTCTGCATGGGAAACATCCGGTCAGCGGGATGATGTTCTCCCTTTCCCCACAATCCTGCTTGGTAATAACTGAGAGGAGGGGGTTCCTGCTGCAGGGGCAGGGCTGTCTGGTTCCCTCTGGGACAGGCAGGGATTCGAGCAGCTGGGCCCAGCAGATGTCGTCACAGTTGGGCCTTCCTGAGCAGCCTGTCTTTTCCCTGGAGAAAATAAGGCAGGCAGCTTTTGTGTGGCGCTGGGAGGTCAGGGGACACGAGGCCTTAACCCCACTCACAAAGCTTGCGTCTGTGGTCAGGCACCAGACTGCTCACTGGACTCTGGGAAGGCTGGGCTCCTTTCTTCTGCTTTGTCCTGGCCTGGGAAGAAAGCAGGCGCAGCTTCATTGTTTGCAGTCTTTTTTTGAAAAGAGCAAAAGCTTTTAGGGGAGGCAGCATGGTCTGCTGGTTACAGCCAGGAAGTCTGGACTCCAACCATTTCTGGCTCTGCCGCTGGCTCCACGAGCAAGCCGCTCATTCTGCAATGCCTCGGTTTCCCTACCTGTCACGGGGGAGGCTGAGTTTTTAACGGTCACATTCACGTGAGGGAGGCAGGACAATACACAGAGACATGGCTCTTGCCCTGAAATGCTTACAATCTAAGATGATGTGTGGCACATAAAGGGTGCAGTCAAACAATAAAACTTTTAAATACAATTAATCTGTGGTTTATACTTGCATTCAAACTCTCTGGGACAGGAGCCATCTTTGGTCTGTGTTTGTACAGTGCCTAGCACAGGGGTTGTGGTCCATGCTTGGGGCTCCTAAGCCCTACCACAATCTGTGACTTGTACTCCTGCCAAATGGGACATGGGGTGGATTAGTCTTTATCAAGTCTCGGGCAGGAAGCATTTGCTTGAACACCTCTCCTCCTATCTCGCCTGATGTCCCTCTTCCCCGGTCCTCTCTTGCAGTGCCTCTGTTCTAGCCCCTCTTCAGATGCATGTGTGTGAAGCAGGGCCGCCCAGAGGATTCAGGGGGCCTGGTGCAAAGCGAGGGAGCTGCAGTGCTTGTACTCACCCGGCGGCGGTCCAGGTCTTTGGTGGCGGGGGTGCCCTTCAGTCACTCTGGGTCTTCGAAGGGCCCCCTGCTGCCGAAATGCCACCAAAGACTTGGACCGCTGCCGGGCCAGGGCTCACGGGGCCTCTGCAGGCCCTGGGGCAAACTGACCCACTTGCCCCCACCCTCCCTCTGGGTGACCCTGGTGTGAAGTGGCATTTTGCATTCATGGGCGCTGCTCATCAGTGGGATTATTTTACTGCGCAGGGTGCATGAGAAACGGTAGCTACAGAAGCCAAACTGGCCCGCTCATCTAGAGGAGAGGCGCAGGCTATATTCTGATACGAGGGCTTGTATGGTTTGCCAGGAGCTTCCCTCCATCACAGCCCTGCTCCAGTGTCTCTGAGCTGGCAGTGTCATGAGCCCCTCTGATGACATGGAAAATGTCACATCTTGATGATGGTGATTGCGTGCACAGAGTCGGGAGGAGCTGTAATTTGCAGGGAAATAGCATCAGATGAGTCTCCCCTCACCACAGTAAATATATTTAACAATGGGTTAGAGAAATGCCTTCATGTGCACCTTTTAATCCCAAGGGAGCGGGGCAGAGAACTGGCTTCTTGCTCCATTCAGGAGCTTTCGTTACACCCCGAACAGGACAGAATGAACTAGGCAGCTCTCCATATGTCATGCATATGCAGTACCTAGCTACTACAGAAGTAGCACCATATACACATCTGGGGTAGATCTAGAGGCTGGCTACACAACAGCACTGAAAAGCAATCTTTTCTGGAGTGGGAGCTAATGGGCCACACTGCGTGATAACCTAGGACAGAAAAAGTAATTTTTGGCCAAGGGCCACGCGCAGGGGCAAACTTCTAGCCATCCTAGTAGCGTCGTGGGATCTTTGTGGGACTTCACATGCTCGCAGAGGACACAGTCTGCTCCAAACAGTCCTTTCAGCCATGTTTTAAACCAGTCTGTTTTTTTGTAGGTGCAAAATCGCTGGGCATCCATCTCTGCACCCACGATGAATGCAGTTCAGCATCTAATTGCATGATTTACAGGAGCAAACAGACAGTCTAGTGACTTCATTGTGGATGCCAAAATACGGGCACCATTATCGGCAGGCAGAAAACCTCAGCACTGACCTTTTTGCAGGCATAAAGCTGGCCAAGAGCGTGTGTGTGTGTATTATTATAGAAGAGCCATCTGTGTCTGGTAGCTCCTCCCCTTAGGCTGTGGGGAGGGGCCTTCAGATGATTTTCAATTGGTACAGGCTCCAGCTGGACTTGGGGCCCCAGCGTGTTGGGTGCTGTGCAAACCTGCACAGCCCCTGCTCCAAAGAGCTCACAGCCTAAATAGGCAAGACAAACACAGGGAAGGGAAAGAGAAACACAGAGAAGGGAAGTGACATGCCCAAGGTCACCCAGTGGATCAGTGGCAGAGTTGGAAATAGAATGTGGATCTCCTGCCTCCTAGTCCGGTGCACTATCTGCTAGACTGCAGGCCTCCATTTTTTTTTTAAGGTGGTCTCTGGAAGAACCACTTGCAGCAAACTGCCAAGGGCTCAGTTCCTTTCCAAAGCTTGAGGGGCTGCGTGGATGCTTGCTGGGGCTTCAGCCTGTGCTTCCAGAGGGCCTTGGGGGCTAAGAGAATGATGCTTTGGGATCACTGAGCCTTTCCCTCAAGTTTGGTCATGGCTCTTTCTAAACTGATTTCCAATATGTTTGATGGGGAGGTGCAGGGCGACGTCTGCCGAGCACAGCTGCTAGTCCAGGTGGCTGCATCATGCCTGTTCGTATGGCTGATGCTGCAGATGCAATACCCTGAACCTGGCAGAGATGGGCTTGGCAGCCAGAGATGGGGGGAGTGGATGCTCGCAGTCTAGGCCACAGGTGAGGAGAGGTGGCTGGCAGGAGCAGAACCCTCCCCGCACCACATGGCACATTTCTCATATATGACTTCAAAGGTTGTTGCTCAATATACGAACTCTGGCAGCCTTGGCAACTGTGAGGGGGTATGGGCAGCAACTGGCTGCTGCTGCTTCTCTGCTGCCCCCCCTGCCTCCCCTCCCCTCATTGGCCATAGGGCTTCTGGAGAAATCCTCACCCTCTCGCCAAAACAGCCTCTAATTTGCGCAGTCGGGCTGGGAGCGGGGAGGTGTCTTGCACAGAGGACAGATTTTCCTTGGCATCAGCCCTTGAGTGCATTTATCCGTGTGTCCGTCCCTGTTACTGTGCACTTCCATATCCACCTTTCCTCCTTCAGCTGCACCCCAGTCCTTACTCCTCTTCCCCCACCCCCAGTTCGATCTTACTCCTTGCTTTGTGTGTTTCAACAAGAGGATTGAACCAAATGCCCAGATCTGACTTGTACCCCCCACCCACACATCCCATCCTGTCCCATGTCTATTGCCTTAGTCTCTTCCTGCCCCTTACTCTCTGCTGCTTCTCTCCCAGTCCTCTCGTCTCTTTCCCTAAAGCCTGCCTCCCTTTCTCCCCACTTCTCCTCCACCCTCCAGCACTGGGTTCAGAGCCACCTCTTCCAAAGGAGCTTGGGGAAAGACGGAGGGGTTTCTCGGGGGCGTAATTCCTGGCTCTGTGAGAACAGAACGGCCACTTCCTAGCTGGCAAAGCCCCAAGAGAAACAACCCACTCAGAGGAGAGGAATAGCCATCTGGCTGTTCCCATGGTAAGTTATTCCTCTGCAAATTCTCCGCAGGGAGCGCGGCTCGAGTGCTGTGGTCCATGACTTCAGCGAAGGCAGTGCTGGGGGTGGATGCCCAGTCTGCTCTAGGCAGGCAGTTCTCCTTGGCGGAGCACCTGTCTGCGGCGCAGGCCCTCACAGCTGGACATGTCGCTGACTCTGCTGCTCCACATCTGGAAAGAATCAAGCTGTGAAGGGAAACAGCTGGGCCACCTGGCTTGGCCCCTTGATTAAACACAGGGGTATCTGTTGCTCTGTCTGTGTAGGAACCCAGATCTTTACTTTCCCCAGGGAGTAGTTCATAGGCGCACATTGTGTCTCAGGGAAGGAAGGCTGGGGGGAGGAATACACTACACTTGGTCTGCAGTCAGCTTCAGGAATAGGAAACTGTGGTATGCTTCCTGCAGGACCCACTTTGCTCGCTATGTAAATACAGCTGACTCTGGGGTGGAACATGGCGGCTGTCTGGCAGCCGCACAGCAATGCTGCTGCATTAATGGGTTAGGAGAGGAAATCAGCAGTATTCTATTCATCCCCCTGGAACTGAGGGATTGTGGGGGTTGAAGCAGGGTTAAGAATTCCTCTCACTGGAACAGGCCAGGATAGGTAGGTGAACTTGAGATAGAAATTTCATCTCTGTTACTTTAATTGAAATGAAATGGGCATACCCCACCCCCCCCGAAAGTCTCTGATGCTGGCTTCCTTCTGGGAGGGGAGCGTTGCCTAGTGGTTTAAAGGAGGGTATTGTGAGTTAGATCACTGAAGGATTCTGTTCCCAGTTCTGCCACTCATTCAGTGGGTAGCTGAGGGAGAGTCCCTTTGTCCTTCTGTGCCTCAGTTTCCCTATCTGCATAAATGGGGCTTGTTATGCCCCTCGCCTCGGCAGGGGAATTGGGAGAGGGGTTGAGACTCACTGAATACCTGTAAACGCTTTGAGACTCATTCAGTCCTGGCTCAGCCCAGCATTTTCCTTCAACTTGTTCTGAGCCGTTGAGCTGACTTTTAGTATGTGCAAGTATAGTGGATTGTAAATCGACTGCGCTCTGTGGCCGCCTTTGCAGTCTCTGGAGTTTATTCAGCCTGATTCTGGTCCCTGGAGGAACACCCCCTGCGAAGGGTGCCAGAGAAGTAAGCACTGCATAGGCTGCTTTTTACTGCGTGGGGGGAATTTGAGTGTCACTTGAGAAATGGAAGCAGGCTGTGATTGATATAACGGGGCTTCCCTGTGGAGGCTGCCGGGTGCAGTGGGCTCTATGGGTTTATGCCATCCCGGCTTACTAAACCTGTGCTTAGTTCAGCCCTGGCCTGAAGTTGCTCCTCAGCGGCCGGGTCAGACAGCAGCAATGAAAGGGCTGGCACCCTCTCCCCACCCCTGCGCATCAGGAGCTGTGCTGTGAGCTGGATGCCTGGTGTACAGGGCCACGTGTGGCAAATAGGCCTGAGACCGACTGAACTGGGAGCATCTCTCTCCCTCCTTCGCCTGTTTTGGATCTTGTTTGACTGTATCTCCTCTGGGCTGGAGGCTTCAACGCAGACAGGCTTAAAAGGGGTCCAAGCTTAAAGGAAAATTAGCACAGAAAATATTGCTAGGTTAGGAGTGAATATGTTCCTCCTCGCCCTGGAGCATGCACGTCCCTTCACCATTGTGTGCAGCGGGAAGATCCCAGGCTGACCTCCTTTTGGCACTGGCTTGGCTCCTAATATGTAGAGCTTGAAAAATGCCTGGGATGAAAGCTGCTAGGGTGGGTCTCTCGTATCTGAGTACCTGTGTGGAACTGAAGTGCCACAGGATTTTGGGGAGCCTTTTAAAGGGGACTTGCCTTTTTCGAGAAGTGCTGAGTGCAGCTCGGGTGTCTCAAGTCGAGCACCCAAAAATCATTAGCCGCTTTGGAAAATCTTGGTCATATGCAGAAAGTGCAGTTTGCTTAATGTCTGTAACCAGTCCATTGCACAGGAAGGCTTGTGGCTGGAGTGTGGTACCTCAGCATTAAGGTCGGCTAGACAGTGATTTCTGATCTCTTGAGAGGAGTCCGGGTCTCAGGGTACAGACACTTAAAATCTCCTGTGTCTGGGTTTGGGCAGAAAGGTGGATTGGACCCTTTCTCCCCCAGCGTTGTGGAGCTGGTAACTGGTGGCGTTAATTTAACCTGTGTGGCAACACTCACCTTGAGAACGGGAGTAACTCCATGCCGATCCCTTCAGGTGCAGCGAGATGCAAGTGTATTTTTGTGGGGAGGGAGGTGTGGGACTTTGAATTCATCCCTTCGTCACATTTGTGTGAATCTGGTTTGCTTGTGAATCTGAGAGATCAGTGACCCAGAGCAAGTGACATGCACTAGGCCAGTGTACCCTGGCCTGACCTGCACCACCCCATTATTCCATGACGTGGGTGGATTAGTTGCATGTGGGTTTACATGGGACTACCCCGAGCCCCCATCTAACTGGGGTTCACATCCTGCTTGGGACTGGGCTCTGCAAAGATGAACGACTCATGCATTTAACTCATTGCTCTGCCAGCTTGTTTCCCACCCCTCCCGCGCCCCCCCCCCAATGCGGAGTTAATTCCTGATATGTGGGGAGAGAAGGGAAGTGAGCAGAAACTGGGCCACTTCTGGAGTGCATCATGTGCACCCAGCCCTGGGATTATACAGCGCATCTTGGGCTTGCCTTTGCTGGCATTCATCCGCCTCGGCTTCCGGGAGGAGCTGAGCAGGTTGTCAGCAGCCTTATGGGGCACAGGGGACTGTGCTGTCCTTTGCATTGCTGATAATTCTTATCTTACTCTCGCTGGAGTCTCCAGAGGTCCCGGTTCTTCCATCGCTTTTTATCCAGCCCTTTGCTTTGTCTAATGGGGGCTTTGATCAGTGTCGTTTCCCTGCTGCACGCTTGGCAGGGGGAGTTGGGGAGGATCTTTTGCAGGTCAATTGAGCAATTAGTTTGGCCGATTTGCCATTGGGGCTTCAGGTGTCCAGGAGGCGAGTGGATGTGTGTGCTTAGCGTGGGTAACTTGCGTAATTCCCTCCTATCTGTCTCTTCTTGAGGGAGGTGCGAGGGGAAGAAATAGGATTGTAAAAAGACGGACTACCCCAAGGACCCTAATTTCTAACCTTCTGCAGTGGAGAACTGGCCTATGCCTCTGATCTTGCATCGCTTCCCCCGGTGCCAGCCTGGCTCTCTCCACTCACGTCTCCAGGTTTCTGCGTTGAGTGACCTCCCTACCCTCACTTTCAGCTGCGTGGCTTCTGTCGTGCTAGAATGAGCTCTCTGGGCCAGGGTCATTCTAGACTGCAAGTGCCGAGGCAGCTCAGGGCTGGTGGTGGTAACTAGTAACATACTAGCTTACGTTGTCCCTTTCCCCTATCCTGGATCCTTTCCATGCAGCTCTGACCCAGATTTCTCCAGTTTTTATTCCAGTGAACGAGGCCATGCTAAATAACTGCCCAGGAAGGGGCATGGCAGAGTGGGTCTGCAGAGTGGGTGTATGGGGAAGGGCGTGGGCCAAGCTCAGTCTAACCAGGCCCTCTTGTTGTGTTTCTCTTTTGGAATTTAAGCGACGGGAGCCTGGGTGGCCTCCTGATTCCTGACGCAGGGAAGGCAGCTCAAGGGGAGGGCCTTGCCGTGCTCCGAGAAGCGTGTGTGCACACGTGCTTTTGGACCAGACTTTCGGGACCGTCTCTGGCCTCACCAGCGGCTTGGTGGTGGGGTCCAAGATTCACGTCTTTCCTGGGATGAAAGGGGAGCCCAAGTGCAGGGCTGGGTGGATGTGAAGGGCTGCGGGGGAAGGGATGGAAAAGAAATTTCACTCCATGTGCCCACTGTAGTGAAACCAAATGGCACCTCCCGGTCCCTTCTACCCCAACTCTCCTCCCTTATTTTGCTGGAGGCTTGTGACAAGAAAATGGAGGGTTTAGTAGAAGTCAGTCGTGATTGTGCTTTAAGCCGCGTTCTGGCCAGAGTAACCCTGTGGCTGGATTCCTGGGGCGCAGTGTGGGGTCTGGAGCAGGGAGATGAAATCAGCTGGCATCTTTCAGCTGTAGTGACCCATCCAGGTCTGAAGCGGGGAGCACTGCGGTCACACCAGCCTGGCTGAGCAGTTAGTCTAGGCTGCTCTGCACTGGAGACCAGAATTACAGCCATGTGCCGGGTGCTCCTGGAACGGCGCTGCCAGGAAAGCGGTGCTCTGGGGGGCGCGCTCTGACTCCAGCGCTGGGTATGTGGTTTGGTGTCCCGGCCTGCTGTATCGGGGGGGAATTACCCCATTGCCTCGTGGCATTGGCAGGCAGCACTGTAGGAGCCAGTTGTGGAACTGCCTGCCCAGGTGGGTACCTGCCATTCTGCTGTTCCATAAACGTGCATCAGAAATGACGTGACCCGAATCTTCGAGGTGAGGTGGCCCAGATCTGACAGGTACTGGCTGTCTTGGGGCACTCTGCAGCTATTCGAGGCTGGGGCATCTACACCCCTTTCGGAGTGCACAGGCATTTCCTAGGACCGCCACTATTGAGCTCCTGCGTAGCAGACCTTAAATACCTGTGCTGCATTCTTGGTTGTAGGCTGGGCACTGTGCAAAGCAGTTGAGATAAAACCGCTGAACCGAGCTGTGACCTGCAGATTGGCTGGAACCTCTTTCTTGGTTTGATGTAAAGTCTGGTAACTTTTTTTTTCCTATGAGTGGGCTCATGCCCTGCGGGATTCTTTCCCGGACCAGGGGCAGAAGCCCTGAAATTCCGCAGCAGACCCAGCTTGATTCTGGCCCTGCTGCAGGCAAAGATGAATTGGGCTTGGGAGATTCCCAGCTCAATTCTGCAGGCTCGAGGTTCAGATGAGAGCCTGGGCAAGAAACCCCAAGCGCAAGTAGGACTCTAGCTGGGTTCTGGGATGTTTAGAGGTGGGTCCCAAGACCCTGAATGTGGAAAGGCTCTGAATGTAGCTGCTGAGGCCCTGCTAGCTAGGAGGGAGCCTAAAGTAATTTAAGGCTTTAGGTGGGGAACATGCTTAGAGAGAGGGCGCCAGCTCCAATCCCAGGGGGCAGCCTTTTTTTGGAGGAGCCTCGCTCTGAGATTTTGGGGCTTCCCTCATCCCGAACCAGAATGTGAACGCAAGGTCCCAGCGACCTGCTGGGAGCTGGAACAGTCGAGCTTCACACATGGCTGAGCTGGCGTCTTGGGCCATCTGACCTGAATCTCCAGGCTTGTTGCACGCATATCCCCATCCCCCATATCGCTGTCTTTGACAAAGAGCAGAGACTTGGGCGGGAGGAAGTGACCACTTGTGGAGACTGATGTGCAGCCTGTAGAATGTTCTAACCCAACCCCCTAGAACTGATTGATTTTCTCTCTTCCCCACTCCCCCCAGATGCGAAGGTCTAACCAGATCTTCAGACTACATGACCAGCTTTGCTGGGCAAACAAATCCCAAACTGTTCATGATTTGCCCACGGCTACAGGCTAAGGGCCCCTTCCCTGCCTTTCCCGCCCCTTTGGCTTTAATACCACTTGGTTTCACAGTCTGTTTCCTCTTGGATTAATGGCCCTTTCTGCTTACACTATTTTGCAGCTGGAGACTTAATGTTGTGGAGTGGAATCCTGACATCTGCCTCTTGAATTATGCTCTGCCCTTAAATGTACCTACAGAGTATCCTCAATCCTCAGTCACTTCCCACTCCTGTCCTGGACCTGGCTGCCTGGTCTAGTGCCAGATGACGGCTGGCGGTGGGAGGTGGGTCGAGCGCTGTTCCCTGGCAGGACACGTGCCCTCTGGGCTGTACCAGTTCAGGGACCTGGCTGGCCTTTATGGAAGGGAGAGGATCTGCTTTAAGAGTCAAGTTGCTGTGTTGAAATTCAGCACCAAGGCAAAACTGAAGCATATCTGGATTAATGCTCAGTCCACGTTTGTGGGAGTGAGGAGGCGAGAGTGAGGCTGGTATTTGGGGAGCACCTCATACAGCAGGACTCTGATCCTGACAAAGGCGCCTTTGGGCAACATCAGAATTAAATGATACAGGGAGCTGGTCTTGAAAGGTGACACTTGTAAATCCCATTGACTCCCCTGGGTTGGAGCTGGGCTGGGAGAACCATTTGTCTGAAGACTCAAGTTCCAGGCTCTTAACTTTCTCCTCCCTGACCCTACCTTCACCCCTGAGGTCTTCCTGAAAGATGAAGTGGATTAGCCTCTCTGCCTGTCCCAGGAGGTGTGACGCCTCTGCTCAGTGCTATGGTTACCATGGAGGAGGGGTAGTCCAGTGTGTGCATGGAAAAATGAGTGACTGATGCTAGTCCAGCTTGTAGGACTCTGTCAATAAGTGTGTCTCCCTTCCTTTGCCAACAAATAGTGTCACCTTGTGTTAAAAGGACAGAGTGAAGATAACCATCGAACTTTAAAAACAATGTTTTCATTCATTGATACTTTCCCTTTTGGAACAGCCATATGGAATTTACTAGGGTTGAAACCAATAGGATCCTATAGCAGCTACTTGAAAGCTACAGGGTCAGAGTCTCAGAAGTTCACTGATTTACCCCAGCGGAGAATCTGGCCCAGTGACTTAGATTTAGATCCTGTTAGAGGCTGATAATTTTAAAAACTAATCTTGTAGAATGCTACAGCAGAGGGAGAACGTTTTCTATAGGATGGCTCAAAATGTTTGCAAACAAAGCAAGGGAGCAGGTGTGAACATGTCTAAAAACCCATCCAGATCCAATACAACATAAAAATATCTTTAAATATTTCACAAAACGCTTCCATTTGTCTCTGCCTTTTTTTCTCTGCTGATTTATTTTTTTCAAATCCTGACTTGACTCGACTTCTCCCCGTTACAAAAAGACGGACTGTGTGAGTTAATGCCTAGAACAACAAAAGCCAACTGATATGAAACCTCTTATCCGCTTTCTGTGAAAACAGTGCACTTGCCAAGAGCTGGTTTCCCTTCCCAGTGTTTCGTATGAGTCATTCTGCTTTCCATATACCCAAATCATAATTCCTAGTGTCATCAGGTCTCATCTTGGTCAGGAATTCCTACATGTAGGCATTGCCATCTCCAATCAGCCAATGGTCCAGCTAACCCAGTGCATGTCTGGAAGTGACCAGCTGAGATGCTTTAGTGGAAGGTGCAAGAAACCCAGTAGCCAACTCTGGAGTACCCTGTGCCAAGGAAAAGCTGCGTCCTACTCCGCATCATTCAAGGGATTGGGTTATGCCTGAAGCATGAAGGTTTCTGTATCCCTTCCATCCTCTAAGGACCTTATTATCTACAGTCTGTGAAATGTAATGCATGCCAGTGGCGCTATATAAACATTGACTAGAATTAGCTTGGGATGGAGGAAACTTTAACCCAATGGTGTAAAGCAAGAGTCGGACTGATCATCTCTCCAGCTTGGCTCTGGAGTTGATCATTTTGCTATGCTCCTGCAGTGGGTTGGATCTGGGGGCAGGGGCTCATAAAGGGAATCAAGAGGATTTGAATCATTTGAAGTGAAATTGGGTGATCGTGAGACCCTGCTGCCATATGAATAGAATCGAGTTGGAGCAGCGGGGGATGGAGTGATGAGGAATGGCTGGAGTGAGGCTGGAGGGGGAGAAGTAGTTGGGGAACGTTATTGTAGGGTCCTCATCAAGACCCTGAGAACGAGCTCTCTTTAGTCAGGAAGAATGGAGTTAAATGTTTTACAGCCAGCGCAGCTGCCTGCCCTACGCGGGACTCTGGCAATGACAATTCTCCAAAGGGGGAGAGAATGAATTTTAAAGAAGTCTTGAAAGACTTTAAATTTTCATGTTAACTTCAATTATTCAGGACAGTTGAAAAGCAACTTTAAGGCATCATACCAAGAAAGGAAAATACCAGGCAGGTTTGGGTTTTAGATTAATTGATTTTGCATTTTGTTCTGCTGCAGTAAAACAAGGATCTCGTAAAGACACGATGAAGCCAGTTATTCCAGCCTGAGGCAGTGATAAGGCGGTGGGGGGCAGGGAATGGCTCAGGCCCTGGTTGGGAGGGGAAAGGGGCCCAGTGGGGGAGAGGTAAAACAGTAGCACAAAGGGGGTAAAACGGCTGCCTCGGGCAGGGCTCTGGAGCGTAGGAGGTGGCTGTCCACAGCCGAAGGCACTGCAGTGCTGTCTCCATTGCAGATATCGCTTGAGGCAGAAAATGGGAGGCAGTTCTGGATGCTCGTGGCCTTGTGTTTCCATTGCAGAGGCCTCAGGTTAGCAAAAAGAGAGACCATCAAACCCCTGCTCTGCCATATGCCTCATGGGGTGGCACAGCTGTGGCCCGACTGAGGAGGGGGGTTGATGTCTGAGCCCCAGCTGTGTTAGCAAGGACAATTGTGATTCACGAGTTAATTTTCTGGTGAGGACGCCGCCAGTGGTGTCAGGTTGATCTAGGCTGCGATCCCAAAGGACAGGCCTGCGAGGATAAGCAAACATTCTAAGTTACAAACAAAGGTGTGGGGAGCGTCTACATTAGACAAATGTGTTAATTTGCTCTGGTTAATTGGCAATCCAGCTAACCCAAGGTAAGAATCTAGTGAAGACATTCCCTACATGGAAGCCCATGTCAATGCAGGAAAGACAGGTCTGTGCTACAGCCTTTTGCTGGCGTGGGGTGTGAAGAGGCCTGATCTTTGCCTGACTGAATTCCCCTAGTGTCGATGCAATTATCCCGGCAAAACTGTTACCACTTGTCTAAACTACAGAGCCTTGGGTGGGTGGTATAGCTAAGCTGACACAGTGGTGATGCGTCATAGACAAACAGAAGGCCATCTTCTCATGGCATAGCTGCACCCCCTCGCTGAACAACCTTAGTATTATGATAGAAACACTCTTCTGTCAGCGTATTTTTGGGTATCTACCAGGGGTTATGCCAGCTAATGTCATGCCTCAGGGGTCTTGGTCCCCCAGGAACCCTGAAAACCATGTTCATCATGCTCCAACCTCCACCTGATGGCTTATTAGCATCGGCTAGAACCAGGACTCCTGGAAGCCCAGCTCAGATAGGAGGCTCCAGAGCTCCTGATTGGCCTGCTCCCCCTACTTAAGCCAAAAGGAAGGGAACAAAAAATTGTTCCTTCAACTGGGCTGCATCCTGCTTGAGACTGCTCACCCAGTGCTATCTGCTCTTGTCTCCTGGTCCTAATCTCCTTGTTTCCTGACTTGCCCTGATTCCTGGTATCTGAATCTCAGCCCCTGACCTCCGTTCCAGACCTCCTGGATCTGAACCCCGGCTGGTATGGAGTCTCATTAACCACTAAGCCAGCTATCTGGGTCCCAACCCAGTGTGGGGTGTGGGTTTTTCTCCCCTCATCCCTGCTCCTAGCTGGCACAGCTATGCTGGCCAAGCTTTGTAGTGCAGGCCTTAGTTTCACTTGTGGAGGGGCAGTTGTACCATCCTGGTACAAACCAGCTTTGCCCGTATGGCTGCATCCACACTAGGAGCAGTTTGCTGGCAAAGCACTCCTAGCATAAACATGGCCAAAGTTTTGGCCATTTTATACCCATGTAATTATACTGAGGTTTAGTTAACCTGTTACACTGGGAGAACTCCCCCTGCCGACACTCTTGTTCCAGAATAAAAGTGGGTTTTTTTGGTTTAGCTTAACCTCCTTCCAAAGAGACATCGGTTAAAGCAAAAGAAAAAGCTACTCTTGGTCCAGAACAGAAGTGTCCGTACGAGGTTCTACTGGAATCACTAGCTCTGTTTAAATTCACATCTTAGCTTCTACCAAGATAACTTTCCTGTGTAGACAAGCTGTGAGAAGGGGAATTCCTCCACCTGCCTGAGGGAAAGCCCAGCACTGCGCTGATTGCACTGAGCTCCCAGGTCTGACAAGAAGGGCAAGCACACCCCAGCCCCTCATTCCCAACCTCCCGAGCAGGGATGGCTCCAGGCACCAGCTTATCATGCAGGTGCTTGGGACGGCAACTCCGGAGCGGGGCAGTACTTTCGGGTATTCGGCGGGAATTCGACAGAGGATCCCTCACGCCCACTCGGAGCGAAGGACCTCCCGCTGAATTGCCGCAGATCACGATCGTGGCTTTTTTTTGTTTTTGGGCTGCTTGGGGTGGCAAAAACCCCTGGAGCTGGCCCTGCTCCCAAGCAGGGGAGGACATGTTGGTTTTGAATCCAAACCTTGTTGCTCTGGCTCCTTAGACTGCAAATTCCTTTGGGGCAGGAATTGCAGGTGTGTTGGCTGTGTCATGCACACGCTTGAGTATAATGGGATCCTAATTCTTGACTTTTGGGGGCCCCAGGCACCTCCTCAGGCCCTGCTGCTGCTGCTAATCTCTCTCTTGAATACTAGGGCCTAATTCTGACCTTATGCTGGTCTATCGCTGTTGACTTCGCTAGAACTACTCCTGACTCTCACCTGTGCGAGAGCAGAATCGGCCTCATTTGTCTCGAGGTAGGAGCTGTGCCCGAGGCAGCTGGGGCAGCCAGCCCTTGAATTAAGTGTGATGGAAGCCGACGGGCTGGACCATGCTGAGGAGGTGCAGGAGCGAACATGCTTGTGAGGATAATCCTGTATCCTCCGGAAGAAAGCAGCCTCCCAGTTAGGCTGTGCCCAGACCACGACACATTGCCAGTCCCCATGGCTGGCATCAAAGCACCTGAAGAGAGCGGTGAGGCTGGAAATGCTAGATGCTTGGTGGTAGCACATCCCATCAGGCTACAGCACCTGGCAAAAGCATCAGAGTGAAACTCTGCAACCATCTGCTGGTGATTCCTAGGCTGGAGTCGAGCTTTGTTGTGCTTTTAGTAGCACTTCGCCAAGTCTCTCATCTTCTCCTACATCACCACCACCAAGTACCCACAGGCTCTGGTCCTGGGTTTGGACGAGCCCCTGCATCTCCACTGACCTCCCGCTCAGCACTGCTCAGGATCAAGCCAACGGACAGATGGCTGGACCCCGTGAGCACTCCTCATTCCAAGGATGGAACTCCCCTGGGAAAATAAACTCTGGCAGGCTTCAGCAAGGAAACAGGAACACAGAGGGCTGGAAGAGTGCAGGGTGTCGTGTGTGTCTGTCTACTCAATGCATTTGTTTTTCCTGCATGGATTTGGGAGACTCTGTACAGTGCTGGTCCCGTTATTTTGTACCCTACTGCTGGGCCCCATGTGAAAATGCTCCTAAAGCACCCTTCCCCACCTCCCCCTTCCATCGCCCCACTCCATGGGATACTCTGTGGCCCTGATCCTGCTAGGTCCTAAGCACCCTCTGTTCCCATTGGCTCAGTGTGTTGCAGGATGAGGCCCTTTGTTTGCAGCAGCATTTTGGAGAGCGCCTGGGGAGCTAGCTAACTGTCACCAGCCTGGAACAAGAACCTCTCTCCTCTGTGCCCCGCGCGGTTCTTCGAGTTCACCTCTTGCGAAGCCCCGAGCATCTGTCTGCAGTTCCATTTCTGAGCTCTGCACAGGCTGCTGCTCAGCAGCCCTTCAAGAGCGTCCCACTGGTGCAGAGAGACTCCGTGGCACAAACGTGCCTTTTATTTCCCACTGCTGAGAGCTGCCAGGCCTGGCCATCTTCCCAGAAAGCTGTGCTCTTTTAGAACATAAGCAGCTATTGTCTTAGCCCCGGAGACTTTGTGATCTGAGCTCTGCCGGAGTCGGGAGGGGAGAAAGATACGCTGTGCAAAAGGGGCTTGCGGGATAAGAGCAACTCAGTCTCGTTAATTATATTAGCTTCACCCAAAATAATGCTGCTGCTCCTCCCTCCAGGCTTGAGTCACTCTTTCCCTCTCCCTGGTAGCTATTTAAGGAGACGGTTGCACTTAGCTTGTTTCCGCTGAAGAGCGGGGTCTTTGTTAAGGCAGACGGGAAGAGACTCGGAGGAAAGAATTGTGATATTGCGATAGTCTCCTGTCCTGAAAAGAGCCCCAGCAGAGACTTGAGGTTCATGAGTGTTTGGGTGCTTTAGAATGGGGGGGATGATGCTGGAAATGCAGGGTGTGTCTGTCTCCCCATCCCTTTGTGGCTAGAGGATGAAATCTGAGCCCTTTCAGAGGGGGGTGCAGTTGTGCGCAACGGGTAGATGTCCCTCGTTGCGTGTTCTGAATCTGATAGAGGGGGTTGATTTTGCTTTCCTGATGCTTGTCCTCTCTGCCTGACTTCTTGGGGCAGGTTGGTGAGTTGGAGCTAGCGATGCAATTGGAGCAGCACCCACATGTCTCGGCAAGGCTGCCCCGCTGCCCTGCCTTCGGCATCGTAGAAATGAAACGTGCATCGCTGAAAGGCTTGCAAACCTGAACCTCGGCACTCTGAGCTCAGGCCTGGGGTTAGAGCCAAGCGGCTTATTGCTGTTGGGCTGCATTAGGGTCGAACCTAGGAGTCCCAGTCATGGAGTCAGGCTCTACTGTGCAAGGTGCTGTATAAACAGAGCAAAAAAATGGCCCCTGCCCCAAAAAACGTACAGCAAAAGGATCAGATGAGAGAGATGTGGGAGCCCAAGCAAACAATGGGGTGTTACTTGCAGTAGTCTCAGCACACTGGATGCCAGACCATTGTCAGCAAGCTGCACTTTTTGCTCCCACTGAGTATTCAAGATTTCTTCAAAGCCAGAGCTGGGTAGGCTAAGGGAAAGGAGTAGCACGATGACTTTATCCCAGACACAGGCTGAGCCTCTGTGTACTAGACAGAGTAATGTCTTTTTAATGAACGAAGTTAAATTACATCACGAGAACAAAGAGACCACTAATGGAATTTAAAAGGTGGCAAATTCCAAACAGATGTAAGCATTTCCTTATTTGCACAGGGTGTAAGCAGGCTGTGGAACTCATTGACACAGGAAGTTGTTGCAGCCAAGAACTTGGCATAATTCAGGAAGAGATTGAACACTAACAGTGAACTCCTTGCCAGAGGATGATGTGAAGGCCAAGACCATAACAAGTTCAAAAAAGAACTAGATAAGTTCATGGAGGACAGGTCCATCAATGGCTGTTAGGCAGGATGGGCAGGGATGGTGTCCCTGGCCTCTGCTTGCCAGAAGCTGGGAGTGGGCGACAGGGGATGGATCACCTGATGATTACCTGTTCTATTCATTCCCTCTGGAGCACCTGGCACTGGCCACTATTTGAGGACAGGATACTGGGCTAGATGGACCTTTGGTCTGACCCAGGAGGCCGTTCTTATGTTCTTAACATGACTATCCAGAGTTATTAATTATAATAAATGTCGGGAGGGACATCAACCTCTGTTTTTTCAGGAAATAGTCCAAGTTCTACCTATGAGCCTACGTCTATACAGGGATAAAAGACCCGCGGCATGGCTGCGGCTGGTCCAGGTGAGCTGAATGACTGCGGGGCTAAAAATGGCGGTGTAGCTGTTGGAGTATGGGGGACACTCCACCCTTTCAGGGTCCCAGAGCTTGGGCTGGAGTGTCTATGCTGCAATTTTTCCGTCCTGCTTCCCAAGTCCCATGAGCTTGAGTCAACTGACCCACGCCAGCCTTGGGTTTTTTATCCCTGTGTGGGCATACCCTGGGAGGTCAGTGTGAGACCTAATGTGAGGGCAGGCTACCACTCTGCCTTTCCCCTTCTGAAGCTACAGCTGCCTGAAGGACATTCATGAGAACCAGAACTAGAAGAGCGTTCCCATGAACCAGCAGCCCAGCCCTGGTGAAAGGACCTGCTCCTGCCCCACAGAAGTGAATGGGCGCTTTGCCATTGGCTTCCATTTATGACGGGCTCAGTTGTGCCGTACCGGAGACCTAATGCAAATGACTCCCTATTCCTACAGGATCCTTTAAAAGGGGGACGCAAAGGGAGGGGTCTTGTATGTAAAAACCAACCTCTCACTGGTAGAAGGGAGCATGGGAGGGGAGGCAGTTGCTAGGCTATTTCACGAGTCATTTAGCTATGAGGCCAGGCGTTTGGAAGGCTTGGAGTTGCTGTTTCAGCCTAATCCAGCAGAGCAGTGATCCTCTGCTGCTCGCTGGGCTGCCACCTGCAGTCATCGCTGCTTGAGTCAACTTTCTGTGGCTTCAGTGAAAATATTAGTGTAACAGAGGTTCTGCCCCTGCTTCGCTTTCCCCAGTCCCCGGCAGCTTCTTGGTGGTGATGGTGCTGAGGGGAAACCTCAAATCCTCACAAAGCAATTACGGCTAACGAGACACTTCCTACATGTCTGGTTTCAATTCTGGCCACGCTGGAGGCTGCTCTACAGTGCCGAGGGAACAGGCGGGCACAGAAATGTCCTCTTCTCCTCCTTTTCCAGAAGGGAGTCAGGTTCCTCATTAGCATGCACCATCCAAGCCAATTGGGAGCAATTAATTAACACTTTAAATTGCACCCGGGGTAGGGGGGGAAGGAAATGATTTTTCATGGCGTGGCAATTATTGAATGTTGATCACATGCCAATTGATTGCTATGTGTTTTAAAGAGTGTAATGTGTGTAACTGGTAGGTAATTTACAAGAGCAAGTGCAGCTGGATGCCTTCGACTTAAGAAAATTTGTGCATTAAATGTTGACTGCAAAGAAAATTGAGAGATTTTGTTTTAATTTCTTAGTGCTGGTTTGGCAGCTCTGGAAACGCTCCAGTTAGTTGCAGCCCGGACAGTGGCCAGATGGGCTTTCCTAGCCCGATTGCCCCACCTCTCTGCTGAGATTGCCAGCAAGGAGGCTGTTCTGGATGGTCTCCAGTGATCTGGACTCTTTCCCCTAGAACATGACCCCCAGCTTGCCTTCCGTGGACCACCCAACAGCTAAGTCATTGGTGACTTGGGATTTTTCAAAGGCGTCTAAGGGAGGTAACTGCCCAATGGGTTTCAGTGGGCGCTGGGCGTCCTTCCCTTAGACTCCTTTGATGATCCCGGCCTACAGTGAGAAGGGGGGTTCTAGTTAGCTGATCTTTTAAGCCATCAGATGCCAGAGTCCTGTCTACACTTCAGCCACCCCTTTTGCGGTAAGTGAAAGCCCCTTGTTTTTCTAGCGTAGATGGCAGCCTTTGAAGAGGATGCAGGAAGGTGCAATGGTCAGGAGGGCATAGGGATTTTAGGGATCCTATGGTGCTTTGTTGCCCTTTGGGCTCACTGAGCAGGCTTTGGAAGCCGAGTGCTCTGGGCTAGTTCCTAACAAGTGAAACACCTAGCTGCAGCCTTGGGAGGGATTCTTCCCTAATCCATATCGACTGGAAGTTGAATGCCACAAAGATCTTCCTGGTCTTTCTCCATCCCCCTTGACCTGTCATATTGACAGGAGCATGAGGGGAAACTGGCTTCTGGGTTCCTTGGTAGGAGTCCGCCAGCGGACTGTGTCTAGAATCTCCACTGCATGATTCGTTCCAGCCTTTGTCGTGACACCTGCGGGTTTCCATCTGAGGACATTCGATTTCTGGAGCGTCCATGGGTGTGATTGTTTAAATAGCGTAACCAGGATCCCCAGAGTTGAAAGTAACTTACAGGATTTACCGGTACTGCTGGAGTCCTGAGGGGGCGTGGCCTCAAGCAGAAGAGGTGGGGCCTCTAAAGATTTAAAGGCCCTGGGGCACTGGCTATGGCTGGGAGCCCCAGGGCCTTTAAATCAACCCAGGGCTCCCAGCTGCAGAGGTGGCTGGGAGCCCCCCGGAGTTCAGGGGCAAACTAAAAGGCCCAGGGCTCCAGCCGCCATGGGGAACCTCAAGCTTTGCTGGGCTGCGGCTGGGATTTAAAGGGCCCGGACCTCCTTCCGCTGCGGGCAGCCCCGAGCCCTTTAAATCCTGGCCCCAGCCCAGCCACTGGAGCCGCGGGCGGGATTTAAAGGGCTCGGGGCTGCCTGCAGCTGCGGGGAGTTCTGAGCCCTTTAAATCCCGGCCCCAACCTGGCTACCCAAGCCGTGGGCGGGATTTAAAGGGCTCAAAGCCACGGGCAGCCCAGAGCCCTTTAAATCTCCGCCGCAGAAGCCGGTGCGGTCCGGCACGGCGTACTGGCTCTTGTACATCGTACCGGACCCTACCTGCTTACTTTCACCTCCTGAGGATCCCTCTTCATCCATCCCCCTCCCCTGATTGCTCCCTGTCTCTGTTTCTAAAACCTCTGAAGTCCAGCTGGCTTACACTGCTTTTCTAAGTGCCGGAGGAGCCTGTGTGCTGGGTAACAGAAGCTGTCGTGCATTGGCCTTTCACATGCAGATCCCTTCTGGTTTGTTTACATTTCATTTTTTGAACAAGATTTATTTTCTTTTTAAGGACTGAAGCTGTTCGGCTTCCTTCAGGCTCTCAGCGTGCACCTCTGCCCTGTAGCTTCACTGCCTTCCAGCCACTTGGGCATAGAAAGGGGTGGGAGAGAAGCAGATAATTTCTTCTTTATACCGTGGTAGCATCTAGCAACCCCAGTCTCGAATCAGGACTCTGGCCCGCTAGGTGTTGTACAAACACAGAATCAAACTACGGGCCCTGCCCCCAAAGGACTGTGGGGGATGTTTTTCAGTGGCTGGTCTCTTGACTTTTTTTAATCTCTTCCTGGCTCAGCTGTTTTAACCTTTGCATTCGAGGATTGTCACTGCTACCCTCTGAATTTTAAGCTGGGCTGCTCCCCTGGAGGAATGTAGAGGAAATCAGGCTCCGATTGCGCCCCCCACACCCCATCCAATCCAATTGCCCCTCTTGGTGGGACCCACAGCTGCTCTTTCCCTGCCTCCACTCGTCCTTTGCCAGCCTGCCAGGGGTGCCCCCAGGTGGGTTGGGGAAAGTGACCCTCTGCTGGGCTCTGGTGATAGGAGCAAAGGTGAGGTAGCGGAGCAGGGAGGCCTGGCCTGCTGCTAGCACAATGTGGTAAAGGCAGGGGCCTGTTTTCCATTGTTAAGTTGCCTTGGTATGTCTACAGAGCAAAAGGAAAATCCCGTGGCAGTGAGTCTTGGAGCCGTAGGCCACTGACTCAGGCTGGTGCTGCGGGGCTGCAAACGGTGGAGACGTTCCGGCTCGGGCTGGACCTCAGGCTCTGAAATGCCCCTGCCGGATTTCAGCACCAGTCTGAATCCGCTGAACCCTGGCTCTGAGACTCAGTGCTGTAGCGTTTTGTTGCTGTGTAGACAGACCCTTGGATCCTGGCTGCTTGGAGCCTGTTTCTCAACAGCCTGGCCAGCATGGGTTGGCCTAATGGACTCTGGCAAGTCCTCCTGTGCCCACGCTATCGAGGAATGGTGCCGCCTTCCGCTGACTTGCTGCCACTCTGCCGTTCGCCTGGGTGCTGCTGAATCCAAGTCAGGCTCTGGCTGATGAGTTTGGAGACGAGGGAGGGTGGGGGAAGGAGGAATCTGGCGGGGCGTAGGAGTGGGAAGATGCCTTTTAAGAAGCGCTGGGGTTGGGGAGGGCTTCACAGGAGAGGGTTAGAGCGGAGGTCAGGCCTAGCTCCTCTTTGAAGGCAGAGTATGTGGCCTGTTGGTACAGCGGCTGTTCAGAGCATGGCCCCCCAGTGTGGGAGCAAATGCGCTTTTCAGGGGCTCTTTGAAGATAGATACAAGAAGGAACTCTCTACCGGGACCCTAGCCTCCTACAGTTGTTCCTGGATATTTCAGGGGGGCTCAGCCCCCTGCTCGTTGTTTTTTTTTCCTGCAGAGTTAAGTTGCAATGGTCCCATCAGTGGTCCAGTAGCCAAGGGCAGCAGGTAGCCTGCCTTTATGCAATTTTTCTCCGGAATCTCTATCCCAGGACCTCAAAGCACTGTCTGGACCTTAGCCGAGACTTGCCAGCTCTCTGTAGATAGTGGGGCTTGGCAGAAGTCAATTTTGACTTTTTCGTAATTTTGACGTCCTTATTTTTAAGCATTTTTTATTTTTATTTTAAATTTTCACAGCTGTGAAAATGATGGGAAGATCAGACAATGCAGGGTCCGGACAATTATTTAGGGACAGCAGAGCTTGAGATTAAAATAATAATTTAAAGTTTTATAGCCATTAAAACACACATTGTCAACGTCATATGTCCAAATAGACCAAGTAAATATCCTTAAATCAAACCCTACACACTCAAGCATTTTTCTGACATGGTCCACCTGTACATTTCTATTAGGGATGGAAATTTTTTTGTGTGTGTGTGTACGGTGAAACTGATGTTTGCCAACATTTACTGATTAAAAATCTAATCCTTCCGAGCCTAGAGAGAGGTTTGGTAATTGGAGCTGGTAGGATAAAGCGTGGGAAGGAGAAGACATTAAAATCCATTAGTTAAATGATTTGTGGGATCAATTATTTGAGCAGCTTTAATGGTAATGGGCTGGCTAGTGTATGGTTACTGCTGCCCCTCTTCTATGGGGAATCAGAGTTGCTCTGTGCTTTAGACACTCTGCTGTTAGTGAACGAGATGAGGATTATCAAGAGTTGGGGGCCTATGGCAGTTTTTCAGCAGGAGACTCTGGGTTCGAACCCTGCTGTTGATGGGATATTCCAAGTGCCTTGGCATTCAGCATAGCGAGAAGTGTGAAATCCTACATGGCCACTAACTTGACTTGAGTTCTGTTTTTACACACGGGGGGAGCTGTCCTAGGCTGTGGTTTACCCAAGGGTCTGGATTAAGCTAAGATTGTAGCAGGGTTCAGGGCATTTGGAGCTGGTGCTTTACTTATACTGGGCAGTCTAAGCCTGGCTCTGCCACTAGCCCATTGGGTGAAATTGGTCAAGTCGCTTCTGTCTTGATTTTCAGAAGCGTCTTCTCAGACTTTAGCTGACCATGCCTCTGTTTCCCCAGCTATATGGGGCTGATATGTGCCCACCTTTGCATGGTGTGTTGATCTACAGAGGCTAAGTAGCGTTCCAGTCCTGCTGATTTGATACAGATGCTAGCCCAGGTGAGCTGCCGTTGCCCCAGGGCTGGCCAACCCTGCGCATTCATCCGACCATGTCCCCTTAAGCACAGCATCTACCTTGGCTTGCTGTCCTGCGATGAAACCCCCACAAAACCCACATGCTCCTCCTCTGTCCGCAGTGTGGAACTGCTCAAAGTCAATACGTCTGACCTTGAAACAGAACCACTTCTTTCTTGTTTAAAATAGATATTAAAACAAAACTCACTACTCCCCCCCCGCCCCTTGATGTTGGCATCTGCTCTATTGAGCCACAGTGTGATGAAAGGAAAATCAAAGCAAAGTTAAATCCGTTGGAGTTGAAAGCTAGCGCAGGCTCTCGGGCTGTTTGCCTCAATTGCACGTTTGTTCTAGAAATGAAGTCCGTGTGAGAAATCCCACAAAACCCTGTCATTTCCCTGACCATTATGAAGGAGGCGGAGGGCAGGGATGTGTTGAGGCAGACGGGTGATGCCGTGACCCCTGGGCTGCGGCGTGTGGGAATGCGGTAATGCGGTCCCAATGCGTTTCAGGCGGGCGTGTGGGCAGACGCCTAGCTCTCAAGATGTGAAGTGTGGGTGGCTGCCCCTGAAGAGCGGAGCGGCCTGAGCCGTGTTCAGCTTGGAAGCCGTAATCAGTCAGAGAAGCCTTCTGGTAAATGGGGGTCAGCGGGTTCTATCCTGTAGTGGCTACTCTGTGCTAGGTGGAGCTGCTTGCAAATACAGGCTGCCTGTCCTTTTCATCCACCCGTGAGTTATTTGCATAAGCTGGGGCTCCCATCAGCAAGTTCTTCCCTGCCTGCAAAACATTGATGCTATTTTATATTGCACTAGTAGCTGGAGGAAGGATAGTCCAAGAGTGCCTCGGTTTCCCCATGTGAGCATATACCTGTTAAAGATTGTGTGATGCAGAGTTACTATGGTGATAGGCACCATAGAAACCCCTTAAATAGACCACGATCTGGGGCTCCCTAGTGCTAGGTGGTGCTGCATAGACACACGGCAGCGCCTGCCCCAAAGAGCTTGCCATGGTTAGGCGTGAACACCGCCTCCTACTGTGGCACCGCGTGCATCTCTTGTGCTGTCCTTGCTCCAGGGCAGGGTTGTTCTGTGCTCTCCCTCAGGCCTGCTGTCTTGTGATTATGCCGCTCGCTTGCACTTAGGCAGTGCATGAAGCAGCGGCAGTAGCTCGCCTCCTTCCAGCACCACATGTAATTACTTGCCACTGAAATGCAGCCACCTCTTTGGTGGAACACGCCTCTGGGGGATAAGAAAGGGCATCCCTTTCTCAAGAACCAGGGCTGGATTAAGAGCCTCACCCCTGTGTGTGTTCTAACATCTGAGGGTTTAACTTGGATGGAGGCAGGAAAGTGGGATTTTATATGGGACCCCAGGTCGATCCTTCCTCCAGCTCTGGGGTTCTGGACATTAACTTCCCTTTCTGGAGAGGGCTGGAGGCTGTAGAAGGAGTTCATCATGTATCTCTTTGTTGCGGCTTCTCTCTCCCCTCCAGACTCTCAGAAGAGAGCTATTGTTATGGGTCCAATGAGCACCGGGTTTTTATATCTGCATATGAAACCTTCAGTTGCCATGGTGCTGGGCAGGCAGCAATGTGTATTGCCAAGCACAAAGCCCCAACGGGACCCTAGAGTCTGTTCCTCTGATGCCAGATACCTGAGGCTGCCCACAGCCGTTCCCCAGGGGGAAGGTGGCTTTCTGGAAGTGCCTTGTGTTAAACTCTCCTGTATCTTTGCCCCCAAGGAGAATTATGAGGCTGCATCACGCTGGCCAAAGAGATGAGGCTTTCATCCTGGAGAATGCATGACACCCAGCTTCCGACCTCCTGTGCACCCAGGAAACAGCCTTTTAGAATCACTGCTGGGGCGTGACAGCAACCCTTCATGGTGGTCTGGCCACTGACCCAACCAAACACAAAGCTCTGACGTTTTCGCGGAGGGCTGGAAAGTTGTGTTGTGTGTAGGACTCCGGGATTCTGTTCCCAGCTCTGCCACTGACTTTGCATGCCTAGGGTAAGTCACTCAGGATCTCCATGCCTTAGTTTCCCATGGGTAACCTTGGGGCAAGTGACTTGACCCCCCTGTGCCATCTGTGAAATGGGGATAATGACACCTTTGCAAAGTGCTCTGACCTCTACTAATGGAAAATGCTGTATCGGAGCTAGTGTCAATGGCAGTGATGATGGATGTACTTTCCTCAGAGTGTTGTAGAGCAGAAGTAACTCGGGATCCCAGAGCACTTCTGGATTCGCAGAGGAGAAATGCTGCATGTGCCAAGTAGTCTTGAAATGTAACCAACTGATACAGCATCACCGTTGCCTGGCAACCTGCTTGCCGGATGGTGTAGTATGGGAGCCTCCCTGACTGGGGCAGGTGTGCTGGGTTACAGCTACGTGGCAAAGGTTTGGGGCTCTGGAGAGTTCCTCCATGCAACAAACCAGTTTACTTTTTGATTGTGTTTCGGTGAATTTCCATGTTCTGTCCTGTTCACAGCTGTACTGCTTGGGCCTTATAAAGGCCCTTCAGATACTTTGCCCTTGCAGTGCCTGCCATCTGCCTCTGAACCCCTGAAAAAATGACTGACTGACCCTCGCAAACTCCCAGATCCTGCTTCGCTCCCATGGTTTCTTCCCAGGAACTTATTTTTTTCCTGCTTTAAGGCATACACGGCTCCTGGGGCTGGGGTCATATACACCATTTAGGGGACCAGACAGCAAGTGTGAAAAATCAGGACGGGGGTGGGGTAATAGGAGCCTATATAAGAAAAAGACCCAAAAATCGGGACTGTCCCTGTAAAATCGGGACATTTGGTCACCCTAAGACCATTTGTCCCACTGTGGAACAGTGTTGCACAACTCTGAGTATTCAGTGGGGGTCAGTTCTAGGTTCTTGGGTGAAAGTGCTTAAGTGTGTTTTCTCTGTGGTTTGCCTGGGGCGTGAGGAAGATGAAGCCAATCCGGGGCAGCTCCCCTTGAGTTGCCCGTAGCAAGAATTTCTGTGTCTGAGGCTCATTTTGTCAGCCTGTCATTTCTTTACAGTTGCATTTTTAATGTGTTGGGGGGTTTTTTGGTGGGGAAGGGGGAGGCGGGAAGCAGGGCGGGCAGGGCCCAGTCTATGCCAATTCCACCAGTGCCAGCTCCAGATGGTCAATAATCAGGAGGCTGCCCCCCACTTCCCAAAATCATGTGATTTGCTTTATATGAGGTTTTTGTTGGAGTTTTCTTTGCCTCCTGGTTAGTTCTGAGCTTCGTGCGGGGCATTCAGGGCATGTTTTCAAGCTTTTCTCCCTAAATCCAATCTGAGATCCTCTTTTCATCTCAGGACTCCAGCCGTTTGGAGCTTCAAGAAAGACTCAAAGCATGATGAGAACTGGCGACGCTGCTGTTGTGTGGGTAGCCAGAGGCCTTCCAGCTCCAGGACTGTCAGTCTGACACCTTTCACCAGCTTTTATTGTATTTTTTATTTGTATTACTGTACAGCCTAGGCACCCTAATCGTGGACCAAGACGCCATGGTGCTTGGAGCTGGATAAACACTGATTTGCCAGTAGTGGGGACGGCTGGGTGTGGGGTGGAAGAAGGAACCATGTGGGCTAGAAATGTCATTCTCTTTTCTTCTGTAGGGGATGTGGTGCCTTTTAAAATGGGTTCCTAAGGATCCCCTGTTCTGGGCCTACCTGGGCATAGGAGAGTTCATGGGACACGTGGTTCTATGTGACTGATTCCTTAAGGTTGCTTCAAATCCAGTTGATAGATGCTCCTCTGATTTTTGTTCTGACCCTCGGCAGGGCCAGGGGTTAGGTCTGGGCTTCCTTTCCTCACACACTTGCCAGGGAACTTCCCCTCCCCAATATGGATGCGTGTATCTCTAGGATGCCCATCACAGCGGTATCGGAATGCTTAGGTCCCTCTGCCATTCCATAACTCCCAACATCCCACTCCGCCTCCCCAGGCACTTGGTGCTTGGCAAAAGGGGCCAGATCTGTTATCTAGTGTGTCCCAGCCCAAGCAGGTGCCCCTCTCCTGACACTCATTGCTCCTGCAGCCAGTTGCTCCGGGAGAATGGGGAGGATCATAGAAATGTCAGGCTGGAAGAGACCTTGAGAAGTCCAGTGCCCTGTGCTGAGGCAGGACCAAATAAAGCTAGACCCTCCCTGATGGCCTATCTGCCTGCTTTCTGACACAGTCAAGGTTGCTTGGAGATCTGGCATCCCACCCTCCTCAGGGCTGTCTCCGGAGCCTCCCTTCAGCGAGGCGGGATGAGTGCTTAGAGCCCAGCTCTTTTCCTTAGGGGTATCCGGCAGGTTGCCCAGACCCGACGAAGTCCTCCAAGTGCCAGCCGAGGTAGAGTTTGTGCCTATTCTCCTGTCTCGCAGCAATGCCAGCGCTGGTGTTGGGGCACAGTTTACTAACCCGGGAGCGGGCATGAGAAGAAGTTGCATGGTTGAATCTGGAGACGGCATGGCAGAGGAGGGAAGGCTGGGATGCTCACTAATCTGATGGGTATTTTTAACACACTGGCTTGGGCCAAAGGGCCTTAAATTTTTATTTATTTATTTATTATCCCCAAATAACCTTGCCACTTTGGGGCTATTTTCAACTTGCTTCACCTCCCTCCTCCTGGCTCCAGCCCTCAATGCTCACTTGGTTTTTCCCCGAAGAGTCTCAGCCGGCCGGATTCTTTGGCGTCACGCGTGGCTTGTGATCCGCAGCCCATTGTGGGAGCCACCGCTGATCCTGCTCCCAGAGCACCCAGGAGGCTGCAGTCCTCTCCGCCTGAGACTGCCGAGCTGCTTCCTGGCCAATTCCCTCCCCAACTTCCCCTTCTTTCTAGCCTAGCTCTTCCCTTGGGTTGTCACCCCCGCCCACACCATATAGTCCAGCACGTCCATCTTCACAGCACGCTCCCTCCCCATCCCCACTGGGGAGCTTGGCTCTCCCAGCTGGACGCTGAAATCCATTTCCCCTCCGCCCCCAGTTGGACACTGAGAATAGTCAGCCAAGCACCACTTGAAATGTTCTTCCGGCTGCTGATGATGCTTGGAGCCCAGCTGGATTTTCCAGACCCGAGGCAGAACTGGCAGCTCTGGCCATCAAACTTCCCTCTGGGGGCCGCGTCCTTGGTGGGGAATAGTCCTAGCACGCCGCTCTCCGAGTGCTCCCATCGACTTCAGTGGGGCACAAGGCCCTACTCCGGCACGAGTAAGGGACCTGAATCTGGCCCATGGCTTGTGAAGCGATCCCAGCCACACCTGGGAGTCGCTGATGGAAAGAGTTTAAAGAGCAAACTGGGGAACTCCCAGGGTGACTTCTGTAAATCACCTTTTGGGCTTAGAAGCACAGCTGTTGAACCACGGGACATACAGGGGATTAAAGGGCTGCGGGTGTGAGTGTGTGTGTGATATTTTGCAGGATTATTTGCTTTTCTCCTTGCTTTGGAAGAGGGAGAGGCTGGAGCAGTGGGGAGATCACTTTCCTAAAGCATCCATTTAGTGGTGTCCTTGGAGAGGTGAGATCTGATCTCTCTGACTGAGTGAGGGCCCAACTTTCAAAGGCGGAGCATCCAGGACACCAGTTGAAGCCATCTGCCCAGGCTGCTTGGCATCTCTGAAAGTACCGACTCTGTGTATTCGCCTAAGCCTTAACAATTGCTGGAGTCAAGTATATGGGTTAAGGGGAATAAAGTCTGCGTGGGAAGCTGGAGATGTGCATCTGCTAGCAAAGGAGTTGAGTGCACAAGGGGAAAGCCAGGTGCTGGAGTTCAAGTGATGCAGCCAGTAACTGGCGAGTGCTGTTCAGTGGAAATGCAATGATCTGTATTTCCCTTGTGCAGAGGAATTGTGGACGTCTGAGTAGTTTGTATTTTACTATAACGTTTTCTTGCACATATAGTCTTGGGTAAATCCTAGGTTATTCCTTCCTCTCTTCCCCCTCCCTCTCCCACCAAGGCTTTGTCTCATTTTAAATAGTGGATGCAACAATTTTGTTTTGTTCTCCATTTTCTGCATATTTCCCCTGAGGTTTGACCTTCCTCAGGACCATGCTTCATAGCGGCCTCAGCCAGGCGCTGAAAGCTAGGTTCTATACCAGGGGTCTGCAGCCTTTCAGAAGTGCTGTGCTGAGTCTTCACTTGTTCACTTTGATTTAAGGTTTCGCATGCCAGTAATACATTTTTACGTTGGTCTCTTTCTATAAGTCTATAATATATAACTAAACTATTGTTGTATGCAAAGTAAATAAGGTTTTAATAATGTTTAAGAAGCTTCATTTAAAATTAAATTAAAATGGAGAGCCCCCTGGACTGGTGGCCAGGACCCAGGCAGTGTGAGTGCCACTGAAAATCAGGTCACGTGCCGAAGGCGGCACGCGTGCCATAGGTTGTCCACCCCTGTTCTGTACAGACACCAAATGAGACCTGCTCCCTGCCCTGAACCCAGACCGAGATTTCCACAAGGAACAGAATGAGGGTCTGCTGAGTCCCAGTTCAGTACCCTAGACACGGCCTAGCTTTGTATCTTCTGTATGGCTGGGGGGCTTATTTTGGGGTGTCACTCTTCTGACCCTTTCTCTTCCTTCCTAATGTGAGTTCCAACTAGCAGTTCATGGTTCCAGCCATGGAGGCTACCGTATATTGGGGTATCCGCTTCTCTCTTCACTCCCTCCCTCCCTTTTCATTCTCTCCACGTGCTACTCAACCATCCTCCCAGCTATAATGGGTTGCTCCCTGGGGGTGGTGGAACCATGGGGTGGGGAGGGGGCTAGCACCCCTGCAATGAAAATATCGTAGGGGCTCCACCGCCACTTAAACTCTTGGATGCCTGCAGGGAGGGGGAGGTGAGAGCAGGACCTAGAGGTGCTGGAGTGGTTGCCAGAGGGTCCAGGTTTGGGCTGGGAAATGGAGAGGGAGCTGCAGGCCCTCTAAGGGGCAGATGGAAGCAGGGCTGCAGGAGGAGGGTGCTTTGAGGGGCTGGGAGAGCTTTGGTCCCGCTGTCTGTGTTGCTGCACTAACTGTTTGTTTGTTCTCTTCTTTTTCTCCTCCTCCCCTCTTCCCCCTGCTTTCTAAAGAACATAGGAGGCTTCTCGCGGGTAAGTGATGGTGTATCATCCTAATGCCATTCTTTCATCCACCATCAAACCAACCTCAGATCATCTTTTCCTCCCCCTCCATTCCATTTAAGGTTCTCCATCCAACTTTGGATGTGCTTGAGCAAGAGGGAGCCTTCCAGAGGTGGGTGCAAGATTTCCCGTTCCTAGGTGGCCTCCTGCTGGTTTTTGGGCATGCACCCACCTCTGGGGTCGCAACTGCCATTAGATCACAGTTTGAAAGGCCGTCTGCCCTTGGATGTCTCCTGGATTGCTTCCATGGGGATCTGGCTCTTAACTTCTGCCCACTAACTAGCTCGCTGGGTGGCCTTCCGGAGCCAGGCTAAAGGCATTGTCTGTTTAATCTCCCTGCAATGGACTAGCAGCAGTGTTCAGTCATCAGAATTCTGCAGATACAGAGCTGTGATCTAATGACATTGGTCACCTAGCCCTTGTCCCAGGTACGACTCCATCCTCCCGGGAGAGTAGCAGGCTGAGAGGTCCGCCAGCCTTCTCTGCCTCCCATTCTTCCTTCTTGTGGTGGTGCTTTCTTGTCTCCCAGGGTCTGTGTTTCAGTTTCTGGCCATTCCCTCACCCAGAAGGCAGGGATGAAGGGAGCAGGGAGAATTGTGCTGTGTGCATGTGGATTCTTCTGAAGGATTTTAGGGTTAAAAGGCCAAAACCAAATGCACCAACTTTCCACCAGATGTTTTATCAGTTCATGTAAACTGGGCTGTGTTCCACACAAAGAATCCACCGTCCTGAAGCGGGCAGAGTCTCCTGGCATTGGCTCAGCGTGCACAGCACCCCATATCCCGGCATTTCAGGCCACCTCCCTAGCTGGAACTTAACCACACTCAGATAAGCCGAGAGGGGCAGGGAAGCCACAGTGCGGATGGTTTTAAACCTCAGCTGGTGTAACTCAGTGTGGCCCTCAGCGGAGTCTAATGCTGGCTGAGGATCTGGCCCCTGCTGCCGTGTATATTTGTAAGGTGGACTGGCAGCTGTGGCATAGCCCTGACTTGTTAGGGAAGCCGGACCCTGAGCTCCTACAGTGTACAGGGTGTCTCTTGCTTTTGCTTTCTCAGACTCTGGAGTGAATTTCCTCATCTGGATCCTTGGGACGCTCCCCAGGCCTGTGGTGGAGCCTGGGGTTAGTTTGTGCAGTCTAGGCTGACCAGATAGCAAGTGTGAAAAATCGGGACAGGGAGTGGGGGGTGATAGGAGCTTATATAAGAAAAAGGCCCAAATATTGGGGCTGTCTCTATAAAATCTGGATATCTGGTCACCCTAGTGCAGTCAGAGCCAGCGTCTGTGGGAACTTGCATGCTGCATGGCCAGAGACTGAGGGGAGGCCGGCTGGGACTGCCAGGACATTGGGGGCTCTGAAATCCCAGCCTGCACTCCCACCTCTTCAAGGGACAGTGCAGTGGTGGCAGGGGGGCAGCTCCTCCCCGTCCTGCAGCAATGGGGAGGGCTCCCTCTCCTCCGGCTCTCCGCCCCCTTCGGCTCTCCCTGCTCCCCGTGCACTGACTGCACAAGGGAAGGTCAGGGCTTGGTACAAGCTCCCTGTGAGGTGAGAGAGGCGCTGGAGGGCTCTCCCCAGCTGGCAGGAGGAGGGGATGGCAGAGATATTAACGAAACCCTCTTCCAGCATCCATCCAGCCCCCAAATGACTGGTGGGCTGGAAAGCTGGGATGGGGAGGTGGGCAAGCCTGGAGACTGGGTGTCAGAAAGGCAGGGGTGAAAGTAACTTAAAGGACTTACTGGTACGCCGGAGTCCTGAGCGGGGGCATGGCCTCAACCCAAAGAGGCATGGCCTGAACTGGAAGAGACGGGGCCTTTCAAGATTTAGAGGCTCTGGGGCTCCGACTGTGGCTGGGAGCCCCAGGGCCTTTAAATCACCCTGGAGCTACCAGCTGCAGAGGTGGCTGGGAGCCCTGGCTCAGGGGTGAATTAAAGGGCCTGGGGCTCTAGCCGCTGCAAAGCTCCGGGCCCTTTAAATCACCGCAGGAGCCCTGCTGCCTCTACCCTGGTGCAGCAGGGCTTGGGCAGGGATTTAAAGGGCCTGGGGCTCCCCGCAGCGGCTGGAGCCCTGAGTCCTTTAAATTGCTGCCGGAGAAGCCGGTCCGTACCAGACCGCACTGGCTTACTTTCACCTCTTCTGAAAGGGCATTAGCCCAAGTGCCCAGGAGGTATTTCTAGAAACCCAACTGGATCTTGGGAACCACAACTCCTGCGTGGGAAGGGCTTGGCTGCCTGGGGTGGGGTGTGATTGACCCTGATAGCCAGACTAGATGGGCCAGGGCTGTTCTCTCTGTGCCTGTTCCCCTCCCAGGGAGCCGCTTCTCACTGGGCTTTTTTATGTTCGGAGAACAAACTGTGTCTGATTCTGGTTTTCATCTCGGAGCCCCAGCCTGTTTCCCCAGTAAGAAACCGTTCCAAGGCAAGGAGATGGAGTCAGTGCATGAAGTGCAGCCAGGCCAGAGTCTGGGTTTGCCCCATTCTCAGCCTTGGCCATGCAGGGAGGAGAGATCAGGTGTTCCTTGTACCGGCTCACAGGAGGAGACAGCCTGTGCTTACCAGCTGGCTAGGCCGCTCTGAGGGAGGACAGGGAAAGACGAGCCCATTTTTGATTCCCCTAGAGGCCTGGTTGTGAGTGGGAGGTGGATTGCAGACACCTGAGCAGAGGTAACCCTCTTACAGTGACCTACCAGTTACACAGCTAGAGCTCTCTACCCAGCTGCAGCTCCCCCATGACTTGTGCGGGAGGAAACGGAGAGGTCACTACTTCAACTCTGCCGGTTTTTTGGCTCTCGCGATTAGGAAATGCTTTCCTGCCCCATGCGGGGCTGGCAGGGGCAACGCATGCCAAAGGGCTTGAATTAAAATGGGCAGTAACTGTTGATTGGAGCAGTGTGTGAGCTGAGGGCTGAGTTAGCCCTTGTTGACAAGGGAAAGTGGCACTGATTTTAACTTGCATTGGTTTTTAAACTGATGTATTTAAACTGGTGCAAACCCTGGGGGTGGATGCTCTGATTTTGGTTTGAGGGCTTTTTTCTGTTTTGTTTACCCTGCTTCCTCACCGATTTAAGCTAATGCCCAATAATAAGCCTCTTTTAAACCAGAGTCTCCACGCAGGAGTTTTCACTGGTTTTAGTGATATCCGTTTAAAATCGTCCCTGTAGTTTCAACCGGGACAACTTTCCCCATGTAGACAGGCCTTGGATTTTAGTGGCACCGTCTACCCCTGCTGCAGCTGAGTGGGTGAAATCCTAGTGCAAGCTGAGAGGCCAAGGGCTGTGCTTCCAATCATGCATCTCAGCTGGAGGTGGGGGTGGAAGCACCTTGCAAAGATCCTCCCTCCCCACACTGTACTCAGACCCTGATATGGTTTGCAAGCCTTTCAGTGGCCCCAAATCCCAGTCCTTCCTCTGCTTGTCTGATTTCCAAATCGCCCAGGCTGTATCCTTAACTGCTACCATGTGGGCTGATGTTGGCGTTAAACGGAGAAGCCCCGTCATTAAAACAAACCCCATGCGTGTGCTCGGCTCAGTCATAGAGGGCAAGGCAAGGGTGCACAGTGCAACCAGCCGCCGGATGGATGGGTGCCCACTTCGCTGTGATCCCTGGTGCTGGGAATCCCAGGATGCAGGGGGGTTGGTGGTGGGGGGGGAGGAAAATGCTGCCGGCTCCTTTGTTTAGCGGCTGCAGCTATGGAGAGCATGTGAGGAAGGAATTCGGAACATGGCTGTGTTCTTACCCTGGCGGGAGGCCCCCCCCTCCGCAAACATTCACAGGCTCACTCTGTATCTGCCGGCTGGTGCAGAGGACAAGACAAGTGTTGGCATGTACGCCACTGCCCCCTCCTGAAAGCAGCCTGTCAGGCCTGCTCTTGTGTTCACTGGAGCTGCCACGTGGCCAAGGCCCCTCTCTATGGCATGAGGGTGGGAGTCCTTTCTAATGCTGCACCTCAGGGATTATTGGACGAGAGAGAGAGAGAGTGTGTGCGTGCATCGCACACCCCCATATTGACGTACTCCTGCCAGCTTTGTTCTCCTTTGCACTAGTCTCCCATGGAGTCCACCTCCCGGACTGGTGCACACCTGTCTGGCTCCAGCCCATGCTTCTCTTGTGCCATTGCACGTTAATTGCTAACAGCTGGCCTAGGGTGACCAGCTAGCAAGTGTGAAAAATTGGGATGGGAGTGAGGGGTAAATGGCACCTATATAAGAAAAAGGCCCAAATATTGGGACTGTCCCTATAAAATCAGGACATCTAGTCACCCTAAGCTGGCCGCAGAAGCGCTGCCTGGGGAAGCTGAGCCTATAAGCCGCTGCTTGCTGCTTTACGGGCTCTTTATTCAGTGCAAGGGAACAAACCAAAACCCTGGCTTGGGGCACCCCCGGAGTGGGGGGAGAGCCAGATCTGAGTTGTCCCACTGGCCTGTGCCTGTCACCATGGGGACCTGGGCAGTCTGGCCTAGCGGTTAGGAGCTGGGAGACAGAAGTGAACTAAGCCACCCCCCTTCCCTGGCAATGCACGTAGAAAGGGACAGAACCAAGCCCAAGGGTGCCCCCTGCTGGCTGCAGCTTGTTATGGCCCTTCTCCCTTGCAGGCTCACACAGCGTCGTTCAGCATGAATATTTCATTTTTAAAATTGGAACATCTCTTCTGTGCTCCTGACAGCTCTCCGGCAGCGCTCGCTCTCTGAGCCCCCATCTGGCTGCTCACTCCCGCCCCTCTCTGTGGCGTGCGATCCCATTGCACCTGGGGCGGGGGAGCATATTCTGATCTGTGCCTGAAACAATGGGGTTAATATTTTATTTACGCGTGCATGTGGCAGCAGAGTGCATACCCCAGCTGGCAGCACAATAGCAGGGCACCTCCTGCTTTCCTGGGCTTTGGGTGCTGGGATGAGAAAAGTGGGCTGGATTCTGGTGTGTGTTTGTTTTTTTTTTCACTCGTCCTTTTCTGGGTCTCCATGAATCATGCATGGGGCTCTTTATGTGATGCGTGTAGGTGATCTTTCCGCACAAAGCCTTCCTCTGCCAGACAAAAGGCAGCTCGTCCAGCACTCGCCTTCCCCCATTTGTCCTGTGTGTTTTGTGCCTTTCAGAGCAGCTGATTCTGTTTGTACCACCCACGCCCTCCCGCAGCCTTTCCCATACTCCTGTCGGGATCCTGGCCCTGTTCAGAGGTGGGATGGCCAAGGCCTGCAGGCTCCTGACTGCATTCCAGGGGAGGAGGGTTTTGGGGAAAGAGGAATGCACTGATCCCTGCACTCCTTGGGCCAAATTGTGTGTGTGTGTGTGTGTGTGTAATATATATATTGGGGGAATTGACACCCCCTCCTGGTGATCTGATTTATTCCTGGGCCAGTCTCTCCTCGTGGGTCACAAGTCTCCATTTCAAGCACTCGACCGGTGCGTTGTTCTGCACTTTTTCCATCCCTGCTGAGTTTCTTGAACTCTGACCGTCTGTGGAGCTGCTTCCGTCTGGCTCCTGGCGGTTGTCCTTCCTACCCTCAGCTAGGTGCAGCTCAGTCCTGGATTCCTGAAGTTATTTGACTTTGATAGCGGTGTTGCGGGGGAATGACAAGAAAAACAGAGAAATCTCCCTCTGCACCTTGTGTGGCTGCTTCACCCCTGTCCTGCACTGGGGCTGTAACCCCCAAACTGGAGGCCCGGCAAAGCCCCAGAGGAGGATGTGCCCAGTTGGCAATGCAGCCTGGACAAGATGAGAGCAGCCAGCCCTGCTGGCGGAGAGGGCAGACGGGGTCCCTAGGAACGGGAAGTCCTGCAGCCAGGGAGACCAAACAAACAGCAGATAAGCCAGGGGTGTGTCTGGAGCTGACCAGCCGCGCCCTCGGCACCCAGCCTGTTTATTTCCATCCTCCTCTCTAATGCTGTCCCAATGCTTCCTCGCTTCCATGGAACTAAGCAATGTCGCGGGGGTGGGGACGCTCTCCAGGGAAACTGGCCATGCCATGGACATGTTGGAGAACCACTGTCTGAAAGCTGGTGTGTGTGTGTGTGTGTGTGTGTGTGTGTTGAAGTTGTGAGCACCAGCACAAACTTAAACCCAAGCTCAAATCCCCTGGATGCTGGCTAGGTCCCCTCAGACATTCCTATTGCTAGGCTGGTAACATCCCTTAGTTACGGGGACAAGCTGCTAACTTTCCATCCTTCCTCCCTGCCCACTCAGCTCGCCAGTGCTCAGTCTGACTGCCTCATTAGCCACAGTCAGGTGCAGCTAGGCTCTCTCGCCTTCTTGGTGTCAGCGTGTCGAGGTCGCCCCCTTTGCCTGCCAGCCCCAAAGCAGATGAGGTGCCAAAGCTCCCCTCTGGAGAATGCCAGCTGGGGCGCTGGCATCCCTGTGCCCTGCAGAGAGGCTGCGGCTGGTGAGCAGCGGGTTATTTTGGAACAAAAAAATCTGTCTCCTCCTTTCTCTTGCTCCCCCCCTCTCCCTCCGAGTGCCGTTAGCGGGGTCACTCCTGGGGGTGAGCAGCCCCACCGGGCCAGCTCTGCAGCTCCTGGGGTTTGTCTCTAGATGATGGGAAGCCGTTCAGGCTCGACACCCAGTAGCCAGGAGTGGCTCCGTTTGAAAGTCTGCGCCTGACTCTTCTTGGCTGGGAGCTGGGGCTGACATTCCTGCAGCTGCAGCTAGCGGCTGGTACAGGCTTAATCCTGTGCATGTGAGGAGCCCAGCAGCAGAGCCAGGTGTTTTGCTGGGGTGCTGCTCCCCTCCTTCGCTCCATGTATACTCCTTAGCGTGAGGTGCTCAGCAAACTGCCCCTATGCCTGCTCCTGTAAGGGCCTTGTGAGCACAGCCCCTCTCTCCTTCCCCTTCCCCATAGCTCCCTGCTGGGGTGTGTTATGCTGTGTGGGGCATAGGAAGAGCAGCTTTGGCAGGGATCCCCTTGGAAAGACTTTGGGATCCTCCGGCGGAAGCTGCTGTGTAAATTGATGGATGAAGCCTCCTGGCACCCCCACAGGGCAGGTCCTGATGATCCTCACTCTACAGTGGGGAAATCAAGGCACGGAGGTGAAGAAACTTACCAAATGCAGTGCAGTCAGTAGCAGAGACAGGGACTCCAAGTCCTGTGGGTCCAGTTGCTAAGCAGTGTCTCCTCGGATAGGAAAAGCCCTGCCCACCCATACTGGGGCTGGATTGTCCTGTGCAAACTGGGTTGCAGGGGGAGTGGAAGCAGAGAGTGAGGGTGCATGGTGGGTGACCCAGCTCTGGGCCCGGGGGAGAAGGGCAGGCCAGGCCGTTTAACGCAGCCAGACTGCCAGGACGTTGTGCCTGAGCAGTTGGGGCTCAGTGGGAGCAGTGGCGGCTAGGCAGAAATCCTGCCTCTTGGAAGGTGTGGCCCCGTGGGGCACGGAGCGCACACTGCCCCCAGCCAATTGGTAGAGAGTGTTCAGCCTCTGCCAGGCTGGCCCTTAGTTTCTATTTCTGGCCCTGCCCCCTCCTTGTGTGGTTCCAGCTAGGGACCAGCCGGTCAGCTCCTGAGCGCTGCTGGGAGGGCTGGCACACCCTGCCCTCCCCTCGCCTCCTCTGCCTGCTGCTCTTGGCAAAGCTGGCACATCCAAGCAGGGATTCCTGCCCTTGGGATGCGGCCAGGATGTGGGCATCTCTGCTTTTGCTGCAGGTAATTTCCTGGTCTCCTTTTTCCCATCACCCCACAGACTAGGTACAGAGGTGGGCTTAGCCCCTGGGCCTCTGTGCTGGTTGGGAAGGATTTGCTGCGTGGTTAGCCCTAAAGCGTTTTGCACAGGGACGTTACCCCCCCCGGTCTCTCTCTTGCTCTCGATCCCATTTGGCCTGATTCGTTTGTCCTGCCTGTCTCTAAAGGTTCGGGGACCCCTTATGCAAGGTCCCTTGCAGCAAGTGGTATCCAACTCGCAGCCATTCGCGATCTTCGGGCAGGCAATGCCTGGGTGTGGTGAGGCTGAAGGATCGCCTTGGAGGTGTGGGTACCTTTCCTCCTCTTATGTCTGTGTGCATGTGTCTATATTGTGATGAACAGACACCTGCTGCATGGAATCAGCACCTGTCACAAATCCCACACTGCTAATAACCAGGGGAGGTCTAACAGGGTCTGTGCCTAAATGAGGCATTGGGTGGCAGCTGGTTTATCTTTGGGGAAAACATCATCGGTCATAGAAACGTAGGACCACGAGAGGGCAGCTAGCCCAGCCACCCCTTGCACTGAGAGAGGATAATGGATGCCAGTGGCTTTAATTAATTTAGCACAATGGGTTTTTCCCCCCAAAGGGAGTTTGCTCACTAATTGTCCTGTGGTGGGGGTGACTTATGCAGCTTTGCAACAGGCTTGTGATGGCGACGGAGCATACAAACCCCCGACAAAGCAAGAAAGGGTTAATGGGATAGCAGGGGCCCAGTCAGCCCACCCTGCATCTGATGGAGCAGGAATCGGGCTTCCGGGGGGGGGGGGGGGGGAAAAGGGAGACCCCTGCGCAGCTGGGTGGGTGGAGGGATGGAGAGTGCTCTCTGTGCGAAGGGAGGCTGGCTGGGGTCAGGGGAGGTCTCCCAAAGGAAAGGGAAGGGTTTGTGTTTTTGTGTTTTGTTTCGAGGTTTCCGTACCCAGACAGGGTAGAATTCCTCGTAACCTAAGTTGCCACCAGTCTGAAGGGGTTGGCGGTTGAGGCCTGGGCTACACTGAAAAGTTCAGTCAACCCAGCTAGGTTGCTCCAGGGATGGGAAAAATCCACCCCCTGGAGCCATGCAATTAAGCCAACCTAGCCCCCGCTGTGGAGGAATGGCCTAGCTACTGCCTCTTGCAGGGGCGGAGCCTATGGGAGACCCCCCCCATCACTATAGGGGGTGTCGACGCTGAAGCACAACCGCAGCGCCGTCGCTGCGCCGCTGCAGCATTTCAAGTGTAGACGCTCCCTTAGTGGAGCAGCGCGGGCGGCCAGTGGGGAGAAACAGTCCGAGCAGCTGCTGTACCACGCCGGGCTGGCAAGGGGGTGCCACTGCAGTCATCTGGTTGGGGAATGCCAGCAAATCCATGCGACTTGCCTGGCCAGTCGCACACCATGGGAATGAGCTGGTGCTTGCAGACCAACTTGGGGTGGAAATTCGTCAGCATAAATCACTAGTGGCCAAGCTGGATCGCTCTGTGAACAGAAACAAAGGCTAAACCCTGGGAGGATTCACTCTTCGCTAATGGAGAGGCCACTTTAGCTCAAGTGGCAGGAAGGCAGGTGCTCTGGGAGCTGGTGGATTGGAGCTCTATCCCAACGGTGCTATGGAGCGCCCGTTACAACACAAATCCCATCTACTACAGCATTGCTCCAAATCGCTGCAGCCTTTGGGCCCCTTGCTTTGTAGCTGGCAGGTCTGGTGCATGTGTCTGAGAGATCAGCAGATGGTGCTGTTACATCACAAGAGAAGGAAAAGCTCTGAAGCTGAATGGCCACTGGTGGGGTGTGGGGAACTCTGCGTGTTACGTTTTCATGCTGGGGAGCAAACTCGGACGAGAAAAAGGGATTTTTCTTTTTCTCTAGTGAGGCTGTATCAAATTCCTAATGTAGAACTGCTAGGAAAAGCGGGAGTGGGGGAAGTAGAGCATACAAGAAAGCCTGATAGTATGCCAGCTCTTGTAGTTTTATCGTGAGTCTCAATATTTAGTGTCTTCAAAGCTCCAGCTCCTGGAGTCTTGTGAGTGTCTCAGCTTTCATGTGAAAAGAGCAGCGAGTTTCCAACTCTAGGGGCCACATTTTTTTCAAGTTTTTATCTGTGACCACAAAAGGCTCAGACGCAGAAGGTCAGTAAATAAAAAGACCAACCATGATTCGGTTTTACAATCTCCTGGCTCGCAGGCAGGTGTCATGGTGTTTGGAGGGACCTGACTCCTGATTTATTTTTTTTTAATGCTTGGGATTGGCAGTGCTGAGTATCGAATAGGGATAAATCTGGTGGAAGGTTCTAGCAATGGAATGCAGCTCTGTAGGAGTGTCTCCTCCCCTGACCTTCTACAACCCAATGAAGAATACGATCCTTCTATAGGTTTATTTGACTCCTGCTATAGCAACACTGGAATTTTCAGACTGGTTCAGACCAAGGGCCCATGCAGTCCAATAGCTTCTCTCCAAATGTTTCAGAATTAAAAACTCCCCCCACAGGCAGTTATGGGATTTTTGGGGGGACAGATTATGGTGGGGGAGGAAGAAATTTAGTTAGAGATTGGTTTATGCCTTGAAGTGGGAGGGTTCATAACCTTTCCAAAGCTGATATTTTAAAATATTTTATAACTCAGCCTGTTCTCATGTAAAGGCCCAGGCCTTTCTGAATCCTGTTAGTCAGTGGAACTCATTGCCACAAGGTATAATTGAGACCAAGAGCTAACTGTGTCTTGGAAAGCTAGACCTCATACTTTTAGCAGCTTTGAGTTCACCACCTGCCAACTTCATTGACTGTCCCCTTGTTCTTGTGTTGTTTGGGGATGGCTATTGACCCCCTCTCTCTAACTGTTCTTCATTTTGTGTACTGGTATTATCTGTTTCCTATAGGAGAGAAATGGCATAGGATGGTTCAAAGAAGCCTATAAAAAGGCCATCTAAGAAATAGTACAGATCTCTTCTGTAGGGTTAGGAGTCCGTAGCTGTGAGAAGGCTGTTGGAGAACTGAAACTCCTTGGACAACATCCTGGCAGTAAGAGTCATACAAAGTAAAAACCCTTAGTCCGCAAAAATGAAACATACCCTAGGCTTGCATCTGTGCCCACACAGACACTGTGTTTGGCCTCAGCCTGACCGTTGTGCGAAGCTGCCTTGTATCAGTCTAGCTGAGCTGCTACTCTGGCCATGAGAGAAGCGAGACCAGCTAGCTCCAGGGGCCACTCGCCCCCCTGTAATGGCTTGCTGTGGTCAGGAGCAAGTGAGGACAGGTTCCCAGGACTGAACCAGAAGGAGGTGCCGCAGCACAGGGCTGAGATCCATTGGCAGAGTCATGTGCTGCTTGCTTCCCATTCCCTCTCTGGTGCGGCTGCTTTCAGGCTGCAGTCTAAGGCTCTTATTTCCAGATGTCAATTTCCCTGTGTAAACCCCACATTTAAGTAATTGCCAATTAAATTATAAAAAAAAAAAAAAAAACAGTAAAATCCAATTCTCTGTTGCGACTCCAGCTGAACAGATGTCGGCTCTGCGCCGTTTCTGTGCAGGCAACATCTGTCAGAGAGAAGGGGACTCTCTCTCTCTCCCTGCGTATAGGCAACACCTGCCTGCTCCTTGGCTGGTGGCTTCCCAGTCCTGGAAGAGGCAAATTACACTGCAGGAGGGGAACTTGCAGGTGGGGGCTGAATCTGGTTGCTGCTGAACGTTTTATCCAGACTCCTCCCATGCGGAGGCTGGTTGGTTTGCCTGTGGGGTGGAAATTCTGGACCAATTTCTACTAACACATTGATGTTTTTTACATGCTGTCCTGCTTCTCTGTCTTAGCTTGGCCACTATGGGGTATGTGGATCTGACCTCCCATCCACTCTTGAAACCATGGGGCCAGAGGAGTAGGGCTGCTTGGAGCTGGCTGCAGCTGCAACATCTGGATCAGAATTATTCCATAGTTTGAGGGTGTCTGGCCTGTTCTGGTTTAGGCTCGTCTCTAGTTTGGAGAGGCAGATGGTAGAGGGCCTCTCTCCTCTCCATGCTGGCTGGGCACTGGTGGCTGACATGCTTAGTGAGGCAGCCAGGTGGGAAGCCCCCTCATGTGTTGTGGCGTTTCATCCAGATCTTTAACTTTTGGCTTTAAGGTCGCTCAGGACAGCGGCTGGCTCAGGGTTTGTGCAGCCTTTCGCTACCACAGAGTCCGTGAGCCAGAGCGACGGGGACGGGAAAGTTTTGGTCACTATCTGAGGGCTGCTCGGTGGCCTGTGTGACACGAGCTTGGTGGGTCTTTGTCTGATTTCTAGCGGGCAGGCGTCTCCAGCAGAAGCTGTGAGTGCAGTTGGCGTTTGTACGCTGCTTTGCAGAGAGCCCAGGGACTGCCTGGCTCATGTGGACAAGCTTTCCCCCCGAGGGCGGGGAGCCCCAGGCTCCAAGTCTTGTCGGTCTGGCCCCTCTGGTTTGGGATGATCCCCCTCCACCACTGTCTCTGCTGTCAGCATTGCCCTGGAGTTGGCTCCTGCTATAAATCACAGTGTAGTGCTCGGCGTCGGTGTCTCTACAGAGAGACCTGCCCTGGTCTCTTGTTAAAGCCCAGAGCCTTGGCTGTTGCATGGAGAGGGTCAGCAGAACGTGCGGGGAATCTTTGCGAACTTGGAGGGGGTTGCCCGGCCTGCAGCCCTCTCTCCCTCCACTCCCGTTGCTGCGTCTCCACCTGTGCGGATCCCAGCCCCTGCTTCACCCTGCAGTGCGCACCATCTGGCTAGGCTCTGGCACAGGGCACGAGACCGAGTCTAGCCAGGCTCACTGAGGTTGTATCCTGGAGGTCCAGGGTCAACTGTTCCTTCTCTGTGGGGCAGGGACAGGCCTTAAACCATTGGCCTGTGAGTCTGGGACTAGCACACTCGGGGAGGAGATGGCAAAGGGTCAGTGCCCCCAGGTCAGACCTCCCCACATGTGGCCAAAGCCACCACAAGGACAGAAAATGCCTAGTCTGTATTGTTCGCAAAAACTGACTCCGTGAGAGCCTTGTGCTCAGGGTAAAGAACAGCAAGGATGCAGCAAAGTGTGTGTGTGTGTGTGTGTGTGTCCGTCCATCCGTCCAGCTGTAGTGGAGGCCCTGTGTAGCACCATGTTTGTAGTACCCCATAATATTTAGCTGCTAAGATAAGTTCTCACACCTTCTTGTCGAACTGTCTCAAATGGGCTATCTTGATTATCACTACAAAACTTCTTTTCTTCTCCTGCTAATAGCTCATCTTAATTAATTAGCCTCTTAGAGTGGGCAACTCCCACCTTTTCATCTTCTCACTATATGTTCCATTCTATGCATCCGATGAAGTGGGCTGTAGCCCATGAAAGCTTATGCTCAAATAAATTTGTTAGTCTGTAAGGTGCCACAAATACTCCTGTTATATCAAGTGGCTCCTACTCCCAGGGCAGGGCCTAGCCCCAGTCAGTGCCCCATTCTGCTCTGCTCTCTATTCAGCACTCTGCTGGGGATGACATGGGTACTGGCAATTGCAGGTCGCTCCTATCCGATGGGGAGATGGCTGTGTGTCCTAGAGGTTACAGCGAATGACAGGACAGGGTTCTAAGCGAGGGGGGAGTCTTGCTGGCACATGCTTGGCAAGTGGTCCAGCCCTCTCAGGGCACCAGGAGAGCTTTCTGTTGTGCACTGATCACATAAGGAGCTCGGATGTGGCAGGGCTGTGTGCAGGATAACCGCTCCGAGTATGGCATGGGAGCACTAACCGAGCTAGAGCCTGAAGCTAGCCATGGAGCAGTGCTGTCTGCCCTGACATCCAGCAGCCTCTCCTAGTTCGGAGCCTCGGTCCAGCGCTGGATCGGCCTGGCTGAGTTGCTGCTTTCCCACAGCGAGACCGTGAGCAGATCGGCCTGGGCCCCTTCACTCCATTCCTTCCCCAGGGTGGCCTGGTAGGACTGAGGTGGAAGGGGCAGCTTTGTAATTTAGAGTCCTTGATGCTGGCAGGCTCTGGAGATGACTACCCCATCACCCCTCTGCCCCAGAGCGTTGGCAGCGTAAAGCCATGGGTGGAACTCTTTGCCAGAGGATGTTGTGAAGACCAAGACTATAATAGGGGTCAAAAAAGAACTAGATAAGTTCATGGGCGACAGGTCCATCAATGGCTATTAGCCAGGATGGGCAGGGATAGTGTCTCCAGCCTCTGCTTGCCAGAAGCTGGGAGTGGGCGACAGGGGATGGATCACTGGATGATTACCTGTTCTGTTCATTCCCTCTGGGGCACCTAGCATTGGCCACTGTTGGAAGACAGGATACTGGGGTAGATGGACCCTTGGTCTGACCTAGTATTGCCACTCTTATTGGGGAGGGGAGGTAGCTTCCATCTACGGCTCCCCTCACCACCCCCAGATATCTCCCTTTGGGAATGGGCAGGCACCAGTGGGCCCAGCTGGAGCAGCTTTCATAGGTGCTCTTGGATTTATGAGAACCGTCAAGCAGCGCAGAAGGAAAGTCCATGCCTTCGCCCAGGCCCCGCAGTGCTGTAGCCTGCATGAGCAGAGATCTGTGCTCGAGGCATGCCTTGCCTTCCCCTGTCTCCCGTCAGAAAGAGGGGGGAAGGCAGCTGCTCTGGCTCTGAAATCTGAATCTCCCCTCTCCATAAGCCACCCCCTCCTCCCTCTCTCTGAGCGGTGCTGCTGGCCAAGGGTACGTCCCACCATCTGCCTCGCTCCTGCCCCAGATCTACCCAAAAGGCAGCAAACAAACTGAGCTCTCCCTGTGTTCGTGCCCAACCTGTGTTAGGGGCTGAAACCGTCCACCCGCTGCTTCAGTGTGTTCATCTGGGTACGAAGTCATTAAGCAGGAAAACCCCCTGGTCTCAGGAGCGGCCTCATGCTGAGCCCCCCTGGTGTGGCTGTTAATTAGGAGAGGCCTTCATTAGCACTCTCTTCTGCTCCCAGCATGCATGCCAGCGTGGCTTTCCAGGGCTCGGGGCCCCCACCCCGTGCCCCCTCCCCAGCATGCTCCCACTCTCCCCTCCCCAGTGCCAGGTTCAAAACGCTCTTTACTTCCAAGCGCTGCTCAGCAGGAAGCAAGCTGGGTCCTGCCAAGTGTTAAATGAAATCATTAAAACCCCCAGTCTTCTCCCCCTCCCCTGCTTTTCTTCCTAATGCTGGTAATTAGCCTGTAAAAGCACATGAGGGGGTGGTGGGTGGGGGAGCTGCCGTTAACCCTTTAAACGGGTTCCCCAGAGGACGCTGCAACTGGCGCCTTAGCCATGGGGTGCTGTCAAATACGAATTACCCTACTGCCAAACTGGATCAGAGAGTGCAGCCAGGCAGCGAGTGGGCACCAGGCAGCTTTGGGAGCTGGGCTGCTGCTTTCTGCAGGGCTTCTGGCTCTGCCTCTGAGGGAGGAGATTGGCAGCTGTCATTCAGACTCCAAAGTGCCATTGATATCCGAGTCTCTGCTGAGGTTGCTCTCAGCTGTCATTCTGGCCAGGGAGAAGAGGGCGGGGGCAATGGGGATTGGCCACCTCCCAAATAAACCACTCCCCTAAGGGGATTGTGGCAGGACAGGTGCCCAACAGGGACCAGCAGAGTCTGTCAATCCCCCTCTCCAAATATAGATATGATTCATGGATGGGATGGGGATGCTGCATCATGGAGCCTTGAGGTGAACACAGAGCTGCGTGCCTGGATGGGGGAGGGTCCTGTCCTACGCGGTTTGGGTCCTGTGTGGCACCCATTGCCACTGGATCTGAGCACCCCTGGAGGATCCCTCTCCCATGGGAATCTGGCTTGGTGCAGAGGAGCCCATGCTGAAGTGTCTAGGGGCTGGTTCTACCATCCTCAGCTGTGAAAGGCCACTTTACTTTGGTCAACTATGGCATTAAAACCATTCCTCTTTCCTCCCCATGCACACTGGGGGCTCCCCAGACATGCTGTTCCTGGGGAAAGGGGGCTATCCCTGCCCCCCAGCCCTTGGCAGCCATGCGGCCCCTTGATCAGGCCAGTGAGAACTTCAGTGTTTAATTATCTGTCCCTTCCATTGTCCTGCCTTGGGGCCATCACATCAGAAAGCTTGGAGACAGGAGTAGGTGGCAAATACCTCTCATCCCCACACCACGTTCCCCACCCCACAAGCCGGTGTGGGTTGTAAAGGGCAGGACTCATCCCACACTCTGCCCCTAGGCGAGCTCTGTAGCTGGCCGCGGCACATCTCTTGTAGGCACTGGGACGCAGCTGTGGCCACCGCAGAGCCAGGAGAAGTTCCTGGCCCCTGCAGAGCCTGAGTCACAGAAGCAGGAGAATAAGACATGGGCAGTTCCATCCCCACCCCGTTTCTGGCCCATTGGCAGCAGCTGTTAAATCCTTGCTGGGAGTGCTTAGAAATAAACCCATTAGCCGTGCTGGGCTTTAAAAGGGCCAGCGACCACACAGAGGCCTTAATGAATTAAACATGCCAGTTTAGAAAGCTGGAGGAGGGGAGGGGAAGCACTCCAATGCTAATATTTTGTTCTCCATAATGAACCAATGGCAGCTGTGCCTGATGGCATTAAATTGGCCCTGCCATCACCCCACTTCAGTGGGGTTTGAGTTCTCCCAGGGGGGCAGCAGCAGCAGCAGCGGGTGGGAGCTCTCTAGCTATTTGTGAAGCGGGAAGACTCTCCAAATCTTTGCTGGGGGCTGGAACCAGGGTGGGGAAGGTCACTTGGCAGGGGGCACAGGTGAAAGATGCAACCCCTTTGGGGGGGATTTTGAAGGAGATGACATGAGGCAGGTGGATGGATACCACGGTGATGGACACTGTGGGTGTTGGGGATGGGTGTGTGAGACAGGAGGCTGGATATCACAGTGAGGGGCACTGTGGGGACTGGGGATGTGGGGGTGCATGAGGCAGGTGGCTCGATACCACGGTAGTGGGTGCTGTGGGGGTTGGGGATGGGGACGTTTGAGGTAGGTGGCTGGATACCACGGTGAGGGGCACTGTGGGAGTTGGGGATGAGTAGGGGAGGGTGCGTGAGGCTGGATACCATGGTGATGGGCACCGTGGGTATTGGGGATGTGGGGATACGTGAGGCAGGTGGCTGGATACCATGGTGAGGGGGACTGGGGATGAGGAGGGGAGGATGCGTGAGGTAGATGGCTGGATACCATGGTGATGGGCACTATGGGTATTGGGGATGTGGGGGTGCGTGAGGCAGGTGGATGGATACCACGGTGATGGGTGCTGTGGGTATTGGGGATGTGGGGATGCGTGAGGCAGGTGGCTGGATACCACTGTGAGGGGCACCGTGCCTATTGGGGATGTGGGGGTACATGAGGCAGGTGGCTGGATACCACGGGGATGGGCACCGTGGGTATTGGGGATGTGGGGGTACGTGAGGCAGGTGGCTGGATACCACTGGGAGAGGCGTCATGTAAGATTAGCCTGGAACGATGCAGCGGAGAGGAACATCCGCGTGGCAGTTTAAGAATGGCGGTGGGTGTGTGTGTATCCTGCTCCCCCTGGGGTTGCCCTTTTTGGGACCTTTCATCCTGGCCCTTTCTCATTGGGTTCTGCCCACAGAAACTGGGGGTGTTCTCTGGGCTGAAATACCCTTCAGCTCTTCCCTTCCCTCCCGGAGCCTCTCCCACGTGAGGGGAGGGCTGGGGCAGAGCAGCCCACACTTCTCCTCACCCCTCTGAGTGTACAATGGTCCCATTTGGGTTGCTGGCCCTCTCCTGATGTATGAACAAGTGTGGCCCTTTCGTTGCTGGAGGGACGAGGTCGGGGGGGGGGGGAAGAGACCAAGGCCAGAGTGAGCGGCTGCTGCATTATCTCCCAGCAGGCCCCAAGTGTGCCCTTTTGATTCCTTGCTTCTAAATAGCCCTCAGCCGAATGCTGTGCTGCTGTCCCCAAACCAGCCGCACCGGGGCCTCTGGTGGGCTCATTCCCTGCCGGCTGCTAGATACCAGTGGGGCTAACTGACCTACCGCTGCCAGGATGCCCTGCAGCCTCCTCCCAAGAGTCTGATGCTGGCTGGGAGTAGAGCAGGAGCAGTCTATGGGGGCAATCTCACACTGTGACCTCACAAAGTGTGTCAGGAGGATGGGGGTTCTCGCCCCTGCTCCCAAAGTCTGGGGCAGGAGGGGTTTAGAGTCCCCATAATCCTAGCAAGCCTTCTCTCCTAGGGGGATGCACTGGTCTGTTGCAAACTGTCCTCGTAGAAAGCCAATTCTTGAAGGGGGACGGGGAGGGGCACTCAGCTCCCATCCCCGTCCCTTAGTTGCAAATGGCTGTTCAGAGATTGGAAAACTCTGTGCAGCATCTGGGCTGCCTGGCAGGATCTCCCTGACTGTTTTTCTGCCACAAGACCCCAAGCTAACGGCTCGGAATATGACAGAGCAATATTGCTTTTTTTGTCTTTCATTTCTGCTCATCTTTTCTGCTCAGTCCCCCCCTACGCTCGGGTGTTGGAGCAGGAGGAGCATAATGGAAAACTCCAAGTGCAGGTTCTAGGGAAGACCAGCAGAGGGGGCTGGGCAGGGAGAGCGCTTTTCCTCCAGAGCGCATCCTTGATACGAAAGGATCCTGTAATTTATGAATGACTATATCTGTGTAACTGCGCAGAAATGCAGCCACCTCTGTGTGGAGGGCAGCAGCAAAGGAGATGGGTGACCAGCACTGGAATGGGTTCCCTAGGGAGGGGATGGAATCTCCTTCTTTTGAGGTTTTTAAGGCTCGGCTTGACAAAGCCCTGGCTGGGATGATTTAGTTGGGGATTGGTCCTGCTTTGAGCAGGGGGTTGGACTAGATGACCTCATGAGGTCCCTTCCAACCCTGATAGTCTATGATTCACACAGTGACTGGGAACTGAGGCTGAGACTGGCTTGTACACAGAGGGAAACTCTGACACATACACAATGGGATGTATAACCACTCTAGAGCCCACCTGCCTGGGGTCAACTGTATTAATTCACCCTTCCCTCCACCTCCCCAAGGAGGAAGCGCTGAGCTCAGGTGCTGAGATTCGAACCTGTGCTTCCAGGGAGCTAAGGTGCCTCTGGCGTGGTTCTGCCCCCCAAAAGTGGCCCCTGAAAGGCTTGCAGGGACAGAGCCCTTGGAAATCTTGGAAGAAAGGAAGGAATGTGGTGTGCCTGATGTGCATATGGAAACATGCAAAGAAAGCTACGCAAAGGGCTTGCTTGCTGCTTAAACTGTTTGTATTTGCAGCCAAGCCTTTGGATTTAGCCTGTCGGATTGGCCTCTGCAATCCGAGGTGTGCTGACAGCATGGGGGACAGCCAGTGATTGCTGCTTGCATCCCAGAACAATACACTGCACTCCTGTGCCCCTTCCCCCTGGGCTCTAACAGGCCTGTCAGTATTAATGCACCCAGCCATGCAATCCCCCCTGGGCAGAATGGAAGGACTGTTCTTTCCCCACTTTGCAGAGATTGGACTTGCCTGAAGTTACAGCGGGAGCCTGGAGCAGGGCTGGGGTAGGACCCAGGAGTCCGGTGTGTTTAACCACCAGCTTTGGGAAGTGCTTGGGTTTCAGTCTGGGTCCCTAAGAACTCCCAGGGTGGGGTGCCTAGAGTTAAGGGTCACAGACCTGAGCTGAGCAGAGAATTAAAGCACTAGAAAGGCCTTAATGCTTCTGAAGCACACTTGGTCGGGGGCAGGGGGGGCTAGGGTGACCAGATAGCACATGCAAAAAATTGGGACAGGGGGTGGGGGGTAATAGGTGCCTATATAAGAAAAAGCCCCCAAAATTGGGACTGTCCCTATAAAATTGGGACATCTGGTGCCCCTGGGGAGGGGCAGAGGGAATAGGAGACGCAGGGCACTGGACTCTACCCCATCCGTCAGGCCAGAGTGTGTGTGGCAAAGCAGAGCAGGTGGCAAAGGCTCCTCTTACGCTGTCTGGAGTGAGTTGAGGGGGTGAGTCTCAGCCCAGTTGTCAGGACACAGGTGCCCCTGTAACCCCTGCCCCCTTTGGGAGCACGCTCTTGGCTGCTGCTCTCCACACAGGGAGGGGACTGGTTCCCAGCCTGCTCGTTTCCCATCTCGCTCACTGTCCTCGGTGCACTTTCGTTCCAAGGGGCTTCCTGCTGAGAGCTCTGCTGGGTCCTTGGAGCCTTCCCGTGGTCCTGCTGGCTGCTGGGTACCTGCCGCTGGGATTGGTGCCCAGTGTGCGCTGAGGCAGCAGGATCGATCCCTGCGTTAGGGGGCCGGGCAGAGGGACGCAGCTAATCCCATTCACCTTTTGCTGGGGGTTTGTCCTTACTGTTTGGAGCCGGGATGGAGGGGCCGTGCAGTGTGCAGGTGGGCTCTTCTGCGTTGCAGCATCGGGGGGCGAGGGCTGAGGCCTGGACCTGAGCACACGGGAGGAGCAGCCACTGGGGAGAAGTGGGGAGACCTCGGTCTCCTGTCCCCAGCACAGCTGAATCCTGGAAGCCGCTGAGCTGACTAGGGTTGGTCTGTGGGTTTAAGGCAGTTGCTGAGCTGCTCCCAGCTGTAGCTTAACTTTCTCTGCCAGCCTCCTCCCTGACCTCCACCTGCAGGGAGCTGCTTAGTCTCCTCTGGCTGCCGGCTGGGCACTGAAGAGGAGAGGGGTTGGAATCTGCTTGTTCTTGTGCATGACAGGTGTGGCCCTCACCCCGGATAAACCGCCCAGGTGAGCAGGGGGTCAGCCCCGGAGAGGCAGGCGGGAGTTGGAGGACGACGCACTGCCTCCCTTTCAGGCTGTTGGGAGGCTGAAGTTCTGGTGACTAACCAGCCAGGCGTCTCCGCAGAGGAAGCATGGGGCTCAGGCACCCCCTCGTTCCCGGTCTCTGCTGAGGCTGCTCCACTAAAAATAGCCCGGCCTTCGGGACGGCTTCCTGAGTGGAGATCTGGCGGGGGGTCATGGACGGCTCAGCTGGGGCAGCGTTGCTCCCTCATGGAGTGGGCCATGGCACAGGCTGGCAGCTGCAGAGGAGAAGCTATCTGGTTTCCCTGGCAGCGACAGCTGCCTGATGGAAAGCAAATCAAGCTGGAGATGCCGGAACGTATTTCAGAAGCTGCCTTTCCAGAGGCCTCCATGTCTGACAACAGCCAGCTCTTCCTCCCTGCCTCCCCCCCACCTTCCGGCGCTTTGTATCTGCAATAAGCACCCCCCATGCACACCTCCCCCAGCACAATCAGCGTGGGATCCAGGATAAGCAGATGGCAATTGCCAGCGTGGCAGGGGGTATCTCCATATCTCTCCCTTCCTCCCTGCGTGGAGCCTGAAGAGCGGAACATCTCCCGCGTCGGCAGAGCGTCAGCTGAGCTGTGGCATGAGGACAGCGCGCTGCCGCCTGACCCCAGGTGCCTGTATTCATGGCTGCCTCCTGCCTCCCCAGCTGCGTTGCAAAGGGTCAGAGCGCCGGGGCGCCTTCCATGTGTGGGGTGACTCCCCCGCACCCCCAAGGATCTATTTCAGCCTGACGAGAAGCTTTGTGGGCTGGAATTAGCACTGCGGCAGGTCCCGGTGCTCCGGATACATGGTATCGATGGTGGCAGAGAGTGTGTTTAATACCAGCGCCATGCCGCTGCTGCCCTCCGCCAGGGGCTGGTGCTCGACTTGACGGGCGCCGTGTTGCCAAGGGAGGGTGAAGTCAATGGCAACCAGTTCATTGACTTCAACGGGCATCGGCTCGCCCCTACTGCATCTGGCCTGCGTCGTTTTTAGGACACATGCCTCTTTTGTGGGCCTTGGCCAAAGGTGGGGCCGTCTTGCTCTGAGGCCTGGGGGACTCTCTTCTTTCCCTTCTGCTCCCATCCCTGGCACTTCACCGATGGCGTTGGGCTATTGGTCCTGACTCTCCTCTGGCCCAAAGCCCGGCTCATCACCGGGCTGCTTTCCGGTGTCTAATGTGTCAGGACTATGCTTGGTGCTGGTGCTCAGACCATGACAGCTCTGTCAGGTCCTGCCAAGGGGCGGTGGCGACATGGAGGTGCATGACAATCCCTGGAGGCACAGCTGCTTGCTGGCTCAGGACGCCCACTAGCCAGTCTGCGGAAGTGTCACTCTCTGTCTCCTCTGCTGCCCTCCGCCCTCTCAGTCCACCATGCCTGCCAGGACCCTGGGTGCTTGCTCTGGCTCTCATCTCCAACCAGGGCCCCATGGAACTGTGGGGAAGCCTCTTACCCGCTTGAAAACAACAGTCTTTACAACTCCCCCAACTTAGCGGGCCTGATCCCGAGCGCACTGGCCACCATGGGGGAGCCTCGTTTGCTTTTTGCAGGGCTTGGGATCGGGTTCTGAATTGCTCAGCGCTAGTCTAGCTGTGAGCTGAGGCCAGGGCGTGAAGCGTTGGCCTTACCCCGCTCTTTGCCAGAAATCTCCCTCGGTGGGGCCCAACGGGGCTGGTGCTTTTATTCATACCGTGTGAACCCTCGCAGGGCCAGCTGGTCTGTTCTGCTAGTGCTCTTGTGTCTTGAAAGCTTCCCTCCTCCGAGGGCTCAGGCCACGAAGGGGGAGCAGGGCCCCTCCCCTCCCCACACAGTGGGGGAGGCTTCCCGTTCCCCACACCCCTCCAGCGGGATTGGAGGGGGCGAAGGGGGCAGGAGCACGCTGCTCAGGGGGAGGCATAATGAGTTTTGACAGTGCAGTCTCCGCCCCTCTCCACATCTTTAGTGCTCGAATGGAAAGCTGGGGGGGGGAGAGGGGGGCGTCTGCTTTTCATGTTCTCGGGAGGAGAGACAGAAGTGAGTGGAATATCCCAGCAGCTCCTGGTCGATCCCGGCTCAGCCCTACATTTCCAAGGAGCGCGGAGCTGTGCACAGGTGGCTGTGGCTCTGGAGCTGTGGGGTGGGGGGGAAAGCAGCCAAGCTGAGGTGCAAAGGGCCCCCTCCCTGTTTCCCTTTGTGCTTTCGCCTGCGAAGAACTCCCCAGAGGAGCCAGGGCTGAGAATTCCCCCAAGCCTCCTCGCCTTTGTTTGAGTTGGCCTCTCTCCGTGCTGGCTGGCTGCTGGTCCTGGAGCCAGCTTTCCTTCCCCGCCTCCCTTCTCGGTTCCCTGCACCGGTCTCCTGTTCGGTGGCGGTTTGATGGTGTTGCGAAGGGACGCTGGGCATTCGCCGGAGCTTTCCCAGGGACGCCCTGCGAGCTCGCCCTGAGGAATCGCAATGGGGGTGCGTGGAGTCAGTGCAAAGCCCAGGATGGAGAGGGGCACCGAACAATAACACGCTTCCTGCCTGCTTCCCCTCCACCCCACCCATCAACCCCAGCAAGGCGCTGGCCGTGGATAAAGCAAGTTGGGTGCATGGAGCACGAGGGAAATAACACAGTTGCTTTTTGTTTGGGGCTGCACAAACCTTCCGCTGTGCGAGAGATCCACCCCGGGCTCTGGAATTAGGTCTCTAAGCTCCGCTCCTTCCCACCCACCCAAGCTGCCGCTGCCGGTGGCTCAATTACTGTTCGGGTGTGTGTCCCTTGATGCCTGACTCAGTGAGGAATCGGGATCTCTCCTGGCAGGACGGGCATGTCCGAGCGGCGTGAGGAGGGGAGCTGGCCCGTCCCAGCTGGCGTGGTTGTGTCAGGTCGCTGTACTCTCTGCAGGCAGGCTCTGAGAGCAGGTGGCGTGGGAAAGAGGGGAAGCGAAGGCTGGGCCCCCTCCCAAAGTCCCAGCTTGGCGGAGGGGTGCGAAGGAGCTGGCCGCTGCAGGGGCGGAGGAGGAGAGCCGCTCGCCAGCAGCTGTCTAGGATGCCGGAGCTGAGCGGGGATGGACTTTGGCTTCACTTTGAAGAGGGGAGTGTGGCAAGAGAGCTGCCCTGGGCTGGAACGTGGGCAAACTGCTAGTTAAGCCCCCTGTGTTTGGCCAGCAGGTCTCAGCTTGGGGGGCAGAGACTGGCACATGTGGGTCCATCTACGGTTTACAGTCAGACACATGGACCAAAGGAGCTCAGCAGTCCAGCAGCGAGACCCAACCAGCACCTGAACTTGGGCACTAACGGGGCGGCCGCACCCATCTGGAGCAGCCACATCTCTGCTGAAATAGGGACCTTTCTTCTGTACGGAGGTGTCCTGCTTGTGTGTCCATGACAAGTTGTTCCCCTTCTGGGGGCAGGTCCCTGTCTCTAGAACCAGAGCTCCCGCAGCTGGGCGGGTGACCTAGTGAGACGTCTGGAATTTCTTCCCCCAGCATTAGCCCTTGGCGGGTTGGGGCTCAGAAGCTGGGAGGCCTTTGATCCGCTGTGTCCCTGGCAGTTGTTTGCTTTGTTTGTTAATGGTGATCCTCGCGTCCCCACCTGCAACCTCTGGCTCCAAGGGGATTTGTGAAGCTGAGACAGGGCGAGGCTTTCCGGAGTTTTACCTGACTGGCCCCTTGGGCTCCAGATCAGGCCCTGGGTCCTAACACCTGCGGTATTGTGCAGGCCGTAGGGATGGAGTGTGTGGCTGTAAACTCTTCCTTCTGCAAGTGAGCCAAGCCCAACCTGTCCATACGTGCCAGCCAGAGAATGGGAATCCCTGGGAAAACGTAGCTCCCTGCAGCTCCGGAAGAGGAAGGGGGGTCCTCCTGCACCCCTGCTGGGTCCCCTCTGCCTCGGATGTGCCAGCGGAAGGCTGGGCCCGTGCCAGCAGCGGCATGACGGCCTGCCAGTACCCCATGGCCCCCGGCACCTTGGAACGGGACCGGATGTACCAGCACAAGGTCTCTCTGGTGGTGCGCTATTTCATGATCCCCTGCAACATCTGCCTCATCCTCCTGGCCACCTCCACCCTGGGGTTTGCTGTGCTGCTTTTCCTCAATAACTGTAGGTGTCCCTGGGCATCGAGGTTCCATGGTGGGTTGGGGAGGAGGAGGGGAGATGTGAGGGGGTGGGGGCAGGGGCTTTAAATCAGGACAGCCTGTTTGACTCCTAATTGTCCTTCCCAGTCCAAGCCTAGATCCCAATAGCCACCCGGGTGTTGATCCTCGCTCCTTTTCAGTCCTGGCCCCTCCTTTGCTCTGTCTCCCAAGAGCTGCTGCTCAAGCCCAGGCCAGCTGTTGGAGGAAAAAACCGGAGTGTGGTTTGTTTGGCCCGTGCTTCCCCATCCCAGCCCTGCAGGCTCCCCTTCCCGGGCGGGGGCTGCATTTCCTTCTGCCTGGGTCCCTTTGGTCCAGGCACAGGAGAAGCTGTCGGGACAGCTGTTAGCAGGGAGGAGAAAGGCAGCAACAAGTGATCTGCGGTTCTGCCAGGGCTATGTGTGAAGGGAGGTGTGGTCTGAGCACAGGGCTGGGAGCCAGGAGCTTCTGTGAGTTCCATATCCAATGACTGCCTCTGCCACTGGCTGGCCTTGGGCAAGACACTTAATCCCCTGCTCTCCATCACCCTTTCTCTGCTGATCCGTGCATTTCATTGGGGTGGGCTGTGCCTGATGGGCAGTGACTCCAGTTCCCTGTTCTCTTCCCTGTCCCTCCTCGAGAGGTCAGCAAGAATCAGTGTGAGCGCAAGGAGGCAGAGGCCTCCCCTGGGAGCTGGTCCTGCTGGCTCTGGGCAGTGAGTGGCTGAGGTGGTGACTGACACGAGAGTCTGGGCTAGTGGCCACTCCATCATTCTACCAAGTCCACTCAGAGCGTCTCTCGCACAGGTGTCTAACACCCCCTGCCAATGTCTCCTTGGTACCAGGCTTGGTTACACAGTGCGGGGAGGAGAAATCCATCAGGCTGCAGCTTTCCTCTGAAGCCTTCAGAGCAAATGTTCCTCTGCCATACCCTTGGCCAGAAAACTTCTCTGGGTCTCAAACGCTTGCTGCGAGAGCACGTGGGAGATGAGGAGGCCGGGAAATCATCTGGAAATGCTGCCTCCTCCCACTGGAGTGTGGTTAGGGCACAGTGACAGCAGCTAAAAAGCAGCATTGTACGGAGCAGGGTCCAGACAGTGTTTCTAGTGCTACAGCTGGCCCGGAAGGACGGTCTGGTGGCTACGGCACTGGATTGACCCTCGGGAGACCCAGGGTCAATTTTTACCTCTGCCTTAGTCTCACTTTCTGACTTTGGGCAAGTTACTTGTGAAAGATGTGGGTAACTAGATTGCTCCACCACAATTCGGGAGCTGGAGGTGAAGATGTTTTCTATGGGGAAATACGATAGGCAGGGATGAAGGGAGCAGGCCCCTGAGTTAGCAAAACACACGCTGGAGAAGTCCGCTCTGTCCATCAGGTTCCGATTTATTTTCAGAGGAGGGCTTGTAACTTACTAGGCTTCTCTCCCCATGGCTCGGTTTGTAATTCTGTAGGATCCTTCAGTCCCTAGATCCTTTCAGTCGCGTGGTCTGCATCTTGCATCTCCCTACGGCCCAGGCTATCCATTTGTCGTACTATTTCCCCTATCACCGCCACCACCACCACCCTGCCATGCCTCCTTCTTGCATGTGTGGCTGTTGCTCTCAAAATCATGTTGCTGATCAACTTGAATGCCTTGATGAATTGGTGTCTTGGGAGGCTCTTGGGTGATAGATAATAAATAGTTTGATTTGCATCCCAGCTGAGCAGGGCGACCTTGATGAAATGACACATAATAGCCCAAGGCAACAAGAAATAATCTCCCCGAACTGTGGGAAGACTTTGCCAGAGCCGGGTTTGATATGCAGCCCCAGTCCGCAATGCCTGCTCCTGGTTCGTAGGTGTCGCCGGGCATAGAGGGCCGGCTCTGTAGGAAACTCTCTGAATCATCAGGTCTGAAGTCAAATGAGCCTCTTGAAAATGTTTGGGGATCCGCAGTTCAACAGCAAAGCCAGAACTCCTGGCTTCTCCTCCTGATCACAACTGGCTTGCTCTGTCACCTGGGGGCAGTCACATAACCTCTCTGGGACTACCTCCCAAGGGGCAGATGTGAGGCTTCAGCTTTGAGATCCTTGGGTGAAGGACCCTAGAGGAGTTTTGAATACCATCCTCTAACCATGGACAGTGCTTTGCGGAGAGGAGGGAGGGTTGTGCCAGTGCTGGAGGAGTCACTGATCTTCCCTGTGTTTGTTTCTTTGCAGACAAGCCCGGTAACTATTTCCCCCCGCCGCTGCCGACACCGCAGGATGGTAAGTACAGGATCGCTTCCTGATGCTTGATTTTTCTGCACTTGGGATACACTTGAAAGCAAATCACTTGAGCCTCTTCTGCTTCCTCCAGCTGCCTCGTGGAGAAGCGCCTCCCTGACCCAGTGATCTATTTCTCAGCCTGACTAAATTCTCTTTCTCTCCTGAGCTAAATCACTGGTTCACACATACACGCTCCCTCCCTTCCCTCTTGCAGCCTGAGCCGGCTGGGCTCCCTTGCCCCCCACCATTTCTCTGCCTGCCTAAGAGGGAGCAGAGTGGCTTTGTCTGCTCTCGTTTCTGGAAAGACGCAACACTGTGTGGCTCCTTTTCTCTGACACCCATTCCTGAGAGGAGGTGGCACAAACCCATCTAGAACTGCTGCGGGCAGATCTTTTAAACCTGCTCTGCTTGCAAAACCCAGCTAGGCCATTTAGTCTGATGGGATGGAGGGGACCAGAGGTGGGATCTTGCTCAGTTTATAGGGGAAGAAGTACTGGTGACTAATTCCATGGCCATAATGCAGTTGTCCCCAAGGTGCCCTGGGCATTGGTACCAGGGTGGGAAAGTCACACAGAGTTGAGTGACTGGTTTGCAGAAAAGTAAGAGGGGGTGGGGGAGGAGGTGCCCTGGGCACATGATGCAGAGACTTCCAGGCAGGATGGCCAGGGAAAGCCCCTTTTCAAGGAGGTGATGTGTTAGTGTGCAGGAGGAGCGGCAGCAATTCTCCCCCTCGTGATCTCTTTTGTCTCGTCAGTGTATCGTTAAGCTCACAAGTTCTGAGGCTTCGGAAAGGAACAACCCAAGACCTTGCCCAAGAAGCAGAATAATCCAAGCTCTTGGTTTAACATCATTACAAAAATCCTTTTTTCTCAAGTCTTTGCTGGCAAAAGGCCCAGAGGCTGAAGGCCTCTGCTTAACCACAGCATGGGCAGCAGCTGTACAAGCTTACCCCTTGCCAATGTGCCACAAACCTTGGCCCATTGCCCCCCCTCCCCCCCCCCCAACAGACAGGCAGTGCTTCCCTGAAACTGGGAAAGGGTTAAGTGGGTTCTGCAGACTCACTGAGGCAGATGGCTCATTGCCTCTTCTGGATATAAGAGGTGGGAGGTGCTTTTGGAGAGAGAGGGGACATAGGATGTGGGCTGAACAGTCCAGAAAGGAGGAACCTTTGAAGCAGCCAAGCCTAGGGTGAAGGTTTGAGCTTGTTTGTTGGTAAAGCCACATCCCTAGGACATACAGACCAATTTGGGAAAGGCTCCAGGTCTTGGAGACACTGGGGAAGTTGAGTCACCATGGCCCATCGCTCTTTTTTGCTCTCTGCTGGTACTGCTGTACTAACACTGCACAAAATCTGTCAGGCTCTGACTGCAGCTGGCACAGCCCTTTGAGTACCCTCCTGGCATGAGAGGCAAAATGGAAACTGGTTTGCAGCTGGGCATCGGGTGCCTTTTACTGCCATGGTCATAAATGTCTTTCTTGACAGCGAGCCAGCTAGATGCTTAGAAATGTTGACCCTAACTCTCTCCCCTTCCCTGGGGTTATTTGCATCCCTGATGGAGCCAGAAGACTTTCTGCTCCTGGATTCCCCACTATCCCTTTATCTTAACCCTCCTTGCCTCAATGGAGTTCCCCTTCCCCAGAGCCCAATGCTATTTCCCTGGTAGAAAAAAGCCTCATTTTCTCCCTACACTCTGTGCAATCACCTTATCCATGTTTCACTGGTTGAATGCATAGATAACCCCATCTAAAAATGCAGCCGATTATAGCATGTTAGTTTCTCTCTCTCTCTCTCTCTCTCTCGCTTGCTTTCTCAGGGTAGGGAGGAAGATAGGAGAGAAACAGATGCCAGATAAAATGTCATTAATCTATAATTGGACCCAAGAAGACGTGTAATTCAAAAATAAAAAGGAACGTAGGTGTATCTCCCACCTCGGGGCTCTGAAATATTAACAACCCAGCCCATCCAGCTGACACGTTCCACGGAGTCCCCTGTCAGGATGTGGAAATGCACATGGTTTACGCCTAAAGAGGGCCCTCTCTGTGCGCCTAAAACGTTTCAAACGCATCTGATAAAAAACTGGAGTGCCTCCCGCTCCCCTGTGGCGCTTTAGGGTGCAGCATGGAGAGAGAGGACTGCAGATTTCTTTACAAGACCAACTCCCCGGCCCTGTGTGTATGGGACTGCATAAGAGAACTCGCTGGCATCAGTCACCCCTCATCTGCATAGGCCCCCATCCTGCGAAGACTTGTCTGCAAGCTTAATTTTTCAGCTCAGCTGTAGTCCGTCAATGTCCACGGGATTCCGCCCGTGCTTAAAGTAAAGCACGTGCGCAAATCTTTGCAGGATGGGGGTTGTCATCTGTAGATTCGCCTGGGCCATACCTGGGTCTCCTAATCCAGTTAAAGGGCTGGTCGGGCTCGGGTACTATGGGACTGGGAGCTGTAGAAGAATGAAGCTAGACAGACACCCCTACTGTAACTTGGCCATGTAGTTGCATTTGTCCTACCTTTAATTGTGGGGGGGCCTCTTCCATTAGTAAGTTTAAACCGCTTACCCCCTCCCACTCTCAGTTCTCACAACCTGCTAGCTATTGAAAGACACTGCGGGAGGGGGGACGGAATCTTTCTCTTTTATAGGAGAGTTTGGGCCCTTCCTAGCTCCCCTCACTACCACGAAGTTGTGACACAGAAGTAGTGATATCATGTTCATTGTTCTCGGGCAGCAGTTGATTGTGTGGGGGTGGTGATGACATCAGTCAGCAGGCAGGCACTCCTGGGAGGGGTACCTTGTCGGAGGGCTGCGAATATGTGCAGTACTGACAGAGCGCATAGCAACCGGCAGGCGCTGTCAATTGCTTTTTCTCCAACTCTGCTCCACGCAGAGTGCCGCTCTTCTGGGTAGTTCCTGCTTTACGTTCTGGGCCAGATCTCAGCTCTTGCAAATCTGCATTGCTCTGTTGACTCCAGGGAGTTTACTCCCATTTACACCAGCTGGGGATATGTGGTTCTATATTTTTATCCTGAAGCCCTAACACTCTGTTGGGTTGGGTTTAGGTTTATTTTTCAAATGTAGTATCTGGATTTTCAAACAGTGATGCCCAGCTAGACGTGAGACTATATTATAGAGAATCAGCAAACCAAAATCCTGGAAAGCTGAGCTTATCCTCCCGATGCTGCCTCCCTCACAATCTCCCATTGCATCACATTCCTCTCCGGTACATGTCCGTGTTTCTTTTTAGATAAGGGAAACGACCGTATCTCATTAAAACTCCGTTTGTGTCATTAATCTTCTCAATAAGATGCTCCGGTGGAGTCACGTCTGTCTGGTCCAGTGGGATGTGTGAATTTTTTCCATCTTCTCTTTGCATAACTAAGCTTAACAAGAGTCCATATTTCTTCTGAAAGACTTTGTGGTTATGATGGTTCATTAAAAATCATGAAGCAAGGTGGGCTGAGCTGAAACCCTGGATTCTTGGAGGAAACTGGCTCCAAATTTTGGACCCAGGGTTTGGAGTTTGGGTTCCTCTCTCTGCAAGGAATGACTGGAGAATGAAACTGCCTTTTAAGCTCCATGGTGGGGTGACGCCCACCTACCTAACCACACGTGCCCAGTGTTGTGGGACTAGGACGAGAGAATAAAACTGGGCTTTCCTCTGAAAATTCCAAAACACATACAGGAAAACCAGAGGTTCCCCCCTGTCCCCACCCCCAAGAATGTTTTTGAAATTGAGGGTAAGACTGAGTGTCCAGGGGGTCCCCAGTCTGCCCCTCCTGTGAGGCCTCCACCAGCTGTCAGAAGCCACTGGAAGAGGAGTGTTTGACGAGCGCAAAGGTGTCATTTATTAGCAATAAGCTGGAGATTTTTAAATGAACAAGTTTCTACCCTAGAAAACTCCTTGACCACAGACTGATTTATGGAGCGACATCTCCCTTCCCCGAAACTGGGGTGACTCACGCTGTTCTGTCTCCCAGATGCATAACCCTGCCATTGTCCCTGCTGTTGGACAGGTGGGAACCCTGTCGATCTTTGCCATAGCGCTCAGCTGGTTGAAATCCTGTGTGGTTCCACCAAAGCCAGAAGAGCTGTGCCCACTTCCGCCAGCTGCGGATCTGTCCCATAGAGTCTCACTTGTCTAATGCAGCTCCCCTGTTTTCAGAAGGCTGGGGAGGGGTGGAACGGCTTGTCTGAATATGGGAGCTAAAGGGTGGTTATGTGTCGGCCTCTGGAAGCAGAAATGTTCTGGAGGGATTTTGTTGACAGGTGTGGCACAGAAAGGTGTATGTGAGAGAGTGAGCTGGCTTTCGCCCCTCAAGTGAAATCGATGGTGAGTGTTACAGGGTCTTTTTGTAGTGCATGTGGCTGGGACGGGGCAGTCGTTTTTAGCATCCATTTCTAGAGTTGGTAACTGGTGTGTGTGTGTGTGTGTGTAATGGAGTTGTTGTAACTGGGCAAAGGGAACTGTCCCCCTTTTAAAGCAGGGAAGATGTGTTGGGGGGTGTGTGGGGGGAAGGGGAGTGGCATTTCTGGCCCGTCGGGTGGAATATATAGGACGAGGCATTTGGCTGATGGATTAGGCCAAGCCTGAGATTTCCTCCCCGCCCCTCTCCATCTCCTCCTCCCACCAGGGGCTGCTCTGCTGAGTTTCTGGAACCTGTCTCCACTTGGGTAATTGCGAGTAACACCTGCATGGAGCATGGATGGCCCAGCTGGCAGTGTGTTAGAGACAACAGCAGGGGTGACGCAAAGCGATTCTCGTCCCGCATGGGGGGAGTGAGCCCTGCCTGTGTGGTGGGAAGTTCAAATAGATCTCCCTCGTCCCCCGTGCTGGGCGCACTCTGCTGTTCGGAAGGGCCACGGAGCGCGTATCCCTCTGCAGGAACGCCAGTGGTCATGGGAATGAGGGGCTAAATGCAGATGGGTGTGGTGCCAGCATCCCTAGTGCACTGCTGTCCCTCACAGCCCCGTCAATGCGCTTCGCCCCTTCAGATACCTCCTTCCCAGGTCTCCTCCCCACTGTGTCCCCGCAGCTCCCTCCTGCCCTCTGGCAGGTCCTTCTGATCCCAGGCCCTGGCAAACAGTGCCAAGCATGGCATGCCCTGGCGAACAGTGCCAAGCATGGCATGCTCTCCGGCTTTGTGAGGCCACCCAACTCATTTCATGAGTGACTTGCAACAAGTTTGAGCCCAGCTCTCCAGAGAGGGAAGGGATGGAAGGTGGCTTTGTGGCACCGCCCAGCTCCTGCTTGGAGACCATGGCAACCTGAGCCCAGGATGCTTTATGGCCTGCCAGGTTTTTGAAGTGCATACAGTGTGCTCGGTGCTGTACGCAACCCAATCCATTGGCTGCACATGACTGCTAATTAAATACCCTTGGGGTAAGTCCTGGGCGGTCTTATGAGTCTGTCTGATTCCTCCTATTGCTCTGTTAGCCAGGTGCTAATCAGACCTGCAGTGCCCCACTGTGGGACAGATGGCATCGGGGGACATTTCCCCCCTTCTTTCCTCTTGTGTTGACTTCCCTTCCCCACGCTCCACAACCGAAGCTCTGGTGATGTCAGAGCGGGGAGTGAATCCAGCATTCAGCTCCCCTCCACCCCCCACCTCATGCTCTCATGGGAAGCCCAGAATCTGGCCTGGCACCTGTGACATCAGATCCCACCTTTCCCCCTACGTGTGGCAAGGAATAGCTCTACCCTGCCCCTGCCCCACGGCAACTGCCCAGGCATGGGGAAAGGGTAAATGTCCTTCGTTCTGCTTCACTTAGCCCAGACCTGGGAGTTCTGATCTAGCCCCTACGGCCTTGGGCGACTCCCTCAACCTCTGTGCCTTCGTTTCCCCAATCTCTCTCCAAGGGGGCCGCTCAGGATGTGAGGTGCAGCGTAAGGGCCCATCATCACTATTTCCTCCTTCCCCTGGATATCCTCAGAGGCCAGGCTGAACCCTGGGGGGCAGTCACTGCTCCTTTCCCCAGGGTGAAGACAGCCGAACTCAGTGGCATCCTGGATCAAGCACATGTGCCAAGCTGCCGCTCTTGGGGAGCCCCTGGTCTGCTCCTAAACCCTGAGGCTACGTCACTGTCTCCTCCACTCCTGCTGGGAGAGGGAGACCATCTCCCACTGCTCTCAGCCCTAATGTGCCTCTGATCAGTGTGCTGTCCTCTGGGGCTGTCCTCTCCAGCCCACAGGGGAACCCTCCCAGTTATTCACCAGGGCTCGGGGATGGACGCCAGTGCTGCTGATGGCTTTGGGAGCTGTTGAAAGAGGAGGCTGCAGATCTGGCCATTCAATCTCCCACTGGTTTGATGAGGGTGGCTGGAGCCAGGCGGGTCCCTCCCCCACGGGGCCCAGGCAGCGCGCTAAGCGCCTGTTTATGGACCCATAAAACCAGCCACAATGCACGAGGAGACGAGCCATTTGATAAATTAAATATTGGAAAAACCACTTTCTCTGGCTTGGCAGCCCCATAAATACAGGCTTTGCAGAGCAGTGGCTGGCTGGGCGGAGGGGGTGGTGGTTGCAGTGTTTGCTTTGCAGGCGGCTTTTCTCTTTTGCATTGAGAATCAGTTAGCCGATTAAATCCCGAAGAGCCATAAATTTGACCGTTTTGACTCTGGCTGGCCACTGGGGCTCTCTCTCCTGCATGCAGTGCTGTGCTGTGGATCCTGACTGGATCCTGGTAGCCGAGAGCATCGCTGGGCCTTGGCTGCTTTGCTGACTGTTGACCATTCCCGTTCCCCTTTGCCTCGGCGTCCTAGGGTGGAAATCCATCCTGTTTTGTTCTGTGTCGTAGCCTGCCCCCATCTAGCTACATGTGCGCAGCATCGCTGGTGGATACCAGCGGGGATGGAAGGCGGCGGTGCTATGTATTTAGAATCTGGTTAGTGCCAGAGTTGTATTGCAAAATATTCCCCCCTCCTCCCCCCAAAGAATCAGCAGCCATTTTCTTTCTCTGCCCCGTCCTCTCTGGGCCTGTGCTGAGTGATGGTGAAAGAGCTTGTCTTGCTTCCCTAGACGGGGGCCCCTCCAGCGCCAGGCAGAGACAGCTTAGTTGGATGCTGGGGGGGGAAGCCCACGGTGCTGCCACCCGCGCACTAAAAAAATATAAAAATCACAATGCTGGTAATCGCTGTTCCTCAGTGTGTGGGGACACGAGTCCAGCGCCTTGCACCAGTGCTAAATTCACTTTACAAGGGACCCCCCCACACACACACGATGTAATTACACTTGTACTTCAGTTGCTTGGTGTTTCAGCAGATACAGCAATCATTCTCTCTCTCCCCTTCTTCCAAACCCATCCCCGGCTTTCTTTGCTATCAGTTATTGCCTGGAAATTTGCCCAGGAACTTGACAGTGCAAACAGTTTGGGAGCCCAGGAACCGGAAGGGGTTATCTGTCTGGCTTGGCAGAATCTGTTCAATGTCTAAAGTGTTGGAGAGGGGGCGGTGGCTCAGCCATCTGCGCAGATGGTTTGGTTCTCTCTGGCTTATAGACTTTGTGGCTGAGCGTAAACCTGGCTTCAGACTTAAGGAGTCAGTGGTTTGGGTCTTGCCTGCCCTACCCAGAGCGGCGCTGCGGGAGAGTTGCTGCTTTTCTGACTGCTTAATTTAACTGCCTTAATAATAATAATAATAATAATAATAAAAAGATGTAATTGGAGGGATAACTGACTTTGGCTGAGAAATCATGCAAGGTTCTTAGTTCTCCGCCCCCTGGCCTTTTGTGGTGCTGGCTATTCGCACAGTCCATGTGGCACCTGCAGCTGGTGGGGAGTGAGTTTGCTCATGTCTTGCAAAAGAGAGTCTGGACAAAAATATCTGAGAGGAAGGATGGGTTTGTGGTGAAGGCTCTGCCCTGGAACTTGGGTGATTTGGAGTGAACTCCCACCTCTGCCATAGACTCACCATGTGACCTTGGGCAAGTCAATTAATCTCTCTGGGGCTCAGTTCCCCATCTGTAAAATAGGGGATAATCAACCTTCCTTTCTGTCTTCTCTCTTTAGATTGTAAACTGTTTGGAGCAGGGGGTGTGTGTGGGCGTGCAAAGTAGGACAGTACTGTTCTCCCTACTTTACAGCGGTCCCAGTTAATTTTGCTTCTCTGACGGGTGAATTTAGAAAGAGGTGAGTGGCTTGCTGTCCTTCCTCTCCTATTCTATCTAGGTTCTTATACTGCCCTTCTCACCACCCCGCCCGAGTGCCTTTGAGCAGTGGGCCACACATCTGTCCCGGGTTGTTTGGTGTCTGTCTCTCCCAAAAGAAGCACGTGTAGAGCAGCACGTGCAGAGGAGTGTTTTGTGTTCGAATGGTTGTGGGTTGTGTTAGAGAAAGCAGCTCAAAGAAACGCAGCATGCGCTTGGAGCGGAAGGTGGGGAGGTTTGGGATGGTCCTTTGCTCCTGGGGGAGTCCATTGCACAGCCTCGGACCGACCTCGGAGAAAGCCCTGTCTCCCCCCCCCAGATGAGTTTTACGCTTAGGCCAGGTCTACACTACAGCCTAGATCAGGATAACGACAGTGCTCAGGGATGTGAAAAATCCACACCCCTGAGCGACGTAGTTCTCCTGACCTGACCCCTCGTGTGGGCAGCACTCTGGCGATGGGAGAGTTGCACCCGTCGACATCGCTACCGCCTCTCAGGGTGGTGGATTAACTACACCAACGGGCTGCGTAGGAGCATCTTCACAACCGCAGTGCTGTACGTGAAGACAAGCCCTCACTGTTGAGTGTTCTGGCGTGCCAGAGGACTGTAGCTGCTGACCACGGGCTTCATCCCGGAGCTTTAAGCTATCACTATTGGCAATTCACAACTTGTAAGCGATGAAAGGCAATTTGTGTGCAAGTCGGATCACAGCGGGGTGCAGAGGGAGTCTTGTTTTCCCTCTACCCAAATTCCCAGCCCTCTCTTATGGGGGAATCATTGCCGTGGCAGCCAGCTGTCATGTCAAACCAGGATGAGGCTGCTGGTGGGGAATCATCTAGCACGGTACAAAGATCCTTCATGCCGCTAGCTTTGGGCTTAAGCAGTGGGGGAAGGGAGATGCCTACGAAATCCACTGTCTGCCTAAAATTCTGTGACTGACTAGAACTTCGAGGCCTCCCAGAGGGTCAGTTGCTGTGCACAGGCAGTGGGTGTGTTTGCTTTGCACGGCCTCTCTGTGCAGGCGGTGGGTGGGTGTATATTCTGAAGGCTTTGGGGGAAGCTGGGGTTAATTTTCCCAAGATGGTGGAGAAAGCCTGTAATGGTTTCAGGCTCTGACCAGAGGCTGTGCGTGGTGCTCAGGTAGTGGCTAATGAGCACAAGGCCAACCTTCTGCCAGTCTGTTAATAGCCTACCAGCCTAGCGGCTGGTTAAAACCCCACCGTGTTGGATTCTCGCTCGGTTTGTGACCTCCCCAAATCTCCTCTGGGTGGCTCCGTCTGTTTTGCTCTGCAGCAGCCCTGTAACTAACACGCGGCCAGGCCCTGGCTTATGGCCCTTGCAGCTCTCACGGCAGAGCTAGTTGTCCGTCCTTTCCTTCTGGGAAAGTTGAAGAGACGCCTGGCCGAGGGGGTGTGAGGAGAAGTCGGGGGAATCGGAGCATGGCAGGAATTTTGTCACACCTCACATCACATCACAAAAAAATGGCCCCTTCTGTTTGTGCAAGGTTAAATTTGTATACTGGGTTCTTCAGCAACTTTCTCCCCACCCCCTGCCAGCTGTTTCCTTTAATTACATACAGCCTTGCAGCTCCCTAAGACTTCATTAAAATATAGACGGGTGTATTGACCTACTGATCCGTTTTCATTGCACTTCTGTGCCACAGCTCAGGGGCTTGATCTTGAGACGAAATGGGCACTCGCAACTCCCTCCAAAGTCAATCAGACGCTTGTGTTGTTACACTTGCTTGGTGACCCAAGACCCTTTGTGTTCCCATGGCGGGGCCTGGCTGCTTCCCAGCCTATTGGATCCTGCACCAACGTTACAGTGGTAAACGTACAGCTTTCTACTGATTACTAATCATGAATAATTCCCGTGGGAATAGGCTGAAATCCTAGGAGAGCTCTGCGTGTAGAAAAGGGGGGTGGAGGGAGAGAGAAGAGAGCTCTTGTTCTAAGCGCAAATACCTGAAAGGTGAAAGGGAATACAGAAAACCTAACAAACACCAGTGTGGTTCGGGAGGAAGAATGTTTGATTTCCCCTAGTAGGCCCCGGCCTCTCTTTCTCAATAACCCCTGAGAAGGAGATGACAGAATGAACCCCACTGGAAGGTCACTGATGAAGTCAGTGATCCCATGGCAGTGGTCTGTTAGGATGGTCATGACTATAAGATGCCATCCTGGGCCTGTACCTGATCCTGTCAGTCAGTGGCTAGAGGGTGAGGAAGGATGGCTTAGTGGTTAGTGTGTTAGCCTGGGAGTCAAGAGACTTGGTTTCAATTCCTAGCTCTGCCACAAACTCCCTGCGCGACCTTGCACATGTCACTTAGCCTCTTTGTGCCTCAGTTCCCTGTGTGGAAAATGGGGAAATTAGTACTTTCCTACTGCACTAGGGTGTTGTGAGCATAAATGCGTTAAAGACCGGGGCACTCAGATACTGTTGCAAACACCTAAGAAAGGTAGACAACTCCCATGGAAGCAGAATGGGACCTTTCAGAAGAACATGAAACCAATCCACTGCCAGGCTATGGAAATGGTACAGGGTGACTGTGGAAGGATCCTGTCCAGGACTGGCAAAGCTACTTGTTACTTGGATAACTTTCCATTATCTCTGCTTGTGGCTTTCCTGATGTGGACTCGCTGCGGGTGGAGATGGCTCTCCTAGGCACCTAGAATGTGGCTGCCCCCCTGCCAGAGGCAGGCAGGGCACTCTCTGTCAGCAGCAGCCACTCAGGGCCATTCCTTGCTGCTTCGTAGAGTGGGAACGTGCCCGTTACTTGTTCTGGGATGTTGGCTCTGCTGTGCACCCCAGGAGCTCTGCTGCGGCAGAGCACGCTTCAGCTCAGCCAGTTCGCACTGGTTCAGGGTTGCTCTGGAGAGAGAATAGATGCTAAACATAGCTCATCTTACTGCTCGGCTTTTGCTTTTGGGAAGTAGCGGTGGTTATTAGACACCACTTTTGATCTCTTGAGAGTATTTTTTTTTCCCCTCTCCATTTGCAGTGAAGTTTTAGCTTTCTCTTGAGGATCAATTTATGCACTTTCATGTTCTAAGGTTTAACTATCCAGGGAAAAGGGGAAGATGGGAGAACTGTCAAGCTTGTATTGCCTTGTCTTGTCTGATCCTGGATCCTCGCTCGGGCAATATCAACGCAGCCACCCACCCCACCTTGGAAACCCTCCACTCATCCTACCACCTGGCTGATTGTCCTATTGGCCACATAGTCATGGAGAACTGTGTCCAGAAAGCTACCGTCAAATAAATTGGGTGCTCTCTTCCCCCGTGCGTGTTCCTAGCCTCTGCTGAGCAGGGAGCATGCTGGAATCCTCCTCTCAAGTCCTTATATGGCTGACTGTTGTGTTACTACAAACCATCCGCTCAGACCTGGAACAAACTTTGCTTGGTTTTTTTATGTGAGGTTTTCCTGCTGGCTTAATTTTGTGCCTGGCACTGGCTTCTATCTTGTGGAAGCTGAGAAGACTCAATGGGTTCAGAATAACCTTCCTTGCAGCTTTGTACTTGACTCTAGTGACCCTGTGGGACAGTTTACTTCATCCTGTAGCTGCATGATTCAGTGTAGGATCCTTGGCTACTTCCCCTATATGATTTGAGCCTGGGCCTTCGTTACAGATTTCAGCATCCCAGGGTCTTTGAGAGAGCAACAAGTCAAGCAACTGGTCTTCCTGCGTAAGGACAACCGTATTGGCCCCTCTGCTGGAAACAGCCGTGCAGATGCTAATGGCATTCATCACCCCTTTGCAGCACTGCAGGTGTAGATGGCACATGCTGAATGCAGTTCAGAAGCTGTCCCTGGTGCACTGAATTGGGACAGGCCCCAATACAAATGGGGTGTGAGTGGGGGAGGAGTGGAGAGGTTTGGAGCTGAGAGAAGAGGGTGGGTGCCTGGGAGAAATGATGCTTCTCCTGGCATGGAGGGGACGGGCTGACGGGAAGGCGTATGGGAAAACTTACCTGTACTGAGAGCAGGGTCCTATTGCACTAGGTGCTGTACAGACGCATGGAGAGGTACAGTCCCTGCCCCAAAGTGCTCACGGTCCAACAGATGAGCAGGACGCAGTGTGGGAGGGAAAGCAGAGTCGTGGAGAGGGGAAGTGACTTGCCGAAGTCAACCACCCGGTCACTAGTGGAGGCAGGAATTGAACCTAGTTCTCCTGACTCCAATTCCCCATCCAGCAGGCCGCCCTGCCTCCAGCTGGCCCTTGGCCTCCCCAGTAGGGGGCACTGCTGCAGGTCCTGTGAGCAGCCGCTGCCAAATTGAGAGTTTGGCTGTCACCGTTGGATTGAGAACCCAGCCTGCAGGGTGCCAGAGTCTGGACTTGGCACTTCAGTCACTGATTCCAGTCCCTTCATCCCAGGCTTGTCTCACTTGTTCCCTCGGGCCATTCTTCCCCTCCCCCTTGCTGTTCACCAGTGGTGACAGCGATGTTCCCATGGACACCCCACAACCGCCCCTCTGGCATCCCCACCCCACGATCTCTGTGACACTGTGAGAAACTCGCCATTTTTGTGATATGTCAAATGCTGGCCAGGAAGAGGAGGCTCCGTGGTGCACAGCTGTCACCCTGTCAGACTGGGCACATTTGCACCATGCAAATGTAGGTTTCCTGAGTGCCCCTTGCCTGACTGAAGATTTTGCTTGACTGTGGGGCAGGCTGCTGCAGTGAACTAGGGCATTAATACACCCCCACTGAGGAACTGGCACTGGACTTGCAGTGGGTCACGATGGAGAGCCCCTACTGGCCAGGTTCCCTTTATTTAAAATTGCCACCTTACCCAGTGAAATTGGTAGCCTCCCTGTACAGGAGCAAAAGAAGGCTGTAGGCCAGAGGTTGCAGTGTACTGGCAGAGCTTTGCGGGGAGCCCGGGACCAGCAGATCCAGAGGGCTAGAGCTCTTCAGTGAGGCAGAGCTGCTCGCTTCCGGCTCTGCAGATCACCTCGTCTTCTGTGTCTGTCCTAAAGTCTCTGGGGCAGGACTGTTGTTGTTCCTTAGACAGGGCCAAGCCCCACACTGGTGCTAATCACGAAAGGCTGGGCAAGGCTTCTGCCTATTCCATGCCTGTTGGGCTCTCCCCTTTCCCCCCGAGCGAGCCTCTTCTGTCTATAATGTTCATGGTGAAGCCCACAGTACATGATGTGTTGCAAGCAGAACTTTCATGATGGCTCCAGCTCACAGCCGCCATTGCTGTCGGTCGGGCCGATGCATAATTTGAGTGCAATCGTGGGTAATTAAAGCCAGCAACTCCGCTCCGGTCAGTGTAGCCTTAAGGTGCCTTTGCCATGTTTAATATTTAATATAAGCAGCAGACAAAGAAACCTGAGCCACCACAAATGCCAGCGTGAAAGGATCTGGCCCAAATCCAAAGGCTACCCCTACCGTATCCTGGAGGAGCTGATAGCGGGGCTGGCCAAAGGCTGAGCACCGATGACCATGCGGCCTGGGCAAGGCTAGTGAGAGGCAGGGGGTGGGTTTGTGAGACCATGGAATTGAAGACTAGTCTTGAGAGCTACGTATTACTAGTGAATGTTCCAGACTCATGTGATGCTTTCCAGCTGTCGAAACTCATCCCTTTACAAAGGAGGTCAGCGTCAGTCTTCTTGCCTTCCGTCCAGAATCTTCTCTCTGGCTAATTTTGCAAAATGTGGATTCAATAGCAGAGAATAGGTTAAAATGACTCATTTCTTTCTCACCCTCCTCTCTCCTGCTCGCTATATACACTACCTTCCTTTTCATTTGACTATATCCTTCACGTGTCGAGCCATTTCTTCTGGTTTCGCTGCTGAACGTTCCTCCGGAGCAGATTCTGCTCGTGACTGTGTTTCTTTCTAGTGAGGGCGGCGGGTTGGAGCTTGTTATCGAGAAAGGCCTTGATGCCAAACCCAGGGTGGAATGCACCTCTGACCTGCATCCATCCCCGAAACAGGCTGATTAATTCTGTGGATGATTAGAAATCAGCTAGCCTGCTCAGAGCTGCTCTCACCATGGGACTTGTGACAAATTAATGAGAGAGACTCCAGGTCGGTGTTTGATTTGCAAGAGTGACTTTGATGTTTCGAATAACGAGAACATGAGGCTTAAGACCCTCCCACCCCAAGCATTGCCCCGCCCCATGGCTCCAGCACATAATGCAGCTTGCCACCATTCTGCTGCCTGCCCATAGATGTCTTCAGCTTTACTTCTGACACCTGGGTAAACTTCCCCACCACCCAATGCCTGCTTGATTAGTGAAATGTGTGTAACCCACCTTTCCTTTCGCTCCTCCTTTTGCTGCTTAGTGTGGACGCAGGTGGCAGGACAATGCCAGTCGCAGCAGAGAGGGACTGGACTGGTTTGAAACGTGGGAAAAACTGGAGCACTGAATGGGCCAGGCTTCTGTTTTTAGTGTCAGTTACAAAAGTGGCATAAAGCACAATGGCAAGCTGGGGCTGTAATTGGTGGGAGCATGGTTATTGTGCCCTGTTGGTTGCCGTGTGTGTGTATGTGTGTGTTTCTGTTTGTGTACTCGTTTACCATTGAAAGAGTGGGGAATTACCAGGCTGCCTGGAAGGGAGGAAGTGCATGGTTTCCCAGGGATCCCCTGGGCTGCCGTCCTGAGCTGCCCTTGCGATAAGGTTCTTGGAGGGGTTAGGTTAGTAAATTAAGTATAAGGAATTGAAATCCTCAGGCCTTCTGGTAGTAGGAGTTAATGTCCCAGCAGCTGGGTCTGAGCCCTGCATCCTTCCCATGCAGACAAGCACCTTGCCCATTATTTGGTGGGTCTTTCAGACATGACCTTAAAGCGGGGAGTCCTTCCTGCTCTATCTATTTACTAGGACTTCTGTGGGGCTCTTTGTAACAGCCAGAGTTTGCAGTGGCATCACTAGCCAGCATTGTCCTCTCTCCCCCATGTTGGGGTAGGTTGTTTTCTGCCCTCTGGGCTCCATTTCAGTGGGGTTGTATGAGAAAGCTAGTGAAGTACTAAGGGCAGAGAGGGACTATGGAAATAGATGGAGTAAAAGGAGCTCACTCCAGCATGGGCCAGGCGTGGACCGTGTGAGCTCACATTGTCTTTGTGCCTCCCAGTGCCGGGGAGAGGTGGCTCCTTGTGTCAATGCCTCTATTGCAGGCAATTGTGTATTCCTGTCCCACTGTTACTCTGTCACCCCTCTCTTTCATCTGCTCCCATCATCTCCCCATCTCAGCCTAACAAAGACTTGATCACTTCCTGCCCTGTGCCTAGGATCACCAGAGCCGACACCAACTCTTCTGGCTAGGAGCATGGAAATGAGCCGAGCTGGGCAGATTCCTGCAGCGAAGAGTTGGGAGGTGGCAGGCACAGTGCAGACTTGCTCTATGTCACTCTGCCAGTGGAGATCAAGCTCTAAGCAACTCCAGAGGAATGGGTATACATGTGTCACATGCATAGACTGTCATGTGAATATTACATGCAGCATGGGGTGCAACATATGTATATAATAGTGCTTACCTCATATATAGCGCTTTTCAGCAGCAGATCTCAAAGCACTTTACAAAAGGCAGCCAGTATTGTTATGCCTATTTTACACATGGGGAAACTGAGGCACAGAGAAGGCAGGGACTTGGCCTTCTGGGTGACGTTGAGCAGTAGCAGAACCAGGAACAGAATCCATGTCCCTACTCACCAGGCGGTTCATATTAGTTCACACAAATCACTGTATGACTTCCCACAAGTCCAGCATATAATACATGTGAATGACTTGGATTTCAGGTCCATGTGGACAGATGTTCATCTTCTCATGGGTCCGACTATTACTCCAGTACCAGGGTCCTTGAGCAGAGAGGGCCAGTGCCAAAGGGCATAGCATTGAGGATGTCCACCACGAGCCTTCCACGCTTGCTGCACTGGTGACCCAAGTTGAAATCTGAGCCCTGCTCTCTGGAGCTGACGGGCCTTGTGGTTCCAGCCATGTGCTCTAAAGAGAGCAGGAATCTGTATGTTATGTAGAGACGCCCCCTGACTTACACAATCGTTCGATTCCGGAAAGCCTTGCAAAACTCGAATTTTGCGTAAGTCAGAAACGTATACCCGTACGTTACGGAAAAATTTCCACAACTCAAAAATCCTATTTCTGGCTTATGGAACTTTTTTCCATAAGTGCAAATTTGCGTAAGTCGGGTCTTGCATAACCCCCACGGGGAGCGTCTGTACACATTTAGGTGTCTGGCTTCCCTAGTCTGTGCTTTTGGAGGTTTCCACCGTGTTTAGATAGGGTGGCTTCCAGCTGTTCTCCTGATGGCGTGAAAGTGGCAGATTCCTTCTCCCTCACCAAACAAGACACGGCTGATGTAATTAATATTGATGGCAGGGAGGGTGGGCCCAAGTGGAGGAGCAAATGTGCACAGATGAGTCTCAGCTGGAGCTCCGGCCTAACTGGTCTCCATGGCAACATCCACCTCAGTCTCCTGTAGAATTCATGCTGGCCTTTCCCGTCCTGACACACACACACACACACACACACGCGTGCACACACGGCACGGCTCCTTCCCCGTTGCCTGCCCTCCTGGCCCGGGGACTTTGTTTTCCCTCTTTTGCTTTCCTCTCAAAGGAGAGACAAGAACAGATACCCTCCTCCCTGCCCACATTTAGCACCAATCATTGATTTACGTATTCAGTGGTGACACTCCAGGTCCCTTCTCAATGAAAATGGCTCAGGGTCTGCTTCAGAACCAAGTGCAATGGGGCATGGAGAAGGAAGGAGGTTTTAGGATTGCTGCTTAATTGTCTTTCTATAGTGCTGGTCCCTGTCAGAGACAGGATAAGGGCCTGCATGAATCACTGGTCTGATCCACTGGGACAGTGCCCACGTTCCTTGAAATATGGATCTAAGTTTTATTTCAGGAGGAAAACCCTCAGTTTAAACTCTCTGAATTCATGCTCTAAGCATGCCTGGGCAATCTATTGCAAAGCAGGGATGTGGGCAAAGAGACGCATTGATACCCCTGTTAGCTGGGTGGCCATCAATACCCATTAGACATGGCAAAGACCTATCAGTTCATCTCAGCTATTCCCCTTCTCCCCTGCATCCTGACCAATCTAGGATTGTTCCCTTATGTATGTTCCCAAGGGCCTTGTCCTGTCTGGATTTAAGTGACTTGACCAATGGGACTTTCCAGGGAATAGTTTTCAGTCTAACAGTCAGCTGAAACTAAGCTTCCCTTAATATTCCACTGTCAATTTCATCCTATTCCTTCCTGCTAATTCTGTCTCCCAGTGTCACCCCAAATATTTCCTTTCTCTCCTTGTCATATGCACCCCTTCAAACACTTACCTTCGTGCCTACCCTCTTACTGCTCATTGAGTTCAGCTCTGGGTAATTGTGTGCTATGATTTTACAATTTCTCGTGATAACACGGCTTTTACGAACAGTGGCCTGGTCCCTTTGAAGCCAATTGAAAGATTATTTTTGACTTCTGAGAGGGTTGGGCTGGGCTCCTCCAGCACTGCATTATTGGACACCAGAGGAGGGGATGCAATGAGAGTTCAATGAAACATTCATAGAGGCCTAAACTCTGTGCCCAAAAATGTTCCATTCAAGGGGAAGATGGCCAACTAAATGATTAGATCTGTTTTCAAAGATGCCATTTTTGTGTGTGCCCTTCTGTAGTACATTTAAGACTAGGGACTTTGAATGAATCAGAGTAAAGAAAATTTGCTGCAATGAAGCACTGACCCCCACACCCATCCTGGATTTCCCAAATGTTGGCTTTATTTGCTTTCAGGATATTCACCTATCCCTTCCAAGGTCCCATGCTGCAACGCGGCAGGGGCAGGTTTCGACACGTTGCTGTAAAGGCAACGTGCCATTAATGCAGGAGTTGCTGGAGCATGATCTGAAGAGCCAGTGTTTGCTGAGCCAGCGCTGTAACAGACTTGTGGAGGAGTGCCGGTAACACACACCAGTGGATTATGCTTGTGGAAACTCTGGTCCAAGTGGACAAATGGAGAGGCCGCTCTGTAGTGGGGAAAATGCATCATGTTAGAAAATTAATTCTGTCCTGTTACACATGGCACCTCGCATATCCAGGAACAAATCCTGTTTAAAGATATGTAAGCTGCTTGTGGACAGCTAAGGGTCACCGTGGTCATTTGAAGTACTTGTTTACAGGAGGACACTTTGAAAAATTAATGTTTTTTAATGGATTAGTTAAACTGCATTAAACCCCTGTGTGAATTCGGTTTAGCTTCATTCCCTTTGGAAATGAATGAAGCTAAACCGAATTAAGGCTTCTTTAACTGTCTACACAGGGGCTTCATGCAATTTAACCAGTCCATTTTCAGTTCACACCTTCAGCTAATTCAGATTAATTTTCCTGAGTGTCCCTGTGTGGACAGGACCTACCACATTTCTAACCTTGGCAATCCTTGCCTACACTAAGGGCAAAATTGTATTCAAGATCATGTCAGTCAGCGCAGGTGGGGCATTTTTTCAGTCTAGCCAAGCCTCGTGATAGGCAGCGCTTACGTACTTTTGCCAGTGCGTCAAGGTGAGATGGGTGCATCGAGTGTGAATAACTGGAGGGAGGGGAAGCTTTGCTCCTCTCAGGCACAAAGACATACTGGGCAACTGTGCTTGGCATCTGCCAGCTGTTTGGGAGCATGTGACATTGGTGAAGGTTTCAGCTGAATTCCCAGCAGTTCCCTGGAGATGTTGAATACCCTGCACTACCCCTTGTTCTGCTACTGGTGTGTTTGTCACTGGACCTCTTTCTTTCCCCAGGACATGTTCCTTCCTGGTAGAATTCTAACCTGCAGTTTATCCTGACAACAGCAGCATGTCTGTGGGGTTTCTTTTGTTTGTTTGTTTCTACCCTTTCTCTCTCTTCTTCTCTCTGCCCCCGCCCAAGTTCCTGTAATCAGAGACATTTTAAACCACAAATCTAGGTAAATCCTACCTCCTATCTCCCACCCATGAGTTTTAATCAAGTTTCCTACTGTGCTTTTCTGATTGTTTTCTCTGCCTGTTCGGAGAGGGGACAAGTGCCTCTGTGATCTGGAGCAGATCCAGGCTGCCAAATGCACATTCTGCCTTCAGCTGGGGAGAAGGTGGAATTGTCAGGATCCCCCTCTCTCTGGGTCTCAACATTCCCCCCCATCCTTTCTCTGTGTAGCACCTGCCCCTGACTTTCCTTGCAAGATTAACGTCCAGGAGCAGGAGGCCAAGGTTGTTCTGGTCCCCGTGAGCTGGGGTGAAGCATGCTTGTGTCTACCCCCACTCTCCCAGCAGGCTGTTGATGTTAATATCACTCCAAGTGCAGTCTGGGTACAGACAGCAGGATCTGTGAGGCAGTAGTGCAAGCAAAGTGAGAGGGAGCCTGCCATGTGCGTGTGTGTGTGCGTAATGAGCAATCAGCGAGGAGTCTGAGCAGATTTTCTTTTTCAGTGCAAGGAAAAGGAGCAATTTAAGTATTAAAACCCCCAAATCCTTCTCTGGCTTAATAACAATAAACAAGTAATAATATAAACACTTCAGCTTATAATACAGAGCCTGTTGCCTTGGGCTCTCAAAGCACTTGACAATGCTAGGCTGGTATTAGTCCTTAATGCTCATTGGAGACCCCTGGCTGAAAGGCTCCATATGTGTGGCAATTATCATCATCCCCATTTTATAAAAGGGGAAACTGAGGCACAGAACCCCACAGCAAATCAGTGGCATAGCTGAGAACAGAAACCAGGCCTCTTGACTCCCCTTGCCTTCCTCACCCACCCCCGTTTCTCCCCCTCACCCCATTCCTATCACCACACCATACTCTTTCTCTTAGCTGTCTGCTCTGAATGCTGGGCACTCTGCCTTCCAGTGCCAGCAGCCTCCAGAGAGGCCAAGGATTGGATGCGGGGCCAGCCCCAGGTATTTGGGAGAAGGGTCTGTACTCAGCCATTCGTGCCAGGGCCCAGGCAGACTTCTTGGTAAACTCTGTAGCGTATCTGAGGTGGGGGGAGAGGTTGGCAGGGAGGCTAGGGATCAGGGCGGCTGGCTCTGGTGATGGATGGAAGACAGAGGGAGAATCAGAGTGAGGGTGCCTGTAACTGCAGGCCAGGGGGCCCTGAGTTAATTAGTTAAGTGTGGGGCAGTGTTGTATGAGTGGGACGTTGTTGGCATGGCCTAGGAGGGGATGCTGTGAGAGCCATGTGCCACTGCTCAGGTTACTCCTGCCGCAGAGCAGATTGAGTGGCCTGGGGCGGGCACTGCCACTCTCCCTTAGAGAGAGTCCTTCCAGATGAGGCCGAGAGGACAGGGTGGGGCGAGGGGGGGCATCTTGCTCAGCCACTGCCCACGCTTTACCAGAAACAGGGAGTTTAATTCTCCAGAGCCCAGGTACAGGCAATGGCAAAGCATGCCAGCTGGTACTGCCAGGCTGGGGCTTTTTCAGTGCCTCCCGCCAACCTCGTGCCACTGATCCAGTTATCTGATTGGCTGAGCCTGAATCCTCCAGCAGTTTTAGACAGTGCCCTATGGACACCTCTCCGGCCGTGGGCAAACGCCCAGCGTCCCAGTGCCAACGCCAGCAGTTGTTTCCATCGAAGAGTAATGCTGTGGGAGGAAGAGCTATTTGTAATTGTTCCCCTGGTGGCTTTGGTCCCTGCAGGATGGAGGCTGCAGCCCGCTTGTTTTCCGCTGTTATCTGGGGCACTTTTTGCAGGGGAGAGCCTGGGTGTTTGTAGATGCAGTTGGAAGAGAGGAGGTGGAGCTAGCACCAGCCATCTGCAGACCACGGTTCACTTGTGCCCCTCAGAACCCAAGTAAGGAGCGGCTGGTTGCTTTAATGATGATAAAAGTGACCCACTCACTTAGCAGTGTGGGAAAGTAGCCTGGGCCAAATTAAAACCAGGATAGGTTGTGCCAGGTGCAGAAGGCTGTGTGAGTGGTTTATTTCAGCTTGACTCCAGGTGTCATCAGCCTCTCCTAGACCACAATCAGAGGGTCCGCACAGCATTTTGCACTGGGTTTGCTATATCCTTTTGAAACCTAGTTTCGGTTACCACTAAAGCTCCCCTGTAGATGAGACTCATATTGCTTGGGAATGATGGAGCTGGCATGTCTCTCCTTCCCTCTCTTCCGTCATCTGTTTCTTTGCCCATCCAGCCATCTTCCCTCCTCCAACCGCCTTGTTCTATGTCCTTGTGGAATCCCAGTCTCAGAGCCCTGCCTTTCCTGGGGGAGTTGGTTCTATTTCCTGGGCTCCCCTTGGCCTCATTTTTGCTGCTTTGCTCGCGTTCCTGGCATCTCTAGGGACGAGGGGGGAATGTTTCCATACGTCACTTTTGTGGCTTGTTGGCTGTGACCGACCACTGTAAGTGACGCTACTTCCTTCCATCCCGTCCCTTGCCTTGGGAGCCTTCTGCAAATGCTACGTGCTGCGAGCCGCGAGCCCACCCGGCTGGACAAGGCCCAGTGGGCAGGCTGTTGTGTCATAAATTGATAGTGTGAGGACATCGGAGTTCATTCCTCCTCTGCTTGCCCTGGTGGGAGGGGTGGTGGGGGAGGGGGAGCAAGCAGCCATCACTCCAGCTGTTGCTGGTCTGGTGCTGCAGAAACAGACTCATGTTAAAGGATGAAAGCTGTGACCCTTCCGCTCCACCAGGCAGAGAAGGGCCGAAACCTTTCCCAGCTCTGGCTGTTCTGAGGAAAGGCCGGATCACCCTGGTTTGCCCAGTCCCCCTAGCTCAGAGAATGGAAACCCCCCATTAACATTCCCTCTTCCTCTCCATCTCGAAGGAGCTGGTCACTGCACCATACCAGGGGGAACGCCTGAGCCTGGCATGGCCCAGCTAGAAGGAGGCTACAAATCCCCACCTCCTTCCCCTTCACCTAAACCTTCCTCCCTTTAGCAAACACAGGCTTACCGGGGGAAGCCATGGAGAGCTCAGACCGACTCACCACGCAGGCCGTAATGATGGCAGTTCTAACTGTAGCAGCAAATGTATTAATGCAAATAAATTCCACTGATGTCTGTCACCCCAGCACCTCCATCCTGTGCATGGTCTTTTTTCCCTCTGCTCCAGCAGAGCGGAGAGGCCGAGAGCAGTTTGACAGGAAGTCAGCACAGTTACTATAAGCATGAGCCCTCCCTTCTTGTTTTGTCAGCTTGCTGAAGTGTTGTTTTGCTAGTCCTACTCTAGTTGTGTCTCTCCCTCACCTTCAACCACCCGGGGGGCCTTGGGGAAATGTCAGCTCTCCGCTCCGGTTTCTACCATTCACTAAGAGCCGTCGAATGCACCACTGACCCCTTATTCTTCGCAGTTCTAGGCACACGATGATTTAACTAGAACCATGATATTCTCCAGCCGCAATCCTCCCTATGCAAAAACACGCTGCTGTTGCACCAGCCAGCAGACTTGTTCCATGACTCAGAACGTCCATAGGAGGATACTTAGTGCTGGAGAATGTTATCCTCATATTACACATGGGGAAACTGAGGCACCCATTGGTTGTGACTCACTCAGGATCATGCAGGGGAACAGAGACCCATAGATCATCATGGATGCAATTCCAGCTTTGGAGGCAATGGTGGGAGCTCAGGGGTTTTGGCCACCATGTCATCTAACCATGATGGGTAGGTGAAGTGCAGCCTCCTAGATGTTAAGGCCCAAAGAGACCATTGCAGTCATTCAGTCTCACCTCCTGCATAGCAGGCAAGAGATTTCATCCTGTGAACCCTTGAATCTAGCCCACCTTGTGGTAGAACTAGAGCAGGGGTAGGCAACCTATGGCACACGTGCCGATTTTCAATGGCACTCACATTGCCCAGGTCCTGGCAACCAGTCCGGAGGGCTCTGCATTTTAATTTAATTTTAAATGAAACTTTTAAACATTTTGAAACCTTATTTACTTTACATACAACAATAGTTTAGTTATATATCATAGACTTTTAGAAAGAGACCTTCTAAAATTTTAAAATGTATTACGGGCACGCGAAATCTTAAATCAGAGTGAATAAATGAAGACTCGGCACACCACTTCTGAAAGGTTGCTGACCCCTGAACTAGAGCCTCTCTCTTAGAAATACATCCAATCTTGATCTAAAGCTTCTGGAGGGATTACCACACCTCTAGAAATACAGTTCCATTGGTTGATTACCCTAACTGTTTTGTTTTTAAAAAAGCCCCTTATATCCAGGTTGAGCTTGGCTAGGTTCCCCTACCTCCCCCAGTGCTAGAGGAGTATGAAGTAGTAAATTTGCTAACACTGATGCAGTCTGAGAGTCAAGGTTAGAGCACAGGTCTCCAGAACCCTCGTCTCTCTCTTGTGCGGTGTTTCTATAACTAACTCATGTATATGGTTAGGCAGCTAGTGTGTAATTCGTTGGTTCTAAGGCCAGAAGGGATCATTGTGATCTAGTCTGACATCCTGTCTAACACAGGCCAGAGGATGTCCCTGAACTCATTGCTGTTTGAACTACAGCATCTCTTTTAGATTATCATGCTAAGACCGTCTCATTGCTACATTGTGCTTTCTCGTCTCTGCATCGTGTCCACCTGTTGTCTATAGTCAGATACTTAGATTACGAGTTAAGGGACCATCTCTTTGTTATATGTTTGCCCACTGCCCAGCCCAATTGAGCCTTGGCCTGTAAGTGATGCATATAATGACAGCATATGGAAAGATGAGCCGGCAGCCCCTTCAATGTTTGGTATTTTTAACTGCGAATTCATGTCATTCCAAACCCTGATGGGCATAAATGCTCAGAGGTCCTTGCCATCATGGGCAATATTCCTGCTGTTTGATGTTTACTCAGATATCATGTGCTGTACCATTTTATTATGATAGGAATCCCATGAACATTTCTTACCACACTGGTTAGTACTTTATTCCTCGATTCAGCAAAGCAGCTGTGTACATGCTGAAGTCTTACTGTAGAAAATGGAACTGAAACACATGCTTAATGTTACAAACATGCTTAAGTGTTTTCCTGAACAGGGGACTTAACACCTCTTCCAATTTGAAAAAAAAAAATTGACTCCAAGGTTTATTCTTTTCCCTCCTGTGGTAACTTCTGCCAGGATACCTAAAATTAAAGTACAACTGACAAGAGATCCCTTTTGGAAAGGAAAACTCCTGCTGACTTCAGTGGGAATTTCATGCTATGCAGAGCATGTATGGCTGTGCATCTTTGCCATTTATAATAAACCTGGTTTGTATTTCTCAGTTCTGATGAGAGAAGAGAGATGTTTATTTTATTCTCTCTGGGCTTTGTGCTGACATAATCTAGCCATATCACGATATCGGACGGGCGCTTTGTAAAATCAAATTTAAAATCATCTGCTGGAAAAAAACATTTGTTTTATTACCAATAATACCTGAGATTACGTTTCTTTCACTTTTAACAAACAGTTGATTTGCTTGTTACTGTTTAGCATGTGTGGGAGGGGGTTAGTGTTTTTATTTATATGTTAGTCTCTCCTTGGAGATCCAGCGAAGTCAGTTTCACTCTTACACAGAGAGAGGAAATTCCACATCAGAGTCAGGAGTCCTCATCTTTGACATGCCACTCCCACCCCACGGAAAACACCACCCACTGAGGGGCCTCAGTGGTATAGCCTTAATGCTGTAATGTCTGCGGCTTCTAAAACAACCACATTCATTGGATTATTGATTGATTGATTTTTGTTTTTTCTGTTAAAGTGAAAATGTGTCTATTGGACTCAGGTGTTACGAAAGCTTGTTTTTTTTACAGAATTTAAGTGTTTGGCTAAAATTAAGCTGACGCTGTCCATTTGGTGAAATAAACACACTTCCTTAGTCTTTTGTTTAAGTGCCAGTATATACCCAGAGTGTGATTGTTTAACTTTGCTCCAGGTGGAAGGAATGATGCCTTAATTTAGTATCCTTATGCAGCCTCATCCAAATATCCTCCTTATACTTCATTGCCCTTCCATTATTTTATTGAGGTTGTTTTGTTTCATTTTAAATTTGAGAAATGTTTGTTTACACAAATGCTAAGGATCTGCCCCTGTTTTAAAGAGAATGTCACTAGATCAAATTGAAAATAATTTAAAAAGATTTTAGGAAACATTAAGAACAATAGAAATGTTTTCAGTATTTTAAATTCCAGTGCGACATTTTCTTAAGCAAAAATAAATGCTTTCCCTGTAATGTTTGCAACCTGGTGCTTGAAAGTGAAATTGACAGTAGTGCTGCTAGAGCCAAAAGTGAAACTGACTAGTCTAACTTCAGCCTGAAGGCTGAGACCAACATGGAAAGGAAATGAACCCTGAAATAGTGACCAGTAAATGAGGGGTGTGACTCTGTTCCTGACAGCAGTAGTAAAAAGTCCCCGGGTGTCCACTAGCAGAGCACCACCTTTGTGAAGAGCACTGAGAGATACAGATGAAAAGGGCTGTGTAAAGTCCAACTATTCTTTGTTCATTCTCTAGGGAGCTCTCATCTGAGCCCATCCCTCCCCTAGGTGGTTAGGATCAGCAGGTTAAATGGAAATCATTCCTGGTCCCTAGGTCAAGAACCGGTCTGTTTCTGAGCATCACTTGTGTTTGACTAATTGAGCTGGAGTCTGAAATAATTGTCTTTGTAATACAGCATTACCTCTCCCTCTCTGCTGCACAGCAGTTCCTGGTGGTGCACATAGGCCAGCGGGGATGTTGCTGAGTGTGTGTGCCCCCGGGAGGGAATGAAGGAGAACTGGCCCCCAGTGCACCTCCTCCCTTTCCCCCAACCCCCTTCTGAGCATGCATCTGTCAATGGCGCAGCTGCGCGGGGCCATGACTGTAATGGGAAATCAGATGGAGCATCAGTTATTGATTGGAGTTTCTCCTAAATTGGAACGATGGGGGCAGGGTGGATTAAATATATAGGTCCCAACCTCTGCTCAGCCACCCCTTCCCCCACCACAATCTCCCTTTGTTCCCGGAATTAACCGCTGTGGGCCTGGGCAAAGGGGCACTGCTCTCATCTCCCAGCTCACCGCTTCCTGAATCTTGCTTCAGGGCTGGGCGTGATTGAGGTTGGTGTTTTCTGTCTGTGCCTCGAGAGAGTCACCCCAGGAGCCTTGATGCAGAGGTTTCTCTCTGGTGTCAAATCAGCAGGGTAGGGCGTGTTCTCGGCTGACACAAAGGGGAGATTTCCCAGTGTCTGACTCTCCCCCCTGCATGGGGAGGGGGGCTGGCGAGGCAAGGGTGAAGGAAACAAACCCAGCTCAGTTGGGTGCTGCTGGCTCAGTGCCGTTGCCCTCACGCATCTTTCAGTGCCCCTGCTCCCCCCATTCCAGCTGTGTCCTCGCATGCTCCTGGCTGCACAAGGGGAGCGGACGCTGTCAGACCCTGCTATCTTGCTCTAAATAATTTACCAGGCCTCATCCCAGACATAAAGGAGAGGGAGACGGGGGCAGTGGGGGCCTGGTGCTGCCTTGGTCGCAGCACAACATGGCTAGAGAAGCAGAGAATGGGATGCAGAACACAGAGGCCTGGATGACCCCCACATCCCCACCCTTCTGATGCGGCTCATCTCCAATGGATTGGGTTGGGGTGATCTGAGGAGAAGGCCTCAGTCTGCAAGTGCAATGAGCTCCTAAAGCCTATAGGATCCTGCTGCCCTGCACCTGGCGCTCCGAGTACGTGCAGGGGCTTCGGCTGTCGCTGCTGGGCTCTTCTTGGAGAGGACTTGGGTGCCTGCCTGCTCTCGTCCCCAGACTGCCATCTGTAATGGGCTCTTCTGTAAGGAGAGATGGAGGGAAGGGATGAGGTGCCCCTGTCCATCCCCTTCTAGTGGTGGACTGTTCCCAAGGGCTTTGGCCAGCCTGGGTTAAGTAGTGAGGTTTCCGTTCCATCCCTTGTGGGGGGGAAGTAATCTCCCTAGGACCTTTGACCTCAGGAAATCTTCCCCCATACTCAGCCTACACTTTATGCTCTCAGTTTCACTCCATCTCACCTCCTTCCCCCTTGGATTAGCTCCTCACCCTCCTTGGTGTGGGCTATGTCCTCTGACTACCTCAAGAGAAAGGATGGCTCAGTGGTTAGGGAGCCAGCCTGGGAGTCAAGAGATCCAGGTTCAATTCCCTTCTCTGACACAGACTTGCTGTGTGACCTTGGGTATGTCACTTAGCCTTTCTGTGCTTCAGTTTCCCATCAGTAAAATGGGGCTAGCTGCAGTCCCCTGCCTCCTGGAGTGCTGTGAGGCTCTAAGTACCTTAGACTATGAGGTGCTCAGACAGCATGGTAACAAGGGGCCACAGAAGCAATTGTTTTTCTCCTCATTATCTGGGTTTGTCCGGTCTGAATGCCGAGGCGTGGGCAGTGTGGAATCAGGACTGGAACTGTTGTTCACTCTCTGATCTTTGCTGAGGGCAGCACTTCTGCATTGGTGCAGCTGCAGTGCTTTAGTGAAGACGCTACTGTGCGGGTGGGAAAGCTTCACCCTTTGGGATAGTGCAGCTACCTCGGTGAGAAGCGGCGCCTATGTTGACTCCCCTCCACAGAGCCTGTCTGCCCCAGGGCTTAGGTCAGCATAACTACCCCGTCACTCAGCGGGTGGATTTTTCGTACCCCTGAGTGATGACGTAGTTATATTTGTAGTGTAGATCTGGTCTGAATCACTTAACCTCTCTGTGCCTCCTTTTAAAAGCGTGTCTAGGGTATGGTTCCATTACTCAGCCCCCAGCGGGGAGGGCTTGGGCAGGGCCTCTGGTTTCTCTGCAGCGTCCCCTCTGGTTGATCTTGGCATGGTTTTTATGGGCTCCGAGTGGGAGCCCTGGCCCATCCTCTCCTCTGTCCAGCAAGGAGGTTGTCATGAAGGGGTATCCAAAGCATGTGTGGTTCTGAGGTTTCTTTAAGAGGGGGAGAAAGGAAAGATAAAAGTAGGCACCAGCGTCTGACCCCCTTTCCCCATTCCTGCCCTGAGTCCCAGTGCTCCCTGACTGAGCTGGCCAGGGGGAGTCAGAGGTGCACTCACCCCCTAAGCTCACCACAGACCAGGGTCAGTTTCTGGCCCGAGGTAGCTGGAATTTGCAGCTTACAGCAGGGCTCTCTCCTCAGCCTCCTGTCCTCTTCTCAGCACCGTTGCTGCTGGCTTTTTCTCCCAGGCTTTGTAGCTTGTGTCACTGCAACGCACCAGAGCTTTGGAGAGCTGCAGATCTAGTGGGGACAGGCTGGAGTTCTGGGAAAGATGTGGATGAATTGGAGGGAGTCCACAGGAGAGCAACAAAAATGACAAAAGGTTGATAAAACCTGACAATGAGGAAAGGTTAAAAAAGGGGCATGTTTAGTCTTGAGAAAAGAGGATTGGATGGGGGGACCTGATAACAGTCTCTGAATATGTTAAGGGCTGTTATAACGAGGATGGTGATCAATTGTTCTCCATGTCCACTGAAGATAGGACAAGAAGTAATGGGCTTCATCTGAAGCAAGGGAGATTTAGGTTAGATGTTAGGAAAAACATGAGCTCTATGTTACTGCCCAGCAGTGGTTGCCAGCAGAGCCTACCACCTTGCTCCCCATCACTCATCACGTTCTTCCCAGTCTTCTGCAAGCAGGTAGCTAATTGAAACCTGCTCGAGGTTTGCTCTGCATCCCCGCATCTGTTTGGTGCTCTGGCTTCTTCCCTGTGCCTTTCGAGATGTCTGGTCGCCAGACAGCTCTCCCCTCTCCTTTCTGAGTGGCAGCTTGATTATGCACTACACACTTACACTTCTGCTCCCAAGAACCTGCTCGAGAGGCAGAGGGGGGTGGGGCTGGATAAAGCCCCACTTGTCCTGCATTTCATATTCACACGCTGTCTATCGTCTCTTGCACCCTCTAATCTTGGAGCTAAACAGACTCATCTGCATTTAAAAAAAAGAGAGAGAGAGAGAGAGAGAGCAGCAGCAGCAAGGGAAAGAGTGAGAGAGACGATCCACAGAGCTTCATAAAAATGATAAATTGCTTTTAGATATTGGGTAGGAGAGAAAGCGAGTTCTTTTTTTATTTGACGATATTAGTCGCTTAGTGGCGCATTGTTGCTGTGCATATGAGCTCAAATTCTCAAAGCAGTCAAAGCCAAGCGGCTGGGAATTGAAGTGTAAATGAGCCACTGCCAGGCTTTTCATTTTGCCTTTTATGATTTCTCTCTCTCTAGTATGTAGGTCAGTCTCCATGTTCAACGTATATTGTGTATGTGTATATGGGGTGGATGCGTGTGTAGTGAGTGCAGTGTGTCTGTGTAGTGAGAGCCGTTTACACGGTGGGGTGTATGTGTGTGTAATACATGTAGGCTTGGAAGGTGTAGACTTCTATCGGTAAATGTCTATACACGTCAGTTTCATTGTACATATGCAAACCGACAAAAAATCATTTCCAACCGTAATGATCAGAATTTCAGCGAGGCAAAGTAAGAAAAGGCTGCTTGAGAACTTACGAGAGTTTGATTCAAGGATATTGACTGTCTACTTTGACATGCGATGTTAACAGTTTGTGGTTTAGCAGTGATCTGTTTGGAATCTCAGCGTCTACTGTCATTAAATTATTTTTTCTGCTCACCGCTGTTCAACATCCCCCCCCCCCCAATTTCCCATAAGTGTGGACATTTAAAGATAAAGATAATAGTAAAAATGCTTTTAAAAAGATCACTGAAATTATTTAAAAAAGAAAAGAAAAGAAAAGGATTCTGCCAAGCCTAAGTATGAGCAGGATGTGTGTCTGTAATGTAAATCTAGTGGGTGTGTGCATGTATGTGATAGATCAGCTGTTTTCAGACTGAGTCAGCCTGATTGTGGCTTCAGCCCTGGGTGGCCGGGCTCAGGTTACAGGCCTCCTGCCTGGGGGGCTTTGGCTCTGGCCCACCCACCCAGGGTGGTGGGACTCAGGCAGGCTTAGGTCCCCCCTCCCAGGGTCATGTAGTAATTTTTGTCCTCAGAAGGGGGTCCCGATGCAATGAAGTTTGCAAACCCCTATGATAGATATGTGGTGAATAGTATATGCTGTGGATTTGTGTGTAGCGTGCGTGCATGATATATGTGGTGTGCGCTCTGTGTGATTGTGCAGTGAAAGAGTGTGCTTTGGATGTGCATGCACAGTGGCTGTGTATGTGGAGGGTATTGTTCTGCACTGGTCAGTGACGTTCCCGGGAGCGGTCCGAGTGCTCTGTCCTCTCTTCTCACTGCTGCGATTGTGCTTTGCTCACAAATCCTACCTGCATAGGGCTGAGTTTGCGTGTACCTGTCCCCCCTCCACCCCTGCGCCTCAGCCAACTTTAAAAATTACCTTTCCTGTTACATTAGCAATTCAGATGCTGATCTGGTCTGTGCTGGCTGCTCTGATTACTATGTGTGATAAAGAGATTTGTTCATCTCCTATTAGAAAGACACAAGCCCTCAGCCATGTGATCCTGGTAGATATGCATAAATTGCAATGTATAAAGAGAGAGAGTGTGTGTGTGTATGTGTGTCTTCTACCCCCACGCTGAATAGAGTTACAAGGTGAAGACATGTTTTTTTTCTTTTGCTCTCAGGTTTTTATTTTAATGGCCTTTCTCTCTTACTTGAACTGGTGTCAGTAAATGCTGTTGGAGACGAGGGCTCAGGAAGGCTTGATCCCAGCCATCCTGTTAGAAGGGGTGTGGTCATTGTGAATACTTTAGGGTTGGGGATCAGAGGCGATTCATCCATCTACCTCAGTTGGAGGGGCCAAGAATCTCTCCATGTCCTGGTTAATTTCACCCGCCCTGCCCTCATGGCCACTTCTTGTCTCATTGTATTACAGTAGGGGCTGGGCATTGTCAAGCCCTGTTGTGGTAGGTGCCATAGTGCACAGAGTAAGTGAGAGTCTCTCCCACAAAGAGCTTATGCTCTAAACAGACCAGACAAGACAAAAGATGGGCGAGGGAGAGAGGCCCCGGGAAGGGAAGCGATTTGCCCAAGGTCACACCACTGGGCAGTGGCAGAGCTGGGAACGGAACCCAGCTCTCCGAACGCCTAGTCACTTTCTAGAGACCAGGCTGCCTCCCGGCTGACTGAGTTTGCTTTCACCCAGTACCCCCCTGCTCTCTCTGGGCTGGTGTCCTGTGTGGGATGGAGGGCACAGAGCGCCATGGCTGTTTCTTTCCTGTGTCGCTATCTAGGGCGACACCTGCCTTAAGTGACCTCTCAAGGCCCCTCTCATAGGTGCCGACTCTGTGGGTGCTCTGGGGCTGGAGCACCCACAGAGAAAAAATGGTGAGTGCTGAGCACCCACTGGCAGCTCCCCATCAGCTCCCCCCCCCCCCCCCGCAGTGTTTCCTGCTCACCGGCAGGCCCTGCCAATCAGCGCCGCCTCCTCCCTCCCTGCTCCCCTGCACGCCGCAATCAGCTGTTTCATGGAGTGCAGGAGGTGCTGGAGAGAAGGGGGGCGGAACGAGGGTGTGGAATGGGGCAGGAGGAGGTGGGGCAGGGGTGGGAAGAGGTGGGGCAGGGGTGGGAAGAGGTAGGGCAGGGATGGGGCCATGGAGGAAGGGGTGGAGTGGGGACAGGGCCTGAGGCAGAGCCCGGGGGTCAAGCACATCCCGGCACATTGGAAAGTCGGCGCCTGTGGCACCTTTGCAGAGACGGGCTTCCCAAGGAGAGTGCAGGAGACTTGCCCTGTATCTGTCCGGGGGACTTGGCAGAGGAAGTGGACAGCAGGAGGTGGGACCTTTGTGTGCAGCTTTTGCCGTACGTAAGTTGGTGCCAACATGGCGTGTCATGCTCCTCTTCGCCACCAGCTACCACGTCTCGCTGCCTGTGAGCCCTGCAGGGTGGAGCCCCTTTGGGAGTAGGTATCTGGGAGGGGAATGGGACAATCAGCCCCTAAACCCAGAGATCCTGACGGATGCACCCAGTGGCGCGTTGACCAGCTGTGCTGTTTTGCCCCCGCCCAACACGGATGTGGGAAGGGAGCTGTGGCTGGCTGAGGCAGGTCATGCAAGTGCAGAGGGGCAGGCAGAGAGTGGGGGCCAGACACTGAGAAGTGGGAGTGATCCTGAACCCTGGCTTCCTGGGGATGTGCAGTGTCTGGGCTGCTCAGTCTGTGTGTGAGGAAGATGCTGTGAGAATGTAATGCCCCCTCCCTTTGGGGCGCTGTTTGGCAGGGGGTTACTGTACTTTGGCCTGATCCAAAGCCCTTGGAGGCCCATGGAAAGACTCCCATTGGTATCAGCTCCTTGTAAGATGGTAGGAGCCGCTGAGAGGCAGCTGCTCAGGAGGGCAGGCAGATCTGCAGGGAAAGGCTCCGAGGCTGGAGGGTGGGTCTTCCACTCAGTGCAAAGGCAGGAGATTTGATTGTTAATATCGTGGCGCGCTCCTACTCCCATCCTGGCTTGCGGCCACGAGGCCAGGATCTGGCCCATACTGGCACACTTTAGGCGTTGTGTAAATAACTACGCTTGCATCTGCTTTGTTCTTGCAGCCCCCTCACTGGTAGCTGTGTGTCACCCTGCAGTTTGTCTTGTCTTGGCTTCTTGAGTTCAAGCTCCTGGGGGCTGTCTTTATCCCTGGGTTTTGTGTTCAGTTTGCTGAGCCCAGGAGTGCTGAACAGACAAAATAATGCTCAGAGGTTCACGAAGAGAATAACGACACCATCTTGCATCCCCATATGGCAGATGGTGATTATCATGTGGGGAAACTGAGGCACGCCGTTTGCTCAAACTTATGCATTGAGGCTGTGGCAGTCAGGAACGGCATGCAGGAGTGTGGGCTCTTAGTCCTTCCTGGTTCCTATTAGATAAACTCCCTCCTACACCCCGGCATGGAACCCAGGAATCCGGGCTGCTGTGACTGTTACAAAACAAGGGGAGTGAGGTTCTGTCTCTGGATAAGCAGCCTAGGCTGACCTGGCCTCTTTCTGCTCTCTCCCCCCAGTGTGCCGAGGAATGCTGTGCGGATTCGGAGCCATATGCGAGAGGAGCACCATCAACTCCTCCCAGGCCTCCTGTGTCTGCAAGAAGACTACTTGCCCAGTGGTGGTGGCCCCTGTCTGTGGCTCGGACTATTCCACCTACAGCAACGAGTGCGAGCTGGAGAAAGCCCAGTGCAACCAGCAGAGGCGGATCAAAGTCATCAGCAAGGGGGCATGCGGTGAGTAGAGCCAAGGACACGCTCGAGCCCTGGCAAGGCGAGATGGGCATCTGTGCGCCAGCCTCATCCTGATGCTCTGGCATTGGCAACATTCTTCAAGGGCGGGAGCTGTTTGCATTTAGTAGTTTGGAGGGGGTGGGGGCTGCGAAATGAATGGTCACAGCCAATACTCAACCACGGTCAAAGCATTGTAGGGCGCCGGGGAGGATGGAGAAGGAGACAGACATCCCCAGGTTGGAAGCAGGGTACCCAAGGAAAAGGGTTAGGTGCCAGCGCCATCCCTGGTGTACAGACTGATCCAGCATGTAGACTCCTTTGTCCACCACCAGGGAGCGATACAGACGCTCTTTAACGGTGCACGGCAACTCTCCGAAACCGCCTAGGTTAAGGAGACTCCCTTGTGCCATGGAATCGGTAGAGAACATCTGGGAGGAAGAAGGCAATAACCTGGCCAGGGCACAGGGTGACCGTACCCCTGGGCTTGTGAAAAGGGGCTGCGGGTTCTTTAGATATCACAAGTGGGCAAGCTGTAGGTTTTACATTTTGTTCCAAAGGTGCTACCTCCAGCAGCACAGCACGCCCTAATGCCACTCTGAGGTACCAGGCCTGGGGGCAGGGGGCCGTTCGGGGTATGGCTACACTGCAAACCCACAGCAGGGTGTCTCAGAGCCGGGTCAGCTGACTCAGGCTTGTGTGGGGCTCCCACTGCGGAGCTAAAAGCAGCAGCGTAGATCTTCTCACTTGGGCTCTAAGACCCTGTGAGCGGGGAGAGCCTGGGAGCCCAGGCTCCAGCCTGAGCCGAACCATCTATGCTGCTGTTTTTGCCCTGTAGCATGAGCCCCATGAGCCTGAGTCAGCTGATCTAGGCCCTGAGACTCGCAGTGTAGATAGCTAACCCCACTACCTGACCACCAGCTTGAGGCTGGCTTTACTAATGCCTCTTCCACTCCACCTCGGCGCTGATGCCTCTCAGTGCTAGGGAGAAGGTGCCCCACCAGCCTTTGCCATCCCATAAAGAGCAAGAGCCTCCACCGAGCACTGGAAGTGAAGAAAATGTCCCTGGTTCTCTCCATCTCTTTTCCAGCCCTGCCTGTAACACTCCTCAGCCACAGGGCTCTAAGCCCTTTCAAACGTCATTATCTTCATTTAGCAGACAGGCAAACCGAGGTACAGGGAGGTGAAGTAACTTGGCCAGGGTCATGCAGCCGCTCAGTGGCAGAACCAGAACCAGAACTCATCTAGGGCCAGGATTCTTGCCACGAGGCAACACTGTCTCCAGAAGCGAGAGCCATTCGCCTGCTCTGGAGAGAGAGAGTGACAGATTAGCCCCCCCACATATCTAAGTGAGCCCCTGCTTCGGGGATGGAGATTTTTCCAGGAGGCTGGGTGAGTGAGGCTAATAAAGGCCTTTCCCTGGGCTGGCATGCACCAGCTGCGAGCAAGGAGCTGTGTAAATGAGCCCCCCGTCTCCTCGTCTCAGAGTAAATTAACTTGACCTTTCCTGAGCGTGGTGCTCCGGCTCACAATAAATCTGCGCCCGGCATTCCTGCCAGGGCCCGCGTCAGAGGCGAGAGTGTGCCAAGTGATTTATTTAAAATAATAATCATAAAAAAGTGACAAATTAAAAAAAAAAAAAAGGAAAAAGCTGACAAATAAATTTGGACCCATTCCTGTCAGCGAGGAAATTGCTCCTTGAGCTCTTCCTCCAATTACATTGTGCTGGCGGTACCTTGAGGACCTCTGTTTTGCTTGTTTGCTGGAGCGAGTGTCTCCCAGAGCTCGAGCTTGGAAGAGAGCTTGCAGTGTGGGGAGTCAGGGGAGTTGGGAGCGGGAGGCTGGGAACTAGAGATCTGTCTGAAGCGCCAGCTGGCTGGGCCAGGGCTTCCCCTTTTTTGTCTCCCTTGGATCTAGGGGCTGAGTCTGCAAACGGCTGAGCACCCTCCACTCCTGTTGATTTCAGGAACGGATGGGCAGCATCTTGCAACATTCCTACAGGCCTGATCCAAAGTCCAGTTGAAGCCAATGGCGAGACGCTGGTTGATGTTGGTCGGCTTTGGAGCAGTCCCCGCAGGCTTGATCCTGGGAGAGGCTGAGCAGTCTGGCCTGGATCCAGCTAAGCCCTGAGGCAAATGCTTCGCTTTATGCACGTGAGCACCTACGTTGAGTTCAGCGGCATTACTCACCTGCAGAAAGTGAAGTGTGTACTTCAGTGCTTTGGCTGGATCAGGTGCTGGCCGGCTCCGGCTCCTAGCTAGAGCATGATGGCAGCCCAGAGCCAAGTGGAGACAAGGTCGCTCTGTCTTGTAATGATAGTGAAGAAAAGTCTGGGTAACTGCAGGGCTTTATGATGAGTCCCACCAATGACGGTCCTAGGCCCCACACCAGGTCTGGCGCCTTTCAGCATGCCGGGTTCACACATGGACAGTGGCGCTCAACCTTTCCAGACTGCTGTACCCCATTCAGGAGTCTGATTGGTCTTGCATACCCTCAAGTCTCTTAAAAACTAGACTATTTGCTTACAAAATTGGACATAAAATACATAAATGTCACAGCGCATTGGTACTGACAAATTGCTCCCTTTCTCATTTTTATCATATAATTCTAAAATAAATCAATTGGAACATAAATATCGTACTTACATTTCAGTATTTAGAGCCATATAAACATTGTCTGTATGAAATTGTAGTTTGGACTGACTTCACTAGTGCTTTTTATGTAGCCTGTTGTAAAACTAGGCAAATATCTAGATGAGCTGATGTCCCCCCTGGAAACCCTCTGCATACCCCCAGGGGTACATGTACCGCTGGTTGAGAACTGGTCACCGCATGATATGTCAAGAGCGCGTAGCACACACATCATTAACCAGGCATGACCCTTGCATGTTCCTGATGTGAGGCCTTGAATAACTGATCCTGGCTTCACCTCTCTGTGAATACATGGTCGCCAAAAGCCTTGATGGGGCGATAAAATTGCCAGTGACACTCGTATGCTGCTCAGCCAGCCAGCCCATCTTAAGGATCTAGCTAGATTTCAGGCAGGGGGCACACGATCTGCAAGAAGGCAACGCCACTGACTGTGGGATTTGCCTGGATTCGGATGTTGGTGGCAATCACCTGCCTGTGTCCCTCGTGCTCGTGCAGGGATAGGTTAGGCCCTCGTGTTGCCAGAGCAGCGTGGAGAGCTGAAATGCAAACATCCCGTGTACCGGCCCTGTTAGAGCTGGGCTGGATATTGGCCCTTGCTGCTCTGTCTTCCACCTGGTATCCGACTCGCCACCTGCAGACCCCAGGGCTCCGAGGGCAGGATGCTCCAATTTAGTGCTGGAGGAGAATGATTTATGTGAAAGCCCTGAACTTAACACAGGGCTATCTGGGCTGCTGCTGGCCAAGGGCCCCGCTGAGCAAGGAACGCGCAGTCCAGGATGCCCTGTGCTGCGGCTGCCCTGGAAAGGGAGCCATTGTCCTTAACTGGGCAGCGGGGAAGGCTCTTGCCCACCCATTGCCTCCTTGTGAGACCTGCCCAGGTGTGGTGGGGGAGGCAGTGAGGAGAGGAATAGGATGGAACTTGAAGGGATGTGGGGCCGGAGCTGTGCCGTGTTCACGTGGCAGTGCCATGTCTCGTCTCTCCCCAGGTTCCAAGGACCCCTGCGCAGAGGTGACATGCAGCTTCGGCAGCACCTGCGCCCGCTCCACGGACGGCCAGTCGGCCAAGTGCATCTGCCCGGCCTCGTGCGGCAGCGTGGCCGAGAGCACGGTGTGCGGCAGCGATGGCAAGGACTACCGCAGCGAGTGCCTGCTCAACAAGCACGCCTGCGACAAGCAGGAGAACGTCTTCAAAAAGTTGGACGGGCCCTGCGGTGAGTCGCCCGCCCGCGCCAAGGGAGCCCGCCAGCTCCAAGTCGGGGAGGGAGGTACTTCTGAAGGTCCCTCCCACTCCATACTGGGCCAGCCCTCCAAGCTGCAGGGAGGAGTGCGTGCTGGGCTCTAACAGTGGGAATTAAAGCACCAGGGGCTGTGAGAATGCCTAGAGCCGCAGGCTGGCAGTGGGCTAACACAGCTGCGTCTGGTGGCCTGAGCCCCCTTTAGTTTTACTGATGTTGGGAACCAGCAGGAAATGCTCCAGCGTTCAGGCCTGACCCCCTGGGAAATGCTGGGAGAGGGAATCAGGCCACCACATGGTAAAGGCCAAAGCACCGTGGGGCAAGTCCTTTCTTTTGGGGCTTCTGAGATTGGTCTAAGCAGCAGAGAACAGGAAAAGCCCTGTGCAAAACCATTGCACCCAGTGTCCAGTCTGTTTGGCTACACCCTGTCACCTGAAGTTACTGCCTCTTTGAATTTCCACTGAGCCCTCTATTCCTTTCCAAGAGCTTGTCAGGGGGCAGCCTCGCACTGGGGCTGGGAGGAGGGGGTACCTGACTGGTGGCTTTCCATCATACTAAGGAAATGGGGCCTGGGCAGTAGGAAACCACTCCCTACTGTATGAGCTGGGATGTGGAGATGCCCAGCTTCCAGCTGAGACTATAGCCTCCCTAGGAGCACCCAAGGACCAGAGCCAGGACAGTGGGTTCCCTAGAGCAGGGGTTGGTGGCTCCCTAGTACAAGAGCTGGTTTATACTGGAGCACCTCCTCTTTCTCCCCTTTGCATGCCCCGTCCATCTGGCTTGGGAAGCAGTCAGTCTTCACAGCAGTTCATACAGAGCTTCAGCCCCTAGTGGCTGGCCACACACACCTCTCGCTAATGGTCTGAAAAGCGGCTGCAGCCTTTGACGCCCCTTCTCCTCCCTGCCCTGAATTGGCTGCAGACCTCTCCTGCCAAACCACATCTCTAGCAGCCGAGGTTGCAGGCCTTGAAGAAACAGGCCACTTCCCCTAATGAAAGGAATCCATCAGTCACGCAGTGTGACACCGATCCCTGGGGAGTATGCCTAGCCCTGTCACTGCCCGGAACGGCTTCCATCGCGTTCAATTAGTGCTGTGGAGCTTTGTAATTAAAAGTGACCGTATTAATTAGGAAAAGCACCAGGTTGCTAAGGACACGTGCCAGGTACCCCGTCTGTAATTGGGGCGGAGGGAGGCTAGACACCGGAAGAGCTGTTCATTTTGCAGTCCACCAAGTTGCCGTGATGTCACAAAATTACCCCACGCGGGGGCAGGGTGCAATTGTGTCTGGGAGCTCGGAGGGGCCAGGGAGCACTCTCCAGACGGCACCTAGAAGCTGTGTTCGGTTCTGGACAGCTGAGCGTTAGGAGCTTACGAAATGGAAGGGGATTCAGAGAAGAGCAACACGCGCGATTAAAGGACTGGAGGGGCTGGCGTAGGAGGAAAGAGAAGAGCTAGGAGCCAGTGCTGCAAGGTCATGATTGACTTTGGCCTCTGCCAGTTCCCTGGCACTCAGCCCCTGGCAGGATTGAGCCCTAAAGGTGCAGACCTGTCTGCAGGTGCTTCAAGGTGTGTAAACACCCAGGGCAATTCAGGGTGGGTGAGAAGTAACACGATGCAGATGAGCAAAGTAAGCATTCAGGCTGAGCACCGGGAACCAGTTCCTAACGGCGAAAGCTGCTGAGCAGTGAAACCAGTCTTCAAGGGTAGCGGGAGGCCATTTCAGCCTGGGAGAGGCAGGGTATTTGCAAACCTTTTCGTCACGTGAGCCACACCTGAACAGAGGGGTCTTGTTCCCCTTTCTGCAGTGCTAGCGTTAGTCCACATAGCTAAAAAACCCAGCGGCAGCGAGTCTCAGAGCTCGGGTCAGCTTTTGGGCCTCACGCGGCAGGGCTGAAATGATCAGTGTAGAGACCCTCCACCCCTCACCAGGTTCAGACCCTGGATTGCAGCCCAAGCCCAAGCATCTACGCTGCTATTTGTAGCCCTGCAGCACCAGCCCCCGTCAGTTGACCTGGGCTCTGAGACTCGCTACCGTGGGTCTTTTTTTTTTTTTTTTTTTTGCTGTGTAGACGAACTCCCAGTCACCGTTGTGGGAGCCCCACCTCCCTTCCTGTGCACAACCCCCTGGCATGCCTGGAAAAGCAAAATCAGGGCCCTGATCCAAAGCCCGTGGAGTCCTTCCACTGACACGGATGAGCTTTGGCTCCAGCCCTAGAGGAAAGGGGGGAGGTAAGATCCGGAAAGAAAGCCGGAGGAGAAGCCAGCACCATGGGACCAGCCAGCTCCTTGCAGATCCCCAGTCAGTGCTCTGTGGTCTTTGGGGCATGGTCTGAAAACCGTCGCTGTGGGGGATGATCCTGGTGGGGAACAGGCTGGAGGGGACCAAATAGCCCTGGCTCCTACTTAGTCTCTCTGCTGACTAAAATGGAGCAAGTAAAGAGCGGAGCTGCAGCTCTGTATTGGGCCAGCTCTGGGGAGGGGAACTAAAAAGCCCAAGACTTGAGACAGGATTAGCACATGGATGGCGCCTGTTTTGCCCGTGTATTTAGTATGCTAATGTGAGCACGGATCAGCGGTGAAGGTGATCCGGATAAGCCCAGATTATGTCAGGGGGAAGGTAGTGCATTGCCTGTCCTCAGGGATCTTCCCTCAAAGGCCTGGATTTCCCAACCCAGCCGCCCAGGGCAGGGAGCAGATGAGAAGGTTGTAAAACTGAGCAGGCCCCCGGGGAGCGAGTGCCCCTGGCAGCTCAGAGCACCTCAGGAACAGGTCAGACAGATGACACCTCCAGGGATGGTCAAGCTGACCTCAGCTGGGAGGCTGGATGCATGCGCTCTCCAGGTCCCTTCCAGTGTGGTTCTATGGTGTGCGTTGCCCAGGAGAGGACCCATGGGCATATTAAGGAACTGTGTTGGCCTGGCTCTAGAGGGAGTCCTGTCTGCCTTGGCTAAAAGCATAGAAGACTTCTCCCCAAGAAGGCTGGGGCTCTGACAGAGGAGCAGCTCTCCCGATCTGTGGTGTGTTGAGGGCAAGGGGTTGGGAGGTTGAGCCTTGAGCTCCCAAAGCTCCTCTCAGTTGAAATAAGTTTGATCTCAGCCTTGTCTTAGTGGCCATCTGGCCACAGAGCTTGAATACCAGAGGACACAGCTGGCAGGAGGACTTAGAGCTGGGGTGTCAACAGGCTCTACAGCCAGGTGTGGATCAAGGGGCACCAGCAGAGTCACTAATTTTGGTTGGATGTGTTCCTGGAGGTTCCACCACAAGACATCATCTAATTCCTGGAGAGTTCAGGACAATCCTGGAGGGTTGCCAACCCTTGCTGTTTGAAGAGCGCTGCAGGCCAGGGTTCAGATGCATTGGCAGGGCTGTCTGGGGGAGGGTTAGACCATCCTTGCTCACCTTGGTGCTACTCAAGTCTCACTTGCTTCTGCACATATTCCTGGCCATGAGTGACTGGGCCAGTGACTGTCTGGGCTGAACCTTCAACCCATGAATTTGTCAGCAAAGCTTTCTTGTCACCATGAATCCCCAGGCTCTCTCCATCTGGAGGCTGGGTCTTACTTCAATAGAGCCTTGCGGAGACCAAGAGAGAAGGGAGCACCAGTGCAGCTAAGAGCTGGACTGGGATGTGGTGGGGCCAGGCTTAGAAAGGCCCGACCCTACTGGGCGTGGACTGCCCCTGGAGATGACTGTGCTGGTCTGAGAGTCCCCCTTTCCTTTGCCTTCCATTGTGTGTGCAGACCCTTGCAGGAGCACTCTCAACGACATGAACCGGGTGTGCCGGGTAAACCCCCGCACTCGCAGAGCAGACCTGCTCTCCCGGCCTGAAAACTGCCCTCCGAAGAGGGACCCGGTGTGTGGCGACGACGGGGTGACCTATGATAACGAGTGCGTCATGGGGCGGTCGGGCGCCATCCGGGGGCTGGAGATCCAGAAGGTGCGTTCGGGGCACTGCCAGCCTCAGGGTAAGTACCTCTCAGTGACGTGCCTGACAGCAGGGAGCTTGGGTTACAGGATGCCTGTTTCCTCCCCTGGGGTGCCCCCCCAGCAGGTGCTGCCTAGGGGAATGAGACACTCCCCTGCCCCAGCTAAACCTGCTGGATTTGGACAGGGAAGCTGCCCCTTCTCAGCCTATCCCCACCTTTTGTCATCTGGCTCCACTGACCCCGCGAAGAATCCAGTGTTGGTCACTGCTAGAGCAGGGGCCGAGTGGGCCCAGACTGGGTGGGAAATCCGGTGTTCTGGTGGCCCTGGCACTAGGGGTGGAGGAGAAGACTCAATAATTCTGGAGGGCGGGGAGGGGACTATTTCTTTCGAATCTGCACGTCCGTCCATCAACGGGAGCTGGGCTGTACCCAGAAGTATTGCCCTGAATGCCTCTGAGCTTGGGCGGCTCAGGTAAAATCGAACAGAGGCCTCAGGCTCTCTGAATTCCCCCAATTGGTTCTTCCGCAGGGCTCCTGGTAGTAGCTCTGGGGATCAGAAGCCACCTTAGAGTGGAGCCAGCAAATAGCCGGGGAGCCTGAGCTTTTCCATAGACTTGTGGTCCCCTCTTCCCAGTTCTCTTTCTTATAGCATGCGATAGATCCGTGGTCCTCAGCCTATTCCTCCCCGGGGTCCCCTTGGCACCAGGCCACCTCCCATTGCTGCACTCCCCCAAGTTGGGTGCCCTGCTAGCAGCTCAACGCCAGCTAGCCCAACTCCTGCGTCCCAGCTGCAGGGTGTAAGTGGTGCCTCCCTCTTTCCATTCCAGACAAGTGCCAGGCCGAGTGCAAGTTCAATGCCGTGTGCCTCAACCGCCGCGGCACCGCCCGCTGCTCCTGTGACCGCATCATCTGCGACGGCGCCTACCGGCCCGTCTGTGCCAGGAACAGCCGGACCTACAGCAACGACTGCGAGCGCCAGAAGGCGGAGTGCCAGCAGAAAGCCGCCATCCCCGTGAAGCATGAGGGCCCTTGTGGTAAGCAGCACTGCAGCGGTCCCGTTTGTCCCCGTGCATCTCCCCACACCTTCTTTGCTACCCACCCCCAGCAGGAAAATGCCCCACGCCCCTTCCTGCTTTCAGACATAACAGGGCAGAGGAGGAGCCGTGCTGTCCCTGCGCCAGGGGTAAGTCGTGTCCATGTCCCTGTAGCCACTAGGCGGCCCCTGTTCCCCTTCATGACCTACAGGCCGGTAAGATCCATCCCCTTCTCTTCTTCCTTTTGCCTGATCCCAAGTACCATCTGTCTCTCTACTCTCTCTCCGTCGCTGCCGTTTCTCTCTCCCTCTCTGCTCCAGTGTCGTCTGCGTCCGATGTGTCCTGTAACGAAGGGGGGAAAAGTGCTTTGAACAATAATAACGAGAAGCATCTTGAGTGTTCGGTCCATGTCCCCCATCCACCTGCTTCCTGCCAGGCACACATGCTGTATCACCCAACTCAGAAGCAGCTCTCATTGCCCATTCCGCCTCCTGGGGTAGTGCCAGTCTCCCAAATCCCTTTCATTGCTACCCCTGCCATGCTTTCCAGCCTTTCTTAGCTCCAGGTGCCCGCCATAAGGAACTCTCCCCAGTGCTGCACTTCTCTGATGGTCTCGTCTGTGTCTGTCTCGTCTCTGGGTAGGAGCTGGGGGGGTCTTTGGACCTTCTGATGAAGGCTATTTTAAGAGATCTGGGTTGTGGGATAGGATGGGGGCCTGGGTTTCTATGGCTGTGGAAGCCACCGGTTACAAAATTCAGCTGTTGCCCAGGAAACTGGATGGGCTAACCACACTCAGTCCACTGACTGGCATCAGTTGGAAGAATTGCTGATTTCAGATTGGCTTTAATTTATTATAGGAAAAATACAGGTGTATCTTCAAACTGCTCTTGTATCGTATCAAACCTTCTGAGAAGATTCTTAGATGAACCCCACTTTTTCAGGACTGTTTGGCTGGCTTTGCACTCCTTGTGTCAGAGTCTCAATATTACCAACCCTGGCAGCTTAAAAATCATTTGTCAATCATCAGATTGGCATAATAGAATCATGGGATATCTTTTTAAATCTATGCCTGGGGGCCTTTTCTGGTTGTTGAACCATTAGGAATCACTTTTCCAAGTTTTTCTTTGCAACCACGAAAGCTAGAAACTTGCTTTTCTTTTTCGAGTGAGTGAATAGTTTCTCACATATTCACAGGATTCCAGGAGCTGGGGCTTTAGGCAAGACAGCAACTACTGCAAGACTTGCAATAAAATAGTGACAGTCAGCAGCCTTAGACTTTTTGTTTTCCTTCCCCAAGCTATATTAGTTCCTTCCCCCGTTGGGCTGCTTCTCAAGTTCCGTTCCTCAGGTTCCAAAGCCCATTGAAGAGAGTTGAAGTGTTTCCATTGATTCCAGTGGGCTTGGAATCAAATCCTAATATCTCAGCCCTTCTGAAAATCAAGCCCTATATCTCTGTTAGGGTGTAAATCTGGAGCAGCTCCACTAGCTTCAGTGGAATCACTCCAGATTTACACCACTATCAGTGACAGCAGGATCTGACAACATGCCATCTTGGCATGTCTATTCCTTGCTGGCTCCTGGAAACAAACGTTTGGCAGATTCTGCAGTTCTTGTCTTGATACTGCCCTGTCCCATATAGGGAAGCATCTCTCCTCCTCCTGTTTCGATTCTCCTTCATTTGATGGCTTTCCCTTTCCTCCTCTCCCTGCAGGCCATGCAACCAGGCAGGAGAGCAGGCCCACACACTGTTCCTTTCAAGAGCGTGTGCTCATGGGATGGAAAGTAAATAAAATCTAGGGCGAGAGCTGAAGCAGAGTTTGATTCTTGCTTTGCCAAGACTTGGAGATCTCAGTCCATGCGACAGCTCAGTTCTGCCTCCTAGCAAATCACCATGCCATAGGCCTTCTCCTTCCACGTCAGCCCGCTCCTTCCCTCAGCTGATCCCTGCCCTGTGCAATGTGAAGACTTCCGCCTCCAGGTCACCAGTTCAAACCCAGCACCGGACCAGACGTGACCCATGTAGAATGAGGTAGCGATCTCAGTGCAGTCGTTGCTAGGCACCTGTCCCCAGCACAAAAGCACGCTCACTGGCATGAACTTCTCCTTTCTGGCAATCTGTCCATGGAGGCTGTAGTGCAGGCCAGGGCTTAGGGAGACATTGTGAGGCGACACTAAGCATGAGAGCTGAAGCGGTTGGATGCTTGATCGGCCAAGACTTGGAGATTTCAGTCCGTATGACAGCCCAGTTCTGCTCCAGAAGGGAGCTAGAGATCCAGGCTCTGTGTCCAGCAGCATCTATAAAGAATCTCCTGTAGCTTCATTCTGCCCAAGTCCTGCCTCTTCTCCGCAGCGTCAGGGACATAGAGATGGGGTCCCGTCTGGTCAGGGTGGAGGTGCACTGGGGGAAAGTGTGGGGGAAGTCAGTTATGCGCTGTCTGTGCTGGACCTGCTCTGCAGAGACAGAGATGCTAACGAAATACCTCCCTGTGCCCCTACCCACCTGCATATCCCGATTAAAATCCCTGATGTTCCCTCCTGTCTCCACTATAGGGAGCACGGGGGAGGCCCCAGGGATCTAGCGCGTCCCTTCCCCTGGGAAGGCCCTGATTGGGGCAGGGAATAGGAACCTCCCTGCAGAAATCTTGAGGCATCTCCTTTTACAGCAAGGCGGAAGCCGCCAAGTGGTACCAGCCCAAAGTGGGGGATTTAGGGAGCATGGATCCAGCCATATGCCCTGCTGTGCACATCAAAGCCCCTTCGGGGCTGCCTGCAAACTCTCAAGCTTCTGGAGGAAGATTGCCGCTGATGGGCAGCATCTAGTGAAGATTTAGCATAACTAGAGCCTATGGAGGGGAAGGAAATGAAAGGCAGCCTATTAACATGGCAACACGATGCTTTAATCTTTCACAGATACCTGCCTAATGAACTCTCAGCCCCGCTGCTCGCACTTCTCCAGCAGCCGGGGAAGGAAACAAAGCCAGGCAAAATAGCCCAGTCTGCCCATCACGGATTATTTTTTTAGGTTCCTTTCTGCTTTCAAACAAGGGCACCTCCTCTAGGTGAGGGGAGATGGGATGAGGGGGTTAGGAATTTGGGAGAGGCAGGGTTTGATGGGGGCAGAGGAAAGGTCTCTGTAGTTGTGTCTGTCTGTTTTCCTCCTCTTCTTTTTCTTTCTTTCTCTTTCTTTCTCTCTTTCTCTCTCTCTCTCTCTCTTTCCTTCTCTCTGTCTTGTGTTTTACAGCATTGCCTGTTTGGAGAAAGGACGTGCATCCGCACAGCACCCTACTGCTCCCAACCAAGATGTCTCTGCTCAGAGGTCTGCTTTCCTACTCTTCTCTTTAGCCAAAGGCATTCCCTATGATGTCGATCTCTCTCTTCCTCTCCCCCTCACTCTCCTCCTGCCTGACCTTAGTTAAAAGCCTTGGGATGGAAAGATTCCCACATTTTTTTACCAATCCACCCACTTCCTGCCTGGAATGAAAGTGCCTTGCAGTGTAACTGGGGATTTTTAATGCTTGCTCCAGTTTGCATCTCCTTCTCTGAAATGGATGGGGACTGGGGGGTGGCCATACAACTGCAGGCTCTGTTGTGGGCAGCTGCTGTTTTGCCTGACCGTCCGTGTGAGCTGAGAACCCCGTTCTCTTTCTCAAGCCACTTGGGTGCCTCTTCCCAGCTGATGAGTCAATCTGGGCTGCTCCTGGTTGATTTTTCCGTTTGTCCCGCTCAGGCATGGTCGCGGACTCCTGGCTGCCCAAGATTGTTGTGCTTTCCCCCATCCCCCTCCTTAGCGTGCGTTCGTGTGTGCGTGCGTGTACATGCTAGGCAGCCCAGGGCATGGAAAGGAGTGAGCGTGCTGCATGGTGTTGCCCTGAACGTGAAAATTCCCCGCCTGCCTCCAGATGCACGTTGCAACGTGCCGATTTTTAAATCCTCCTTCAGTCTGGCGAAGGAGCCTTCTCCTGTCTTGGGTTTCTCCCTGGGAATACACCAACATAGCGCCTCGGTAGATGGCAGCCCAGCCTGCTGACAGGAGGATGCGTTGAAACTCCTTGGATGCTGCAAACACAGGCAGGGAGTGCAGTCGGTCAGAGCAGCAGACTCGGAGGCAGGTGTCCCAGGAGCCATTTACTCCTCTTCCACTCAGTAGATTTTCAAAAGAGCTCAGCTCCCCTCTGGGCACCAGAGTGGGTGTCCAGGTTTCTGCAAAGGGCAGAGTCACGTGATTGACAATATGGTCCCTTGAGATATGGCCCCACCTGTAAATTGGAGATGTAGACTCTCAATGGTGGGGGGGTGTTGGAGTCATAATTACCTATTGATTGTTTGCACACTCCAAGGTCCTTGGATGGAAGGTGCTATGGAAATGCTTGCTTCTGCTCCCATTGAAACCAATGGAAAAACACCTATTGACTTCACTGGAGATCCGGGGGGAAAAGCTGTCAGCCTGAGGATCAAACTGCCAGGGGAACCTCGTTTGCTGCATCACTGCAGCTCTGAATTGCTCGAGGGCTGAGAAATGTCAGAGCGGATGTGTCTCTCCGATCCAGGCCTGAGATCCTCCCATCCAGCCGCTCCCTGTTTAGCCTCATTGTGCCGGGCAGAGGCCATTTTCCCATGTCAGCGTGCTGCCCCTGCATGACTCCAGGGCACAGTTATGGGAAGCATGTCTTTAAAAACAAGAAAACCAAAGCAAGAGATGCCAGCCGGCCCACTGGTGCTGCAGAGAGGCACCGGCACCACATGGGAAAAGCTTGGAAACCATCTGCCTGCAGGAAGAATTGGAAGGGGGGGTGGACTTGGGGGCAAGAGAGTATTAGAGATGAGAGAGAGAAGCCTTGGCTGACTCCTGTGGCCCAACCCTTCAATCCAGACCCCACTTGGCAGTTGTCTCCATTGCAGGCCTGGAACTGAGTGACATCCCAGATGTGGGGACCCTCTCTCATTGGGTCCCACGGCAGGGACTCCTCCATTCCTGCTCCTTCTCCACTGCTTGAGCCAGGAGCATCTGCCTGGGGCAAGCTTGGCTTCTTGATAGGCAGGATTTCTCCATGATGCTGGTGGGAAGCATGCAGCAGCGGGGGCCCCTGCACTGAAAGGCACACGCATGGTCTTGTCACTCTGGACCATTGACACCCCCCGGCTTTGTACAGAGGCGCCCCAGGGTTCGATTTCCCATCAGTCAGGAAGGGGGGCTCCAGCAGGCTGTCTCTGGGTAGAACCCATCCCAACTGTCCGTGCGGAGTTTGCCTTTCACGCCCTGCGCTGGTCTGTGGCTGTGCTGTCCTCGCAGCGTGTTTGTTTTGCTCGGGTCTCTCTCGGCACGTGCCCTGTTGCATCCATCTGGCTTTTGCTGCCTTGCATTTCCCTGCTGGTTTGTCGTCACGTTTCCTTTTCAGGGTTTCACACCAAGTTTCTTTCTTCTCTTTCCCCTCCCGTCGCTGCCCAGGGCGGTTGTTTGAGTATCATGGAGCGCCCCCTTGGCTGGACTGCCGGCTCTCCCCCAACAGTTTGCACAGTCCTGCCTTTAGCTGCCTGGCCTGGCCTGTAAGCAGCCTAAACCAGAGCACCAGCTTCCAGGTGGTGAAGGAAATGCAGCCTGCTGTTTGTCCCACTGCCTGCCCTCGGGGTTACGATTGTGGATTTCTGCACTGCAGATCTTCCCTTAACAAAAATCGAAATAGAAAAGTCCCGGGGGCAGGCGACCGTGTGTCTGCAGTAGAATAGGGAAGCTGAGCCCGATTTGCTTCTGCCACTGGTGCAAACCAGGAGTGACTCCAGCGGAGCCAGTGAGTTGCCCTGGTGCAAAGACTGCACAGGTGAAAGAATAGTCGGGCGGGGTGCTCTCTGCAATTGAATGGGCTCGGCACCCCATCTCCACTTGCAGAACGACATGCAGCTGCCTGGAGATCCTGCAGACTGGTGAGAGCTGTCTGGGCCTCTCTTCCTGCCCAGCTCGTTGGGCAGTGTCCAGAGGAATGCCCTTCACACTCTGCATTGGCTGACAATGCTCCAGGGAAGCCTCAGCACCCACTAGGGTGAGTCAGTTTGGCCCGCCCCAGGCCTCCTGCTGCACGTGTTTCTGGCATTTTAACCTGGGCTAGTGCAGCTCTGCAACGACCTGTCCAAGGAGGAGTGAGAGTGATCCTCTCTCCCCGGTTCCCACCACACCCAAGGACGAGGGTGAGAATAGGAAGTAGATGGGATGAGGATGGAGCGCAGTGTATCAGAGCCTAATGCAGGTATCGGTGCCATTGCAAGCTAGATCTTGCTACATACAGTCACTGGGGGCACGGTGTTGGTGTGAGAGATGGGTTCTGTGTGTGTGCATGTTTGTGTGAGGGAGGGTGTGCGTGTGTGTTTTGAAGTGAGGGATAGTGGGTGTATCTATGGGTGCTGGTGTGGAGGATGGGCTGTGTGGGTGCTGGTGTGGAGGATGGGCTGTGTGGATGTGTGCTGTTGTGAGGCTTGGGCTCTCTGTGTGTGTGCTGGTGCGAGGGATGGGCTGTGTGTGTGTGTGTGCTGGTGCAAGGGTTGGGTGTGTGTGTGTGTGTGTACTGGTGCGAGGGATGTGTTTCACTTGAAGGTATAAGGCTTTTAGCAGGATGGATTTTGCTCCGCCCTGACTTTCAGACTGTTATGGTCCCACTCTGAACCTCTGGGATCCCTGTCCTGTTGTGATCTGCACAGTGGCTATAACTGAGGGAGAGTTGAGGTCGACCAGGGCCCTGTCCTGGGAGGAGAGTGTTCTGCTGCTCTATAAGACAGACACCAGACCTGGGCTGCCAGGGTGGCATGCGATCTCAAGGGGGAGTGACAGGAGTACTGTGTGTTTGTGACACCACCATAACTTCGTCCGCCCAGGGTCCTCATGGTCCTAGTGGGGGCTGGCGTACAGGCGTTGTTCTTTGCCTGCTCCCTGCCGGATGGGGAGTGGCTGATGTGTTGCTTTTTCTCTCCTGCCCCCACCCAGACCTGGGCATACCCAGCCCGTGCCTGAGCGTGGAGTGCACCTTCGGGGCCACCTGCGTGGTGAAGAACCGGGAGGCGGTGTGCGAGTGCCAGCAGGTGTGCCTCAGCCGCTACGACCCTGTGTGCGGCAGCGACAACCGCACCTACGGCAACCCCTGCGAACTGGACGCCATGGCCTGCGTCCTCAGGAAGGAGATCAAAGTGAAGCACAAAGGACCTTGCGGTGAGTGGGGCGGGGGCTCTGTGGAAGGAGAACCTTGAAGCCAGGAGGAGGGAGGCGCAGGAGGGCTCAGAACTAGCTGGCAGGGGCAGGGTTATGGGGACACAGAGCAAGTGACCCTCCCCCTGTATGCTCCCCACCCTAGTCAGGCAGACTGTTCCACCCAGTTCCAGCATGTCTCCTCCACTCCCAAGTCCTTGATCTGCTGCAGGGCAGCCCCATCTCATCCCATGCCACCCTAGCAGGCAATGGGACTTCCTGCTCCACCGGGCCACAGGACCTGAATCACTGGCATCCCACCAGAATCTGCCCTTTTTGCCGGCCCTGGTGGTGAACGGGGGGGGGGGGGGGGGGCGCGGCTGGTGGCTGCCCCTTCCAAGCAGGCCTGCAGATAGACTGCAGCCCCACTGTGCTGGTTGCTGTTGGAGCCTGTAACTCTAGTTGGCGTGGGGTGAGGTGTTAGGTCACGTGACTGCTGACCCCATGGGATGGCACCACAGTAGCTCTAGGAACAAAGGGGTCCAGTGAAGAGAGATGCCCAGGCATTCCTCTAACCCCCTGCACCTGGAGCTTGCAGCATGCTTTGCAGACACGGAGTGCCCTTAACCTCCCAACCCCCACAGCGAGGTAGCAGAAGCCTCCTTGTTTTACAGAGGGGAATGTGAGGCAGAGCACAGGCATGTGACTTGCCCAGCTTCGTGCAGTGCGTGACTGGCAGAGCTGGGGATGGAACCCAGGAGTCTAGATTCCCAGCCCTGCGCACTCACCACTGAACCACTGTGGATCCTAAGGAGCACCTTGCTTCCCTGTGCTCCAAGAGTTTTTCAGCAAGTTATATTCCTGATTAGAGAGGTTACCCTCATCCCCATGGGATGGAATCTCCTGCCCGGCATGGGGACAAAGCAAAGTGTTCAGATTGTTCCTAAAAGCACTGAGGCTTTCCCTGTAATCCAGGTATAGTGCTTCCTACTGTAGAAAGTGCAGAGGGGCTGCTAATGGTGGGCTGAGCTCAGTGGGGATAGGCTGAACACGGGAGGTTGCTCTTGGAAAGAGTGAGTCAATAGGAGCATTGCCTACAGGTAGAATAGACTCATAGACTCAAGGACTGGAAGGGACCTCGAGAGGTCTTCGAGTCCAGTCCCCTGCCCTCATGGCAGGACCAAATACTGTCTAGACCATCCCTAACAGACATTTATCTAACCTACTCTTAAATATCTCCAGAGATGGAGATTCCACAACTTCCCTAGGCAATCTATTCCAGTGTTTAACTACCCTGACAGTTAGGAACTTTTTCCTAATGTCCAACCTAAATCTCCCTTGCTGCAGTTTAAGCCCATTGCTTCTTGTTCTATCATTGGAGGCTAAGGTGAACAAGTTTTCTCCCTCCTCCTGATGACACCCTTTTAGATACCTGAAAACTGCTATCATGTCCCCTCTCAGTCTTCTCTTTTCCAAACTAAACAAACCCAATTCCTTCAGCCTTCCTTCATAGGTCATGTTCTCGAGACCTTTAATCATTCTTGTTGCTCTTCTCTGGACCCTCTCCAATTTCTCCACATCTTTCTTGAAATGCGGTGCCCAGAACTGGACACAATACTCCAGTTGAGGCCTAACCAGCGCAGAGTAAAGCGGAAGAATGACTTCTCGTGTCTTGTTTACAACACACCTGTTAATGCATCCCAGAATCATGTTTGCTTTTTTTGCAACAGTGTCACACTGTTGACTCATATTAAGCTTGTGGTCTACTATGACCCCTAGATCTCTTTCTGCCATTCTCCTTCCTAGACAGTCTCTTCCCATTCTGTATGTGTGAAACTGATTGTTCCTTCCTAGGTGGAGCACTTTGCATTTATCTTTATTGAACTTCATCCTGTTTACCTCAGACCATTTCTCCAATTTGTCCAGATCATTTTGAATTTTGACCCTGTCCTCCAAAGCAGTTGCAATCCCTCCCAGTTTGGTATCGTCCGCAAACTTAATAAGCGTACTTTCTATGCCAACATCTAAATCGTTGATGAAGATATTGAACAGAACCGGTCCCAAAACAGACCCCTGCGGAACCCCACTTGTTATACCTTTCCAGCAGGATTGGGAGCCATTAACAACTACTCTCTGAGTACGGTTATCCAGCCAGTTATGCACCCACCTTATAGTAGCCCCATCTAAATTGTACTTTCCTAGTTTATCTATAAGAATATCATGTGAGACTGTATCAAATGCCTTACTAAAGTCTAGGTATATCACATCCACCGCTTCTCCCTTATCCACAAGGCTCGTTATCCTATCAAAGAACGCTATCAGATTAGTTTGACACGATTTGTTCTTTACAAATCCATGCTGGCTATTCCCTATCACCTTACCACCTTCCAAGTGTTTGCAGAAGATTTCTTTGATTACCTGCTCCATTATCTTCCCTGGCACAGAAGTTAAACTAACTGGTCTGTAGTTTCCTGGGTTGTTTTTATTTCCCTTTTTATAGATGGGCACTATATTTGCCCCCTTCCAGTCTTCTGGAATCTCCCCCGTCTCCCATGATTTCCCAAAGATAATAGCTAGAGGCTCAGATACCTCTTCTATTAACTCCTTGAGTATTCTAGGATGCATTTCATCAGGCCCTGGTGACTTGCAGGCATCTAACTTTTCTAAGTGATTTTTTACTTGCTCTTTCCTTATTTTCTCTTCTAAACCTACCCTCTTCCTGTAAGCATTCACTATACTAGACAATCCTTCAGACTTCTCAGTGAAGACTGAAACAAAGAAGTCATTAAGCATCTCTGCCATTTCCAAGTCTCCCGTTACTGTTTCCCCCTCCTCATTGAGCAGTGGGCCTACCCTGTCCTTAGTCTTCCTCTTGCTTCTAGTGTATTGATAAAAAGTCTTCTTGTTTCCCTTTATTCCCATAGCTAGTTTGAGCTCATTTTGTGCCTTTGCTTTTCTAATCTTGCCTCTGCATTCCTGTGTTATTTGCCTATATAATAAGCATTAGGAGTCAGGACTCCTGGGTTCTGTTCCTGATTTTGCTGCTTTGCTTCCCCTGGGCCTCAGTTTCCCCATCCTGGGTGGCTTGCTAGGCTAACTGAATTGAAAGGAGTTGGAATCGGCTGCAGAACAGGTGGCTGTGGCTGTTAATCACTTGAGAGTCAAGCTGAATCCAGGCTGAATGAAATCTCTGTGCAGCATAAGCCCCCAGCGCTGCCTACTGCAGCGTGTTTTGTGCAGAAACGATCCGTTTCTCACCCCAGGAGCATTTCTCTGGTTTGGGGCTGGAGCAGAGCATTTGTCTGCGTGTATCTATCCGTGGCTTGCCATTCCCTGTTCCCCTTGCCAGGCAAGCGCCCGCTTAGATCACCCACTGGCCACTCAGACGGCAATGAAATCAGCAGGCCCCCCGGTGAGCAGAGAAAATGATGCAGTTCACTGGTACCTGACACTCGGGAAGGTTATTCCTTCGCTTTCCAATGGCTTAAAAATAACAGAGTCTCAGCAGAAGGGGTTGATTTGGGGAAAGGAACCAATCTGGGTGGTGATTTTTCCTTTCTCCCTATAGAGGTACTGAGGGGAGCACTTAGGGGAAATATGCATGTAAATCGCTTCCCTGTGCAAAGCCCGCCCTAGCTGCTTTACCAGTCTGATGCAGGACAATTAGCTGCTGCAAAAGTTTGAACAGTGGGGGAGCTGCCCAGAAGTGGCTGGGGCCGAGATGCGGGAGAAGCGGTCTGAGCAACTTGCTCTTCCTTTGTCTCTTCTCTGGAGGTAGCATGGGGGATGTCCAGATTTAATTACAAAATGCATCCCTCTGCCCTCATTAGAGAGAAACCATCCACCTCCCTCGGTCCTCCACCCCCCCAGCTAATGCGTACACCCCTTATCCAATTAAAGGGCCTTTCTCTGCCTTGGGAGGAATGATTGATCGCTGTCGCTCCATCCACCTGCTGCATCCCACAAAGAGTTCACAAAGGCCTTTCCTGCACCTTTTGAAATGCACCACAAGAAAAAACCAAATGCCCAGGGATGGCTGTCCCTCACTGTCCCTTAATCCTAGCGCTCTATGTCCCTCGGCCGTGTTCTGCTCTCGGTTCCAACCCCGCAACCCTACTGAAGTCAGGGAGGTTGCTTAGGCGGGATTTAGCCAACTGTGTTTATGACAGACTAGGGTCATCCTGCTTGCAGTCTGAATGCTTGTCTGCTACGCTCCAGGGGTTATCATGAGCCAATGCCCAGCTATATACGCCATGACCTGGGGGGGGCAAGTGGTTATGGGAGGTATGCAGAATGCCACAGCCAAAGTTCAGGCTGGCTGTCTAGTTTCTGAGTGTGGGATCACATTGCAGCTCTCAGCACAGATGACAGCTCTGCAGTATGCAGGAGGGACACTTACAATGATGAAAAGAAATTTTAATGCTTAGAAAAGAGGGATGTGTGTGCACAGTTCACCCATGGAACTCACTGCTACAGGATAGCAATGAGTTCCAGAGGCTTCAGAAGCAGATTAGGCATTGATATGTGCATTAAGAATATCTGCAGTTACCTGAGAGATGATTGTCATGTAAAAGGGATATAAACACCCCTGCCTTAGGGCATAAATGGCCCCGGACTTCCTGGGACTCAGGAAGAAATTTCTCGCACGCCCATGGGCCTATCTTCCCATAGATCCTGCCTTCAACTGCCTCTCTACCAACTTCTGAAACCCACCAGTGGGCAGGAAATGGCAGGCTATAGATAGAAACATCCCAGCCGACAGCTCATGCTAACCAGTCACGGGTTTGGGCTGTTTTTGCATCTTTCCCCCTACGCATCCAAAGCAACAGCTGCTGCGTGAAAGTAAAATGAGAAAAATCTCCCTCAAGCCAAATTCCTAGTGAATCGAATGGAGGAGGGGAGGGGATGCTTCTCTGAAAGAGGAAGTTAGCCGGTGAGTCACTGAATGCGCAAGGGCCATGACAGAGGAGGTGCTGGCTGGCTCTGGCCTCACCTGCAGTGAAGGACTGCGTGTGCTGGGGAGGTACGTGCATTATGCAGACAGCCTATGTGGGGAAAAGGAGATGACGTGTCACTATGAATTACAAACACATCCAGTCCTGGGGACATCCTGATAAACCAGAAGAAGGGGGCTCGGCAGGTCACGGAGCTGCCAGAGCCTTGAGAGGGGTTCATTGCACTTGGACGTGAGGTTAGAGCCTTCTGTGACACATGGGCCACCATCCCTCGAAGCAGCTCCCTGTTCCCGTGGAATTCCCAGGCCTGGCCTTGAGACTTTGCTCTTCTCCACCGCCCTTAGAGCTGCTGCTAAAGCAGTGGGGCAATTGCCCGGGCTTTGTGCAGCCCTCTCCTTGGTGTTGCTATGGACAGGGCTAAGCTGGGACCTTGGGATCTGCAGCCATGTTTTAGGGAGGTTCCATCCCAGGGAGTCAGTGGTGACTCCTGTTGTCGAAGTTGGCTGGTCTCTGCCTGAAGCCGGAGCTTGACTCCCCAAGAGTCTTTCCATCCTGCGAATCCAGCCTGCGTTTCAGCCTCCTGCAGCTGCCCCTGGTGCAGCCCCCATCGTCTCCTGCTGCCATATCTCCATGATGACCCTGCAAATGCGGGGCTGAGTCTGGACCCTGTGAGCCTGTCCTGCAGGAACTCGATGGCACCCAAAATAATCCTTGGGGCCCGCAACCCATCATGCTGTGGCCTGAGGCTGGGGATGTGCAGCACCTGCATGGGGACAATGCCTACCAAGTGGCAGCCAAGTCTTGCTGGCTTCAGGCACAAAGCAAGAGCTGGTGGCCTGGCTGCAGGGAAAGGCTGCCCAGACTGGCTGCGGGTTGTTCTTTGCCTGGCTGCGGTAGCTGTTGTGGGGTGATCTTTCTTTTTCACAGCATTCCGGGGGTTTTGATCTGTACATTCCCAGAAAACCCCCTGCAGCCCCCCCAGCCCCATGGGGTAGAGTGCTGCCTAGTCTGTGTCACTCAGGCTCTAGAGAGAAGACCAGCCCTGCTTTTCTCAGTGGAAGGGGGTAAGGGCGGGGCTGACAAGTGAGTTTGGCTAAATGACACGCCCCTTGTTAGCTTCTGCAAACAGCAGGGTGCAGGATTGGAGTGGGCTGGGAAAGTGGGACTGCCCCGCAGAGCAGCGCCGGCCCCACCTTCCTCTGGGAGTAACTGGCTCCAGAAGCACCCAGGATCCAGAACTTAAGATAAAACCTCCCCTCCCTCTCATTTCCACAACCCTGTCGCCAAACTCCTGCCCAGCCGCCCCGCTCCCCTGCAGATCTCCCAGAGGTTGCCCCCAGGAGATTTGCAAGCTATCTGGGCTGTAGCCCTTGTCTCTGGCTGCTGATACCAGGACTAATTTATCAGCCTTTGTAACTGCACTGGCCCTGCACTCACTCCAGCCCTGTTTAGAGCTGTAATGGCATATAACTCCGGTAACATTTCATCCCAATTACCCCAGCCCTGATGGGTTTTATGGCTAAGCCTCTCTGCCTCCGAGTGCGTCTCCTTCCTTCTCTGCCCACCCTGCTCCTTTCTCCCCCAACCATACTCACTGGGGCTCCCTGTGAGTGTCTGGAGGGCAGGGTAGGGGGGTTGAATGGCATTTGACTGCTGCCTTGATGCTGGGCTCAGAGACCGCTGCCTCCCCCGTTCAGTCTCCCCATGCCTCCCAGAGTCTAGAGCAGAGGCGGAGCTTGGGGTCGGAGGCAGGCGTTGATGGATGCTTCTGGAGAGTTTACTCATGCAGCTATCTCTGGTGCTTCCGTGACTCTCGGGACGTTCAGCCCCCTCCCCTCCAACGCCCCTCTCATGTTCAGCCTTGGCCCACAGAGCTGTTTGGTTATGTACGTGCTGGCCTCATAGAGTCTCTCCTATCATGCTCCTGTCTCTGGAGTGTCTCGGCAGCGATGGGTCCTTCCCCGCCCTCCACTCCTGCAGAAGCAGGTGAGTGCTGCAGACACCACACTCACCTGTACAGTTAAAGGGTTAACGATGTTCCCACAGAACATTGAGAAATATGTAGAACAATGGGCCAGATCCGCCACTGGTGTAAATCTCCATGGAGCAACACCAATTTACACCAGCTGGGGAATCCACCCATTTATCTTTTCATTAGGTTTTTTTGCCTGTTCCCTCATGAGCACTGATGATCCCTATTACAAGTGTCTAACCCTGTTGCCATGGCGACCTCCCACCCTGGGGTCAATTTCACTCTTCTGCCTGAATTTCCCTTGGACTTGCTGCCCAAATCTGACCTAGAGTATTGCTGTGCACTGTTGAAATGCAGCTGTGTTCCACCCCAGAGGTGGCTGCATTTCTCTGTGGGTCTTGCTAGCTTGTAAAGTGCTTTGAGTTGAAAATTGCTATAGGGATATACAATACTTCGTATGAAGTCCTATACATAGGACAGTCGGGGAGCTGCTCTCATTTATCCCAGCTGAGGACTGGGGCCTTTTTTCCCCCTCTCCCTCTCCAGCACAAAGTCTCCGCCCTCCATCTATGACACTGTGATCGTTTCTGTGGATGGAAAAACTTGTGCTTCAAGACCTGAAGCCAGATGGCATTTTGCCTGGATCTGGTTTCTGTTCCAATCTCTGGCCTGATCCAATGCCCATTGGAGTCAGTGGGACTTTTCCCGTTAGCCTCGGTGGGTTTGGGATCAGGCTGTCAGAGCAGTTCTAGCTGCTGTGATGGTAACAATGAGCAGGGTCTATGTTGTAGCCACTCTAGAGCAATGGAGGGCGATTGTCAGGCAGTGCTCTGCACAGACAAAGCCAGGATGTCCTTAAGTGATGAGCCCCTCTCCAGGCTAGCTGTCCTCTCCCCATTTCACATGGCAGTGAAGGAGTGCAGCGCTGTTAACCCCGCCTTGCCTGGAGCGCTGATGCAGCATGCATTTGGGATAATGAGCCCCTCGATTATTCTGCAGGGCCTTGTTCTTGGCGCCAGTGCTTAGTGACTTGACTTTCTCTCTGGGTTTCTTGTCCCTTTCTATTTTGATTCCTGCAGACCGGTGTAGCAAGTGTCAGTTCGGGGCCATATGCGAGGCGGAGACGGGCAGGTGCGTGTGCCCAACAGAATGCATCTCCTCCTCCCAGCCGGTCTGCGGGACGGATGGGAACACCTACAGCAGCGAGTGCGAGCTCCACGTCCGGGCGTGCACGCAGCAGACCAACATCCAGGTGGCCGCGCAAGGAGACTGCAGTGAGTTTGCAGGGTCACCCGTCCTTCCCCTCCTGCCCCCACATTCCTTTCTTAACCCTTTGTGTTACTTCAGTTCCACCCTCCCCTGGGGAAAGGAATAAAATCCAAAGAGGTTTTGATCCAAGGAAGAAAATTGTTACCAGTAACCAATGACTTTGTGTGCCTCCATTTTTGGGTGGGGGGCCAACTTGAGACATCTTCAAGAGGCCCAATTTTCAGAGGACAGATGCTAGGCACTTTCTAAAAATCAGGCCGCTTTAAGGAATGTCAGCTTGAGCACCCAGATGTGGAGGCATCCAAGATCACTAGCCACCGTTGGCAGTCATGTCTGCAGACAGATCTCGGGCAATAGGCTGGCGGATGGAATGGTTTTCATCACAAGAATTTCCTTGATTTGTTACACTCAGGCCATCTCTGTGCTGGAGCTAGAACCAAGCTAGCCACAGCCATCTTTGCCTGCTCAGGTCCTCGGCTGGCATAGTGCACCCAAAGGCATTGGAGTGACATCTGTCTAGCCCAGTTGGTTCTAGCAGAGTTTCCCTGCCCAGTTTGGACAGAGATTTCTTTATTTCGTTCATGAGAGCCATCCTCAAACAGGCTTGAAATCCTTCGGTTGAAACTATCAGAGCTGATTAGGGATTTAGACACATTGCCATGAATGAAAGTTATGTGTTTCAATCCCTTGGTCAGCTTGTAAATCTCAGCCACGGGGTTGGGGTTTTTTTTCTATTTTCGAACAGGAGCTGAACGTTCTTCAGTGGGCATCACCCTGCAGGGCAGATGGGCTTGGTAGACACCAAGGCTGTAAGCAGCCCATAGCGTCTTGTAGTAGCCCAGTTCTAATAGGGTCATTGCCAGCTCTGCCACTGACTCGTTTTCTATGAGAGCTAGGGCAAGACCCTAACGCTTAGTCTTTCGAAGCCACCTCGGCTGTCGTGGTCCATGACGAGGGTTCCTAGGGGCTATGGTAATACAAATTAGAGTAACAAATGAATTCACACTTCCCATCCACCTGAATGGGAACGGGGCATCCAAATCCCTTATCTGGCTTTGAAAATCTCAGCCACAATCCCAGTGTGCCTCAGTTTCCGTGGCTACGATACAAGGGTAATATCTCCCCTTATGGGTGTCACGAAGCTTAATCAACCTTATTGAAATACCAACTGGAAGCTTGGCAGGGAAGATGCCGTGCTAGAACCTTGCAATCGACAGCTGCCTTTAAACACAGCTGTACCGTGTTCTTGTTTGGTCAGCGTGCCCCTTTTTTGGTTTCTTTTTTCCTCCCCCCTCAGGGTTTAGTTCCTACCTGATCTGCTCCCCTTGCCCTGCTTCCTCTCCCCCTCAGCCCCATGCACTTTGGCCCAGCCCAGAACAGTCTGTGCTAATTTTCCACATGAACTAAAAGTGCTGCTGAAATGCTACATTAGAGCAAATGATACACTGGACCAAATAATCTCTCTCTCTACCGCTGGGGCTGACGTGTCCCGGCTGAGCAGGGGCAGGGAGCTAACGGATATGTTTCAGAGTGGAAACCTGAGTGAGCTGGAAGGGCTGCATGGGGTGCCCCATCAGCATCAGGCGCTGCAAGGCTGGGCTCTGGCCTGCTGTGGGTATGGGACTGTGGGTGCCTAGAGAGAGTCATTCAGTGCTTATAAGGAGAATGCACCGTTGGCCTGGTGTCCGCAGGAGCTGGCTACCTGCAACACCCGCTGACTTTCAGGAGTTGTGGGTGCTTAGGACTCTGCCTTGGGAACACACCTCCAGTTTCTTCTGTCCTGAGCCTGTTCAGGGATGGGTTAAGCAATCAGCAGCCAGGCCCTCTCTGAGGGCACAGCCCTCTGACACTGCCTGGGCTGACGATTGCCACGGGAGGCTTTCTGCTGGATCTCATACCACTTCTCTCTCCCTCCTCGTTCTCCTCTCACTTGCCCCCTCCCCCCAGAGTCGTGCGGCAGCACCGTCTGCGCCTTCGGCAGCAAGTGCGTGGGCGGGCAGTGCGTTTGCCCGCGCTGCGAGAGGCAGCCCTTCTCCCAGGTGTGTGGCAGTGACGGTGTCACCTACGACAGCCCATGCGAGCTGCAGGTAGCTTCCTGCCAGCAGAAGAAGGCGATTGAGGTTTCCAGGACAGGACCTTGTGAGGAGGGTAGGAAGCTCCGTTCGCTCTGGTTCTGGGGGGCAGGAGGGTGTGAGAAATGTGGGGGATGGGCAGAGGGGATTGGACTTCCTCACACATGGAGTTTATATTGCGTGGTCCAAAGGCAAACGTCCAGAGCTCATGGTTTGTGACTCTCTCTCTCATCCCCCACACCTGCCCTGCTGGGGCTAGGTACAACAGCAAGCTACACTGCCTGCTGCTTGGAGCCGCCTGTGACGTGCCCAGGTGTAACCCCCCTTGGGTCGCTGACAGAGCGGTCTCTTTGGCAGAGTTTCTCCGCCCCCCCCCCCCCCCCCCGGCACTCTGGCCTGTTGTACGGCAGGTGTATTTTAAAGGCTTCACCGAGTCTCCTAGCAATCCCTCCATGCATGGAAGTTGGCTGCTCCTCGCTCTGTATCATGGCAGGCGAATGGCTCTGCGATGGGAGTCGGGAGGCTCCTCTCCTGCCCTCATGGGAGGGGAGAGCAGCTTGGCCAAGCTCATTTCGGCGGCTGGCGCTGTGTCGTCAACAGCACCTGGCACCCACCCCCTTCATCTTTCCAGCTAGCGGTAATGAAAGTTGACACCACCTAATGGGCCTTGGCTAGGAGATGTATCACTGCTTTAATTTCACACTTCAAAGTGCCCAGGCTTGAGAGAGGCGTGAGGAGATGGAGTGGTTCCTGAGACACGGTGCCCGGCTGCCTCACCACTGCCCCTGGGACTCTTTTGGGGTCAGACCCTCGGTTGCCATTAACTCAGCACTGGGCACCTGGGGAAATAGGTCTCTGCTGAGGCCCTGCTCGACCAGGTTTTGGGGGGATCCCGGCTGCAGGGTCCCTCTGAGCAGCACTGGGGCAGGGTGTGGGGGAGATGGTGGCATGCAGCCTTTAAAGTCAGTGAGTGAAAGCTGCTGGATCAACAGTCCTGGACAGCAAAGGCCTCTGTTTAGTCTCAGAGACAGCCTCCTGCACATCTTGGCCTGCCTGCCCCAGCCTGGGGGGGTCCCCTTTAAGTTGGATAGGGGAGCTCAGTGTCTTCGGCCCATGCAACCCCCAGTGCTTCTCTCAAGTCTGGGGACAATTGATGTCAATGGGTTTGAAACCAGCAGCCCGCTCGACACAGGCCACAGAGGGCCTGAGCCAAACCCCTCTGCGGTCAAGAGGGGGGTCTTTTCACTGACTACAGTAGGCATGGGGACAGGCCCACAGTGGGAATCCACACTCCAGTGTCTGTCCCTGAGCTGGACTGGGCAAGCTTCACCAAAACTCACCTGGAGGTAGGGAACTGCCAGCAGTGTCTAGGCAGCTGAGAGCAGCGTGTCCCTGGCCTGCTGTTTCCTGACTTCTCTGTAAAGGTGAAGTGCGGGGCTAGTGCCACTGAAAGTGAGGGGCGGATACTGCTGGCTACAGCAAAGCTGAATGTGCCTAGGCTGTGCCCGCTTCCCTGTTGCTTCACCTCAGTCCTCACCTGCAGCATCACCTGCTATTGCAGTCCACACGCCACTCTGCCTGTGCGCCTCCGTTCTGTCCTGCCAGTCCAGTCCTGGAGCTCCCCCACAGCTTCACCATACTGATCCCCAACAACCTCTGGCACACCAATCCTGCCCCTCCTGCAGCTCTGCCCCCGGAGCACCTCAGTCTTCACCTGCAGTGCTCTGCTCTGGGCCCAGCCACCCATCAGGGGTCAGGTTGAGGCCTCCCAACTCATTTCACTGGTGGCCTGAAATCGATGAACCCAGGCCTCCAGAGTGGGAAGACTTTAGAAAAGTGCTGGCTGAAGGCCAATAGGGGAACAGGATCCACCTTGTCCCTTCAATGTGTTAACTCTGTCAGCTGAGACCGTCTAGCTCATTGCTCACGTAGTTTAGCCAGATAGGGCTGGAGTGCTGTGGCAGGGTTAGGGAGAGTGGAAGACATAACATGGCGTTTGATCACAGTCCTCGCCAGGGAATTTCAGGTTGCTGTCCTTCCGAGAGATGAGCTTAAATAATTCTCTGTGTAACGTCAGCTCCCATCCTTTGATCACTCCATAAAAAGGGGGCAGGTTGTTTTTTTTAAAAGCCTTTGAAATCGACCTCTCTCTCTTGCTACCAGAGCGCTGAGCGTCTCGTGGTTGGTTGAGGAGCTGAGTTGACATACAGCACAATAAGTGTCTCTCTGCCAAGCCGGTAATCTTTGGCAGGCTGGACTTTCAACTGAAAACCAAAACCACCCAGGTCTCTGTGCTTATCTGAGCAGAAGGAATCCGTTTGCCTGCTGCAGCGTGGGTTGGGGGGAGAGGCTGGAGGGAGAAGGGAGTTAAACCGTTGTGAAGCCAGCCGGCTGCTATTCGTACTGTGCATGGGGCTCATCTGTGTCTGATCCCCAGGTAGATATCTGAGTTAGACAGGAGCTCTGAGCTTTTGCTTGCCAAGCCAATACAGGCGGAGCCCTGAGCCCGTCTTCAAGAAACCGCTCAAAGAGCTGTCCCCTTGTTACTGACCACGTGGCTGTATTCTGTCTTCATGGGGGGCTGGAGGCTCTGTCCTGGGGGAGGAGGGTCCTTCTGCTCTTGGAGAGCCAGGCGTGGACTAGGAGCAGTCGCGCTCCAGGGTCCCCATCTTTTCCGTGCAGAGTGTGGCTCGGGGGGCTCAGGCTCTGGGGAAGATAACGAGTGTGAACAGGACCGCTGCCGGCAGTACGGGGGTTCGTGGGATGAGGACGTGGAGGACGACCGCTGTGTGTGTGACTTCACCTGCCTGGCTGTGCCACGCAACCCGGTAATTTCCCCTGCCTGCCTGCCCCTGGCTATGGAAGAGAGCTCGGTCTGGTGAGGGGCTGTCTGCAGCCTGTCAGGCTGGAGGTCTCGCAAGCCCAGCCTGGCTCAGGGTATTGCCACTCTTCTAACCTCGGCCACAATTGGGTGGGACTGTGGAAATCCTCGTGGGCAGGTAGGGGGGAGAAGTTCCCCCAAGCTGTTCCGGACTCTCAAGGCCCATTTGAGTTTGGGAGGAGGTTCTTGTTGTATTCCTCCTGGCCTGTCCCTCCTTCCCTCATCCCCCTTGTCTCAGCGGGGCCTCTCCAGCACAGCCAGCCCCCTTGCTCCCCAGCCAGGGCTCTGGTCAGAGCCTTTTCCCCACACAGGGGATGCCAGGGCTGAGGGACCCGTCCTGCAATGCCGGGTGCTGCTGGCTGGCATACGCCCATCTCCCTCAGTAGCCGTTATTCCACCTGGGCAGGATTGGTTAGTGCCAGACTTAGAATTCCAGCTTCCCTGCCCAGCACTGGCCTGGGGATGGGGGCACCCTGTGGGGCTGTGCACTGCTGAGAGGCGTAGGCAGCTCTCTGCATGCTGGAGGCTGCAGACAGTGATCTCCCCTCTACCCCCAATCCTCCGAGCAGGTATGCGGCTCTGACGGAGTGACTTATGCCAACGAGTGTGAGCTCAAGAAGACACGCTGCGAGAAACGCCAGGACCTCTACATCACCAGCCAAGGAGCCTGCCGGGGTAAGTCCCCACTGAGGTTTGGACCTGGCTAGCATGGGTATTGGCCTTTAGCCAGTTCCTGCCTCACAGCATCCCATGCTCCTCTGCCATTTGTCTGGGGTGGCAGCAGGGTCCCTTCTCTATCCTTTGAGCCACTACAAACAGGCTGGAGATTTTCAAGCTGCTAAACACCGTGTGTTATTTATTGAGTCCCCTCCGCCAGGTCGCCAGTACAGCCTCATGCAACCTCATGCAATCAGTAGTAAACGCCCCCCTTAGCCTGCTCTCCAGGGAGGGAGAAGGCAAGATCTCACCCTCCTGGGATTCTGCATCTCCTGGTCCCTGCCAGCCTCCCCCCTTGCACTTCCTTCCTGTCCTTTAACTGTTCCCACCATCCCCCTCCAATTAAAGCTACTCCGGGGGGAATGGCTAGTACTGCAGTGACCAGAGTACTGGCTCAGCTCTGGGTTCCTAGCACTGTCACACCAACCAATACTGGGATTCAGACCCTGGGCTAGCAGGGGCTGCGTCAGCCTTCAGCCCCTCCCTTCCCCACAGCATAGGGAACTCCTCTGCCTTGTGTCTGGGACCACTGCTGGGATCAGCCTGCTTTGCTGGTGGGGGACAGCTTTAGTTTGTTGGTACCGATGCAGTGGCTGAGCCATTTTGTGCATCTGTTTGCATACCTGCATGCTGCTACTTGCATTGGGGAGGGCCTGGTGTCTGTGTCCCTGCCCTAATGCAGGGCAGAGACCACGGGTGTTTGTGCAGAGAGGCCATGGACAGACACATCTGCCCGGATCCCATGCATTTGTTATATTGTCCTAATGTAGCCCGGTTACAGCTGAGGTTCCCCGTCTGCCCAAGGTGTGACCTGCGTCCCTCCCTCTCTCCGCAGTTATTGGAACGCTTCCCCCGCCACTCCTGGTTCTGCACTGCAGCCAGACCATCTATGGATGTTGTCCGGACAATACAACCGTGGCCCTCGGTGTGGGCTCAGCTGGCTGCCCAAGTGAGTGAAGCTTGGGGGGAATTTCTTGTAACAGACGAGGGGTCCTGGATTGTGAATCCCTTGGGGACAGTGTAGCTATTCAGATCGCAGATTATGGGGAAAACTCCTCTGCAGCGGATTCCTCTTCTGTCTGACCCTGTAGAGCAGTGGATCTCAGCCTTTTCCATGCCCTTCTCCCATGTTGTAACAGAAAGAAGTTTTGGGGTCTCCCTCCCATCTAGCCATGGGAAAGGAAGGGTGGGGAGAACCTCCTCAAAAAGTCTGTTGGCAACCCCCAGGCTGAGAACCTCTCCCGTCTCATGTCTGCTCCATTCCAGTTCCTCCACCAGACATGCCAGAGCCTCTAGGTGTCTCCAGAGCCCGCAGCCCGGAGCACACCCACCCCCGAACAGAGGGACCCGCACATCTCTGCGCACACGCCCCCTGTGCCTTCTAAATTCCTGGCATCTTTCGTGTTCTGTAAAGCGCCAATTCCACTGCCCTAAATCTGTGCGGGGAGCAATGCAAGAGGGTTGCTCTGAACTAGGTGCCCCAAACCTCCCTTCCTCTCTGGACAAGGACCAAATCCGGCGTGAGCTCTCGTGGCCTGCACAGATGGCAGCTGGCTCCTGGTGGAGCCACGCTCGGGAAAGCCTTGGCAAGTGGTTGCCTTGTTTGTTTTCTCTACGTTCCTTGCCATGTGGCAGCTCAAAGACGGTTAGCAGTGCCGCTGTGCCGCCTCTCCCTTTATTGGATGGTAACAGACGTTTTGTAGAGCCTGAGCCAGCCTGGTGCAAGCCCCCGCGTTACTGGGAGCTGAGGGTGCTCAATGCTCCCCTGAAAGTGCTCCCAGCAGTGAGCTCTTCCCGAGGGCGTCTTGCGCCATCTCAGAGGGTTCAGGGCTAGTTCTGGGGCTGAGCTGGACAAATATTGGCCCCAGCCCTGGCCCCAGAGTGCAAGACAGATACACATCCTCCCACCCGGTAGGTCCTTCGCAGCCCACCCCAGTGCTGACTGAGAGGTGACTCTGCTTCTCAGGAGGCTGACTTGATGAACGCGTCATTAATATTTATTAAATAATTACCGGAGTCAGGGCTTTCAAAGACGGCATGTTCGGAAAGGCATTAGCCATATATTAACAGCTGAGGCTGTGACTAACTGTTAGGAAAGCACATTAAACTGCGGAAATATAGTTAAAGCTGTGTATATGGGCCTGGCTAATGCACACTTGATGGGGGTTTAATGTGCCATGTAATTTAATAAGCAGCGGTGTTCTGACAGACTCTCGTGGCACAGGGTCACCCTGGGTGGGCTTCAGCCTGAAGGGGCCAGCGCATGGCGCCACTTGGGCTGACGAGCTGACTCCCACCTCTGCTCAGCCAATGGTCTCAAAGGAACCCCATCGTGCTTCCCCTCATGCTGCCCCCTTGCTCAGAGTTCCCCGTAACCACCACAAAGCCACCTCGTTGTCCTCCCTCAAACGTTCCTTCTTCCAAGGCTGGAGCACCCATGAAAGAAAAACACTGGGTGCTCAGCACCCACTGGCAGCCCCACAGGTCAGCTCCTCCTACTCCCTCCCTGCATCTCTGCGGATTAGCTGTTCTGCGGGGTGCAGAAGGCACTGGGGGGGAGGGGAAGGAGCGGGGACAGGAAGAGGTAGGGGGAGGAGGCGAAAAGAGGCAGTGCAGGGGTGGGAGCTTGGAGGAAGGGGCTGAGTGGGGGCAGGCCCTGGGAGGAATGGGGGTTGAGCACCCCCTGGCAACTCGGTAAATCAATGCCTGTGCCTCTAGGCCTGCAAAACATGACGCCATTTAGAGAGCAGGTGTGGTCAAACCGCCCCTTGCTGACCCAGGGTCCCACTGATTCCCTGTGATATGCCATCCCTCTGTCTCTTGTCTCCTTGGGGCAGGGACTGTCTTTTTGTCCTGTGTTTGTTCAGTGCCCAGCACAGTTGGGTCCTGTTCTGTGACTGGAACACAAATTATAATGGTCATCCTCTGGGTCAGTGACACCCCCTCACACACACACGCCCCTAACCATGGCTGGGGCCTCACGCCCCCGTCTGGACTCCCGCATGGTATCACATCCCGGAGGAAGCCCCATGGATTGATTGGCTTGCTCTGTGTCCAACTCCTCTTCCCCTTCTCTTCCACCTTTGCCCTTGAGCTGGCGACGGGAGCATATATCTAAATGTAATCACCTGATGCAAGTAACTTTCTTTAATCCCCACAGCCAGGTCTGGAGACAATGGGAAGTGGAGGAGGTGGGACACAACTGCTGCTGGCCTCCCTTCCTTTTCCTGCCCCCTCCCTGCCCTCTCACCCCAGATATTATGGGATTATCCATCCCTGGAGTACAGTGGTGTGTGTCCCTTTCTCTAGATCTCCTCCCTCATTTTAGAAAGAGAGAGGAACAATAGATGCAAGCAAAGTGAGCAGGGGTAGCTTGAAGATTTTAAGACGGCCCCATGGTCAGGGGCGGGATTTGAAGGGGAAGGGGTTTGGTAGGGGCAGAGGGAGGGCACATTGATCAGCGTCCTGGTACCCACCCCAGGAATGTGGTATCGCCTCACCTGAGCGGATCAGGTCAGCCCGTACAGCCAAGTTAAGGCCCCTCCTGTTTCAGGCCCTTGCTGATTGCTGCTAATGGGACTGAGGGTTTGCTCTCTTTGACTCTCTCAGGCACCTGTCAGTGTTACCCCTACGGCTCGTATGGGGGGGCCTGCGACCCCACCACCGGCCAGTGCTCCTGCAAGCCGGGGGTGGGGGGCTTGAAGTGCGACCGCTGTGAACCCGGCTTCTGGAACTTTCGTGGGATAGTCACGGACAGCAAGAGCGGCTGCACCCGTGAGTACCTGGGAGCGCCGGGGAAGAGGGTGCCTGGGTAGAGGAACCCACTGACCACTTGTGTTTATCCTTCTCCTGCTGCCCTACCACAAAAACAGTTGAATCCTAGGTGTTCCCAGCTCCCTCTGAGAGACCTTGACCTGAATCACACCAGATCTTAACTAGATCCTGCTCATGGGAGGAGAGCCCCGCACAGGCCTCCTTAAGCAAAACCGTGCAGGGCTCAGGCTCTCGGTACTTCTGCAGTTCTCTGAGGCTAGCGCTTTGGGAACACGTCTCCAAACTGGTGCCAAGCATTCTCCAATGCTGCTGCATCAGACCCAGGTGTGAAATCACACTCAGGGGAAAGGGTTGTTTCCACCGTCTGGGGTGACATGGAATCGGGCCAGCACAGGATTCGGCAGGCTGGCTGCCCAGTCCATGGCAAGGGAACATCAGACACGCCCCTGAATCCCTGTCAGAGTCTGCATGGCCAGTTCTCAAATCTGCGCCGACATCACCAACAGTGCCCCTGTACAAACAAGGAAATAAACAAAAAAAGCCATGTTAATTTCAAGCTCCATTGGAGACACGAGCCAGAAAGTCGATACGTGCCAGATGGGAAGAGAACAGACTGGTCAGGGAAAGAAGAGTTATTTGGAGGGGATTGCAAACAATAGAGATGTGATTCTGTCTTTCTTGCTCTGTGAAATGATAGCGCTCTCTCTCTCCAGAGTGATAGACGTGTGTCGTGCTTCCACCTGGTCTTAGGTCAAGGGATTGAATATGAGGCTCAGGCTCTGGGATTGCAAGCTCACGCTTTACGATGACATGCAGTTAAACAGGATGCAGGGGGCTTTGTTGATTCGAGAACAGGCCTGGGAGGTCAGGACTCTTGGGTTCCACTTCTGACTCTGGGAGTTAGTCTTTGTCTAAACATAGACACAGTAGCTGGGAGGTGATGCCAGAAAAGTTCAGACTGGAAATAGGATGCCAGTTTAATGGGGAAGTTAATTGGAATAGCTACCCAAGGGCTGTGGATAATTCTCCACCACTAGGTGTCTTTAAATTGAGATAGGATGTTTCTTCTAAAAGATCCTCTTTAGCACAGCCACAAGATATGGGCTTAATGCATGAATTAATGGACATAATCTCTGGCCTGTGGTATGGAGGAGGTCAGACTCGATGCTCATGATAGCCCATTCTTGCCTTAAAATCTACGGCCAGACTCTCACTTACCATAAGGGTCCTGTACACAATGCTGGCTGTGGAGACTTGTAGTAAAGGTAAACGTAATTATCAAAGTGACCTTCGTGTTAATGAGAATGAGGGTCCGTGAATCTAATGGTAGGAACAGGAGACTTGGAATCCCGCATGCCTGGGTTCTTTTCCGGCATTGGAAAGTATAGTGTAGGGATTAGAGACTAGTACGGGAATCAGGACTCCTGGGTTCTTTTCCTGATTCTGCCCCTGGCAAAAGGGAGACTGGGTTAGTCTAAACAAAACGTCCTTGGCAGAACTCAAGGACTGTGATGAGATCGTGCCTGGTAAACGGGAGAAGTGTGAGACTGGAAATCAATGGATCCAAATTGGTGTACAGGAAATTAAGCTGAAGTGGTGGACAAAATAACGAGAGGATGGGGTGTTCCAGCCATCACTCCCCTTTGGGGATCCCTGAAAAGGACTCTAGAAGGAAACTTTTTCCTTCCCCACTGTTTTTCTTCACTTTCCTCTCCCTCTCCTTTTTGCATCTGGCTAATGAGTCTGGCTTAGCCAGCCAAGACTGCTGATTTTGCAACACTGCTTTAAAACTGTGACCAGGGATGCAGCTAAAGGCAATGTCCTCGACAGCCCAATGCTGCTACAAGTTTGCCGGGTCTCGGAGCGACTAATAAAACTATGTGTGCTGTGCCTGGGTTTGTCCAGCAGTCAGGTTGCAAGGGAGCCAGTGCCAGAGACAGAAGCTGCATTGCCCATCTTTACTGTTCTCTTTTCTGCCCGTTTGAGTGGGTTTGTCTTGTTTTGTCTTCAAGAAACAGGATCAGACTTTAGCAGCAGCAGTTCCAGCCCATTTCAACTAACATCTTCCCTTTTCCTCACAAAGGACAGTTATTCCCGTCTTTAAGACCATCGAAAAGACTGTCAAATGGCAGGGGGAGGGAGCTGTTCCTTCTAAAAGCTCTCTCCAGCTAAAAGGGAATAAGAGACAATGTTAAGATACAAGCCTTATTTAACACTGTACATTTCAGAGGTTTTAATTGTTGACTCTGGGCCTGTTTATTCCATTGAAATTAATGCAGCTGGGGGGTAGGAAAGTTGAATTCATTGGCGTGCGCGGCTCTTCTGGTGAAGGTGCTAAAAAGGGGAAGGCTCGCGTTCTAAAATGTGGCAATGTTTGTTCCTTGCCTCCCTGCTGCCTCCTTGCCAAGCTTGTCACTGCGACCCGGTGGGCTCAGTGCGTGACGACTGTGAGCAGATGACCGGACTGTGCTCTTGCAAGACTGGCATCACAGGCATGAAATGCAACCAGTGCCCCAACGGAAGCAAGCTGGGGATGACGGGCTGCGAGAAAGGTGAGACGAGGAAGCCACTTAGCCAGTGGCTCTTTTTCCTTGCGGAAGCAGTCTTGGGTCAGTTGTGATATACTGGCAGCGGGTGCGCAGCTACCACTGCGTTCTGCTGTCCTGTTCCCACGTGTGGCATCGGTCGCCCCTTAGTGGCTGACCCGGAGAGGGGACCCAAGCCCGAGTGCTCATGCTACCATAGAGAATCTCTTTTCGCTCAACTGCCAGGCGCTTATTTCTTTGGAGCAGCAGGTCCTGAGTCTGTTCCCATCCACAGCCTTGATGTCTGTACAACCACAGACTCGCAACAACAGATTGTCTCAGACCACTGACCTTGAACTAGTTTGGAGGGCCAGGCTAAAAGTCTGCCTGTTATCCTCAGTGGGACCAGTTGAATCTTCTGACTAAGCAGGGCTTGTTTTGCATCCACGACCAGAGCAGAGGGACACCGTATATGTGTATCACTTGTGTGTGCATCTCTTTCCTTCTTCTCGCCCCCAGATCCCTCCGCACCAAAGTCCTGCCGCGAGCTGAGCTGCGAGTTCGGGGCATCGTGCGTGGAGGTCAGTGGCTTTGCCCACTGCGAGTGCCCGTCCCCACTGTGCGTGGAGGCCAACATGACCAAGGTAAAAGGAGGAGACAGCCCAGTGGGGCTGGGGGCCAGATGGCAGGCACTCATGCATTTAGCTGGCTCAGCCTTGCTGGTTTGGAGTGGAACTGAAACCTGGCATTTCTGCTGGCTGCAGGCAGGGCCGCTCTGCTCAGTGTGCAGAGAGAGATGATGTTGCCGGCTGTCAAAGGAGCTCGTCGGAAAGGCCAGGATTTCTCTGATAGCTTCACACAGTGCCTCTGGATTCCTCCTTTCAGGATTCCTCTCCCAGGGTCTCCTCCCAGCAGGGAGAGACAAACAGGAGTCTCCCTGGCCTTCAACCCTTCGCTGACCATTTAAAGAGGGAGGTTTATTTTGCGTGCAGGGCCTGCATCATGGGTGGGGAGGGAGGAGAAACCCATGTTTCAGGTGGGCTCTGCTTTACAGAGGGGATGATGAGAGGAGGTGACGATCTCTTCAGCTGCCCCCACTCTCCCTTGCCCTTCCCAGGTCTGTGGCTCTGACGGAGTGACCTACGGTGACCAGTGCCAGCTGAAGACCATTGCGTGCCGGCAGGGGCAGGTCATCAAGGTGAAGCATGTTGGACAGTGCCATGGTGAGTCTCTTCCCTATCTGCCACTCCGGACAGGCACGTATGGGCCATGCTTAGCCCGCTCCTCTTAGCATGACTAAGCACCTAGACAGTAATAAGATAAGTACCGTTCAGCATGGATTTGCCAAGGACAAATCATGTCAAACCAGTCTAGTATCCTTCTTTGACAGGGTAACAAGCCTTGTGGAGAAGAGGGAAGTGTTAGTTGTGACAGATCTCGACATTAGTAAGGCTTTTGATACTGCCTCACATAACCTTCTCATAAGCAAACTAGGGAAAGATGGCCTAGACGAACCTACTATAAGGTGGATGCACAACTGGTGAGAAAAGCATACTCAGAGAGTAGTTATCGATGGTCAAGCTGGAAGGGCATATCGAGTGTTGTCCTGTGGGGCTTTGTCATGGGTCCAGTTCTATTCAATATCTTCATAAATGATTTGGGTAATGGTATAGAGAGTACATTTATAAAGCTTGCGGAGGATACCAAGCTGGGAGGGGTTGCAAGTGCTTTGGAGGACAGGATTAGAATTCAAAATGATCTTGACAAGCTGGAGAAATGGTCTGAAATAAATAGGATGAAATTCAGTAAGGACAAATGCAATGTACTCCACTTTGGAAGGAACAATCAGTTGCACAAATGCAAACAGGGGAATGACTGATTGGGAAGGAGTATTGCGGAAAAGGAGCTGGGGTTTATAGCGGTTCACAAACTAAATATGAGTCAACAATGGGATGTAGTTGCACAAGAAAAAAAAAAAGAGCAAACATCGTTCTGGGATGTATTAGCAAGAGGATTGTAAGCAAGACACGAGAAGTAATTTTTCCGCTCTACTCAGCACTGATAAGGCCTCCACTGGAGTATTGTGTCCAGTTCTGGGCACCAGGCTTTGGGGAAAATGTGAACAAATTAGAGAAAGTCCAGAGGAGAGCAAGAAAAATGATGAAAAGTCTAGAAAACATGACCTATGAGGAAAGATTGAAAATCTGGAAATGTTTTAGTCTGGAGAAGAGAAGACTGAGTGGGGGATCTGATGATAGTCTTCAAGTACGTAAAAGGTTGTTATAAAGAGGAGGATGATAAATTGTTCTCCTTATCCACTGAGGAGAGGACAAGAAGCAATGGGCTTAAACTGCAGCAAGGGAGATTTAGGTTGTACATTAGGAAGACTTCCCAACTGTCAGGGTGGTTAAGCACTGGAACAAATTGCCCAGGGAGGTTGTGGAATCTCCATCACTTCAGGTTTGTAAGAGCAGGTTAGACAAACAGCTGTTGGGGATGAGCTAGATAATACTTAGTCCTGCCTTAGTGCAGAGACTGGACTAAATGACCTATTGAGGTTCCTTCCAGTCCTACGTTTCTGTGACTTTATTACGCCTCTGGGTGCAATCTCTGGCTGCCTCTCTCTGTCCCTCCCCCATAGACCCAGCCCTGCCTCCTAGAGGATGAGATCCATGGCTCCTGTCCAATCCATCCCTCTAACCTCTTGCTGCTCTTTCAGAATCCATCACCCACATGAGTCACACTGTACAGCCCATGCCACTGCCCACGCTGCCCCTGGACAAGCTCCTCCACCCCCCGCCTCTAAGGCTTACCACCCGGGCCCCCGACCCCACGGAGACAGCCACCAGTTCCCTGCTGTTCGAAGCCAGGCCCATTCCTAGAAGCCAGCCTGCCACGGTACGAGTGACCACCGCCCGGCCGGCAACCACCACCTGGACCACCCAGGGGATCCGCAGGACCACCATCCGCCCCCTCTCCACCGCTCCTGTAGTCCTGGCCACCCCCCCACCTGCGTACTCTGAGTCTGGCAGTGCAGAAGGCAGCGGGGACCCAGAACTGGGCACCAGTGGAGACCAGGAAGCCAGCGGGGCTGGCTCTGCTGGTAAGTGCCCTCTGCTCCTGTTCAGTAGTCGCGTGGTGTCCAAGCCCCTGCTCCCACCACTTCTGCTTCCTCCTCAGCAGCTGTTCTTGAGCTGGTGCTGCCAAAACTACCCCAGTGCCAGGGGTCTGAGCTAGCGCCAGCTCTCAGCTCCCAGCCCAGACCTCCTTGAAGGCTGGTCTCAGCATCTGCTTGTGGGAGGATTGGAGCTGTGAGACAGGAGGTGGGTGCTGGCGAAAGATGCTGCCTAGGCAGCCTGGGAGTGGGGAGGGAGGGTCTCCTTCAGCACAGGTAGGAGGCCTCTAGTCCCCCGTGCTGTATCACCAACTGCCCCCTTGCTCACCTGCAGCAGGGGCACATAGTCAGGGGAGACGTCAGTCCAGTCTCCATGGCCCATTCAGCCCTGGGTTTCTCAGCACAGCAAGGGGGCTTTAGTAGTGAGGAGGGCTGCCTGCTAGCACCTGGAGAGTCACCTTCCCGTCCATCTCCCACAGGCCACCAGGGGCCTCTTGCTGGGGCTGTGATGGAGCCTTTCGATGAGGGGTAAGGGGAGGGGTCCCGCCTCTCACCGGGGCTGTAACGGCGCTACAGGGGCTTCTGCCTCCCGCTAGGGCTGTGAGAGGGCCAGGGGCAGGGGGGTGTCCCACCTCTCGCCGGGGCTGTAACAGGGCCAGAGGGGCTCCTGCCTCTTGCTGGGGCTGTGAGAGGGCCAGGGGGTGGTCCCACATCGTGATGGGGCTGGAGGGGGTCCCGCCTCTCACCAGGGCTGTAACATGCCCATGTGGCCCCTAATGCCATGTAGGGGAAGAGGAGCCAGAGGAGAACCAAGTGACATCCACCCCCGCCGTTGAAAGAGCGACGTGTTACAACTCCCCTCTGGGATGCTGCTCGGATGGCAAGACGGCAGCTGTTGACGCAGAAGGAAGCAACTGCCCGGGTGAGTGCGGTGGCGACAGAAAATCTCTTGAGCTACAGCGAGCAACGGCTGGTGCGGGGAGCTGCTGCCCGCTTGTTTGACGGGGTCTCTCTCTCCCAGATCTTCACTGGTAGCCTGGTAGCTGGAGTTGTAGGTGCTCGTTTTGCCCTACATAGGCCCACATGGCTTGGGACAATCATACGTGAAATAGCCTGGTGTACTGACCTCCCAGGCCTGTGTCTTTGCCCAGGTTTTGAGGTGTGATGGGGGTGATTAGGGCTGGTTTTGGTGGTAGCAAGGACAGGAGAGGGGCGCTGCCTGGGTTTCGATTTCGTCTCTGGCTAACAACCTTTTGGTTTGTGGCTAGCAGCCACAGCCGCTGGCTCAGTGTCTCTAACATGGCCGTGTTTGGGGTTATGGCCAAGGCGCCTGGGAGCTTCTCTTTCCATCGTGTTCTGCCCCCTGGCAGCAGGCCTGCGGCTCCTCTCTCGCTGAGTGAGAGACTCTGGGAGTTTCTTTCTGAGCTCGTCCTGCGCCCGGAGGGCATGAGAGCTGGGGTGCGCATCTCCGGAGCCACAAGCACACGGTCCTGATACATGCCCTTGTCGTCCTGCTCCCGTGCTTAGTAAACCAGGTCCCCTCCCCATGTGCATTCCAGGTGGGTTTCTCCCAAGGTTCTCCTTGTCGTCCCCCCCCGACACTTCCTGCGGTGGGGTTTCCAGTGGGATGCCCCCTTCTCTTTGCGTACAGTACACCCATCCCCATAAGGAGGTGCAATCCCGCCATGTACTAACACCAGTGCCAGGAGGTTGCTTCCTGCAGCTCCCTGTGCACCCCCATGGGACTCTCTGGGGGGGCTGTCCCCCTCTGCAGGGCTCTGTGCTGTTTCCATCTCCTTCCTCTGATTTCTGGGTGGCTCGGTGGGATCCCTGCAAGAAGTGCCAGACCACAGATCCCCAGAACCTACAAACAGGCTCCCTGGTTCCCTCCCCCAGCAGGCAATTCTCCTCGCCAGGGGTTCTGGTTCCCTATGGACTCCGTCAGCTGCTTCTGTGTCTTGCATGCACATGTCTGATCCTGCCTTATTGATTGTGTCCTGCTCTGGCTAACGTCTTTCTCTTGTTACCCAGCCGGTCCAGGGGGGCTGCTATCCGGGCCAAGTTCAGAGGAAACCGTATGGTAAAAGCTGCCATCTCTAGCCTGGTTTTTGCCATCTGACCCACCTGCTCCAGCAACCTCAGATACTAATCCTCCATAGCCATCAAAACTAACCCAAGCCCTGGCACTACCCACACACTACCATCCACCCCTGCCAGGGACTGAACGCTCCGCTCAGCTGTTTACTGCCAACCCCCTCCCAGCTATCCAGCTAAACGAGTCTGTATTGTTTCTTTTTGTTGCCCCTCCTTCCCATAGCCACCAAGGTCTTCCAGGGAGTCCTCATCTTGGAGGAGGTGGAGGGCCAGGAGCTGTTCTACACACCTGAGATGGCTGACCCCAAATCGGAGCTCTTTGGGGAAACGGCCAGGAGCATCGAGAGCATGGTGAGTTGGCTGCCCTGGGAGCCTTGGCCCTGCATTTGGCAAAAGGGAGGAACTATCCTGCTTGGCTCAGAGAGTGACGGTTAGGGATCCTTCCTTAAGCTGCTCTACGAGGGTAGATGTAACCTCACCCTGTGCAGCACGTGGGGAATAGAATTCATGACTTCTGGCTCCATGAACACATGCCTCTGACACAGGAGCTAACAGAGAAGCTCTCTTAACGGCTGCAAGTAACAGGGCTCATCTGTCTCTATGGACTGGCCATGAGTGGGCCAGAGGGGGTCTCACACGCTAAGTGAATATGTGACAGATGCATTCCTTCGGCACCGCCATGTGTCTGCAAGTTACCTGGCTGTGGCAATGCCAGTGTTCCAATGGCAACTCTTTTCTGCCCACACCCCCCACGTGAGGCAAAGAGGCTAGTGGAGAGACCTAGCACTGGAATGGGTCCAGAACACATTCACCAGAATGTACTTTCCTAGGGCAGGCATGTTTGCATAGCTATTGGTATGCCCCTTTAACACATGGACATATTAGGACCAAAGCAGGGTGGGGTGTGGGAGGGGGAACTTCCCTAGTGTAGAGAACCCCATGGAACCTCTCCTTTGGGACACGCTTGTGTCCTTGCCCTCTGGCTGAGGGGGCTTGGATCCAGCCTGGGTGAGGGACAGATGGAAGGATGTGTTAAGGCATTGGGCTGGACTCAGGGGATGCGCGTGTAATTCCCAGTACTACTACAAACTCCCTGAGGGACCCTGGGCAAGTTGCTCCAGCTCTCAAGGCCAGACTTTCAGAGGTATTTAGGTGCCTAAAGATGTAGCTAGGGTTTCAGTGGCATATGGACGTCCTATGGGAGTTGGGCACCGAACTGGCCTAGGTGCTTTTAAAAATGCCAGTAGGTGCCAATCTGCATCTTTCGGCACCGAAATACCTTAGTAAATCTGGCTCTCCTGTCTCCGTTCCCCACCGGTGAAGTGAGCATACAGACATTCTCTTTTCCCCACCCTTGTCTGTCTTGTCTCTTTACTGTCCATTGTGAGCTCGTCGGGCAGGGACAATCTCTCCAAGTGTCTTTGCAGTGCCCGGCATGGGAGGGAACCTGACAGGGGGATCTCGGACAGGGGTCTGTGTCATGCTCAGCAAAACGGGGGCCCGATCTTGCTCAGGGGTCTGCACTTTGCCCAGCACAATGTTGGTGGCCTGGTCTCAGTCGGGGGCTCTGCTCAGTGTCTGGCATAATGTGCGGAGGGAGTGTGGGGGTCTGTGCAGAGCCTGGCACAAGGAGGCTCTGTTAGCCCCGATCTCTGTTAGGACCTGTAGCAGGCTAGTATAATCCTGCTGCTTCTATTCATAGTAAGTAGAGGCTCAGATATGGAACCCAGTAGGTAGCGGCGGGGGTGGGAACAGGGACTGCTGGGCCTGGGTAGCCGGGCTGCTGAGGCTGAAAGGAGGTGGGGACACCCTAACTCCAAACCACTGTGGCCCCAGTCCGACTCCCTTGCTTTGTGTTTCTCCCCCTTGGCCAACCAGCTGGATGAGCTTTTCCGGAACTCCGACGTGAAGAAGGATTTCAAGAGCATCCGCGTGCGAGACCTGGGCCAGAGCAGCGCGGTCCGCGTCATTGTGGAGTCCCACTTTGACCCAGGTGAGAGCCGCCTCGCGGGTCTCTGCCAATGCTCCCCGGCGTCGCCATCTGCCTGGAGGGGGTGGGAGAGCTGGGGGGCTGGAGCAGCCGCAAACCCAAGGAAATGGCACGAGCTGGAGGGCAGGAAAGGGCCTCATTAAAAACACTAAACGCCGGGTCTTTTGTTCAGCAAGTGCAGCAGGCGTGCCAGGGGGAGGGCTGCGGCGGGGAGGGGAATGAAAAGCATCGGGCATGTGAAAGGGAAGAAGGGTGGGAGCTACCCTGTCCTCACTCTGTGCCTTTCCCTTCCTCCTCCTGGGTGTGAACAGCCACCTCCTACACAGCGGCTGACGTGCAGAGGGCCCTGCTCAAGCAGATCAGGGCCTCCAAGAAGAGGCCCATCCTCGTGAAGAAGCCTCAGGAGGATCACATCAAATTCATGGACTTTGGTGAGCCCTTTGCACCCTCAGTCTGCCTGTGTCGCTCGCTCTCTTTTGTCCTCCCTGCTTCTGTCCTCGGCTGGTCCTTGTCCTCTCTGGCAGGAGCCCATCCGACGCACCTTGTCCTACGGAGGACGTTTCATCCGCAGAGACCACAATGCTCAGCTTCGCCAGGGCGGCGCTGGTCTCCAGAACACGCTGGGAGCTGTGTTCTGCCCAGCTTGGCTCCTTGGGAACCGCCGGGCTCCCTTAGCCTGAAAAATCACATCTGGACCCCAGTTCACTGTCAGGTCAGATCCTCGGCCAGCGTGAATCTGGGCAGCTCCCTTGAGTGCTGATTTACACCAGCTGAGGGTCTGGCCCTTGTCTCCATTTCTTCTCCTACTGCCTGTGCATGGAACAGAAACCCCCCTGTTATAATCTGCTCGCCCCCGCCACCAAAGAGGGTCTGCAGCCCCGGCCATCGTCCTGCCCCTTGCGCTCCCATGAGGTTGGGTGCCATGTGATACTGCAGGTGACAGGGCTTGATTGCCCACAAAATTGTCAAACGCCCCATCGCTGCTGTCGCCTGGAAACCGCGGGGCGAGGGGAGTCAGCCGGGCAGCTCCATGGGCCTGAACAATCCATTTCCTATTGATCTGCCAGAGAATAGCCAAGCACAAGCAAGTATTGATGTCGCGTGCAGTTCAGTTTGATTAGGGAGCATATTTAGTGTGATTAGCACTGACGTACTCCAGTGACAGCTGCTCTGCAAAGACCCCAGAGAGGCTAGACAGCTGCCGGAGCCACCCACCTGCCAGCTCATGCAGCGAGTCTCCTGATCCCCAAGGAAGAGCTGTTAGTCGGAGGAGAAAGCTATGGGGAGAAAGGTGAGCCATGGGAGAGGGGATGGGGGGTGGGTTGAGCCATGAGACTGACTTTTCTCCAGCTTTTCAATGCAGTGGAATAGATGGTTCTTTGACCATCATCTCTTGTGATGGTTCATCCAGGCCCAATGGAGGGCAGAGGATGCTACTTTCTGAATGAACCAACCCTTGTAAGAGGGTGGGAAGACTCAGGATCAAGACTCAGCCCCACTGCAGCCCCTGAAAAACCATTAATCTCATGTTACAGGTGGGGAAACTGAGGCATGGGCAGGTAAATGGTCTAGCCCGAGTTCATTGTCAGACCTAGGAATAGAACCCAGGAGTCCTGACTTCTAGGCACCTCGCCTCTCCAACTTCTCTACCTCACTCTTAAAGCTGGGAATTGAACCCAGGAATCCGGCTCCCAGCCCTCTACCTTCCCCAGGGATTCCAGCTGGGTGCCAGGTTCCTCCTGAGAACCAATCCACCCCTTGTTGTGTTCCAGACTGGATTCCCAGGCTCTTCACCACCACGACCACCACCACCACCGCCACCACCATGGCTCCTATCACCACCTGGAGGTTTACCGCCCCCACTGCTGCCCATATCCTGCCCCCAGAGGCCATGGAGAGGCCCAGCACCAAGATGACAGGGCCCGCCACCACCAGGAGACCCACCACCAGCACCGTGCCGGCCACCACCTGGAGGAAGCCCACGCGCCAGCCCTCCGCCACCAAGAAGCCGTCACGGCCCTGTGACTCCCACCCCTGTCTGCATGGCGGCACCTGCGAAGATGACGGGAAGGAGTTCACCTGCAGCTGCCCTGCGGGGAAAGGGGGCGTGGTCTGCGAGAAATGTAGGTGGCTCCCTGTCTGCGGGGAGCAGTGAATGAATGCCAAGGGGCCTGACTGTGAGGTGCTAAGCCCCAGGAGCCCTCAGTGACCCCAGCTGGAGATGGACGGGGGCCAGGGCGGGTACAACCCCATGATTCCCAGTGAATAACAGTGATCTGGATTTGTGTTAGGCCCAGCCAACTTGCACACGCAATGGGGTACCCAGACCAGGCAGTGTGTGTGCAAATGACTGCAATTAGCCATTTGCATGCACAGTTATGCATGCATCATGCGGGACAAACACCTGTCTGGAATGGTCTAGTTATTAGGTAGTCCTGCCTTGAGTGCAGGGGACAGGACTAGACGATGAATTGGCCACTCATCGTCTTTTGCAGATCAGGCCCAAATTGAAAACCATCTCCCTCTTCATCCCCTCTGCCCCCACAATGGCACTGCAGGCTGGAGGAGGCTAGAAATGCCACATGGGAACAGGCCAGTGGTCCCTTTAGCCCCATGTCTTGCTCTGTTCAAAACAGGCGTGACACTCCCTGTGCAAGGCACCTCCTTAGAAAGACGACAACCTTAGTGAGGGGATGCATCTGGCAGTCATTTTTTCCTGACCCCAGGCAGTGATGCACTCAGAGGCCAATGAACGCTGGGTACCGTCTAGCACAGTGACAGCTCAAAGTGTTTTCTCATACCACAAGTGGATGCACCTGGGTGGTTCAGGACCTATCCCCCAGCACTCTGTGCTGCTCATCAACCTACTCCAAACTGGCTGCATGCTGAAGCCGAAGCTGTTCCCGTTCACTGACAGCTCAAAATGGCAAATCCATGTTGGGCTAGGGTGTAGGATGGGACTGTAAAGTGCTGATTCCTGGAAATTATTGCCTCTAATGCCGGAAGCTGAGGTTTTCAAAGCTGCTTTTGCATGTGGATATCCAGGCCTGTTAATGTTAATGGGAACTGGCTGTCTAGATCCCTTTGAAAAATCTCAGCTGCACTAAGCAAGAACAGGGGTGATAAATGTAGCTCTATCATGTGGGATTCAGGGAGAAGAGAGAAAAATGCTCTGGAGGCTGCAGGGGCTGGGTTATGAGGAATGGGTGCACGCAGCTTGGGGGGACGGGGTAGCTCTCTGAGTGTGTGAAAGGCATCTCCGACCCGGAAGGAGGAGGAGAACTGAGGGGCACCCGCATGGATCTAGCTGGGAGCAATGGGGTGAAATCGAACAAGAGGCAATGTGAGGTAAATATCTGGGGGGTGATGGTAACAGCGAGATTTAAAAGGCTGAGGAGTCATCGCCCTATGGGGGCCCCATCACTTGGGGGCGTTGAGCAGTAGGCTGGGTAAATGACTTGGGAGGATGGTGTAGGGGACGGATCCCATAACGACCTGGGGTGAGGCGGGTGAGGCCTAGCATGCCCTTTCCATCTCTGCCCCCTTCCCATGGATGTGCAGGGAGGGTGGTGCTCTCGGATTCACATCCGGGGTTGTCTCTCTCTCGCTCTCTCCCGCCTCGCCCCATCTTCTTTCCGTCTGTGCTCACAGCCATCAGGTACTTCATCCCCGGCTTCGGCGGGAAGTCGTACCTAGCCTTCAAGATGATGAAGGCCTACCACACGGTGCGCATCGCGATGGAATTCCGGGCCTCCGAGCTCAGCGGGCTGCTGCTCTACAACGGGCAGAACCGGGGCAAGGACTTCATCTCCCTGGCGCTGGTCAACAGCTTTGTGGAGCTCAGGTGGGTGCCCCTAGCCATCACCCTGGGCCCGTCCTCCATCGGAGGTTACTCAGCAGGGAAGGGAGAGGAGCAACCTGGCAGCATGAACAGGGACCCAACTCTCCTGCATGTTCTATGGGTTGCTCAGTCATTGAAAGCACAGATTCATCTGTCCCTTTTTACCATGCAGGTCCCTCTGTCCAGGGTGCCTCCCAGCCAGGCTGTCCTCAGCCCGAGCTCTCCGCATAGCCTCGCCAGCTCCCAGCTCTCCAGGTCACCCGACTGCAGCTGAACAGCTGTCTCTTTAAACCCGGCCCAGCGAGGTTTTGCCTCCTACAGGAACACCCCTTTGGGGGCTGATGGGATGCAAAGCACTGGACAGCTGCAGCAGCAGGGGTCTGAACCCAGTCAGATCCAGGGGCCGGAGTGGTGGGTGGGAGAATGGGGCATTAGTGATCCAGTTGTTAAGATCAGAAGGACCAAAAAGTAAAAAGGGTCTTGAAGGAAACAAACACTTCTGCAAAAACAAAACAAAACCAAAAAAACCCAGCAAAACCCAATAAAAACATTTGATTTTCAAAACCTGAACATTTTTGGGATGTTGATTTTGGGGGTTTGTGCTCCTCCCCCTATTCTAATCCCTGTTTTCTACAGGAAAAGGATGGAGAGAAAGGAGAATCCAAAAATCAAACCTTGTACGTGTTGTGGGTTACAAAAGCCAAAATGAAAATTCTGTTTGAAATGAAACAGTGGCTGGGGGTGCTGCAGATTCTGGACAGTTGTGTGTGTGTGTGTGGGGTCCTTGGGGAGGCCTATGTAATGAGTCCAGTTTGCCTACCCTAAGATTCCAGAGCCTGCCTGGTGTGTACGAAGATCACATCACCCACCACTGAAATGCAGCCACCTCTGTGGTGGGAAGTGGCAGCTGGGATGTGGTTGCAGCATCTAATTGAGAAGCTGTCCCAGCACCACTTTTCCTGCAATAGCCACGGCGCCACCCCAAGCCCACTGCCCCCCTCCTCCATTTCAGGTTCAACACAGGATCTGGTACAGGCATCATCACCAGCAAGGTGCCCCTGGAGCCTGGCAAGTGGCACCAGCTGGTGGTGAACCGGAACCGCCGTAATGGCATGCTGTCGGTGGACGGGGAGCCCCATGTGAATGGGGAGAGCCCGAGCGGTACCGATGGGCTGAACCTTGATACAGATCTGTTCATCGGAGGGGTGCCAGAAGACCAGATGACTGTGTGAGTAGTAGGGGAAGCTAAGTCCGCCCGCAGAACTGCTGCTCCCAGAGTCCTAGCACTTTCCTGCTGGTGGCTTCTGGTAGTGCAGCCGTAGAGGGAAAGTGAGGGGTTGAGGCCAGCACCAGAGTCCTCTTGGGAGCAAAATCTGGGGTGATCTCAGAGCTCAGGGGGCTGGGGGAGCCCCTTCTCCCAGGCAGAGGGGGGAGCGGGTTTGGAGGGAGGATCCTGGCCTGGAGTCTCTGCAAATGAGCCCAGCCAAAGCCAGGCTACTAGCGCAGACGCCACACGGCCCGTCGCGCCCTGACCCCGCTGTCTCTCCTGAGTGCCGCCTTCCCGTCCCTTCAGGGTGGCAGACCGCACGTCAGCCACCGCCGGCCTGAAGGGCTGCATCCGCCTGCTGGACGTGAACAACCAGATGTATGACTTGCGGGAGAAGGGCAGCGATGTGCTGTACGGCAGCGGGGTGGGCGAGTGCGGGAACAACCCCTGCCATCCCAACCCCTGCCACCACGGCGCCGTCTGCCACGTCAAGGAGGCTGAGATGTTCCACTGCCAGTGTCTCAACGGCTACACAGGTGAGAAGCTGGGGGAGTGACCTGGGTGGCAGGGCATCCCTGGGGATGGCCCAAATCACGAGTCCCCTTCGCCCACCCAAAGAGATCCCACGCTTAGGTGATCATGTCCCCACCTGCTGCTGGAATGCAGCCACCTCTGGGGTGGGACGTGATGGCTGAGTAGCAGTGCACAGCAACGATGCCCAGCTGGAGGTGAATCCTGAGACCAGGAGCCCAGAGTTGATACTCAGCTGCTTTTACAAAAAAATATATGCCCATAAGTCAAGGCCTCTGGGGTTTTCCTTGACCCAGAAGACAGACCCTCCAGCAGCTTGGCCTACCCCTAGTGCCAGGCAAGGACACCAGTCCATTGCTGACCCAGCCGGTGCAGTCTGCCCCCAGGCGGATCAGTTAGAGGTAGGCTCCAGGGACCGGAAACATTCCTTCCCAGTGCACACACATCTGATTGTACGTGAGCCCAGAGCTTCCAGCCTCACCCTGGCTCTGAGACCCCTTCCTGATGTGCTGCTTTTCTCCCCTAGGTCCGACCTGTGCTGATGAGAGGAACCCGTGTGACCCCAGCCCATGCCACATCTCTGCCACCTGCCTGGTGCTGCCTGAGGGAGGCGCCAAGTGCGAGTGCCCCATGGGGCGGGAAGGGGAGTTCTGCGAGGCAGGTGGGCTGCGATGGGCCTGGCGTGTGAGGGGAGGGTCTCTGTGTGAGGGGCACCCACCCCCCCAGCTAAGGGCTTGGAGGGCACAGACCCAAGTGGCTTCTCCTCTTCCCGTCTCACCCCCTCTTGTTTTGTGACTCAGTGACGGAGCAGGACCAGACCCGGCCGTTCCTCCCGGAGTTCAACAGTTTCTCCTACCTGGAGCTGAGCGGGCTTCAGACCTTTGGGCACGAGCTGCAGTAAGGCCACAGAGAAGCCAGCAGGGAGGAGGAGGGGAAGTGTGAGAGGGAGGTACAGGGATTGGGAGGGGAGTGAGGACTGTTCCTAAGAGGTGGGGAGGGGAGGTTGGTCTCCTCCCTCCAGGCACAGCACCCTCTGTGACCCATTCTTCCCACATTGCTAAGTGGGAGGGGGACCTGGGATGGAAAGGACCATCATGCAGATAGCCACAGCTGAGCCATCGGGCCCAGGGAGACTTGGCCCTCAAGGGCTCTGTGCCACTCTGGCCAGAGGCCCTCGGCTGGGGGAGGAGGAAGCTGGCCCGTCTGCTGGCCCCGTTGTGTGGCTGAGCAGAGGACACTGCTGCCCAGGGCTGTCAGGCTGGCTGCAGAGACCTGTCAGTGAAGCCCCTCGAGAGGGGACGAAGGGAGAGACTGTGCCTGGGCCTTGCGTGGCAGTAGCCCTGGGGCCGCTGGTTGGGAGGGCGGCACTCATGCCCTCTCTCTCTCAGGGACAAGATGTCCATGGAGGTCGTGTTCCTGGCCAGGAACCCCAGTGGCATGATCTTCTACAACGGGCAGAAGACGGACGGCAAAGGAGACTTTATCTCTCTGGCCTTGCACAATGGCTACCTGGAGTATAGATACGACCTGGGCAAGGGGGCAGCTGTGCTCAAGTACGTGCCCCTAGGCTGCTTGGGGGTGGGGGCAGGGTGGGGGGGTTGAGGCTCCACTTTGGGCTCTCCAAGTGGGTGGGAGAGCACCCCCTATGAAGGGGGCATTGCCTTGCCAGAACAGGCCCCTAACCCTGTTAGCTGCTGGGGAGGCACAGAAGGGGACCAAGGCATGGAAGGAAGGGTTTGGAGGTTAACTCCAGGACCCCTTGGCTCTGGCCCCTCGCTCGTTGGTTTGTGGTGCTCCTCCAAGGAGCAGGGGGAGTGGGAGTGAAAACCGCCAGGCAGTGCTCCTCTTAGCAGGCACCGGGGCCAGACCCACCGCAGGTGGAGAGTGGAAGGTGGGGCAGATCTGCATTAGCTTGAGCTTTAAGCAGCTGGCACGGCCCCTAAGCAAAACCCCAATGGGGCAGTTGGATCTAGCCAAAATGAACAGGGCTCACTTTAATCGGGTAACCACGCCCCAGCTCATCTCCGGTCCCGCTGATTCTGGTCCTGATTCCCAGACCCAACGGCGATCATGTCCCAGTACCAGCAGAGGAGACTGGTTTGTCCTGGAGATACATGATGTGGCCCTTTCACCAGAGAGCCGTTACTACTTCAGACCTCTCCGCCAGCTTCTGGGAGGGGTTGGGCTTCTGCCCACGAGGCAGCCATGGGGTTAAATTGGTCTCCCTCGGTGCTTGCTCATCTTCCACGTTAATAATACCGGGCCGGATCCTTACCTGGTGGGAGTCAGTACAGCCCAACTGATGTCAATCCAGCTCCATCGATGTAGGCCAGCTGAGGACTGGGCCAGTTGAGTCCAATGCTTGTCACAGACTGGAGCTTCCCTGGGAAGATTGACTGGCACATCTCGAAACACTGATGGGCTCCACTACTAAAAGGCAGGGTGTCGAGGGGGAGGGAGCGGCTTGGACGTGTCACAGGGAATTGTGCCTGCTGCGTTTCACTAGCGTGCCCAGCAGTGTGCGGTGAGCCGAGCCCCATTCAGTATTATGGGATGTTGCAGCCAGCTGTTCTGATGGCTGCAGGACAAAAGCCAGGGATGGCTGGGCTGCTATTTCTCTATCTCTCTGCTGATTCCTCCAGCTGGGCCATCTTCTGTGGGTCGTTGCTGGTTGAGTCTTGGCGGCTTCTCCCTTGACACACAGCTGGAAGGATGGTCTAGCGGAGAAGGCACTGGACTTCAGGCCTGGAGACCTTCCCACCTTTGCCACAGCCTCACTTTGTGGCTTTGGGCCTGTCACTTGGAGCCAGATTTCTCAAAGGTATTTCAATTCCTAAAGATGCAGAGAGGCACCTAACGAGGTTTTCAAAGGTGCCCAGCCCCGTTAGGTGCTTGACGCCTTGGGTGCTTTTGAAAGTCCCACACAGTGCTTGTGTTCGTTTTTAGGAACCGAAATTCCTTTGAAAATCTGGTCCTTAGCAGCCTACGCCCTGTTCACTTCCATTGAGACTCTCTGGCTTCTCAATGCTTTCTGAAAATAGGTGTTGGCACTCTTAAGCAGCTGAGGGCCAGAGTGCAACATAGCTAGGCACCTGCATGCCTTTTAAAAAGCTGGCCCTTAGGTGCTTTTGAAGATGTCCCCCTGTGGCCCTCAGTCCCCCCCATCTGTAGAATGGGGAGCAGAATCCTTCCTGTCTCCTGCCCTTGACTAAGCTCCTTGGGCAGGGCCTGTCACTCCCTTAGTATGTCTACACTGCAGCCAGAGATATGACTGCAGCATGTGCAGACGTACCCAGCCTTGCTTTGCTCTAGCTAGTTCCCATAACAGTGCGCAGTGTCCAGCGCAATGGAGCCCTGGCCAGGGGGTGCTCCATATTGCAAATAGGAAATACCAACCAGCACAGTCCGTTCTGCCCCCACCCCTCACCTGGTGCATCTGCTGGATGACTTTCACCCCAGCTGTGTTTTTTCCCCGCCTTTCTTCCTTGCCAAACCCCATAACCAGGAGCAAGGAGCCAGTCCCTCTGAACACCTGGGTTAGTGTGTCGCTGGAGAGGAACGGGCGCAAGGGAGTGATGCGGATTAACAACGGCGAGAGGGTGATGGGAGAGTCACCGGTAAGTTGGCAAGCCAATGAGAGCCTAGCCGGAGATGGTCCTCACCCCCACCCAACCTGACACAGTCTGACACAGCCTATCCCGGACTACTTTGTACCAACTCCACTGATTACAGGGAGACCCACAGGGATGCAAAGCCAGGGGAACAGCGAGAGAGGCAGACCTCTCTTGGAGGAGCCAGCTGGGGCCTCTGCAGCTTAGACAGGCTTCAAATGCATGCCTTTCACAAGCGAAGCTGGTTGAATGGTTCTCAGCCCCAATCATTATTTAGTGGGCATTTTTCTACTTCACACAACTAGGAATGCCTAGTACCCTGTGCTCGGGGAAACCCAGGGAGCAGTGGGGAGGGATGGGGCACCATGCGGCAGGTCTGAGGTACCTTTGCAGAGCTACTAGAGTGAAAATTACAGATACAGGCATAAATATATTAGCACATGAAGAGAAGGGTGTTTTTGTAAGGTAATTCCCTTCTCTTCGTGTGCCAGTTTATTTATGCCTGTATCTGTAATTTTCATTGCATGCATCTGAAGAAGTGGGGTTTTTTAACCCATGAAAGCTTATGCCCAAATAAATCTGTTAGTCTTTAAGGTGCCACCGGCCTCCTCATTGTCTTTGTGATACAGTCTCACACAGCTACCCCCTCGGATACTTTGCAGAGCTGTGGCATAAGCTTTCCCCAGGTGGATTCTAGCTCCAGAGCTCAGACCCTCACTTAGCTGCCCTGGGTGACTAGGGGAATGCCTCCTCCCTGTCAGAGCAGGTCCACTCTTCTTTTCTACCTTTCTTCTCCTGCTCGCCCCACCTGGGGAGCTGGCAGCCCCTTTGCAAGAGGAACATCCCTGATTCCCCAGACACTCACTTTGTGGGTTGTGTCCAGTCAGGCACCCCCAGCTGCAGGTCCCTGGCTGGGTGCAGCTGCAGGTACATGGCCCTTCCTCCACTGGGGTGTAGTGTTAGGGCCAGATCCTGGCTTTGAGAGCCTTTCCTGGTGCTCTGGATGAAGAGCCAGACAGTGCTTTTCAGGGGGAAAGAAAATTGAGTCATTAAAAGAAATTATCATGATCCCACAGATGTCAGCAAATCTGTCCCCACTCTCTCTGCTCCACTTTCAACCTGGCAGCTTCTTTTTTCTGCTTTCTCTCCCCCGCTCCCCTCTATGCCTCTCCCATCTCCCTACAAAGAGCCCCACTCACAGCAGGTTAGACACTGACGTTCTAACCCACACCGGGGATGCTTTCTGCCCCGTCCTTTCCTCACGCCCAACCTCACCTTTCCCCAGTGAGTGGTTGCTTTTCCAGCATCCCTCCCCTTGTATCAGGGAGCGATGATCCTGAACTTTTTCTGAGAGAAGATCCACTCCGGGAGCTGGTAAACATGCCCCTACGCACGGAATGCAGATTTTCTGATGAAATGAGCGAGGCTGTGTTTTCCACGCATGGTGTCAGGCACAGCCTTTGCCCTGGTCTTGCGTGCACGTGCTAATCCCAGTGGAGGAGCTGGGACAGCAACCCCAAGCTCTGTTCTCCCAAGCAACGGAGAAGTTTCTAAGAATGAAAGATATAAACCTTCCAGTGAAAGAGTCTTTGGTACTGAGGGAAACCTCATCTGATTTGATTGCCTGCTTCGCTTTAGATGCTCTCCTGACATCCACTTATTACCAAAGTCATCTGGGTTTAAACTAAAGATGGGACCGAGTCTCAGGGCTTGGAGCTGACCTTTCATAGGCCTCAAGTGAATTGAGTATGGGTGGTCCATGCCCGCCTGTAGTATAGGCTGGGTAGTCCGTGCCCATCTGGACTTAGACTACAGCTTAGATTGGGCTGTGCCCAGCTGTAACTTAAAGCAGGGCATTGTTCCCTCTCCACTGTACAATCAAATGGCTGGATTTGTGCCCTCCCCCATGTCAAGAGCTCCCCCATGTCAAGACTGATGCCCATTAAAACGTGGGACCATTATGCACCTGCAGCAGGACGAGAGCGCTTTGATTCCCCCAACACCGCTCTCTCCTCGATAGCAAAGGGGACGCAGTGTGCCCAAGGCTGTCTGATTTCCATAAATGCTCCTTTTAGTCCCTTTTCAAGCTTCCTTTGGTATTAAAGTTGCCCTTTTTAAAGCAGCGTTTCGCCTGGCAGGACAGCAGCACCGTCTGCCACTCCATTCTGCATCTTCCCTGTCTTAATTGCCTGCTAACAAGGGAACGGACATTAGCCAATGTGCTTGCAGCCCTGCGTGCTATGACGGAACCCCACTGATCTCCTGTTTCTCTCTTTCTCTCTCCCTTTTGATTTTCATTCGTATATTTCCCTCCCCTGCTGTCTGGATTTCAGAAATCCCGTAAGGTAAAGATAAGTATAACCCACCGTGCTTCCATCTCATATGCCATGCACATGTTTTACGTTCCTCCATTCAAACCGAAGTGACCCATGCTCGTCTCCATCCGCCCACCCTCTCCGTCGGACCAGCCCCACTCTGGTTTCTGTAGACTAGATACCATTTTTGTTTCTTTTCCTTCTAATTTCAGCGAGTTCTAGTTGATTTTGACACATTTCAGTAATCCGGTCATTCCTTCTTGTTTTAACTCTGCAAAGTGTTAGTTAGTGATTAATATAACCTCATCTTGTCCGGCCGGTCGGCAAACTTCCACTGCTGCATTGTGAATGATAAATGTTGTTAAGCTGCCCACTGTGGGCTTTAGGGTGACAGCAAGGATAGACCTCGGATCCTCCTACTCTGAGACCGCAAACTCCTGCTGTGTGAACTAAAAGAGACTCTTTCTATAGTTATTTGCTGTTTGGGGCCTATGACACAAAAGTGATCAGTTCTGATTCTGTCCAAGAAAGGGCAGTGGTGACACATATGCCCTAAGCAAAGCATGTCGGTATTTATTTACAGTAGAACCTCAGAGTTATGAACACCTCGGGAATGTCTCTGCTTCTGTCTGATTGTGTACTTCTGGTTCCAAATGAGGTGTGTGGTTGACCGGTCGGTTCGTAACTCTGGGGTTCTACTGTATTTGAAGTCTCAGGTCACAAACAGACCTAGAGGCTTCCAGTCTCCAGGGCAATCTATCCGGTACCTTCATCAGAACTGAATTCATTTGAAATCTCTTCCTTTTTGCTGGCATGTAAGAACATGGCAGTCGGACTCAGGGGGAGCGTAGCTCAGACACACCCTGTTCCTGCAGCTACCCCGCTTTCCCCCAGCCCTTTCAATCCCAGACCCTGACTTGCTGCCGATGTGCATAGAGCACCTCTCCAATGCCGCGACATGAATGCTGGGCTCACCTCCACAGGGTGTATGTTCTCCATGCAGCATCCCTAGGCACTGGTGGCCCACAGAGCAAATCTGGCTCTGGAAAGACTTGTCATAAATTTACCCAGCCAGAGCAGTGGCTGGAGCCTGGCCAGATGTCTGGCTTGCTCTGTGGTCTAACAAGCGGCTCAGCAAGCCCCGGCTATCGCAACTGCACAGGTTCTGCTGCACCAGGGATTGCAGGTGCGGGGCAAGGAGAGAATCCAGCAGCATGAGTTCCAGGCTCGGCTGTACCATTCCTCCCTCTGTAAAAAGACAGGCGATAATTTTTCCTTGCTGGGAGGCGCCATTTATTATCGTGCCCAGCCTCCGTGGCACTAGGACCATAGGAAACCTCTCAATAAGGAAAGAACGAACCGAGGGTGGGGTGGGAAAGGTTGGCCAAAAAAGCTGTGTTCTCAGCTGTAGCATTTAAGAGTGGCCAGCAGAGGGCAGTAGCAGTGCATGGGAGAGGAGGGCAGGGATGCCGATTTTGGCTGGACATATTCCTGGAGGTTTTAATTGCGTGACATAATCTTTAATTAAAGATTCATCTTTTGATTCCTGGGGACTCCAGGACAACCTTGGAGGGTAGGCAACCCTAGAGGAGGGTGACCCTGTAGGTCCATGAGGAGATGGTATTTTTTGGAGGGATGTTGAATTCTTTCCTGTAATGTTCCCCCTTTGTGTGTCTGCCCTCAATGAGGGGGTCTCTTCCCTTGGGTGAGGGACCATTGGCTTCAGTCAGGGTGGGGAGGGTGCTGATGTCTCCTCCTTCTGGCCACACCGGGCCCTTGAGCTGCTCTAAATCCCTTTCTCCATCTCGCGCCACCTTCCCTGTCTCCTGCCAGTCCACACAGGGCAGTTGATGCAGCCAGTGCCCCACTTGCCTCCCCTCCTAGGCTGCAGGGTTCAGCCATTCACTCTCTCCCTCCGCATCCTGGTCCCGGGTTCACCTTTCGCCCTCTTCCCCTGCCCCCAGGTTCCTCACACCTCCCTGAATCTGAAGGAGCCCCTCTACGTGGGGGGAGCGCCCGACTTCAGCAAGCTGGCTCGCGCCGCGGCCATCTCCACTGGCTTTGACGGAGCCGTGCAGAGGGTAAGGCTGCTGGTTATGGGTTCACGGGAGCCCTGCGCGGGCATCTGGCAGTGAGGACACAATGGTTGGTAGCCCTTCCATCCCTGGTACCCCACTGTGACACCATTGTATGTCACAGGAGCCTTAGGACAGGCCAGGGGGCATCCTGGCCCCCATGCACTGGGCACATTTTGCAGCATGGTGATGCATGCTCAGCCAGCATTGGGCGGGGGATGGCAGGGTGTGTTCTTGAGGGTCGTACCAGGGGGACATACCAGGCTCAGGGAAGTTCACTCTAGGGCAGGGGTGGCCAAGCTGAGCCTGAGAAGGAGCCAGAATTTACCAATGGACATTGCCAAGGAACCACAGTAATACGTCAGCAGCCCCCCATCCGCTCCCCCATCCCCGCACCTCCCAATCAGCTGTTTCGTGGTGTGCAGTAGGCTGGGGGTGAGGGGGAGCGAGGGCACTGCAGGCTCAGGGGAGGGGGTGGGAAGGGGTGGAGTGGGGGCAGGGCCTGTGGCAGAGCCAAGGGTTGAGCAGTGAGCACCCCCTGGCATACTGGAAAGTTGTCGCCTGTAGCTCCAGCCCTGGAGTCGGTTCCTGGACAACAGTGGCTCTCAAACTTTTGCACTGGTGACCCCTTTCACATAGCAAGTCTCTGAGTGCAACCCCCCTTATAAATTAAAAGCGCTTTTTTGTATATTTAACACCATTATAAATGCTGGAGGCAAAGTGGGGTTTGGGGTGGAGGTTGACAGCTTGTGACCTCCCCCATGTAATAACCTCGTAACCTCCTGAGGAGTCCCAGCCCCCAGTTTGAGAACCCCTGCTATACAAGGAGCCGCATATTAACTTCTGAAGAGCCGCGTGTGGCTCCAGAGCCACAGGTTGGCCACCCCTGTTCTAGGGAGTGATGAGCTGAATTTCCATGACCTTCTTTCCTGGGATGGACTCTGTACGTACCCTCCTTTGTGTCTACCCTCCCGCCAAACCCCAGCTGGGAGTGGAGTGTAACCCTCACACTGCCTCTGACTTCCCTCCCTGTCTCTCTCCCGCCCCCCCTTTCAGATCTCCATTAAGGGCGTCCCGGTCCTGAAGGAAGAGAATATCCGCAGCGCCATTGAGATCTCTGCCTTCCGCTCCCACCCCTGCTCCCAGAAACCCAACCCCTGCCAGAACGGAGGCATGTGCAACCCCCGGCTAGAGAGCTACGAGTGCGCCTGCCAGAGGGGCTTCTCTGGGGCTCGCTGCGAGAAAGGTGAGGCTGGCGGGAAGTGAGCCTGGGCCAGACGGCACTCCCCACAGGCAATGGCCTCGCCCATTAGCCAGGCTCTGCAGAGAGCTGAGGGCAGCCGACTGGAAACTCTCTGGCCACGGCTGGGGTTTTATTCTTGTTGGTGCCATTCATGTTCCTGGGCAAAGGCCTTGGGGGTCACGTGGCCTGGCTGTGCTCTGGGATTGCCGGATAGGACCGGGTGAGAGCAGCGTGCCCTGCGGCTGTTAGCGTTTTACGTGAGGCACGTCAGTGAAAACGTGACCCAGTGAGTTAACCAAAGGAAGCCCCGTCCTCTGGGTCTCTCTGTGCATGGTGAGTCTGGACTGTGTCAGCCGTCCCCACTGTAAGCTCCTTGGGGCAGGGGCCGGGTCTTTCGCTGTGGCTTTGTACAAGAGCGGTGCACTCTCCAACCCTGGCTTGTAAGGGTCTGTAGGTGACGCCCTGCTCTGCTGACTTAGAAGCTCAAGTCCCATTGACACTCCTGAAACTTACCCTTATGGTACTTTTCAAAATCAGACTTCGGCATTGCTGTGCCAAGAGGAGCTGTGTGAAGATCTGGGGTTCAGTGCTTAGGAAATAAATGGTTGCTCTCTAGTTCTCTCCCCTACCCTGATTTTATCTTTGGTTTTATATACACCCAACTCCCAAAGTCAGGCTCAGTCAAAGCCCCTACCCTGTTTCACTCGCCTCTGCCTCAAAGCCAAGCGAGGCTGTGGATTTCAAATAATCTGGCTGCTAGGCCCTAAATTGGCCTGACCTCACTCCGCATGCTGGCCCCTGGTTGGTTGAAAGGTGTGAGACCCGTAGCAAACCTTTCCAGGGACTTGCTCAGGGTGTCACGTTCGTAACAAACCTCAGGAGCAGATGAGTTTGCCAGGTGCCCTGGACCCGTCGGGAGCGCTCTGTGGTTTATTATTGCTCTCTGGAGATGCACCAATAGTGTCGTGATCTCTGCTTCTGCTTCTCCTCTCCCCGCCCCCAGTGATCATCGAGAAGGCGGCAGGCGATTCGGAGGCCATTGCCTTTGAAGGTAGGACCTACATGGAGTACCACAATGCCGTGACAAAGAGGTGAGCTGGACTGAGGTTTGGGGAGGTTAAATTGAAGGGGCGGGGGGTGTTGGTGGGAGCTAAGCCGATAGGGCACAGGAATGTGAATCAAGTGCTCACACCAGGCTAGGCAGAGCTGGGGTTTCACCCATCACCCTCTCCTGTTCTGGTCTTTTCCTCCCCTTCAGTCCCGTCCCCCAATGCACCCAAATGTGGACATTTTTGCTCATGAGTTAGGCTGGCTTTCCCGCTCAGCCAGGCTGGTAGCTGCTGTCTGGAGGTCTGGTGCATGTGCAGTCCCTAAGCTGGGCGGGATCCACTCTCTGGAGTTCCTGGCCCAGATCAGTCATCCGGTCTGGGTGTGAGTCAGCGCCCAATGGCAACGATGTGTTATGACATCCAGAACTAATCTGGGACTGTACCCTGAAAACCTCGCAGGCTGAGGGGAGCGAGAGGGTCCTGCAGCTTCGAGGATGAGGATGAGTGACATCCCCCAGCCAGTTTGGGCAGTCCTAAGGGAGCAGAATAGCGAGAGTGGGGGCCCTCTCCCTATCAGGAGCTGCTGTGTAAACGCTCCTGCCGCGAGGGACCTGCCACCCAGCTCTCCCAGGGCCTGCTCCCCATCTTTCTGTGCTCTCCTATCTCTGTATGTCTTGGTCTCCAGTCACTGTCAGTCTCCTTCTGTGTCTGTCTCCCTTATGGAACAGACCCCCCCGCTCCCCCTTTCCCAGACTTGGCTGTAACACCTGGCAGAATGGGCCCTAGCTGCAGAGTTCATGGTTCAGGGCTTTTCAGATCCAGGGTTTAGGCTCAGCCCATCTCTGCTCTGCACCAATCCCCTAGGAATGGAGGAGGCCAGGAGGAGATCCCAGGACCCAGCAGTGCTGCTGAGAACTCTTCCTGCCCTGCCCACCGCTTTCGGCGACCTTTCACCAGGCTTCATTGCCAGCCAGCTGTCAGACTGTCCTTGGCCAGCGTTTTGCCGGGACCTGTCCTAGCCTGGCCCGCACCCCAGAGGCTGATATTTTACTGTATAACTGACTAATAGGTTACGGAGCTGGGGAAACTATAGGCTCCTTACTGTAAATTTCCTATCATCATAACTGGCTGGCTCCCAGTGATTACTCATGTGGCTTGTGATGTAGCCAAACGTCCATCAGGGACTAGGCTGCAGGGCCCAGGCTCCACTGTGCGGGTGACCGGGAGCTAAATCCAAAGCCAGGTTTGCAGACCTGAAATTCAGCAATTCCAAAGCCAGAAGGGCCCGTTGTGATTGTCTAGACTGCCCTCCTGCAGAGCCCAGGCCGGAGAACTGCCCCACACTCATCCCTAGAGCAGAGCTTTTAAATAAAATATCCCGGCTGGATTGAAAAATGGGCAGTGATGGAGAATCCAGCACAGCCCTGGGTAAATTGTTCCAGTGGCTAATGACTCTCACCATTAAAAATAGATGCTTTATTTCTAGTCTGAATTTGAATTTGTCTAGCTTCAGCTTCCAGCCATTGGATCATGTTAGACCTTCCTCTGCTAGACCGAAGAGCCCGTTAGTAAATTTGTTCCCCATGTAGGTACCTGTAGATAGTAATCAAGTCACCCCTTAACCTTGTCTTTGTTAAGCTAATGCTTAACATTGATGCTAGTGCTGTCAATCCAGTGTCCCTGAGCTCTCCTCCTATGCAGGAATTTTAATTGGCTGCTGCAGGCTGGGATTTGGAGAATTAGTTTCCATTTAATATGCTGTGGGCCAAATTCGGATCTCAGTTACACTGCTGAGTCCAGTGGAGCTGCCAGGGTGTAGCTGACGGCAACATTTCCTCTGACAGCTACATCCCAGATGTTGGGGTCAATTCTATCCTCCGTTCTGCTTCTGCAGCCCCATTGAAATGGATCAGTTGAGTGGGGTTGCAAGGACCTAACTTGAGGGCAGAATTGGGCCCTTTGTTTTCAAGCTGATGGTTTAAACCAACTCCCCTGGGGCCCTGTCATCCCTCTCACTAGCTGTTTTTGCAGCGACTGTGCAGCTAGGGGCCATCTGTACTACACGGGTGTCTCTATTTGGCATCTTCCAACTGCACCATGGCCAAAGTCATCCCTGGCACACCTCCGTTGGCTTTGGGAGTTAATTTGGTCCTGGTGTCTCCTGATTCTGGCTTGTCTGTTTGTTTTACTAGCCCGTTGAGGGGGTTTCTCTCACACTCAATGGAGCATTGCTGGCAGCTGATAACCATGCGCCGTCAGCCGGGCGGTGCTGCCCACCTGCGGCTGACCCTGTGTGACCCCACCAAGCCCTCAGCAGTGACGGACTTGTCTAATCCACAGCAGGGTAGCTCAGACTCTGGTTTTATCCAGGGGGCATCTCAACTAGCTTCCTAGCTGTTCCTCAGCCTCATGGTTCCTGGAGCTAGTCCAGCTAGTTCCCAGCTCTGGGGACCATTTGGCATTTCTGGAGCCGGATAACTCTGCCCTTTTCCCCACTCTGCTTTCCCACCTACCCCCACTGCTAACACCCCCGTTGCTTGTTGCTCTTTTGTCTGTCTCTTCTGAATGTCCTTGTTTCTTTGTTTTCAAGCCAACTGACCAATGAGATCCCAGCGTAAGTAGTTCGCACACACTCCTCCTCACTGTCGGCCATCTGCCCTCCACCACTGCACATAGATTCCCATCCACCGCCTGGGCTTCTGTCCATGACCCCGAGCCCCGTTCCACGTAGCCAGATAGCGAGCAGTGTTTGAGGGAGGGGACAGCTGCTAGAATCTCTCATCCAGCACCGGGGAAGACCAGAGCTTTGCAGTGGGCACCACTTGCGTTTCACTGGCAGAGTTAGGTGCTGAGAGAAGGAGCGAGGGACTGGTCTCAGAATCCAGGGCTGAGACGCTGGCCCCATTGAAGTGGATGGGAGCTTTTGCCATTGGCTTCAGAGGCGTCAGGCTTTATGCCAGTGTTGTGTGTGATTAGTTCCATCAGTGCAGATGTGTTCAGGGAATGGGCATAGGGCCTAGGGGGGAAGTGAGTGGGAGATCTTTTGTCAAGCATCTCTTCAGTCAGCAATGAAGGGGTTAAGCAGTGAGCAGGGTGGACCCTCTGGGAGCCTGATTCTGCGCTCACTTGTACCAGTGTGGATCCGGAGTGAGTCCCTGCAGTGTAAAACTGGAGGGAGGGTGTGCAGACAGGCCCTGAAATCCTGCCGCCCCAGGGAACATGGCCCAGATGCCCACTGGGTAATATGCAGGGAGGGGTTCCTTGGGGCCAAGGTTTGGCTGGGAGGGAGGATTCTTCTCCAAAGTCCTCTTGACAGCTGCTTATTTGCTGGTTGTCTGTGAGCAGGAGTGGGGGGTACCTGATCCCTTGGAAGCAGCAGTGGCTCATCCAGTTGCATTCTCTATTCTATGTGTGTTTGTGGGTGAGGGGGCGCAAGCTGTCTGGTGCATCCCCATCCCACCTCATTCTCTCCAGGCCAGGAATTGGAAGGAGGGCTCGGAGGCTGAGAACCTGCATGCATGCATGTCTGCACTGAGGGAGGCAGAAAGCAAAGCGGCCTGACTGACACTGCATGCTGAGAGCAGCCCAGGGCGTCCTCACAGGAGCCTGGCCCCCTCACCAGCTAGATGATGTGAGCCCTGCATCTCACAGCAGCCTTCTGGCTGGCAGCATGCTGACTCTCTTTGCCATGCAGCTGGGAGCCTGGCTACCCCACTGTGCCAGTAGGAGCCATGCACACTCGTCGGGTGGTGGAAAGCTGCTACCACTCTGCCCTGCCCCAAATGAGAGAGGGTCACTGCTTCCCGGCTCGCTTGGGGAGCTGTTCCACAGCTATGCCAGCCAGTGCCCACTCATCTGGGCATCCAACCGGCAGTGGAGCGTAACGCTTCTCCAGCTGGGATTTGGCAGTAGACACTAGCTGGCACTGTGCGGGGCTTGCTCTGCAGAGTTGCCCATAAGGCCTGATGGCTAGAAGCCAGCTTCTTCTGACTCAGTATGTAAAGGTTGGAGGCGTGCTGGCCATGCGGAGCTGTTGCTAATGACGCAGTTGCCTTGCTGTGTCGTGCTGGGCATGAAATGCCCTTGACTTCAGACCCTGAGACTGGCCCCTCATGTGAGCAGGACAGCTGTAGCATGGGATTTCCATACCTGCCCTGCCAAAATGTCCCAGCCCTGACCCAGAGTTTGCTCCACAGCCATTCAGGCCTCGACTGCTCATCAGACAGCCAACAAGGGGCCGATCTTGCTGATGCAGACACGTGTCTATGACAAACTGTACCAAGATCCACCACTGAAGACCGGTTGGGTGGGATCTGCTGCCACTCTGGGCTGGATGCAAACTGCTGAGCTAGAGGCAAAAGACTCCTCCTCCTATTGCCCATCCCCTGAGCCATGCAAACCCTCTCTTGCCCTGTCTCAGGCAGCCTGGATTGGACAGTTTGAATCTCTGAGGGGTTTCTTGGTGAAAATACGTACCAGTAGCAAAACCAGCTGTGTAATTAGCAGGACCCCTTGCAGTACCCGCTCCAGTCCTGCCTTGAAACAGTACCTTGCTGCCTGCCCTCCCCCCGCCCTTCACAGGCAGCCTTTAGAGTATCCACAGCAAAGCTCTAGTGAAAGTGGAGGCTGAACATGCAGTGGGCTGCACGTTCCTGCGTGGGTCAGACATGCAGGGATCGTGCCATGTCCCTGCTTACCGGAGTCCTGAGAATTCACCCCCGTGGGTGTCAAGAAATCCAGGCAGCCCTAAAGGACATTTGATTCCCTGCTTCAGTTCTCTCTAAAGACCATTCCCCAGGCTTTGTGCTCAGGGTGAGAAGCTGCCCTGTACCAGGCAGGGCCATGCACTGCACCCAGGGCCTTCCGCGAGCCAGGCGGGTGGTTTCCTTTTTTCTCCTCTGGCGCTTATGGCATGCCTCCCCTTTCTTCCTGCTTCTAAGTCCCGAAGCACTGGACTATGCCCTGGATCACAGGTGAGTCTCCGCCTGCCTTCTGCTCTTGTGTCTCGTGCGCTCTGGTGTTGCTGCTCTGTTGGCCTCTCTGTCTGTCGTGTGTGTCTGAATGTTTGGCTTTTTATTGATAAGGGACGATGGTTCGCAGCCTGCGAGAGCCTGAAATAAAGGGAGGCCGGGGAGATGAGGGGGCCCATACAGCGCAGGATGAGGACTCAGGAGATGGGGCTACAGCTCTGTGGCCTGGAGCAAGTCATTTATCCGCTCTGGATCTGCCTTTCCACAGTAACTCACCCTCCAAGCAAACGTGTGATAGAGCGAATGCCCACAGCTTAGTGGGGAGGCTGGATCGTATTGCTAGTGATGTGGGCTTCACCCAGAGCTGCTAGCTGGCTCTTTGGCTGCAGCGTCCCTTGGGAATAAAATGCTCTCTCTGCCGCTGTCTGTTTTGTCTGTTGTTCTGTGTGCACACGGGTCTGGGAGAACAGAGGGGGAAACCCAGCATTTATAGCCACCTGTAACCGCAGCGGCAATGTGGCCAGTCAGGCAGTGCTGTAGCCAGTGGCAGGAACTGGGCTGGGGTATTGTATCCCACTCCAGGGGTGACTGAGTGGAGATGTGGATTCTGGTGGGGGACAGGCTGGCCCCAGTAATGCACTGGTTTTTGGAGGAGAATGTCTCTGTTGCCCCAGGTGCAAAGTGCAGCCTTTCCTCCAGCTCCCATCATGCCTCTCTTCTCCGGAGCCACAGGGGTGGGTGTCAGTTCGAGTCACTGTGGGGTTGGGGGGTGTTCAGTGACATTGAGTTTTGTTGGTACGAAGACGCCTGATGGTCTTGCCATTAACCCTTTGGTGCTATTTCTGGATGCTCGAGAAGACACTCTGACACAGGGCCACTCCATCGTCTGCAGGGCCAGCCCAGTGCTGCTCCCTGCTGGCAACCTGTGAGTCAGGCAGGTGGGCTGGGCAGAGGATGACCCCGGGGCTTTGGGGGTGAGGGGGCAGCAGTGTTGGGGGGGTCCTTCCCTCTTGTGTGGCACCAGCAGGCGGAATGATGTCTCCTCTGGCTGGACCCAGGGAACTTGCTAGCGGAGGGCAAAATGGCATCAGCTGCAGCTCATTCCTCCCCATGGCACTTCTAGTCCAGCTGATGGAGCCTCCTTTGTACTGAACTCGCCCGGCTCAAAGGTTGCTGTGCGTGAAGCCGTGTTCGATAGCAGAATTGGGGCCTGCCCAGCCCCCCATCCCCACCATTCTCCAGGGCCTGCATACCAGCCAAAACCCCGGGCAAAGCTCATGTGCCTCAGACCTTTAGCAGGAGCTGAAGCAGCCGCTCCTCATCCCATTTTGCAAACAGCGCATCAGGCCTTGTGAATTGGCTGTGCCCGAGATCCATCACGTACTGCAGATAGATGTATAACCCCGCACACACACACACACACTCCCCGTGCCTCGTTCCAGAGGCTCGCCGGGGTAAACTAGCCCGGGTGGTGACCTGCCTGGAAGCAGAGGAGCATGCTGCTCTGGTGGGCTGGCCACCTGCCTCTCTGCCCGAGTGGGGGGCTGCCCGTTGCCTCAGTAGCCCCCTTCCTGACTCAGGCCTGTCTTCCCTCTCCCCATCCGGCCCCTTGGTGCAGCGATAAGGCCTTGCAGGAGAATCACTTTGAACTGAGCATCAAGACAGATGCCACCCAGGGTCTGATCCTGTGGAGCGGGAAGGGGCTGGAACGGTCAGACTACATCGCCCTGGCCGTAGTGGATGGCTACGTGCAGATGACCTACGACCTTGGCTCCAAGCCAGTTGTCCTGCGTTCCACGGTGCCAGTGAACACAAACCAGTGGATTCAGATCAAAGCGTACAGGTGAGAAGTTTCGAGGGGCGAAGGGACATAAGGGCTGGTGTGGTTGCAGACAGTGTGCTCACGGCTGGGCGTGAGCTGGGCTGGGTCACGTCTAGGGTGCCTGAGTCATGACCCTGGAGCCGGGCCCTGCGGTCTCTGTGGGTCACTGAGCCCTATAGATAATAATAGAGGCGCGGTATTCGGCCAATGCAGCGTTGGAGGGGTGCGTGCCTTGACTTGCCTGCCCTAGATTCTAGGAAATGCCAGAGGGACAGGCTCAAGGAAGTACTCCCGGCCGTGCCTTTTATTTTAGCTGGCTAAGGGCTTGGAATTCTGTTCGTGTTGGGCCTCCCGTGGTTTTTATTTATATTGGTGATGAGGGGAGTGGTGAGCTGCTCGCATGGCTGGAATGCCAGTGGTTTCTGCTGATGAGTCTGGAGGGAGTATTAGGAAGCAGAGGCTGTTGGAGAGCTCTGCATGGGACATCAGCTTGCACCAGGACCCCCCCATAAAGGCAGGCTGGAGGGGAGAGCTCACCTTGCGTGTCATACCAGCCTCTCCCAGGAGGAGTTGCTGCAGGGGATAGTGCAGGAGTGCTGGCTGCAGATTGCGATGCCATTCCTGGCGGGAGAAATCAAGGCATGCAGTGGTCCAAAGACAGCACAGAGAGCAGGGGCTGATGCACAGTGGTGGAGCCATCTGCAGCATCCCTAGCCAGGCTAAGGCAGAGCACTGCTCCAGGCCCCTTTACTGAGTGTCCTTCTCTCTTTTCTGGGAATAGAGTACACAGAGATGGCTCCTTGCAGGTTGGCAACGAAGCCCCCGTAACTGGTTCTTCCCCTCTCGGAGCAACTCAGCTAGACACCGACGGAGCCCTTTGGCTGGGTAAGTTGAACACAGGAAGGAATAATGAAATTCCCTTCTGGACCCCAGAGCAGAGAGTCTCAAAGCCCCCAAGAAGGGTTAGACACACAGTTCCCATTAACCCCAATGGGAACTAAGTCCTCAATCCCCTAGTTATTTGAAAATATCAGCTCTGGCGTAAATCAGTGGGATGGGCCACAGTGCTGGAGAAGGTGATGGCTGCTTTGTGCCATAGGTACCACTGTACAGTTAAAGGGATAGCACATTTTCCTCTGTCAATCTCAAAGGACTGGACACAAGCATTAACCTCCATCGACAGCTTGTCTAACCAAGTACAGAAATTGTACAGGCGCCACTGGGGGTTCGCCTGGTGGGTGCCTACCCCATAAAATCAAGCATCTGTTCCCACCTATACCACACTCCTCCTGAGGAATCTTTGGCAGGTCCCTGTTAAAGGAACATCCTCCATACAGCAAGGCCACAGGAGGAGTTGGTTTCCCCACATGTGCCAGAGATGTCCATGTAGTCATGTCCAGTTGGGAAGTCGATGATGGAAACACTCTCTGGCCCTGTGCTTTTTCCTCCAGCAGCTTCGCTGACAGAGAATTGTGTCCCGATTTTCAAATAATGGCTTCTTTCTTAAAAACATTTCACCGCTGCTGCCATTGAAAACGGTCTCTTGCATGCGCCAGTATCAGAATGCCCTCCCTGCCATTCCAGTTGGGGGGGGCGGAATGTCATTACCCTGGGCAGAGAGAGGGAGACATCGAACTGGGCACTTCCCAAGGGAGTCATTGTAAAGTCTGGGCAGCTCCGATTCAGGGAGGTTTTTAAGCACATGTATAACTTCAAGCAGGTGAGCGGTCCCATTGATGTCCAGGGTGACTCGTGTGCTTAAAGTTCTGCACATGCTTAGTTACCTTGTAGAATCGGGGCCTGGATTCATAATCAGTTTAATCAAGCTCCTCAGACAGCAGCCTCGGTGGCTGGGATGCTCAGGATTGTAAAGATACAACAGTTACGCACACGCACTCTCTCTCAGGGTACGTCTACACAGCCAAAAAACCCCACGGCTCTGCGTCTTAGAGCCCGAGTGGGGCTAAAAATAGCAGTGTGGACATTTGGGTTGGAGCCTGGGCTCTGAGGCCCTGCTCCATCATTGGATTTCAAGCCTGGGCTCCAGCTGGGACATCTACACTACCGGTTTAGCCCCACGACACAAGCCCGAATCTGCTGATCTGGGCTCTAGGGCTCACTGCCGGGTGTCCTCTTTCTCTCTTTCTGTCTCATGCTAGTAATGCAAACAAATCAGCCTTATAAAGTGACACTGGTGACAAACCTACCTATGGAGAGGCTCTTCCCCTCCCCATTATAAAAGGCGGAGACTGAAGGCAGTGAGGTCTGGAGGAATTAGCACTGGGTTGGGAGTCAGGAGGTCTTGAGTTCTAATGTCCATTCTGCCTCTCACTCATTATGGAGCCTTGAGTGAGTCCCTTCACCTCTCCATCTCCGTTCTCCAGCTATAAAATGGGAATCCCGCTTGCCCTCCTACCTCCCGGCGGTGTCACGAGGTTTGATTCGCCACTGTCCACACAGTGCTGTGAACATAGAGGGTGATCTAAAAATAATGCTATTCTGGGGCTGGAATCCTGGTTCCAAACTCTGACAGCATTACTGCTGACGGAAGACCTCGTTAGGTATAGAAGCACTGGCACAGGGTGACCAGCCTGTTAAAGGACAGAAGGCTCCATACTCACTTTCCTCCCCAGGTGGGGAAATGGGTCATGTGACTCAAACAGGCCTCTGGGATAAGTAAGGAAAAAGCTTGGTTAACAAGAGAGGAGGAGAGGCTTGGGGGCTGCAGGCAGCAAAAGGCTCCTGCAGGAGACCCTATGATACCAGGGGAGAGAAGACTCCAGCTAGATGGGGCTGGGAGCGGCTTGCCAAAACTGGGAAAGGCGTGATGGGCTGCTGAAGAGCATGGGCAGGTAAAGATTTGGACCTTGAGGGCTCCGTTTTGAACGGCCCACGATAATAAAGCAGAGTATTACAGGCCAAGAGAATAAGCTTGTGGAGAGTTGATTGAGGAGCCCAGAAGAGGGAGAGACTGAGGCAGCGATGCTGCAGGGCCACCCCATGCTGGGAGGGGAGGGAGTGGTGCCCTGGAGGCAGTGACCCTGCTACAAATATCCGTATGTCCTTCTCAAGATGCAGCCTGTCAACAGAAGATAACCTACAGGCATATACACCTTTGGGCCAAATTCTCTGCCAGTGTCAAATCCAGTGGAGTTGTGACAGCAGAGAATTTGGCTTGTTGTTTCTGATTCTGCCCCCACTGAAACCCATGGCAAAAATGCCTATTGAGGTAGGTGAGAGCAGGACTTGACCTCAGAACTGTTTGTTCACATCTGTGGAGGCAGGACAGAGTCAAAAATGACCCACAACAAATACTATTAACCCTGCTTAATTACATCCAATGGTCTTCAGATACAGCCAGTGCAAGCACTCTCAGCTTGAAGAGGCAGCAGTGAGTCATTTTTCTCCAATCGTTGGCGTGCTAGCATCAGACTCGGGAGACCTGTGTTCAGGTCTCTGTTCTGCCACAGTGTTTGGGCGTGTCACTTACCTCTCTGTACCTCGGTTCCCCATCCGTCAATTGATTATAACAGCACTGCCCCACCTCACAGGGGTGTTGGGGGATTGTGAGGTGCTCAGATAGATCAAAATGGTCAACAAGCCGTGTTTTTTGATGAACTGTCACAAAGAAGCAACATGACACATTCACTCCAGCCTTTGCAGACACATCCGTCATCAGGGGGAAATGGTGCCATTTTCAGCTCTAACCAATTTCCCATGTCAAAGTTATAGGAGGGTTTCCTAATGGACAACACAGCCTTTAACGATGTAGTGGCTGTATCCTCTCTGTAGTTTGTTGACATGGGAGTTAAGAGAAGGGTCATCAACAGAGCTGGTTAGAAAACCAAAATCTTTCCCACAAGAAATTCTAGTTTGGAAAAAAAAAAAAAAAAGTGTTTTCCCAGTTTTTGAACCTGCCAGTTTTTGTTTTGGATGAACATTGCAACATGAAGCAAAAGATTAATTTTGTTTCCACTTAAAATGCCTTTCACTGCATTTTCACCCCTGCAAACAAAAAAGAACCAAAACAAAATTTGAAGTCTAAGTGCTGATATGAAACATAAATTTTCATTTAAAAATTTCCCTCCAGGAAAACTAATTTATTTCCCGGACTTGACTTTTACTTGTAAACAAATTCAGTTTTGGCAAAGCCAGCCAGGAAAACTTTTCAGGTGAAACATTTCAGCCAGCTCTAGTAATTAACTCTTAAGCTTCATTTCACCAACTACTTCTTGCTGAGGGGTCAGGAAGGAATCCCAGTGGTGCAGCACCACATGCAGCGTTGCACAAGTGCCAGGATGGAGAAAGTCACTTTCCTGTGCTGCTGCTCTAGACAGACCGGCCCATCCTCTGTGCCCCTACCTGATCTGTCTATGCTATCTCTTGCAGGGGGAATAGAGAAGCTCAGCGTGGCTCACAAACTGCCCAAGGCCTACAGCACCGGCTTTATTGGCTGCATAAGGGACGTGATAGTCGACCGCCAGGAACTGCATCTGGTGGAGGACGCTTTAAACAACCAGACGATATTACACTGCTCAGCCAAATAAACCCCCCAGGGGCCCTTCCTTCCCCTTCCCCCTCCTGCCTCTTGCTGTAATTATTTTCTATTTTTGTAAACTTATTGCTTTTTATATTTTGGGGGGGATGAGGGAGAAAGGGGGAGGAAACACCTGTTGTTTTTTTGGTTGGTTATTTGTTTGGTTGCAGTGTAGCCACATCAGTTGGACTTTGATCGAGCAGCAGCAACATAGAACAAGCCCTGAACCAAGTCTCCAGGAAGTGACTGAGGAACCAACCCACGTAGCCTCCTTCATTGTAAATGTCATTAATACTTGAAGCCTTTTCCCGCCCTCCTCTGATTTTATTTTTATTTTGTGTTGGTTCTTGTTCCCGCCCACGAGGGGGAGAAAAACAGGGATCGCGGCGCCGGCAAGACGGTGGCCTTCGGGGAATCCTTGCTGTGCGATCTCAGGCTGGGTCTACACTCCGCTTTCTTCATTCCTGGCCGAGCGGAGAAGAAGCCATTCAGGGGAGGGGGACATCATGTTGCATTTGGGCCAGGGTCTACCAGGTCTTTTCCAGGCTTCGTATCCATCTTCTTGTTTCCTCTGTGGCAGTGTGTGAGGATCTCAAGTGGTTTTCTCTGGGATGCACTGTCAGGGAACGCTACTTGCTGGAAGACAGACCAAGCTCAGCTTGTGGCAGGTGGGAAAGCACTGCTCTGTGGTTGGCTCATGCCTCCTTGACGACTGACTCGCTGGACTCAAGTTTGTTTGTTTTTTTGATCAGTTTGGCTGAGGAGGGGCAGCAGCTTCTTTCTGTGTTAATCGCTCTCCTCCTCCTGGATGCATGCCGAAGCAGCTGAGAAACCTATTTCCAGGCTTTATTTTTATCCAGACATGTCCCAACTGCCCACTTGGCCTCGTTGCGCTTTCCAAGAATCTTTGCTGTTTACCAAAACCTGCCCTCTCTTGTGCCAGTGAGAACAATGCAAAGTATGTTGGATGTCCGGGGCTTGATCCGGCAAGGTTCACCCACCCCTAGTCTGTTAAGGTCAACAAGATTTGAGGGCACAGACTGAGGGCCCTTTTCCTCTGTAACCCATGTGAAGCACGCTTCCCTTTTCCAGCCTGTCCTTTATTTACAGAGACGATGGGTTCAGACCAGCTGTCCTAAGGATTTCTGCTTACACACCTTGAAAGCTAGTGGGTGTTTGGCCATTGACTTCACATTTGTACAACAGCCAGCACAACAAGGGACCCGATCCTGGCCAATGCGCATAGACGCGACCATGATACAAATCATAACTTCAATGGGGAACAAGATTGGGCCCTTACTACACAGGCAAGAGACAGGGTTGTTGGTTTGTTTGATGTTTTTTAAGCTATTTTTATTTTCCACGATGCCAATCATTCCTTGTAAAAATTTGCTATGATGCAAATACTGTTAACGCCAGCTCCGAACCCTGTGTGTGTGTGTGTGTGTGTTTGTGTGTGTGTGTGTGTGTATTTACATGTACGCATTAGTATGCAAACACTGATTCTCTTGTTAAGAGAGAAAAGCCCACAAGGCTGTTTAAGAAAAAAGGACCAAGATGCTGAAAAGGACTGACCTGCTTAGGGTCACCAGCTGTCCTAATGTTATCTGGACTATCCTGACATAAGGGGCTTTGTCTTATATACACAACTATTCCCCACTCCCCTTGGAAAAAAAAGTGTCCCGATTTTTCACACTTGCTGTCTGATTCCACTCGACCTGCTGTGTTCAGTGTCATTGTCTGTGGGAGGGACTCACCGATGCTGTCTAATACAGTATGTCTCCTTCCCCACCCCCGAGCTAGGCGAGTTTTGCTTTACTGTGTGTAAAGCACATTTTATGGAGCAGCCAAGCAGGGGGCATTAATTTGCAAGATCCTGCCTCTTCTAAAGTGATAAACGGTTGTAGCAAAAGATGCCACCATTTTGCAGTTTTCTGGCCTGCCTGCTGGTGCTCCCTCCCCCCCAAGAAAATAACATTTCTCCGGGCTGAACTCTGAGCCAGGAAACCCAACTGCTTTTCGTGGGGGGAGATCTGAAGGCAGGTGAAGCAAAGGACATACCTTTTAAAACCACTTTTTTTTCCCCTTCTAAAGCAAGAGTACTATTTCTAAAGTCAGACCAACTCACACCAGGGACGCCTGGACTAGAAAGTGTCCCAGGCCTCAAAAGATGCCCTGTCTTGGATTTGTGATTCCCTTTCTTTTGGGGTGGGGAAGAGGTGGGGGGTTGTTTGATAGTCCTTGCCTGATATGTTTCTTCTTTTCCCTGCCTAGCTTTATTTACCCCATCCCGCTTAAAGAAACAAAAAACTCCATCCCACCTGAACAGCCCTTGTTTCATGTCCCAGCAGGCAAGACATAGATATATTTTCCCAGTGGAAATCTACACCTACATTGTTGCTGTCCCTATAAAAATCCAAAGTGGTTAGTGACTCAGTGGAGGTCATGGCCTTCTGAGAGCTACAATGGAGATTCCAGTATTTTCTTGTGTGTGGCAATACCACATTTTAAGTGGCGACTGTAAATATATTGTGAGTCCCGATGGAGAGTAATGTGATTGTGTTATAAAGCAAACTGACTACTGGACTTGAAGCACATGGTGTCGGTCGCCAGAGGCTAACTTGGACTGGGTGGCGGCAAGGCGGGAATGTAACCCTGGGGAGAGGGAGACGGGTGTGCAGAGAGGAAGCTGCTAATTTCCCAGAATGCCACTAAAATGAAGCCAAGGTCACTGCAAAACAAAACACTGTCTGCTTTTGCTGGGGCTTGGAAATGCCTTAAAACATAACATTGTGTCCTTGTTGTCAAGCATCTTGACCCAACATCGGATTCAGCAACGCTCCCTAGGGGCCATGCACTTAATTTGGGCTTTATTTTCAACAGCATTGATAACTCCTATGTACAAAAAGACATTGAGTTTTGGATTTTTTTAAACTTTTGGTTGGCTATTTTTTTTACAGTTTGTCTGTCCACGTGGCTTCATCTTTAGGGTAAATTAATGACCATTGTGAACTGCTGTATGAATTCTGAAGGGCAAGGCACAGTAGAGGAGCAGCATGATATAACCATTACTAACTTGTGTCTTTCGTCAATCACCATGAAATAAAGTTTGAAAACTATTAAATATGTTTAAAAGGGGCCGTTGCTTTGTCTCTCTGTGGCTCACGTCTGCCTTCCACCTGTGCTGACTTCACCAGCTGAGGATCTGGTCTAGCGAGCGTCAATCTCAAGTCACTGATACAAGACGCTCCTGGGACAGTCATTTTGCAAACTGAGACGGTGGCCTCATATATTACATACCACGTACAACAAAAGGCAGAGTCTTTATCTCCAGTGAACTTTGCCCATCATTCCTTGTCTCAAAAGGTGTGCTGCTCCCCTAGTCTTTGGTGCTTCTTACTTCTCTAGCCCAAAACTATGGGCTGGTTGACACTGAAAATGTACCTTGGCATAGCCAGCTCTCAGGGGTGTGAAAAATCCACCCCCCGAGAGCGGTAGCTAAGCCGACCTAACCCCCAGCGTAGATAGCGCTAGGTTGATGACGAATTTGTCTTCAGGTCTCATTAATTAACTCTAGCAATGGGAGAACCCCTCCCCTCGCTGTAGTGAGTGTCTACACTGAAGAGGTAAGTGCTAAGTGAAACGCACAGTTTAGAGACCTGTAAATATCCACCAGGATTAGTCTGAGCTTGTCCAAAGCTATACCAAGGTCAGGGGCAGTGTTAGATTGTAAGCTCTTTGAGGCAGGGGCTCCCTGTTGTGTGTTCGGACAGCCCCTAGCACAATGCAGTTGTGGTCCATGACTGGGGCTCCTAGGTGCTGCTGCACAACAGTAATAAGGGGAGTCATTCCCTTTACTTCCAGCAGGCTTTGGACCAGACCTAGAGCTTGTGTTTTAATAGTTACATCGTGGTAGCTCCTGGAAGGTTTAGCCAAGTCTGAGATCTGCTGAGCAGATGTATTGTGTGAATGGCGCGTTTTAATCTTCTACTTGTGTTTTCCTCTTTATTTTTTAAGAAAAATGGAGAGAAACTAATGAAAAACATAAGCTTGTGCTGCAAACTGATTAAAAACCCAAGAATTTTAACAGCTAAGAATTTGGCCTTTGCCCCTCGTATCCTGTTGGTTTGGGTTTTATATCTAGCTATAATCTGGTGTGGCTGGTTACGTATTCGCTTGACATGCTCCATTTTTACAAGTATCCTTGGGAACATCTTTCTACCTAAAGGCAAAGCCTTGGAACAATAAATCTGGCAGTTTAAAAACTGCAAGCTGGGGCTAGATTCTAACACTGAATAGTGGAGGGTAGGAAAGGCCTTTCAAGAAAAAATTTACAGATGCTTTAGGGATTCAATATTTTTAAACCCCTGACTTTCCCAGTACTCTGCCTAGAACCAGACCTGCCTTCTCTATTCTATGCATTGCTTTTACTGGCGTTTTTAAAGCAAGAAATTGCATGTGTCTTTATCTGCAGGGGTGAGGCTAAACTGTGCATTGTCTTTTGAGCCTGCAAACACATAACCTGAAACAGCAGCTAGGAGAGGTATGAAGTGCCCCATTCATCTCATAGCTGTGTTAACTCTGAGGTTCAATGATAGGTCAATAATGCTGGCATTTTAAATATTTCACTGCTGATCATGTGAGTAGAAATTTCTTGTTGTTTGGGGTCTGTGGGTGGAATTGAGCTAAAATAGCGCTCGCCCTCCTGTGCCCTGCCTGTATCCTACGTGTACATATCTGCCAAGTAATGAATTGATCATAGTGATTGGAGGACATTGAATTCTAGGGATGTAGGGCTGGAAGGCACCTCACGAGGTCACCAGGTCCAGCCCCCTGCGTTGAGGCAGGACCAAATAGACCTAGCCCATCCCAGCCGGTTGTTTGTCCAACCTGTTCTTAAAAACTTCCAGCAATGGGGCTAGAATAATATATTATTTAGCCTTGATCCTGCTCTGTCCTGCTAGGGCCAGGAGACCACTGCAGCCTGCATCTTCATTTGTATACAGATACAGTCCAGAAGCAAACCCATCTCTTGGCCACCATTCCACAAAGTGCTCAACCTACCCCATCCAAACTCTCTCCAGGATCTCAGAGTCCCGTTACACTTTCCAAATTCACCCTCCCTCTGAGAGTCACCCTCTAGCCAACCTATCCCCCACGTAGAGGTCAAATGCTTCAAAGCACCTTCACTTTCCTTAACCTGCAGCCCTGCCCCTCGATGCATTTTTTTTCCTCCTTCAGCCCCATCAATATTCTTTTCTTCCCTCACCACACTCCTTTATGGGCTGCTCCAAAGCACTTTGGTTTCTCTCTACTCCAGTCTGGGGCTGTCCTCTCTTAGATGCACTAATAACATTTTTTGGGTTCCATGAAGTTGGTTCACCCCAATTTTTATGTGACATCACTGTCACTCGTTGGGTGGTGGTCCAAAATGCAGCTTGTCACAGGGTGGCTGGACCCTTTAAGGGGAGATGAGCCGGTCTAAAGTGGCCACCTTTAAGGTACAAAAAACAGACAGCTGGGCTGAACCTGAGCCCATCAAATGCAGTGTGGACTGAACACCCTGACAGACATCCTATGACAGCTTCTTTGAAAAAGAGACATGGCTGGGAAAACCTGGACAGGTGCCAGTCTTAGCCCAGCCCCAGCTATGATCCGCTAGCTTGCATCCCTGGGTGGGGCAGATGAAGGAGATCATGGGATGAACAGAGTCAGATGACAGCTGGTGAACACCTGGGCCTTATAGAAAGGGCTGAAGGAACTTAGAAGTAACTACAGGAACCAGGTTAGGTTCCTGTGGAAGGCCCTGAGAGATGGGCTCTATGGAGGCCCATGGGAAGGGAACCCTTCTGAAAAAGAGCCTCCCGGGAGAAAGCCCTGGGTGAAAGTCCTCAGCTAAAAGAGCACAAGGAGGAACTCCTCAGGGGCCAGGAGTAAGGGGTGAAGAGCAGGGAGTTCAAATGAGTGGCAGTTAGCAACAGGGCCTCTGGGGAAACCAGGCAGGGAGTCAGCACTCTGTAACAGAGGAGAGAAGGCTTCATGGTAGTGCAGAAGGGGCTGAGACCTGAGCCCAGAAGGTGGACAGAAGAGTCACCCAAGAGGGGCAGAAAAACCTTTGGGTTGTGTGGATTTTTGTTAGCCTGGAAAGGGTTAAATTTATTGAGTGACTTGATCAGAGGGTCAAGCCACATCACCAACACGAACTCATGTGCAGAAGGCTGAGGGAATTCACCAGCGTGGAGGAAAATGAGGGAGTGATGCTGCAGAGTTGCCCCGTGCCATGAGGGAGCACTCTGGAGGGGGTGACTCTGGAACACAGCTCTATCTTATTCCCCAACAACGTCTGGGGAAACCAGCTGCCCTTTGTTTATGGGGTTCAGAAGAAAAGCATGGTGACCCATGCACCATATGGAGTGGGTTTTCCAGTGAGTGTACGACTGTCCTGACAAACACTTTCTCCTTCCTGTGCTAAAATGGATGGGATAGCTGTCGATTTCAAGACCATGTCCTAAGTCCTGGTTTGCTTGGCAACTAAAGAAGTCCAAATGCGTTTCAAGCTTTGCTGCTGCACCAGCCTCAAAAGGAAAAAGCTCCAAATGATGCTACTTTATCACTTGTCTCAGGACAAATCCTCAAAAGTGGCAGCTTTAGCACCTGGATGTTCACGCTCAGTGAGCTGAGGTTCCATCCTGTGAGGAGATAATCACAAAAGGCACCTGATTAATTGGTTGGTTGTTCTGTACTGCAACTCATATCTGTACGGGCGGTTATCTAGGTGGCTGGCTGCAAAGGTTTTCAGGTGCCTAACTCCCAAAACCTTTGCAGATCTGGGCCTTAGTTTGCAGATGTGTTCGCAGTGGTGTCTTTTCACCTCCTAGGAACCAATTTAAGGCTGTTATTCTCAGCTGTCGCATAAAAAGATAGCAAGTGGAGACTGTTATTCATGCTTCCATATACAGGAGGCAGTGCTCAGTGGAGCTGCATGGGGGGAGTGCATGTTCTGTTAACCAGCAGGTGACTGATTTTAAGTTCTAAAGATGTTCTTGACATCCCGCAATGATGAGCATTTGATTGGGGTCGAGCTCGCCTGCCTCAGCTCAGTGGGAAGTAAACTTTTCAATGGGTAACCAGATGCTGGAGAATTCTGTGGGGAGGGAACAATGGGGCTAGTGTTTTAAGAGCAAAAGGGGTGGCACAACTCACCACTGGGCCTAAGTTTTGCTGAAGATCAACCTTCTGGTGCAGGGTTTTCCTGACAATGACCCTATTATGCAGCAGCAGGCAGCGGCTTGCTAAATCGGAACCTCTTCAAGCCGCTGACGCAAAGCGGCAGGGGAAAAGCCACTGTCTTCTGGCACAGAATGAAAAGCAGGGCCCTGCCTGCCTGTGTTCCACTCTAGGCACTGGAAAAGCAGCTGGATGACGAAGAAGAAGTGCCATCCTAGGCACACAGTGGTGCATGCAGCAGGTGGCAGTCGCCATTCAGAGGAATGGCCTTCCCCTGCTTTGGAAGGTCACACGCGGTCTGGAAAGAGGCTGGTTAGCCAGGCCAGGGACCTATAGCAGCAGCAGGGGCTCGTCATCTCTGAAAATTAGGCCTTTAACTTCAGGGGGAGGTGCAGATACTCAGCACCTTTGCAAATCAAACCAAATAGGGTCTGATCCTTCTCTCGCCTGTGCTGGTGTAAATCAGGAGTGACAGCAAGTGGGTGGAGAACTGGGCCCCTGACTTACCATCCCATAAGCTAACCCTACACCTGTCAGCATAGCTCAGCTGTGAGTATCCTATGGGGTGAGAGAGGAGTGCCTTTTTAATAGCCTCTTCCATGAGCCTGCCGTGGTTCCAGGTGTCCCTGTTCTATAGCAAACAATATTACTGGCTTTCGGCTCTGTCCTTCCAAAAGGCTCCTCTGCTCTAGTGCATTTCAGTGTGTGGGGGGGCGTGGGGATATGTCACTCTACTTCCACCCAACCGCAGCCCCATGTAACCTCCAACATCCTAGGCTTCGAAGGGAAGGGAGAAATACGTGGATGGAAGCTCCATGGCGGAGGGTGTCAGGCATGGAAGGTGCGTGTACACTTGTAACACTTCCTTGCACAGCTTTCTGTCATGGGTACTCAGCCTAGGGTGGCTGTGATCACCCTTCTGTTCCCATACTGAAATGGGGAGGGTTCCAGCAAGGGGCTGGCTAGATGGGAGGGGAGATGTGTAATTTATGGAATATCTTTCTCCTCCCCCATAAATCTCAGCTATTGGCCATTCCCGGAGGCAGAGCACTAGACTTAATAGTCTGAAGCAGCCTGGCAAGCCCTGTGCTGCCTGCCACATTTGTATGCTGTATGTGAAGAGAGCCTGGGCGGGGAAGCGAGAGACCTGGGTTATATTCTCTGCTCTGTCACTGCCTCGCTCTGTGGCCCCCGGCTAGTTAATTCACCTTGCTGCACTTTGCTTTCCCCAGCTGCAAAACCAGAGATAATGAGATATCTCCATCTTGGTAAATTGCCTTGAGGTCTATGGCTGGAAACAGGGCTCTGAGAACTAAGTATTAATGCTAGGGTAAGACGGCATGAAATGCTTCAGAGTGAGTGAAACAGGGCCCTGGCCCTGACAAATAACACTGACTCTTATAACAATCCCTCATTCTCTAAGTAGCAAGGCAGCCGCAGGGCTGCTGTAATTAAGGGTAATTAGAAACCCCTCCTTTTGGGATTTATAACACACTTGTAAAAGTTTGCTGCTGGAGAAAGCTTAGCCCCTGCCACAGGGCTGATTTCTTTCCGCTACAGCAAAACTCCAGGAAAAAGGTTTTGGCTGGTTATTATAAGAGAAGGCAGAATGGAATTTGTATGCATGTGGCATGGGCCTGGTCTGGAGCCCATCAAAGCCAATTGAATGACTCCCCTTGTCTTCAGCAGGCTTTGGATCTGGCCCAGTCACTGCGTTATCGCCACTCCTAAGGGCTGAGATGAGCCTGCCCTAGAATTTTCATAGCATCTCAGCTGCCGAGCTGTCAGGGCTGGCCCTCCCCAAGGATTGTCTCTCACCTCCTGAGTGCAAGCAGTATTTTGGAGCTGTTTAATACTTGGAAGGGACATGTCCAAGGAAAGCCCAAGGTGCTTCTGGATATGATGGAAACCCAGCAGCGTTGTCTTCCCCGACTTAGTTCAAAACTGATGCCCTCACGTGGTCTCAGAGGGCACTGTGCAGCTCTGGGTGCTGTCTTTCAGATGAGATGTAAACGTCAGATCCTGGCCCCTTACCATCATTACACATCTTGTGCCCTTTTTGAAACTGGGGAAGTGGTATTAAGTATAGTGTCCAGCAAAAATCCAGTTTGGTGGTTATATTCTGTCCAACTAAAATCCCAGGCCCCTGCAGTCTGTTACCTAGGTGTTCTTTATTTGCGTAGTATTGCAGTGTGTGTTAAACAGTGGTTCTGTGCCAGCCCAGAAGTGGCTGCATTTCTCCGGTAGGGGAATGAAAGAGAGAGAATAGATGGATTGGGGAGTGATTATAAATCACTTTGATCAGTTTGTGAAATGCTTTGGGATCCTTCTGGATGACTGACCTTATCTAAATGTGGTTTAAGGATCAGGCTTCTAGCTAAACCTCTAGAATCCTAGGGTCAAATGAGGTCTTCATGCTCTTGGAAAGAGAACTTCAGGTGTGGTGGCTGCTGAGATTTGTAACAGCCTAGAACGCAGGCCCTCAATGCCAACAATGAGGCTCCCCTGGTACTTTTTACAAGAATTGGGTTTTATACAGCTGCCCTTAGCCAAACTCTCCATCTCTTCTGCTGAACAATGGGCTATGGGCTGATTGCTGCCCTTCCACCGCAGATGGTGCCGCATCTCAGTGGTGCTCTTTGCGCAGCATAAAGGGCCTGATCTTGCTCTTGTTCAAGCCAATGGGAGCAGTGCGGGGCCCCTGCTTTACTTGCCTTAGCAGGCTCCAGTGCGGAAATGCACTCGCCAAACGTAAGGCAAATCACCTGCCCTGGTTATGCTTTCTGGCGGGTGTTAAATGGTTAATAAACTCAACGCCTGCTGCATGTGCGCCCCAGCCTTTTAGCATGTCAGCATTGACCAGTCTGCTCCCCTGCCCCAATACAAACGCCTAGGAAAACGTGTCTGTTATAGCTAAATATACCATGTCCTGAGCCTGCAGCAGGAAATGCCTTGGGGCTTGGGCACGAATGATGGATTCCACAGCTTCTGATTAAGGAGCTGAATCCCCCTTCCCATACAGTTATGTTGGGCATGCATCAGCACAGCCACTCCTCCCTCTGTGGAGGCTCGATATCCCTCCCTGGCATGCGTCGGAGCAGTTGCCTCAAAAGACCAGCCAGGAATTAGCAGGGGCAAATGAAAAAAGAGGGAGCAAAGAAGCCATCCTTGGTAGGAGCCGAACTGGGGACCTCTGGAGCAGAGACAGCAGCACTGTCCACAGCATAGACCTTTCTAGTTCACCAGCTAGAATTTACTAGGGATAAAATCAGTGGGGTTTGGCCAGAAGTGTAGCATGGTCGTTATTATCATGTAACATTCACACTGCAGGGCTCAGGAAGGCTGAGGGCCCCGCTGGGCTACGGTACTGTGCGGACATCTACCCAGGGGCAGTCCCTGCATTAACCACCTGGCCATCCAAGAGTCTGATTCTTCATTGCTTTGTAGCACACTGGTGTAGAACACTGGGGAATGCAGTTACTGAGGTTGGATAGAATCTGGGAGGCCAGAATACCAGCTGATGGAAGTGGGGGCACCCCCACTAGTTTTAGGAGGTGTGTATGTCCATTTACAGCAGCGATTTGGTCCTGGCATTTGATAGCAGTTACTATAACCAGCTCTAGGGGGGAATAGAGAGTCAGATCGTTTCTAGCAGGTTGTTTTTGTTGTTGTTCTTAACCCTCCCATGACATTTCCTCTAGTCAGGCTAGACTCCTCTCTTACACTGCTGAAGCGGGTTCAGAAAGGTTCCTGGTCTCCGTTCAGCCCGGACAGGATTTTTACCAGCCATGTCTGCCTCAAGGAGAAGCCCTTGCTCTGTCTCTCACAATGGAGCACTACACGGTGTTCCCAGAAGCTAGTGGACACAGCAGCAGGGTTCTTTTTTGTGGCTCTTTTGTCTGTTGTGTCTCATCACGCGTTAAAAAATCCACTGCTTCACAGCTGGGTTCGAAACTATGCATCCCTGCCAGCCTCCCCACTGAAAAATGAGCTAGCTGCTGCTGCTGCTGCCAGGGCCCTGGGTATTCCCCGAATAGAAGTGGAATTCGCTGTGTCTTATTATAGTTAGAAAACTGCTATTTGTGCTACTGCAAGCGGGTACACGGCTGGGGGAAGGGGAGTTGGTCAGTCATGTTCTGGCTTTTTCTGCCTTAGACAGCTGGCTTTGTTTTCATGCAGTGCTCGGGAAAGGGGCCGGAGGCCAGTACCTTTGGGCTAAACCTGCCCTCATATAAATCGGTGTAAATCATCAAAGTCCTCTGGATTTACACCACAGATGGCCAAATATTTGTACAAGCTTCCTCACATCGGCCAGCTGGAGCCTAGCTCCACTGATGCTGATTGACACCAGCTGAGGATCTGGCCCAATGTCCCACTCATTGGACTTCACCTTTGCCCTGGGAAAGAGGAGGTGAAACACATCTCAGAGTTAAGGGGACATTCAGCCTCCATGGTCCACTCAATCCTTGCCCATTTGGCTGAGGCGAGCAGGGGCACCAGTTGGGCTGGTGGCACTTCTGACGTGACAACTAGAAACCACAGAGCTCCACCCAACTCATTGCATACAGCTCTCCAATCAGCCTTCACACGGTAATTGTAGGCTACAAGGACTGGACTTTGCTCTTTCGGGGCACAGTTGGTTTTACTTAAAGCTGGCATGGCCAGATCTGCATGAAAGAGAGAGCGAGTCTGATTCTTCTCTCATTTACATCCATTCAATGGTATTGACTTCAGCGTGACACTGGGGCCAGACCTGAAGGCTGTCAGGCGGATGAGACTTGGCTGTAGATCATATCCAGTGTCTTAGTGCAGAATTCAAAGAATAACACAACATCGATCCCTTTCGATTGTCCTTCACATTTTTTGAAGCTCTGTCCTCTTCCTCACACACATGGCACCTAAGTTCTTGGGGCTATTCCTTCTATTCTTCTCTCTGACTAGACTGCAAGGAGGTCGGCCTCTATATTTCATCACTTCGGCCTTTTCTTTTCCCCTTCTCTGTTCTCGCAGGTTATTTCCCTGGTTGCCCATGTCGATCCCCGCCCCAGCTCTGAAGCAATGGTTGACTGTCCTACCACCTTTCACAGAATGCCGTGTGAGCCTTCTGATGACAGATGCAATGTAAGCATGCTCCAGCCTGCATCCTTCAGGTCTATAGTACCAGGCATTCCTCATTTAACCAAAGTGGCAGCAGCTCCGCTGTGGATTAGCTTCTCCCAGACCTACTCAAGGGTTATTGGTTTGTAACTGCCTTGCCCTCTAGTGACTGGTTTGCAAAGCAATTGGCTGGCAGATTGGGCCTTCAGTGACCTTTGCTTTTGCTAACCAGCCTGATTATCAGCTTGCTGCTTTCATCAGAAACCCAAAGGGGGAACCTAGGGTGAGGGGCTGCAGATTTAAGAGATGTACCAATGTGGCGTGGTCATTGTTGTTGCTTCTCTGAAACCTAAGCCTGATTCTCTCTCTAATACCATTACGTAGGCACAAGGATGATCACAATGTGTCCCTTCATATTTGAGGACTCTCTCTCCCTCTCCAAAAGAGAAGGCAAAACAAGGAATAGAATTAACTTTAAAGACCAATTGGGCCAGTGCTCATAGGCTTCCCTCTTACGAAAATACGAACGGCCATACTGGGTCAGACCAATGATCCATCTAGCCCAGGATCCTGTCTTCTGACAGTGGCCGATGCCAGGTGCTTCAGAAGCAATGAACAGAACGGACAATCAGTGAGCGATCCATCCCCTGTCTTCCACTCTCAGCTAGGGACACCTAGATCAGGGGGCTGCCTCCCTGACCGTCTTGATTAATAGCCATTGAGGGACCTATCCTCCAGGAACTTATCTAGTTCTTCTTTGAACCCCGTTATAGTTTTGGCCTTCCCAGCATCCCCTGGCAATGTCTGATATGATGTTAGCATGGCTGGCAGCTTTATGCCACCTATTTGGTTTTGTACTAGAGTAGCTGGCAGGTTTTTTCTTCCTACCTAGTACTGTACTGGCATGGTGGGCTGCTTTCCCTTATGCTCATTAACGGAAAGAGAATTTTCTTTACTGGCAGCCTGGTTTAAGTGCTCAATGTAGTGGATTGAATTACTGTGGCATTTGACCACGAAAGCCAAAGATACCATCCTCCATTTGTAGCTACTGTCATTCTATAATCAATCAAAATATAAATCAAAACATTTGCTGTTCCATGTAATAATTATGTGCTGCATTTTATTTTTATTTATTTATTTATTTATTTTGAAAGGCAGCAACCTTCTGTTAACTTTTGTGCTGGGCAATTAAAGCAGATAAGATGATAACATAGAAAGGAAAGGTTAGGTGGCGGTCCTGACCTCTTAATTAAGTGGTATTGCTTTAGGGAGCAGATGAGGTTAGCTTCATCCAATGGTGGAAGGAAGAAAATATACAAAGGTATTGAACTGTGGAGAAAGGTAACGAGCACATCAGAATACATTAAGCAATATATAATGCAAGCCACAGAAAGCTATAGAGAGCAGGGGCATTGCTTTCCCTGGCTGGGAAATTATCGAGCCATAATTAATGTGTAGGAAGCACTTCAAGAACCTGTGATAAGAGGTTGTAAATACCAATTATACATGTATTATAAAAGTTTAGAAACCAGGGGCATGATCATGGAGACTGGGTTGGACGAGGAGGATGATTTCCTTGGTTTTTCAATAGAGGCAGTGTTTTATTTTTTATTAATGTCTTAAACGTATTATCAGAGGGGTAGCCGTGTTAGTCTGTAAAATCTATGTGAATCTGTAAAAGCAGCAAAGAGTCCTCTGGCACCTTATAGACTAACAGACGTATTGGAGCATGAGCATGCATCCGACGAAGTGGGTATTCACCCACGAAAGCTCATGCTCCAATACGTCTGTTAGTCTGTAAGGTGCCACAGGACTGTTAGCTGCTTAAACGTATTAGTTCATCCAAAAGGATCTCGAAGCCTTTTCTAAATATGGACCACATCCTACTTCCCTTAGTGGTGGGAGTAGTCCCACTCCAGTAGGGCAGCATGTAAAGAAAACCATGCAGACACCTCTGGGCAACTGGGTAACAAGAAGTGCCGGGGTACCTGTAGTGGGGAGTAGAACAGAGAGGATCCATCTCTCTTTCTCCTCCTGAACAGCAGGTCAACTTGTGCTCCTAGCGCCCGCCTAAATGTGTCAAGAAAACAAAGGACAATTTATGAAAATTACAGGGCAAAGCTTATTTTAAAGGAAGGCCTATCACAAGACCACACACTGGCATCTCAACATGTGATCTCTGATCTTCTGCCTTGTGCGGCCAGGGCCACAGGACAAAGCACAGCCTCGGATGACTGAGCCAGAGGGCCCGGCACCAAAGTCAGGATGGTGCTTGAACAAACGCCATGTGCCCTGCCACAGGAATTTTATTTATAGAGCGGCAGACTAGAGTGGCTACCTGCCCTGGGGTTTGGCTAAAGCTCACATCATCCGCTGGCAGGGGGATTAAGGACAACAGGCTGAGCTGCTCCCTGCTGAGTGTACAGACTCCGGCAGGCCTGTCCATGGGCTCTAGGGAACAGCCACAGAGCTACCCTCCATCCCCACTTCCCTAGGCCCACCTCACCCAGCCCCAGCCCTAGGGGGACCACAGGCTGATCCCCTTCCTGGGGCGGGCACCCTGCAGCAGCCAGGCTCCTACCCTGCCTCTTCAACCAGGCTCGGCCTTTCCAACCTGACACCCAGCTGCCTAAGCCAGTGTTTTTCAATCCATGGGTCACAACCCACTACTGGGTCGTGGCATGTAAGGCGCTGGGTCGCCTTGCTCTGGTCAGCACCGCTGACAGGGAGGTTAAAAGTCCCATTGGTGGTGCTGCCTGGCTAAGGCAGGCTAGTGCCTACCTGTTCCCACACCATGTGGTGCCCTGGAAGCAGCCAGCAGTGATCTGGCTTCTAGGCAGGGCGGAGGGGGCTCTGTGCACTGCCCCCACCCCGAACACTGGCTCCGCACTCCCCAAGCATTGGTTCCTAGTCAATGGGAACTGGAGGAGGCGGTGCCTGTGGGTGAGAGTCGCGCGGAGCCACTTGTGAGCATCTGCCTAGGAGCCAGACCTGCTGCTGGCCACTTCTGGGGTGCAACGCAGTCCACGGTGCAACCCAGCTGCACCACTGAGCTGCCAGAGGCAAGTCCGTGTCCACGCCCCAATCCCCTGCCCCAGCCCTGAGCCCCCACAAACCCAAAGCCCCTCCTGCACCCCACCCCCCTCATCCCCAGCCCATAGACCTGACCCCCTCCTGCACCCCAATCCCCTGCCCCAGCCCTGAGCCCTCACAAACCCAAAGCCCCTCCTGCACCCCAAACCCCTCCTCTCCAGCCTATACCCCTAACCTCCTCCTGCACCCCACTCCCCTCATCCCTAGCCCATAGACCTGACCCCCTCCTGCAACCCAGCCCCCAGTCCTGAGCCCCCACAAACCCAGAGTCCCTCCTACACCCCAAACCCCTCATCCCCAGCTCCCTTGGGTCGCGAGCATCAACAATTTTCTTCAACTGGGTCCCTAGAACAAAAGTTTGAAAACCACTGGCCTAAGCCATCCCCTCCCCAGGACGTGCGCTGCCTCTTTAAGAACCGCAGCGGCTGCCCTGCCTCTGTTGCTAGGCGGTGCCAGTTGCCAAGCAGGGAGGGAGGGGGCAGAGGAGCAGAGGGCGGGGGTCCCCCTCGTCACAGGGAGGGCTTTCCCCCTGCTGACACGTGGTTTAACTTCCAGCTGGAGGAGGCGGGGCTACTCTGGCAGTCTTGACGAATGAGCGGCCTGGGGGATGAGGGAGGGGGCGTGCCAAGCCCATATATGGCTCCGGAGTGGGCGTGGCTGGGGGACTGAGCACCTCCCCCTTCTCTGACCTGAGCAGCTGCACCGCGCCGGCAGGCACACTGCGCTTTGCTGAGCAGTGTGAACGCCGGTGGCCGTGGCTCTCCCGGTCCGGCGCTGCCATGACTTCCCGCAGGTAAGGGAACCCGGGAGCCGCCGCCTCGGATCCTTCCTGCCGGGCCCTCGCCTCCCTCCCTGCGGCTGTGGGCTGCTCTGCCCCGGCCCTGGAGCCGGCTCCCCCCCGAGCTCTCCCGGCTCTGCGAGCCCTTCGCGCCCGGCTGTCTGGTCCCAAGCGCGGGGCCGCTGGCGGGGCAGGTGTGTGCGCGCCCTCGGCTCCAGCAGCCGCTGCTTTAAAGCTGCCCTGGACAAAGCCCCCAGCTGAGCCCCATCCCTGGCGGGGCAGGGGCTGGCAGAGCGCCCCTCCCCGGCCCTGGGCGTGAGGGCACGGCTCGGGCTTTGTTCGCGGGTCCCCTCCGCACGTGGGGAAAACAGCGCCCTGCTGGCTTGCTTTTAAGGACCTGCCTTTTGTTTTGTTGGTACCATCGCCTGGGCCCTTGTTTCCTTTTTTTTTTTTTTTTTTTTTAGAAGAAGTTGCTGAGTTGGTAGAAAGAGACTGAAACTTTTCCGCTGCGAGGTATCAAATAAGTAAGAGAGGAAATCATGAGAGCGGCTCCTGAAGGCTTGGCAAGTTCTGGCCTTGTGGGGTTTTTTGTTTGTTTTCAAAGCCGACTCTGGTGCATATTGCATTGTAGTGACGCTTAATAATCTAAGCAGCCTCTTGGGCCATATTGTGTTAAAGGAAGCGGAAGGTGCAAGGTAGCATTTAAGGTGACATGGGACATAGCGGAACTTAGGAAAGGACTTTCCTGCCTGTGTTGCTAAAACCAGGCATTTGAAGCCTGGGGAAAAAGCTGATCCAGAACTGTGTTTAAGATGTTGCTGTTTCAGCCAGGGAAAAGGAGGAGCTTGGTAGCGGAGCTCTGATTTCTCCTGCAGATCGTTTGCTCGTTGGCACGGTAAATGCAGTTGAAGAGGTGGCCTTTGAAAACAAAGCAAATGGGGCATCGTCCGTCCCTCTGTCACGTACCTCTCCAGTCCTCCTGCCCCTTGGTCCGTCCTTCCTTCAGAAAGTGACTGTTCTTCAAAGTCTACTGTCCTCTACCAATAGGACTTGTTTTAAACCTGTTATACTGGCCATGGGTAGAAGCCTAATGTGGTTAAAACTGAGTTCTGATTTCCATATATAATGTGTGTAAATGTGAACGCGTGTGGTCGTTTCAGATCAACGCTTTTAACTTGCAGAACTGCTCTATAGTTAAAGCAGCCAAGAGTCCTCTGGCACCTTATAGACTAACAGACGTATTGGAGCATGAGCTTTTGTGGGTGAATACCCACTTCGTCTATAGTTAAAGTTGCACAAGGCTTTCCAGTGAAGGTGGGATTAACTGGGCTCCCTCTAACAAATGAGCAGTTTGGCTTCAGTTTTTCGTAACAAAGAGTCTTAACTCAAACTCTGCAAAGCTTTCCTATTCCCCAAAAGGGGAGGGGGAGAGATGGTGGCTGACTCTGAATGTCTTCCCTAAATTCTTCAGGCCTAAATCTGCCACTTTCATGATCAGTCAGTTGCAAAATTGTTTCTGACTTAAGCCTCTGTCTTGCAGTAGTTCTGTGGAGTAGCTCCATTTCCTTTACTGGGGCTCTTCGCAGGCACAAGGTTCTGATAGCATCATCATCATCAGGGACTTAGCGTGAACCAAGGGTTGCTCCTTATTTACGCAGGGGCTTTAAAGAGGGGAGGTGACCTTTACCTACCTTTAAAACTTTCTAGTAATTGGCTTCTTGAGCAGTGGATCTAAAATGGGTAAACAGACACTGCAAAGGATTTCTCTTTGTGCAAGCTGCTTTCTCTTGTGATCCTATGAAACCAAAACACCTGCAGTGGCTTTGCCCTTGGAGTCTGTCAGGAGAAGTAACTTTCAAAGCTTTTGTTCATATTAAAAATGGAGTGGAGGGTGTCTCTTCTGCCAGGAGGGTTGAGATGGTGGTGGAAAGCAACACCACAAATGACTGACACTTTAACTCTGTGCTGTGGCTAGCTATAGGACAAGGATGAGCTGTTTGTACAGCCCTTAGCACAGTGGAATTGTTGGCAATAAAGGTTGCTCTTAGACACTGCTCTGATATAACTAATGTCTCTGGACTTGGGTGGTAATTGAAGGAATCTGTTTTCACTTCACTTTGGAGCACTCTAAAGAGCACTCCAAATATTACTGGGTATTAAGTATTTGTTCCTGATTTGGGATCTTAACATTTTTTTTTCTTAAAGCAAAAGGTTTGAAGTTTGCCTTAGACTCTTTCCTTGCAAGGAGAATCAACATGAATGTTTGACCCAAAGTATAATGGGGCAGTAAAAAATAGAGGCACCGCACTAAACTGATAGGTGCCTTGTTCAGTTATGAAGCACACATCTGCTGACCAGCAGTGGAGTGGGAGTCTAGATGCTTGGGTTCTATTCTCAGCTCCGGCCCCAGTGCTCTGAGCTTGAGCTCTGTGCCTCAGCTTCTCTGTCTGTAAGATAGAGATAATGGGCCAGATCCTCCTCCAGTGTAAACTCTCCCAGCCCTATTGACTTGGGTGTAGTGACGTGACTCGTAGCAGATGAGGAACTTCAGTGAAGCTATGAAGGTTTATACCAGATGAGAATTCGTCCTAGAGCCAGTGTAACCCACCGGCTTGGTATGTATTATGAACATAAGAATGGCCCTACTGGGTCAAACCAAGACTACATCTAACCTGTATCCTGTCTTCTGACAGTGGCCAGTGCCAGGTGCCCCAGAGGGAATGAACAGAGCAGGTGATCATCAAGTGATCCATCCCCTGTTGCCCACTCCCAGCCTCTGGCAAACAGAGACTAGGGGCCCCATTCCTGCATCCTCCTCTGTGCCTGATCTGGAGATGTGGTTCTGTTTCAGGCCACAGCTGCAGAGTCTGGCTCTTTGGTTCAGGCTGTGAAGACTTGCATGTTTGGCTTTGGACATCCTCAGTTCAATCCCCAGTGTGTCTTCCAAGACCGTGGCTGTCACACCTGCTTAGCAAGAGTGCAAGTAGTATCGTGAATGTCTCTAAAAACACATTGAGATGCGTAGGTGCAAAGGGCAATAGCTGTGCAAAGTGTTCTCGCACACCATGCACCTGCTCTCTTGTTTGTGCATATTTCAGACTTGCACGGCAGCCCGGGTGCTGAGAGGTGCTCTGGAATGAATGGGGTTACCGGCTGCATTATTAATGGATCGCAGTGCGGAGTGCTTGAAAGTGAGTACAGGGCTCTGAAGTGTCTTCCTATCCCACTGTAAAAGGCTACTGAGAGGGGGGGTTCTCATCCATCAAGTGATACTCCGGTGGTTCCTGCCCGGGCTGAGGGGTACTGATCTGCTGCTTCATGTACCACCTCTGTGGCTATATCTACCCTCTGCCTCGGAAGATTACAATGGGGTGCTTGCCAGCTTTGAAAGCTGGAGGCAGTTGTGAACAGGAGTGTAACTGTAGGTCATCACTCCCGTGTGTGTGTGTAAGACAGACTTGGCTTTAAACCCTGGGGGGTGGGGGGAAGAGATCTCCTGTCTTAGTGGAAGGCAAGACCAGATTCCCTGATATTAGTTTTACTGTCTGCGTATTTAATGCTTCAAAGTAGGCCCTGCCTGATGTCACAAACCGGTTGCGTGCGTCGTTACGGCTTTCAGCCTAGGGGCAATGTAAGGTGGTTACCTCATTACATGAATTGAGGCCGCTTCGGAAGCATTTGCTGTTGGGCTCAGCTGCCAGTGCAGAGCATCAGCACAAACAGCCCTTCAGCTTGTAATCTTGCTGAAATAAGATGGTTCTGTGCTCAGTTATATGGTGGCTGTTTTGACCCTTTCCACTTCAAACTCTGGATCAGTTGTCTCGTGCGTTGGGGATGGGGCAACAGGTTTTAGGTGATGGAAAGAGGGTGCAAGCTGTGAACTGATGCTGGACTTTCCTTCAAAGATCAGATTGCTGCTGCTTACAAGAGGGCTTCAACGTGTGGCTAGTCCTAAAATGAGCTGATGGAAATCGTATCTGATTGGCTTTATACAGGGATATCAAAGGGCACATGGTGTACAAACTAGAGAGCAAGTTCTCTGCCTCGATGAGCTTACAGCTTTAGATATGTAACTAGGCTTGGAAGGGTGAGGGTTTTTTCAGTCCACATGGATTTCAGCGTAAGCACTCGCAAACCGAGGAAAGAATGATGGAAATTAACAGCTGGGCAAAGTACGAAAAATGCTGCTTGAGAACTTGGTAGAATTTTTGTTCTAAGAATATTTGCATGGGATATATTGATGTGTGACGGAGACATTTTGTGTTTTAATGGTTAAAGCTGTAACTCCTTTTGAATCGCAGTGCCGCTACTGGTATTACATAATAGTCTGATCCATGCCCCCTCCGCCCCATAATTTTGCACAACTGTGAACATTTAAATTGAAAATTAAAAGAGAACCCTGAATTCTGCACAAGTGTAAAAATTAAATTTGGTATTGTCTGTCTGTCCAAATTATTTTTAAAAAGGAGGGGAAAGGAAAGCATCTCTTTAGACAGACTTCTTACAAAGAATTGACACCCTTTTTCAAAAAGGGTTGAATCCTGCTTTCCCAATGCACAGAATGGGACTGTGATAATAATAGTGTGAGCCGGACAGTTAAGCCCTTTATATGTGTGATTCCCTGCCCCCATACACAAAACTGGAACAAAATGATCTGCCATGAAGTGTGTGGCGGGGGAAGGAGCGGTGGTATAGAGGAGCAGAGTTGAACTCAGCTTTGGAACTGGCCTTGTTGGTAGTCAGCATTTGACACACCTCCTGCTTGTGTGTATCTGTTTTGGGAAGATAATGCTACTTGCTAAAACTGCTCTTCCTTTAAAGGAAGGCGTAGGGTCAAGATAAGTTCCTTCTCATTTTGCGCACACATACTTCTATTTAATCAAATCACATTACGATTAGATACCCCGTCCCACCCGAGAGAACTACAGGTGCCTGATGCTAATCTCACTGCCTCATTATGTTTCTTGAAGTTACTTGGATACTAGGAGCAGTGGGGGCTGTATAAGTGAGTGTGTGTAAACTGACAAGTGTTCACAGCTCTGCAGTACAGGGAAATGGGTTAATTGTCTTAAAACTGTAACACAAAGCTGTCCCTGGCTCCTAACTTTAGTCTTCTACCAAAGCTTTGTTGTATTGGTTCTCAAAGGCAGCCTTCCCACCCCTTCATTCACCCATTAATAGCATCTGCTCCAGTTCAGGTCTCAAGGCTTTGACTGTCTGAAAACCACCCAAATCTGCAAGGTTAGAGAGGGCAAGCAGCAGGGTTCTGCTGAAACACCCCAGCTGGCTTGCTGAGAGGTCAGGCATCTAAGAATAGCTCCCCCCAGCCTCGTGCTTAAGTCCACTCTGGTGAGATTAGAGGTCTTTTGCTGGGATATAGAGATCTGAATGGATAAATCTTGTCTCCCAGCCGTGACCGGCTGCTACTAGCTCCTGTGTGCCCTGCGCCCTGTTCCTAGAAAGGAGACACACGGCACTTGTACTGTTGCTCCTGCAGGACCCACGTATGTGCAGAGCAAGGCTTTAACTTCTGTCAGTTCCCTGGGACTGCAGGGTTTAGGAAGAAAGAAGGGGTGGAGGAAACAAGCGGAGCTGGGTGGGAAATGGTCTTCCCCTCCCAGGAGAATTTTTGCATGAACGAAAAAATGACTTTGTTCAGATTTGGGACAAAACAATCTCAAATTTTCCAGAACAAGGAATCTTTTTTCCTCCAGATTGTGTCAAACAAACAATTTAATTTCAATTGTGCCTCTTTTTGTTTTTTAACCTAAATTTGCTAAAATTGCAAAACAAAGTTTTTTGCATATTTTAAAAAACATTTCTGGTCAAAAATGTTGAAATTTCAGGAATTTCTAACTGTTTTTTAAAACGTTTTGTGTTGGGAGATTTGTCAAAACCAACCCAGTTTCTCAAACAGTTCTGATGAAGCAGCATTTTTCAGTTAAAATAGTTTAGTTTAAAAAATTCCTCACTAGCTCTAGAAACCAATTTGGTAGCCATTGGGCCAGACCCTAAATTTACTTATGCTGGCATAATCCCCATTGTCTTCAGTTGAGTGACACTAACTTCAGCTCAGAATCCAGGCCCTTGTATATAAGAACAGCTGTGTTGGGTCAGACCAATGGTCCATCTAGCCCAGTATCCTTTCTCGGGTGGTGCCAGAGCTTCAGTGGGGTGTAGAACAGGACAGTAGGAGTGATCCACCCTGTCTTCTCTTCCTAACTTCTGACAATCAGGCTTAGGGTTGCCCTGAGCATGTGATTTCATCCCTGACTATCTTGAGTAAAAGCCACTAATGGATCTGTTCTCCATGAACTTAACTAGTTCTGTTGTGAACCAAGTTGTACATTTTGGCCATCATGACATCTCATGAATAGTTATGACCCTTTGTTTTCAGTTTTTATTTTATTAAAATCTCCAAGGAATTTATCAGTGTTTGTTACCACCACAGCAAAAACAGGTGAAAATCAGTGCAGAAAACTAGTAGCTATTTTTCTGCATAAATATCAGGGTTTATTTTGATGGATGGAAAGATGAGGGAAAGTATTTGGTAGATTAATGCTTTGAATTCCGTTTATCCGTGTGGTTTGCTGTAGAATGAAAACAACTCAAAACCACCACCACCACCTGTGAGTTTAAGAAAACAATACATCTCTAATCCCCAAATAAAACTTTGGATTTGAATAAACAGTTTACTGTTGTAGATTTAAAACTTTTAGCATATAAATATTTACAGCGCACACACTCAGCTTTGTCCTTTTCTCCTGTTTTTGTTGTTTTTAAACTTTTGAATACTTCCTTGTGTTCTGAAATGTATTCTGATATAGATTTTCATTTTCTTCCCATTTTAGTGTGTCAGATCTTTAAATCGTTATCTGCTACAGCTTGAAGTGTGTACATGGCGGGCGTGAGATTCAGCAGTATGTTCAGATGCGCACGCAGTTCAGAGCTTGCGTGTGTGCCCCGTTTGTTTGTTGTGTGTGTTTTCTAGACTAATACGTAGCCTTACTTCAACAGCAGCCTTGCATATACACACGGACTAATGTATTATCATAATAAAGATCTCATGCAATGTTTTGTTTTTATTAGGAAAACAAGTTGTTTTTTATATATTTAATACAAAAGTAGGGTGAAAGTCAGAAAATACCAAAGAATACTTTTTGTAAAACCTTGTTTTCAATTTAAACTGATTTTACCGAAAAATTGCGAAGGGTCTTATGAACAGTGTGGAAAGAGAACATAAGAATGGCCTTACTGAGTCAGACCAGTGGTCCATCTAGCTTAGTACCCTGTCTTCTAACAATGGTCCATGCCAGATCCTTCAGAAGGAATGAACAGAACAGGCCAATTTTGATGTTTCATCCCATTATACAGTCCCAGCCTCTTGCAGTCAGAGGTTTAGGGATCCCTAAAGCATGTAGTTGCGTCCCTGACCACCTTGGGTAATAGCCATTGATGGACCTATCCTCCATGGGCTTATTTAATTCGTTTTTGACCCCAGTTATACTTTTGGCTTTCACAACATCCTGTGGCAATGAGTTCCACAGGTTGACTATGTCTGTGGTGTGTGAAGTACTTCCTTATGTTAGGTTAAACCTATTACCTATTGATTTAATTAGGTACCCCCTAGCGCTTGTGTTATGCGAAGGGGGTAAATAACACTTTCCTATTCACTTTCTCCACACAATTTATGATTTTATAGACCTCTGTCCTAGCCCCCCATGGTCATCTCTCTTCTAAGCTGAATAGTCCTAATCTTTTTTTAGTTTCTCCTCGTATGGAAGCTGTTCCATACCTTTGATCTTTGTTGCCCTTCTCCGAACCTTTTCTAGTACCGCTCTACCCTTTTTTGAGATGAGTGACCAGAACCAGGTTGATATGGTGGCTACAGTGTACTGCCATTAGCACTTGTGCTTGCAAACTCAAATGGCGCACAGTCCCTGACTATTCTGTGTCGCTCTCTTCGCAGTCCCCAATAAAGGGCGGAGGGGGGCTTCCTCCTTTTCTTTCTGTTTGTGTGTAAATGTAAACCTGTCTTCTTAAGGGCATGTTGCATCTGAAAGTGTGCTGCTAACACCAAGCCTTTAGAGGGTTCTGTATGCATATACAGTGGCCGTGACTGTTCACAATCCACACAACACCTTCTGCTCACTAACATTACCACCCTCGAAGGGTAAGTCTGTAGTGCATTGTCAGCCTGGGTCTGTGAGATCCAGGCTTGTGGACTTGGTGTTGACGCACCTGAGTGTGTGCAGCATTGGACACCTGGCTTTGCAGTTGCTGGACCTGGGTCCCACTGCTGTGCTAGCATGTCTGTAGTGCCCTACACAGACCTCCTCCAGACTCAAGTCTGGCTTGAGCTGCTGCCAGAATGACAGAGCGTGGACCCAAGTCACAGCGGGACTTGGGCTCTGGCCTACCCAGGTCCTGAGTGCTTGCTGACCCAAGTCAGACTGATTGGTGTGTGTGGACGGAAGGGGAGCTGAGTCAGAGCCTGGGCTTAGTGTGTAGTGTAGACCTACCCTGAGCCAGGGGCTCTTAGGACAATTTTTTTCATGGCCTCAGTGTGGCCACCAGCTGTTGCTGGTGATACTAAAATACTTGGGGGCTGGAGCCTGAAGCCCTGTGTCCAGATCCTGAAGCCCCATGGCCTGGGGATGAAGCCTAAAGCTGTGCGGCTAGAGCCCGAAACCCCGCGGCCAGAGCCTGCTGCCCCACCACCCCAGAGCTGAAGGCCGAAGCCTGAGCCCCACTGCCCCTGGGAAGGTGGGGCCCTCGCCATCTCCAGCATTGTGCATCAGGTGTTTCCAGAGGGGGGCAGGGTTCAACCCCTGCTGGCAGCTCCAGCAGCCAACACCAAGGTGGTGCATCCAGGAACAAGGAGGGGCTGCTACTTCTCCCTCTCCCGCATTACAGCCTAGGACGCTGTGGCCACAAGAAAAGCCCCTGGTGGCTGTGTGTGGCCAAGGTGACAGCATTTTTGAAACCCTGCTGAAGAAGCCTGTATAGATGCTACTTCACTTTTGGTTTTAGGTTTTGGGCTCCCTTCTTCCAGGCAGGCCCCAGTGACAAAAAGCAGTCTTTGTGTTCGTTTTATTCCAGAGCCGGCAGATTTAACTCTCGAAGGAGTGAGTTAGATTTGCAGCTTGGCGAGCATCTAGAAGTGAGTTTACAGCGAATTTAAGGCTGAAATTCTGGCCCAATTGAAGTCAATGGGAACTTTGCCATTTGCTTCACTAGGGCTGGGGTTTGACCCCGAAACTGGCCTTAGTACATGAAAATGTAGAATAAACATTAAGCTGCAAAGTCTTTAATAGCCATTGTATCTGCAGAACTGCCAGCAGTTCGGGAATTAATGACCCAACTTTCCCATTACAACCCCTGGAAGAAATCGATGCTCATGTGCAGTGCACCTCTGTAGTCAGAACAGTTACCCACCCACCTTGAAGGTTCCTGTATTTTAAATAAAATGACTTGTGCTGGGATTTTCAAAGTTAAGTCCCCAAAGGGTCTCTGAAAATCCCTCCCCCAATTTCTCTCTCTTTATACATTGTTGCCATCCAGCATTCGAGCAAATCTATTTTTGCTGTAATATAAAATATATAGTCTTCCAGACTACCTGCCCTGGCTGATTTGCTGCATTAGCATGTTGAGAACAGGTCTTGTGCTGTGTAGAAGGCTTAACCCTGGAATACACATATAGCTACCCCACTTAACCGTGTGTGACTGGGTGGCCCTACTCTCCAGATTGCCTTGCTTCATCTTTCCCAACTAGTGAAGGGCCAAAGGCAAAGTTTAAATGTTTGTAATACTTTAAGCTTTGTAACATCTCTTGGTCTTAAAAAGAAACGGGCTGGAAATCTTGGCAGAAAATCTTCCAACACGGCACATCCAGCGATGAAAAACGAAGGGAGAAAATGATCAGAACTTGCCTGGGGGCAAAGAGGGACTCAAATAGGAGGTAAGAGTTTGAACAGAGTGCAAAATATGGGCCTGAAGTTTGCAAAGTGCTTCCAATTTTATAATGGGCTGAACCAAAAACACTCAATCCAAACAATCCTGAGCTTTGAGGTGTTCAGAATCTAGATCTGTCCTGGACTCTGCAACTTGTGCCTCTGTTTAGAGAAAAGGTTCAGGCTGAGCTGTAGGTGAAAGTCAGTGCTACTTCCTCGTTTATCCAAAGCTTTGTCCATTTTCACTCTGCAGCTAAGGGTCCGTTTTAAGGTCCTTGCTCACCTGTAACTGGTAGGTAAGTCTTCAAGTGCTTGAGTGTGAAGTAGGCACTGCTGTAGCTCAGAAAATAAATCAGCGTTGGACCCATTTCTGAGTGTTTTCCATGCAGATATGCCTTCCACGAGGCGGACGGTCACGCTACACGACGTGCTGAAGATCTGGCATTACCAGGGACCTGAACTGTTGAAGCTATAAAATGGCTCTGACAATTCAAGGCATTTGCAATCTCCCTGTTTGGTTTTTAACCCTGACCTGTTGTTGCAATAAGAAACATCATGCCAAAAACCTGCCCTCCCTCAAGGGGCCTGGATCCTGTAGTCCAAGTGCCCCACTCCTTCACTGAAGAGAACACACGTATTTCCTGAACTGAATGTAAATATTAGCCATAAGTATTTGCAGTAGCTGCTTGCTTTGGCAGCTGGGGAAGAGAGGGGGACTGGACTGGGAAGATTAAAACCTGTGGTGTTTTTGCCTCCTCCAGAGACTCGTTAACACTATTACAGATAGAACTCGGGAAGCATTCCTTGAAATCAAAATGTCACAGCGTATCCCTTTAGCTTGGCAGCTGTGTGTGTCCCAGGGCAGCGATGTGTGTCGGCTGTGTGTCGGCTCCTAGTCAAGGACCATGGCTTAGTTTGGTGCTATATGGAAAGAGCCTGATTAGGATGTCCTCCAAATAACCCTCTTCCTGTTTTCTGCACACAAGCACTTCCCTGACCAGTGCTTGCTTAGGTTTAGATCTAGGGTCAGTCCCAGTCCCAATCCCAAGGAGTCCCTTGCTATGCGGGTCACTAGATCTCCCTGATGCTGCGGCTTGTCTGGTCTCTGGTATTGTAGCAGCTAGAGAACATCAGAGCGATTTCAGCAGCAGCTTCACCTCTCTTCTTGGCTGCTGACCCGGCGTCTTCTCTGCAGCTGGTTGCCAACCCAGCGGGTGCCTGCATCTGTCAGGCTGGTTTCAGTGACGGCATTTTCAGTCACGGGCTGAGAGCAAGAGAAACCATGTGCTTGCCCCAGATCGTGGCTTCCCCCGATGTAGCTGTATCTGTCCCCCATATTGCCAACGAGAATTCCTCGCCGTCTGCAGTAGCGGTTTAGCTGGAAGAACTGCCAGTGCACTGAAAAGGAACTTAGCCCCCCTCCCTTACTCACCCTCCCCCCCAGTTCTTTCTGCAGGCTGTGAGTAACTGACCCACCCTCTTCCAGTACGATTATTCGAATCTAGTCTCCAGGAGGGTCTTTTCCAACCTAGCAAAACCAAGTGACTTGTCCCTTTATGTTCTAATAAAGCCACAGCGTTGCTAACAGAGGACAAACTTTCAATCTCCCCTTGCCCCAAATACAGAACATGCTGGCAGCTAGACTCAAATGGGTAGGGGGCTTGGTGTGCAAAGGCTGAGCAGCTGCCCTCCCAGTTGGGGTTGATTACAGAGCTGCTGCTGAGCCTGTATTAGCTGCCCTTCTCCAAGGGCTGCATTGCTGCTTCCCCGGAAGATAACCATCCTTTGAACTGTAACAGTCTTATGGCAGGTCTAATGACCTGCCCCAGCTTATCACTGGCAGGGTTTGAACCCAGATGTTCCATGCTAAAAGCATGAGCCTCTGTGGCTTGAGCTGAAGCAGTAGATCTGCTAGCTGTCTGCAGTAGTAACCTCTCTGCAGACTGTGGGGGAGGGGTGTGGGGGGAGATAAGCCCTCTCCTGCACAGTGATTGCTGTTAAAAAGCTGGTATCTAGCTGCTGTTCCCACACAGTGGGTATCTCCCAAGCAGAGGGTGGGGTGGGGTGGGAGCTGAGTTCTCCTCTTGTTTTAAGCATTGGTGACCGCTGTGTATTGGCCTCAGCTTCATGCCTTTAATGCACTGCATGTGGTGAGCCCGGATCCTGCTGGCCTTCTGTATCCGTCTGGTGCTTGTCCATCCCTGATGAGAGGTCGGTGAGAGTCAAGGCCTTCAAGATCTCCTCTTTCCACCCACTGAGCCATGGCCTTGCTAGTGCTGGCCAGGTCCTTTCTGAACCAGGAACCTCCTTTTTTTTGTTCAGGGTGGCCTGGTAGGGAGGGCACCGCCTGAGAGCTGAGAGACCTTATTCCTGGTTCCGGCTCTGCCACTGAGTCACTCTGACCTGGGCAAGTCACTTCCCCTCTGTCTCAATTGCTTCATCTGCGAAATGGAGATAGCACTTCCCTTGCTCACGTGGGCGTTGAGTCTTGTGGGTGCTGGAGTGATGAACGTCGTCATAGAAGTACCTATGAAATTCTCTGTGGCTCTTCTTTTCTTACCTTTACCACCCAGGCTGCATCGCTACCCTTGAAATACAGCTTGTGTCTAAGTGCATGCTCTGCCTGTGTCTGTCTTAGCCTCTCTAAATGGCTCACTGCACATTATTAAGCACTGCGCTTGGTCCCAACTCAGACGCCATCCCTGCCCTGAGGGACTGGCAGTCTGAGTAGGTACTTACTGTCCAAAAATCAGTCCCTGTCCTACCAGGGGTGTGGGGGGAAGTGCCAGTAGGGTGCAATCTTCCTAGGAATGACTCCGGTAACTGCATTCTCCTTTCAGTTGCTCTCTAGAACCCAAGACTGATCCCCTGGTTGGAATCGACTTGCTGCCTTTTGGGGGCAGGGGTTGGAATGGAAAGTAACTCCCGCAAATCGTTTGTGTTTCAGGAAACGTGTGTAGGGTGGAACCTAATCAGATTATGGAGCTGGTCTGTTTGCAGGCTTCCTGCATGAGTCTGAAGGGAAGAAGGAAATTCTTATTAAACCAAACTGGAAATCAGGAACTAGGCTCTTCCTGTATAGATGCATTTTTGTTGTTTGCGGACAGCTCAAACTGCTGCTATCTACGGGTGCTCTCCAAAGACCTGCGCTTTATCTGGCCACACTGACTGAGGGACATATATGGAGGGGAGAGAGATTTAATGTCTCCTCCTGCTTTCCCTCGCCCCACTTCCCATGGGGTGGAAAAGCAGAGAAATCTGGTGGAATAGCAAAACTATTTCATTGTTGCTGGCTCTTGGGAGCTTGCTGCAAATTAGCTTAGTCCCTGCTCCGTCCAAGGACCCCTGCAACGGAAGAGAGAAACCGAAGAAAGCTTTGGCAAGCCTAACGTTAAAATGAAGAGGGCTTTGGGGGAAGACTTGTGGCTATAATCCTGCTTCTAGCAAAACTGCTGGCAAAACTCACTGGCTTTGCTGGAAACAAGGAACAGGCCTGTTGTGTAGGAGAACCCTTACTAGCGGCAGCTGCTGACTTCTTGGTCGTTCTTGGAAAATTCCCTTCTTGTTTGGGGGTAGGAATGGCAGAAAATTGTCAGTTTCTTCTGCCGTTTAAAAATCAGAAAGTAAGCTGGAAATTGTGCACAAGTCCTGCCATAGATATTCTGGGGTGAAAATCTCCCAAAGTCCGTACCCCTTTTGCTCCCCCTCCTCTGCAGGAGCTGGTCTCTTCTTTCCTATCTGCTGGTCTCTTCTTTCCTATCCAGGGCAATGAAAAGATGTGGCCCCATTTAAAAAGGGAGTCAGGAAGAATGATGATGCACTAATCCTGTGTTGCCCAGTGGTGGGATATCTCCCAACCCTTCCAGTGGTTGCATCTATGGATAATGTGCACTCCAAACTTCCCTTTCAGAATTTAGGGGATGACCAAGAACAGCTGGAGCTTGGCGTTTTGCTCTGCTGTTTGCTGGGAAGGGCACTGTGTTCGATTACTGTCCTTACATGTGTGGACAATAGAAATATGCAGCTCCCGCCCCCTCTGTGTTTTACCTCTCTCGCCTGATTCTTGACATGCAGAATTAGAGCGATTTCCAAATGTTTTCCATTGTTTGCTGTCTGGTCTCTTAAACATTGACATCGTGGGGCGAGGGGGGAGTCAGGAATCTGGTTTTCCTTTAACAGTTATTCTGCGTCTGGAGCACTGATCCCTTTAGAGGTGAGGATCTAAACTCATCCCTTGGGTAACTCCATCTGTTCCATTTGGCCCCAGGTGTGTAATGCAAAGCAAAGTTCAGCAGAAGCGTCTGTTTCTTTGGAGATGTTTTGTATTAATTTCCTCACATGTTTGGGATACAGATTAACTTCCTTGGCCCCTGTCTTTGTTATAGCTTCGCGCTGGGAACAGCAGACACCCTCGTAAATGGATTGCGAGGTCACCTGGTGTAGCCACTGTTCCTGGTAACTCCTGGCAAGTGTGTGTGCCCGGCTGAATCACGGCACTGCTCCCCGTGGGGTGGGTGGCTGGTGCTGGCGAGCTTGCTGCAGCAAGGAGCAATGAACATAATCTGTCCTGTTGCAGCTTCTTTGGGTTGGAAGCAGCAGTGGGGGTGGGGGCTGGGAAACACCAGCTGCTAGTGGCTATAACTGACCTGATACATCAGGTACGGGCCCATCTCTTAGCAAGCATCTGCTCCGAAGCTTCCTGCGCAGGAAGAGATGGTCAGGGTGCGGTTCCCAGCCTGTCTTCATGTGCGCCACCATGCGCCCCCCCCCCCTGCCCTGGGAAAAACGAATGCGTGCACCTGTGACTGCTTGCTGACTTTGGGAGGAAGGGTGAGCACATCTGCTCAAGGCTTTAGGGAAGGATGTGAGTGTAACCCTCAGCTGGCACCCTGTGTGGGTGGGAGCGGGTGGCTGTGGGTGCACAGCACCTTTGGGAAGGCAGCTTAGCGTTTCCCTGTGGTCATGGCGATGCAGCCCACGCCCATTCGGAACGTCCCATGGAATTCTCTTCCTCCTGCTCCAGAAGTACTGGGTGCCCTGCTCACGCATGCCTTGCAGTTCTAGTTCCCCCACCCCCATGGAGAGCAGTGCCACGCTGGCTCCTTCTCAGGCTCAGGTTGGCCACCCTTGACATAGCACCTCAGGGTCCTAGTCAGACTAGGACCCCACTGTGCAAAGGGCTGCGCTTTGGGATTGTTGCACACTCTCTTGTGGCTGGCCTTAAACCCCTTTCAACCTTGTGGGCTAGTCAGGTCCAGGATCCTTGCTGTGAGCAGCAGAGAGTCTGGCTCTCGTGTCTCGGTATCCGGGCAGAAGGCATTCTCTCCATCTTCTAGCAAAGAACAGCCCAAACACGGTCCCCTCCCTTTTTGTGGCTTTACAAGAGCTAGGGGAGGAGACAGGGGAGTTGCATGAAGTCCCTCTTCAATCCATCCTCTCCCTCCTCCCTGCTGAATCGGAGCCGGCTACGGCTGCATAATAACAACAAGGTGTGGAAATCATCCCCATCTCTGACCTGTCGAAATTCTTTGGCTATTAAATGCAGATTGTGTCATGTGTCTATAACTAGCTGCCTACTAATCTCCTCTGTGCTTTACATAAGAGTCTGCACTTAAATTCAGGCTTGCTATAGCCAGCTCCAGAGCAGCTAGATCTAAAAAGATGTTCCACTCCCTCCTGGCAGCTTTGACAAACAGACGCTAAACAAGAAATCTGCCTCCTGCTAGAGTGAAAGGCGGGAGAGGTGAGCATGGGGACTGGCTGCTTAGAAGCCAGAGGCAAGAGTGTGGGGAGAGGGTGCTGAAAACTGAGCAATGAGGGGTTCAGACAAGGGGGAAATTCCCCCACCCCCCAACTGTTCCCTTCACAGTAAACATTTCCCGGAAAGGCTCCATTTCCCGGAAAGGCCTGTGTATTCCCTGATTTGGGAGGGGGAGTCACCCTCCCTCCTCAGGGGTAGGAGCTGCAGCCTGGACACCATTTCCAAATTCATGGCCCTGGGCCTTCTCCCATGGAAGTCAGTGGTCAGACTTCCGAGTTACTATAGGAGCAGTCTGACTGTTGGCTTGTTCTCCTGTAGCACACACAGTGCTACTACATCTCCTTCCCCCCTGAGGTGCTTGGATCCAGTGAACTAAGTCCAGTAGAATCCCTGTGCTATGGGGCTCAGAAACCAGGAGACAGACAGACAAACAACCCCCGAATGAATTCATTCATGATTCTGGAGGGGGGCAGTTTCATGATTGCTGAGTACATGTGAGCTGGCCACCCATAGAGGGAATCGCACTGGAGGCCTCCGGAGCAAAAAGAACGAGCTGCTTCAGCTTGGGTTCAGGAGCCAGATCTGGCTAACTTAGGCTAGAACTTCTGCCTGTCCTCGGTGGATTGGGCACATGGGAGGATGTGGAACAATGAATCGGGCATGGAGCTGTCGGTACTATATAAGCTGAAAGCTCTCTAGTTTTGAGGTAGTTCTGATGGGGGAGCCTGTGTTGCATCTTCTTTAGGGAGCTATAATGGAGGACGTATCCCCTCCTTCAGCAATCGTTTAATAGGCACGTCTGCCGGTTGGGGTCTTGATTTCCAGAATGCTCCATGATTGTCACATGCAGCTGTGCAAAATCAGTACAGCACCTCCTACTGGGCAAGGTCAATGGAGCAGGGGGAAGAGGACCCAACCAAAGAAGAGGTTGGGGAGTGAGAACAGGCTGTTATGGGGGCGGGGGAGGAAGAGTAATAACAAGACTCACAGCTGGTCCAAGCAGTGTCCATCCCATGTTTGGCAGTTGCCACAGCTGCTGTTGTCCTGGCCTCCTTCCCTGAATATTAGTCTCCTCCCTAAGAAGCGTTACCCGTCCTGCCACTGATTAAATTCTAAATATAACCGTGTTACTTATTTATTTTTATCCTCTCCGATTCTTCATGATGCATCTAGGTAAAAAATAACCCTGGCAGCTCTTCAAAGGTGACATGGGCCTGTTGCGGGCTATATTTTGCCTTGTCATCCTGCCCAGGTCCAAAATAAAACCCATCATTTAATTAGCTCATCGTGTTGTATAATCCTGAAAGGCGAGCTTGGGCCTGGCAGGAATGCACGTGATTGTGTGGTCTCTGGCAAACAGCAGCGGGGGAAGGTGTCCTGGGGGCGGGATGTGGCAGGAATCCCCTCTCCTTCTGTTCACTCTAGTGCCGAGGTGGAGGGAGCTTGGGCTGAGGCTAACGTGCCATTGCTTAATACCGCCTTACCTGATAGTGGCTGTGTCAGGCTGCCTTCACCTTCCAGTGTCTGCCCTTGCCCTGGTTTTTAAAATCTTGTTAGGTGGGCTTCAGATGTGTGGCTGTAACGGAGAGAAGGTCCTCTTTAAGAATGGCACCTCCTTGCCTAATATAGCTGCTCCTTGAGGTAACCCTGTTTAGCTGGGTAGCGCTACAGGGGAATGGGTTGAGTTCCTTTTTCTGTTGCCAAACAGATGACTAACTCCTGGCCACGAGATTCCTGTTCCTTGGTGAGTGGGTGGGGAAGAGGGGCTATGAGTCAAACAGTGCAGCTTCGTGTCTGAGTACAGGCTGAGGGGCATGACTATACAGCTGTAAGTCTACCTATGTTAGGTCAACTTACAGCCACCGCAGTACCTACTTCAGTGGTGCACGATCCTGCTACCTTCCGTCTGTCAGTGGGGTGTGTCCTCCTCCAGAGCCATGACATTGACAAGACAACCCATGTAAGTACTGCAGTGTCTGCACAGACATTGCGTCTCCTTAGCTACCCTGACATCAGCTCTGCACCTCTCATGGAGGTGGAGTTATTAGGTTGGTGTGTGCACACTGACATAATTAGGTGGTCGTAGTGTAGGCCAGGGGAGCTCACAGTGGTGGTGGTGCAGAGAGAGCCTCTTGTTCCCTGAACTGAGCAAGGAGCAGGCCAGGTCATTCAGCCCCGCTCACTGTCAAGCTGTTGGGTTTGGGCTCCTCTTGCCGATAGCAATAGCTGTTCTTCCTCAAGTTAGTGTGAATTTATTACTGAGGGAGCGGTGCTGGATTGTTAATCCTGAAGAAAGAGCTTCTGTCTGCACCCCTGAACTGGCAGAGCACAGACAGTGTCACTGACCCACCAACCTGCCTGACTCCTGGCTTGAGGGGGCTGCTGCTGTGGAGTGAGAAGGTATGTTGGGTTCTTCAGGGTCTATCCAGCCTTTGGCCTTCTGTTGAGGTGGAAGCCTCCGTTGCCCATTTAGTGATGCTCTGTACCGCTGGAGCAGCACAAAGAAGACTATGGGATCTGTTGAGATGTCTGATGCCCCTTTGGACAGGTGTCCTTTTCTTTTAAGGGTTTGTCAGCTGGTGTTCAGACAGCCATGTGTGCTGGCCACCCCTGCTCGGCCATGCACGAGTGGGCAGGGAACCCAGAGGAAACCGAAGGGTTGGTTGGGGTGCATTGTCAGACACAGTGGGGAGGACAGAGGGGCTAACTGAGTGGTGGGAACTGCTGGATTCATGACCGTGACCCATTTGTTTTGCAGCCACTGTCTTTTTACAGAGCCTCCTGGTCTCACCAACCTGCTCAGAGCAGCCCATCGCTCTTTCACATGGGATTCTAGTGTTTTAGTATTGCAATAGCACCTAGGAGCCTGTCACGGACCCCATTATGCTAGGGGCTCGGCAAACACATGAATACAAATTCCATCTTGTGGCCTTCTAGGCATTTGTCACTCCCTAGTCCCACATTTAACAAGAATGCTCAATGGTGTCCTGACATCCTTTGCTCCCCCCACACTCATATTCTCACCTTTCAAAGCGTGAGTTCACCTCTCTGTCTACCTCACAGGAGCTGTGGACATAAGTGAGTCTTTGGGGTGAGCTATTTGAATAGCCTCTCTCTAGTTTTGCTCGCATGTGACTTGTCAGAATGTTGGTGGTTTTAAAGATGCTTAGTTGATGTTTCACTTTTCGGAAGAAGCTGCTTTGGGCAGTTCAGCGGAGTTTAAAACTTTCTAACCACCAGATGGAGCAAAGGAACTTTAAAAAAAAAAACAAACAAAAAAACCCCAAACCCATCACCAGCATTTTGGCAAAGGACCTCCAAAGGATGCCGGCTCTGAGCCACTGAGTAGGTGTTTCAGCCGGGCAGCTAAACCAGTGATCCTGCAAGACTTTTTCCATTCCTCACTCCTTGCGATCTAGTGCTCTTAAATTTTGAGCAACCAGTTCGCAGACAGAGTCCTGTAGGAGCTGAAGACTGGCTGCAGTTTGGTGAGCTGTCGGTATGTGCTTTGGGAACTGCTCTCAAATCCCAACCTTTGATACGACATTCGCTGTTCCAGCCCCAGCCTCGTGGAATCTCTCTAGACATTTGTTCTGAATAGTGTGGGGTGATCTTGCAGTGCTCAGAGAGCCATGTGTTAACTAAACTCAGCCAACCAAGCTAATTTCATGCCTGCCCCCAAGCCGGGCTCTCACTAACCCAAAGGGTCATGCTTGTTGCTACTATAGTTAAAAGCAGCTTCACTCCTAGCCCTGACATCCTGAATTCAGTAACTATTCAGATTTGGGAAGTGGGAACACAACCTACAAGAACTTAAGAATATTCAGTGTTCATGTGCATCCCTTAATCTCTTGCGTCGGCAGAACTTGGTTGGGAAGCTGGCAAGAATGGGGCCCTTTCTCATGGTCTTCTAGTAATTGTGGCCCTGGCCAGAGCCAGGAAATACAGAGACTAAAATAATGAAAGTAGGAGTTGAATGAATTTCTCAAACTTGGAAGTTTCAGATTGGCTCTTGATAAGGTTGGACATAAAACACATAAGGAGCTGGATTTTGTTCTCTCCCCCTACCCCCCCAATACTGCTGTGTAGAGCTGGCTTTTTGTCTGTTGGAGTTGTTTGCAGTACCTGGATCTGGATTTTGATTCATAGACTTAAGGTCAGAAAGGACCACTATGGTCATCTAGTCTGACGTCCTGCACAATGCAGGCCACAGAATCTCACCCACCCACTCCTGTTACAACCCCCTGACCTATGTCTAAGCTATTGAAGTCCTCCAAATCGTGGTTTAAAGACCTCCAAGGTGCAGAGAATCCTCCAGCAAGATTCGAAACACCTCTGGGTAGGGAGAATGCCGGGGACATGTATAGGTCTAGGCCTCTCCAGTTATTTTAACTAAGGGTATGTCTGCACTACCAAATTAGGTCAAATTTATAGAAGTTGGTTTTTTAGAAATCATTTTCATACTGTTTGTGTCCCCACACAAAATGCTCAAGTGCATTAACTCAGCAGACTGCATCCACAGTACCGAGGCTGATGTCGACTTCCGGAGCGTTGCACGGTGGGTCGCTATCCCACCTTTCCCACAGTCTCTGCCGCCCATTGGAATTCTGGGTTGAGATCCCAATGCCTGATGGGGCAAAAACATTGTGGGTCGTTCTGGATACATGTTGTCAGGTCCCTCTCTCCCTCCTTGAAAGCAAAAGCAGACAATCGTTTTGTGCCTTTTTTCTTGGGTTACCTGTGCAGACGCCATACCACGGCAAGCATGAAGCCTGCTCAGCTCACCGTCACCATATGTTGTCTTGATGCTGGCAGCCGTGGGACTGCATTGCTACACTGCAGCAGCTTTTTGGCAGCAGATGGTGCATTATGACTGGTAGCCATCATTGTCATACTCCTGGGTGATCTTTTAGTCGACCTCGGTGAGGTCAGTTGGGGTGCCTGGGCAGACATTGAAGTGACTCAGTCAGGTCATTCCCCAGTCGTACTGCAGCACTTTCTGCTGAGCACCCTGGAGATGATGATGGCTAGCAGTCATACTGCACCGTCTGCTGCCAGCCTAAGATGTTTAAGATAGATGGAGTGGTTCAAAACAAGAAATAGACCAGAGTTGTGGTTTTATTCATTTGCTCCCCACTCCCTCCTTCCGTGAAATCAATGGCCTGCTAAACCCAGGGTTTTGAGTTCAATCCATTCTGTGTGACAGTTTTTCTCCTTGATGCAAAGCCCCCCCTTCTGATTTTAATTCCCTGTAACCCATGTCATCAGTCGCCCCTCCCTCTGTCAGAGCAATGGTAGACAATCGTTTCGCACCTTGTTTCAGCGCAGACGTCCTAGCACTGGAAACATGGAGACCGTGTCAATTATGATCACTGTAAACACCCCACGCATTATCCTGCAGTATATGCAGAACCAGAGTCTGCAAAAGCAAAACCAGGCGAGGAGGTGACGGCAGCGCCATGACGAGTGATGAGGACATAGACATGGACATAGATGTCTCACAAAGTACAGGCCCTGGCAATGTGCACATCATGGTGTTAATTGGGCAGGTTCATGGTGTGGAATGCTGATTCTGGGCCCAGGAAACAAGCACAGACTGATGGGACCGCATAGTGTTGCAAGCCAGGGACCATTCCCAGTGGCTGCGAAACTTTCTCATGCATAAGGGCACTTTCATGGAACTTTGACTTGCTTTCTCCTGCCCTGAAGCGCCAGAATACCAAGATGAGAGCAGCCCTCACAGTTGAGAAGCGAGTGGCGATAGCCCTGTGGAAGCTTGCAATGCCAGATAGCTACTGGTCAGTCAGGCATCAATTTGGAGTGGGCAAATCTACTGTGGGGGCTGCTGTGATCCAAGTAGCCAGCGCAGTCACAGAGCTGCTGATATCAAGGGTAGTGACTCTGGGAAATGTGCAGATCATAGTGGATGGCTTTGCTGCAATGGGATTCCCTAACTGTGGTGGGGCGATAGACGGAACCTATATCCCTAATTTGGCACCGTAGCACCAAGCCAGCAAGTACATAACTAAAAGGGGTACTTTTCAATGCTGCTGCAAGCACTGGTGGATCACACAGGATGTTTCACCAACATCAATGTGGGATGGCTGGGAAAGGTACATGATGCTCACATCTTCAGGAACTCTGGTCTGTTTCAAAAACTGCAGGAAGGGACTTTCTTCCCAGACTAGAAAATAACCATTGGGGATGTTGAAATACCTATAATTATCTTTGGGGACCCAGCCTACTCCTTAATGCCATGGCTCATGAAGCCATACACAGGCAGCCTGGACAGTAGTCAGGAGCTGTTCAACTATAGGCTGAGCAAGTGCAGAATGGTGGTAGAATGTGCATTTGGATGTTTAAAAGCACGCTGGCGCAGTTTACTGACTCAGATAGACCTCAGCGAAACCAATATTCCCATTGTGGAGCGCACACCAAACAATAATAACAATCTCTGAGAGTAAGGGAGAGATCTTTATGGCAGGGTGGGAGGCTGAGGCAAATCGTCTGGCCGCTGATTACGCATAGCCAGACACCAGGGCGGTTAGAGAACGGGAGGGTGCGGTGCGCATCAGAGAAGCTTTGAAAACCAATTTCATGATTGGCCAGGCTACGGTGTGAAAGTTCTGTTTGTTTCTCCTTGATGACCCCCCCCCTCGCCCTTGGTTCACTCTACTTCCCGTAAGTTAACCACCCTCCCCTCCCCGCTTCGATCACTGCTTGCAGAGGCAATAAAGTCATTGCATGAATGTGAAGCAACATTCTTTATTAATTCATCACACAAACAGGGATAACTGCCCAGGTAGCCTAGGTGGGGTGGGGGAGGAGGGAAGCACCGGGTGGGATAGGGGAGGAGGGAAGGATGGACAAGGCCACATTGCACTTTAAAACTTATTGAATGCCAGCCTCCTGTTGCTTGGGCAGTCCTCTGGGGTGGAGTGGCTGGGTGGCCGGGGTGGGGGCGGCCCTCCATGTTCTTGGGCATCTTGGTGAGGAGGCTATGGAACTTGGGGAGGATGGCGGTTGGTTACACAGGGGCTGTAGCAGCAGTCTGTGCTCCTGCTGCCTTTCCTGCAGCTCAGCCACATGCTGGAGCCTGAGAGTTTGATGCTTCAGCAGCCTGAGCAGTGACTCCTGCCTTCTGTCAGTGAGCTGATGCCACCTATCATCTTCAGCCCGCCACTTACACTCTTCAGCTTGCCACCACTCCTTGTGTTCATATTGTGCACTCTGACATTTTCTACCTCCACGCATTCTGCTATGCTCCGTCAGTGTGGGAGGACAGCATGAGCTCAGAGAACATTTCATCCTGAGTGCGTTTTTTTTCACCTTCTAATCTTCGCTATCCTCTGGGAAGGAGAAACATATGCAGCTGGTGGAGAGGGAAAAAAAAAAGGGAGATACATTTTTATAGAACAATGGGTACACTCTTTCACGGCAAACTTTGCTGTTAACATTACATAGCACATGTGCTTTTGTTACAAGATTACATTTTGATGGCTTCATCCCTCCCCCTACAGTGCGGCTAACAGCAGGGAACATTTCTGTTCAACCACAGGCAAACAGCCCAGCAGGAACGGGCACCTCTGTCTGCTTAATAAAACCATACTATTTCAACCAGGTGACCGTGAATGATATCACTCTCCTGAGGATAACACAGAGATAAAGAAAGGATGTTGTTTGAATGCCAGCAAACAGTGGGACCATACGCTGCAATGATTCCCGCATATGTTCTACTGGCCTGGCATGGTAAAGTGTCCTACCATGGAAGACAGAATAAGGCTGACCCCTCCAGAAACCTTTTGCAAAGGCTTTGGGAGTACATCCAGGAGAGCTTCATGGAGATGTCCCTGGAGGATTTCCGCTCCGTCCCCAGACACATTAACAGACTTTTCCAGTAGCTGTACTGGCCGCGAATGCCAGGGCAAATTAATCATTAAACATGCTTGCTTTTAAATCATGCATAATATTTACAAAGGTACACTCACCAGAGATCCCTCTCTGCCTTAGAGAATCATAGAATATCAGGGTTGGAAGGGACCTCAGGAGGTCATCTAGTCCAACCCCCTGCTCAAAGCAGGGCCAACCCCATGACAGATTTTTGCCCTAGATCCCTAAATGGCCTCCTCCAGGATTGAACTCACAACCCTGGGTTTAGCAGGCCAATGCTCAAACCACTGCCCACCTTGGGTGCGTTCGAGGGGGTACTGGCTCCAGGTCCAGGATGAGAAACAGATCCTGGCTGTTGGGGAAACTGGTTTCTCCATTTCCTTGCTGTGAGCTATCTTCAACCTCCTCCCCCTCATCTTCGTCATCCCCAAAAGCCGCTTCCGTGTTGCGTCCTACTCCATTGACGGAGTCAAAGCACAAGGTTTGGGTACTGGTGCCTGCATCCCCTAGAATGGCATGCAGCTCATAGAAGCGGCATGTCCGGTGCTGTGACCAGGAGCAGCTGTTTGCCTCTCTGGTTATTTGGTAGGCTTGCCTGAGCTCCTTAATTTTCACATGGCATTGCCGTGAGTCCCTGTTGTAGCCTCTGTCCTTCATGCCCTTGGAGATTTTTTTTTCCAAATGTTTTGGCATTTCGTTTACTGGAACGAAGTTCAGCTAGCACAGATTCATCTCCTCATACAGCAATCAGATCCCGTACCTCCCGTTCGGTCCATGCTGGAGCTCTTTTACGATTCTGGGACTCCATGGTCACTTCTGCTGATGAGCTCTGCATGGTCACCTGTACTGATCAGCTCGCCACGCTGGCCAAACAGGAAGTGAAATTCAAAAGTTCACGGGACTTTTCCTGTCTTCCTGGCCAGTGCATCTGAGCTGAGAGCGCTGTCCAGAGCAGTCACAATGGAGCACTCTGGGATAGCTCCCAGAGGCCAATACAATTGAATTGCGTCCACACTACCCCAAATTCAACCCGGCAAGGCCAATTTCAGCGCTAATCCCCTCGTCAGAGGTGGAGTAAAGAAATCGATTTTAAGAGCCCTTTAAGTCGGAAAGAGGGCTTCGTCGTGTGGATGGGTGCAGGGTTAAATCGAGGTAACGCTGCTAAATTCGACCTAAAATCGTAGTGTAGACCAGGCTTTAATCAAAAGGTCTGGGGTTTTTTGCATCTGCATAAAGTTAATTTCCCCTTGCAAGATTAATTCTTGAGAATGGAGCCCTGTCTCTTGGCTGCGATCTCTGCTTTGTGCGTTTATAATTCCAGCGTCTGGACTTCTGGCAGGATCTCATTTTGAGAGGGGAAAGGGCGAAGTGGGGGCAAATGTGCTTGCTTCCCCCTGCCCATGTGCTGCATGCAATGTGCAGACTGGCAGCTGTTGGCACCTTCTTTATCCATCCTGCCTCACCCCAGTGTGAAATAGACCAGGAGATGCTCACAGAACTCATGATTTGGGGGTAGGGAATGTGGCTGGGTGGGGCAATTGCTGACATTTTGTGGTGGTTTTGTTGGTCTTCTAAAAGAGAAGGGACTTGTGCTACTTTAAAAACGCTGTGCAGCTCTGGTTGCATAAGCTGTGGTATAAAAAGGGAGGGTGTCTGGGAAAAGAAGAACAGGAAATTTCCTAATCCTGTTGCAGCCTGTTCCTTGTGATCACTCAGTCCCCAATCCTGCAGAGTTCCATCTGGGCTCCGTGCAAACTTGCACCAAAATAGCTGAATCGTTTGAGCACTTTAGCTGCTTCATTGCAGATCTGATTGTGGACATTTGCACCGAAATAATGAGATCAGTTTTGATTCCCTTTTTGTTATCTCGAAGCAAGTTTGCATGCGGACAAGCCCTTACACGAGTGTGCAGTTCCATCAGAATTACGTTCGTGCATCTGTCTCTGCGGGATTGGCCTTGCTGTCCTTTCTCTTTGTCATTGGGCTACCAGCGTTGAAGTTTGGTTTGGGTAGTGTGCTTATCTAGCATGGAAGCACACAGCAGTTTCCTCTCCTCCTCTGCCTGTTGAGCTTAAACAAATATTTACTACAGGAGAAAGTTCTCCCCACAGTTGTTGCAAAATTCTGAGGCTCGTGGGAAAATTTATGGCAAGTGCCTAAGGGAAAAAATTTTCTATACCAATTGGAACATAATTTATCCTTAAGCTCTTCCTCCGCGCCCCCCTCCCGCCCAACTCTGGTGGTGGTTTTTTTATTTTTTTTTTGGGAGGGGGGCTGGTATTTCCTTTCTATAAAATACAGACTGGGGGGCTTGAAGTGTAACGTAAGGGAGTTAAACATCCAGCTCTCCTTGACCTTCAGTGGAATTTGGGCACCTAATTCATTAGGCTCTGTGAGAGAGAGAGAGAGAGAGTGTGTGTGTGTGTGTGTGTGTGTGTGTGTCTGTGTGTTGGTCTCTTATGGCATACTGGTAACCACTCCATAGCTAAGTTTGGAAGCAAGTTTCTATTGTAAGGATTTTTTTTATTACTGTTGATCCACCCTCTAAAATCCACAAACAAAGGATTATCTGCCTGAAAATGGGTAGGTTAGATTTCGGACAAAAGGGGCAGAGTTAAGGTTGTTTGAGGTTCCTTGACTGAGTTTCATAATTGAAAATGCTTAGGTTCCTTGTAAGTTTACCTCTAACTCTGAACTTCATGGCTTTACAATGGGCTTTTTCCCTGTGCTATAACTTGTGGGTGTATAAAATGTATACCGAAAACATGATGTGGTGTGGGTGTGTAAACACACATTAGTATGTCTCAGTCATAGCAAGAAGGAAAATGCAGGTCCAGCGAAGTCCTATTTCAGCCCAGGATGTAACCTACTTTTTTCTTTCCAGTATCATCACAGCTACTATCTCTTGCATCTACTATCTCTGACCATTAACTGGCAGCGCTATCTACCCATACACGGCATTGAGCTGAGAGGAAAAGTGCTTGAGTGTCAAATAGGAAATTGGTCTCTATTTTAAAGCACAGGTTTGCACGGAAGTGTTGGTAGTAAACAAAGGAAAGTCATGTTCTGGCTGTAAAGTTGCTGATGCAGTTAATTGCTGGAGAGGCAGGGTTTAGTCTCCTGTGGCACAGCAGAGCTCGTTGGTTGCTGTATTGGAACAATTGTGGGGAGGGAGGGTGGGTTCTCTTTCTCCCCTTCCCCCCCCACACTCTTCATACATTGTATTTAATGATCTGTGTGCTGTTGGGTTGCAGGCGGCAGGACTGATCTCAGTGGAGTGCCTCCGTCTTGTATGTGTATCTTAAGGTATAGGAGAAGATAACATACCAGCCTCCAGCGAGGGAGAAGGGAGGTCTCTGGAGCTTGACTAGGGAGAGCTCCCCTTCTTCCCCTATGCGGCATTGACCGTATAACAAAATTGCATGGGGGGGGGGGGCACAGAAGTGCCTGGGGAAGAATGGGGATTGAAACCTCATGGGTCCTTAAGTAACATGCAGATGTTTGTGGTCCTGTTCTCCTCTATTTGTGAGCAATGCCCTGGCCTGTGAAGCATGAGGTGCTGGCCGTTGGCCGTCAGGTGAGCTGGTCAAGACGGACCATGGGTCTGATCCCATAGGGCAGTTCCTAGGTTGGTATTGCAGCATTGGGGTTTTGTTGAGTTCCCTGATGTTTGGGGTTGACCTTAAATCCCCAAACAACTCCTAGAATCCTGCCATTATGTGAGAATATTAACATTTCTAGCCTTTATGATTGTGGAGAAAATCTGGAAAATGTGATGCACATATGCGCGTGCTGGCTCAAACAGAAGGCAAACAAAAAGAACTCTGGTTTAAAATCATTATTTTTAGGGGACCTTCCTCTTGACTTGTTTCAAATGCTTGGGCTTGGCAATGCTGCTCCTGGGCCCTCTGCAAAGGTAGCTGTGGAAAGGCCTGGGAATCCTGAAGTCAGCGAGAGGGGTGGCTCCTGCAGAGTTTGTCGTGAGATACAGAAAGGTTTGTCTTTTTGCAATATTTCAGTCATCCAGTCAGGGAGCAAAACCCATTTTATGGGACGGAGGTGACCAATCATGTGGATGCAAACAGTGACTAGTCAACGCCAACAGTTTGAGTGAAATTCACCCTGGTGTAGAGGTCCCACCCAAAATGTATATGCCACTTAATCCCCAGTGGCTTTAGTGGGGATTAAGAGATTTAAGTGGTGCATAGACATTGTGCAGGCTGTCTGCGGAGGCATGTTTTGCCCATTCTGCACAGTCCAGGGTCTGAAGATGCTCCTTTGCGAAAGGAACAAAGACATGGAATGAAAATCAGGATAGATGCACAGACAGCTTGCGCCCAGGAAAAAGGGCTAAAATCATAATGAATATTGGGCCTCGTTCTGGTCTCCCTTATGTGGGTGTGAATCGGGGGTAACGCTTTGGACGCTACTGGAGATACGCTGGTACAAAACTGGCATAAGTAAGAGGCAGCCTTGGCCCATCATTTATGAAGGGATAGCTGGGCAGAGAACTACAGGGGACAGTCAACACTCTGCTGCCCGTTAGCCTTACCTGCTCCAGTGGTGTTAGCTCATGTTTCTGCCATTCTTTCTATGCGTCTGGCAGCACAAATTCTCTTTGCTGAAAAGTACTTGTCTGGCCTTTTGTGGTGTAATGACAGGTTATTTGTGTGGTTGGTGGACATTCAGGGGTAACCCTGAATTTACCAGGTTTGGACACTTTGTAGACTCTGAATATCTTGCCTGAATCAGATGCCGAATGTGCTTAATCCAAGCTTTGGAAGATTCTCTTACAGGAGAATTTTTTTTTTTTAAAAAGCTTTAGGTAAAAGCGCCTTGTTTCTGAATGATGAAACATCAGCAAAAGTCCCTGTTGGGTCTGATGATGGCACAAACCTGCCCTTTTTTTCTGGCCCACTATGGTGCAGGTGGGTGGCTGCTGGATAGTTCAGTTGGCATTTGGCACAGCCACATTCTGGCGTGTAGGGAAGGCAGGGGTTACAGCGTGTGGGGCAGGGGTGAGGGAGGAAACATGAAGGCTGATCTGCTGTCAGGAGTAGCCCATGCAATCCGCTATAGCAGAGTTCCCAAACTGTGGTCTGTGGGCTGGTGGTCTCTGGCAAATCCCTGGGTGGTGGCTCCTCTGCTTTGATTCCAGCTGAGGGGGGGAGATGAAATGAGCGGACAGCGTGAATAGCCAGGCTGGTGGCAGACAAGAATTCCATTTCACGAAGAGTTCTGAGGTTTCAGCACGTTTCCATTCCAGTGCAGAATGAAACCAAAACTGTTGTGTGTGGGGATTGTGAAAACTTGAGACAGATGCTCAGCCACGCTGCAGTAGCTAACAGTCCAGCGCTTGGAGTGGTCGTTAATATCCCAGGTGAACACTCTAAGTCCCTGCTGTTCCCAGGTCAGACCAGGTACTTGAACCTGGATTTCCCACATCCCAGTTGAGTGGTCTAACCACTGGGCTATTGGCTCTTCGGGGGTGGGTCTCCCTCGCTCTCGTTTTGATCTGAAGTTCCATCCTGTACTTCAGCTTTAGCAATAACGTTACATTTCCACTGTTAAGTCCCAGATTCAACGAATCGGCATTTCCCAGAGAACCACCCACCCCACACACCTTCCTCAAAATTTCTGACCAGCTGTAGTGGTTAGGACAGGGAGTAGGGAGTCCGGGAATCTATTCCCAGCCCTGCCACTGACTCCCTGTGAGGCACGTTCCTGCTTTTTTGCCTCAATTTCCCAGAATGTAAAATGAGAAAGCAACCTTCTTTTGTGACGTGCTTGGAGATCCTCTGCTGAAAAGGGCCTCGACGGGTGTGTCATGTCTGCATGGCATACCAAGCCCAGACCTATGGGACCTGGGTTTATGGAGCTGGTGTTCCAAGCCCACGCTTTAGCGTCCACACTGCATTGTACAACCTGGATTTATGGTGGCTGGCTCTGGGTCTCTCACGTCCATACCACACTGCTCAGACTTTCTGATGCAGATCTGCAGCATGAGCTATGTCCACCCTACAGAATGACATGACTTGGACCCAGGCTCTAGTGGGACTCTCCCCCACCAACAGGGTCCTAGGACCTGGGTCCGGAGCACTTGGTGACCCAAGTCACAGATTTGTGCGTGGACAGAAGTGGGGCCTGGGCTTAAGTCTGTGGGATTTGGGGTCTGATTCCAATCATCTTGCCCGAAAGTCATCCCTGAGTCTAACGCCACATGCGGGCAAAGTTTCATTCTGTCCATCGCTTCTCCTCTCCTGTCTGATGACCCAGGTTGTTTTGAGTTAAGGTTGCTCCTCAGGCTGCAAAGGGAGCTTTCCATGCCAAGCACCGTTGGCCAGATGCACCGTGCAGGAACCTGACTCCAGTCCACGTCAGATCTCTCCCCATCCGAGCTGATCGCATGTAACCCCCCCTCCACCCCCTGCTGCAGAGCATTTCCCAGCTCATCCCCACCCTTCTTGGAAGCCCTCGCTCCACGCCTGAGAGCTGTTCCGTGGTTGGGATATTGCTGCCCTCTAATCCCTTCTATGCCTCAACTGCTCTGTTGGCACATTAAAGGCTTGCCACAGACCGACCATAATTGCACTAAATGTCTGTTGGGTAATGGGCTGAACACTCGCACATGCAGAGGCTGCCACATGCCTGGATATTTAATACCCTGATTGATGTATATTTAGCCGTCCTCCAGCCCTGTGTTCCAGGGAGGCTCGTTTTCCTTCACTGTGTGAACCCTTGGGGTGGAGGAGATGAACAATGGGGGCAGGGTTCTGTCCTTTGCCAGCTGTCTCGCCTATAGGCGATTTAGTTTTCCCATTGCATTGCTCTCTCTGGCTCTGAATCCACTGATGCGTTGCTAGGACTGCCAATTGGTGGCCATGTGCCCTGGGTGGGGGGGCGTAGGTCTGGGTGTTTGGCTTCTTTGGCAGGAGCTACTTGGTCAAAATAGGAATTTACCCTGGTGCCTACGCAGCTCATCAGTGACTCTTATTAGAAGCAGCTGCCCAGGCCCGGTTGGACCCAGCCAGCGTTGTGTTGTGCCTGTCTTGACTGCAGTTCAGTCCTGCAGCAAGAATTTTAAAGAGACCAAAATTCTTGCTTGGCTAATCTCTCAGCATCCAGCCTCCCTTCGCACCAGCTCTCCACCTGCCTCGTATGGTTATAGCACTTAAAAAGGGAGCTTTGCGGTGTCAACCCATGAGCAAGAGTCGTATCCAGTTCAGGAGAGATGGAAGCAGCCGGGTTGTGGCTCTGCGGATTGTAGGAGCCCAGTGAAGCCCCCTTTCATTTCTAAACGCGCAGTAAGAGACACTCGCTGCTCCAAACAGCTGCAGTGTAAGAGGACAAGGCAGACAAAGGAAGGACTATTATCTTTGTTTTACAGATGGGGGAACCGGGTCGCAGAGGGAGCGGCTCTTCCGATGTCCCGCAGGGAGTCTCTGGCACAGGCAGGAAGTAAATCCAGGTTTCCTAAGTCCTGGCACAAGTGATTGAACCACAAGCCCATCTTTCCCCTCCATTGCCCGTCCTGTGTGGGTTTTGCTGGTGCTTTTGGACCCGCCCCGTGGGATCCCCTAGCAGGAGCGGAATCACTGTTTGAATTCTGTAGCCCTGGCTCTATAAAGGAAAAGAGAGAAGGATACACTAAGAAGTCCCATCCTGATGCAGGAGCACCACACTCCACATTTGGCTAGGAGGCCACTCATTGATTACCCTTGAACTGGACAGATAAGTGTTGTTTGTGGTGTTCACACCCTCCCATCCCCTCTAACATTACATTCACAGCTGCCAGCTCTGCGCTGATAAGAGAATGAGATGACTTCCTTTTCTTCTCTCCACCCCCTCTCCCGTCCAGAATAAGCTGGGTGGTGGTTGGTTTTCGGTAAATAACTTCAGCTGTCCCCTCTTCATTTGAAACTCCTCCAGTTCTGTCACCTTGGCCAAACCTCTGAGGATGCTAGAGGCTGGAGCTCTGTTGAGCAGTGAACTCTACAGAACAGTCGCACCTCTTGCGCCTCACAACCCTGCCTCCTTTCTGAGCTGCCCTGTGGTTTGTGGACTAAGGACTTTGTACGCCCCTGGGGCTGGCGAGCCTTGACCGCTATGGTGAGGTAGGAGAATGGCTTTACGGGTCTGTAGCGTCTGTGTTTCAACAAAGATGCTCTTGAGTCAGAGCAAAGGAAAAGGGGAGAAGATGGTATAAATTATGTCGCTCAGGTCCTATAACCTCCTCCACTTGTGCAAATGGATCAGCAGTTAGCACGGTGCGTGCACTATTGCAATGCAAATAATTGTTAATACTGTCCACGAGCAGGTTCTCATTTCCTTGGAGGTACGAGATTTCTGCAGTGGAAACAGTGTCTCAGATGCTTGGCTTTCCCTGTGTTTTTTACTAGTGTTAGGAAAGTGTGCAAGCAACTTAGTTTGTATAATTAGTACAGACAGAGTGTGTGGTGCTGTACTCCAGTGGCTCTCAACCTTTCCAGATAACTGTACCCTTTTTCAGGAGTCTGATTTGTCTTGCGTACCCCCAGGTTTCATCTCACTTAAAAACTACTTGCTTACAAAATCAGGCATGAAAATCCAAAAGTTTCACAGACACACTAGTGCTGAAAAAATGGCCCCTTTCTCATTTTTATAATATAATTATAAAATTAATCAATGGAATATTAATATTGTACTTACTTTTCTGTGTATAGTATATAGAGTCATAAAAACAAGTCATTGTATGAAATTGTAGTTTGTACTAACTTCGGTAGTGCTTTTTAAGCAGCCTGTTGTAAAACTAGGCAAATATCTAGATGAGTTGATGTCCCCCTTGAAAGCCCTCTGCATACCCCCCACAGGTATGCGTACCCCTGGTTGAGAACCACTGCCGTACACCGCATGGGAGAGGTGGTCCCTGCTCTGAGGTGCGATCTGTATGATGGCATATGTATGTACTGGCATATGTGTTATTACTTTGTAGCAATATTGCATTTACTGTTCCTTTGTTTAGAACACTTAGCCATGCACTGTAGTTAAGTTTCATTTTTCTTAATGATGAACCACAGTGCCTGCGTATGGTCTTTGCCGCTTCAAAGGGCTGAATGTGTATGACTGACTTTTTCAAATACTCATAAAATGCATCAGAAGAAACTCGGGAGTCCTCGCAAGGGCAGTTTAGAAAAGTTAGTTGAGACCCAAAGCAACTTAAACTGTGAAAGCAGCTGCATATGAGTGAAATCGAATGAAAAGGGGGAAAACTCTCCATCAGAGCAGGTGGATGAGGGGTGTGTGTGTATCAAGTCTATGCTACCACACTATATTCACTTGGGGGAGAGGTGGGCTGGGATAAGACGTTTGTGTTCCTGAAGCCACATTTTGGAGCTGCTAAGTGCAGCCAGGTCATTGTGAAATTGAGCTCTTCGGCATAGACCCTGGCCTCAAAACATAACACTGAACATGCTTAGATTTTACTCCAAAATTACTGTTATGATCTGGGTGTGGATGGATTAGAACCCCTTCTTTAGAGGTCTGGACTGTGCTTACTTTTCAGGAAGTTAACCTGCTGTCCATTTTGCCACAAGAGCGACTCAAGGCTCTCGCCAGCTTCACTCTCATTAGATTATCCTAAAATCTGTTTAGTGCCTTGCAAAAGCCACTTCATTCCCTCTCACCACCTGCCTCCCAGAGTCTCAGCTCCTACCTTGCTGCATTCTGCTTCATCGGGTCATAGCAAAGCAGCTGAACAAATAACTTTCTGCTCCACGGTGGGACATGTCACTCAGGTGGCAACCAAGCAGTTTCGTAGGTGGCTGGTGACGCGCTTATTTTTTACATGCCCCAACTTTCTGCCAGGTGTGTACACAACTTAATTACAATGGGAACAACAGCATCTGTAACATACAGGATGGTAAATATCCCAGTAATTGAGATGCTTGTTTTAGTCTCTCAGCTCTGTAGTTCCACCTTAGCTTGAGGTTAAAATGAAACTAGCTTAGTGTATAATATAATACAGAAACTTGCAGATCGGAGAGTGGACAGGTTTTATTTGGCCAGTAATTTGTAATATCAAATTTTAAATTACAAAATACTTGTGGCTAACTTGCAAACAGGAAGAGGTAAAAGTTACCGGCTAAATCATTCCCTCCAGCTTTTTTATGGGGGGTTGATCTGTTTAAAGTGGCTTAGAGGATTTAGTTGCCCCTCCATTAATTTTAAAGGATGATGGGTCTAAATCCTCTAGGCTGCTTTGAAAATCTCCGCTGTAATTCTTTCCCTACTTAACACAGTGGTATTTGAGGATACGCTGTTCTACTGACATAGTGTTGTTTTATACATTTGGGCCGGGCTACATTAGACCAGTTTCTCTCCTTCATAGGGGACCTAGTCTAGAGTCAAACAAAGCCATGGCCTCTTCCTGTGATCTCTCCAAAAATTCCTTGGGTTCAGCCTTTTTTTTTCTTTTTCTTTTTTTTTTTTTTTTTTTTTGCTCCTGTCGCTCACGTTCTATCCATTGCACAATCAACCGACATACAAAGTCTGGACTGTAGCAGGCAGTCTCTCTTGGTGGTATGCAGTGTGTCATCTAATCTTCGAAATCCATTCTTAAAACACGTCTAATGTGATCTCCGATAGGGCTGCAGGAAACCTGTAGTCTCCCTAGTTTACATATTGCCTATAGAGGTCCAGGCTTTCTGTGTTAAGTGAGGAGAGGAAGGAAGCAGAGTATCAAAATCCCAATATGAATCTTTGACAACTTTTTTCCACTTGCAAAAGTTGTCTACAAATGGACACCTGGCTCAGGCCTCTCAATCTATTTATCCTGGGTATTTACGTTACACTTGAACTAAGCACGTCACAATCATTGTTTTTTCTCTCACAACAGCCCTATGAGGCAGGGAATTGCTATTATTAACTGGGGCAAGTCACTTCTAGTCTGTCTGAAGTCACAGCAGGGAGCCTGTGTCAGAGCAAGGGAAACAAACCCAGGTCTCCCATGCCTCCAAGCTATCACCATAACAACGGGCCTATCCTTCCTCTCCTAGGTCACTTTCCATCCATGCGGTGCTTGGGAACACAGGCATGGATAAGAACCTGGGTTCATGGTAAAAATATCTGCTTTGTATGCTAACTAGCTAAATGGACGGAGGGGGCTACATTGTGTCTGGCAGGGGAGTAATAAGATGCATGTTCTTAAAGCAGTGTCTTTAAAGACACACACACACACACACACACACACCCTCTCTGCAGCAGTATAGTACACACTCAGGTTTCTGGAGCGTTCTGCCCTAATCCCATGGGAAGAGTCACGGCGACAGTTGGCTGTCGGAGATGGAAACGACTCCTTCTCCTGAAAACCCCGCCCTGGCTAGCTGATGGCTTGCGCACATGGACGTTGCTTTATGTATATGCAGGCTGGGGGTCTGAATAGCCTCTCACCAGAAGTGGAGAAAACTTGCTCCAGTATCAATGAAAGGTCCAGCTGTGCTCATCACTTACTCTGTGCTGCTGTACCAGATGGCTGGTCATAGGGACTAAAGCCCTCATCTCACCTTGAGCACAGGGACAGCATAGTCTGCCCCATTGATGCATCTCAACCCTGACCTAGACTCCCCACCTCTAGGGGCCAAGAATGATCTCTGTCTCCATAGCCATTGGGTCTTCTCTGCAGAGACTGACAATAGGCTTGCCAATTAGTGTCAACTCTTAGTAGTTCCAGTGATGTGAATGCTTGCCCATAGGGAGTTGTTCTTTCTCTCTCCTTACCTCCCACCCCCAATAAATTGTTTGCTTAGTCTGAATGCTTGGTGGGCCTCCCCACTTCCCCTCCACACCTTTTCTCAAACACTTCCTAGTATGACTGCACTCACTAGGCATATCTGCTGCAGGTTAGATCATTGGCTGGTGTAGAGGACTTCAGTGGAGCTATGCTGACTAGCACCAGCAAAGAACCAGACTCCCAGATTTCATCTAATGAGTCAGGAGTTTGCATTGTAAGTGAAGGCACAGGTGGGACACTTCAGCCAAACAACCTATCTGGCCGAGCGGCACTCCCTGACCTTTAATCCTTCTAATGTCAGAGTCCTAAGACTTCACCAAACTTTAGGTGGATGTATCCATGTCTTTACATCAGTGCTGAGTGCAAATATCCAGCTGCTGTGATCTCGCAAGGCGCCAAATGAAGCTCGTCTGAGTGCAAGCCTGTGATGTGAAAGAGATGCTGTGATGTTCACACAAGTGACTTGCTAAGTGGCTGACCCAGGTTTCGGGTTAATCAAATGTGGCGAATGAGTGGAAACACAGATTCTAATTTTAGAGCTTGAGATGGGAAGCATTGCTGATGGATTTACATGCAGTGGCCGTTAACACGCCAGGTTTTGTGTGGCCTGGGACACTGATACTTTTCTCCAGGCGGGTGTCACGAATAAGTGCACTTGTCTGCACTGGGGAGAACAACAGCGGGAACCCCAATGCTGTAGCTCCTCCTTGCAACTGAATGCTGTGAGGTGCTGCTCTATTGGCTTGGAAGGGGGAAAACAAAACCTGCCATTGCAGAGCTTTTCCCCTCTTCCCTATATGAATCTAGGGGCTTGGGAAACCATTTACAGTTTCTTCGCCACTTGACCCATCGGTTCCCTGCTTGCCGTGTAAACCGAACTCCCAAGTGAGACTTGTCATGGTGTGATCTGATCCGTAACAGCAAGTACAGTCGGAGAGATTGTGTTCATCAAATGCAGAGGCAAAAGTCCTTGCCAGTCGCTGTCAGATACTGTACCCCAGCCTCCCTCTCCAAAACATCCCTTGTGGAAGCAGGTGACACCTGAAAGGGAATGGGCAAAACAGGCACATCAAGGTATGTTCAGAGCCAGTTTCCTGCTAACAGATAGTGCATTGTGTGACTCAAAGCAGTGCCTTCAAAGCCCACCCCGAGGACGCTTCACCATGTCCCCAAGAAATTAAAGAGACAGCTTGAAGAGAAGAGGTCTGTCTGCAAATGCTGCACCTCCCCTAGTTACAGATACTACCCGAGATCATTAGAACTGGGGGAAGTTAGCAAGAAGGCTGTTCGCTGTGTGCTTTTGACAGCACTGTATGGATAGTTTCCTTCACCATATCATGAGTTAGTAACAACCAGACTTCTAGCATGTACACCTCAACGTGAATCAATGGCTGGTGAAGCAGTGACTGTTAGAAACACATGCTAATGTGCTGTGGAGAATGGGTTTTCCTATATTTCTATAGACACTATAGTGTGGGGCCTTTGAATCCTGAATGCAGAAGCGGCCATAACATGTCATTACAAAGATGGGGTGTGTTTTTCTGCATGTGGTAGGAGAAAACTTCTCTTTTGGGATACTGGGAATCTGACAACTCCTCCTCCTCTGCCCCATCTTGAGCCATCCTCCCTTTCCGGCCAGAGACCAGCTGGGATCCCTTATGGTGCAGCTTAGCGCTGTCCCTGAATACCTGTTGCAGGTTGTAGTTGTGATGCTAAGCAGCACTGTTGCATCGGTGGTCATGGCCCAGTTGAGCAGGCATGCGCATACGTACATGTAACCACAAGCGTGTTGGTGCACATATACCGTTTCACACCTGTGCCACTAAACCTCTGCCCGTTTCTAGACTGGCTCTCCACGGGAGTCCTAGCATGCGCCGTTAGCATCTCCTTCCCCTGCCACATCAGCTGCCATTTTTGGGGCAGCCTTTCCATTTCCAGCTTTCGTAGGGGTCTGGAAATAGAAGCTCTGCCATCCTGTTGGACAGGCTGTTCTCACTACATTGCTGGAAACTGCTGCTGCTGCTTGTGAGGCTCCCGGCTCAGTGTTGCAGGCACAATGAACCAGACATTGGGCTGCCTGTCTGAACTGCCCGTGTGCAGATGCTCACTAGTAATGCTCCATTAGAATCTTATCCTGGGAGCTACTGCCCAGAGCATGGGCGTCTGCTCGACATTCAAGTTTAAAGACAGATGGTGACTCGTCATTCCTTGAGCTAAAACGCTCCCAGAACACTGTCTTGATACTAGGGTGATGGACACCCTTCCATCACATTGCCGGTAGCATTATACACTGGCGCCAGTCCGTTTGGGAGAGGCATGTTCAGTTCAGCTCTGTGTACATGTGTGAGGCCATACAGATAGAGGGCATTGTGGCCATGGTCATGGGGTGCATCACAGCTGCTCCCTGGCCCATGGCAGGGAGAGATCAATGCACAGGTATGTGGTGATTCCTATGCATGGGAATTCTCATTTTCATATCCTCCGTGCACCTATATTTGTGTGCACATCTCAGAGTGTGTGTGTGTGTGGAGGCAAAGCAGCTCTTGCAAGCTCCAATGCGTCAGCATATCTCTCCGTGCCATGCAGTTCGCTGCGTTCCTGGAGCCGGTTGTCATCCTTCTCCTCCTCCTCCGCAGAGGACGTCTTTTTTTTAGCTGTTTCCCTTCCTTGTCACTTCATGGCTTTTTATCTGGGGGAGAGGAAAGAAAACTGTTGAAAGAGGCTGTCCGCATCAGCGCTGTGGCTTGGCGTGGGATGAGCTGTGAGGAAGTCCCTGTGATATGCAGCGCACTCTGGTTCAGGGTATGAGCTCAGGGCACAGTCTAGGAGAAAAGCTGCTTTCCAGAGAGCTTTGGGCTTAGCTTTGCATAGGACCTAGTCTACTGCTGAAACGATTTCCATTACGGGGACTCGGGAAATCAGTATAGCCACAAGGACTCTAACACTTGGGATGGAAAAAAACTTGGGTCTGATTTCTCTTTTCTAGGGGGGCTCAGCCCAGTACTGCCCAGAGGATTGAGGGGGTCTGGGGCAAAGTGGGGAAGCTGCGGTACTTGTACTCACACGGCAGCGGTCCGGGTCTTTGGCAGCTGGGGAGCCCTTCAGTTGCTCTGCGTCTTCAGCAGCACTGAAGGGCCCCCTGCTGCCGAAGACCCAGACCGCCACCGGGTCAGGGCTTGTGGGACCCCTGCGGGGCCTAGGACAAATTGCCCCACTTGCACCCCCACGCCCCGGGGTGGCCCTGGCTCAGTCTTGCCTTTTCCAGTGGAAGTAAATGGGAGCTGTAGGCTCTCAGCACCTGTGAAGAGAGCTCCAGATTCAGAAAGATGCTTAAGTTCATGCCTAACTTTAATGACATCAGTGGGACTACAGAGATGCTGAAGTGCTTTGCTGAACTGGGGCCTAGGAGGGGCTGGGCAAAGCTTCCTTTGCTTTCCCACCAGCTGCAGGAATTAAACATGGAGGGAGAGGGGAAAGTGTGTAAATTGCTGCATTTTTAGCAAAGTAAATGGTGACTTTTAGATTGCAGGTGTCTGCGCATAGCTGTACTCAGGGCAGCTGCGTTACAGTGCATGTAGATGTGTGATATTTAAAGACTGTTGCTTTTAGGGTTGATTCATCCCAGCTATGGGATGCTGCCTTATGTATTTTGAGTGGTTGGCTCCAGAGTTACAATAACAAGGATTAATAAAGTGGAGCGAGGGGGAAGGGGAGCAGGAAGAGTCACAGTTTCCCAAAACAGGTGCCTGCGTTGAGGTTCTTAAATAAGTGACTTGTTGTTTTTTTTAAAAGGGCTGAGCAGTCAGCAGCAACCTGCTGTTTAGTGTGAATGAGAATTGTCAAAGGGTGCTGCTTGATGTCTTAGGCCTGGTCTATACTGGTGGTGGTGGCGGCGTGGGGGGGATCAATCTAAGTTATGCAACTTCAGCTAAATGAATAACGTAGCTGAAGTTGACGTACTTAGACCTGCTCACTGCGGCGACAGTTGCCACTCCCCTGTCGATTCCGCCCACACCTCTCATGGCGCTGGAGTACAGGAGTCGACGGGAGAGCGCTCAGGGGTCGATTGATCGCGTCTAGACTAGGTGTGCGCAAGGTGCTGTAGTGACAGATGGTCACCAGGCAAAAGGAGTCTGTGGCAGACCTAGGAACATAAGTTCATTCCCCGTATCCCATTCTGGTGCCTGAACCTCGTGATCACCATCCTTCCTCCCACTTTCCACCCCTCTAGTGTGTGGCTGTCTGGTCAATGCAAAGATGCTCCAGGTGGTTCAGTTTACTCATCTTCCATCTCTTGGGATGTGAATTGACGTAAGTCCTTGCTCAGGTCACAAATGAGAAGAGTGCTAACTTGTATCCTGGTTCCTATTTGCCTGTGTCACAAAACCATGTGTACAACTAGCAGTCCTCTATATAAAGCATAAGCACGTGGCTTTTGTTCATTTGACAATTCCCTCCACACTTACCAGGAGTGTGAATGGGCCATTCTGATTAGTAAACTTTAAATCCAAATACTCTGCAAAGGGAAAGCCTGTTCTTGCGGTTTCTCCCCATTCCTTAACTTATTCTCTGCCGTTCGCTAGTTTTGAGCTGATGACCTGGTTGTTAATCTCAGGTTTCCCCAGGGAGGTAAGGGGTGGCCTTGTGATGGGATTCTGACTCTTCACTTCTTGTGTCTAAAGGCGGCTCTGGTCTGTGAATTCTGACAGCTGTCTCCCTCAGTGGCTTTCCTGCTGAGCGTGGGTGCGTGTGGACCCAAAGTTGGCCGACGGTGATCAGCAGGATTCATTTGCAACAAGCATGCTGGGCCTCCAAGACTCAGTCGGAACCCTACACTTAAACCTTATGTGCTTTTCGGTGCAGCCTGGACAATCTGGGGGGCAGGTTTTAGCAGAAACCAGGCCTGGTTTAGAGAGGCAGCATGACCTGTTGGATATGGTGCTGAACTGGGAGTTGGGAGATGTGGTTCTAATCCTGGCTCTGCTGTGCGTCCTTGAACATGTTGCTGCACCGCTTTGTGACTCTGTCTCCTTCAAGTGAATATTCTTTGCATCAAGGGCTCTTGGGCCATGTCCCCACAGTGCCTCGCCTAGTGGGGCCCTGATCTCTGCTGGGGCTTCTGGGAATTACTGCAATGCAAATATTATGGACTCTAGGCCTACTTTTGCAATGGCATCTCCACAGATGGACTTTATTGAAGCTGTGGGTCTGCCCCTGCCGGTGTCATTGCAGGACACCATCAAATAAGGGTTTAATTTGGGTGGGATAAAGCGGTAGTTATATATTAGTGTTACTTGTTCCCTAGAAAGGAGCGTTGTTGATACGACTGATAATTGTGTAATGCTGTGTGTATAGATTGGGTGGTAGTTACATCTCAGCAGCTTTATTTCCAATATAATTTCCTATTTCCACTGCAGGGCTGGGTGAAATATTCACAATTTACTTTTGTTGTTGTTTTTAAATTATTTTGGTTCAGATTAGCAATATTGCTCCAATTTCCAGGTAAAATAACAATGAAATTCTGCTGCTTTTTGCGATTTGCAGACAGAAACATTTTTGGAGTTTAAATGGGTTCCACTTTAGTACATGAAAGGTCCTCTTTTTGAAGCAGAGATTTCAACCCTCAGAATTCAGTTCTGACACAGATCCGTTTCATACAAAAACATGGCAGAAGATTGCGTTATTTGGTGTGGAAATTCTGGGGTTCAGAATCGCACTGAAATTTTGCGTGTGTACACACACACAACCCATGTACTAATGTGCAACCCTAGTAAGTTGCTAAGTATGAGTTCCATATAGGCATTTAGTGTTATACAGCCCTATGGTGACATGGTCCTGTCCTGATGTGCTTCTCATATCTCATTATGATGCAAAGTAGGGCAGACACAAATAATGCATGAGACTCCAGTTAACTTGAAAAAAGGTGGGCATTACATGGAAAATGCAGCAGCATGCTTTTCGGGGGAGAGATTTGAAGGAAAAGGTTTGGTGCATCACCAGAGGGCTGCGGTTCTGTGTAGAAGAAGGCATGCGGGTGAGATCAGGAGCAAGGGACAAAGGATGGATGTGGTCAAAGCAAAGGGAATGAGAGAGAGAGAGGAGGAGGAGATAGGTGCAAAACCTTGAAGGTGTGAGTGGGAATCTCAGTGGACATAACACTGGGCCAGAACCTGAGGTATTGTAAATCAGCAATTTACACCAGCTGTGCATCTAGCCCAGTAAGTGTAAGCTACATATTTATGCCCACTGCCTTTTTGGACAAGTCGGTTTCTGAAAATCTGTCTATGAAACCATTACCTGCCACAGTGTTCTGGCTTCACCAACCGGGAACATGTGGATGGTGAACAATGATTTTTGAAATACGTCCTTTATGAATATACTTATGGAGAAGAAGCTCCTCTGTTGTATTAACTGTATTGTAGCCTGTCCACTGCTGTGCAGTGCAATGCAGCTTTATTTTGTCTTCCATGCTGTGTCTTCCGTTCAAACTAGATCCCCAGCAATTTAATAATAAGCAGAGATGGATAGTAAGAGTGGAAGAGGGACCTGATTCCTCATTGTCCCGCACCTTGTGTGGTCACGTGGATCGCTGCAAAGAGGGCGCAGAAGGTAGCATTTCACTCCCATGCTGCACAAGACGCAGAGTGGGACCACGGTGGTGTCAAATGACCTGGAGAGCTGTGGCCTAAAGCCCGTGGGAAGGCGGTGGCAAGACCTTCACTGGGCTTTGCCCTAAGGGCTTGGGCCAAAGCTCTGTGCAGCCAGTTTCAGATGGCAAGGTCTGTGGTGGACAAGGGTCCAGCAGCAGGTGGCTCAGCCAGAGGCTGGGGCTAGAAGAGGAGAAGGGATGAGTTCGGCGGGCAAGTTTCCAAGCCTTAATTTAGCAAAGCACGTTGGTGGAAGACCATTCAGACTTGGATGTTTTTTGTAGCCTCCCTTTAAGGGCGGTGAAAATGCCTGTCCATACATACAGATGAAAAGAGGCTTTAGGACTTTACCGATTGTTGGCACCCTGTCTCTAGCCGGAACCACATAGTTAATAATGGTCTAGAATTGTCTGGCTCAAGAAGGCAGAAGCTCGTGAATTCCTTTGCGTTTGGTGTAGACTTACCAATGGCTTGTGGCATAGTAACCCAGAGACTGCAAGGGGTGATTGATTTCTGTATCATGACCCTGAGGGTGTTATGAGGCCAGAGAACAACCACCGTGTGACTTCACCCATTCCAAGGTTAGCAATTGCTCAGAACGGAACTGCCGGGTCTCCCCTCCTGCCTGCTTTTTCTCCTCCCTGCCCCCCAAGCCCAACTCTGATAGTGAAATAAACTTGCTCTCCGCACGCCACCGTCGTGACTTCACACGGTAATGAATGTTTCTTGTAAAAACTGGTGGTGACCTTCCCAGAGAAACAGAAAGGCAAGAATGATTATATAGTGGATAGCATGAGATTAGGAGCCAGGACTCCTGAGTTCTGTTTTTCTAGCTCTGCTTCTGACTTGCTGTGGGACTGAGTAAGCTCTTACTTACTTTAATGCACACTAAAGCGTTTCAAGGCGCTCTGTGGAAGGTGCTAGAGAAATGAGAGGTATTACTAGAGTTAGAAGCTGAGTTCCTGTAACTCCATGTAATGCGAAGGGTGGTGGTTTTCAAATGTGCCCAAGTGACTTAAGAGCGCAAGTTGTGTTAGCATTCCATGACATTTCTATGCTCAGATTACATGGGGGGGTATGTGAAAAATCTGCCCAAATCTATGCAAGCTGTTTACTGAGAACCAAATTTGATTCTCAGGGCTTCTCCATGCTGGTGGTGTTTGCATTGTTATAACTGCGCTCATGCAAAGCCCTAGTGTAGATGTGTTGCACTACTGTTTGTTTTGTTTTGTTTTAAAGGGGGCACCTGGAGTGGCTTATCCTGGATTCAAACTGGGATAAGTTTCAGCAGTGCAGCTCCATGGTGGAAAAACCTCCCCACCAAACAGACAAGGCTCCAGTTATGCTCGGTCAATCTAGAGGAACGCCACTGGCTTCAGGATCAACCTCCCCTTTCAGTTATTTGTTGTCTCGACTTCCCTCAATGAGTGGGTTGGAGTCTTTATATAGCATGTTACCCTCACTTTACCTTTTTCCTTTTTCATGTGCTTTTTGGCTGTATCTCTGGGGCTTGTCTGGGAAGAAGGAAGATGGTGACTTTTTTTCAGCTGATGTGCAGCTTATCTGAAAGAGGCTCTGGCACAGTTTTCAAAGCCAAACCCTCCTGCTTCCCACCCCATGCTGAGCCAAACTAGGGGTTTGAGGAACACGCCCTACCCTTCTCCATTCCCCAGTTCACCCCTTAAAAAATAAGGAGCCTAGGGGAGTTAGGCACCTAACTTGACTTTGATCAGGAGCATGTAAAATACATGAAATCAATAAGAAACAGAACACCTGATTTAAAAAAAAAAAAAAAGAGAACCCTCCAAGGGACTAATCTAAGGCTGGCAGCTAAGTTTGTGGAACACGATTGTTAACTATCACGGCAATGAGTTATTAGAAGCAGAGAACTGATTGGTGGGTAAGCTCCTCTTTTCACCAAGATAAGGATGCGATTCACTTCTAGAAACAAGGGGAAGGGAGTATGGCCTGATGGATGGAGACCTGGGTACTATTCCCAGCTCTGCCACTGGCCTGTTGGGTGACCTGGGGCAAGTTTCTTCACCCCTCAGTGCCTCAGTTTCCCCATCAATCCTCATTTTACAAGTTGGTCTGCTCAGGCCTGTGTTTTGTTGGTGTATCTTTTAAGCCCAGATCCAAGCCTGGGAGGGTTGAATAGTTTTTTAGCCTGACCCCTCCTTGCTGACCATGAGTCGCTGTTGTCTCTCTACTTGCCCGGGGTTGGCATGGCTGGTGGCTGCGTGCTCCCCTCCTGCCATCTGCGCCCCATGCGATGTTCTGTGCGCTGCAAGATGAGAGATGCTGCCATCCCTTGGCAGGCACGTTCATTCAGGACCACACGCAGCGAGATGGTGGCAACTCACAGGAGTGGGAGCCGCAGCCACACCCGCTGGCAGGAGGAGGAAAGCCAACCCAGCCTGCACGTGGCACTTTTAGTCGGGCTGGGGTTAGTTTGCAGGGCTATAATGAGGATAAAGATACTGACCACCTTTTGAGAGGCATGTTGAGATGTACTGATGAAAAGCGCTATAGAAAAGCCGGGTAAATGTATAGTGCTGTAGTGAACCCGATAGCTGCTGTTAAACGACCAAAAGGCAAATAGCATTGAAAAAGCGTGAGTTCTCTTTGATGCTTGTTATGACTAAATCCATGTTACTTCTGTTTTAACCTCCTTTATCTCATTCATGCGAATGGCCGTTCTGCTGGGCACCACTATTGCTAAGCAGCGCATTGTGGACCTGGCAGTGGGGAAGGGTTTAACGCAACCTTTTCTTGACCATATATAGATGGGGAGGGAGGAGAGGGCTCAGTATGGAGCGTTTTGCCCAGGAGTGACTCATCATGTAACTAAGCAGTGTTTCTCTGGGGAAGTCCCTTTGAGTGTACACTCTAACCAGCTACTTCAAAACTACATGGAAAATATCTGTACAGTTCTTGTCACCGGGCTGATGGAAAATCTGCCGCTGGTTACAGGGTGCAGCTAGCAGTTGGAAATACGTGCACACCTGGGCATCTGCGGCTGCCCCCTAAAGTACCAGAGTCGACTGGCTTCTACAAATATAGGAATTGCCATACCTGATCAGACATATAGTCCAGGTAGACCAGTATCCCATCTCCAGCCATGGCTAGTCTTTTCAGCTTCAGAGGGAGGTGGAAGAAACCCTGTAGTAAGCAGTTTTGGGATAACTTGTCCCCAGGGAAATTTCCATCCTGACCCAGTTAATGAGTGACTTCTGCCCTGAAGCATGAGCGTTTATGCCCTTCTAAATAGTCAGCTGCTTCTGGGGTCCTCAAGCATTGGTGCACCTCGCTCCTGCCTATTCTCTGCCTGCGGCACATAATAGTCTAGTCTCTGGGGGGCTGTAATACGCTGGTTGCTGGATTTAGTGTGGGGGTGCTGGGGTGTGTCGGTGGCCTGTGATACGCAGATGGTTGGAAGGGCTGCTCTGGTGGTCTGCCCTTTGCGCCTTGGTCTCTAGAACTAGTCTTGGCAGAATTCAATCTTTTAAATAACTTTGATGGAAAATATTGACTTTTTAAAGCATTTTTTCTGACTTTTCACTGGTTTAACCTCCCACAGTTGCAGGAAGCGTGTGTGCGCACGCATGTGTCAGACTGCGGAGAGGTGGGAGTCAGACCCTAATTACTCAATGACAGAAGTTGAGATTCAAACAGTTAATGGTTATAACCGTTAAAACACATCGGCAGCATCGTGTGTCTAAATGTACGAAGTAAATAGCCTTAAATTATAATCTAAGAAGTTCTCAAGCAACATTTTGCTTATTCCACTGATCTGTAAATTTTAAGTATTGGTGTCACCTTGGTTTGTGAAATCCATGTTTGCCAACATTTATCAATAAAAATCGAATCCTTCCAAGCATACCTAATGACTTTGTTGAAATCAAATGAGTATATAACTTGCCAGCCTAAAGTAATAACATTATTCTGCATACATGTATATAGTATCCCTTATGGAAAAGCCCTATAGAACTGATAAGTCTAGAACAAACAGGGTTCTGTAGAAATGACATTCAAATCCTGTGGAATATAAAGCAGCATTATCCCTGCTATAGAACTGTAGATGCTGGTTTCAAAATTTAATCCAAATGTTCTGTTTCCATTAAGTTCTGTAAGACTTGTTCCCTAAAGGATGCTTTAAGTGGTGTGCAATGGAATGGCTAGCTGTCTGGATGCTGATTGCTTTGGGAAAATGGAAAATATTTACCTGTGTGTAAAACTGATTTTATTTGCTGGATGTGTTTATTTAACACACTCCCTTTAGCCTAGGGTTGGTAGAATTTATTCTCTTGACAGGGATTTGAATTGAGCCAGACTAGAAAGAGCCAAGGAGGCAGACTTGTCTTATCAGGTTTAGGAAATGTTTTACGTGCAGGCATGCTTTTATGTAGAACCGCTGTTACCATACTATTAAGAGAGAAACAACTAATCTACATGTATGGAAACATCTGAAAGCGAACGCAGCATTTACTGTACAGTCAATGCCCAGTTTTGTTAAAACACTAAGCTTTAATATACGAAAACAAATGTGACGCCCACACATCCCACGCCTCCCTAAATGGTACCGAATTAAACTGCTTGCTTATTTCCATCTCCGTATCAACAAATCTTTGTGCAAGAGGTCTTAAACACCAAACTATGACACACGACCTCCGTGTTGCTCTGCTTGTGGACTCGCGATGACTTCTGTTTCCCGAACATCTTGCTTATTTGTTCTCCCACACTGATTAGTGGTTCAGTGTTGCCATCTGACGTGATGGGATTTTTTTTTAATCCCTTGTCTTGCAATAGTTGATATTAAAGCCCCAGCTGCTGGAGTCAAGTAATTACTTTAGAATCTCGGCTTTCATTGCGTGGCGAGGGGGAGAGTTTCACGCCCTTGTGGTTGTGGAAAAAAGATAGAAAATGTGACCTGAAGACTCAAAACACAGAGGAAATAAAAGAATCCAGCATTTATTGTTTAAAAAAACCCTCATGATTGATTTATTTTTAGGCCCAACTCACAATCTTTGACTGTTTGGGGCTGGCAATACAGGAGTTCTCAATGCTTCCACTCCTGCCATTGGCTTTTAGCCAGTTCCTACATGATTTCTTGACACTCTGCTCTTCCCTTTGCAACACAGCGGCTCTTCAGGAATGGGCAATTGCAGGGTATTAATTTTGGGTTTTTTTTCTTTTTTCCATTTGGAAAGCACCAGATATCTTGGGCACTATACTGACCTGGGGGAAAGCTGATGGAAGGGGAGCAAGACGTGTGTGAGGGACGCTAACCAAAGGAAGGTTGTAGACTGTGTGCGCACTCCGGAGACTTATCTTAGCAGCGTTGCATAACCCCATAATGTAGATGCAGCCTGCGCCGATGGAAGGGGTTTTTCTGTTGGTGTAGGAGCTTCACCTCCTTGAGCAATGGCAGCTAGGTTGATAGAAGCATTCTTCTGTCAGTATAGCTACATCTGCACTGGGGGTTAGGTCAGCATAGCTACCTTGGTCAGGGTGTGCTTTTTTTAACGTAGCTATGTTGACCTAACTTGCATGTAAATGAGACTCTATGGTGCAACTTCTCTGCATAGGCAAGGCCTAAAGGCTTTTCTATAAATAGAATTGCCTAACGAGTTCTTTGTTCCCGTTAAGCTTAACCCAGTGGGAACAAGGCATTTTTGTTCTGGAATAAGTGTCCCCACATGGAGTTATTAGGAACAGCTATAGCGCTTTAAATTCACACTCTACCGTAATCTGCATTCACTTTCAGATGTAGACAAGCCCTATGAAAGAGTGCCTTCATTGCCCAGTTCAGGTCAATGGTAACTGCAGGTGCTCAGCCCTTTACAGGATGCACGGAGTTCCTCACAGGAGCAGGCCCAACAAGACAGCACTTTCCTCTGGGTCTCCTAGTGTAACTCTTTATCTGGGTGCAAATCACATCTGGCAGGGTGCACACAAAGTTTATGTCCCTCTTATACTCTGTTTTGAGAGCGTAAGGCATGTGTTGGCCTTCTGCGAGAGACAAGGCAGCGTGAAGTAAAACCATGTGAAATGAAGTGGGCGACTGCTGTTTTTATGGCTCATTGCAATTTGTAACACACGCCCTCCTGCCTGTTAACCCTTAATTGCACACTTCATTGTAAATAGTCTCTCCTACAGCACGTGTGAATCCCTTCTGCCTAACAATCTGTCCCATCTTGTGTTTAGCTTGGACACTTTGGTTATCTCCTCTGGACCTGAGGAACTGCTCATTGAAGCTCGAAAGCTTGTTGCTTCCACCAGAATAAGTTGATCCAATAAAATGTTCCCTCACCCACCTTGTTTCTCTTGGCACCTGGGTCCAAAACTGCAAACGCCACCATTTGTAGGCAAGTTAAAATAGAAGAGTGGGATTTTTAAATCCTGTTTTAATGGGAAATGGGCATCCAAACCCCTTTGAGCAGCTCTGAAGACTTCAACCTGGATACATTGTTTTCCAAGTTCCCTTTCTTTGCAAAATAGATTTTTAAATAACATCGATTCTTGAAAAAAATTTAGAGTATCCAGCTATTCCAGCATGGTCTCCAGACCTCCACAGGGCTATTAAAAAAAAGCTTTTGTCTATGTCAGCATTGTTTTTTAGAAGCAGGGTCCAAACCAAACACCCACCCCTCAATTATTTTGGGGTAAAGTTTCTTTGGACCTGGAACTTTGTGGAATGAGCCAATGTCCAGATTCACTCAGTTTATAATATAGAGATGAAAACTAATTCTTGAGCCTCAATCTGTTTGTGGATGATGTGGTTTTTGATTTCGTTTCAGGAAATTTGAAAATGGCCAGGGAGGTGTTTTTATGGCTAGTATCAATCTTTTAAACTTTTGTAACAAGGGTTGACATTTGGTTTTGTTTTTTTTTTTTCCTCCTCCCTCCAGATGACTTGTATATTATTGCCACAACACAGTTCAATAAAAGTAAGTTTTTTAGTCTTTTGTTAGCACCAGAGTTAGAGTATGTCTTCACTGGGGAAAAAAAAGTGTGTTTTTAACATAGGTTAGCTGGCTTGAGGTTAAAATAACAGTGGAAAACATGGCAACTCTGCTTTTAACTTGTTACCTGCTCAAGTTCAACCTCAAATTTCCCTGTCGGTAGGCTTGGAAGGAGTCGATTTTTACTGGTAAATGTCAATAAGCCTGGATTTAACCCCACAATAGCTGACAAAATATTTCCATCGATAATTGAAATTTACAGATGGGCAAAGATTAAAAAATAACAAAAAGCTGTGTGAGAACTTAGTTTGATTTTAAGGATATTCATATTGTCAACATCACATGTCCAAATAGACAACTTGTGTTTTAACGATTATAGAGTGTTAATGTCTTGAATTTCAACATCTAGTAGTAGAAATTAACAGTCTGACTTCTGACCTCTTCCCCCCGCCCCCACCCCACCTTTTGTCTGGCCCCTCCATAACTTCCTGAAACTGTCATTCGAATTCAGCCAAGTGGCAGCCTATCTACAGGCTTCAACTCAAGGGCTTAAGTGGGGCATACGCCGTATGCTGGTTCCTATGCATTGTGGTGAATCTCATGAGCATGAAGCAAAAAACATGATGCTTTTTCCTCAACCCCTTATCAATGACGACCAGCTTTCTGCTTGTGATCCTAGCTGTCATGGGGGTAGATGTTCTGACTGGTGCATTGAGGGAGGGTTGAGTGTGCAAGGAAGGGCTATGTGCATGCATGGCTGAGTCAGCATATGTAGCTGGGAGATTTCCCTTCTGAGCAAGATGTAAATTTCATTATTCTTTTGTTCTTGGCAGGCTTAGTCTTAACACTTCTGCTTTCCCATCACTAGGGCTGAAGGAAATGTTCTGCCCTGGGTGTCTCGGAAAGGGGGAGAACTATTCTTTGTGACATGGGGGGGGTTCTGTCATCCTGGGGCAGGGGAGGTCACAATTGTGACCATAGCAGTCAGCGTTGGGCATTATGACGCAGCTGCCGGAGGACTGATAGGGTCGAGAGAGATAATGCAGTGTCTACGTTGATGCTGCGTGAATGCATCTGCCAGGCGCGACACCACTCAGGCAGATGCGTTACTATGTTGGCATAATGGAGAACTTACGTTGGTGGGAGTCACGTTTAAGTGTAAACATGTGCACAACTAGGTCAACACAAGGCGGCTTCTGTCAATCTAACTTTGTAGTGTAGACCTGGCCTCAGTGGCTTCAATGCAGCGCTGCATTGGTGCCTCTGTAGCATTTCTAGTGTAGACGAGGCTAAGGCAGGGTTTGAAGCAATTGAACTAATTGGGGTTTATCCTCATTTATGAGTAGGGTGAATCCTGGGGTTTGTACCAATGTAAGGCTTGCTCCTACCTGTAATTGGGGCAAGCCCTAGCTAGTTCAGTCCTTGCAAGCTCCAGTTGGCCCTTGTCTAGACTTAGGGTCAGCCCGTGTGCAGCTACGTAGGTGGCAGTCCACTGCTAGCTGAATTGGGGCTAGTTCAGAGTGCGAACAAGACCTCAGGAAAAAGGCTAGTGTAGACAGTCTGTGGAGGAGGAAGAGCTAGTAAGATCCTGACATCACAAGAGCAGTTGAGACTCAGCTGAGTTGCCTCAAGGGAAAGTGTTGCATATGTCATGTGGGTTGTCTGGGTTGTCTTGTGTTCACCAGGTGGTTAGTCATTCCAGGTTTTCACAGAGGGCTTTCTGGCATTTTTTGTGGTTGTCAAACCTCTTTCTCCTTTTGACTGAGGGCTGGAGCATTAGTCAGCCTGGCTTTACATTTAAACAGAGAGCATCTCTCGCTGCATTACTGTGTCAATTCCTGTCCAGACTGAATCAGGCTTTCATAGCCACCTTCCCTCCAGAAAGGCCTGAGTAACTTCCTTCTGTGAGTCTGGCTCTTGCGCTGTGTTTAACTTGTCTTGTTTTACAGATTTCCTGGGGCAGCTTCTATTGTTGATCTTTGGGTTCCTGAAAAGTGCTTTGGTTTTTTTTATTTAATTTTATTTTAAATTATTTTTTTTGGTTCGAGTGAACCATGGAGGAAGTCTCCCATTTCTTTGTAGAAAAGCAGACTTGTCTGGAGAAGATCTTCAGCTCCAAATACAAAAATGATGGTTGTTACTTTAAATGAAGGCAGAGATCTAAGTCCTTTTAAAGCTGACCCCGTTCCACAAAAGCAAAAACAATTTAATAGTTGCACCACATGTTTTATTTTACAGTGGGTCACTTCTGCAATTCATGTTGACTAAAACAATGGACCTACTTGAAGAATGTTACACTAGTCATGCTTTCATCTTGCGCTTTCCTTCCCAGAGGATCGCGTGTGTGTGTGAGTGAGAGAGAGAGAGAGATCTATATTCCTAATTAAAGAAGGCTTGAATTAATTATTTTTTTAGTTATATTAGCTTTTGTTCAGTTTTTAAATCCACTGTCAAGTTGTAGAGGGAAATATCTTCTGTTGGGAAGCTGTAACTTTCCCATTTTTAGCCCTCACGGGCTGCATGCAAGGTTCACTACCCAGTCCTGCACCAATAATGGGTCATTTTTGGGAAAAAGAAACCACGGTAACTTCTGGTGTTGTCAGATTAAGCTGGGGATCTCCCTGAAAGCAGCTTTCTTTCAAGACTTCCTTCAAATACTTCTTGCTTCCTGTCAGGGCAGAGGTTATTGCAAGAGCAGCTTCCCTTTTGGGCCAACCTTGAATCCGAAAATTAAAGAAAAGCCAAAAAAAAAAAAAAACCCCAAAAGATTGGGGGATAACTCGGAATTAAGTCATCTGCATTTGTTTCAGCCTTGTCAAAGGTTTGGTTTGGAATGTGTATTTGAACTGAACCAGTGAGCCCGCAGTTTTTGCACAGCTATTCATACATACGCAGAGAGTGTCCTTCAAAAAGATTTTGCATTTAGGGAAGGGAACTACTGAGTGGGGATACCCTTGTGGTGATCGTCTGTACTTGAAACAGTCGCTTTCGTGCTGCAAGTCTGCAGTTAGCCACGTTTCTGGGGCAGAGAACTATCCCAAGGCAGTTCTCAGCAAGTTGTTCCCTTCTGCACGTAGCCTTCAGGAGAGACTTGGGGGAGGCTTTGTTTTTTCTCTTAGCACCCAGTGAGGGTCTGTTGTAAACCTACTGATGTTTGGAAGAGATTCTTCCAGTACTGAACTCGGAAGTTGGCCTTTCCTGCCTCTGTTTATGAGGACCACCTAGGTTTTCATGCTTCATGCTCACTAAACACAGCAGGGTGTGTGCATGGATGTTTGTATTGACTTCTTTCCAAGCAGTAGGAGTGACGAGGGAAACATCTTGGCTTTTAGGTTCTGCTTAGCTTTTGAGAGACAAGCCCAAAACTCGACCCCCTGAGGCTCCACCTTGTCCTCTGTTACTGACGTCCTTGTTCCAATTTTGGGTGAGCAAGGGTCGTGGTGCTGCATGTGAAAGACCCACATTCTTTTGCCATAGTGCACTGAGAATCAGTAGCCAAAGAAACAGCTGCTAATGAGCATTGCAATGGGCCCAGGGCAGCTAAGGAGATACAGCGTTGAGGAAGAGACTGGAAAACTGGAGGATACTGGGCATCTCTGCCCCTGAGCCACCATCCTGCCATTCCCCCATAATAGTGAGACCCCTTCCCACCCTTAACTCAACAGGGTCCCCCAGCATCTCTGTTCCTCCTGCCAGGAGTGACCACCTTAATACAGCTGCCCTGGTTTGTGACATCAAAAATATGGCTGTAGCCAAAAATCTGCAAGCATTTAAATTATTAATCGTGGGTTACAGAGACCTTTGTAGGTGTCAAGTATCAGGGGGTAGCCATGTTAGTCTGTAGCCACAAAAACAACAAGGAGTCCGGTGGCACCTTAAAGACTAACAGATTTCTTTGGGCATAAGCTTTCGTGGGTTAAAAAAACCTCACTTCTGCAGAAAGCTTATGCCCAAATAAATCTGTTTAGTCTTTAAGGTGCCACTGGAGAAATAAAAAAAAAAAAAAAAATTACTTAGTTGGCCTCTCAGAGCTGATAAGACAACTCCCACCTCTTCATGCTCTCTGTATGTGTATATACATCATCTCTCTATATGTTCCATTCTATGCATCCAAAGAAGTGGGCTGTAGCCCATGAAAGCTTATGCTCTAATAAATGTATTAGTCTCTAAGGTGCCACAAGTTCTTCTGTTCTTTTTTCAGACCACATGAGGTTCGTGCGTGTCTGCCCTGGTAGGGATTGTTTATATGCATATAAAGTCATGTAGCCCAGAGTTACCTGTGAGGCATTTAGCTAGAGAGAACAACAATCATGCCCAACGCTCACAGCCCATCTTTGTCATTAGGCACTCAGCTAAAACACTCTCCATGACATTTCGCAACTTTGCCTTGTTTCTGAGCTCCATTAAACTCCATTAGAGCCATTTGTGTTTCTGGCTGTAGCAGCTTTATAGAATGCTAAGTATTTGGCTTCTGCACATGGCAGTATGATGAAAGGAGAGTTGCTACTTGCGGTCTTGGAAGTGAGAGGTTCTAAAACGGTTCAGATTCTGGCCTCCACTCCCTGTTTTCAACATGTGTGTTTGAACCAGTTACAATGCAACTCTCCCCCATCCCCTCTTTTGGAAAAGAGCATTTTAGTCATGGGGGAAACAGCCCTAATTGTCGAACAAACATTACATTTATTTTAATTTTCTCTGTGTGGACACATGTGTATGAGTCTCTTGCGCGCACACACAAACGGGCAAGACATTTCTGTCCTTCACTTTCCCCATCCGTGAAATGGAGATAATTTCCTGCCAGACAGGAGGGTTGTGAGGTTTAGCTGGCTTAGCACCCTACATATAAACTAACTTATTAAATGTCCCCAGATTTGCTCTTCTTGTGAAGACCCCAATTTCCCTTTAAAGGGTTGATTTGAGAATGAGGTCTTGCATTTTGGAGTCACTTTGTTTAGAGTAGTAGTGCAAATCTCTCCACCCAAGTGAGGTCTCTTCCAAGATTGTCCATTGTCACTGGAAGGGGAGTTTGAGTGCAGTGTGTAGAAGATCAGAGTTATGAGCACCTCGGGAATGGAGGTTGTCCGTAACTCTGAACAAAACATTATGGTTCTTTCAAACGTTTGCAACTGAACATTGACTTAATACAGTGTGAACCCTTACTATACACAAGAAAAATGCTGCTTTCAACCATCTTAATGTAAACGAAACAGTTTCCTTACTTGTCAAATCCTTTTTTTTCTTTTTAATTACTTTTACTAGTTTACGTTTAACACAGTACTGTGCTGTATTTGCTTTCATTTGTCTCTGCTGCCTGATTGTGTACTTCTGGTTCCAAATGAGGTGTATGATTGACTGGTCAGTTCATAACTCTGTATTTGCTCTTGTTGTCTACTGTGACCGCAAACCCTTGAGGGACACCACTTCACATTACTGTGCAGTTAGCTGTCATTTAAGATGAATGCAAGGAGTATTATAGCAGCTCACCTGCTTAAAGGTGTATTAGAGCTTTCTAGCTAAGACCTTTTAACTAATACGTATGAATATGCTAGGTCAAAATATTAAAAAGTGACTAATGATTTTGGGTGCTTCAGTTTTTATATGTGCAACTTGAGATGCTTTTAAAGGGGCCTCATTTTTCAGAACACATCTTCAGTGCGTTCAGAAAATCAAGCCCTATTTAAGGAGTGTCGAACTGAGCACCCCAAAATGGTCACTTCTGGAAAAATCTTTGCCCTAGTGTAGATAAGGCTTTAACTTGTGCTGGGCTGGGGAAAGCACCAGGGTCTTGTAGTTCTGTCAAGGGATTTTGGTACTGATTGAAACCGTGAGAATTGAGGTCAGTAGATGACTTGACACTCTGAACCTGAGATGAAATTAAAATAATCTAACTGATGATGAAACCTTGTCCGCTATGCATAAGTCTCCTTTTTACCAACCTTTCTTCATTGGTACTCCCTGTGATCTACATACACTAACACCATTGGCACTGCTGAATGGCACTCAAAGCAGCGTCCCTTGTCCTGCTGTGTTCTCTGCTTTCTTTATAATTTGATGCTGAGGACTCGGCTAGTTTTTGATAGTCTCCGTGCTTTTTAAAAATTTTTTAAAAGCAGTGCTCGTGGGATGACTGCCATCTTGGCTAAGACTCCCGGGGTTGAACCAGGGAACTCCAGAGCTGAAATTGAGTCGCTATAGCTTGAGCTAAAAGTCAAGACTCCCGAGTTGCTGCTTTAACAGACCCGTATCCTCTGTGGGTTGTGCATAGCGGGACCCATGCTGGCCAATGGGTCACTCACACACTTTAGAAGGGGTGTTAAAATTAGGCCCTCGGTGTCTCCCTAACACAGGCGATGGCAGGACAAGCTTCCCCCATAATGCCCTGCCAATGTGTCTCAACCCTCTCCTGGAGGAACCACCTCATGGTGTAAGGGTAGCTCTGTCTCCTTGGCCTGTTGAGTCCCTTGCAGCACTTGTAATGAGAATTGTGCCTCTTGAGTTAGTCTGATACTCTCTAGGTACAGGTGTATTATTGTCACCTGGAAAATTGGGTTCTCTCCGGGGCTCTGGCCACGCTGCAGCTCTAACAAAACTTGTGGCCAATCCAGGTCTAAACATGACTTGTGTCCACCCACCATGTGGTTAATGCTGTTTAAACACAGCGCCTCACTGGCCAGGGCCTAGACTAAGCTCATGGATAGGGTTGCTGAATCTGGGGTGCAAACAACTGGGACCTCCGAGCCATTTCATCTGGGACAGCTCCCTCAAAACGGATGAATGGGGGCAAACCCTACTCAATGGCCTAGTTACCACTAGCTTTTTTCCCTTTAAAAATCCTCCCTTTCATGAGGGCTCTGTGCAGTCTTAGTGCATCACAGGTGAGCCCCCTCTCCTCCTTCCCTGATCTGGCAGCAGACCCAGATGGGGAGGGCCTGACCCTCTCTCTGACCGCTACCACTTTGGCAGCAGAATCAGAGTAGAAAACTCTGAAGGTCTGATCTTTGGCTTCTTGCTTAGCATCCATGGCTACGAGGTAGTATTAGAGCTTTGGTGTTTTTGTGCTATTTTGGTTTGGCTTTTTTCGCTTTTTTTTTTTCCGTCTTAAGACACCCACACAAACCCTTAAATGAATACCACAAACGGGCCTGTCATACGTTGGGCCAAACTGACTTACGGCAACCGACTTTGGCCTGCTTCTTAACTGCTTTCATAGGGCCCCCATGAGTTAGGACTCAACCTAGAACTGTTATTTCTCCGACCTTTTACACCACCTTATGCTAAAGAAAAACTCCTGTTGTTGCTGGGGCAGTGGCATAGGAGGTGTGGCTTAATTTTTCACTTGCTGTTATTCGGTCTGTAAGTGAATAGAGCAGGGTGGGTGAACTTTTTTGCCTGTGGCTGTGCCTCCCCAAACAGCCTGGCCCCCAACCCCCTCTCACTTCCTACCCCCTGACTGCCCCCCCTCAGAATCACCAACCCACCCAACCCTCCTTGTCCCTGGGACCCCCCCCCCACACACCTAACTGGCCCCCCAGGACCCTACGCCCTATCCAGCCCCCCTGACTGCCCTGACCCCTATCCACACCTCTGCCCCTGACAGGCCCCCTTGGGACTCCCACACCTATCCAACCCCCCCATAGTCCCCTGACTTCCCCCTGGGACTCCCTGCCCCTTTTCTGCCCACACCCGCCCCTTTACCATGTTGCTCAGAGCACCAGGACTGGCTGCTGTATCGCCTGGCTGGAGCTAACCATGCCACCGCGCAGTCTAGAGCACTGGGGCAGGCTGGTGGCTCTCAGAGCCGTGCTGCCCGGCAGGAGCTCACAGCCCTACCACCCAGAGCGCAGGTGACACGGCGAGCTGAGGCTGCAATGGAGGGGGAACAGCCAGGGGCTAGCGTCCCCGGCTGGGAGTGCAAGGGCCAGGCAGGATGGTTCCACTGGCCATAGTTTGCCCACCTCCTGTATAGAGCATGTGTATGTGATTGCTCCCCTCCACCCCCCAAATTTTCAGAACCCTGCTGTCCTCTTCTAAGCACTTGGGTTCATTTCCTTCAGCTTCCCGCTGGTTAGTGATGGTAGAGATGGGTTTTTTCAGGTCTTTCTTTCTAACTTCCAAATAGCAACACTGCACCCTTCCTCCCTCCTCCCCTTCCCCCAGCTAGCTCGTATATTTCCAGTCTTCTGTGTCTCCGCTGATAGGGAGGAGAGAGGGATGGGAACTGCTATTCTGAGATCCCACCCAAACTAATCGGAGGGAGAAGGGTTGGGGCAGAACCGCTGAAATGCAAACATCTGCAAAGGATGGTTCTTGGTCCATAGGACAGTGTGGGGCAAGCTTGTATCTTTGAGAATTGTAACCGGGTGGGATGGAAAGAGCAAGAGATCCATCGCTTTCAAGTGGGTCCCAAGTTCTCCCACCTGGCCTAGTCAGTGAACAGAAGCCAGTATGAACACGGTGGAGGAGATGTTGATGACTGACTGGATGGTACCTAATGTATGTTTCTTTTCACACCCCACATTTTCGTTATAGGTGGTTTCACCCCAACATCAATGGAATAGAAGCAGAGAAGTTGCTCCTGACGAGAGGTGTCCATGGGAGTTTTCTGGCCCGGCCTAGTAAAAGCAATCCAGGAGATTTCACTCTCTCAGTCAGGTATGAAAATGGGGGTAGGGGGTGTTGCACTAGGGCAGCTATAGACGTTGGCCTAAATTTTCAGGCATGCACTCTTGCAGACACTTGATTAAGTGGGCAAATCCCTGATGAATACTTATGCAAATGAGGGAGGGGGAGGGGCAGCTGCCTGCTGCATACAGGTACCCCTAGATGGGCCTGATCCCAATCTTGTTCAAGTCAATGGGAGTCTTTCCACTGACTTCCACAAGCTTTGGCTCGTAGGGGGTTGTGTGCACACTGGGCCAACTTGTTGATTCCTATTGAGCGTGCATAATAAAACACTGGCAGGGTTCTGTGTTTAGGTGCGAATGCTGATAATTGAGAGCTTTAAGTGCAAGAGACAAGCTAGTCCTCTGAATGTCAGCTTTGAATCCCTCAGCACCCGAGCAACACAGCATTAAATCCTGGCACAACTGAATGATCCCTTCATTGTTCCAGATTAAACTTGAGTACCATTCATGTTGTGCAGACCTTTTGAATGAGACCTGTGAAAACCCAGGTCCTGTCTGCTCTGCATGGACAAGATCTCAAGGCAACTTCCATTAAAAATAGGGCTTTCCCTTTGAAAACTGGGTCAGTGTGTCTCATTGTCAATGCCCAAACCGTTATAGAAATGAATCTTGTGATTACGGTGATTTGGCTTTGGAATGTGGCCTTCCAGGAAACAGTGGGTCATGTTCCATTTGTGCCTGGTGAGACTCCACTGATATGAAAGTTTAAAATGAAGATGAACATAAGAATGGTCCCACTGGGTCAGACCAGAGGTCCAGCTAGCCCAATTTCCTGTCTTCTGACAGTGGCCAATGCCAGATGCTTCAAAGGGAATGACCAGAAGAGGGCAATCATAGAATATCAGAGTTGGAAGAGACCTTAGAGGTCATCTAGTCCAACCCCCTGCTCAAAGCAGGACCAATCTCCAGACAGATTCTTGCCCCAGATCCCTACATGGCCCCCTCAAGGATTGAACTCGTAACGCTGGGTTTAGCAATCCAATGTTCAAACCACTCAGCCATCCTGATCAAGTGATCATCCTCTGTTGTCCAGTCCCAGCATCTGGCAGTCAAAATCTAGGGACACCTGAGAGCATGGGATTCCATCTCTTACCATCTTGGCTAATAGCCATTGATGGACCTATCCTGCATGAACTTATCTAATTCTTTTTTTAATCCAGTTATAGTGTTGACATTCACAACATTGCACAGGTTGACTGCATTCTGTGAAGTACTTCCTTTTGTTTGAAAACTGCTGTCCATTAATAATCATGCGGTGACCCCCTGTTCCTTGTGTTATGTGAAGAGGTGAATAAACCTCTTCTTCACGCCATGCATGATCTTATAGATGTCTATAATATCCCCCTTTAGTCATCTCTTTTCCAAGCTGAATAGCTGTGTTTTTAATCTCTGCGCATATGGAAGCTGTTCCATACCCTAATCATTTTTGTTGCCCTTCTCTGCGAGGTGAGCAGAACTGCACACAGTATTCAAGGTGTGGGCATACTGTGGATTTACAAAGTGGCATTGTGATATTTTCTGCCTTGTTATCTATCCGATAATTCAAAGAATAAAGTTGACCCCCTGGGTCCGTGAGGCTAAAAGGGGACGTTGGTGTGTTCCAGGGGTAGCTTTAACCCCCCCGTGCCATACCTACCTGAAGCCTTGCCGATAATAAAACAGGGTCCCTGGCCCCATGCAAGCCTCTTCTGAGGTAATTTTAGTCATTTGTGATTTTTTTCCAAAGGTTATTAACTTAGCTTTACAAGTCATTACCATATACTTAGTTTAAAGTACCCTCATGCAGCAATATGTTGGTTAGTTTTATTTTTATTTTCTCCTGATCTGGCAGGGTATTGCAGTGTTACAGGAAGTGAGCATAACTCGTTAATTGGAGGGACTGTATCCCCTCCCCCAGTGCCCTGGCCTTTGGTAGCCACTTGCAGGTTTTAATAGTGTGTTTTTTGAATATTTCAAGTGAGAGTTTTCACTTTTGCTGTCGCCCAAAAATAAAATGTCGCTCCTCCTCCCTGTGTTCCGCCCCTCCACCTCCACGATTCCTCTCTCTGATGCTGGAACCTAAAATATCCCCATTCATGCTGATCTACAAAGGGCAACTAGTTTCTTGGCCATAGTGAGAGAAGGTTTTGCCTTTGTTACTCTCTAAAGCAAGCAACAATTGATCGGTTCACAAGGTGGGCAGAGCTCCTGACTTCTCTGACCATAGAGCAGTAATGCAGGGGGCCATGGGAAGGAATGTGGCTAACTTTTCAGCAGGCTAGAGAGTTTCAGCATTAGACTTTAATTGCTTATGTTGCAGGTAATCTTTGCAATCAGAAGCTGTTGCGTTTAATAAGAGACAGGAAGTGTTTCTAATTAGAATGGAAAATAGTTAGTCACGCAAAGCTGCCTTGAACAAGCTGGTCACTGGGAGAGAAGCATAAGACTGGGTTTGGCTCTGTGTGATGCTAATGCCTTTTTTCTTTTAATTTAGTTTTTTGTGAGTCAGTGTTTTTTGTCTGTTTTCAAAGTGAGCCACTGACAGCATCTCGGTAGAGTCAGGTATAGTGTGTGAGAAGCAGCATCTGCCTGCACTCTGCCCACACATGCCTGCCATTCCAGTGCCTCGCTGAGGCACCGTTCTTAGCTGGCCCTTCAGCACTACCCTGGGCAACACAACTGATGATAATGCAAACTGCTCTTAAATCTGCAACCCCTTCTGTTCTGCTCCTGGGGCACACTGTGGTGGAATCGTTAAAATGCCAGTGACCTCCTCCAAAATAGCCGCTGCTAACCAAAGCTTCCCAGATCTCTTGTGTAAGGAAGTCTGTTCCTTGTTCTTGCAGGTGTGTGGGGAAGAGGGGGCAGCAGAGGGAGAAGTGGGTGATTTGGGATTTCAGGCGAGTTCCTGAAACATTTTTCTAGAAGAAGGTGATATTTGTGTTGCCATTTAGTCTGATCCATGATGATTTTACATTTGGGGGGCAGTTATTGTATGTGCTAAGGGTGCAGATGCTTTCCCACTACTCTTTGGGAACTGGGATGGTTGGTTACTATTTGTAGCCCAATGGAGTCTTGAGCTGGATGGTCTCTAGATGTTACTACAGGACAAATATTGACTAAAGAAAAACCTGTGGGTAGCTCAACCCAAGTCAAATGTCCCTCGCCCACGGCCAGCGAGGTGTGTGTCAAGCACAGAACACAAAGTTTACCTTGAAGTCTTAATATTTATCAATTGTGTGGCCACAACCCACTAACACATTTTGATTCAGTGGAAATTCTGAACCAACCTCGCACACAAAGTATGAAATCAGCAAAGGCTGTGACACTTAGAGGCACTTTCCTGGAAACATTTAAGTTTGTGAATTTGATTTTTGCAACCCAGGTGTCATATTTTGAAGCGTCAGATGCTTAAGCGATGGAAAAAAATCTTTCTCCCTGATTCTTACCTTTGACAACGTACTGTCATCTAAAATCTTCCCACCTTAGCTCCCTTCTCATTTCTGGTGACTGCCTTCAAATGCTGGCTTTGTCACACACATGAGGCTGTGTGCATGATGTAGGGCAGGGGTCAGCAACCTTTCACAAGTGGTGTGCTGAGTCTTCATTTATTCACTCTAATTTAAGGCTTCGCATGCCAGTATTACATTAAAGTTTTTAGAAGATCTCTTTCTATAAGTCTATAATATATAACTAAACTATATTGTTGTATGTAAAGTAAATAAGGCTTTTAAAATGTTTAAGAAGCTTTGTTTAAAATGCAGAGCCCCCAGACTGGTGGCCAGGACCTGGGCAGTGTGAGTGCCACTGAAAATCAGCTCATGCGCCACCTTTGGCACCCGTGCCATAGGTTACCCTACATCAGGGGTAGGCATCTCCTCTTGGACACATTTCATGAGTCAGGAAAGCAGTTCTGCACGTGCTCATGTCCCATTGAAACTGATGCCATGTAAATATGTGCTTTCATGAATTGGAACTATAAAGCATAGATCAGTGTACAGAATGAGTAGCATTTGGTTGCAACTCAGATAATCTATCATGTTGCCCAGCATGTTCTTCAAAGAACCCAATGGGTCTGAAAAGTCAGGAGCAGAAAGTACCTTTTCAGAAAGCAGCCTAGCCTTCTACCTTCAGCTTCTCCAAGAATGTGTGAAAAGGCAGCTTCCTTTGTGAGAGGGGGGATGTGCGCCCAGGAAAGAGGTTCGATGTAGCTCTGGTTGACCAGACCCCAAACAGAGGGATCCACATGTTCATGGATCTCCAGATACGTCTCTTTCGAGAGGCTGGCAGCTGTTTTGCAGAACCTCAGAAGCCTTCGACAAAAGATGCAGCAGCCTCTGTCTGCATCCCTTGAGTGCCTCTTCCCACTTAATCCAGGCTGCATAGAGTGAAAGGAAGATTTGCTTCTATCCCTTCAGCAATTACACTGTGTAGGGTTGGAAATGGAGTGACACCCTCTTCATCTTCTTTGTACTTATTTGGAAAATCAGGTAACTTCTGAGTGAGTCAGGTTAGTTCTTTCCAAACCAGTGAAAAATCTGAATGGAGACAAATTCAAAAACAACCTTCCCTGGCTCCACCTCTCAGTTCTCTTCCTTGCTTCCTCCCCTCCCTCAGGATAGTTTTCAGCTAGTCAGTATAACACATTGCCACACTTGGGATATTACAAACCCCTCATATTCCAGTATCGGGAGACATTTGTTTTCTTGAGCAGTTTTTATTTTTGACATGGGTCTGTGAGTGCTGAGCCTTTTATTAATGGAGTCTCTCAAGCTCTGTGCACTTCAGCAGTGCTAACACATTTAATAATAGCTATGCATAAATATTTGATTCAGCATAGAGCAGAAAGGGTCTTGCAACTTTAGCTGAAGAAATGCAGCAGTGACTCTATTACACAGATTAAGGGGGAGATAACTGACAAGAAACCAGTGTATATTATCTTAGTCTGTGTCTGTAGAGTGTCTAGCCCAGTGTGATCCTGATTTCTGCTAGTGTATCTAGGTGCTACTGGAATACAGATAACAAGGTGACTGTGCACACCTCAGTGGGTTACTTGGTGCTGAATTACCCTTTCAGGGACTGGCGCATGTGGGTTATGAGAAGTGGAGCCTTTTCACAGGGACTTTGCAACAAGCCGATCCTTCCTGTTTTATTGCAGTTGCACGCAAAGCCAGTCTAGACCAGGATCTTGAGGGAACAATGGGGCACTTTTGGAAAGATTTTGTTAAACTTTCATGGGTTTGTAAAACTTAATTTGGTTTGAAGGACAGTTATAGAAAATGTTAGGGCGGGCGATGTGGAATGGTGACATCAGAGGTTGCTCAGCCAGTCATCTTAGAGTTGATTTGCATAGAGGCTATTTGCATATTACATTCTCGATTTAAAAGATGTTCTAAAAATACCGTAAAAGCTAGGCCTGTTTTCACTTCGCACTTAATCACAACTCTTTTTTTTTATCCGTTCAAAGGAAGGACCGGATGCTAATTAGGGTTTTGATACCCAGTCTTACAAAGCTCAATACTGGCTATCAGAACTAGCCTCTTACACCAGGGGAGATGTGATGGTGGTTACTTGAGAGAAGCAGGGAGAGACCCTGGACTGCAGGGCCGGCTCCAGGCCCCAGCGCGCCAAGCGCGTGTTGGGGCGGCATGCCGCGGGGGGCGCTCTGCCGGTTGCCGGGAGGGCGGCAGGCGGCTCTGGTGGACCTCCCGCAGGCGTGCCTGCGGAGGGTCCGCTGGTCCCGTGCCTCCGGTGGAGCATCCGCAGGCACGCCTGCGGGAGGTCCACCGGAGCCGCGGGACCAGCAGACCCTCTGCAGCCACGTCTGCGGGAGATCCACCGGATCCGTGGGACCGGCGAATGGCAGAGTGCCCCCCGCAGTGTGCCGCCGTGCTTGGGGTGGCGAAATGGCTAGAGCTGGCGCTGCTGGACTGTGATAGGCTTCCTCTGTTCTCATGTGGGAACTGTGGTGGGTGCTTAGAGCCATGTCTCTGGCCTTTTGAAGCATCCAAATATTTAGAATCACTTCTGAGAAAAGCAAGGATCCATTTACAGAATCAGCCAGCTCTTTGTAAATAACTTTAAACAAGGGGAAACAGTATTTTGAAAGTTTCCTGAGATGCAGCTGCCCTTGGGCCACAGCTGTAACACAAATCTGTTAAAAGCACCTAATAGAGACCCTATTAACTTGGTAAATAGGTCACATTTTATGGGAACAGATCTTATCTAGGTTTGCTGCATACAATAGAAAATGCTTCTGGGTAATAAAATCTCGCTAGAGTGCTTCTCTCTCCCACAGTGATGTCCCTGTTAACGCTTCTGTAGGACCCTGTTGTTATTAGCTAGACACTGGATTGTATAGATTGTTTCCCCTTCCTCCCTGCAAAAGGCTGTGAAAGTATACTCCATCTGGTATTTGGATGATTCAATCTGTAACCAAAGAGACAGAATTTCGTATTCTATCATATGAATTGCATATACACACTGCAGGGTTCGAATCAAACACTGTTACTGAGGAGATCTTGTTTGTTTGCAAGAGTATAGATAGAATGAGGAGGAAAAAAGGAGCTGAAAGAGGAATTTGAGAAATCTTGAGAAAACATCTGTAAAAAAAGCAATTGTCATTGCAGCTTAGTACGTTAGCACCTAGAGGTCCCATCCGAGAACACAATAAATGTATGCTTGGTAAGACAGTCCTAGCTTCAAAGAGTTGACAGTCTAAATAGGCCAGACAAAGTGTCATTTTCATTTTACAGATAGGGAACCGAGAGACATGCCAAAGGTCACAAATGAGTCTGTGTCAGAGCTGGGATTAGAAACCGGCTGTTCTGAGTGTCAGTCAGGTGCCTTAATTGCAAGACCATCTTTCTCGTGGGCTGGGCTTCTCACCTGACAAGTCGATAAAAATCCTGTTTTGCCTTATAAAGAGCCAAACTCTTTGTGGATAGAACTGCAAGGAACTCAGTGGAGTGTCACTAGCAGAGAATTTGGCCTAAATACTTGAGTTGCTTATATTTCTTGCTTTACAAGTTTGACTCGGGGCTGTCGTTTGCCTGATACCTTGGTACATTCTGGGAATGCCTCCTTTGAATCATGAATTTTGTTCTTCCCAAATCTGGCTTGACCAGCAAAGTCGGGGAAGGGTTTCTCTGGGACCAGCAGGCAGGGAACTTGTTCTGTATGGAAAGTTTGGAATCTATGCAGCACAAACCTCCCGGAGAAACCACTGATGAGCTCATTGAAGGCCTAGATATCCCTGATATCTGTGCACCATCCTGGGGCCGTGATGTGCCCCTGTGCGCAGTAGTGCATGTACAGTGCCTGGTACTGCCTGCTGATTCACTTAAGCAATCTCTGACAGCATCTCAGGTGGGACGCATGTAATCTGGGAAGTCTCTCCTTTCTCTGTGGTTTTTTTTTAAAGCACCCTACCAAGTGAATTCAAATAACAGAATGGGTCTCCTATTGGGGAACATTTCTTGTTGCCTTGTAATAGGAGGTGGGTTCCTTATGTTTGTTCTGCCTGGGACGCTCTCTTCTCTCCATTGCAGAGAAATCTTGGGAATGGTGGGTAGCAGGATGGGAGAATTCTCTGCCATCCTCCTGGTGCCCCCATTGGAGCCTGCATTGATTGAACCATCTGCACCCATTCCATAATTACCCCATGTGATGATTGCAGGAGAAGTGCCCATCCACGTTAGGCTGCTGCGTGAAGCCGTCCCACCTTGCCTCATGCTGGCTGGTGGGAAGGAGGAGATGACGTCAGGTCCAAATGACAGTGGATATTGGTTTGGGGCCTGGTGAACTGTGAGACAGATAAGGCTGAGTGGGAGCTAATGCAGCGTGGCTGAGGGGCACCTGTGGTCTGGGTGGGCCTGTAAAGAAGGGAGGTGCTTCAATGCTGGGATTTCTCGATAGCATGGGTCACCAAAGGTTCTGGCCCCCCACAAGGGAATCTCGTGCTGGTGAAAGATGCCAGAAGGTCTTTCTGAGAAAACAAGTGCAGCAATGGCATAGGCTCACGTGTGCTTTGAACCTCAGCTGGAGAGACCAATTCTAGGGTGAGAGACTCAATCGCTCTCCACACCCTTTTTATCTTGGTGCCTCTGCTAAATTGCTGTACTGCAGACACCTGTCCAATGGGGAAGTGGGCTGAGAACATGCGCTGATTTCACATTGGCCCCTGGGGCATCGGGTGGTGGCAAGTTCTAGCCTTCACGCACCCAACCTGGATTTGAACCGTTAACCACCTGGATGATGACACTCAACTCCATTCCGGAGCCATTTAGTTCTCTGACTTCTGTCTGTCCAGTTGGATATGCATCCCAAAAGGCAAGAGAATAATATTCAGCTTTCTTTGACGTGGTGCAATGGTACAGAACTGAGCATTTTGTAAGAACCCAGGCTACTGTCTGTTCAGGGCCAAGTTTTCAACCAAGTTTCTAAAATACGTGGGAGGCTCTTCCTGTTTTGCATAGACAACATTTTGGTGTTTTGCAAGTGGGGTCACACATTGCCTGATAAGCTTTAGGCTGTCTTTGTGCCTCTGCCCAATGAAACATGTGACCAAAAATACTTTTGGGGGGGTGGGGGACAGCAGCCAAGTGTGGCTCATGTTTTGACTCGTAGACCAGTCCTTCTGCCTTTTGGTGCCAAAAATTATCCTATTCAGATGCCCGCCGATGTGAGCGTCTTCGGTCTAGAAATCTGCCCTGAAACCTAATGAGGCTGTTCTGGAAGTCTTGAGTCTGTTCTCAATTGGCCCAGCTATAAACAGCACAGAGAACAACTTCTCCCAAGGGGGAAATGTTATAATAAAGAAAATGCCAGATATTTTCAACCATTAAAAAAAGGTTGTGGTTCACTTTGAGGCCATGGGCAGGGTTTGGGTGAGCTCTTGGCTCATGCAAAACATTTTGACCACCCATAGTGAGTTTTACCTAGTTGTTCTGAATTCTGGTGGGTACCTGCATCCCCACTTCGTTAGCAGACCATGTAGGCTCTTCCAGGCACTGCTGCTCTTCCTATACATGAGAAGCTGCTGCTGATGTGAAGGTTATGAAAGGAAGGGTGGCCAGATTCAGGAGATCTTGTTTTGAATCCTGGCTCTGTCACCGATTACTTGTGACCTTACACAAGTTTCTTTATCTCTTTGTGCTGCAGTTCTTCACCTGTAGAATAGAAGTAAAAATGCAAAATCTCTCTCCTTTTATCTCTCCTCTAAGTAGGTTGCAAAGCCTTCAGGGCAGGGACTGAGAGTCTCTGTGTTGATGCAGTGCCTAACATGGTGGTGCCCTGATCTCTAACGAGGCCTCCAGATATGCCATTGTAATACAAATTATCAGGGTTTCTCATGAGAAGGTTGGAATGGATGCACCATCTGGCTCAGAGGGTTTTGAACTTGTGGACTCTGAAATCTCCAGAGAAGTTGGATCTTGCTAGCAAACAGTCTGCGTCCACGTGCTAGAACAATGTCCACATTGTTAACGAGCAGTAGCAATGCCACTGGGTGAGCCGAGTATCTCCGCTTTGCTCTCTTTCATCGGGCCAGGTCGTTGCATCGATGAGGATGATGTTCAGGGATTGGGGTCTGTGGCCCAATTCGAAACTGCTCAGGGAGACTTTTAAAGTTGCAAAAGGGCATGGGGGGAGTGGAGGGGAATGAAATCCCTCAATGCCCTTTGTGCTAAGCAGGACCTTGAGGGCTGCCTGGATAAAGGGCCCCGATTGTCCATTTTCCCTTTGCATCCATGCAGTGCTAGCAGCCTTTTGACCGGGGGAGGGGGAGGGTGGGGGGTGGAATTTCAGTGAACTGAGGCTTTGTAGGTTTTTAATGGGCTTGGGTTGTCGGGAGGGAGAAGCAGAATGAAGGAAGCTTCAGAGCATCTGGCCAAATGGCGAAGATGTGGCTTCCATCCGGTGTGTTCTGTGCTGAGCAAAGGGCTCTCTGCATCCAGCCTCAGGCACGAAACAGCTGGCGAGCTTCATCTGCCAGCTGTGATTGGATCAGTAATGATGCTGCCCAATTTAGGACAAAACTTTTGCCCGCCCAGGCTGTGACATTGGGGAAGCGTAGCTTAGAGATCTCCCCGCTCTTGATGCCTTTATACGCCCACTCACTTTGCATAAGGGGTAGATAAGGTCTGATTTTTAGCCCACGCTCACTCTCTGCCTCTCTCACTAAAGATGTTTCCAGCGCATGTGGTGACAATTACCATCTCTGACTATGGTCAGGGTGTTTTTGAAGGGCTGAGTAACCACAGCTGGAGACAGACTTTGAAAAGACTTTCCATGTTTCTCTTGAAAAGCAGGCCCAGAATCCCCTTGGAAATCCTTCCCTAGCAGGTCAGCAGCAGCAATATACCTAAGCATCTGAACAGCCCAGCTCTTCTGAGAGGAGGGTTTGTCATCTGCACCACAGATTCAGATGCTCCCAGACTTTTAAGGCTGTGTCTATACTACGACTAGAACTGACTCTCTGAAAAGGTCTAATTCAAGCCGGAGTTAGACGGGTGTTAACCATGTCCCGGTAACTCCATCAAAACACCAGACCTTTCAAAACAGTCGCTCCTGCTCTGCCTTTGGCACACGGCAACTGTTTCTTGAGGACTGAAATGCTGTGGTCTAACTTGAGCTTTTGTGCTCAGTATATGGGGTTTCTGGGCAAAAGGTCAAACTAAAATTCTCCACTTGGCATTGTGTGCCTCTGTTTACTGCGTGTGACCCGGCATGCAGTGCCGGCCTCTCCAGAGATGGGTTTCAGGTGTTGCTGGGCCAAAAATTCTACTGGGACGTAGAGTGGCTTTTCAGAAGCACTAGACATTGGCCTAATGCCGCTCTGACTCTACTGGGAGTTTCTGTGGAGAAGGGCTAGTTTGCTTATGGCAGCATTCTTATTAGTTTAAGAACCTTCCCCCTCTGTGGCAGAACCAAAGGTAAACAGCCCGAGCTCCCCAGCACATGGGCACAGCTCCACAAGCCTGTGGCGCTTATGCTGGTTTACCCCAGTGGAAGATCTGGCCTACCGTGGGCGGTGGCTGAATCTTTGAGGAAGCGGAGCGGCTAGAGAACATGTGGCTACTACTGCATTTCGGGAAGTCAGACTTTTGCCCTGGGTCACCAAGGGTTCAGCACCACTGATGGCACTTAAAACTCATCTGCACTTCTTGGATAGCTTTATTGAGCTAAAATAATGCAGCTCTGTGCATTCGAAAGGGACTTGCCCGCTGAGCTGGACCTGAATAAGAGATGCTCTTTCACAAAATCCATTGGCTTTGACAGTCCTGTCATCCCTCTGCAGTTGCTACTGAGGATTAAATTTAAATGTATTTAGTGTAACGAGTTAGCCCTCCTTTCCTCATTTGATTCCTGCCATAGTGATGTCACAAACCTCCCTTTTGATGTCGTGGTCCCTAGATGCAGAAATGATTGTGCTGTCAACTGATGGGGTGACTCTTGGCTGGAAACCCATCTGAGGACCCAAATCTGGGCCAAAAAACAGCCAGCAAAATAAGGCTAGATCATCAGGTGATGCAAACTGACTTAGCTCCATTCACACTCATTCCATTTCATTGCTGGCTGAGGGGGAGGGATGGCTCAGTGGTTTGAGCAGAGGCCTGCTAAACCCAGGGTTGAGTTCAATCCTTGAGGGGGGCCACTTAGGGATCTGGGGCAAAATCAGTACTTGGTCCTGCTAGCGAAGGCAGGAGGCTGGAGTCGATGACCTTTCAGGGTCCCTTCCAAGTCTGAGAGAGGTATATCTCCACACACTGCAGGTCATCACGTGCATGCTTGCACCAGTTTGCAGTAGTGTAGGTCAACTTGTCTGTATCTGGCATCCTCTGATTTCCCCCAACCCATTCTACAGTGAGGGGCGCGTTCTTCCTCACTCAGAATAACTGGAAGCAGCCCCTTGAGGAAAACTCAGCCTGCACGGGCTTGTCTAGATTAGAGGAATTTGCATGGAAGCAGCTAAATTGATGTAAGACACTGCTGCAGAGCCTTGTAGGCATGGTGCGAAGCTGGGCATGTACTGGTGCCGCTGTCTGAGTTACACGGCTAAGCAGTGGTACCATCCCCATCTCGCCACAGTGTGGCGCCTCTGGACTGGGCACTTGCCCTGGCGTCGTATCAGCGTTGATACAGCTACTCTAATGCACAGCCCGCAGTGTAGCCCAGGCGTAACCACGCCTCTTGCCGCTTCGCTCCTCGGCACGCAGCCCGCTTCCGGAGTGACCTGTCGAAAGCAGCCTTGCCTGGGGACTGTTCGACACCAGGGAAGGACTCATGTTTAGTCAGTGGGCTTTGGATGTGGCTCTGTTCTATTTGACCCCGCGCAGAATGCGTCAGGCCCTTCTAATTTTGTGCTCTCCGAAGCTAGTGACTCTTCTGCATGACCTTACCCACCCCTTGCACCTCCCAGGTCTCCTCCGTCTTGCTGTAGAAGTTGCTGTGGCAACAGACAGAGGCCAGGAGCTGCTTGTCCTCCCTCTCTATCTCTGTCTCTTTCTCAGCGACAGGCTCCCAGTCGCCATGGATGAGCTCAGCCGGGCTGCTGCTAAGTGCATGTAAAATGCAATTCGCCTGCCTCTCGGGAAGGTTGGCAAGGGCTGTGGCAGGAGCTGGCTGGGTTTTACAAGGCCTGAGGGAGGCCCTTGGAAGAAGCTCGTAAACACACATACCTGGGGCTCCAAGAGACACTGGGGCAGAGCACGTGGCAAAGTCAGGAGGGCGCGGTTTGCTCGGATGCTCTGTGCACTGGACTAGTGGCTTGATAGCGTCTCTTGTGCATTGCACCCAGACCCCTGTGGGAAAGGGTCGGAGGGAAACCAGTATGAGTTCAGAGTGCAGATCCGTCCCAGCCAACTGTCTCGATGGCTTTAGAGGTTGGGGTGGGGAGAGAATGAAATAATCCAGCTCCGTCCACATTCTGCTGCTTATTTGCTTTTAATGCTGAGGGGTGGTGGGGACCTGGACTCTAGCCAAGGTTGGGTCGTCACTTTCCTTTCTAAGACAGGTCACACATGGGCTGGAAGCTTTCTCCCCAGGTCCTGGCCAGTGCACGGCATCTAAATCCTGCTCTTCCTGTTGTAGGCTCGTCTAGCAACAGGCACCAGCCACACCCTGCAGCATCCGCTTTTCTCCTCCTGCCCTGGGCTGGAGGACATCTGCACAGCCCATGGAGGCAAGCCTCCGCGCCTGGGTCCACAGACTCGGTTGTGCTACCGCATTGAAAACAGCTGTGTAGACAGTGTAATTTGCTCTCTGAAGCCTTGGCAGAGGGGAGGGCTGTTTTTAGCATTGGATCATGAGCCTATCCATCTGGGCTCTGCACCTGCTTGCTGCTGTGGGCTGTGTAGACGTATCCTGTGCAGCTCTGCCAGGGGACCTGAATCCTGGCCTGAATACAGTCCTGGGCCCTGTGCAACAATGCTGTTGCAACTCTGTCCTGTTTGTGTAACACCGACAGACCCCCGGTTATCGGCGGGCAGGATTGAACCTGGGACCTCTGGAGTTTAGTGCATGAGCCTCTACTGCATGAACTGAAAGCCAAGGTTGTAGAGCAGAGTCATCTAACACTAAGTGGTCTAGGTGCCACTGGATGGGACAGAATACCGCACCCAGGAGGTGTGGGGGTTACACTTGCATCTAGGAACACCCTGCTAGTTCAGTCCTTGAGCAGGCATGCACAATTCGTGCATACGTTCTGTGTCTTGTGTCCTGAATAAATGTCCATCGGGCGCTAGGAAGCAATCATCCTCGCTCTGTCTCGAGGTTCCAGGCCCTGAACCTGGGGTTAGTAGGTAACACGCATGCACCAGCGTCCCTTCGCAGCGATCACCAAGATCCTCTAACTGGGGGAGGGAGCCGTAGGTCTCAGAACTGGAGTTAAAAAGGACAGACAAGTACAGACACCTCTGAGGCTCTTAAGCACCTGTAAGGCTCAAGTTGATGGGAGAGGCAAATGCCCAACTCCTCTGAAAATCAGGCCGCGAGGTGCTTTTAAATGGGGCACTGCTGGGGAAAAAAATACTAATTATCTGATGTGAGGTTTGTGCGACATGACTCCAGTTGATGTGGATGCCTATTAATGTGGGTGTATCTGCAGAGGTAGTGTTGCTTAGTGGGCAGAATGCTGGACTGGGACTCAAGAGACCTGGGTTCCATTTCCAGCTCTGCCACTGGCCTGCTGACTGACTTGGGAAACTGAGGCATGGGGAGGGAGTTGCTTGCCTGTCTGTAAAATGGGCATAATGGGGGTACCAGTCTCCTTTGTAAAGCCTCTTGAGATCTGCTGCTTGAGTGCTAGATAAGAGCTGTTTGTTACGATGACCTCGTGTTTGAATTCTACTGTAGGGCCCTGGACTCCGAAGCTCACTGCTTGTGTGTGCTGTGGTCCCCCTCACACTGATACAATGTCCTGTCTTCTCCCACGCCAGGAGACATGACGAGGTGACGCACATTAAGATCCAGAACACCGGAGACTACTACGACCTCTATGGCGGGGAGAAGTTTGCTACCCTGGCCGAGTTGGTGCAGTACTACACCGAGCAGCAGGGGCTGCTGCGGGAGAAAAACAGCAACGTAATTGAGCTGAAATACCCTCTGAATTGCCAGGACCCCACCTCCGAGAGGTGAGCCGCTGCTCTCAGCCTGCCTGGCGGGGGGTAACCTCTCAACCATGCTGGGCAGATCCCCAAGCATCACGCACTGAGGCGCTCTGAGGAGGTTTGCGCTGAGGCTGACCGTGCACCTGGGCTGGGTTTGGAATGGAGCCCAAAACTGGATGCGTTTGGGTTTCATAGCCCAAGAGCTGCCCTCACAGACCCTCGTGATCCCTTCCCAGTCCTGTTTAGCAGTGCGTTGTCCCCTCCCTCTCCCCCACCCCTTGTGACAGTCATGAGAACCTGTAACGCTGGGGTTCCCTTTGACTTCTGTTGAATTGCAAACTTGCCGCTGGTAACCTCAGACTTTCCCTGAGTCCCAGATTAGCGACCCCGCCCCCACCCCCATGACCATCGTGCTCCGATTTCCCCAGTGTCACATGCCCCTAAAGAACTGGCCTGCCTGGACCAGAAAGGGAAATGAACGGGCACGCGGGCGGAGATGCCACTTACGGCCCCTAATTACTCTAACTTTAGCAGCCACAGTCAGTCGGCGGGACGGTCTCACTTCCTGAAATGGCAGCTCCGCTCCCTGTGCACTATCATGTGAGCTGCCCCGGCCGGCCGAGGGGCTGGGAAGTCCCTCTGGCTCATGTGCTGCCTGGTTGCTAAGGCGGGTTAGCTGCTCATTCCATCCTGCAGCCCGAGAAGCAGCTAACAGTAGCAGAAGCCCTGGAGAAGTGGAAACCCCCCTTGTGTTGATTCCTTCCAGAGAGACTCTGGCATGGCGAAAGGTTGTTTTGTTTTTTTTTTTAAAGGGTTTCTGCTCATTGCCAGCACTGTGACTCCGATGTTAAGAAAAATGGGCCCCAGGTCCAGGAATACAAGGGGGGTGGGGGCTGCAGATGTGGATGGGAAAAGCTGTGTGGGGATCTGGTTCTGGACTAGCAGAGAGTGCTGGGAACGGGATTGAGGCATATTTGCAGAGCAGCGTGTGAGAAGTGTGCACGGTGCCTGGCTGGTTCTAGCAAAGTGCTGTCATTCCATCACTTTCAGCAGCAATAAAATTCACCCATACGTGTACTCTTAACACAGTCTCAAATCGGTGTGAGGTGCTTTGCTCTTCAGGTGCCCCACAGCCCGTGGCTGAAATCGCTGTCATCACAGCCCGTTCCGGAGGATCGGCCTCGCTGGCTCCCACTCCATAAACATCGTCCTCTGGGACAAAGTTGCCGAGACATGACGTGATGCCATTGCATCGTCCCTGGAAGATATTTTGGGTCACTCTGAATTCCTAGCAGCCTGGCTTGCAGGCCAGGAGCCAACCTCATCAAACTGAGAACCAAGTGGCATCTGCCCAGAGACACTGTTCAGTTGTTCACTGAGCGTGGGCACCGGATGCCCTGAGGCAGAGAAGCTCTGCTTTAGCATCATCTATATTACAATAGTGATGAGAGGCCTGATTGTGCTGGGTGTTGTATGCACACAGTGAGATAGTGCCCGCACCCACCGAAGAGAGTAAATCTAAGCCGACGAGATAAGACTGGGAGAAAAGGAAGAGGAGTACGGGTGGAGCACGGCACACAGACAGATTTACCCAAAGTCACACTGGAAGTTTGGGGTAGAGCAGGAAACAAAGCATGGATCTCCCAAATGCTAGCTAGTGCTCCAACCACTGGACCATCCTTCCACGATCAAGGCTAAACTAACAAGGCTGCTGGACCGAAGTGAACACACGAGTCCAGGAATAAAAGCGACATGTTCCAGTTGTGGCACAGGGCTAGGAGGAACTGTGTTCTGTGCTCAGCCCGCCCTACTTCAGATTCACTAGGTAGCCGTGAGAAAGTAACACAACTGCTGTGTGGGAAATGGCCACTTTCGTAAAATGCTGGAGTTCTGCGGATGAAAAGTGTCGGTTCAGTACAGCTCTTGCTTAACTAAAGCCTGTGTCCCTCTGTCCAGAGCATGTTAGCGCTGCCATCTAGCGGGGAAGATGTGGAACAATAAGTGGCTTGCATTTTAAAAGCAGGGCGGCATGGGGCTAGGAAGGTAATTCTGTGCAAGGTGAGAGAGGGGTTGTAGTTTCCTGGTGGAGCAGATCAAATCCTGCTGTTTTCCCAAACTCTCAGCACAGCAGAAGGCCCATCAGTGATTTGTCTCCAGTGTTCTTAAATCTCAACGTGAATTTGGTGGTCAGGAAAGCGAGTGGCTGAATGGTGCTAACTGGAGCTCGTGGGGTTATTGTGCAAATCCTGCACAGACCCACAGGGTGCGCTCTGCCAGTGCATCTCATTCCTGAGCTGCAGCAACCTCTGCTATTCCACATGCGGGCTTTTGCTGACCAAAGACTGCTAGTTATGAGTGTCCTGCTGTGTCTCACTTTAAATAGAGACTTTCCCTAATGAGATCTGCTAGACTGATTTCACTTGTAATGTAATGAGGAGCTGATCCCAGAGGGATAAATTAGTATATTAAACCAGTGTGTTATCTGAGGCTACTGCCATTTTGTATTTGTCCGGTGGGGCAAATAAGTCCTGATGTTTGCACCCTCTCAGCCGGGTGAAGTATTGACGTGCCATTGCAGCAAATAGCAGTCCCTGGGGTTTTACTCCTAAAATATTCCAGCTTTCCCCAGCTGGGCAGGCAGTGGGGCTGAGAGCTGTAAAACCAGTGTCTCATGAGTGGCAAGGATAGCTGTATAAGCTTGGCGTGCCTGCTTTGCAAGAGCTCATGGGAGCACTCTTTCTGGGTTGAGCTTTGCTCTGTCTTCTCTGGTTCAAGCCTGGGGTTTGCAATAAAAGCTGAAGCTAAGTAGCATCATACAAGTTTTTGGCCCAGACTTAGTGATATCTGAATCACTGCCTGTCTATAGGGAGGCGGATCTTTTTTTCTCTTTGAGTGCTGCTATATCTGTGTGTCTCGCCTCCACGCTGATTGCCTCTCCATTCTCCCAGGTGGTACCATGGGCACCTGACTGGCAAAGAGGCAGAGAAGCTCTTGACGGAGAAAGGCAAGCCAGGGAGCTTTCTGGTGCGGGAGAGCCAAAGCAAACCAGGGGACTTTGTCTTATCAGTGCTGACGAATGAAGACAAGATGGAGACAGGAGACCGGAAGCCACGGGTGACTCATGTGATGATCCGCTACCAGGTGGGAAACCCTGAACTGGCTGTTAGGAGGGGGACTTGGTTTTCTTTGCTCTCCTCGGGTCCCATCCAGCTCTCCCTGGAGTCAAGTGGGAAGAAGCCCACTGACACCAGCGAGCGTTGGATCAGGTACACGACGCGTGCTCTGGTCACACTAATAATTCGCCACTTCCTCCCACAGCCTGATGGGAAGTATGACGTTGGGGGAGGCGAGAGGTTCGACACGCTCACGGACCTGGTAGAGCACTACAAGAAAAACCCCATGGTGGAGAAATCCGGAGCTGTGGTTCATCTGAAACAGGTGACTACTAATAAGTGTGGACTTCGGTACACATGAACTAACCAACCCTCCCAAGAGCACGTCATGGGGTGCTCTGGCCAATCCCGTTTTACAATGGGATTGTTGTTTGCGTTCCCTCTGTCCATGTAGCAGCTTCCCATAAGACATTTCTGCCCCCCAGCCTGGCTTCTCCCACTCAAACAGTGGTGCCTGAACAAAAGCTTTAGGAAGTGGAAGATTTTGGGGGTGTGAACCTGGAACCTCTTACGTTATTAGTGACCCCCCTGTGTTTTTTGTCGCCATCTAGTGGCTAGTCCACAAGCAGAGTTTTGTCTGCTACAGTCTTTGAACTGCAGCACCTGGTTCTCTGCCTTGGGTAGTAGATTCCTGCTTTTAGATCCAGAGAGGGTGGTTTCCACCCCAGCAGCTACTGCCCCACCCGAACACCTCATGAGCCCAGCCTTACAACTGCAGGAGCGAGCCGAAGATGCGGGAGAGGGTGGGTGTGTGCTTTGAAGCCCATCCTCTAGCGAGTTGGTGGGGAGAGAGCAGGGGCCCCCCGTGGGAGTGGCGTCCCAGTGTCACGGGGCGTCTCTCTGTGTTCTAACCCTGCCTACCTTTCAGCCCTTTAACGCCACGCGCATCAACGCCGCCAACATCGAAAACCGAGTGAAGGAGCTGAACAAAATGGCGGATCACAGCGAGAAGGCCAAGCAAGGGTTCTGGGAAGAGTTCGAGGTACAGGAGTCCAGCTGTGTTACCCCTCCCCTACCGCCACCCAGAGAGGATGTGATCTCAGCGTTGAAATATCAGACTTTCCCAGTGTGTGAGCATGAGGGGAGGCGCTCTCCCCTCACCCCCACAACTGGCTGCCCTGCCCTATCTGAGGGAGTTCCCTGCACCTCCTCTCCTCCCACCCATGCCATGTTTGTAGGATCCCTCTCCTAGTCCTATCCTCCTCTCTTCCATTCCTTGTTTCTCGAGGAGCCCCCTCTTGGCTCCCCATCTCTCCAACCCCTCCCCCCCCAATCCCTCTCTGGTATCGGAGAGCCCCTTGTTTCTGTGTCACTGTTCACTTGTGTGTCCCCTTCTCTCCAGATGCTGCAGCAGCAGGAGTGTAAGCTCCTCTACCCCAGGAAGGAAGGGCAGCGAGTGGAGAACAAAGCGAAGAATCGCTACAAGAACATCCTCCCTTGTAAGGAGACACTGGCTGTCATTTTTTCTAGCCGCCTAGCTTCTCTGGGGACAGTTGACCTGTGGTATTGGGGGGGCTGAGATTGCATGGCATTTAGAGGCCCTGGCCTAATATTCACATTGCCCATCTGCTAAGGAACGTGGGATTTGCCTATCGAATCAGAGATGGGATCTATTTAGTTCAGTGCCCTTTCTCGTGCTTTCCTAAACGCCGCACTTCCGCATCCCAGGGACTCAGGCAAAATGGTTTTTCCTCCTCACCTCTGTAAAATCAAACAAGCCCAGAGCTCAGTTGAGCCTCGCTGGCGTCGGCCAAAAATCACATGAAGCCAGAGCTAGCCCCTAGGGGAGTGAGACCCGCTCAAGGGTTGTATCATTGTGCTCCTCACTGCTGTAGCATCCAAGCGCCTCCCAGGAGTCTGGCCTTAGTTATGGGTTTGTGGCTTACCCCAGAGCCAGGCAGAATGGGCTGCCTTGGTGCATCACTAGGGGATCTTCTTTCTCTCCACTCTGGAGTGGGACCCAATTAGCCCCAGCCCTGAAATTACCCACATCATTCACACGTGACCAGCTGGTCAACTGGTGGGGACCCGGTGTGCAGCGCAATGATGCTTCTGCGCGTGGCTCGAATGTGGCTTCTCTTCCCATGCAGTCGATACCACACGAGTTGCACTCCAAGACGTAGATGAGAGCATACCAGGGTCAGACTACATCAACGCCAACTACATCAAGGTACGTCTGGAGGGAAAGGTCGCTCTTGCGGGTGGGGGGCCAAGGCTGCCCTCGTTGCCCATGAGCGGGTGCAGCGGCGCCAAGAATGATACCATCACAAAGGCAAGCCCAGCAGGAACCCCTGTATTTCACTGGTCACAGGCCAGATGCCATCTCTGCGAGAATCCTCCTGCTCTCAAGCAGTTTCTTGATAGTCCCCCACCAGTTCTGTAGGCAGAGTACGAGGCCTGCAGCCAGCGAGACTCTTCCAGTCTGTGTCTGGCAAGAGGAGCTGCTGCTTAGTAGTCTTTTTTGCTGAAGCCTAATGCCCTGCAGTCCGCTCTGGAGCTATGGAACTGACACTGTGCCTCAAGGGAGGTCCGAGAGCCAGGTAACTAGTGCCCGGACCTGCTGTCATTCTGGGTGGCCAGAAAAAGCAGCAGGGCTTTGGTGTGTGTCCGGGGGGTGGAGTGGGAGGAGCCTGGCTTTATTGTGAACTGCGTGTGTGCTTCCAGACCTGAGGCTTTGCTATTTCTGGTGGGCATCATGTCCTGGCTGCCTCTGCACAGCGACTTCGGAGACGCCTCAGTCTCGGTACCCAACACTGCTCTTCTATTCCCTGAGCGCGGGCTGCCAACATGGCTCTGTTGCGCAAGGTTATCTGCTAGGTCAAACTCATTTTCACCTGGAAGCTGAAACCAATTTGGAGCTGGGAACAGCTCAGGTGTTCAAGCCCCTAGCCTTCACCATGTGATGGGGTCGCTTATTTTCCAGTCTGATTCAACCAGAACTTTGGCAGCTGTCTTGCGACCTGCATCTAGCACTGAGCAAGTGGTAATAAGGCCCTACAGAGGTCACTGCAGACAGAGGGTGTCTCATTAACACTGGTGATGGGGTATTGAAACTGCAAGCAGAACGATTTCTGTGTCTGGGGGTCTGATATAGCTTGATCCCTAGAAGAAAGCCTGTTAGCATCAGGTGGCAGACGTTCCACAGGAGAGCTCATGCAGTGCCAGGCAGCCATGTCCTATAGGACTCTTCCATCGTCCCAGCTCGGGGCTGCACGGGGGCAGTCCTGGGTCCCTCACTCCTATTTCCTTTCCACACCCAGAGCATACCTGAAGAGGGAAGGAGCTCGGAGCACTGCAAAGTCTACATTGCCACCCAAGGCTGCCTGCAGACAACGGTGAACGACTTCTGGGCCATGGTGTACCAAGAAAACACCCATGTCATAGTCATGACGACGAAGGAAGTGGAGAGAGGCAGGGTGGGTACTTTGGTTTGCAGGTTGTCGCCAGATCAATGTGCAGTGCATAGTCTGTGGAACCTCTTGCCCGCCAGGTGCATTTCATCCCTCCTGTTGGCCAGGCAATTCTAGATGGGAAAACTGCTGACTTGTGGCACCTCAACCTGATGCCTCCATGATGACCAGCTAATGGCAATAGTCAAAAGCAGGCCTAGTGCAGCTAAGGCAGTGGTGGGCAAACTGTGGCCCATCAGGGTAATCTGATTGCTGGCAATGAATGCTTTGCTGACGTTGACCGTCCGCAGGCATGCCCCCACCCCCTTCTGGTAGTGCCTAGTGGCCGCAATTCTCTGTCTCCAGCTAATGGGAGCTGGGGGAAGCGGTGGCCAGCATGGTCTGCGATGAGTTAGAATTATACAACTTGTATATGCTCTGTCTGCATATATTTTCATACAGAGTTTGGGGGCGGGGGTCTGGAGATCGTGTTATGATACCAATAGAGCGACTAACCAGAACTGCTTCCACCGATAAGGAGAGGTTACCAAGGCTACACCGGAAACTTTTGCTGGTATATCAATACCACTGAGGGTGATGGTGGTGGTAGGGGGTTGTCTTGTTTTGTTTTAAAATTTTGTACAGTAAAAGCCCTAGTGCAGATCCAGTCATACTGGCAAAGTGCTTTTCCCAAAATAGCTAATTGGATTAAGGAAAGTGCTATTAACTATAACAGCGAAAGCACTCTTGTGCCAGTGTAAGCTGTGTTTGAACTAGAAGACTCTCTCCCAGTGTAGCTGGTTGATAAATTGTTTAGTCAATTGCTTGACCACCCTTTGGTGTGTAATGAAATATATTGAAGAGACAAGCACGTTTATTGATGTAAGCCGGTAATTTAGTACAGGCAAAAGGTTTTATGCGGTGCCAGTCTCCAGGAAGCTGTCTCATGCAGCGTTGTTTCATTCACCTTACGCAGAAGGAATGATCCCAGAGTTGCACATTCCAGCTGGTATTATTTATACGATGATTTTATAAGTCGCGCATCACTAAAATCCAACCCCTCAATTTGTCCCACTTCCCTAAGTTGTTCTGTTCCTTCCTTCTTTGTTTTGGATCCTGGCATTTCGGAAACTGGTCCACGGACGTACTTCCCTAGATTGTACTAAGACCTAGAATGAATGCGTCTTGATTTTTGACAAGTTTCCTATCTGCTTATGCCAAATGCTTCAGCAAATGCAAAGTGTTTTGGGATATTTAGCATAAGTGAACAGGGTTGTATAAAAAGTATGGGGCAGTTTAGGCTTTATAACTGCTATAGTGTGCTTAATGTGTACTGATCTATGGATGGTGTGGATAATACCTATTGATACATATGCTAGCCTAGCATATATTAGTCAACACCTACACCAGCAAACCCTTTCTAATACAGGCAATGCCTTAATACAGTACAAAATAGGGGATTGTTGGGGTTTTAGATGGGTTAGAAGAGAATGGGATGTTGGCAAGCAGCACGGTGCATTAGGATGGGTCCGGAGTCATGGAGTGACCCGTGTAACTGCACATAGGACAGCTGGGGGTGCTGCAGGTCAGGACTGAAACAGATTGGCAGAGCTGTGCACACACAGGACTGCAAGCGGCCAGGATAGAATAGGTGTGATATCTAGGGGGAAAATGACCTTCTGTGAGATTAACCTTTTTTAGGCATTTGCCCTGCAGGCCAAAAAAGCCTTCCCATCGAGGGTCCGTGGGGGCAATGTGGGTAGGGGGTGGGGGATCTCCACCCCAATCGAACTCTGGATTGTTTAACCTCCTGCAAGCTGCCGCCTCCTTTCTGGAACCATCAGTTGGTTTCTTACAGGAGGGGTCAGGGAGAGGGGGATCAGTGCTCCTGGGGTCTCTTCCTGGCTCAGCCACTGTCCCATGGTGTGACCTTGGGCAAGTTACTTATCCCATCGGTGCCTTGGATCTCCCTGCCTTCACACTTGCGAAGTGGGGATTGCACTTGGCAGTGCTCAGTGTGTTACTGCACGAGGAACCTCACTGCAGTCATGGGATTTCTGGAGGAGGAAGGTGCTATTTCTCTGCGGTGAGGGTCCCTGTAATGTTAGTCATGCACCATGGAAGTGCTGGTGTAACTCCACACTTGCTCGGAGTGGCGCTCTGTCCGCAGCTAGCGGTGGCTGGGTCACACGCCAAGGTTGAGGAATACTCTACGGCCTTGGCTAAGAGAACTGGGTCCTCGAGTTCAAACAGCGGCAGCTCACGCTTTTAGAATCCGACGTCCCTGCTGCTGCTAACCCAGCCACTGGCATTGAATTCAACAGGCTCTTGCGGTCCCAGTACAGCAGGCTGTTTACTGAGCGCTGAAGGGGTTCCTGTCCAGCTCCCCGGTCCTTAATGATGAGCAGAGCCCTTAATGGCATTTTCCCCTGTCCCTTCAGAATAAATGTTTCCGCTACTGGCCTGATAAGAACTGCACCAAGGAGTACGGCTACATCTGCGTGCGGATCGTGAGCGAGCGTGAGGCACAGGGCTACTACCTCCGGGAGCTGGAGATCATGCGGACAGACCGGGTGAGAGGCCACTCATTTCTCCCGCTCCTTTGGCTGGGGCGTCGGGGCACTGGCTGAGCCATGGCGGGGGAGAGGCGGCCGGCCTGTAGCTTTGCGCTGTTGTAGAAATATGTATCTTATCGATGCGATTCCTCCCAGTATCACGCTGGGGTTACAGCTCTTGCGTTCATTTACCCTTTAGCCCCGTCGGGTTCTGGTTGTCGGCTTGCTTCTGGAGGTTTGCACTGCAGGGAATGCTTCTTGTGCTACTGTGCCGTTGGATTTGCACTGAGGTTCCGCTGGCTTTGTGAGAGAGAGTTTCTCGAACAAGGATCCGTGCAATCAGCATGGGGCAGAATGTCCCTGACCTCCCCAGTAAAGGCATCCATCCCTTGCATTTGTCAGCACGCTCCCATTCGCTTGGGTGGCTACACAGATGGGCTCTATCCTAGCAGAATAGTCTCTCTGCCCCATCTCTAGGTTGTATCGACCATTTTTCTCTCATTCTTGGGTTGTAAACTCCTTGGGGCAGGGACCATCATCTTTTGGGGCATTTTGCATGCACTGTACTGTCGCACATGGGCTGTTCTAACCAAGCAACTGGGTTATCTGTCTGACAGGAGGAGCACCCCAGACAGGTAAAGCACTATCAGTATTTCAGCTGGCCAGACCATGGGGTCCCCAATGAGCCAGGAGGGGTCCTCAGCTTTCTGGACCAAGTCAACCGAGCACAGCGAAGCATTCCAGACTCTGGGCCGATCGTCGTGCACTGCAGGTATCACCAGCGACCTGGCAGCCAGCGGGTTTGTGTCGGTGGCCAGAGGGGGAGGTTGCTCACGTGAGCCAATAATGAACAGAGGTGAAATCTGTTACAGCAAGTCCTTGAAATGAACCTCCCTTTTCCCCTAGTGTAGCGCTTCCCTAGGGCTGGTACAGATAGGGTAACTGAGGCAGTCTGTGGCAGAGCCAGGATTAGAACTGGGGAGGTTTGGGTTCCCAGTTCCCTGCCCAGACCACTGGACTATGCTTCTCTGAGGACTCTGCTTCTGCAAGTCTTTAGAGCAAATATTCCAGACACCGGCTCCAATGGGCTTGATGTGCCGATGGAGGGCGTGCACTGAACTGGCTAGTTATATAGGGTCTGGGGAGGCATTTTGACTTTTCCCACACTGATCCCTCCTTGTCTTCTCTCCCCAGCGCTGGAATAGGACGCACAGGCACTATCATAGTGATTGATATTCTGGTGGATATTATTCACAGGCAAGGTATGGCAACTGATCTGTCCCAGAGCATTAGCTTCCCCCCTTGTTCCCAGGATGCTCCCTTCGGTTGCAGAATGGCAGTATAATCTAACCCAATCCCCCTACAAGTGCAGTGAGTTTGAAGATCCCTGGCCAATGGGCTCGGCCGTACATCTCTTGTTATGGGCTTTGAACTGAAAGTAGCTAGAGGGCTGGGGAAAAGGTCTCTTACCCCACTGGAATGTAAAGTTTCCACTTCTGGGCTGGCGGGCAAAAGGGGAATAGTGTTGTGTCTCATGAGGAAGAAATCCACTGCCTCCCAAAACAAGGAAGCGTGCCCAGACGCCCCCAGCAAGCTCTGGTTGAGGGTGAGCTCCTGGCCTCACTTGGGAAGTTCTGCCATTGGCTTCAGAAGGGCCAGTTCACCCCGAGTGCCTCCTTAAAGCCCTCTTTCCTTATGGAAAGTTGTGGCTCATGCCCACCAGCCTCCAGGAGGTAATGGAGAAGGATCTCCTTTCCAGGAGCTCTGTGAGTCATCCTCCAGGGCAATGTAGCCAGGACAGAATTCTCCATCGTGTTCTACAGGAGAGTTCCAGACGCCTGCAGATAGGTTGTCCTTCCCTGGTTAACCCTTCTGCCAGAGTCCAGTAAGATTTATTTCATGGCTTCCAAGCCACTCAAAGGAGGCGGGGTCTGTGTTTGGTGAACGGGTGGGGAAAGAGGGAGGGACTCCTCCCCCCACCTCACTGAAATCTCACTCAATTCCTGACCCTTTGCTTCTCCCCCTCGAGCAGGTTTGGACTGTGACATAGATATCCCCAAAACTATCCAGATGGTGCGCAGGCAGCGCTCTGGCATGGTGCAGACAGAGGCGCAGTACAAGTTTGTTTACATGGCTGTTCAACAGTACATTGAGACCGAGCAGAAGAGGCTAGAAGAAGAGCAGGTGAGTCCCGTTCCTGCCCAGTGGTGATAAGCATATCAGTGGGAATTGGCTCACTGACAGAATCTGATCTGAACCAACCCTCCCTGGTCAGAACAGCAAATCTGAATGGAGCCACTTCTCCCTGTCATCAGATGAATCCAAATCCTGAACCTGGACTCACTGAATGCAAGCACTAGAAATCTAGATCCAAGCCCAGCCTTCTGCAAGCTGATGAACTCGTGTGTGGATTGACATAGTTCCCAGCTATGAACTTGGATCCAAATCCAGCTCCCAGGTGTGAACCCAGGGAAGATGGATTTGGGCCCATCTCCAGTTAATAGCGAAACTAGGAGAAATCTTACTGTGAAAACATGGCAACTTCATAAGCCTCAAGTGTTTGCTCATCCATGGAACCACATGCCCTCCCTGTTAGGTCTGGGCTCTGCTGTCCACCAGGAGTAGCTCCTGTGGCTTCCAAACATACTCCCTGCCTCTGTAGCAAGAGGAAGTGCTAGGTGATGCTCTTACAAAGAGAGGCTAGGGGACTGGGGCTTGGGATCATGTCTTTCCAGCTGTGTGCACCTCCACTCTTCTCTTCAGCATCTCAGACTTGGGAAGCTGGGCTCTTCCCCAGTGCTGTGAAAGTGTCTGTGGGAAAACCTCTTCCGTTCCTTTAACTCGTCCTACTCGCTACCTGCCTGTAGGGCAGATGATCTGCTCTGCAGCCAGTGCCTCCATTCTTGCTTCTGGTGGACGTTTCATCTCCTTGCTTTCTCTCTTTCAGAGGAGTAAGAGGAAAGAACGAGACTACCTGAATATCCGACACCCTCCTATGGATAAAGCCAGAGCCAAAGGGCAGCCGGTCCCACCACACGTCTCTGCGTAAGTTTACATGGAGGGAGGGAGATTACTGACGTGACGGCGAGCAGATGGAGCAGAATGACCATAGCCCCCAGGGGCAGCTATCTTTCACGCAGCCGCTTCCTTCCACCTGTGGCCACTTCTAGCGCGCTAGCGGGAGGCGACTGGCTATAACTGGCCACGTAAATATTAATTAAACATAGCACCACCCCAGGCTGCTGGTCTGTCCCATTTTTGCAGCTACCATAGGGGTGTTCAGTCGGCAGTTAAGCCCATTTTTCTTGGAAATGTCCTGTGAGCCGTGGAAGAGAGGAAGGAGGGGAGAACAGAAGAGTAGCAATAAGCTAGTGCAGAGTGCAAGGAAACGAGAGTGGGCATGTAGGGAGGATGAGTTGGGGGAGAGGTGAGCGTGAGCCCGGACAAGCAGAGGGCTGAGCGAATAATGTACTTTTCAGTTCACTGGCAACTCTGAACAATAAAATAAAAATTCATTTGGGGGCTCACAAAACACTGGATTTCGAGCATTTTTTTAACATTGAATTTTAAAAATCAAATCTCAGGCATTCCAATTGAAAACCCAAGGCCGTTGGTTTGGAAAATGTCCAAATGAAACATTTTAGATTTTCAATTATTTGTTTAGTATTTTCCCACCAAAGCAAATTGGCGAAACTAACGGGAATTTACCAAACGTTTCCCAGTTGCTGAATCAGCATTTTTCACCAGAAAAAAACATTTAGGTCGATTTTAAACGTCATCCAGTTCTGCTGAGGGCCCTTCATGGACAGTAGAAGTTTTACATTGATGTGTCTCTTGTTTTAGATAGGAGAGTTATGAGCAGGGAGACTGTCCCATATAAGCAATGGATTTGCCACCACTGGTAACTATTTTGTTGTTGTTTTTAAAGCAGTGGTTTTTCAACCTTTCTTTCATTTGTAGACTCCTACAAAAAATATTTCAAACACAGGTATGGACCCCTTTGGAAATATTAAACCTAGTCTGTGGACCCCCAGGGGTCTGTGGACTGCAGGCTGAAAACCACCGTTTTAAAGAGATTCTCTCGTTCGAAAGGAATGACTTTGGGGCAGTTCTCTGACCTGTGCTATGCAGAAGGTCAGACAAGAGGGTCACAGTGGTCCCTTCTGGCCTTGGAATTTCTGAGTGGGAGGGGCAGGGTTTGAGTAACTCCACTCACTCATCCAAGAGGGACCCTGCTGGGCTGATGGCACCTGTCTAAATGTTCAAAATCTTGGAGGTTTCACTTGGAGTTCTTGGCTGCGTTTGTAACTCTAAATGAATCTTCAGGTGAAGGTAGGGAGGGATCACAGGTGGGACAAAGCCAAAGAAAACTATTCCCTCCTTGCTGAATTTTGCATATCACTTATTGTTTCACAAAGTCTGCGCTGGATTTCGAGTGAAGTTTGGGGTTACTTGGATCTGGGATTTTGGTTGAACCCATTCTGAACAAGAAAGTTGGTTTGCAAAAATCAGATCTGGATCCAGGTTCTTATCCACCTCCCCCTGCAGAAAGTCCGTTGTTTTGGCTCAGCCCTATCTTTAGCTATATGGGAAGTATCGGTAATATTCTCACTCAGATCATGTCCCAGTGAGGCATGCATATATAAAGGCTCACGTCTTGGGTGACTGTTGAGGGTTCAGTCTGTGTGTACATTAAATGTCTGAGGGGCAGCAGGGATGAATTGTGTGGGCATGAATAGGCAGCGGGGTAATTCCCAATCTTGCCATCTATAAGGCTTTGGCCGAGAAGGCTTGGAATTCTGTTCAAGGGCACCCAGGCAACCTGCTCTGGGGAAGAAATCAAGAGTAAGAGGGTTACTCACAGCAAGGCTTTGTGTATCTTTCCAGGGTCGATGATGACTCAGCCACCGTCTACGAAAACCTGAACATCAAAAGCTCAAAGGTTTCAGGGATGAATAATGCAGGGAGATAAAGGGGCCGGAAGGGGAGCTGGCTGGAGGCTGCACAGGTACATTTGTTCTCGGAGGTTGGCACTAAACCCCACCAGGAGTCTGTTGGCTCTGGTCCCTATTTGGCATCATACATGAAGTGCATGGCCCCATCTTCCCAGGGAAAACCAGCTATTTCCTGGGTCAGTTTAACCCTCAAAAATGTTTGTGCGGCTCCTGGGCAGTGCCCAGCTGGTGATGGGGTGGGGAGAAATGGGGCAAGACTTGAAGAAAAAGTTATTATGAAAACTGCCTTAGAATGAGACTCGGAGTGCGAGTTGAGGCTGTTTTCCTAGCATAGACTGAGGGTATGTCTACACTGCAGTCTGGTGGGATTGCAGCTTGAGTAGACGTACCCAGGCTAGCATGGCTACAAACAGCCATGTAGATACAGTAGCATGGACTTCAGCACGGGCATCCTGGGTACCTACTTGTGTTGCTGAAAGCCCTGCCACCGCATCTACACTGCTGCTTTTAGTCTTGCTAGCGCAGGTTTGTCTGTTTGAGCCTCAGCCACACCTCCAGTTGGATCCTGGAGCGAGAGAGACCTACACGTGTGTACTGGTAGCGTCATCTTACGTGTGTGTGTGTGTGTGTGTCACTCATTACACATAATAGCTGACACCTTCTCTCTCCTCTTTTGTTTTGGGTTTTAGGATTTACAGTGTTTACGTCCACACTTTCCAAGTTCTGTCACCGCTGCCTCCCTCTACCCTCGTGACCCCTCCCCACCCCTTCAAGCACCTTGGATCCAGCGAGGAACCAAAATGCCGAAAGCATCTGAGCGGGGCAGAGTGCGCGCCTCAGGATCACGCCTCAATCTAACTTATTCACGGGAGCGACCTTTTCTGGTCCCTTTTTCACGTAGGCCGATATTTATGTGCAAGTGCCTCTGGATGGTCATAGGGCGTGAAAGCTCTGTTTTCAATTTTTTTTGTTTTTAAAAGAATTAAATTAATTTTTAAAGAAATTGATTTTGTAAAAAGTTAAAATAAAGTGACGATGTGTTTAGGAGCTTTGCCTGCTCAGGACAGTCACCGGGGTGTTGCTGCACTTCATGGCTTCATGAGGTCGGTCGTGTCTCAGCTAGAGTGTTCAAACTGAATCTTGGGTTAACTCTACTGCCATGGAAGTGATGGACTGGGCGTGTGGACTGGACCTAGGTACAGTGCAAATAACCGCTGTGTAAATGCCGCCTGCCGTCATTCCTTTAGAAAATGCACCTCCTTTCTGCTGTGCTAGGCTTGGGCACTTATGCAATTTGCCGAAGCACCTAGCTCCTGACCCTGGAGCAACCCCTGCTATTGCAGCATGCAGAAAAGCAGTGTGATGCAGTGGACTTGTCTGTCTGGTAGCAAAATCCCCATGCTGCACGGTTACTAGATTCTGACATGCACATGGGTGAGGAGGCAGTGTTCGATCCCTCATCTCTGCCAACACAGGCCTCTGCTGCAGGAGCTAAGAGATCTCCCATAGCTGCTGGTAAAAGCAGTAGGGAGGCAACTTTATCTGTGCTGTGGGCAACATCATATGTACCATCAGCACATTAGGGCACAGAGTTCTGAGTTCTGTTCCTGACTCTGTCGCTGTCTTGCTGGATGCCCTGTGTTCGTTCCCCCACGTTTGTATGCTGAGCCTAATGCTATGTATACGAAATAGGGGAGCTGCGGGCAATGATTAATGTTTGTGCAGCACTGTGAAGAAGAAAAGAGCACACTTTAGAATGTCAATATTCCGGCTCTCTTTGCGCACCTCAGATTTCACTGGCAGCACTTCCTGCTGTTGCAACCGCTCTGCCAAAGAATCTCCTTTCTGCTGGACTCCTTGCTATGCAAAAGAGCCCAGGGTCTGAATGCTAGGGCCGAAACCAGGAGAGCTTGTCTTGGGCAGCTGTTAATGGGGGAGGGGGACAGAAAGATTCTTCCTTGTCTGTGTGGGATAATGGACGTGCTGGGCTGTGGCATTAGCTCTCAGTGCTCAAGTTGCTGCTCTCCCCAGGCACTGCAGGGGTTGAACAAAGAGCACACCGATGGAACGGGGCTGTGTTTACCGGCTGGCATTGTCAGTCGTTTGTCACAGGGACAAGAAAACCGTTTATTTTTATGCACTTTTAATAAATGTTCAATATTCTAAAGGTTTGTTTTTAAGTTTGAAATGCTTGTGAAAGTGACCGATGGACATTTGAAGGGGGGTAGGATGCCAGCCAGTGCCAGGCTTCTCCTAGCCAAAAAAAACCTGCTCCTCTTAGACCCCGATCAGAGTCCCACGCAAGTGGCCCAAACAGTTTTAGGCTAGCTCTGTACCATGAGCCTCTGTAGCCCATTACCAGTTCTCCCAAAGCCAGCCCAGCCCTCCCGTTTTCAGTGTGGCTGCAGGCTGGGAAGGGAGGGGTATTAAAATGCTGCAAGTGGGATGGAGGTGTGTCGAGGGTCGATGCGGTAAATCAGTGGGAATGGATGTGATGGTGGCAGGTGGACAGGTTCAGCCTGGGCCATTGTAGAGGGAAGTCAAATGAGCATATGGCAGTCAGATGTGTGGCCAGTGACAAAGGAGCTAGCTACGACTCGCCCCTGTCACATTCCTTCTCCTCTGCTTTGAGGCAATGCAGGCACTTGTCATCTGACCACTATTGATGAGACTTCAGTGGTAGTCTGCTGCAGGGGATGGACAAGATCACCCAAGAGAGTCCCTAGCAACCCAAATGGTTCTGACAAACACTGTGTTAAAAGTTCTGGGTCCAGCAGCCAGGGAACTGGGCTGGACGGTACCAGCCTTCTAAGGCTTGCTATAAATCAGCAATCTATTGAATCTGTTGCAGCAGCCAGGACTCTGCTGAAATCCTGCCTGGCAAAGCTCTTGTGCCACCACCGGCTGCAGCATGCTATCCTATTACAATCCCTCTTTATGGCTTTGATGGCAAGAGGAGAGATGAGCGGGGGATCTGCCTTTGTTTTTCCCAGCTGGAGAGAGGAAAAGGACAACCAGCCCACAAAATGAATCTTCCCCCTCCGTTCAGGTGGCTGCAATAATATGACCAGAGAGAGAATGCAGCAAGGGTGTAGTTGCAAGCTGATGATTAGTGTAAACATTTATTACTTTAGAGCACTACTGTGTCTCTAGTTTGGCTTATTGTGTCCAGCTGGGCACTGAACTCTGGACTGATGCAGAATTTGGGCAAATGTAATTAGCATCTGATCTGGATTTTAAGTTTAACACCCCTAAAGCGCACGTGTAAGAAGGAACAATGTCACGGAGTTAACTTCTGCAGCCGGTGCCACCTATGTAAAATGTGCAAAGCATCTAAATACTATTACAGCACTTGCATCTAGTGCTGGCTCTGTAAAATTATTCTCTTAAACTGCTTTATCAGGTCTCTTTACTCTAACAAGGGCTTATTGTTCACTGAGCCCCTCATGTTCGAGCAATGCAGAAGTCATCTCATTAAATACATAGTTGGAGCAACTGCCCTGTGTCTTACCCCAGTGGTTTTAAAGGGTGTCAGTATTAGTTATGGAGCTAGAGTGACATTTTTGTGATGTCTGGGAGAATGATCTAGTTTTTGTCTTGTACGTTGGCTATTACATTTTAAGTTGAGCTGTGCAAAATTCTCTGTGAAATGGTAATCCCTGGGAGGGCTAGGGGTTGTGTTGTTTTTTTGCATGTTAAAGAAATAAACTACTCCCCTGGCCCCTGTTTGTTTTTAATTTAAAAAAAAAAAAGTGGCCAAGCTAAATATTAAGCAGAGATGGCTTTGCAACAAAAACATGCAGAAATTCATATTTTTCTAAGAACCTCATTTGTGGGCCATTCTACAAAAAAAATTACTGAACTTTAAAGCACAAGTGCCTGTCTGGAGGAGATGAAAATTTTACAATTTTCTTTTCCCACCTTCAGCATGGTCATCTTTGAGCTAAGTCTTGTTCTGTTGACCAGAGTGTAAAGCTACACCTCTACCTCGATATAATGCAACCCGATTAACACTAATTCAGATATAACACAGTAAAGCAGTGCTTGGGGGGCTGCGCGCTCCAGTGGATCAAAGCAAGTTCGATATAACGCGGCTTCACCTATAACACGGTAAGATTTTTCGGCTCCCGAGGACGGTGTTATATTGAGGTAGAGGCGTAGTACTAGACCCAAATACCAAGCAGAGGCAGGTGGACACCTCCAGCGATAGTTTAACATGAACATACAGTTGAAATGTTTAATAAAGCACATGGTATAAAATTAAATATTGTCACTTTATACAGACACACAGCTTTCACATGCTTCTTTCCAAGGGCTGATGGATTTCTCTCCCTTAGAAATAATCACATCTAGACTCTTTTCACAGTGTTGTCGGTTTCCAAGGAAATAACCCTTCCATTAGCACTTCCCTTCCATCGGTGAGTCAAAAGGGCCAAGCCCAGTCACAGCTGTGTCTTTATAGCAACAGCCCCACACTTTGAGGCACATGCACCTTTCCTGGGAAGCAGCAGTCCTAGAAACATGCTCTTGTGCAAGTATTCAAGGCTCCGTTATCGATGTAGCATTCAGGATCCCTAGAGATTTAGGGGAAGCAGTGGCTTAATATATGGCTATGCACAAGCCCCCTCCTCATTGCGTTGGCACAGTTGTGTGAAAGCGAGGGGCTGGATTAACGGTGGATGTTCAGGTGACATTCAAAGTGCCTAGGCGGAACGGTGTGTAGGCCGAGAACAGGGGCTGCTACAGCTTGGCAGAGAGGTAAGTTGGCGAAGTCTAGTAGGCAGCAGCTTGACCTAGCTCAATGGGGTGGAGGTGCTCTGACAGAGCTCCTCGACAGGGACAGTCTTTTAAGTGCCAGCTCTTGCTAGCGGGAGGATGGGCTGGTCCCGGGCACTGGTGGGGTTGTATGTATAAACGAAACAGGGTTCGGTCTGGTGAATGTAACCGTCCTTGTGAAGCAGCGGAGGTTCCCAGTTTTCAGGGCACACTGCACCGGCCACAAAATGATGCACAGCAGAATGATGACCAGGGCTGAGAGGAGGATAATGCGTTTCCAGTCGTCGCACATGGCACAGCGCGACAGCCTCCCAGCTGTGCCCTCTGTTGGTGTCATGGGGGGATTGGGCTTGCTCATGGCAACGTCGAGGCAGATGCATGTGTTGGGATCTTCTGGGTCTTGGGATGACTGCCTGCAGCACAGCTTGCTGCCCTCCATCCACACCACCTTCTCCCGTTGGTATTCGGGGGGCAGGGTGGACAGGAGCTCCTGGCTGGTCTGGAGAGCTGGAGGGCCCTCAAGGGGGATCTCCGTGAGCTGTCTGCAGAGGGGGCAGGGCAGCTGGTCCTCGACACGGGGCTGGGGCAGCGCCGAGGTCAAGCGGGCCACACATTCCAGACAGAAGATGTGCGAGCATTGGAGCAGCTTGGGTGTCTTGAAGCTGTTGTCATAGGTGTTGAAGCAGATGGAGCACTCGATGGGGGAGGTAGGTTTGGGGGAGGCAAGACTGGACGTCGGGGAGCTGAGCTTCCTGCTGTCAGTGGGGGAGGTGACTATGATGGGGCTAATAGGAATGGGGATTTCATCCGGAGCAGCAGGAACGGGGCTGGTGGGGGAATCTGGCATCTCGGTGCGCCGCATTTGGGGGAAGCACGACATGATCGACTCTGAGGAGGCAAACAGAGCAGCATCAGAAGCTAGATGAGGGGGGAGAAAAGACCCTTTTAACTTTTGTTACATTTTCCCAAGACCTTAAAGAGAGACTAGTCCTATGCAGGCATAGGCACAGCTCCCTTGAGAGCTGCAATTCTAGCAGAGCTGAAATAGCTGGTGGTAGCTATGAAAATAAGACCCCTCTTCCCCCAAGTCTGCACTCCTCATGCAGAAAAAGGTTGTGTTGGGACAGAGACAAGCCACCAGCAGACAACAGGCTAAGCCAGCATCAGGCCAGAACTTTTCCACCACGGCCAGGGAGAGAGTTTACAATTGCTGTCTTCCCCGCATACCTCCCCCTGCCAATGAAAAACAAAACACATACCCCAAGTGCCGCTTCCCATAATCTGAGAAGGGAGGAGAAGAGCAGAAGACTCCATCAAGTCAACTAGGGACTTTGCTATGCCAATCTATTACCCTGGGAGGCGCTCAGGTATTATGAGTGATGGGCACCAGTGAAAAAGCCTAAGATAAATAGATAAATTGTATTGATTGACACAGTGCCCCAATGGGTGAATAGCACATCCCTGCCAGCTGATGGTCAGGGCCCCCAACCAGGTGCCTTCATGCTTGCCTGAGTGTCCTCTCCAGCATGCCCTCATGGGAGTTGAGGGCACCTGGGTGCTTTGCAAGATCAGGTCTATCCTCTGCTCCCTCCACCCCCACAGGGGGAAAAAAAAATCTTACCTGCCTTGCAACCATGACATGGCAAGAAAAGTTACCTAAGGGAATTCCCTCAGGAGCAGGAGTGGGAAGAATTTCCCACTGAGCTATTTCCTTGTCCTATTGCTACGTCATAGGGAAGCTGCTTCTGTCTTGTCATCCACCCTGGCTGAAGGCGCCAGCCTGTCTGTAGCTACGTGATGCCATGGTGCTTTGTGTCCACAAGGACATCTGAGAGTGAGTGGGAGCTCTGGCACAGAGTCCTAATGCTGCCAGGGTGGCAGCAAATTAATTTACAACCTCAAATGGAATCACTCCAACTGGAGTGTGTAAAGCTGGTCTCCCTGTTTGAAGCTATTGTCTCTATGACAACATGGCAGCTAGCTAACCTGACTTATGGGGCATTTAAAAGGTTGTCCTGGAAAGTAGACATTTAATTGGAGGATTCCCTCCTAAATTCCTGGGGAGCATTCATTTTCGACTAGTTGCTGAACCAGCTGAGCCTGGTTGGCATTGAGAAATGGAAGGCATATGGATAACATGCCAGGTGTGTTCAAAGCACAACCCTGATAGGCCCTGAGTCACTCCAGGAGTAGTTCATCAGCCTTGGTAAAGAATCTCCTCATCTTAAGCAATGCAAGAGGCTAATTTTAAGCTATTGAAAATTCTGCCTTGTTCCTCCATGTCCGTAAGTAAGTGTGTGCATGTTTCCCTCTCGCCATCATGAAGGAAATTCAGTACAGATCTATTACAGCTAGTCTTGCTAGAGTTGAAGATAATTTTAGGTACCTAGATTATGCACCTATGAGCCAAAACCTAGTCACTTAATGAGGATAATTTAGCTCATCAGTGGGGGCACTGTTTCTCCCTCTCCCTTCCCCCCCGCACACATGTACACCACCACTTTTTAATCTTAGGGTTACCTAGTAAAGCCTTAATTCTACTAGTCGCCTGGTGGCTCTTGTTAACATCTGCCAAGGCTCATCAGCAAATCCTAGCATCATTTTAATTTTTTTTTTTGGGGGGGGGGGGGGAGAGCAGCAACAAAACTTGAAGCTGGCATGGTTTCTAGTTCCATCACAACCCTTCTTAAACTGTTCACAAACCTGGGCCCAGTTTGGAGAGAACATGGGGCAGATTTCCTGGCTTTTAATCAAAATCACACCAACTTTGTGGGTTCTCAAAATTCCATCCAGTAAAACGTGGCCATTTCGCTTTCAGCGTTTGGGGCACAAGGATTGAGAACCCACATGGACAGATGAAGAAGGGTGTTTGCACCAGCCTCAGCGATGAAATCACTGAGTTCTGCATGACTTAATACGCCCTGAAGCCTAAAATGTTTGGTAAAGAATTTTTACTAGTGCTCCACAACAGTCATTGCAGAATCAGTAACAACCCAGATGTGCCTGGTAGTTAATAAAATCCCTCAAATCCTAAGAAAAATAATTACTACTCTTATAAAGGAGTGTAATTTAGTTTTATTGATTCAAAGCTATAGGAATGACACTTTTGAGTTGTTCTTGAATTACTCCTATGAATCTGACAGCAAAGCGCATAAATATATTAAAAATAATCCCATATATTAGTAAGAATATGGTATTGCTTTGGCATAAACATGAAACCTTCCAACTAAACGTAGTCAGGACTCAGCATTTTATATTTAAGGCCATACATGTATGAAGATATTTAATTTATAAGCCAGTATCAGTTGATTGCCCCAGAATACAGCTTTTAAAAAAAAAGTAAAATCATGGGTTAAATGTTTAGGTTGAGAATTTGAAATCAGCCTAGGGGATTTTGATGCCTCTTAGTTTTAACAGAAAATTTGCTTAAACCTTTTCAAATGGCTTTTAAAAATCTAACCATTAATGTTCATCTCAATTGATTTAAAATAATAATCTTTGTTCTTTGTAGGGAGCCACTGACTCCCTGTCGGAAACTAAAACAAAAAGTTAGAAATAAGAAGTGTTGTCCAAATTGTCACTGAAGGTGTCTGTGCATGTGGATGGGTAAAGGATGCTCCGAGGAGTCTATCCTCAGCCATTACCAACATTATCTCTGAATCACGAATTACGTGCATGAGAGATAAATGGGATAGGGGAGGGCAGTGGACTGGAAGTCAGGACATCTGGTTTCTATTTTTTCTTCTGTCCTCACCTGCTATATATCCTTGGACTTTTCCCTCTCTCTCTCTTTCTCCTTCTTTTGTCTGTTCCATCTATTTAGCATATAAGTGTGACAGGGCAGGGACTGTTGCTTATGTATCTGTACAGCACCTAGCACAGCAGGACCCAAATTGGTAGTGGGGCTTCTAGGAGCTACTTCTATACAAATGATAGACAATAATCTGAACCCAAGATGTAAAATGAGAGAGGAGGGAGGAGACCCAACAGCAAACCTCTGGGTTGTACACTGGACAGAATTAATTGATTATTTTCAGTGTCACAGGTGTGCAATAAAATATTTTTAAACAGAGAGGCAGAACTTCTGCTGGTTTAAGCTGGCATCACCCCATAGGCTTTAACAAAGCAATGCCCATTTGCCTTTTCCACTTCAGTAAATAGGTGAACCATGAAAGAAGACACAGTAATACATCAAATTCAAAATCACTTGCCTATTTCAGGCTGTTGCAAAAAGCATTAAGTAGTTTTACTTCCAAGCAAAGCTCTTAAATTTCTTTCTTGACTGTAAAACTAAGACAAAGAAAACACAGTGGCCACTAATGCTGTGTAACCCGATTCCCCAGTGCCACCTTTAACTCCAAACAACTGACTGCAGAGTTAAGACCTATATAACTGAGCTTGAAGTCTATAATTACCTGTACAGAGTGCAGTTTAGCAGGAGAAAAGCATGTTCTGTTTCTCAATTTCTATCTCTGATGTCTCTCCTCCTCAGAGGACGTGTTTAGTCTCAGCTCTTTTTATTCATAAGTCGTCTCTGCTTGTCTTCTGAGATCCAAGTCCCCTGGTAGTTTGTGGATAAGTTTCCAGGTGAGGTTGATCTGGTAGGGTAAATGATCTCCCGCTGCTCCAGTGTATGCGTGAATGTCCTGCCTCTGCTACTCAGGTGTCTTTTATACCTTCCTGTCTGCAGGTGACTTACCTGCATCACCTGGCTTTCCAATTATAAGTGAATCATTCCATTGACTGCAAGAACATTTCCACTAGGGGGCAGTTTCTCTTTTGACAAACAAAGAATGTCATTGGTGAGAAATAGTTACAGCAATACCTGCCCTTTTACTGTATGTAGTATTTTGCAGTTTATAGAATCAGATGATGGGAAACACTTATTTGCTTATCTTCTCCACTGTGTCTGTGCAAGGTTGTCCTCTCTCTAGTGCGTTTGTCTAGTGCTTTGTCTGGCTTGGTCTGGTCTAGTCCAGTTTTAAGTAGTTCGTGTTAAATACATCTCGGCTTACAATTCCACCAGAGAGGATAATAGACTTTATGAAAAAAAAATTCCCTGTGTTAGTAAGTAAGTCCAACAAACTTTAGGAAGGGGAGTGATTTTTCTCCTGATCATTCAGCACAAATTACTTGAAATCATTTTGGATCTGTAGAAAGAAAGGGACCATTCCCAGACTTCCAGTGAGAGATGGGATACTTTGACGTTCACCCGCCTTGATCCTGGTTGGGAAGTGTTTTTTGTTTTAATGGAAATGCCCTGATAGAAATTAACATGATAAACTTCTCCATGGGTTCACTGAACTGTCCTATAAAATGTATATGCTTTTGAGAGAATTCTATAGGATAGCTGAAAATAATCCTTTAGGAAGAATCTCATTCTCTATTAAGTATTATAGGGTTTCACACTAATTGCTATGGAGGGCTAGAGTGTCTTTTCAGTTTGGAGCCACATCAGCTGGCTAAAGCCCTTTGACTTTCAGTGGGAAGTGGGCACCTAACTCAATTTGTGCCTTTGAAAATCAAACCCTTCCCTCATCCTTGTTAAATTCTATAAATCTCTAAAGCCAGAAGGGTGGATTTTAGGAATAAGAAATCTGGTGTTTAATTATGTGTTTTTGGATTAAATCTGGAGTTACCCGATTCTTCTGCAGGTGTTTTTAATCTGGCCTAATATACTGCTCCTAAAGTCAACCTGCAATCATTTTTTTAAAAAAGCTTTAATTTCAGATTTTCTTATGTTGAATGTACAGATTACACTGAAAGTGGGAGCCCTGACATGGAGGAAGGAGGACTGAACAGATAAGCCACTTAGCAGATATACATCTCATCTCCTGCCTTGAGGCATCTGAACTATGCAGTAGGACTCGTGACCAATAGCTGTAAGAGATTTCTGTATAATGTGTGTGTCCATAGTACTTTTCAGACATCAGCCATGTCAGTGAGCAGACATGGTGTGTATCTTAGACAAAGCAGAGATCCTTATTAAAAGTATTTAGGTTCAGTTGTAATTTTTAGTCAATTTAAAACACTCTGAATGGCTTAAGCACATGCATCAGAGCTTTGCTGAAGTGGGAACAAAATGAATAACTTAATGCCAGTGCCCACCACGATGTATTCCCTGAAATAGCCAAGCGACAGATGCTGTTTAGCTCAGGGCCAAATCATTGGCAGGTGTAAATTGGCATCACTTTACTGAAGCCAATGGAGCTACATCAGTTTACACCAGGTGAGGATCTGGCCCTCTTGCCATCTTTGAAGGAAAGTAAATATTCAAATGTTCTAAGCCAGTGGTCCCCAATCTTTTCTGTTGTGGGGGTGCCGGCTGACTAGCCGATGAGGACCGTAGCTGCCAGACAATCAGCCACCAAAATGCAGCCATGAAGCAAAAACGTCAAGAGGCGTCGCTGCCAAACTGCCACCGTGAAGGAGCGTCATCAAGAGGCGTCTCCTTCTTGACGTTACCATGTCTCGGCGGCATTTCAGCAGCTGCTTGTCTGGCGGCCAGTAGGTGGGCACCATGGCACCCACAGGCACCGTTTTGGGGACCCCTGTTCTAAGCCTTTAACTGATGAAGACTTCTGAGAGGAAAACAAACCAGGAAGCTCTTAACCCAGCCCAGCTGTTGCCAACTGCTGTGCACTGCTGCCATTTTCAAGCATGGCTTTGTTTACCTTGGTTTCCCCACCAGCCCCAGGGTGATTGATGTGTGTGGAACAGATTGATTCAGCTCTAGTGGCTGACTGCCTGGGGGGGAATTATGTTTGTCTCACACATGCCCACACACGCTTCCCTAGTAAGGGCACACTAGATCCGCAGTACGCTGAATGCGCCCAGACTGATCACCGTTCTGGCATTTGACATCAGGACTTCAGCTTCCAAAGGTGAGTGGGCAGTTGTCTGTCTGTTGTTTTTCATCTCTGATGTTCCTCCAAGCACGGGAAATACAATGAGAATGATGTGATCAGGTGCTGCTTTGCTTAAAGTCCTGAAGATCTTTATAAGCTTGCTGCAGTAGGCCATATTTTATGACGTTGTGCCTTAAAACTTGGCCAGCTGTGCCTAAATTAAATACATACAGTTACTTCAGAGGTTGCATTATTCCTTGTTCTTCGGGTACAGAATAGACAATTACCAATACTTCAGTTGTCTACAGCAATGAACAAGTTTTTAGGGGAAACCACTGTGTGCACACACACACACCCAGCTAGACAGATTTGCTGCTAGATTACTTTTTCCATGCAGTTGCGGAAGTGTGGTCATGTGCTTCAAACACTGGCCTGGGACTCCGGAGATCTGGGAGCAATCCCTACCTTTGCCACAGACTCCCTTTGTCACCTTGGACAAATCACTTTATCTCCCTGGGCCTCAATTCCTGATATATTAAAAAAGGGGGAGAGAGAACTATCATTCCTTCTCCCCTATGCTTTGTCCAGCTCATCTATTTAGATTACAAGACGTGGAGCTGAGGTTGTCTATTACTATGTGTGGTGTGAGGTGCTGAACCCTATAGGGGCCTTGATTTGTATTGGTTCATTCACCAACGAATCTTCCAGTTACGCTGGAATGCCCAGCATCACTATAGGCATTTCTCAGTTCAATTATCTGCGGTCTCTCAGATAGAACTGTGGGTAAAATGATAACTTCTTGGGTGACCACTGGGTCCATAGCTCTGAAAAACCAACGATGGCAAAAGCCACAGGAATTATTTTTAACAGCTGCCAGGCAGCCTCATTCCCCAGCAAAAACCAGCTGGGGAAGCATTACAAGTGACTTCACACGAATATCTGGCCAACCTCCTTTGCACTAAAATAAAGTGTAGAATAATAAAACTAAGAGAAACTTCGATGGAGTGCATAACTGACTGGTTTCCAGGACTGGGCGAGCAAACTGCTGCTTTCACTTTTCCCTTCCCTGTGCACAAATTGAACTGAGATGGCCAAAGACATAAAATATGGCAAGGAAAATAAATACATAAAGCAGCAGTCCCAAGGGCTTATTTTGGTCTCTTCCCCCATCCATGCTCACAGGTTTCTGGGGTGCAGGGGCTAGGTTGCACGACAGGGGAACCTATCTTTTGGTTATGTTTTGGGGACCATTTTTGTAGCTTGTGCTCTGGCTTGCTGGGCTGCAGCCCAGAGTGATGGGGGAACTAGCAGTCCTGGGTCACACCAAAGCTGGTCTGCCTTTAGAACGCTTTCCTACCTGCATTAATGCTTGCAAAGTGCTCTGAGATCCTCAGGTAGGAGATGCTATCGAAATTCAAAGTATTAATCCCGACCGCTTCAGCCAAGACTTTCCCCCCACCTCACCCGGCATCTGAAGGGCAACACCCCACACCATTCGGCTGTTATCCCTGCCCACTACAAACCTCTTTGCTGGCTTCCCGATGTGGCACCTTATTTCATGCCCAAGAATAATCAGTTCAGTGCTATGGTCAGCTGAACTGATTTTTTTTAACAAGCCTGGCCAAACCTGCCCCCACGCTCAAAACAGAACGGAAAGTCCGCAGGGTGTTAATCGCACGCAGTGGAGAGAGATTGCCTAGATTATATTTTTTCCACCAGTGTTCGAGTTCCTAACCCAGAGCCCATTCAAAGGTAGTGGAAATACTACCACTGGCGTCAATGAGCTTTGGCACGTCAGCAGCCCAGCTCTCTGTGGCACCCTCTCCTCTGCTAATTAGGTCTCCATCCAGGGAAGCCTAATGCTGAGGTACAGTCTAGAGTGAGTTTTTGTGGCAAAAATTCCTCCTCCTCCTCTGGCCCTAGGCTAAAGTCACTCTTTGATCCTGGGCTGCCTTTTGTAGTGGCGGCCTTATGCTGTCTGCGATTTAATGATCCTCTTTACAACACCCGAGTTCTAATGATTTGTTTTTTCTTTGCTAACTCCTGTAGCCCAGCCTGGGCCATGTGCTCAGCGTAAAGATTTATAATCGCTGCAGCCGTTTGCACCTAGGACAAAGTCTGCTGAGGAATTTAAATGTTCAGATCTAATCTACAGCCAGGAAAGAGAGGTTCCATGAGTCATCAGATAAACAGGATCGGAACTCATAGGGGTCCTTGCTGACATAATTGCATTTTGGAGATCCTTTGACAGAAGGAGCTAGAAACGGACAAACATTTTGCCAGCAGCAATGAATTAAGTTTCCCAACTGCCCTCTTTAGCAGGGATGTTGTTAGCCCATTTTACAGATGGGGAGACTTCGGGGAGTGCGGAAAGCTCGGGTAGCCTGGAGGAGGATTGCTCCTGTAAATATCACCTGTACAGGGATAGGACACGCCTATAGGCTGTTCCCAGCGATGGCAGCATGGTCATCCGAGCAATGGGAGGACAAGAGTGGAGGGAAAGAGCGAGAAACAAAAATCTACAGGAAAAGGGGAGATGAAATGGGGGTAAAATGAAGCATTACACAAGGCAGAGACAAGGTCATTCAATCAGATGTTAGTCTTTTCCATAGTTTAGGCGTTTTGAACCAATGCTTTGTAAAGTTAAAGCTACCCTGCTGTGCTAAGGGCCGGGGCTCAGGCCAGTACAGTGTTTTAAGGGATATCCCAAAGAACTAACATGCCCGGCAGTGTAGTTTGACAGAAATTAGACAGAAGCTTTTACTCTTTACTGTGCTGGATCTAGACTCACATGTGCCACCCCTTGACACTGCGGCTCAGAATTCCTGTGTTATGGTAGGCCAAATCAAAGCGGTGGAAACACACTGCCATGACGTTTAGCACAATCAAACTGTGCACCCAGCTATTGTGCCTACTCTGCACTATCACGCCTCACTACAGGAAATGAGGAAGGCCAGCGATTATATAACAATGATGAGGTGCTAGGAGGTGAGGATCCGCTGTCATACCCGTGTGATTCTTACCCTGTTACATGACTCATCAGCCAGTCATGGTGTCATTCACAAATAGTAGGAATAGCAACCATTCTCCTGGAGTTAATGTCTAGCCTTTTTCCCAGCCAATTACTGGTCAGGAGGCAATGTCCTAGGGCTTCTGTCATTCCTGCAAGCCTCTTCCGACTATGGTGAACATTTAGGCCCTTGATGACGTACTGGTAGATTTCAGTCCTTAAAATGGCTTCAAGCCACATTTCTACTGCTTGGGACTTCTTCAGTCCACCTTTATAATGTTCAGTTTCTTACACTGCTTGGCTTTATGCACACATAGACTTTAAGGTCAGAAGGGGCCTTCATGATCAAGTCTTACTAAAGTTCAGCAAAGCCACCAAGATCCCTGAAAGATGAGGGATTGTGTGACAGGGGTGCGCTGGTCCCTGGAATGTCTGCCAGGAAGAACACAGCTTATGGGAGTGGCACTTGCACCAGAACCTTTGATATAGGCAAACCTGAAATTGTTCCTGCTAGTAGTACCAGATACATTGCTTAGCTTTTAGATGTCCCCAATGAATCAGCCCGCAGGATCAACAGAACACATCAGCCCTATCCTTTGCTCTCTAAACTGGCTTGCCATAGAATATCAAGTCAAGTTCAAGATCATGGTCTTTCTCTTCCAGACACTCAGGATATCTGAAAGATCACCCAAAGCTCCAGGATGCATATTGTGGTCAGCATCTCTGCTCCTCTGGCACAATGGTTCTTTCTACTCATCTATTCAGGAGACAGAGCCTTCTCATGGGGCCAGTCTCAGACTGTGAAACAAACTGTGTCAGGAGCTAAGGACAAAGCTTCTGCAGATGCTGGAGGCATCTTGGGCCTGGTCTGGCTCCAAATGAAGAGCTGGACTGGGGCACTGGCGATTAAGAAGTGCCAAGAGACTAACTTCTGCTTTGGTTGCTGTTACTTTAGTTGTGATTTACTGTTCATAAGTGATTCCAGCTGGACATGGGACACAGCACCTGTTCGGCACATGGGAACCAAAATAATTACCAAGGGATGATCAGAATGTTCTCAGTCATGAACCAGCAAGTCAGCTGTCATTAGTGACAGCAATGGAATACACCCTGCAGCAGCTACAGTCATAGTCTCTTTCACAAGCAGAGGTTAACAGCAGGACTAATGGGGTAAGGTGGTGCTGACAATGAAAGCAAGACTTAGAACATGACCAATCAATTACCACAGTGTTATTTTTAATTGCCCTCGTGGCCGTTCTTTGAGAGTCCAGCTTCCTTCAGCGTTACTCATGCCCCTGATCCATGTGGACACAGGCTGAGCTTGGGAAATGGAATGTGGTGCCAGGGATGAGGAGTAAGGATTCTTGGTGATGCTCTATGTAGCTCCACTTACAACTGCTTATGCAATGAGCCACCTGCCATGCAAACTGGCCAAATTCCCTTGAAATGCACGTGCATCTCCATTGAAGGCCGTCACGTTGTATCGACACAACAGGAGAGTTTGGTCCAAAACTAAATATCCAAAACTGGGTAAAAATTACCATAAAACTTTGACAGCACAGCTATAGCTGATGGAATTTGCAAGAAAAAAATTGGAGGTTTTTGGGGGAGGAATTTCAACCAAAAATGTGGGTCGTCTTGGTGCCCCTAGACACTGCTGTAATGCAAATATTAATAAATGCAAAGGGAGGTGACACTGTGCAGCAAACTCATGCTAAATGCCCTTTGCTGGGGAAGTCTGTATTTTGACCGTGCTACGGAAGTAGGTCGGGAGTGTACAAGGTGCAGCGATAGATGGGTGACAATCTGGCAGGTGGCCTCAGAGGACGGTGTAGCCTTCCCTGGGAAAAAACCATCCCAAATGGAAGAATAGAAGTTTGCAAATGTTGTTGATCCCTCAGAGTGTCCCTGGCAAACATTTTGAGCCATAGCCAGGAAGTGGGGGCGCTCTCTGAGGATGCGGGAATTGTCCTCGACAGGTGGTTCTTGAGAACCCTGTCCATTTCATCTGAACTCCCGAAGTTTGGACTCACTGCAGCGCTGATGCAGGACTGTGACAGCCCAGCTCACGCGACTTCCTGAAGGCAGTGCTATGAAGGGTGCTATACAAAAATGGGGTGTTATCCTTGTATTAGAACTGTAAGTTCCAAGGAAGGTTTTTCTCTGCCACAAAGGCTTGTCGGGTAAGTGGCACCCACTAGCCTGGTGCCTCGGGTTTCTGTGGAGGTGCCATGAGGAACTGCTCTGGGACGTCCAGCATTCCTCAAGCCTCTTTTGTGCAGCCACCACAGTGCAGGCTTTGTCCCGCTGGACAGGCTCTTTTCTTCCCGCACAGGCCTCCAGCACAGACACTGGGTGGACACCAGCTGCAGAACTAGAAAAGCAACCCTGTTACTAGAAGAGCGGGAGGGTTGGGCAGCACTTCTGTGTGTGTGAAATAAGCACCACTCCCCATCTTTCCCACGGAGACGCCAGCGGCATTAACTCGAGGGAGGAGTTGAGCACTCTCACTTCGGTCTGAAGCCCGTGGGCATTGCGGGCACTCAGCACCTCCCAGAAGTGCTCAGAACTTCTCAGACTAGAACCCGGAGACGTGCCTGAGTGCATTGCTGAACTGGGACCAGGCAGTCAGAAGGGGTGGGCTCTGTTCCTGTCTGCAACAAGTCCCTTCATCTCTCTGTCAATGCTACTGACCCAGCTTTGGAAGGGGCTATGAGATCCTAAGGTGAAAGGTGCCATACGAGGTCTTAAATCCTTCACCTCTTACCTGCCCTGCCAGCTGCATTCTGCTGAGTTCTAATTATAATATAGAGCAAGAGGCAGCACTGGCTATAACTAAGGTTGCCATACACTTTCCTTTATAAAACCCTGGAAAGACCAGTAGATAGAAATAATAGTATGTGATCACATAACTAAAGACTGCGCCATGATGCATATGGACAAGGAGGCTGAATTAAGGTTGCACAGGCACCCTTAACTCTGGAATTACCTAATTTTTGAGTGCTTAACTTAGCAACCTTAATAGCGTATTATCAGAAGCTTTAAAAAAAAAAAACCAAAAACCACAGCATCCTTTACATTCTTTAAACACAAACACACTCGCATCCTTCCATATTACAGAATGTGATGCTTCCGCTGCCTTTTGCATTTAAAAAGACACCCAAGCAGTAGATCCCATTAAGAGAGGCCTTCCTTTAAAAGGACACGGTTGGGCTCCCAAGGCTCGCTATGCCTAGGCAGTTAAAGTTTCAGACCTTAGCTGAGCTCTGTGGACCCTCATTGTCTTCACTAGGAAAAAAGGTATGTTTTGCCCTCATGTTCATTTCTATGTGTTTGCACACACAGGTGAATAATGCTCTTTTTTTCCTAGTGAAGATGCACCCTTAGTCTACGCAGCTGCTGTGGAGATCTCGTGAGAACAAGCTGTTTCCATCCATCTGCCATATTGCTCGAGCTGGGGTGGCCATGGCTACCACACAAACAGAACTGCACAAGGTATAATTCCCTAGGGGAAAACTCCGCCTGTGCTCAACCTACAGGGATTTGGCCCAAGATGCTTTTTAACCAGAAGAGCTGGAAAAGATCAACCCCCCCCCCAACCCTCTTCAGAAAAGGAGTGAAACCTCATTGAGTGAGGCCTTGAACAAAATGAAGACACAAAACCACGTGCCAGCCCTGTCCTGCTTGCCAGCTGTGCAAGTGGGATGTGACCCCTTGTATTGCTTGCATTCCACCCTAAACATCTGGAAAGGAGAGCAAGGCACAAGTTGCCAGAGTGTATAGCTGGTTCCTGCCTTTCTGCTGAGAGACCAGTGTGGATTCTGCAGCTCTGAAACAGGTTTTAGTTTTTATTCTCCCTTTAACCAATTGGCTGATGGCCCCTTCCCTTTCCCTGCAACCCTCCAGCTGTTGGAGGTGGCAGTATATAAGCAAGAGGGATAGTAGTAACACAGGACAATGGCACATGTGAAGAAATGCTATTTCACTGAGCTACAGTCATGGAGATGCTGAGATATGGACAATCTCAGACCGCGTTCAATGTCTTTCCCTTGGTATGATTGCGGAGAGCCTGGCCATACCTCCTTTTTAAATCAAGCACAATGACTAACAATTTAGTGTGAGAATTAGAGTTTCAAATTTCAGTGTCATACTAGTAATTCTATTCTTATATGCCAGTTATTAGAGGCATAGGTCAGCTGAGCAGCCTGAAGACTTGACCTTCATGCTATCCCCTCCCCTTGGTCTGATTTGCACATATACACATGCAAGTGTGCATGTGAACACACATGGACCCTTTCAGGTCTCCTTCCAGACATGTTTCCCTCATAGCCTGAGAATCACAGTTCTGGATAGAACAGGATTTCACTGTAGCATGGCAGATTTTCTTGTTTCTGGGCTGGAAAGGGCTGGCTTTGTGTTTACCTGTATAATTCAAGGGTTATAAAGAACGCTCTTATCGGTTCAAAGTTTTGCTGCTTAAGCAACTCAACTTGGGAACTGATGCAATATATATATATATATATATATATATAATTTTTAAATGTAGCCAGCGATGAGTATCTCTGACATGCTCATTCCTAGGTGTTTGCTGTAAACTTGTTTGCAAACTGATACAGATCCTCAAAATTGATGAATATGTTTTTTGAAGTGGAGCATAAGTGAACTACTGTAATTAAAAAAAAATCAGAAGCTTTTTTAAAGAATGATGAATTTAGCACTCTCTTCCTGTGCCTCCTGGTTTCCAAGCTATAATGGTACCGCTTGGGTCACATATCCAACCGTTTGTCTGCATCCACCAGGGTGAGAAACCTACCCTTTTTCAAAACTGAGGCCGAGACGCTCACATAATTACTTATCTTTAGGAACTGGGGGTTTAAGTAACACATAATTTGCTGCGAGAGATGGCAACACTGGTGAAAGCAGGCATAAAGTGGACCCTGCAGCCAAGAGTTTTTAAATTAGCCAGTGTTTGTGGGAGCCTGATGTTTTAAAAACCAGTCCCCTTTTCAGAGGGCGGGTGCTCAGCACAGTGTGAAAATCAAGCCCCTTTAAGTCATCTCAAAGCAGGACGCCACTATTTCTTTAAGGCTGCCCTATAAGAGGCAATGTTGCCTAAGGGATAGAGCAGTGTCTTTGGACTCAGGAGACCTGGGTTTTATTTACAGCTCTGCCACTGGCCTGCTGGGTGACCTTAGGCAAGTCACTTCCCTGTCCTGTGCCTCTGTTTCCCCACCTGTAAAATGGAGACAATGTTAAAGAGTGCCTTGGTCAAGCGCTTGCAGATCTACTGCTAAGAGCTGGATATTATACATTTAAGAAGTAATAGTAACAGCCACCACTAGAGGATTTCATACTGCCTTCCCCCCCTTCTTCCTCCCCGCCCCCCATGCCATTGGACAGCGTGTGAAGCAGCAGGAACTGGCTGCCTCTCTTTGACTTATTAAAAATGCAGGAATTATTGACAGAAAGGTCAGTGATTTACTGGTGAGGTTCCTAAGGGGAGAGTGGGTGCTACTCAAGGCTGGCTTCCTGGACTTTGTGTCACAGGGCAATAAATGACTCAGCTCTCTGCTTGGCATGCAGCACATGGTGCATAAGGATATACCTTCTCCTCCAACAGGCTTTACTGGGATATTGGTAAACAGCAGAATAATCACACTGGCCCCACAGCTAATGCTGCAGGGGAGGAGCGGGAAGGCTGCATCACACCAGCGTCTCCCATTCCATGTCAGAGGCCAGCAAGCCCTGCCTCTAGGCAGTTGAAAGCCCTCAAACCAGCATAAGCCTCAGCCATTGTGGGTCCTGATTAGTCATAGGGAAAAGTTTACCTCATGTGGAAGCAATAAGCCACTTGTTCTAGGCAGCAACATAGGGAAATACAGATAATAGGGCCTATGTAATCCCTGGCTAGGCATTACCAAGGGGCAGATTGTAGAAACCAGGAGGCACGGGAGTTGCGGCTGGCAGTGGTGCTGTTCTGCTGCATGGGTGTTGGTGAGGAGATGGAGGTCAAGGGGTGCAGAGAGCCAACACAAAAGCGCTGCAGTCCCTGGCACATTTAGGGTAGAACTAATGGGTCTACAACGGCATGGAGTCACCATTCTGTGCTCCTTCCCCCACACGTGTGTGCGTGTGCGCGCGCGCGCAGCACTCCCGGATTGCAGCTGGAAGGGGAGCAAGCAAGATTTGGTCACTCTCCCCTGGGATTTCAAATGAGAGGATTAGCACCAGGGACTAGCGGGATTAGAAGGTGCTTTATCATCCTTTGCCCTACACATAAAGTCCCATGAATGGGGAAGAAGCCGTAAGCAACAGCTAAAATGGCCTTTTATAAACATCCTCCATAAAACCCAGTCAGTAACCAGCTTTATCCCCTCTTTCGGTCCAGGCATGAGGCTGAATTTGTAGGTGATTCGCCGGCCCATAAGCTGACCCCAACTGGCATTTTGGAAGCCCTGAAGTTGTTGAACATTTAGCTTGACGCTCACCTATTGCACCCACCCCTTCAATCATACGGAACGACAGGTCACTGGGGTAGTGCCCTGAGCTTTCACTGTGCAGGAATCCCAGGGATTAGCACAGAACCTTTGGCCCTGTGCACAGTGAGAGAAGAGCCACTGTGCTGCTTTCTGAGATAGGTACTCAGTTCAGAAAATCCTGCTCCTGCGGTGCTAAACTGAGTCCTGGCCTTTATCTACATCAGCATAAGGCAATATTTACCGAAGCACTGGGCCCCCTTATCACTGGTTTCTGACAATAACTCTCACCAAGCAGCAAAGCGCACGTGGTTACTCTGCACCAGCTCATCGCCTATCTCAGGGAAACCTAGTGCACCCCCCGGCAGAGATAAAAAAGGCCCTCAGACAGCTCATACCACAGTCGCTAAGCACATTCAGGCCTGGGCTAGCTGCAGCTAGCGCTTGGCCGAGGGTTAATTCTAAATACAAATCTGTAGCCGCACTAGCCGTAGAAAGGTGACAGCAGCTGCTGAATGGCACTTAAAAGCAGCTGCACTGACATTAAAGCTGGTTCTGTTTTGTGCCTAGGGGAGCGATTGCTGTGTGTGGCAGAAGGATGGTGATATGCCCAGGAACGGGAGGAGAGGTGGGCTGCACCTAGTGACCAGGAGGGGAGGTGTCATTGGCCTATTAAGATGCCAGGCCCACTAGGGAAAAAAACTACACCACACTCCCCAACATAGCTGCATGTGATTTCCCACTGCTCTTCTTCCCCCCACCCAGACATAGGCACGTGCCAAGCACAGCACAGGCACCGTTCAGGGGCAAGGTCTAAAAAAGGCCAAACCCGAGACTTGTTTTTGGAATGGAGGAACTGCCAGGCAGGTGAGATCAGCCCTGAGGGCCAGCTAGCTCAGCCTGTGGCCAACAATGGCTGGCACCAGCTACTTCAGCGTAGGTGCAGGAAACCCTGCAGTGGGTTATGGGTTAACCTGCCCTCAGAGAAACTTTGAGTCCTCCTAATCTACATTAGTTTCATGGGTTTGTTGGGTTTTTTTTTTTTAAGGCCAGAGGGACCATTAGATTAGCTAGTCCTGCCTCTTGTATAACACAGGTCATTCCATTAGGCATCTAGCCTGAAACAGGAGGGTTTAGCGCTTTCCAAAACACTGACATCACGGTTGTGGAGGCAGCGGCTAGAGCCCTGAACTGGGACTCAGAAGACCTGGCTTGTATTGCTGCTTCTGCCCACAGGCATGCTGGTGCCCTTCTGTGACAGGGCGCAGCCGGGGCTCTACCCTCCCTGGGGAGGAGGGGAGCCACGCTGCCTCGCTGCGCGTCGTCTGAGGGCCTCTGCCCTCGAGGTTGAGCGGTCAACAGTTCGGGCAGCTTGGACCCTGTAGGCAGGACCGAGCAGCGGCACAGTCAAAGGGGGCCCAGCCCTTGGTTCGAGTGGGGCACCAAACCCACAGGTACACTAGTTCAGACCCTTGTGACTCAGGGCCAAGCAGTGTCAGTTCAGGCAGCTCGGGCCCTGTAGGCAGGACCGAGCAGCGGCACAGTCAAAGGGGGCCCAGCCCTTGGTTCGGGCAGGGCACCAAACCCACAGGTACACTAGCTCAGACCCTTGTGACTCAGGGCCAAGCGACAACCACCGTGGATGGCTTCCTCAGACCAGGGGAAGGGGAGTCTGCTACCCTTGAAGGGGTGGCAGGGGGAACGCAGGCCCTCCCACTCCACTGCGTTCCAGCCCGGGGCCCTAGCAGCGGTCAATGCCGTTAACGGTCAGTGGGGAATCCTGACCGAAACACACTGACATGGGTTCCGGCACACTTGCAGTCTGACTGGGGTCAGCTGCCCCCGGGCTACTTCCTATCTCCCCCTCTGGTCCTACCTGATCGGGGCCCTCAGTCCCCGGGAAGCTTAGTAGCATGGGCTCCTCCCGGCCAGGGCTGGGCGGTAGAGCCGGTAGGACCTCAGGAAAGTCCGGCCAGGTCCGGGGGTTCCTCGGGGTAGTGGGCGCGGGGCACCTCCTGCAGCTCCTCGGCGTAGCGGGGAAGTTCTGGCCAGTCAGGGCAACAGCCCTGGGCCTCCGCAGCATCCCAGTCAGGAGCAGCCTCTAGCAGGTCCGCTCCCGATGGCGGCAGGGCTCCAACTGAGGGCTGAGGGCCTGCTTTTATACTTCTGGGGGCGCCTCCTGACCCTCTGAGGGGAGGGACTACCGCTCCGTGGCCCCGCCCCTTTCGGCATCTGAAGGGGCTCAACCCTCCCTGGGGAGGAGGGGAGCCACACCGCCTCGCTACACCTTCGTAAAGCGTAAATTAATCAGTGTTTCTGTGGCTCGGGAGCGGAATCTGGGCTCTGCTGCTAGACTGAAGTCACGTTTGTTGTTATTGCTATTAATGAACCAGCAGAAACATTGGAAGGGGTTAAAGCCCCAACAATTGAGCATTTTATACACTGCGGTGCAATAGGGAACCAGCTTGTACTTTATGGCTCAGCTTGGGTTTTGCGTTTAAAGAGCAGCGTTATGGGCATGGAACCAGCCGCGCAGGGTGTGCGGCTCCTGTCCAGGAGTGGGCAAGCCTCTTGCACACACGACCGTGATCAGGGACTGCTGCCAGCCTGGGGCCTCCCCCAGTAGGCAGGGCTTGGGGGGGGCGAATATAGCCACTCTGGAGGAGATGCACAGGCTGGGCATTGGCTCCTAGGAGTAGCGGCTGGATATGCTGCAGTTCCTGACCCAGTCACTGGCCATGACCCTGCTGCTCTTGCTCATGCTCGCTAGAGCCCTGCAGCCATGCCACAGCTCTGCACAGCTGTGGATATAAATGGGTATCTAGGCAGGTCTCTAGCCGCGCAATAGCTGAGCCCCTCGCACTCGTGAATGTGTTAGTCCTCACAACACCCCTTGGTGCCGGCCCAGGGCTATGAACCCCATTGTGGGGACAGAGGCTCATGGAGGCTAAATTGGTTACCCAAGGTCCCACCAGAAGCCTGGGGCTGAGCAGCCCATGTTGGCACCCTAGCCATTAAATTATCCTGCTGCACCACTTTTGGGCTATGTCAGAGGTCCCCAAAGTGTGTGGGGGGGTGCTCCCCGCCCCGAGGGGTGTGGAGAACCGTCTGGGAGAGGTGCAGTGGGGCCAGGGGTGGGGAGGGCATGCCATCCAGTCCCTCCTCACTCCCAGCTCTGCTCCAGTCCTGCCCCCAACCGTGGGCGCAGGTAAGGATGCCAGATGTCTGGCTGAGCCACTAAAAGTCTGGTTGGCTCTGGCTCCAGCTCCAGCAGGACAGGCAGACTCCGCACCCGGCGCTTCAAGTCCCTCCAGCTCTGCAGCACCCATTGGCCAGGAATTATGGCCAATGGGAACTGCAAGGGCAACACTGTCTGGTGGTGGGCAGCACGTGGAGCCCCCTGGCTACCCTTCTGCCTAGGAGCTGGAGAGACATGCTGCCACATCCTCCATCCCCAGGAAATTCTGGGGCCGCCTGAGGTCAGTGCTGCCCAGATACCACACCTACTCCTGCACCCCAACCACCTGCCGCAATCCTAGAGCCCCCTCTCGCAGCCTGAAGCTCTCATTTCTGGCCCCACCCCAGAGCCCGTTCCCCTTCCCATACCCCAACGCCTGCCCAGAGCTCCCTCCCACACTCCAAACCTCTCGCCCCACCCCCCCCTCCAGCTTGGAGCCCCCTCCAAGCCCCTGATCCCAGAGCCCACACCCCTTGGCTGGAGCCCTCACTCCCTCCTACACCCCAACCTTCTGCCCAGTGAAAATGAGGGTGGGGAAGAGTGAGTGACAGAGGGAGGGAGGTGGTGTGAGTGGGGGCAGGGGTCTGGGGGGGGAGGCAGGGAAGGGACGGGGCAGAAGCCAGGCAAGGGTGTGCAGTTTCCTGCAATTAGAAAGTTGGCAACCCTAGCTCCAGGCCCCAGCCCTGCTCCTGCCCCCAGACCCACTCACAGCTGCAGCACCAGCCGCGGCCTCCTTACCCCAACTGGCATCTCCACCGCTCCCCCGCCCATGGCGAAAATGGAGGCTGGGCCCAGCCTCAGCTCTGGGAAGGGGGCGACCCTCAAACGTTTGGGGACCGCTGGGCACACAGGACTGAAGGCTGTGCACTTGCTTTCTACCTGAAGGGGTGGTGCACTTAGACTGAGCCCTGAGCTGGGATGGGGGTGTGCAAATGGCACCAACTGGGCCTCAGTGATACACTCAGGATGTTCATACCAAGATACAATTCAGCCTTTATCAGGCCCATCAGTCACGTCCATGACTTGGCGGGTAACATCACTCATCCATGAGGCTGTGTGGGCTAGCAAAAATAAAAACCGAGCGTCAGTTTTGAGGAAAGGTAAAGAAAATTGTTGGCACATCCTGAACCTTTGCCCTCCACAATGCTGATTAATAAATGATCCAGGAAGGTTAGAACGACAGCAGCGTTTTCGCTCATCTTCCAGGCAATAGTAAAGGAAAAAAACCCTTTTGCAATCGTGCACTCTCTTGCCTTTAAAAACTAAAAAGCCCCAACAGTGGATTTGTAAAGCTGGCTCATCAACCCTGACTTTGCATTTCCTGGCTTATAGTTGCAAGTGTTATTCCAACAGTGGTGGTGGAGGGGGTGGGCGCAAGGTATTAAATTTAATTTCCTTGTTTGATTTTGTGTATTTAAAAAAAGGTGGAGGAAACAAAAGGCTAATTTCCCAGCACTGTAGAAGGATGTCGAATCCCGAGAATGGTTCTGAGCTCGCTTTAATCTGCCACACAATCACTTAGTTACAATGCGTGCCATTCTCCTCAGAAATTGATGAACAATAATTAACCACAGCTGTTCAGGTAGCGCTGCTGAATGGTGCCAGCATGATTGGCAGGCCACAGAGACTTATCTTTTCGCTAGCTACAGCACAGAGCCAGCATGAGCAGTGCGGGCTAGGGCAGATTTGAATTGGTGACCTAGGCACCACTAACGCAGTCCCAGTCCTCCAGCACCTTGGATGACAGGCACCAATGAGTAGATGCAGGCCTATTTCCAAGACTGGCAGAACCCCCAGTGCAGCATGGCGCCTGAATTCTCCAGGTGCAGAAGGCCTGCTGGAGAAATGCCAAAGTAACACAGAGCCTGCCACTTACATCGAAATGAATCTGCTTGGCCAGAGGCCAAAACCAGGATGCTGCACAAGGCAGCCGAGAGCTTTTTAATTACGGAGCATTTTTATCTTTGTCTTTAATTAAGCACCTCGCCTTCATCTAAGAGCCTGACTGATGGCAGGGGTGAGGCTAGGATATTAGCCAGGCTCCCACCTGACTAGAATGAGGTATATTCCTTCTCTGCCCACCCCCTACTCCCCATTTCAGTGCAGCTTGGAGGAAAATGGCTTATCTAAACTATATAGTATATTTTGCAAGGGAAAGTACTTCCTTCTCAATTCCTTTGTCCACGTTCCAGTCACATCAGTTCCACGGCTGAATAGATTCATCTAAGCACAAAGGTTTGTCTTCAGTTTTAATGGGCTCACACCAGCTGTATTGGCTACCTGAAGCAAAACTATTAGCTATAGTTCTACTAAGCTAACGGTTTTCTTCAGGAGCTAAGCCCCAAAGTGGAAATCCAGAGCCAGACACTGGACCTGGCTCCAAAGTTTTCACTAGAATGAGACCATCTTTCCAGGCTACAGCCAATATCAGAATGGTGGAGACAGCCCGAACACCCTTCCAGAGTCACTGTGGTTATTCTAGGTAAACGGGGTTTGGCTGGGTTTTCAAACTGCCGCATATGCCTGCCTGGGATTAGAAATGAGGTTGGAACCTTTGTTACTTGGAAACAGCTTTAAAGCCAAGAAATATTTCAGCCCAAATGCCCTACTAGGGAGACGAGCTGCATTATTTGGAGGAAGCCTGAGAGTGTCGGGACCCTGGCCCCAGTGCTACCTCAGACGTTTGTAACCTCACCTGCTTGCACCACAGGCCGGACATGCAATTGCAATAAATTGTATTTCAAACCCTCAGGGAATCTCCTTTTATTTAAACCCCTTCCCTTCCTTTTTTCAGCAAGCCAGCGCTACGCTGCCAGTGGGACATCCACTTGCACATTCAATACTAAGTGTTGTATATCTACACGCAGATACGTCCCTTGTCTTCAAAGGACTGTGGCTCCAACCCTAAGTGTGCTTCCTTTAACTTCAATGGGCTTTGGATCAGTTGTTAAAAACACATCTAGTCACCAGAGCATCGCACAGATAGTGAAACCAATCCACAGTCACCAAGAGCGTGACACTTTTCCCTACGCTGCACACTGTGGCTACATAATACTACACAGAAACAATAGCAGTAGAACGCTTGCCCTTCTGCGCCAAAAGCCCAAACCACTGGAGAAGCTGTCCAGCAGAACATGGCCTATGACACACAGCTGAACAGTTCCAATTCCATGCAGCAGAGGGCAGTGACCAGGCCCCCCAGCTCGTTACAAGAGAAAAGCAACGTGAATCATTAAAAAAAAATTACAAAAATACTACAGGTTAATGTACCTTGAGAAGGAGGCCAGTCCACCAAGAGGCCCTCAGTCCCAGATTTGGACCTTAGCGTCCAAAATATGGGGGTTAGCATGAAAACCTCCAAGCTTAGTTACCAGCTTGGACCTGGTACCTGCTGCCACCACCCAAAAAATTAGAGTGTTTTGGGGCACTCTGGTCCCCCTGAAAAACCTTCCCTGGGACCCCAAGACCCAAATCCCTTGAGTCTCACAACAAAGGGAAATAATCCTTTTTCCCTTCCCCCCTCCAGGTGCTCCTGGAGAGATACACAGACACAAGCTCTGTGAAACTACACAGAGTGACTCCCCCTCTCTGTTTCCAATCCTGGAAACAAAAAGTACTTTCCTATTCCCCCAGAGGGAATGCAAAATCAGGCTAGCAATCCAACACACAGATCTCCCCTGATTTCTTCCTCCCACCAATTCCCTGGTGAGTACAGACTCAATTTCCCTGAAGTAAAGAAAAACTCCAACAGGTCTTAAAAGAAAGCTTTATATAAAAAAGAAAGAAAAATACATACCAATAGTCTCTCTGTATTAAGATGATACAATACAGGGTCGATTGCTTAAAAGAATATTGAATAAACAGCCTTATTCAAAAAGAATACAAATCAAAGCACTCCAGCACTTATATTCATGCAAATACCAAAGAAAAGAAACCATAGAACTTACTATCTGATCTCTTTGTCCTTACACTTAGAAACAGAAGACTAGAAAGTAGAAACTACTTCTCCAAAGCTCAGAGAAAGCAGGCAGACAGACAAAAGACTCAGACACACAATTCCCTCCACCCAAAGTTGAAAAATCCGGTTTCCTGATTGGTCCTCTGGTCAGGTGCTTCAGGTGAAAGAGACATTAACCCTTAGCTATCTGTTTATGACAAGAGCATCGCACAGATAGTGAAACCAATCCACAGTCACCAAGAGCGTGACACTTTTCCCTACGCTGCACACTGTGGCTACGTAATACTACACAGAAACAATAGCAGTAGAACGCTTGCCCTTCTGCGCCAAAAGCCCAAACCACTGGAGAAGCTGTCCAGCAGAACATGGCCTATGACACACAGCTGAACAGTTCCAATTCCATGCAGCAGAGGGCAGTGACCAGGCCCCCCAGCTCGTTACAAGAGAAAAGCAACGTGAATCATTAAAAAAAAATTACAAAAATACTACAGGTTAATGTACCTTGAGAAGGAGGCCAGTCCACCAAGAGGCCCTCAGGGCCACTTATAGGGCTACTGCACAACTCTCATGTCTTTTAGGGTCTGATCCAAAAATCCAATCAAAAGTTGAGGCTCCATTGTCTTCAATGGTTCAGGCTCTCTGGCTGCACGGGTTATACCAAATATTTTCCATTCGTTTCATATTAGACTCAAGCCCTTTATTCGAATGACCCTTGCTAAAATGGAGTGTCGGTATAGGAACCTTAGCCAGCACGCCCATGGGTGTAGGTATCAAGGTCACATCAGCAGGCTGTTTGTTTTCAGATGCACTGACCAGAGCCCCACACTGTGGGAATTGCTCTGTGGCAGGCTACAGACTGACAGAGGGCTAGAGTACTGCGAAGTCATGGGTTTAGGCAAGTCTATGCCACATTCAGCACACCGGGTTTCTGCATCATGTCTTCGTATCACCTCCATCGCTAGCTGCCTGCGAACGGACATGGGCGCCTGCTGCGATAGTGACGAGACTGAGCAGAGGCTGCAGGTTTGGCTCATGGGATGCTTGCCTGAATACAGCCTGCAGGGTTTGGCACTAGGCATCTTATCGTCTGCGTGCTGCAGGAGATAACTCAGATCCTGTGGGTATGTGGTGGGAGACTGGCCAGAGCACGAATACATTTCAGATTGATAATCAGTATCGTTACCAAGTCTGTGCACAACCACTCAGGGGTTGTAACGTTCTTCATAAAGCACTTGGAGATCTAAAGGTGACAAGTGCTTTAGAAGAGCTAAGGATTATTATTAAGAATTAAGGTTTAGAATGACTTTTCCTTAGTTTTCTGTCTGTTGAACTTCTTCTGTCCCCTGTTTTTGGCCAACAAATATTTCCATTGTGCTTTCTGTGCTTTTGCAAAACCGGCCCCACGTGAGACTCTTCATGGTCGGCGGAGCCCATATCTGTGTCAGACAATGGCCTAGCACCCATTTGCATGAGACCTAAATTAGTGCTTTGCAAATTTTCTATTTGCAGACCTGCCAATACACCTTCCTTAGCCTGGCTCGTCCAGTCCTGGACCTCTACTGAGCTGAGCTGTCAGTCATCCCCCATCCACTCACTGAGAGTTGTGGTTCTGGGAAGTGGAGCCCAGCTCTGACTAGGAGGAGCCTATCAAACCTTGAGAACTAAGACTTTCTATCTGCCAAGGTGCTGGAAGTGCCATAAATCATATAACTTGGGTTCCTAATTACTTTAGCCTCTTTTGACAATCTCAGCCTTAGAGTGAATAATCAGAGCCTGAGTGATCATCTCTACACAACCCGGGTAGCTATCAGGAATCTGGAAGGGAAAAACAGACCCATGCCATTAAAAGCCTCAGAAGCTTCAACTACAACTAATACCAAGCTGGAAGGGTATTGAATGATATCCAAAAATGTATTGAGCAGTATGAGTGAGAAAACAAAATACAGGATGATACTGTCCAATGGACAATGACCACTGCCATGATAGGGGTCATATGACTGGGGACAGGACATAAAGATTAATCTCTTACCAAATATCCAGTGTGTCACACCCTTATTATATCAAGGAAGTTGTTTGCCTTTATGGCGCGAGCAATAGCAGTAGTGCTATAATCCCGTAGCGCTCCTGCTCTGGCTGGTTCTGTAGATAAGATATATGCAACAACAAGCAGTATCATCTGAGGTGCATGAGGTTCACTAATAGTTAACCTTCTTGCAATTTTGTCAGCCATGCTCACTGCCACAATTACAAGCTGTACCCCTTCTCTCGGAATCACGCCGCCTTCTGCTTCCTACCCACAGCAGTCATGAACCAAACCCCTCATCGCCAGCAATGGCGAGAACTAACTGAATGCAGATACCACAGGCTCAACCTCCCAGGCTGATTAGAATGCAGGTCACTTGCCCTTGGGTACGCTGGTTCAGCAATAAGAATGAGGAGTCCTGGTGGCACCTTAGAGACTAACAAATTTATTGTGGGCTTTAGCCCATGAAACTTTATGTTCAAAGAAATTTGTTAGCCTCTAAGGTGCCACAAGGACTCCCCGTTCTTTTTGCTGATACAGGCTAACACGGCTACCACTCTGGTTCAGCGGTGCTGCCACTAGGCTCTGCTCCTTTGGGTCGATGGGCGCTACAGTAAAACAGGAATGGTCTGATTTCAAATGGAAGCTGTGTCTTTGTAACTCTGGATAAAGCACCCAAGATATTTGTGTCTGGAACAGTGTTGTGTGGGGACAGGGAGCTTTAGGTCCCCAAGTCTCCCATTTGGAACTTCAGTTGTTCCATGACTGGTGGCTTTTTATTTTATTTTATACTTTATTTTATTTTATCAGGCTTTTTTTTAATCAAACATCATCCACGTGCAGCAAGAGATAAATGACAGCTTCTTGCTCAACAAATCTGCCCCAGGGTGTTTCTGTCATTTCGTTTGGCTGATAAAACCGAGCAGCTATCTGGTCTGCAGGCTCAGCAGAGCAAGCATCATGGTGGGACAGCTATTCTGGGCTGCTGTGTTCAAATTGTCAGCTAAAGGGCAATTGCAGAGTCTTCGTTATCTGGGTGCCCTCAGCCATAGCTGGGTGGCCAGACTGAGCCAGGGTGTGGGATAATAAACAAGTTGAAATCTCATCTTCTGACTTGTAAACTAGGCTAATTTGATCTGGAGTCACAGGGAGAGAATAAACAGAGAACTGTGTCACGGCTGTAACCACACCTCAAATTGAACTTGTCGGACAGCCACAGTATAATTCAGTCTCTTTGGGGATTGCTTTTACAAACGATTGTACACTCCTAGCTCCATCGCAGAGACAAAGGCAAATCCTGCCCCTCATCTCCGAAAGCAGCAGCTGGGGTGTGATTCTGCTTGAGGAGGAGGAAATTTGCTCCACTGAGACACCTGCCACATAAGAGATTTTGAGAGCAGATGGATGGCTCTGCAAATGTGTAGAATCACGGAGAATTGTCTGTGAAGTCAGTGGAGCAAGACAGAGGATCTGGCCCAAAGCATTATAGGCCCCAATTCAGGAGAGCCTTTAAGTGTGTTCCTGGACAGGGATTTGTGTCCAGACCAAAATCAGATGTAAATATAGCCAGTATATCCACATGCCGAGCCAAATGCAGCTTATTTAGAAGACATCAAGAATGTGCCTCACGGGCCGTATAGCACAAATATTGCTACCTGTAACTCCCCATAAACCCTGAAACTGACCTTCCACCTGTGCCTTGGTACATATCAGCTAGTTTTGCTTCACTGGCGTTTGTTATAAAATGTCTTCACACTTCAGGCCTGTAAAGTGGGGAGGAGCGATGCTGGTGACGTCTGTTTACATGATAAAACCAGTTTGTTGCCACTTATAAACTGGTTACAAGGAAGAAATCCATACAGCCCAAGCAAAGTTTATTGGCATTTCTGACATCAATTGGCTCTTTACTTGTACCCTTAAAATGGAATAATCTACAGGATGACATAGTAGACACTATGAACCAGGGCCGGCTCCAGGCCACAGCGCGCCAAGCATGTGCTTGGGGCGGCATGCCGCGGGGGGCGCTCTGCTGGTTGCCGGGAGGGTGGCAGGCGGCTCCGGTGGACCTCACGCAGGCGTGCCTGCAGAGGGTCCATTGGTCCCGCGGGACCAGCGAGCGGCAGAGCGCCCCCTACTGCGTGCCGCGTGCTTGGGGCGGCGAAATGGCTAGAGCCGGCCCTGCTATGAACTTGACTTCACACAATGCTTTATTATGACCATTCAGCCAGCTAAGATAATTATGCAAACTATACGGCAATAAAATGAATGGGGAAACCTTCCTGGATGCTTAGAGTCCTTTATGGGCTACCCTGTTCTTGCTGGAAGTATCACAACTAGGAAACTTGCCTGGACACTAGATCAACAAGGAAGAACTGGGAGGATTTAGGCTGGGGTAGTGTCCAGTAGAGAGAGCTGTATTAGAGGCTTACCTACAGTATATTATTCATCCACTAGCTGTCTGCGTGCTGGACAGAGTTTGAGTAAATAGAGACAAAGATGGAGTTTGAGCTGTGTGGAGGACTGGGCCCTAGCTTAAATGTCCAGTATAGTTGGCTCACATTGTTTGCTTCCTGCCTTTCTTCCAGTTTCAGTTCTTTCACATGCAACCTACCCCCCCATAGGTGAGGAATAATCCATCGGCTTCTTTACAAATGATCTGCCATTGAGTCCCTCCCTGACTGCTTGGAGTAAGATAAAATTCATCCTACAGTGCCATCAATTATTTATTGGTAACCACATGTTCGCCAACATGTCTCACATCAAAATGGATGGGGGTGGGGAGGAAGATTGCACTGGCTTTTCTCTTCTTTTGGCCATGAAAATAAAAAGACAAAGAGAGAGAAGGGGTGGCGGAGGAATAGGTGAAGAAATCATCTCTTTTCTCTTTGTCCTTTAGTGTCCCTCTTACTTCTGTCCTTTTTTCTTCTCTTCTCCCTCTCAGCACCTCCTCTTCCCTTCCTCCATGACACTTTCTCCCTCTTTCGCCCAAATATTGGAAATGGAACTACAGAAAACACACAAGATACTTCATCCTGAGCCTAATTGCTGCTCAGAATGGAGAATGGGTGCGATACCCAAACACCAGCCCTGCTAGTGTGGAGAATATACTGGTATTTAGCTGGGATGTTGTACCTGAATGCCATTGGGTACTTTTCCTCAAGATTTTTTTTGGGGTGGCCAATGGACACACCCCAAGTAAACTCCATTGTACAAGTCAGCTTGTTTCATTTTGGATTTCCTGTGTTCCAGAAGACAATCTGCTGGCAAGAACTCATTATTTAAAACTTTAGGGTTGATCTTACCAATGTTTTGTAAAAGCTTCAGAACCCGTATTACAAGTTAATAATGAACAGAAAATGTTTGCCCTTCCCCGTCTCTGTTTATCATGTTCAGCACCCTGGAGGTCAGCAAAGCAAGGATAGGAATTCCAAGAAATGACAAACCACCAAACCGTATCTTTTATGGTGCTGAGTCATTAAATCATGTTGCCCAAGTATAATTCTCATCTGGTCCAGCATTTTTAATATTACATCAGCTCTCAGGTCAGAGCACAGATGCAGAAATAGTTACAAAACTAGTATGTAAAGTCTTTGGATTGCATGTAGCTTCTGATGAATACATGTAGTACATAGGTTACTATGTGTTTAGATGCATTATCTCATCAGCCAGTGATGCTATTGGCAATCCACACCCATGCCTTCTTGTGCCCTGCTGGTCACCTGACTATGAGTTATGTTTCAGGTTTCAATATGCTCTCACTGCAAATGGAGCCTGGCTTACTTTAAAACAAAACAAAACCATGCACACGCACACACAGTTGCTATACTGGTTTGGGGCACTTTATTTATAAAGCATTGGAGCTTTAGAAGGCATAAAAAAGTGCTGAACAAATAGACCTCCTACCCCCCAAAATGTACAAATCTAAAGGCTCAAGTTGATATAATAATGGGTTGTGGATTTGTCTTAAAGTGTCCTTGCAACTTTAGTGGTTATGGAAGGAGCTGATTGACAACTCTGGAACCTGTGGGCCAGAACCTCCTCTCCCATTATTACACTGGGGTAGCTTCACTGGTTTCCATTCTCCTGTTCCTGATTTACACCAACATGAAAGAAAGTCAGTCCCTGAATTGATCTACTCAGTATCAAGCAGAGCAGAAGTTGCTCTGTCAGTTTCTCAACTCTGACCTTTAGTAACTGGAGGAAAGTTCTCTCTATGTGCTCATTCATTCTTGGGCCTCTGTCAAGACTGCCAACTCGGCCAGTTAATATTGGTTCTGATAGTGGTTTGTGACATGGCCACTTACTCATTGGGGAACTGACTCAAACTCATTTCAAACAGGCCAAAGTCATGGCATGGCAACAATCTGTGATCATTAATGATTTGGGCTGGACTTGAATCAGCCGCTGATGCTAAGCAAGGCTCTGATTCTCATTAACTGCCTTCAGCCAACTAGTGACTTGGGCTTTACTAATTACAGCTCATTTCCTAATACTTTACATGTTGGTAGCTTATTATATAACACGTAAAACGCGCATCAAACAATAATTCCTTTCTTTGTACACTTATCCACAAACTTTGGTGGTGTTGGCATATCCACTACTAGACACATTTTTGTATTACTTTAAGGCACTGATTAAAATAGTTTGCGTATCATTCAAATGGCTCACAAAGTGCTTAGGAAAATACAACTAGTTGGAATCAACAGTTCCCCCCAGTAGAGGGGTAGTATTTCACATCATAAGGCTGGGAATGCCTGTTCTACAAATAAAGGTTCCACCTCCTGTCCTCTCCAGTCTATTTCTGAGGCATGTAGTGCTCTGATGCCCAAGAAACAGAATATACATGATGGTCGGGGGGGCGATTGATTGTGGTGGAGAGTAGCATTAACTTTAGAAACAGGGCCATGGCCATGTAAAGGACAGTGAAGCAGTGGTATATTTTAGAGAGGAAGTGATTGAAATGAAAACTTTATCAACACTGATGTCACCAGGATCGCAAGCTATGAGGTCATAGGAATTTGTACAGCTGACAGATTGTACTGCAGTGTTCTGGATCAGCTTTAGGAAGTAAATCCAAAGGATTACAGTCTTACACGGACTAAGGTTGTGAAACAGAGGGGAACACTTTAATTTGATGAGTATGATGGTATAGGGAAGAGAGGTTGCAACAAAGCCTATGATCTATTTATAAACATTGCTCATTATACAATGAAACTGACAGGTCTACAACCTAAACCCTCCTTCATTAGTTCTATCATCAAAAAATCAAGCCAGGGTGATGGTGAAATCCTAATCCTTTGTAGCAAATAATTTTGAGAGTTGCATTATATCATATTGAAAATAATTGTTTAAAACAGTTTTCTCTACATGCTTTGGGTAAAGATACATAATTGCATTTCGGTAATTCAGGCTTTTTCAGAGACTGGAATTTATCTGAATGCTGTTGCATCCAGTCAGTTACCAATAAAAAAATACAGCAAGTCACAGATTGTAAAATGATCAAGTTGACACCATTTCATTTCTTCTTTCCCAGGGAGCATTAAAAATAAATGACAAAGATGCAAAGTAGCTTTTATACATGCTAATAGACCTCACAGTGTCTTCTGGCAAGAGAAATGCAAGCAAAATTCAAACACAAAATTGAGCCTCTAAGCATGTTCCTTAAAACACACTTCTACCCATGGCAGTGCTAAGACAGGAGTAAATCATCCTCTGGTTTAAGCAGGTACGACCCCTACCGAAGCCAATCATTGCGGAGACTCTCTTGTTGCAGCACAAAAGGTGTGCGTGTCTGGGGGTCTCACATGGCCACTCAGCTGGTTAAAACTCCCTGCACAGCCCTTACCTGGGGTTTAAATGGGATGGAGGGGTTTGGGCCATTCTGCATTGGCTTGATGTCTCCCCACCCAGTTCCTTGTAGCTGCGTAGAAGAATGAATGGGCAAGTGATAAGCCTTAGCTAAGCCATTTGCCTGCAAAGAAACACTGATCTCCCTCCGCACACCCACACTACTTCTCTCACACTCTATTGATTTCTTTTTCGTGATGACTTCCTCCTGTCCCTGAGTTTATCATAAGGAAGTTGTAGAATTCCCTTAAGACTCTGTGTACATTTCCAAGAGATACTCCCTGGGGAAACTTTCCCTGGAAGGAATGAGTGCAAGAAAGGCTGAAGAGGCAATCTCAGGACAGTTAGTTTCCCAAAATCTAGGTCCAGCCTCACTTTGGGCTCCAAGTCATTTATGGCACGGGCAAGAAGGGGAGGAGTCCTAACCACATAGCGGCCCAGACAAATTTACAGACACTAGCCATACACTGAAGAATTGCTGCTGTACTTGTCTAGCTGAAGGCAATGTCATTTCTGCATCGGTTACTCAGTCTAAAGCAGCAGGATGCCAGCACCAGCATTTTAGAAAGAGTATATAACTGGGTATCAGATTTTAGTAAACCAGTGTTTTATATTTATTGTCCAAAAAGTGATGGTCCATCATACTCTCACCAATACAGTGTGCACTCACCTTCAGCTTATGGCATGAATATCTTAGAAAAGAGACAGTCCCTCTCAGGTATGCACTATATGCTGCCTGAAACTGTATTCTGTTGTTGTACACGTACTTAGCTCCTACTCTCCTCAGTTCACTTCCTGTTCCATCTCTTGAATTCAATCAAGTGGCTAACAGCTCGGGCACTGACCACTTCATCTTCAAGAAGGTGGTTCTGTTTTGGCCTGTGCTTTGGCTCAGAGTCCAGTTAACTGACAAAACATTTTTCAAGTTTCCTTTCCCAGGGGATCATTTGCACTGTATCTTTTCATACATTGCACTCTCCTCCTTGCTCTGACACTATTTTGGGATTTTACCAGTGCCCATATAGCAGGTACAAAAGCTTTTGGCTTGTCCTTGCTCCTACATATACTTTGCTGAAAATAGCATATTTCCCATGTATAGGATCACTGCTCAACTCTTACTTTTGCTGGCTTTCTGGAAGAGCAAATACCTTTGTATTTATTTAACCATCTGTAGTTCAGCTGTCTGATTGTGCTCAGCTCTCACAATTACCCTGAATATTTTACAAAGTAAATTTGAAGAACACAAAACATAGCTTTCTGCTTACAGTAAAGAACATCCTATCTACTGCATCAAACTCCTTTCAGAAAGAAACGCTTTACTATGAAGGGATTAGAGATCTGTAAGAGTTTGATTATAGCTAAAGAGAACTTATTGTTCAGATTTACAAGTGTTACACTACACCACTTTCGAGTGTGGAAGGGTCTACTTTACCTGATAGCCTCATTGTGTTAGATTTCTTCTTGCTACCCTCTTCTGTCTCTTTAGTACAAGATTCACACAACCTTATGTCAACTCAGTGATGTGAAATTTAAACAATCATTTACTTTAGACCAAACTCTCATCTACCATAACTATACTGACTTCAGTAAAGTTATTGCCAGTAGAAAATTTGGCTCATCACCTCTGAATTCAGGCATAAAGGGTGATATATTCCTTGCTTTAGATCCTTGTAAATGAGCATTTATAATGGTAAACAACTTAAAGAGGACACGTTTAAGCGCTTCCAGAGGCAAACAGATTCTCCGCAATCATCAAGGAATTCTGCTCCTCTCCCCTCTTATTACCCTATCATATTGCATAATTGGACAGGAGACTTGTGGACATTTTTACTTTCTCCTGAAACCTGAGCCCTGGAAGAGGCAACACGCCAAGTGAGATGGATCAGTGATTTGTTTCTTGTGCTAAGTTTGCCCCTTTCTTCCTGTGCTTAGAAAGGAAATACATCCATGACCTCAACAATAGTTAAAAAAAGCTGAAAGATGTTTATTTTGGCACAATTTAAAAATACCCCGGTACATTAAATATCAATCCTTTGTCCTTGAATTAATCATTTATAGCTCAAGACTCAGAAATCAAGTGTTCAATAAAGCCAGCTGTGTGGGAGAGAAAACAACAGTATGCATTTAACATGACAGTGCAAAAAACCCCCTAAGTAGGTTCTATCCAGGAATCCAGTTGGGTCAAACAGCATTAATGTGATCTGAGCAAACTACAAAGCCCATGGGAATAAAGTTTGCTGTGTTTGAAAAGTTTGACAGAAAATGACATTAGCACTGAGAAATTTGAACTCTGTCTTGGGGATGGGGGAAGAAGCACCCAATACTTGGCACTAAACTGTTATAGTGATGCACTTGAGGGTCAGACAGGGTTCAGACAGATACAGACATGTAGCAGTGACAGTGGCCAGTGACAGTTCCCACACAGCAATGGAGAGAATGACCCATCAATGATTTATGTATGGAAAGAATTGATGAGCAACTATGCCTCGCATGGATGCAGTTTCAATGACAGATTCACAAACATTGTATCATTGCATAGTTACTTCTTTCTCCTATAAAGTTAAGTTGTTTCCGACACTTTGTCAGTTCATAGCCCCTATGTCTTCCTACCACCTCAAAATGTCATTTGTATCAGAGGCAAATCCTATTGATACATAGAGAACAGACATAGAAAGAACTCTGGCAAAACTCCTACCTCCTGGTTTGGGAATAGACAAACGATACACATACAGTACTCAAGAATGGAAGCTTCCCCTCTCAAACGGCCTGACTTACTGTGGCTGTTAAGTTTTAGCAGACAGAAAAAAATAGCAATTAAAACTAGACTGGATTTAATCAAACAAGGGAGTCAAAGTTTTACATATAGTGATTCAATGTGTGTGGCTAGCAGGCCCTGCTCCTTCATAGTTTCCTCTTTAGCCCCACTGTCTTTGACCTCACTGGAGGAAAGCTGCAAAATGAGAGGAAAGAAATGCAAACAGTTTACACTGCATTAAAATGTGCATAAAATAGATATCTAATAAAAAAAGACTAGTAGCTCTTCCTTGCCCCCAACCCAATCCTTACTCTATAGCTTTGAACAAGCCTCTGGCCGGAGGCAGAGAGGGTATCTGAATCATGAGGTTTACACTCTCCACACTGGTGTCACATTGGCCAGAGACAGCTACTTTAGCATTTTTAAAGATAAGAATCAATTGTTGTGTTCTTGAAATCATGATGGCTACCACTGGCTGGTGACAAAAATCCACCACAAGTCATTTCCTCTAAAGAACACACTGTGCTAGTGAGGTTTAAACAAAGGCAGGTGGTGTGTGGGGGAACTCAAAGGCTAAGGTGCTGATCTGTAGGCCTTATGTGCATGGAGGATTAGATTGGGGAAACCCTTACTTGCGTTGGTGAGAATTCCCAATACAACTCCAGTTGAAATCAATGTGTCTAAGTGCTCAGGGTGGCTCAACCCAGCTTAGAGAGCGTGCCTTCCTTTAGACCACAACAGCCACCCTCATGAAATGCTGAAATGAGGGAAGGCTGGGTGTCTCAGTGGGGCAGAAATGGCAGCTTGTCAACTATAAAACCACAGCAAATGGATCCTCATGTAGGGCCTGATCTAAAAGTCCATGAAATTCACTAGAGAAACTTCCATCAACTCCATGGGCTTTGGATCAGACACATACTGACCACAGTCTTCAGCAGCCCTTAGGATGACAATATCTGGACACAGGTGGGTCTAAACCTACAGTTAAAAACCATGGTCCTCTATGACTAAGAATCTGAAGAAGATGCTTCTGAAGGCATCAGTTTTTGTATTGAGATATTTCATGTAAAATACATTTGTATTTTCCTGCAGCATTAAAGCCATGGCACTTAAGAGTTAACATTTACAAACATGTCCTTTAAACAAGCCCACCTCGAAAAATTTGTTTCGGCCTGCTGCACTGAGGACTTCTGCTCTACAGCCAGATAGCTGACCACAATGCAGGAAAATGATCTTGCCAAAGCTGAACGTGTTCCAAAAAAGGCAGATTTTTTACAGATTTGAACATAGCTTCTGTTAGGAGACAAATGAAACCACAGAGCTGGAAAAGTGCTTTTCAAGCCCATCAAAGCAGTTCACAGAACTGGATATATCCTATAATCATCATGTTTGCATTAGTTCAACTCCTCTGTCCACGTCTGGCACAAACCCATTTGACACAGTGGCTCGGCTTGTTTTTAGGTCAGCTGCTCCTGACATTTTCCTGGCATTCCAGTGGCTACAGAAAGTTTTGCCAACACTGTGCATATTTACTGAATCCTCAGGTAAGTTTTGAAGGCTAAACATTGCTGACCCTGGTTTCAGCAGAAGGGATCATAGCAGTGGATGCAGACATCACTAACGATCGCTCTCGTCTGACGTAGCGTGGCTTTCGAACTGAAAAAGTGGGCACAGACACACAGTTAGCAACTGCTATCTACTCATGGCTTCATAATTAACTCATACTTAAACAAGTCAGCCAATGATCTGAAAGTGGCTACTGTTGTTCTAGAATACAGAGAAGAAAATTTGACTGATGACTAAATATTAAGAAAGGCCACTAATACACCTCTTCTGAAGGAAGTACTTTAGATACTTATTGAATTGGGTGCTCATTGGATACTAGTGTTTCCATTATTATTTCCATTTTCAGCCTTACAGAGATAAGCCACATACTACCCACGTTTTATGGCTATAGAAACCAAGGCAGAGAGGCTAAGACACTTGCCCCCACTCAGGGTCTCAGGGTCAGAGCCAAGGTTAGAATTCAGGAGTTCCTGGCTCTGTCAGATTATATCTCCCTGAAGCCCAGAACAAATTCAGACAAGGGCTTTGTCTACACTGGCACTTCATTGGCAAAGCTTTTGTCATTCAGGGGTGTTAAAAAAAAACTACACACGCCCCCAAACGACGAAAGTTTTACCGACGAAAAGCGCTGATGTGAACAGCGCTCTCCTGCCAACAACGCTGCTGCCGCCTGTGGGGCGGAGGAAGTTTTTTTGTCAGCAGGGGAGCTCTAGAGAGTTTTTTTGTTGGCGGCAGCTACACTGCCTGGCTTTTAGGGCACGGTTGTAGTGGCACAGCCGTGTCGCTGAAAGCCTCGTAGTGTAGCCACAGCCTTAGAGTCAGCATGCTGCCTGCAGGAAGGCCTAAAATTAAGATCGTGGTAATAAAGATTTAAATCTTAATTCTTGCATCTCAGATTTAAAAATAATCCACGTACACTACACAATGAAAGTAAACAGTTTGGCTTGTTTAACATCCTCCTCCCCCAAAAACATTTTATTCAGTTCCTGGAAGGCTTGATCGGTCTTCCTTTAAAGTCAATAGGAGTTCTGTCATTGTTTTCAGAGTACACAGATCAGGCATATCTGTAGAATTGCAGGATTACGAACACCAGAGTTACAAAGTGACTGTCAACCACACTCCTCATTTGGAACCAGAAGTACACAATCAGGCAGCAGCAGAGAACAAAAACAAAAAAAGAGCAAATACAGTACAGTACTGTTAAACATAAACAACTAAAAAAATAAAGGAAAGTTGAAAAAAATTGACAAGTTAAGGAAACTTTCTGTGCTTGTTTCATTTAAATGAAGATGGTTAAAAGCAGCATTTTTTTTTTTTGCATAGTAAAGTTTCAAAGCTGTATTAAGTCAATGTTCAGTTGTAAACTTTGGAAAGAACAACCATAACATTTTGTTCAGAGTTACAAACAACTTCCATTCCTGAGATGTGCATAACTCTGAGGTTCTGCTGTAAAGCATAGACTAGTTTTCAGTAGTGTCCTGATTAAATAATTGGATATACCCTATTAGGCAGTACAAGTTTCTTTGACACCTACAGGTGAAATAAGCAAATACAGTTTTGTAATATTTGCAATGTTAGGTATCGCTGAATTTGCTTTTAACTTTGCATTGTTTTCAGAAATACTTGAAACTTGAAAGAGTGCTTACTTTTTTATTTGACAAAGAGTGATTGATTTCACCTTCTCCTATGTTATGAATGGAGAAGTAGCCAATATGATTCTGTTTCATTAAGCTTTCTTGTTTGCACATCAGCATCACAGACAGCTACAACTTTGAGAATAATATTTGTTAGTGTACTGATGCCTTTTTTGGTGGCCTCTGTGTCTGCTTTTTTCCTGAAATTCTCAGTAGAGGTTTGTTAAGAATAAATAAAGGCATCCCTAGAATGGATTATTTAATCATACACTCAGCACCACTTGAAAGAACGTGTGTTTAAAAAGAAAGAATGAAAAAGGATCGGTTAGATGAGCACCAGTCCAGAGAATGGGTTACTGCCTGAACTTCTCATGCTTATTAAAACAACTTTGCCAACTTCTGCACAATTTTCATGTTCCAAACCCCATGTAAGTGTCATTTGTTTCAAGAGATGTGATGTTCAATCCAGTGAGCCTGAAAATGAGCCACCCAAGAATCCTCACGATGTTCCAGCCCTCAAAACATGTCCCACTCTGAATAATTCATTTTTTGAACACCTCTGAAAACCTGAACACTCATCCATCTATTTCTAAGCCATCTATCGCCTAGCTGCCAAAGACACCATTAAGGAAGCATCACTTCTACTAGATAATGTAGTTGTCCATGTTAATTACTAAAATTACACCAGATTAACAAATGCTAATATTACAGACATTGTCACACTTCTGTTCCCTGAACAGACTTGGTCGTTTGAATTTTGGAGTTTGTTTATATATTTATACTTACTGGGTATTCCTGGCACTCCCAAAATGAGATTCAGATTTTTGGGGATATTGGTAGGTAGTTTTGTATTTCTTAACTACAAGCTAACAAAAAAGCTACCGGAGCAAGTTGTTGGAGGTGAAAATATTCACTGAAAAGTTTAAAGATCCCTCAAACATGGAACAGATCATTACCTACCTGAAGAAGTAGGTGGAGGTATCATTGATGCCTGCAGAACAGAATAAGGATCAAGTCAAATATAAAAGATCTTTGCATTTTCTAATATTACAGAAATTAGAAGTAGACACCAAGGTTACAATTATTTTTAATAAGCAAAATGTCCTCACTTGTGCTAACAACTCCTTAAAAGAGTAACATCTAATATAAATTCTAAAAAAATCTATTTTTTAATTATTACTGTGTTTACTTTTGCATTTTTCTCAGGATGGACAACAAACTTGTGAGACTCGCTTTGTTTTACTCAATTCTGCTTCCAATTTCTTGTATGCCAATACAATGCCGCAAAGTTTAGGCTATAAAAACTGCAGGTGAATATCTGTTTTAAATGGTTCAGACTTGAATTTTTAAAAGTAATTCAGGGACAGTTCTTTTTAGTTTAGGTTCTGTAACAGTTTCATTTCTACAAAATTCTAGATTTGGGCCGAAAATGTGACCTGACAGTATCCCTATAAACAACAGCATTTGAAAGATGTTTATGTTCCTTAGAAGGAATGATTTTACTTACTGTTTCACTGGGCTGCAGAACTGATGCTAAGGGGGGAAGAGACAGGCCGTTATTGTTCTAAAAGGTTGGAACTATTTGCTTCAATTGCTTATGTATTGTAGAAATTCTTCCCAATGAACAATCTGATAGGCCCAATATCCCAACCAACACTCGAGAGAATTCTCCCTCCATTGCTTTGGAGGAGACATCAATACAAGAGTATTTGGAAATCAGAGCACGTTGCCCAGAAGATGCTTTTGTGCATTAAGGACAAAATGGCACAGGATTCTCAAGCTCTCCAGGAAAGAGTTATTTTTACAGGGTTAAATCAGTTCTTATTTTGCTCCCTAAGGAGGCCATCGGAGCATCACTTTGCTTTGAAGGAGCTGCCGTGGAAGGAAAGCAGTAGAAGCTAGCTCTCAGTGTGTGAAGGCAGCAAATGGTGTGGAGATAGAAGGGTATAGCAGTCAGAAGCAGCAGAAGAAACTGTTTACAAACAACAAAGCAAATAGCCAGGCAAAATGAAATTCAGCCTCGCAGAAATCCTAAGAGATTCCCTCCTGTAGGCTCTTAACTCTCCTCCCTCAGATAAACACCTCGGTTTCAACATTGTGATATGTTAGGACAAAAGGGAACTAGCAGTTACAAAAAGTGGAAATTCTAGTCTAAATGTTGTTAAACAGCACAAGCTTTGTGACCTGCCAGATTAGATGTCATAGCATGATAGCTCTTGACCCACTTATAAACACCCAAAGGGAGACCTGTGGTACCTAAACCTATTGAAAGAAACTTGTAAGAACAGGTTTCAATTTGTCAGTTTTCATGATACTAACACTTTCTTTAGCACAAAATAGCTTAGCATCTAGGTGTCTATTATTGTACACTTTATATTAAGTGGCACCAAATTCACTGGAACTGTGCTATGCAATTAAGGTTACATGTCACTTTGATCTCACATTCCTCTTTGCTTGTGTATTGCTCTTATTTACTGATTTCTGTTGGGTTAGGTGGAGCCGACCCTTCCTGTATATGGTCCCACTTTCCAAAAATTTTCCCCAGTTCCTAATAAATCATAACCCCTTCTCCCTACATGATCAACTCATCCATGCATTGAGACTCTTCAGTTCTGCCTCTCTAACTCGCTCTGTGCGTGGAACTGGAAGCATTTCAGAGAATGCTAACACAGAGGTCCTGGACTTCAATCTCTCACCTAGCAGGCTAAATTGGACCTCCAGGACCTCTCTCCTAGCCTTCCCTATGTCACTGGTACCTACATGTACCACGACCACCGGCTCCTCCCCCACACTACACATAAGTCTATCTAGAACCCATACCCTTAATCATTTTTGTTGCCCTTCTCTGTACTTTTTCCATTTCTAATATATCTTTTTTGAGAAGGGTCAACCAGAACTGCATGCAGTCCTCAGTGCATGGGCATACCATGGATTTATAGAGTGATATGATATTTATGGTCTTATCTATCCCTTTCCTAACGGTTCCGATCATTGTTAGCTTTTTTGATGGCCACTGCACATTGAGCGGATGGTTTTCAGAGAACTATCCACAATGACTTTAAGATCTCTTTCTTGAGTGGTAATACTTAATTTAGACACCATTATTTTGTATGGATAGTTGAGATTATGTTTTCCAATGTGCATTACTTTGCATTTATCAACATGGAATTTCATTTGCCATTTTTATAGCCCAGTCACCCAGTTTTGTGAAATCCCTTTGTAACTGTTCGCAATCTGCTTTGGACTTAACTATCTTGAGTAATTTTGTATCATCTGCAAATGTTGCCACCTCACTGTTTACCTCTTTTTCCAGTTCATTTACGCATATGTAGGACTGCACTGGTCCCAGTACAGAAGTGCACAGAACAGATTACAATACGTACATTAAAAATAATGTAGAACATGGAACTCTAAAACATATGGAAAAGGTTTTGGCGTTTTCTCAAATTCCCAGCTAAACTGTAAATAAATGATGAAACAGAGAAAGACTAAGAAACATTACCTTTATTTCTTCTGTAGAACATATTTGGAAGTTTATTGGCACGTTTGAGGTAGAAGAATGAAGCCACAGACAGTATCAGGAATAAACTGATGAAGAATGTCCCTAAAATGAGAGAAGCTGCCACTTCTGGGCCCCCTGTGAAATCAGAGGAAATAGTCTGTTATTTACTAGAAACCCCTATGATACAAGGGGCAAAGGGATTTATTCTCCCATCACTGCTATAGAAAATACAGAGTAAACTTCCTTACATTTAGATGACAACAGAACATTTCTTTTGTGCATCAAAATATCAAACAGAAAACCTCCCTCCAATACTAATTTTCCTGTGTTTTAGCCTCTGCCTACACTATTTTAATTCTGTTTTCCTGAAGATATCCACAGATTTTTGTCTCAAGTTGTTTCCTTCCTTATCCTTTTCAAACTCGCTGTTGTCAGGCATTGAACAAAAGTGGATCTGTAACCAAAATAATAAGAACACTTAAGGTAAATTTAAATTACCCAATACAGGATTGAGTCAGGCCATTAGTCATTAAATCTGGTATTCTGCCTTCAAAATGGCCAATTTGTAATGCCTCAAAGGGAAGTTAGACACTAGCAAAAAGATTTATCTAGAACATTTGCTCAATTTGCTTAACTTATTTTGTTTAAGGTCATGATCACATGAGGTGGCAGAGATTTATTTTACGAAGCAGAGGAATGCTGAAATTCTTGTGCTCCAGACACAGGAACAGCAGATATACCACATCTCTGGTATTTACTGTAAATGGAATACAAAGACTTTACCGCAGTACAAGTTCTGGCTTCATTCTGTTTTTAATTTGTTTCATTCAGGGTCAGGGACAAAAGATGTTTAATGAGATTTTAAACACTTGGCATAGTGAGATTTTTAGTATAACACTACACAGATTGTCTTAAGTTCCCAAAGCTATTCCCTAGATCTTGCAATTCCTTTTTTTAAAAAAAGCTATATATTAGTCCTCAGTTTCCCTGGGCAGGATAGCTCTTCTTCTTTACCATTTGGGTACAAGTTTCACAGGGCAGATGCAAAAGTGATTTACCTCTATTACATCACACATAGTATAAAAGGAAATAACCAGCACTTGTTTTATACTCATAATAAATTAGAACTTGATTGACAAACCAGGAATGAGGCTTACTCACATCCAAGAGCCCCTACTCCCCTTCTGTGCAGATCATAAGATAACACAATTGGGCATCTCTGGTGGGCTCTGCCAGAGAAGTACAGGGATACAATAGCAAGAGGTGCTCCGGGTCAAGATTTATGTGCGCTGGCAGAGCTGTCTGGAAGGAGCTTGTACAGCACCCAACTATATGTGAATCTTGTTAATGACTATACCATTTACGCTCTCACTTCATGAGCATTCACATTAAGTGGCTATTCTAGAGCAGAGCACTAAATCACCTTGTCTGGGATCCTACTTCCAGTAGTGGCCCATACTTCAGCAATCTAATTATTTTCAATTTATATCTGCTTGCAGTACAAGTGAAACAATACATGTACAGAGTCAAGTTAAAGAGACTAGTGTAGTTTACAACCAGCTCCAGAAACAAAAAGTGACTGGCTCTTCTAGGGCCTGAAAAAGTCATTCGGCGTCAGATCTAGTTAGAATTGGCAACTGGCATACCAAAAAAAATCCCACAACACTTGCTGCAGCATCAGGTTTAAAAGTCACCTAGAAAGTAACTGGCATAACTGTTTCTCTCTGCGCAAACTGCATCATGACAAAAAACCATCCTGCAGAAGAAGCGCAGTTATGTCAAAATTTGGCTTTTTAAAAAAAAAAGTAATAAAAACTCCTACAGTCTGGAGTAATTAACTACTCTAAAATGGCTGCTACACTTAAAAATACGGGAGAAAACATCTCACCGACATTGTATCAAATGCTATGTTGTCAAGCGGGTGCAGATGACAACAGGAAAAGCTTTAGAGTGGCTATCCCCCAACACAAGACAATTCCATTTACTTACCTATATTCTGTAGAAAGGGGGTTACGGTACTTATATTCATTTGAAAATTCATTCCTCTGGTATCAGCTATATGGGGAAAAATGCATTTTTATGAAGCATTAAATTCAGTGCAGCTTTAGAAAAGGTTATGAGTGACATAAGCCATCATATCATATCTGATGCCTGGTTTCTCTCATGAGATAATAGCACCTCTACCACTTCCTGGGAGAAATAAAGAAGAGGCGCATGATCACCCTCTTCTGGCAAAAGTGTTCATTACTGCATTCCTTACAGGAAGCCTCTCAAGCTCTTCTGTTAGTTTTGCTAAACGATTTATTAATTAAATGGAATGGACTGCTCAGAGGTAGGGTGACCAGATGTCCCGATTTTACAGGGACAGTCCTGATTTTTGGGTCTTTTTCTTATATAGGCTCCTATTACCCCCCCCCCCACTCCCGTCCTGATTTTTCACATTTGCTGTCTGGTCACCCTACTCAGAGGAGAACAAAAATGAGAAATGGGGCCTCTTACATATCGGATAGTGCAGTCCAGCTTCCTGAATAAAAGAGTTATTTGAGGTCTGAAGAAGTCCTTAGTATGTGCGCCTATGTAAATGCCTGTTTCTGAAAATAGTGATTAAATCATTCAAGAAATGCAATGTTAATTATTTGTTTGTTCTCAAAAAACACCTGAACACATTTTGGTATTTGAGTTGTGCATGTTACAGATACTGAGAATTCTTAAAAGTCACAGAAAGATATGGGTTGGATATTGCATTTGATTGTAAAGATCAGATATTCTAATGTGTAAACAAAAGGTGTCTAAAGATTAGGAGACAAAAGATCATAGATTACAGGATGCTGTGCCTCACACTGCTCTACTGCAGTCTCTGCTGGTTGATTTCAGGAAAGTTCTGACGGGTTTTGAAGGATTTGTCACACAAAGGTACAGTAGGACCTCTGAGAATGATGGAAATTTCAGAGAAGAAAACTAGGAATGGAAATCCTCAGAATCTTTTACGGGACAGTCTTGGTTGAACTGAATGTGTATAAAGAGACCCCAGTGCAAAAATAAATAAATAAATAAATTCAGGACTGGGATGGCAGATGACTTACTATTTCTACAATCGGTCAGATTGTAAGTTGACGCAACAGAAGTGGTTTCATTCTTGCATTTAATGCAACTGCTACTCCCATCCTCATTCCACTCTCTGTAACAACCTGCACAAGAACAAAATGTACACTGAGATGGAAATGGCATGAGAAATGTCAGGAACATCCTTCTAGTCTCCAGAATCAAGCATCTGAGAACACAGGCTTCCTGCATAGAATGTCTCTTACTTACTATCATATTACACACACACACACACACGCTTTAATTTCTAATGTGCCTGCTGCAACAAGAAAACAAGGTGTTATACTACATATAAAGGACATTAAGGAGAAATCAGCTACAAGCAAGCACATGCTAGGACAGTGTTTCTCAAACTGGGGTTACCGCTTGTGTAGGGGAAGTCCCTGGCGGGCCGGGCTGGTTTGTTCACCTGCCCCACCTGCAGGTCTGGCTGATTGCAGCTCCCACTGGCAGCAGTTTGCTGCTCCGGGCCAATGGGGGCTACTGGAAGTGGCACGGGCCGAGGGACATACAGGCTGCCACTTCCAGCGACTCCCATTGGCCTGCAGCGGCAAAGCGCAGCCAGTGGGAGCCGCGATCGACCGGACCTGCGGACAGGGCAGGTAAACAAACCGGCCCGGACCGCCAGGGGCTTTCCCTACACAAGCAGTGACCCTAGTTCGAGAAACGCTGTGCTAGGAGGTTATTTTCATGTAGCTCCATTCATCATTTAGTTTTTTAAATTATGAAGAATAGGAAAATTTACCAATCCCTACATGCCAACCCTTAAGAACTTCCAGACAAGAAGAAACCTCTCTGCTTATATTTTTCCTGCATTCTCTGGGTCCCCATCCTGCTAAAACAAGATTTAAGACCATGTCTGTGTATCATATCATAAGCTAAAGTAGAGAGAGAGATATAAGATTCTAAGAACCAGTAAAGGAGAGCCTGCATCAGGATATATTGGACTCAACCCTGTCAGTCACTCAAGGGCTAGTAACGAACAATATGAAGGTGGCCTATAATACAGTATTTTTCTATTGCCCACACTTTTTTGGTATTGTATAGTTTGCATCAGTTTACAAGGACTCAATCCTGTACAAACTATTCCATGACAGATAAGCGGGGTCTCTTCTATCAGCCATCCTACCAAAGAGGGCTGAAAACTGATTAAATTTGTGTCTTGAGTGATATCATCTGTCTCTCAATTTATGTTTAAAGGCACAAGTTTTTATCTTTGATAAGACAGGAAAAAACGTTAAGGCAAGTCTTCAGCACTAACTTTATTTAATAGAATAAAGCAGTAGTGGCTTCATTCTGTGTCTTATGAACCAGGAGCTGGATGATTAGAAGGATATTCCTGCTAGATCGTGTTACAGTCTAGATTCTAACGCAAAAACTCACTATGTAGGCCAAAATCCAGTCCTCCACAGCCTTTAGCCAAACTGGAATCAATTATTCCATAAGGCACACTATTAGTAAAGCACTGATTGGAAAACAGCTCTGTTGGTAAGTTTCCTCCGAGGGAAGCTGCACATTTGATGCCCTTAGTAATAAATTACACCTGACGTTTAATCTAATCACAAACGCATCCACTGTCAGGGCAAAGCCTTTCTATAGTAAATAAGAAGAAAGCAACAAAGTACTTTATCTGACACCAAAGACTTCAGTAGTTTAACATGTATAGCATGATGCAAAAAGATGTGAATCTATAAGACTTATGGACAACAGTTTGTGCCACATCTCAGATCATTTAAGCACAGGAATTAATGTAGTAATCATGTAATGTTTAAGTAACTGAGCAGCAAAGCATTTAGCTTAGAAAAATAACACACTTTAAGATATCTTTTAATATTTAATGTGAGGAAAAGACAGAACTCATGGCTTTAGTCATAAGAAAGAAAAAACGTGATTTTCAATTCTTTAGTTCTACAAAGAATCAGTAATATTGAAGCATCTATGTTCTCTTACCAATCTTGAGTCTAGAAGAGTTTGGTTATTTTTTAAAGCTTTCCACTTCACTTTAAAGAAGGGTGGATTCTTACAAACATTTGATCATCTTTTCTCCTGGCATTGTTGGAGAATGATAAAAGGAGGTGGGAAATCAAATAATATTGGCACAAAAGGGAACCCACATCACTTCCTGGTAATAAGAGATTTGCATCATATTAGCCAAGGCTTAAGTCTTTCTTCCCGCCCCCTTAGCTGTATATTACTGTATTTTTGCATCACATGTGCTTGTAAATATTAATTTATAGTACACCTTGCATCATACTAGTTTATGGTATGTGAAAACTGAAGAAAAAGTTCAGCAATGCCAGGCTACTATCCTCCCCATGTGAGCATACAGTTTCCATGAGAATTGATGAGAGTTGCATGTGTTCATACAGAGAACATTCCTCAAGATGCATGTGTACAGTAACTTTTCTTTCCTTCCCTAGTCTAATTAATTAGCTTCTGTGTTTTGTCACTGGCTATAGAAAAATACTCTGGGAATTTCTCTCGGACAAAGACACTACCTGGACTGCACTGGTTAGTGACTGGACAGGTGCTGTTAGCATCCAATACATCCATACAGCATTCTGGCTGTGAAACCTAAAAAGAAAACATTACAGCACATTTCCCACAGCTCTTGGCTTTATTAAAAACACAGCTCAATCTTACCCAGTACATACTAACGAAAAAGGAATAAATTACAGTGGCAGTTGAAACTGTATCAATGAACACTTCATTGTCAATTTTTAATAATCAGCAGTAGAGGATACAGAACAGGTTGGATTACATCAATGAGATCATTTTGACCAGTTAGCAACTGCCCAAATTAGGGCTTTGCGAACAAATGTAAAAGAAGGTACATGCCAGTGTTGATTTTCGATGCGACCTCATAGAACCACTTTGTAAAAGCATTTGCCAATTTTTCTAGAACAGTGTACAGTTCATTTCTATGGGCTGGATCACTCTCTCCTGAGGTAAAACCCTGGAGAAGGAAACCTCAGCATGGTTGCCATAACAGATTTTCCCTAATCATTTTCTTTGGCCCTTGCAGAACAGGCCATAGGACCACTCCAAAAGTTGCAGATTCCAGGGGGGCAGGAGGCCAGGATCATCCATGAGGGTCTGTGCTTCACAGCAGCTCTAACTCCTGGTAGCCCCAGGAACTTCCCTGGTACACAGTTGCCCCAGAAACCCTCTGTGAATGAGAATCCCCACCAGAAAGAGGACTCCATAATAAATGTGCAGGATGATGCACCTGTCTCACTTAGTCTTCATTGCTTTCGCCTGCACAGATCTTAAACTAGCAGAGTGTGCTCTGTGGGCTCTAGGGGGACTGCTGCAGAGGCAGCTAAGCTAGGTCTCCTCTGTGCACAGATCTGAGGGTCTTCATTCCTCCCCCATACTCTAAAGTGAGGATAAAGCTGATTTTTTATTAAACTTCACATTTTCACTGGAGTTTCCTAATTTCACAAGCACCTTTAGGAAAGGGAGATTTGCATTAATATTGTAGGTGAAAAACATAATGCGTGTCAGAATCATGGCAAAAACCAATGTCTTGTGAAACAGCGCCCTGAATAAAACTCTCTTTTTGACGTTCATATGCAGCAACAGTAGAACTCAGTTATAAAAAAAAAAACAAAAACAAAACCCCACTCTCACTGTTAGGATGTCAGTACTATAAAGTGAAAGCACACATCAGAGCACTTCATATTCATGTAAACAAGCCAAACATGACAAATTTTAAAAATAAAAATGTGTGGTTTTGCAAGACAGATACAACTATCATAACTCCTCCCTTACAGAAAAGCCATTCTGTCTCTGGATATCCATGCTACAATGCATGAGATTGTCATTTAAGCTACACAACCTCTTCCTCATGGGGCTAAGAAAAATGTTCTGAAACAATATGGGCTAGTGGAAATGAGAACAGAGCTGGGAGCCAGGAACTTTGCAGTTGTATTAAATCTGATTTTTTTCTCAAAAATACCAAGGTGTGCAAGTCTCAAAACTCACAGATTCACTGAGTTTGGTGGAAAGTAACACAAGATCAGGCTAGAATCCAAGCATATGGCTGAAGGGTCAAAGTCAATCTGAACCAACCCAGCATAGTATTTGTTATTACATGCAGTCATCAATTAATCAAGCAAGTGATGAGGTTCAAGGATATCAGGAACAATGTATCATTCATCCCTGACCTGGCTGAGATAATCAAACTTGTAATGACTGCGGCAGACTTCACCCAGTTAGTGGAGTTTGGGAGGGGATGTCAGGGAACACTAAAGAATCAGAAAGACTCACAGTCAATGAGGAAATAGGCAGCTTGGTACACACAAAGGCTTGTAGGTCAAACTGTCCTGGAGACAGGTTATAAATTTCTGCCCATTCACTGTGCAATAGGCGGCAGCAGTTTCCTGTAACCTTGGGCAGCTTTTTAAAGCTATTTTAGGTTTCCATATTTTGGGCTACTTTTGTAGCTCTTGTACTGCCAAGCAGCTAGAAAGATTAAAAGCTTTCAAAATCACGATTGTCTATGTTTTTCACAGTGTGATCAGCTGCATGTCTTCTAGCCAGTGGGTTTGTGTCAGGATGGTGGGTGGGGGGGAAGAGTCAAAGATTTGACAGGCAGTCTTCAAAACAAGTTCACCTTCACAAGTTGCCAAATTGTCTAGACAGAGCATCCAATCAATACTGCAGTTTTGGGTTTAGATCTTCATTCCTGTTGGGCACGATTTGCTCCGTTGACCTACCATATTGCTCATTGGCAGCAAACGCTGCTTGAAGGAAGGAAAAGCTGATATTAATGTTTACAGGCAAGTTCTGGGTGTGCTGCTTTTCCTGTGATCAGAAAATATTCTATAAACAGCATTTTAAGGGGGAAACCCCTCACTTCCTTCCTAAGATAATTTAGCATATAAACAGGCAATTTAAACTCCATTTCATTCATTGCAGAATGAAATTTCATGTAGAGCTATGACATATAATACATACCAAACTTTCAGTGGATTTGCTTGTAACTTCAGCTATGAGTCTAGTTAGGAGAAGGACATATGACATTGCCATGCCCAGGAATGTGAAATGTCTAAACAAAAAGAGAGATAATGGAACACTATATTAAGGACAAAGAAGGTAGAATCTCTCCCTCTCTCTCTCTCTCTCTGTCTGCATCCAAAACAAACTTCTGATGAAATGTTAATTTTAACTGAACACAAATGCTTTTATATTCAGCGTCTCAGAGGAGAAAGACTTACCTTGTTTAAAGGTACAAATCTGAGACACTCAGAATTTTCACTCCAGCTGCAGAGGGGCAGGTTTCTGGATATGGCAGGCTGTGTGGTTGCTAGGAAACAAGGAGCCTTATCAGTCTGCTCCAAATAGGGCTATGCAGAGACTATTCCACACCCATGATCTAAAAATCAATGGGATTGCAATACGAACAGTTACTGCCTGGCACCATCGCTGATAAACCTGCCCACAACAACCACTGACTCCTCTGGCTGCAGCACTGAACTGCAAAGGATTGGTATCAGGATACAGAGTAACAGCCCTTCAGAAAGGTAATGCCATAGTTATTCTCCCCAGCACAGAGACCAGAAGTCTTAATAAAGTTTACAAGTTAAGATGCAACATTATCAAATTCAAACAGAAGTTTAGCTAGTTAGGATTTCTGGCTGCAATAATTTAAATTAGATTATTTTGAAACTATCTCCATATAAAGCAGAATGTAGTTTTTCAAACTATTGTTACATACAGATGTCTCCTCTTCCCCACTTTTTCCAGCCAGGCCCAAAAATGACCCTAATGGAAGTCAAATCCCCTTCTCCTAGTCCTTACAAAGTTTAGCTAGCCAAAAATGTATCCTCAACTCCTTGATCTGACTCTGCTGTTCAAACACTTGCTATGTTATCACCATGTTATCAAAACACTCTACAGGCAATACAATGTGTGGTAGCCAGACCCATGTTCCTCTGAAATACTATGAAAAAAATAAACTTTCAAAGCAGCCTACTTGCAGGGAAAATATTTCAGAGGAAACATGAAAGACCTCCGAATTGAAGTTTAATAAGAAGAAAAAGTTAAAAATTGAAAGGATTGGAAAAGATTCAGATCTGGGGATCACAAAATTGGACATCTTTAGGGCAGGATGGAAATAAATTTGTAATTCACAAATAGGTCCCCAAACCACTGGTGAAAACAAGGTATATTATTCAACAGCATGTTTGAAACCTCAATCACTAGTTTTAATCCAAACCTCAATTATCAACATTCTTCTGAGATTACTTAAGAAGACAGCTTGTCTAGAGATTAGAGTATAGAAACAGGTGCCAACAAATCCTAAATGATAATACTGCCTCTGCCACTTATTTCTTGTACAGCTTTGGGCAAGACACTCCATTTCCCCCTCCTCAATTTACACATTTGTAAATAGAGATCACAGTTACCTATCCTCATAAGGGTGTTCTGAATATAAATCTTTGTTTGGTATTATCAAAGTGTAAAATGGGTATATAAATGCTAAGAATAATTCTACTTTGAGCATGTAGATGCAGCTTTGTTTCAAGTATAAAGCCTTTCAATAATAAGACTCCATAGGATTTAGTTTAATGTCCTCTTACTGTGACAAGAGTCTAGACATTCAATCGTATTGGTGAAAAGGGAAAATAAAATACCAGCACACTAATACTATAGATGAGTAATGGTCTCAAGTTGCAGTGGGGGAGGTTTAGGTTGGATATTAGGAAAAACCTTTTCACTCAGAGAGTGGTGAAGCACTGGAATGGGTTACCTAGTGAGGTGGTGGAATCTCCTTCCTTAGAGATTTTTAAGGTCAGGCTTCACAAAGCCCTGGCTGGGATGATTTAGTAGGGATTTGGTCCTGCTTTGAGCAGGGGGTTGGACTAGATGACCTCCTGAGGTCCCTTCCAGCCCAGATATTCTATGATTCTATGAGATACAGCCAGAGGCCAAGTCTGAATGACAAAATTCCCTCTAGTAAGAAAATGGAATAATAGAGATTACATTGGTTTTATCACAATGCAAGGGTAAACATTTCAAAATGACCTACCTTGTGGAAAAATATTCCAGTTTGAAATAGCCTATGTTTTCCATGTTTTATAGTAAACAAAAAGTTTTAAAGCCTTCGCTTGTAACTCACAGTGCAATTGACAAACAAGACCTAAAAATGTCCTAAGATTAAAAAAAAATAGTTTGGTCTATTGCCCAGACTGTTACCAAAACCAAATCCAGGTTCCCTAGCATATTCCCTAGAATTTTCAGATAGCAGTAGACCTGTTTCTCATTTTTAAACACTTGACTCAAAAATATATTCATCACATGGATTACTTGTAGAGGTACATAAAAAGGACATATGCACTTTAGGCTAGATTTTCAGCTGCTATAAACAGACACAGGAGAGACAACACTATTCTTGATACTTTTCGAGGCAGTTCAACACTGCAATCAATTCTATACCTTTAAAAAGCATGTTGACAGCGTGTATAGCTTTAATATTTTGAGTTTCATTAATAAGTCCAACTCTCAGAGACAGAATTTGTCTTATCTTCTATTCCTCACGCTCCTCAAAAAGGTAAATATTGCCTCTGATTATTTATGACTTCCACTGAGAAAATGTCCTCAGCTGTTATAGTCAGATGCTGATCAATTTTTCATCACTTTGGACTCTATACACAAATATCTGTCAATATTTGCTTCATTAGTATACTAAAGTTAAATACTGAGGAGAGTCAGAAGAGAAAACTATTTATTTAAATAAGTACTTTCCTGTCATCTAAATATATTTATCTTGCAGGAAAGAAAATTTTAATATCTTCTGCACAAGAAAACATCAGTAACTAGTTGCTTTCAGAATGACTGGTACTCATTCTTGTTGGACACAAGTTTATGGTATAGGCTCCACACACCTCTTGTATTTCCATCCCTGAAATATATTAGAATACTAATCAACAGTGAAACAATTACATTTATGGACAGCTACTTGTTCACAGCTGCTAATGATTGTAGTGAACTAGAACATCTCCCCTGCAGCTGTTCCAGCAGAAATAGGACATTGGATAAAAATGCCTTTGAATCTTTCCAGTGAATTGATCTTTTTCCCTCTCAAACTATAAAGGTATCTTTTATATTTTATTTGAACTAATATTTGCTCATAGAAATATCTATTAGCAAATATATGCAGAAGAGTGGAAACCTGTACATATATTAAGAATACTTGATCGAATTAGGCATAGGACATTCAGTGAAGCGATGTTGGTGACGTTATATATTTTGTTTAAATGAATAGTAATGTTCATGAAAGGAGTCGGAATTAGAAACTCAAATTTGTTATTAATAAAACAGGTAAAACATACGCAAAGTTTCTTAAATTTTGCTGCCAGTGTTTGGGTCCCTTGTGCAAAGACAGCTTGTAGTAAGTAGTTCATTCTCCGTGCTAATCAAAGTGCAAAACAGTCAAATAGGGCACCAACTTTGATGGTAGTTTGTGCTGTGGACATCCATCCACTAGAATATAAATCAAGACCATGCATCTCATTTTACATGAGCCTTTAGCTATCAAATACTAATAGGCTTATTACTAACACCATGGTCAGCACTTTAACTAGAGGGAAAAGACACTGCATCCCCTATGCAATCAGAAATATAATACTGTTGACTTTAGAATGACATTATAACAGGAGGAGATAGCTTATTCAGAATATAATGCATAATGAAACAAATTACATGCAAATTAGAAAAACAGTTCTCTGGTGAGTACTACATTTGGCAGGACTTTCACTTTCGGTTTTTTAAAAAAAGACAGGCTAACTGGAGCCCGGACCGTAAGTGCCAACATCCTTTATTTTGAAAACACAGATATTACAATTAAACATTAGTAAGGGTAAGATTCTGTCACAGAATTTTTGGTAAAACTCAGGGACAGGTCGCAGGCAATAAGGAAAAATTCATGAAGCCTGTGACCTGTCCCTGACTTTTCCTAAAAACACCCAGGGAGAAGAGGGGAGAAGGAGGGGAGGCAAACAGAGTGCTGCCCGAGTTTGCAGCTGCTCCAGCGGCAGGGGCTGACCACTGCTGCTCCAGCCCCCAGGGGGCTGACCCAACCACAGCTGCTGCTCTGGCAGGCCTGGGGCTGACCCCTGGTCAGTTGTTTGGCAGCCCCAGGACTGACTGCCGGTCAACTGTTGCAGGGGCTGGTCAGCTATTTCGGTGGCCCCGGGGTTGACCGGGCAGCCACTGCTCTGCCCAGCACAGACCACCGGCTAGCTGTTCCAGTGGCCGCTGCTCTGACTCTGTCCCAGAAGTAGCCTTGGAGGTCCTGGAAAGCCACGGAATCCGTGACCTCAATGACAGAATCATATCCTTAAACATTAGACACTTCCTATCATAAAATGCTAAAAATAAAAACTAAAACCTTCAGTTATTGTCAGTTCTGATCACATGTGCTCGAATAGGTATAAGTTACATGCTTTACATTTTTACTCAGCAGTATTTATTTGGCTCTTGTAGCCTGACAATCAGAAAATTATCCCTTTCCTGGATGCAGGGGTGCTTCTGTAACTCAAGGTTTATTAAAAAATAACAAAACTTAAATTAAGGATAGTCATTAATTATACTAGCACAGGTGTATTTTTAGCATTGTGTCCAGTATTAGAATCATAGAATCACAGGACTGGAAGGGATCTCAAGAGGTCCTCTAGTCCAGTTACCTGCACTCACTGCAGGGCTAAGTATTATGAAAGAATTGTATCCACAAATTTGTTTGTTTTTTTCCAGGTACAGGTCAAACAAAACAAAACAAAAAAATGAAAGAAAAAGGAAGGGAGTGGGTGGTAGAAATTTGGTGCATACCTTTCAGGTGGATTCAGTCTTTGATTATCAGATAAGATTTTGAAATTTTATCGTCTCCCTTCTGCTGCCAAATGTATTTTTAGTTCTAAGGTAACCTTTAGTTGCTCGTAACTGTTAGGATATCATACAGGCAAAATATATTAGATCCCAGTTTCATAAACCACATACTTGCAAAGGCCAAAAAACTCTCACTTACCAAATTTTTCAGAGGTTCATACTGAAGTACTGGATCTTCGATAAACGTTTTTTATTCAGGAAGGAGGAATTTAACATGGTGTACTGCTAGGTTCTCATTCATACTGCAAATACATGTAGCAAGACACCTACACAGTAGAAGGACAGGCAATTATTTGGGCTGTGCTTATCACAATCCATTACAAAGGAAAGATGTTTTGTTTTTTGTTTGTTTTTTTTAAAGACTTGTTTTTCCAGCTCCTTTAACCTGTTTTCCCTGCTCTTCTAACACATACCCATGATAAGGACAGTGCTAATTTAGTTGGGACCTACAGAGTTGACCTAAGCATATGTGAGGCCTCCTGCAAGCATTGAAACAGACCCTACAAGAGTGGAAAGTTACACTCACTTTAAGCCTTGTTTCTACTGAAAAGGAGACAGTTACATGGTTTGAATGCGCCTAAAGCAGCCACTGGGTGATCCAAAACTGCCATCATTGTTCAGTCAGCCAGAAGTTTGCAATAACTGCTTCTACAATGACAATTGTTATTGCTACCTTCAAAGTTTGATGAGACAAATTAATGTTGGCAGGCTTTTGTTGCCAAAGTATAGTTACATACTCCAGTTACAGGTGCTTTAGAAATGCCTTTAGATACTTACTAAGCCTGATCTTGTGCAATTAAAGAGATTAAACTGGTAAACACATTTTAAAAAGTAACTTCCTGAAAACAAAACCTAAAATCCAGGACTGCCAAACTATGATAATTTGAAAAAGTGTTTTTTTTCCCCTTAAGAATACATTACAAAAATTCTTTAATTGGAGAGAGATTCTGTATTGTTAAATTATCCTAAAAATGTGGACATTCCCTTGTCTCAGCCTTGGTAGAGAACTGATTTTACATAATTTATTTGTAAGGATTGGGAAGAAAAGAGAGATTTCTAATTCCTTGGCTTCCCCTTACATACCAAAATGTTGCAACCGCTCCCCGAGTTAAAATGTACAGTAGCTTCTTTGCCAGGGAACGTATTCTCCACACCCCTTATTTTTCTGTGGTTCACATTGCTTGCTAAATATATTACAACAAACTATTTTCTGTCTGCAGCTTTGAAACCTTTGTGCAACTTCCCCTTCCCATTCCAGGAATTTCACTAATTACTAGTGTTAAGACAGGCATTTGTTTTTATTAAATTTTTTTTTCTAGAAGAATCCTAAGACAAATCATTTTTTGCCATGCCTGTTTTAATGCCAAATTTTAAGTCGCATTCAAGCTTAGTTTACTTTTTAAGCCTTCCTCATTCTGATTAAACTAGGTTGAGCAAAGCCCAGTAAAATGAATCCCAAAAATGTGAGCCCACCACTGCCAGAAAGGTAGGTGTAGTGGGTATTCACCCAAGAAAGCTCATGCTCCAAAACGTCTGTTAGTCTATAAGGTGCCACAGGATTCTTTGCTGCTCTTGTAGTGAGGGTGTTACTGGAAAAAGGCACGAGCGCCATTTGGATCCCAAATATCTGTCCCCCACTGTCCCCCTTAAAAAAGGTGAGTATATGGGGGGGGTTACAGGAAGAGACACTCGGGCATTTCTCCTCCTCGTGCCTCATCCCACCAAAGGAAAAAAGGGACATTAGTCAGTCCCCATATTCTTGTTGTCCACCCAAGTACAGAAGATGGGGGGCCCTTGGCCTTCACTCCTTGTCCCCCACAAAATGTGGGCTTTGGTCTCCACCCCGTCTTCTTGATTCCCCCCCCTTCCCACGCTGCAGAGGGAGGCAGAGCTTTTGACCCCCAACCCCAGAGAACGCGGGGGGGGCCCGAGCCGTCATCGCCCCCTCTTTCTACACCTCAGGAGGCGGAGGAGCCCGCGCCCTCTCCTTCGCCCCCCACGCTGGGGGACCCGGCAGGCCTGAGCCCCCAGAGCGCGGGGGGAACAGCGGAGTATCGCCCGGCCATCGGGGTGACGGGGTTCAAACCCTGCAGGCCCAGAAACGATTCAAGCCCCCCTCCACAGCCACCGCCTCACCTGGGCGAGGAACCTCCAGAGCCGCCACCAGCAGGTTCCCTTTTGTACCCCCCGCCCTCAGGCGGCGGCCAGCCCGCTGCCTCCTGCGCCTCCCTGGGACTTGTAGTCCTGCTCTGCCCTCCAGCCCATTGGCTCTGGAGTCTCTCTTCCGGTTCGGAACTACAATTCCCAGCGACGTTAGCGCTTCTCCCACCTGTGTCTCCTCACTCCACAGGGAACCCCGCCGCGGTGCCGCCGCGACGAGCTCCCTTCTCCGGCGCGCGATGCCTACTGGGAAATATAGTCCTTCGCCTCGGTAAGGGCCGAGGCTCGGGGCTGCCAGGACTATAATTCCCAGAAATCGCCGCGCGGCCCAGCCATTTTGACCGTTGCTAGGAGACAGAGACGCCCCTGGAGGAGGAGGAGGAGGGAGCAGGTGAGGGGAAGAGTTGCTGGGTAGAGAATAGCCCCGATGTTGGGGAACCCCACGAGCCTTGTACCTTGGTGCCACTTGGGTTGGGGAGGAGTAGGGTGGTAAGTGCCTGTGTGGGGGACACAGAGTTGGACCCTCTTTCCTCACCCCATCAAGTCAGTTACAAAATGGGTGCAAAGAAATGGGGTTCAGACAGGCGTGTTCAGGATAAATGGGTGGGGGTGAGGGAGATGGTCCTCCAGGATTTTTAGGGGCTGTCCCCATTTTGTAGGGGGCTCCCGCAAATGCTGCAGAAGTTACGCGAGTGTCTTGACCTGGTTGTGCCGTGACATCTGCATGGCAGCTCTCGTGAGCACCCCGATTTCAATGAGGGATGGGTGACATATGAGATGAAGCTTATTTCCAAAAGGATGACACCCACCCTGCAGAGTTTATTTACACAGACCTGCCCTGGTATCAGTGTCTGATCCTTCCACTGGTTATTGCTGAAGTAGGAGACAAGAGGCATTCTGTCTCGACATACTGGACCAGGAGTCAAAATGGGCTTGCAAGGTGGCACTGTTCTTTGGAGACTGCCATTTTGTGCTCCAGAACCTAAGCTTTTACTTAAAAAAACAACCTTTAGACGGGGTGAAAGTAACTTACAGGACTTACCTTACTGCCAGAGTCCTGAGGGGGTGTGGCCTCATCCAGAAGAGGCATGGCCTCAAGAAGAAGAGGCGTGGCCTCTCAAGATTTAAAGGTCCTGGGGCACCTGAACCCTTTAAATCCCTTCCCCAAGCCCGCTGCCAGTGCCGCGGGTGGGATTTAAAGGGCTCTGGGCTGCCCGCAGCAGCAGGGAGCTCTGAGCCCTTTAAATCTGGCCCCAGCCCAGCCACCGGAGCCACGAGCGGGATTCAAAGGGCTCTGGGCTACCCGCAGTGGTGGGGAGCTCTGAGCCCTTTAAATCCCACCCCCTGCCCGGCCGCTGGAGCCGGGGGCAGGATTTAAAGGGCTCTGGGCTGCCCACAGCCACGGGCAGCCCAGAGCCCTTTAAATCCTCGCCATGGAAGCCGGTGTGGTCCAGCACAGCATACTGGCTCTTGCTAGTATGCCGTACCTTACCGTACTGGCTTACTTTCGCCTCTGCCTTTAGAACTTATGAGTGCAAAGGGAAATCCAAGTGTAAACACATATGGTGTCTGCAGACAGAGTACAACCATTATCTCTGAGAGATGTGAACATCTCAATGTGATGTTAACTCCGAAACATGATACATTACATGACATCACTTAACTATTTCACTGCTGACGTAAGCCAGCAAGAAAAGGGACAATCACATTATGAAGATGTAAAAAATATTGTCTATGGCATCTCATTTTGTTCCAATAAGATTGGGAAAATATCATGATTTATTTTTCCCCTCTCTGACCTATGCATAGGACATGGAGACATTATGTTACTTTATTCTGTAGAATAAGAAATAATGGACATCTTTTAAAATAAGAGAAGAGCAATTACTCTCTCTATGACAAAGCAATGTCATTGTAACGGAACAAAAGTTATCTTATAGGGCTAACTGATAAAGGTAACAATCTTATAAAATCCTGTGTTCTGTGACAAGCCTAGATTATGGAAAATTAGATAGAGACACTGATGGTTGGCTAATTAAGAAAATCCCAATGTCTGAAAACTTCTTTTAAACACTATGTCCAGCGTACATTTAAAAAAAATACTTTGAAAATTGCTCTCCTCTTGATATTTATAAAGGTCTTTTCAGCAAGGGAGAACCTAACTAATTGACTAATGGAGAATAGTGAAACTGACTACACACAAAATATTGTCAAATACACACAGATTCACTGTAATATTTAGATGGCTGTGTAGATGGAGAGCTGAATGGAGCTCCTAAGGAACTTTTCACAGTAAGCTTCAGCTTTACTTTTTGAAAATTGACCTTTTTAAAATTTCTCCATTAGCAACTTTGAAAAGCAGTTAGAGAACTAGTTACAATGCCTAAGAAGCAAAACCAAAAATCAAACATGGAGAGACTTATTTTAAGTACACTTCTTGAGACCAAGGCCAAAGAAACCTCAGCTCAAAAAAAAACAGATGCTGCTGCTGAACTTTGAGACAGTACTCCTAGAGCTTCATTCACCCAGGGTGAACATACAGTACAAGCCATCCCACCTTGCTCAGGGGATGTGAGAAAAGATAAAATATTTTGAATTTTCTGCTATCTACATTTTAATTTTGTTTGGCACTTAGACATCATAGTGAGAGAGGATTTATAATAACTTCAGATAAACAGATGCACAAAGTAAACTGAAAAAAGCAAAACAAAAAGGTTGCTTTTCTGATAACTTCTTGCATGTTTCACAAATAAATCACATGGGAACATACAGCACAAAACCCCCCAAACGAACATCAATATTAGTACAGATCCAGAGTATTTAAGAGGCAGTCCTTTAAAGCCTATGTATAGTTTTTACAGTATCACAACTTACCACATTTTCAGTATAAGAGGGCTTTGTAAAACTCAGCATAATTTCTGTGTAAGGCAAGAGATGTCACTTACAAGTTTACAGATGGAGGGGAAAATTGTGTGCTGTTTAAACCTGAAATCAGTGAAACTTCAGTAATTTACAAGGGAAAGAAAATCCGTGCACTGACAAACATACCAAGTTCTATAAATTGTTCTGTTTGTATAATTCAGAGCAGCACTGTTGTGAAATAAAATTGCTGGAAAAGGACTTTCTGGATGTTGACACTGCAAATGAGTACACTAAATACCACTTCTAATACCATTCCCATATTCAGTACTGCTGCAACATTTTAAAGTTAGAATAGGGTTCTCTCAAACTAGCTGTGTGATCATGGACACAAATTTCATCAGCTAGCTAACTTTAAGTAGATTGAATAGATAAACTGGGCATGCAGTCCAGTTAAATTTCTAAAGTGATCTTTCCAAGTGAGGATGGTGAAACATTACATCCTTTTTGAGTGCAATATATAAGCTAATAGGCATACTGTGGCAATTAACTAAATCTGGTTGCATGATTTATTTAAATTTGTTCTTGAAATTTAGCCAATGCATTTATAATATTTTTTTTAATTATTCTATAGTGGTGCTCTATTGACCCTGCAGCTCTGCCTATTGTCCATATAATATGTCCAGATGTCACCCCAAGATGTTGGCAATCATTAAAATAGACAAAAGAATATCTACTAATATATGAGTACAGTACTTGAATGGGGAGGTGTTAGGAAGATAACAATCCCTTGAGTAGATATTAGGGAGAATTATAGATAAGTTTGCTTCTAAATTAAGGAAAATATATTTGTGGAAAGAAAACACCTATATTACTACATGTGAATTAGCTGGAAGATGAGATCGCAGATACTAAACTATATTTATTAGCTATGAGAAAGGGAGCAAGAAACTTTAATGGACAATTTTATCTATTGTCTGTCTCCCTATGATATTTCTACACACCATAACATCTAGAGGCTAACTAGAAGAAAGTTTTCACTGTGAGAAGGGAAGATGCTTTTTCTGATGCATGTAAGTAATATTTCAGTGGTCTGGAAGTAAGTCTTGTATCACTTCTGTACTATTTTTTTCAATAGGTCTATTTTTTCCTACTTCTTTTGATTTGTCACTTTCTATACCATTACCAATAAAGTATCCTTTCATTTATGACTTCTGTGATTGTGGCTCAGAACTGTTAATTGGACAGTCACTGACAGATGCCTGAGGTGTGGGGGGGGGGCGAGAGAGAGAGAGAGAGAGAAAGAGAATGAACTCTGACCTTGGTTGTGGCAGAGCCAGGAGAATGCAAGGCCTTAGCGTAAGTGGGTCTCTGATGGAAAAGGAGCTGTCATGGACCACAAAAGGGCAGGGAAAGACAAGGAGACGCAAACAATGTACAATGTGCATGGTTACATGTGCAGTAGTTGTTTTTGATAAGCATATTACTGTATGCAGTGATTTACTTTACAGAAAGATACCATATAAAGGCATTATGTAATGTTGCAAAGGGCAGCCTGACATGTAACTTGATTGTTTTTGTTTTTTTTTACTTAAGACAGAAAAAAATACCAGTTGCTTTTTTTAAGTTACGCATTGAAAGGATGATTTGTTTTGGGTTTGATTTTTGTTTTGTTTTGAGGGGGCATGAGGCTGAGGGTTATTGTAGAAAACTAGAGGCAACTGAGCATGGTCTGTCCCTTACTAATCTGGACCAATAGCATATTCCAGTGAGTTTCAGATCTTCTTAAGGCAAAAGATTTGGGATATTAAAATCAGATTGTGTGCGATATGCAAATTTCATACATACTGTCATTATCTGAGAATGTTTCTAGTATTTATGTCCTATTGTTCTCCATATGGGTACTTTTAAATGGATGGAACATTGTACAAGTTTCACATGACTTGAGGTGCTGTTAGAGTCCTCCTGGACTACTGTCATACTGTTCAGGAAGTGACAGGTTTCTTCACAGAGATTCAGCTATACTATGCAACTTAGAGAGGCTGGAAGTGTTATCCTTATGATTTCCCTCACCTCTCCAAATTGCCAGAGATTAGTCTTGATTCCTAGCATTTTACCTGGTAGTTATATTAGGCTGCCAGAAAATCCACTTAACTGCCACAATTTCAAATATTCAAGGTGATTCTCTTAAGTAAAAAGTGCTTATTTCTTATTAGAGATACAAGGTGGGTGAGGTAATATCTTTTATTTGACCAGCTTCTGTTGGTGAGAGATACAAACTTTTCAGCTTACAAAGACGTCTTATTTCTTAGTGACCATTTAGATCAAACAAAGCTGAAAGGTAAGTTTCAGGTCTTGATTCTCCTCTCCATTACTTGCATCAGGTTTACACTCATGTAATTACATTGACTTCCATGGATTTACACTGGTGAAAAGGTAAATCACACCCTCAATATTTAAGAAAAATCTTCACTGAGTTATTGTTAAGAGTCTGCAAAAGGACACATCAAACAATACCTGCCAGGTGGCAATGATAGTTTGTGTTTTGTAATGTACTTGCTCATCGTGTTATCTTCCCTCAAGATTACTTGGGTGATGTATAGTTGGGCACCCAGGCAGAGAGCTATCACATTTTAGCAAGAGTGACCTACATACCCAAAGGAAAAACACTAACGGTAACAAGTCTTTATGTCTGGTCCAGAGAATCTGTCCTAAATTGCCATAATTTTGTGGTCCACTAAACCAGAAACAGAATTTTGGTATCTCAAACAGGGAAGCATCTCAACATTTCTGGCATATACAGGTACCCTTGGGAGGACTTAATTACATATTGAATTTGACAGAACTGGTTTGAGTTTTTCCAGAAATATTATACACAGTCAGATGTATCTTGAGTTTACACCTACACTGTGAGAATTGAGTCGTATGCAAGAAATTATCTTAATTGACTTCTGTTGCATGGTTTCAGAGGGGTAGCCGTGTTAGTCTGTATTGAATTGGCCTTGTTAGCACTGACTCCCACTTGGTAAGGCAATTCCCATCTTTTCATATATATACTGCTTATTGTATTTTTCACTCCATGCATCTGATGAAGTGGGTTTTAGCCCATGAAAGCTTATGCCCAAATAAATTTGTTAGTCTCTAAGGTGCCACAAGGACTCCTAGCTGTTTCTACTGATTGGTACAGGAGGAATCAGATATCCTAAGAGCTTTTACTCTGCACTTTTCAATCTATTCATGTGGACTACGTTAGCGGAGTGTAGGCTAACTCATCTGAACAGTGTCTAATAGCTGATTTAAACAATTAATTTAGTCCTTCCAGTTGCTGATTCTATTTTAGATACAACGAGAATATTTTTGGATCTGTTTTCATAAAACATCAGGATAGCTTGGATCTAATATTTCTCATATTTACTATACTGTTGAAGTGATGAGCTCCAACAGGATTTTTAATGCCATTGGGTGTCACATACACACCACTTGGCTCAGCAACTGTATTTTAATTACTAGTTTACTTTTTCATAATTGCAGGTCCAAAATAGTTATCTAGAAAGAAGCATGGAATCACGAAGGAAGAGAAACTGCTGTTTCATGGTGTATCTTGAAGGTTTAGATCAGGAGAAAAATGAAAAGGAAATAGAGACTGGGAACATCCAGAAGGCATTTCAGAAGTTCAGAAGAAAACGACAGGTAGGCATGATTGATCGGTGTCTAATTTATGTTGGGGTTTGAGATCAGTAATCCAGATATTGCCACTAACAAAGAAGAAAAGACATCTAACAAAAAATGATTCCATAGTCTGGGGATGCATGTGTGTCTGATGTTGGTAGTAAGCAGAATAGCAGAACTCAAGTGCTTTCCCCCCCCAGGATGGAATTTCCTTGTATTTCTTTCTGGCAAATTTGTTAATTTTACAATATAAAATGGGAAGTAGATATTATTTCTATTTGAAATATTTGTTTGTATTTTTAAGTAGTTACTATCAATACTATCTCAAACATCCAGGAATAGAAATTTGGGAACTTGATCCTGCACAGTGCAGGTGGTGAAGGTTGAGTCTAGAAACACATCATAAAAATTAACGAGCAGTGCAGGAATCATGTGTTAATGAAAGCCACTACTTTCCAACTGAAGTAACTCATGGAGTAAGTCCAAAATGGGGAGCACATAACTGTGTGCTTGCTGATGGTTATACTTATGACTCTCAAATATGCCCATTGTCTGCCCACATCCCATCTCTTCTTGGGTTATATATCTGCAACTAAGATGACTGTTATGTAGGGGAAGTGAGACCTATTACTGCCAAGTGTAGAGGTCCCTGTCAACGGTTAACCTTACTTGTGCCTGTGTGTAGCCTCTGGCTGCAGGAGTGCAAGAACCTTGTGCTTGCAGGGTCAAGGCCTCTAGGTTGCTGGATTGATGGGAATTTCTAGAAGCCATATTTACATATTTACAACCAGTTTTATTATCTGTAAAATATATTGCCCCATAAGCCTATCACTGCTGGTTTTCCACTGCACTTGCTGTACGATTGTATTCTATTGCTCTCAAGTTGCAGTGGGTGAGGTCTAGGTTGGATATTAGGAAACACTATTTCACTAGGAGGGTGGTGAAGCCCTGGAATGGGTTACCTAGGGAGTTGGTGGAATTTCCATCCTTAGAGGTTTTTAAGGCCCGGCTTGACGAAACCTTAGCTGGGATGATTTAGTTGGTGTTGGTCCTGCTTTGAGCAGGGGATTGGACTAGATGACCTCCTGAGGTCTCTTCCAACCCTGATATTCTGTGATTGATGTCAATGGAATGTTAGGACATACGCAGTGTACTCCACAGCATAGAAGGTTTATTTTACAACTGGTCAGTCACTGATAATAGTTCTGTTTATCTCTTTTGCTATTGTTTGTGCATATGCGGCATATTCAAGACTGAAATTACTCTGGTTCCACTTGGGCATCTTGCCACCTCATGGTACTTTTGTTTTTTAAATATGATATTTCTGGTACCTATCTTGGGACTTTTAACGAGGCCTCTTTGCAGCCCATTTGAGCATCTGTTATGATCAATGAATCACCATATTACCCATGGAAAATGAGTCAACTGTTCAGCTGCATCTGATGTTTTTTCATCGTAGTTTCAGGCTGATTGCACCTGACTAGTGATATGCAAATTAAAAATCTTTTGGATTTCACCCAGTGATGTGGTTTCTTATGGGTGGTAAACTGGCTTGCCTGCATTGCGTGGTACCCAAAGAGTGTTACTTGGTACATAAAGCTAACAGGAAACATGACCACATGGGGATGAACCTGATAATGTCACATTAGCATCATGTTTAAATTTTATAGATAATTTATTTGAAAGTCACAGAAACCAGTTCCATGTTCAGGTTGGTTTTGGACCATTCCTCACTGCAAGCAATAATCAAAATAAATCTTCCTAGCTGGCGATAAATCTTTAGCTTTGAATTTATTTACTTTTCTGGGTTTATGACATCACCCCTAAGTGTTCACATTTTATTTTAAATAATCCAAGATTTTTTCATACTTCCGTGGAATAACCTCTGGACATATTAGGCTGGACTGTGAGATACGAGCCTGGTTGAACAATTCCTAAGTCAATTTGATGACATATTGGATGGAAGCATATACCACGGCTCATAGCAGTGGCTATAAATGCTTAAAATCATTAGCATGCTAACAGTTTTAGTTCATGAATGAGGAATATGTGTATTTCCTTAGAAAGGACCAGTAATTTCTGCCGGTGGGTGGAAAGATTTGAAAAACACACAAGTTACACAAATTGTTAAACTTCAGTACTGATCTCCAGGTGTAACAGAGAAAAACATGACCCATAACTTCAGTAACAGGAAAAAGAATGAGGAGTACTTGTGGCACCTTAGAGACTAACAAATTTATTTCAGCATAAGCTTTCGTGGGCTAAAATCCACTTCATCGGATGCCTATAGTGGTTTGCCTGTTGCTAAAAATCAAAGTCATTTTTTGCCTGGAAAAATACTGAACAAGATTAACCGATCAAAATAGATCTGAACAGATGGATACTACAATGAGTGGGAAATCCCACAGACACCCATTGTTTAAGGAAAAAAATGGGAAAAACTGTTACATTAGTGGGCATACCATCAGCTGCATTTTAACCTCTGAAAAAGATGGTTTTCCACTTAATATAATAAATTTGAACAGTATAGCCAAGGTGGAGAGTTAATTTCTTCATGTTGTCTCTAAATAAGCAATGTGTTTGTTTAATGCTGTGAACTGTTATTCCATACATTGTATTGTAATTACTGTTGAAATGATAGTGTTTTTCCTTCTTATCTACTCCTGTGTTGTATTTCAGATTAAAGCTTTGTATGTAATTGTACTGAGTTTTTATACTCAACCATTTGTGAATGCGCACAATGGTAAAGTTCTAAAACCTGTAAGACCACTTAATCTGTTATTCTTATATTGCATTTGATGGTGTATTCAGCATTTATATATAAATTATATAAGTTACAGTTTAAATGCTTCAACACTGTAAAATGTTCATGGCAGTTTACATGACACATATAGCCCACATGAGGGGAAAAAGAAAAATATTGAGGAAGAAATATGTAAATTTGTCTCTCCAAGCTCTTGCTACCAGTACAAAGATTAAATATAAGTTATATAAAACATACTAGGGAGAGTATTAAAGTTTTAATATTTCTAGTAATATAAAGGTTTCATTATTAGTACCTGGGACAAGGATTTTCAGTTATATATTAGCAACTATTGGAGTGTTATTAAAAATAAATTTCATTTTGTTTGGGTAGGATTTTGTTTTCATTTGAGCTGATGAGCACAAAAACTTGATACTAGTGAAAGTACAGTTGGATGTTTTAAGGAAATCAATTATAAAGGGCCTAGAAGGATATAGTATATACTGGCGTGCTTCATATGTCTTATAAAATCAACCAGTGTACTTGCAAATGAATGAGCAGCAGCTGATCTTACAAGATAAGCCGCAATGTCTCTCTGCAAGTTGAGGGTGAGCTGAGCACATAACATTCTTGGGGCAATCCAAAGAGAATTTAGTTACTGAGGTTGAAACAGTGTATCATCAAATTCTTACAGTACTGGAGTTAATTTTGTGGTGTATGGTTAATTTGCCAGAAAACTGCTTCACAGATCATTACTTCTTGCAAGATACAGTGCAGTCTTAACCTGGAAGACCTACAATTACTTTTCACTGTTTCACTAAGTGTATACCAAAGCAAGGTATATAGAGTCTACAGAGAACCACCTGTAGGAAGCTAAAGAGATTACACTAATTTCATGGTCATTCTTAAAGACCTAAATGACTTTGGGAGTCCTAATATGCAAATTAGTTCCCTCAAGTGGAGTCACAGTGATACTCTAAAATCCTCTCTGAAACAGTTTGAACTTGAGTATTGTAGAAGCAAAGCATTGCATTTAGTTATATCTCCACCTAGTCTGAGCACCTGGCACATAACTTCTGTGCTCTGCTTTCCTTCCATGCCTTGCTACAACTGTCCTAGAGCAGAAGATTCCACCTTAACCTGGTATGCTGATCATCAGAGTTTACTGTGTACCACTTAGGCCTGGGGCTTCCCAGATTTCATTTGAAAAACTATTTTGGGCTGCATGAAATTAGATGGACTCAGATACTTTCTCAGTTGCATCATGGCAAGACTTATACTGAATGTTAGCCATTGTAAGGCATCATTTGTAAAAGCAGCACATGCACAATACACAATTACAGTGACTACAGATTGGCAAGGAGAATCTTGGCTGTTGAACTACATGGGAGCGTTGAAGAACACTGCTTTATTGTAAAAATTTTGTCGTATACTTTGTAACAGGCTGGATGTTGAAAGAATTAAGGTCACACACCTATGCCTCCCCTCCAGTATCCCTAGAAGTTATTTTTTATCAGTTGAAATGTTCTTATTTTCAAGCTCTCCCCCCCACCAAAAAAAAAACCATAAGCTTTTTCCTGGTGCGCACTGTAAGGACACATGCACAGAAGCAAACTCTGCTTCCCTACTCTGCCAGAGAACAAAATCTCAACCACAACTCAAACAACTGTTCTGTCCCTGATCCAGCTGTGAAATAATCAGAACAGCACATCTTAAAATTCTTTTAAGCAAGTTTCCTTCAAGGATGTCTTTGGCACGTAAACCACTGCATTTTCACCATACCCTTCTGCGTTTATCACAATGCATCATCTTTCATCTCTCCTTATTCAGTGCCTTCTTAACAGAGCACTGAATGCTGTGAGGCACAGAAAGATCAGCTTCGAATGTGAATACTTACAGATTTCCCTGACCCTGAATGAGCAAAAAGAATGTCTAGAAGAGAAGTTTGAACGGCCCTTGGATTTAAAAGAAGGAGGAAGGGTATAAAACAAAATAAGAAAGTCTCTAAACCCTGCATAGCACTCATGGGATTGATTGTTAGAAAGGAAGTAACAGGGAAACAGATTTGCGCAACAGGATTTCCTTCCAATGGGCTTCTAGCAGCTACTGAAGTTGGGTAATTTAATAGCTCTCCCATCAGGGTTTATTAAACATGAGGTTTCTACCATTTATCAACCTTTCTTGGGGTTTCACTTTTTCTTTTCCTGAGCAAACAGTTGATAATCTGTAAAAGCCTCTCTCACCTAAGAAATTCACAATGTATTTCAAATAGTATGTGTGTAGCTATATACTGAGAGTTCTCTCTTCAAGGTGAAGGGCATTGTATCCCTTTAGCACACCTAAAAAAATGGTTATTTCCCCATTCCCTTACAGTTTTCAGGAATATCACCACGTGACATCTGTCCTTCTCTAGTTCACGTCTCTGTGGTGGATGCCACCAGCAAAGCAGAGGGCAACTTTAGTTCCTGATGTTTCTAAGAGCAATTCACCTATGAATTATGCCAGCTCCAGAATTTGAATTTTGATTTAAATGGTTCAGTTATAGCAAGGAAGGCTCTAGATGTGACCCATTCATTCAACTTAGATACGTAGGACCCTGGTCTAAATTAGAAATAGTAAAAAAAAACCCCATAAAACAGCCAGAAGATTGGTAAAATCCTACATAGGAGTTTGCTCAGTAGGATATAGCATCCATAAAATTGAATCATTTTTTTTTTCCGAAATAGAATTATGAGTCAGGCAGTCATCCCATTAGGGGACAGTATAATAGTAGAAATAGCTGAAGGATGGAAATACTAAGGAGGCAGAAGAATTTTAATGTGGTACGGGGAGATACAGTTACAATTTGTGGAATCAAATTAAGCAAATGAAACTTTAGGCTGAGTTTTAAGGAAAGTTTTCTGACAGTGAGGACTGTGAGGTGGCGGAATAGTCTCCGAAGGGAAGTTGTGACAGTTCTGTCACTTGGGATGTTTAAAGTCAGACTAGGGGAAAAAAAACCTAGAATGCACTGGAAGCACTCATAATCCTGCATCTGCTGGGAGATAAGCAGAGAAGAGTTCTGTTATGTTTCTAACATCTATGATACTGTCCTTCTCTAGGGTCTTGCTATCATTCAGATAGCCAGAACTAAAGCATTTCAATAACCATTATCGCTGCCAAGAAGAGGAACATTTCCTTTCCCTCTTTTCAATAAATAATTTTCATCTAGGCTGTTGGATGTCAGATGCCCACTGAATCCAATACGGTGCCATAGCTCATATCCTCAACTTATTTGTCCACCACTAAAAGCCACAACGTGTAATTAGCAGTTTAATTATGCACTCTTTAAACAGTACACTACCCCTACCCAGGACCTGTGCTCTGAGTGAACAAACAGGACAATCTCACATTTTTTTCTATATACAGGCTTTAGAAATGTGACACACCCAAGATACAATCCTAAAAGGGAATTTAGGAAACTGCTTGTATCCACAGTGCAGACAGCCTATGAGTGTTATGCATGGGGAAATTCTGCGCCACTGCGCAATGCAGAACTTTGCAGAAATTAACGTTGAGTGCACAGAATTTCCTTTCCCCCACAGAAATGGGCTGCAGGGCTTCTGGCTGCCACTGGGGGATGCTGGACCCAGCAGAGCCCAGCTTGCACATAGAAGACACTGCTGGGGGGAGGGAGCTAAAGGGTTCCTGGCAGCTGCAGTTCCCAGCATGCCCTAAGGGAAGGAGACGGTGGAATGCAGGAAACTCCATGCAAGCCCAGGACCAAGCATCAGGCTGTTTCTCTCTCTGGATCCCTGGGCTCTGAGAGGGAGGGGGCAGGTGTCTGGGCTGGGGGGGCATGGCTGGGCTCTGAGGGGGAGGGGGTGCAGGTATCTGGGCTGGGGGAGCCCTGTGGCTGGGCTCTGGAGAGAGGGGGTATGGGTATCTGGGCAAGGGGGGGCACCATGGCTGGGCTCAGAGCAGGGGGAAGGGGGCAGAGAAACAGAAACTGTCATGGGGTTTCTTTCTCTACTCCTGGGGGAACTTTTGTATGTGTCTGTATTGTTACAGACATACTCACTGACAGGTATTTTGAAATAAATTACCAGAATAAATGAAAGTGATGTAATTATGTAGTGTTATTTTGATAAACAAAATTTGCAGAATTTAAAAATATTGTGCACAGAATTATTATTTTTTTGGCACAGAATGCCCCCAGGAGTACAGTGTGATGGACTCACAGGTAAACTACAAGCATCCGCAAGAGCCTGAGAGACTTTAGGTATGTAGAAGAAGCTTGTTTCTATTTTAGATCCACTCCCTGGCTACGTTAGATGTTTCATCCTAATAAAACTATCATAGGTCCCTACATTTACATAATCCACCTCTTGTCAACCAGTCTATTGTAGGCAGAAATATTAAATTTTTGACTTTTAAAGCCTTATAAGCATCACATGTAACAAAGACAGGAATACAGAACTAAAACTGAGCTTTCTTTATTTCATTTTACCTGCTTTGACCCTAGCCCTTGATCAACCTACACAGAAAAAAATCCCCACCCAGCCCGCTAGGCTTCCTATGTATTCTTACCTGCTACCCAATTAACATCCTCTAAAGGGCACATCTGCATCACTTAAATATCAGATCACTGCACTGGAATTTTTAACCCTATACTTATCTTGCATTACACAAAAGATAAAGCTACTTCTCCCCTCCGCCACCAAATGTTTCTCTTCTATTTTATAGCTAGTATATCTGGCCAAACAGCTTTTAACACAGTCCACTGTGTCATGCCATAAATCAAATCCCCTGTGTCCCTACACAAAGGTAATCCACCCACTAGGCCGTGTTCAAACACTTAAAGATGATTTTCTGGCCTAAGACTTTCTGAAAGTGAAGGATGATTAAACTAGAAAACAGTAAATCAGATCTATGAAAAGACTTAAACCAGAAAATGACAGCATCAGTTAAAAATATACGCTAATATAAAATTTATAGTTTTATAAATTTCCAATTTATAAAAATATGCTTGCTGTGTGGCATCCTTGTGTATATACAATTTAAAATCACAATCAATGAAACTGTCAACCAAAAACAACAGTTTACCATCAGGGCCGGTGCAAGGAAGTTTTGCGCCCTAGGCAAAACTTCCACCTTGCGCCCCGCCCCCCCCAGTCCTGCGGCAGCTCCCTGCCCTGAAGCACCCCCCTGCAGCAGCTTCCCCCCACTCCCGGAGCCGTGCGGCACCTCCCCACCCCAGCTCACCTCTGCTCTGCCTCCTCCCCGAGCATGCCGCCCCTGCTCTAATTCTCCTCCCAGGCTTGCGGCACCAAACAGCTGATTGGTACTGCAAGCCTGGGAGGCGGGAGAAGTGGAGCAGCGACTGCATGCTCGAGGAGGAACACTATAAAAAAAATTGGGGGCACCACTTTTTGGCACCCCCGAATCTTGGCACCCTAGGCAACCGACTAGTTTGCCTTAATGGTAGCACCGGCTCTGTTTAGAGTCACCTAATAATAAGCACTATTCAGTCTTAGCAAAAACAACAGCAACAACTAGGGTGACCAGATAGCAAGTGTGAAAAATCGGGATGGGGGCGGGGAGTAATAGGAGCCCATATAAAAAAAGCCCCAAATATCAGGACTGTCCCTATAAAATTGGAACATCTGTTCACCCTAACAACAACACCAGGACCAAAACCTCTGCCCCCTAACCTCAGGCAAAAGCTTGGGTAAATACATAGGGTAACATTTTCAAAAGCAAACTCAAATTTTGCCTGCCTTGTTTTTGGAGTGCCCAGCTTGAGATTTTTGGGGGTCTGATTTTTAGCACGACTGTGCACCACAACTCCAGCAGAAGTCTGTGAGAGCTAGGGGTGTTCAGCCCCTCTGTAAATAAAGCCTCAAGGCCCAGACCCTGAAAAAGGTATTTAGGTGCATCCTCAAAAAGGTATTTAGGTGCATAACTCCTATTGATTTCAGTAGGACTTCAGCATCTACATACTTTGGAGATCTCACTTCAAGTATCTCTGACTGGATACCCAAAACCTAAAGCAACTAAAATTAGAGGCTACTCTTGATTATTTTGGCCCTAATAGGGACCCAATCCAACTCACTTTAAAGGCCATGGTAGTTTTTCCAGTCACTTTCATGAGAATTGGATGGGCTCACAGGTCTTGTGCTCTGCTCTGAAAGTTAACAGACAGGGAGCTCTGTCACGGACATAGAGGTAGCAAGTTCCAGAACTGAGGAAACTTCTGCCTCCATATATTCCCAGGTTAAAATCTAGCTTCTGTCAAGAGAAGAATCTCAGGAGATCTCACATGTTGGGATGGTGCATGTAGAGAAATAGAGAGGGCTTACTGTGCTGTATCTCGCAGGAGACTATTTGAACTTATGATAGCCTTGTGTGACTGCCCCTGAAATGTTACAGAGCACTTCCCTGCCCTTGTCTGCAACATGCTGTGCCCCATCACACCCTTACACCCAAGAGGGAGTGGCATATATTGGCACTAAACTCCTTTTCCAGGGGAATTTCCCCAGAAGGCCATTTTGCCCTGTTACACTATAGATGTGATCTAAGGGGCCAAGTGCTCAATGGAATAGGAACAGAACATGCTCATGATTAGATCTGAGGCATGAAATGTACCTGTTTTGGACTGTGGTCTTTGTTTCCACTTTCTATACAGTAAATAGACCTAGCAGGTGGAGGGATAGCTCAGTGGTTGGAGCATTGGCCTGCTACACCCAGGGTTGTAAGTTCAATCCTTGAGGGGCCATTTAGGGATCTGGGGCAAAAATTAGGGATTGGTCCTTCTTTGAACAAATGGTTGGACTAGATGATCTCCAGTCCGTTCCAATTCTGGGACCATTAGACTCAGTGAGAGGCAGCTTTGCCTAGTGGATAGACAGCATGGGGCTGGTTGGCAGGAACTCTTAATTCTCTATCTGCACAATGTGGCTAATAATCCTCCCCTACCTGAGAGGAGTGTTTTGAAGATGAATTAGTTAATGTGTGTATAGCCCTTTTAAGAGTAAAGTCTTATATAAGAGCTAGTTCTTATTACTGAAGCTGTTGAAAACAGGAAATGAACAAGAGAGGCAGGAAGTAGTTTTGCACAGTCATGGGTTTTAAATCCATATTACATAACTATTATCACTAGAATGCTGTCTTCCCTGAGCCATATTTTGTCATAAACAAGTGAATGGAAAATATGCGTTGGAGAGTGGGATAAAGCACTGCTTTATACAAATGGGTCCCTTCAAAACAAACTATAGCTGGAAACTACCACGTCTGTGAACACTTCGATTATATATTGCAAGCCTTTTCCCTACCCTTCATCTGGCTTGGGTCTTTTTGCACTGTAGGCTCTTTGGGGGCAGGAACTATATCTTCCTATATAGCTGTAAGGCACAGATCTTCACAGGTATTTAAGCTCCTAACTTCCATTTAAATCTTTTCCCCTTTCTCCTGCAAAATACTCAGTTCAGACATGGCACGGCATGGGGCAGGCACCAAAATCTTACTTTATGACATTGCAGTTTGTTCCCAGCTAAAGGATTCTATTACCAAGTCAGCATTGTCATCTCACTACAGTTGAAATATATAGGAGAGAATATTTGAGGTGAGAGCTCGTATATCATGTATATTGGTTCAAGAACATGTATAATAAACATGAACTATGTGAACAATAAGCATAACAATAAAACTAGGGTTTGTTACATTCCCTTTTGTTGCAGAATTCCCAATGGCAGAAACTGGTAAAACAGCAGGAAATGTACAACCAACTCTTTTCCTGCCTTTCAACAGTTAAAACACCCACGCCAAACCATTTCTTCAAAGGTGCCAACCCTACAAACACTTACGCATGTGCACAATTTTTTTTACATAATTTCCCTTGAAATTAGTGGGAATACTCATATGCACAAAGTTAAGTGTATGGGTAAGTGTTTCCAGGATTGGAATCTAAGATCTAAATTGTGTACCCGGAAAGTTCCCAGATGGTATCATCCAGGTGCAATTCAGCAAACTCTTTCAGGCTACTGAGGAGGGAGTTCAGAATCAGTTTCCAGGACCTATAAAAATTCAGGGCCTCATTTCTGATCATAGCTGAATGTTTTACAGAGGAAGGAGTTCTGCCCCCTGCTCTCTAATGTGTGCTACTTGGCCACCCAAATGTGCCCACCCACCCTCCAGTGCAAGCTCTGATGCACAGAGCATGCCGGAAATAAAATGAAGTGGGTCTATAGAACTGAGTGCTAAGCGGTATTGTGTGAAGCAGCATTCTGGAGTCTTCTGTAAATTAGACCAGTCCTTAGTACTGCCCAGAATCCAAGAGTGAAAAGGTGACTTAAAAGCTCCTTTACATCCCTCCCTCATGGGCTGCACCTTCTCAAATGTACCTCAGCACAGAATTTTAGCCAAAATATTTAATAATGTAGATCTCTCTGAAGTCACTATGCGATTGTCTTGAATTGAGACACTAAAGATACAATTCTTTGTTGTAAATGAGCACAGACTGGGACCTTTCTTTACCTCAGATCCTCCAGGAACTGAAAATCTCTTTAGTGTTAAAACAGATTGACAGGAAGGAGGGCACCTAATCTCAGAAAGGATCAGTGAGGGGTCAGAACCACTAGCAATGGACCCAAGTTTACCTTGGTGCCTTATATGTGGTAGAGAATTCTGGGACACATTTATATCTTAGATCTGGGGATATTCAAAGCCTATGAATGATTTTGTACTGAGTCTCACATATCCCGAGCTTTAGACATATCTTTTATTCTCTTTCTTCTTCTTTTTCATTTGTCCCCGTCAATGGCACAACCCACAGAGACCTTCCCAGAGTTTTTTTCATCTGTTCTCCTACCACAATTTCTGTTTCGATCAAAGGCCTTACATAATAGAAATCGCTCCCCCGCTGATGCCTGCCATATCTATTTATTTTCCTAAAAGAGACTGTGTTAAACCTAACTTAATCTGCTCACAAATCTGGGAATTTATCAAGTGAAAATGGGGGAGGAAGTGAGGGAAGAAGGACCTCAGGAGACCATGGGAAGCTTGAAGCTCTTCAAAGGAAAATAATTTATCACAAACATGGATCATTAGCAAAAGTGGCGAGATAGATTACAGAAAACCTGATTATTTATTGTGTGCCGACAGCACGCCCTGCATTGTATAAACAGGTAAGAAAGCACTTAGGAAAAGCAGATAAATGTACAGTTAGTTTAACTGTTGTTATTGAGATACACATTGCTAAAGCCCCCATCATCTGGGCAAGCATTATGTACATTAGAGATACATCAAATTCCCATCAAGGGATCCCTGCTCTGCTTTTCTGCCTCCTCACTAAGAACTGTTTACTTGAAGAAAGAATATATCCAGATAGTGGCCATCCAGGGAGACATAGCCAGGGCAATTGTGTAACTGCTAGGAGAAGGCCTGGACAAAGAGATAGGTCTTGCAACATGACCTAGTGGTGGTCAGGTTTGGTCTCAGTTGGATTTCTGACAGAAGGGAATTTCACAGTTGGCAGCCCTACTCTGAAGTTCCCCTTAAATATTTTAGTAGAGAATGATGTCTGATGTATCTGTGTTGATGAGTTGGCGAGGGGAGTGGAGGTATCTCTGAAGTTGTCCGTCAATTTAGGATTATAAAGCATGCATGTATGTATATCAGGTTTATGAAAAATGACTATTGAGTTCATGAATTTCTCTGTGCTTTGGGAGTTTTGCTGCAGCTGAACCAAGATCTAGAGCTTTATCTTTCTATCTGGTAACTACTGGAAATAAAATATGACTTACTGGTATCGATTCTCTGTAGACACAGAGGGATGATTTCTGTAATTACATTGATTACAGCAATTATATTTTACTTTCAGCAGAGCCACTCTTCTGTGGCAACATAGGTTGTCAGGTTTGAGAGTGGTAGCCGTGTTAGTCTGTATCAGCAAAAACAATGAGGAGTCCTTGTGGCACCTTAGGAACTAACAAATATATTTGAGTATAAGCTTTTGTGGGCTAAAACCCACTTCATCAGATGCATGGAGTGAAAAATACAGTAAGCAGAATATATATTATAGCACATGAAAAGATGGGAGTTGCATTACCAAGTGGGGGATCAGTGCTAACGAGCCAATTCAATTAAGGTAGAAGTGGCCTATTCTCAACAGTTGACAAGAAGGGGTGAATACCCAAGGGAGGGAAAATTACTTTTGTAGTAACGAGACCAATGCAATCAAGGTGGCCCATTTCAAAGAGTTGGCAAGAAGGTATGAGTTTCAGCAGAGGGGAAGTTACTTTTTGTAGTGACCCATCCACTCCCTGTCTTTATTCAGGCCTAATTTGATGGTGTCATTTGCAAATTAATTCCAGTTCTGCAGTTTCTTGTTGGAATCTAGTTTTGAAGATTTTTGTTGAAGAATTGCCACTTTTAAGTCTGTTGTTGAGTGTCCAGGGAGGTTGAAGTGTTCTCCTACTGGTTTTTGAATGTTACGATTCTTGATGTCTGATTTGTGTCCATTTATTCTTCTGCGTAGAGACTGTCCGGTTTGGCCAATGAACATTGCAGAGCGGCATTGCTGGCACATGATGGCATATATCACATTGATAGATGTGCAGGTGAACGAGCCCCTGATGGTGTGACTGATGTGGTTAGGTCCTATGATGGTGTCCCTTGAATAGATATGTGGACAGAGTTGGCAACAGGGTTTGTTGCAGGGATTGGTTCCTGGATTAGTGTTTTTGTTGTGTGGAATGTATTTGCTGGTGAGTATTTGCTTCAGGTTGTGTTTTCTTCACAGTGAGTGACAGGAATTGATATGCTGAACTCTGCTTAGCACCAGATGCTTAATCCTCTGAGCTGCTGAGTGCCCTCAGCTTCCACTGAACTCAGTGGGAATGGACAGTGCTTAGCACCTCTGCGGATAAGGCCTTAAGCCAGTTAGAGTAAATATCCAATGCATTTGAAGGGGACTAAACCTCATGGCAGTTATCTTTATTTAGAACACTGCAGCTCTGGCACCTGCATTGCAGGAGGATCTCATTGTCTAAAGCAGTGTTTCTCAACAACTGGTTCATGGACTGGCACTGGTCCTTGAGATCAGCCTGACAAAGTTTAGGAAGGCAGCAAGCTGGTTTCTGATATCAAAAAGGTTGAGAAACACTGGTCTAAAGTACAATAGGAAAGATTGAATTTGCATTGGATACGTAAACTAGTTTTCGTAAGTGCCTAAATTCAGATTGTAAAAGGTTTACATATCATATACAAACAATGCCATTGTCCGATTTACTTGGTTATATGGACATGGCATTACTACATTCCTGCCTCCTGACCCAACAGACTTAGAAGGCTCTAAATGCAGTCAAATTGCGGTAATTCCACTGTGCATGGGGCAGATGGGAAGAGGCATTCCCTGAAGTTTGGTCTGTGGCATCTTTCTCCATGTACCATGGAGGGATAGTGGGGTAGTGGATGTGCATAGCCAGTGGATTCTCAGCTACCTGGATCTAATAGCTAATGCCAGACTCCCACTCCAAACTATAGTAGCTGGTGCATTACTGCTTCATTTCTGTCCCTCCAAGACCCTAAAGAGCTTTCACAAGGCTCAGAAAACTTACCAGCATCCGACTGCAGTTCTTTGTGTAGCGGCACACTGGGGCCTCCCTGTCCTGTGCACTGTACAAAAACATATGAAAACATGGTTCCTGCCATGAAGAGCTTGCAGTCTAAAACATGCAATATACAAAGGGTGTGGCAGAAGGCTACAATCAAAATAAGAACAGCTCTTAAAAGAACAGTATATATTTGTGTGTGGCTGCACGTGCATCTATATGAGACACATCAACCCTGCCCCATTTTCCATCAGTCTATTTTTCTCTGTAAATAAAGACAAAGATCCAGATCCTTGGCTAGTATACATAGGTGAAGCTCCACTGACTTAAATGGAGCTGTGTTGATTTACAGCAGCTGAGGATCTGACCCAGCAAGTTCTTTGATTTTGTTCCTTCAGCTATCACTATCACTAGATTCCACATTATGAAAACACTCCATCCTTTAAAGTACTACGCTAACCATTCTACAGTACGTCTAGTCTAATAGAAGTTATTGAGCCGATTGAGAAACGCGAAGACAGCACGGGGGCAATAGCCACAAAGTATTTTATTATATTAACCTACCAAAATAGCATAATAAATATGTATATGAAAGGTAGGAGAAATATACTAAAAAGGTTTCACTCGTGATCACTCTTCGCCCTTTGGCTCATTAACTGAACTGATGATTCTCCCCAGTGCTCGGAGTGAGAGTGTGTTTCTCCAAAGTAGTTCTGCGTGTCAAAAAGCATTTGTGCACAGAACCAGAGCTGAAGATTAAGATATAAATTAAGCATTTATGAAGGCACAAAAAGCATCCTGATGTCCTTTTTTATAGCTTCATATAAGGGTAATGGCAATAAATTATTTGACATGCTACAAGGACACTTCACCCTTGTGTGAACGCTGATTGCTTTACTTTGCTGCGTCTCATTGGGATTGAATTTATATCTCATCCCTTATGTTTATATACTCCGATTAGGGCAAGATTTGCTTGTTTGTCCCAAATATAGATTTTAGAATTAAGGCAAACTGAGCTCTTCTCTCACAGACAGGTATATCACTGATATTTTCTTCGACTGTCCAGCATCACATCTAACTTAACTGGCATAGCCCTATCACGCCTCTAAACAGCTGAACGATGTATTGTATATTATGATAAAACAAATCAATAGCAAATTGCAGGTATAATTACAGGAACCAAAGCTATGAATTCTTTTGACTTATGTACTGGCCATAACTGAGCACTAAATAGCATCCAGCCACTGTGCACAGAAGATCAACTCTGCGAGTATTTCACACACTCAAGGAGTCCAAAACAAATATATAGGCTGTATATCCTAGGTATAAAAACGACAGTGGTGATATGTATACAGTAAGTATCTTTGTCTCATCCATCATTGCCCTGCAGGGCTGATGAGATGCCAGGGAAGGGACAATTTCCAAGTGAGATGTCTGGGCATTTGGGAAAAGCAAAAAAGACAAGGAGCACCTCCCTACTATAAACTTTTAGGCGGCTGTTGTGTCTCAAATGGCTAGAGCCATGCTGCTAGGGGGTACACAGCTTGACCTGAAGGTATTAGGCTTGCTCAGTGCAGGAGGAGGTGAATGCTGACCAGTAGAGGTTACTATACATGTATAACAGGTATAGTTTGTAGGGGACGTGTGACAGAGGGGTTAGCATCAGGTTCACATCATTATCCAGCCAAACACTACCCACTAGTGTTCTCCGTGGAGGTCCCAATCTGCACCCCCCTCTCCGTGCTCTAGGGGAGTGCAAGGTGCCAAATAATGGCTGCTTCTTGTGAGAGCTGGGAATAAAGGCTCCTTGTGCCCTGTCCCCTTCGAGTGTGCCATAATCTGTCCCTGAGGGTTTTACGTATGATCTGAGCCATTTCCGACAATGCATTTTTCTAGCCATCCTAATAACCCTATATGAGAGATCTGGGAATGGTACTTCCAAATAATAGGATTGCAGAGCATGATTCTGTGTGCTACTCAGCCCCATCCACTCCCATGAGGTCAGTAGGGGCTGAGAGCACTCTGAGGGATGCACTCAGCACTTTTCAGGATCAAGTCCAGAGAGATTAGAAACAGGAAAGCGCTACTACTAGTAGGTCATCTTGTCCAGCTCTCTGCCAGTTGAGGATTTGTGCCTACAGTGGATTCTCAAATACCAAGTACTTTGTCCAATCTAGTAGTAAATGACTCAGGCAGTGAAGCTTCTATCATTTCTGCTGGGAAACAATTCCCCGGGCTAATAGACCTCATTGTAAGGAACGCTTTTTTGATAACCAACCTAATATTCCTTTTCTTAGCTGCAATCCATTAGTCCGAATTATGCTCCCTCTGACCACCCAAAACAATGTTAGGGGCTCATTTCAAATGCACTTTCAAATCATGAGGGTTTTTTTTTTTTGCACTGTTCTCTTGTTTTCCCAGAAAATATGAATTACTCCTCCATACACAGGGCTAGATCAATTTACATTATGGGCAGGGTTGAGATGCCATGACACACACCCTGCTTGGCTATTGATGGCTTTATTGTCAAAACATCTTTTATGCTACTTTTAGTCCTGTAGAATGAACCTAGCGAAAGGGAAATTGAACTATTCTCAGTGGCTAAAGTTCTCTCCCTACTGCATATTTTGAGCAACTCAGCTGGGCACTGGGTGGATGGTAGAGAAGAATCCTCTGTCCTCAGGCTACTAAACAGGAGAAGAACCACCCTGTGGCTCATATTCAAGACAAATGGCTACAGTACAGTGATTCTCAAACTGTGCATCATGACCCCAAAGTGCATCGTGATCCCGTTTTAATGGAGTCACCAGGACTGGCATTAGACTTGCTGGGGCCTAGAGCCAAAGCCTCACTGCCTGGGGCCAACGTCCAAGCCCTTGGGGTTCAGTCCTGGGTGGCAGAGCTCAGGTTATAGGCCCCTCACCAGGGGCAGAAGTCCTTAGGCTTCAATTCTGGTCCCATCAGGCTTTGGAATTGCTGCCTCTCATCCACCCGGGACAGTGGGGCTCAGGTGGGCTCAGGCTTCAGTCCTCACACCTGGGGTCATGTAGTTATTTTTGTTGTCAGAAGGGGGTCCCAGTGCAATAAAGTTAGAGAACCCCAGCTCTAGTAGCTTCCAAAGCACCTTTCAAGGGAAAGAAGAACCAGGGGTAGATCTCTCAGCTTTGTCCCTCCATCAAGTCCACAGCTCCCTGCCCAAACCACAACACAGCACAAAAGCCTCACAGAACTACAATGGGGTGTATACCCCTACCATGGTCTCCTCAAATCATGCCCCAGGACCATGAAACTGCACTAGTTGTGCTGCCACAGAGGGACAGCTGCATCAGCAGTGGAGAGAAAAGGAAGATTTGCTTCCCTGTGTTTCGGGGATTATGATGAATAAATAACCAGATAAACACACTGGTGTGAATTTGGGCTCTGATTGATGAAGGAGACTGTTAAGGAGTTTATCAAGGGACAGCTTGATTCTCCCCTAGCCTGCATGGCTTTCTGAAGAGTAGAGATGGCCAGAGTAAAGGATATATCCAGTGTTGTTGTAGCCGTGTTGGTCCCAGCATACTAGAGAGGCAAGGTGCACGAGGTAATATCTTTAATTGGACCAACTTCTGTTGGTGAGAGAGAGAACTTTGGACCTTACACAGAGCTCTTGTTTCTCTCACTAATAGAAGATGGTTCAATCAAAGATTTTACCTCACCCACTTTGTCTCCCTGAATAAAGGATGTCAACAAACAATGCACTGTTTTTAATCTGAAATGATAATACATATTATTAGTGTAACCAGAGATTTCATGGTTGTGGATGCTTAAACCAGAGACAACAGAGAAACAAGTCCCACAGACTGTCAAAACTTTCTGCCCAGCCACACTTTAAAGAGATGACTCATTCTGCAGAGGCAGATTGGAATAGTGAGCAGTACTTGAGTGACACCTAGTGGTCAACATTTGATTTACAGCCCAACCTGCTAAAATTGTATCCGTTTTTTAATATTTTTCAGAATCAGTTCAGAATCACATAGTCAATGGTTCTTTCTGCTGCTTGTTTTTCTGAATACTCACACACTATCCCAGGTCACTGTTGTTATTCTAAAAAACCCTGGGCCCGATTCTCCTATAACACCTATGTAAATTAGGAGTAACTCCGCTGAAATCAATAGTTACACCAGTATAAAATCTTTTGAGGAAAGAATCAGGCCCTTTGATCTTTTGGTTGTTCTGGATATACATTATATTATCTATCTGTATTACTTTGCTTCATGTTATACTGCATCACTGCTGTGAAATGTCAAGATGTGAGGTATTAGACATCAAAAAGAAAATCAATCTTTTTGATTAGGTCTCTCCAGTCTATATTTATAGCAGATCAAGAATTAATTCAGCAAAACTGAGCATTTGAAATGTTAATTGGCTTGCTTGGTGAATAATTCCTAATATGTACTCTAGAGATATAAAATAACTGGGGTTGTTTTATTTTGCTGTACAGATGGTGTCCTTCTTCTACAATGCAATTTCAGTAAGGAAATTTATTTGTGATTGCGAGCGAGTGTCATAAATAGAAACCTATTATCTGCAGTAATGATAGGAAAAGGGCCTCATGTTAGAATGATGAAGAATGAGGAGAGAAAAAAGCCTAATGTTGCAATTAACTTCAGTTTGCGACCTGTCAAAAACCTCCTACTTTATAAGAAATTCTGTGTTGGGAAAGGATTAAAAGGGGGGTAGAAGGAAAATATTATTTGACAATCTAATTTAAAGCTCATGGTGCCCTCAGGTAACACAGTAAAAGATAATCTAGTTCTACAGGTAAATATCCTGTCAAGAGATTCAGAACTGAACCATGATTAAGATGAACAGAGTATATAATTTCATGACTAATACACATTTTCACTCAATATTCTATATGTCTGATTTCACAACCAAAGTTTAATGTCTATGAACTTCTGTAATACAGATCCTTCAGAGTTTCATTTCCTATTTTTAAAGCAAATTTAGTGCTCAAGATTGGTGCTAGATCAACAGCTTTGATGACCTCTAGTCATCCACAGAGCAGTGCAAGCTTCCCCCCACACCACTTCACCAGTGTGTCTGAGTCTAGATCTGTGGTGCAGACACCAGTCCAGTAGGAACACAGAAACATCAAATCATTTAACACTGGCAACTGAGCAACCATTATAAAAATAATTCCATCTAGCTCTAATCTATATCACTTTTCATTGGTTAACCTCGGAGCGCTTTACATCATTATCTCCCTTTTACAGGTGGAGAAACTGAAGCACAGAGAAGTGATTTGCTCAAGGTCACCCAGCAGGCTAGTAGCAGAGCCAGGAATAGAACACATATCCCCTGAGTCCCAGACCAGTGCCTCCATTATTTGGTAATGTTTTGTTGTTTCTGTACTGTCAGGGGCTAGATACAAACTGGTGACCTAGTGATTAAATGTTCCATATCACATTATCAATCCAACCATGATCTATTCCTTTCAAATATAGGATACCCATATTGCCATCAAAAGTATAGCCAAAAATAATTGGCTCAAGTTACTAAAAATTGTTTTGTAAACAATAATCTCTGATTTAGAATGTTGTTACCCATATTAAATGGTGATTTAATATGAAACAGCAAGCTGTCAATAATAATAGATCTCAAAAGTAGATTTGAAAGAGCTTTGGAGAGGCAAGTAACCAGGATCATTTTCATTTTAAAGATGGAGGAACTCAGGCAGAGTAGTTACAGTTCAAATTTTCATTCACTCCTGAAAATACAGGCCTGAGGTGTCTGAAGTAGAGCACTCAGAAACTGAGGTGCCCAAAATTATGGTCTAAATGGAAAGAATCAGCATTCTGCAGGACATTGGATCTGGCCTATAGTGGCTATTTTGGAACATTTGGGCCTAAATGACTTGCACAAGGTCACACAGCAGGCCAGTGGCAGAGCTCAGATTAGATCCTAGATTTCCTGACTCCTCCTTTAGTGCCCTGCCCTCTAAACACATTGTCTCCCCTGCTTCTTTTGTGATCTTATTCTATAAAGAGCTGCTTCTGTTGCGAACAAGAGCTGGTGATGAGAAATAGCCTATCTGGCTATTGAGCGTACTGACATGGTAAAAGGTTAGTCTTGTTCTTTGCTATTTAAAAGTTGACTACCATGAGAGGAAAACATAGAACCACCAGTGCTACCCAGGAAGATCTACAACATGCAGATCGTCTTAAATCAGTTCTCTGTATGCAGGTAATTACATTTTTATGAGGGAGTAAATGTTTAATATCATTGTTTGTGTGTCTTAGGCTGGTAAAACATACTTTAGAATCTGCAATGCTTCTGCTGCTATGGCAGTCCCTTCTAGCGATGATCAACACAGAGGGGTTTGCGCTGCAGTTCAGAGAGCTGCTTTTGCTGTCATTTGAAATGATCTCTGCATTAAGTATTTAATTCATATACCTGGGGGCGGGGGGAGAGAGACTTGCATGGAGGGATGCTGCAAGCCTGGTAGCTCCCAGATTTTCTCACCATTTCTCCATTTGTCTGTTTGCAAAGTCCACGTAGCTCTTTAAGGTCATGATCCTGTGCCATTGATGTCAATGGGTTTTTTGTCCCTGACTTCATTGGCATGGCATTGAGCTCTAAATCCATTTCTCCCCAAACAAATATATCAATGCTGTAGCATGTTAAAATCTGTGTTTTAGTCATAGTTTTTCCAATCCCTGAATACTGACTGCTGAAGGAGCCATCATGGGCTAGCTGAGCTGGTGAAACTGATGACAAACTGCTGGGCATCTGAAGCATCCGCCTAACCCCTGACAAAGCCTGACAACCTCCCCTCCTCTACAGCTTAATCCAACACGAGTCCTTCAACTAGCATTCCCCCTTTGCCTGGAGTCAAGTTCACAGGAGAGCAGAAAGGAGGAGCGGTATTGTTAGGCTGAGGAAGAGGAGGAGGACTGGGCACCTTGTCTTTCATGCGTACTACCTAATATGCATCAAAACTGTCTCCTGACATCCTCAGCTACCATTCCCATGACTGGTATTTGTGTTTCTGCTTTGAAAAGCTACCACCCTACATTGCACTCATGAGCAACCTTACAGCAAAACCCAATCTCTGGTCAGCATGGGCCCGTGCTGCAAACTTTGGACCTGGATATCAAATGACCTATAGTTTGTGGTTATGTGGAACTAGGGTTTTGGTGTTGACCCACCTCTAATGGGAGCATTCATTAGGGAAACAAATTTCAGTATAATGCTTTCCAATGGGTCTTTACAAACAGGAAGGGAAAAGATTTTCAACAAAGTGAAAAACTCCTTGACTATGTCCCCTTAAATGATTGTCATAGAGAATTGTTCAAGAAAACATAAACAAAACAACATCCCACATATTGTTCATACCAATATTTCAGGTTTATTTATGACTAGTTGACTAGTTAAAGAAATTGCACTGTCCGACCGAGTGCAAAATATGATGTGATAGGATAACAGAGCTCTACAAAATGGTACTATAGTACATCACTGCTTGTGTGATACAAAAGTGTTGAAAGAAATAATTTTCAGTACATCAAGGTTATTATGTACCTATAATAAAATGAAACAATTACCATACATACACATACACACACTACATCCAGAATAAACAGTTAACTAAGGGTATATAAAAGTGACGGATCAATGACAGTTGAAGAGAAGCTTTTTGTGAATTCTCCCACCCTTTTAGTCTACCGGAAGAATGTAAACTGCTCCTATCTTTTTCTGCACGGTCATGCTGAACGGTGTAGATCAAGCTGAGACCAACAAATCCATTGTATTGTTGGGCTCCTAGTGAAATCAAGTGCTGCCTTTTGCTTCCTCATTTCAGTCTGGTGATGTGCCCAATGGTAGTATCCTCATTGCAGAGTACCCTTCCTCCAGAAGGATTATAAAGCACTTTACAAACTAAATCATGAATATGACCCACATTTCAAGGTGAAACAGCAATTGTTCAAGAGCAATACCAAGTAGTACTTTACAACAGGAGGTGAAGAATTCAGTAACCTCTGAAGCTAGAGAAGAATATCTAGATAAGAATAATGTAGCTACCCAGTTGTCCATGAAACAAGGATGAACGTCCCTCCTGTTGCAAAAAGACCTTATGTGGTCACATGTGGTTAGGAGGACCTTCTTGCTGCACATGGGTCTTCCTCAGAAGTTTCCCAAGCATGTCTTGAGCATGCCAACCCCTGCCTAGGAGACCTCATGAGATCACAGGCCAAGATAGTTTGGCTATTAAACCAAAGGAGAACAAGGAAGAAGCATTTCTAAGCATTCTGGCTCAAATATGAGGAAAACAGAAGTGTTTCCATTAACAGATTTATGGGCTCATGGTCCTCATGTAGTTTTATCCCAGGATGTTTTCTTAGGTACTGTAACATTCCCATCTGTTTTATGAGACTTAGAGAACAAAATCACTAGAGTTTATGAAAACTTTATTTCTGCTTCTGGAACTCCTCCAGAGCCTACAAAATGCATTGTAACAAAGGTGCTCTGCATTTTAGTACCATGCTGATTGCATAAAAACCTTTTTTAGAAAAGACAATATGGCAAAACTACACCTTGTAGCCCTGTTCCTATTCCACGTGAGTGCCAAAAGTCCTATCGATTTCAATGGAACAGGATCAGGCCCTTAACCAGCAATGGGACCCTATCCCACACTACTCATGTCATCTAAAGGCCATGTAATGGGTTAAAGACTATGCCTGTAAAAGTGAAGCCAAGAACCAATTATATTGTCACATGATCAATATAATATATGCCTTCTTAAATCCCTTTTATATCATTTTTACTTAACCCCCTCAATCCCCTTCTTTAAGTCTCCTAAAAAAATCTAATACCATCGGCTGGGCATAATAAGGATAGCAAAGAGAGTAAATGGTAATAATGAACAAACAGCCAGATGTGGTAGTGGGAGAACCCTAGAATTCAGCCTAATGAGCAGGGGAGGGGATTGTTGACTTTCTCCAAATAAACCCCAATGATTAGTCAAGGGCTGCAATAATGCCAGGCTTATAGCTCAGAGGGTGGTTCAATTATGCAGTATACAGTACAATTAACTGCCTGCAATTAGAATGAGTGCCTTAATTACTGTGTTTACACTTTGTAACCTCTTTGCTAAGATCAAACAATGTCTTCTGTGCATATTAAGTTGGCATAAACATCTTTTGCTTTCCACTCCTGATTTCTTACCATATGTTAGTTTGCAAAGCCGAGATAGAGTTTGGGGAATGATAGTTACAGTATTTGGGCTGGATGGAGTATAATGTAATAGAAATTGCAAAGTTTTGTTAAAGGCAAACACCAGACTGAAGTGATTTCATGCTTAATAAATATATGTGATGATGGTTTTCTATGCCTTTCACACAAACATTCATAACTACTCCTGCCGTTTCAAAGGTTCATAAAACAGACTTTTATCATTTGAAGCCTCTTAAAATATGTTCTCTGGTGTCCTATTTCCATGTCTCTTTGCATTTTGGTTGGAAATATACTTTTGGCTGCTAAAGGAGCCCTGCTGATGCATGTAAAAATTGGTGTGTTTTTCCACTACTCCCAAGTGGCTGCTTTTTAAGATTTGTGATGTCACGTTGCACAAATAATGATGCAATATTTCTAATTCATATGAGGCCCGGTCTAGCTACCATTGAAGTCAATAGCAATGTTCTCCCTGAGTTCAATGATGTAGGCTTAGGTCCACTGTGATTATTCGATCATTTTGGCTCCAATTTCGAAATGTGGGCATTGAAGGCTGACCCCTATACCACATTTCAATTAAAGGTGTCTAAATACCAGTTTTAGGTGTCCAATTTGGCACTTTAATGTAGAATTGCTTTAATTGCTTACATTTATGAACTCAAATTTCAAAATTTAGGCACATTTTTATTTGCTTAAATTTTATTTTTTTATTTTTTATTTGTATGAACCAAAGGACTTCAACAGTTCAGAAAGTGTAGATTTCTGTCCCCGTTAGTCAAGAGTGAGACAAAAATGTGGTAGAGAAAACTTCATTTTAGGGCCCAATCTGGCAAGATGCTGAGTACCTTTGATTCCCATTGGACACTCCAGAAGTTAGTTAGCACTTTGCAAGATCAAACCTTATAAATAAAGTATTATAGTTTCAGATCACTGACAATGGTTCATTTCCATTTTCATCTACCCACCTGTGTACAAGGTCCCATTTTCTTGATACTAGCCTCCAAAGAGAGTTGCATTTTCCATTAGAACTGTGGCCAAACACAGAGTTTTAAATGGGAAACAGAGCTTTTCAATAAGGTAGGAGCAAGTCTAGGAAATATCTCTGTGGAGTTCATACCTGGAATTCATACACCTGACCACTAGATGTCACCAATTATCAATAAAGCCAGAGAAAAAATGACTGTCCTGGAGCAGTGTAAAAGGCACCTATAAGATGTCATATGAGGATAACCAAGGCATAGAGTGATGATGTGAATTGCCCAAGGTCACACAAAACATCAGTGGAAGAATAGGGGGTGGAATGTAGGCCTCCTGGCACATAGTTTTCTGCTCTAACAACTATATCCAGAGTTCTCCTTAGGATTTATGGGGCCCTCCGCAGTATTATTAAACTGGTGCCCCTATGCCCAACTTGGGGCACAGCCACCACCTCTACCTGTGAACCCCCGGAAGACCTCCCCCACCCATTGCTGACACACACCGAGCTTTGTATGCAGCCCGGGATGGGAGGGATGAGGCAGCAAAGGATACCAAGCTGCCTGTCCCACCTCATGGCAGTGGAGAGTCACAGTTCCCCGCAGAGACCCTCATATCCTCTCCCTCATGCAGAATGTGCCATGCTGGTGCATTTGGCTCTGTGAATATGCCCCCTGCCTAAGGAAACTGCAGTGCGCTGGGTGTGCAGGAGCCAACCCACTCTTACCTGCTATCCTGGTGGTGCCCCAAATTTTCGGGTGCCCTATGCAGCCGCATATACTGTTTATGCCTAAGGATAGCCCTCTATATCTGACCCAAATTTTGGACTATTTTGGGAAGTTTTCTGAATATCCATATAGTTGCCTTTTACTTTCTTCCATGTCTTCTATCTTTAAATATTTTCTTAAAAGACATTAAACAAATGGCTGTGGTTTGCTTCCTATATGGATTTTGACCATGCCCTTGTGATTAGAAATCTGCTAATAACATTTCAGTTTTGTAAGAACACATAATGGATAATGGCAAATATATAAATCCACGTTCACTCAACTTCTCAGGCTTTGCTTTTAGTTAATGTGCAAATATATTCAAGACTTAGCTGGAAAAGCAGGACTTGGCTAAGACGTTCACTCTTCTTGTAAGAGGAAGTAGCCCAGTTGCTTGGTTTTCAGATCCACTCAGAAGTCTATGTCATCAGATGTCTTTGCAAGAAGTGATTTTACCCTGATGCTTTTGAATTAACTTATTACTTGGCTGTTTTCAAATCTTTAAAAAGCAGCATCTTTTCATGTTCCCAGTGATCACAATTAACTTTCTCATTGATAAAGAAACACCCACACATACCCTGATGGCTCCCTCTGCTGCAGTAGTTAAATGATAGATGAAGACTAAAATATTTGGGTCAGATCTTTAGCTGGTGTAAATTTGCATAGCTCCAATAAAGTCAATGAAGCTCTGCTTGCAATCTGACAAGACAGAGAATGGAAAAGAATAAGTATTATTTTCATCCTCTTTTTACAGCTGGGAACTGAGGAACAGAGAGATTAAGTGATTTACCCATGGGTTCCTTGGAAATCTGTGGAAGAGCCAGGAATTAAACCTAGATCTCCTAAATCACAGTCTAGTAACTTAAATACAAGGCCGTCCACCTGGGAGGGATAAGTAAATTGTAGAGGATACATGTCCACCCCCAATCAGTCTTGCCTATGCAGTTTTATGTTCTAATGCTATCACTAGTCTTGTGCCCAAGCCAGAGATCAGATCTGGATCTGAACTTTCCTACAATTTAAGGATGTTCATATCTGGGGTGATAGTTCCGGCCCATTTCTTCTTGTTACATATGGCTCCATGTCAGATGAGATGGGTTTATTTTTTCCTCTTTCCTTTGCTCTACAAATGACAGCAACCATTTACAGAAAAGATTATGTGATCAAATTGAGGATCATTACCTCCCTGATCCATTCTTTGTCCTTGGCTGGCTGATAGGGACACATCAGAAAATCACAGGCTATCCATACAGCAGAAGTTCAGTGGTACTTTGAGGTCTGTGGGAGAAAAGGTTAAGTGAGAGATGTCATGGCCCACAGTTGGTGCCTCAGGGCAATAGGAAATGAAAATCAGTACTGTTCTCATCAAAAGTTGACAAGTAACAAACCCAGATATATTTCCTGAAGTCTTATAGAGAACCAGGTTGAACACATCTTGTAGTTTGTTTGATTGGTTTCATACTTTTGTCTATGTCTTATCATGTCATCAGACATCCACCAGAAGTATAAACAAGATTCAATTTCATTATTAACCTTGCCTCTCACATCAGACTGGGATCCATCTGATCTGCTACCTGCATCAGCTGCCTTGTTGCTAAAATCTAGAGCTAACCCAAATAATATTGATTAATAGATTCATATATTTTAGGGCCAGAAAGGACCATTCTGATTATCTAGTCTGACCTCCGGTAAAACACAGACCAGAGAAATTCACCCAGTAATATCTCCATCAAGCTTATAAATTCTGATTGAGCTATAGCATATCTTTTAGAAAGATATCCCATCTTGATTTAAAGACTTCAAGTGATGGAGAATCCCACTTCCTTAGGTAAGTTGCTCCAACAGTTAATTACCTTCTGGAATCCTCTGAAGCATTCTGAAATATCAGGAGGGCTGTTTCTTATTGATATCCCTAATATGCATTCCCAAGACTTAAACCAGGGCAATGGGAGGTACCGCTGGGCAAATATTTACTTTACAGATTGGGCTAAACAGGATGAAGATACAGAACTATTTCATGCTCTAATTGTAGCAAATTATCACATTATACAGGTAAATTGACATAGGAGAGGTTACTTATCTAGTTGCCTTATCTTAATGCATACTCACAAATGAGGTGAGGGCGGAGATAAGGATGAGATGGGAAGGGAGAGGAAGGCTGAGGGGGAAGAGGTCAGATAGCAAAGGGGATGAAAGTGAACCAGCTGATACCTGAATTTCTTGAGTCTTGAGGGTTGAGCAGAGCATTCAGTTAGCATAGAGATGGGCACTGGTCTGAACACCTGCAAACTTTGGATCTGGAGCCGAACTTTGCAGCTCAGCCTCACCAAAAGTCATGGTAGATTCTCCATCACTGGCAATTTTAGTTGTTAAAGATATGGTGTAGTTTAAATGGAATTATTCTGGAGATGTTCTATGGCCTGTATTGCACAAGAGATAAGACTAGGTGATCACAAAGGATCCTTCTGACCTTGGAATCTATGAATCTCTAATGAACACAGGCCTATTTTTTCAGAAATGACTAATGATTTGTGGCTGCCCAACTTGAGACATCTTAAATGAGCCTGATTTTTAGAAAGTGCTGAGCTCTCGTTTGTGAAAATTGGGCCCCATTATGGTGTCTCAAATTGGGCACCCAAAAACTGAGACACTAAACATCACTAATTACTTCTGAAACTGTAGGCTAGAGTTTATTTAATTGCTATAGCAATGCAAACAATAGGAAGTGTATTGTCTTTCTTGTGTTGTTTTCTTGCTCACTGGAGATCTCTTTCCCCATAAAGGAGTTTTATATCACTGGACATTAATTGCTCTCTAGTGAGAACAGTGAAACTGGGCTCTATAGATGGATTTGTGACTGTGCTGATTGCTTTTGTGAGGTTTTTGTTTTATTCTCTAAATGGATGAGTGCAAGTCAGTGAACTGTGTCACAGTTCACATGTACTTTTTTTCCTTTACTGAAGATGGGATGACCTCTTGTGACTCTGGGCCAAACACATTACTGGTCTAACTCCATTGCATTCAGTGGAGTTACACCAGGGATAAAATTGCTCTTCTGCCTCTTAGCAGGATGGCTGTGATAAGAGATGGAAAATAAATACAAAGAATGTATAGTTGTTATATTATTTATTATTTGTATTCTAGTAGTTCTTCCACTGAGATCAGGATGCCATTCTGCTTGGCACTGTACAGCACAGTGAGAGGCAGTCCCTGCTTCAGAGAGCCTGCAATCTAAATAGATAAAAAGTGGGAGGGGGAAAGAGAGGCGGCTAGCTCAGGCTCATACAGCTAGTCCATGGCAGAGTTGGGAACAGAACTGAGATCTCCTCAGTTCCAGTACAGTGTTAACCACTAGATGCATCTGCCACTCTAAGTCATTTCCTTGGCATAGCTCTGAAATATCTTCACTTTAAAAAATAAAGCACTACAGCGCTTTAAAAAACCTTGGGTTGAATGTTTCACAGCCTGTCTGCCTATGTGTCAACCATCTAAGGCACCTATAATAGTGGTATCTGAGCTGCTCATCCTTTTTAAAGAACAAATTCTCATAATAAATACATTTTAAGTCACAGACTCTCTCTTTTTATATTCCTCTCTCATTGGGCAGGTATTTACATGCATAACTTCTGCTAGCTCTGATGAGAGTTACAAGATGCACATGTGGTCAATACCCATTTGTTCTGTTGGAAATACAGGGCCTCTCTTGAAAAGGAAATGGCCACATGCTCAGGGATCAGAATAAGCTTTCTCACAGGGTCTCACACTACAATGAATGGGAGACGTGAACTCTTGGGTCTCCTGTTCCATGACATTTTGATGCTTTTTTCAGCTGTTTGGTCCTCCTGTTCTTCCAGTGGATGTAGAAATAATAGGCTATATGCTCAGCTGGTGTAAGGCAACATCACTCCATTGAAGTCAATGGAACTACACAGATTGACACCAGCTGAGGATTTGTCCCAACATGGTTTGTATCTAAAGTCTATCCTCTGTAGCCTACTTGAGTTCAGTTATAGATACTCTGAGCTGTTCAACTGTAGCTAGAATTGTAAGAAGTGTTATGTAGCCATTTTGCCCTGTGGTTGCATTGCGATTGTCCTGGTATCTTGGTTGCAGAGCAATGGTGTCACATACTTAGCAGAATAAGAAACTACAGTCCACTGTAAAATTTCAGGGGATTGCAGATTCAGTGTGGATTTCAGAAGGGTTCTTGATTATTTGGATTTGCAGACATAATGAGAAGCTCTCAGCTGGACTGTATGCACAGAGACACAAAGAGCTTTGAAGTATCAATGACATTTTCTAGCAAACTTGCTAATAAAATGGAGAATCAAGAAAAAGGTTTGTGTGTGAATGAGTGTGCCAGCTGATCACAGCTATGGAGGGAGTGATTGGTTTGCTAAGTGTAGTATGCAATACAGATGTCTTCTCCAGTGAGGCATTTTTGTCCATCTGTTCCCTTGTTTCATTCGGATGCAAATTGCCAGTGATATCTGAGCCTGGCCTTCCCCACCACACTAACCATTCTCTAACAAGGCTTCCCTGAGACAGTGATTAAGCTAAAAGATAGGTCCTCTGTGTTGGCAGTCCTATGATATTTGCATCCTTCCCTCCCTTCCGTTTTGCCTGTCATCTCGCCCTTCTGCTCCCTCCTTTCTCAGCAGAAGCACAACTTTACCTTCTGCTTGAGCCCGTGTGGGCGTGCAGATTTAGGGTAGGCAGTGCCCTTCTTGTGTTAGCCACTCAGGGGCACCAGAGTGCAAGGCACGTTGCCCTCTTTGTGTCCAGAAAAAGCCTGAAAACATGGGAGGTGCTAGATAAAATGGGGGAGAAGTTATGTGACATTTTATTTAGTATCTCAGCTTGTTCTGCTCACTGTGTTTCTGAGAACTTTCTGGGTGAACACCCTGACAAGTTGGTAGAGGCAATTTACAAAACAAAGTGGGCAAAATGTACCTCAAGAGCCATTCCAGTGAGATGAATTTAACCCATTGTCTTTTATCAGGGTGGCTTTCCCCCAAAGTCTTTGTTGTCTGGCTTGCAGCATTAACTTTCTTTGATAACAAGATACAAAAGACTCTGCTTGAATTGCAGCTGAAACTGCCCCTTTTCCTTTTGATGTCACACTCTTCTTCAGAGGATTCTCCCCTGTCTGAGGCCCAGGCAGATATTTTGTCTAATTATCCCATCATTCTACAACTTCAGGGAGTTGGGATTTAACACTTTGCCTGCTGCTTCCTGCATAAGGCATTTGCACCCTGTCAGGAATCATTATTATTTGATTGAAAAGTGTTCCATTATGAAGAAGAATGAATAAAGCTTCTTTCCTCAGAGCAAGTTACGATCAGAGTTGGATTGTTGCACTTAAAACTATGGGCCAAATCCTGAAAGGTGCTGAGCACCATCAATTGGAGTTCAGGGGGAACTGTGTGTGCTGAACTCATCAGAGGATCAAACTGGTATTTCTTGAGTTTAGCATGTGGCATGTGTCAAGCCAGTCCTGGATTCCAATATGCAGATGAACCAGGGAGAGACAGCTTGGCTCAGTGGATAAGGCAAGGAGGCTTGGCAGTCAGGATGCCTGCATTCTATTCTGGGCTCTGCCTTAGAGTCACTTTCCCATCCCTTGCACCCTTTGTCAAGAGCAAATGCTAGACCAACCTAATTTCCTTCTTTGACAGGGTTATTGGCCTAGTGGCTGGGGGGAAGCTGTAGACATGATGTATCTTGATTTTAATAAGGCTTTTGACACAGTTCCATGTGACATTCTCATAAGAAAACTAGGGAAATGTGATCTAGATGAAATTACTGTATCGTGGGTTCAAAACTGGTTGAAAGACTGAGAGTAATTATCAAACGAGGGGGTCATATCTCATGGGGTCCTGCAGAGGTCTGTCCTGGGTCTGGTCCTATTCAATATTTTCATTAATGACTTGGATAATGGAGTTGAGAGTATGCTTATAAAATATGTAGATGACACCAAGCTGTGAGGGGTTGCTAGCACATTGGAGGACAGGATTAGAATTCAAAACGACCTTGATAAATTGGTCTGCAATCAACAAGATGAAATTCAATAAAGACACATACAAAGTACTACATTTACGAAGGGAAAATCATATGCACAGCAATAGGAACCAACTGGCTAGGTGGCAGTACTGCAGAAAAGGATCAGGGGCTATAGTGGATCACAACTGAATGTGAGTTGACAACGTGATGCAGGACAAGACAAGAAGTAATTGGCTTCGGTTTTGGTTAAATATTAAGAAAAACTTTCTAACTCTAAGCTCTGGAATAGGTTTCCAAGGGAAGTTGTAGAATCCCCGTAATTGGTGGTTTTTAAGAACGGGTTAGACAAACACCTATCTGGGGTGATCTAGGTATACTTGGCCTCTCCTCAGAAGGGGAGGCTGGACTAGATGACCTCCTGAAGTCCCTTCCAGCCTGATTCTATGAATTTATGTGTATGTACAGTGCCTAGAATAATGGGGCCCTCTTCTTGGTTGGGGCCACTGGGCATTACCGGAATAGAAATAATAATAATAATAATAATAATAATAAATAATAAATAAATAAATAAATAAAATAACCAGGTGAAACATTCCAAATATAAAAGATATGGTTACTTCTAAACCTCCACTATAACAGCACCATCACTTACAGACATAATCCTGCCTCCACTAGCACTCCTTAGCGCTGGCAGCTGTCACTTTATAACCACCTTTTCTGTGCTAATAAGGCTTTGGAAAGCAGGTTCGTTAACACACTGACTGCCAGGGTGTGCTTTAACGAGCCTTTCTCAGCACTTCCTATCTTATCTGGAGCATGATAAGCACAAAACGTCCCCACAAAGTTGTTATAAATCATATTTTATTGATGCACCTTTTCATTTAAAACGGCTGCCTGCACTGCAATATGGTTGCCTTGGTTTTCTCTGGAGGAGGTGGCATTGTAAAATGAGTGTGCTGCAAGGTTATTTTGCGCCCTCATAGGTGATATGGGATTTGATGATTCTTTGGGGATAGATTGTCCTCTTGAGGAAAGTGGCTTTAGCATTGGTTGGAACTGCCTGGCGATAACTTCAACAGCTCGTTGGTCCTGCCCCAAAGGACATTTATTTCCATTTGTTGCAAATTTTAATGGATAACAGGAAGCAGGGTTTCGGAGGTTTGTATTCTGGGGATTAAAGCTGACAATGTTAAAAGAAAGGTTTACTGTTTACATAGCTGGTTCCTACAACGAACATTTGTGTGCGTCTTTGTGTGGGTGGGTGTGTGACAGAGAGAGATTGTATTTTATTTTTTGTTATGAACGCTAAGAGTAAACTCAAAGGCAATGACATCTAATTCAGTTCTAGGATGCATCAGGCAAGGTATTTCCAGTAGAGATAGGGAAGTGCTATCCTCATTAGACAAGGCACTGGTGAGACCTCTTCTGGAATACTGTGTGCAATTCTATTCTCCCATGTTTAAGAAAGATTAATTCAAACTGGAACAGGTACAGAGAAAGGCTGCTAGGATGATCAGAGGAGAACCTATCTTATGACAGGAGACTTAAGGAGTTTGGCTTGTTTAGCCTAACAAAACGAAGGCTGAGGGGAGATACGATTGCTCTCTATAAATACATCAAAGGAGATAATCCCCAGGGAGGGAGAGGAGTTATTTAAGTTAAGGGCCAGTTTGGCACAAGAATAAGTGGATATAAACTGGCCATTAATAAGTTTAGGCTTGAAATTAGACAAAGGATTCTAACCATCAGAGGAGTGAAGTTCTGGACCAGTCTTCCAAGGGGAGTTGGGGCGGGGGGGAAAAACCTAACATGGTTTAAGACTGAGCTTGGTAAGTTTATGGAAGTGGTGGTATGATGAGATTGCCTACAAGAGCATATGGCCCATTCGTGACTGGAGACAGGACACTAGAAGGGGAGAGCTCTGAGTTATTAGAGAGAATTCTTTCCCAGGTGTCTGACTGGTGGGTATGACTCGTATTCTCATGATCTAACTGATCTCCATATTTGCAGTCAGGAAGGAATTTTCCCCCAGTCAGATTGGCAGAGACCCTGGCAGGGTTTCACCTTCCTCTGCAGCATAGGGCATGGGTCATTTGCTGGTTTAAACTAGAATAAGTGGTGGATTCTTTGTAACTTGAAGTCTTTAAATCAAGATTTGAGGACTTCAGGAACTTGAGCAGCAGTTATGGGCTTTCTATAGGAATGGATGGGTGAGGTTTAGGGTTGCCAACCCTCCAGGATTGTCTTGGAGTCTCCAGGAATTTTGCCACGTAATGAAACCTCCAGGAATACATTCAACCAAAATTGGCAATCTTAGTGAGGTTCTGTGGCCTGCAATGTGCAGGAGGGTAGACCAGATGATCATGAAGGTTCCTTCTGGCCTTAAAGTTTTTGAGTACAGAGTTCTATGTATATAGAGATCAAGTTATGATGGTTCTATTAGTCCTATATTTGTGAGATTTTGTAAAAATGGTAAATTCTTGTATTCTCTTGTTTTATTTTGTAAACTCCTGCATCTTGATCAAATCTTGTTCTCCTGTGTACCTTAAACATTATAAGGAAAAAGTTATGTGTAGCTGTCACTGACAACATTTTCCAGGTATCAAAATGGGCCTGTTTCTGACCTCCTTTGAGATGTGATCCAAAGCCCTTTGAAGACAATGGGAATCTTTCCGTTGGCTTCAGTGGTGTTTGGATTATGCCCTCACATGCAGGACCGGCGCCAAGGTTTCTCGCGCCCTAGGCGCACGGCCATTTCGCCGCCCCCCGTGCCGATCCCGCGGCTCCGCGGCTCCGGTGGCATTCCTGCAGAGGGTCCATTGGTCCGTGGCTCCAGTGGAGCTGCCACAGGCATGCCTGCGGGAGGTCCACTGGAGCCGCGGGAGCAGCCGACCGTCCGCAGGCATGACTGCGGCAGCTGCACTGGAGCTGCGGACCAACGGACCCTCTGCAGGCATGCCTGGAGCCGGTCAACCGGAGCCGCCTGCCGCCTCCCAGGCAAAATGCCACCCCCTCAATAATCCTGGCGCCCTAGCGATTGCTTAGGCTGCCTAAATAGTAGCGCCGGCCCTGCTCACATGCAGTTTACACTGATTGATTTCACTGGAGTTACTCCTGTTATACACTAGTGTCACTGAGATCAGAATCCAGCCCCATGTGTTTTATTGCCATTGCAAGAGCTATATGTTTCAATATGTTTGTCATGATATATAACAAATTCAATACCCATCCATTCCTAGCAGCATGCAACACTTTAGAGCCATATTTTTGACACCAGCCACCATTTTTGCTAACCTGCTTTTTGGCATGCAACTGATGGTGCCCACAAAAAAATCTGTTCCCATTTGACATGCAAAAATACCTATTTGCATATGTAAAATTGATGTGTGCCTAATTTTGCTGGTACAGTTATCTGTGTGCACAAATGTGGGTATGTAGAAGTGGAGTTAAGTTTGGGCCTAAATTAATGGACAAGATCTCTTTAAGTTGGTCTGTTTCTCTTCTCATGCAGTATATTTGCCTACCTGATTCCCAGTTCACACATATACAAGCTCATGAGGGAAGGCAGGTGCACCTCGTGTTTCATCCTACTAGACCATGCATGTCTTTGCACAAAGCCCGAGGGATTTTTGTTCGATTTCTTTCTGACAAACCCAAAGGCCTAATTAAATTGACTCTACTGGTCTAGCATTATGTGATCATCATGAAGAGAGTCATTTTAAATGGATATTTTAATGGGGCTTTAATTGTAATTGTTGAGCACCTGCAGAGTACTAGCCCTAGAGCTTTTAGTGTGGAAAAAACCAGGTGATAACTTGAATTTAAATAACAATGAAACATACACTAACAACAACATAATGCATTATGAAAAGTCCAAGATTTTGCAATCAGGCCCTGTTGGCATTTTGTGTGTGTGTGTGTGCGTGCGCGTGCGTGCCTGTGCATATGCATTACAGGGTAGGGGTTAGTTTTTGAATCAGATTTTGTTTTCAAAATTAGTTTAAATTAGCAAAAGGAATCATAAAAGTTTTTTAGAGGCAAAGACGTGTGGTGATGATTAAATAAGAAATTTAGAAATATGTGAATGAAATAGTCTCCTGTTCTTTTGATGCAGACATTAGATTCTGTCTCATTCATCATCATAATAGGGAATTGATTGCTGGGTTGGAAAAGTGTAATTGAAGGAGCAGCATGGGATAGCATGGGACTGGGAGTCAGGAGATCTGGGCTTTAGTTGATGCTCTCCCTCTGTCTTGCTGAGTGACCTAAAGAAACAATCACCTAACCTCTGTCTCTCAGTATTCCTAGCTGTAAACCAGGATAATCTGATTTATCTACCTTACCAGAGGAATATTTTTCAAGGTTAACTTTTAATGGGAATTGGGTACTTAGCTGTTTTTTTTGTGCCTCTGAAAATCTACTTTATAAGTGCTTTTGTTTGTATAGTTAATCTTTGTAAATGTGCTTGGAAGATTAAATGTATTATATACAGTAAGGACTTATTATTGCAAAAATTTTACTATATTATTATTTATTTAGAGAGGCATCATTGTCCAGTGGCTAGGACATTGGATTAGGATTTAGGGACCTGGGTTCTACATCAGGCTTTGCCGCTGACCTGATATGTAACCTTGGGCAAGTCACTTCACTTGCCTGTAACTTTTATTCTCCTCCCACACTTTGTATATTGTGACTTCCTTAGGGCAGGGAGTGTCTCTTATTAGGGTGTTTGTACAGCACCTAGCATAGGGGGGCCCAGATCTCAGTACAAATAATAATAAACAAGTTAATTGTAAGTGCTAAGTGTTATTATCTTTTATAAATTCTAAGTGGGTAATTTGTTAGCAATAAATCAGTGAAACCAATAAGAGTGAATGATTACTGAGAATTCCCATGATAATTTATATTCATTGAAACTCTAAAATCTTTTATGTGATGTTTTTTCTATTTATTGTCCCTGCAAAGTAATCCTTCTGTGATAGCTGCTTATTTCTGGGGGTTGTCAGAGAGGTGGGGAGTGATACATTTTCCTCTTTAGTTTAGGAGTCCTCTTTGTGTGAAGCATCTAACTGAATGGACAATACGTGCAAGACCCTGTTTTTCCTCCCAGAGCTGAAGTTAAAAATTATTCAATGTAAAATTCCTGGCCTGTGAAACAGAGGCTCCGTACTGTACCAGGCAAAGATTTTCACCAGCATTCTCTTGCTTAGCCAAGGCTGAGATAACAGACACTGTAAAGCACTTGCTGGAATAAATCTACTCTTCTGAGGTTCCATCGGGGTGTTCATCTTCCACCTTGTTTTTCCTTTGCTTAATAAGGTATTGCCTGAACTTATGGTTGATATTTGAATCGACTTTTTTATTAATATGATCAAGACTAAGTGAAATTCAATCTTATTTTTGTTTGCTTGCATTTAAATGTCAAGAAAGACTGCAAAGAACAAGTAAGTGGTAGATTGTTGTTTTTTTTTAAAGCAAGGTTGCCTTTCAAGTCAAAGAGTAATTGTACTTTGCAGTGTATAGTGGGAGTTTTGAAAAATGTTTAGGAGCCAAAAGTGTGATTTTACTGCACTTTATGTACGACTCTCAGGAACAGTGAAATAAGGCTGAATTCTAAGGAAGTCTTTGTGATCCAAGACAATTTGCTTAATGTGGTGATTAGTGGTGTAGTGGTTCTGATCACTGGCCTTTGTGTATAAAAATCCAGCCAGAAGTTCCTTCCTGGGTTTCTGATCAGGTCTAGAAGGGGTCAGGGACTGTGACACTTTTCAGAAACAGCCGAGGAGTCACCAACGTAGGAAACAGAAGGAAAGGAGTGGAGTGGTTTTTACAACAAAATGTTTAAACTAGCATTGATCTGTAACAGGTATTGATTACAATCAAACCTTTGCTATTTACTTTGAAGTGACATGAACCTCCAGCATTGGCTTATTACCCTGTGAAATCATCTCCTGTTCAGAGTGATCCTACATTTCTGGTATGAAGGTATTAGCCGAGAACCCTTGAGCTTTCTATTGCTGCATGTATTTTTGGATGGGGATATGCAGCGCATCCTACAACAGAAGCTAATTTAGCATCCACACTCTGTTCTCTTCATCTGAAAGGTAATAAAACAAGAAACATAGTTGGATGAAGGGGTTTGGTACATTTCTAAGACAGATGAGCAATAAAAATTTTGGAGCATCTAATCCTTATAGATGTTTCCAAGTTTCCATCTGGAAACCAAGCACTATTACTGATTTACCAAACATTTCTCTTCTTTCTGGGACATTTTCATTTGGCTAGTCCAATTATCATGGTGAGGTGAGGCCGACAAAGAGGAACATCAAAAACTAACAAATCCACATAACTTTCTACGTGGGCAAAACACAGATAAAAATTATAACTTGATGGAAGAGATGGAACAGACGTTAAAAATGTTTCCTAAAATTCTTATGCTCGTGATACTTTCAGTAGCATTTCTAGACAGGCTGTGTCACAACCTAGCATAGTGCTATGTGACCTACCTTCCCGCATGCCATGTGCGTGTTTATAGTGATTATCATGAGTAAAACAGGGACGGTAGCACATTAGAGGTTTCATCTTCTTTGTTTCCACCAGGATCTTCTTAAGTTTGTTACAATAGCCCAGTTTCAGTGCTGGTGTATGTGATCAAAGCTGTATTAAAGACAAAGGAGTTGCACCTGTTCAGACCAAGACTGAATTTGACCCTAGTAAATTTGTTATCAACTCTATTTATTTAACACCTCCTAGTGTTCAGGACTCCTTATAATCATGTTAATATTTCAGCTAGGGCCTGCTCCAAAGCCCATTGAAGTCAATGGAAAGATCCCACCAACTTCCGTGGACTTTGGATCAGGATTTAGCTGACTATCTGCAGCCTTTTCTTTTTCTTTTTCCAAAAAATGTGAGATATTTTGTTCCCTGCCTCCAGTGGGAAAGATATTTATAACAGTCATCTTATCCAGCGGTGACAGCTGAAATGAGCAAACATTTTCATGAAAGGATTTTGCCCTTTCAGAAAAATGTTCTCAAATCACATATTGCAGCCCTGCAACCTTGCTGTGCACATGTTCTTGCTGCAAAAAGGAAATATACTCCTGTCAGATGCCTTTGTTGGACTGGTATGTGCACGTACATACTCCTAACATAGTAACTATACTGACATTAGTTATAAATTCCTTTCCTGATGTTGATTATATGTCCTATAAATTTATGAGACAACCTGTCCCTCCCTCTCCCTCTAGTTCTCTGTCTCTTCTTAATCCATCATTGATGGTAGAATTTGGATGGTTTTCCAAACTTGAGGATTTGTACTGTTGCTAGATTTTTCTGATATATAACCTGAAAGTTTAATTAGTTCTAGCCCAGAGTGATTGCCATCAGTTAAATTTTGTGCATGAGTGCGTGTGTGTTAATCTCTAACACAATATATGCAACTATGACCCTATATGTGCAATTCTGCCCCCCCTATTTCCATATGTACATCTCTCTCTCTCTCTCTCTCTCCTCAAAGAGGTACTCTTTCTTCTTGATCCTGGACGTCTCGCCACCTAACTCCAAAGGCCAAGGAAAGTTGGATCCCTTCAAAGCTCATCTGTGCTGCTCTTTCTTTGATTTCTTTGGCTTTCTGAGGTGTAGCTCAAGGCATGACTCCTCTAGGGTATTAATATGCTGCTTTCATAGAGTCCCCTGGGCATCAACAGTTACATGTTATGAACATTTGATTTGGGGCTGTTGCTCAAATTAACACATTTCAAGCATAGTATCAGCAGTGGAAGCAGAGACAGTGAATTTATCTTCCTATAAACCTAGTTTTAGTAGCGGTTGGTATAGAAATATAGGAAATATTGTCAAGTTCTTAGTGCGTACAACTGTAAAATAAGTTGTTCTGGATTCAATTCCTGGATCTGTAGCTGACTTGCAGTATGAGTATGTGCATGTAGTATGAGGAAATTTTCTAAGACTCAGTTTCCCCATCCATAAATTGGTCATAATACTCACTATACAAGGCTGTCATGAGGCTTATTTACAGTGTGCAAAATGCTTTGAGAAACCTGGATGGAAAGCTCAGTATAATTTCAATGTACTATTTTTAATACTAGATTATGAATTTATTATACTATACAAGCACAGGATTAGAAAGAATGCTGCCATTCAGTGAACACAATGTGTTAGATTCTGATCTCAGCTACACTGGTGTAATTTAGGAATAACTCCATCACATTCCTTGGAATTACCCCTGGGTTGAATTTAGCCCAGTGTCACAATCTGAAGCACTGACGGACCTGATCCTGAATTCAGTAGGAGTCTTTCTGTTGACTTCAGTGGGCTTTGGATCAGGCCCTAAATGAAGATTTTAAAAATTAGGATTTCTATGGCTAGGAAATCCACAGTTTGAGCCTTTGAGATGTCATGTGTGGGCCGAAAGGGAATGAAAGTTTTCCTGGGGATATGAGACATCTTGTTGTTAGCTTTTATCATGACCTTTGAACTTTCTTGGGGAAGCAGAAAGGGGTTGGTTATTAGAAGCAAATTTTGATGTTTGCTCCCAACAAAATCAGCCTGATTACACTTTAACTAACCAGGGTTTGCACTCAAAGCCAGAGAGACAATCTCTCATGATAACATCTGACACCCTGTCACTTAGGGTAGCTCAAATATGCACCATTAGGTGTTTGTATGTTTGTTTTGACAAGCAGCTCTTAAAGGTAGAGTGCCCTTGTTCGCTTGAGACAAGAATTGCTGCTTGTTATCCTAGATGCAGAGGATAGGAGTTTTTGATTCCATAATCATGTACAATTCATTAAATCTGTGGGCACTGGGTGCCTAATTCCTTTAGGCCCCTTTGACTGTCCCAGCCTATTTTGCTCAGTCCTGCATAGTAATTGAGGCAGATCATTTTACTCTATAATCTTGAGCTGTATTGATGTGTGAGAAGATAGCAGTGACTTCATTTACTCTTTTTGGGGATAGTAGAGTGCATGTGTGTATGCACATTACAACCAGACTAACAGTTAGTCAAGCCCCAAACAAGAGAAGGGATCCAGTCCCCAAAAGGTGGGGGAATAGCACAGGATTTGATCCCCACTGCAGTCTCATTGCCACAGTGTAATAAGGGGTTTGGCAATGAATTGTTTTCCCACCCCCTGAACCCACTGTTGGAAAGGCAGGTAGAGCGAGACCGTGTTTTGCAGAGCTTGCATGGCATGCGTGGCCCCCAGAAGAGCAAGGCTGGAGAAGTTACTTGCTTTGCTTGTGCTTAAAGCAGCCCTGTGTGTGTGTGTGTGCGCGCGCACGCACAAATATGGCACTTAACCTTTCCAGGTTCACCACTGGCTCTTGTGCCAGCAGATGTCTTGGGGATTTCTGTCTGGTGGAATCAGGGATATATGGAGGAGGAAGGCATCACCTTCCAGAAACTGGGTGGGGATGTAGTGCACATCTGCTGGGAAGAAAAAGGACTGGCTGTGGCAACTGGTACACAAAGCCATAGAAACATTTGTATGCAGGGAGGGATGTGAGGTGACTGGCAGCCAGGATGCAAGCCATATGGAGGCAGCTCTATGAGGGATACAGAGAGTTGGAAGGCAGAGTAGGCTGGATGTCTTGTCTGGTGGTTGGACAGACACAAAGTGCCAGCAACTGAGCCAAGGCTCTTGACCACAAAGCAACTGAATCAGCTCCCATCAGAAGGGTATGACTGGATGCTAGAGAAGTGTGAAAGAGTTCTCTATCAGCTGCATCTCAGCTGCACTACACATGTGGTACATCTGTCTGAAGCAGTTAAAGGCTAAGGTGGTCCCCTTTCTAGCTGTCTGTAGAGAAAGTGGAGAGATCAGGAAAGACAGTGATCTGAAATGCGCCCCACCCCTCCCCTTTATTCTTGAGCATTGTTGGGAAACCAAGCCCACTTGTACAGTAGTGTCAAAATATGGGACCACATTTCTGCTGCTTGCCCTTTAGGGGTTAACGAAACTACATTAGGAAACTCTGCCTTAAACCTAGTCTGCTCGCTGCCAGACATTCCTCCACCCCCTTGATAACTCACTGGCATGGCTTGCGTTTCCCTACTCACGAGCCAATAGGAGCGGAGTACGTGTTAGCTCTGAGTCAGCATCTATGTCGGTTTGAAACCTGATACCAGGTGTGCTGCAAGTAGCAACGGTTTTTGCTCTTTTAAGATTTATTTTCCCCTGATGAAAGAAACTCCATGTTTCTTCTTTGACTCATTCGTGACAAAATTTTGCTTTTTAATAGTCAATTAGTATGCAGCAGCGCAAGAATTCAGCCTTGCAGTATTGGTTTAATTGCGTGGGTGAGTGGGGGGCATATACCTGCAAAACTGACTTACTTCCTGCCACTTAATGCAGGTGAGCAAAGTATTTAACCCAGACTTCAGGTGGTGCAAATCCATATAGCTCTGTTAAAGTCAATGGAGCTATGCTGATTTATGCCAGCTGAGGATCTGGCCCATTATATTTATAGCACAAGTATGGCTCAAGAACTCCAGGCCCATCTCCCCTTCGAGCACAAATGACATGTTTGGTTCTTACCCTGATTTCAGTTCTCCATGTCCACTTTCCTTTGTTAATTCAAAGGGGTATGAAAGGACTTCTATCTGTCATTGCCCATAACAGTCTTCACCCAGAGCTTCTGTGCTTCCAAGTGAAAGGGTCGCCCACATGGTCTGTACTCATGCATAATAAGATTATACCAGATTCTTTCCCTGGGGAACTGCCTTGCAGCAGAAGGCCACAAGGCTTCAGAACAAGCCCCAGAAAGAGACACAATTTGAAAAGGGCATTTATAGTGCCTGAACCTATGATGGTCCTTTCAGTATAATCCAGTCAGTGCCAGATCCTTGGCTGGTAAAAAGGAGCTACACCAATTTACAACAACTAAGTGTATGGCCTTCATTTTCCTTTGGATTGTGTATGCATTTTTGAAGCATTCAAATGTGGTTGTATAAAAATGGTTACAAATCCTATGCCTTGCAGATGTCTTGTATTGATATGCAGAACTGCAATTGATCTTCTCAAGAATCAACCACTTCAGATTTACCGTATCAACCTACTGCAACAAGAAGGTCTTGCAAGGAAGCTGGGTCATTCCTCAGAGTCCTGCTGCAAGCTGCTACAAAACAGGGCTGTTACCGGGCAACTGGGCAACATAAAACTTTCCTAGCAACCTTTCACTCTCCCTTCATGGGTCTAAAGGAGTACATTGACATACATACTTTAATTAATAGGGGGTTATGTTTCCCAAAGAGGTAAAATGACCCAACTTTGTCCAGATAATCACTTAAATTATGATGTGCAAATTAAAATAAACATATTTTGAAGCACAGCACTCTATGCAACTCATCTGTATATCATGAGACTAATCTAGCTGCAGATCAAAATAACCCATAACAAAATAGCCTTTTTGGCTTAATGTGCTGAATATAATGTAAAGAGGAATAAAGATCTGATGGACTTTTGGTTTTCAGGCTTGGGGTTATATATTGTGGGCGGTATTGGTGTTACTTTTAAAAGCAATATCTGCTTGTTATATCTACATTACTAGCTCTTTTAAACCTCTCCTGTGCTCCAGAGAATTTCCAGCCCTGAAAGAGAAATTCCAATAAATAACATTGAGTTCCCGTAAGAAAAAGACATTCCCTTTGTGTAGGACAGGAGGCATTGCAAAGAATCGAGACAGGCACAAGCTGTATCAGAGAGCTGACTTGGAGTTCACCAATGTGGTTCCCACTTCTGGATAGATTTGAAAGATGGGGAAATCTAAATATAGTGTGATGATATTGCACACCTTGCTGTAATAGCCACAGATTGAGGTGTCTGAGATGAAACACATTAATAGAGACCAACCGGCCTCTTACATCAGTGCAACTCATTCTGGCAAAACCAGCCTTTTGAGATGTCAGAAGTCAATAGGGTATGCTGGTAACATCGGTGGACTCGTATTTTAAACTTATTAGCTGGGCTCACAACAACCAGCCAGTCGTAAAAGAATGTTTCTTTTTAGTGGTAGCAATGGAACAGTATGGAAAATCCACCTCTAGCTTCAAAGCTTTCAGAATCGGGGCCTGGAGCCAAGCCTGAAACCAGCTAGTTAACCTACAGCTGAACACCCTGATCGACTAGACACCCTGGTTGGTTGAGAGGTGTCACTAGGCTTGGTCTTAAACCCAGCAGCAGCAACAGGCCAGTGGCTGCTTAGTGCTTATGCCTGCAGCTGCAATTGCTCCTGTGACAACCTTGCTTGGTTCCTGACTCCAGCTCTGACCATTGGTGCTGTTCTTTGCCTCTGACTCTGAGCACTAGGCCTGACCACCACTGCCCTGGTCTATGACAAAAGTCCATCACTAGGAACATGGGACACCCCATCTGAGTAACATTCTTTCTGTTATATTGTAAATCTGAGTCCATTGTGGGAAAATCAGGATAAATAGCTAAGGTAGCTACCAAATTCATTCTCTGGTGATCCAAGCCAGGCTTATAAAATCCCCAACTCCCACCTTTTCACGTTCTCTGAATGCATATATATATATATCTCCTCACTATATGTTCCATTCTATGTATCTGATGAAGTGGGCTATAGCCCATGAAAGCTTCTGCTCAAATAAATTTGTTAGTCTCTAAGGTGCCACAAGTACTCCTGTTCTTTTTGCGGATACAGAGTAACACGGCTGTTCCTCTGAAATTTATAAAATCCAGAGATTAGTGCGTTTTCCCACTTGGCTTCCTCTTTCCTCCTATTTACAAGTGCACCATCATTCTGGGAGCAGGTTTGATACATTTAAAATGACTCCCACCCCACCCCACCCCACCCTGCTAGGACTCGCCTTATCTGGCAAATTGCAGGTGACTCAGACTAACTCTGTGTTGTTTGTTTTAGGCAACTTTGTTTTAAAATACTTTTATTTGCCATCTCTTTTCAAACCCATCCCTCTCCCCAGATTTGGCCATGGTAATCTGACTACAAGTTAGGTAAGCACTGAGTCATAAAATTAATCTTTTTCCGCTTTTCACCTTTTGGGACTGCTTTGATTGTTGCCTTAGCTAAAAGGACTGGAACCTTGTTAACAAAAAGGCACCCTAGGTTTATCACAGAGTCTGATTTTATGTGGAGCAGACTCAAAATACTTGCTCTGTCTCCTGACAAGTATCTTTGAACCAGCTACACTAGTTCTGCGTGGTAGTAAGGGACTTATTCTTAATCATAAGAACAAGACAGTGCAAGCATTTTATTGACTCCCTGCAGGCCACTGTAGACTTGGTATGTTCTCTGAATTGCCCTTTCTCATCAGCATACAAGGAAATCTGGCTTGGTTAATGCCTCTGGGCAAGGCCTGTAAATCCTTATTTTAGAGCCAAAACTGAAGAACTCACCCTGCTCCCCCACCACCCATTCTTCTTATATCCAGTTGTCTTATCTAATAGAGACAGAACCTGCAAGTCCTTGGATTAGAATTGTACAGAGAAGGCTAGATTCTCTGTTATCTCCAGTTTCTGCTGAGTGCAGCAGAGATGGTAGGGGCCATCAGAGAATTGGGTATGGCTCCAAAATTCTCCAACCAGCCCTGTCCTCTGGCAGCATAGGTTAGAAAAGTCTGGGACTGCTCTAACCTGTACTGGTTTGGCTAGCTTCCCCGAGGGGCATCCTCCAGCTGGGGGGAGTACACATCATGCTCTTGCACTTCTAATAAAACCAACAATCAGGATGATATATTGGGATTATATTTCCCAGAAAGTGAGACTATCCACTGAATAACTAATAGAGGCAGTATCTTCAACTCCAAATGTTCAAAAATCATGGTAGGTTCCTAAACATCATGGGATTTGGCTTAAAAATAATCAAATCCTCTTAAAAATATAATAAATTTGGGGTTCTTGTTAAGTTCTTTTTTTCTGGGGGAGCCTTTAAGATACACTTAGGTCACGTTTCAAGCTTTTTGTGTGACCATGAGGGCTAGGAACTGCTTTTTAAAATTGAAATCTGAGATTTTCATGCATTCACGTTTCCATGAACTTTAAGGAAAACACTACATAGCATGAGAGTTGGCAACCATGTCCTGGCTTCACCAGTTTGCAGGATTAAGGGCTCTATGATATATTTGTTAAAGACCATTTGGGACCTTTCAGCTTTCTCTGCAATATATATTTGCTCACTGCTTTGTGCTCTTTTCCTTTGACCTTTCAACAGTTTATAATACCAGGCATTAGCTGCAATCATGCAACAGATTTTGGCTGTTGAGAAAGTGGCCATGTCTCAGGCCTTGTAAACTACTTATAGTTGCTGCTGTGCTCATATCACAAAAAATAGCATCCAGTGCTCCTTCTCCTGAGGAGGAAACGAGGGGAGCCAAACTCATCGAGGCAGAATTCGCATCAGATTGTTCCACAGGGGAGAGGCAGAGCAGGATTTCTTGTCTCTCCCCACTATAGAACTGGTGGAGCTGTGCTGACAGGGCTTCCCCTGAGGCTCCTTTAGTGTCCACAGCAGAGAGGATTAAAGCACTTCTCTAAACTGTGTTAATTTTGGAGTAGGTTCATCTTGGGCAGAGTGAGGAGATGATATGCCACCCCAGGCCATGCTCAGAGCCCACCCCTTCTCTTTGTCCTTCCCATGCGTATGCTGGATTCTGTGGAGAGCTCTCGTATGAGACCCTCAGAAAACCAGGGAAAGGAAAGAGTTAAAATGGAAAAAGGCACACATAAAGTTCGCTCACTATATAGATCCCCGTGGGGACATCTGATCCATAGTGATTAAATCTCAAAGGGGTTGAAATGTAACTGATATGTAGTAAAATAATCGTCCTGTTAAATGTCAGTTCAATGGGCTGGACAAAAGCACAACCCCGCATGGGGAACACCTTTATGGAATTCATGCTTGTTCTTTCACTCCAGTGCCTGGCATACAGAAGTAATGCACTCAGTCCTGGAGAGGAGCGATTCACCTCACACCACATGACTGATCTTGCTAGTTGTCTCAGAAGCATCAAAAAAAACCTCCTGGAGGAGTTGCATCCTACCCTGCTTAGCTGGGAAAACAGTTGGCCAATGCTGGTTTGAACATGGGTGGAGGTGGTTGGGGCATTACCAGGGGCTTGAGGAAAAAAACTCCTTACTTCCCCCAACCTCTATCACCCAGGAAAAATCTGAACTCTTTGCCTATTTGGGAAGCCTATGAACTGTCTGAAATTCCAAAAGAATTAGATATTAAGATACTGAATGAATCCATCATATTTAAACTTCTTGCCCTTATTACTAAGACTCACTAATTAAAACTCATTTTCTCCTTAATGTAAAGAGCTGTTGAATGTTCAAAGGAGCAACTTGTATACAGTACAGAAATTATGATGAAGTATTTCGGTGGAAAATTCGATTTCTTCATCATTATTCCTTCTATTTCTTTTTAATAATGTAGTATACTATGCATATATTTGCTTTTCGGGTTAATTGCTCTGTTTTGAATATGCCTATTAATAATATCACTTTGTGCATTGTGCTTGCATCATGAGTTAATCATTTTCAGGATTATACATTCATTGGGCAATAAACTGCAGGTTTTTTAGCATCATTTGTACAAAAAATCCTAAAATACATTACAGTGAACTTAGAGTTTTGTGTTTGGATCATTTTGGCAAGAGTTGTGTACACTGTAGAGGAGCAAATACTGTAAGAAAGGATGATGTTTGTATCTGTAATCTTGGCTGCATGCATGTTGGAAATGGGGAACCAGTGCTTTAAAACAGAGGCATGTTATAAAAGGAGGGCAAAATTTTGAAATTGAACAATTGTGAACTTATATTTGCATGTGCCATAACCACATCTTTTTGTGCAGATCAGATATTTGTGTGTGTGTGAACAGTTTATTAGAGCTCAAATGGCTATTTGCAAGCTCAAATATCTGATTTGCGTGCACTGTCACGGTAATTGTGCTCACAAATAATGTGTGTGCAATTATGAGCACATTTTGCATATGAACCTCTAGCCTCCCGTTCTAAAATGTTGAGAAATGCAAAAAATACATTTTCAAATAATAAGGACACTTGAGACTTCAAGGAGTCTACTCCTCTCTTGATGAACACACAGCTTCTAGCACACCCTTACAGTTACTGAGCATGGAATTGATCCATGTATGAGTACAAATTTGTTTTCTTATTCACTGCAATAGGAATGAGCATTGTAACCCTCAATTGAGGTCATTAGTGCTTCCTTGGTTGTCTCTGTTTGTAAAAATTGGGATGATATTTTGATCATGAATGTGAATCATGGACTAATATGGTACTGGCTAGAACCAGATATAGATGAGGCAAGCACTGTGTTTGTGTCAACTCACAGCTCTGCCAAATTCATTACAGTCCTAGTGTATAACGCTTCTGGCTTTTCTATGCTTTGTTCCTGCCCCCATCCCTATAGCTCTGTCTGTATACCTCTGTCCTACTTTGCCACACCCTTACTATTCCAGTCCTGGTCCCTATGCATTGCTCTACCAATGTACTTCAGTTCTGCCTACAACAGGGGTCGGCAACCTTTCAGAAGTGGTGGGCCAAGTCTTCATTTATTCACTCTAATGTAAGGCTTTGCATGCCAATAATACATTTTAATGTTTTAGAAGGTCTCTTTCTATAAGTCTATAATATGTAACTAAACTATTGTTATATGTAAAGTAAATAAGGTTTTTTAAATGTTTAAGAAGCTTCATTTAAAATTAAATTAAATTAAAATGCAGAGCCCTTCTGACCAGTGGCCAGGACCCGGGCAGCATGAGTGCTACTGAAAATCAGCTCGTGTGCAGCCTTTGGCACGCGTGCCATAGGTTGCCTACCCCTGGCCTACAACATACCTGCTATGTCTTTCCTGGCTCTTAACATAGCTCTGCCTATAAACCTCATTCTTGGCCTGCAAAACTCCTGTTATCCTATCTCTAAAGCCCCAGCACAGCTCTACCAGTGCACCATACTCCTGGCCTCCAACATCTTGGTATTCCAGTCCAAGGCCTTTCCTTGACAAACATGCCAATCCTGTCCAAATGTGTGCTACTTTCATGATGTAAGCATAGATTAAAAGAAAAAGGAGAACAAAAGAAGCATACAAAACAAAAGAGTGTCTGTAAAGGGTTAAATCCCCAAGTCCATAGTATTATTTCAGGGCAAATATCCATTGAAGTCAGTGGGAGATTTGGCTGAGTAAGGATTCTAGATGTGGCCCAAATGAAATAACACTAAATTAACAAAATAATGATGTGGAATAAAGAAAATAGATTATAAGACCAATGACAAACCTGAAACAACTGTCTTATACCTCATTCTTCTTGCTAAAGCATTAGCTTTCACCACTATTCAAAGTCAGGTCACAAATGAAAATGAGTTTAGTTTGTGACATTTTAGCGGACTTATCTTTGTAGGTAACTTTTTCTGTGTGGCTATTTCTGGTGACTGTTTCTGTGTTATGTTCATTAAAAAAAACCACTTTTTAAAAAAAAAGAAAAAGCAATTAAAGCACACTTAGGGCCAATAAAAATAAGAACGTACAAACATAAGAATGGCCACACTGGGTCAGACCAATAGTCCATGTAGCCCAGTGTCCTGTCTTCCAACAGTGGCCAATGCCAGATACTTCAAAGGGAATGAACTGAACAGGGCAATTATCAAGTGATCCATCCCGTCAGCCAGTCCCAACTTTTGGCAAACAGAGGCTTAGGGACACTCAGAGCATGGAATTGCATCCCTGACTATCTTAGCTAATAGCCATTGATGGACCAATCCCTCCATGAATTTACCTGTTTTTTTTAATCAAATTATAGTTATATCCCTGCCAACTAACTCCCCAGGTTGTCTATGTGTTGTGTGAAGAAGTACTTCGTTTTGTTTGTTTTCAACCTGCTGCCTATTAATTTTATCGGGTGATCCCTGGTTCATGTGTTATGTGAAGAGATAAATAACACATCCTTATTCACTTTCTCCACACCATTCATGATTTTATAGACCTCTATCATATTCCTTCTTCATTGTCTCTTTTACAGGTTGAACAATCTCGGTCTTTTTAATCTCTCCTCATATGGAAGCTGTTCCATACCCTTGATCATTTTTGCTGGCATTCTCTGTACCTTTTCCATTTCTAATCTTTTTTGAGATGGGGTGGCCATACCAGTATGCAGTATTCAAGGTGTGAGAGTACTATGGATTTATGTAGTGGCACTATGGTATTTACTGTCTTATTATGTATCCCTTTCCTAATGGGGCCTAACCTTCTGCTAGCTTTTTTGACTGCTCATGTAATGAATTATGTAGCATGAGGTCAATAACTGTTAGCCTGCTTCAGGAAATCATCACAGCAGATACTATGGGTTAAACACAGTACTTGATCACTTTATATCCATTAATAACATTGGTATCTAGGAAGACTTAGGTAATAAGACTGATCAAAACTTTAGTGAATAAAGTTGATCACCTGCAGGGGCCAGGAAGATTTTTCCCTTCTCTCCCTACAGCATTGCACAATGGCTATGTACATTATATGTTTCTTGTCTCACTTGCTCTAAAGCAGGGGTCAGCAACCTTTGAGAAGTGGTGTGCCAAGTCTTCATTAATTTAAGGTTTCGTGTGCCAGTAATAATTTTTACATTTATGGGACCAGCAGACAGAACCCCAGACTGGCAGCAGACTGAGCAGGGCCGGTGGATGGAACCCCACACCGGGAGTACAGGTGGCAGATGAAACCCCAGACCAGCAGCGGGCTGAGCCGCTCAGCCTGCTGCTGATCTGGGGTTCCATCTGCTGGTCCCTGCCAGCCAGGGTCCCAGCCACTGGCCCCACTCAGCCTGCTGCCGACCCGGGGTTCTGTCTGCAGCCCCCTTTAAATGTAAAATTTATTATTGGCACACGAAACCCAGCTGGCAGCAGAGTGTCACTAAAAATCAGCTCGTGTGCCACCTTTGGCATGCGTGCCGCAGGTTGCCAGCCCCTGCTCTGAAGCATCAGCTACTGGCCACTGCCTGAGGCAGATTGCCAGACTTGATAGCCCAGTGATTGCATCCAGTATGGCAATTTCTGTTTCTTGCACACCATTGCACCTAACTCCCTTTCATTTATGTAGTTGAATTGCATTGGTCCATATTTTCAAAGGAGACCACTAAGTTTGGTTGCCCGGCTCGAGCCATCTAGTGAAAGTATGAAGTCTAATGTATCTAAATCTTGGGCATCTTCGTGACTCCACTAGAAGTTTGTGCTATTTCAATGTTTCTAACAAAATGCTTCTATCTCAATAAGGACTATCTACATTCATTCCTGTTCTGGTGCATGAAGCATTGACATCTGAGCTCATATGTAAAAAAAAATTTCCCCCTGTATTCTACTGCTCAGATATATCACACTGTGTGCATTTGATTTTGGAATGTCTCAGAAAAAAGCATTGGGCCAGACCTTAGCTGTGCCAAATTAGAATCGGGCCAGTGCAGAAGCATGGCTAATGGATCAGATTTATAAAGGAAGAGTTATAAACCAGCGAGGTGAAGAGTTAACATGCTCTAGGGTAATTTTTTCCAGTTCAGCTCAAGCTGCCATTGGATCCGGTTCCAGGGCTTGCTTAAGTTCCTGTACAAACCCTGATTAAACAGGAAAAACCTGTGAATTGTTGGTTTTGAATCCTGGATTGGGGGCAGGGTGCACTCAGTTAACACATGAGTCATGTTTTATTTGAATTTCTAAAACCTCAGAGAGGAAAGGGAAAATCTGGAGGTTTCTATAGGAATAATAATAATAAAAAGATTTAATCTGTGTTCTCCCTGCTTTCTTTACATTCTTTTGTTAAGGTAATACTAAAAAAGTCCTCCAGACTCACATACAGTATAAGCTTAACTTCTGCAAAGTTAAGCTTTTCTGTAAGTGCAAAGCCGCATTTCTGTCTCTAAGGTCCATTTCTGTACTAGGCTGCAGTTCATCTAGTGATGAAAATGATGGCAGTACTTTCAGTAGATCTAATTTCTTCTCCAAAAGAGCCATGCATGTACCTGTTTCTTTTCCAAAAGATCTTTTCCCTGGTAAAATCTGTAACAATGTCCTGATACAGGAATGCCCTTTTTGGCATATCAGGCTCATTTTCTTCTATTTGAACATGATGATTCAGAAAACTAGTACAAGACAAATAAAAGGTGCAGGCTTTCTATAGCTGGTTATAGTTAACCCCTGGAGATCCCGTGAATGTGAAGTGTACAGGCCCACACAGTTATATTCCCATGATATCTACTCTACTTTCTTCCAATTGTCCCTTTGCAAAATATTGTGGCCTCGACCTGTCTGGGCATGATGTTGAAGGAGTTAATTGGGACTGGTGAAATGAATCTTTGACTTTCAGGGCTGAATAAAGTAGCACTATGACATAGAGGCTTCACAGAATCATAAATATATATCTATATATATCTATATATATATATATATAAGAAATGGAAAAGACCTATTAGTTCATTGATCATAGAATCATAGAAATGGAGAGCTGGAAGGCCTTGAGAGGTCATCAAGCCTAGGCCTTTGTGCTGAGGCAGGACCAAAGAAACGTAGACCCCATCCCTGACAGGTGTTTGTCCAATGACAAAATTCCACAATCTCTCTTTGAAGTCTATTCCAGTGCTTAACTACTCTTATAGTCAGAAAGTTTTTTCTAATATCTAACCTAAGTCTTCCTTACTGCAGATTAATCTCATTACATCATCTAGTGCCTCAGTGGCTACTGCCTACAGTATATTTGCTACTGCTTTGTCTCATCTCATTTTCAGTACTCTAATTAACTGGGTAGTGTGCATGTGAAGCACTGCCTTCCTGCCCTCTACTGGATGGAATAAGAACTGATCAACTGTGAGTCATAGGCCCTATGCTGCCAACAGCCAATGAAGATTAGGTGACATGGTAGGGACCTGTGCTTTTGTGATTTCTATCCATGCTGTAAGTGAAGTGCATACATAAGTTGCCATGGGATGTAGTGTAGTGACAACTGACGTTCCTAGGAGATTGTTTATTGTAGTGATTTCACTGCAAGTTTTATAGGGCAGCAGCACATTTTGTCTTTCGTGTTCTCCATGGAGCACAGAGATTACCTTTTACCCCAGTGACAAGACAGAAATCTCAGATACATTTTGTTTCACTTCCTGGGAAGATATTTTCTCATTTTCTATGTGAAGTTATTGCAGAAATCTAACAATTAATATTGGAAGTAAGGCTACACTTTGCATAACTAAACATTAATATCCTGTCAAGCGCCACTGAAACAAAACTAGTGAATGGCAAAAATGCCAGCAAAATATCAACAGCTTCCATCAGGCCTAATCTATGCTCAGTGATCAACATTTTATGACCAAAGGGTGATTTGAATAGTGTAGCTTTGAATCACAGCTTCCTTCCCTGAATTATTGCTGCTCTGATTTTATTTGCAAATTAAGGCACAGACACAGAGGTAATTGTTATTTTGATATTAACATTTTTTGGAAAGCAGCCTGAGATGGTGTAAATCAGGAAAGCTCCATTGACTTCAGTGGAGCCATTTCATACCAGCTAAGGATCTGGCCCAATTTCTTTCTATTTCCAAAAATTAAAACAAGGTGATTTCAGATTAATTTGCTTTGAGGTGCAGCTATTTTCCGCCTATTCATTTTGTGCAGGCCACTGAACTGATACCAGTATAGCAGGTCAGATAGAAGGCATTTGGCACATAACAGCAGTTTCATATTATCTGGTATCGGAAGAAATTGAACAATATTACTTGTACTGTGAATGACAGTGAAACAACCACCCTACGCCTACACTTTATTTCCTAATTGTCAGCCTTGAGAAATGAACTCACTGCTTAAAGGGCTGTGCAACCATCCCCAAATAAATAATGCAGAGCTGATGTACTGATAACCACTGACTGCGAGGGGCACATTTTCACAGCAGTGGGCAGGGACTTACCTGACCACTCTCCTTGACTTTAAGGGTAGTCGTGCAATCACATTCCCACACCCTATACCACTGTCACTCCTCCAGTCTTGTACATTTTCAGAGTAGTTAAGATTGCTAGGCTCCCAAATGAACGTAGCTGTATGCTTGTTATTGTGGCATGTGTAATCCTGTCTTATAGATGAAATGTTTTTGTTTAAATAATCCTTCACTGCCTTCCTTAATAAAAATCATATTCTGGGCACTTCCTGGGGGCCAGATCCTCAGGTACTGTAAATCAATGTAGTTCCACTAATGTCAAGAAAGCTACGCTAGTTAAACTTGGCCATACAAGCCTAAGAATGAATAAACCTGAGTGACATGTGCCCATGGGGATAGGTCATGTACCCTGATCCCTCCCAATGGAACTAGGCTGTTAGGGAAGCCATGAGGGTGGAGACCAGAGCTGGAGCGGAGGCACAGCACCTCCATCATGTTGCTGGCCATGGCTTCTCCCAGAATGCTGGGGATCTGCCAGGGTTGGGAGTGAGGCTCTGCACTCCCACAACAGGACAGTAGGGGGGAAATCTGTAGGAAGGGATCTTGGTGGAGATTTCCTCCCACAGGGCCACTCCAAGGTGTTTTAAGGTGGGAGTGGGCAGGGAGAGGACAATTGGGCCATGGTATTTTGATCACCCTCTATTTGTAACTGTATTTATACCTTATCTTAGAACCTATTGGATTATGCTACACAGAAACTTCACAGGCAAAGGTTGTGTTTGTGTTTGGAGAGCAGGGGTGCCCTGGCAAGGCAGAAGTGGGAAACTTGCACTGTAGCTGCCCATCCTCTACCCATCTGGTAGCTAAATGGAACACTTCAGTCTCCAGGACTGTCAGTCCTGCAACTTTTATTAGTGCTAGAGTCACACATCTAAAAAAGAATTGGGGTAGGGGTGGCCGGTTGTGCTATTTTTCATTCCAATGAGTCAGTAAATGAACCCAGGGGATACAAAATACATTTACTGATAATCTCTTCAAATCCTCCACATGTGTGATCCTATTGACAGCTGTTATTCCTAGTGACAGTCTGGTGTCAGAGTGAAAAGGTTCATTACAATCAGAGAAGAAGATGGTGTATTCTCTTTCCTCCCGCTCAGGCCTTTAAATCTCTCCTTCATGGGATCAGATAACAGTTATCACTTTGGGTACCAAGTACCAGACTGGAATGTTTGGCAGGAGACAGATGTGCGTTTTGGCTGCAGTATGCCTTATGGAGTAATATTTTGCTGCCCACATGTTTTCAGACATTAGCCTTGGAGTCAAGAAAACCCAGATTTGTTGGATTTCACATTGAGGGTGGGTTCTGTCGTCTGCATCACCATCTATCAGAAGCAAAGTAGTTCAGGAAACTCATACTCACTTGTCATCCCAGCTAAATTTGGTCTTCAGAGAGCAAAAACCCCACTGAGCCACCCATGTCCTCAAACTCCTTTTAGAGTCCATCAGAGATATATACAGTCTTAATAAATGTATAGTATTCACAGTATCACCAGATAAGCTTCAGTTTCCACTTAGCTTTAGCTGGTTAATGAGAAAAATGGGACATATCTGAAATTCTGTCCAAGACTGATCAGAAACCATCTAAACTTGAAACACTTACAATGAAGTCTGTTCCGGTATAGGTGTATGGAGCCCTTTCCCCATCCCTAGCTTTCCAACACAGGACAAGCAATAGTTTTGGCTGCCTGACCTCTCTAAGCACAAGGATGGGATGGATGACAAACTAGCATTGGCATCAATGTTCAGTGCCCCAGAGCGTGCATCTCTGGACAGGATAGGGAGTGAAGGACGGGTTCATCAGAGAGTTCCCATATAAAGACACCATGGTAGAGCACATGTTGCATCATTGATGATGAGTCCATACTTTGCAATGCCCCACGAATATAATGCCTCCAACCACTGCCACTTGGGTGGTGCTTCATCTACCCCTGGTCAAGCATTATGTCAGTGCATGTCTGTTCCTCTGGATATCTTGCTTAGGTCAGTGATGAGTTTGGTGGGCATCCATTCTCCACGTATCTCAGTTCAGAATACTAATTCTGGTTGGTGCGCTTCACAAAGCCACTGTGCTGCAAGGTTCAGTACAACCGACAGGGCACTTCTCAGGAGAGACTCAGGCCTGGACTAGTAGTGGTGTTGATGGGCAGGACTGAGATACATAGGAACCGCCGCATGGAAAAAGGTTTACAGGATGTATGCCTGCTCCAGCCCTGATACTATTTCTTTCACTTTTATGAAAAGTAAATTCACTCGTATTCATTCAAATGTAATGACTGAAATGATATATTTCTTTACAGTCTTTTGATTGCTTAATCTGGAAGGGTCTTGGCCAAGATGATAGTTAATTACTCACTAGCAAATGGAAAATGTGACTAGTGCAATATTAACCTTCAACTGGCTCTAACATAAAGTTTGGCAAATATAGTTAACTTTTTATCGGTTTTACTCAGAGTTGTTCATTGTGTAGCTTAAAAAAAAAAAAAAGGATCTGGGATGGTGAGCAATTCCAGGAATTCCACAAGAACATCCCCCAGCAAACAGGCTGAGTTTTAGGTACTTTCTACTTGTATGAGGTTTTTTTTCCTTTGCCTATTGTGCTTATAAAAATGCTGTTGCTTCTTCGGACACCAGTGTCAACTTTCTGCCAAGCATGGCAGGTGGCCAGCCATGGCCTCACAGGTCAGCTTCCCAGTGAAGGAGAAATCAGTGACATGGAGTCCTGGGATATTCTAAATATAACTTGTTTTATTTACGTATATACACCACTCCTTGATCAGAGGGGGGTCAGACACATGCAGGCAAGCTCTCCTTGCAGGTATCTAAGACCAAGATCAGCGGCCAGTTCCCAAGGAGCAACCCTTCCTCAAGAACTGCTTCTAATCAAAGATCAAGGCTGAGAACAAACTGTCCTGCTGCTCACATGGTTCCCTCTCCAAGTGCTGCCACGGCTACAAAAAACCTTGCATAACAAAAACTAACAATGCAGCATGTCCCTCCCAAGACTGAACATTGGCTCAGACACTAAAAAAAAGAACTTGGAAGACTGTGTGTAACAGAGACACCTGGTGACATCTGCCATAACAGACATTAACATTAAAGCAGGGCCAAATCCTAAAATCCTTACCGTGATTTTACTCAGGTGATTTCTTCAACTCTCACCCATTATATATCCCTCTCATTCCTGAGCAAGCTGATTGAGACGCTTTCCGCCAACTCCACCTAAAAGCTGCTAACATGATGGGCCCCTCCAAATCAGGCTTCATGCCAGGACATGATGGCATGAGATGGCAATGGGAACACTAATGAGTGATTTCCATTATTTCTTTCAGGTCACACCCAAGGAAGTTGCGCTAAGCACCTCCAGGTCCAGGATCCTCCACTCCTCTGTCCCATTCAATAATCCATGTGAAGCCACTAAAGGACTCTCTGAAACAATATGGACTAAAATGCCAGGAAAACGCTCCCTATGCTCCACATAACCATCTCACCAAACCATATCCTTTGTTTCCTTCACTTGCTGCAGACTTCATGCCATCTTCCATGTCACCAACATGCTTGAGACAGCCATCCAGGGAAAGTATCTCAAGTGCTCTTCTATGTCTCCTTCAGAAAATATTGAAGAGCTCACCATTTCTGCGAAACATGATGAATGTAATGATCTTTCAGAAGTCTATGTTTCTTTCTTATTGTACCATAGGTTATTGAACCTTTAAACTTGATTCTCTTTAGGACAAGGAGTCTGTCACTTGTTTGACACATTTCGCCTACTGTATATTTCCATTTTAGCTGATGGCACTATATAAATTAGTAATGATAATAATGATAACTGAATTTGCCCCGGGCTATCCCAAACCCACTTTGCAACATACTGCTTTCTGATCCCACATTTGCTTGCTTCTTAAAATACATTAAATTAAGACTAGAGTCAGAGCGCCCTCTGCCATTGTGTGCCACTGCATGCTGGCATAAGAGCACAAACATATTGGCATCTGTTGGGCCCTCCAGAGTGGTGCTTCTGATTAACAAAGCAATTGTGGAGCCAATTAATACACTTTGGCAGGCTCCCTTCTTCCCTCCCAGCTATAGCTAAATGGGCAGAGAGCAGACACTACATTCCTTCTAAAGGTTTTGTACACCCCTGCTTTCACTCGCCCCAAGCTTTTTGGTGGTGGCAGCAGCTAATGAATGGGAGCGGTTGGGGCACTGAACATTGACAACGAGGGGTAAAGAATCAAAGAGGCTGGACTTTTTTTGGTCATAACCTTTATTTGACAGGAGGTCTACAGCTTGGAATTGCTAACCAGCAAGGTCTCCTAAGTTGCTATGACTTCGCCTTATGGAAAAAAATCATGAAGTTTAAAGACAGGCTACAGGACTCCAGACAGGAGTTCACTCCAATAGTAGAGGAAGACAAGCTGGTGGCAAGGACAGCTCTCCAGGACAGCTTGGATGTGGTGGACTCAGCAGACACCTATCACCATCCATGGTGTCTGCAGTGTTCATGGCTGCAGTCATACAGTCTCCCTCCTGAATACAGGAGATCATCCAGAACTTGCCATTTGAGGTTCCCTCCCTCTTTTTGAAAAGACAGATGATAGGCTGCATAGCCTAGAGTTTCCAGAGCAACACTGAATTTGCTTGGAATCTACACACCAGTGACAAAGTTCTGAGAAAAAGGGGCAGGAATTACAGGAGGCAACCTCTACCTCCCTCATCATCTGCGACAGAAGGTTCTTCTCAACCAGCAGCCCAGTAGAAACATGCATTTTGAAAGGTTTGTTGAGGGCAGCACACCTGTATTTACAGACCAATCTGTTCCTACCCATATCTTTGCCAATCATCTATCCCACTTCCTTCATGCTTGGACTCACATCACATCGGATTGCTGGGTCCTTTGCACACTGGATCTGGGATATTCCCTTCCCACTTCCTTTCCTCTACCTCTTCAGGGACCATTCTTATGAGACTGTTCCTCAGTGGGAGGTCCAATCTCACCTTCTAGTGGGGTCTACAGAGGAAGTTCCTCTGTTCCTCAGGGAAAGGGTTTTTGTTCCCATTATTTCCTTATTCCCAAAGCAAAAGGCGGTCTCAGACCTATTGTAGATCTAAGAGAGTTAAATAAGTATCTGAAGAAAATAAAGTTCAGCCTGGTTATCCTAGCTGCCACTATTCTTTTCCTGGAACAAGGTGACTGGTATGCTGCCCTTGACTTAAAGGATACCCACTTCCATATAGTGATCTATCCAGACCACTGGAAGTTTCTCACATTTGTAAAGAATGGAACCAACTACCAATTCATAGTTCTTCCTTTTGGCCTATCAGCAGCCTCTCATGTTTTCACAAAGTGCCTGGCTCCAGTAGCTGCCAATCTGAGGAGATTGGGGATCCATGCGTTCCCCTACCTGGATGACGACTGGCGAGAGGCCGGTCCTAGTCTCAAGTACTGTACAGTGTCACCCTCATCCAGTCTACTTTCAGTGCACTAGGGGTGTTACTCAGTCAGGACAAATCAATTCTAAAAACCTGTGCAAAGAATAGATTTCATAAACCACAGTGTTTCTGCCCCAGTTAAGGTTCCAAATGCTCTGAGACTTGGTCTTGACTCTAAAAGCATATTCCATTACTGCAGTGCACACTTACCTCAGACTTCTGGGGAACATGCCAGCATGTACGTACGTAGTACAGCATGGCAGACTGTGCCTCAAAAGGCTTTAGAGATGGCTAGTACCAGCGTATGTCCCCTCTCTGGACTGGAAGACTGACTCTTGGAATATTTGTGTGAGAGTTCCCTTCGTTTCTCCACACCCAGTTCTCATGCTGGTCATGGATGCTGTGACAGGTTGGATCACAGAAACCCCCTTGGGGCTGCCAACTGATGTGCCAAGACTACTTCTGCCCCTGCTTTCCCTGCCAGCTTGGGACTCCAGCACCCCGTCTTGTCGAGCCAGACACGCCAGTCTGCTCCAACACAGACCTAGGGTCTGAATCACGTGCCCCAAAGCTGCAGACTTAACTGAAAGCAACTTAAGAAGTGTTCCTATCTTTAACACTCAGATGCCCAACTCCCAATGGGGTCCAAACCCCAAATAAATCCATTTTACTCGTAAATTGTTTGCCATTTATGAAACTGATAGAGAGATATGCACAGTTGTTTGCCCCCCCCCCAGGTATTAATACATATTCTGGGTTCATTAATAAGTAAAAAGTGATTTTATTAAATACAGAAAGTAGGATTTAAGTGGTTCCAAGTAGTAACAGACAGAACAAAGTGAATTACCAAGTAAAATAAAATAGAACACACAAGTCTATGTCTAATACAGTAAGAAGACTGAATAAAAATAAAACCTCACCTTCAAATGTTTCAATAAGCTTCTATCACAGACTGGACATCTTCCTAGTCTGGGCACAATCCTTTCCCCTGGTACAGCTCTTGTTTCAGCTCAGGTGGTAGCTAAGGGATTTCTCATGATTGCAGTCTCCCTTTTGTTCTGTTCTACCCACTTATATATCTTTTGCATAAGGCGGGAATCCTTTGTCCCTCTCTGGATTCCCACTCCTCCTTCTCAATGGAAAAGCATCAGGTTAAAGATGGATTCCAGTTCAGGTGACATGATTACATGTCACTGTAAGACTTCATTACCCGCTGGCCAGCACACATATACAGTATACAGGAAGACTTACATGTAAAACAGAGCCATTTACAGTAAATTGTTCTGGTTGATGGGAGCCATCAAGATTCCAAACCACCACTAATGGCCCACACTTTGCATAATTACAATAAGCCCTCAGAATTATATTTCATATTTCTAATTTCAGATACAAGAGTGATACATTTATACACATAGGATGACCACACTCAGTAGATTATAAGCTTTGATACCTTACAAGAGACCTTTTGCACAAAGCATATTTTAGTTACATTATGTTCACACTCATCAGCATACTTTCATAAAATCATATAGAGTGCAATGTCACAGATGCCTCATCCTTGGGCTGGGGAGCACACATTGGAATCTTGAAAACTCTAGGGCTGTGGTCCTCACAGGATCTGAGGACTCATATAAACGTCAACGAGCTACGTTCAATCTGTCTAGCCTGTTTGGCCTTCCATCCACATATTGTGGGGAAAAAATCTGCCAGTGTTAATGGACAACACAGCAACTATGTTCTATGTAAACAGACAGGGAGGGGGTATGTTCATCCTAACTATTCCTGGAGGCAGTTCTACTTTGGGAGCTCTGCATAACCAACTCCATTCACCTCAAAGCTGATTATCTCCCAGGAAAGCAGAGCACATTGGCAGATCTTTCTCCATTCACTGTTCGTACATCAAGACAGGGCCAGGTCCATCTTTCAGCGTGAGATCAAGCAACCCACAAGCCTCTGACCTCAGGAGTGTAGTCGAGCACCTTACACTTCACCACCACACCTCAGTATGTCTGCATTATGCAGTGGGATTATTTCTTTATTTTATTTTTAAAGTGACCCCTTGCTTAGGGTCCTTTCAACATTATTAAAACATAAGAGAACCTGAATAAAAAAAATTACTTTTTAAAAGAGAAATGAGTCAGGGATGCAAACTCCAGACTGGGCGTCTCGTTCTGCTCTTTAGGGAACAGAGTTACCTTGGATTTACAACCACACAACAGAGAGGAGACTTTGGCCTGAAGAATTCAACTCAACATTCATTTTGGGGTAATCTATTATTATGTTGCACCCCTGATATTTGGAAGCACAGATTCAGTGACTTGGGGGGATTAAATTGACTGTACCCTTAAAGGTAACAGGAATCAATTCTTTAATCTGCTGTTATGGTGATAATAATGTACTTTAGGTTGCTCCTTAAAGTGCTTAAGATAAAGTTAAAGCATGAACATTTTTAACACTTTAATTTAATTTAGTTTCTCTTTTAGTGGCATCATTGACAGGGTTAATAAGTGTGACTGACATCAGATGGGATAGTTCTGCCTTTTGTTTCTCCTGCTGTGGTTTACTCAGAACAACAAAGTAAAGTGAAAGACAAGCTAATCTACAGCGAGATGCTGCAGGATACTATTTTATTCTATTAATCATTTAAAGCATGACTGACTGTGTCTCAGAAGAATGGAATACACCATCATTTTTTTAAAATGTGCAAATTCATATCAAATGTGAATATTTGCTGTAAGTATTTTAATCAGCATTTCTGAGAGACACTGGTATATTCCTTGTTGTGGCTGGAAAACTATTCAGATCATGCTATCTATAACTAATCCCTCTCCTTTAGCTAGAGTAACTGGCTAAGCAGAAATGGGGTTATTTTTTAAAACAAAATGTAGGATGGGATGTTCAAAGCATCCTAAGAGATTTAGGTGCCCATTTCAATTGGATTTGGGTACCCAACTGCCTTAGGCTCCAATGCAAATCCCACCCATAATGCCCCAGGACTATCCTCCCCATACTCCTGACCAGGACTTTGGAACATCCAAAGAAGAAACACCTGCAGAGGAGCCATGTTGGCTTTATACTGAGCCCAGTGCATGCTGGGCCAGGATTCTGGGAGATTAGCCGACATTGCAAGGATGCCCATACAGAACAGACGGGATCAATAAAGCACATAATAAAGCTCACTACTGAGGCTCAGCCCCTTGATTTAAGGGGCTCCCAGTCAACTGGGGCGTAGCACAAGACATGAAAAAGAAATACGATTTCCTTTGTTAACTCTAGAATGCAAGAAACAAGGGCTTCTTCTCTTGCACAGATTATGTAGACCCAGTGTGCATGCTACAGTGCTCTAGCATTTGGGTCTAACCACATACAAACACTCATAAGGGGAAAATTATCTTATTTCAATTGAATTACAAGAAAAATGGCATGCAAAGCAATTAAAAATAAAATCGTAATGCTTTGAATGGTCTTCCAGCAGAACCCTCTCTACTATAATCAATAAAGCTACATGCTTGTTTTGATTTTACATAGGTTTAATTTTTCTAATCACTAAAGGTTTAAATTAGGTGGTGTGAAATCATTAGAATACACTCAATGCAATTTAATCTAATTTGAGAACACCTGCCTTCTCAAATAGCTTTCAGGTAGTTTTGAAATGCCAGCATCATCTGGATACTCAAACTTCTTCTAATGGCAAAAGGGAAAACAGGTGCTTCAGTCTTTTAGGTAACCAATGGGACATGACTGTGTGTTGCTGAGCAACAGTTGTGTCATGGATTGTTCATTCATTGCACTCAAGTCAAAATCATCCCAGATAATTCATTTAGCACTGGATTATTTCTTTAACTGGAAGGTAGAAAATGCGTGACTTGAAAATAATCCTTAACCACCAGACACTTTTGCTGTTTCAAGAGAGTCATTGTGTGTTAAACTGGCGTAACCTTTCCCACTCTCACATGGGCTCTGTGTGTGCACACAGCTGGGTCAAAGAGGATAGAATTTTGCTTAAGGAAGAAAGATACTCAATTCCTTTTGGAATTAAATAGGATTTAATTGCCTAGTTCCCTTAACTTTTTGAAACTCCCACCCTTAATCCCTGGAGTTACACTGGAATTTTAGGAGTTTTAGGGTTAACATTTCAAAAACATGTCTATATGGTGAGACAATGCTCACTATGGGGGTATGGTTTCTACCGTGCACTAATGCGTGGTGCACTAATTGGTCCATGTAGACTTTACTGGTGCACACTTAAAGTTCCCTGGCGTGCTTTCACATGCACAAGGGAACACTTAGTTCCATTGTCTTAAGCCAGTGTTTTACAGAATGCAGCCTGGAGTTTCCTTGTGTTACTGCTAAGTAAAAAGAAGGCTAAGGTGGCTCTTAGGGGCTACACCAGCAGGGTCTACATAGACCAATTACTGCGTAACACATTAGAGTGCTTTAGAAGTAACACCCCCATAGGGTGCATTGCTGCACCATGTAAACATGTCCTAAGTCATTCAGGAGCCTAAATACCATTGACTTTTAGTGAAACTTAGGATCCTAAGTGCCTACGGTACTTTTAAAAATAGAATTTAGGCTCCTAAGTAGAGCTGGGTGAATAATTGATTTTTCAATTTGGTGGCCGGACTGAAAAATCGGGGGGGTGGAGGGGGAGAAACAAATGACAATTTCTCAGGTTTTTTTCACTGAAATGAACCCCCCCCAATCCATTTTGGGTGTATTTTACCCTTTTTGTTTTGTTTTTGTTTTTTCAGTTAAATCTAGCTACATTCTAAAACAAAAGGTTGTTTGAGACAAAAAATCAAAACGTTTTATTTTGAAAATGTCAAAACAAAATGTTTTGACTTGTTCAGACTTTTTTTTTCCCCGCCCATTTTTTTTTCTGGATTAAACTGTTCACCAAATTAGACCCGATAGTTTCAGTGAATCCAAACATCATTTTTATTCACCTATCTTTATTATTATTATTTTTTGCCTAGCTCTACTCCTGAGTTGCTTAAATGCTTTTTCAATGCTTACCAAGTTTGTGGGATGAATTTGGTCCATTGTGTCCTTTATGTAGGAGCTGCCTGCCTGTAACATTATCAACTCACTGATCCAAACAGCTACTCTGGGAGAAAAAGGAATTTCTGTGTTTTCAGAAAATAGGAGGTAAGAGCTCAGGGAAAGAGGCCATCAAACAAATTAGCATGGATCCTCTAGGCATTAGCTCAAAACATTTCATTCCTTAGAGATGAGGTACCTTTGGGGAAACAGGAGCAGCAAAACAAATTATAAATGGAAATCAGGAGATGCAAACTGCAGGAAAGTGAATGGTGTCTGAGAGTTGCTTTGGGGCTGGAAAGGTCTATACAGTTTCTCCTGCTTTTCTTACTAAAAAAGAATTGTGACATTGTTCCTTAACCTGTTAGTCATTAAAAATACCCATAAGCAGGCAGTGCTGGTTTAATGAGTTAACTGCAGAGTTTTCTGGAGCCCATTCAAATTATCCACTGCTTTGTGGAGACCCCATCCTTGAAAAATGCACCTTGATTAATATCTGAAATCAACAAACTGTTGTAACTAATCCAGAAATAGAAATAATTTATTTTCAAAAGGTATCTTGACCTTCACAGTGCTTGCTGTGTTCTGTTAATCTCTTGTCACTTTCTGCTATGTGTGTTATCACACCAGGCTGATTGTGCTGCGTCACACAATACAAACAATGCTTTGCAAGTCAAGATTGAATGGCAGTTGCATGTGGGCCCAGTCCTGCCCTGGTCAGTGCTATGAGTCTGATTCTGCACCATTGAATTCAGGGGGAGATTAAGCCATGAGAGTGACCAGGAACACTGACCAATGCATCCTCCACTCCAAAAGTCCTACAGGATTCTATGGGATGGGCTATAGGGATGCATAGTGGGACACATTTTTAAGAAGGAACTGAGTGTATCCCTGGCATGGATAGTGCATAGGGCAGAATGCAAGTAAGGGGGCAATGGGGCTGGCCCCCTGACATCTACAGATTGGTACTGAGGAGGGGGACCCAGTTAGGTTACATAGCATTTCCTTGAAGTCTACATTGAAAGCCATCCATGTTGTTGCATTGAATGGGTCAGAGGGAATTGTTCCCCTGCCCACTAAAACACTCATGCAGCACAGAGTAGGATCCTGCCCTGTAGTTAGATATTTCCTATGTTGTCAATGAATTGCTTTCTGCCAACTGGCTGGTGGGAGCAGAATGGGGCTCCTTGTGACTAGCGTTGTGCACATGACTGAGAGTTTACTCAGCCCCAAAGGGGTTCATGCAAATTTTGGACAACTAAGCAGTTGCTCAGGCCTTTTGGATGTTGGTTGGAGCAATGTTTACATCTGTGTTTCAACCAGCCTAAAAATGTGAGTTCATGACTGGAGCACAGGCTCATGCCATATAGATATATCTCACAGGGTATAAGAAAGAAAGAAAGAAAGAAAGAAAGAAAGAAGCTTGTTTAGATGCTACATCTCATAACTGAGAGGCAGAAAGCGGAGAAAACAGTACTGATTCCCTTGGGGCATAGCTGTTCTCATCTCAGACTAGTGGAGGGAAAAGGCGTTAACTCAGAGCCCAATTAGGAGGCCTCCTTTGAGACAGTTGCGTTGCAACAGGTGACGTGACTCCAAAAAACAACCAAAAAGAGCATAGGAAAATACCAGACACACACCCTCTGGGTGTACCAGTGAGAAAATCGGGGGAAAAAACTGATTAATCTCCCTCATCATGGGAAGATACATTTGCTGACAGCTATACAGAAATCATGCTAGACAGGTGTCTACTGGTTTCTACCTAACTGCAACTCCTTGCCATTTTGATTTATTGGCTGTGTCCTCCCATGTCTCCCCACCTCTCTTATTTTGAAGTATTGAAACGAGCAGGGTCAGTTCATCCTTGGTGGATCTATACCATTTAATTTCAACTTTTCACTAAAACATTCTGATGAGAAACGTAAATTAATTTCTAAATATTGCGTCCAATTAATTTCCGTGTCTCTTCAATTGTGTTGTTGCACTAATGACATCCATAAAGTCCAATGCTGAAGTCCTCAGACAAAACTCCACTCTAGTTAGCAGAAAATAAGGGTTGTGTGAACTTGGAAAATATGAATAACTCCTATTGACTTCAATGGGAGTAATTTGTATCCTGTGATGGGATAATAGGCTCGATCAGAGTGAGACAATGAACACTTTTGGTCTGTGTAAATTCAGAGTAACTCCTCTAAATGAATCCAGATTTAAACTGATGGGAGTGAGAGAGGAATTTTCACCCTTGCTGTTCAGTTTTCCTCTTCTCTTTAATTGAAATCTGAAGGAATATCTGACTGCATGAATGTAATGGTCATACTGTGCTATTAATATTTAAGTATAATTCTCCACTGAAGTAAAAAGGAGATCTGCTGCAAATGGCCTGATGTTTTGATACAATCCACTAAAAGTCTGGAAGGGGCAGTTAAGGAGAAAGCAGTCACTCTTAACTCTGAATTACCTGGCTTTTATTGGTTTATTTTCCAACCTCAGTGTCAATTAAACAAAGCAATTTGTGCTTAATAAATGAAATTACATTAATGAAATACAGCTTGTTAGAACAGGCTCGTTTTTTCTCAGTTGCCAACCTCCAAATGACCCCTATACAAAGGACACTCTGAAATATCAGTTCCCTTTGTAGCTGCAGCAGGCTGCATTATGCAGTTTGAATTATTGTCTTTAGAATAGTCAGTTAGGATGGGTGTTGGCCATCTTGGAAGCTTCCTATGTGAGTCATTATCACACAGGATACCTAGATGACCTTGGTATGCCCTTGTTTAGCTGAGTTCATTAGACAAGCCAGGCTCTGTGCTGCTACTCCTCCTGTCTTATTTCTTTTTTGAATGCCATTGAGTAACTGAATGCATAGACTTTAAATTGAAAGCAAAGAGATTCCCAGTTTTCATTGTAATGTTGGTGGCTCATTATAATAAAAGGTGCAGCCTGTAGAAAATCAGGAAATAGGTACAGAGGAAAAAAAGCAAATTCTTTTTTCCTAAATATATAAGGTCAGATTCTGCCATCTTCACTCAAGTTGAACAGTACTTTCTTGATTTCCATGATACTACTTTTACAGTAAGGTTAAAATTTTTATGGCCAACTACAGAATTTAGCTACACAGCTCTCACTGAAATTAATGGGAGTTGTGTGGCTAATTCCCCTCGTCCAGAGGTTCTCAAAGTTTTCCATGCAGCGACTCCTTCTTCCCACCAGATCCCCCTTATAATCCTCCTCCAACCTTGTAGGAGCTATCCAAATGCTATCCCATTTAGCAATATGGAAAGGCCAGATGGTTGTGCTACCTGACACCTGTTTGCTACTCTATCTGGAGGTTGTGCCTCCCAGATTCAGAGTCCCTGCTCTAGTAGGCATTGAAAACCTGAACCAAAGGCACTATTCAGTGCAAGGAAGAGTAGCAGAATCTCATCTCTTGAAGTTAGTTGAAGATGAGCAATGAAGGGCTTCTTTAAAAGAGGTGCTGTACTACATGAAGCTGTTGAGAACACCAGTTAGCACTCAGTGGATGAAAGCCATCGCTCTCAAGGTACTTTGAAGCTCACCATATTGAATCTGATTCTATCTCAGGTTGCTGTAAATCAAGAGTAGCTTTACTGGTCGGTGGTATTCCACTGTGATAAAGCCACTGTCAGAATCAGGTTCTGCATATTAAAATGGCCTATGTTCTTTTTTCATTTTTCTCAAATCATATTAAGCTTTTTCAAAAATTATTGGCACTGAAACATGGATTTTTATTCTCTTTTCTGGATTGTTAAGCATCTTGCTTCTGGTTCTCCTGTTTTGTTTGTCACATATTGTTTGGTCTTTTTTTTTGTGGTGGTTTGCAAACTTTCTTTGCAAAACCAGGTGACTAAAGCATTTGCAATAAATACATTTCTGTGGAATTTACCAACTCTATCTGCTATGCTGATGTGGCAAGTTGATGAAAACATGCTAAATATAGTGGACTGGCATGCATACAGATTGGGTTTACTGTATGTCATTGGTATTACTGGGTGAAGAATTTCTGCTATCTCAGAACTCTGTCTCAGATGCCAATAATGATATATTTCAGAGCCAAGTTTTACCCTCAGATATGTGCATGCACAACCCCACCCAAAGTCAGTGTGTGCACATTGGAGGGCAGGATTTTGTCCTTATTGTGAACATGATTCTCTCACTTGTGAGAAAGGGAGAAATAACCACAATTATTAGTGTTAAAGACTCCATTATTACAAAGAGAGCTTTCAGAGTGACTGAAAAATCATCCTCTTAGCCTGGTTAGGGAGGGATGCTGAAATGATTTATTACCTAAGTTATATTTGCATTGGCTGGATTCTAAAGACAAAGTAAAATCTATGAGGACAGAAGCCTATAAGTCATGCAAAGCTAATTTGATTCAAAGGTTGTTGTTTGCCTTTGCGTGAATATGGGTGAGAGATGCAGTGGCCAGAGCGTAGTTTGCATAAAGAGTAAGTGGAAACAAAGGGCCTGATCCAACCCCACTGAAGTCAGTGGAGGCAATGACTTCAATTGGTTTTGGATCAGGCCCCAAGAGAATGACCCAGGGAGAACAGAGAGCTCGGTCAGTTTTAACCCCTTCCTCCCACCAAATAGCAGTTTAGAGAATTCAAGGTGTTTATTTGTTACTAGTTCTTTTATTGCCCCTTTTGGCCCCCTGTAGCCTCACAACTTTGAAACCAACTGTTACACACTAAAGAATTTCCCATAAGCCACCACCATAACTTTGATTTAGCGGTTGCAGTCTTCTGCCAGTGGCCCCTCCGTAATCCCATATATTGCCAAAAGCACGTCAGGAGATGCTTTCTGCTGTGCTCCGAGTACCAGCTCTAGTGAGCCAAATTCCACTGGCATTCGCTCTCTGCTGAGAATGCTTTGCTAGCAGTAAAGCCTGTGAAGAAGTAGGAGCTGTAGCATTATCCCATGTAAACCAATTAAAGGACAAATTGTGTTTGACTTTTGCACAGGTTCATAAGTGAAGGAGAGTAAACAAAGAGGCTTTCCTCCTCTCGTTTGCACCTGTGTCCAAGAATCAGACTTAATCCCAGTATTTGCGTTCCAGGAGTACAAGGAATGTTCAAGGCTAGCCATGACAGCTGTGCTAGCCTTCTGAAAGGAGATGAGTTGGCGCTTGGTGGAGCACCATGACTCCCCTTCCCCACCACTGCATCAGGTAGGAGAACTGGTCCCACATAAGAGGAATGCATGCTGAACCCTGCAAAAGGGTGTAGCAAGGGTTGCTGTGGTCAGCACAATGTGGCCAGGAGCTCTCTGGAGGACACCTCCTCATACCACAATGCAGGCACAATCTAGCCCTGAGGAACTAGATATACATGACAGCCTGTGTACCAATCAGCCTGGGCAGAGAACTGCAAAACATGATGAACACCAGAGCTGGGAAAAGTTAGCAGAACATCACAGAAGGTGCAGTTTGGTTTCAGATGGAGGCGTGGTTCAGGTCTTACATTCTTTGAATTGGGCTGCTGATCTCTAGAGTGGCATGAGTCTATATCTTGGCCTCATTTGGGTTGGACTGGCTTTTTTGCAGTAAGATTTCTCATCAAAAAGTGCTGCACCTCTAAGGAAAACCTCATTGAAATAGTTGATTTATGCAAGCTGCCCAGGCAGTTATGTTTACACAGCGGAGGCTGCGAATGAATTGTCTTCCCATCTGTTTGTTTAAAAAAATAAAACCCATTTGACAGCTGATGTAAGGCTCAGCCTCTGTGCAACATTAAATTCATAACTAGAATGGAAAAAGAACTAGTGTTAATTTTCTCCACTCTCCACACCTTGCAGCCCAGGGCACGTTCATGCCATTTTCCCGTCCTTCAGAGACCAATTACCTCAGGTGAAGTCAGATATGGAGGCAGCGTTGCTAGGAGTTGGCAATGGAGACTTGGGGCTTTGAAGATCTTTTTAAAACTAGCAAGACACAGAAATCTGGAATTAACCCTTTGTCAGCCACAGGAGACATTTGTAGATTGTGAATCACTGAGCAGTACGAGGAATGGAGCATACACCTCCGCTTCAATACTGTAAAAATGTACTGATCCAAACCTCCCTTATCTAAATCCCACTGGCACCCCCCAAGCATGGGCATCTCTCCAGGAGGATTGAGATGCGTGACACCTGGATGATGTTCTGAGATAACCTACGCTCTACAGGGAGCTCAGATCCTATAGTGTGACTCTGGTGGGGGATGATCTGGTGGAGATATGTAATGTTGGGGTCCTTGATACTTCACTCTTATGGAACTTGGAAGATTTGCAAGAGTTCCTCCAGCCCCCGTGGCTGTCTCGTCTTCCAGCAGCAGGGGAGTATGAGTGTATGTTTGTCTGTTCAGCTGTCAGGGCACCCTGACCACAGGCTCCACAGCATGGTGGCCATCTCCCCAGATAATCTGAAGCTTCCAGGGTTTTGCTGCATATAAATGAGTGTCCAATGAAAACCAGTATTACCCTTGGAGAAGCAGCAAATGGAGCATAAGCTTTTCAGTGTAAAGACACAATCCAGTTCTGCTCCCTTTGAAGTCAGTGCCACAACTTCCATTGTCTTTAATGGTGCAGGATTGGATCCATGCTAAGTCAGTGACAGCTAATAAGAAAGTGCCTTTTCTGACAGTGTTTTCTTTAACCTTGAGACAGCTTTCTTGTTTCCACTTTATTAGGCAAATGAATATTGCTTGTTGAAAACCACATTACTATAGTCTGATACTTCGAAGAATGTACAAGACAAAGATTCTGTGTTGACAGAAGAGGGACCTATTTTTGTGATTTGTTGCATCAGCAAAGGCTTCTCCCTTGGTCTAGTGGTGGCACTTAACACTGATCTCCTGGAGGGCACCGTTCAAATCACAGAGCAAACTCTGCACTCACTTACATCGGTGCAAACCTCAAGTTACCCTATTGATACCAATGGAGCTGCACCTGCTTTGGTTTAGCCCAGGAGTGGCAATGAAGACCATCAAGGCTAGCTCCTTCTCTGAGCTAGCAGAGTATCCAGTCGGGAGCCATAAGGAAATCCATTGACTTCAATGGAATTATGCCTACTCACACCAACATGGAAGTTGGGCCCTGGCTGCTGGTTCACACCAGCTGATAATGTTGCCAGTGTGCTTCCTTTCACTTCCTCCTCTCCCCACCCTCTATTTCCTGAGGTGACAGATGTTACATATTGTCAGCTACATTAAAAACTGAATCCCAGCTATGGCTTTGAAAAGATGTTGGAACCCCATGGGGCCGTTTTTCTGTCTGCCTATGGGGAAAAGAAAAGCAGCCGTGGTGAAGAAAGGAAAACACTGAGGGTACAAGTTCTGTGATCTCCTCTTCCTATCACAGTCTTTTTTGGTTTAGACAGTAAGGGCTTGTGATGAGCATGCTGTTCTCCCATTGACTGTGCAATTAGGCAGATGCATCTCAGAGAAGTTTACTACTGTGTGTCTATATCACAACTTCTTTCTTGAGAAAAGGCCTCTTTTTTCTGCTTTGTTCCCTGTAATTACATGCAGCACAGAGTGGATGGAGAAAGAAGGACCATAATTAGGATGTTTCAACAATCATTTCCTGTGCTGACTATTAGTCTCCTGCCAGCCCTACCACTACTTCCTTTTTCACATTAACTGCTCCCCTGCTGAATTTAAAGCCATTGACTAGGCCAGCTGTCAACAAAACACAGGTTGCATCTTCTCATGACAATGCATATAGCAGATTTTCCTGTACCCTCTTTCTAACTGGAATGGTGCTTTCAAATAAAGAGTGCTATTAGGAATTACAGCACTTTGCATTCCTGGAGTACCTGCTCACTAGAGGCTCTCAGAGTGCTATGCAAACATCATTAGGCCTTTGTGAAGCAGCTAAGTTTTATTATACTCATTTCACAGATGGGAAAACTGAGGCAGAGTGAGTTTCCAGGTAAGACCAGGACAAAGACCGTGAAAGAACCCAAGAGTCCTGTAGTTCATTCCCCTTGTTGAACCAAAGATCTCTTGGAATCTCCCTGAGAGCCCTGCTAAAGTCTGTTAGGTTAGGTTAAAATAGATCTCCTGACAGATTTTGCAATACCATGATGTGAAAGGGTACTTCTTCATTTCTTGCAAACAACAACTACACCCTAAGAAAACATGCAGCATTTTTCAAAGACTATCAAAAGTTACTTCATTACCAGCCAGCTGAACAAAGAATAAGGAGTGGAAGCAACAAAGTTGCAATTCTCTTCTGTACTGTTGTTACAGAGCCCCAGTGGTTGGGGATTTCTGGACAGCACTGGTGCTCCAGCTGTGTCCCCTTCCTTCCCAGGCATGGCTCCAGCACCAGAGGCCAGGACTAGAACTGAGGCTTAGTCACTAGGGCATCGCTATGTCACCCAGGGATTCTCCCTACACTGGGGGATTTCCCAGGTAGCTGCTTAAGCCATCGCTATGGCTCCTTTGCACTCTAGAGAGGCACAACGAGACTGTAGCAGAGCCCAGGAGCCAGCCTGCTCATTGTAATTAAACCCTTTATTTTTCCAATATATTCCAGATTTGAGAATGAGAGAGAGAGAGAGAGAGAGGAGGGTTATGCCATGGGGACTTTTCAGAATGTTGCAATAAGTAAAATGGGTGAAGTTTTCCTTGTGTGAAATGTCACTGGGACAAGGTGACATCTGGTCTCTGTGAGTCTGATATGCAATTCCACATGTCATTATCAATCATTCTAACAGGAAGGAACAATCAGTGTCCATCCATTCCCTGTTGACTCAGGGATGTCGCCCTTTCTCTTACCCAGCATGCCTCTCGTGCAGAATGCTTGGTTTGAAAATCTATATTGATATATTTAAGAGCTAATTAAAAACCCAGAATAATTTCTAAAACACAAATAAATGTGAATGTTTCCTCTTGGATCCTAAAGCTAAGCAACTCCTTCAGCTTCATTTTACAGTTCTCAAAGACTAAAGAAGGCAGAAGTCACTGCTCTAGAGAATACAATTTGGTTTTTTGTTATACCTTTCGTAACCCGGCTACTCCAAAGTGCTCTTTAAAGTACTGAGTTTGGCACTAGTGGTAACAGTGCAGCAAAACCAAGCCACCATCAGGTGCTTAACATGTCTCACAGGCGGTCTTTGACGTTATAACTTGATTTGCTGAGAAGGAATGTTAGTCAGGACATTGTAGCTTTCTCCTGCACTTACCAGAAAGATCAATGGAATCTTTACATTCCACCTGGACAGAGAAAATCATCTTTGCCAATATCTGCCCAGGGACAATCAAGTTTAAGTTTCCAGTGGCTGGTCAAAGTAACTGAGGTATAAGTGGGAGGGGACCCAGGCCCACAATTTCAGTTGAAGTGAAGATGAGTCATCTTGGAGCAGAAAACAAAATTATCTTTTTGGAGAGGTTTGAATTAGATGAAACAAGAAAAGAGCCTCTTGGTTTTTTTATTATTTACCTTTTTAGACTGAACTCTAGCACGAACACGTTGGAAAGGTCACTGTCCATCAATTCTGATGCTGAATCATACTCAGATGGGAAAGTCTTGTGTTTTCTTTGCACTGTCATGGGATGTGTTTTTGTAATTTATTTATTTCTTTTGCATTGTTTGTCATTCAAATATAGAGAGACAGTGAGGCACCAGTTGCTTTCCTCATTTGAATTATCCATGCAAACTTGATTTGTCCATTTGTATCTGAAAACTCATTTCACTGCCTTTGTTTTTGTTTTATTGGTTGCTGATCCATTGCATGTTGGAGAACGTAGAATTCCCAGGAATACCATCCAACTACTCTTTTTCCAGATATCAGAACATTATGGAGGGGGAAAGCCCTGAGATATAATTTTCCTTAGGTACAATAGCTGCTTCTGACATTCCAGCTTTTGAAGTTTTTATTTAGCCAAATGGCGATCTGCTAAAGATTCTTTTTATTTGCATTTCTATTCACATCAAGGATACATGAGGCAAGTGAGCATTCATGATCTACTCACCCTGCTGGTATGTCCCCACCACAAACCATAAAAGGTGGAGTGAAGACTTAATACCCACATCCTGTTCCTTCATGCACTAAACCTGTCACTGCAATATTTTGCTTAGCATAATACGTCTTCTGGAGACTTTCATGGTGAGAAAGTGCTCTCCACCCCCATTGCCCCCATACACTCTCTCTCTTTGTTGCAGTTATTATTTATTTGTTTATTGCTGACTGTCCGCTCAGTGCCTCACAATGCACAAATTAAATCAGTCCTTGCCCTGAAGACTTGCATAGATAAGAGAACCACAGTTGAATTAAGGCAATTTGGGGACCTTATATGGGTACCCCATGGTCCTTCCTCCATATGGCTCTGCCCCCAAGATGTAGCCCTGCCTCTCCTTGGGGTGTCAGTAAGTTGCAGACTTAAAACAAATTGAATGGTTCGTACCTCTTGAGCTATTTCTTCAGCCTTTCTGCACACCCAGGCAGGCATCATTTACCCTCAGGTTACATTTTCAAGCTGTTCTTTGCATCCCTAGAAACATAATTTTGTTTTAAAATGAAAGATGAGATTCTGATCTCATCACATGACTCCAGGAGCTGGGGTCATGGGCCTGGCTCTATAGTGCCTATGCTGTAATTTAGTCCTTAATGGAACACCCTGGGAAATTCAGAGGTGGAGATAATTTAGAGGGTTCCTTCTTCCCATAGTTGCCATAAATTCATTTCATATGGTCATTACACAGGAAGTGAGTCTCTATGAGGAATATAAATGAGGAGAGGATGGTGGTTTGGCAAATTAGCCTTGGGAGGTCAGTGCACACATAGGGAACAGCATGGCAAAATCCTTGGAGATGAGAGATTATTGATCTGTTTATCAGCTCTTTGCTTTCACCTGTTTCCTGTTATTTCAGAGATTCATAGAGTTTAAGGGCAGAAGGGACCATTATGATCATCTAGTCTGGCATCCTGTGTATGCAGGCCAGAGGATTTCATCAAGTATTTCTTCGATGCAAAGAGAAGAGAAACACTGACACATTTTTAATGTATTTGCATTGTGAAATTGTCTTGTGCCTGATCGTGGTAGACTGGTGGTTGTTGTGTCCCTAGTGTTGGTGACCATGATTTGGAAATAGGACATTAAGAGAAGTGGTGGTGGAGCACCACGTCTGTATGGCTAGGAGAAAGGTGGTCTTCTGAATACAAGAAGTTCTGAAGGAGTTGCTTATCAGGTAGTGTGCCTTTTAAAGATGAGTTGACCACTGAAGGACAAGAAGGCCTGACTGTGTGAATGTCAGCATCATCCAGAGTTGATGTACAATGACAATAAATAATAAAAATAATAATATAGGCAGCCAGTGTAAGTAATGCAAGGCAGGACTATGATGATCACAGTAGCACAAACCAAGGAGTAATTTTGCCTCAGAACAAGAAGCAAGCACTTGTCAATGCAGGGGATGTTCTTTAGCATCAAAAGCTTCATATTATTGTGAGATAGATGGGAGGAGAATTAGTTAACTTCCATGCAGTTTGGAGTCACCATGCTATAGCCTTTCATCAACTGCACCCTTACCATAGTCATCTTTGTGGGAAAGTAGTATGATACAGTAACAGTGGCCTGATTGTTCTCTGCCTCACACTCTAGGCAGCCATTTACACTAGTGGAAAACAGATTGAAATGCTCCCATTCTGATCTGGTAGCATTTTAGTCCCACTTTGCAGTTGCTTTGCCTATGTGAAAATTATGACCCAATACTCAGTGCAGTGAGAACAAGGCCCTGTCAGTCTTTCAGAGAACCGATACTGAGTGATTTAGGGCCTGATCCAAAGCCACTGAAGTCAATGGGAATATTTCCAAGGTTTTTAGTGGGCTTTGGATCAGGCGCTATGTTTGCAGTTACAACAGCATGGAGATTTCAGATGGATTTTGAAGAGCAATGTTTAAGAAATTGAGACATATGGGCCTGATTCTGATCTCACTCATACATTTTTTTTTTTTGCGCTGGGGTAATTCCATTTCCTTTTGTGGATTCACTCCTGATTTATACCAGAGTAACTGGATGCAGAATCAGAACCTAAGTACATTTCATTTAATGACAATGCCAATAGAAATACATTTGAATTAACCTCCCCATCCCACCCTCAAAAACTGCCCTCTCCTGCCAAAAAATAAACCATACAAACAAACAAAAATACAAATGATATATTTTGTGTCTGGGGGAGAGAGGGTTAAAGATGCAGTGAATGAACCTGACTTCCTTCTATTTGTTTTGTTATGTGTGCTTATGAGATTGTATGGGCTTGTCTAGGGAAGCCAGTGTATTTGTATTGTAAATGGAGATGGCTGAATAATCAAACAAGGGCTTCAGTTTTATTGTTTCCAGTACACCTGCAAAAAAAAAAAGGGTCTGTATTCTCCACCCCATCCAACTTCCTTTTACCTTTGCTCATGTAACTTTATAGTGACTTACTCATCTACTGCATCAGACTTTGAAACAAAAGCTCCTATTTGCTGCTGAAATAATACAAGCTCTTGCGGAGTGCCTGAAATCCATTTCTTTGAGCTGCCCTTGCCCAGTTAGTGACATCACTGACTCCATCCAGCTGGTTGGGGATGTTCATTCGAGCTATGAATTCTTGAGGTGGCTCTGTTCGCATAGGGATATATGAATCATCGAGACAGATGCAGTTGGGAACAATGCAAATGGCTGCAGGTGGACAGGTGCAAGGTATCCAAAGCCAGGAAACTTGTTTTTAAGTTTAACAGCCAGGCAGTTGGTTGGAGCTGGAGCAATCCCGTAGAAAATGGTCTTCCAGATGTGGTTAGGTTCTTAAGCCTTCATTATATCGATCTCTTGAAGTCAATAGAAATTGAGGGTGCTCAGCACCTTGCAAGATCAAGGCCCCAATCCCTTGATGCATGCCTGCCTACTTCCTGTTCATACCACTGGGAGTTATTCTCATGCACTGTGGGATAATAAACACCTGGGAGTTAAAACAATTACTAAGAGCACTCTGGGCCCTCCCACCTATAGCACTTTGATGGAGCCTTCCTGTGTTTTCCATGGTTTGGATATTCAGTTTGTTGGCATGAGGCAGTGCTCTTATTTCTCTGTGCCATTTGCATAGAGTTTGTATTTTATAAGCTTATAGTGAGTTTTCCTTTGTCTAGGTCTGGCATCTCATTTGCAGTTGCATGTTCACCCTCACCCATGCCCTCCCTGCTTGCTGTGATTTGAATGAGTAATCCCTGACATTTTATTCTGAAGCAGGTGGCTCTTATACACCCTGACTTCCACATTCAAATGCCACAGGGAAATAGAGGAAGGCACCTGGGCTGTAACTCATTCCATGGAACTGAATAGAACCATCAGCCAGCCAGTTAATATGAAAGGTAAATGTACTCATGGAAAAGTAACATTTACTCTGAATAAATATGCCTCTTGTTCACAGTGGGCTGAAGGGACATTTGCTATTGAAAAGGTTGATTGCTACAGAAATAGTAAGTTCTCACCTGATCTTTATCTGCTTTACATTAAAGATGTGCTCAATAAAATAAAAACCCATTGGCCCTTAGATCTGAACTCCCATGAACTTTGAGGAGATCAAATTCTGAACCTGGAGCTGACCTGAATTTTGCACATGAATCCAAACCAAAACCCTAGATCTGGGCTGTGCATTTGAGGATGTTCAAAAACCAGAAATGGAATTATGTGACACAGCTCGAACCTTTCTCTACTTTAGAGAAGCATTTAGGATAGTAACTTAGGCTGGAGCTTTGAGAAGTCTTTGTCCTTCACAATCTTTTGAAAGCGTATGTGTTATTCCAAAATTACGTCTGAATTAGAGATTATCTTCTGAACGGTGCAAACTGCTGGCTATGTGATGGTGAAGCAAAGCTGAACAGTTCTATGCCAATGGCAGAACTGTGCTCAAGACCCTCTGTAAGTCAAATACTGGTGAACTTCAGAACAAAATGCTTCAATACTTTATAGAAATAGCCTCTCTCTGATGCACTCATAGAATCATAGATGTTTGAGATGGACAAAGCCCATTAAGTCATCTAGTTCATTTATCTGTAAATGCCAGATGTTCTCTGTTGTACATGTGTTTGTGTTCCCAAGTCTGGTTCACATGGTTATACACTGTCCTGTTTCATGAGGAATCTTCCATTGAGAGGGCCAGATTCTAGCTTCTGTTCCAGGAATTTTGCACTGCTCAGGTTTTCCCCTCTGTGCCCAGCTGGCATATGGCCACCCTAGTGGCTGTTTGTTACTCCCTCACCTGTGCCTTGCGATAAGGAACATGACGAGGAAAATGGGTGTGGCTGAGGCATTTCCACACCCCAGTTACTTCCTGCTGTTGGAATGGATCCTAAAGGCCATGGGCAGATGGGCATAAGATAGAGCAGCTGTCAGGCTGTCCTAATTTACATCTGATTTGCACAAGACAGTACCTGCCAGCCCTGGGATCAGGAAAGTACAAAGGTAGCTAACCGCCACTTTTGCCCCCTTTTTCTCATTGGTTCTTCGCCAAGCCAAACAGATAGACCAGAGAAGCTGGTTCAGAATTAGGAGGTTGCTCCTTAGTGCCTGAAGAATGGATTGCCCCAAAGTTAACAAGAGATTTGGGTGGAGAGCCCTCATGCCCCCAGCACACAAACCCCACCTGCACCCTCACCTAGGCATGAAAATGCCTTTCTCCACTCCAGGCTAGGAATCAAATAATCTAGATGCATATTCAACACAACCCAAAGAAATAATTTGTGCTAATAAAATAGTAGCTGGGAATCCAGTAAGACAAAACCATTTTATTTCTGAGATCCCTTTGAATAGTCAGTGCTAAGCATGCCAGACCCTTCCTGCCATTGCTTTTGATCGCCTGCCTTTCCTCCATAGCAGAGCCCCTGGCTCAAAGGTGGCTGTGCATATCAGAGTCAGGTAAGAAGCCAACAGGAAATAGGTTTTATAAAAAAACTGTTTAGGGAGGGGATCTCGTGTTTATTCAGTGCAGTATGGAATTGTACGTCAGGGCTTGAGTTAACAGCTGCAGGCACGCTTTCTTTCTGCCCTTTTAAAGAAGCCAGATATGAAACTCTACACGATCACTTTGTATTCAAGTGAAGATGGTTCTGGGCCAGTGTTTGAATCTACTGAAAGCACACACTGCTTGGTATCCCTTAATTAATTTATTTAGCAAGGGTTTGGAGTGGGGGATATTTGATCAAGTGACATCCTTTGTTTCTGCCCCTTTTTAACATGGAGCGTCATGTCTAGTGCAGCAGGACTTAAAAATAACTGTGTCTGCAATCCTGCTCACAGCATTTGGAAAGCAAACATGACAAGTCATGTAGGCATTTCTGAAACCACATGATGCTGCAGTGGTACGGCTACCTAACAAAAGACTGTATAACTGGAATCCTTCTACCGTACTGCACAACCTTAGACCATAAGTCTAATGTACATAAGAAAGCCCTGACTTTGAAAGAGGCCTCAACTCAGCATCTCATTTTGCCTCTACAGGAGAGAGTGCAGTGTATGCGTCCTTCAGTAACATGCTCTGTCAGCTCTGTTCCTCAAAATGGAAGCTTCCCAGGGAGGCAGAGCTTTTAGACATTAAAGTTGCAGTATATAGAAAACCAAGTAATAAAACTATATAACAGAGGTCAGCAACCTTTCAGAAGTGCTGTGCCGAGTCTTCATTTATTCACTCTAATTTAAGGTTTCACGTGCCAGTCATACATTTTAACATTTTTAGAAGGTCTCTTTCTATAAGTCTATAATATATAACTAAACGATTGTTGTATGTAAAGTAAATAAAGTTTTTAAAATGTTTAAGAAGCTTCATTTAAAATTAAATTAAAATGCAGAGCCCCTCAGATCGATGGCCAGGACCCGGGCAGTGTGAGTACCACTGAAAATCAGCTCATGTGCCGCTTCGGCACATGTGCGATAGGTTGCCTACCCCTGCTATATAAGGTACACTACAAGCTCCGTTAGGGTTAACTTGGTTTCCGTCCTCAGTTCAGAGTTCACATTTGTGCTTGTGGGGTTAGAATTTTAAGAACGGAGCTGTATTAGCTCAGACAGTATACAGTTCCTTTCTTAGAATTCTAACTTGACTATTTAAATTAAACGTGACTATTAATTAATTGTCAATTATTAATTAAAATTAACTTGACTATTTATATACAGAGAGGGGATAAAAAATGCTGTATTATGCCAAGAGAGTCATGGTCTATCTCCCAAAAGCAACTTAAAGGGAAGGGAATGGTAGGCATAAATTGTAAGAAAGCCAGGAGACTAAGTAGGCCTAAACCTGCTTCTTTTGAAGTCAGTGGCAAAATTCCTATCAACTTTTATGGGAAAAGGATCAAGCCCAGTAGTGTGAACAAAGACATATAAACTGAATACTGTCCACGAAGGATCCATGACCTCAGACACTGCTTGATTTTGTGCCTTTCATGGTACATGCTCAGGTTCTACAGCTGACATAATGTTACAAGAATTCTATTCCCCCCTAGCCAGTGCATCCCTAATCTTGATGCAACCTGGATGTAGTATGCTCTGGAGAGTAAAAGCTACATTCATTGTTGTAGTTTTATATGTGTTTACCTTGTAACTGGGTGACCTAAGCTACCATGAACCTGTTTTAACTGCAGTTAATGGGGAAGATTTTTCAGAAGGTAAGGTGTGTCTTTACTGATTAGCTAAGATGAAAGCCACCTGACCCTGAGCAAACAGCTTCTCATCTGAATTTTACTTTAACCTTATTTACTTAATAGAGAAGTGTTAAATCAAGCAACAGCAAAATGTGTTTTTAACCCTATCCCCTCTAGTGTCTTTCATCATTCTACCAAGTATCTAGTCCATGAATTGATGTTAAAATGTTAATCCTATTGTGGAATTGGCTTTTTGCTGTTCATAGGTGAGGTACTCAGAGAAAGTGGGTACATATGAAGTTAAATTTCAACATGCAATGGAAATGCAGGGGGATGTGGGGGGACCTGTTCATTGTGGAATATTGTGTGCTGATGACTCAGACTTCTGTGCAAAACAAGTTGCTGCTTGGAGGCAGCTCAGTGGCAGAACTGGTATGGTGACTCTCTGGTTAATACTCACTCCTGGCACCCGATGCTGGTGAAGTCAGGGTGGTATTAACGGTGTCACGCAATGTGATTTGAGGAAATCTGCTCTACCAGTAACTGATCCTTGAACCATTAAGTGTGCATAAGAGATTAAATCATCCATACCTGGGCAGAGGTCTCAGCAGTACCAGCTTTGCTTCTACAAGTAGGTGTCTCCTTAGGGAATGAAGGCTGTGTTCTCTGCCACAGGCTTCCTGTGTGATGTTGGCCAAGTCACTTCACTTCTCTAGGCCTCCCTTTCTTCATCCATAAAATGGGAACAATCACTCTTACCTGATTCATAGGGAGTTGTGAGGTTTAACTCATTCATATCTGTAAAGTGCTTTGAGATCCTTGACTGGGAGGTACTAGAGAAATGTGCATCATTGTTATAATGCTTACATAATAACAAACATTGATGCCGTGTGCTCTGATCTGGGGTACTGTGGTTCGTTTTGGGCTCTTCTCCTCTTTTCTCCATCCTGTTGAGAATGATGAGGTCTTTGAGGTGTGGTGGATTCCCCATCACATGACATCTTTACACTAAGACTGGATGTCTTTCAGAACACTGTGCTTTTGCTCAACCACAAGAATGGGCTTGGTACAGGAAATACTGGATGAAATTCTATGGCCTCGATTGTGCAAGAGGCCAGACTACATGATCATAAAAGTACCTTGAGGCCTTAGAATCTAAAGTCTGTGAATCAACAACATTTGCAATTACTTAAATTAAAATAGGGGTAATCAAATCTCGTGATTGAGAGTATCAACATGATTTCTGCAGGACTGAAACCATCTACCTAAGTTGAAGCTGTGCAGGATACAATGAGTTTAAGGGGATAAAGTACAGAGTATATTAATTCAGTATCAAAGAGGAAAAGAAACCCCAACTGAACAAGAAAAACTCATACTTATTAATAAGATGTCAGTTGTTTCGCACTTCAGTTAGTTGTTAGTCACAGAGACCCCTGTGCTCTCTGAGTCCTCATGGAAGGGGCCAGGGAATCCTCATCTAACCCTCCCTTCCCTTGGATTACAAGGAAGGTTCTTCATGCATTACCTTGACTCTGACAGTTCTCAGTTCCTTACAGTACCCGATTCCCTCTTCTCCCCTGCTGGGGGCTCCCTCCTTGGACTAGTCTGCTTACCTCTTCCAACCCCGCTTACTCTCACTCCTGAACAGGAAAGCTTTACAAAATGTTTGAAACAGAACCTGAGCCAGCATGAAATGTGGGTGAGGTTCTTTACAAGCACAAAATACAGGCTAAGTTCATTGAAAGGTTTGCTGAGCACATGGGCCAGATTCTCTGCTCCTGGAAACAGGTGCACAGCTCCATTGGCTTCAGTAGAATTTTGCACATTTACCGCAGCAGAAAATGTGTCTAGGTATAAATGCTTGGCTAGCTGGATAGACACACAGACAAATCAACCAACTGACCGTAGGCAGATCTATGGTTTTGCATCAAAATCCTTGCATGGCCCAGTTTAGAGGATTCAAACTCTGTTCTTAGTTACACTGGTGTAAATCCAGAGCAAATCCATTGATTTCAGCACAGTCACACTGGATTTACACCAGTGTATCTGAAAGCAGAAACTGGCCATATATCTTGAATGATATAACTATAAACCCCTAAAACGAAATCCTGTGTTAAATCAAGTGCTTATAGTAGGAAGTACGTACAATTTATGCATTAACATGGATCTAATTCTAAATAACTATGGTGATGTCATCAGACACTCTCTCCAGCTTGTTCTGAGAGATGTATGTTTTGCTAATATGATAATATGCATGCCATGGACAGGAGAGTGATATTTAGAGCCAGATAATATCTAAGATTCTAAAGCTACATAATGCATAGTCCAGCATGCAGTTTGGAGGAATTATATTCTGCCACACTCTCTGGATTGCTGACATTGCGTATGTGTTACTATTTGAAGAACCATAAACTCCTGTTCTGTGAGAGACTTGATTGTTCTATAGGATTTAGAGCCTTCTAGGCCACTGGTTCAAATCCAGTTTAAGTTGAGTGGTGAAAAGGAATGTAAAATGGCTTGGGTGAATCTACCTATTTCCTAGTTACTTGTCCACACTTCTTCACCACAACTGGTCCTAATTGGCTGTTTTATTGCCAGGGTCAGCAGGGAGAGGCTAAATTCCACACTCATTGTAGAAAGGTCCCTCCAGAATAAGATTTCATGTATTCTTCTGTACTACTCCTGTTCTGTGGATAAGGGGAGGACTTTAATCTCCAGGGCAGTTTCGATGTCTTTAGTTACACAGAGGGCTCTCATCACCATAGTGTCAAAAATACCTTTTGCCAGCAATATATTCACCCTCTCCACCCCCCTGCCCCCAAACCCTTTCAAACTAATTTATCCCCCCACTCCATAGCTTTTCCCTTAGTCCTGCTTCAGCTAGTGGAGGGCGTAGGGCAGACCTTTTTTAAAAGGAGAAATTATAAAGGCAGGGAGTGGAGGAAGAGGGGTTGAAATTTCCTGCAAATTAAGGAGCATTCAGCATGGCTTGTGTGTGGAGCCAGAGAATTGCCTTCCATTGCGGCTAAATGTCTGGCTCCATTCACCTGTCTGGGACACAGGAGCAGTGGCTGGGACCATATGAATGTACAAGAGATTAGCAGTATAGGAAAACACCTGCTTCCACTTAAGTGATCAGAGAGGAAACAAAGGGAAAGAAAAGCTATAGCCTGAGCAACACGGAATTGGATGCAAACTAATATGAAGCCTGAGATTGGCAGTTGGCAGCCTTACCCATCAATTTAAAACAGTTGAGAACGCACTAAATCTTTGGATTTGAAGTCTTGCTGCTATGAAGATGAAAGACTTTTGTCCTCTTCTTTTTCCACTTGACTGGGGGAAAAGAGGAGACAAACAGGAGTGGGCAGACGAGGTTAGGCAGACCAAGGTGCCAAACTGTTATGCTTTATAATAGTCTGCAAGAAAAGGCTGATAATGCAACAAGAAGAGAAAAGTGGAAACACTGAAATAGTGGTTTAAAAGTTCAGGCTAAGTTTCCCCTTCCTGCTTTGTAAAGAAGTATGTCCTTGGATGCCTTAAGGGCTATCTGAGACTCAGTGCATTTCTAATATAACCCTCCATGTCATGTACATGTACATGTAATGTAACCTTCCATTTTTAAGTGCCCAGTTTGAGACACGGGGAGCCTGATTTTCAAAGGTGTCAAATACTGAAAAATCCCATTGACTTCAGTTGGAGTTTTGAGTGCTCTTGAAATCAGGCCCAGTGTAGGTATCTCATGCTGGATTCTGAAACATTAAGACACACCAAATCAAAGGCACAAAATATGTGTGTGTGTATATATATATATACACACACACACATATATATATAGGTTTTAATCTCTCTGTAGCTCAGTTTTCCTGTCTGTAAACTTGCAATAACAATGCTGACCTACTTTATGAGGTGTGAGCATGAAGCCTGATTCATAAAATGCTTTGATATCCTTAGAAGGAAGCTGCTTTAGAAACACAAAGTATTATTAAGCTTAATTATTCCACTTGCTGTCCGCTTGCACTATGTATTTTGCCGCCCCAAGCACAGCACTCAGGTGGCTTTCGGCGGCGTGCCTGTGGGAGGTCCGCCAGTCCCACGCCATTGGTATACTTGCCGCTGAAACTGCGGGACCAGCAGACCTCCTGCAAGAATGCCACTGAAGGCAGTCTGACGGCCGCCCCCCGTGGCTTGCCACTCCAGGCACGCACTTGCTGCGCTGCTGCCTGGAGCCACCCCTGCTTGCTGTAAAGGCCTGAAAAGGAACAGCATGTGCTTCTAGCTCTTTAATGCTAGAACAGGATCCTATCCTGCTGTACAAACAAAAGAGAAGAGGCTCTCTCTCCCTTCTTCTCTCTCCCTTGTGCACCAGTACAGTACAATGGCATAGTTTCTGCTCTTTGGAAGTATAATCCTATGCTCTGTCCAGTTGGATTGCTTGGCCTAACTCATCATCTAGGTGAGGGAAAGAGAAGAGGCTGTCCTTATCAGATTCAAAAATTCCTTTTTCCTTGTGCATTCAAACTAGTCCTCAGTCTAACTTTCCTTTTCTCTTCCCCACTGCTTGTGCTGCCTTTAGAATTGACCCAAAATGTAGCTCTGACCTTACACTACAGCTCAGACAACATGTTCCAGCTACAGGGTGTTTATGTCCAAGCCTTCCCTCTGGGTTACCACACCTCTCCAAATACGAGAAAGGTCATTACGTCTCTTCTCTCTTCCTTTGCTTGCCTAACATGTTAAGACGCAGAAACCTGTTGCTGCGATGACTTTGATTCCTGACCCGACAGGTGGTGCCTTGAGTTGAACTTTGCTCTCACAAACAGTTGGTTTCACGTATCAGTCTCCCATTTAGTTGACTCGCCCATCTGTGTAGAATTTAGTAATTCTGCTAACATGTACTGCTGCTGTGATCTCAGATGATGTTGTTAAGGAACTTTGCTTGTGTATAGGGGCCTGCATGCATAGGCAGAGTGGGCACAGGATTCCACCCACAGTCTAATCTCATTATAAAGCTGCAGGAAAACTAAGTCTCAAATCTCACACTGGTAGCCTAGGAGATGACCCCAAGAAATGGAGTGTTACAGGAAGTGAAATTGCCATACCAGTTCAGTGGTCCAACTAGTCCAGTAGCTTGTCATGAATAGTGGCTGAAACATGGTGCTTCAGAGGAAGGTGCAAGAAACCTTGTAAGGATGACTATGAAATACCCTGTCCATAGGGGATATTTCCTCCCAACCCAAGCCATATTGTGTTTGACTTAATGAAGCATGAAAGTTGATATATTTTATCCTATCTAATGTAACTGTGAGTGCTCTCATTATCCATCTAATGTCCAATTCTTTTTTGATTCCTACCAGGCTCTTAGTGTTGATGATGTGCTGAGGCAGGTAGTTCCACAGGTTAATTATGTATTGTGTAAAAAAAATCCTTTAAGCAGTTTTAAATGTTGCTTGTCCATTTCATTGGTTGTCCCCTTATTCTTGTATTATGAGAAAGGCTAGGATATACTCTACTGCTGAAGGTGCCATATGTGTTATGAGTTTTTAAACAGATGCTCGGCAATCATTAAGGATCCCAGAGTACTGTTTTTACAGAATTTGTTGCTTTTACCTTAGTGTTCTATTGATCTTTGACTTCAGATAGTGCATTGAGCCAAATTCTGCAATCTTTACTCAACCTTCACTCAGGCAAGACTCTCATTAATGTCAATAGGGTTTTACCTGAATAAAGATTTAATAAGGGTGTCAGGATTTGCCCCACTGTTGTTTAGTATTGGTGGCACAGATTAGATGATGTGTTTAATAATCTCAAAAATCATTGTGTTTCAGTGGAAGATGAAATAATCTATACGCTAAACACAATGAGGTCCTGTAAGGTCAAAAATGCAAAATACATATAAGGTTTTATCAGTGTGCTCTTATTATGGAGTTTTATGAGCCTGGAGCTAATGTCTTTAGAAGAAATATATGAGAATTTGTACTTCGGGGGTAAAAAAAAAACAACACAAAAAAACCCTGTCAGAATGTTCCTCTTGTCCAATGCAGTGTTCAGGCGATCTCTTGTTTCTTGCTGGTAGGTCAAGATAACATCAGCTTTAAACTGGCATGCCCAAAAGCACATCAAAATTTTTGTAGGCACATAATTTGGATCTACACATACAAGCTGTTTTCTGTATGCACAAATGGCTGGTTAAGTGCTGAACCTTCACAGCCACCGTCCTTCAACTTTACCTGTGCAAAACCATAGGTGATAATATTGAGTATGTACATTGCAGTGTTGAGGCCTATGGTGTTTCAAGTTTTTGCTATCATATCTTTCAACCAGGTTCCAAGCTTAATGTTTATCAGGAAACAGTCTGGAAATCAAAAGGATCTTCATGGAAGCTTAGAAACAGCATTTAAATCTTTCCCTTTTGAGTCTGATGCCTTCTCTTTTGGGTCTGATGCCAAACCATTACTCTGGCTATTAGCTAACCAATTTATTGTGGCATTGAATGACAGAGCTTTGTCAGGAACCTGATCTTTGGAGGTCATCAAGCCCTGAGGATATGCCTCACCTCATCAAAGAAAACAAAAAGATTTATTTACAGTTGTTGTAACTGTGAGTGTTAGAAGGCAACTTCAAAGAGGTTTAACCAAAATTAGATCATTATGATACTACATCAGTATGTTTCACCACTGTTGCAAACCTTTTCTGTGTTCCTTTGCTGTGTTACATAACATCCCCAGGAATGTTACTACTGTTTGGTATTCCTTTTCCAGGATTCATTACATGGGCATTTGAACACTTCAGCAGAATGACGTGTAGCACCCTGGGATCCCCCAAGTCCATGACAAGGACCTTTGTGCTATGATACTACGAATCATATGTAATAATAATTATTATTAATATTGATAATACAAGTTAGAAAGATAAGAAATATAAACTAAAAAGCTTTTTTAAAATTTCAACGTCACATAATAATATCAAGCAGTATAATCTAGCAATTGGCAAACAACTATATATAGAGCTTAGTAAAAAGGAGTGAGTGTTTAAAGAGAATGGTCATGTGGTTAAAGTAATGAAGAAGATCTAGGTTTCCTGTCAGCCACAGGCGTCTTGTGTGACTTGGAGCATCACATAAATCTCTCTGTGCTTCAGTTCCCCCATCTGTGAAAAGGGCATAAGAGTGCACCCTTATATAGGTATTGGGAAGCTAAATTCATGCAAGTTTGGTGAGGTGCTCAGGTCCTATGATGATGAGCACCGCAGAAAAGCCGCAGTATCTCAGTGATTTTGCATGGCTACTTGTATGTTTATCAAGCTTGTATTTCCTCCATGTCTAGTCCTTAGAGGAATCTATGTGGATTTCAGATGGAAACTTTGAGTCATAATTCTCATCAACCTCTAGCTGCCTCCTTCTGATAGGACCCTCACTAGCCTTGTTTATTCCTTGTGTTTTACAACGTGTGATAGCTAGATTGATACCTTTTAAAAGGTAAATGACTCAAATATGAAATAATAAACAGCCTGAAAGTAGGATCAATATAACAGAGAAACGTGTAAGAGAATCTGCAAAGAAGTTTGGCATGTGTAAATACAGTTTATCTGCCATCAGATGGCTCCTGTTTATTAATAAAGAATGGGGACACAGTTTATTGACAATGATTCATTAGGAGTTTATTGCTGATAAAACCAAAGCATGATATTTACATTTGTGTAATTTTTCCTTTCCTAAGGAAAGAAATGATTATTTTATCCTGATGTGTCATTGTGAGACTGAAACAGTCCTTTCTGTGGATTCAACTTCTAAGCCCTAGAATGGCTAGACAGTCATCACATCATAATAAATGAATACAGGATATGCAACTGCAGCTGTAATTTATAAAGAAGAAAATGTGCACAGTGACTGGTTCTCCTTGGAATTGTACCTCTAAGTTTAGAATAAGTATAGTGAACCTTTTGTCTAAAGGGTCTGATCTCTTATCCCTAGAAGAGTTAAATTGTGGATTCTTTAGCTGTGACCCCTCCCTAAAACACACTCAGACAGTATACAGATAATGTTGCACATTCCTGTATACTTCACAAATGGATAGTTATACTGGGCCAGATCCAGAGCTAGCGTAAATTGATGTAGCTTCATTGACTTCACCGAAGCTACGCCAATTTACATCAGCTCAGAATCTGGCCTCCTATTTCTCTTGGTCAGTCATCCCTGTTGGTTCTAGTGTCTAGAACCTTATAAATGTATTTATTCTACTAATTCAACCAGCTAGAAGCCTCTGTGCAATGGGCATGGATGACAAATCTTTCCAGCTCTATTTGATTATTTTTTAGTCCATGTAATTTGTCTTAATGATGGATTTATGTTGCCTGGGCTTGTCCAGATTAGGAAAATAAACTGCATTTAATAAATATGTTAACTAGCATGTAAATTAACATGCTTTTAATCAGGATCATCTCATTAGTAAGCCCTACTGTCTTTGTCTGTATTAGGTGCTAAGTGTTAAAAAATTGTTAACACACCTTTGCTTTGAAGAGTTTATCTGCATACCTAGAATCAGATGATGCTTTATCCTCCCACCTTTTTAGCAAAGCCCTGATCTGGTCCTGGGAAGTTCTGCTTGCAGATCTGCACCCTCTTTGAAGATTAGAGGTGAGATTTGGCAGTGAAACTGGCACTCTGGCAGGATTTTAGTTGGGTATTTGTCATGCAGAGTTTGAAGAGCAATCCTTATGAGCTATATTTTGAAAAGCAGGTCTTTATACTTGTGCCTACAATTTTCACATGTACAAAAAATTCAGATGTTGGATTGAGGCAGCTTCAGATATGAGGCTCTATATGTCCATGAGATTTCAAATGTTATTGTGCCATGAAATGATCTGGCTTAGTTATCCTTGGGGGTGGGGGGAAGGGGGAACTCCTGTTCCTGCCCACTAATACTCCTTGAACCTGTTTCTTCTTTGTTGTGGCACAAGGCCCAAAAGACAGTAAAACTGGTGTCATTCAGCAGAACAGTGAGGCAGGATGAAAGGATTGGTACAGGTTTCTGCATCTCCTGCCTGTATGCAGAGCTGTGCTCTGCAGAGACACCCTCTGTCCCATTGTGCATGAGTGAGCAGAGTGAGGGATGGATCACCTGGGATGTGTGGATCTGCAGCTCCCCTGGTGGGAGGGGCTGCCGCAGTCACTAAGCCTATAGTGGCCCTGAGGCTGAAGTAGCAGCCAAGGAGTGGCTCTACTGCCTCTGCATGGCTTGTTGCAAGGATTTTGACCAATCTGTGACCTCCAGGAGAACACCCTTGTGTACAGCCCACTTGCTGGAACTGTGCCCTGGGAACAGGATTTGTCTCTGTACACGTTGAGAATTATCCACAATAGATTGGGTCAGACCATAGATTTTAGTTACTACCATATTCCTGGGTACTAAGCTAATGGATGCTGTTAATGCCTCAGATGACTGGACAGATAGAGCACAAGGCCATTAATTAATTATAGATAAAAATAGCAATTTTCTAAGGAAACTATAAAGGGAATCCATATGATTTCTCTATATTGTTGACAGGCTGGGTTGCCTGTTACAGGTGTATCTGTTTTGAACTAGCTCTTAGGTACTTTCATGATCCGTGCTCTAGAGATACGAGAGAGAGAAAGATAGTTATAATCTTAGCTGAGCATCAAACCTGTGGTCCAACCTGACATCCCAACCGAGCACTTTTGCCTGATTGTTATCAATTGGCCACTTGGACAATCAAATGTAGGGGATACATTTTCAGGGGGGTGGTCATCTTATTTATTTTTCGGTGCCATTTGCAAATGAATTGCAGACAGAAATCAGGTACCTGGAAGTCATCTCTTCAGATTTGCACCCGCAAATCATTTTGCAGGCACAACAATTCAGCTATTTCAGGCACTTACTGCTTTGGTCAAAAGTGGGGGTTGGGCTCAGCTCAAGTGAACATTTATCCTTTCGATTCCAGCTCCTGTGACTGGTGGAAGAGAAATAAAAAGCTGACTTGCTCAGAAGCAGCATCCTTATGCTGACTTTATTACCACACTGCATGTTGTCCCTTGCTGGAGAAATCAGTCTTATGCAATTAAAGGTATCCAAGGTTTCTGCCTGAGTTAGTTATTGAGGATAAGTTGTGTCTTAGGGGAATTTTTCTGCCAGTTGCACTAATTAGCACGATAATTTGTCATTTCATTAAACACAACTTCCATGGGAAACAACAGCATGTTTTCTTCACAACAAGGAGCAAACATTTTATTTATTGATTGATTTTTCTTTTTTTGTTTGATCAGGTTGCTTAGAATTTCCTTGAACGTGGCTAAACGATGGTATTTTTAAAAGCCACAGATTTCATCTTTTGTTTTGCCATCGCTTCTGATTGTGTGCTCGTATGTTACATGCTTTTATTTAAATGGTAGTGCTGAGAGTCATCCCAGTCTGGGCACGAATGTTCTTTTCATCCCACATCTTGCTCTATTTATTTCAAGTCAAATGCAGGATATATTTTTTAAGAGTTGAAATGAAAGAGTTATTTAACAACTAAGCATAAGCATGTACTGCGGGAGGGGAAAACATGGCTTGGTAGATGAGGCAAAAAAAACTAGCCAACATTTTTAAAAATAAGAGTCTAAAATTGACTAACAGATGTATTGGAGCATAAGCTTTCGTGTGTGAATACACACTTCGTCAGCAGCATGAAAGCTTATGCTCCAATACATCTGTTAGTCAATAAGGTGCCACAGGACTTTTGTCGCTTTTTACAGATCCAGACTAACATGGCTACCCCTCTGATATTTAACTAGTAGTTACCCACCTGAAAGCATGTACTGCGGGAGGGGAAAACATGGCTTGCTAGATGAGGCAAAAAAAACTAGCCAACATTTTTAAAAATAAGAGTCTAAAATTAGCCTCCTGAGTCCATACTTAAGCACCTAAGAATGGAATTTTCAAATATGCCTGAGTAACTTAGGAGTCTCAAGAATTTATAGCCTCCAGTGTGCCTGTCACCCTAGTTCCACTCTTAGGTACCTAAATATGGACATAGGAATCTAATATTACACCCCTGTTTTTGAAAATATTGGCCTGAGTCTGGAGATGTGAGTTGTGGCTGGAATTTTGAAAGGCACGCAAGGAGTTTGGCTCCCAATAACCATTAAAAGTAATTAGAAGTGGGACACCTAGTACTCCTTGTGGCTTTGAAAATCAGCCCTTCTGTGCCTGAGTCTACTAACAAATTTCTGTGTGCCCGGTCCTTGGGCAAGTCATTGAATCTCTCCACTTGTGCCTTAATTTCCCCCTCTCTATGCTGTTTTGTTCAGTTAGAGTTATTTGAGACATTTATGCACAGGGCCGGCTCCAGGGGTTTTGCCGCCCCAAGCAGCCAGAAAAAAAAAAAAAAAAGCTGCGATCCCAATCCCGATCGGCAGCAATTCAGCAGGAGGTCCTTCGCTCCATGCAGGAGCGAGGGACCCTCCGCCGAATTGCCGCCGAATACCTAGACGTGCCGCCCCTCTCCAGAGTGTCTGCCCCAAGCACCTGCTTGCTAAGTTGGTGCCTGGAGCCGCCCCTGGTTATGCAGCAAACACATCTATGTCAAATAAGTGGGATGGGACTACTCTGGGTTAGGTGAATTCAGATAGCTCTAATGGAGCAGTTACTAGCACAGGACTTTTGACCTTTTTTTAGCTTCAGTTAAAACCAAACAGATGGGCAAAAAGGAGAAAAAATTGTTACCTTCAGGAATAGTGCGCTAGCACATTTGGGACATCTAACAAGGCAAAATACTTTTCTTCTTCTTTCCTTTCTATTTTAAAAGACACATTTTTAGTAGTATATTTTAGTGAACGCAATGCTCATAAAAATCATGGGCCCGACAGTCATTGAGAACGAAATCCTCCATCCACTGAACAGGTACAGCAAGTTTTCCCTCCATGTTGCAACCCTCTCTTGCAGTGACCAATGCATGTGGGGAGGGAGGAGTTCATTTCCATTGCCCAGTCAGTCCTTGTCCTGTCTGCCGAGATTACCAACAAAGGCCAGAAGTTATGGTTTGGGTGGCCATTCCCTTTCCTTGATGCTGAAGACTATTTGAACATGACAGCACAATATAATGTTCTTATTAGAGATGCATATCTCCCTCTCTGGCACATGGTATTCATAGCAACAGGAGGATGGAAATTGTTTCCCAACAGAATTGTTTATCTAAGATTATTCGTTCCCTCATAAAACCTTAGTTGCCAGTTGGCCCACATTCTTAAGCAAATCTGAAGGCCAAGCAGTCATTTTAAGATAGAAAATTGCTAAGTTTTGTACAGCATGTTGAACCTGGATCTTCACCTTTCAGAGAAATTATTATTTATTAAACCATGAGGAGAGATGGGGAGACTTGAATGCCTATTGCAGGTCCATTATCATGAAAAGCATGTCTGCGTCATGCACGTCAGTTTCACTACTGGCCTATCCCAAAACTTCAGGACACACCTGTTAATGACTAGAGGCAAGCAGATTGGTTGGACATAAAGAATGCACCTGCGCAGGGAGGGGTGAAGAACTACATGTAAGCCGAGCCCTTAGACATTCTCTGTCTCTTCTCAATTCCAGCTTAAACAAGCAATATCGCTCTGGGCTGTGAAGACAATCATGCAATCATGCACATTTGAATTCTTTGCTTTACTTTTTTTTTTTTTTGCGGGTTTATTTTTATAGTTTAAAACAATTGTACAAGTATTTTGCTTCACCGTGTATGATTTTTGTTTTGTTTTGTTTTGTTCATTTTCTGAGCATCACGCCAAGAAAACCATACGTTCGAAGTTCGTCTTTGCCAAGACGTGGAAAGATCTGAAGAAAAAAATCCTCGCACGCACTTGCCTGATGATCATTACATCCTTTTTGTTACCCACTTGAAGGTTGATGATCTTGGTTTGGGAAAAGGTTATTTTGCTTTCAGCACTGAAGTTACTTAAATGTATGTGTTTTCATGGTCCTGTAAGCCATAGTGTCCTATTGTGGTGTAGACAGATCAAACTAGTGCTAAGTATGATTTTGATACTATTTGCAACCTTGTAAATCAAAATTCTCCTTCCTTATGTTTTTTTTTAGGAGACTGTCTTTTTTTCTTCTCTCTTTCTCCAAGTAGACTGAAGGGAGGGGGAGGTTGTGTTAAAACTGTATCAGGTTTTGTCTGTTCTAAGTTGGGGGGATGGGTAAAAGGCACATGAATTCAAATGTTCATTTTACAAGTAGCCAAACCAGTTAGGGCAGGTAAATGAAGAAGCAGGAAATTCGATAGGAGGGAACCAATGGGAAAAAGCCAGTTTCACTGAGTAGTCATGGCGAACTTTGAAAAGAGACACATTTTGGAAAGGTTATTGTGACTGAAATGCAGCATTTAGTATGAACTGAAAAGGCAAATTCAAACATTTCTTGAGTGATCAGATACTGAAAAGAATCAAACACAGCCAGCATACGTATTGCTGGCCAGCCCCATTGGTGGTATGAACTTAAGTTATGGTCTCCCTGCAATTTTTTTTATTCATTTACATTTTTCAGTTGGTTTTAATTGGTTTGTATTGTGATATATTTTTAATAATGTCTCAAAGAAACACATGCTTTTTGTTTTAGATGTACAATTAATTGCTATTAATTATTATTATTATTTGTTAATTGAAAATAATATTCAAATATTGTACAGGGGATGAAGGAAATTAATTTAGATTTTCCATATGTCATTGCTATTATTTAAAATAAATGGGGGGTAAATGAAAGGCCTTTTGTTCCAGCTCAAAGTCATCAGTTTCAGCTTATGGCTTGGAGGAGCCATTTTGGGTTCATTTGTTTATTCTTTTCTTTCCTCGGGCTTTTTTAGTACATGACAAAATGAGCATAATTGCGTCTCTCTGCTTCTTTCTAATCTTTCACTAATTCACTCAAGTTGAAGTGGAGCGCCTGTGCCATTCCAGACTTGCCTTAACTTGTGCTGTCTAGTTGGACACTAAAAAAAAGAGACGTCAGATAAAACAAAATTAGCTGCTTCAGTTTGAAGCAGGAAGTCTAACTGTGGATGAAAATGGCATTGGATGCCTAGTCTGCTTTCTCAGGACCTGAACAGGAGAATAGTTGTAAGAGTGAGGCCCCATTTTTTGTCTTGGTTTTGGCCTGACGGCTGTTGGGTGCTATTGTTGACACAATAAATTGGGTGAGAGTTAGGTGTGTTTTGTAAGCATGGAGACTTTTCTCACAGTTCATTTGTCCACATGCAACTAGGCTTTGTGGACAGTGAGGGAGTCAATGGAAAATGTTTGCTCAGCCTTACCCTCCACCCCTTATTAAAACTGCCTTCTGGAATGTTCCAGGACAGTATTAGCCAGACAGAAACCTTTTTAGACTGTTTAACCTTTTACAAATGCGGAACCTAAATTTGGCCTGATTTAAATGCTCCAAAACACCTTGGATTTCAGCAGGGGCTGTAGAAGCTCACCTCCTAAAACTTTTGTCCTGAAAGGCACAACTCAGGCAATATTACAGGGCTGCCTAGACCATTTTTCACTGAGTCCCATTAATTAAATTTCATCTACATGTTCCTCTCACAATTGGAGGCTTTGTAAATCCAGCTGAATGTAATTTTTTTAAATGATAAGAACAGTGATTTACGAATTATTTTGCTGTATCTGGATTCCCTTTTAAAACAAGACTATTGTATGTTCATTTGGGTTCCACAGAACAGCATTAATATGTAAGTGTTTGAGGGCCCATTTATTTGCAAGAAGGTCCAGGTGGAAATATTTACTCGTAAACTAAGTTAGCAGCAGTGCTTACTAGTCAGTTTATTTTGATTCTTGAATTTAGCGGTGCTCTTAATTTTAACATAGTCTTGATAGTTCTGAAATGTATATATTGGAAAGTCTATGTTTCAAATTGCAAATTTTCACATGAGCGCCTAAAGTTAGGGACCTAAATAGGGACATAGTTGCCTAATGGCAAGATTTTCAAAAGCGTCTAACTAAAAGTCTGTGGGATTTAGCCAGTGCTTAAGTCACTTTTGAAAATGGGACTTAGGTGCATTTGAAAATTTTATTTTACATCAGAATTGAGGTCCATTAAAACAAGTACTTAGGTTGTTCCAATCCAGATTTGAGTAGCTAAATTTAGGCACCCAAATGTGAAAATCTGACCCCTAGAAGATAGATGTAGTGAAAAAAATCTAATGGAAGCCAGGATAATTCACAGATTTATGAACATGATTAACTTTCCGCACTTGAGTAATCCCAGTAAAGGCAATGGGACTTATCACATGAGTTAAATTAATTGCATTTGTAAGTGTTTGCAGGATCTAGGCTCAATAAACAAATTAGATTTTTTCATGAAAGTAAATCTGAAAAAACTCTAAAGGCCTGATTTCCAGAGGTGCTGAGCCCCTCCAGCTCCTGTTGCGGTCAATGGGAACTGTGTCTGATTGACATTTCTGAAAACCAGACAGTAAACTGTAGATAAAATTATGCTATTCTAGATTTCAGATCCTGTGGAAGTTGGGAAGAAATTTGACATTAATTTCCTGTGAAGTCAATGAGTTTAAATGAGTGTAACTGAGAGCAGAATTTGGCCTGGTGCAAGTATTTTGTTTGCACTTTTGAAGGTCCTATAGAGATTAAGAGGAGAGTTTTCTTTTATTTTTTTTAAACAAACAAACAAACAAACAATGCTGATTGCGATTATTTTAGCCAGAGACTAGAGTGAATGAAATTCCAAATAAAAATATGCTTAATTATCCCACATAATATACTAATGAAGTGTCTGCAGATTGCTTCAATATCTTTTTCAGGAAGGAAGTAAATTTCCACTTCAGCATTGTTAGGATCCCTATGTCTTTGAAGGTTTACTCATCTCAGTAATGGTTGAGTTTTTCCTTAAAACGCCCTTAGTCCAAGAGAAACGCAGAAAAGTCACCAAAGTGACAATTTGCTCTGTGTCTTATCAAAAGGCAAATAATGAGTTTTAAAATTACAAAAATGCAAATTAGGAATAAAATATGGATGCAATCACATGTTAATTTGTTAGACGTTTTGTTTGCTAAATTATACTGTCCTTTACATATTTTGGGCAGGTGGAAGTGGCCTGAGGAAATTACATATTATAGGTGGGATACACATTTCACTTTAATTAGACTTTTTTTTTTAATGGCGCTGTCATTAGAAAAAGATATGTTAGCTCACAGTTTTTTAGCCTGGATAAAAAAGAATCTTAAATAGTCAATAAATAGACTGAACTTTAGAAACAGAACTTAGCTTGCATTCAAGCTTTTAGGCTTACAAACAAACCTGCCTGTCCTTTTAGACTCCAGGTATAGCTTATCTGATGAAGCTCAAAGATAAAGGCTTAAATTTCACATGCTTTGTTCTTTTCATAGTCCCTGACTATTGATTAAGGCTCAACCATACAGGTTAACTAACAAGTTAGTTTTTCACTCTAGAGTCACATTCCTCTCGGAAGCTGCAACTACCTGGGTGCAAACTGGAGACTCCGCATTCTCCTTTGGAAGATAATTGATACCTGATTGTTTTAAAGCTGGTGGAACTTTGCCTGACTGTGTACTTCAGAAAAGAGGAGGGGGAAGATGAGGGAGTGGAGGAGGGAGGAGAGAATAAAGGTAATGCAGGTACAATAGCTAAATACTAGTGCTGAAAAAAGGGAGGGGGGGAAGGGATTCATTTAAGTTCCTTGTTTTCCGCTCCTCTTCAGCCATTCTTTCCTTTTTCTCAAGGCCTGAGCATTGGTAATAATGGTGATGATTAACTAAATGAAGTCGGTAACCTGGGCGACCATTAGGGTGGGTATATATTTCATGGGTACCGAATGGCCAGAGAAAGCGCACTATTGAGGACTCAGAAAACTGAAAGATTTTTGGCGTTTTGTGTGTTTTGAATTTTGCTTTGCCTTGATCTTTCGCCACGGTAAGGTTACAGCCACTTTCTTATTCCTTGAGGATCCCCTCTCTTCTCTCTTTCTCTCTCATTCCCTCCCTTCTTGCAACTCTGCTGCCTTCACTTCAATCAGAAGGGTCTTTCCTGTGCATGTGGACCCACCTCAAGGTGATACCATGTTGGGGTGAATGAGTTGGGGAACAACAATATATTTCTCCGTGCATTTCCCTTATGCTAGTTTAATCTGTTTTGAAGTTTTTCATTACATGACTTGGATTTTTACTGCTTCCACCATAGCAATTTTGTGTTATATTTCCAGGGAAAGTGTTTAATTTTTTGCTAGGACCATATTTGCATTTAGTACACTACAGGTGAGCTGTATGCTTTGTAGAACAAGAACTTCAACTTGCTCTTTAGGCCTTTGCTCGGCATGAATTGCTTATTTCACTGGCAATGGTGAGAACTGTAGTGGAACATTGGTTCAATATTATTTTTGTCCTTTTCAGGACTGATAACTTTGTGTTCAGCGGGTATTAAATAATACTGGCTTAAAATAGAGGTACGTAAAAATATGGAGTGAATTCTGTCATCAGTCCAAATAGAAGTAACTTTGATAGCAGTTTTTAAACAGATAGTAAACTGGATACAAATAAATGCTTGTGGAATTTAATATTATAAAGGTAAAGCAATAGAGTTACTCTTGGGTGTGAAATAGAGATTCATCTCAGTAACACGTATATTAAAAGTGGTGGCTGCTTTCATTTTCTCTCTCCTGCGGGCTGAGTTGGTTAATGGAATCCATAATTCATGTGTATAGTGCTTCATGAATTTTGGGAAGTTTCCTGTCTTTTACTTTGTCATTGCCATGTTGTGGCTTACAGGACACTATAATATGTTGGTCAGTTAGTGTTACCAATATCACTGAGTGACCTTCTTAGGGAACATTAAGAAGGGCACTATTTCAGTTTGTGTAATTCCTGGCAGCTCTTTTTACCAAAAAAAAAAGATTGTGACTGTTTAATACAAAAAGACTATAGTGAGTTACAATGATAATTAAGATACGCTTAATCATTCAAACAAATACAATAGCATGGCCAAAAAAAATTGCATTTATAGATCCAGTTTTAGCCAATAATTACAAAAAAATCAGCCTGTGGTTTATAATAATTGCCACTAAACTTGCATTAATTAGTAGCTAGACCATGTATGATGTGAATGAAAACCTCTCTTTTCAAAGAGGTGTGTGATAAACTTCTAGAGCCATCTTCTAATCTCAGCTGCAGAAGCCTAAATCCCATGTAACCCCATTAACTTTATTGGAGTTACTCTGGATTAACAAGAGTGCAGCTGAGATCAGAATGTGGCCTCCAGTCCTTTAACTACCAACATAAACAATTTAAAAATGGCCACGTTTTCACAAGCGATGTACACATCTCGCAAAACCATGCTAATGTTTTCCTTAAATTCAGTATTTATAGTTCACTTTTCAAATCTGCTGTTCCCTATGTGGAATATCTTCTGCATGATGATTACCAGAATAAGAGAAATTAGAGTAAACAGCTTCAGTTTTGTGTGGACAAAGACTCAAAAAGCTCTTTCTCTTGCCATGTGCGCTACTATTGTCTACAGTTATGCAAGACCATGCAAGGATTATTATTTGAATGGATTTGTTGTAAAATGGTTACAGCAAGAGATCTGGGAAGAATTTAGGATTCCTCTGAAACCGTATCATGCCTGTTGTCTCTTATAATAGCAGACTATGTGACAGAAATTAGTTTCCATTTGCAGAACACTAATGTGCAGACCGGGAGGGAGATAAAGAGAAGGAAATTCACCAGCCATTGTGGGGCTGAATAATCATTAACACCACAGCAAGATGTAAGAAACAATATGCAGTTAAGAAATAGACACCATTTTATAACTGCTTGGGCGCACTTGCATTTTCCAGTTAACCCTTGAAACTTCTTTGGAAACAGTTTTTTTGTTTGTTTTTTTGAAAGTACTAATGTATTCTACTGAATATAGCAGAGTTAGTTAAAGCATTGAAGAGAATGCAGGACAAAGGAGGCCGAAAGGAAGGATTTTCCTTTATTTTAGCGGGAATAAGAAAAATCATTGAAGCTCTGCTGTCTAATTTACCATTTTATGAAGTAAGAGTTTACATCTCTTTTGAAATGACAGAGGAGCTACAATGTGCTACATTTAACTTTGTTCCCTCTTACCTTACTACAGACTCAACTTAGCTCCCATGAACCAATGGGGACAGAATCAGGTCCTATAGTCAAACAAGAGGGAGGTTCTAGAGAAAGATATTTCAAACTAAAGGGGATGGAGGCCGTTAGCGAGTATTTGTGGTAATCCCAATCTATATAAGTGACTCCTGTTCTTTCAATAGCATTGACGCCAAGCACTAGAAAATGTGCTGTAGCTATAGTGAGGGAGGAACTGGATGACCTAACAGGACTCTTCCCCTAACTTCTCTGATTGCACGAGCTAATATTTTGGGAATGTACATAGAGTGCTGTAGTGTGCTTCCCTTTCATGGCAAATTCTGTTCCCTGTGGCAGACTTGTGCCCCGGATATGCACCTTGTACATTTAATGGCTGTTTGAAGTGGGTATATAATACTACCAAGTCAAAATTCTATCTGTGTTCAGATCAATGGTAGCATTTTGTACTCATTCCAGGCCCAATTAGCGCCAGTGTGAATGACGACACAAGAGGCTGAGCTATGGACAATCAGACTCAGAATCTTAAGTATATACAGAAGGCTTTATGAAGTCTAAACATCCACAAATAAAAACAGAGCCCATGTTCTTTTTTTCTTTGCTATGAGGAAGTATGGAGACCACAGGGGATTTGGTAGTGGGATATAGAGCCTTTCATCTCTGGCTAACTGGTATGACTCTAGTCTAGGTTGATAGTTAATTGAAATCATTACATTTAATGTCTCTTTGATGGCCTGTGTGAAATGAGTTGGTGGGTTTAATTTCAGTACCTAAGGGACAAGTGTGTCCACCCCACCAAATCCATCAGCAATTAGCCTCTAGTTGGCAATTGAAGGAAGAAGGGTAAGAAATGAATGGACATTACATTTAAAATAGGCAGCTAAATTGTTTTCCATCTCCTGAAATGGTGCCTCTGGATGTGAGGCATGTTGGCAGGATACACCTGTTATAGTAATAGAGAGCTGTAGTGCTGATGAAAAATGCCATATTGACCACACTGGAAACCAGATTCTGTGCCGTCATTGTAAAATGCACATAGCTAAAATACCTACAGTACCTCATGAAAAAAATCCTTGGACTCCTAAACAGTGTTAGCTGAAGTGTATTTCAGATGAGACGTGGAATTATGCTCAGCAGTTAATTTAAACTCAGATTTTTCCAAGCCGGAAATGATGGTCTGAAATACAAAGCCGTCTCTGTTAGGAATTTAGGGCCAATTTCTGATCTTAGTAAAGAAAAGAACAGTGGAAATTTCATTAAATTTTGCCCTTTGGGTTTTACTTTTCTTTGTCTGCAGATCTGGCTAAGGACAGGGATTTCAACTTTGTGCCAGACAGAGCCTGTGCCCAACTACTACATGCTGTAGAAACCTTCTATACCCTTTTCCTTATATGTCCACCTTATGTATATTGTTCGCTTTCAGATCTAGAAGACATTTCCTGATTATTTCTTTATTGGACATAATAACATAACAATGAATAATAGTTTATGAGGAATAAATTCTGGGTAAATTTTCAGGGCCCAAACATCGTAGTCAACATCCATTATGTAAAGTATGACCCAGATATGCAAAATACTGTACAGGTATGTAATAATTGGGCATAATTTTCATATGTCATTCATTATTTTTAGAATCACAAAGTATACAGAATCCAGACAAATGGCATATCTGACCAATATATATTGCAACACCATGAACCAAATTTATATATGATGTAACTTCTTTGAAGTCAATGGAGTTACATCGGGCATCAGAGGCAATGTTGCTAAATGGATAGAGCATTTGTCTGGGACTCAGGAGACTTGGGTTCCATTCCTAGGTCTCCCCAGGCTTGTTGGGTATCCTTGAGCAAGTCACGTCCCCTGTCTGTGCCTCAGTTTTCCCATCTGTAAAATGGGGATAATGATACAGACCCCTTCATAAAGCACTTTGAGATCAGCTGATAAACAGCACTATATAAGAGCTAAGTATTATTAATTATTCTAAATTTGGGCCATTCTATTTATGCAATATTTTCAGCTGATTGTATTAGCTGGAACAGGGTATTTGGAGATATGAAGGATCAAGATTTATACGTACTGTATCTATTATAGAGGAAAAAGCTGCATAGATAGTCGTGTAAGCCATTCACTGGTTGTACGGATACAAATATATCCCGGGAGTGAGGTACATGGTGTACCTGAGATCTAGCTATAAACCAGATAGGTGTATAAACAAATACTCAGTTATTGGATACACACCTATGCAGGATTTTACGGAACAATTATCACAACTCTGAATTTCCACAGTAACTTGCATATGTTAAATTTTTCTATATCTTTCAGATGATGAGCAGAAAAATCTTTTGAATTCCTAGTCTGATCCCCACTCTTATTGACACTGCAGTAAATGAGGAGTAATGCCATTAAAGTCAACAGGCCAGATACTGAATTGGTATAGAATGGAATAGCTATATTGATTTCAATGGTGCTACATTGATTTACACCTGCTAAGGATCTGACCCAGTGATGTTACACTGGTAGAAAACAGTGTTAATGAGATTAGAATCAGGTCTTTTCCTCGTTTGGCCAAAATATTCCTCATTCTGGGACCTCCCCCATCTCAAATAAGGAGATGATGTTTGGGAAATGGTAAAATACTGACAGATCAGTATTTTGGGCCTGTAATCTCTCAAACAGAGAAGGGTCTGCGTGAATCTCAGGGACCGTAGACCTCCAGTCATTCTCTTCATGATACAAGAATCGGAGTTAGTGCCAATGAAATTCAAAGTGAAGAAAATGTTCATATGCATGTTACAGTTTTGACATTCCTTCTGCTTCAGTGTAGCAGTTGTGACTATTTGAAAGTGTTCAAAGGTTTCAGCAGTAGAGATCTTTGCCTATAAAAAGGAACCATAGTGTAACAGATGAATAGTCACTGACAGATGCCATAATATACTATAGTATATTGTTTGATTAGTTAAAGTGGTCTTGGATCTCTCTCTAGCATTGTTTTGCTGTTGCAGCATCAACAGTTAAATCAGTTATCTTTCTGCTAGGCCACGATGCCACCAATTTAAACGTTTTTGTCCCAAAGTGAAGTGTTCCCTACAAAGCGAATGGGATTTGAAATAAGGTAGTGGGGCCTGGTACTGCCAAACTTGCTGGGCTCAGGCCTACACTATCTAAAAGAAAGTGTGACTGACTTGGATTCCCCCTACTGTATCTTTGACATGGCATCAGAAGAAGCTTAGTGAGTCCAGAGGCCTTTTGGCTATCCCCATGTGTCTCTAGTTCCCTGGAGGTTGACGTGATCTTGTGATTTATGACAGCACGTTCAAGTGTACATGTACACCATTGGTGCACCTTGGGTTGTTGTTTCACTGATTAAGTGATTCGAACTAGGTAGTGCAATGTTATGGCTCAAAAATGTACATGAATGAAAAGCAGGAGGCTGCTCTCAGCTACAGTGGTCATCATTAAAAAGATCTCGACACTTGCCAACAGTTGTTATACTCCAGTTATTTCCTACTCTAAATTTAAGGGAAAACTGGTCCCTCAGATACCATTGTTTGAGAACTGTTGACAAATCTTGACTAATGGTGATCTGGGTCATGTACCAGCTCCCATTAACTGCAGGGGGGGGGGGCTGTGAAGTGTATCTAAGGGCAGGAGGTGGCCCTGGAAACCCCAAGTTACAGTCCCCACATCAGCTGTATATTGATCACATTGCACATACACGCTTCAGTATATTTAGGGTCAAATCTTCATGTGCACAAAGCCCAAACTAATGGGTTTTTAGTGACTGACCTATATCAAGGCAGACATGGCTGCATTTTGCAGCTGCTACATCAGTCTGCAGGCTAGAGTGGAAGATGGAGCCCACTACACTTTTTACATGGGCTGTGAAGATTTAGGTGCTTAGTTTTGCATAGTTTGTGGACAGGACCAGCGCTAGGGGTTTGAGCGCCCTAGGTGGACGGCAATTTCGCAGCCCCACGCGCTGGTCCCGTGGCTCCGGTGGAGCTGCCGCAGTGGTGCCTGCGGAGGGTCCGGTGCTCCGCGGCTCCAGTGGATCTGCCGCAGTCATGCCTGCAGGTGGTCCACTGGAGCCGCCCAAGGAGCCGACCGTCCGCAGGCACGACTGCGGCAGCTCCACTGGAGCCGCGGACCAGTGGACCCTCTGCAGGCACCACTGCGGCGGCTCCGGCAAAACGGCGCCCACCAATTATTCTGGCGCCCTAGGCTATTGCCTAGGCTGCCTAAATGGTAGCACCGGCCCTGTTTGTGGACCCACAGACCTATCTTCTGAGATCCATCCCCGTATGTGGGTATCCAGGGATCAAGTCCCGCCCACAATCTCCATGCTTCTGTCTAAAGTGTCACTACTTAACCCAGCCCCTCGTGGGACTTGCCCATGGATGGCTTCTTGGTCAAAGTAACCGTGGCAGTTGAGCTGCATTTGGGCCTTTTATGTCAATGCAAAAGAGGGACACAATTTACTGTCAAAGTATTAAAGATAATCCTATTTACAGCAATACACAATAGTGGAGTCAAGAAAGTGGCACCAGTTTACACCACCAGTTAATCTGGCCCATTATGTCTGAGTTATTTAATTTTAATCAGCACTTCCTGTTCACATAGAGCATCGTCCGAATATTGCAAACAATATCAGTCACTGATTGGGATAAAACTGACACTTCATTGATACTGTAGTGCGGCCAAAGGCCCAGTGTAAAAAAAAATAAAAAAATCTATTGGCATTTAAGCATTGGGACAGTCCTAGGGTGACCAGATGTTCCTATTTTATAGGGACAGTCCCGATTTTTGGGTCTTTTTTTTAATATAGGCTCCTATTACCCCCCCCCCCATACTGATTTTTCACATTTGCTGTCTGGTCACCCTAGACAGTCTTGACTTAGTATTATGTAGACACATAGCCCTGATACAATCAATGGAAGGCTCATTTTCAATGCATCTATTTTATTCAGTCAAACTGGAATCTTTGCAATATCCCAGAAAAATGCTCAAACCCTACAGAGCCGTAATAACCAAGGAAATAAAGGAGAAAAATTGTGAAGCATTTCAGGTTCTAACTCAAAACCACAAACCTGAAGAAGTTCAATCTTTGTGGTGCCACATCACCATTAACTTGCTCTGCTGGGCCTAAGGTCAGCACATGGATGAGTGAAATCATCCACAGTTCTCAGATCCTTGCAAGACACAATGTGTTGTAGGCAAAACAGGGTGAAATATCCAAAATCTTAGCTCTTGTTTTTGCCAGTTTATTTAAAATATTTCCTTTTGATTTCAAGTGCAATAAACTGATATTTATGGTCCAATTATAACAGTATCCCTTGTAATTATTTTAACTGTGGTCTTTCTAGCAAAATCATTTTTCTAACAGTAATACCTGGGTAATAGTGCTAGATGCCATGTATCAAAACACTGTTCAGTATACTCTGGGGTTTTTATTATTTCTAAGCCCTCCATAAAAATTACACTTTATTTCAGATCCAACTATCACATTTAAAACCTAGACTATTTTAGTGAGAGCAACTATTACCTAACACTCCTTTCAGTTGTCTTTTTAATTCCATGAATTATTGATGTAAAAAAATGAAACCTCCGTTTGTAAAGGCTAAATGGAACATGTCTGTCTGTCTGTCAGCTGCTTTTGCTATGCATTATCTTTTTTGACAGTTACCTAAAACCTAGGATGAGATGGGGTGCAGCATGTTCTAGTAAAAAAGCAGAAGTTCCTCTGCAGTGGACTAGTTAACCATTTGCTGAGTGCCAGCACAAAATGGTGAAAAGAAAACCCGGGCTGCTTTATATGCAAATGAGGATGGAGGGGCGTGCTACACAATTCCAGGCTTTAAAAGTTGCTGGGGAACAGGCACAGAAGTGGTATTTTTTAACGTCTCTTGTAGGGATCAGAATTTAGCGACTGGAATTTTTCCTAATTGAAAATCCTTGTGAATCTTAAGTATCAGAGGGGTCGTCGTGTTAGTCTGGATCTATAAAAGCAGCAAAGAGTCCTGTGGCACCTTATAGACTAACAGATGTATTGGAGCATGAGCTTTCGTGGGTGAATACCGACTTCATCAGATGCATCCGACGAAGTGGGTATTCACCCACGAGAGCTCATGCTCCAGTACGTCTGTTAGTCTATAAGGTGCCACAGGATTCTTTGCTGCTTTTGTGAATCTTTGAATTTAAATGAAAGGCTTTATTAATCTACCTGCAATATAATGTAATCTACGTACAGAACAGGTTAACTTACATACAGACTAGGTTAGCTTACATACGATACTGTGTACAGGCGTCTTTTTTTTTTTTTTTGTCTCCCCATCTTCTGTGGTTTTAGAGTTTAACTGAGATTAGTTGTAAAATGGTTTTGATCTTTGTGCCATGATTCCCCTTCGATGTGTCACTTTTGACTTTAGCTCGATCATTTGTATTCAAAAAGGACGCTGCCGTTGGGAGACATATGGTGGCTGGCTTTTGAATTTGGTACCTAAGCAGATCCTTTCGGGGTTTTGTTGTTGCTGTTGTAAATTAAACCTGTGGATCTTGCATTCACAAATTCACCAACTTTCTACTGATTTGAAGTCAGTTGGAAACAAGTACCGTTTCTTTTCCCTCCTCCTCCAGCTGCAGATTTGACATCCCTGAATGTTTCCTGAGTTAATCCTGGAGGCCATTTTACTGCTTCCGACACAGTTACCGATCAAAATGGTGGGGGCTTGGCAAAGGTCTTAGCAACAGAGCAACGAGAAAAACAAAAACAAATCCAAAAAACTCTACCACAGCCGGTAGGCACTGGCAGCATTATCTGTCAGCGGTATCTGGCAAACAGGGATTTCCAGCTGGTTTCAGAATGCGATGGAAGGCATGTTTGTCATTTTACAGGCCTTTACTTTTCAAGAGTGTTAGGTGTCAATGTTCAGCCTCTTTGTGCTGAACAAATTGCACCAATTTGTTTAGCTGCTACACAGTTTTTTAAATAGTCCAGGTGACCCTGTGTTTTCTGTCTCTGTCTCTCTCTTTTTAACAACACTAAAAATCCACATTTATAGAATCTTATGATGTTATAGTTGGGGATGTGGAGGGAGAAATACAGTGCTGACAGCTTCAGAATTCTAATCTAATTCCTTGGTATTAAGAATTCCTCTGTGATAAATTTGCATTCAAAGTTCTTCTCTTTGAAGTTAAAAGAAAAAAATAAACCTGATTTAAAAGATGACTCAAGAAATCAGCAAATATCAGTTGCCTAATACAAGCACAGGTAAAGTTCATATGTAATTGCATGGACATACTTAAAAAGAGGTTGGATCTGTCAGTAGTTTACCTCTTGGAGTTGGGCCTTAGTGTACGTTTAACCATAGCTTGAGATCCAATTGCTTACAGGGTTTAGCACTTTGCCTTGTTGCTGTTAACTTACGGCAGCAGTTAGGGTGCATTACATAGGCTGTGATGGTTGGCTGGGCTTAATTTACTATCTTGTTACCTCCATCAGTTCCAAAGACTTGTTTCATTAGGAGCTGTCGGATTAGATATATCCAACATGATCTGTCAGTATGAGGGAACAGTAAGGTTTAGAGTAAAGGGAAAGCCCTGGTCCAAAATGATCAGAAACCAAAGTAGGTATATTTTTTTCTGCTAAATTATTAGAAAGTTGTAATGTAGTCCCTTCTCCCAAATAATTATCACAAAAGGTTGACAATTATACGGTGGGATTCTCCCTCTCTTTCTTTCTCTCTCTCTTTCTCTGTCTCTCTCTATTATTTTTTTCTTCTCCAAGTAATCAGGCTTTCTGGCTGGTGGTTTATCTGCTGCTTGTAGACTGCGACCCTGGGATGCCATTACCATCTTACTGGGCAGCATTGGATGTTTTCTGTGTTTCTAATACTGCCTGGTAATGATGATTATGGTGTCTCGCACACAACGTGGAAAAGTTCATCAGCGAATTTGGAACCAGAGGTTAGTGGCCAATATGGAAACTAATACAACGAAAAATGGTGCTTGACTGAAGATAATTTTGAAGAACTCCCAAGCATGAGTAAACTTAGAATAAAATGCTTTGGGTGTCTAGATTGAAACTAAAAACAAATGTGAGAAAACACTTTTTCTTAGATTACACTTTGAAGATATTATTTAAATGAACATATAAATATAAACCCATGCATACTATATGAAGCTGAACACAGTTTTAACAGAACAATGATATAATAAATAGTTCCAAACAAAAATGTGAAGTTTTGTAGCTGTGAGAATGCTGATTTAATCTTTTCTGTCCATTTTTAAACTTCCAGACAGTGTGTTGTAACTTTACAGAAAGTATAATAAGAACAAGTAAATAAGGATTTATTAGCAGTAACATTTTGGATCCCTGCTTTCAAGCTTTGCTTCATAATGAAAATGATTTTTTTCCAGCTAGTAAAAACTGATTTAAGAATTCTGAGCAGTCATCTTGTTATGAAGTGTCAACTTAAACATCCTTAACTTTTTGAGCTTTGCTTTTTGTAGTTTGCCGTCCCTTCTCACCACAGCAAATTTCATAGATGGTAACTTGCTTCCTTTCTACATTAGTATGTTATAACAGTGGAAATTGGCCAAGCAGGTGTTTTTATTAGCTGTGGGCTAGAACCAAAATCTTGTATCTGGATCAAAACTCTACCACCTAGGTCCATCCACAATGTTTAAAAGACACAAACATTTAAAAACAATTTTCTCTAAATATTTCTCCATTTTTGGGAGATGTTTGTAATATAATACATTGGAAGGTGGAAAACATGAAGGGGCTTGATCTCATTTACCCTATAACTCTTTTGCAGCAATCTGGCAGCATAGAGTAGCTTTAAAGTGGGAATTAATTACACAGCATTACACCTACTTTAAAGCCCCTTTTACGCTGCTAGAACAGTGTAAAGGAGTTTTAATGGGAGTGAGAACCAGGCCTAATGAAGTTCCCAGATGCCTTTTGTGTCTTTTGACTTTTTACTGAGAACTGAAACAATGCAGGAAGTCTGTTCCTTCCTTCAGTTATCAGTTATTAAAGGCACCGTAAATAATGATTTACAAGGCTATCCTTGAGAAGGTGTAATTGCTGTTAGATATTTTTATCTTACACATGGCATTATGGACAGGTGTTTCAGCACTCCTAGCAGGTGTTAAGCATTACAAAAAGCAGCAGCAGCAGCAACAACAACAACAAAAAACCATAAGGGTCTCTCACACATATACTGTGTGCTGTTCATTTTAACTATTTGAACTGAAATGTTTGGTTATTTCCAGGAAGATATTCTAAGGTGACACTGTGTAGATTTCATGCAATGCACAATGGGTGCAGGTACCCTGCTGGACAGTCAAACATCTATGACAAGCTTTGTGTTAAAATTAATATTATTATTTATATTACAGTAGTGCCTAGAGACCCCACCTGAGATCAGAGCCCTGTTGTGTTGGACATTGTACAAACATAGTGAGACAGCCCCTGCCCAAAGAGCTTGCAGTCTAAAGAGACAAGACAGACAAAGAACAGGAGGAGAAACAGAAGGAAATGATTCACCCAAGGTCACAGAACAGGTTAGTGGAAGAGCCAGGAATAGAATCTAGATCTTTTGAGTAATGGTTCGGTATCCTGTCCGCTATCCAGTGGTTTTCAACCTGGGGTCCACGGACCCCTGGAGGTCTGTAGACTATGTCTAAGATTTCCAAAGTGCTCTGCACCTCCATTTGAATATTTGTAGGGGTCCACAAATGAAAAAAGGTTGAAAACCACTGCACTAGCCCATTAAGAACTACATGATGCTCTGGCCACTGATCAGGAATGCATGATATGGAGTAACTATGGACTATAGTACGATCCACCTTGCATATGTTACACAGTATATGCTAATCTTTTATTATAAAGTGACAAATACATGATCAGTAGGAGAGATACTATCATCTTTGGCATTACTTAGCAGTATGTTAACTACGCTGGTGAGTCTACTGTCACTTTTACCATTGTTTAAGACCCAAAGTTACCCTCATCCCATGATCTTAAATTTAGTCTTGTAAACTATTTACACCAGGAATGCCAGCTCAGAAGTTATAGAAAATGTTAAGCTAACTCTCATTCTTTGAAGCTCCTTCTGTACTAGTTACTTTGGTGTGTCTTTCTACTAGCTGGGAAGGTTGAAAACTAGGACTGTTTACTGACCTTCAGAGGATGGGAAAAATGTAACAAAAGGTGCAGTTATTGCTTTTACATTACCGCAAAGTAGCACACAGAAACTGCCATTTGTTTCTATTTTAGACTATTATTATACCAACTTTTTATTTTTAGATCATATCCTTGGATAAATATTTTTGTTTCCAAAAATACAGATTTTTTCCCACTTGCCATTATTGCCAGAAGTTTTCTTCAACTCATCAGCTATACAGTAAACCATTAAAATGCTTGCTTATTTATTTAGGGCAATGTTTATTGAGCTATTTCCATTAGTTTTGATGAGAAGTGAGTTTTCTGAAGACTATGGAAACATTAATGGATGCTCCATTCCTCCGAGTGCTGGACAGACTATGGTCCTCTGTGGACATCTTACTAGACAGTGCTGGATTTTTTGGATCTACTCTAACACTGTCTGGTAACGATGTTTAAAGGGTGAACCAAACCACTACATGCCTCAGAAGAAATGCTTCAGAAACAAGTTTGCACCATGATTTAGGGAAAAGTGGAACCTTTGGACAAGCGGGGTAAGACATTAGCATTGGTATTAGACTCTGGAAGGTTACAAGTCTTTGAAGATTCTGTAAAAGCCTAGTGAACATCAACAATAGACACAACATCTCTGATTTCTGATTTGAAATAAATATTTCAAACGCTTTGTAGGAAATTATTCCATGCAACAAATTAGAGAAGTTTGCAAAACAACAAAATTAGACTTCACACTGGTGTTTAGTGTAATAACCCAATGATTAGAATTAGGGTTTCAGAAGTAGAATGAAGAAAAATGCAATTATCTCCCACCAGAGACACTATAATGCATTCACAGCTCACAAAAGTGGCAAGGCCTATTACACCACACTTGTCCTGTCCATCATGCCGAAGGGTTTGTTTGTAGCCTGCCATTCTTGACCAGTAACGGGGGTAGGGGGTAAGGGCAGGATGCTGCTTGTAAAAGTCTGTCTACCCACAGTTATAGTTCAATTATCTCTGTGGCTGAATCTGCCATGGAGTCCCCTTTGCTGTCACCTATCCCTGTTAGAGGCCAGAAAAACTTCAGTTGCAGGTGGGTTAATTCCTCCTATCACACCATTTAGAAATGAGTCAGTTTAATCTAACTGAAGAACAATTATTAAACTCTCACATCCACTGTACACAACAAAGTAGAATATAAGGAGCCGCTCCCTCCCAGAAACTCATTTTAATTGTGTAGTGACTCGAACAGAAATATGTTATTCCATTCAACTCAGGGACAGATGAGGTTTCTGATTAGAAGCGGATTCTGGTTTTGTTTAACAAAGGGAACAACCGTTTTGAAATCTGGCTACCATGCTGCTTTATGAGAAAATCAGTTGGGGTTGGAAGGGAGGGGCAGGGGATGCAGGGGAATACTTCTCCCGCTGTAGGATTATATATTCTGAAGGATGACTCACGACACCCCACCTGAGCTGTGTCCTTACTCACATCTGAAATGGGAGTGGCCCCTCTTTCACTCTCTCTCATGCCTGAGCGATTTGTTTGCTAGCCTAAGCTATGAATAGACTGCCCTACCCAGGGGGAGCTGGAGAATGGCTGCTGTTGATAGTGCTTCAAGTCTGAGCACTGGCAGATCACTCCTGGGAACACGAATAGCAGCTAAGGACCCTTTTGGCAGAATTCGGACCTCATTAGGTATGTCTACACAGCATTTTGGAGTGAGCGGGCCTTGTCCAGGGGTGAGTTCATTTGCATTTTCCAACTATTGTTGCCTGCACAATATTTCTTTTGCTGAAAAGAAAAATAAAATGATTGGAGGTCTTCACTGTGTGCGTCATGATAGCAATAAAGAGACTTTGAAAAACTCACTAGCCAGTGTGACTGGACAGTCAGTGATTCAAAGAATCATCATAGCACCATGGAAATCCACTCCTTTTTCCCAGTGCAGGCCCATTGGCGTCAGTGGGAGATGTACGGCTGTAAACATAGTCCAGAAGGTGAAAATATTGCTGAATACACTATGGCCTTGATCCTGGAAACACTCGCATGCTTAAAACACTGAACTAAATGGACCCACTATCATATTTAGAGCTAAGGATGAGTTTAAGGCATGTCCTTGCAGGACTGGGGTCTAATTAGGGACAAAAAGCCTCAGATAAGGATATGCACAACTCTCACTGACTGCAATGGAATCTGCACACATGTAGCTCGAGGGAAAACATTGGCCCTTCATCTTTATCTGCAACAGTTCTCGGTCCCTGTCTGTCTCCCTGACTACTTTCTTCTCTAATCCTTATAATGGAAGTCCATACTTCATACACTTGTGTGCACAGCTCAGAGAGAGTAGACATCGTCAATTAATTACCAGGATTTATATTTCAGAATTCCATGTCATCAAATAGAAACACTGAGTTTACTGGCCAGATCCTCAGCTAGTGTAGGTCAGAAATCACCACTGAAGTCTGAAGAAGTGAGGCTTTTTACCCACGAAAGCTTATGCTCAAATAAATCTGTTAGTCTTTAAGGTGCCCCTGGACTCCTGGTTGATTTTACCGAAGTCTGTGAAACTATGCAATTTATCACAGCTGCGGATCTGGCCCTATCCACTAAAATTCACCAATGCACAACATTTAGAGTTCCAGCTAACTCCAGTGTTCCACAGGAGCTGCGTACACACACTGAGAATAGACTCCATAGTTCACAGCAGAAACTCAAGACCTAGGACTTTCATTTTTAGTGCTTCAATAAACTGGGAAAAAATAAATTGAAACAGATGTTCTGCCTGAGTCTCTCCTTACCCTGAAATTAATAGTTACACTGGTGTCAAATTGGTGTAATGGAGTGGGAAATTGGGCCCACTAAAGACAGAAGGATACCTTATAACTCACCATATGAAGTTTAGAGATGTGGCTGAATCAAAATCCCAGGTCTGCATAACCTGGGAACTTTGCTTTGGTTTGGCCCATCCCAATAATGGAAATTTTGCCAATGGATGTTACATTCCCTTAACTCTGTTGCTGTTCCATCTAAATGTGAACTTTGTGACTTAGGCCCAACTCTGTAGTGGGGGAGAGAGTTTAGGAGTAAGAAATTCTTATCTGAGGAGGCTCCCAGTTGCAGCTCTGCTCTGCCGTTCGCCACAAGGATGGAATTAACCCAGTATAGAGAGCCAGCCATGAGGCTTACATCCCTTCCCCAATAGGTTTGGCACATGACTCCATGCCAAAAACAACCGTTATGGAACACAGGAACAATGGAAAGTTTTTAATTAAACTTTCTATTGCTTTTTAAAACATTTGCATGTGTGGCAACGTGAATTCAAACCAATCCAAATTTTTATCTGCATAGCTTGAAAGCAGCCGATTGTACCTGCTTTAAGCACACCGGTTTAGTCAAGCTGAGGTCCCTTTGTGCTAGAACGAATACAGTTTCTGCACTGTTTGGTGAAAGGGGTTTCCTTTGCAGGTGTATCACGCTCAGTAAAATAAAATTAAGATAAAGGGGATGAGGGAGGGAGAAAGTATCTGTTGGTGATTAGCCATGGTGTTACTTATTAACCAGTTTGAAAGTGATTCAGGAAATGGTGTGAAATGTGAGTGACTCTGTAAATTGGCTTTTAACTAGCATTTAAACTAGATGAATTGTCGAGCAAAGCCACTTTCAATATATCCTCTCTTTTGAAAACACATTCTGAAGGGTGCTGAGCTTGGATTGAAGGGACCGTAAATCAAAATGGAGATAACTGTAATCAGGCACCCACGGAGGTGCACAGCAATGTTCAATTTAAAAGAATGTATTTCTGCATATGACTCAGGTCAATTCTTCAAAGAGATGATTTATACCTAGGAAAGTGACCATTCATTCTTCTCCTGGGGAGGCCAGTTGAATTTAGCGTGATTTATTGTGAAAGGCCTGGGGAGCCTAAGAAAATTCCTCTCCCCCAAATGATCTGGACTTGATTTTTTTCTTGCTTACACCAGTGTATTTCCCGGGGCCTTACTGATTTATAGTGGTGTGAAAGCTATCTATGCCCCTTGTCCACACTAGGCTTTTCTCCTGAAAAGATTCCCACCATTACTGGAACTGACAGGAGCACTAGACAAGACGAGGCAATGGCGACCAGTGGGATTGCCACCACCATGTTGTGAGAAGAATGACATAATTCAGGCCCAGAGCCTCTGTTGAAATCATCCGGAGGTAGGAGCCTAAATACCTCTGAGGATCTGGGCCTCAGTACTCCACAGCAGCACTCTGACTGTAGTTACTGACAGAAAACCTGCACAAGAGTCAGTCATAGTGGGAAATTTCCCAACTCAATGGTTGCTGTGGCCACAGTGATTATCTTGAAGTGAGTTCAGGTCCTTTACATTGTCTTGGGAGTGGTGAAGTCCACATACCAGTAACCTGGAAGCAGTTGGCTTTTATTTAAAAAATGCTCTTTTATCAACAAACAAGTCAAAGTTAAATATTTACAAGATAATTACAAACCTACCTGTGGGGCCCTCAGACCCTCCTCCCTTTGCTTTTATAGTCCGTGAATTCTGCAACCGCCCCACTAATGATGATTGCATTTCCTCTAGCCTGAGTGCCTGCTGATTGATGTCTTACCAGACAAAGTTAGATCTAGCTATTTTCGTCTAATACTGTCTGGTAATGCCGTCCATCGCATTGGCTAAATCTTCGCCTTGACAGAAATACAGAGAAAAAGTTTGATCATGGTTGTGTCAGTGCAGCCAGCAAAGTCTGAACTCTGGGCCTTTGCACTGGAGTCTGGGTGTGTTTTAAAAGCCCATTCAAGTGTATTGGTTCAATGTCTGCCTTTATTACACGTAGGCCTGTGCTGTAAAGCCTGCAGAGATATAAAAAGGCAATCAGGAAAAAGTACAAGTGAGTATGAGCTTGCACGTCCCTATCACATAGGTATGGAAAGATTATTTTGTTGATTGGATGTTCATCTGCATTGATCCACAAGCCATTTCACTGCATCAAAGAGAAGACTGAGATTTTAGTTGCTACCTGCAGCTCGTGTAATTCTGCAAATGTGCACCACAGCCTGGAAAAATGGGCACAATAGACTGTAATTTTTTAATTTTAAATTAGGATGAAAATAATCAGTGCAATCATTTGATTAAAGAATGTGAAACAAAGGAAGAAAATAACTCATGCTGAAAAAATGTTTGCCAAAAGGACCATTCAGGCCGTATTCTCAGCTAGTATAAATCAGCATAGCATCATTGACTTCAATGGAGCTATGCCTGTTTACATGAGCTCAGGATCTGTCCTGAATTTGTACTGACCTTTTGGTAAAAAGCAAGGTTGGAAACTAAAACAGTCTCCTAAGACAACTACAGCACAGGAGGCTGTCCTCTCTGACCTTAAAATTTTTCCTCCTCTGAAGGACAGACCTGGTTAGACATTTAACAAAAAGAACTCTATTGAGGGCTTTTAAAAACAAGGGAAGCTGTGTTTCCATTTCATTGCCCTGCCTAGTCAAACAAAAATCACTTCTCTGAGTGAACTTGGGCCATTTTGTCATCTGAGATATTTCATGGTTTCATGTAGCTGCCATTATTTGGAAATTATTTGTTAAATCAGCAAAAAAACTTCAAGAGGCCAATGGATTTTGTTACCACATTGTAACTTTAAAGAAGGAGGTATTTAATTTTTAAACTCAACTAGAAAGGTGGTTCAAAAGAACTGCAAGTTTTCCTTTTTAAAGAAGGGATGGTCTTTGCAGCCTGCAGCTTAGCAGGTCGTATTGCTTTAAAAAATCAACGGCAGGATTGTGGAATCTGAAGCCTCATAAAAGACTAGTGGCACTGGTTAGAAAAGCATAGTTAGTTTCTCTATACAGTTCCTCGTGCAGCTCTTCTGACGCAGACTTCTGACACCGAACTAATCTAATACATAACACCATCTTCTCCTGTCCACTCGTCTCTGGTAACAAATAGGCTAGTTGTGCCAAATTGTGTGGTACTTTTCTGATGCCACAATGAACTGCAGGCACAAAAGTTTGCAGGTACCAACATATTTAGGTATGCAACTACTGTGATTTGTGCTGGCAATTTATTTTCAAGTATATTTTGGGGATGCAAATTGCACAGCCAACTGAGAAAAACAACATTCGCACTGGACTGAGATAATCAAGCTCTGTTTCACATGTGACCACAGAAATGCTTACGCTGGGTCCCTGTCTGTAAATGAAAAGAGAGTGCATTTACCCACTCTGCCATAAGGCCCACTAGCAGTGTTTATTGCTAATTGTTAAGGATGGGCACATAGTAATTGCCATACAAAGAAAAGCAAATGGTCCATCTTATATGGTATCCTGCCTACAAGAGCCAATGCCAGATTATTAACTCCCTAAAACAATATACCTAATTGTGCAATATTATTCAGTGGACAGGTATGAGGAGGAATTTCTTCATGACCACAGCAATGGATCATCTTATGCCCAGAAGTATGAGAACTCTCAATTTTTATATTAATGCAAACTTGCTAAATTGTCATTAAAATTTGCCAGGTACAAAATCTATCTAGCCCACAATTGCTATGGTGGTGACAATGATACTGAAAAAAGTATATATTTTATTTCTCCTTAAAAAATGACTCGTTCTGGGTAAGTAGAATTTGCACAGATGTTTTTGTGTAATTGCTGATACTCTTCTGCATATTCTAATCCTTTTTTTAAATCTTAATAAACTGTTTCTCTCAGTAATATCCCACCAAGAGATTAATTTTATGTTGCATAGACTGTATGTATCCATTTTAAATGTGCTACCTTTGAACTTCAAGTGAACTCTTGTCTCTGCCCTCTATACACCCTGTCTGACCATTCAACCGTCCAGCACTTACCCACTGGATTTCACTCAAGCCAAACCTTCTTTTAATAGGATCCATTCTGTTTTTCCTTCCCTCCGGTCCTGATCTAGCCTCTCAACATGGCACTCAAGCTTCTTTGAAGTAGAAAATGTTCCTTGAATTGAAGCAAATTTGCCATTTCACTGACATAGCTCTTTGCTAATTGCCTGTAAGAAACTAACCTGTCTTTCAGCAAAATGTGTTCTTGGGTATATTACTAGTGAAAATCTTGTTTGGTATCTTGACCAGCCAGTTTAAAGGGTGGGTGAGCAAGAGAAGTACCGTAAGGATTGCGATAAAAGGAGGAAAGGAGAGGGAAGGTTTAATTGCAGTCATAAAGCTTAGCTCACCCACTCCGTTGCCATTAATTACCCTGTTTGCTATGATGGGTTGCGTATTCTAACTGCCAATATTTAGTAACTGTTTTATCACCAAAAACCACATGCTTGGAATAAATGTGTTCTCACAAAGATGTTTATCCTGATTCTACCAAGAAAAAATTATTGCATTGGCTGCTATTGTACATGTGCATATTTATTATGTATTTACATTATTGACCTTGCTGTAATGCTGCCTTTTAATGTGGATCTTTATTTCAAAACCTCTCATTGCATATGTAATTAAAAAAACCAATTGACTCTCCCACCAGTTCTGAATTGTATTTATTTTTAAGCAATGTGGATTTTGTGCATCACTAAAAGGAAACTTTCTGAAGAAATCTGTGTTCCACTGATACGTAAATTCACTGTGATGAATCCAGGCCAGAGATGCTGATGCCTCTGTTGCTTTGACTTGCTGTATCAGGAGGTTCAAGAGGTCGAACAGATTCATACAGTTTAAGGCCAAAGGAGACCACTAGATCATCTACTCTGACCTCCCCTATAAAACAGGCCAGTAACATTTCACCCAGTTATCCCTCTATCGAGCCCAATAACTTGCGTTTCACTAATGCATATCTTCCAGAAAGGCTGCCAGTTACTTATTTATGAACACAAGGCTGAATCCTGGTCCCAGTAGCTGAGATGATATTGAAAAGGACATTTCCTTGTCTACACTGAGCATAAAGTTAGGGTCTGCATTGTGTGTTACCTGATTCAGTTCTGTAGCAAAAATAATGCCCATGAGGCCAGATCCAAAGTTGGCTAAAGTCAAAGGAGTATTACATTGTCTTCAGTTGGCTTTGGATCAGTTCCCTGATGCAAAACATCTCCATACAGGCCATAATGTCTGAGGTTCCAAAACCAAACTGATGTTTAACACCACTGCTTTGTGGCTTTGAGGTGGGAGAAAATCTGGTACTCTTAGCTTACTCCTTCAATAGGCAAAACTCCCTGTGAAGCCAGTATTTGTGACTTTAATGCTAGTGTGGAATGAGGAAGGACTGCAGGATCTGATCCACAGCTTCCTGACAGCAGTGAGTTTTATAGATGCCCTAGTGGCCGACCGTAGCCGGGGCAGGACTTTAAGTGGCACAGAGCCAAGTGGTCAGAAACATTTGGGATTCAGAGGAGCGTTTCTTCTGTTTTGCTGAATCTTTCAGCACTGAGTCACAGATAACCCAGCTTCCTTTCCAGAAGCTGCTGTTCCAACCCACAGAATTTACAAGCTCAGCCTTTTGCTCCTGATTGCTTCATGCTCCCTGTCTTTTGACAGCTTCATGACTGGACACATACAAGCCCTACAGGAATCCTCCTCTCCAATGGCAGTCAGCACCTCACCCAATCAGCAGGCTCAACCGAGTACAAGCACTTCCTGCTTACAGGGCCGGCGCAATCCATTAGGTGACCTAGGTGCTTGCTTAGGGTGCTAGCATTTGGGGGGCGGCATTTCGGGTCCTTCGGCAGCAACTGCGGCGGCCGGATCTTTGGCTGCCCTGGTCATTGTCAGCATTTAGGCAGAGGGAACTGGGGCAGGGGGCACGGGGAGGGGCTCCTGCAGCAAGTAAGGGGAGGGGCGGCACACAGGGGAACTCCCTGCCCCAGCTCACCTCTGCTCTGCCTCCTCCTAGGAGCACGCAGCCCTGCTCTGCTTCTCTCCCTCCCAGGCTCGCCGCGCCAAGCAGCTGATTGGCGCCACAAGCCTGGGAGGCGGGAGAAGTGGAGCCGCGACAGTGTGCTCAGGGAGGAGGTGGAGCAGAGGTGAGCTTGGGCAGGGAGCTGCCTCAGGGCGGAGGGGAGGAGCTGCTGCAGTGGGGGGGTGCCTCAGGGCAGGGAGGGGCCTTGAGGGGGTGGGGCGAAACATCCTTGCACCCGCCCTGCTGCTTAGGTGGCATTAAGGTACTGTGCAGAATGCAGGGCCATGGCACAGGATGAGCACTTCTCCACTAATGACTGAGATAGCCCTTATTGCCCCAAGGAATGATGGACCATATAGAAATTAATAGTGGGCAACGGAGTAAATAACAATGTCATTCAGGATTTAAAGAAATGGAAGTGATTGAAAATTCTAGGTGAGCCAACAAATCCTTTCACAGACAAACAATGCTGTAATTCGATGCTCACTTGTGTGTACCTCAGCTTTATGAATGATCCAAATAAGATGTCCCATTTGGAAAGCTTTTAAATAGAAGCTTTCATTGAAACAAATGTAACTTTGGTGCCGTCTGCCCTATGAAAAGCTACCAACTTGTATGAGCCAATTACACCATTGTAGCATCTGCTGAGGTTAAAACGTGGTTTTATAGTACAGATGGGTCAGAACTCTGTTTTAATTGTGTTCTCAAACAGAGCTTAAGAGTGGACTTTTCCAGGTCATGAGCTTAAAGTAATAGTTCTATCTTGAAGGGTTCATGGGGCTGAATGGTACACCAAAATCATGCTAATTAGCTGTATTTTAACTGGCTTCTACAAGAAGACAGATTTTCAGAGTGTAGACAGCACCAAGGTACAAAGAAACAACAACATGGTTTTGATAAGCATAGGCAGACAGATGTTAGTTTATGCAGCTTTATCTGTTTAAAATCAAGTCTGTAGCGACATCAAAGTAATGTCACTTTGACTTGTAAATACAGCTTTACACCTGGAGGACCAACTTTTGTGTAATCTGTGCCTCATCCATTTTCACCTGGATTCATCAAATTCACATGACAGAGAAGGGTGGGACTGATGGGGGTGAGGTGCGGAGGGAGAGAATGTAAATATACATTAAAATTTAGTCTGTGTTGAGCTCGGGGCTTTAAAGTTTATTTGCCTAAAGAGTAAAATCCCCTAGATTTTTTCTAATGAAATAGATACTACAGTTTACAAGATGCAGATTTGTATAATAATTCCAGCAAAGAGAGAAAATCTTTGCACAGAAAAAACACACCTAACACTCTTTACCGGGAGCATACGAACAGCACTGGGCACTCCCCTTATACCCTTCCAGCACAAATTTTTTTCTTATACACTGCAGCATAATCATTATGACTCCTGTTTCTGCAATCAGAAATAAGTCGAGGGGAGTGTTGCTTGAGTGATAAATGCAGTATCGTAGGAGATAAAAATATATTCGTCACTCAGTCCAGACAAGAGAGACTCAAAAAAATCTCCTTCTGAAAGAAAGGCTTCCGCTTTTCAGCAAAACATCTACTTTCCCTTGATTGATAGATGAGACAGAGGAAGCAAACACAGTCCCACCAGATGGGTTATCTGAGTTTGAATAGCAGACGGTGGGAAGGTGGAGCTCTGGTAGAACAGCCTGTGCCCACACAAGGAACGAACTGAAGTCATCTCGCTGGTGTAATTATACCTTACGTTGTTGCTCAAGGACTTATTGCAAGGAAACAGCAGGTAAAATAAGCTGCTGTTTATGCCCACGTTTTCCATCTCACTTAACAGGAGACAGAAACCATTCTGAAATGTGCAGCTGCATCAAAGGGGCTTGTTGTTTTGGAAGGAAAATCTTAGATCCTTCCTACTGGAAATTCCTTTGGCCCTGTTCATTGCTGAAACTCACCTATGTTCAATGGGCATTATAGCAGGGATGGCTTTGCCCACTAGCTTTGATTGCCTCTGTATTTTGGCTATGGTAGCAAATGCCATTCTTCTTTTTGAGCCAGCAAACATAATAATCCACATGCGCTGGGGTCTGATAGGTCCTCTCTTCAAGCTTGTAGTTTTGAGTTGTATTCGTAACTCCAATCAAAAGTGTCCTATTTTCTGCCTTGTCTCTTCTGCAAGGCCTTGCACGGCTGTAAACATTTCTGCATCTGATGTACTCAGAATCCTGTGACAGTCAGAAAACAAGCTCCTGTAATGCTTTTTGCTATAAACTCTGCAGATGCATTACAGGCCTTTAGAAACAAGCTGCAGTTAGCAGGTTAATCGTCAAATGCATCCTCCTATATAACTTCTAACAGACCTAGAGTTTGGCCCCATTGAAGTCAATGTGAAAAGTCTCATTAACTTCAATGGGGCCAGGATTTCACTTCTAATGTTTTCAAATCATAAACCATAACCTGCTGGAGACATCCTACCTGTGACATTTGTCCTGCCAATTTATAGGGGTCTCTCCTGAGGTGAATTGAGCATCAGCAACTCTTAGTGACAGAGATGGGGCAGAGCAGACATGGCAAAAATAAATTGTTTGGCTACAGTGAAAGTTGTAGGTGCAGGATCTCAAGTTCTATCAGGATGTCAAATTCTTAGTTGCTGGGTAAAAATTCTTGCTTCCTAATTGCAGACTTTGAGCGCACTAATGGAAATTGTTTTTTTATGAAAATATTTTTTCAACAAAAACTGGCTTTCCTCACCAAGATGACATTTTTGTGGAATATTTTCATTTTGAACAATTTTATTTTGCTTTTTTGACAATAAACTGAAACCCAAACATGTCAGTTTAAAAAAAATCATGTTTTAGTCAAATTGTTGGCTCTTTTTTTTACTGAACATGTTTGTGACCCCCCTCCCATCACCTGCCAAAATGTTTTTCATCAAAAAATTTAAAAGTTTTGCTGGAAATTTTGAAAAAAAAATGGATATTTTGCAAATTTCTCTACAACAAATAGTTGAGAGTTCTCTGATAGCTCCAGTGTTTGACTTCTTTCACTGGACATCTTGACTGTCCCAAAATAAAATTCAATAATTAAAACAGAAGAAATAGTATTATGGCTGGTAACTGATATATGCCCTAGGGATGCTTGGAGAATTACTAACCCTCTTGTACAATTGAAAATCTTTGGCTCACTTAATGTTCCATGATTCATGTAAATGAAATGATTAGCTCCATCCTGTGGAATTACATGATTGTGATTCCATGATGTTCTTTGCATAATTGGCTATTCACCGTTTACTGAGGACCAGGGCTGGCTCTACTGTTTTCATCGTCCCAAGCAGCGTGCCAAATTGCCGCCACGGACAGTGGAGGCAGTCCGTGTGCCGTTAGGGCGGCATGCACATTTCCACGGCGGCGGTAATTCGGCAGCAGTTCTGTATTCAGCCAGAAGAGAGAAGCTGCATTGCTGTGGACAGCTGAACATAGACGCTGCCGCCAAATTGCCGCCGCCGCTGAAATGTGCGTGCCGCCCTGTCTTTATTGAAATTCAGCACTTCCCACCCTTACAATGTAAGTGTTAGAACTCATAAAAAGCATGCTCCGAGATTCTTAAGGTAAGAGGTCATCTAGCAAAATCAGGGAAGAGCAGACTTGACACACCTAAGATTTCGATGGTAAAAAGCAAGTAGGAAAAAACACCCTCAACTCCTTCAAACTTCCAGGCTTTCTTTATATATATCATAAGGAAACAATAAAGGAGACAAGGCTACTATATTAAAATCCCTTCAGAGCACCATCAGGTGGGCAATACAGCACAATCAACAAAAGATTAGGGCTTTTTTCACTACTGTCCATGTGATTTTTTTCCCGCCTCCTTGAATCCTCATGACGTCAACCCGAAGTCTGTATTGAAGCTTCTTAATTAACCTTCCTCTGGGGAAAAGTCCTTTTATTTTCCCTTTATCAATGTATTTTGGGTGAGGCGGGAAGAGGTGGAGTCAGCTCCCAAGCCAGTACATTTAACAAGCTGCTCCTGGCACCGCTGCTGTAATCTAAACAGACGCAGGCACAAAGTTCAGGACATTTAGATTTGGTGGGAACTCTGGATATATGTTTTGGCTGACGGAATGGGTTTTAATGTAGGAGAAACTACTTAATGAATTATACCCTCTTTTCTCAGCTGTATTTCTCTGCTTCCCAGATAAAGAGGCACACATTTCTACTGATGGCCCAAGCTAAGGGAAGATGTGTGTATATTTTGTGGGTGGTGGGATATCTAAATCTTATTGCCAAGCCAGGATGAAGTGGGAGGATGCAGGTATGTCAATATAACTTCTGGAAGAGGCAATGTTTCTATGGTGATTTCTGCTGGTTGACTCTGGCAAATCAACACTTCTAAAGGAACCTGAATTCTTGTCTTCAGTGGGTTGTTATGGGGAGGTTGAGGGATACTTCTCCAGGAGAGAAAAAAGAAATTCATTGGAGGGATCAAGCCTGGGTTATTTATTACACTCCAAGGATCTATGCTATGTCAGCTGGAGGGTGTATTCTCTCCCATTGGACTGGAAAAAGGTATTTTGTGTGTGTATGTGTGCGTGCACGCGTGTGCATGCACCCATGTGCAGAGAGCACAGGGAGACAGCAGAACAGTGGCTGGAGTGCAGCAAGGCAGAGGCCTAGCAGAGGCCAGCTTCCTGTATTAAAAGAAGAAAGGAGGAACCTGTGATGTTCCCAACCAGAGATGTAATCAAGGGAGAGATGTCATGATCCCACAGCATGCTCAGGCTGCCAGCACAAAAGGGTTCACGCTCCATCCAATGCAACATGTGAGTATCAGAAGTAGCCATGACACAAGCAATCCATCCCCGCCCTAGGTGGTTGATGATCCTATCATCACCTGGGAGTCCCTAGGCTGCAGATTGACCCTGGTGAGCGGTGTATGCCTTGTACAATCCATTGGAGGATACACTGATGATAGTACCTGAATGGAGTTTTGGAGGACATACAGGCCAAATTGTGATAAAATAGTAATACTAAATAGACCCCTGGATAACAGAGAGAGCAGAACCCAAGAAAGATATTCAGAAGTGCTTAAAGGATTTAGGTGCACAAATCCCACCGACTTTCATGGAGACGTGCTCCTCAATCCTATAGGCACTTTTGAAAATCTCCCCCTCTAATATTAAATTGTATACATTATAATACATAAAGATATAAACTATAAACAAACACCTTGGGGCTTGGCTGAGACCAAAGCATTTCACTTGAGATCAAAGCCATATTTGAACCCACATCTCCAAAGGTAAATGGTTTAACGGACTCTATTAACCCATTACACCAGGCCAGGGCAAGGGAGAGGCTAAGCAAACACTCCAGGGAGGAATAGCTTCATCTGGATTGCTAATTCTATTTGCACACCAAACATCCACTTTAAACACACCCGTTCCTGTTGCTAGCCCAACTCATTATTCACTATCTGTGCGTGGCTCCTCCCAAAAGCTGGATAAACAAATGGAAGGGGGGAAGAAGGGTTTACTGCCCCTGGAATAAGGTAACCCTAGAACACTAGGATGAGTTAATGACTTGTGATTATTTGGGCTCTGTTGACTTTTCTCTGGCCTTTTTCTCGTTTAGAATAGGTCCTAAAAAAGTCATTTTAGAAGCATTCTTTTCAACAACACAGGAATTGTATCTAGATTACAGTATTTAAAAACAACATTACAAGCAAATAGTCTGGAAACCTCTAAGCCAGCTGTGTTTGTATGGTAAACAGTCAGTAACATGCAGCCCTGTTTTTAACTCTGTTATTGCAGTTTTCTGCCACGACTGAATAGCACAGGGGCCTAGTAACTTGTGTCTGGACTAGAGCACACAGGTGGTAATGGGTTCACAGCTCAAGGCCTTTCCCCAGGCATTCGATCTCATTACCCTACCCTGGATCTGTCTTGACTAATTAGGGCATGGTTGCACTTGCAAACGTAGAGAGCTTTGAGTTAAACCAGCCTTCGTAGAGTGCAGTAGGGAAAGCGCTGCAGTGTGTCCACACTGACAGCAGCCAGCGCACTGGTGTGTCCACATTTGCGGCACTTGCAGCGGCATTGGGAAAGGTGCATTTTGGGCAGCTATCCCACAGAGCACCTCTTCCCATTCTGGCACTGTGGCTTGTTGGAAGGGTGTGGGGCATTCTGGGTCCTGTCCCAATGCCCTGTGATGCATAGGTTCGCATCCCAGCATCCTTCTGCTTCTGTCCACAATTGGTGCCATCTTTCAATGTTTTTTGTACTGCATGCTCTGTCTTCTCTTTTGGTCTGCGGGAATGGAGCCCAAGCTGCTGAGGAATATGCTACCGACTCTCGCCAGCACATCACGTTTGGCAGTCAAGTTATTCCTTAAGATTCAAAGTGACTGTGAGGACTCCGAAGATGATATCGACTCAAGTAATGCATACGACATGAGATTGCTTGTGGCATTCATGGACGTGCTCAGCACCGTGGAACGGCGCTTTTTGGCTCAGGAAACAAGCACTGAGTGGTGGGATCACATCGTCATGCAAGTTTGGGATGATGAGCAGTGGCTGCAGAAATTTTGTATGAGAAAAGCCACTTTCATGGGACTGTGTGAGGAGCTCGCCCCCACCCTGTAGTGCAAGGACACGCGACTGAGAGCTGCCCTGCCGGTGGAGAAGCGGGTGGCTATTGCAATCTGGAAGCTGGCAACTCCAGACAGCTACTGATCAGTCGCTAACCAGTTTGGAGTGGGGAAGTCGACCGTTGGAAACATGTTGATGCAAGTTTGCAGGGCCATTAATCACATCCTGCTCAGAAGAACCGTGACTCTGAGTAACATGCATGACATTGTGGCTGGCTTTGCACAAATGGGTTTCCCTAACTGCGGAGGGGCAGCCCACCTAGCCTCCAAGTACATTAATCGGAAGAGCAATTTCTCTATGGTTCTCCGGGCACTTGTGGATCACTGTGGACATTTCATTGACATTAACGCAGGCTGGCCTGGAAAGGTGCATGACACGCATCTTTTGTAACACTGGCCTGTTCAGGAAGTTGCAAGCCGGGACATTTTTCCCAGACCAGAAGATCACTGTAGGGGAAGTTGAAATGTCTATTGTGATCCTAGGAGACCCCACTTACCCTTTAATGCCACGGCTTATGAAATCTTACACAGGGAGCCTTGACAGCAGCAAGGAATGGTTCAACAACAGGCTGAGCCAGTGCAGAATGACTGTGGAGTGTGCTTTTAGCCATTTAAAGGGCCACTGGTGCTCTCTGTATGGGAAGCTGGACCTGGCCAATGACAGCATCTCCGCGGTTATATCCGCGTGCTGTACCCTCCATAACAGTTGTGAAGGGAAGGGTGAAAGATTCACTCAGGCATGGAACTGCCTGCAGCCCTAACCCTCCTCGCCCCAAAAGCCCACACCAAATAACTTCCTTCCCAAAATAAAAGCCACTTACCAGGAACCTCCTCTGGTGTTTGTCCTTCCGCAACCACCGGCCGCTGCAACTGGCTACCTTCCTCCTGGCTTGAGAACAGCTCCTGGCTGCATGTATGTAGAGATGCCAGGGTGTCTTCCTCCTCCTCCGCACCCTCGCTCCCGCTTTGTTCCTCCTCCTCCCATGGGCTCTGAAGTGTCCATGGTAGTACTTGGAGTGGAGGTGGAGTCGCCTCCAAGTATTGCATCCAGCTCTTTGTAAAGATGGCAGGTTGCGGAGGCAGCACCGGAGCAGCTGTTTGCCTCGTGGGCTTTGTGGTAGGTGTTCCACAGCTCCTTCACTTTAACCCTGTACTGCAGAGCGTCCCGGTCACAGCCCCTTTTCATCATGTCCCTTGATATCTGCCCAAAGGTATCATAATTCCTATGGCTGGAGCGCAGCTGAGAGTGGACAGCTTCCTCCCCTCAAACACTGATGGGGTCCAATACCTCACCATTGCTCCATACTGGCGATTGCCTGTGCGTGGAGGCACGGTCACCTGGAAAGATTCGCTGAGAGCACTCCACGCCTGGCTGAGCAAACAGGAAGGGGATTTTCAAAATTCCCAGAGAATTTAAAGGGTGGGTCTGATGGCTGGTCACCTGAAGGCAGGGCAGTAGAGCTCAAACTGAAGACCAGAGTGGCTAGAACAGGCATTGTGGGACACTTCTGGAGGCCGATCAGAGCGCATTAACTGACCAGGGTCTCCACATTGGTGCCACAGCGCTCCAGCGGAGGCATGTCAAACGTTATTCCACTCGCCAAGGTGGAGTACCTGGAGCGCTCCAGCTGCGGAGTCAGAGCTCTCTACATGCCTTGCCAGTGTGGACGTGTCATGAGTTAGAGTGCATTAAAGCAGCCCCGTGTGCCCTAACTCACAGGTGTAGCCATGCCCTTAGATTGCAAGCTTTCTGAGGCAGGAGTGTGTCTTACTACATATTTGCATAGTACCTAGCACAATGGGGCCCTGTTCTTGGTTGGTCCCTAGGCATTACTGTAATAAACATGATTAATAATCATCAGTATGGCCACCTAACTAGAGCCTTGCAAAACATCTGCAGTGAAACCCAAAGCTGGATGAACTGTCTCGGTTTTAGACTTCGTTGAGAACACAAAATTCGAACCAGCATCACTGAGGCTTGCAAAATGTTTGGCAAACACAGGCCCAGGCTTGGAATGAACCGGAGCCTATTTATGGTTTCAAGCACAAATTTAGGGTGAAACTTTCCCCTGTGCAGCGGGTCAGATTTTAAGTCCCATTTGAACCATACTTTGAGGACTTAAGTAGAATTTGAGTCTCTCTCTCTTAAGTGCTTATATGGTGCTCATCGCTGTGGGATCTGAATTCCTCACAGTCTTAAATATATTTATCCTTACAACATCCCCATCAGGTAGGGAAGTTCTCATAGCCCCATTTTACTGATCAAGCTCTGAGACAGAGAGAAAGACTAAGTGACTTGCCCAAGGTCAAACTGAAAGTCTGTGGCAGAGCAGGAAATTGAACCTGCTCTGCCGAGTTCCAGGCTAGCACCCGAGCTGCTAGGCCATCCTTCCAACCCTGAACCAGCTCAGACTCACTGGATCTGGATGAGGCTTGAGTCGAATTTTGGGGGTTCAGCTCTGATGAGAACAGCCTTCCTTGAGCTAGTTCAGCACCTGCATTCCCAGTTTCAGTCAGAACAAGAAGTACAGGAGTGCAGACAAAATGGGGAGGGGGCAGAAAATGATTAGAACTTTACTGGCTCTCAAAACGGATTCAGTTCGAGGGGTCAACTCAAGTTCTTACTGGAGCTGAACAGCTTTGCCCAGCCCTGTTTATACAACTAGGCACAAGCCACTGAGAAATACCGCATGGAAAGCAACCAGACCCCACCTTTATGAACACAGACTATGAAGTTAATCATTGTCCCAGCGCTGCGTGCGTTGGTCTTGGCGAGGACATTCAAGGCCGCAGTTGTAACTGTCAGAGGTTTAGTGAGAACTAACCAGCCCTTTGGGTGTTCCCCTTTATGAGATGCAGAAGCATCGAGCACAAGTTCTTCCGTTTTAATCTGTAGTGAACAAACCGTGTGTGAGATTAACACAATTTGAGTCAGGGATGATTCACAGCATGTGCATGCACCTTTCCATGAAGTGACTAATCTCCAGTGCCTGGGAGCTGATCCCTAGGAGGGGTAGTAGTAAAATAGGCCCTGTCTGGAAAAAGCTCACAAGGACAAGGAATATTTTAAAATGAGGATTTATAAGATTTGACCGCATGGAGGAATCGGTGGCTCATGGATGCAGAGCTTTCACCCAGGGGTCGTTGGTTCAAATCCACCCCAGGTTGACTGTGACTGAATCATTGTTCTCTCTTATGGATGGCTAGCATCCTGTGTGAAATTAGTTTCTGGTCAGTCTAATTCCGGGTGGGCATTCACTTTACAAAGGGTGCCTCCCACAAGTGATGCTAATTGATGCCGTAATTAGCTGTCTCAGACAAGAAGCCATAGATTGACTTGGGCACTAGAAGTGGTCCCTCTGGGTCAGGGTTAAGGTGCAAACCTGAGGCAGTGCAGAGAAGCCCCCATTGCTACTGGCCATGCTGCGTAAATAGAGCACGTCAGTTTGCAGGACTTCACTCCACGCACAGAAGAAAAGTGAGAGCAGCGTGGTTCAGATTTTCAAAGGCTGGTCTCTGTGGTCAGTCTGGTATATGTAAATGTGGTTGCAAAACTGAATCCACCATTATATGGAGCAATAACCAATGTCAGATGGGTTTCTGTTACCTGATGGTGCCTGCCTCTCAGGTGAGTCGACATTAAATGACCTTAACTGAGGCCAGAAAGGACTGTGGGAGCAGTTTTGTGTCTGCAACTATTTGTGAAGGCAAAAATAAAACTGCAAAAACGGCAGCTTATTTAAGACTAGGAAAATGTGGCCCCATGTGTCATTCTGAAGTGTCTTATTTTTCAGCCATGGCATGTTCTGTGCGTACCTCGCAATCCCAAGATGGGGTCTGTGCCTGAACTGCTCACAAGTCCCAGCACTAACTTTGGAGTGATATCTCTCTATCCAGTACCAATCTGTTTGCCTTTGGCAGCCTGCTGAAAGGATTGCACTGGGATCTCTGTAATACGGCTATCAGGAAATTGGTGCTAATCAAAAGTTTGATACTGAAAGCAGTTGAATGTTTCTCTTTCCTGCCCTGAAACTGCAAGGAGCCAAGCCACGGGAGAAGCCTCCTGACTTACTCTACCAGCCTGTTGCTGACATCACTCCAGATTCCATCAGGCATCCAAGAAACAGGTTCAGACTTGAACAGCTCTGGATTCCGAAGTGAGCTAAGGGCATTTTTAAGGAGGACGCAAGATTAGTTAGGCTAAATGGTGGAGCTACAGGAAAAGCTGGCGAGTGTTGAACAAGAATCCTGTCAGTCAGTGAATTGTACCGATAAACGCTCCCAAAGCACTTTACGAAATAGGAAGCCAGGAAAAGAGATGACTAAATGAGCCATAAGATTTTGCTAGGGCTGCAGAGGGTTATGGTCCAGTGTAAAGAATCCTGAATTTATGTAACTAATATTAACGCGAGGAATCAAACACAGAGGTCTCAAGCCTGAGAATCTGCCACTAGGCGACTACTAATGATTACAGGGTTTATGCTCATAAATTCACCAAATATCAGATTGAGAACAATATCTCAACTGGTGAGATGCTGATCTCAGTTACATCAGGGTAAATCAGGGGGATCAGTGGAGCTATTCTAGATTTATATGGATGCAATGGAGTTCAGAATCAGGACCAGAGAGTTTAAGGCTGGCATAGTGAAAGGAGCTTAAGGCAATTAGGTGCCCAAATCCCATTGACATGCAGTGGGAACTGGGTGCCTAACTTCCCTAGGCTCATTTTAAAATCCCAGCTGTGACAAAGTTCCTCCTCTACTTTGGTGGGTCCTGCACATATTGGCAGATTTGCTCACCTCAGTGATCTTCCCCACAGTCTGGGTCAACTTCTCCTGTGTCTGATCAGGAGCGGGGAGGTTTGGGGGGAACCCGGGCCCGCCCTCTACTCCGGGTTCCAGCCCAGGGCCCTGTGGATTTGCAGCTGTCTATAGTGCCTCCTTTAACAGCTGCATGACAGCTACAACTCCCTGGGCTACTTCCCCATGGCCTCCTCCAAACACCTTCTTTATCCTCACCACAGGACCTTCCTCCTGGTGTCTGATAACGCTCGTACTCCTTAGTCCTCCAGCAGCACACCCTCTCACCTTCAGCTCCTTGTGCCTCTTGCTCCCAGCTCCTCACATGCACTTCCTCTCCTCTGGCTCCTCCCCATCTGACTAGAGAGAGCTCCTTTTAAAACCCAGGTGCCCTGATTAGCCTCCCTTGATTGGCTGCAGGTGTTCTGATCAGCCTGTCTGCCTTAATTGGTTCTAACAGGTTCCTGATTACTCTAGTGCAAACCCTGCTCTGGTCACTCAGGGAACAGAAAACTACTCACCCAGTGACCAGTATATTTGCCCTCTACTAGACTCCTGTACCCCACTGGCCTGGGTCTGTCACACAGCCTAATTTGCAATGGGGGCAAGTTCCACAACTGATTAGGAAGCCTGCACCATATTGCTAGTGCATAAATCCAGCTGATTATTTTATTACAGGTCCGTTCCAGGAGCCTCACTCTTCCACTGGAGTTTGACCTTATAAAAGAAATTGTTGTTCAACTCCTAAGCAATCAAAGGCTGGTGCACAGAATCTGTATAGCATGGCATCTCTACAACAGTCACAGACAAGACCAGCATCTTGACAATCAATAAAATAAGCTTTTTAAAAAGAACATGTCCCTGGTCACATCTCATCCTTCTTGTATCCCTCTTGAATTGCTTGAGTCAGATTCTGAACTCAGCTACCCTGGTATAAATCCCAAGTAAGTCCACTACACTCAGTAGATTTACTCTTGGCTTGCACTGGTGTAACTGAGATAAGAACCTGTCCTCTTGTGTCTTTTGCGTCATTCTTCCTTTTCGCACCCTGCTATTTATTAAATCATGTTGCTATAGTGCCCAAATCCCTCCCGTTCTGCAGCCTGCCAATTCTCTAGGCTCCGGGGTTCTTAAGGTGCAATATTAAATTCCTGTATGCATGTAACTGGTACGTTGCCCAGTTCCTGTGAGAAGGGCATTCATAAAACAGACAATGTCTGCATTGGAAAATCTCATGTGGGCTGCAGTAATCAGCCAGGGTATTGTCCATTCTGTCGTCCAGGGTTAATGGTTTTCTTGAGGAGTAGTTAAGGGCCCTCAACAGCTCTCAGGAGGTGCTCAGCAACCTATATGATCAGGCCTCTTCTTCCGAGCCCTTTGGACACTTTTGGAAGAAAACTACCCTATAGTTCCCTGAAAGCACAATCAGGGGCCAATCCTTGGATGCACTGGGCACTAGCAACTTCCATGGCATTGGAAGCTCCAGGTTCTCAGCCTATCTCCGGACTAGACCCACGAAGAGAAGAGTTTCTCTCAAGAAAATATTAAATTAACATCAGCAGTTCTGAGCCAGCTAGCCATCTCAGAGCCCTCTGGTCTCAAAACTGGCTTTGCAATCAAAAGTAGAACTGTTGTCAAGGAGGAGCTGGCTTTCAAGCTTATTGCCTGGAGTGGATGTGTTACTGGGAGTGAGGCTAGAGGAACAGGTAGGAGAGGATCCCTAGACCCTAGCCAGGAGAGCAGAGCTGTGAGTAGAGCCATGGGAGAGTGACAAATGTTTTAAATGAAATTTCAGGCAAAAGTTTTTGGCATTTTATCCCAGGCCAAATTTAAATTTTTCATGAAATTTCTGTCCAATGGTTCTTTACAGAATGGAGCCCTCTGACATTTGCCATGTGGCACATTTCTGATAGCCCTTCTCAGTAATCAGAGTCTCAGCACAAGGTCAGCACACTTCTTCAATTCCACTGACACTCAGCTCTGTTTTGAGGATGCAAGCGGATCTTCAATGGTACATAGCCCTTGTGGTATGATGAGTGGAACTGGAGAAAGGAGGTCAGATTTCAGGGGGACCTTAGTTTGGTGCATCACTAGAGACTCAGGAGTGCAACCTGGGCCAGGCTGTTCCCAGACATAAACTGGCCTCTCAGCGTATATCGCTGGCCTCTAGGCATGCTTAATAAAGATCACTTTCCTGCAACTCTGTCTGCTTGCTGCATTGCTTATTGTTCATAAACCAGGGCTTGTGCTGGCCCTCTGTGCAGGGCTGAATTTCACCCCAGTGATGGGTAGAAGCGGACTCTTATCAGCCCATGTCTTTGGACACAAAGTGGCCTGTAAGCAGAGCTATGATTTTTCAGCTGAACATCTGTTTTTTCTTTATTGTAAAGGAGACTTGCTGGCCCTGCTATTAAACATTCCCTCTCTCCCCTTGAGAGCATCAACATCCGGATTGCTCCCGTCCCTGGCTGGCCTTGGTATGGAAAGGCTAGGAGTGATATTCAGACTTGGATCCTGCATATGGCGGGGCAATGCTCCACAGCTGTGCCAGCCAACGTTACTGTTTAAACATTAAACATTCTATGTCAATATTAAAGTTCTTGCTCAGGTTGTTAAACCTGTATCAAGGCAGAAAGGAGACGGGTTTACAATTCCCAACACTGGTTCTGACTGTAAAAGATGAGGCCCTCTGTCTGCATGGGGACGTGTTACAGAATGGTCTGATTCAAAGATGACACAATGTGTGAGCACATGCAGCAAACCCAAATGTGAAGTTCTCTCTGAGTTCCCACAGGAAATGTGCCCACTTGGCTTAGAAAGAGAAATTCCTACCCTGCCATAAACCAAAGCTAGACTGCAGGGAGTGCAGCTTTGCCATAAATCTCTCTGATATCACATGGTGCTGCTGCAGTCTGGCTTCCATCTTTCTGGGCTTCATTCAAAGCCTGCTGAACTCAATGGAGGATGTGGCAGATTCCTTCTTAATAACAGGATTAAACAAAGTGTGAATGGCTAGCCAACTACAAAAGCAGTTTCTCCTCCCTTGGTTTTCACACCTCAATTGCTAGAAGAGGGCCTCATCCTCCCTGACTGAACTGACCTTGTTATCTCCAGACTGTTTCTGGAAATTTCCACCACATCATGCATCTGACGAAGTGGGTATTCACCCGCAAAAGCTCATGCTCCAATATGTCTGTTAGTCTATGAGATGTCACAGGACTCTTTGTTGCTTTTTACAGATCCAGACCAACACGGCTACCCCTCTGATTCTCAACAACATACACTTCCCCAGCAAACTCAAAATGTTGGCTCCATGAGAATGGCCATACTGGGTCAGACCAAAGATCTGTCTAGCCCAGTATCCTGTCTTCCAGCAGTGGCCAATGCTAAGTGCTTCAGAGGGAATGAACAGAACAGGTAATCATGAAATGATCCTTCCCTTGTCACCCATTCCCAGCTTCTGGCAAACAGAGACTAGGGACACCATCCCTGCCTATCCTGGCTAATAGCCATTGGTGGACCTACCCTCCATGAACTTATCTAGTTTTTTTTGAACCCTGTTATAGTCTTGACCTGCACAACATCCTCTAGCAGACCTTACAGGGCCAGAGTCCATAAAAATAACAAGCTTGATCCAAAGCCCTCTGAAGTCAATGGAGCAACTTGGATTGCTTTTAGTGAGGTGTGTTTGTTTTCATTGTCAGGGGAGAGCAAGCCACGCTTGGAACACGCTTTCTTTTCCTTGGCTTTCGACCCACCCTAGCACAGAAGAGGAGGGATTTGTCAGGGAATTTGTCCCATGGAGACAACACACTGCATGTTAGAGGGCCATTCACAGTGGAGAAATGTTTCAAATCTAGTTGTTTTAAATAGACATCCATTTGCTTTCACATTTTCCTCACAATTCTGACCTCCCCGCCCCTGCTTACTGCGTCTCCCTCCTGTGTGTGTGTGTGTCTGTGTGTGTGTGTGTAAAAGAAGAGGCAGTATTTTCCAAAGCAGTTTGATTTTAAAAAGGGCTCTACAGTATAAAATCAAAGCTATCTCCCCAGATAGTCAGCAATGTGCCTGTTAGTCAGAGACAAGGAAAGGCCTCCTTGTGTCAAAGCAAATCCCTGTGGTGTATGCAACTGTCATACTGTAATGCTGTTTTCCCCACTGTGTTCTTTACCTTCAAATTTCCAAGAACATTCCCTGTGCATAGTGTCCAGAGTCTGCCATGGTTTACAGAATCCGTCATGTCTGTATCTGATCAAAATGACCAAGTCATAATTTTTTAAAGCAGGGAGCTTGATTCTAACTGTTATTTCTTTATCCCAGGCCAGTAACCACCTCATTAAATTCCTTAGGAACATCTTTTCCAACCTGTTCTGTAGAGAGTATGCACCTGTTTGATCATCTGTATTCACTCGCTAGCATGCGAATAAGCCCATCTGTTAACTGTTCAGCTCCATATGCCAACCTTTATTGCATAGGCCTGGGACAGAATAGTCCATGATCTCACCTGGCAGCTGGTTTCTTCTAAAGAGAATGTGCTTTTCCCCACAGGACATTCTTATGTGGATCATAGCATTCTTGACATTTCAAAATGACTTTTGATGCAGATCATCAATATCTCTGGGCCTACTCCATGTAGCAGAATGGAGGATTTCATCCTCTCCAAGTTCTCTGCAATACCTCTTGATTAAAGGAAATTTGAGAAGTGCTGCAACCACCCCCTCCAGTCGTTTGCCAGATTCCCTGAGTGATTCAAGTCCCTTCCTTCACGTCACTTTTGCCAAAGATTTAATTTTCCTCTGGCCCTATGTAATAAGGGTCAGACAAACAGGATGGCTGGGAAGAGATTTAATTTTATTTTTTGGTCTCAATCAAATAGCACATGTCGCTGTTACAAACAATTATATCCTTTTCACATGGCAGGAATCACTAGCTACAGAGGCTGATGCTCCTTTTCCAGGGAAGGCAGGTGGAGCACAGCTCAAACACTGTCCTTTCATCTTTGGGGTCATGTATCAATTGGAATCCTGCACCAATGACAAAGTGGACGATACCACGTCTCCTGTACTTTGCTGGGCAATAGCATGAAAGGGCTCCCTGCTTGAAAAACTAATGTAGCTCTTTCTTAAAAGAACTGTGCACAGAAATTCTGCAGTGGCAGCTAGCATTCAAGCCATGGGCACACAGACTAACTTTCTAGTGCCTCCTTCAAATTCTTTCCTCCTGCAATCTGTGCTTCTCTGTCCAGGTTCCATGCAGGTTGCCTCACACCAGATGATCCTCTTTGACTGAAGGTATGAAATACTAAAATCAAAATAGTTATTCAGTGTTTCACTGCAGGCTCACCAAGGCCAAGTAAGACTGGGGTGGTGACAGTCCTGTATTGAATCAGCTACCAAATAATATTTACCCACTCCTCCAAATTGCTTCTCAGTGGCACCTCTACATGCTCATTTCACCTAGAGCACTTTCAGATGGCACCAGTATCCCCAGGAAGAGCTGCTTTGAGGAAGTGAGCACTTACTGTCATGCAAGCAAATGGTGCTGAGAGGAGATCTAGGAATGAATAGCAAGGGGTGTTGCGAGTAGAAACTGTATTGCATTTGTAAGGCTGTGGAGTGGGAATAAAAGGAAGGCATGAGTGTTGCAGGCTCGGACTGAGGAGCATGGAAGATTTTGCAAGTCAGGACTGTCAGAGCCATGTGCACTGCTTGGGGCTGCAATCTCAAGGACAGTGCAAGTCAGGAATAGCAGAGATTAGAGTACTGGGGGGGACGGAGGTAGAGGTGGGGGCAATATTCCTGATTTTAGTTAGTGTTAAATAAGCATTCAGATCTAGCAGATTGAGCCCAGATTCACCTCTCCCCAAAAGATCCCAAAATGGCGGTTCTGTATCAGCAGCAGTGGGTTCTCCTCGACTAGCAAACACCATTCAGCGTTCATCCAACGTGCACTCCTCTGCTGTTAAAACGTCCCTGCCCTTTATTTTTTCCAAAGCCATCTGTTCCACAGCCAGCCAGCCCCAGACGGGATAGGTGGATTGAGTGCTCTTGAAAAGACTCAGCATTTCACTCACTGCTTGCCAAAAACGCCCCTGCAACAAAGAGGCACCCAGAGCCCTGCCAACTGCGGATTGTGTTAAATCACCTGAAACAGTGCAATGGGCTCCTGGCAGTCCATGCACAAACAAAGGGCCTGGCAAGCCTTTTTCCAAGCCTTAGGACTGGGGCAGGCAAGGGTATCGAGCTTAAAAACAATGACTGGACCAGGGCATTTCTTTTCTGTAAGGAAAATAGTCGATTAAGTGGGAAGAAACAGGTGGGAAAGAGAGAGGAGAGCTGTTTGAAAGCAGCCTGAATGGTGGGGTTTGGACAAGTCCTTATTGAAACGAGAAGCTTGTACTTCAAAGGCAGGCAAGTGTTGTGCCAGCTTCCTCCCACTCAGTTCTCTGCCAACACACCTCGGCCCTGACCTATGGCACTTCCTGTTAGTCCAGTACTGATGCCCTGACACTGGCTGCTCATGCAGCTTAATCCTGGTGGTCAGCCCCTGCTGCTGGTTCAGCCCTTACCACAGCAGCCAATGCACCGAGCTACTGCTGCACCTCTACTGCCAACCCTCACGGCAGCCTGGGCTCCTCAGTCCTGACAATTCCAAATAGTCCTTCGTCTTGCAAACCCGAGCCTGCACCCTGCTCTGCTTTAATGCACTCCCAGTCGTCCGTCTGTCCACGTGTTCACAAAGCGTTCAGCACCACCGCAGCGTTTGACCTGACTCTCAGTTCTCCCTGGTGTGCCAGTCCTGGGCTTTGCCAAAAGTCTCCGGCCTTGCAATAGCCCCTTTGATTCTATTTTTTGGCCTTCTTCATAGCACACCCAAATATTTAGATGCTTATTCATACTGACCCTCCAAACCTTTTGAGAAGCACCCATCACTGGTCTGGTGGAACTGGGATATTAATCCCCCTCCTCAGCGTATCGTCTTGTGGGCAGAGGGAGTTAGAGTGAAGAAGTAAATATGGAAAAACAGCTGAGATCATCCCTCTGCTGCTGCTACTGAGCTGAGTGGGGTGAATCCAGGAGGAAGTTATTCCGCTATCACTGGATCTCTGAGCCAAATGACTCATCACCGTGCTGCCCAGTACCAAAGGCTGTACAGAGCAGTCTGGGAATGCTCGACACCCTTGAAAGAAACACAGGGCTTGCTTGCCAAAAGTTGTTAGAGTTTTTTTTTACTGCTCTGCCACACCTGCTGCCTGAAACTGCATTTTGGTTCCTGTAACTTCCAGCCTGGCAGAATCTAGTGTATGGAATCACAGAAGCCAAGCACCTACAGCCTAGTTCTGGTCTCAGTTACTCTGGTGTAAATCTGCAGTAACACCTGCAGTAGAGTTATTCCAGATTTACACCGGCACCAAGGAACTCAGAATTTGGCCCTGCAGTTTGAAGAGGAGAGAGGCTCCCAGTCCCATTTATCACTACTCAGTGAGAGCCACCAGGAAGTCCCGGGGAGGGAGGCTAAAGTGTGATAAAAACAAAACAATTTTGCCTGGCTGAATATGAAACACTGTCTACCAAAGTCCAGACCCAAATTCCACTCAGTCAGGGCTGGTGCTACCATTAAGGCAAACTAAGTGGTTGCCTAGGGTGCCAAGATTTGGGGCGCCAAAAAGCGGTGCCCCCAATTTTTTTTTTACAGTGGTTCCTCCCCAAGCGCACAGTCGGTGCTCCACTTCTCCCACCTCCCAGGCTTGCAGCGCCAATCAGCTGTTCGGTACCGCAAGCCTGGGAGGTGGGAGAATTAGAGCGGGGGCGGCGTGCTCGGGGAGGAGGCGGAGCAGAGGTGAGCTGGGGTGAGGAGGTGCTGCACGGCTCCCCAGGGGGGGAAGCTGCCACGGGGGGGTATGCCTCACGGTGAGGTGGGGGGAGGGGAGCTGCCACAGGGCTGGGGGCAGGGGGGAGGTTGCAAGGTGGAAGTTTCGCCTAGGGTGCGAATCTTCCTTGCACCGGCCCTGCACTCACTCCTTACTGAGACAGAGCATCCATACATATCAATGGAGAAAGAACAAGGACTTGGGGATTTGCCTCTCCAATAATACTTGGCATCTTTATAGCACCTGTTGTCCAAAGGGCTCTCCAAACATCTCCCGATACAGTAGGCTCTCTAAGAATTAGCATGTTCATTTCACAGGTGGGCACAGAGGTTTAGGCTAGGACCCAGATGGTTCTGTCTCATGCTTAATAATGTCCTGCCAGCTGCACCTCCCTGAAAAGACCACAGCAGGATGTGGAAGGCCCCCGGCACTTAGTGATGTATTTTGTGCAAACCATTTTCATTTTGATAGAAAAATATACGTACCTTTTCCTGCTTCATAGGCCTTTATCCTGGCTCATGACACAGTAACACACAAACCACTCCGTGTAAAATCTGCTTTTCTATAATCTGGGAATTTTCATGGTTGGAAAATGGCTGGAGTTTCATTTCAGCTCTGCTCCGCTGGTTTGTTTTTTGGTTCACCCGTAGTATCTTTATATCCAGTTCTACCCTTCCCACCTTCGTCAGATGAGGTGAAAACTGTGCTCCCTGCAGTGTGACATCCCTAAGATTATATGCAGCCCCACCTCTGACTAGTGGGGGTTACAAGGAAATGGATTGAGGCTAAATTATCCCATAACTGCCTACTGCAGAGGTTCATGCACCTTCCTCAGAAGCATCTGGTTCTGGCCACTGTCAGAAACAGGACACTGGAGTAGATGGACCATAGGTCTGATCCACTCTGGCAATTCCTGTGTTCCTGCAGGCCAAGAGGTTAATGAGATGCTGAGAGGCAGATATGCTCAGTTACCACCCGAGAAATCTCTCTTGGTCTGTTTCTGCCGGAGAAGGGCAGTTCAGCACCTTCAATATCCAACGTATTGGAGGGAGGGGGCTGTAATGAGATCTTGTCTTAGCTGATGTAGGGGAGAGAGCTGTGTGCTGAGCCCTGGCTCGGTGATTACGAGCACTAGTGACGTAGGTCAGTTGCTGTGAATTTACACCACACAGGAACACAGGCATGAAAGTATATCTGCCAGGACACTCTCAGGCAGGGCGGGTGACTCCCACATAAATAATGCAACTGGGATTTTAACCTCTGGCTGCTAGAAACCCGAGCAGTGGGAAAGGCGGTACACAAGAGCTGTTTGCTTTGCTTTTCCCTGCTTCCTTATACACTGATTCTCATTTTGCTTAAGCTGGTCTGCCTGGCCGAAAGTGACGTTACTTCATGATTTGGTGGGTCATAAGTTGCAGCTGAAAATCCAGAAGTTCAGATTCTTCTGAGCCTTAAACATAGTTTAGAAGAAACAGGGAGAGGTAAAAAAGAGAAAGAGAGAAAGAATTTCCAAGTTAAATGATTGGTGCATCTCAAGGGCCTGATCCAAAGCTCATTGAAGCCAATGGGAGTCTTTCCATTGACTTCACTGGATTTTGGACCAGGCTGTGATGGTGCAAGGACACACACACTTGTTCAGACAGCTTTTGCACTGAACAACAATGGCTCTACCCACAAAAGACTTGATTTTCAGTGATGTGGAGCCCCTACAGCTCCCGTTGATCTCAAGCAGAATTCAGGGTGCTCAATGCTTTGGCAAATGCAGCCCATTGTGATAATGGTGGTTTGATGAAATTGTGAACAGTGACTTCCGTTCAGGTGCCCTTGTACAATGTTCTGACCTTCTTGTTTATCTGACCCAAACAAGAGGGGGTTGCATTCCCCCAAAGGCTGGAATTTCAAGATCATTTTATAGCCAAAGTACCGTATATACAAGCAAAGTACTGTAAGAAGAATTTCCCGTATCCTTCCTCAGTGTGCAGGAAGGAGGTGGTGCTGGTTTCGTCACATCCTTGCCGGGTTGATGGTTCCATTAGGAGACCGGAACGGAACTTCCCCAAAGTTCTAAGTTCAGATCTGAGGTTGTGGTTTGACCCAGAATAGAGCTGCCCTGAAAGTCAGCCCCAAGGCATGAAACCAGACTTGAGGCCTCTTCTTTCTCTACCTCCAACACTTTGTTCCAGAGGTTTGGTTTGGGCCCATCACCAAGTTTAATGTTGCGAGGGATGCAGTTGTCCAGTCACAGAATCATAGAAATGTCAGGCTGGATGGGACCTTGGGAGGTCATCTAGTCCAGCCCCCAGTGCTGAGGCAGGACCAATGAGAAGGAGGTGGTAGGGGAAGTGGCCTGTTCCCTCAATGGGAGGCACTCTTGCTTTCTCTGACAATCGCAAGATGTGTAGGATGCAGTAGATCAAGTAGGAATCTTTTTTCCAGGACCAATACTAGCAACACAACACATGTGAGCAGCGGCATGATGGTTTCTTTGCCTTTGGCTTTCTCTGGCTGCAGATAGCCTTATTCAGGAGGATATTTAGGACCCAATCTTTGACTCTGGCCAAATCAGGCCGCTCCCTTTGTATGTTGCACTTGAGACTAATGCCAGAGCTATACAAGAAAGGGACACTTTGCTAAGCACATATGTACAGCTTGCTGTACTCCCTGGCTATCGAATATCTCAAATCTTGAATCCAGAATATTGAGAAACCTCTCCTGAAAACTTGCTACCCATATTCTATAGGAAGAAAATCCCCATTAGAATGTAATATAAACATCTCACAGCAGTTGTGGATGCAGCTTGCTTCTGGGTGTCAACTGCATTCCTCATTACTGGGAGACACAAGAGTGAAGTCTGCATTAATTACTCAGCATCTCAAAGTGCTTTATAGGCATTAATTAAATCCTGGGAGGATTTTACAGATGAGAAAATTGAGGCACAGAGGAGCAAAGTGACTTGCCCCAGGACACACAGTGTGTCAGTGGCAGAGCTAGAGGAGGCCTTCCTCACTCCCTATCCCCTGCTTTAACCACACAAACACTCATCTTCCTCCAAGAGGTTGGCTTCATCCACTCAAAGAGTGCTTAACCCCATAAAAAAGGCATCTTCTGGGAAGATTGCTGCTGTCAGAAAGTGCAAATGCCACGCTAGAAAAAAATAAAATATAATCAATGTCTACAGTGCCAGCTACATCTCGGCTGTTACTCTGCATTTGTGGCCAGCTTTATTAAAACATTGTTTCCTGAGAAACACGCTTCACTGACCGAGCAAGAAAACAGGGCAATCAGAATGTATGAGCTGCCATCACAAGTCACTACTAAAACTATCTTTGAATGAAAGAGATTCTCTGGATAGTCCAACTCTCCCACAGCCAGTATCCGGAGAAAACGCCATACTGTCACCCAATGGCTCAGGCTGGTATTCCATCATTCAGTGCATTTCTATCAGCCCTAAGTGTTCGTTTCAGAACAGTTCCTGTTGAATGGAGCATTGCTATTCATCTAAACACAAGGATGATCTGTACCATATGGAAACAGTCCAGACTTTTCACATAAGCTACCCAGACAGTAGTTTTCCCTCCCAGCTCTGTATCTTTCTATAGGGGGAAACAATAATATTTCCAGGGGAGATTTAATACAAAAACACAATGTTGCTCATAGACAGGCGTCATCTTTCCCAGCAGAAAAAATTACCATAGGATGCTCACACTGCCTGCTGCTTTCATTAATCTATTTAATGAAGCCAGTCCATCAAATGGATAGAGCAGAAGGCAGAGAATCGAGATACCTGGCTCCTATTTCTGTCTCTGCAACTTACTTGCTGTATCAGCTTGAGCAAATTTGTTGCTCTCTCTCTGTGCCTTGGTCTCTGTGTTTAATGGGGAAGCTCATTTCTATACAAAATGTTGAGTGCCCCGCATGAATAGTGCCGTGTAAGTGCAAAGCAGTATTAGTTCATCAGTCCTATTTTAAGTTTTTTAAGGAATCCTTCAAATAATCATGCAATTTAATATTTTTATTAATATTAATTTTATCTGTTTGGATTTTTTCTTTGTATTTGGTACAGTGCTCTTATGGCAAAAGAGAATGATAACCTTATTGTCTATGCTGGGGTGGGTGTGTTATTCCTTACATAAATCTGGATACATCTTATAATCTAGAACTAGAGTAGAATACTTCTCTTTCATGCTGTCATTGCATCAATAGATCTTGTAAGACTTTTTGGGAGAACATAGACAAACATTTTTAGTAGAAACATTCCAACCATAAACTTCTTAAGCAACAATGTAACACCAGGCAACCACACTACAGCGCTCTGAAAACAAATTACTCAAATTTGGTTTTTGCAGCTTTTCTTGTCACCGAGAACTTTTTGATGGTGCAATTTCCTGCTGTTTTCCTTGTATTTATACACAGTAGCCTGTATCTGTATAGTATAGTATAGAACAGTACTTGTACTTCTATAGCATGTTTTAGTACAGGGTCTCTAAGTACTTTACAGACAGTTAATTCAACCTGCCTTCATGACTCTGGGAGGAAGGTATATATTCCCCTTCATTTTACATATGAGAAAACAAAGGCACAGGGTGTTAAAGTGAATTTCAAGTCAGAATCCAGAAATCCTGAACCCTCAGGCCTTCCTGTGCTCTAACAATTAGGCATCACTTCCCAGAAGGAGTAGCACCTATCGGAAGTATTTGCAATATCACAGGTTGCTGTCCTCCCACTCTGTGGTTTTCCTATACGACTCGGTAAAATGTGGGTGGCTTGACCATGAGATGTGTAGACCAGGAAGTTGGAAGGTACACAAGGGCGAGGTTCTGGCTTGTTCTGTATGAGCCAAGCACTTGAGCTAATCAGGCACATCAAGCACGAATGGGAAAATACAGAGAAGGTTGCTGAAGGTCACTGTGACCTCCAGGAAGAAATGCCAGAGTATTCACACTGGCTTGGCACCTCCTCATTCAGGGATGCTGGGCCAAGCCAGAGCTCAAATTGAGTTTGGGCCAGACTCCGGCTTTCACTGACTTTGCTCACTCTCCTTTCTAGGAAAAAAGTTTTGTCTTGAGAAAAAACAGACAGGGCTTGATGCTGGATTTTCCTTCTTTCCTCCTTGTATTTTGATTCAGGAGGAGCTGCAGATGCTCCGAGGGAAGAAACTGTCCATACAGAGCAGACTTCAGGATCCTGACTACCGGTGGCAGCTGCGGATGAGGTTTCTAGAGCAGGCAAAGAGTTACATAGGTGTGCCCTACGCCAAGAAGTATCACGAGCCAGGCAGTAAGTGTAGACCCTTTCAGCCTTTTCCCTGATGAAGCAGGTTTTGTGACTACTGTCTCTGGTGATAGCCTACTGATGGTTCATGCCTTCCTTAGGCCACAAATGAATGGCAACTTCTCTTCTTTGGCAGTTAAAGTCAGGCGTGAGATTAAGGATGTCTAATTTGGCCTATCTATATTCATGTTACCCCAGCTTAGATTCCATCATTATCATCATCCTCATTATGGTAGCACCTAGAAGCCCCATCAGAGATCAGAGGGCCATTGTGTTAAGAGTTGTACATACACCTGGTTAGAGAGAAGTTAGAATCTAAATAAACAAAAGGTGGAAGGGGAAACTGAGGCACGGAGCAGTGAAGTGACTTGCCCAGGATCAGTGGCAGGGTTGGGAATAAAACCTGGGTCTCCTAACTCACACTCCAGTGCATTATCCATTGAACATGCTCCTTTAGACATCCCTAGACTAACATCTACTTACTATCAGGCACCCCATCTAGGAACTTTGATTCCTTTGAACTCAGTGGACCAAAGAGGTCAAATGCTCCTCTTTCATCCCAAGCAGTTCTACTGACCAGACATTGGCTGGTTTGACACATCTCTCAGAGAGACACAAAAGAGGAGTGGAGCAACAAAAGTAGCCAGCTAGATGTTTAGAGTTCCTAAGTGTTTTTCAAAATGTTGAAATGTAAATGAAAGTGGCATTTTTCATTTTAAAAATTTCAATGAAAAATTTCCCACCATCTCCAAAGCTTCAATTCCACATAATCCGCGTTACATCTGAAACGTCTACATAGATCCTGTGGATTTGATGAGGCCATAGAACTAGCAACGAGTGAACCTTTTTTGTCTAGAAGTTAAGTTTGAATAAACGTCCTACAGTTAAGGTGATTTTGCCAAATCTAATCCAGCATATCCAAACTTCTTAGATCTGCAAAACTGGGCTGGAAGTCTCATGGGATTCCTGCTATTCAGTCAAGATGGAAATGCCATGAAAAAAGACATCCTTGTAGTATTTTGGCACTTCACATTCCAGTTGTAAGTGCCATCCTGAAATGCAGAGGCAGCACAAATCAGAAACAATGGGGGGGGGGGGGAGAAATATCAGAACTGCAAAAAGGTCGAGTTCAGGTTTGGTTCCAGAAATGGGTGGAGATTCTAGGACGTGGCATTGAGGCCAGTAGCTGGGAATTATGGTTTTATCCACATTAAGAACATAGAATGTGGGTCAGACCAAAGGTCTATCTAGCCCAGTATCCAATGGCCAATGCCAGGTGCCCCAGAGGGAATGAACAGAACAGGGAATCATCAAGTGATCCATCCCCTGTCGCTCATTCCCAGCTTCTGGCAAACAGAAGAACAATATACATTGGTGTGCCTGCCCCTGAATTATTGTGCAAAGCTGCCCCTCACTGCATCTTTTCTCACCAAAGGGACTCTCTCGTCCTCCTGCTGGATAAAAATAGAGATTCCTTTGTCGTCTTGCCCACCTACTAGTGATGTACTTGCCTTGCTCCCCAGCTCCAGAGTACGAATCCCCATTCTTCCTGGATTGCTGCGGACTGATTCGAAGGGTGATGCGTGACTTACAATCGGAATTTGGCTTTTGCATCGGCCCAGGAAACCAGGCATATCAGTACGATACACTCCCCATCACTCTGCCCAGTGAGGAGCACATGAAGCCGGGAGACCTCATCTTCATTTCAGGAACGTACTTCGACCCAGAACGTAATGTTGACAAAGATATCTATCCATCCATCCTCTATGTACCTCTATCTATCCATTTATCCATCCATCCTCACATGTACTCCCACCCCCTTTCATATCTGTTCATCCATCCTTACCCATACATACCACCTCCATCTAGCCATCCTCATATGTACCCCACATGTGTACCCCTCATCCATCTAACCTCAGAGAGAAGCATACAACACAGCTGGGAGGGAAGGATGGCTCAGTGGTTTGAGCATTGGCCTGCTAAACCCCGGGTTCTGAGTTCACTCTGGGGAAGCATTTAGGGATCTGGGGCAAAAATCTGTTTAGGGTTTGGTCCTGCTTTGAGCAGGGGGTTGGACTAGATGACCTTCTCAGGTCCCTTCCACCCCTGATATTCTGTGATACTGTTACAGTAGCCATGAGCCACCACACAAAGCTAGACACACAGAGCTGTGAATTTGGATTTGAATGATCCAGGTTAAATGAAGTAATAACACTCCCAAATTTGAACACCTTTCTGGAATTAAACTTAAAACAAACATTTTGTGAATTCTGATTATGTGGGTTGGGCTGGTTTTGGCCATTCTCATGACTACCTTTGCAATTGCTGATGGAATCAGACCAGAAAGGCACTTTTTTTGTGTGGAGATTTTCAGCCATATCTTTCCAAATTTTCAGTGCAATTGTGAGAATTTCACAAAAAGTTGCCAGTTGAAGTTGTTTTTACTGGATGGCTGTTTGGTGGCCTGTATGCCATGAGTTTGCTGAGCCTGTTGGACAGGTTTTCACATCAGAAACAGCTCCAATCCATTTGGCTGTCCTCCTGGGAGTTCTTGGTGGGGGCAGTCTCTGAGGAGGGATGAATGACTAAATGGATATGGAGACTAAACTGGCCTCTCAGCAGCAAGGGTAGTCCTTTCTGGTCAAGGCAAGACACACTGATTGAACAGTGACACTGTCTGTCAGTGCCATTTCTATGGATAGAAAGTCTCCAAGGCTGTCAGCCCATTACTTCCCAGAACGCAGTTTTAAAGGCAACTTTGAAAAATGCACAGTCACTTCCTTGTCATTGCAGGAAGGAGGCAATTCCATGACATTGTCCACGTGGAGATCTGGCTGGGGTCTGGTGAGCGCAGCCTGGGGGCCAGGTGGAAAAGGGGCAGACTGCAGATCTTTGATTCCTACAGGTTTGTCTCTCCCTCCTACGGAGACATGGAATATCACTTCAAGTCCATTGAAACTTGGCTCCAAGGCACCTGTGTCAGGCAAGCATCGCTGGCTTTCTTGATATATACAGTACATCTCAGCCTGGGATGCCTGAGGCTGACAATCTCATGATCAAAGGGTGTCCCGAGATATTTTTCCATGTCAGTTGCCAGGGTTTTTGGTGTGGTTCTGTTCTAAAACATGGCAGGAGAAAATGGCCCCTTCCTATCCCAGAGGCCTGTTTCCTGGGCCAATTTCTGTCTTACATTGCAACTCCTTTATTCTACTCTAAAATTGCAAAGAGGCAATAAAGAATCCAACACCGGGGAGTTCATCGTGTGGCTTAGAGCTTCCAGAACATCTCTGCCCTGCTCCCCCTCAAAGCACCCGGGTATGGGTCATGCCAGAGTTAGGAGATAGAGGGAGGGAGGGAACCTGCTGCTTTCTGGCTTTTCTTGGCTGGCATACCAGCACCTAGGGGAGTGTGACAAACTGGCGCAGTTTAGAGCAGCCTTGAGGCTACTTGGAGGCAGTCTGGGAAGGAATTGTCCTATTTAGAATCAGATTATGCAGCCTGGCCCATCCTTTCCACTAGAACATTGCTCCCTAACAGCCCCAGAAAACCCCAAGAAATGGTTAGTCCTGGCCAGTGCCCTAAGGACTTTTGAATCCTAGCCCAGTCTCTCCTCCTGTTTGACCATGCAGTGAAGCTACAGGGCCCAGTTCGCAACAGGCACAGTGCCATTGACTTGCCCCTTTGCACTCCAGTGAACTTGCCCACAGTGTTAAACTGGGGACATGACATTCACCTTTATGGCAGCAGAGAGGTTATAAACACAAGTTCCTTCAATCCAAGATCAAGCCAGCCCTGGCCAAACACTAGATCAGAAAGGACTCATACAGAATGACGTGGCCAGTAGATTTAGTTTTCGTATAAAAGCTTCTTTCCACTCTCCTCCATCTCCCAATACTTTCCTGTCTCTAACTCTCCCTCTAAAGTCTTTTTGTGCTAGCCGGGGGTTTCCTTAGCTTCCCACCTAATAGCAGAAGTGCAAGTGCTACCTTAGTTAGTTAACTCATTCCAGTTTATCCTGGAGGCCAACTTGTGACCGCAGTTTTGTTGAATTCAGCTTGTGGTCCAGTGCTTTTTGATCACATTCATCATTCGGGGTTTGGTGCTATGTTGTAAGCAGCATTTGATAAACCAAAAAGCGATTGTTACTATTCTGCTGGCACCTGCTGTATAATTTTACAAAACCGCCAAGAGGTATTACATTGGCCCCTTTCTGATGTTTCACCTTGCAGTATCTTGAGCCTTATCTGGGGATTCAAATTCAAAGATGTTATTATGATTTCAAAGACCTTTGTTGCTATTGAAAGATGCAACTTAGCTGTTGCTGCACAAATAGGCCACAAATTATTATTTGAAATTCAGTGGAAATTCATTCAGAAATGCCAGATAACCTCATAACAACCACCACGTATTGAATCTTAACCCAGAATGTTTCATAGCACAATTAGAAGACCAGGATTGGAGGCTTTCGTTATTAGTAATCCTAATTTTCTGTGGGAAAAGAGTGTGTTATGATGATTTTTTAAAAACTGTAAATGCTTAATTTTTCTCCAAGAACCATTTAATTTCTATCAATTGTTCATTCCAACAGCATTTCATTGCATTTTGCAAAGTCACTAATTCTGGTCTTCAGTTATTGCAACCAAGAGAGATGAACTACCTGCTTCTGCTTGGACAACGATAGAATATAATATCCTCAGATGGGGTCAACTGGTGTAGCACCATTGACTGCAGTAGAGATATGCGGATTTATAGCAGCTGAGGACCTAGTCCTCTTGATATAAATATTATCCTTGAGGTTTTATTCACCTTACTGAGGCAAAACTCCCCCATGCCGCTGCAAAGGAGAAGCCACTGCTATTATACATCTACACGTACAGGTAGAACTTCTAATTTCCAAAACACTCTCCAGATCAGATCCTTGAATAGGTTCAAGGAGCATGTAGTGCAGGTTAGAAGGGTGTGTGTGTGTAATGGTGATGTAAAGCTTGTCTTTGCACTTCCCCAGCCCTGGGCTGCCACATGCCAGGTCAGCCCCCTGGCATGTTAGAGCAGCCTGACGAAGGCTGTAAATGACATCAGCTGACAATGCCCCGGAGTGACCGAAAGAGCAGCCTTGGATTGGCGAATTGGAGGGAAGCCCTGGCCACTTTCCTTTTAGGTTGGCCATGCCCCCATGCTAGCTGCAGGGATTGAGGCAGCCTAGTCCCCACTACACTGGCTGTAAACTACTGGAAGATTCCCCCAAATTGGGATGATTCTACAGAGTTCAGTTACACCAGCTCCGAGGGTAGGTTCCACAGGCAGTAAGACATAAAACACCCACCCTGCACCCAACAATCTGAGCCACCTTGTTCTTCTACCTGTCATTTGTACCGAAAGAAAGAACCAGCCATGAGCCAAAGAACCACCAATGACCTCCACTATACACAGTTTAGGAACCTCCAGTATTTTAGTGCTATACATTATTCTACTAAATTCGTGGATAAACATTTTGGGACAGATGACTACATGGTGATCCAAAGAGCTTGCATATACGCATATGCACAGGCAGGTCTAATGACTGCCTACACCAGCAGGTACTAAGCATACCGTTACGTAATCTGAACGTGCCTATGTCAGTCGTTTGCCCAGGCGGTGCCCGTTTTGAACTGTACCTACTGCAACATACTGAAAAGTATCAGCGTTGAGATGTGAAAAATGTCAGGAGAGAGGAAGCGTTGAGCAATGAGATCAGTGACTGCATTTAAAGGACAGGTACACCACGATCAAAATCCATATTGGCAGCCACTCTGAGTCTAATGTTATCAGGTGACGAGTGAGTGGTGGTGCAGGGGAAAGGAAAGGAATGAGCTTTTACTGTTTGCTTCTGAGTGACAGCAAAAGTGGGTGTGGTATCTGTCAACCCAGGTGAAGCCTGACCTTTCGAAGACTTGAAGATGACCATGGAGGACTGAGTTGAAACAAGCCAGGCAACAGGAGTTCCAACCACCAAACTGGTTTCCCTATCTCTCTGCTACACACACTCACTCTGATGCATGCATGTGCGCCCATTCAAACAGCAGACCTCCCATGAGTCTTTATCACGGCAGAGGTTTATCTAAAAACACACACACCCTTGTAGAAGTCGCTCTGCATGTTAATGCTGGAACCCCTTCCACAATTAGCAACAATCACTAGGCAGCTGTTGCTAGGAAACCGGCCCTTGTTTATAGTGCTAAGGGTTTTCTGAACTTGCCAAACAACTTCTTTGGAACCTGTGTATATAAAGCAGAGGCAGGTTTGATTTCAGAGCCACCACTTGCTGTTGTGAAGCTATCCTTCTCCATTCAGTGAGATAAGCAATCCACGCTCTACACAGTGTGTCTGCTGCTCCATAACCGATGGTTTGGTTCCTTTAGATGCTCTCTTTATGGCCCTGCTAGAAGCCAAGTTTTCCAAGCAGAAGGAAGGACAGGGGACAGTGAAAGCTTTGCTACGGCATTTAGTGTCTGCTGAGCAAAGGTTAGAATTTCCATTACTTTACTTCACTTTAAGATGCGTTTGTTTTCTTTGAAAGAAACAAAAAGTGGAAGTTCTGGTTGGAGCAATTCTAAAATCAAGGTGGAGATAAAGATACTGACTTATATTGCGCTGATTGGCTTTTCAATCACGTGGTCCCGTGGCAGAGTAATAGTGTCAGACTATGAACCTACTAGAAACTCTCTTCAATATTTTAATGTTCAAAATGAACGCTCTAAGATCTGATCTAAAACATACTGCAGCAAAGTTCCTTCTGGGCCTATTCTCTGGGCTGAGTCAAAGCTCACAAGCTTAGCAGCCTGCTTTCACAAGCTAGTCTTCCTCACCTCCTGTCTTAAAAACTGTTGTGTAGTGTTGCAAGCTGCTTGTGCATCACACCCCACAAGGGGCTGAAGTGATCTTTAAATCTAGTTTGTAAAGTGATGTGAAGTCCTTTGGGATGAAAGACACTAAATAAATGCTGGCTGGAGTATTATGGTAGCATCACCTTTTCCTCATGGCTAATGTTCATTGTACTTAGTAGAATCTGTTATAGAGAACTAGAGATTTATATATTGCTGTACAGATAAACTCGATGAAATTCTCATCTACACCAAGTCCCTTTTATACTCCTTGACATGTAAATGTAATTTCTCCTATTTTACGGCCTCAGTCTTTACGCTAACAGAGCGGTAGCCACAGAAGAGTAGTACTTTTATGGTAGGGTGACCAGACAGCAAGTGTGAAAAATCAGGACAGAGGATGGAAGGGTAATAGGAGCCTATATAAGACAAACCTCCATATATCGGGACTGTTCATATAAAATCGGGACATCTGGTCACCCTAATTTAGGGTAAATATTCAAACTAAGGCCAGGGGATTTGCTCAAGTGATTCCCCTGACCCCTGGGGACACTTGTGAAGACAATTTCTCTCCCAGAAGGCTATGCCAGTAACTGAAGTTAAACCTGTGCATAATGTTGAGAAGAGAACATACCACCCAGTTTCTTTCTCTCCATCCAAAATTTCACAAAATTAGAATGCACTTTAGACTAGAGAAAGGCTCAAGGCCTAAAATCTGAGTTCTGATTTTGAACACCGCACAACAGTGATGTTTCAGACCTGAGGTTTTGGTTCAAACCTGCTACTGAATAGCCACTCGTGAAATAATAATAATAAATATCTAGCAAACGTTGGTGAGCGTTTTTAGGAGAGCTGATCGGAACATTTTCAGCTGAACAGGTTTCCATTGGAAAACGTGATTTTGTTGACACTGAAACATTTTGCAGGAACATGTTGATTTCAACAAAATTTTGTTTTGAAAAAAATGGAAATGAAGCATTCTGAGGGTGTGGAAGTAGAATGTGTTGACATTGTCGACATGGCACGTTTCATTTTTTCATTCTGAAATGACTTTTGTTTCCATTTTTTTAAAGTTGAAATTGGAGTGAACCAGTCTGATTTTATCAACATGAAATGTCTCGATTGACCCCAAGTGAATTTTCTTTTACATTTTATTTCATGGGAGATTCCAAAAAGGTTTGTTTTCATTCCAATTCAATGCGAAAACAAATGTCAAAATAATGGAATTTCTCATGAAACAAAAACTCTGGTTCCTGCCCAGCTCTGATTGTTATCCCTCATTTATAAAGGGGGAGACTGAGGCATAACATAACTGTGATGTGGCCCAGCGAATCAGTGGCAGCGACTTAACATTCATCTGCTTCTCCCGCCCACTCACTCCAATAAATCACAGCTTTCCTTTAAAAAGGAACAAGTTTTAGGTAGGTCCATTTTGATGCCTTATTAACTCGACATTGTCTTTCAACCTATGTTATGTCTAGCTCTATGAGAGCACGTAACACAATACACTTCTGTAATTTCCCATTGGTCCTGCCTCTACAATAGAGATTACACCATATATTTAGCCGTGACATTTATACATTTCCTGGAGGAATTGTCTAATGTTTGCTAATCTCAGACTATCTATTACCCTAGCTTGGAAAACCTATTTCCACACCTTCCCCCCTTGCTCTAATCAGTGTTTCAGTTCCTCAAGCCTTGTGAATTAAGCATCCTTTTCTTAAAGAAACTCTTTGCTTGCTGCTTTTACTCTAAACCTCCATTCCTTCTCAAGATTGGTTACAAGCCTGTCTCACTAAGGTTATTCTCCCACCTACTGCCTGAAGAATATTTGTTGTCAGTGCCCTAATGGAAGGTCTCATTTGTTGTCTTCACAGCCATTGTCCAGAACACAAATGGGCTTCAGTTAGAGAGCTTTCCGGCAGGAAGTCTGTCTTCTATCCTGAGGCTGAACAGCAGGAGCCTGCTGACAATGATGGAGGTGGCATGGAAAAGGAAGGCGAGATGCAACTGAAAAATGAAGACACAGCTCCCAGATCCCAAGGCATGGCTCAGGACATAATGAGCAGGACCAGACTAAGGAAGAGCACCCATATAATTGCTGTGGATTTACAGGGCATCCCAAGAACTGAGTCTAATGTTACCAGAGAGGATGAAGTAGAAGGGGGGTTAGATACGGAAGCTAGTAAAAGCAGAGGACAGTCACCAGCGAGCATGCTGCTGGAGAGTAACCTTACTAAACTGGACTTGGAAAGTAGTAACTGTGCACACCCAGATGGAAATGTGGGTCAGGATAAAGGTTCTGAGAAAGCCCAAGAACCAAAGGCAGCGACAAAAGTCGCATCTGAGGCCAGCCAAGCAAACGATAGCAAGGAGAACAGTATAGGTCTCAAGCCTTCCCAGATCATCCATGATTCTGGTGTAATTGCTGAAAACGCCCCTTCAAGCTCCAAATTAAATTCCAAGGGGACATTAGCAATGAGCATGAGGAAAAAGGGAACCAAGTCAATGACAAAAGAAGGAACTAAGCAGCTGGTTGGATCCTCAGCAGCTGATACAGGTGAATCTTGGCGCCTTGGCTCTTAAATGTCAGTATTTAGTCATCAGGCTACATCCTCAGTTGGCATAAATGCCAGTGGAGTGACAGCAATTTACATGAGCTACAGATCTGATCTATAACCTCGTATCCAGTTGTATACAACTTGTATGCAAGGTTATAGACAGTTGGTTGCAACTGTATTGTATACAATTGCTACCTCTTATTAACAAAACTGAAAACATCGGCGTGTGTCTCACCTCTAAAAAAAACCAAGTTAGAGTTTATTGTCAGTGGCAAACCTCTAGTGAAACTGAAATCATTTAAATTAAGCTTTTAAGCTGAAAATTGGAAACATGGAGAGAAAAATAACCTGTCCATTAGCAGGAAATTTGAGTGAAGAAAAAATAAATCTCTTCATTAATAGGCAATTTGGCTGAAATGTCACAACATTTTTAGCGATAAATACAACAATCAGCATAGTCTTCTGATGTTTGCGTTGTTAAAAATCACATAGATGCACTGGTAGTAAAATGTATATTAGTTCATTTCAAAGGGAAACATTTTAATAATGAAATAATCTTCAAGAATATGTTGATCTTTAAGTAAGATGCTTTGACAATTTAGATGGAGTGAACGAGAATTGCAGGTAGGTTTAGGGTCTGGCTCCACAGACAGGGCAGCTAGATAGCAATCTGTTAGACCACCCTTTCTATGACCGTAGAAAAAAGCAGACCCTATGTTGTCAACTGCTGATGCTTTTTGTTTCTTCTGGTAATAAATTTTCTTGAGTACAGAGTGACGGCATTGTGTGTGTGTCAAGAGCAGAAGCTAAGCTTCGTTATGAGGCGCTTATGCATTGACCTCATCTTGATAGACACAGTTTTAGGGGCCTAGATACTTTTGAAAATCCAACTAGGTGCTTAAATATCTTTAAAAATCTGGCCCTGAGTGACCACAATTCCCAATTAAGCCAACGAGCCAAATTCAGAGATGAGTATAATGATGTCTCAGATTCCGATGGAGTAATTTACTAGGCCCAATTACTCCATTTTAGGCTCCCTTAGTCTTCGCTCCCACTTAACTGACAAGTATCTTTTAACTCTTCCTACACATCTCCTCTCAGTATATACTCACCTCTCAGTGTGTCAGACAGTCAGCATTGTTCATTGCCAGGATGTCCTGAAGATGACACTTCAGTGGTGGTTCTTTCTGGGAAGGACAATATAATGTCCCTATAGCAATCAGCACCCTCCAGGGTGGAGATAGGATGGGTAGAGCAAATGACTAGCTTTATTCCAGTGTTGCCCCTATTCTGGCACCCATGGTTCTGTATCTTGGAGCTGACATAGAATCATAGAAGATTAGGATTGGAAGATACATCAGAAGGTCATTAGTCCAACCCCTTGCTCAAAGCAGGACAATCCAAAATGCATGTATCTGTCAGAGGAGCTTGCCTGAATGCTCCAACCATTAGAGAAGGATGGGATGAATCAGTACATTAAGGGCCTGGTACAAAACCCATCGAAGTCAATGGAAGTCTTTCCATTGACTTTTAGTGGGCTTTGGATCAGGTTCTAGTGCAGAGGAGTAAGAAATCCAGATTCTAAACCCTGCACTATCACTCTATGACACTGAACAAATGACTTTACCTCTATGTGCTTCAGTTTCTCATGTGCCAGTATTAGTATTAGTATGAGTCATCCCAAAATATACATTAGACACTTTGAGGCCTCCTAAACCGTAGACAAAATTTGTGCAGCTATTTGTTTATGCTCACTTTTAAGCGCTCTTTTGCACAGGTTTCTGTGTGTTCAAAGTGAGTAACTGCAGGCAAAGTATCATTTTAGATGCACAAATATGGGATTCTGCACATGCAGATAGATGCCCACGAAGATTTGCAAGGCACAATTCAGAAGACTCATTTAGTGTTTTGGTTCCAGTGGGGTTGCATGGGGGAAAGCAAGACCTGAATTTGGCCCCTCTGCTGTGGATGAGGTTTTTAATTAATAACTTGGATAGACTGAAGGACCTGTTTCATTATCCTCTCTTTAATAATTAGCTATCCAGAGATGCAAAACACACAAATAAATGCAAGGTAAAAGGACTTATGCTTAAACAATATGTGTCAAAAGATTCAAAGAGCAGGAAAGTTCATCTGTAATCTTTGTACGGAGACCCAGGGAATGGGACACTTTGATCTTCTTTCTCTGTGTAATTATGGAATCTCCCAGTATTAAACAGAGACAGGTACGTGTTCAGACTAATGGAAGAGTCTCCTTATCAGCACTTCAATCGCTGCAGTTTATTTCATGAGTTCATGTCTCAGGATAAATGGGATTGTTTAAAATTGGTTAATTTCTTAGCAACCTGGGTAAGGAGGATAAAAAAGCAAACAGCTCTAGAGAGAGCAGGAGTGAATGTTAAAAATAGACCTATACATATTTAGATCCCTATTTCAAAGTGTACCAGTAACCATGCTATAAAACTGCAGAGAGATGAGACCAGTTTTCGTGCTGGACGCCATTGTGAAAACAGATGTGTCTTGCTATGAACATCTTTTCACTCACTCCTGACACAGCACTACAGACAAGCTCCCCATATCACTCCTGTTGATAATGCTTCCCCTCCCCCTGCTCCTGACCCATACTACCAGTCGTGCTCTGCACACTCACGCTGCTCAGGTAACGCTCCCCACATAGACTCAGGTCCTGTGGTGAGGGGTATCATAGAAAGATTAAATATATAGCTAAGAGTGAGAAGATGCCACAGACTTTCTGTGTAACCCTGGGAAAGTCCCTTTAACCACTCTGGGCCTCAGTTCCCCATTGTAAAATGAAGAGAACAGCATTGCCCTATCTCACAGAGGTGTTGTGAGGATTCATCCATTAAAGACTGCGAGGCTCTGATAGGAGAGTCAGATACAATTGTTTTTGCCATCTCTCTCAGTTATTTACTTCTCTATTGATCACATTCCCCACCTCACAGCAGCCATTTTAGTCCTTCTCAGGTGTCTATACTTCTGGTCATATTTTCACATGCTGATGTAAAGAAATCTTCCTTTCTCTATGTTATCCAGGGAGCATGAGGCCTGTAAGAGATAGGTACAGCTAGGTCCACATAGAGACTATATTGATATAGTACCTCAGGACATGTTTGGCAACAAGGAGGAGATATAACCCGGCAGCCATTATATGCTCACGTCCCAGAATTTGGTATTTTTGGTGTTATTAGCTGAAATAATACAGGGCTGGGGAAAACATGTCCTGTTCCCCTCATCTTCTCCCCACTCCATTGTTAACACCTATAGATATCCTGGATATCAGAGACTGGGTGCTAGAGATGACCTCATCTGAGCTTCATAGAATTAATTATTAGACTAAATTTAATTCCCTCTGGTAACAGTTTATTCGCTTCATTAAGGAGGAAGAAAATTGACATCTTAGAGGTGTCTACATTGAGATAGTGTTCTGCGGTCATTGTTGCAGTATTTTTGTATTACGTAGTGTTCCGTAATTGCGTATGTGTTTGTATTTTTGAAAAACAAAATGAAAAAAAATTTTTTAAAAAAGGGAAGAACGAGAAGAGAGTTTTAGGCAGAAAGCCAGGAAACACACTCTGTCCTGTTATTCTAGTCCCAATCACGAGCCAGGGTCTCATGGTGGCAGGGGCTGTATAAACACGCAATACAGATAAGGGTAAATAAAGAAGACAGTCCCTGCCCCACAGAGTTTACACTCCACTTCCTTTATATTGAGGAAGTAACACACTTTGCTAAGTGGGCAAAGGTAGCAGGGAAACACAAATAAAAGAATCCTCAACACAATTTATTGTAGACTGCACTTAACTGTGTAGATGACGCCTATAACACACACATTGCAATGCAGGTAAATACTTATAAAATATTTCAATGAGCAAAATCTTGGCCCCATAGAAGTCAATATCAAAGTGTCATTGGCTTTGCTGGAGTTAGGATTTCACCTCTGAACACAAATAAATTGTAAGGCACCATAAACCAGAAATACATTAGAACAGGTAGTACGGGAGAACAGTTCAAATGGCTGACAGAGAATCTGGGGTCTCCGTAGCCTGCCTGCTTCCTGCTTTATTTTTCACTTCGGGACCAAGTCCTGCTTCCACTTAAGACAATGGGAGTTTTGCTTCTGACTTCCATAGGGGTGAAATTATGTCTCTCTGCTCCTTTGCCCTTATGCTATCTAGGCCAGATCCTGGGTGGTTGTCAACTGATATAACTTGGTTGGCTTCAGTGGAACTCCTCTAATGTACCCTCGCCCAGGATCTGGCCCTCCGTAGTTGATTTTCACTTGGCTCAATTCTCATTTCTGTTTTTTCCATTACATTTTTCCAGCAGATGCTTTTCTTCTTCTCCCTCCTGCTCCTTTGTTCATAGCAAAATATGAACCCCTTAGATCAAGTTGAACTTTCCAACCCACCATGACCAAGGGAGTTTGAAATTTGGCCAAATGAGTTTGCCTATCCCCATTAATGATACATTTCAGGAAGTGCCAATTAAACAGAGTTTCATCCAACTTCTGTTAACGTCAACTAGAATTTTTCCATCAACTCCAGTGAGAGTTGGATCAGACCCAAAGACTGCAGCAGTTCTAGCGTTGTCTGAAAGCACATTACCATGAATCATCAGAAATAATGTGAAGGGATACAATGCAGCGGAACATCTCCTGCTTTACAGTAAATGGAAGCAATGTCACTCAGTCAGAGCATGTTATTGGCTGAGAACCTCATATCTGTTTTGATTATTGGGAGCTTCGTTAGCATAACTTTTTCACAAAATCATCTCTTCTTCCTTTTAAAAAATGCTTGGTAATGCAATTCATTGAGAATGATGACTTATTTGTATGAAAGCTGTGTCATTCTTTAGCCACTGTTTGGAATATTGACAAGGCACTGATGATACTGTTATAAGTGCCATCAGGAACTTTGTAGTCAAATAATGCAGCGTGGATTTATCGATGGGTATCCATGTTCCACTTGGCATTGCAAGAAGACGAAAAGGTATGTTCAGGGCTTCTTACTCAAAATAATTTTTGCACACATATTGGTTTGTATTTATCTGTAGATTAGAACTGCATAAACGTGACAAAAACTTCTAAACAGACCTTTTCCCTTTTCACTTTGTGCCGTTTCATGACCCAGGAATTTTGCTAGTCACGGAATCTCAAATGTCGCTCTGAACATTCAGTGGAAAAAACTCTGCCACAGATGTAACAGCCCGTCGTCTGCACCCATAGATTATACCTCTTGCCCTGCTGACTTATTTCAACCAATGGCCTTGCAGCATGCAAATAAGAGGAATAGGGGTGTTAAAAGGGAAGCAAGAAGAAGGTGGCCGATGTCATAATACAACCGGTTAGCAGTGGGTGGAGCTGTGCTGTTTAGACGCAGCAGTGGGAGAAAAGGGTGTAACTGTGGATGTGACTTTCCCACCATTCCACAGTGTTGAGCCCCTTGAGACAATGTTGAGACAATGGGGAGAAAAAGGGTTAGGGAGACAAGGAGAAAGGGCTGGGAGAGCCACCAAGACATAGAATGCTCACAGGGCAGAGAATCCGAAAGACATGGAATCCATGTAACTTTCACAGGTATCAAAAGGATCAGGAAATCCTACACTGGTGAGCAGCGTCTTCCAGCAACTTTACAACTGGATTTTAACTGCTAGCAAATGCCACAACTCCCCTGCCTCCTTCCCTCCCCTTCCCGTTGTTAGTGGATGATGTAATGTCTCATTTTAACAGCCTGGTATGTGAGGCTAAGATGCTTTGGTGTATTATACAAACAGAGTCACCGTCCCACACAGAACAGAGCTGAAGGGACGGAAGTACCAAGTCAGCATCACTAAACCCTGTTATGAAGCTTCCCTACCTCTCCCGGGGAGTTGTGAGGGTTAATTAATTTAAACAGAACAGCAGCATGTAATTATAATAACCAAAAGTTTGCCATTAACAGCTTGACTAGGGGCTAGTTGTGAAATACAAGGGGTTCAGGGTGGGGGAGGACTGGAAATCTTTTGGCAGAAGGAGGCAACCCAGCAAGAAAAAAATCATAAAAATACCAAATCAGAGAGGAGAGCCTGGAGTATTTTGGAGAAGAATTCAGGGGGAGCGGGTCCTGATGGGGGCTTATAAGAATATAAGAACGGCCATCAGAACAATGGTTTGCCTAGCCCAGCATCCAGTGCCAGGTGCTTCAGAGGGAATGAAGAAGGAACGATCCATCCCCTGTCATCCACTCCCAGCTTCTGGCAATCAGAGGCCAGGGATACCAAGACCATGTGGTTGCATCCCTGACCATCTTGGCTAATGTCCACTGATGGACCTCTCCTGTATGAATTTATCTCATTCTTTTTTGAATCCCATTATATTTTCAGCCTTCACTATGTCCCCTGGCAACAAGTTCCACAGGTTGATTGCTTTGTGGTGTTTCTCTCTCTCTCTCTTCTGCCCAGTACACTCTATGCTATCCATGGTGAAAGCATATTCATTAGAGATCCTTCTGTAAACTGACACTGTAAAACACAGAGGTAAAAATGTGGATAAATCTCAAAGAGTGAAATCCTGGCCCTATTGAAGTCAATAGGAAAACTCCCATTGGTTTCACCCAAACATATTAGCATTGTCAGGGTATCAGATATCACAGGTTCTATTATAACGTGATATTGTGTGAGTGCAGCTGGAGTCATAGTAATTATCATCTGCCTTGTAAACACACTTAGTCCTTTTCCCCAGCACAATTTATCTCTGTATTAAGCTGTGAAACTCTTTAGGAAACAACATACTGATTGGTCCCCCACCTCCAATACCCCTGGCAGTTAACCCAATTCTAAGTTTCTAGGCCATGGCTGACTGATGTAGCTAGTTGAGGGAATTATTCATATATAGATTATGTAACGCTGCATGCTGCAGAAAGGCTTTCAAGTGGCAGCTTTCAAATAAATGATCTGAGAGAATATCTTTGGATTTTTACTTTTTCATTCTTTATTCAAGCTTTTTGGATCTGATTTTCAAAGGCAATGAGCACACATGACTTCAACTGAAGCCAACAGAGTGGCAAATTCTCAGCTCCTCTGACACGGAAGCCTTTTACATTTTATGGCCTATGTTTTTATTTCACTGGAGGCAAGAAGAGTGAGGCTGACACCCAGATCCTAGGTTAACGATGGAGCAAGGGTCTCAACTTCTAAAAACTCAGTGAAAAGGAGTTTGGGTCTGATGGGAGGGGCAGGAACAATTTGTGTCGTGGGGATCACGAGAGCCATTGAGCCAAACTCTCAACCCTGTATATGATGGAAACCACTTCAAGCCAGGGGTGTGGCAGCTCCCCAGCATCTCTAGCTCCAGCACCTGAGACGGGGTAGCCAGCTGCAGTGAAGGCAGTAAGACCCTGATGCTCTTTAGACAGGGAAAATAAACACAGGCTGGGTGTCCAGCCCAGGTTTTGGATAGAGATAGATGAAAACCACTGGATATGAGTGAGGACACCTGAGTTCTGGGAAATTTCCACTCTGAATCCAGAGCCTAATTTCATAACTGGCCCCATACTCTTCAGAAACCTCATCTCTCAACACTCCGTAACTTTGGATAAGTCCAAATCCCGAGCTGAACTTTGCATTTCAGGCAACTCTCTATTTTACTACTGACCTGGTTGTTCATATGAAGTTCAGTCTCCCTGGCCCATTCACTCCTTGGTCTTTTCAGCTGAGACAGCAGATAAGAGGGACAAACGCAGTGGTGGCTTATTGTGATGTGGACACCTGGCCACATGGAATGTAGTGGACAGAGACCACCAATTCTTTTCACATAAAATAGATCACCACTGGGGAAAGGCCTTTGGACAAGATTCACAGGCCTGGTCAAGATTCAAACCAGCCTCCCCAGAGATGAAAGGATCCAGATCCTAAGCCAATGAATTCCTTTAAGTCAATTAATTGCTTCTTCTGCTAACCTGTTTTGGAGAGTGTGTTTATACAAGGTGAAGGTTAATCAGCTAGAAATTGTCCACCAAAAAGTTGTTAATTTGTATTCAAGTTGGTTGATTGCTTTTTTTGTTGAAAGTGACTATATGGTATGTGGCATTTGAGTGTTCTGTTTTGTTAGGACTGTAAGCAAATGCGGCATCATTTTAACTGTACTGGTATTGTTACAGTTGTATAAATCACCCCCCAAGACATGGACACAGGTATATCAGTATAAATGTGCTTCCACTGCGATAGTCTATTGGAAGGGAAATAAGATATACTGGTATAAGTAACCTTTATGCAAGTATAACTGATTTCACCCCAGGGATTGTACCAGTATAACTATATTGGTTAAAAATCACATCCCTTTGGTGACATATTTATACTGGTACACGATCTGCATGCAGATCCAATTCTATTAGAGATCTGGAAATATGAAGGCGAACTTTTCAGGGTTACTATCCACCTAACAACCCCTTCCCATCTTCTTCAGCCTCAATCAGAGTCACAGATGACATCACACTAACATTATGATCACGAAACCCAACTTTTAGATGCTATGGCTTCAGGGCAAGATGCAGATGCACCATCGATTGCCTCAACAAAAAATGTCTGCAAGAAAAGGGTGCTTTGCTTCCCACCTTTCTTAACAATCAAAAGGCCCCCATACTTTTCAGGTAGGAGAGATGGAATACCTATTGTTTTAGAATATAATGCTACAAGTGCTGTGCAGATGAAACACCAAGGGCTTGATTCACCATTGTGTTTCCTCTGTGATACAGCTGAATAAATTCACTGAAGTCAGAGGTTTCAGCAGCACAAAACTGGAGTAAAACGGTAGTATATCAAGCCCTGTTTGTGCAATAAATGGTGAGACCGTAATGTTTGAGGTTTAGAAAAGATTTCCTTTTTTCACTTTTGTTAGCCAATGCTTGTTAAAGAAACCACATGCTCTCTGACCAGGAAGCTCCTCAGAACTGCCAAATGAAAACCTGTTTGGAACTCTTCCTGGTCAGATAATGTTCTCCTAGAGATCCTTGATTAGATTACATGGCACATAGTATTTGGAGATTTCACCACATCAGTGACAATTGCTCCTTAAACAGCTAGGAGACAGGATTTCCATTACTGACAGCAGAGCGAGAGAGAGAGAGAGAGAATGGATGTATGTATATGACCTGATTTTGAAAAACCAGTGTCAATGTGTCACTTCCTTTTTGTTTTCACCAGCAAAATTAAAGGCACAATCAATGCCAGTTAGACATATAAATACTTGATTTCCATTAACTGTGTACTCAAATATTTGTGTGTTGGGGGGGAGAAGAGAACCAGATTCTAAAGCTTTGGACCATATCATGAAAATCCTTAGTACACCAAGATCCAGTGCCACCCATTCCCCTGGGAGTTTTATATTAGCAATACACAATATACACCCAAATATAACTGATCTCACAGAAAACACAATATAGTCAGGCCAGAGCGTATTTGAAGAAGTGGGTCCTGTGAGTCCTTGGTGGTTTCCTCAGGATTCACCCCTATTTTACAATTTTAACCCTCCTCGTCTCCACCATTTACCTAGCCAATAATCCAAAGATTCCTTTGGAAGCATAGAAACGATGCATGCAATTCATTCAGTTTCTCTTCTGAACAACACATGTTATTTTTTTCATCCGCTAAAGCTGAGTACTGCGTCTGCAGTACCCTTAGTCTGTGCTCCTGTAAATTCCACCATCCCTGTCTGCCATAAGAGACCATCACTATGAACTGATCTAAGATCTCACACCAACATTCTCGTAGGCCACTTGGTCTAAGTGTGCCAAACCTCAAACCCTTGTCATGATGCACATTGCACTTCATGGGCTCCTCACAAGCAGCCCTTATACTCAGGCAAAGCACCCAGTGAAATTTTCCCCTGAGTGAGGACTTCAGGACCTGGTTCTTAGACTTTTAACTGCAAGAAACCTGGAGGTTCTCTCCTGTGTCACTGGCTGACAGAGAATCACTTCTGTTGGTGCTGGGATCTTCCATACACAAAGCTACAATTCTGATTAGTTCAGAGACACAGAGGAGGACCTGCTGGGACTGCAGCGGGCTGCACCCGAGCTCGGTTTTACTGTAGGGTGGTAGGGCATGAGATTCAAAATCCTTGCTGGGAAGATGGGCTTTCTGAATGGTCTCCAGCCCTTAATCTCAATTGCCTGACCGCTTCCCCAGTACACACAGGAAGAGCTCCCACCCATTAGCCACAAAATCTGCCTGTGAGAAAAAGGTAGCAGCGGTTTAGGATGTATTCTACACACCCACACGTAGCCCTCTGCACAAACCACCGCTGACAGCAACATGAATAATTGGTGCAGCAGGACGGGTGTGCATACGTGATGGCCACCCTCAGGGCCAGTACACCAGGGATTTCCAGAGCTAAATGCAGGAGCTGCTTCAGCTTGAGCTAAAAGGTCAAGGTGCTGTAGCTGGGGGCTGTAACGACTCATCTCCGCAGTGGATCAGCACAGAGGGGGACCGGTCACACACCAGTGAGTGAGTGACACATGGAAGCCACTGATGGGGCAATAGGGTCTCTATATAAACATCATCCCTGCTCCTCAAATGCCCCCCACAACTCTTGGCATAGGGGGCCCGAGGCAAGCATTGGCCTTTTCATGGATTATTTGCCGGGGGGAGCAGTCAGGTAGACAACTCAGCCCCTTCTCTCTTCACTGCACACAGGTTTTTGGTTTTTTTTGGTGAGTGTGTATGTTCTGCACCGTGGCAGAATTAAGCCCTACGTGTGCTGTAAAGTATACACAGAAAAAAGGGTAACAATAGCAGAGATGGCTTTTATTTGGAATAATGAATTGGGTGGGAGAGCTGTGGGTACAGTCTCACACCTCTATAATAATGCCATTCCCATATGCTGTATCCTTCAGCCTGCAAATGGCAAATATTTGAAAACAAATATGTTTAACGTGTCAGGAGACTGGCCAGAGGCCACAAAACAAATAGTATGAACCCAGGACTGGGCCAGGCACTTAGGTCTTCCACCTTTGGAGGCAAGAGTTTGACTTCTAATAAAAACATCAGCCAAAAATTCACTTTGTGATTGCCCTGGTCCCCTGAGGCACCAGCGTCTGGAGGTTTTGCAGGTCTGACCAAGCGCCATGCCCACCTATGACCCAGCATAACTGAGAATGAGAGAGTCATAATCCTAATCCCAAACTCTTTACCTGGGATTTATTCAGTCCTTGCTTTGGCAAAACTTCCAGTGGGCTTAATTCTGAAAATCTTCATTCACAACAGTCATTCCTTGCTCGTGTAAATTCCATTCCATCATGTAAGGAGCTGGATTAAGGATTAAATTACAACCTGCATCTCTGGGTCACACCTGTCCCAGGGTTGGTCCTCTTTCCAGTCCATCCCATTGCATTGTCTCTAGCTACTGACCCTTTGCTTGCCTGCCCTTGCTGTCTCTGACCCCCTCCTCTTTCTGCACCTACCCACTCATTGCCACAGCAGGAGCAAGTGGGTGCTGTTAATGGCATTCCTGGATAACACACCCACCCTGCTGCTGTGCAAGGGGTCACAGATGTGAACTTTTTGACTGCAAGATGTTATCCTGTATCGAAGAACTAGAGATGGGCCAAACCCAGAATCTGAACACTCCTGGACTTTGGGGAAATTCTGCTCTGGGTCCTGATCTGAATTATGGAGCTAGTCTCCAAGGACGATATCAGGTGTGGCTTACTCCCATAATGCTGGGTCACCAGTGGTAAGTGACATTTAGCATTAACAGGTTCATCTCTGTCTTCTTTGTTCACAGATTCCACATACTTAGGAAGCAGCAAGTTCAGGTGTATTTTCGGAAAGGAATTGCTGAAAATCATGGGCATTAAGAACAAACGCAGTAGGCAACCCTTCCCTTTCCCCCCTTCTGTTCTTTCTTTGTGCTTATTAGATGGTGTAATAAATAATCAATAATAATAATAACAAATTGTGATTGTTATATGCAAGTATAAGATACCAATCACCATAGTATCTGGGTGCAATTTATAAGGTGTAAAGTTCAGTTGTCTTAACATTTCCAAATTAACGAGATGATAAACATAGGAACTTATTTTTCCAAATCCTTGAGCAGACAACTCTGCTCTTCAAGAATTTTGTAACAAGATCCAGTCATAAGAGGAGAAAATAACAATAATTGATAGTTTCTATCCAAGTAATTTTTAAAAGTACTCTCAAGGGTTTATAGATTGTGAATCCAATTTTCAAACATGGGCATCCCATACTAAGACACAAATTACCACTGGGTAATTTACCATATTACCATATAAAATGGGCATTTACTTGCCTAATTGCTGATGTGAGCATCCAAATGAAGGCAACTGCATTTGAAAACTGGGCTGTCCTTTTTCAGCTATTTCCTATTCCAGGGAAAGATGGAGGTTTTAATGTCAAAATTTGTGACTTTATTTAGGTTCTCATCTTTAGACAGTTTAGACTATTCATTCATATTATGGCTGAAGACCTTCCAAGTGACCCAGTACTTTTATTTATGGTTTGATTCAGATTGTGATTGTTTTAATTTGATAATCTCTTAGAATCAGCCCTTCAACTGGCATAAATCAGTGAAATTCCAGTGGAGTTACATGGATTTACTCCAGTGGAAGAGCTCTCCATCCATCTTTTTTCTGATTTACTGGAAAACACAGAGGATATTATCCCACAGCTGCATTGTGGCTGTGCTTTGGTCCCACAGAAGTCAATATCATCTTTGCATTTATTAGGTTGCCTGGCAGCAGGGGTTCTGGAACAATGAGTGATCGGTTTTGGAAACTGTCATGGCATCAAGGTTCTATATCTGGTCTGTACAGAGAAGTAACTGGCAAACAGCCTTAGGTATGGTCGCTGAAATGCCAGGGCATTATTTCCCAGCGTTTTCTAATTGTTCAATACAATGATCCACCCTCGGTTATTATCTACTGGTACTATAATAGCATCTAGAGACCTCTGTTGAGCTCAAAACCCCATTCCACTAAGTGCAGCACAGACACATAAGAGATAGTGTCTGTTACAAAGACCTTACCATCTAGAACGACAATACACACAGTCGAGGGCATAAAAATCATTATCCTCATTGCCAAGATGGAGAACTTATGCACAGAGAGAATAAGTGACCCACCCAGGGTCACACAAAAATCTGTGGCAGAGGCAGAAATGGAACCTAGCTGTCCTGAGTCCTAGTCTAGTGCCTCACCCACAAGACTGTCCTTCCCAAAAGGGCCCAAAGTTAGAATTATGCCTGCTGATTGCTAGCACTAGATACCAGCCTCGTCATTCTCTCCAGGAAATCACACTGCAGCTGTTGAAGACGGGACCGATCTCATTAGCTTTGTTCTGAAAATCATTGTTATCCCCTTCTAGTTCATCAGCATCTGAGCCTTAGCATCTGAGAATAAGTAACAGAACCATGGCAAACCCTGACCTGATTAGTTACCAGTCTGAAGCTGGCTGAACGTTTCTCATTCCCACCCACACAACTCCTACGGTCGTGTCACCGCAATTAATTTATGCCGTTCCATTTCCTGGCCGCTTATCACTGAGAACGGGACCTCAGAGCTGTCACTTTCTGCATGCACAGCGAAATTCTATAGGCTTCAAACAAACTCATGATCATCTGCTTCAAAGCGTGGTTAGCTTAGCTAGAGTCCATGTTGTAATGTAATGGCTTATTCTTCAGCCCCAACCTTTGCAAAACTCCTGCCTACTCTGTGGTCCTGAATTTCTGATATGAATAATGGAGTTATAGGCATTTTTATGGCCCCATCGCTATAATACCTGAGAACCTTACAAGCATTAACGAATCTATTCTTGCAACTCCTGCTAAAATAGGGAGGTGCCATTCTCCATTTTATAGCTAGGGAAACTGAGGCATTGAGGGATGAAATGACTTGCCCAAGATCATATAGGGACTCTGTGGCAAATCTAGGAATTGAACTCAGATCTCCTGAGTCCCAGCTGAGTGCTTTAACCATAAAACCTTGCATTTACTCTAATCCCTGTCAATACTGAGTAAGACTGTTACCGTAGGCCAATGCAGATTTAGGATAAGTTTTTCCTGTAAATCTCTGCTCTGTTCCAGTTTTTTTTATTTTCTTTTGTTCACACACCCAAATATATGCAATCAGTTTAATATCCGATCCCTCTTCTATCTAAGGACCATGCCCTGCACTGGCCATTGAATAGACTGGACGATCTAACAGCATATGTGCGTTTCCATTGCTAGCGTCTGCTGAGATAGTGCTTTTGATAGAGAAGACCTCGCTAGCCTGGCTCATGTCTCCCTCTTTCTAATTCTTGCAGCTGCTTTTAGCGCATCTGAAGTGGAGCTGATGGATGAAGCCAAGTTCAAAATAGATCAGCCGGAAGACAAGAAGCTGGAGGACCGTCAGTCATCAGGGCCGTTCTTTTACATTGGCGGTGCTAATGGGGCTGGACTGTAAGTCATTCTTCTCCCCAGAGACTTCTGTGTAGTTAGATTAATAGATTTTAAGGCCAGCAGGGACTATTATGATCATGTAGTTTGATCGTCTGCAAAGCATAGGCCTTAGGCCCTCCCCTCGCTAATCTCTGCAGTATCAAGCCCGTAACTTCAGCTCAGCAATAGCACGTCTTTTTGAAAGACAGCCAGTCTTGATTTCAATACTGCAAGTGATGGAGAATCCACCCTGGGGCTCAGTAGTTTGTTCCGATGGTTAAGTATCACTGTTTATAAACGGAGCCTCTCTCTAGTCTGAATTTGTCTTGCTTCAACCTCCAGCCACTGGATGTTGTTATACCTTTTCCTGCCAGCTTCAAGAGCTGACTGCTATCTGAAATCTATTCCCCTGCAGGTATTTGATCACAGCCTGCAAATCACCTCAATGTTCTCTTTTGATAAGATCAGAGCATCTCAAGCCTCTCACTAGAAGACATTTCCACCACCCCCCCCCCCCGACCTCAAGTCATTCTTGTAACTTTCCAAATTGCCAACATCCTTTTTGAGTTGCAGTCACCGGAATCTGACACAGAACAGGCGCAAACTTTGGGGCCCTGTCCCGCTCCTTGCTACAGTTTCATGGGCTTTCCCCATTAACTCTTCAGGTGCCACCACACTGAGTTTACAAACACATTCAGTTTTTCCAGTGGCTACTTAGCTATTCTCTCTTCCCCCTCATTTCTGAAGTCTTAGGCAGAGAGATTTCTTGCCAAGCCAGCACAGAGGAATCAGGGCTTCCATAGGTACAAATTTCCCTCCTAACTGAAATAGCCCCATTTGATCAGCTCAGCCTTCATTAACGAGGCCTGTACCACCATCTTCATCACCTCTCAAAAACCCCAGGACAGTCCCACAAGGGTACACTTTAATTAACTACAGAAGGGAGAAGCCCCCTCTCCCCCACCTCAGGACTTGGAGGTGTTGTTGAGTCAGCCCTCTATGGACAATCTTAGGGAATTGAAGGACTCTGAGCTAATTCACTCTTCATTAAAAGCAGTGGCTGCTTTGCTATTTTGTTCTCCACGCAGGGTGAGCGTCTACTGCAGGAGCAAAGGCTGGCAGCGTATCCATGACAACAAAAGGGAGGATTACAAACTGAAATGGTGCGAGACCAAGAGCCGAGAGACCTATTACAACTTCAAAGAAGGTAAGAGGTCAAAGTGGTGGCGGGGAGAGCGAGGGAATACTGGACTCGCAGAGCTACAAGGAGGAGGAGGACGACTTGGGTTCCCTGGCAGGGCACCACTACAGGAGCAATGGACACAGAACTGAACTCGGAGCTGTTTTGCAGCAGCTGGGTGAAGAGAACATTAAAGCTGCCTTTCAACCAAGTGGGTGAAGCCTTGGTGGAGAAGATGCCGCTGTGATTGCTCAGACACCATGGTGATGGGGGCAGTATAAAGATGCAGACCCAGAGAGCGAGCATCACATTGGTACTGCCATGGGTGGATTGCATTCTTATCTGTCAAGCTGCAAACTCAATCCAATATAATATCCATAGAGCACCAAATGGCCAAACCAGGCGATGCACCCAGCCTTCTAGGCGGAGACAGGAAAGACGCTTTCCCGAGCATTTCTCATGCCTTTGATCCAATATACGGTGCATTTGTGCAGTGAAACGATTGCTCTGCACACACCCCAAGCCCAGCTATTTCTGGCTGTACTGAGAATAGTCCCAAACTAAGCCACTCCAGGATAATAGGTGTATTTTGCATCATACTGCTGCACCTTTTGCGTAAGGACCTCCAAGTGCTTTACAAAAGGTGGCCATTATTACTGCTGGTGTAGCACCAGGGAAACTGAGGCATGGAGAAGCTAAGTTGGAACCTTCTAAAATGGTGTGTGCTTTGTCCTCTATGAAGTAAATTGCTGAATTTTCTCTTTATTTCACTGCTCCCTCTCCTATCTACTCTTTTTTCACCCCCTGCATACGCTTCTCTTATGCCTGATCTCCACTCCCCTTGGGCATGCTGTCCAGCTAGCTGGTCCTCTCCCTGCCATTCATGGCCGGTTGATCCAGGCATACTGGTAGCTCTAGTCGCTGAGAACCTCTGTTCCTCTCATTTAGCAGTGGCCCCTCCTCATTCCCAGCTGCACCGATGAGTTTGAACACATGTGCTAGCCACTGGGAAATGAAATCAGACAGTTCTCCACAGCTCATCAAGTGCTCTGCAAATCACAGATGGATACCACTGGCCTAGGAGACTTGCCTAAGCTAGCACAGGGGCAACTCAGATCTGCTGCCTCCCAGTCTCTTACTCGTACTAAGAGACAATCCTACACCTGAACTCTTTTCAAAGTCATACTGTGCTGTGGGGGGCGGGGGGGCGGGAGGCTGGCAGTGCAGCTCCACATTGAGAGCAGGGGACAAGTTGTCTTCTGGTATAACTTGGTTTACCCTCCCCTGAGGTCAAGGGAGCTGCTCTACTTCATGCCAGCTGAGAAACGAGGAGGGCTGGGTGCTTTAGAAGGGGGAGCCTTGCATACATGCTCGCTGTCCTTAAATGGGACTGAATGCTCAGAAAGAAAAGAAGCCCCTTTACAAGATAGATACTGAGGATCCCTGAAAACTCTAACTCTCCCTGTAAAAGATCACGCTGAGCACTCCGTGGCTCTCCCTGGCCTAGAGATAAAGCTAATCAGCACAACCAGGCTTCTTGGGGCCCAGCCAAACTCCCCACAGGAAGAGCCTGAAACTAAGAATTCACAAAGGCCTCCTTTAGCCTGGTGCCTTATCAGATTTCACCCCATAGAGAGGGCTTTGTACAGCCAAAATGCAAACTAGTGACTGGAGGGCTTTTCCCATACCCTCCCTCTGAGGAACCCTGGGGCCTAAATGCACCCAACCCCTCCCTCTTAAAGTCTGGGTGCTGGGGAATTAATGCACTGCAGCTGGCCCAGCAATCCTTTTGCTTAGGGTATGCAGCTGTGCTCATTCCTTCAGGCAGCGCTAGAGTGGGTTAACCCTTTCCCTGCCAATCCATGGGCAGGGTCTGGACATGCCACTGCAGTTATAGTGGGGACGTGTGCCAGCTATTTGGCCAGATTATGCCATTAAAGCACAGTCCTGTGGCAGGGGATGTGGGAGGGGGCCACACTGCAGGGGGGAGCCTTTGCAGGCTAGAATTTCTCCTGGCTCCTGGACAGCAGTTCCACCAGCCTTTGACAGGGGCAGAATGCATGTTCTGGAACGCCACATCTCTGCTGGCAGGTGCATGGATAAGAGGGCAAGAGACATTGTGCCACCTTTACCCTGGCCCTCCCCACGTGCACCACAGCCCAGCACACTACCTGCATTATCTAGTCACCCTATCGCTGTCCCCTGAAGGGGGGCACCAGGGAGGAAGGGAGGGGACAGAAAAGTTCCTTCTCCACATTGGAAACCTACACAGGACCAGAGACAACCTGGCCCCGTGTATATATCAGTATCACCATTGCACTATAAGTGGCAACCCGGGCAGCTGCTACCATGGCAAAGCAAACTCAAGAACAAGAAGTGTTTTGAGGGAGAAGGAGAGTGTGGTCCCTCCCATCAGGTTGCAGAGCAGATCTGAGCTCCTCGGCAAGCCTTTTAGCAGATGGGGAATTTTACTCTGCAGGCAGGATTTACCTCCACGTCCCAGACCAAGCTGTGTGGCCCAGGAAGGTTATGTTTTGTGTTCCAACGCAGGTGAACAGCTTCTCTACCAGATCCCCAACAACAAGGTCCTCACCACTAAGATTGGCCTTTTGAGCAACCTGCGGGAGTATGAGCGGGTGATGAACAAGATCAGCAAGAACTTGAATGCCAAGTAAGGATTGCACATCCCTTTGGGCATTACACAGCCGCCAGCCGGAATATAGAAACCTGTGCCACTTGGGAGAGGTACCATATAAAGGCGAAGTTGGACAGATGGTCACCTTATTGATGGGATGAGAAATCATCTGGTAGAGATAGGCTTGTGAGACTCATCCTGGAAATCCTTGGTTTCTCCACCCTGTGACTAAAACTGATCTCTGATTAAGCTCTGATGAAACTCCACCCTCTACATTGATTTTAGAACTTTTCAGAATCATTAAGCTAGCCAACCAATCCTGTTTGTATAGCTCCCCTGATGATGGACAAAACAAAGATTGTTTTAAAATGCCATCGTGTGCCACTATATTTAACTTTGACTTCACTAAGTGTCACACTGACTCATGCAAAGTCTCATATCAAGTAATCCAGCATGGTACAGCACAATCAGCTCTGGGGACACCAATCTTTCTCTTCTTTTCTAAAGTCTTGTATGCTCTTCTTTCTTCTCTTCCATCCACTCATCTTTTGGCCTTATGTTTTGATCCAAAGCCCATTGTGAGTTAATGGAAGACTTTCCATGGATTTCAGTGGATTCTGGACCATGTCCTGGGTGGCTGATCAGAGTAAAGTAGCTTTTCTCCTGTACTCAGCTGTAATTAAGTTCAATGGTCCATGTTTTCTGCTTCAACCTTCTAAAGATCTTAGTCTTCACTTCAAATGATCTAAGCTTACGTGGATGCTGAGTGCTACATTTTTAGTAGGCTTTAACTTGGTGCATAGTTTTTGGGGGTTCAGTTTTGCTCCTCCAACTAACTGTCTCTGCATTTTTGTCTCTTCACTGGCATTAATATTGGGCTGTAGTCACCCTCCTATTCTGGGAGGTTAATCTCTTTTGTTATTTTGAGTATGAAACAAGAGGTATAAAAGCCATGGCAGAGGGCGGGGGGGGGGCGTTATTTTATTTTATTTTATTTTTTGAGCCTTGAAGGAGTAAATTATAAAAATGAATACATCTTCTATCTATACCTGGGACTGTAGAACTGCCTGATCCCCAAAGGTACCAGCTGTAATGAATCACCCCATGAAAGATGAGATGGGAACTCTCGAAGCTCTGGAGCATTTTGTAAATATCAGATACAGCACATTACCACCTCTGCTTCAGTGTTATCTGTACCGCAAAGAACCTCTGCCATGTTTACCTGAGGCCCTGTCTGGTAGTTTGCAGCACACTAGTGTGCAAAGGACGTCATCAAGGCCAACAGAAATTCTGTAGAGCTTAAGGAAATATTTGGCTATATCTTAGCGTATATTCTCCAGCATTCCCTCCTGGGACTTCTTCCATTATTCAGATTTGGAGGAGAAGCTCTAGTTTTGCCCAAATCCTTGTCTACCTCTGATAAATAGTCAATATTGATTTACAAGTACTGATTTACAAGCTGCTGCATGTCCCAAAGTCTTGAAGAGCTTGATGCAATATTACTAGGGATGGGCTCGAGACCCAGAAGTCAGATCCAGATTTGAACTTTCCCAAAAGTTGGAGTCTGGGGTTGAGAGTCAGGCTCGCCTCTAGAGGTGATCAAGAAAAAAATTATTATTGTGTGAGTAAAAAGCCTTCCCCAATGGAAATAAAAGAGTTCAGGGGAAGAGACAAGGAAAAAAATCCATAACCCAAGTCTACAGTAAGATGTGCCCCCAACCTCTTGTCTGATGAGAACTCAAAAAGGGCTGTATGGCTCAGGAAAGGTTTTTTGGTTTATGGTCGGTTCTCCCACAGGATACTGAAGATGGAAGACTTCTTCCCAGAATCCTTTCGGCTGGACGTAAAAGATGAGAGAGAAGCTTTCTTTGAACTTTACAAAGGTGACTAGTCTTTGCACGTTAGCTGCCAATGATGAGGTCAAGTGTTCTGGGAGAAACGTTTTGTAGATGGCTTAGTGATCCCAAAGTAATTATGAAAAAGTAAACAATAAACGAGGGCATTCTCTGCCCCTCTTTGCTTCCCAGTACCTGCGCACTCCTTCAAGTACCCCAGAAATCCCTGGTGTTTTAGCAAGGTGCCTTTGGCTTCTCTGACCTGCCCAAGAATCAGTCACGCTACAGCTCCCAGTATTCATTTCAGCCTCTCTTCTGGAATATCACTAGGGCTAGAGAGTGAACAGTAAATGTCCTGAATCTCCATGAATATCAGCAACATGTGGCAGGTTTCTAAGGTGCCACAAGTACTCCTGTTCTTTTTGCAACATGTGGGATATTCATCCAGACCCAAATACTGCTGACAGGTGGGCTACTCAGAGAATGTGACTCACTTGACCCCAGTTTCTCTGACACGTAGCCCAGATATGCTCCTTCAACATTCAGATTGTTTTGATTGGCCCAGAAGTTCCCCACCCCACTGTCTCTAGCGATCTGTCAGCTGCCTTATAGGTATCTTCTTGCACAACATCCCCTCCTCCAAGCTGTCCAAACACTGGAGACAGAGTCTTGCCTTGGGCAGTGTCAGACAGAGGCTCCCGCCAACTTTCTCCCTTCTGCTGTTCCCTTGGCCATCATCACTAGACATCATCACCAGCGCTTTTGTTTGCCCACTCACTTCTCCAACACACCAGCAAAAGCATCCCGGAGGCGGGCTGCAAATGCACTTGAAGGCCCCATCATTCAGGAGGTGGAATCAAAGTCCAGTCTCCAAAGCTAATGAAGTAGGGAGGAAACTGGTACAGCGGAACAAAGCCTTCCCAGCTGGTAGCAGTGCCATTTCCTTGACATTCTCAACTGCTGCATGCCCAACAGACAGTACTGAATTAGGGACTTGAACTCAGACCCCTGTAGAGGAAGCGATTACCTGCCCTCAGGCTGCCCCAATGTAACCTCAAAGTAGCTAATGTATCTTGGCACTGAGCTACCATGGTAGAGCTGAGACCAACTGGCAAAACCCAGCTCTAGTTCTTAAATGACACCAAAGCTTGGGAATGTGCAGATCTTATGTTAACCTGAGGCCCTTCTTTATTTGCGTGATATTATATTTAAATACATATTCAAACGAGCATGTTTCATCGCCCATTCATTCAGCATGTTGGTGTCTCAGGATAACATGCTATAGGGAATGTACAGTATCCATAACTATGCTGTAATCTAATAGACTCTTTCTTGTCTGCAGACAAACAGATTTGGATCTGCAAACCCACCTGCTCCAATCAAGGGAGAGGAATTTTCCTGCTTAAAAATCAAGCAGGTGTCAACTCGCTTCAGGCCAAGCTCCAGAGCATCGAGGAAGATCCTTTGTACAAGAAGGTGCCATACAAAGCTCCTCAGGCCAGAATAGTGCAAAGGTAGAGAATGCAGCAGACGGGCACTCCATTGCATCCATTTGCAGTCCAGCTATTGCTGGTGACAAAGGAGAAGAAGGGTGTTCCCATGATGTTGGTTCAGAACTACAAGCTGAAAGAGCTGGGTTCCCCTCCTGAATCTTTCACAGACATGCTCTGTCAGCTTGGGTATATTGCTTTGCTTCACGTCACTTCTCTTGGCCAAATCCAGAGCCCCTTGCTCATTTCCCGCTCAGACCTTTGTAAGTGAAACTCCCTCTGACTTCAGCTTGGAAACTGAAAAAGAACTGGGTCTGGCACTCTCCGCCCCTGTGTCCAGTCCCCTGAAGGTTAATGTTTCTGAGAGCATCTGTCTGAGCACAGACATGTTTGAGATCACCTCTATGGGCCTGATCCAGTGCTCCAAGAATTCAGTGGAAAGGTGCCAGCTGACCTCCATGGGCACTCAGTCAGACCTTAATGACTTGAATTCATTCATAACTGCTTGATGGCTCACACCTTCTCTTCTCAGTGGCCTAGGACTCACTATGCTTTGTGGGTAGAGGGCTATTTCTCAGCTGAGCCTGTTTCAACACCTTTATGTCTGACATTTGGAGATCGATCATCACCATCAAACAGGCGATTTGAGATGATCTCTATCTGACAATATAAGAATCACTTCCAAAGGCCAAATGCTATAGCTTCATACATGACAAAAGCCTTGTATAGAGCCATTTGAATGAGGTATTATCCCAGCTTGTTACACCATGCCAAGATTTCACACACCATACAGCTGCAGCATCTGTGCTACCCATTCTATGCCTCCTATATATCTGTTGTAGTCAGCCTGGGTAGCTGTGAGCTTCTTGACCTCAAACAGGAACTGCTATTGTAGATACTCATGGCCGGTAGTCAAAAGAGACACGTGCTTTCTTTGTAAGAACTTCACAGCAGCTAACTATATTTTTTAAGCCGAAGCCCAGAGAGTCTCTGGCTACCAAATGTTATTGCTGTTTCCTTCTGATATCTCTGCAAGTGTCATACTCCAGGGCACTGCGATAACACCATACAGCTTTCTTTTGTCTAGCATCTCTCTTATCAGCTGCATCCCAGAATGCTTTGCAGAACTGACTTACACAGCCGTGGCAGAAGGAGAGTGAAGTTAGACTAGCAGAAGCAAGGGGGAAAGATTTCAGCTGAGATTTGAAAAGCGATGGCAAGCTGATGAGGTGGACAGGTGCAAGAAGGAATACATAGCAGGAGCTGTGGAGGGGCAAGCTCTTCCCAGGTCTCTGTGTAAGGACATAAGGAATAAGGACGTGAATAAAGAGAGCCCAGTCCACTAACTGCCCACATGCAAACAGCAGCCACCATTCAGCAAGGTGTGAGTTAGATTTCAAACTGTCAGTACAGTGAATCCCATACAAGAGGCCCTTCCTTAGTAATCTCCCATTCTAAGGCACGGCTCCAAACTGTCCCCAGGAATAAAGGGGGGGGGGTGTTTCAAAAGGACTCAGCATTGGCTTAGCACCTATGTTCCCACAGAAGTCAACGGGAGTCATTTTAATAGGAGCAGAAACAAAGCCAACCCTGAGAGCCTGTGAAAATCCACACCCATAATACACAACTCAGCCCCCACTTTATTAGACACATCCGTATCCAACCTTGAGTGGTCCCTTGAGTGGTCACATAAGATAAGGTTCATTCCATTTTGCTGGTAGTGCTCAAGAATTATTATTATTATTATTAATTATTTGTATTACCATAGTTCTCATGAGTCTTGACCCTGGACTCCATTGTGCTAGGCACAGTAAGAACACAGAACAAAATATGATCCCTGCCACAAAGAATCCAGAATGGGCATATGCCCAGATAAGAGTTCTCCACTGCATTATCTTTCTACTGACTCACCCTGTGTCCTTCGGCTCACGAAGCTGCTCTCAGTTCCCCATCTTTGAAATAAGGATAGGAAATACTCAGCTCCCAAGTGAGAGCTGGGTCGATTAATTCATTGATTTTTCTAAAGTGCCTTGAGCTTTGTGAATGAGATGAATTATAGAGGTGCAAAGTATTGTCATTGTTTGTATAATGAGCTGCAAGTCACAGACACCCCTCTTGGCTTTCATGGGACAGCCTGGATTCTAAGTGGTTGTTTGGTTCAGTAATCTTGAAGCTAGGCTTCCAGGGCACTTCAGGCATCCCAACGACCAGTACTACATTATCATGACATAATATAGTGTGATCAAGGTGTGACATGCGATATACTAAGGGCATAAAAAATTTATCCTAATGTGACATTAGCGTGTTCCATCATGGTGCTGTTTGCATCATCCCGCCATGCCACTGTTTCACAACTCAAACATTCTGATATTACAGCTTAGCAACTTTATCCCAGAAAGTCGAGAACACAAAACTCCAACCTTCCCAGCCAACTCAAGCAATTAGTCCATTTTATCTTTGTCAGACTATTATGATAAATCTTTCTATAAGGGAAGTATTAGCCAGCCTAGTTGGGATGGACAGGAGAGGGCAAGTCTGAACTGCCAGCCCTTTCGTGGTAGGACAGGCATGTGTATGTAGTAGCTGGCACATAGAAGCAGAGGAATTGATAGCCTGGATCAAACCCAAGGTCCATTTGTCCGGTATCCTGTTTCCAACAGTGACCAATATCACATGATTCAGAGGAAGCTGTAAGAACAATTCTATGATTCTATGATTCTAACCATAAAGTAGCACATGGGGGGTAATCTACCCCCCACATTAGGTCTCATCCTCGTAGACTTTAAGGCTAGAAGGGACCACCATGATCATCTAGTCTGACCTCCTGGACATCTCAGATCACAGAACCTCACCCATCCTCTCCTGTAACAGACCTATGACTTCTGGTTCCTTTACTGAAGTCGTCAAATCTTGATTTAAAGACTTCAAGTTACAGAGAACCCACTATTTCAATCTCTTTCAAACCATTGCCCAATGCTGCAGAGAAAGGTCCTTTGCCAACCTGACCTGAGGGAAAATTCTTTCCCAACCCCAAATCCTGATCTCCAATAGCGAGAGACTGGCTTAAGAATGCGGTTTATCATCCAGTCCAAAAATAATGTTAGTTTTAACTGTTAGAACTCTGGGTATCCTTGTTATCCACGTATATGTCCACTCCCCTTTGGTGAGAAGGGACGGCGTAGTGTTCCTAAATGATATCACTCCATCGATGGCCGTGTGTGATGGGTTCTTTGTATACAAATGCAAACTCTGCATACTCTCCAGTAAATATTAGTCACTCTTTAATTCCCTCCCACTCTACAAATGTGGCATAAGCTTTTATTCCTTTAGTGTTCAAATGCTCAGCTTCTCTTCCTGCCATTTCACTTTGCATCCTAACAGTGCCCTCTGCTGTCAGTGTCCACAAAAAAATGTTGGTTTAGACCATAAGATGAATGGGTTTGTTTTATCACGTGTAATGAGACTATAGAGTTTTTAAACCAACTAGAAAACTCAGCATGAACTGGAGAGCTGTGCTGCCAGTGGGGAGGGGGAGAGTGAGCTGATTTATCTGGACGTGTCAAGAAATTTAATCTTTCACTTTCTATATTCTGCAATGTGTCCCTTGTTTTCAGGCAGGCAGAAAAGAAACTCTCCAGTATGACAAGCTGCCCAAAATTCCCCTTCTGGGAACTGCCCCAAGTCCTACAGCAGAAGGGGCGGGGGTCTAGCCTGTTATTCTGGCTATATTAATTCCACTGAGCAGCTGATTCAGTGGTCTGTCCTGAATATAAGTCATAGATTTCATGGCCAGAAGGGACAATTGTCTAGTCTGCCCTCCTCTATAGCACAAGCCATAGAACTTCTCCAAAAGAATGCCTAGAGAAGATAATATAGAAAAAAATCCCAGCTTGATTTAAAAATTCCAGCAATGCTGAATCCATCACAACCTTTGATGAATTGTTCCAACAGTTAATTATTCTCACTGTTAAATATGTATGTCTTATTTCCAGTTTAAATCTGACTAGCTTCAGCTTCCAGCCATTGGACCTTTCTCTGCTAGACGGAAGAGCCCATTATTAAATATTTGTTCCCCATGTAGCTATTTATAGACTGCAATCAAGTCACCCTGTAACTTTCTTCTCTGTTAAGCTAAAAAGACTGAGCTTTTGGAGTCTATCACTATAAGGCAGATTTTCTAGTCCTTTAATCATTCTCGGGGTTCTTCTCTGAACCCTGTCCAATGGGAATTAGACATGTAAATACTTTATTGAATCTGGGCCTTAGTTTTCAATGGGACAGCATCTCTCAGGATTTGTCCCAGGGTAGCTATAATGTTACTGTACCTTAGTTATTTGAGTAACTCAGTGAGAGCTAGAGTTTGTAGCAGCACAGCCACTTCCATGGTGGGACTGAATTGTGACATCGCTATCAACAGATATTAATGTCAATAAAAGCCATCAGAGCTTGGGGACACGAATAGGATGAGAATTGATTTGTTGTCTGTTATGGAAAATGACTTTCTATAATTGCCCCCATCACTTTTTTAACCAACCTGCTCTATTTACAAGTTAAGAGATGGGTGTTTTTCTAACTGCCTACCTCGCAAATGCAACTTCACAGCTAAAAGTATAGAGGAGAGGGATTCTTCCTAGCTCAAACCTGGTCAGCCTATTTGACAGGCCTGTTGATGACACACGAGCTAGAAAAGAATCCATGTCACTCGCACTGTGGCAGCTCAACACAGTTGAGAGATGCTAAAGTGCTAATATATTGTAGTGAGTAAAGTCAGCGGCTGCGATATGACCCTGAATGCACACACAAGCCATAGATCTGATGAGTGGAATGATGCCGCTTTCACATGGTTGCTTTTCAGAGCAGAACTACATTTTAAGGGACAGAGAGAGAGAAGGTGGGTGAGGTAGTATGTTTTATAGAACCAACTTCTGTTGGTCGAAAGCTTGTCTCGCTCATCAATAGAAGTTCATCCGATCAAAGATATTACCTCACCCACCTTGTCTCTTAAATATCCTGGGGCTGACATGGCTACAACTACTCTGAATACTTTAAGGGCATTGTTGTTTACACACCGAGGGACCTGCATCTGCACTCATGACTCAAACCACTCTCCCATTTGACTTCACTGGGAGTTTTGCCTGAGCACAGATGACTGGATCGGGCCCAAATGCCAACAGAAGTGAGGGAAGGGAAATATAGGACAAGAACATAGCAGTTTAGTGGGTCGTTTGGTTTTGTTCGTCAGCTTTCAGCTTCTGTTAAACTTAATCTTTTTGGGTAGCCTCTCACTCCCATTGATCTAAAGCCGTACTTATGGAGTAAAGTGATCAGAGGCTGATCCTGTGTCAACTGAAATAAACGGCAATGCTCCTAGTGACTTCCAAGGGCACAGGCAAGAACTGTTAGCTCCCCATGCTACAGCCCTTCATGCTCTTTCTTGATGTCACATCTTGCACTCTCTCTGGCAGGTATATCCAAAAGCCTCTGCTCCTAGAGGGGAAGAAGTTTGATGTCCGTTCTTACCTCCTCATTGCCTGCACGGTGCCTTATGTATTATTTTTCGGCCATGGCTATGTCCGACTTACCTGCACCCACTACGATGCCACTTCCGATGACCTCACTGCTCATCTGACCAATCAGGTAAACTGAAACTAAATCCATCCATCCACCCTGTGTGATCTGATTGGATGGTGCCAGGAGGTCCCCTTTGTGCCCAGAGTCCGGTAAAATGATGGACTAGAGGTGTCACTATTAGCAAGTGGGAAGTTGATTTAGGTGCATGCTGGGAGGCAGTTCTGACAGAGACGGGACTCCCAAAAACAAGATGCGAGAGGCTGCCAATGTGGTTTATGCGTATGTGACCCTAGCACTTTGGCTGGTATGGGAGTGATTGGATCAGGATCACAAATGCATTATGGCCAAATGGACAGGGTACTGGATTTGGATTCTGTTCTCTGCCACTGATCTGCTGCGTGATCTTAGGTGAGACAGTTCTCCTCTCTGGGTCTCTTTTCCCTTAGTCTGTCTTGGGTATGTAGATCATAAGCTCTTTGGGACAGGGACAATATGTCCCTTGCCCTATATGGGGCCTTGGTCGCTGGTGCTACCATAATTCAAATATATAATAATCATGCAGCATGCAAAAGTGTCTTTAATAAAGCATGTCTCCGGTTAGCTCTTGGAATTAAACCTTGATCTTTGCCAGCTTTGCTACCTTCGAGTGAGATCCTTGCACTGGGCTCTGTTATCTGCCAAACGTCCATCTCACCCTCTCTCCTGCTAGTAACAACCCCTAAGAGGGGCAGAAGCTTCCTGTGAATGGAGAGGCAGAGGGATAGGAGGGGGAACAAGGCAAGCTATTGAGACTCTCATGAGAGGGGAGGAATTGGATCCAGGCTGTGAAGGGGCATCCTGGTAGGTCCTACGGCCATTCCTATGGCATTTCGATAGCAGGCTCGCCCACTTTGGTTCTTGCAGGAGTTTTATTGTTATTGCAGAAGGGTAGCTCAGAACACGGATTATAGCCACTTTCTGCAATATACGCTATTATCAACTTGTTTTCCTGGAACAGAGTTGTTTGCTCAACTCGAGGGCTGTGCACAGGGGATTTCAAGTGCTCAGGTGAGACCCTCTGGCACAACTGACATCAAACAAGGGACAGCTGTTTATTAGCAGAGCATAAATTACCTAGAAACCTGTCGGGAAGAGGGGGGAAGGTAACTCACCTGAGCAGCTGGCAACATGTAGGACTTTTTTTCAAATGACACGTGATCCCGTCCGTGTTGTCCTGCCTCCCGCACGCCAGGAAGCCAGCCATTTTTTCTCTTATATGTTGCAAATGTCAAGCAGAACCATTTTCCACAGAGCACCTCTACGAAAACTCCCTGCAGCTGGATAACAAGGTAGCTTGCCCCTCTTGCTGCAGTGAACTTTGCTTTGCTAAACACCAGCCCTGTTTGTGGTTAAATGCACAATCAGATGACACAGAAAGTGTAGAATCAAAGCTTTGTTCCAAATGTATTTATCTGTAAATCTACACAGAGCCTATGACGAATTTGGCATCTGGTTTCAATGATGAATTAATTATTATTATTATTGTATGTGTTGCTGTGTTACCCTAGCACCTAGGAGCCCCAATCATGGACAGGACCCCACTGTGCCAGGAGCTGTAAAACTCAGAACAAAAAGCTAGTCCCTCCCTCAAAGAGTTTACAGTCTATGTCTGGGCCAAATTCATATCTGATTTTGGTCCACTGAAGTACATGAACCAACGTCAGCACGTTTGATCCACTTTGTTTGCAGATGGACTCAAACCAAAATCCTGACTCATGTTCGAAATTCTGGCCCAGATCCCTGTTTTGCGGCTGGTGCCTGTCTTAGTTTTGCATTCTACCTTCATCTAATCCCAGCTAAGGACACATCGGGGGGAGCCGAGGGCTTGCACTGAGGACAAACACTCCCTTTCTTCCACTCCACCTCATCAATACACCCCTGCCAGCCATTCAGTGGCTTTCCGTCCCAGGAGTCAGGCAACAGCGCGGGGCTGATCTTGTTTCCTAAGCAAGCACGAGAGAATCTGAAACTGGATCATGACACCTTGCAAGCAAAGCTGCTGTTGTGGCTGTTTCCATCGCCAACCCTGTTTTTTTTTAAGAGCTTTGCCGTGTTTTATAAACCATCTGTTAAAGGTTCTCTCAGCCCAAATCAAATTTGTAGTTATTGGGCCAGACCCTTGGCTGGTGTAAATCCGTGCACCTCATTGAAATGAATGGAGCTCCATTGATTTACACCAACTGAGGCTTTGTCCCATTCTTTTTTACAAACTTGTCTTTTTCCTTTGACAAGATGAAGTTTGTTCTGTCCTTGTGAGAAGCTGCTGCAGGCGCTCAGCACCTCACAGGATCAGGCCCTCTGTTTTCAGGGGGCACAAGCTGGCAGGCACCAGTCTGCACTTATTTTATGAGGACAGGTGGGTGTGGAAGACAAAGGACCCCTCTGCTGACACGTCATGGGGATCGACAAGTGCTAGGCCTCATTTGCCTCTTGCCCTGCCCAGGGGACAGTGGATTAAGCTGAAACCAGGGTGAGATGCGTGGCAGACAGCTCCACTAATCAGAAGTTTTGCAGCTTAGCAGCGATTACATGGCAGATAAGTTTGCAATCCTGCCCAGCTGTTGCATAAGGAGAGGGGATTTATCTCTCACTGGCCGATGCAAACACCTAGGGCTTGATAAGGCTCCACCTTACCCAAGGATTAATGAGACAGCGGAATTGAGACTCCCTCTCCCTGGTTTCCTCTGGAGATACACATGTGCATATTTCCCAGCGCTTCCTCGCCAGCAGAGAGAGAGAGATGCTCTCCGGAAGTGGGTTTATTCCTGGTCATGTGGAGGAGAGTTACACTGGGCCAGGAGCATGGTGAGCTGCGGGCTAGGTGCTCACAAAGAGAAATGTCTTTTTAAAACGAACACTGCTGCTGCTGCTTTAACACAGTTGCTGAGTGATGGGGTCTACTGTAAGCATGCATCACAGGCTGCCTGCCCCTCAGCTGGTATCGTCTAGACAGCAGCCGGGGGACGGGAAGGAAAAGGATAATATAGCGCAGGGGAGTATGGGACTCCCAGGCCCAGGGTCTGATTCTCAGTGACTCCATTCCAGGACTTGGGGAGGGGGGTTAATGTAGTTTAAGCCACCTTTGGATCATTCACTCTATTCTGGGGCCATACAGGGGCCTGCCCCCCAGGAGGCTGTTTCTCGTGGTTCAGCATGGGTCCCCAGGAAGCTGAGAATAGCATCAGTACAGAGCCATGTTCCCAGCAGGCCTCCAATCCAACCCTTAGGCCCGGCGCTGCAAGCAGGGCTGGGGTAGAGCATTGGGAGGGCTGGGGAGAGGCTTGTGCAGCGAGTGTTCTCGGAGCTGTTTATGCCCACTCCAAGCAGCATCACTGGGCCTTAATGCAACTGAGAATCAGGCCTCTTGACTCTGTTCCCAGCTCCGTCACTCACTCACTGTGTCTCCTTGGCCAAGTCACATCACCTCCAGGCTGGGAAGCAAATGGACTTTCAGGTTTGGCTATGTGGCGCTTTCTAGCAGGTCCTCTCTGCACTGTGACTGCTAGGTGGGACACAGGGTGTGCTCAGACTGTCTTCGTGTCCACACTGCACCCCTGGTTCTGATTGCATTCTGGCTGCCTGAAACTTATGCATCAAGGGATCGATCCTTCGAGGCACTGAGCACCCTTAATGCCCACTGACTTCAATGGACATTGAGGGCACTCAGCACCTCACAGGAAGACTTAGTAACATCCTGCAGGATCAAGATCTAGACTTCAGGTCTCATCTCAACCAACCCATATTTCCCTGGGTGTCAGCGAACTCACTCGTCTTAACAATTCAAGGGAACGACCTGCATCCTGACCCCCAAGAGGCCAATGGGAATTACGGGTACTCAGCACCTTCCTGAGCAGGGTCCCAAAGCAAAACAAGTCTGGATCATCCTGCCAGGAGTTCTGACATGGGAGCCAGAACCCTAAAGCCGTCCAAGCTAAACCCTCTGAGCAAGGGTGCTTGGAAAGAACAGACTGCCCACAAATCCCAGCCCATAGCTTTCCTTCTGCAGTGCTGACTTGGGTCCACTTGTTGTCCCATCTCTTGGGCCAGATGGCAACTCAGAATATGGCTTGAATCTGGTTCCTTTACAACCATTCCACTCTTCCCCTTCCCATTCCTCACGACAGGGAAGGGGAAATCTTAACTCACCATCCCTTTGCTTTCTCCATCCCCCCTTTCCCCTCCAGTACATGCAGAAGAAAAACCCCCTGTACAGTCAGCTGAAGGAGGAGACGGTGTGGCGGATGGAGCGCTTTAACAGCTACGTTAATGATAAATTCAGGCAAGCCAAGGGCCTCCCCAAGGACTGGGTCTTCACCATGTTCACTGTGAGTGTTCGGGGAGCCCGAGTGCATACGCGGCGTTAATTAGGATTCCTGGAACAGGAGGGAGGGCAAATCTGCTTGCTCCTCAGGTGCCCGAGGGGAAACAGAGGTGCATCAAGTGAGGAGAAGGTATTGGCAGCACCATAGTAACCATTTACCAGCAGATGCTGAATGCGGCAGCATTTTACTGTTAAAAACCACCCTAAAAATATGCATCAGAAACGACTGGAGTCTTTCGACTTGTTCGTGTCAATGTAGATTTTATTTTTAGATCACACTTTGAGGTGATGTGTCATGAAAGAGGGTGATGGGCAGCAATTACCTGGAGGAGTGCTCTAGTGTTACCCAGGCTTTCAATCCAGTGCCATGGTACTACCATGACAAGTCAAGGGGCAACGACGAGATGTGCAGATTGACAGGACTCAAGCCGAAGTGTGACTACACTTTTGAAGGCCTTTGTATAAGTCTGTTCATTTATAGCCGGATCCCTTCACATACACGCTGTTCTTGCAGTGGGACTCATAGACTCAGACTTTAAGGTCAGAAGGGACCATTATGATCTTCTAGTCTGACCTCCTGCACAATGCAGGCCATAGAATCTCACCCACCCACTCCTGTAACAAACCCCTGACCTATGTCTGAGCTATTGAAGTCCTCAACTTGTGGTTTAAAGACTTCAAGGTGCAGAGAATCCTCCAGATTATGGCTGGATAACCCCTCCTGTCATGAAGAGTGGAGCAGACCTAAAAGGCTTGATTTCCACCCCGCACTCCCATCTTGCACAGTCCAAGAGGGGAAGGAAGTTAGGGACGGAGTGCCTGGGGCCATTGGCATGATCCGAATGGTGCAATAAGGTTCCACGCAGCTTGAAACATACGCTGTGGATGGAAATGAAGGGAGCAAAGCTCAGAAAGGACAAGGGCTGTTAAGCTTTGTTGTGGTTCCGCTGCTGTTTAGAACAACACCCAAAGGAAATTAAATGCTAAAAACATTAAGAAACCATTAGGCTTTTCACCCAAAACCTTAGGGAACCAGCTAGGAAGCAACTCGGGCTAAGTTTGCCAAACGTTCACTGCCGTTCTGAAACCTTTCCACCAGCCTGGCCTCGAGTTATTGGACAGAAACCATAAAACACAATCATTTCAACTCAAAACCAAGCAAAACCTGGCAGCAGCTTCTCCGTTTTGCCCTACGTTTTTGGCTTCTTGAACACAAAACTCAGGGAGTCTGTGACTCGTCAATTGCCACATTTGCCCCCAAGTCTGGTTGTCACTTTTAAAAGAGTAAATGAAGAAGTATTTCCAGGAAGTTGGTAAACACTCATTCTGAGTGAGGAGCCAGGCTCAGTTCCATCATGCAGGCAGTGTGATAGCACCATGGAGTAGTAGGTTCAAAAGCAGCCCCCAAAGAGGAAGTCAGAGAGATGGGTGAAGGTCGCATATTATCCGGTAAGCAGTATTTGGCCTCAAGCTTCCAACCAGAGAAGGAGCACAGGGGGTGGCTGTCTGCTTGAAGAAGGGAAGGCTTGTGCGGAAATGTTGTTCACAAGCCAACAGGGTCTGGGGGTCTTATGATCTCAGCTGGAATGGCTCCAGGGCTCACCTAATATAAGAAAATCCACATTGGAGATAGTGGGATATTTTCTCTGGAAATAACACTTAGATGGGAAAATCCTGCCCTGAGATGTGGATTTTGTGCCCCATTTCACATGTGATTTGGCTCTCAAATCCCCTCACTTAAAAAACCTGGGAAACAGTCTTTATAGAGACAGGGAAGGGGAAAGTTTGCTGGGCCGGTTGGCTACGTTGTGACTAAGATGCTGTGCTCCTGTGTGTTTGGACTGACCTTAAGATGCTGTTATTGTGTGTATTGCAGAAGAGAATGCAGCAAATCATGATGCAGTGCTTCCTGGCTGTCAAGTCCAAGCTGGAATGTAAACTGGGCTACTTTGATCTCATTGGCTGTGATTTCTTGATTGACGAAGACTTTAAGGTATTTAGCAAAATCTTGTTCCCTTTATGCATGCAGCCACTTCTGAGGAGGAAGAAGCCAAATGTTTAACAGCGCATAGCAACCCTTCCATAAAAGTTTAGGGTGGGAAGTGAATACTTTATCCAGTTAAAACTGTGATTGGCAGGAATGTGGATTTAATAGAGAAAAATAACATGGAATCTTTAGTGACCAGAAGCTCCCGGTCTCAATTTTACATCATCTCTGAAAGATGGCGGGCTCGATACTCAGCTTGTATAAATCAATTCATCTGCCTTGCCTTCGAAGGAGCTATCCTGATTTATGCCAGCTGAGTATCTAGATTCGAAACTCCAACAACACAGAGACCCTTTCAAGGCTATCCTGGAGAACTGGCTCGTTTTCTGATCAGCAAATCACCAGCAGAACTTTCTAGGTGTTCCTTGTAGGTTTACCATCCATGTACTGATCCATCCCAACACAACTTAGCTGGTGAGAACTGATAGATCACAGAATAAAGTGGTAAATTGGGAAGTACAGAGAAAGAAAGAAAGAAAGAAAGAAAGAAAGAAAGAAGAGAGGGGAAGGGGCTGGCTATAACCATCACATTGCCTCAAAGCATTAAAGTCCTATAAAACCACCTGGCCTGGACACAACAGAAAGCCATCTGGTTCACTTTGCTTTTGTAGACCTGTTGCTAACACAGAAGCTAACTCAAACATATTCCAGCAAACCCTACTACAGAATGGCAGTCATGTATGCAGCACAGGGCACAGTGCCCACACAATTGTTTCCTTTGTGCAGGAAATCAATGGCAAGAGAGAGTTAATGGCAAAGACATAGAAACAGGCACATCTCAAATTTCGGTGGCAATTGTCTTTTTGCAATGTTGGCATGCAAAGCCCTGGCTGCGTAAACCTGAAATAGAAAGGGAGATCCAATATCACTCTTGTCTGGCAATCCCTCTGTGGTTAATTAAAAGCGTTAGCTCCGCTTCAGTGCAAACATGGCCCCTGGAGACTATTACGTCTCTATGTATTTTGTATATGGACAGATAAACAGATCAATTACTTTAGAATGGTTTGATCTATAACCGTGGGGGGGATTTCAGTGCTGAGAAACTGGAGACCCAGCAGTGGTGAGCGAGTTTGGACGTCTGTTAAAGTGGGTAAAGGGCGTAAAGAAGGAATTTATGTCTGTATTTGTTTATTGCAGGCACTTCCTTGTTCTCTTGTCCTGTAGGGAGACAATGAACCTGATTCTCTGTTCACATACACCACTATCAATTAGAAAAAGCTTCCCTGAAGTTAGTGGAAGTACCTGAGGGTAGAACTGGTAGAAGAGAGAGGAGACTCAGGCCCAGTGCCTTTAGCCCAGTGGTAACGTCTGTATGAATACCATGATTGCTGGGGTGATTGTGTAGTTCCTGGCTGGACTTCCTGTTGTGTAGGAATCTGTACCCATAACACACAATGGGCCTGGTTCTCCCCTTCACCATACACCAATGACTTCAGTGGAGTCTGATTTACATCAGAGTAAATGAGATGCATGAATGTGCTGTGTTCTGCACCAGAGCAGGGGCTCCCCTTCTAAAGGGGCGCAGCTGTGATGTTCATGTTTCTCAGTCCTCAAAAGCCCACGTGGAAGGGCATGGCTATAAAACAGGGTGGAGGGACAGGCTGGGTGGCTGCAGGGCTTTATAGTGGCAGGCATCGCTTTTGAGTTCTGTTATGTCTTCAGCTCTGGTCCAGGATGAAAGGAATTGAAAGACGTTGCCATCTGATGGATTTCCAGTGGCCTAGATGATACAAACCTTGCAGGGTGGGGGTGTCTTTAGGGCAGTGCAGCATGTCCCCTTGGTTGTCAGTCTAAGCCGGGAAACCGAGGGCTGACTGGGTCACATGGCTGGAGCTCTTCTCTCACACCTGGAACTCCCTCCAGAATGAGGAACGTAAGTGGGACGGGGGAAGCTTGCATCAACAATGCTTGTGCTGGAGATGTGCTTTAGGTACAGGTGGTCTCCTCCAGAGCTGTGCATCCAGCACCAAACTCACATACACACAGTCAAAGGAGTGAATTGACAGGAGGGAAAGTGCTGGTAGAAAGGCTAATTTGAACTTTTTCCCATCCACACCCTTCCTTCCTCCTTGTTCCAAATGTCTAGACACCCCTGAATCACTCCCCAAGGGGGCTCCAGGGTCCCGCATTTGCCTTGCGCAGTCTTGGAAAGGCATTTCTGTCCCAGAGCATGGACTGCAGCACACTGGTTCCAGCATGCATGCAAACAGGGCCTGTGGAAAGGATCCACAACCTCTCTGCAGCACTGACCACAATTGTCTCAGCTGCAAGGAGGAGGGCATGGTGGTGGGGGGAGAGAGGATTGCATCAGCTGGGCAGAAGGGTCGCTCTCCTCAAGGGCAGCTAGGAGGACAGGCCTGTGGATCTTTTAGTAGCAATAAAGGGATTCAGCCATGGGAGAGCAGACTCCAGCTTTGCCTGCCAATTTGTGAAAGCCAAACACGTTGGGGATGCAGGAAATCACCCCTGCTGTGAACAGATGCAATTCCATTCATTTCAATGGCACTGCTGCCCACTGGCTCCTGAGATCGTTGAGGCCCTGGAGTGGTGCGACAGAGAGAGAGATGGTTCCAGGCCAATTTCAGGAGCTCAGGATAAAACCTGCTTTACCGCTTCCATCTTGGGTGCGGGGGAGAATCTGTCAGCTAACTTGGTGACCTTTGGCAGCACTAATTGGTTCCCTTGTGGGGAGCTCAAGAGAGACTGAAGGCCCCTCTCACTACTCCAGTGTGCTCAGGATTTCAGCCTCATCCACACTGTAACTTGAGACCAGGCCTCTGTAGAATTATTATTAATTGGCTGCAGTGTGGTGATCATGGATCAGGACCCCATCACAGCTAGGTGCTGTACAATCATGGGCCAAAAAGATAGTCCCTGCCCCACAGGGCTCTGGGCTTGGGACCAGACTCAGCACCGGCCCTGCAAAGCTGCTTCTGAGCTGGGGATTCACATGCAAAATAAGCGTAGATCTCTGCCCCCTCCGCCAGCCCCCCAAAGGGGTGAAGGAGTTTGTATCTGAGGTTGCAGCTGTAGTCAGTATCTTCTTAATTAGAAGATTTAGTTATGGAGGCTAAATCTTGTAAATGTTACTTTCCTGGAAAGAACGCACGCTCCAAGGTAATCCACACAGATCATTCTGTGTGTGTTTGTGTGTATAAGCACATGCATTCCCCCCACCCCCCTCAAGGTGTATGCATTGATGGAACCATATCTACTCAACAACTAGTTTCAAAGGTAACACAAGAGATAACACATAACAAGCTGTGGGGGGAGCGGGGAGGCAAGAGCAGCAGAATAACCACTACCCACTGTAGCTTTTATAAGGGCTGCCTTTCATTGACAAAGCCGCGGGCTAAAAGACATAACATGGCAGGAGTCATACATACCACGGGAAAACTAAACTGCCCTAGGGAGAGTAAATGGCATCACCCAACAGGTATGCCCTGCAGAGACTAGAGAACAGGACTGGAGGAAAACAGTGTGGAAACACAGATTCCTCTTTTATGTCCAGAGAGTAAAAAAGGTAATTTAGTTATTTTATTTTTAAGCATGACCTTTGTTTGGTGTTGGGATTTTGCTTCTTCTGCAGTTCATAGTATTAAATCGTTAGCACTTAAACAGCTTTTTAGATCTTCAAGGCACTGTACCAACATTAACTAATGAATCTTCACAACACCCTTCCTAAGCAGGTAAGTTGCAGCATTCCTATTTTGTATATAAGGAAACAGACACAGAAATCAGAAAGTTAAACAAAAACATCCCCCTCCTGCCCCCAGCACCCATCCAGGCACCAAAATAAATACTCAGATTTTCAAACAAGCTGAGTACAGTGGGTACTAGGCCCTTTTGAAAATCTCACCGGAGTTGCCCCAGGGGAGCTGTTGGGGGCCGAGTATGTCTAAACAGCTGACCCTTGTTTAGGTGGCTAAATGCAAGCTGAACTTTTTTGAAAATGTGTCCCAGAGAGGCCAAGGGTCTGGAGGCCCCTGAAAATGCAGCTAGGAGTCTAATGGGATTCTCAAGAGCACCTAGTGCGAGCTCACATAGATTTCAATGGGAATAGGGTGACCAGATAGCAACTGTGAAAAAACGAGACAGGAGGTGGGGGTAATAGGCTCCTATATAAGAATAAGTCCCCCAAAATGGAACTGTCCTTATAAAAACGGGACATCTGGTGACCCTAAATGGGAATGAGGCACCTAACTTGCTTAAGCAGCAAAGAATCCTGTGGCACCTTATAGACTAACAGACGTTTTGGAGCATGAGCTTTCGTGGGTGAATATCCACTTCTTCAGATGCTAACTTTAACTTGCTTAGGTGCATTTGAAAACCCCACTAGGAACCTATTTATATCTTTAGGTACCTAAATCCCTTTGAAAAACTGGCCCTAAATGCGTTGTCCAGAGCCACAAAGAAAATCAGTTTCAGAGAGTCTCAGAAGCTCATGGATTCTGGCCAGGCACTCGGGTCCCACCTGGTTTTTCCTCTGAACAAGCTAAGATAAGGCACCGTTAGAACAAAACAAAAGGAGATAATGCAGCTTTCACGCCAGCTCTTTGGATCTCAAAGGACTTAAAGCAATGGGACAAATAACTGTGGCCTGGTTTGGAGCTCACTGGCGCTGGCGTAAAGCAGGCGTAATTCCATTGAAGTCAATAGAGTGACACCTGGGGTTAGTGAGAACAAACCCATGTATATCATATGTTGCGATTAGGTGTATCAAACGCAGCCATTATTATATACCCAGTAATAAATTCCATGTGGTCTTGAATATTAGAGTCCCCTGGGAGATGGGCTGCTAAGTAAGACACCAGCACTGTCCCCTATTATTTTCAGACACTCCAAAGAAATCCTTACTTTCCACTTGGCCAGCTGCTACAATTAAGCAGCGCACAAAGGACCATGCCATTTATGGGACGTCACTTTTCGAGGTTGAAATTCTGGGGGAAAGAATCAAACTCTCACCCAAACCTGCATTTTTCTGAGCCCCAAAGATCAGCCCCCTGAGGCAGTAGGAATGGTGGCTGCAGAAGGAACACAGAATCAGGACCATTGGTAGCGGTTAGCTGCAAAGTAACATGGGACAGATTCTAGCCACAGGTGCTCAGATGCTGCAATGATGAGAGCTGTATAAGAACCAAACAGAACAGAAAAAAAAATTTAAGTAATTGATAATAAAAGGTCATTTGTCAAATGCTGACTGTATCCAGTGCTATTTAAAGAATGAAAGGGCATGTGCCCAGCCTCGAGGAGCTTGCAGTTTACCCATCCCCCTTCATAGGTTAGAAAGTGAGAAGAGGAAGGATGGCCCAGTGGTTATGGGCACAGGAACCCAGGGTTCAATTCACTGATCTGTAGAGGCAGGGGCGGCTCTGTGTTTTTTGCAGCCCCAAGCATGGCAGGCAGGTGGCTTTTGGCGGCGCGCCTGCAGGACATCTACTGGGCATTCGGATTCAGTAGCGTGCCTGCGGGAGGTCTGCTGGTCATGCGGATTCAGTGGCGTGCCTGCGGGAGGTCCGCTGGTCATTTGGATTCAGTGGCGTGCCTGCGGGAGGTCCGCTGGTCATGCGGATTCAGTGGCGTGCCTGCAGGAGGTCCGCTGGTCATGCGGATTCAGTGGCGTGCCTGCGGGAGGTCCGCTGGTCATGCGGATTCAGTGGCGTGCCTGCGGGAGGTCCGCTGGTCATTCGGATTCAGTGGCGTGCCTGCGGGAGGTCCGCTGGTCATGCGGATTCAGTGGCGTGCCTGCGGGAGGTCTGCTGGTCATGCGGATTCAGTGGCGTGCCTGCTGGAGGTCTGCTGGTCATTCGGATTCAGTGGCGTGCCTCCGGGAGGTCTGCTGGTCATGCAGATTCAGTGGCGTGCCTGCGGGAGGTCCGCTGGTCATGCGGATTCAGTGGCGCGCCTGCGGGAGGTCCGCAGGTCATGAGGATTAGGCGGCACGCCTGCGGGAGGTCTGCCGGTGCAGCGCCATTGGCATTCCTGCCGCCGAATTGCCGTCGAAGCCCCAGGACCGGCAGACCTCCCAAAGGCGTGCCGCCGAAAGCTGCCTGCCTGTCGCCCTCACAGGCTGAGAACGACTGACCTATACTGATGGAGGCCGTATAAGAGTGGTAGCATGGAGAGCTTTGTTCCTTCTGTTTGTCTGTTTCGCTTGAAAGCATGAAAGGGAAACAAAGCACTAATCCAGACATTTGTAAAGGTTCATCTGTCAGGACAAAATGTTCTGATTTTGTGTTGGGGGTGCTGAGCAAAGTTGTCAAAAATGGGGAAAAAATATTTGCAAGAAGCTATCCATGGAGTTTAGGTGCCCTCTAGTGGTACCGGTAAAACGTTTCCATTTCAGTGAGAGCTGCCCTCGCTTTCATTTCTACTCTTCTGAAGGAGACAATCCACATTTCAAAGCCCTTTTTGTATCTTTTCATTTCCCTAAACAAACTCAGAATTCAGAGTTTTATTTTTCCTCTCAGTAAAAGAAGGGGAGAGGTGAAGGGAAAATTACTGCACCAACCCAGCCTAATTCAAGTGATTTATTTCTAGGGGAGAAGGCAGGAACATTTGTTGAGAAAGACACGCTGGCTGCTTCCAATGATGCGCTCTTTCTCCACAGCATTTCAACATCAGAGCACTAGTCAGTCTTAGGACAATTATGTGCATCAGCCCCCTTTTCTGCCTCCCTGCAAACGGCTGAATGCTCTGAATCTCCCAGCAAGTTCTCAGCGTGAGTTGGAGAACCTGTGCTGGACACAGAGGCTGAATAGAGGGGTTTTGCTCACTGGGCTTAAAATTTGTTGGGGTTTTAATGGAACCCATAGTTGCTTCATTTTGTACAGCTTTGTGTGAGTGTTTGCTCTGGTTTCATCACTGCTGTGTCTCACTTGCACTCTCGGATTTGAAAGAGCCTGACAATTCAAAGGAAACCAAGTTGAATTTAACCCAGACATGCAAAGTCAATGTTTCACGTGGTTTCCAGCTGAAACCAAAACTTGGCCCTAGTTGTGCTCAGAATTCAAGCCGTGGAATTAAGGCCCTGGGTTCATTTGAAACCAGGCCCTCATGGTCCTTAATCTTGATCTCAACCTCACTTGGAATCAGGCTTGTACAATTTTGCCACAGGTTCATTCCAAACTCACTTGACAGATGTTTTGGAAGGACTATATAAAAAAGACATAGGTAAATATACACATGTATATGTAGATAGTTAATATAAAGAGCACAAAAGAATACATAGCATTGTTCCTGACTTAGTAGGCTCAATAAAGCTGGTGTTGTTAAGCCCTGCAAATGGCTACCTCTTAACAACAGATGCACGAATTTCAGCAAACCTCACACTTGTCTGTTTTTTAATGAAACCACAAGCTTGGTGAATGTCACCTGACTGCAGGGCTCATTATGAAAGTTTTGCACAGCGCTAGTCAGATCACAGACTGGAGATGTGGTTAGCCTCTTGCTTATGTTTTGGCCTGTGTTGGCTTGATTTCACGCTGCCTGTTCTCACATTCATGAATCAGCACCGGCGCAAACTGGGGGGGGGGAATAAATGTAGCTTTCGGGTTCTTGTCTATGCTCATCTCTTTTTAGGTCTGGCTCCTGGAGATGAATGCAAACCCTGCGTTGCACACCAACTGTGCAGCGCTGCAGGACATCATCCCCACCGTAGTCAATGGGACTCTGGGTAAGTAAAGAGCCCTGCAATCCATGTCTCAGCTTCCCCAATGCGCTCCATGAGACATGCCCACCTGCAGCAAAGGCACAACAACAGGTTTGGGGCATTATACAGAATAGGAGTGAAGTCAGGTTCTGTTTGCATAAGGGTTTTCATGGATCTCAAGCTCTGGATGGGGTCTAATGCCCATTGCAATCAATGGACAGACCTGCTGGCAAAACTGGCTTGGGCCCCTTTGTGCACTAAGGCTGGGACTCTCAAAAGCACTTGTGATACTTAGTGCTACTGACTTTCAGTGGGACTTGTGCTTTTGAAAATCCTACTCTAACCGAGACTGCTTAGGATTGTTACTGTTTGTAGCCACCTGCTCATTCAGGGCAGAACATGTGTCTGAAGATGTTTTCTCTTATGCAAAATGTGTGGGCTGCATTTTTATAAACAGCCCTTCAAATTGTACTCGACGTTCCTGCAAGTGCAGCTTTCACATGCACGTTCTTTTGCAGGCACAGGGATTAGCAACATGCATGCACAGTCTATCCGACTTGGGCGTTTATCTGGCCCCTGTTAGCATAGTCTCTTTAATGTATTTATCCTCTCAGCAGCCCTGTAAGGTAGGGCAATGCCATTGTCCCCATCTTACCCACGGGGAACTGAGGCACAGAGGGACTTGTGAGTTGCACAAGAGGTTGATGATAGACGTGAAATGTACGTATCTTTGTGCAAGATGGTTTAATAATGTCCTGACTGTGTTTCCTTTCATAGCTATGACTGTTGTGTGTAGCGGTTGTTATGCTGGGGTATTTAGTCATATCCTGACTGTGTGTCCTTTCGGTGACTTAGCTGTGCTTTGTGTGCTGTGCAGTATAGTTTGGTGTGTGTGTAGAGGTGTTTAGCCATGTCATGATCATGTCTTCTGTCACAGATTTGGCTCTTGAGATTTTCAACAAGAGCTTGAAAGGTCAGAGGATTTTACCTTTGCGGACACAGTGCCATTTTGTGCTGCTCCATAACGGGAGTACGTCCGAAGCTGGACTGAGATCCTCAAAGACCAGGAACGCCCTGGGTATCGCTAGGAACCAAAAGTCATTGACAGAAAGCACCAGCCACCTTGCTCGGCATCCTCTCAAAGCGGCAGAGAAGCCTCCAAAGAAACCAAGTGACTCTGGAGAAAACACCAACTCCCCTCCTCAGAAGGTTTCCCAGAGAACTGTCTTAACTATGCCACAGGTGCAGATCACTGACATACACAGCATCTACGCCTGCCATCCTTTCAACCCCACAGCCCGAAGCGGCCAGGTGAGCAGTACGTGCAGCCAGTACATTATCAGGCCTCTGACATTCTCAGCAGAAGGTAGCATGGCAAAGCATAGCACAGACGATGGCTCAGAGAAGGACATGGCCAGCACTATCGTTCCCACAGCTGCTGCTTCGAAAGAGACTGCCTATGGCGTGTGGTTACAGCAGACCTTCGGGATTAAATCTCCCACATCCACTAAAGAAGACCCGGCCTTCATCAGCTCCCAGATGGTCTTTCTGCACCTCCAGTCCAAGGTCTCAGGTAGCTCACCTTGCTTGGGAAGCCACTCCAAGTCGCTCTACCAACCCCTGACGCACCCCACAGCTAAGGAAACACCATCAACCAGTGACAGCAAAGCAGTAGCTGTATCCCAGGGTGCCAGGCCGCCTCCAGATGATCAGAAAAAGGTGTCCCATCGCGGGTCTTAGACTGAGATCGCTGTGTGTTGAATACATGATGCTTTCCCATAAGGAACATAAAAAAACCTCAAATCATTCTATATATCTGTGACGTATCTAAGCATTTTTTGAAAACAGTCACTGATTTTTAAAAGCTGTTTTGTTATCATTTTAAAAGAGAGAGAGAGATGATTGTGCAATACACTGACTACTGATCACCAATGTAACACCCCCCCCCCCATAATCAATATGGTTCCCTCCCCTCCTCCTGCACACAGCATCATCCTATAAATCCATGGAATGAGACTGAAACCACAGAGTGTGATGTCCTCTTCCAGAGTGTTTCTTTTCATGGCAGCTGCGCAGACTCAGTTATACCCATGTATGCCATTGTGTGTCCTGTGCAATTATGTATGTAATGTGCACTCCTAATCATGTATTATTCCAGATATATGTGCACGTCTTCTTGTTTATGCACCAGGCACTCATGTTCTAGGGATCTATTATTCACAATTCTATTAGCTTGATCGTATAGAGCCGTGGTTCTCAACCTATTTACCGTTATGGACCACGTATGCCGCTCTCTCTCTATTAAGTCAGGCCACATCAACATAATATTTATAGTACCTGCATGGCCCTGAGGCTGTCACATGGGCTGCAGTTATGTGCTGTTTGGGCCACAAGTGGCCCACAGGCTGCGGGTTGAGAACCTCTGGTATAGAGGTCTGGTGTCCCTAGACTCTGTTTGCCAGAAGCTGGGAATGGGTGACAGGGGATGGATCACTGGATGTTTACCTGCTCTGTTCATTCCCTCCGGGGCACCTGGCATTGGCCACTGTTGGAAGACAGGCTACTGGGCTAGATGGACCTTTGGTCTGACCCAGTGTGGCTGTTTTTATGTTCTTCTGTCAGTTAAGCTAGTGAGATTCCCCAGACCTCTCTTGCATGGTCTGCAGAGAGCTGGTTAATGGCATAATACTTTCTATAGTGGTACATTCCACTTCCACCTGGGATGAATTATTCCCTCCCATCCTGCTTTTGTTCTGCCGCCTCTCCCCCACTTACAAGGAGCCACCCTCTTTTCTGGACACCACACTATGGCAGGGAACCAGGCACAGGTCCTCCAGCTCTGACCACTCAGCGGTGTGGTCTTTTCCATGCCTTTCTTTGCTCTGCAGAAGGGTCAGCGGGAGGTCCCCATGCTACAAACTAGTCCCAAGTGAGTCACCTTCATGATGCTTGGACCATAGCGGCTCAAAGGCAGGATTCCCGACCAGCATTACCGTTTGTACCGAAACACAAGTGGGCTTTTGTGTGAAATCCTGCCTGTAGGCATTTAATAATCATACTTAAATAGCATCGTATCAACGAACAGAGCCGCACAACGCCCTTTCCCCCCACATGCGCTTCCCATGCAGTAAGCCCCCATTTTATAGAGAGGAAAACTAAGGCCCCAGGAGTCAAAGTGCCTGGCCCAGAGTCACAGAGAGAGTCAGTGGCAGAGTGTGCTACCCAATCCTATATTCAGCCCGTGACCGCGCTCATTGCAGAGGATCATGGGAAAGGCAGCAGTTCCTAATCTGATTTAGGCCACGTCTACACTATGAGCTAGGGGTATGTTCTCAGCATGGCTCAGCCATGCCTCCGATGCCGTTACTGCATGCTACAGTGGCTGCCCTGCCATTCATACTCACACTAGCTTGATGAGAAGTAGCTTGAGTCCGTGTACATGAGCAGCAGAGTCACAGATAGCCTTAGAGACTATCTGTGTGCCAGGCCCTGACACCCAGATGTGATGCCTCCCTAGCACTGTGTAAAAATCACCTTCCCACCCTGCCCGGCCTGGCCCTGACCAGAGCAGGAATTGTTCCAAATGAGGTGTGAGGCTGGAGGGCGAGGGAGACCTAATGTCCCATGTTGTGCGTGATCATCTCATCCTACAATAGAGTGTCATTCAGGGCTTGTGAGTTTTCTCTTCCCTGGCTCTCAGCACTCAATAATTCCCCTTCCAGGTTACATCCCCCGGATCTATCTGAGCATAAGGTGGTCCGATTACTAGACGCAATCTGCTGGGGCCTGCACTTTCCCAACCACCACGTGTGGCTCCCTCTAATCCCAGCACATCCCCAGTAAATCATGTGTAAGCCCCTCGTGTCATCAGAAGAGGGCACAGGACCCATCCTTTGCATTCTCCTCCCCTCACTGGTGGCAAAGAGTCTCTTTCCAAGGTGCCCACGCAGAGGGAGGGGATTTCCTTGGCTTCCCCCACCCCACACAAACCAACCACTGTTTGCAGCTCTCATGCATTTCTGAGCATGGTGAAGACAGACCTGGAAAGGCAGCGCTCTGCTAGATCCCGCTGAGCTGAGGCATCAGGCTGTCTTTAGAACCATCAAACAACGAAAGGTTCCAGAATGAGCTTCCCTGGCTATTCCAGAGCCAGCCTGCCTCTCCAGGGGTGCCTAAATCACTAGTGCGGACAAGACGCCAGCAGTCACTTTCTTGTCTGGGCCTGCTCTGAGTCACTGTAGTTAAAACGCCAACAGCTGGTCGACAGTACTGGTCCCACTGGCGGACATAAAGAAAGGCTCATATGGCCACGCTGATTAGCAAAGGCCTTGCAGTGAGGGACAGAGCTAATGCAAACATTCATTTTCCCTGGACCTAGGATGTTTTCTTCTGCTGATAACTGTTCTGGTCCAAATCAAATATCTTGGGCTAAATTCCTCTCTGGTGTGTTTCCATAGAACTCAATGGCGTTACATCACGGAGGGAATGTGTCACTTTGGTGGCTGATGGTTTTATTGTTTGAAAATCCCTGATAGGTTATGGCCGTGGATCAGTTACACTAGGGGACATAAGTAGGCAAAGCACCTAAAACTGGGGACCGGAGCCCCTTTGAATGTAGAGACTGAGGATTATTGGATTTGGAGATCCCCCGCCAAGGTTGGATCCTAAACCAGAAGAAACCTGCCTTCTGGTTCTGATTTGGAAGAGATGTTTCCCATGAGATTTTGGCCCAAGATGGCAGAAATCTTGCAAAAACCAGCTAGCTCACATGGCTGCAGCTCGTGAGACTTCTGCTCTGTCAGTTCCAAACCTTCACCCCAGCCTTGATCTGGAACCAAACTCTCATTCTTGGGCTCGGGTCTGCTGGTGGTGAGGGCTGAGTATAGATTGATCTTCCCCAGTGAATACCACTGGGCTAATTAATGCAAATCAGGGCAGTCCTGATTCCACAGGCTGCAGTAATTCTACCGCACGCAGCAGCGTTCTTCAGTTTCGCTGTCATAACGTTATTATAAAGGGACTGCGTGCACCCTCGGCCCACCCAGCAACTCTCCAAGCCCAGTTCAGCTTCAGCAGAGCATTTCTCATACATCACTCATTCAGGAAGTGTTATGAAACTCGGCAGCGAGCACTGGTTGCTGCTTTCTGAGCTGGGGGAGGAGTCAGACGTACGGTTTGCTGCTCTGTGGGCTGGTGACACCACCTCAGAGCATCACTAAACAGGCCTTCACAGCTGCTTCCGGTCCTTTCAGTTCCGTTTGGGCCTGTGCATTAAAAAAAAAAAAAAAAAAACACCCACCGTTTGTGTTAACCCTTTCATGTCCATGAGCTGCGGGACATGAGGTACATCTAACAAAGTCGATTACTGCTCTGACTGCCAGTAAGCCCTGACCAATACCCAGCTCCGCTCCTAAGATCCTCCAAACTTTGGGGAAGTTCAGATCCAAGTCCAAATTTTACAGCTGACTCCTTGCCTCTAAAATGGGCCAAACCAAATCCCAGATCCTCACGCTCCTGAGCATTGAGGAAGTTCAGATTTTGGTAAGAACTTCACAGCTTGGGCTTATTTCTGCTTATAACCCTGAGCCCATTGACTCATCCTCAACATCCCAAGAGGCAGGACAAGGATCAAGTCAGTTCGGTTCCCATCTCTACCTGGGGAGGTGGTGGAATCTCCATCCTTAGAGGTTTTTAAGGCCCTGCTTGACAAAGCCCTGGCTGGGATGATTTAGTTGGTGTTGGTCCAGCTTTAAGCAGGGGGTTGGACTAGATGACCTCCTGAGGTCTCTTCCAACCCTGATATTCTATGATTGTCTCTCCTTTCCCCCTTTCCTTCAGCAGCTCCTTTCCCTTTCCTCTTCCTCTCCCTCCACTGTCTTGAAAGAGACTCCTCCCGCTTTGTTCACCAATCCCTCAGCTACTAGAAGAGTCACTACCTGACTGGCCAGCATTCAGGTAAAACCAAACCCTTTGTTTCATAGAATCCCAGAAACACAAAGAGGAAAAGGACCTTTATTCAGGCCCATCTTCCCCACCCACCCTGGCCCTGCGCAGTCCAGTTTCAAATTGGTTTGGTAATAGGGATCTCCCCTAGGGAGACTATTCCATACCGAGCCCCGTGGCAGAACAATGTCCCATTCCCATTGTTTGCGTGGTCTACACAGACTGTTCAGAGCCCTTCCATGGTTAAGCACCTGGCACAGAGTTTACTTACATGGGTCTTCCCGCCACCTTGCTCATCCATACATCACCTGTACCAGTTGCTCTTCAGCCCTTTGCTGAGGAGAGGAGAGGGAAGAGATCTCTCTACCCACAGATCATTCTTGGTTCTGGCTCTGCTAGCCAGCACCTCCTTCCTGTGCCTTCTTCTACCCTCTCTGTAGTGGGTTACTTAACTCTTTCGTCTTCCCCCAGCCCATTCTTATGCATTAATTAGGCACAGTCAGGTCCACCTGGGTGGGGGTGGGGGGAATAACTGGTGTTTACGTGATCAGATGGCTCAGCTGTTGGTTCCTAGCACTCTGCCACAGCCTCACTAGTTGGAAATTTGTCCCCAAATCCTCCCTTTCATCAAGTGATTCCTAGTTGTACCCCCAGGCTTGCCACGCTGCTGGGGCTGCTGCCCTCGGCATCCCTCCGGGTGTGTATTACAGATCGTGTTCATTCTTTTTTTTGGTTGGGTTTGAGAGTCAAACTGTCACATTTGCTTATCCCACCCCCCATCTCCTTAGCCGGAAGCTGTGACACTGGGGGATGGGAGAGAAAAGGTTTTCAGACCAACAGGAAACACTTTTACATCTCAGATCTTCCTGCCTCTAACCCAAGCACGTTCTTAAAGAGCAAGTAAGCGGACAGGCACGGCACGTTCTCCTCCCACCATCTGTGCTTTCTCCTCATGCTTACGGACCATTTGTTAGAGACAACGTCAGCACGTCAGCCTGTGATTTCGGACTTGACCCCGGGGACTGAAGCGGCTGAGGGCAGGTGCCTTGCCTGAGGGAGCTGGTGAGAAGGGATGGGGTGCTGCAGCATAAGCGCCCGGCGAGCTGCGTTGGCAGGGACATGCCAGGATGAGATGGAGCTGCTGGAAATAGGGGGTAGCAGGTAGGCAGCATGTCTTTGAATCTAGATGTTTGGAAGGGCTTGATGGCCTTGCTGGATACACAGAAGTTACCTTCCATCTAGAGCAGTGGTTCTCAAGCTTTTGTACTGGTGACCCCTTTCACATAGCAAACCTCTGAGTGTGACCCACACCTTATAAATTAAAAACACATTTTCATATATTTAACACCATTATAAACGCTGGAGGAAAAGCGGGGCTCGGGGTGGAGACTGACAGTTCACGACCCCCCATGTAATAACCTCGCGAGCCCCTGAGGGGTCCTGACCCCCAGTTTGAGAACCTCTAATCTAGAGCCCACCGGAATATTTCTAGCAATCAAGCAGTTAAAAGCTGAAACGGCCATGTCAGAATTTAGTCTCCTGCCTGAACATGACATTAACTTTTCTGTTCATGTCACAACCTAGATAAACCCCATAGGACAAATGAATAAAGCTTATTCATCTCCTGTTTCTTGTCCCTTCCTCTCCCATGACAGAAAATGGTCCATTTCAGAAGCTCAGAGTGAAGGCTCGCTCCGTCTCAGGGACCCCGTGACAGCGACAGAGACTGCGACAGAGACAGGAGGTGTGAGTATAAGCAGAACCTCACAAGCCAAGAGTCATGTGTAGTCAGGTAGGAGAGTCCGGGCCTGTTTATTTCAATGGGGCATGATGTCATCATCACCGCTTAGACTTACATGGGTAAGCCCTGAGCCCCAAACAACCATGAATGGTTCTCGCTATCACAGGGTGCGGGGAGGTCTTTTCCCCTCCAGCTTTACACAGTCATACAAATCCACACACTGTTTCTCACAGAACCTGAGGCTAGCTGAAGAGGAAGCTTTTCAGGGGAGGATCAGCGAGCTGAACCCACAGGTGAGTCTAATGCCGATACGATTTGTGTCAGGGCAGCTCCTAGAGGCCACAAACAGGCTCAGATGCTGGGTGTTGTCCCCAGGAGCACCTCACACTGCTCTTCGCCCCATTGTACACAGAGACATCTCACAGTAGATGAATGGCAGGAGTTGGGAGCTGAGTCCAGGTCTCCTGATTCTCAGTTCAATCCCAGACCATCCCTTCCTCTCTGAGCCTTACATCCAAACACCAGAGCAATGTCCAGGAGTTTGCACCTAGATTCCATTGGCTCCACCTCCAGTTTCCATGTTTTTCAGGACACTTCCCATCAAGCTAATAAAGAGACTTTGTTTTTGCTTCCAGGCAGAAGTCCTGTGGGGGAGAACACGGGAGGAACTAAGGAACTTCCTATTCACACAGCCCATCACTGGCTGGGAAGGGAGGAGCATCCACTCCCTTGGGGAAATAGTATGGTCCTCACTGGTTCTTATGCGCAGCTGTCACATGGAGGTAACCATCCTCATCCTGTCTGCACCTTCTGTCTCTTTAGCAAGGGATTTCCCAGATGCATGGGGGAAAGCAAAGTATTTTTAAATGGTAGAAGCAAAATGAGTGGGGTAATTTGGGCCTCAGGCCAACAACAGGATCTGCTTTCATGCTATTTTGGAAAACAGATCCTGTCAAATTAACTTGATATCTTTTATTTTTTGATGAGCTAACAAGTTTGGTTGATGAAAGCAATAGTGCTGATGTAATGTACTTAGACTTCTGCAAGGCATTTGACCTGGTACCGCAAGACCTTGTGATTAAGAAACTAGAACCATATAAAATTAGCATGGCACGCAGTAAATGGATTAAAAATTGGCTAACTAATAGATCTGAAAATGTAATTATAAATGGGGATTTGTCACTGAGCAGGTCTGTTTTCAGTGAGTACTCTCAGGGCTAGGTTCTTGGTCCTACGCTATTTATCATTTTTTTATCATTGACCTGGAACAAAACATACAATTATCACTGAGAAAGTTTGCAGATTACACAAAAATTGGGGAAGTGGTAAAAAATAAAGAGGACAAGTCACTGATTTAGAGTGATCTAGATTGCGTAGTAAAGTGGGGCCAGCAAATAATATGCATTTTAATATGGCTACATATAAATGTATATGTCTGGAAACAAAGAATCTGAGCCATATTAGCAGAATGGGGGACTCTATCCTGAGAAACAGTGACTCTGAAAAAGAGGCTGGTGTCATGGTAGATAATCAACCGAACATGAGCTTCCAATGCAATGCTAAAAGATCAGGAGAACTTGTGGCACCTTAGAGACTAACAAATGTATTTGAGCATAAGCTTTCGTGGGCTACAGCCCACTTCAGTGCAATGCTGTGGTCAAAAGAGTTAATGAGATCCTGGGATGTCTAAACAGGGGAATCTCAAGTAAGAGAAAAGAGGTTATTTCACTTCTATATTTGGCACTAGTGCAACTGCTGCTGGAATCCTGTGTCCTGTTCTGGTGACTACAATTCAAGAAGGATGGTAATAAATAGGAGAAGGTTCAGAGAAGAGCCACAAGAATGAGTAAAGGAATAGAAAACACCTGCCTTATAGTGACAAACTCCAAGAGCTCAATCTATTTCTCTTAAAAACGAGAAGGTTAAGGGGTGACTTGATTACAGTCTATAAGTACCTACATAGGGAACAAATATTTAATCATGAGCTCGTCAATCTAGCAGACAAAGATATAACTCAATCCAATGTCTGGAAGTTGAAGCTAGAGAAAGTCCAACAGGAAACAAGGTACATTTTTAACAGCTAGGGTTATTAACCGTGGGAATAATTTACCAGTGGTCATGGTAGATTCTCCATCACTGACCACTTTTAAATCAAGAAAAGGAAAAAAAGAGTTTTTTTTTAAATCTAGTTTTCTGGCCACCAAATAAAATAAAATAATAAAAACAAGTCTTTGGATTTCATTGTTTCAGGAATAAAAAAACATTTCCAGACCAATCCTAGGGCTCCAGACCAGTCCTACGTCTCCAATAATATGAATCTCTGTAAGATCTGCATGGGATCACACCTGAATGAATTCCAGCTGAGAAAAACAGCCTGATGTCTCAGGCCATGTCTACATAGGAGCTCTCCGGGAAGTTAAGGCAAACAGAGGGAGCTAAAATGGGGATAAATAATATCTAGACTCCTTGTCTCACAGCAGCGTTGTGGTTAATTCATTCATGTTTGAGATCCTCTGAGGAAAGGTGCTATAGAATGGCCATGTATTCAGAGTAGCGATTTGCCTGAATTTTGGTTCACCCTGGGCCATCTGCTACATTACACAGAACAGCTCATAGCTCTCTTCTACAGCCCTTAAACAACCTGACCTATTGGAACTGTGAGCACGTATAGATGTACGAAATACTGCAGTGATGAAGAACGGGTAAGGCAAGGAGCTTGGGGAAATTTAATCTCGATCATATTTTATTTTAAATATGCCTTAACATTTTAGGACGATAATGAAAATAAAACCTTATTTCCACAGGAGATGTCCGAACGATACATTGTGCTGTTCCCCTTCCAGCTGTTAATTCTATCAGTGGATCACATGAAGAAGGCGTTTATCTACCAGGTAAAACACAGGGTTCCCTTTGTATCGTGTAGAGCCCCTGTTCATTGGAGCACTGGGCTTCATCCATCAAGGCACCAAGCTGTCCCTTTACTGCATGTCTGTGGCACAAATACAGTAACTAAATATCAGAACAGGGGCTCAGCTAGAAAACTCTCTAGCTACAAAAGAAGCGTCCCGATCTGTGGGCCTCTAAAGCAGAGGAAACCAGAGGGAGTCCAGGCCTGACCATCATCAGGGCGAGATGAGGAGGGAAGAGACAACAGAAGGGAGAGAAGGAAATCACAGATGTACAGAATTATGAGCTACAGGAGCCAAATCAAAGAGTAAGGCATGTTGTAGAAAGCTTGGGGTGTGCCAACTTGGCAGGGTGATGGGGGGGAGAGGCACAGTAAATGTATGAATTAGCATGGAGAGCCCTTTAACACCGCATGGCAGGGTTGAATGATAGCAATACACACTCTTCCAATCACTTTCCATCCCTAGAGCTCAAAACAGAACTAGATTTCATCCACAGATTCTTTACAAAGGATGTCAGCATCATTATCTCCATTTTACAGATGGGGAAACTGAGGCACAGAGAGGGGAAATTACTTGCCCAAGGTCATTGGCAGAGCCAGAAATCAAACTCATGTCTCCTGCATTCCATTCCAGTGCTCTAGCAACTAGGTGATGCTGCCTCCCTTGAAAGAGCTGGACCCAAGTGGAATTTCATTTTCCTGAAGTAGGGGACCAGCTTTCAGGAGGCAGGGAAACACTGGATGTGGGAGAAGTAGAGCCTGACGTTATGGGAGAGTGCATGACTGAGAGAGCACGGAGAGGAGGGCGTCACAATGATTGCTTTCTAACAGTAATTCCCCATTGCTGCAGGGCCTGCTTCCGCTGGCGGGGATGAACGTGAGGGATGTGCCGAGTGACACCGGCTGCATGTTTGAAATGATGGGTAAGCCTTCTTTCTAGACACCTGTGAAAGGCTTAAACAGGTGGAAGATCCTCTTGTGATGACAGGGGAAAGAGGGCCACTTGTCCCCCTGTGCTCATTCCAGGCACCACCTCACCCCTCTTCCCGTGAACAGGGGTACTCATATGCCAAGTGCATGCAACAGGGATAAGGCTCAGGCAGGGCTAGGGGCACTGGGATTCCTAATCTTCACATGTAAATGCAGCAGCCACTGATTCTCAAGCCAGCAAAGCTTCATTGTCAACTATGACCCTTCATGATAAGGTGACCCTAAATGATAGATTCTCCTGAATCTGCTCCCTCAAAGTGCTGAGCCCACCTCTTAGAGGCCAGTGTCTTTTCAAGTAGAGCAGGTCAACTGTCTAGTTCTGATGGGGACTAGCCGAGAACTCACCATCATGGACCACAAGACGTGGATGAGCTTATCTCAGCATCAGGAATAGAACTGGTCCCAAAGGAGATGTCTGCAAGGCTGGCTACCAGCTTGTGAAGTCTTGAGATGCTGGGAGGAATTTACCCATCAGACCCAGAGACAGTTCTGTCTTCTGCCTGGGATGCCAGAGCTGTGTGTTTCCTTCCATAGGGCCCATGACAGAATCCAGGATCATCTCATGCCTGAGTCCAGCTGAATTCCACATCTGGGTTCTCAGCATCCAGCAGCACATCAAGATGGCAAATGCTCACTGGCCAGCCCACGCCAGCAATATCATTTCTTTCCTGGTGAGGTTGCCTTGCTGGTGGTGGTGGGTAAAGCGCAGAGTAAATGCAAAGTGAATGGGATGGGGACAAGAAACATTCATGGCCCCTGAGTTCAGAGAGACTGAAGTCCTCTGTGCATTCCCAGATGGGGTATGATGCACCGAGGCCAGAAACAAAATACCAGAGTGATGGACACCAAGCCCATCAGTTGCAGTGAGCCCAGCCATCCCACGCCCAACCCTGTGCTACCTGAACTGACAATTAACAACCTGTTCTGGTGGCTGGAGGCAGACTCTAGAGGGAGATGTGACTCTTTCCTCCAAGCCAGTGTACACCCTGAGGACACCACAGATCCATCATAGGCTGTAGGGGCCAAGTCTGCTAAACACACTATGAACTTTCATACCACTGACATTTAGTTTTTCTAACTGGCTGAGACACAGTCAGCTGAACGGCTGGTTTTCTGAGGCACAGAACGGGGCTGTGATTGACAGACCATAGGGAAATGTTTAGTCAGGCCAGACATTCAACCTTCCCATTAGTTACTGTCCCAAAAAGGAAGATTTGATCTGACGTGTCTACTGGCCTGTCATACAGAGCCTCATAAGCCACAACACAATACCATGAAGTGCTACCAGAGGACAGGCGTACACTGAAGTTGAGAATAGTTGTGCATTTGCATGCTACTGAGGGGTGGCATATTTTAACGCAGTGAATAGTCTTAAAGTTTTTCATCCAGTTCTCCCCTTCAAATTCTGTCTTCATGTTTCTAACTAGGAAAGGTTCAGATAAGCCCAGACCCAGCCTAGTCCATCACTCCTCTCTCGAGCCTGACCACCTGAAATTTCAATTAAGGGTCCTCTTCTTCCAATCACCTACTTAGTGTAAGGATGTTTCAGGACCAATTCAACCAGGCCCACAGGTTACCTCACAAACCCAAGGAAAGCCGACAAACCCACCACTCACCAAGTTCTTAGATCTTATTCCCCTTTTTAGCAATAACAAACCTAGCAGTCCTGGTACATGACAGGGACTTTCCTTGTTTTCCCTACACACCCCCAAAATACAATAACAGGGTATTCAGATCTTAATATTCTTTGCCAGGAAATTTTGTTCACACTTTTCCATCTCTAAAAGATTATACAGCTGTTATAACACCCACACAGGCCTACAAAACCTATATCTCCATTGCTTATACATCTACTAATGCATAGCTAATCAGTGGTCCACTAGATACGGATTAGGCCTTTATTGTGTGCTATGGGGTAAGCCCACCTAACCAATGCATAACTCCCATACCCTTAGCAGCTCATCCACCTTCCAGCAAAGGCTGCTTCACCCAACCTGTCCGTCACTAAGTCTCCCTTTCAGAGAAAGACCAACTCCCCTCCAGTGCAGCAAGACCAAGGCACCGTTTGATTGTCCCCACTGCTCCTATGTGCTAAAACGTATCTGTGCTGTAGGGCTAACAGACTGCACAGGGGACTGAAAAACCTGAAGTGTGTAAAATCTCAGGGACTGGGAGAGAATAGGCCCCGGTGGTTGGTTGGTGAGAAAGGCCTTGACTAAATATTTTTCTCAAATCTCTCAACAAGGGGAAGGGGTGTTCAGGCTTATTCTTATGCCATTTAGAAACAGGCCTGATTAAGAACTCTAGGCTCAAACTGCTTTGAATTTGGGTAAAATTTCTCATTTTGATCAGGCCCATTTCTATAACTGGGCCAAAACAGAACCTCACATCACATGAAATGTCCCCTCTCAAACCTGGGGAAAGTTTAGCATCAGATGTAAATTTATCTAAGGTACTTATATGGACCCCATTCCTGTAGTATCTAAACACTTCACAATCTGTAATATCTTTAGCCTCACAACATCGCTGTGAGGCAAAGCAGTGCTAATATCCCCATTTTACAGGTGGGAAACTGAGGTGCAGAGCGGCTATGTGACTTGCCCAATGTCGCACAGGAAGTCTGGGGCAGAGAAGGGACTCGAGCCCAGCTCTCTTAAATCCTATGCTAATGTCATAAACAGTGGAACAGTCATCTAACACCTTCAAACCTCTAACAAACATCACACTTCTATTTTTATTCTCTTTTGTGTTGCATTCTGATGTGTCTCGGAAAAGGTTCCATGTGATGAGCAGTGGAAGAAACGGAAGCTGATGAAGCATCTGTTTTATACCACCATTCTGAAGTGGGAAGGGAAACCCATCCAGCACCTAGGACGGATACACTACCTGGCCATGGTGCAAGTGGCTTACGCCAGCATGGGGGTAACGTACAGCATCTATTGCTCTAAAACATGTGGATCACCTTAGCAGGACTAGAAGCATCTGGAGCATGGGTTCACATGAAGTCACTGGACTGAGATAGCCTGGGATCCTAGCTAGATGAGTGCATATGGAAACAACAGCTGGTCAGGAATTTTTCAACCTACCAGTTTTTCACCATAAAATGCAGATGCCTCAAAACCAAAACTGTCTGAGAAACATACATTTCTGAAATGAAAAGTGTTGGTTTTTTTTTTTGAGGCTAGATGACTTTTCATTTCAAAATTTTAGTAAATTTAGAGTCAAAATTTAGAAGGGTGGAAATGTCAAAATGTAAATAAAACATTTCAAAATTGTCAAAAGCAAATAATCTGATTAACCCAAACTGGAATTTTGTCACTGTTTGTTAGTTCACAAGAAGTTTTGAGATTATTATGTTTCTTCCCAATTTAAAATGGCAGAACTTTTCTAAATCTCAAGAATTCTCATGGGCTGGGAAACCCTAAATGAATCATCAATGACTTTTGGCTTGTGCAGCATTATTATTCCACAAGTAATCCAAAAGAATCAAGAGTCAGCCAAATAGTCTAGTGAAAAAGGATCCCACAGTATCAAAGAGACAGGCACAGATGATTTGTGGGTATGTAAAATATCCCTCAGAAGTAGGGTGACAAGACAGCAAGTGTGAAAAATCGGGACGGGGGTTGGGGGTAATAGATACCTATAGAAGAAAATGCCCCAAATTTTGGGACTGTCCTTACAAAACAGAGACATCTGGTCACCTTACTCATAAGGTATCAAATACCTGTGCATTGTGAGGTACATACCTATACAAACACCCAGACACATTGCATTTACATGCAGCTATCTGTGAGGGAGGAAATGACAACACAGATTCTAAATTGATCAGTTTCATAAGCCTTGTGTATTTTCTCTCAGATATACTGTAGAGGATGTTGTCATGTGTTTCTGTCCCAGATGTGGACTGGATACAGAGGTTGCTTAGCAGGGGCGGCTCTAGGTATTTTGCTGCCCCAAGCACGGCAGGCAGGCTGCCTTTGGCAGCGCCCCTGTGGGAGGCCCCTGGTCCTGCGGATTCGGCAGCACGCCTGCGGGAGGTCCGCCGAAGCCGTGGGACCAGCGGACCCTCCACAGGCATGCCGCCAAAGGCAACCTGCCTGCCGCCCTCGTGGCAACTGGCAGAGCGCCTCCTGTGGCTTGCCGCCCCAGGCACGCGCTTGGCATGCTGGTGCCTGGAGCCACCCCTGTTGCTTATAGGCACCAGATGAGTTCATCCTAAGATCCTTTAATGCTCTGCCAGGTATGGCAAAGGCTGGCTTTAATAAGGTATTTTGCACATCGTGCCACCTAGTGTCCAAATAGTATAATGCAGCCTAGCGTTCCATGACAGATGACCTGTTAATATTTTATATTGTAGCTATAGCAAAGAAAGGGAAAATATCTGCTTGTGGGGTGTGCGATGATGATGACTGAATGCTTGAAAGTGACCCTGTGATTTAGAGTCTCTCTCCACACCCATTTTACATCACTACACATTCTGCCTTCAAGCTACGACTGCCCTGTTCAGTACAAGTTAGTGACTTTGATGTCTCCAAGTGGTGCTATGTACCTTTCTCTGCAGGACTTTAAAGAGAGGATGCTGGTGCTGTTTCCAGAGGATCTGGTTTTCCTCTCCGTAGACAGAGAGAGAACCGGCATTGCGTATGAGGTAAATAATGAAGCAGGTGTGGGGACTGACTTGGGAAGGAAAGTTACCGAGCCTGTAGTGCGTGGTTCGATGAGAGCTAAGTGAGGAATCCAAGAACCACCGTACAGGTGTTGAAAGGGTATAAGCACCAAGGAGGGAGGGGGTTGATTAGAGTGGCCCAGGAAGGAATAACGAGGAGTTATGGGATGAAGCTGAGCTAAGGAAAACTTGAACTGAATATCAGGAAACATGTCCTAACAATGAGAGCGGTGGAGTCTTCTCCCAGCTGTGGAAACTACCGTGCTTGGGATATTTAATACTAGACTGGGCAACCCTGCACTAGTCTGGGGAGACACACTTGGTGAATTCATACCCCTTCTCATTTCCCCCACCTCTTCTCTGACTCCAGGACTTGGCAATTCCCAGTAAGGCTCTGTTAGAGTCCTTAAAAACCAGTGTGGGGGTGTATCAAATGGCCTCTAAGCTCCATTTCTGCCCTAGCTCAGAGCTAATGCCCAGGAGGCTCAAGGTAACTTCAGCTCCTAAACTTCAAAGCGGTCACCACATGGCTTGGCATCTGCACTGCTGAATAACAGAAACTGAGCATGACAAGGTGGGTGAGCAAATATCTTCTCCCCCACCTTGTCTCTCTAATATCCTGGGACCGACACCACTACAACAGCGCTGCAGAAACAGAAGCAGTTACTTTCCGAGGAACTGCAATTATAAGACCACTGCTGCATCTTTTGCTGTGGATGCAACAAAAATAACACGAAGGAACCACAGGAAGAGGGCTGGGTTCTAAATATCCATATTTGCTAAATAGACACAAACATGCGAGGCCTAGCTACATACATCCTGCCGCTCTTATTGGATGCTAGCAGCTTCTGTAACATAGCGCACCATGAGCTCTGCTAGAGGGCTCATTTAGAGGGGTGCTACCTTGTGCCTATACACTGCAGGCATTTTCTCTGTCCTTTCCTCTTTGAAGGGAAAACTCCCTCTAGCTGGGATCCAAGCAAAGGAGAAATCTGCTGTGCTGGGGCGGCTGGAATTTGAAATCACAGGTATGCCAGGGATTGATGGTCGTGGTGAGGGTGGTGAGAACTGATTGTGCCATGAGGATTTTTGCATTGCAATGGAATCAGCTGTCCCTTCCCTAACTGTTTAGTCCAGGCCTGTGCCAAGGTGGCCCCAGGTGAGGACACTAGGATATACAGGCTGTGTTTAGCTAATGGGGCTACAGGCTCTGCCTATGTCCAGCAGCCTCACTTAAGAATCCTCTTCCCAGTCATTAGCTGAGCCCTGCCTCTTCTCTACCACAAGAGACTCTAGCTACAGAAAATCAGCCTCTTCTACCATCCACACCCCTCTGCTCAGGCTACACCCAACCCAGGCCGGAGCACTCATCCCCCTAATGCACTCACCTTGCTGCTGGCTATCAGGCTTTTATGGTCTTCTGTGTTGCCTGATTGGCCCATCTGCTCGAGCCCTGTCTCATTACTCCACCCTGTACACCTGTGAGAGGTCTGAGCAGGTGTAGGGAGGGGAGGAGGAGGAGAAGAGGGGGGTTAACTCTTTGCCTGCTGGGACACAGCTGGAATACCTGTGCCCTCTCCCAGTGTATGCTGGTAATGCATGGGCCAAGAAGAAGGATGCGTGGACTATTCCTGCACCAAAATGTTCCCACATGCCTCACTCTTCTCTTGGCAGGAAGCCTGACGGAACCGATCCTGGTCGCCTGCTCCACTGCTGAAGATTATGAAAAATGCCTCTTCTACCTACAAAAGGTCCTCATCAGATATTACCCCCATACACTTCTTTGCTCTGTGGCTGTTGTGACTTCTGCTTTTCCAACCTGGGACTTTCCAACCTTAAGCACAACTGCTTATCCTACTCCTCCCTCCACCCCCGATAAGAGTCCTCCATGATTCAAAACCTGTTAGCACTCAGGGTGACCATTCAGCTCCCTTGGAACTCATCCTCTCACCTAAAGGGTTCAGCATGGGGGACCACAATACTTTTTTCCTAATCAGAATGTGTGTGTGTGTATTACATGCATTCATCCTGGAGGTTTGAACACCCCACCTCCACTGCAGAAAGCATAAGCAGCTACAGCTTGATCTAAAGGGCAGAGACCGCTAGCTAGTCACTGTTAGTAGAGCGATATGCTCTGTGGATCATGCATAAAGAGAGACACGTGGTATATACTGAACCTTTGGTTGCCTCTGCACCATATTTGGGGTTCACAAAAGAATGACAGTGAACTGGGCTGCAAGATTTTAAAAGTAGAAAAGCTCTGAGCCCCTTAAGAACTTGGATTGAGACATGCTGCACCTTTTCTGAATGCTTAAAATCTTAAAAACGCTTGAAGTCTTTCCAGCAGCATTGCTGTATTAGTGCATTAATCTGCTGACATCAATCTGTTCCAGCCTGAGCAAATCCTTGACACTGTGACTGTCCAGCCACCACCAATGGTGCCGAAGAAATCACTGCGGCATTAGAACTATGGAGCCTATGGAAAAGGCTAGCACCCAGTGACAGCGCTGACTGGAGGGGCCAAACTGATGGCTAAGGATGCTGGAGGAAGATGCCCACCATTGGCAAAACTAGAGATGGCCCAGAAACAACTTGAATCCAAACCCCTTCAGACTGAGAAGGTTGAATTGTGAGTCCTCAATCTGAACCTACCCTGTGGGGTACGGTCCCTGGCAGGACTCATTTGTGCCCAGATTAGCTGCTGTTCCCGATGGCCTGTTGGAACCCCCTGGATATAATCCTGGTTGATCAGACTCCTTGAGGGGGAATCCTTCCTGGTTTGATCACTTTATTTATTGGCTGCTGCTTCTTGGAGAGAGAAATAACCTAAAGTAGTGTGTAAATAGGATAAATAAAACCCATCAGACCAATTGTACAGAAAGGAGCCTTCCTGTTATAGAGTTTAAGGCCAGACGGGACCACCTAATCATCTAGGTTGACCTCCTGTATAGCACGGGCCACCAACACCCACACGCGAAACCCAGCACTCAGAATGAGACGCCAAGTATCATAGCCCAGAGGAGACTAGACAGTATGTGTCACAGGCAGAGACTAGAAGGGATGGAGGTGCACCAGTGCCTGAAGCCCATGGAGTTGCAGGGAAATAATCAAGTATCAGAGGGGTAGCCGTGTTAGTCTGGATCTGTAAAAGCAGCAAAGAATCCTGTGGCACCTTATAGACTAACAGATGTTTTGGAGCATGAGCTTTTGTGGGTGAATACCCACTTTGTCAGATGCATGTAGTGGAAATTTCCAGGGGCAGGTATATATATGCAGGCAAGCTAGAGATAATGAGGTAGTTCAATCAGGGAGGATGAGGCCCTGTTCTAGCAGTTGAGGTGTGAAAACCAAGGGAGGAGAAACTGGTTTTGTAATTGGCAAGCCATTCACAGTCTTTGTTTAATCCTGAGCTGATGGTGTCGAATTTGCAGACGAACTGAAGCTCAGCAGTTTCTCTTTGAAATAATAATCAAGTGTGATATACCCAGATAATCCTGACTAGTGACCTGCACCCACATGCTGCAGAGGAAGATGACTCCCCCATCCCACCCACCGTCACTGCCAATCTGAGTCAGGGGCAAATTCCTTCCCGATGGCGATCAGCTAGACCCTGAGCATGTGAGCGAGAACCAGCCAGCCAAGCATCTGAGAGAGAGGATGCTCCGTGCCATGTCACAGGCCTGGCCCTCCTCATCCAATGTCCCCTCTCCTCCCATTGCCATCCTGTATGCTTCCAAGGAAGGAGATTGATAAAAAGAAAACCGGAATACCTTGGCAAGTGGAGGAAATCCCTTCCTGACCCCTGCAGGTGGCTGGCTGAAACCCTGTGCATGAGCTTTGAGATGTAAATCAGAAGCCACCCCAAGGAATGCCCAGCCCTACCCCCATCCTCACAAGGAACCCCAACACACTCTCTCTCAAAACTAATTAAGTTGTTTGCTTCCCAGCTCCTACTGGGAGGCTGTCCCAGGACCTCACTCCTTGGATGGTTAGAAACCCTCTTCTAATTCCCAGCCTGAATTGGTTCAGGGCCAGTTTATCCCCATTTGTTCTTATGCTAACGTTTTCCTTTAGCTTAAATAGCTCTTCTCCCTCCCTGGTGTTTACCCTTCCCCCCTCCCCCTGGATGCATTTAAAGAGAGTAACTGGGTCACTTCCCAGGGGTCCCAGGTTCTGAGGCACCTCACTACCACCTGTCCATAGCATGAGGCAGTGGTCCGTGCTTGCTGTGGATCAGCTCCCTGAAACCACCAGCCTCTGGTAACACAAGAACTCCCTTCCAGGCTTCCACTGGCCTCATGCACCCTTTCTGGGAGTTAGCAATAAGCACACACTGACCCCTGAGTCCTCCAAGCATCCCTCTGGAGCACACAGCTCCTGGTCCACTGAGGACTCCCAGAACTCTCAGATCCGCTATTCCCAAACCTTGCAAAAGTCAAATCAGGAGCCCCACTTTATTGAACCCACCACACTTAGATATGTATATATATATAGAGAGAGAAAACAAGAATACTTTTATTATTAAAAACAGAGATTCAAGTGATCGTGAGTAAGAATATTGGACACAAATGGTTACACAGAAAACAAAATCATACCATACTTCCTAGAGCCTAAACTTAAAACAAGGCATTCCCCTGTCTCCTACACGATAGCTTATCCCGAGTCCTTTTCCCTGTATTTTCAATCAGATGGATCGAGATTCCCTTTTCACAAAATCAAGCCTGATGGCAGCTTGTCTTCATGGGAGGAGCCCAGGGTGTCTTTCTGCTCCCCCAAATATACCAGAACAAACCTTTGATGTTCACCTTCAAACAGGGCTGGTGCAAGGATATTTTGCGCCCTAGGTGAAACTTCCACCGTGTGCCCCCCTGTAACATCGGTTCATTGAGGGGCAAATCCCAGTGAGCCTTTGTAGACCCAGGGGCCAGCCATGCCCAGGGGCTGCTCCGCAGACCAGATTCCCCCTCCCCGCCCCCTGAACTCCCCTGGAGGGTGCACAGCCCCTCAATGAGCCCTCCCCACCGCACCCCGGCGGTCCCTGCCCCGAGTCCACTCACTGGCTTTGCCAGGCTTGGGCCGCTGCAGCAGCTCAGCAAGAAGGAGTTGCCTCCTGGGGGCTCCTGCAGCAGACGCATGTGGGCAGAGGCCCCCGTGCACCCGCCCCCCTGGCTCCTCCCTCACTGCGCTCAGACTCTGCGGTTCCCGGGAGCGTGAGCCCCTGCAGCTGCTGCCCCTCCTGCAGCAGGCTCAGGACCCCGCGCCTGGCACTGGCTCACGTGTCCGGGAGCCGCAGAGCCTGAGCACAGTGAGGGAGGAGCTGAGGGGGCACACGGGGACCTCTGCCCACATGCATCTGCTGCAGCCTGCAGGAGCCCCTTGGGGGGGGGCACCAGGCCGCAGTCTGGGCAGGAGGGGCGTGGGGCACTGCTGCTCCTTGCTAGCCGTGCTGCCGCCTTTGCAGGGCTCCTGCCCCCTTGCTCCACGCTGGCTCCTCCATCGTTGGGGCTCACCACTCCTGCAAGCCGGCACTCTGGCTCTCCCGTGCATCTGGAAGGCGGCTTCTCCCTGCCGAGCCAGGGCACTGCTTTTTGGCACCCCCAGGGCCATCCTTAGAATTTATGGGGCCCTATGCAGTATTATTAAACTGGTGCCCCTATGCCCGATGGCAGCCTGAGCTTGCAGCCCGGCAGGAGCAGGGGCAGGGGCAGGGGCAGAGAAACAAGGCAGAAAGACTAACAAGACGCCTGGCCTGCCTCACAGTGGCAGAGAGTCTCAGTTCCCCGCAGAGACCCCTGTACCCTCTCCCTCACGCAGAATGGATGTGCAGAAAGTACCTAATTAAAAGCCCTAAACTTGGGAATAAAAAATGCCAGTCACAGGTCTTTTGATATGCCCTGAAGTTTGTCAGACATTTATCTGCAAAAACTTTGTAGTAAGGGTGAGTCAGCTGTCTTGCTGAATACAACATTAAATATTATGGAATACAGGATGCAGCTCTTCTCTGTTCTACATTTTCTTAATCAGTATTTCTAAGGTGATTTTATATTTTAAAGGTACTTTTAAGCCTTCATTAAGTAATCATTCCAGATTACTATATATTTTCACAACAATGTTCACTGCTTTTAGAAAAAGGGAACACTAATTTACTGGTTGTGATCTCCATAACAATACACATGTTTACGAAATTTCACCAACTTTAAAAAATCTGTTTCCAAAGATTTTAGGCATAACAAAGGATTTTATATCTTACTAAGGTACTGATTTTGCTTAAAACTAGTTAATCAAATAGTCAGAAGTAAAGAAAGGGAGACTCTTTGTCCAGCTATCTGGAAGCAAAGGGCTGTTGCTTCCTTCAGTTGGGGGCTGGGGGGGGGGGGTGAGAAGAGGGAGTGAAGGGAGAAATGGATGGACAGAAAGGACAGGAAGACTTTGGAAGTAAGTTTTTTTACTATAGTAATTAAAATGTGTATTTTAGATATGGGTGGTCTTTTGAAGACTTTATTTTAGAAAACCATATGTCTGAAGATCCCAGCATTTAAGGCCAACGATAATTGTGCATCTGAAAATCTATGCAAGGATTTTTTAGAGATGTGATTTATAATCTTCACCAATTCACTAATGAAATATTTTTAAAGCAACTTTTAAACTAAGGTCCTGTAGACTGATGTGTTCTGAGTACATATTACAGTCATGCACCACTGTTTGTCAGTACATTCAGAAATTGACAGTAGATAGCTGGGGGTTGGCAAATGCCTGTTAAACGGCTTCATTACCACTTGAATGGCTCTTGAACAGTTTCAATGTTGTGCTAATAGGTCTGGCAGGCTGGAGACTTTTTCTTTTTTAACTACTAGATCCCCTGCCTAGGGTCGCCTAATGGAAGCGCCCGCCCTGTTCAAGACACGCTACCTTTCATTGGCCTGCTTTTACCTACAGACCTAGCAAACATATTTTTAGTATATATACACAATTCCTCACTTATTCTCTGTCCATACATCTCACAACGGTTAGGATGACCAGTGCAACACAAGCTTTCGGTAGAGAACTACACAATCCCTGTTGGTGAATCCACGGGATCCTTGTGCCCGTGTCCTGTGCCAGTTGGCATCAAGAGCATCCTTGAGTCACAGTAATCATATCTCCATATCTCCTTTTCGCTAGGCCAGACAAGCCAAGCTCTTCCAGCTGCCTCTCATAAGATAGGCCCTGCATCCCCCTGATCATCCTAGTAGCTTTTCTCTGCAGCTGTTCCAGTTTGAATTTATCTGCCATGAACATAGATTTGTCTCTTCCTTGTGTTGGTATGAATCTGTTTTATGTCCTGTCTTTCAGTTTCTCTATACTTCATCCTCATTTTTCCTTAGGCTCTGGCCCCTGGCAATCTCTATCATCTCTTACTCTCTCCTGCAGGGACTGGCTTCCCTTCTTTCCTTCCTCACCACCCCATTGTCTGCCTCCTTCTCCTTCTCATATCCCAATGCAGCAAACCTGTTACTCAGCCACCACTAGCTGTTCTTTTCCTCTGCCTTGTTCTCATGGTCATGTTCTCCCATGGATCACCCTCCTCTTCTGGCATTTCACCCTCCAGGTCCTTTTGTTCAGCAGGTGTCTGCAATTCTCGAGTTGTCTGTGTCACCTGTTCTCTCTTCTCCTGCATTATGCCTTCAAATCCTTGTCTGAATTCCATCATCTCCAGGGACATCTCTAAGCCTTGGATCTTCTCTGCCATGAGCTCTGTCAAGCGAATTTCATGCATAAGTAGCTTCCCACAGATACCCACTCAAGGATGCTGTACATCCTGCAGCTTCTGTATCCGGCCATCTTCTTTGTCTTCTCGCCTCCTCAGGTCACTTCTAGTGCTGCCTCAGTAGCCATTGTCTTCCTCTCCTAGACCCTATTTCTAGAAAAAAAGAAATGGGGGGCAAACCAAAATGCCACAGAAACACTGATCTCCACTGTTAGCTGCTAGCTGGTTGAAGTCAAGTTCGCTAGTGACTGGCTTTTAAACCTAATCAAGTGAGGTTGGCACCTGCTTTTCCATATTGCATCCATATTTAGAAGCCTAAAGCAACAGCCTGATATGTAAAGGTCCTGAGTCCCCACAGCTCCCATTGGCTACCATGGGACAACTCACATTATTTATGTAAGAGCTGCAGGATTGGGCCCTTAATTTTTGTTTCAAGAGCTACTCATGGTGTTTCCAGAACTCAACATGAATTCTGCATCCATAAGCCACTGGTCCTGGCTATCATCTAGAATGCAGCTGACCGCCCACAGTTTTGTTTCTTATCATAAACAACCCAGAAAGCATCAGGCAACTCAGGAAATGGTGTCCGTTTCTAAGAAATCTGCCTTTGGGTCACAGCTTAATCAGATTTCTGGTCTGTTCATGACATCTTGTGTATTTTCCGCGAACAGTAAAATCTGCCTTGAGAGATGCTTGAGGGCTTGACAAATAACAGGTGCTAGACGGAGGCGGCTCTTCTGATAAAAAGAGAAGAAGAACTGAGCGTAATATGCTTGAGACATTCTAGGGGTCACTTTCTTAGGGTCAAGATAGTTTCCAGGAAGCATGGTGTCTTGTATAGAATCATAGAACTGGAAGAGACCTAGAAAGGTCATGTAGTCCAGTCCTCTGCATTCATGGCAGGACTAAGTATTATTTAGACCATCCCTGACAGGTGTTTGACCAACCTGCTCTTAAATATCCCCAATGATGGAGATTCCACAACCTCCAGTGCTTAACCACCCTGACAGTTAGGAAGTTTTTCCTAATATCCAACCTAAACCGCTCTTGCTGCAATTTAAGCCCATTGTTTCTTGTCCTGTCCTCAAAGGTTAAGAACAACAATTTTTCTCCTTCCGCCTTGTAACAACCTTTTATGTATTTGAAAATACTATACATATACTTTTGAATAGGTTTCATTGTATATTGGAGAGCGAGAGAGTGAGCATGTGTGTGCGCGTGTGCATACGCATGCTTTGGGGATTGGGACTGAAATTTAGCCCTGACCTCAGATTCAAATTTTGCAGTGACACAAACACAGATCCAAATAAAGATACAGAGCTCTCTGAACGAATCCTGTACTGTAGGAAGATTTCTTTGCTAGGGACTCTGAATGGATTACTTTTGTTTTCCTTGAACCACGTTTCAATCATCTGTTGCTGAAATGCCCCAGGAGTTACAATCACGTACAGTTAGGGTTTCCCCCCTGAATCAGAACCATGAGACGCCAAGAACTGAACTGATTTTCCCGTCCATAAAAAGTCCTTGGTGAGCAGTCAGATAGGTAGGAAGTAGAAATGTTTCTTTAGCCAGGCATAAAGTGGATGGGCCACTCTGCAAACTTCTCCCGTGGACTGTAGCTGTGTTCAATGCATCAGTACTAACAGACAGCGCCACCTGCTAGTCCATCGAGAGTTGAGACTGCTTTGCTAGCCTATCCAACAGTTTGGTTTCTCCTTCTTGCCCACGTTAGCGTTATCTAAGCGCTGTTCTCCAGTTCTGATGGTACTAAGTAGCTGGAAAACTGGCTTACCCAGCTGCCTGGAAATCCCCCGTTTCTAAAGCAGAGGAGGTGGTGAGAGAGGAGGGAGGATTACAATAGTAGATGATACTGCTGGTTTGGAGTGTGGGCAGATTTGCTGGAGGGCACAGGCAGGGCCAGATTAAGGTTATGAGGGGCCTAAGGCTAATGGGAGGCTAAAGGCCTAAGTATGAATGACATATTGTAAAAAAATCCTGATAAAGTCATCAAACATTTCCCTACATATATATTTGCATATTTATTTATTTATGTAAAATTAACATGTTTATTCTACTCTCGCAAAATGCAATTCTTCAAACAGATACTTCTGAGCAAGAGGTAGCACAAGGGCTGCTATGCTGTCCTTCTCTTTCCTCCTAGAATCACTGTACAAACATTAAATAAACTTAATCTAAAGCCTTTCGGCTTTTGAACGACTAGGAGTTGACAAAACAGAGCTGTTCCCTGTTGTGTTCTCTGCACCACCACCCCTCAACAAAAAGACTGAAAATCAGCATCTTAAAAGAACCATTAAGGATCTTTCAAAAGAACAGTCCAACCAAGACTGCTGTAGTGACACCCTTGTTACATCGGGTCTGGTGTTTGTTTCAGGCTGGTGTAGAATGAAGGGAGACCTTCCTGTTTCATTTGCCTATGTAAATCAAGCAGACCTTGCTTAATCCTTTTCCCTCAAAGTGCTCAGAGGTTGGGGTGGAAAGTGAATGAGATTCTGCTTATACCAGGTGTGAAAAAGCAGAAGGGACCAAAATCTATTCTTGTGCAAAAATCCATTCTCCTTGAAGTCAATAAAGTTACCAGGTGTAACTGTCAGCAGGAACTGGCCTGTCTTCTCATTCCCTTCTTGAATCATATTCCAGGTTTACCCAACATTTTCCACTCGGGAAAAAAATTAGTTTGAGTTGGGGCAGAAAAACAAGGACTAACTTCAGGTTTATTTAGCTTTAAGGTTTTGGAATGAAACTCAAAAGAAATCAAATGTGAGGTATTTTTATGAGGGATTGAATTGCTAGAGAACCAGCAAATGGACAGAACCTGCCTTTAGCCTATTCAGCCTATCATAGCCTCCTAAGACGTGGATTTAGAATCCTTGTGTGTGTGTGTGGGGGGGAAGTACAGAGATGCGTTGGCCTGTGGAATCGTGCTGAGCATAAGGAAAGAACTTGGCTGCCTGCGCATCCCAGTACAGAAAAACACATCAAAGAAAAAAATTGGATTTCTTTGATTTTTAGTACAGTTCAGCACAGTATTGAACACAGTGCATCATAAATCTGAAGCCCCTAGAGGGAAGGCACTGTAAAAGTTAAAGACCTGGTATCCAGAATAGGATGGTTTGTTTTGTTTTTCCTACATTTGGGTGGGAATTCGTTCCTTATACCCGAGGGGAGGAGGGAGGAGACAGTAGTTCTGGCTGGAGCTGGATAGAGTGTGGGCAGGTTCTGTGCCAGCTTCCCACCCTACCACTGTGGTACTGCCGCTTCCCCCCCCCACCCCAACTCACTAGTTGTCCAGAAACAGGACCCAGCACACACAGAAGATGACAGTGACTAGGACTAGGTCCCAGCATCCTGGAGCTGCCTGCCAGCCTCAGCAGAGGAGAGGGACAGAGGGAGCTTCTGCCCTCCCTGACAGCTATGGAGAAATTGCGGGGCAGGGGGCAATGCCTGCTCAGACTACACCCACAGCTGGCACGGGTTCCCGTGGAAACCAGATTTTTAGCATCCGGTCTCTGGTGTTAACTGGAACCCCGGCAACGTGTTTCTGCAGCGCAGGGAGACGCAGCAGGCTACTGGCTGAGCTCCTGCCAAGCCGTGGGGGCTGCTTTGCCTTTCCTGCTGGCAGGAGCACTTCAGCAGGACTGCCTGAGCAAACTACCCCCTCTCACCCGGCCGCGCCCCCCTGCCCAATCAGTTGGGCCTAAAAATAGGAGGACCTAAAGCTATAGCCTTATTAGCCTAATAGTTAATCTGGCCCTGGGCCCAGGAGTGGAATAGCAGGGGTGTGCGAGGGTAGGAGCCAGGTGTCTGCAGAAGAGCTGCATGGAGAAAACTTACTCGTTCCAGTCAAGGGCACGGAGATAAATCCGCCAACAGAAGAGAATGTAAAAACAAACAGAAAACAGCCACCAAAACCCCCACAATTGTTCCTAATCTCGGCTCAGTTCAGATCAGCTCCACTGATATACAAGTCAGAGAGAATGTTTATTTTGCCTTTACAAAAGGTCACAAGAAGATTTTTTTTTTAAACGTACATAGTAAACAAAATGGCTGCCTAAAGGAAAGGCAACGCACAGAATGACAGCTTCCAAACGTAAACTCTTTGACAAAGACAAAGCCATCCTTTAGGGGTCCGTTCCCTCTGGATCCTCCCGTTCACCCCACCTCCCACCCCAGCTGTGGATCTGTACATTCCACAGCTGGAGCAGAACAAACCTCGTTCTCCTCCTCGTTTTTATCATTTTGCTGATGTGATTTAGACGCACCCATGGGAGTCATGATAAATGTTGGAGAATTAATGGGGAACTGGTCAAATTTCACAAAGTGGTGGGTGGAGGATGCAGGAGTAAATACTGCTTTTCCTGAGTAAGACTTATACTTTGAAGTCTTTGGCTGAAAGGCGTTAGAGAAGCATCAAAGGTTTTACAAACACCAGTTATGTCACACAATGCCTCTACTACAAATAGGGAAACCAAGACACAAACAGGTTAAGTGACTTGCCCAAGGCCAGATACCAAGACAGTGGCAGCATTAGGAGTCCAGACTTCTCAGACTGTGCTATAACTGACAGTCCTTCCTACCTGATCTCCCCCTTACAGTTACTGCACAAAAAGCACCACATTTGGTAATACACACAAAAGGAAGCAAGCAAAACAATGTTAGAATAATAAATGCCCATGGAACCCTGCTCTGGCAGTATGAGGGTGACACACTGAAATTATGGGAAGGTGTCAGTGTGAAGAACCCAACAATCAGCTCAAATGATTATAGAATGTGTGATCAGGAATTGTAGAGACATGCCGAATTGTTTTCCAAATACTTCTGGGCTGATGAGATTCCTCTGTTGAGCAGGCCTTATCAATGGGACTGCATTACATTCTTTTTACATGCCTGTACAGCTAAGAATAACACAGTTTATTATCACTTAATAGAAAAATGTAATGTCTTTTCACCACGCATTAATATTTCCAGTGCTTGCCTTAACTTATAGGCGTCACTTCATTATCTCGCCAGAAATCAGATGAGGAAATTGACGTCCTGGTTTGAGGTAGTTGATATTTGCATTTTCTTTATACGAACTCTGACTCAGAACCTCACCCTGGCTCAGTGGGCTTTTAGTCATCAAGAGATTTCTCTCCAAAGTTATCGGTCTTTCCTGGAACAGCGGGGAGGGCAGAGCTGGGAAACTACATAGCAGTCAGATGGTGTCAATGAAAGACACTGCGTCTTAGCCAAAAGGCCACATCCTTTCTTAATGCAAAGTAGCTCTGTTGAAGGAAATTGACCCAAAAGATGAATAATAGAATATCAGGGTTGGAAGGGACCAGATCATCTTGTCCAACTCCCTGCTCAAAATAGGGCCAATCCCCCAACGGCCCCCTCAAGGATTGAACTCACAACCCTGGGTTCAACAGGCCAAACCACTAAGCTATCCCTCCCCCTAACACGAAGGAGAGTGTGCCTTTTGAAGTTCTTGGGAGATCCCACAGGAGGATGGACTCTCTGTGCCTGACCAGGGACTTGAACCCTGGACCCTCAGATTAAAAGTCTGATGCTCTACCAACTGAGCTAGCCAGGCAAATTCAAGGAACTAGCCTTTTAAATTAAGGCAGAAGGGATTCATTCTACCAGTGGTGTACCCTGGGAAAATCTGGGGTTCTAGTTTAACAAAATTCAAAACTTCTGGGGCTGGATCCTCAGCTGGCATACATCAGCGTAGCCCCACTGAAGTTACTGGTCACGTCCATTGCACTTTACCGATTTATACCAGCTCAGGAGCTAGAACTTGGGGGCATGATTTTCCCTTCATCCTGCCCAAAAATGTGAGTCTTAGCCTCTGTTTTGTTTAGAAGCTGGGTGGGAATTATTTACAAAGCAGATTCTTTATGGTTTGTAAATAGGCCTCAGGTTGGGTTTTTGATTGTTTGTATTTTTAATTGACTATTCCTCAAACAAAAATGGCTCCCGGGGCAAAAATTCTCCAGGTAAATGTTCTCTGAAGTGTCATGGAACCCAAAACACCCCCATGTTCTCCTATTGCTAAGCCAAGGCTCTTGCTCTGGTGCAAGAATCTCTGCAACCACACACAAGGGCCTTTGATTGTCTCCAGAGCAGGGCCCACAGCCGCGTTAAGTGACGTAGCCTCAGACTGGAAACTATATAAGGACAAGAGCTGTGCACTGAGATTTGCACCATCAGCAGAAGCATCAAGGAAATCCTGTTTCCACCTGAGAGCAAAACTATTTCACAGATTCAGAGAACGCTCCCTTTTTCACCTACAAATGGAAGGCAATGCGGGGTGAGTGGAATGCAATATGGTTGACTGCAGACTTGCATATTGTATGTGGTCCTTTAGTCACACTTTGTCCCCCCGGCCCACTCCCTTCATATATGCCCAGCAGACACACACGCCACCTTGGCAAAACTACTCATGATAATGACAGTTCCCCAGGGACATACTCACATGGCCAGGACAGAGGCAAGTGTAGGACCTCACAGAGAGACCCTGACACTCCATGGAAATGCCACGCAGTAAGGGAGGTCCCTCAGGGTCATGAGCATATGACGCTCAGGGGAAAATCAGATCTGGATATTCTAGTCCCAGACTGAGCTCGGGAGGGCTGGAGTCAGAAAAGGAGGAACATGCAGCTGGGATTCTGACTGCACTAAATGTCAACTTGAGTTAGTTGTTCCTCAGTTTCTAACACAAACTCTGTTACAAAAGCCCTCTTCTTGCTGCTATGTTTGAAATTGCCCCTTTGCCCCTCTCCACACTACGTTTGAAAAGACAAGCCCAGCTCTGCTCCTCCGGCAGTGGCTTACACTTCCTCTGCAACTTCAGTGTGACCCCACAAAAGGGCAATAAGAGAGTTTTCCTTCCGCGGTTTTGCACCCATGTTCTTCCTCTGGGAACTGGCAGCTGTAAGAATCTTCGACCAGGCGGCGCACAGGTGGCAGCAGGGGGCTAGGATGATCAGGCTCTGTAGGGAGCACACCCAGGGAACAAGCAGATGTTAGGTTTGCGGTTGTAAGGAACAATGCTGTGCACCGGGGAAGCAGCGTTTCACGGGTGTCTGACAGGTGCACCAGATAGGGCGATGAATGAGCCCAGTCTTGCTGTCCCCGCAGAGATGTTAGAGTATTGTATCACATCAGAGCTTGGAATGAGTCCAGGGGAGGCCAGCAGATATCTCAAGTGCTGCAACCCACATGGAAAATATATACTGTGCACTATACACCTCAACACAATGGCTAATGCCTCCTGTTTTGGAGTGTCTGCCAGAAAGTGGGTTGCTTAGGGGACCTTCATGATAGGCAGGGGCAGCTCTAGGCATTTTGCCGCCCCAAGCATGGCAGGCAGGTTGCCTTTGGCGGCTGCCTGAGGAGGGTCCGCTAGTCCCGTGGCTTCGGTGGACCTCCCGCAGGCACGCCGCTGAAGGCAGCCTGCCTACCGCCCTCGCAGTGACCAGCAGAGCGCTCTCAGTGGCTTGCCGCCCCAAGCATGTGCTTGTCGTGTTGGTACCTGGAGCCACCCCTGATGATAGGCCCTGAGCCTGGGATTGCCTTATTTCTGCCTTCAAGTGGAAGGCTCATGAATCTGAAAGGACATGACTGGATCGTTGTCCATAACACTGGGGCAGATTCTCATTGATGCTAAGAGTGCGTCTACACTGTGGAAAAACCCTTCATGGCAGTGAGTCTCAGAGCCTGGGTGAAAAATAGTAGTGTGTACATTCGGGCTGTGATTCGCTCCCCCAACACCGGGTTTCAGAGCCAAGTGTCCAGCCCAAGCCCGAACTCCACACAGCTATGGTTAGTCCCGCAGCGTGAGCCCCGCGAGTCAGTCAGTGGACCTGGGATCTGAGACTCACTGCCAAGAGGCTTTTTTCACAGTGTAGACATACCTTAAGGCCCCATTGCACTGCTCAGACAGGGCAAGGGGTTTTGGGACTGTATGTGAATGTATTTACCTCCACTTAACAGCACTTAACCCACAACACTGTCTAGTCCCTTAGTGCAAATGGAAATCTGACCCTCAGTGTTGGGAGGGGCCTATTATAGATTAAGCCCAGCTACAGCTCAAGATTCTGAACTACATTATACTTTTAGAAGAACGGGCAGTATAACCTTTGCTTGACCATTCCTCGCACACTCACATTCCCTGCAGGCCACAAATACTTGTGCACACAGCATAGACACACAAAACCACCCCTCCCTTCCACTCCCCGGTTGCTACTGTGTAAGCAAACTGGGAAACGGTGCCTATACATCCAGAGTCTGCTTCATGACACACATCACATCTGTATCTACACAGTCCCCATGCAGCTCTCTGTCCTAAGCATATTTACCTTTGCAATATTCCTCTGAGGAAGGGATGGGGAGACAAATGCACAGATAGGTTTAGGGTTTCCATTGTACTCGGAGGTGTGATTTGCAGCTCAGGTAGGCATACTCATGCTAACTTTAATCTAACTAGCATAGCTGAAAACAGCAATGAAGACTTGACAGCATGAGCTAGCAATGTGAGTACATATCCACTGCCTCAAGTGGGTTTGCAGAGCCGGTGCTGAAGCCTGTACTGCCACCTCTTGACTGCTATTTTAAGCCTTGCTAGCTAGATTAAGGATAGCATGAGTGTGCTGACCTAAGCTGCAATCACACCTCTGATTGCAGTGTAGATATAAAAACTGAAGTGGCTCACCCAAAGTCACATAAGATGTCAATGTAGGGTGACCAGATGTCTTGATTTTATAGGGACAGTCCCAATTTTTAGGTCTTCTTCTTATATAGGCTCCTATTACCCCTCAACCCGTCCCAATTTTTCACATTTGCTGTCTGGTCAACCTACATCAATGATGGAGCAGGGAACTGACCCAAGTCTACCAAGTCTGCAGAGCCTTAACCACTGACCCATGCCTTCCTCCCTTCAGTTACCATGGAATAGTCCATACAGATGCACTGACCTTCAACGATGTGGAGTTTCTCTTTCTTTAGTGTCCATAAGCAAAGGTGCAGGAAGAAAGTCATCAGGATGAGAATGAATATACCCAGTGCAGTCAATATCGCCAGGATGGTGGTGTACTTGGAATCTGATGAGATGGGGGGATGAAATGAAATACATGACCATAGATAACCTGACCACAGCCCAGCCCTGTGCTACAGTGAAGCCAGTGCTTCCAAGGAAATGAGGGAGAAGTATGCTAATCCATGCCTGAGTCAGATGAGGAATTGTGAAACTAGGAAAGAGAAAACCATTGTCCAGGTTATTAATCACAAAGGTCAGAACTGGCCTGGGATCATGTGTGCAGGAGATCATTGTTTGTGGATAGCATGCACAATCTTTGCATTGCTTAAACATGGATAGCATACATGATCTCTGCATTGCTTAAACACAGATAGCATTCATGATCTCTGCATTGCTTAAACACAGATAGCATTCATGATCTCTGCATTGCTTAAACACGAGCATCCACCTCTCTCTGTGTTGTAATGAGGACCTAGTATGTCTAGGCACTATCTTTTCACCCATTTATCTTTTACTTCAATGGAGTGTCACATGGTACAAGTCAAACCCAGCCCAGAATTTCCCTGAAGCAACACAACACACAATGGACCAAATGTTTACCCTTATTGCAGCTCCAGTGACCTAGCCCAGTAGAAATAAAGATATCTGCATACAAAGGGCCCAAGGCTCCTGAGTTCCCTCAACTCCAATGATCTCTGAGCCCAATTCAGGGCCCATCAGAGATGCTTGGCACCTGTCAGGATGGGATCCAATTTTTTTTTTTCCATCAGTAACTTGAGTTTCCAGGTTCTGCTGCTAATTGACACCTGGGTGAGTGGGACTGATAACTGGCACATGGTGGGGGAGTCAGAGACTGAAGGAAATTTGAATGTGGGTGATTAACTGCTAAATTGTGTCTCGAGAGAGCCCTGTTAAAGAGCAGCAGATGCCGGATGGAAAACTCTAATAATCTATTTGCTAAGGAACAGTTCTATTACCACCCCTACATTTCTCCTCTTGACCCTTTGATGCTTGTTATTATTATTAGCAATGTTTCATGATGTTCAAATCTGCACTTCTCAGCAATTCATGCTGCTTCATAAATACCACAGGGAACTCAAGGGTTATTTCTTCCATGCCAAGCAACCATGATGGCACAAACCCAGGATCGTGCCTTTGCCTGGGGATCTTAAACGCCTTGAGGAAAAGAAGAGTCTGAAGTAAATGATCTGCCATCCAGGACGTACCTTGCTGCTGAACTGGGGTCACAGCTCCGAAAATGCCACATTCCACATTGTGGGTACGATTTCCTGGCCTGATTGTTCGTAATCCAGAACTCTCACAGCTAAGAAAAAGAGAAAGCATTGTTAAGAAGATCTCTCTCTGTTTCTGTCCCCCGCTTCCTCCTCTCCCACTCCGCCTGTCTCTCTTTCCTCTATTTTTTATTCCTTTAGCACACAGCTGGCCAAATTATGGCTGCCCCCGCTGGATACACTGGACCAGTTCTGCTGAGAAGCTTGTTAAGATTCAATCCCACCCAGACCCAGTTTCAAACTGTTTCCACGCTTGTGTCAATTTGTGGTTTTGACCTGAAAGTAGGTGGAAAACGTGGGGCTTTTTTGGTTTCACCAAGCTTCACTTTAAGATTTGTTGGGTACAAAACCAAAGAAAAGATTCATGTGATATGCTGCCAAGCAAAAACACCTGTAATAGTAACCCAGCAGACTCTTGGATAATTAATTGCTGTGGCTTTAATTTTTTCACAAAAATGTAAAAGTTGCCACTTGAGGTGTGTATCATGAACATTGCTAAAGAAGATCTCGATCCATAAATACTTACTTAGTCCAAGGTCTGCAACAGCTGTTCAGGGTGTCAGAATAGGTTCCAGTTTTACAGGGTTCACAGGTGAATTTGAAGTGATCAGTGCCTAGGAGAGAAAAGAAAAGGGATTACTTCTGGGCAGCAGTATTGTGCCATAGGAAGACAAGTGTGGTCCTTTTTCAAGTATTTGAGAGTAAACATGGAGAATGGAGAGAAGAGCTAATAACTGATGACATCCAGAAATGGAGGGGTTTAATGTCTATTTTGTTTCAGTCTTCACTAAAAAGGTTAATGGAGATCAGATACTCAACACAATATTAATAACAAAGGGGAAGGAATGCAAGTCAAAATAGGGAAAGAACTGGTAAAACATTTATGTAAGTTAGATGTATTCAAGTTGGCAGGACCTGATGAAATTCGTCCTAGGTTATTTAAAGAACTAACTGAAGCAATCTCAGAACCATTAACCATTATCTCTGAGAACTCCTGGAGGGCAGGTGAGGTCCCAGAAGACTGGAAGAGGGAAAAGACAGTGCCTGCCTTTAAAAAGGGGAACAAAGAGAACCTGGGAAATTATAGACTGGTCATCCTAACTTCAATACCTGGAAAGACACTGGAACAAATCAATAAACAATGAATCTGCAAGTACCTGGAGGATAGTATGGTTAGAAGGAATGGCCAACATAGATTTGTCAAGAACAAATCATGCCAAATCAATTTAGTTTTCTTCTTTGATGGGGTTACTGGGCCAGTGGACAGGTGGAAAGCAATAGACATGATATATCTTGGCACGGTCCCACGTAACATAAGCTTTTGATACAGTCCCACGTAACATAAGCAAACTTGGAAAATGTGGTCTAGTGGAAATTACTATAAGGTGGGTGCACAACCGGTTGAAAGACCGTACTCAAAGAGTAGTTATCAATGGTTCACTGCTAAATTGGAAGGGTGTCCTACAGAGATCAATCTTAGGTCCAGGACTATTCAATAGTTTCATTAATGGCTCAGATAATGGAGTGGAGAGTATGCTTATAAGATATGCAAATAAGACCAAACTAAGAGAGGTTGCAAGAACTTTGGAGGACAGGATTAGAATTCAAAATGGCCGTGACAAATTAGAGAAATGATCTGAAATCAACAAGATGAAATTCAATAAAGACAAGGGCAAAGTACTTCACTTAGGAAGGAAAAATCAAATGCACAACTACAAAATGGGGAATAACTGGCTAGGTGTTAGCTCTGCTGAAAAGGATCTGGGGATTATAGGGGTCACAAACTGAATATGAGTCAACAACAACAGCAACTGTGAAAAAGGCCAATGTTCTGGGGTGTATTAAGAGGAGTGTAGTTTGTGAGACACAGGAGGTAATTGTCCATGTTAGGAAAGATGTGGACAAATTGGAGAGTCCAGAGGAGAGCAACAGACATGAGAAAAGGTTGAGAAAACCTGATCTATGAGGAAAGGTTAACAGAACAGGGCATGTTTAGTCTTGAGAAAAGAGGACTGAGTGGAGGGGCCTGATAACAGTCTTCCAGTATGTTAAGGGCTGTTATAAACAGGATGGTGAACAATTGTTCTCCATATTCACTGAAGGTAGGACAAGAAGTAAGGGCTTAATCTGCAGCCAGGGAGATTTAAGTTAGATGTTTGGAAAAACTTTCTAACTCTAAGGGGAGTTAAGTGTGGGACTAGGCTTCCGAGGGTGCTTGTGGAATCCCTGTCACTAGAGATTTGTAATAATTGGTTGGACAAACACCTGTCAGGGATGGTCTAGGTTTACTTAGTCTGGCCACAGCACTGGCAGCTGGACTTGATGACCTCTCAGGTTTCTTCCAACCCTGTATTTCTAAGACTTGGAGGAACGGGATCAACGTAAGAAAGGAGCACTTTAAGATGGACAGTAGAAGAAACCCCTGAGGAGGGAGATCCATTAGATTGTAGACTAGTCCCCTAAGAGGAGGTAGTGGGAGAGCTATTGTTTGGGATGTTGTGAGAGAAAATGAAAAAATACTTCGGTTTGGGTCAAATGAAATGTTTTGTTTCCATCATTTCAAAATGTTCCACTCTGATTTTGACCTCCCCTCCCACCCCTTTTTAAGTCTAAATGTTCTAAAATTTCAAAACAAAACATCCTTTAGACTCGAGAAACCAAAATGGGACATTTTGAAAATTTCAAAACGAAACCGATGCATATCTTACAATTGACTTAAATGAGATTTGAATCAGTCCCCTCCTTAAAATCCACCTATTTGTTTGGGCTCCATTGCTATAATATCTGAGCACACCTTACGTATTTATGGAGCTATCAGGTCAACCTACCTGCGAGATAGGGAAGTATCATTCTCTCTTTTTTATTCATAAAAAAATAAGGCAGTGAGAGATTAAATGTTTTTCCTGCCAAGGTCTCCCAAGAAGCCTGCGTGTCGCTGAGCTGAGATTTGAATCCACATCTTCTAGGTCTCAGGCCAGTGCCTCAACCACACCACCACCCAATCTCCCCATTTTCAAACTATGATTCACTGGTAAATTAAAACCTGCTATTCCAACTTCTCATCTATTCTGGTTTTTCAGTTCCCTTTTCATTTCCCTTCTTTGAATATTTGCTGTTATGCCCCAGAGCTGTGCAAAATATTAGCAATTAGATTTGAAACCTGGCACTTCGTGAAATTGGATCAATTTAATGACCCCTGCCCCCACCTCCAACCCTATGCATTTGGTTAGTTTACACTCAGAGAGAGGACTCTTTTGGAGTGAAACCTGGCCTAATTTTCACTCTGTCAATCCATCATTTTTATATTACGCTCCTCAATGTAATTTCTGAACACACAAAGATGATCTTATTATAGAGTAAAATACTAGAGAAGAGTTTTAGCAGTGAAATGTGAAGAATTTTGACATTTTGCCTGTTTGGCTGCAAAAAACACATCTTTTTAGGTAACATTTTCACAACTCTCCTCTCACCACCATCATTTTAGAGCTGCAAAATAGCCCAGAAAGAGCTAGCAAATGTTAGTGTTTTCAGGATCTGAACTGTTTTCTTCATGGACTTCAGCCACTTCAAAGCTGATGGGTGGCTTGCTGAGCCGTCTTCTCCTTACCACCAGAAGGCTTCCAGAATGCACCCGTGTAGAGAATGTATGTACAAGGTCTGCTGACTGACATCCCTCTCCACCTTTATGGAACTCGACTTGGCAGACTCATTTGCATTCCTATAGTTACCTGATTTGTTCAGCTCCGTCCCCGCCTCGCACTGAGGGAGTGGACTGCAGATCGTACATGGAAGATTACTACACTGGTACCCAGGACTACACTTACAAGTCGGTTTCAGGATGTCAGGGCATGGATCCGAAAGGCCGGGTGTCACTAGGAAAGCAAAAAGTTAGACTTGGTATAACAGAGACCAGAAACTGACTCGTTATTTAACCTGGGCATTACTGGGTGATGCTAGAGAACCTCTTCTAGGCAGGAAAGTGCCTCTGGGAATGATATATAGACCTGGGGCCAAACATGCTCTCAGTTACGAGGGTGGAAATCCAGAAGGGCTCTGCTTCAGTAAGTGGGGTGACACTGAGGTAAAATGTGGAGAATCTGACCCACTGTGACTTTCCAGCACACTGGGATTCCTAGAGCCAAATATGTTGTCAGGGTGAGTGAACCCCAGGGCCAAAAATAGCACCCAGAAGTCCATGGCTTTCCCTACCGTTAATGGGAAAATACAGCCATTAAGTCCCAGCATGCAATGCTTCATATGAAAAATGCAGGCAGTTGCAGCCCATTGGTACTTAATGGAAATTTCACGTGATGGGTGCTGAGTGACCAAAGGGAGCACCGCATAGGGATGCGCTCTGCATTCAGCCCTCGAGCTTCCTGTCTGTTGGCAATGCCCTGCGTATTCGGGTGAAGTCCCTGTGTCAGAGGGCTGCCCACAGGATTCCAGACCACCAATGCCACGGTTCTCATTCCCTGCTCCTCCCTGGCAGTCAGGCTTTTATTTGCTTCCAAAATAAATTGAGACAGAGTCAAAACCAGAGAGCCGACCCTCTCCCGTTTCCAAATCAGGAGAAGTTCAGCTCCAAACCTAGATCTGAACTCTGCAACTCGTGCCCATCTCTAACTTCTGACACCCTTTAAAACAAAACAGAACAGTAAAGCGAATGGTGAGAGACTCCAGTGGTCATGAAAATGAAGGACTGATCACATTCACTAGGGCCAGGGCTTGTGACACCAGGCCCAAGGGGGCTATTTAGAGGAAAGAGAATTGCATGTTTTCCCAGCAGCTGGGTAACATCAAGGGCGAAACAGAAAGTACAGATTAGTGCAAGCTCAAAGGCGTGACTGGCTGAGGTGGATGTGCGAGACTGGGAAAGTGGGCTGGGACCCACTCGCTCGCTTAAGTCTACAGTGGGAGGGAACGGGGTACTTCACTGTGTGCGAGCATCACACCTTTACACTTGTCCAGAATCTTACGTCACCTTCACATAATACAACAAAACCCTTGTCTAGGCAGCAAAACTGCCTGCGAGAAAAATGGAACACTACAGCTGATAATGTTGCCATTTCTGTATGAGAACAGCATTTGCTGTTACACCATCCAGGGTAAAATTAACAATGGCTTCCAATCCTCTTCATCAGCTGATCAGTAGTTGTGGGATCAGGAAGGTATATCCCTACTTGCACAATTAAAACATCCAACATTGGTCATAGACATGATGCCAGACCAGAAGAACCTTAGATCTATGATGGTGTGGCAATTTATAGATATTAAAGGTAGAAGGGACCATTATGATCATTTGGTCTGACCTTCTGCATAAGACAGGCCATAGAACCTTACCCAGTAATTCCAGCATCAAGCCCCTAACTTCTGAGTGAGCTACAGTATATCCTTTTTAAAGACATCCCATCATGACTTCAAGACTGCAAGTGATGGAGAATCCAACACATCCTAGTTGCATTCTTCCATGAACATCCTCAGACCTGCACACAGTTTGGAATGACCCTGAGCCTCTGGGCTTGGGTCCCTATTACCTTGCACCTTTGATTGTCATTTATGCCTGTGCAAAGCATTATGATTTAGTGGCATTTGACGCTCACTTTGCAAGGCAGGGGGAGAATCCAACTCTCCTCCTTTTGGTCCCACACATTAGAGCATTTCTAGCTCAAATGCAGAGGATGCGACTACCCTGCTGGCTGAGAGATCTGGCAGCGAATCCTAAGGAGAGCTGGGCGTGGCCCAACATGCTAGAAACAAACCACCCTTCAGCTTTGGGATGGTTCTGCGTCCAAAGCCAGATCCAGATTTTGCAGCCTGCTCCTTCCTATTCCTGCAAAGAGACAACCCAAAACCAGCCCCTCACTGGCAACCTTTGGGTGCAGGCAGGTTAAAAAACAAGAACACGAATCTAGTCTGAATTTTGCAGCTCAGGCCCCTCTCTGATAACAATAAGGGGGAAGCCCTGGCTTCTTCTTTCCTTTGTACGCACTGCTGCTCCTGTCACACTGAAATTTCCCTTCCCCACGTTTATTGATTCTATGGTCAACACGCAACATGGACAAGACAGAAGGAACCTTCCCTCACCCCCTTACCTGAGCTGCACTTGACGCAGTTTGTAATACCCCCCTTGGTCACCACTTTGAATTCATCATCGGAGCACTCAGTCGCCAGAGCCAGCTCCACCTTCAGCCACAGGTCCATCAACAAAACCAAGCAGATCCCCTGCCTGGGGAGACGGGGTCTTCTTTGCTCGGCCATATCTCAAGCTGTTCTCCCTGTGGGTGGCTGCAGCTTAGGTATCTCAGCTGGCTTATTTCAGCTTTACCTCTGCCAAGTGCCTCCTGTCTCTCTGATGCTTTCTGAACCGACAGAGCACTTTTTGTAGCATGTGGCTACCGCCTACATGTGGTTTTCTTCCTCTAAGCAGTTTCTGTTTCGAAGGGGAGGGGGCAGGGAGAAGATTGACATATCCTCAAGGCTTCATTATTTGAATGCAGAACAAACTAGCTGGAATTTCTACTAAGAATAGAATTAAGGGGCCACTCACAAAGGAAATCAGTGAAGATGGAGCATCCTGGAAGCAGCAGGAGGAAATTTTCAAAGGGGTTTGTCTACACTTGTAAGTTAATTTGGATAAAAGAAGGGTTTGAATGTTGAGCTATTCCGAAATCCTTCCTTGTGTAGACAACCTCGGGGAGTCCAGGTTTTCAACCTCAGTTGCATTCAGCGGTTGATGTTTTGGGGATCATCCAGATAAGTAAGAGGTTCTGTCACTGCCTGCCTGGCAACTTTTGGTGTCTTTGTGCTGTGTTGCCATGCTGTGTATGGCTCAGAGCCTTGACCCCAGTAGCCAGCCTACAGGCCTAAAGCTCTCACCCTGGCTCCAACAGCCTAGTTCCTCCTTGAACGGTGACCTCAAAGGCCCTTCTGGTCCTGAGTCTCCCCAAATCCATTTACAAGAGGTCTTCACTACTGGATACTGGGATTTTACTCCTCTGGTTTGTCACCCCCAAAGGAGTGAAATCTGCTCCCCAGTTTTCTGTTCACTTTGGGACACATGCACCATGCAGCACAACAGAGACCTGTCTGGGGTAAAACTAAACAAAAGGGTTATTTTAATAGAAAAACCACCAATCCAAAGAGGAGCTAGTAAGGGGAAGCAAGCACATCCAAGTTACACAGAAGAGCAATGTAAAGACACAACCTCGAGTTTTACAATTATACATTAGATAAAAAATGCCTCTTCTAGTGCAAGTTACCTATTGCCTTTGCTCGGTTTCCCAGTGTGCCCCTTAGCTCATAGTGGGGATCCAGTCTTCACAGACAGCCCCTCACCTTCAAGACGGTCCCTCAGTTCTAGATACCCTTCACTTCAAACCCCTCTCCTTTTAACTGGCTTTGCAGATTTTTCTGAAAGAAAGAAAGAAAGAAGTTCCCTCCTTTCTTAGTTTTCCAAGACTGGGATTTTCTTTTCAGTTTCAAGTTGTTTCAGTGTTTTCCCAATAACTTGAATGTTCCTTGACTGGTCTTTTTCTAGGTTGTACAGTGCTAGGTGCTTGGAGCTAGTCTTCTCTGGCTGGGGAGTTGAGGCTGACCACCTTCCTGCCTGGCTGAGCATCTCCCTGTTGTGAGCTGGAGCTGCAGGTAGCAGCATGAATTAGCACAGCATGGACGAGCACAGTTTATCCTTACATAAATACATCAATTCACAACCACAATCTGTCTATGCATCTCATAAGGACCATCACATTCAGAACATTAAGAGCTTCACTAAAAGGCCTTACTTGACATTGTTTTACACATAATAGTATTGTATTCAACCAGTTGGCTCAATTATTTACTCTCTGGGGTGCAGACCCCCTGTTCTCCCTTTGGGGTGTCTGGACCTTGGCTGTCACACCAGGGGAGCAGGGAGAGGGCAGCATACCAGGACATATGAGCCCATTGGTCTGATCTGGGGTGAGGGGCGATACTGGGCTAGATGGACTCAGGGGTCTGATCTGGCCTATCATGTCCTGTGTCCCATCATTTAATTCCAACAGAGCTTGATGTCTCTCTGAACCCCAACATGGATTCTCTTGGGGAAAGTAACCCAAACTTTGGGTTTTCTCTCCCATGCCACAAGGGAATCACTCATGTGTGAATCGCTCTGTATTATCCAGAGAATTTCTAGCTGCTCAGAGTCAGACACTCTCTGTGGCAATGGAGGCCTCTCCAGGTTCTCTGGGCCCAGGCTGTCACCACTGCCCCATCCCTTCCTCCAGGCAGTGGCTAATCAGTAGATCCTACAGGTCTGTGGACCAGGCTCCCTGAGCCTGTGAAGTTCTATATTCATAGACTAAAGAGGGATGGAGGATTTATTGAATCACTCTTTTGATTAATATGTTTTTGGACTAGTCAGGTAGCTCTAACTTGGGGATTTTTTTATTTATTGCAAAGAGACACAGGCTACAAATCCCCAAGTTTGATAAATAAATGTAAATGCATTGAGCAAAGTTATACCAAAACATTCTCAATATAGGAATTCCCTTCTGTTTCACAAAATCTCTAATTCATTATCATATCTGCTTCTAAGCTCACATAAAAGTGTCCAGAGACTTTCTAACCATTGCATTCCTAATCACTGCAGACCAAGCTCAATAATGCAGCTTTTCTGATTCAGTTTGTGCTTAGTGTTACATCCATCTCCGAACTCTGGACTAGAAAATTCTTGAATTACTGTACACTTCCTTAACCACCAGTCCTGGCTGGTGCAAATCAGTGTCACTCCAGTGAACTCAAGGAAGTTGAGTCCCTTTGCAATTGCTGAGGATCTGGCCCCAGAGTTGTAACTTTCAACACAGCAGTTGATCAGGAAAATATCTGTGAGATGCTCTCTCTCTCTTAAAAAGTGCTCCGCTATATGCTATATGGAGTGCTCCAGAGAAGCATGAAACAACTTTTTGTTTCAAAGATGGCAGAAGTTACCAGGGGGACAGCCAATTTAGACTTGATTCTGACCAACAGGGTGGAATTGGTTGTGAATCTGAAGGTGGAAGGCAAGTTGGGGGAAAGTGATTATGAAATCTATTCAATTCTAGTTCATTCTCACGAAAGGAGTGAGAACAGCAGAATATGGACAATGGACTTCAAAAAAGCAGACTTTAGCTGACAGACTACTGGTAGGTAAAGTCCCATGGGAAGTATCAGAGAGGTAGCCGTGTTAGTCTGGATCTGTAAAAGCAGCAAGGAATCCTGTGGTATCTTATAGACTAACAGACGTTTTGGAGCATGAGCTTTCATGAGTGAATACCCACTTCCCATCTGACGAAGTGGGTATTCACCCAAGAAAGCTCATGCTCCAAAATGTCTGTTAGTCTATAAGGTGCCACAGGATTCCTTGCTGTTTTCCCATGGGAAGAAAATCTAAGGGAAAAAGGAGTTCAGGAGAGCTGGCAGTTTCTCAAGGAGATAATATTAAAGGCTTAACTACAAACTATCCCATTACAAAGGGAAGACAGCAAGAATAGTAAGAGGCCAATATGGCTCCAACAGGAGCTCTTTGAGGACCTGAATATCAAAAAGGAATTAAAAAAAAAAGTGGAAACATGGACAAATTACAAAGGGGAAATGCAAGGAATAGCACAAGCATGTAGGAGCAAAATCAGAAAGGCTAAGTCACAAAATGAGTTCTACCTAGTAAGGGACATAAAAGGCAATAAGAGGAGCATCTTTAGGGGCAAAAGAAAAAAGGAGGACAGTGCAGGCACTCTACTTAGCAGGGAAGGAGAACTAATAGCTGATGGCATCAAGCAGGCTCAAGTGTTTAACGACTATTTTGCTTCAATCTTCACTAAAAAGGTTAATGGTGCCCAGATACTCAACACAATTAATATTAACAAAAGGCGAGGAACACAAGACAAAATAGGGGAAGAACAGCTTGAAGACTATTTAGATTAGTTAGACATATTTAGGTCAGCAGGGCCTGATGAAATTTGTCCTCAGGTATTTAAGGAACAAGCTGAAGCAATCTCAGAACCATTAGCAATTATCTTCAAGAAATCCTGGAGGATGGGTGAGGATTGCAGAACAAACATAAAAAGAACAGGAGTACTTGTGACACCTTAGAGACTAACAATTTTATTTGAGCAGAAGATTTCGTGGGCTACAGCCCACTCCATTGGATGTAGCCCACGAAAGCTTATGCTCAAATAAATTTGTTAGTCTCTAAGGTGCCACAAGTACTCCTGTTCTTTTTGCGGGTACAGACTAACACGGATGCTACTCTGAGAACAAACATAGTACTTATCTTTAAAAGGGGAACAAAGAGGCCCCAGGGGACTATAGACCACTCAGCCTAACTTTGATATCTGGAAAGTTACTGGAAAAAGTTATTAAACAATCAGTTTGTAAGCACCAGAAGACAATAGGGTTATAAGGAATAGCCAGCATGGATCTGTCAAGAACAAATCATGCCAAACCAACCTAATTTCCATCTTTGACAGAATTACTGTCCTAGTAGATAGCTGGGAAGCAACGAAAATGATGTATCTTGAGTTTAGTAAAGCTTTTGACACAGTCCCACACAACATTCTCATAAGCAAACTCAGGAAATGTGGTCTAGAAGATGAAATTACAATAAGGTGGATGCACAATTGTGAGGCCTCAGCTGGAACAGTGTCCAATTCTCGGTGCCGTACCTTAGGAAAGATGCGGATAAATTGGAGAGAGTCCATAGAAGAACAACAAAGATGATAAAAGGCTTAGAAAACCTGACCTACAAGGAAAGGTAAAAAAAACTGGACATGGTTAGTCTTGTGAAAAGAAGGGTAAGGGAGCAACTCAGGACGGTGATCAATTGTTCCCCATGTCCATTGAAGGTAGGATGAGAAGTAAAGGGGCTGCAGTAATCTGCAGCAAGGAAGATTTAGATTAGATATTAGGAAAAGCTTTCCAACCCTAAGGGTAGTTAAGCTCTGGCATCAGCTTCCAAGGGAGATTGTAGAACCCCCATCACCGGCAGTTTTTAAGAACAGGCTGGACAAACACCTGTCGGGGTGGCCTGGGTTTATTAGGTCCTGCCTCAGCACAGGGACTGGACTTGATGACTTCTTGAGGTCCTTTCCAGCCCTCCATTTCCATGAGTCTGTGTTCTACTCAGATGCCATGGTGTTGGACACGGCACAAAAACAGATACAGTGGAGCAAAGTGTCTCCCTAGGATACTTATAGAACCCCATCATCTCAGCACCTCACTGTCTTTCCTGTATTTATCCTTGCAACCCCACTGTGAGGTAGGCAAGTGCGATATCCCCATTTTACAGATGGGGAGCTGAGGTCCAGCGAGACTAAGGAAAAGAGACTTGCTCAGAACTACACAGGAAGTCTGTGGCAGAGCAGGGAATTGAAACTGTGTTTGACCTCAACCACTGGCTCATCCATCCTCTGCTACGAGCATTAATCTGAGCTTAATCTCTTGAAGAACCACAGCTCTGCAGCACCAACACAGGGAAGTCATGCAGAGAAGTGACAGCACGCTAACCACTGGCCCACACGGTTTCGATTCCAAATGTTTTCAGGAAGCATAAACATGCATTCCTTTTGTCATCTGCTTCCTTTCTCTCCCTCAGCCTTTCTCCTCCCACTGTAGCTTCTCTCTTGGGCTTTAGTGTCCTCTGTCTTGTACTTTGTGTGGTCATGTTATAGGTGCAAACTGTGGGTAAGGTGGCTTTAAAATGCTTTCCCCAGACAAGCGAGAGGAGAATTCTGTGGCAGTAGCATTTCACACTCACTGCTTTGCAGGGGTGTCAGTGATGACACCAATGTCAGGGCCCACAGGGGGAGTTTGGTGTTAGTGAAAGGTGCCAGGTTGACAGCCCTCGAGACTGATGGACATCGTCTTCACCAGAGAGCAGACAAACGGAAGGTAACATGGGGCAAACGCCCCAGGTGTACAGCAATGTGTTCTTCCCATCTTCCAGGGGAGACTCACTGATAGAGGTAATCTTTTGTCTCGCTGTTGTCACTGCAGAGAGGGAGTCAGCTGGGCCGTTGCCCTAAGTCGACAACATCATTTATTATTCCTGTTAGCACCAGAGCACCCAGCAGCTACAGAATCCCATTGTGCTCGGCGCTGCACAAACACAGAATAGAAACAGTCCCTGCTCCAAGGAGCCTACAATCTAAATAATATTCAGGAAAGTCCAATGGCCTGTCAGACAGACTTGTGGTCCCTTCTGGCCTTATAATCAATCACTATGAGTCTCGATGGAAGCTTAGAGTGTAGCTGGCTTGCTCAGCCTCCCTGGGTGTAGGGAAGAGGGTGGGGATTTCCTTTGTCCCCTAGTCCACCAAACTGGGTCAGCCACAATGCTTGCACTACATGAGTGTAAGGACAGCTAGAGCTGAGCCGGGCACTCCACCTCCCACGGTGGGCATGGTGCATTGGGCGTGCGGCCGAAACCTCGGGTCGCTCTCTCCAGGGCATCTCTAGGATGCCGCAACCGGGGCAGTGGGTCTGTGCAAACCTGCCGCCCTGCATGATCCCTTCAGCGAAGGCCCAGGGACACCCCAGCGAGGTGCTGTGCAAACTTTGCTGCTTTCCTGATCCTCCGGGCACTGCACCTGTATCCACAGAACCCTGCCCGAACGCCACGTCCAGTGCACTTGGAGCTCACTCTAAAACCCGGGACGGATCATCTGGAGAGGGCTGAGGAAGGGGAGTCTCCTCTTGGGTTGTTCCAACATCCTGGTCAGGAGTCTAATGGGGATCAGAGCAGGGCTCAGTCGGTGCTGCTCCCAAAGAAGGCATTTTGACTCCCGTGCCTCACGTCGCCACTCCCCCCTCTCCACGCCCTCCGAGAGCTGCAGTGGCTGCAATAACCCATCATTTAACTCTGCATCCGTAACAGAGACGCACACACCTGCACTAACAACGCTCACCACTGCCACCGCGCTGGGCAGGGTGCTCCCGAACCCCCCCAAGTCGATGCCACGTCGGCACCGGGAGCAGCCGCACCATTGCCTTTTTGACTCAGCTCAGTGGCTTTTTGGTGGGGAAGCGAGCAGGGGCCAACCCTGGCAGAGACCCTGCCTTCCCCTTCCCTTGCAGCCATGAGCTGGGTCTCGGCCTGCATCCCTGGGCTTCCTCTTTGCCTGTTGCTCAGAAGGTGTCTCCAGACACTGGTCAGGGGACGGGGGCAAAGTCCTGTCACAGAAAGTAAAAGGTTTTCCTGCAAACAAGACACCTTCATCCGTCCCAGCAGCGCGGCACCCCTGGGAAGTGAAACTGAGAGCAGCAGACTTCAAGAGGCAGCCTGTGGGCTGGACGTGAGTTCAAAGGCAGGCAGACACCCTAGCAACAAGCCATATCACCGGCAGCACTGTGGGCTGACGTCAGCCATGGGCTTCATGCTGGGGAGTCACGTGTGGGTGGGAGGGGGCACGTGGGGAAAAGCCACAGAGAGGAGAGAATCTTTTCTGAGAGCAGGGATGAGTGGCTTGCTGCCGGCCTCCCAGCCATACCGTTGCAGCTTTGCTCTGCATTCCCAGAGCCACTGTACCCACATGGACACACTGCTTAACAGTCCCTAGAGGAGCCCTGACGGCCGTTCTGACCCCAAGTGGTGCTGAGACAAGGGGAAGTCCACTGGAGTTGAAAGTGCTTGACACCTCTGAGCAGCAGACCCTGGAAGCCACACAACAAGGCCACTGTCCTTCTGGGTTAGACAGGACTCCCTCCAGAGCTGCTTTGCAACCTGCTGGAGGGGCAGCAAGCTAGGCCAGATGCTCTCGTGGCTAAGCCACAGAACTAGGAGTCAGGAGACATGGGCTCTAGTCCAAGTCCTGACACTTAGGTAAGGCACTGCACCTCTCTATTCCTCAGTTTCCCTAGGTCTCCAGGAGAACCGAACAGACAGGAACTAGGAAGGGGTAAAAGGTTTCCAGTTATAGTAGAACAGATCAGGACTTTCACTCAGACCAAAGATGGACCCTTGAACCATGCCTAGTTTGCCTATTTCTTATAGGAACCATAACCACTCTTCTTCCCTACACCAGCACCCTGTCTCATTCTTCTCCTCGGTGCACTGAGGATTCCTCGTCCCACAAGCTGAGCATGCAGGACAGGGAACAGACCCAGGAGAGTTGGGGCTGTGTTTTCCTGCTAGCCCTAGAAATACCAGCGCAGGCTGTGACCTGACCCTGCAGAACAGCGGTAGACTTGCAAAAGCAGGATAGTACCGAACGTTACAGGAGATGAGAGACAGCTGGGCTGGGCAGAGCAATAACTGCTGCATCACATGCTGGCTGATGACTGGAGTTGGCCCCAAGGGATGCTTGCCTCTGGGGTTACAGTTCAGTCTGCTATAGATGCATAGATTTTAAAGTCCAAAGAAACCACAGTCCAGCGGTTCTCAGCCATCGACATACCAGTCCCATCTCACTACAGAAACAAGCCTCAGGACTACTTCTCCCACCTAATAAGTCAAGTTCAGTCTTTGGATGCTGGGCCATGAATCTAATCTCTCACTGCAGTGCACCCTAGAGTCTTAATGTCATACATGGATCCACGTAGGGACCTGATGGGTCGGAGGAGAAATGGTCTCAAATGAGAGAGGTGAGAAAGATGGCAAGCAGCTACATGTGATGCACTGGGTGTGGCAGACCTAATCCAAGGTGGTGTTAATCACTGGGGCTTTATGGCCTTTTACGTTCAAAATGGAAGTTTACCGGCTGTATTACCAATCCATGGTATCACCCATAATGCAGTAATCCCGTACCACCTTAGCGCCTGCCACGCAGGTTCTCAACATACACAACACCTACTGAGTCGGTAGGAATTATGGGTCTGAGCCAAAACCCACTGTAATCAACAGGAATCTTTCCACTAACTCCAAGAGGCTTTGGATCACGCCCCACGTACACAAAGAGTTTGCAAGCCTGGGCCCTCATGCTGCAAACACGGAGAGGATTTTGCAGTGTTGCACTTTGGCAGCTTCCTACAGAAAAACATGGTCCTGCTCTTTCCCAATGGGGGCAGATTCACCGGTATGTTGCAAACACACAATATGCAGGGTGGCCAACTCGCCATTTTATCCCAAGTCTCATGATACTTGGCATGTTTTTTAAATCATAGACTATCAGGGTTGGAAGGGACCTCAGGAGGTATCTAGTCCAACCCCCTGCTCAAAGCAGGACCAATCCTCAGACAGATTTTTGCCCCAGATCCCTAAATGGCTCCCTCAAGGGTTGAACTCACAACCCTGGGTTTAGCAGGCCAATGTTCTCAGCTCCGGGAGCCATGTGCCTTACATGAGAATTGCAGCTTTCAGTCAAAGAGGTGAGTGTTCTAGCCCTCCAAGCAGATGTTGAGTAAAAAGAACCCAAAATGTGTCATTTAAAAAAAAAAAAAAATCATGATTTTTGCACCAATCTCATGATTTTTGCATGCTTGAGGCTGGCAATCCTGTATTTACACCAAATGCAGACCAAACCCATGGGCCCACTCTCTCACACACACATGTATACACTTAACACTGGGGAACTTCAGCTCGTCCAGACTTTGCAGCCCCTGCACATCCCCAAATTCCTTGCTCCTAATTAGCACTTCTAGAAGCCAGCAGCCCCCTGGGAGCAAGTGCAGCCCCCAGGGGCACTCACAAACCATATGCCATTGTGCCAGGAAAGCAGAGACAACACGCCCAGGGGGGAGAACTCTTGGAATGATGGACCTGGGAGCAGAGCACTGATGGGCGGAAATGACAGGTGAGCTGAGCTGAAGAGCGGAGCATGGCTGAGCGCTGCTGGTGCCTGAGGAGAATGAGATGGGGAAGGCAGAGAAGGGGTATGGGTGTGTAGAGGAGAGGAAGAAGAGGAGAGAGCAGTGGGAGTTGCAGTCTGAGCCAGGAAACAGAGACTGGGTGGGTGTGGGAGGAAGCACTGAGGGCAGAAAAGCTCCTGTAAAGCTCAGAGGAATGGCTGAGCTGGGGAGCGGAGCACAGGGGAAGCTGGGTTGCTCAGGTGGTGCTTCAGAGGGGATACCTGGCAGTGACAATACCTGTGGGACAGGTCTGAGATGGAAAGCAGCAGCTAGAGGGTCACAGGTGTTGCTGAACGGGCGCAATTGGACCCTGCCATTAACTATTTCCCTGCCACAAACCATTTTTGTCAACTTGTTTCCTTCTGATTTAGTCTCTTCATCATGGTGACAGGTTTTGCTTCAGGTGACGCCCTCAGGCGCCGATAGCTCCCGTAATGGAACACATATAAGAAAAGACCAATGATCAGCAGCAGCACATCTGGACCTAAACCACACCAGTCAGCAGTGACCTTTCAGTGCCGGTATCTGGGTGAGAGATCGACGGGGCTTTTTTCAAAGTGTTCTTATTGATCTCAGAACTAATGACATTTCACCCTTCAGCATCTTGCTCTGGCCTCTTGCCTCGCTCCTGCCAGCCTGGGACAGCTGACAGTGTCACTGCATGCCAGCGAGGCTGCTTCTGACTCCACATGGTGCTACCAAACACCCTCAAATCCCATTAACTCCCGAAGTGCCATTATCAGACAGTACCTAGGTCGGACTGTCAGGAGTAATAGGCTGGGTATATTCAGCAGCAGTCAAGGGGTTAAATAGGTCCTTATTGGATGGGAAATTAGCCATTGCACGCTAAGAATCTTAAAAATAAAATCTAGCCTTCCTTCATCATGAAATTATAAAGCAACAACAAGGAAGAGGGGAATACCTGAGATCGAAAACTGGCTCTGCGTGTCTCCTTTCAGTAAGTCATGTTGGACCAGTTTCAAAGCCAGGTGACTAACATCAGGCACCGTGGCCTGATTTTCAGAGGCCCTTGAACACTTGCAGTTCCCAGAGACGTCTCCTTTGCCTAAAGAGTAAAACCCTACAATTCCCAGACCAAGCCAAAGAAGGCAATATGAGCAGAGTTCTTAAAAGATGCCTATGGGATTTGAATGCCCAGCTCCTATTAAAATGAATGGGTGTCAGGGCACCCAAATCCCCTAATCAGCTCTGAAAATCTCAACCAGGGCTTCTAATGCGCTGGCCTAATGTGCTAGTTCAGTTGCTGTACCATGCGCATGGCTCTGTTTCTACTTGTTTGATGTTTTTTGCCCTGTCTTGCTTCATTTCCAGGAGATGGGGAGCCCTCTGGCTACTGCATGTCAGTAACTCCAGGGATGATGTGGTTTCTTCCACTTCTTTTCATGCAGAACTGGGGGGGAGGAGGAGTGGAAGCACCACACGTACCCACTCACAGGACAGATTATCCTTCTGATGTCTGCCCCACCCCACACAGTTCTCTGAGAGCGGTATCTTTCCCAGCCATCCCTGCTCATGCTTCTTATAGCCGCATATCTACAGGCTCCTAAAGTGGGGTTGACCTAAGGTTGAAGCAATGCATTGGGCTGTGTGGTTGGAAATGGACTATAGAACACCACACATTATTAGGGCATCTGCTCCATCCTCCCTCAGAGCAGTGCTGGGACCTGTGAGGTGCTCCTAGCATTGGGATGGATATGGTACAGAATCAAAGATAAAATAGTTAGATTAAACAAACAGATTGGGCGGATAGTCTTTGGTGCAGAGAGAACAGCTTTCCTATCTCTTATTCATTTGCACGCACATCACCAGACGCAGACTTCACAGAAGACTTCTCAGCTGGGGTCACCAGAACTACATATTTGTTGAGGTGTTGAAATATTTTTTGTGCGTATTGGAAATAAGAGCAGCATGATTAGTTCCTGCAGACAGCCCCGCTTACACTTACTGTGGTTACATAGAGGAACGCTAGGCTAGAAATGAACACCAGGTGGTAAAATTGTGACCATCATGGTAAAAATTGTGATGATGATGATGACGACGACTCATGATAACACAAGAGAGAAACATCTGTTCAAACTTGCTGAGGTGGAGATGTGTTCTGATTGCTGACCGTGTACGATCAAAGAAGCAACCCTGGTACATTTCCTAGAAGTAGGTAAGTAGCGTGTTAAGTCACAAGTGATGCTCAGAAATGCTGAAGAGCTAATAAACCTGGCTAGATTCAATCACCAGGCAGCTGGCCTTGCCACACAGCTCTACAAGTGCATCTCAGTGCCGATGCACAGAACCCCTTGGGAGTGTAATCTAAAGAGTCCCATACAGTTCTGCCCGGGTACCTGATCCCTGAGGCACAACATCCCCTGCGATTCCAGTCCTGGGGATCTTTCCACACCTGCACGCAGCTCTGCCATTGCGCCTCATTCCTGACCCGGAGAACGTCCTGCCAGTCCAGTTGTAGGCTTTGACACAACTCTACCGATCAAGTCAGTCCTGACCTCTTCTTCCAGTCCTGGGCCTCCTTCCGCTGCACCTCTGTTCCGACCTTCAACACATGCGATTCCAGCCTAGGCCTCTCCCACATAGACAACCCTACAGGAGCAGATGAATTGTGTACAGCAATTTTATTCAAACCATGGTGTCCGGTAGTAAAGAGCTGTTGCATTAGACAGCTTGGGTAAAATCCTGGTTCTATTGAAGTCAATGGCCAAAATCCCTTTAATTTCAATGAAGCCAGGATTTCAACCCTACTTTCTTTCACAGAGCAAGAAGCTAGGAAATCCAAGTTAACTGGACCAGCCAAAAGAACAGAGTTGGCTGCTATTAAGGTGTCTCTCCAGCAGATGTATCTATCAACAGGAGCAGGATATTAAATTGGAAGGACCATTGACCAGTCTGGGAGAGTAAGTTGTATATCCTCATGTCTGTTGATTTCTGCTGTGCTAAACTGATACAAGAAACAAACGACAAACCAATAAAAGAGAAAGTCCTCTGGGTCGTACCAATTTAGCACTGGTGAAGCCAATGGTGGAATATTGCATCCAGTTGTGACCTCCCTGCATTAAAAAAGATGCTGAAAAGTTGGAGACGATACAGAAAAGAGTCACACAAATTATTCAAAGTCTGGGAAAAAATGACTTACTCTAAGAGATGGAACTCAGCTCAATACGCTTAGCTTGTCAAAAAGACGGAGAGGTGACTTCATTACAGTGTGCAATTACCTTCAGAGAGAGAAATACCGGGTAGTAAAGGGCTTTAATTTAACAGGAAAAGGCATAAGTCTTGCCAGTGACGGAGGCTAAGGCCCTGCAAATTAGAAATGAGACACACATTTTTTGCAGTGAGGGTAGAGAACCAATGGAACAAACTAACAAGGGAAGTGGTGGAATCTTCATATTTTGAAGTCGTCAGATCAAGACTAGATGCCTTTCTGGAAGCTGCGTTAGCCAGGCACGCTATTGGGCTCAACACAGGGATAACTGGGTGAAAATCTTGAGTCTGTGTCAAGCCGGAAATCTCACTTCTGGCCTTGAAATTTACTAATTTTACCCGTATGATTTACCCACCCACTCTTTATCTTCAGTACTTATATGAGCCCCATCACCATAGCACCTCACAATCTCAACACATTTATTTTTGCAACCCCCCTGTACTATTATATCCATTTTATGGATGAGGAACTAAGGCAACGAGAGACTAAGTGACTTGCCTAAGGGCACGCAGAAAGTTTGTAGCAGAGCCAGGGACTGAACCCAGGTGTCGCAAGCCCCAGGCTAGCACTCAAACCATTGAACCATCCTCCCTCTTGCTACTAGTTTCCAGAGTTTCCCTACATCCCCCTCTAGGATTCTGTCCTCTTTATTTGGCTTACAGCCACTCCAGGAAGAAGCCTGGTCTTCAGAGTTACTAATATTGTTCAAACTCCACACTGCTGCTATGTCCTGCCACTTACTGACTTGAAGGGAGAACGCTTAACTTGAACTTTAACAGAAGGATAGAGGGGTCCCTCTACTGGTGCTATTGGGAACCATCTATAATATAAACCTGAACATTTAAAAACACCCAATGCTATAATACATAAGAATGTGAGCTAATAACCCTTCTCCCTGCTTGTGTGCTAATCATAAAACATGCGCAGAATGTTTAAATAATACTGAGATTTCCCCTGATAGCTGAGTGAGCTAAGAGGGTTTTTAAATGTAAATATTGCAGTGTTGCGATTATGTCCAGATCTCTACTTTTTAGCCCTCTTGGTTTTGGAGAAAATCTTTTAAAAGGGACTTGAATGTAAACCGAAAAGCTAAGAAACCAGAAGGCAATTTTTAAAAAATTGTTATTTTAAAAAATCTCATTACTTTTAAGCCAATCTCATCATTTTTAAATGTTTTTGGGTTGGCAGGCAGAATATTCCTTAGTTCCCTTCCACTTCATTGGGTGCATTTGCTAAACTGCAGGATGGCCTGGCTAAGTTAGTCAGACTTAAACCTGGTCAGAGTCTGCCCTCCGTTTGCCCAGAAGGGGAATTACTGTTTTATGGTACATTGGGGAAAATGTGCCAGGCAGGACTGAAGTTTGCACTGGCAGAACAGTGCAGGGTGTCCCAAACAAGGAATATAAGGGTGGAGTAGCTGCAGATCAGAACTGAGTGCACAGTCAGAACCATGTAAGGGCCCTGGAGTCCAGAAGTGATACCACAGGTCTTAAATTAGGAAGTTTGGCAGAGCGGTACATGGGAAGTATGCAGAACACTTGCTTTGCCTGCACTATGGATTTCTTGGCAGTTTAAGACCTTCCTCCCTTTAAAACAATTAAAGTTGGAGGCTTTGCAAAGACATGGTTCCTCTCCTGTTCGGAGTGCTAATGAACCTCCACTATGCTGTCATCACCAGAGTTCTGTCTTAGCCCATAAATCTGGAGTCTTTTTCTGCTCGTTTACATGTTCCAGGAACCAAAGTGTGAATCACCACACAGAGCACCCTTTACACTGGAAAAACTCCTTTAAACGATTCAAGAAAAAAAGAGAGAGAGGAAAGAAACAACCTGCAAGCCATCCCTTTCCTTTTTGGCTCACCACTTACCTCGGAAGTGAACAACTGTCAAGTCTGTCTTGGCCATTTGATGAGAGAAAGAATGCAGCAGATGAAAGGACCTGGGAGCAGCCATAACATCAGGTTCTTGTCATCACAGATCCATGGAGCAAAGCCAGAGGAGCCAGTGAGAAAAGAGAATCACGTTATGGCCAAATTTTTCAAAAGGGTAACTAACAAATGCAGCGTGAATGTTGAATATTACAGTCAAATATGCAGTCTGAAATTAGCTCTAAGGGACAGCTACCCCAGGTGCGCCTTGCTAACGCTGGTCATTCAGATATTTTAAAGAGACAGCCTGTAAGCCTGAACAGATCTTTTTCAAGGTCTAAACACAGCAAAATACTAAGCATGTGCTTAATTATCAGCATATGAGTTGTCCTGTTGAGACCACACAACCTACCAGGTGTGACGAAATGAGGCCCAAAAGAAAAAAAGAAAAAACCTCAGGCAGGGAACAGAGTGCTGTAGATTGCTCTCCTTTAATGTGAGAAGTTCTTTGAGAACCTTAGTTACATGATTCTTTCTTTCTGATGTAAGCAATGGCCAACAGTTAAAGTGAGGGGGTGCCAGATTTGCATGGATCATAGGTAACTTTGGGAATTATTAGTAGTGCCTAGAGCTGGTTGAAAAACAAGAACATTTTTTGGGGGAAAAATTTGACCCTGTTTTTCATTAAAAAAAATTAGAATTTTTTTGACCAGTGCCGGTGATAGCCTTTGAAATGAGGGACAATTGAGAGGTTTCAGTGGGAGTTCTGGAGCGGAAAGTTAAGTGGACTTAAATACTTTGCTGAAGGGGCCTGACTTGACTTTTTGTTTTACTTGTGAACCGGTGGCTTCCAGAGGTATAAATCTCATTACTGAGATTATAAACTCCCTGGGGCAGGGAGCTTTGTGTCTAAAGACCTTCCAACTCAGCCCTGAAATGCAAGAAACCAACAGGCCAAGCTAGTTGAAAAACAGTAAGCATGTTTTATACAAAAATAAAATAAAATAAAGAGGAAAAGATTCCAATTTTTCATGAGTTTCCCTCCCTCTTCTCCCCCTGACTCAATGAGAAAAGGGGGGGTGGGGAGGTGGGAGAAGAGGTAAAAGAGAAAAAAGATGAATACATCAAAAATCCAAACCAATTCTGACTGTCAGTTTTGAAAATCCAAACGATTGGAGATGTTTTGCTTTTCACTTTTTTTTTTTTTGTCATTTATCGTGAAAAAATGAAAATCGCCCACAAACCTATTCATTACAAATAAATCTCTTTACAAGACAGTAAAGATGGGCCCGTGGCTACAATGTCTGATATCTAGAGAGAACTAGCTAGTACAGTACAACTATACCAACAACCTCCCTAGTGGAGCTACAGCTCATACCAGCAGAGAGTTCTTCTGCTGGTACAGCGTGTACCAGTTCCCCCAATAAAACAAGCTGAAGTGGCAAAAGGACTTTTTTGCTGCGATACCAGAGTCTACTCTAGGGCTTTTGCCGGTATAAAGAATCAGACCCCTGCCATTATTGTACCAGCAATTGTTTCCAGTATAGATCTAGCATCACTGGCTGAGACAAAGCTGCATGAGCTAGAAAGCATCTCTGGGTCTTCCTGCCAGAAGCCATCTCAAAAATGGGGAAATCTAAAAAAGTTTAAAAACAGGAACTGGCTCTGTCACGCAGGTACCCACCTCACAGAAGGGAAAGTTTCTCACTGTCATGTGGGCAGGCTCGGTAAGAGCAGTGTGGGTACAAAAGCACAGAGCACTTGGTTATTTTCAGATTCTGTGCTCCCTGCCGCGTCATTGCCTATCAGCGTTTTGGGTAGAGTTGGGGTTTTACCAAATGCAGGCTCTGCAATTTCCTACCCGGTGAAGAGGAAGAGGTTAAAGTTCATCTGGGCCATCTCTTTAAGGTTAAACCTTAAAAAAAGAAAAGAAGAGCTGAGCTTTACCAGTGCCAACCTTCCAAATCAAATCAATGAATTTGTTACATTCTGTAGAACGTAAGGGCCTGATTTCCAGCTTTGTCGTTCTCAGTGAAATCAGTTCTCAGCCCACCCCAGAAAATGAAGCCCATAAGGTCTAGATTCAGTTCTATTTTACACCGTTTGATGCTGATCCAAAGCCCCTTGAAATTAATGGGAATCGTTCCCATGATTTCAGTGGGTTTTGGCTCAGATCAGAACATGGGTGGGTTTGATTAAGTACATGGGAATTGGTGGGAATTCTCCCAGTTGACTAGGGAAACCGGAGACAAAGCTATGAGATTCTGTCTCCAGTCTGCTCTCTCTCTCTTTCTTTCACCCTAACAGGAGCTGTGTGCTCCTTCTGTTGACTGTGCTTTAATTCAGTTGGTTAGATCAGTGGTTCTCAGCCAGGGGTACATGTACCCTGGGGCTGGGGGTATGCAGAAGTCTTCCAGGGGGTAAATCAATTCAGCTAAGTATTTGCCTAGTTTTACAACAGGCAACAGAAAAAAGCAAAGTCAGTACAAACTACAATTTTATACAGATAATGACTTCTTTATCCTGCTCTATAGACTACACACTGAAATGCAAGTTCATTTATATTCCAGTCAATTTATTTTATAATTATATGGTGTAGCCCATAGGATTATTTTACTAGCTATTATATCCTACTAATTCAGCCAGCAGTATTAATTAATCTTTCTTTTTCTGATATTAATCCATTTTATTCTTATATTTTATCAGTATTAATTCCTTGGAATTTAGGATGTGCTGAGATATGAAGTTCCTAATAATAAATTTTGCTGAAATGCAAGAAGCTTACCAGTTTGTAAGATCCAGTAAGATCTGCTACATAGCAAAATGTATAATCAGTTATAAATATGTCAGCATAAAAGCTGGCAACCTTTGGCACTATTAAGAATGGTCCCTGAACTTTGGGGAACCAAAGGGAGGAACTATCCCCATCACATCACAGGTTTATCCAGCTGGTAACTGCAGGGTACACCACAACTCGAGGTCATCAAGAGAACCTAGGTTGGCAGTTTTGGAGTGAGATAATTCTTATTACTATATTTAGAAAGTAAGTGTTATAATCCACTAACCTATAGGAGAAGGGTACCCCTAAATTTCTTAGGGTACAGTATAGTAGGTTGGACCTGAATTACATAGATCAGGATCCTATAAAATACCCTGTAAGGGTTGGTTCATTAGTCAGTCTTCTAGGATAGTTTTAGGGATAGGTACTCACTCCTCTAAATTCTGGTTCTAAGCTCTATACTCTTGTAACTCCTGAAGCTTCAGTTTCTTGGATTACTTTACTCTGAGACCTTCTATCACACTATCAGCTCAGTTTATGCAGTATAACTACTCAACATTCCTAACCATCGGGGAAGCCAGCACCATCGTCTAATCAGGCATACCAGGAGTGAGGCTTGTCCTTCACCTCCTATTACCGGGCTCCTAAGGAAGGTGTGAGTATGTTAGGTTAAGGTACTTATAACAGAAATGTTACCAGCAGGAGTTTTGGAATTCTATTACCGTTTTGCAGTTATAAGTTTCATTGCATTCCTTGTTTTTATGTTAATGGCAATAAAGATTTTATCAATTTGATATTGTCCTCAGTGTCTGCGTTCTTGCCAAGCACCCCAAGAATCTTCTCCCAATATAGAACTCTTGAGTTCTTAAACTCTGGAGTCTGAATTGGATAAGAACCTATAAATCTTCTGGTCGGATGCGATCAGTGGCGAACCATAAAAATTCACCCATCAAATTCAGGTCAACAATGGTAAAAATGAGAAAGGGGGCAATTTTTCAGGAGCAGTATGGCTGTGACACTTGTATTTTTATGTCTGATTTTGTAAGCAAGTAGTTTTTAAATGAGGTGAAACTTGCAGGTACACAGGACAAATTGGACTCCTGCAGGGGGTAGAGTGAGCTGGAAAGGTTGAAAATCACTGGGTTAGATTATCATTCTGATGTGGTTGCTTTTGGTAGAACCAGGTGCAATCCAAGTCAGTCATTGCTGAGCCAATTCCCCACTGTTTTGCCAGTGTCTCTCAGTCATGGCTTGCTAGACCTGTTCACACAACACTGCTGTTGCACCTCATTCCAGCACCCGTTGTTATTCCAATCCTGATCCACTGGCAAGCTGGGCCAGGACAGCGAAGGATGAGATGCACCAGGCTTGGAAAGGTGCACAAACCCCTCCCCTTGCCTGCAACATACCATATGCACAACTCTGACGACCAGAAGAATATTTCTCTTGCAGGAGCAGCTGAATGTAAACCTGGCTCCCTAGAACAGAACTGAAAGGCTACGCAAGGTTCTCATTGTGATCTGCAGAGAAAGGGTGCTCAGAAGTGCAAGGTCTTATAATAAAACACATTGCCTTCAATGGAACTAGTATAATGTACATCAGCCGAGGCTCTGGCTTGCATGTGAATCTGTCTCCAAAAAGAGTATTTGATTCCTTTTCTCTTTCACAATTTTATGACTGTCCAGGAAGAGGGATGGAAATAAATGTCACTGCTGTTATACCCTAAGATGCTTGCATCTTTTTTCTCATGTAATTTAACTGTCCCTTCTAAATTCCCTAAAAGAAACAGGAAAGCTCAAAAAAAAAAAATCAACCACTGAATCTTTGACTTATGTCAGAGCATGAAGATATTGCTCTTACTTTTTTAAAAAAATTGTTAAATCCGTTCCTTATTCACTGCTGGCAAGGTGGTTTGTCCTGGGCAGTTGTATACATTTACCAGCATTGCAGTGCTGTTAGATGGAGGGTGATGCAGCTGTTCACAAGTTCTTTTGTATTCACTGCACTATTCAAATGAGGATGGTGTTTGCCAGTTGTGTTGTTGCAGCTCTGTGGCTTACAGGGCTGACCATCGTTTCTGGGTGTACACGGATGTGTTTTATGGATTAATAATGGTGCAGCCTTTAATTATTTGTGATATGTCAATGGCCCACTCACTGCCAAACTCAGCACGTACAGAAACGTCTATTGCAAAATGCCTTTGGAAATGATGAGTACGTTGCCTACGCATCTCAGGCCTGACTCAGTCGCAACGGCATCGTTTCATGACGTCTCAATGGGCAGTGCCCAGCTCCTCTCCAGGACCCCTTATTACGGGGGAAGTGAGACCCCGAGTAGCTAAGTAACTTGCACAAGGTCACACAGGAAGTCTGTGGCAAAGCAGGAAATCAAGCCCAGGTTTCCCACATCATAAGAACGGCCCTACTGGGTCAGACCAAAGGTCCATCTAGCCCAGTATCCTGTCTTCCGACAGTTGCCCGTGCCAGGTGCCCCAGAGGGAATGAACAGAGCAGGTAATCATCAAGTGATCCATCCCCTGTCGCTCATTCCCAGCTTCTGGCAAGCAGAGGCTAGGGACACTATTCCTGCCCATCCTGGCTAATAGTTATTGATGGGCCTATCCTCCATGAACTTATCTAGTTCTTTTTTGAATCCTGTTATGGTCTTGGCCTTCACAACATCCTCTGGCAAGGAGTTCCACAAGTTAACTGTGTGTTGTGTGAAGAAATATTTCCTTTTATTTGCTTTAAACCTGCTGCCTATTCATTTCATTTGGTGACATCCAGGCACAACACCCCAACCACAAGGTCATCCTTCCTCAGACCAAATCAATAATGCCTGGTACATTCACAGTTCCCAATCTCTGCTTTTGGGTGCAAGGACAGAAAAGTGACATCTCAACCAATTGCTGATTCTCTCTCTTAGGTACTTACATGGCCCCCCACTGCCAGGATAGCTGAGCACCTCACAATCATCATTGGATTTATCCTCACAACACCCCTGTCTGGTAGAGAAGTGCTATTATCCCCAGTAAACTAACATGCATGACTTTCAATGAGACTTAGGCTCCCCAGTCACGTAGGGACTTTTGAAAAATGTTCTCCTATGTGACTTTGGAGCACAAATCCCAAAGTCAATGCTCCTAACTCTCTGGGCCCAGGTCCTCAGAATAAATTACATGCCTCACTCCCACTGGAGTTAGGTGCCTAAATACCTTTGATGGCCCGGGCCAAGGCTTCTTTGAAAATCCTGCTCTTGGCCTTCACCTTCATCGTAATGCCTTGCGCACGGCTACACCAGGCATGTTGAAACACTCTACTTCCCTTGTTTTGTCTCTCCAATTATACAGATTATATATACACCCACACCTCATATTTTAGCCAAAATGTTTTATTTTAAAAATAATTCCTCCATTTATGATACTTAGAATATAATACAAAAGTTTGTATACAATATGTCTGTATTTCACTTTAGGAAATCATTAATTACACTATATGTATAACATATAACAATATGTACACTTCCACCCCGAAATAACGCAACCCAATATAACATGAATTTGGATATAATGCAGTAAAGCAGCATCCTGGGGAGGCAGGGCTGTGCACTCCGGTGCATCAAAGCAAATTCGATATAATGCGGTTTCACCTATAACGCGGTAAGATTTTTTGGCTCCTGAGGACAGCGTTATATCAGGGTAGAGGTGTATTTTTAAAGAACATTTTCAGGCAGCTCTTGTGTTCATATTTTGGCACATGTGGTGGCTATTTTGTATACAAAATAAATATTTAACTACAGGCATTTAAAATGAAAGACTTCTCAGCTCTGCTGTAGCACTTGGATTTTTTCCCTTGATCTATTTTATACATTACGGCACACAAAATGACATCCAAAGCTATTTACAGGAAAATATATTGCAAAATTGTGTAACATATTACAGATATGCCAAACTCACTCAAGATACATCAGCACTGCAATTAAAAACCCACGGCAGGCCTGTGCCAGCTGACTCGGGCTTGGGCTAAAGGGCTGTTTAACTCTGGCTGGAACCTGGGCTCTAGGACCCTGTGCAGTGGGAAGGTCTCAAAGCCCAGGCTGCTGCCTGAACTTCTACATCACAATTAAACAGTCACTTAGCCTGTGTCAGCTGGCACAGGTCAGCTGCAAGTGTCTAACTGCAGTGTGGACATACCCTTACAGGCATGTTAAATATACATATAATAATAATAATCACACTTTACATCATTGTGAGTATACATGTAAAATATATTACAATATATGCACATAAGTAAGGTCCTGATCCTGCAAACACTGATGCAAACACTTAGCTTTAAGCCCAGTAGTCGTCTCTCTGGAGGCTAGTTTGTATATGTTTGCAGAACTGGAACCATAGGGTATGTAATAAACTAGACCCATTTATATTAGACAAACCAAAATATGTAGGGGATAATTAACTTATTCACGTGTACAGTACAAAGGCTTATCCTTTGTTTTTGTCGCTGTTGGATGCCAATAACAAAACTTGCCACTCCTCAGTTTGGAAAGAGCTCTGTTTTTGTCGCTGTTGGATGCCAATAACAAAACTTGCCACTCCTCAGTTTGGAAAGAGCTCTGAAAGAGTACTTCACATTAAATCTCACCCACTCGGCCAGGAAGGAGGTAAATATCATCACTCCCATTTTACAGACAGGCAGACTGAGGAACAGAGGGATTCAATGATTTGCCCAAGACCCGTTTCACAGCTTGTATTTAATAGGGCACCTCCCATTAACTTTAAAAATCATTTACCCCCTTGAAAATATATGAGCCAACGAGAAGATGTGCAGCACCTCCACTACAGACACACTTGGCAACCAGTGTAGCATTTGTTCATAGAGCATGTTCCTACTCCAACTGAAATGAATTGCCAAACTCCTATTTATTTCAACCGGGAGCAGGAGCAGGCCCAGTGCTTGTTCAGTTCTTGAGTGTGAACTCCCCCAAAGTGTTCAAATACAGAATGGCAGCCTGGGTCTGGACTGTCTATCCATTACCGGTGGGATTCTGCAGAGCTCTACTATAATGATAGCTGCAGAAAGCCCTGGGTGTCGCACTGGAATATCAGTCTATTGGCTACACCCAGCCGACGCCTCATTTCAAGAAGAAGAAATATTATATCTAAGGGGCCTCGTGTTTTTTCAATTGTTTACATTGTTGTGTTCTGCCAGGCTAACGAGACAACAGCTGTATTCAGAGTGGGGTTTGCTGAGGTTAGTTAGTGAACAATGATAATTCTGTGGGCACAGAAAGAGGTCCAAAAGCAACAGTGGAAAGCAGCAAGAATCAGCGACAGGGGAGCCCAACGGTTTGTGAACCTCCAACTATTTGGGGCTTTGCACAGTCAGCTGGGGTTTGATTGGATTTTCGTTCCATGTGGCGATTCAGTTTAATTGTGATGTCAGGGCCAGAAGAATCCTCGAAAGCTAAGCTCGTACACATTGGGGCCAAACACACAACATAGACAAAGACAGTAGGCCAGATCCCCAGTGGCACACGCGTGGTTCTACTGATGTCAGTGGGTTAGGATCTGGCCCAATAACTACTATTTATGCTTTCATTGGAAGTGCTCTTTTCCTCCACTCCCCTCCCTTTTTTCATAGTCTCTGCATTTGCTTTTCATGCAGCCTGTTCCCACCCTTCACCTTTTTCCCCTCTGCAAACACCCATCTTAACAGGATGTTCGTTGTGATGCACATGAATGTAAACAGGAAGCACAAGAGTGGGTGTGTGTGGGGTTTGCAGGTGAAGTAGCAGTACAAATGCTGAGTGCTAAAGTCTGAAATTGGAACACGCTGCATGCTTGTTCTCTGAGTGGCCGTCTTTTAATCTTCTCCCCGCGTATCTGAATTTGCTTTCTCTCAAGGTTGTGAATATAAAGACTCTGCCCTCATACATAGACACATGGATTTGGACTATCCTCTAATAAGGGTTATTGGGATGGTATGAATACACTGATTTAGCTTAACAGGAGTCTGACCAGCAGAAAGAAGCAGAATGGCTCCAGATTACCACCTCTCAACAACGCTTAAAAACTGTTAAGAGGCAGTTCTGGAGTTATTACCTTCCATGATTCTGTTCTCATGTCTCCAGACAAACCTACAAAACTGTTTTGACCAGGAAAGGCCAAGGCCCACAAAACACAAGACAACAAAGGATCCTAGCAAGGTTTAAAGGGGGTCACTCTCTCAGGGGGAGGGAGAGCCAAAAGTGAAACCAGACTGGAATGAGACTCGGAAAGAGGAGCCACGTGGGAGGTCTGGAGATGCTAGGCCTGCCTAGGTCGCCAAATGATGGTAGAGCTAGACTTGTTTTGAAATCCTCTCTCTAATGCATTCTGCTATTGCTAAATACAATAGTTTGGGTTCAAAAAGGTCTGCTCACCATATACCGCTGCTCACAAACTCCCAAAGGGAAGAACAGTAGGTGCCCAAACTCAGTTGGACCTGCTCAGTTAGCTCAGTTGATACCCATGGTACTACAGCCCATGTCTCAGTCTAAGAGTGGGAGAATCACATGATTCCACCCCAAGAGAGGAACAGGCATAAGGCCTAAGACCCGAAGGGGTGCACTCAGAGAGACCAGAAAGGAGACACAGGCCCTGGAACGAACATCAACACATATAGAATATTCCTTTACATGGGGAGTAGTTATTGCATTCGGGGCGGCTCTACGTTTTTTGCCGCCCAAAGCACGGCAGGCAGGCAGGCAGCTTTCGGCAGCACACCAGCCGGAGGTCTGCTGGTCACGTGGATTCGGCGGCATGCCTGCGGGAGGTCCACCGGTGCTGCACCATCAGCGTCCCTGCCGCTGAATTGCCAGCAAAGCCGCGGGACCGGCGGATCTCCCACAAGTGCGCTGCCAAAAGCCACCTGCCTTGCCGCCCTCACAGCGACCGGCAGGCTCCCCACGCAGCTTGCCGCCCCAGGCACGTGCTTGCTGCGCTGGTGCCTGGAGCCGCCCCGGTTGCATTGCTAGGTTCCTACTGTTTGGCTCAGATGACAGTACACTGTAGTAAAACAGGGAATCAGTTTTTGATGAGGCTGGAATTGGAGTCGATTTGCTCTTCCTGGATAGGAATTCGAAAGCTCCTTCCATCTGAAAAACACAGAGTACAGAAACTTTGTACCGAGCAGGAGAGGAAAGAGAAGCAAATGGCTCTTCTAGTTCCATGCACACATGGGTGCACAGAACAACTGAGGCAGGGAGCGACTTCTAGATTACTGCTTGCTGGTCTAGCCGATACGGGGTATGTAGTAGACGTGGGATGGGTTTAGAGAACAATGGGAACATATTTTACTGGTGCTGTGTAATGAGAAGAGCAGGCAGCAGTGGGCTGACCCAGAACCACGCATCTAATTGGCTTTGACTGGAGTGCCCACCCCCTTGTCAGTCAAACTACTCATTCATTTGGAAAAGGTGAATGAAATACCCTGCAGCAGCTCATTTGTACATGGATAGAAAAGGGTCACAACTTCATCAGGCATCTTACAAGGTTGCCCGACAGAGTAGCAATTTTTTTTTATTATTATTTCTATAGTATTGATTCTCCTCTCCCCATGCAGGTGGAAAAACAGAAAAGAGATAAAGAAAAAAGGAAGGAAAGGACAAAATTGCAAATAGAGGGAGAAGTACAAGTTCTGACGACATAGGCAGAAACAGAATATTTCAGCCAGGCTGATCCTGTGTCACGGATTCACTCAATGGGTATATGATGCACTATTATTTTTTTCAGCATGCTGTATAAATTCAACCCTCCTCCTCGGTAAACTGATCTCAGCATGTGTGTGTGTCAAATATTTTGATAGCTATAAAGCCTAGAAAAGAAGGCTCTCTCTTTACTTCATTACACAGAAAAGAGTGTAATGAAGTAAAGAGAAAAGGGAGGAAGGGGGAACAGCAAGCAAGGCAGGAGGAAGAAAAGATAAAGGACTGGGAAGAGAAGTAAGGGAGTAGAGAGGGGAAAGGAGAACGTCACAGTTCCCATCCACTTGGGGTTAATTAAAGCCTTCTAAAATGTTAGACCATGGGTCGGCAACCTCTGGCACGCGGCTTGCCAAAGTAAGCACCCTGGCGGGCTGGGCCAGTTTGTTTTCCTGCCGTGTTGGCTCCCACAGGATGCGGTTCACCATCTCAGGCCAATGGGGTTGGCAGAAAGTGGCACGGGCTGAGGGATGTGCTAGCCACGGCTTCCCGCCACCCCCACTGTCCTGGGATGGCAAACTATGGCCAGTGGGAGCCGCAGTCCGCTGAACCTTCCGATGCGGCAGGTAAACAAATTGGCCTGGCTCGCCAGGGTGCTTACCTTGGCGAGTCACGTGCTAGAGGTTGACTGAGGCCCCTCCTCTCTGAAATACTGCCTGCTCTTTAGCAACCAGGTCATCCAGATCACTAAGTCAAGCTTCTACCACTGGAGACAATTTTCTCTTCCATCTAAGCAAGCCATGCAGCTATAGGCACTGCTATAGAGAGCCAAGCTTTCTGTGAGCTGGAGAGTTTCCAGGGTGATCAGATATATCCCCCCAAACTGTTCTCAGCTCTGGCAGACCCACACCTCCAGCAACAGTCTGCATTGGTCAGACCCATGCACTATAACTTACACAGGGACCAATATAAATGAAAAATTTGGATCAGCCTTAAACACAGACCACGAGCAGAGTTTTTAAATGTTTTTCATGGCACTTTCCCATTGGCAAAGGGCCAGGGACGTATGCAAATCTTTGTTCAAGGCCCACCACAGATAGTTTAAATTAGGGAGTCATGCAAAGTGAAAAAACTTGACTGTCTACCATACTGGACCGTCCAGAGGACACACAAATTTGGCCAGGGTGATTGTGGAAAATTTTTGGCAGACACCAAAAGCACGACTCCAGTGGGGCTGTGTCTACACTGCAAAGCAATAGGGGTGAAAGCCTGGGTCCTGGCTTGACCAGACTCGGACCTTCTACCCCATAGGGTCCTAGACACTTGGAGCCAAGCCCTGGGTTAACACAACGTGTGTTTAGTAGGAAGGGAGATTAGGCTTGAGTCTGAGTTTGAACCCTGGGCCTGCACTGCAGCGTAGCCATACCCTGAGAGAGACAGGTTATCCGCCCACTTGCTCCAAATTAATTGTGTAGGACAGCAAGATTTTAACAGAGACTCACCAAGTTGTCCATTCACAAGAGGCCTCTTTGGCTTCTCCTTTTTGGTCGTCTGGATAATCAAGAGGAGGATGGACATTCCAGATACCATGAGCAACGTTAAGCAAATCAAAATGAGCGATAAAGACCCTAGGAGAAAAATAAAGGAAGGACCATTACACACGAGAGAAAGAACACGCACTGCTGGGCCCCTGCATGATTACCATCCTGAGTTACATAAGACCTAGGCACTCCAATGCCAGGATGATGAGCACCACACAAAAACTTGTTAAATCAAATAAGATGGTGAGCATGAAAGCTGGGAGACAATGCATGAGAAAGTGATGACAATTCCAATAAGGATAATGACATAATGGTGGCAACCTCAGAACCATGAAGTGAACATGTCGCCCTACAATTAAGGCTACATTTATGTCACAGGAGTCAGGGTGTCCACGTTTCCCATGGTTTTTAAAAGCTAACCATGACTGCAAGTGGGCAGGTGGCTACGATAGCAAGAAATTAAATTGTTTCACGGAGTTGGCAGTTCATGAGAGCTGCCAAATTCAAATCTACCATGTATATGAGGCTAAGGAAGAGCAGGAACCAGTTAAGCTGGGGAAAGGAGTCATTCTTCCTGTTTGAGGAGGGAATACACCCGAGAGGTTATGGGATGCCTGGGTGGTTCAATCACCTTATTAATGCCTTGAATTATTTTTTTAAAGATATAATTATTTGTGTATATATATATATATATATATATATATATATATATACAGGATGAGAGGAATGCTCATTGCAGGGCTGTGGGGAAATAGGTCTGAGGAGGAGAGGTAGGCTGCATGGCATATAGGATTAGGAGAAGGCCTCCCAAAGCTTGGGGAAGGGACAGAGGTGCTTGTGGAAAGAGGTAACAGAGGGGCCATGGAGGCATACAGAGGAGAAGAGGAGGCTGGCAGGCAACAAGTGATGAGAGGTGGGCAGCAACAGAGCTGTGCAGGGAGCTTGAAACAGCTAAGAAAGGGGATGTGAAATCTGAAGTGACTGGTTACAAAAGGGGCTGATATAGTAGGAGGAAGGTGAGTTTGGCAGAGGCATTTTGGATAGACTGAAGGGGAACAAAAGTGTTATTCAGAAGAGTAGGCAAAAGGAAGACAAGACCCAGCCTTCCCTTACCCCAGTTAGTCTCCTTTTTAATGGGAGTGGTGGAAAGGGCGTCTTTGGACGTGAAGGGGGTGGGTGCTGTAGTAGATCCATTGCTTCTGCGGCTGATGATAGAGAGGTATAAGGTGGATGTTTGGAATGTGGTGGCCTGTTTGTCCTGGTCATCGCAGATGGCATCTTCTATTTTTGTCCCAGCTCTGAGAGTCTTTTTACCATAAGCCGTGCAGCTGCCAGTGTAAATAAATAAATGGAATTATTTAAATAGCTTCAGCGCCGAATATAAAGGTGACTGCACAGGAAAAAAGATGTAGCATATGCAAATTTTTTTTGGCGCGTGTAGCTTCTTTATGTTGTATAAAGAAGACCTGGATTTCTTTCAAAAAAACAAAAAAACGTTTCCTGCTTGCTTGAACATTGGAAATTCAGATGAACCCTTCATAGCAACACTCAGTAGCCACTCCAAAGTGGAGTATGGGTTGCAGCTGTATTCCCAACTTCTGCTCAACTAGAGAGAACACCATGGGATGAGACAAAAAGAAGAGTGGTGTAGAAATGCTCCCAGGGGAGAAAACATCATCAGTTCAGGCAATGCATGCTGGTTTAACAACATGAAAAGACTCCATGCTTGTAAAACTAAACTGGATCTTTACGAAGAAAACTGTTTACAGGGATATTGCGACATCAGCTAGCGTTCTCTAGTCATGTGCACACAGACCAATTTCCTAGAGCCTCCTCAAAACTCTTCCCTCTTGCAAGCTGCGGCCCTCCTTTCAGGTTCCATGTGGTTTGCTACAATCACCAATAGCTTCCCTGTGTGAGGTGCTGGAGCCCCTTCCAGATATGTGAAATTTCCACTTGGTCAGCTTTCTACTGAAGCCAGCATGGTGGAAAAGGGAAAATGCAGGATGCCAATGCATCCCTTGAGCTGGCACATAGCCCTCTTGCAGGCATCCTAAGAGTCATCATGAATACAACTCTTACTGTATTTATTGCTGGCTTATCTTTGGGAATTCCATATACTGACCTTAGGGAAGGAGATAGAAGGGACTGCTGTGAGCAACCCTTAACTAAACAAACAAAAGTTTAAGCCCAGTTTGTTTGGGTGAGGGATACGTACTTGGTCCAGGGCCGACATCTGTCATTGTTTCCATCGGAAAAATGGCCATCAGGACAAGGGAAGCATTCTGAAAAAGAGACAATATTTTAAAACTATGGTTGTTGGATACAGATTTGGAGTAGCTGTGAATATCCTTTGGATAAATCTGGAGCAAGAATGAAACATGAGCATTACAATGTATAAAACAGCTTCCATTCCAGAATGTCATGCAAAACCAGAGTACATACAACAGCACCATTGAAACGGCAGTCAACATTTGGGTCTGTACAAAGGGAAGGTAGCATATTGAACAAGTACAACACCTTTTTTATTCTGTTTCCTGGAGCGGTACCTTGCATTTCCTGCAGAGTGTTAATGGAGGTAAAAGAGGAGAGGTCCTGTGGCAGCATTTTGCATATCACCCTGTTAGCAATAGTTGTCTTGGAGACAGAGATAATTCACAAAACAGCCAGCAGGTGCTTTTCACTGGGAAGAATAAATACTGTTATAATTTTAAAAAAAGCTAATTACTCACCTCTTCCTGACGGAGATTCCTCTGACGATCTGCTGTCGTATGGGGTGTAACCCTTCATGCACACGCAAACTGTATCTGAGATCTTATCACACTTCTTCACCTCCATGCTTCCCCTATCTAGGAGCAACAGAGTTGGGGAAGTGGAAGGGAAGAAAGGAAATTAATTAAAGTACAAATGAAACTGGCCTAGTGCTCATTTTTCTGCACTGGCAAACGAGAGACATGGAGGTCAAATCTAGTCTCTTGAACCCGTTTGCATGCAATGGATTCCCTTGTGCCACGTAACCAGGTCATTAAAGAGCAGAAGGAATGGATTCAAGTTAGAGTCTTATCCAGTTCTTCTTTGACTTGAAACATGAAAAAAAAAAAATGAAAAATTAAACCACCATTTTTTCCCAGTCAAAATCTTGTCAAAATTAAAAAAAATTCCACCAGCTCTAATGGCTTAAAAAAATGGGCAATTTTTGTGTGTGCAAAAACTTCATCTGCCAGCCCTTTGGGGAGTAAGAAAGAGAAGAGGGCCTGAGAAGAGCACCTAAGGGCCTTAGGGGAATATTCTGGGGACCTCTTGTAAAGAAGTGGCCACTGCATAGCTGACTTACCTGTGTAACAGACGGTGCAGCTTTTGCATGGATAGTAGTTATGCTTTGAGTTATAGTATCCATTTTGGCAGGGGACGCACTCTGATTCGGATGATGGCAAGCAGCGGTTTCTCATTCCCTCACCTAGAACAAAGAGCACGTATGGGAGAGAAATACCTTTGTGTCACTGTCTGTGCATTAGCAACCACGACCCACTTCTAGACACCTACCAGCATTCTGAAAATGTGGACAGTATCATCCATCCCCTTCTAACATGCTTAATCAGCATGGTGTCTGTCCACTAAGAACATGATTAACGCCACCAAAATCATTTCACTTTCGCCACAACAGCTGTCAGAGGAGTCTGAATTCAAAACACTAATTCAGAAGTGATGTAAGATGGCATCATTTCCCTTAATAACTGAGATCAGAGGAGTGGAGTGGTACAGCGGTTCAGGCATTGGTCCCGAGTTCTAATTCTGTCTCTGATGCTCATTTCTTCGGTGGCACTGGGCTTAAATGTTCTGGTTCCTCATCTGCACTGTCCCATTGTTATTTAGCCCACTCACAGGTATGTCAGGAAATAATCAAATCACATTTGCAAAGTGACATAAAACACTACAGCACACGTCTTTCCCTCTATTCTAGAGATTGCTGCTATCTGCTTTACAAGCAGCTAGGTAACATATCCCACCTCTCTCAGAATTTGAATTCCCCCTTCGAGGAGTACATGTTTTAAATACACACAGCATTATACTAAAGGAATGCCTGAATGGGCAGAAAGTTTCCCCTGTTAAATGTTCGTCAGTTGTGCCCTGATCTCAAGCCCCAACACTCTCCTCAGAGAACTTGCATATAATAGGTAGTTTTTTCGCAAGAAATGAGGCACACTTATCTTGCTGCAACAGATAAATGCAACAATACCGTACTTGGTACTTTCAGCTGAGTTCAGAATGCTTCTCAAACATTAATTACGTTTCACAACACTTTTGAAGTGGGTAACAATTCAATCTAGTTTCTGTTTCATAGACAGATAATTAGGAGCAGGGATTAAATGACTTGCCCAAGGTCAAACAGCAAGTCAGTGGCAGAGCCAGGAATAGCATCAAGAGGTTCTGAGTCCCCATCTTATGCTCTAGGTATCGAGGCACATTTCCTATATCTCGCTAATGACCTAACATACAGTTACAGGGGTTTTCAAACATTTTGTATTGGTGACCCCTTTCACACAGCACATCTCTGAGTGTGACACCCCCTTATAAATTAAAAATGGGGTAAATTTAATTTAATGGGGGCTCAGAACTGTCAGCCCCATGGAGCTGACAACTTGCAACTCCCATGTAACCACCTTGCAACCGCCTGAGGGTCACAACCCCCAGTTTGAGAACCCTGGTATAGGCTACTTGAAAATAAGGAGAAATTATTTTTATGCTCAGTACTTTTAACATCCAGTGGTAATTAATTTTTTATTCTCACCCTTGCTCTTGGAAAATGAGGATCACACTGTACTTTTTTCCACCCCACTCATTCATTTTCTCTAAGTGTCACTGGGTGCTAACAGCAAACAGTTCTGAGAAAGGATAACTCATTATTCTCACACCACTAAAACCCATTAACTCACTATCTATTGCGCATCCTACACTCTTAGGAAACAGACTACTCTCCTGAATGCAGAATGTTCCAAGAACTGGCAGGCAAAATTCAGGGCATTTTCCGAGTAGCTGGGAGAGAATTCATTTGAACAAAATATCAACCCACAACACCCACAATGAAATGACCTTGTACTACAGAAGATACTGTCTAAATCAACTACCTTGACTGCTGCATTTTCATATGGCCATTACCAAAGACTATATATATCCACTGCTTTACCTCAGTAATTAATTGCAAGACATAGTGATATATTCATCCGTGGGGACAGGAGGGAGATAGGTTTTCCCAGTCTAGAACTGACTCAGTAGCTTCTAACTGACAGTCTGTGGAAACTCCCTCATCACATTAAGGAGAAAAGAAGTAGCATGTGACCCATGAGGGATTGTCTGTACCCATTTACCAGGGATGGGATGTGTCCCAGAATGAGGAACTCAAAAACCGTCATAATTCAGTAGCTTTGGGAATACCCTGACGGCTTGTGCAGCAAGCCAAGTCTCAAGAATGGAGATCTGTTACAACCACTGATTTCAGTTTTTGCTGCAGTAGCTAATGCAGTACAAATTTTACATGGATGGGTGGATGGAACTGTGAATAAAGAAAGAGCTCTAATTTGAAGATGCATAGACAACTCTGTACAGGATTTTTTAAAAACAGAAACCTCTTGCAAAAAGGTGCAAGCACACAATCTAATCATCCTGTAGGGGTGAGAATGTACCTTCCCTTCCTGTCAGCTCTGAACTCTACACGCCACTTTCTATTAACAAACTGCCCATTGTACAGTGTGGTGTCACATGCCAGTTGTGGTTACTCTGGGTTGTCAAGTAATTTCTATAATCATATCCAACTAATAGCGCCTGTGTATTTTTTGCACTTTTCCACTTCCTCAGCTCTAATTGCAGAACTGTCATTCCGCTCTAACAGCAGCTGTGAAAAAGAAAAAACAGACAGAGCAAAATTCATTCAGTTTCTACCAAAAAGGAGAAAGTGGGAGGAAGCAAGTACTCCCTTTGCTGCCACCTATGGTCTTGCCAAATCATGCTCATGAATTACGTGAAGCAAAGAGAACTAGCTCTCTTCACAGGGAGATGTCCACATGGCACGTGGATCATGCTTGCAGAGCAATTTAAAAATCCAAAGATGCGGCCATCCATAAATCTTGATTTTTCCAGTGATGTTTGGCATGCCCTGTTCTCTTCAATAGGAGAGCATATGGTCAGTCACTTTTTAAAAAAAAAAAAAAACATATAAGCTTTAGCTACAGTAATGGAAGCAGCTTTAAAGACATCTTGCACAGCCTTACCCTTAACTATACTAGACCTATTTTCTTAAGATGACCCACCATTGCAGCTACAATGTAAGTACTAGCACCAGCAAGGCTCCTGTGTCCACCAGCATTTTAACCAGCATGCCATTTACTGCTAATCTGTGTCAGGCTAGACAATATGTTAGTTAAGATATCGGCAGTCAGTCCCTGCTAGTGCTCCCATCACGGACCTGCACCAGTGGGAAATTTTAAGAAAAATAAGCCAGTGTAAACAAGTCTTTGAAGATTTCATTCAGTAGAGTGATACATAAGCGGGTAACCTTGAGAAACCCTAAATTACAGAAAGAGTTTATTCCAAAGTAGACAGAATTCTAGATATTTTATAAAACAGTATTTTACAGTTCAGACTTTGTTTCTGACATGTCAGTAACATTTTGGGTTCACAAGATTATTTCCCCCACCACCTACCTCATTAACTGCTGCACTTTACATCTAACAAGGACTGTCAATATTGAGTCGATGACGAGGACTTACCAGGAGCACACTCCTTGCAGCATCGGTTATGTAAGGGATATTCAAATTCTCCACAAATCTGCCCTGAACACTGCATAGCAGAGAACAACAGGGAGAACAAAACAGCAGTAAAAGAAGAGAACACAAATTTGGCTAATACTCGTCCAGCCATGCTGACTCTCCACTTCCCCTGCAAAAAAAAAAAAAAGGTAAACTCTAGGAGTGGTTGAACCTAGACTGCTGAAGAACAGGAAGGCAATTCATATGCCTGCAATGGGGAAATTCCCACCACGTATCACCTCTTTTCAGCTCCTCCTCTTTTCAGCTTTCAGGCTCCTTCAAGGAAGAAGGGAAAATAAAGCTTTCTGAATCAATTCTATGAAAGTTTTATTTTAGGCCCTAAAAAACAAGGGCCACATGCCATTTCTTAGCTTAAGGTTTTATTAGGAACGAACCACGTCCTTTGTGAGAAACACCAGCCTTAGCCTCCCGTTATCTGAACTGAAGCGCTGTCACTCATTTCAAAAGCTAGAAGGGGAACATACTGAATAGTTTTGCAAGAATTCTGGCGAGCAGTTTTCAGGGATAGTGGTTAAATGTCACATATTAGCCTCTTGCTATGCAAGTATCACTCCAGCTCACGTAAACGGGCAGGGCTTTAATGGAGGGAGAAATAAGAGACAGCGTCCACCATTATTATGACAAAATTAACTCCTAAGTATTAAAATTAAGAGTGTGGTGCATCATATATAGCTCAGGGAATGGTGCAAGTGAAATATGGACTGCATACACGCCGATTCCACGGGGGCTAGGTGCACACGGAATCTGCCCTTTTGCCCTTAGTACAACAGTGGGGCTACTGCATTGGAGCCACAGTAGCTTCCACAGCAGCTGCATTGCCGTAGGCAGGGGAATTTGGCCTATACACCAACCAGCCATTCTAACCCTTCTCTCAAAGCCTTCCTGTGCTCTGTGGGAAATGAAGCACCCTGCAGAACTGTTTCCCTTAGGGACAGGGGATGAGGAACCCACATGGATGTCCCTTAGTATTGTTTGTTGTCCTCCTGTACAGCAAAATCACACCAGTTCTGTTCCCTTCGTGCCCAAGGAGGAGGACCTGGAAGGAGTGCCTGGGATGTGGGAGGGGGAAGTCAGCGGCAGCGAGAAGTGGGGGGTGGAGGGGAAGGGCATCATCTTGTTCTCCTTCATGAACAAATTAGTACAGCACAGAAAGGGAGAATGAGACTCATGACAGACGCAGCGAGGTTTCACCTACATTCATCATTCAAGTTTTATCAATAGGAGTTAGACACACAGGTTTTGGGATTCTCCGAATCTGCTTAGTTACCCAGTGAAAATGGCCTTTAAAAAAGAGTGTTCAAGCCAAGGCCCAAATTAAAAGACAATAGTCAAAAAGGGATTTTATTTGATTTTTATTTAAATTTGTCAAGTTTTTTAGAACCAGACTTCTAAGACTCAGCATTTCTGACGTCAATTTACAGTTCACTTGCAAGAAACCACCACCAGGTCTGTATTGGAGGGAAGTAAATCTGGACTGCAAACTACATCCTTCATAATCTGATACAGTTGAGAGGATTGCAGAGCAATTCTATTGCTGTATTTTATTTATGCTGTTCCCCTCTCCCCCAATGTCTCTGAATTTTTAAAGACATACTAATTTTTTTTCCATTCCACAGTCCTCTCCAAATCATTGGAAAGTTACAGCTTTAGTAAAGCTGTTCCTTTAAAAAAAAACAAAAAAAACAAACAAACCCCAGAGCTGATGTTTTTTTCACTCCAAATTATCTTTTGCTCTATCTGCAATGAAAAAAGAACACAACCCAAACTGGTCTGCACATAGGAAATACAGTGGCATAAGTCTTGCTAGGTAACATCACTATAACAAAATTTTATATCGTACTGACTTATTTCTTCCCTTTGCAACTTTTGATCAACTTAAACTGTCTTCTTCCCCCTTTCATAGCAAGTAGCAGGATCTGGTTATTCATTTGGAAGGGAATCAGAACAAAAGACTTTGATGTGGATGAAATTTACAACAACATAAGGTTGGAATTGTGCTAACACATTCAAAGCAAAAACAATGTAAACACTGATGACTATATATTCAGATTCTACTTCATTACAATTGAATGCTGGTAAAATATCATTCAGTTGGTAAATACTGATTATGTACACACTTTGCATTGCAGTGCTGGAAGTTGTAACTATATGCACATATCCCAAATTATATCACACAATTAATAACTCAACATTAGTCTACTAAAGACCAAATAGGTGTAATTTAATTCCTCCCACCTTTCCCTAAAATACAAACCCTCCCACTTGCCATGTGCCATGATAGCTTGGCTACCAAGCACTTTATAGCAGTAGGCAGACTGCTTTTATGTTATGAACAGTGGTAAGTGACCATGGACAAAGTTAATCAACTACTGTAAGTAGTGCTAAATGGAAGAACTGGTTCAACAGCAGATTACTTGCAGATGAAAACTGCCCTGTGATTAAGAATCTGACCGATGCAGAAATTGGGAAAGGCAAGATTGGAAGTAGAACACTAAAGAACCTTAAGATGATTAAACAGAACAGTATCTGAAATTAGTTTCCTTCTTTCTAAAATGTAGAGAGAGGAATCATCTGAGTGTCTCCACACAGCCCAGTTTAATCCACAATGAAAGAGATAACAGTGATGCCAGGATAACATCATGTGTGAGATCAAAATCACAGAGATATTGTTTCAGGCCCTGCCTACACTACAACCCAACCACGTTTAAACAAAACCAGAAGTTGGTTGCAAGTCAGAGTAGCTGGGGTCTAAATCAGTCTCTGCAGACTCATTATAGAAGGAACATCCAGCTACTTTTGCCTACAAGTAGAACATGAGTAGACTATCACAATTTCCCCACTCTTTCCCCCCTTCTATTTGACTTATATTCACTTTCATAATTCAATTTATTTAATCTGAGGTCTTAAATAGTCTGTCTTAATGAAGAATCTCAATGCTGGAGCACTGCCAAAGCACAGAGAAATATATTTAATGAAAAAAAGATAAATGTATATAAAAAGACTTTGATACAAGCCATTTAACAAAAAAAAAAAAAAGGCCATTTTAAATCAAAAACAAACAGCAAACCCTGTATTTACATTATATTAAGAGAATAAACTTGATTAGATATAAACACACCTTAATTGCAATTTCAAGCAATCCCCCAAAAGATGGGTTTTTTACAGCAACGGTAAGGCTAGAATAAAGTGAAGCATTTTTTATTTTCCAACGTTAGTGGATATGACCCTTGCGTTGCAAGATTCTCCATAGAGATTACTGCCAAAACAGATTAAACCAAAAAGCTCAAGGAACCTTAAGCTCTGAACTGCCTCTGCTAGACCACAGTACAGCTAGAGAAGAGTGGGACATAAATTAAACCAATGGAGGTTGAAACCAATCCTACTTGTAGGGATAAGCTTGTGAGACCTAACCAAACAGCTCTACAAATTTAACTAGTTTTAACAAATTTAACCAGATTGAGACAGAGTGAATTCTAATTAGTTGCAACGCAGCCGATGATTCTAAGAGCTGAATCCATTTTTGCTCACTGCAGCTCCCTGAACATTCACAAGTTAAGACATTCCTCTCTCAGTGTTTAGAAATGTGAGCTCTTTCGAAATGAAAGTGATTAAAATGAGCTTCTCATTCCCACTTCTGCAGAACAGCACAAGGGCGGGATTTCTGTGACACTGTAGATCAGTTTCCATTCTGCTTTAAATCAAAAAAAGGATTTCACTTGTAAAATTTCAAACACTCCTGTTTAAAAAGGAAAGTAATTTTTCAGATTGCAAAAGCAGTGCTGGAAAAGCAGTTATTTAATAGTCTCCAATACTGGACATCCAATACCCAGACTAAAAGGTATTATGAAAAATGCAGGAAGAGGAGGAAGATGAACCAAAAAAGTACTGATCGGGCTGGATAGCCTCTAAAGCAACGTGATTGCCATTTCCTCTCTCATGGCTGTCTGTTCTTTCCAGCCGTATTGTTCCTGTCAGCAGAGTGCTAAAAGAAAATACTTACTCTGTTCAAAAACTTTAATAGACTCAGATGCAGCAGGCTTCTCATTGGTAGAATGGAATGGAATGGAATGAAAACCACGCCTGTCCAGCCAAAAGCAATGGTGAATATAAATAAGCTCCTCAGCAGTCATTGTTCGTCTGATGGAGCCTTTCACTTATAGTGAATATTTTAAGAGTGTTCAAATTTTTCTTTTCTTCACCCTGCTAGTGGCCATTCTAGTACAATTAGAGGTGAAGTGAGGTGAATATATATTAAAGGCAGCTGAAAACACAACCTAATCAGCCCACCTGCATTGAGACAGTGTGCACCTCTGATGCAATTTACAGCTGACTTTCATGAGCTGAAAAGTATATATCCACACTCCTACATATAAAGGATCCTGTGCTGAGCAAAACCAATGCAGTTTATACACCAATTAATCCCTTGCTGGATTCTCCTAGAATGCTGTCAGAAAAAAAATATCTGAAACAATCTCCTTTAAAAAAAAAAAACTAAGATCCTCCAATGTTAATGATTCATAGATCAGCAGCTTTGCAGGCAACAGAAGTTAGATATTTAAAGATACTTCACGAGGCCTAAGCTGAACTTTCAGCTCAATAACTGCACAAGGTAGTATGAACTGCTTAGTCCAGATCCTGCCTTGTTACTTACAGTCCTTTCCTTCTTTATACTGAAGGTTAAAGGAGAACTGCAGTTCTTCTAAATGGACAGGGGTGGGTTTAAGTCTAGGACAACACATCATTCACATACAACACATATAGCAGCAAGGTAACTTTCTTTTTGTTTTTGGAAAGCAAGAAGGTGCTTCAGAGCTCTGCAGAGATGAGCATGGTCAGAACTCCTCGTGAACATTACGTGCATAGTCCATAAGCTTGCTGCCAGTGAAGTATTCGCTGTATTTCAGGATCTCCTCCAGCTCCAAGTGATGGTTCTGATTCTCATCTGCCACAGCTATCATCTGCTTGGCTTCATTTAGGGCATTGTACTCATTCATAGGATCCATGTATTCCTACAATAGATAAGAAAGGTCATCCATCTCCGCCATTGGGTGTGGTATAGTACATGCCTCCGAGCCAAAATTTGGAACCCTCAGCCCTTGACTGTTTGAGAAAATACTGAGGCCTCCATTACTTGACCCAAAAATGAATATAAACAATAGAAACCACTAAAATAGGTCTGTCTGCCAGGTCAATAACTTTCCTCTCAAAAGGTCCTTCCAAACACCATCCCCTCCTTGGTTCTACCAGAAGTCCAAAACTTCTCTGATGTTAGCTGGTGGCTGACTGCAACTGGTATTTCAACAATTTGTTTGATGTGGAAATTGGCCTCCAGCAGTCTTAGTCAGTGACAGAAGGTAAGAGAGGTCTGCAAGTTTCCAGACACCAGATTAGACCTAGAATCAGACAAGAAAAGATACCACACAAAATAAAAGTAGTGGTTGCTTAGGCCCCACTAGACAACTTTGGAGATCATTTTTATTTTTGTTTCCTCTCAATTTCTGTTCTGAGGAAAATTACACCTGCAAATAGAGAGGCTGAGCTAGGGTCCCTTTGATAGTCTAGCCCTCAATCTTTTGGATTAATACTTTTCTGCATAGGCATTTATTACAAGACCTCTTTTACAAGTGAAGCTCATATGACTGATGAGGGAAGTTATCTGAAATCCACTCCACATCATGCTTTATTCACAAAATTGCCAAGAGATGCAGATGCCTGCTACCTTGTTGTTCATGAACTGTAGGAGACATTAAGAATACAGCTTGATTTTCAGAAAGCAGGTTGAGCCTGCAGTGCTCATAACAAACAATATCTTTGATCTTGTAACCTGAGCAAATGTGATCAGGAAGCCTCTGATGGAAGCCATGGACCCATTTTAAAGTTACTTCAATGAGCATGTGCATGAGACAGACAGACACAAACAATATGTATTCTGGTGATACCGGTTTAAAGGAATCTGTGCTCTGACAAAATAACCAACCCTCAGACAAAGGGCATCAGTGGCCTCTTCATTTAGACTTTCTTAATGTAGATTTTCATGATAAAGGAAGGTTTTTCTTTCAAAAGACAAAACCTAATTTTTTCAGTTTAAGCTATCATTGAATAGAATTTACCAGTTAGACACCACCCATGTGGAAAGTAAAAACACAAGGCATTTGTAAGGACTCTCCCCCATTCTGAACTCAAAATATTCCACTCTGGAGAGAAAAAAAGGATTCCATTCATGATATATGTAAAGCTCTTCAAGTCAGATAAAGGAGCAACAAGTTCTACCAGTGCCAATGGTTTCTATGACTTACTGTCTGCCTATATAATGGAAATCAGAAAGATCAAAATTAAACTCTCTCACAATGACTAACCCAGAAACAAAAACACATCAACCAAATGTGATCACCTGTTTTGATAAGATTGCTAAGAATGCCTCGTTTTCTCTCATGACTTAGTTTCACACAAAAATCGACACTACTAAACTTTTGGTTCTATTGAACACTAAAACGGAAACAAATTACAGAAGTTTCCACGACACCAGGCTTTGAGTAAATGAAAAAAAATACAAATTAAAGTTGTAAGAGGTCTCTTTTTTTGCATGATTGATGGGTGTGGGCATTGTTGGGTACTTTTAGGAGGAGGCATTGCTTTACATGCACTTAGGACCTGGGATAGGTGAAGCGAACAAATAATATTTAAAATTTGAAATATATTTGTAACTATCAGGTAAGGATTTCTGAAGGAAACTTTTGATCTAGATAGTCTCCTCCAAACCCACTGTCAAAAATCTGACATGCAACACTGTGACACTAGCAAACCAGATTCCAACTTGCACCAAGGTCCCCATGCTCACTTGGATACTGACAAATACATAGCTGGAATCAGTCTGGCTCACTTGTGTATTAGTACTGTTAAAAAAGGTATCCAAGTTACAAAAAATCTTTAGTGTTTAGACTTTATTGAATGCTTGCAAGTTGCTGCATGCATTAATCTCACATATAACATCTGCATCCCATGTTATAAGGCAGGAGTGGGCAAAATTTTTACCCCGAGGGCCACATCTGGGAATAGAAATTGTACAGCGGGCCATGAATGCTCACAAAATTGGGGTTGGGGTGTGGGAGGGGGTGAGGGCTCCGGTTGGGGGTGTGGCCTCTGGGGTGGGGCCAGAAATTAGGAGTTCAGGGTGTGGGACGGGGCTCCAGGCTAGGGAGTGGGGTGCAGGGTGTGTGTGTGTGTGAGGGCTCTGGGGTAGGGTTGCAGGCTGTGGTGTAGGAGGGTGTTCCAGGCTAGGACCAAGGGGTTTGGAGGGTGGGAGGGGGATCAGGGCTGGGATAGGGGTGCAGGCTCTGGGGTGGAGCTGGGGATAAGGAATTTGGGGTGCAGGAGGGTGTTCCGGGCTGGGATTGAGCAGTTCAGAGGACTGGAGGGGGATATGGGCTGGGGCAGGGGCATGGGGAGAGGCTCAGGGGTGCAGGCTCCGGGCGGCGCTGACTTCATGCGGCTCCCAGAAGCAGCGGAATGTCCCTTGTCCGGCTCCTATGCAGAGGCACGACAAGATGGCTCTGCATAATGCCCTGTCTGCAAGCACCACACCTGCAGCTCCCATTGGCTGCAGTTCTCAGCCAATGGGAACTGCGGGGGCAGCACTTGGGGCGGGGGCAGCATGCAGAGTGGAGCCCCTTGGCTTCCCCTACACGTAGGAGCTGGAGTAGGGCCATGCAGCTGCTTCCAGGAGCTGTGTGGAGCAGCCACCAACTCTGCTGCCCAGCTGAAGCACTGGAGAGGGACAAGTCCCAGATCCCGCTCTCCAGCGGGAGCTAAAGGGCTGGATTAAAATGACTGCCAGGCCCACCTCTGTTATAAGGTAATATTTAAGTGTTTGTACTGTAAACCTCTGTACCTGTGTAAATCAGACAGGAAAGAAACATGAATTAGTGTGAAATGCTAGCTTCCAACAGGTGTTAGCTCCTGCCCAAAAGAGAAGGCCCATCAACACCAGACAAACTACTGTGCAACCTCAGAAGACAGAAGACTTTGACTGCTCTTCCCACCCTACCCCCGGGGTTCCCCAGTGAAGAAGAGACATGTAAATAAGTGATTTCCTTCCCTCAGCTAAGTTTGCAACTCGAAACAGAAGGGTGGGAAGGAATAAAAAACCCTAACAAGGAGGAACTGTATCTTTTTTCTGCTCCGACTCTGAGGGCAAGAATTATCAAGCATAAGCAAAAGATACCCAAGTGCTTAGCCTGGGTTAGCCTTAAAGGGCATATAGACCTTGCTTTTCATAGAAGCTTGTATTACTTTTTGAAACATCAGACTGGAATACATCTGTGGGTATATATAGTTACCTGTTAACCTTGTAAATAACTCTTATTTCCTTTTCCTATATAATAAATCTCAAGATAGTTGGTCATCAGATTGGTTACAAGCTTTGTCTTTGGTGTGAAACCTAAGGGGCAGTTGACCTGGGGTTAAGTGACTGGTCCTTTTGGACTGGGAGTAATCTGAATATTGTTGTGATTTTTGGTGTAAGGGACCATCTCTCAGAAAGGCAAGCTTTTCAGGGTGGTGAGACAGATTTAAGTACCCAAGGGGACTACTTGTGACTCCATATTAACTCTGTTACAGTGCCTGAGAAGTTTACACTTGATAATTGGTTAGCGAAAGCTAAGTTTAGAACTCTCAACTAATGTGGCGTTTGTGCCCTGCTTCTTAATGCTCTGCCCAGTTTCTTCTCAATCACAAAAGTCCAGTGAAAGACTCCAAGGCAGAGGGGAAAAGAGGATGGGTAATGGAGCTCTCACTGGGGGACACATCTTGAAGAACTTGTTACTGTACAAGGTAAACAACCTCTCCTCCTTCAAGTAGTATCCCTAGGGATGCTCCATGTCAGGAGATTCCCAAGCAGTATGCAAGAGGGTGCTGAAGAGACTGATTCAGTATGGACTGTAGAACAGTGTCATCGAAAACTATGTCAGCTCTGGAAGCAGGAACAAGAGCATAGTTCTGGGAAAATGTATGCGCTAAAGACCAGGTGGCTGCCCCGCTGATGTCTGAAATAGGTATGTTTTTCAGTACGGGTACAGAAGTAGATTGCTTATTCCACCAGGGCTCACTCACCCTCAAAGGGGGACAAATCGCCAAGGCTTCATAATAGGTTAAGATGTACCCTGCAACCCATCTGGACAGTCTTTGGATGGAAGTCAGATGTCCTTTCATTGGTTCTGCAAACAAGATGTAAAGCCTGGGCAAAGACTTAAAGGCCCTACCCTGATCTAGATTAAAGGCCCTTTTTATGTTCAGTATATGGAGATTTGTTTTTTCTGTCAAAGAGTGAGGCCTGGAATAAAACACTCTTAAGTGAAACACCTGATTAAGGTGGAATTAGGAGGAAAAAAACCAACACTTTAGGTAGGCTCCAAGCTCCCCTTCCCTCGTGGCCAAGTTGATGACTATGAGGAATGAGGGACAAATGAAGGACGGAACAGTTCCCCAAAGGTTCAGGGAAGGTTTCCTCAGTGTGCTGAGGAAACCTTCAAGTTGAAGTCCCATGATCAAGCTGACTTCTTGACAGGAGGGAAAAAGTTGAACAGGCCTTTGATAAACCTTGCAGCGGACGGGTGGGAGAAGACTGAAAACACTTTGATGACGAAAAGGACAAGGTGTGATGGCAGCTAAACGAACCTTGACAGAGCTCAGCAATAAGCCTGTAGTTTTTAAATTCGGCAGGTAATAGAGAATGTGTCTCAGAAAAGACTTGAGGGGAGGCACAGATTGGTGACTGCACCAAGTCTGGAAGCATTTTAATTTCTGGAGGCAAGTTTTCCTTGTTGTGAGTTTTCTACTTTTAAGTAGCACTGTTTGTAGCTCTGGGGAACAGACCTGTTCTATACCATAGAGTAAATCAGTAGCCACGCCTTGAGGTAAAGTGACGAGAGGCTGGGGTGCGTGATGGCTCCTGACTTCTGGGTGAGGAGATTCGCTGTCATGGGAAGAGAGAGAGAGATGGTTGCAGAGAAATGCAAACCAGCTCTGGAAACCACACCTTTCTCAACCACAACGGTGCTATGAGGATGGCTACTATTTTTTCCTGTTTCAATTTGTTTAGGATCTTGAGCAGTAAAGGCTGAGAAGGAACTGGAGTGGTGGCAGGTCTGTCCCCTCCCTTTATCCTCTTGTCCCGGAGCATAAGGGTGTCTAGAGTGCAGGTGCAGACGGGCTGACACTGCTGACAAATCAATGATCAAGAGTACATGGGGACACATGCATTCTGATGTGGTGCACTCAGAGACATTACTTGAAGAAGAACTAGAAGTATTAATCTCACCATCCAGGACACATTCTAACTCAGGCACTATGATGAACTGAACACTTAGGTAGTGTTGCTCTGCACTGTTAAAGAGAAACCATGTTCCACTCCCCAGGAGATTTCATTCCATTATCCTTATATAAAACTCTTACTTGCTTACCTCACAATACACTAACTCAACACAATTTCTCAGTCCACCCACTTTCCTCCCTACTATTCCAAATTTAGATTTTGGAACTCAGAACTTTTAGCACGTTACTGATTACTCCTTTAGTAAGCCATCTAAAAAAGCATTTACTTTCTGGAATTTTGGTCTCTTATTGCTCACTAATCTTACTCCTCCCCCTACCCACACACAAGTGTCCTCCCTTAGACAGGAGAACCAGTGAGAAAAGATTCATTAACTAAAGGACTCCTTCACATAAAACAGATTATAGTCTGCCTAATCTGATTCATCTCTAGTTTTCATGTTTTTAATAATCCTTTTCAGAATCAAAATCTCTTAACAAAAAACAAGTGCATGTTTTGCAGTCGATGGCACACCTACTTACAGATAAATGATTTTTGAAAAAAAAGAGTATGTTCTCACTTTTTTTTTTTAAACTAATTTCAGTACATAGGTTGCCAGTTACTCACTTTCAGATAGGAAGTGTGATTCATTCTCCCAATATACTGTGCTTCTATTCCTGTGATTTTGTGCATTACACATTTAAAAACCCCTATACACGGCAATATGCAAAAGCCAAAAACACTCCCTCTCCGCCCCCCCAAAAAATGACTGGTATATAACCTAAAGTTACTCTAGCATCCTTCTATATTTGTACCTGGCTATATTATGGTCCAAAATGTAAGCATAAGAACGCCGCCTTCTCCATCACCCTTCATCTGAGGCCAGGTTTGGGCTTCCTCTGGGTTTGGAAAGTGCGGTCATATTTTCAACAATGATATACATAAATAAAATAATGATTTCAGAGTCACCCACCTCCAGCTCTTCCATGGTGACAATGCCATCGTGGTTGGCATCAATCACTTCCTCAAATTCCTTCTTTCTATCTCTCACCCAATCGTCATCAATATCCTGAGCTTGTTGGTTCTCTACTGTACCAACAGGCAAGGAAATGAACTCTGAAAGGGTGAGTTTCTTATCTCCATCTTGATCTGTAATGCAAGCCAAAACACAACTGGAGTGAGGAGTCTATTTACTTACAAATGTCCATTGAGAAGTAAGACATGAACAATTCCTAGAGTTCAAAGCTCTTGGTGGTACAGGCCCTGTGGTTTCAGCACAAGTGTAAGTGAGGAAATTATAAAACTGATTCCATTTGTTCCTAAGTTATGTTTCTAGCTAAAGCAGGAAACGATCAATTAAGAAAATGGCTGGCTAAGTGAGATAAACCTTATCTTTCAGTGTTCAGCTTCTGGTTATAAGCACAAACCCAACTCCCTAGGTGCAATAAGTTCTGTAGTTCATACTGCTCAAACCGCTTATGCCTTGGGGTGCTCCATGCCATCTCTGATCTGAAGCAGAGCAGCAGAGAAAAATGAACCATACACTGCTTACACTACAACTCACCTGCAGATAAAATGATCAACAGGAATCAGTTATTTTTGAAAGGTACTCAAAGGATATTAGGCCAAAAAACTAACATGCTTTAAGAATGATCCAACCGAGAAATCTTGACTTGCAAGTTATTTCATTTTTCCAACCAAAGAGAAAGTTACAAAAAGAGAGAGACATGCAGTGTCCTGTCAGATTAACAGCTCACTATTGCATGCACAGTAGAGGGCTTTGTGCATCAGCTGGTCAGTTAGTCTGGCTATAGGTAGAACATAAACCATGCGTGTCCTTTCAAATCAGTTTCTGGTTTATGAATCATGACAGCATGTTTTTAACCTTCATGAGCATAAACACAAATCATATATATCCGTGTAATTAGCGGGAAAGCTCTTCTGTACAGATTATATTGGCTACAGTGTTTTAACCTGTTTTTAAAATAGTCTTCACAATGTACACTTCTCCATAGTCTGTAAAGGTTTATACTATAAATTCCCATACATATCTTAAGGCTTTACTTGTACTTATTTGAAAATTATTGCAATAAGTCCCTTACTGAAAGGCATACAAGTTGAATTTCTTCTTGAACATGTGCAATTTGGAAAAATGAGAACCTTGTCTGTCTCCAGAACCCTGGCCTTGTGACGTTTTAACAACATTAATTGAATGCTGTAGGGATTCTTAATATATGCGGCAGCTGTTTCCTTATCAATGTATGAAATGATCTTTTCTTGATACTGTAATTGTTGAAGTGTGCTATGTGCATTAGAAGAAACCTACAGAAGGATTTGCAGTAATATTTTGTAAAATTTACTACTGATTATTATGAATTTGTTTTTAAAATAATGAATTGTTCTAGCACTATTATGAAAATACATCAATCATTCTAATTAAAATTATGACAGAGGAAAGTTAAATATTTGAACCAGACTCTATTAGAAGTCCAATGAGAGGTATAAATTTTATTTTATGATTTGATGTTTGCCTGTGAATGGTATAATTAAGGCTATATTTTAGTCACGGGTATTTTTAGTAAAAGTCACGGACAAATCACAGGCAGTAAACAAAAATTCATGTGTCCTGTTCATGACTTTTACTAAAAATATCCCTGACTAAAACCTGTGTGTGTGTGGAAGGGGAGGTGCGGCAGCCATGGGGTGTGTGGCCTGGGGGGGGTGCCATGGGTGCACAGGGGGTGGGGGCGCCATGGGTGCACAGGGGGTGGGGGCATGGCTGGGACAGGTTCTCTACCCAGCTCCTGAGAAGCTGCAGCCTCCAGCTCCACGTGCTGCCTCTGCTCCACCCCAAGCCCCGGTTCTGCTGATCCCATTGGCTAGGAACTGCAACCAATGGGAACTGCAAGGGCGGTGCCTGTGGATGAAGGCAGCATGTGGAGCTAGGAGCTGAGGGAAGGGAGTTCCTGTCACCATTCCGGGAAGCCCCCCCCCACCCCCAAGGTAAGCACTGCCCTGTACCACAATCTTCAGTCCTGATTTATTACTAAAACATAGTTCAAATGAAAGTCCCAGACATAGTCCGTTTCTCATACCCAGTGCATACAGTCCTCAGTCTCTCATCTTCTAGTTCAGACACAGCACATACTATGTTTAGTGTCTTCCACCACACCCAGGCTCTTTGTCAGTCCTCTCCTGTCCTTGAACCAGGACCACTACCCCAGCCCTTCAGCTGGAGTGCGACCTCACTCTTCCTAGCAGAGCACTCCCGACCCCAGCTTCTCTAATGGGAGTTAATCCTCACAGGAGCATCTGTCATGCGCCCTGTTGCTGTTAACCATTTTGTCTAAGATAGGTCAAGAGGTAGGACCTTCCACTGTTCCCCTGGCTCCAGCTCTCTAGCATGGAGTCATCAGTGGAGAAGACTGTCTGCTGCACCTCTGCTTCAACCCTCTCTGGTCCTCAGCTTTGATACTTAGGTTTAAAAGTCAGCAGACAACTCCCTCTGCTGCTCTCTTGCTTTCAGCCTTCCCCCAGGAGCCACTACAGTTTTCTTTGGGGGAACTCCTCCAGTCTCCTGGTCTCGCCTGCTGATGTCTACCGCTTTAAGGCCCAGTGTCCTCTTTTAAGACCAGCTGGAATCAGCTGACCAATCATGGGTGCACGGGCATCTTCCCTCTTATAGGGCCATCATCAACTTGTGAGAGTTCTTCATGCCACTGAATCACAAAATGATGAGAACACACATCAAGTCCATCTATACTATAATCTACCAGACTGAGTGATCTTGTAGTAACACAGCAGTATCCAAACATACTGTAGTATGGTTGGGTCTTGCCCATAATACAGTGGACCAAAACCTAGAACGCCCTTAGAATTAGTATTGTGTTACAGGCAGAGTTCACCACTGATATAAAACAGGAGCAACTCCATTGCCTTGCCTCCACATACACCAGTAGTGCATTTGACTTCAGAGCGATACCCTGATGATAGCAGTTTGGTCCCATCCACGTATACAAGATCAAACCATGTTTCAGTTTGTTCCAGGATGCTACCATTATGTAACATGTCCCCTAACAGTAAGTTTTGTAGGGTACACAGGCCCCAAATAGCTGACATACCTAGATCACGGATGATTTCTTTGACCATAAACTTCAGCATCCCCCTACTATGCTCCGGATGGAGAAAAGACAAGAACTCTTCCTCATTCAGTAACAGGTCAGCAGGTGGATTGTCAGCTTGGTACCAACGGTCTTTCAGATTATCTAAAACTTCCTGTGCTAAAAAAATAAAATAAAATAAAAATTGTAATCAGCCCTGTAAACTTAATAGTAGTATAATACTCTGTATTTGGATAATATAGATTTTATTTACAGCTCTTAAAATACAACACAATTTTTCATGAATTAATTTATGTAAGATAGACTGACCTGGTTCAATACTTCAGGGTACTAAATAAGTAATCTTTTATAATGATGGAATGTTTCACTCCAAAACATCCTAAACTATACAAAGAAATCATTTCATATGCCACTGAACTACAGCAACCTTTGGGATAAAAAACTTTTAGCAAACACTAATATTACAAAGCAATTTAGTATAGGACATGGAAAGTATTGAGAGGGTCAAAACAATGGGGTCTTTGTTTGGAAAAAAGTGCCATGATATCTTTAATGGCAACAAGTTGTCAGATTCAATATTTTGGTTTTATGACTTATCTAAAAGATAATCTTTAGCAGCACAATAACCCCTACTACTATGCTGGTAACTGGTTCAGAAAAGACAAAAGACTGTCACCTACTAAATCACAAACCACTACACTGCTTAAGCCTTCATTGAATGTTCCCAGTCCAAACAGATTTCTCTGTACTTGATTTGCTCTTATAGATTTTTCAGAGTATCTACTGAGTTAAGTTATTGTTATTGGTACTCTGCTGGTACTTTCTGCAATCTTTACATCAAGATTTGAGGACTTCAGTAACTCCGCCAGAGACTTTGGGCCTATTACAAGAGTGGGTAAGTAAGATTCTGGGGCCTGCGATGTGCAGGAGGTCAGCTAGATGATCATGATGGTCCCTTCTGACCTTAAAGTCTATGAGTTTATGAAGAGAGTCAAAAGCACTCTCAATGGAGATCTGTTCCTTGCAAGTTTCTATATTCTATCAATTTCGAACAGAGCCATACTTAAAGTTCCATTAAAAAAATAAAGGGACTGTTCCACTCCCCATGCCTGAATCATTTTTGACTCAGACTTCAAAACAAAAACAAGAACACTCCAGAGACCTTGGTCAAAGACTAAACCTTTGAGATTTCAGCCCAACAGATAATAGTTTTGGAAATTTATAAAAGAGACAAAGTAACAGCTTAGAATGGAAATGCTGTGGCAACCAGTTATCACTCCAGCTGCACAGTAAAAACTAAATCTACATTTCAATGAGTGAGTTTGGAACTCCTCTCAGTAACCCAGGTGTTCTATATTAGAATTGGAGTATTTCAGAATGTTTTATTTTTAAAAAATGGTTGTATTCAAGAGGAAACCTTGCAAATTCTTCAGTTATGGTTAGAATCTAATAAGTGGAACATTTTTGCTGCAACGAACGGATGCAAATTTAACCACACTTGCACAGAATTACATCGGAACAAAAAAAAACGCCACCTTATGCTTCTGTTCCTTTCATTTTTTTGCACATGTCATATGCCTGACAAGCATTTTTTTTTTAAAACGCGGATGTTTTCCTGAATTTGACTGACTGAAAAAGTTACCATCTGAATAGTTTCCACTGAAAGTACACTACAAAGTTGTTTTTTTAATCTGCAATATAATTTACAATACACATTTGGGCAATCTGGGACTGAAACTGAACTTGAAGGGATTAAATACATAAAGTTTCCCTCCTATTTTGGGCATTTTTTCATGACAGAAACACTGGAAGTCCAGCCTTTCACACACACACACTTACCACCCATCAGCTATGCCAATAAACATTTAGCAAGACTCAACACCATTCTACATAATCCTGTGATGCAAGTACAAAATTAATGTGTAAATTCCTTGTGACAGGGATCATGTTTTATCTGTTTTGGGAGGTGTCTAACATGCTTTCGGGTGCTGTTAAATTATAAATAAGCAAGAAAGCATCAGTTGCTGCTATATTTCTTTAGCCATTTCATAATTAATGATCTTTCCGCAGAATTTAGAAAAGGGTTTGTTATAGAGGGCGAGAGGAATCCTTCAAGTGGTCTTAGTGTGTGCTCCAACTATGGGCAAGTTTGGAAACAAACAAACTACAGTTTACACTGTTTCTTTTTTAACTGAGGTTCCCTCTGCCCATTTCTTACAACAAGTTCTCCTTCCATCTTTAGTACATGCTAGTCTAAGTAATAACAGGAGCCAGCCAGAAAGCAGTTAAAATACCGAATGCATATTTTGAAAAGGAGAACTAGACAATCCAAGTTTCCTGGGCAACATTCTCGCTCTCAGTACAGGCCTGATCCAATGACTATTGAAGTTAATGGGAAGACTCCTAAAATTAGACTCCTAAAATAGATTCTGATGTGCACGTGGCTGCTCATAAGCATCACTGAGCATATATGAGTTGCAAGCTTTGCTTACACAGTCTTAGCATTGTCAGCCCTAAATATTCAAAAATCATGAGTCAGGCTCCCTCAAAATTGCCCTTTTCCTCTGTGCAGTTTAGTCACAAGTGAAGTGAAATTATAGTTTCAACCTAGTCTGCTGCACCAAACTACCACCCAGTGCCCTTACACTTTGGATGTCCCAGTATCAGAACAGCGGGGGTGTTGCAGGTCAGCCATAAGTTACATTTGCACAATTACTGAGAGTAAGAGTGCCATCCTTACACATAGCCTGGACCTTGAGAGCAACATGATGAATATTTTATCTACACTATCTAATCAAGATGAGATATTGTATCGAGACTAAACGAAAAGTAATTCTGCCTGTCCTCATCCTCAGGAAGTGGTAGACAATTAGTTTAATTTTTCCAAACAAAGCTCAGTTGTCGGTTGCCCAGGTATTAAAATTAACTGTACGTACAATTTCCTTATTCAGCAAATCTTAAAACATTTTTATCTGATCAGCATTCCTGTAAACTGTAGCTAACCACAATGCCATAAGATATGGCAGGGAAAACACCTGTATTGCATAAAATTCAAAGGCCTGTTTGCATTTTGGTTGCCTTTTGATTAGTGGAAACTTAACCCACTTTCAAATGACTAATTCCTGCAAGGAAAGACTAACAGTAAATTTAATACTTTTGAGACAGGAAAAGAAATTACTCCTTAAATATGAACCATATTTAGAACAACAGGTGAGGTTCAACACAAAACTGCAGAGTAGCACAGAGCAATGTTCAATCTCACTAACTTGAAGAATCTCTTTTTGCACAATACGGAAATAAGAAGGCTGTGAACTGATCTGATTTTGGTGCTATATTTGTAGTATTCGTTGAGTGCTAGGCAGACAGTACATATTTCTGATAGTTTCTTGCATGTATTTTGTGTTTATATATAAATGAAAAAGTTCTGCACATTGCAAATCCCTCCTTCTCGTCATTATAACAAACAAAATATTCAACAAAAATATTGCAATAGGATTGAAATTGTACACTGTTTTACTAACTAATCAGCTTGCTATGTTATATATTTGTCCACAAGAACAGAAGAGCAATGGAGGCATTCAGCACTGAGATACAGAATATTTTCTGGATTTAGTCCTCGTTAGAGTAAGAGACCCAAAACTGCTGGCGAGTAACAGGGATAGTGTTAGTTCCAACCCATCATTATCGTAACAGCTTTAACAGATCTTCTGTTATTCAAGTCTTAAATATCTCCTAAGAAAAAACCACCCAGTATGCAAAAACTGTGGTGGTACTTTTTTTTTTTTTTTTTTGGAGGGGAGGAGGGGCATGTCACACTGTCTGGAATGGTTCATGACTTTGAGTGCTGACCTGTCAATTAAACTTGGCTAGTTGGAAAATACCTGTCTGTGATGCTTTAAAGGGGCTAACATTTCTTGCTTTGGGGCTTTTCAAATCCTCCGACATCTCAGTGCTCTCCAGAGGAGTCTCTTCCTTACTCTCCTTGACCAGATCAATTAAAGGGTCAGTAAATGTTCCCTTATCAGCACAACAAATCATATTCACTCCCATCTTCGTTTTGTGTTAAGCTTTCTATCTATTGACACGTACAGTTTGTACAGCTTCCCTGCAGTGAGGCTTCTTGACAATCCTTCCCAACAATCGTGCATTTTGTTTTTCCTCACTAGAATCAGCACTAACACCAAATCACCAATATCACATGATCCTTCTTCAGCATGCCTATCATACCAAGCCTTCTGTGATTCCTGACTTCTTTCCAGGTTCTGTTGCAACAAATCCATCACAACTTGTAAATTCTCTTTAAAACGAATGACATACTCCCCTACAGGTTGTCTTAGCTCCTCAGTACTATGCTCCCAAGAGCCTCGAATTAAATCTAAGGGTCCCCTAACCTGTCTCCCATACAGGAGATCAAAGGGGGCAAGGCCAGAAGATTCTACAGGAACACTTGTATGCAAATAAGGGAGTAACACATCCCACTCTCGCTCTCACCTGGTGCCATACATTTTCAGTACAGCTTTCAAAGTTCCATTAAATCTCTCTACCAGACCATTAGTTTCTGGATGATAGGGGGCAGCCTTTGAATGATTCACTTCAAACTACTCCCATAACTTTTTAAAGACATGAAGTTGGCACCATGGTCTGACAAGATGAAATTCAACAAGGACAAATGTAAAGTACTCCACTTAGGAAGGATCAATCAATTGCACACATACAAAATGGGAAGTGACTGCCTAGGAAGGAGTACTGCGGAAGGAGTATAGTGGATAACAAGCTAAATATAAGTCAACAGTGTAATACTATTGCAAAAAGGGCCATCATTCTGGGATTGTTGTAAGCAAGACACAAGAAGTAATTCTTCCACTCTATTCTGTGCTAAGGCTCAGCTGCAGTATTGTGTCCAGTTCTGGGTGCCACACTTCAGGAAAGATGTGGACAAACTGACGGAAGTCCAGAGGAGAGCAACAAAAATGATTAAAAGGTCTAAAAAACATGACCTATGAGGAAAGACTGAAAAAGCTGGGTTCATGTATTTCAGAGAAGAAAAGACTGAGGGGGGACATAACAGTTTTCAAGTACGTAAAAGGTTGTTACAAAGAGGAAAATGAAATATTGTTCTCCTTAACCTCCGAGGATAGGACAAGCAGCAATGTACTTAAATTGCAGGTTGGACTTTAGGAAAAAACTTCATGTCAGGGCAGTTAAGCACTGGAACAAATTGTCTAGGGAGGTTGTGGAGTCTCCATCATTGGAAGTTTTTAAGAACACGTTAGACAAACACCTGTCAGAAGTGATTTAGTTATTACTTACTCTTGCCTTCAGTGCAGAGGACCGGACTAGATAACCTAGTGAAGTCCCTTTCAGTCCTACACTTCTTGGATTCTATGACAGTTTCCCTGGGAAAACCCACTTGCTAAAAATGGTGAAAAGGGCAGCGGATACCATCTCAGGTTTGATATTAGATAATACTGTGGCTTCAGGGTACCTGGTGGCAGAATCCACCACACTAAGTATATATTTCTTCCCAGTCCTGGAAGGTTTAGAGAGCGATACTACAATATCTACAGACACTCTGGCAAACACCTGTTTGATTATGGGCAATGGCTATATAGCAGCCTTGCAGGGTTCCTTTAATCTCTTATGCTTCTGACCATAGTCACAACTCTTACAGTAATTTTTTGTTGTCTCAAACACGTGAGGGCAACACAAATTTCATTTAAGCCTGTCACAGGTCCTTTCCACTCTTAAGTGTCCTGTATATGGACAATCATGAACTAGCTGCAGCAACTCTCCTCCGTATTTCTCAGGCACAACTACCTGCTTGCAAACCTCACCAGCACATCTCCTTCTACAAAAATCTACCTTCTCCTCCCCCCACTGAGGTATTATTCTGAGCCGCAATCTGCTCTTGGTCCAGAGAAGGATCGGCTTCTTCAGCCTTCATAAACTCATTTTCAGCCTTGCTTAAGTTCAGAGCAGATTCTGGGCAAAGCAATGGCATTTTAAAATTTCTCCTCTGAAGACAAGTTATCACTCTCAACAGACAAAAGTACTGAGGGCATTCCCCCAGTCCCTTCCCATTCCTCCCTGTTTTGTCTGTGGACCGAGGAACACTCCTTCTGGCTGAAGGTTATAATATTAACCTGCTTAGACATGGCTAAAATGTTACTACCTGTTAAAATATTAGCAGGAAACAGATTCCTGATGCTACCATGACATCAACCTTAAAATTCCCCTGCTCAAGGTGGATCTTAGCGAGAGGCACAGTCACAGAGAACTCAGTCAAAGCATTACATTTAAACTCTTAGAAGGAGTTTTGTCTTCCTCTCACCAAACTCTCCTTAACCAAAGTGCTTGAGGATACTGTGTCCCTCCAGCTCTTACAATCTATGACATTTACATCAGCATCCTTAGTACATTTTCCACTACCTTCCCAAGACTCAATTCTAAAATAGTTCACTGGCTCTTCCTCCTCCTCGACTGCTGTCCTTGGGACAATGGTCGTGGCATTAACACCAAAGGTTGGGTGAGTATATTGTGTGGGGGATCTTTAAGTTTTGAGTAACTTAGTTTTATATGGTCGGAGTGGCAAGGCACCTCCTCCACTTTGCCAGGCTCAGTGCTTCCCTCTCTGATGGCGAGTGCGGGGGAAGGAGGAGGCGGCGGCCTGGAGTAAATCAGCCCCATGCTGGACAGTGTTTATTTCACCACTTGGGGTTTATTTCTCAATATTTTCCAGGTAGGTCTCGGGGCAGACCCAAGTACTCCTCCGCAAACAAAAGAAAGAAATTCATAACACAAAACAAAGGGGAATATCTTTTATTACCCCTTCTCTGGCGGGGGGGGTGGGGGTGGCCTTGTTATTGGCTCCATGGTGCCGGTCCTTCCCCTAAACAGGCAGTTAGAGTAGCTTTCCCTGTAAGGAGGAGAGCAGCCTCCTATCCTGGAGAAGTCTTTCTCCCTACGCCCACTAGCCCTTCAGCAGCTTGCCTCTTCTCCTCTCTAACAAGTGCAGGGTTTTTTAAAGGCCTCAGCCAACCCTTAACTGGACTGCCCCTAGTTAACCAGAGATAACCCCTTTTCAGCTTATAGGGAAAAGTGCTTTTATCATTCTAGGGCTAGTATACTTGCTTTCCACCATTCTCTTTGTAACTGTCCAGCCTAACTCCATCACACTGGGAGCCAAGCAGTGTGGCAGACTACCTGCCTTGCGTTAGCATAAGGGCGGGTGAAAGTAATTTAAAGGACTTACTGGTACACCGGAGTCCTGAGCAGAGGGTGGGGCTTCAACCAGAAGGGGTGTGGCCTCAACCGGAAGGCGCAGGACCTTTAAATCCCTGGGCCCTTTAAATCACGATTTAAAGGGCCCAGGGCTCCAGCTGCAGTAACTGGGAGCCCAAGGCCCTTTAAATCACCCATGGAGCTACCAGCTGCAGAGGCAGCTGGAAGCCCTGGGGCTCGGTGGCAATTTAAAGGGCCCAGAGGTCCAGCTGCTTCTGGGAGCCCCAGGCCCTTTAAATCACCTGCCTGGGGAAGCCAGTCCTGTCCAGTTCGGCACGGCATACCAGCTTTTGCTGGTATGCCATAACAAACCGGACCGGCTTACTTTCACCTCTGGGTAAGAGCTTTAAAATCTGGGCTCTCTTGAGGATTTTTTGTAATAAAGTTGGGGTTAGATTTATTTCTAGACTCCTCCACCCCCCTCTTAACCTGGGAGACAAGGGGATTTCCCTTCCCTTGGGATTTGCCCCTACCCCTCTTGAAAAGTTCTGTAAAGATAGCTTCAGATCAGGAACTGAGAGCTTTGCGCACAAGTTTTGACTAGGCAGCAGGGAAAGGAATAGAAGTGGGGCATGAATACCTTCTGCCCCAGATGCCACAGCCACTGATTGCTACGGCTGAAGCTCCAGGCAACCCAGAAAGAACGTGAACACTAGAGACTGATGGTGGAATTGCAGATCAAGGAGAAGAAAGAAACCTAAGAGGTGGAGGAGGAAGCTCACCAAAGATGCATGGAACTAGAAGCTGAGGAGAGAGCACATCAGAAACAGAAGGACGCTCACACATCACAGCTCAAAGTACTGGAGCAGCAAAAACAGCATCCCCAGCTAGTGAATATACCCCCGCACAAGGAGAAAGCCTGCTCAATTTATCAAGAGACTGACTGTACAGAGCAGTGCCTGTCCATCTCTGAGGAACTGTATGATATCCACAAGATTCCAGAGGATAAGCGGATACCAATCTTCTTGACTAGAATAACTGGGGAGGCAAGACAAATTTTTAACGATATGGAGGAGGGTGATGCTAAGATGTATAAGAAATTTAAAGAAAATGTACTGAAAAGGTTTAAGATTACACCTGAGTCCCATCAATTTGAAGTATAGGAATCTTAAAATGTTTGACAGTGTAACTCATGTTGAATGTGTGTATACAATGTGTAATTTTATGAAAAACGGATAATAGGGTTGACTATGAAAAACTCATCTGATGGTACAGGAGCAGTTGTTATGGGTAGTTACAGATGAGGTGAAGGCAGACATCTGTCACAACCTTCCATAGTTTTGGAGGCTGCAGAAATTGCTGATGAATATGCTGAGTCAAGGGGTGGAGCGTGGCAACATCTAGGTGATCTGGTCTGGTTTCCAGCTCTGAATGTGTCAGTACTCAGCTGACACCTACAAACTTGGAAAGAGCTGGTCCCTGGTTTGCCAGCATCACAGGGTACATTGGAAGAATGAGGACAAAGTTGAGACTGCCTAACTGACCTTCACTTTGGACAAAGAATTTGACCTTAAGTCTTCAGAAATGAAAAGCTATTGTACCAACCCAGCACACAACCCAGGCCAGGATAGAGAAAAAGAATTTACGGTAGAACCCTGTTTATCCAATCCTCCATTATCCAGCTTTCACAGAGCTCCAGAAGCAGACACTCTCTCCTGTGGCTGCCAGATGGCGCTGCAGAGTTGCATGTTCCCATTCTCCAGATTATCCAATCTGGTCCTGGTCCCAATTAGATTAGACAAATGGGGCTCTGCTGTATTTCTTTTTTCAAATGACCATTCCTACTTCTCAAAGTAAACAATGAGCTGGGCTAATCTGCACTTGCTGGAGAACGTATTGGGCACAATAATTTATTCTGCTTTTTCTTTTTTTTCCCCCCATCTTGCCATTCTACTGAGAAGTGAATTTCCCAGTTTTTAAATCACAGCTAAAAAGGTGATAATTGAAAAACTGAAGTGCAGTGATCCTAAAAATTTAGGGTCCAACCTTTATAGGATTAGAGGGCTCTCAAAGACCTGACCATGCAAGGTGGTGTTTAATGTTCAGCTTCTTTCCTCTCTTCATTCTTGGCGGCAGCTACTGTGGCATTTCACCTCTGTCTCCTTTCAAAGCCAAAGTAGATGCAGTCATACAGCTAGAACAATAGTCCTGTACTGAATCTTGATTTCTAAGCTGCCAGTTCAGTCAATTTACTGCTGGCCAAAGGACTAGAGTAGTACAATGCTTTTCTTAGGTAAAATATGCCAGTATCAGCAACTGAAAATACTTACTTTCTTCATCAATTTTTAGCTCTTCGTTGTTTTTGATCTTCTCTGCAATCTCTTTTTCATTAAAACCCTTGCTTGCCAAAAACTTTATTTTATACTCATCCCAAGACACATGGCCTGTAAGACAGAGACATATCTCAGACATCACAAATAGTCTAACATTTTAAAATCCGAACTTCTAGTCTTGTTTCTTTTGAAATCATCTGTTAAAACACTTTACACATCTGCAAGAACTACATCCATTCACATTTATTCACAACCACCCAACACCTGTAAATTTCACTGGGAGCAGTGATGTGGCAAAAATACCTTCCAACCAATCCTCCTCAAAGTGGACTAAGGTTCCTTTCCACAAAGGTAACGTCTGAAATGTTCCTATGGCTGTCCATTCTAAGGATCAAAATTATGTCTTTGGATGTCAATGACAGCTCAGATGCATTATCAGGGGCAGAATTTGGTCCCTACATTATTTTTAATGGGTAGGGCTGCCTAAGGATTCTATCTGACTCAATGACAACCATTTTAAAATTGCTCGTTCCTTTTAAATCTTTTCTATTTCAAAACTAAACAGCTTCCCAGAGAGTGATCAAAGATTTAATAGTGACATTTGTCTGGTTAACTATACTGTTTTTGCCTTACAGTGTTATCACTGAATCTGCTCTCTTGAAAGAAATCAAAGTAAATAAAACGCCAACTCTAAGGCCCTGACAACCGTGGGGAAATTTTTTTTTAAATTTCCGACTGTTGCCAACACCAGCACATCTTAGCCAGCATTAGTAATGTTGGAAGCCCCAATACTGATATGCATTTTTAAATACAGTCTATTAGACCTGCCCTGAGCAGGGTTACATGATATATATGACATTAAAAGTGACTGTGGGAGAAATGAGAGCTCCCAATATTACTAATGTTGGTAAAGCTGAACTAGAGATAGCAATCATAGAAAATATTCAGAAAGTTTCTCCTAGTGTAGTCTAGTCTTCAGAGGAAAAAAATCCTCTTCAGTCCTCCCAATGAATGATATAAATGTAAGGATGAAACTGGTCTCATGGACTACAAAGGGACTAGGTCTAGGGTTTGGCCTATGATGAGTGCTTCAGAGCAACTAAATGTGCATTCCATAGTCAGTTTGACCTCTAGCTATAATGTTTTTAGATGCCCTAGAATGACTATTTCACAAGATAAATGTTGTTCTCCTACCATCGCCATCAGGGTCCACAGCTCGGAAATGCATTTTGTTCTCTTCCACAGCTTCCTGGAAATGCTCTTCTGTCTTCTCCATGATCCAACGCTGCATCTCTTTAGCGCTTATTTTTTTGTCCCTATTAATATCTACCCTGCAGAGGAAGATATGAGAACAGTTAAGAGCCCAAAAATACCTCAAAACACAAGATGTGTCCCTTCACTGCCCACTAACAAGAACAGAAGACAGTTAAAACAGAAGTGAGATGGTTCAGTTTAATTACAGAAAAAAAATCACATTGCTCACTACTTGTGTGATGTATTATTTAACACTGAGCCAGTGACTGAAGAGTAAACAGAGACAGCTATAAAGTTACCTGGGAAGTTAAAAATGGCTAAATGTGAAGTCTGAATAGATGAGTGAGCAGAATGAGACAAATTCCTTTAATAGGATCAGTTATTTTTATTTTAAGATTGTTCCTTTCACTGTTCAGGATGGCCATTATGTTTTAAGTACACCATGCTGTTTTCCTTCAGTTGCAGCAGTCAGCCTTTTCGCTCTTCTCAAATGAACAACGTTAGTGGGACTGCCCAGTGAAGTAAGGTGCTTAATTATCTTTCATTACCCTGTAAATTGGTAACATCTACCCAACTTTTAAAAACAGCAAAGTTTGTTTTTTTAATAAGGAAATCACAGAAGTACACTGCATGGTCCATGCTATGTTAACTCTACTTTTCCTAAACTTAAGGTTTAATTATTGTTTCTGTTTTTTCAACTTGCCTGCTATTGTAGATTCTCACTAGTGCAGATGTCTCAGCATCTTTTAATTCTTGCTTCCTTCCAGACCCTTTCTTCCTCTCTGTTCACCTCAATATCTCAATTCAGTGTACTTCCAAGCTTGCCTCCTGCTGGCTTTCAGGATCTAGCACTCTTCCCTCACCCTTTTTTTATTATTAAATACATAAACTCTTCCTCATTTACTGGGAAGACGAGATGCCCCTTATGCTTAACCATTTATTAGAAAAAACTATAGTCATTAAGATAAAGAAAATAAAGTGAAAAACCTTGGTGCATGGGCCTCCAGAAAGGTTTCTCAATTCCTTTAATGCTATTGTTGTAACCTTAAAGATATCTAAAACACCTTCTAATGATTATTTTTATCCCTTGATTGTGAAAACGACCATTGTTTCTACATGTTTATAGGATGGTTGACTGATAAGTGATCTTACAAAAGCTAAAGCTGAGGTAATGGACATCTGCTCCCTGTGAGTCTCGCCAGTCAGATCTGCATTCCTTTTTTAGGACAAAAAGGCAAGATATTTCTATGTTCAGTACTGCTCAGGTGCAAAACCATAACCTATATTACATTCTGTCTATTGACCAAACTGCAAGATATGTGCTAATTGTAAAGTCTGTTGGCAATGATGGATAAAAGAGCAAGAAGTTTGATCAACTTTTAGAGAACAGATATGACTTCACCATTGACAGTTAAAATAAATATTTCAGTTGAACAAATTTAATACATCATGAAATGAGAATAAGTATGATCACCCAAATGTCATTTTAGAGTCCCTATTCTGAACACAACATCAATAACCCAAATGTAAGTGAGCATCAAAAACAGAAAAGACATTTTGTTGACATTTAAGAACCTATTTAAAGTATACCAAAACCACCCATGTTAAAATTTTAAGAAGTGCATACAGGCACAGGCTTCACTTCATCTTTTTATCCGTTTGCATCATTATCTTAAGACTTCCGAAATTTTACCATTGAAACTTAGGCTATTTAATACGTTCCTCCACCTTTAAATGTCAACTCAAATGTTACAGTCAGAACAACCCAAACACCTGATCTTTTTAAATGTTCATCTGTATTAAAAAAAGTGCAACATTGAAGTTTTTAAATACTGTATTGTTTTCTCACAATGTAAGTACATGCACACATGGAATATCAGACTCGCTGTGGCAAGCAGTAATTTACAGCAGACGATGGTAAAATATGTTCGTCACACTTGTACATACATTATAGTTAAGCTATCCGAGTAATGATATTTGTGATATTTTGGTACTGAATAAGTAACAAAATGGCAACAGAAAGTGTTACCCTTAACTTGGACACCTCTCAATTGCATTAAACCAGATCAGATGAGAAGCCTACAGTCACCACACGACCTCTATCCGCTACAGAAATGTAATAATGGCTCCCAAATAAGATTGTCCATTTAGTGATTGTAAAAAGGCAGTCTTCTTGCATTTGCCTCTAATAGTCCATTGACCCATTCCTCAGTTCTCTATGTGGTATTGCTTTTATTCACCACTGTGTTCCCAAGAATCATCCAAATGTATTGATTCAATGAATTGGTACAACCAGTGGTAAGGCTGGCCATAATCCTTTTGACATCTATGAAGTATCATATTTTTTAGGCACACAGTGTACTTACAACTGTACAGAACAAGACATGGTCTTTGCTCTGAGCTTACAATCTAAGAGGCAGAATGGGCCATTAAAATAATAGTGTGTAGAGATATCTTATTTAGAATGGATTATTGAAAAAGATTCCCAATAATAGTAATGAAAGGTTAGCTACTGGGTAACATGAGGCTAAAGCTATACAAACAAAGCTGACAAATGAAGCTAGTACAGCCTACAATTCATGAATATTTAAGTAATAGGGAAAGTTTTGCTAAGAGATCTGAGAAGACAGCAAAGTGTTCAGCTAAAGGGGAAAAAACCCAGCTGTTAGTTCAGAAATACTGTATATTCCACAGAGCTGTAGCCTACATGATCTTAGAGAATTTAAGCTTCCATGTAAAGTGAACAAAATATACAGAAGAAATACAGCTCAGCATAGACATTCCTCAGTTGTCTCTAGGTGAAAAATGCCTGATGCAGGATGATAATCTTTCAACACTTTGCCATTCATCAGCTCTGATAAGTATATTGGTTCCTCTTGTTCAAGAAATACCATTAATATTACAGCAAAAATTAATGTGGTGTTTCATAAATTCTGTAGAAATCACTCCAAGGAATTGTTTCCAGAATAAGAAGTCAGACTGAAACAGCCTTCCTCTGACAATAATCCTTTCTGAGTTCTCAACAGCATAAAATACAAGATAAATATTACATTATAGTTCACTAAACTGTGAGCTTTTTCCACAAGAAAATTACAGATTTCCAAAAATAGACGGTAGCTGCTGCAATATGTGACAACTGTGCCATGGTCTGAATGCATTTTAGTGATATCCAGTGTAATTCACAAAAACTGTTACAAAATAACATTACACTTAATAAGCAAGTAAATCCAGTTAAGGTTAGTACTCTTAACTGGTGGCAATAAGTTTAGGTATAACAGGGATAGTTAAGAAATATTAGTATTAATGTTTATATCAGGCCTCTAAAGATAAACACGGTATTTCTGTTAAAAGGAACAAATGTGGCCTATTACAGGTGTTCCATAGGAGAAGGCTTACTTATAGAAATCCAGTTTATTTATAGTGAATCAAGCACAGTATTGACCAAGGTAACAAAAACCAGCCACCCAACTGACAGTTATCCAACGGCCTACATGAAATGAGCTTAGTGATCTCAGCCTATTTTCCACCTGGCAGGAGTCCACATCACAAACCACCACAACTGGACCTTTGTGGCAACCTCAGCAGACAGGTCAATGACTGAAAGGAGATTGAACTCACTTCTTGGAGCTAGAGTCCATTTCCCACATCAGGTTTCCAGGCACAGCCATTTGGGGAAGACTGTACTGCTCCTGCTCATGCTGTATATATTAAGATTGTCAAGCTAGCAATTTCCATTAGCTCTAAATATACAATTTGCTTAGGAACAAGACTATTCCCGTTGCATACAGATAATGAAAACCAGACTCAAAAGGTAATATTTAATAATGAGAACAATGTAATTTATTTACAGTTAAAGTGATATATAAGAACTTGCTAGATTACTTTTTAAAATCTCTAAATGCAGCACACTTTAAAAATGCACAGATCATGACAAACAGGACACATCTATCAAGGTAGGTAAGGTTTTTCGCTAAACAACCCATCAGATTTAAAAATCTAACTTTGTAATGACAAGCAAGCTAACATGTCCCCTGAGCTTCATTCCACTTTCAGTATAATTGTCCAAATTTACCACTGCATGGCTATAGTCTCAACATCTGCCTTCCCCCACAAAAGGATAGGTGATGGCATTATAAATGAAAATTGCGCTTAGGTACACTGGATGTACTTCAACATTATCCCAAATTATGCCCCTTTTAACTATTACATTAAAATACTCCATTGGTTTTGCCAATCCCCAACATAACCATTCCCCTACTTCTATTCTGAGCGATAAGAATAACGGACCTCAAATGCTATGAGAGCTTACAAGCATCACTAAAGTTCAGCCTCTTCCCTTTCAGTGCTTGTTAAGAACCCCATGTGCCCTGCCTCAAGAAGGACTGAGCTCAGGAGTTCCACAGGAGAAAGAGGGAAACAACCTTACCCCTACACATGCTGGAAGAAGACAGGATGTAAGTTTTCTGGCTAGGGACCCCATGAATGATTAGTCAAGGACTGGCATTCAGTTCCCAAATGCGTGTGCTTATAAGGGGCAAGAGATATAAGCAAAATATGAACAATTAAAAGCTGAATATTCACTTTCCAGACGTGCACAGTGGTAGGTCCATTACCACACACACATCCTGACAGGAAACCACATGTACTACATTACTGAAATGGAATTACTAAATTCAAAATGACAAAACAGATTTAATTAACCAAGAAAGCCCACCCTTTACAACTGAGATTTGTGGTTTGAATTCTTTTAAGAGTGGTAGCCGTGTTAGTCTGTATCAGCAAAAAGAACGAGAAGCACTTGTGGCACCTTAGAGACTAACAAATTTATTTGGGCATGCATCCGATGAAGTAGGTTTTAGCCCATGAAAGCTTATGCCCAAATAAATTTGTTAGTCTCTTTAAGGTGCCACAAGTACTCCTGTTCTTTTTGGTTTGAATTCTGGCATCCAGTCTAGTGTATGGTAATTCATGGTATGGCCACACATTGAATACTGAATATCTTTACACACTTCTTGGCCCACCAAGTGCCCAAATACTCACCTTCTTACACAAAGATAAAAAGATAAGCAGATAAGATCATCATAACATAAGAACATATGTTTATATGTTATGTTTTTATGATATACATCAGGAATTTCTGCATAAAGTGATCATTTTTGGCCAAGACTTCAATGACAGATGTCTTGTCAAAATTAGCCCTTATCTCAGTGTACTTCCAGCAGGAAACAATTCAGGGGACTTTTTTGTTGTTGTTGTTTTTGGTTTTAGAAACAGATAAATATGGAGTTTTTTTTGCGTTGACCCACAAATTCAATTTAGCATTCTTTTCCTATAACAAGAATAAAAAAGTTTGTTCTTTGTTTTTTGGGTTTTTGCGCAAAAAGACTTCATTAAACATCCAGGTTTCAGACTTTATGAAAATACCTCAAGTCTTTACAACAGGCAAGTTACTGTTTAAATCAATTAGCCCATTGGCATGTCTGAATCTTGAAGATCATACCCTCTCAGTTAATTCCCCTGTGGAACCTGAATGTTCTTTAACTTCCTTTTTATACATAATAAAAATAAAATTGCTCCTATCACTGGGAGAAATTGAAGTTTACTGCCTCTCCCTGCTTTCTCTCTCAGTAATTGGACAGAGAATGAAGAGTCTTTAAAAAAAAAAAAAAAAAAAACGCGAATCTGGTACTAAGGTATTAATGTCCTCATACATCCCAAAAAACACTGCCACCTCCCCCACAGCGACTCCACCAAAAGTACTGGAACAGTCTGTTTTTAAATACGTATTTAGTCACTACATTTAGAATGACTGTGTGCTAGAGCAACGTCTTATCTCCACTAAGTAAGAGTAGCCTTACAAACAGAAGCCAAGACTGTTATGACAAGTAACTTACTCTCTTCAATTACACAATCTTATCTATTCCAGGCTTTCTATAATCTCTGAAAAGAAAAAAAGTTTATGAATATAATTCAAAGAAACCTAAACTGTATAGCAAGGAACACAGCCTTAGAAAACTGTACAGGCTAATATGAGCAGAGGACTAGTTAAAATGCAATGGGACAAAAAAGGCTGTGCTGCATTGAACACAGGACTTCTCACCATATTTTGTCTAGCTCATGCCCATCATTTTTAAATTTTACATAATGCATGACTGTTGGAACAGCTACAACAGTGAGACATTGCATGGGCATGTATTCTTAGTTCCTAGGTCTAGTTTTTTATAGATGATTGATGTGCAAAATCTAATTATGTTATAAAATTTGTATTTTTCAGATCTGAAAGTTACGTTAAGTTCCAGTTAGAAATATTCAGCACATTACATCACTGGGCTTACCCCACAAGACAAACTGCATTTGATCAAAAACACATTAATGTATATACTCATTAATAAGACGAATATTTTTGGTAAAAAGGTGTCGCATCAAAGAGGGGGGGTTGGCTTATAAATGGGTCTACACCAAAATTTGATGATTTTAAACTCTATGGAATCATTGAATTGAATATCTAATACAGGGATCGACAATCTTTGGCACGCAGCCCACCGGTTTACCTGCTGCGCCTGCAGGTTTGGCCGATCGCGGCTCCCACTGGCTGCAGTTCTCCGCTCCAGTCGAATGGAGGTGGCAGGAAGTGGCAGCCAGCACATCCCTCGGTCCGCGCCGCTTCCCGCTGGCCCCATTGGCCTGGAACGGCGAACCGCGGCCAGTGGGCGCTGTGATCGGCCTAACCTGCAGGCATGGCAGGTAAACAAACTGGCCTGGTCCGCCTGGGTGCTTACCCTGGCGGGCCACGTGCCAAAAGTTGCCAATCCCTGATCTAATACATTGTAGTTTTGTTTACCTTGAGCATCTGCAGGCATGGAGCCCCTCAGCTCCTTGTAGCCACGGTTCACCTTCCTGCAGTTCCCACTGGCTGGGAACCCGACCCGCCAGCGGCTTGCCCTGACGGCCCGGGAGCCAAAGTTTTCCAACCCCTGAAATATTGGGTCAGCTTATGAAAAGGTCATACAGTTTTTGCTATTTTTACTTATCAATTTTGGGTATAAACAAACGAGCTAATGAACAAGTATATACGGTAATTACTGATCACGAAAATGTCAGCTACTATTTTATATGAAAGAAAGGCTGCGTTCCTTATTAACTTAATCAAAGAACACTTTGGCTGATAAGAGTGATACCAGAGAATAACAAACAAGGCTAACCAAATCTTCTGGTATGGGAAAAATCAGGCAGAACATGAAAATATCACCAATGTTTATTTTAATATATTTAAGATGCGTTAGCTGCAGAACACAGCTGACAGATCTATTTTGGGCACAGATTACTCTAAACACCAGTCAATTCAAGGGGCTTTAGTTGTACTTTGCTAAATATAAAAAGTTCCAGGCTCAAAGTTCAAGGAAAAAAATTCGTCTCCTGAACTCTAGTCACTTCAGCCCTGTTGTTGGTTCAAAGACAGTATCAGTTAAATATCTAGCTACTGGGTCAAGTTATCCATTTTAAAAAAAAAGACAGGAACCCCCAACCGTACAAGAGATGGGAGGATAGAGGGAACTGTCTCATTGCAGTTTCCCCAATCTCCATGTAAGACTGGACCAATATAAGATTACTCCCTCATACAGCAACTACTGCTTTTACCCACTTGTCTCGGAGTTTCAAATTTCTGTCTCAGTGTTTAGGTTTGAAAACATGCCTGTTTTTGATAAGTGCCTAAAAGATCCAATAGTTACTAATTTATCTAGAAGAATGTGAATAGGATAAAAACTCTACCTCCGAGTTGCCTTTTCCAGAAAGGAATAGTGTCTCACCTTGTTCCTTAATCACCCCATTAGATAATGTTTTCACCCCTCTAGCCAGAAGGCCGAGCTACATTTTGAGGGGACCATTCCAAGTGGCATATAAACAGATCCAGGAACCTTAGCTGCTGCTCATTAAAAAAAAAAAGTAATTTTTTTAAAAGTCTTTAACAAAGGCATTTTCCTTTTCCCCAAAGTCTCCTTACCACTGGTCAAAGGAAGGTCATTTTTGTCTCTTAACTCAATCTTTAGGAGTACATCTGGAAAACAAGCTTCTAATTCCCCAAAGAATTCCGCCAAGCTTCTAATCTGATCTCATGAGGGAACACAATGTGGAAAAGCACTTGAATTAGGTCGATAATCATTTCTAAGGTCAGAACAGAGGCAGTTAAACTGCTTTTGACCTGTCAAGGCAGCCTCCATCACAACAAATCGATAAAAGCAAAGGGAGACTGCAATTTGTGATTTACAAAAGTCTCTAATTAAGATCTGAATGTGCTAATCAGCTTTCAGTTTCATTATTGCCAGATGTTTATTTGATACAGTCTTAACAATAAATCCTTAATTTGTAAATAAACTGTCAGTACACTGACTGGTTGAACAGCAGATTATCAATAAATGATTTTAGTTTTCAGTGTAGAAGGGTAAGCCGGGATAACTATACACCACTGGTTCCCAAACTTTTTCTGCCATTTGTGCAGGGAAAGCCCCTGGCAGGCCAGGACAGTTTGCTTACCTGCCGCATCCGCAGGTTCGGCCGATCGCAGCTCCTACTGGCCGCGGGAGCTGCTGGAAGTGGCGAGGGCCAACGGACGTACTGGCCACCACTTCTAGCGGCTCCCATTGGCCTGGACCAGTGAACCGGCCACGATCGGCCAAACCCACGGATGCAGTAGGTAAACAAACCGTCCCGTCCCGTCAGGGGCTTTCCTTGAACAAGTGGCAGAACAAGTTTGGGAACCACTGCTATACACATTGGTTAGTATTTGAAAAGTAAGCTTTGTGTTAACCCTTTCAGACATCCGCTGTTGACAATACAGCACAGATACACCAGTGTTTTTCATTAGTAAGTTATGATTTTAGAGCTGGGTTTGTTGCAGTGGCTAAAGAGCCAACAAGTTTTGCAAGGTTGCAGTCTATCATAAAAAAGAGCCATGATCCAAGCGAACAGTTAGATGCCAGGAACTCCTCAATCTGACACAAACTCTCTTTAGCTTTGAGCAATCCTCTTAATATCTGTGCCTCAGTTCTTCCCAGGTTTAAAAGCAGAATAATAAGTGACCATCTCACAGGAGTGCTGTAAAGTTTAGTTAGTGATACAGCATTTTAGAGGTGTATTAAGGATTACAAAAATGTATTCCTTGTAATGATAGAGTTCTGTAAATCCATGGATATTTGCTTTATATCCATTGATGCAGCTATCCACAGACCATTTTTGCAGATAGAATGCGGATACAAATTTTGTATCTGCGCAGGACTCTAATGACAGGGATGATGTCATTACAACCCACCATAGAACTACCCTGCTCCCAGGAATTACAAATCAGACATTTAATTGAAGTAGACTGCTTTGTTTGGCAGGGAGAATGGAGTGCTAAATGAGCACCTTAAAGAAACAAAACACTCTGAATGGAGCTGCACTGCCAGAAGAAGCAACACCCTACTGAAGAAGTAATACCCTGTTTTCCACATTAAAGAACAGAATTGCTGCAGAGAAATATCTGGGGAAATTAGCAGTCTTCAAAATTGCAAAGGCATAGTCCCCTCCATCCTTGCCAGATACTCAATTATAAACTGTTCCAATAAAAATGGATTTCAAAGCCTCCCTGCCAATTCCAGCACAAACAAAATGAAAAAACTTCACATTCAAAATCTTTTTTTACTGCCACAAGAATTACCTTCAAATATTAGAAGTACCAACTCAGTCTACACTGTTATAACAAATAAACCCAGGGTTGCAAAACACAAAGAGAAACAACTCTGCCATCTAGTGATAGTGACAATTCACTGTGTTTTTATTCTTCATGTGTACTAGTCCTAAAACTTACACATGTGCACTTTAGTGCACTGATTTACAGGTCTGCTAACATAGGAAATTGATCTAGTTGTTGATTTAAGCCTCTCCTAATAAAATGAAAGGTGCTTTATAAACAAATACAAAAAGTAGGCATATTTTTATGCTTAAAATAGGATTTAATTTTTTTTTGTTACATTAGAATAAAAGCCTATCTATTCTGAGGAACTTCAAGTAATAATGTTTAGCATGACGTCATAATTTAAATATACCTTATCTTTCATTATACTTCACTTCCTAAGCTCTGGGAAGTTGCCTACATATGTTTAACTGCAGCAGTAACAGAATTTTGCAAGCTCTTCAGGAACACATGAAGAAAGGGAAAGAAATTATTTCAGTTTATAAACACTTGGGATGGACCAAAATACTAAGGTGACAGAAGTTATTTAAGCATTTAAACATGTAAAATATAAGAAAAAAAAAAAGACAGTATCAACTTCAAGGGGCTTTTGAACAAAAAGTGACTATATGTGCTATGAGAAAGTGAGCTTTTTGCTGAGTGTGTCCTTTTTCTTCAGTCCTGATTCTCTCCACAATATTTCATTTCCCCCTGCTAGTATTTCTGTGGATCATCTACTGCACTAATGCATGAGATTAGAAAATGAGCCTGACTATATCCAAAGCACTCAAAATCCAAAAAGTAAACAAGCTGGGAGGGGAAGAAACTCCTAAATCTTTCAATTTTAGTAATCCATGAAGTTACTTAACAGTAAGTTTTTTCATGTGGGAATTTCATTTTCTGTGTGGATTTTACCAACAATCTAAGGCCCCAATCCTGAAAGCTGATTAAAGTGCCTGGACACTGGAGGTGGGGCAAAGCGCACTCATTAAGCCCCATTGATTATTTTAAAGGGTCAGAGCCTAAGTTAGTTGAATACTTTACTAACACAAATGTAATGCTTCAGGCAAGGTTGCTCATTCAGGCAAGGTTGCTCATTCCTCTCATCGTAATCACCCTTCAAAAAACCTTTCAATCTTGTTTTTCAAAGAAGTTAAATGAATTGAACATCGAGGAAGTAGAGAAAGAAATATAAATGCAGCAGAATTGGCTGCATATTTTTCTTGATACACTATAACATAACTTACTTTGAAAATATGGCCATAAGCTTCCTTCTGTTCCTTCTCGGTTCAGAATCTTCATCAAATTCTTCCATCTCTTTTCCTAGAAAAACCTCTTGATGAAACTCCTTGTTAAGATGTCCATCCATCTCCATTTTGACCCCATTCAGGTGGTCTGGGGGCAGGATCTCATTCTCATCTTTGCCGTCAACTGCTTTCTCTTTTAAGGCAGAATTGTTTGCAGGCCTGGCATAGACATCCATCAGCAGAAACACAAACAGGAGGGACAAATAGAGAGAGCCCAAACTGCAGAGGAAGGCTTGTTTTGACATCATTGTTGTTGTTCTTGTCCAAAATATTAACAAATTAAATTATGGTGAAAGAGATTAGATGACCTGGAGGTGGGGGGGGGGGGGAGAAAAAGCAGAAATAAGGAACCTAAAATTGTAAGGCTACAATTTTATTTTAAGCTCCAAATCTAAAAGTAAAAACCCAGCTTATCTTAAATGACAGAAACCTGTTTTGCAATTAGAATAAATGAATGTTGTATAAGTAACTAGAGTAAGAAATAGGTTTATCAAAAAAGTTTAGTGCAGTTGCAAAAGCAGTTCCAGCTACCAAAAGAAAAAAAGGGAGCAGGGTAAAATGTGAGTGTAGGGAATGTTGTGAAGTTCAATGTAAATCTGTTTCAAAAGAGAACATGCACAGATCAGATGACAAAGGCTGAGGCAAAATGTTACATTACCGGCATAATTCTAGCATGCATCAGGCAAGTTTAAGAGATATGAAGCTACATTCCACAACCAACAAAGAAACATGGGGTTTTGATCTGAAAAGTGTCTTATTTAACAGGTCTCCTCCCTTTATGGCAGTGGTTCTTAACCTGGGGTGCAAGATGGCCTTACTAGGGGTGCAAGATGGCCTTTCTGGGGGTGCAAGACATGCCAGATTTTTTTTAGAAGGTAGATCATTGAAAACACAATTAAGCACAGGCCTGTAAGTACAACTACTTTGTTTCATCAAATATATGTATTTATTAACATTATACATTTAACGATTACTATAATATACAAATAAAAATATACCTAGGTTCAAGAGGTATGAGAACATATTTTGATTTTTGATAAGGGATGCGAGAACATATTTGGAGAACCAAAGGGGTGCAGGCTGCAGTAAAGGTTAAGAACCACTGTTTTATAGAGTCAGAGTCACATCAGCTTGCTGCTAAGATCCCCATCCTGTACTGGGCACCATGTAGGCCAGGGGTGGGCAAACTGCAGCCCGTGGACCGGATATGGCCCACCAGCCATTTTAATCCAGCCCTTGAGCTCCTGCTGGGGCTTGCCCCGCTCTGGCGCTCCAGCTGAGAAGCAGAACTGGGGCCACTCCACGTGGCTCCCAGAAGCAGTGGCATGGCCCCCCTGCAGCTCCTATAGCTCCCCACACCCCAACCCCTTACCCCAGCCCTGATCCCCCTCCTGCCCTCTGAACCCCTCAGTCCCAGCCTGGAGTACCTTCCTCCATCCCAAACTCCTCATCCTCAGCCCCAGCCAAAAGCCTGCACCCCCAGTCGGAGACCCCTCCTGCACCCTGAACTCCTCATTTCTGGCCCCACTCCAGAGCCTGCACCCCCAGGGACCTCACCCCCTCCCAAATTTTGTGAGCATTCATGGCCCACCCCTGATGTAGGCAGATGCTTGTGCCTGTACAGAGTTTCACTTGTGGTCAATGAGGCACTGTGTGGCCATAAAACTCACTGAAGAACTAGGACCTAAGGCCCCAGTTTTGCAAACACACACATACGTACATAAGAAGGATCTGACCATTGGGTCAGACCAATGGTCCAGTGTCTGGTCTTCCAACACTGGCAGATGCCTGGTACTTCAGAGGAAATGAACAGAACAAGCAATCATCAAGTAAGTGATCCATTCCCTGTCATTCACTCCCAGCTTCTGACAATCAGAAGTGCTTCACTGGACAAGTATTTGCAAAATCAGGACCTGAATTAAGTTTTTACTCCTTTTATTAACTGTATTTCAGATAGCACTCCAAATCCAGTTCAACTCTGAAAGAGAGAGCTGAAACTAACCTATAATGTATGCCAACAAAAAGACTGTTTCAAGACTTTTTGTGGGCAGCGCATGACCAAGTTCCCAAGAAACATTTCTGGGGCGGGCAAGTAGGAAAGAATCTTTACTTAGAACTGAGCACATACAATGTGGTATCAGTGAGAAATAAACATGGAACATCACAATGCTTCTTTTTTTTGTTTTTAAGTCATTTTTCAGACAAAAACAACATTTTAAATCTCAAGAGATAAAGTTATCATCAAAAGTGCATTTACTAAAACATCCTGGTAATAGGAGATTTAGCCAATTACAGAAGTAAGTTTCAGACAGAATCCTGGTAGAGTCATAACCAGTATCACACATTTATAATTACAACAGACAAGCTTAAGACATTTGCTCATAGTTTTGAGGACTATCAACCATAATGTTTCAGAACTTAATACGATCACACGTAAGATCAGAATAGGACATATTTCCTTCCATACTGAAGAGCTACACAATTAAAATCAACCTTGTAAGTTTCTGTTTGCACACCTACCTGGACAGAACTATTATTTTGACATGTGAGAAAATCCCCACCACCACCATTATACTGGGACAATAATATCAATTTCAAGCATCACTTCTCCATCTGAAAATTTTGTACCTAATATTGTTATCAATAATACCTAAAATTACTGTAGCTGAAAGAGATTGAAATAGGAAAATATTTTCTCTAGTTTGTTTGGTTTGTGCATTTCACATAACTTTGTGTCTAGTGAGTTTTGCTATTTGTTTATAGTGGATGTTATTATCCAGCCACTGCAAGAGTGTTTACAAGTAATCACTGCAAGGAAGCTGAAACTGAAAGTGAATTAAGAAGAAGGAGAGGAACAAGAGCCCAATAACATTGTTCTTATTACTCTCAGGCCCAGCCAAAAGATCTTTCTAAACATGAGGTGGAGGGAGAGAGTGAATGTTTTAATGATTTTGTTTTTAATTAAGGGAAAGCTGCTTAGAGGGCACTCGATTTTTTTAGTTAATTAAAAAAAAAATCCAGCTAAGAAGGTCCCATCGTGGTAAATGTAAGCCGATTCTGTTAGGGCTGATACATTTTCATGACCATTTTTACAAGGCTGAATTGAACACACCCATTTCGAGTTTCCCTTTTTGCAGGCTAATCCCACTTTCTATCGAACTCTATCACTGAACCTTCAATCTGCCTCATCCCACCCAATGGCTCAAAGATACAGCAACAACTTGAGGAAAAGTTGTCAGCATGAACAGACTGTACATACTGTATACAGTCACATACTCCTGGGGGAATTCTGCACCACTGTGCAATGCAGAATTTGTGCAAAAATCAATGCTCTGTGAGGAATTTCCATTTCCCCCTGCCAGCCATCTCTATCCTCTGACAAACAGAGGTTAGGGACACCATTCCTTACCCATCCTGGCTAATAGCCATTAATGGACTTAACCTCCATGAATTTATCTAGTTCTCTTTTAAACCTTGCTACAGTCCTAGCCTTCACAACCTCCTCAGGCAAGGAGTTCCACAGGTTGACTGTGTGCTGTGTGACGAACTTCTTTTTATTTGCTTTAAACCTGCTGCCCATTAATCTCATTTGGAGGCCCCTAGTTCTTATATTAAACTGTGTTTAATTTGTTCCAAGGCATCTCTAGGCTCAGCAGTTCATAGCCCTGGCACCTCTGGGTTTACTGCATCAGTTATTAAAGTAAAAAAAAAATTGTTTGAGCCCCTCTTTCATTACAAATGAAGCACTGAGGAGAGGACGTGGGTCCCCTCCCCCAAGCTGGGATCTGGGGGGAGAGGAGACACAGAAACAGGAACTGGGTTGGCATAGAGGTTTCTTTAACTTTCTGCTCCTAGGGGAATTTTGTCATCTGTATTGTTACAGGTATTTTGAAATAAATTACCAAAACAATTGAAACTAGCATGATTATATAGTGTCATTCTGACAAGACAGGCAGATTTTAAAATATTGCGCAGGGAAAGTGGGTTTTTGTTTGCTTGTTTTTGGCACAGAATTCCCCCCGGAATAAGAGCCACGTGCACTAACACACAACTAGCGACAGAAGGGAGGCCGGGGGAAAGGGAGCTGAAAGGAACGGACGGGGATCATTGAGCGACAAGGGGGAAGAGGAGCCCGCCGACACCTCCAGGTCCCAGTGTTGCCGCCCTGCCCCCTAACCCACACGGCCATCTCCAGAGCCCAAGTCTCCATCCACCCTCTCCTCCCACCAGCTGCCTCAGGTTCCAGCGCCCCGCCCCGCCCCGGGGTGTAGGCTCCTCCCCCACCCCCCATCCAGGTGGGTACAGAGAGACTCGGCTCCCTCCCTCCCCCCAGCCCCTCTCCTCCCAACCCGCCGCAAGCCGGGGGGGCTCCGCAGCAGACGGCCCACGCCAACGCCGGTACCTGTGCGGGATGCGGCCAAGCTCCTCATGCCCAGCCCGGCCGGGCCCCTCGGTTCCGCTCCCCTGCCGACTCTCCTCCCAAACCCCCTCAGGCAGCGATTGCTGAGGGGGGACCGGAAACCGGAAGCGCCACTCAACACTAGCGCAAGGACCCCGGGGCTTCCCATCCCGCCTGAGTGGAGGGAAGAAGCCACAGCACGGGCGGGATCCGGAGGCTACATACACGGAGACTTCTCTCTCCTGAGAGGAACCGGCACCTGAGCAGTGCCAAGAAAGAGCGAGTTCAAAGCAGGCACCGCTAAGGTCACCTATACATAAAGGACCTCAGGGTGAGCGACCATCTTGGATCAGGGGAGAGAAGGCTCGCCTGTAGTGGGCGGCCATTTTTGTTTGGGGCAGGGAGCCCTAGTAGCTATTCTTTCAGCGGCAATGGGCGGCCATCTTTGATTGGGGCAGAGAAGCAAATAGTATCTGGATACCGTTGGCAACCATCTTTGATTGGGGCCAGAGGACCCTCTGTGCTGCTGTCAGATGACACTGATGAAGCTGAGATAATATAAAATAGAAATATTAAGAAATGGAATTTACCAGCTCCCTTACTCTTCCTAACTTCCCCATTCCTACTGCTTCTCAGCCTTCCTCTACTCCAAAGTAACAACAAATAAAAAAGCAAAGTGTAACTTACAAAACTCTTCCATTTCATCCTCATGTTCATTTACTTCTATGCCATAACCCTACCCCTCTACCTCTTGTTTGCTCTGTTTCTTTCAGATGTAAGCCCTGATTGTCTCTTATTTATGTGCCGTGCAATCAGACCTCAATCCCAAGTGGTGACTCTGAGGTTATCATAATCTAAATAATTGTTTACTTCTAATGACAATAATTTAAAAAAGTAAAACTAGGAGGGGAATCTCAATAGATCACACAAATATAATATAATCAAATCTTTGTTTTGCAAGAGGGTAGTAACTTTTCTATCAAATCGGTACCTTAACCCCATTCTCCAGGCCTTGGTCCCCTCAGCTCTGAGTTATTGCATAAGGTTGTCTGCTGACTCAGGCAGACATCACTGTGTCATGCTTAGTTCACAATGCGCAGGTTATCTTTGCCAGCATACAGGCAAGAGGGTTAATTTAAAAAAGAAGTTTAGTTTCCAAAGCACAACATGGAAGTCTCCAAAACAAAACAAAAAGCCATTGCATCATGAAGCATTCGGATTCAGCCCCCGACTGGCAAGCCCAGATCGTTTCTAAATTAGTTCACATGGGTACTAAGGTGCCTAACCTCCATTGATGGCTCTGGGAGTTAGGCACCTCAATAGCTTTGAGGACCTGGACGCTGGCATTCAGATTAATTTGTCCTAAGGCCCCATGTCAGCCCCTCGCTGCGCACCCTCCACCTCCTTCCCGCAAGAGCCCCGGGCACCAGAGTCGCTGAGTGTTCACACGGGAAGGGCCCAGGGGCAGAGTCGGGGGACTGCCCCGATATGGGAGTCTTTGTTCGCGCGGGGCGAGCAGGACCCCTGGCCGGCTCCCCGCAGCCCCCCGAAACCGGCCACATCCCCCTGCTCGGCCCCCGCCACCCGCGCCGGCTCCGCAGCTCCCATTGGTCGGGAGCGGTGGCCAATGGGAGCTGCGGGGGCGGGGCCAGCGGGCGGAAGCGGCGGCAGCGCCCGGAGCCACCTGGCCTTCCCGTCGCCGAGGAGCCGGAGGGAGGGGGCTCCGCTTCGGGGGGTGCCCGAGGTAAGTACCGCCCGGCCCGGAGCCCCCAGCCCCGAGCCCTCTGCTTGCAGCAGGGGCCTTGGCGGTGCGCCCCCGACCCGGGGTGCTGGGGAGCTGAGGGGGGAGCGGCTCGGGGTGCCGGGGGCGAGGGGGGGTGAGAGAGGGTCTCGGGGTGGAGGGGGATGAGAGAGGGTCTCGGGGTGCTGTAGGCAAGGGTGAAAGAGAGAGTGGCCCGGGGTTGTGGGCGGGAGGGGGAAAGACAAAGTGTCTCGGGGGTCCACCGGGAGGGAAGGGACTCGGGGCTCCTGCCTGGGTGGGGAGAGAGAGGGAGGGAGGAAGGAAGAGGCTCGGCTTCCAGCCTGGGAGGAAGAGGCTCAGGCTTCCAGCCCACAGGGGAGAGAGAGGGAGGCTTGGGGTTCCAGGCTGGGGGGCGAGGGGGAAGCAGTTTGGGGGGGGTCCACCCGCTTCCCATCTTCCCCCCCACCACCACCATGTGTTCCAATATTTTGTTCTTGCATCTGGTCACCCTAGGAGTCTGAGCCTCTCCCCCTGTCCGAGTTTCTCCCCTTGGCACAGGGGCAGCTGGCCCAGCAGCAGGTGCTGCTAACGCTGACTCGGCAGCGACGGAGCTGCTCTACCGGCACGGTTCCGTGAATGAAAAGAAAGAGGTGGAGGAACCAGGGCATGAAGCCGCTGTTGAGGGGACTTGTGGCGCCGTCGCTGTGCTCAGAGAGGAAGAGTTTCCCAGCCTGCTACCCGTACCAGTCTCCATCCAGGACATTCTGCACAAAGGGCGTGGGGCTGCTGTGATCTTCAGGGCCTGTTGTTGAGGGGCACAATCCATTGTGGGGGCTGAGGTTTGCGCTGCCTCGTCCTGCCCGCCCAGGAAGAGGGAGGTGTGAGGGCTGGGCCTGGCCTGATGCTGATCTAAGAAGGGTGTGCCCATAGCATCCTTGGGCCTAGTTCTCGCCTCGGCCCCTGAGGAGGCATCAGTGTCGCTCTCTGCCACGATGAAGCTGCTGCGGCTTCTGTGCCGCCACAAGACAGCGCTGGGCCTGGGTGGCCTGGCACTCTTCGCTGTGGTCCTGCTCTACCTGGCCAAGTGCACCTCAGAGAGCCTCAGGCCCTTGCCAGGTCGGGGTCTGCCCCACAACCAGGCACCACAGCGACCCCGCGGTGGAGTGGGAGCTGGGCCTCCCCTACCAGCAGCCCGGCTGCCCCCTGAGGAGACGGCTTTCCTGGCTGTCCTCATTGCCAGTGGCCCCAAGTATACAGAGCGCCGCAGTATCATCCGCAGCACCTGGCTCTCGATAGCTGGCCGGCCCCCTCAGGATGACATCTGGTGTCGTTTCGTGATAGGCACAGGCAGCCTGACTGAGGAGGAGCTTCACAGCTTAGAGTTGGAGCAGAGCCGTCACCGGGACCTGCTGTTGCTGCCTGAGCTTCGTGATTCCTACGAGAACCTGACTGCCAAGGTCCTGGCAATGTATGTCTGGCTTGATCTGCACTTGGATTTCCGTTTTGTCCTCAAGGCTGATGATGACACTTTTGTACGCCTGGACGTACTTGTGGAAGAGCTGAGGGCCAAGGAGCCACGTCGTCTCTACTGGGGTTTCTTTTCTGGCCGTGGTCGAGTGAAGTCAGGTGGCAAGTGGAAAGAGAGCACCTGGCTCCTGTGTGACTACTATTTGCCTTACGCCCTAGGTGGTGGCTATGTGCTCTCTGCAGACCTGGTGCATTACCTGCGACTGAGCCAAGACTATTTCAACATGTGGCAGAGTGAAGATGTGTCTCTGGGTGCTTGGTTGGCTCCTATTGATGTGAAGAGAGTGCATGACCCACGTTTTGACACTGAATACAAGTCACGGGGCTGCAACAATAAGTATATTGTCACTCACAAGCAGAGCATTGAGGACATGTTAGAGAAGCATCAAACTTTGGCCAAGGAAGGGAAGCTCTGCAAGGAGGAGGTTAAGCTCAGGCTATCCTACGTGTATGACTGGGGAGTGCCTCCTTCACAGTGTTGCCAAAGGAAAGATGGCATCCCCTGAAAGTTTTGGAAAAAGGAAGGGCAAAGTATCAAAGGGGAACTCTCTGGGCTGGATCATTGTCATATGGGGACACCCCCTGTATGTAAGGCTTAAAAATTATTCTGAGATTTTTGCATGATTCATGTATCAAGACTGTGCAGGACCAACATAGCACCATAATTCATAAAAGCTACTGAAGTGCTGTGATTTGTCTACAGAGACACAGAATACAGGAATAAAGGTGGAAAGTGAGGGAAAGGTTATGTGATGGAACTTAGTGCAAAGGTGGGGGGAAGCAAACTCTTTTTTTTAAATAACTTGGATGCAGATGCAAGTTGGAAGATGTGTCCCAGATTCCAAAGTTTGTTTGTTTAAGGACATGTCATGCCTTCTCACCATCCCTGAGATTGTGAATATAATGTCTGCTGTTTAATTTCTGCAGGGAAAAAGTGCCATTTTGGCCAACCATACTGGCAGGTTTTGAAGACTGTAATAAAGAGATAGCAAATCAGTTGCTTGTGCCAGTGGAAGCAGGTGGCTGGTTAGAACCACTGGCCTGGCATCTAAATGAAGGGAAGCATTTGTCAGATATTTGCACAGGTTACTTTATACTCTCGCTGAGGGAGGGGAGGGTGTGTCCAGTCTTTGGAAAGTGTACTGATTTAATTAGAATAGGTTTGGGTAATATCTCTGAATTTAAATCTTGAATCATTTTTTTGTAAATGGCTTATGATGTACTACGTAACCTGGATTATCTGGCAGCTACTAAATAGGTCTGTATTTGGAAAAGTGTATGTGTTATGCCATATTGCAGTATTAGGATAGGTTCTCAACTATCTTGATTTGGAAGTAAACATTTATGCTACAAACCTAGCACTCAGTTATTGGGATTAGAAGCTGTGCTTGTAGTCTCCAAGTGCATTGTGTACAAAGAAATCTTAATTTCCTAATTTTTACAAAAAATAATCACACTGAGAAGTATATGATCTAATTATGCAAACAATAGGACTATTTACATCAGTAAGGATTACCTGTGTGAGTAAGAGTTACCTGTAACATCTCACATTGGAAGTACAAAACTTTATCAAGTTATCTGGACTAGATTTTTAAAGTAAAGTAATAATTCTGTGTTTAAAAAAAAAAATCTGAGGAATAGGTTATTTTAGTTGCTAATATGGTATGTAAATGACTGGAATTTATTTTTTCACTTCTCTATAGTCCTGTCTACACTACAAACGAATCCATTGCTGACAAGGGTTGTCGGGCATGTTTAGGGTTTAATTGAGAGTATAAATGGGCCACTTTTAGCACAGTGACAGAATGCATTACACTCTCAAATAATTCTAGCACATGTTCTGTGCAGACTTTTAGTTGTGTGACTCTGAATAATCCTGACATCCGATAATGGTGTTAAAAATGGTTCCATCTGTGCACACGATTATACCTTTGTCCACACTGGTTCAGGGGGACTCCCTTCTGAAAACCCTTGTCAGCAACAGATCTCTTTTCTAGTAAAGACACAGCTTTAAAGTTGATGCCTAAAGGCCATGTTCACACTCTTCAGGCTTTCTTACGGTTTATTGCACAGTGCACTTTCATACTAGTGTTATTTCTTTCATTGGCCAGTACACCTCTTTCTCTTACCTGTGGAGGGAGACTTCAACTTTAAATAATAAGAGTTGGTACTAACATAACATTTTTGCTTCTCAGACCTGATTTAGTAATTTATTCCAAAGGAATCAGATGAATTTATTTTCTCAATTAAAATCCATTTCTTCTATCTAGGTTTAAACAATTTCTTGAGAGGATTAAGTGGGGGAAAAAAACTCTTTTGGAAAGCAGGGCTTTGGAGCTATGCTCCGGCTCTGCTCCAGCGCCAGGCAAAAACCTGCAGCTCCATTGCTCCAGAGCTGCTCTGTGCTCCAGCTCCAGACTCCGCTCCAAAGCCCTATTGGAAAGGAAAATAACTCCTTATTTACATTAAGTATTTCAACAATACAGTCTGTAACTTTCCTTCTAAAAACAAAATTAATTAATGAAGATGTTGAAAAAGTAACTTATTTAATCTGATACATCCAGTCTTTTGTACTTTGACATAGTGACACTTACTGAAGATGTGCCCTTCAGTGGAATATATTCCTGCAGAACAAAAAGTTTAAGACTTCACCCAGCTGCAGGAAATTAAATTGGTTTCAGTAATACTTTTAAAGTCTATATGTCTCTTTGGTCTTTGGGCTAAATTAGTATTGTACACATATAATTCAGTGTTTGTAATTGTGATTATTTATAAATATTATAAGTGTACTATGTATTGTTAAAAGCTTAAGATAGCTAAGTATCTTATTTTATAATTATTTAAGAAAGTGTGTTAAGTTTGACAAGTATTATTTGTGAAATGCTTTAATTTATTGATGTATAGTTCCTAATTTAAATAGGGTCTGAGCTGTAGATCCAAAAATCTGCTGCATGACTCTCTCAACTTGATAAGAATGTACTATTCACCCGTTTGTCTAAATATCAATGTTTATGTAAGTCACAGGCATTGTTGCTTCTTTGTTTTGTTTTTGCTTTTTGAAAGGTTCTCCTTTCAGAGCTTTCATCTGAGGATGAGGATTTGAGCTTCAGAAGAATGGAATAATAATTGTCAAATCCCGTGTGACCTGTGGCCCATAGAAAACATACAAATGCGAACACACACACGCGCATACGTTAATTTTTTTGTAGAATACGGAATTCTTGCTGGGCCTCTGAGTTCCAAGGATATGGAGCTTCCTTCTGCAAAGCGCTTACTTAAACATATGAGTAGTCCTCTTGATTTCACTGGGACACTTCACATACTTAAATTAAAATCAAGACCAGATTGCTCAGCACCTTGCAGAATTAAATCCATAAATTATTTTGGTGAATATAGTTCTACTTGAAATCTTGTTCTACTTGAGTAACAAAGTCCTTCTGGTCTGGAATTACCTATGTTTTGCCTCAGCTCTAAAATTAATTGTTTTGGAAGGTATGACTTATGTAAGTTGATCCTTTTTTTTTTATGTTGTTCTGGAATATAGAAAAAACATTTTCCCATATGTTCTGATTAGAGTTTTTCCAAGCATAAATATTCTGAAGTGCCTCAAGATAAAAAAAAATTTCAAACCTGTCTGACTTTGTAGATCTGATTGACACTTTGGAATTTTTAAAGTTGAATTTTTAATAGCTGCTATTTTGCATGTTGGATGTTCAGTAGAATTGGCAAAGTTTTCAAGATCTGCAAGCCAAGTAAATTGCAGTTCGGTGAGTTTAAAAAGTGTTTTACGGTTGGTTCTGTTAGTCACTGGGGCAGAGAGTCTGCTGAGTTAATAAGCAAAGAGAATTAGTGACCCAGAAGTCATTATAAATCCAGGATCATTATCCGCTTCACAAGCCAAATAACTCAAGAGCTGTATTTCTTTAATTAGGAAGTCACAGGTAAAAAACCTATTGCTAATGCAATGTTAAGGTTAAATATCAAGTAACTTTACCCAGGCAATATTTTATATTGCTTGACTTTCAAGTGCTTGATGTTTCAAACTTAATTGTTGCACTAAAACATTTTGTTTGCATTTAATTATGAACCTATGTTTAAAAAATAGCCTTTAACATCCCAGATCTGGAACAGCACGTCCCCCCCCTCCCCACACACACACACAAAAAATACAGGGTTAAAGGACAAATATATTTTAAAACAAAATAGCTGAAAATTGTTTTTCTGACCTTATGACTGAGTTCTGTATTTCTTTTACAAGGGATGGTGACATCAGAAAAATTTAATGCAATTAAAGGATTTTACGATTTGTGATTAGACATCCTGTACTGCTGTTTGAAAAACAAAGTGAAATCCTAGCCCCATTGAAGCTAATGGGAAAGTCCATTATCTTCACTGGGGCCAGGATTTCACCCACAGTGCCTAACCTCTGATCTTAACGAGTAAAAAGTATTTTGGCCTATCCTTAAAGATCCTTGTATTGAAGTTAGTGGGAGTTTTGCCAGTTATTTCAATAGAAGCAAGATCAGGCCCAAAATATATTAATTTGTAATTTTTTGATGGCTGTGTTAAATTAATTATAAGGAATCAAACTTTTATTAAATAGCATTTCAGTTGACTTCTAAGGGAGTTCCTCATTTAAAAAAAAAAAGTCTGCTTTTTTACTTGTTACTCTTATGGTGTTATAGAAAACATCCACAGGACTCTTCCCTGGAAGACAAGAGGAAGATGGCTCACCTAAGTTGACCTAAACAATTTTCTAAATATCAGTTGATGTGGGCTGCAAGTCACTGTTTATTTGAAGTATTATATTAATATTACACTTGTGTTCTTTGCAGGGCTATAGTAAAACTATGCTGTTTGACAGAACATTAAAAGCATTTTAACCTTTTTTTTTTGTTATTCACTAGATGATTTCTGTAATAGTTTTCAAATTGTATGTATAGAATTGTCTATCATCCATATTAGAAATTGCATGCTTTAAATTAGGTCCTTCATAAAATCCTATTACCATGATAGTGCTTCAAGTGCAAGACCAAAAGATTTTGGTGCACCAATTGAATTCCTCTTGAAGTGGTCACTCTGGTATAAATTCAAATAGAAAAACAGATAATTTTTGCTTTCCTTTGAGTGATTTTTAAAATAGCATGCAGAATGATTAGTGATCTTGTTTAATGTGTAAAAGTGAACTAGCTGAGTCGCCTTATGTTAAAAATGTAACAACTCAATTAAAAATAGTTTTGCTATTTTAAAAAAATATTGCCCAGTAAGTCCTGCAACTATTTTAGGTAAATAGGTAACTGACTTCTAAATAGTCTTCTTGGAGCTGTAAGAAACAGCTCCCAGGAAAACACATACCTGTGCTTTTAAGCATTTGACTTCCCTGCTGTCTAATCTTGTCTGTATAAAGAATGCAGAAGTTCGGCTTTAAAATGTGCTAATTGTGGCAGATATTTCCTTTTATATGCTTACATCAATTTATTTTGGCCTTTTTAACTACTGGAGGAACTTTCATGCCACAACTACATTGGATATTTCCTGGCATTAAGGTTATTATTTTTGTAACTTGAATTACGAAGAGCATAAGGGGTATTGGAAGGTGGTTATGCTTTGCACTTCCACGAATTTCCAGTCAACTCCAGAATCATAGTTGAAGTAGAATTTCATGTTGCTGGATACTTGATATAAGCTGTCAATAGAACATGTATAGAAATGGTCATTTAGGGTCATGCTATCCAGAGCATTCCTGCAGATGTTGCTTTGTATACCTCTGTGAAATATCTTAACTATTTCATTCCTTGTATGCTATTTTGCTAGTTTATTGTTATCTTCTAATACAGACCACCCTCCGTTTTTATCCAATATCTAGTCAACTGTTGGACTGCATTAATTTATTTACTGGACCTTCCTGAAGCTGAAAGTTGCCGGTTATAAAGTGTGCCTTTAGAAACAAAAAAATAGTTGAGGTTTTGTGCCCAATATAGTTTTAAACAATTGACTGAAGTTGCCTGTTTTCAGCTACAAGGCATTGCCAGTTAGAGGTCTCAGTTGTCTCTTCTTTCAGCCTTTATATAGAGAAGAACAGTAAGAAACTAAAATCACTCATGATAAGCATCTTGTATACTGCATGTTATAGCTATCCATCTCCTTAGTTTTATGCCTTTATTGGCCAAAAAATATCTATGTGCTAAAACTTTTATTAAAATGGCTGTTGCTTTAATGGTCACTTCTTGTATAGTATGGGAAACAAAAATCAACTTCTCTATGACCTGTGGTTATTTTTAATTTTTTTCTATACCATTATGTAGTAGAGGTATCAGCAGTAGGCTCAATCATGCAGTCCTTTCATGTACAACATTTCCATTGATTTCCATTTCCATAAATTATGTAATGTTACCGTCATGCCCAGAATCCCAAATCAGCATCCAGGCTCCATTTATTAAACAATGCAAACAAGTCCAAAACGTGTCTCAGGGCTTACATCAACATTCTCCCTAAGTTGTCTTTTTCTGATTTAGCACTGCAAGATCAGGTCCAATGATATGGATACATTTATACAATAAATAATGTACATAATACACAGAAAATACTAAAAACAGTGTTTGGGCAAATGCTGCACAAATTTGCCTTAATTTTTAAATTGTTAGCAGCTATGAAAGGGCTTGATGCCAGTACAATGAAGTCAGTAGAACAACTCCCATTGATTTAAATGGGCTTAGGGTCCTACAACTGAGAACTTCTCCAAACCCATTAAATAAACATTCCATGTCTAACCCGATATATGAATCCTATAGACAGTGGTTTTAAAAATTCCAGCAAAACATAAGACACTTCACTTTAATATCTGCGGGTGATTTTCAAATGTCAGTGGAATAATTTGGTCAAGCACATATTCAAAACATCTTTCCTTTTGGCTGAGTTCAAAGTTACTATATTCTTACCCATTTTCTTTCTTACTGCTAAGTCAGTATTAAAAGAAACAGATCAGAAAAGCAGTACTGACAAAGTCTTGTCTTTGTTAAACACATAGGATTATTCTAATATTTTGCAAGTGAATTAGTTACAGGTCCAAGATGAGTTTGAGTTATAACCGGTTATTACTCCCAACTATAAACAAATTTTATATTTTAGTTGTGAAAGGTTACCAGTTTTCATTGGCAGCTCTGTGAATACCTGTTAGTTTTTCCTTGACAGGAAACAGCATTCATAAATTCCACCTTGCGTACCGATACTTAATGTCTCCTTTTTAATATTTTAATCTTCATATAAAAACAATGCAGTTATCCTTGGTATACAGCATTTGTATGGCATCACTTTGCCATATTAGTTGATTTCTAATGTGGTATAAAAAGAGCGGCTCTGACCTAACTATGAATAGCACTGACCTAATTAGAAGAGATGACTCAGATGCTCAGCACTGTGTGGTGTCTGTATTAAGTATATTGCTACGTTTGCTGATGTACAATCATGGGGAAGTAGTGATTTGATAAATAACGACAGTGCTTCTGAAAAGCATACATTAATCATTTATAACTACTGTGTTTGGGGTCTAAGAAACTTGAGTTCCCACTTTAATGACAGCCAACACTAGAGTTAAGATTGCAGTGTGACGTTCCTTATAACACACCGCTTTCACTCATGCCTTATTTCAGTATCTAGTTCCAGCCCCTTTTTATGTAAGTTAAGAAATCAACTGAACTCTAAAATGACAATATCCTGTGTGGCTAGAGCTCAAGAAAAATGATTATGTACGTTTTTTTTTTTAATTACAAAATTGTGTGATGACACAATGTGAGCCAATCAACCTTGCTATACAGACTTCAACATTCATTGTGTAACTTGCAGGCTTAAGGCTTTGAGCCAGAAAAGCATTTAAGCATGTTTAAATTTAGACACAGAAGTAGTCCCATTGAGATTACTCAGGTTCTTATGTGCTTTGCTAGATCAGAGTCTATATTTGCAGATTTAATATTAATGTAGGATTTTACTCTAATTAATAAATATCTGCAAAAGCAAATTTAGACTGGAATAGAGGTTTCACTGGCCATCTGGCTCCCTATCCCAAGGAATAGGGGCACTAGGTCAACAGGCTTCTCCAGACCTGAGGATGAAGTAGCTCTGTAGCTTGGGGTCCTACCCTAACTGAGAACTTCTCCAAACCCATTAAATAAACATTCCATGTCTAACCTGATATATGAATCCTTGTTCTGCAGTGAGGAAACCTTCCCCATGACTATACCTGCATGGAATTTAAGTTCAAATTCCAGAGGTTCAAATCTACTATTCAGGAATCACCTATATAAAGCCCAGTCCAACAGAGTGCACAGCCACATGCTTAAATTTAATGAAATCATCCTTGTCAGTCAATGAGACTCCTCAGGTGCTTAACTTCAAGCATCAGCTTAAATCTTGTGCTGGACTCAGGTCAAAGAGACAATCTGGCCCATTGATATTACTGTGGAGGTGTAAAACATTAAAGTACACCTTCTCCCCAGCATATTTTAAACAAAATGACAATGTCACAATTACACTAATGTCAGTTTCATTTATTTATTTTAACTTGGCAAATCTACATGTTTGTTCTCATATCCTTGTAGTTCAACTACTCCATCAATTAACTTATCAGTCAGTTAAATTCCCAGGGCTGGCTAACCATTTTTTTTTAATGCTCTAAATTCTGATTTCAGAAATGTCAGGTCTGTCAAGATGTTAATTAGATTTTAAGATGAAAAGAGAGGTATTAGTAATGTTCTAAGGCACGTTAACACTGTTGTTGTACAGCCTGACCTATTCCAATTGTGTTTCAGTGGTGAATTTCATAAGGTGCTGTTATAGATGTGCATCTCTGCACACCACGTGGGGCTGAGATTAGCATCTGGCCCTCTGCATTGATCCTGTAATGTGTAGTATATTAATATAATAGCTTTGGGGTCTTGATCCTCTGCCATTAAAGTCAATGGGAGGTCTGCAATTGCCTTTAATGGGAATTGCAGATGCTAAGGAACTCTGAAAATCAGGCTATAACTAACTTGTCACCATTGAAATGCAATTTTTATTTATTTATTTATTTGGTCTGGCATGCTTGCCAGTTTTTACCTCATACTCACACTTGTATTTATCCTTCTCCAACTAGAAAAAATGTTCAGGGGAAAGAAATCCATTAAACGTTCAAGGCTGCATTACATTAAGAAAAATATCTGGCACCAAAGTGAACTATGAAGTGGGATTGCAGTTTTGGGATCCTGATAACACAAAGTCAAGCCATGTGCCTAATGGTCTTGGTTTGTCTTTAATCTCTCAAATGTGGCAGCTCATTGTAGAGAATGGTTGAAAGTGACAGTGCCGGTGAATAATTAATGGCAAACATGTATGCTAATTTCTCTGTGAAATGCCCATTTCCAGTAGAATAGGCTGCCCACTTGTAAGAAGTTTCTACTTTAGATCTCTTGAATGTCATCATGACCATACAGAAGCCCACAGTATGTGTGCTAGGCATGTAAAAGGAACCAAAAAAGCCTGCACCAATTTAAGATGGCCCTGCATTACGTGATCATAACTATGACCCCAATCCTGCAATCCGATCCCGTCAATCCGATCTCCTGCACCAAAGTGAAACCCCATTGGCTCTACTGAGACTCTGAGAACCCGGGTTCAGCCATGGAGAGCCAGTTGCTGGATCAGGGCTTCATATAAACCAGTGCTCTGTCTGTTGTGTTTTCATGAACTGAACTAGCTTGAATGTATTGCTCTTCAGAACATGCTAAAAAACCCATCTCTTTTCTCCATCTTTTAGAGACAGAGGACAACTTTGTAAGTTGATTGTGGTGGGAGACGGGGAGACCATTCGGTTTGTATTGCATGGCTTTGCTGGTTAACTGTTGGATGGAAATGCTGGAGTTGTAATAAGGGAGCTATTTGAATATTTGTACTATATTATGCTGTGGGCGCCTACAACAAGCTATTTAATTTTCTACTGATAACATAAATCTGTAAGTTTTGCCTAATAGTTGCATTTGGAGCTGAGGGCATCTAGTAAAAGGCCATCACTAAACCTGTTTTCACTGCATTTATGGGCAGTTGCTTTAGGGGGGACTTGTCTGCAGCCTGAATTGAGCCCTGTATTTGTTTGTTTGCATTTGTCCTTAAAAGTGTTGGATGAATTGTTAATGCGAATATGTGAAAATTTAATTAGGGCTGGGCTTTTCAAAGGCATCTATCGCAGTGTTTCGCAGTCTTTTTGATACCAGGGACTGGCTTGCTGCCTTCCTAAACTGTATCAGGGAGATCTCGGGGACCGGTACTGTCCATTGAGAAATACTCATCTATGGGAACTGGACACCTGGTTCCTATAGACTTTCAGTGGGAATTGTGTGCCTAATTCCTTCTAGCCCTTTTGGAAACTGTAGCTTTGTTCTGTGGCTACTGTAGTACTGACCACATGGTCAAACCAATACGTCAGGTCTGGCCCAAGGGCTAAATGGTTGGCACCCTATCTCTACTGCCATGCCTTGTTCTCTGTCCACAACAAATCACAGACAAGCAAGAGTTGTTCTGTACTGCGATTTGCGCATAACCCCACGGGGAATGCTGCAAAGCCAGGAAAAAAGTAAACTTCCATGAAAAGTTCTGCTCGACAGACAACAGCTATAAGTGATGGAAGATCACTGCTAACGTTGTGTGAAGCATCCTGAAGAATAAAATAAAATGAGGAGAGGGGATGTATGCTTTTATGCATCTTGCTGTTGCATTGCACAGGAAAGTGCTTATAGAAAGATGTAACCGGTGGTGCACTCCCTCTTTATGGCATACAACGTACCCATAGTGTGGCAGGTGGCTATATATATATATATATATATATATATATATATATATATATATATATATATTAGCTTTAGAGCCATAAAGCAAGTGATATGTACTTAGGTAATGATTTCCCTTCATGTCTTTGGAGCAATTGATTGTAGGGCTGTACTGTGGTTAAAAAGACCTTGCATTCAAAATACATTTCATAATAAGAAGAAAGATTATTCTTTGGTGAATGAAAGCAGTAGCAGATGTTGGGGCATTACTGGTTGGCTTTCAGTTAGAGGAGAAATTAGTGACGGGGAGTCTGGGTATATTCTTAATTCAATTTGTTTATTTACACTATACAAACCAGTCCTGGAATGGAGATGGTGAAACAGCATGGAGGTAATCTCCTCTTAAAAGAATCTCCATTAAAATATTAATCCCTGGTTCCCAGGGAGCAACTCTGTATATAAATTAACCTGTTTAATATCAAGTAGCAATGCTACATAGTCAACTAGTCACAAAGGAACGTTGTGGGTTAGAGGATGTTTGGCAGAATAAAGCTATCCTGCCCGAGAGGAAGGTTAGAACAAAGGTGTAGATGACTCCTGGCTCCTATTCTTGATTATGCATGTGCCTTGCTCTGTGGCCTTGAGAAAATCATTTAGGTTTAAATTTTCAGTTTTGGGGGACTCATTTTTTGAGTGCCCAATTTGAGACACCGTGGCTCTGGCATTCCACTGTGCTGCTGACCCCAATTTAAGTCAATAGGAGCTGCAGATGCTAAATCTCTGCAAATCAGGCCCAAAGTGTCAATTTGGGCACTCAAAATTAGTAGACAGTCTATAAAAATTAGGCCTTATCTTTCTGTGTTTGTTTCTCTCGTAAAATGGGTATCATAAAACTTACCACCGAGGAGTGGTGTTGAGCTTAATTTATATTTGTAAAGCACTTTGCAATTATCAGATTATGAACGCAGTCTATTCTTTCACTAGCATGAAGTCAAAGTATCTCTCATTTGTTGGTTATAAAATCCAGTGGAGTATTTAAACTTTAATAACACATTTAACCTTATTGCTCACCCATTCTCATTAATACCCCTAGATTATGTTATGCAGAGTGGGGAATGAAGAAAAATAAATCAAGAAATCCATTATTATTTTCATTCAGGGCAGCAATTATGTGCTGGAAAACTCTCCAGTTATTCATTTCAATTGGTTACTTTCATGTAGCTTGCCACATTGCAAGTTCAAAGACATAAAAAAGCAGAATGTTAGTAATAGTTTGTCCAAGGATCATAAGCATTTGCCTATAACAGGGCTTGGAAAAATGATTTTTGAACCTAAAATGCTACATGTTCAGAACTCTAATGCACACTGAAGATTATAGATAGCGCTCCTAACTGCAGCAGAATAATTGACCCAGACTCACCTAAAATTATCAGGCGATAGCCGTGTTAGTCTGTATCCACAAAAACAAGGAGGAGTCCGGTGGCATCTTAAAGACTAACAGATTTATTTGGGCATAAGCTTTTGTGGGTAAAAAACCCCACTTCTTCAGATGCATGGTTAAAATTGGAAGCAAACCTGAACTGAATCTGTTTTTGAAGTCTGCAAAAGCCCAGTGAATTTTCTCCGTGTTATTTTTCATCGGGAAGCCTGTAGTCATTGTTTTAGGACCCTTTTTAATTCCTGTTAAAGACAATGGAAATGGTCCCTTTTACTTAAATGGGGGGTGGATCAGGGGTTTGCTAGTTCTGACCAGGAATAGAAGTAGAAGTGTCTTGAAGACAGGCTGGTTTTGCGAAAGTTGCATTTCACTATGCAGGCCCAAGACGTTTACGTAGTCCCGACTGATATTCAGATTTTGGAGGTTCATCCAATTCAATCCTCAGAACCTTTTGTTGTTCACACAATAAAATCTTGCCTCAAATGAAGAGAAGGAATTCCTCTTACATTAAAAAACCAAACATAACACTTTTCCCTTCTCAATGCAGGCATCAGCCTTTACTTCCATTATTCAGCTTCACCCTGGAAGTAATGCGAGTTTATTGAGCTGAATTTATGTCTCTGCCACAGATTCCTTTTGTGATCTCAAGTAAGTCATTTAATCTTTCTGTATCTCTGAGCCCTTTCTGTGCAATTGGGATGACAGTACTTCCATTCACCCACATGTTGTCTGTCTTGCCTTGCTAGATTGTAAAGTCTTCAGGACTGGGAGTGTGTCTTACTGTCCATGCATATAGCACCATTGAGTCCTATAATACAATACAATAATACAACCAATTGTACTCTCTTATAGTAATGTTGCCCTGATTTGCTTCATGGTCTCACAGTTGCCATATGACCTCAGTGGCATAAGGTATTAATGCTCTTCAGAGGGGCCATATACAAACAAATAGGGTTTTCTGGGTTAGTTTTCATTTCTAAGGGCAAATGGAATTAGCAGGATTCATTAATTAACTTATTTACACTGCCTGCACCTTTTCTTCTGACAGAGAGCCTTGCTAATAATTTTCCCGCAGCCAATGTTGACTATGAGTGAGGTTTAAAATTCCACTAGGAAATGTTTAGCTGTCGACATCATTTACAGATGGCTTATTGCCTGGCATGAAAGCAAATACTAATAAAAAACAAAGCACGAAAATTAAATTGAAAAGATGAAATCAATCTCAAAACTTTTATTCATAGGAACAAAAATAAACACTGAGCAGGTTACCGGCTCCCTGGGGAGAGTTCCCGAGCAATTGTTTCTGTGTCTCATTTGCTAGGCAGGCAGCCAAGAGTGAGGGACAGATTTTTAAAGGTATTTAGACTCATAAGGATGTAGATAAGTGCCTGGTGGGATTCCCAAAAGCACTTAGGGGCCTAATGGGAGTTAGGCGCCTAGGGGCTTTTGAAAATCCTACAAGGTGCCTAGATAGCTTTAAAAAACTGGCCATAAGGGGCTCAGGAGCCTGGCATAAGATTTTTGTGAGGCCTTCAATGCTCAAATCCAGCCCAAGTCAATGGAGTAGAATTCCAGGTGGGTGTATTGGTCACAGAGTGACCTGGATATCTGGCTCCCTCAAAAGGGGCTGTAAAGGGGAGTCCTGCTCCCTCTCCTCTGTTAAAATCACAGTCTTAGAGCGTTTCCCCTCCTCTCCCTGGTCTGGATTACAACAGTGCTCTGCCACAGCTCCCCTCTCTTCTTTAGCCCATGCAGTGAGAGGGCCCTTTTCTAGCAACACAGGGATGGATAGCTCAGTGGTTTGAGCACTGGCCTGCTAAACCCAGGGTTATGAGTTCAATCCTGGAAGGGGCCATTTAAGGATCTGGGGCAAAAATCTGTCTGGGGATTGGCCCTGCTTTGAGCAGGGGGTTGGACTAGATGACCTCCTGAGGTCCCTTCCGACCCTGATATTCTATATCAATCTAACTCACTGCCAGTAGCATTTCTAAAGTTCCTACCACCATGGTGTCCAAGCTCCAGCTATGGCATACAAAGCAGAGCTGAATCCTCATTCCTTGCCCTAGCTCACCATGAGATATACATTCACATCTATATCACTTCCTCCCAAATGGGGATCAACATCTGATTTTGGTGCCTTGGCTTATCCATCACTAAGAGGGGGCTAATGATACCTAGAGTATAAAGGGGGGTAAATCACTGTGAGCTCCTTAGCTGACAGCTAAACACCATAGGGAGGGGCAGGGTCAGCAACGCCTAGATTAGTTGAGCTAGCGAGAAGGCTTCCTTATCAGGAAGAGGAAACTCATGTGGCTCTTCTCTGCTGACTGGTGCTCTGGTACTCAAGGGAGGAGAGGGATTCCACATCAGGGTGAGTTGTAAACCCGAGATTGCTTTTCCAGTCACTGGAGATGCAAAGTCCCTGGCAATAAATAGCCAGGCTCATGCCCTAGAGCCCTGCTTTGCCATTGCACAGAGATGCAAATGTACCAGACTCCAGAACACTCAGGAGAAGAGCTTCAAACTACCAACATTTCTGCAACCCATCATTATCCCAGATCTGGCACAGGAGTGAAAAAGATGCTCTGCCTTTCACCCCTGCTCAGCATCTGGCTACAGATTAGAGGCCTCGGTGTTCCCCCTCTCTCCTCAAGGGCTCCAAACAACCTTGTGGTTGCCAGGGTTAGAGTAAGGGTTGGGGGAATGAGCTTTTGCAGTCACACTCTCACATCTACATCGTTTTAATCTGAATGGTTCCTGAGGAAACAGTGCTAATGGCTTGGATTGTGTATGGCTTTTGCATAGTTCGCTGGGAGGCACTGTGAATTATGCATGAGTTATGCTTTATGTTACATCTTTAATTTATTGTCTCTTTGGGACACAGCGTGTCTTCATTGCTGGATTGGCTCTGGTATCTATGGACTTGGATGACTGAGTTTAGATCACTTCAGAAATTATTCCAAGCTCATGCAATCAAATAGAAATAAGCAGTCGCAACCATAAAGCATTGAGCCTAAACTCCGGACGGTTTCCTGCTATCCTTCTGGCATACATGAATGCAGTTTGATATATCAAAGTAAAAAGGGGTAAGAAGAGGGAAAAATACAGATAATAAAGTAACAATGGCAACAACAAAACTTTCATTCATAACAGGCTGGTCTGGCCATGAACAACTGGAGCATATGTCAGTGGGCTGCTTGTGAGCTAAAGACAATTATTATGTCGTTATTTGTATTAGAGTAACACGTGAAAGCCCCAACCTGAGAATGAGCCCCTTTGTGCTGAGCGCTGTCTGTACATATAGTAAGAGCTAGTGTCTGCCCCAAAAAGCTTACAGTCTAAACAGACAAGATGGACAAAGGAAATATTATTGTGCCCATTTTATGGATGAGAACTTAAAGCACAGAGAGGTGCCTATGGCAGAGCCAGCAGATGAACCCAATCTCTGGGGTCCTGGTCTAAACAGTCCTCTCAACAAAATTAAAAGCAAGACTGACATTATCTGAAAGAGAGACTGATTTTTAAGACACTATCAATATAACAAATCACAATTTAAAATAAGTCCTTTATCTCTCTTACTATTAATGGCAAGAACTTCTAACCCCCAGCATTTTTGCTATTTGTTTAATGTTTGCATTTCGCCATTTGCGACTAGTCTGTTCAGTTTCATTTTTGTTTATAGTGAATTTCACTTTCCAATTCTCATGCAAAAGCTCAGCTATAATGTTTTACTTTCACAAGGTTGTAGGAGGACATGTGAATAGAAAGGCCTTTTAACTGGACTTCTAAACAAATCACAGAACACCAATGTTCATGTTTGATTTGTAAACACACCAGCACCTCTTGTTTGTATCTGCTAATAGATTCGGTTAAGCCAGAAGCTAGCCTATACTTAAGGCAGTAAATTTTCAAAAGTGGCTGTGGATTTTAGGGGCTCCAACTCAGACACCTGATAGGAGGTTTCATTTTCAGAAAGAGTTGAGCACTTGTCCTCTGAGTATCAGGTCCCTTTAAGGTGTTTCAATTTAGGTACAAATCACTAATCAAATTTAAAAATGTGGGGTTTGCAATCTATCTGTTGTACTACTTATACGAGCCCTATCATCCTGTTATCTGAGCACCCGTCACCGCTCTGGGTGCATGTTCTCTCTCTCTCTCCTTGAGTGAAGAGCAAGCATAGTGTTCCATGGTTCTTCATTGTCTGCGTAGCATAGAATTCCCTTGGTTCACAAATGTTGTTAATTAAATCTGCCTTGAAACCAAACCCAGCCTTCACTTATAGGAGTTGGAGGAAATGGTTGTACAAGTTGGGAACTTGCTTTGCAAGTTTGCAAAATAGTAAAAGGTCTAAGGAGCTCTCCAAATTGCCAACTCCTATGTCCGAGCACTGGTGATTCTTAAGAGTATGTCTATACTGCAATTAAAAACCCGCAGCTGGCCTGTGCCAGCTGACTTGGGCGTGCAGGTCTCAGGATAAGGGGCCATTTAATTGCAGCGCGGACAGTCGGACTCAGGCTGGAGCCAAGGCTCTAGGACCCTGTGTGGTGGGAGGGAATGTCTACATCACAATTATACAGCCCCTTAGCCCAGCTAGCACACGCTAGCCACGGGGGTCTAATTGCACGTTCTCTGAGTGAAGTTTTCTTGCCCTGATGCCCTCTTGAGTACAAAGTGTGCACAAAGCCAGAAACCACAAAGGATGTGGTCTGCCAAAAGCATGCTGGGAAATGTCCTCCCAGTCATCTTTTGGCTGCCTATGAATTCCCATTGACTACGGTCTCAAGGTAAGCACTCTGTTTGATTTAATAATTCAGCACAAGATTAAATTTTAATTCCTTTGCCTGCAGCTGCCTTGAGACATAGAAGTTTTATTTTGTTTCTTTTCAAAATTATTATTGGCTTAATTAAACATACAGCAGAGACCCTTTATAGCAAAGGGAATTGGAACATCTTGTGTATATCAAAATGTTTTGATTAATCAAATGATCATGGAATTAGTGTGCAACTAAGAGAAAACAAAAAACATAGCATTAGTGAAATCTCATTGGCTTTGGCAAAGCAAGGGCCAGATCTAGCCTGTTTGCCCAGAAGTGCTTCTGCTAGGAGGAGACTGGAGTTGCCTCCTTGTAGAATAAACCTGGGCCTTTGAACCCAACCATCTGTCCCAAGTTCTACAGGAAAATCCCACATGTCTCAGGTCGCCTGCAGAAGACTGGAGTGTTTACAGAAAGGGCTGGTCATTCTGCGTTGCAACCAGGGACCCTCCATCTTCTCTAGTAGAGTGGTTCTAGGTATCCTAAAGCAAGCAAGAGCCCCTGCACCAAAGAACACTCTCCAACTACAGGATTCCAGTCACCTTTTCTTCAGGGCTTCCCTATTATTTCTTCAAAATAACACAAGCTAAACACCTCAGTCAAGTTACTTCTTTCCTTTGGGTCTGCAGGAACCTATCTGCACCCTACAGGATCATACTCCTCAGGGCACCTGCTTGGAAATCCCAGAAAGCTACCATCTCTTCCATAACCTGCTCCCTGCAGGATAACCCTCTGCAGGCCGTTTACCTAGAAGTCACTTGTAAACTAAGTTTGCTTGCCTGTCTCTGCTGGTTTTTATGAGGACCAGGTGATCTTCAAGTTATCACATGATCTCTGGCTGCACTGCCTGTGCTAGGAAGCAGCTGATCAATTACAGATGAGGGTTAAACCCAGTTCCCTTAATGGGCCAGCTACCCTGTGACACTGTCCCGACCTGCTTTCTCTGGCCTGTATCAGAGGGGTAGCCGTGTTAGTCTGGATCTGTAAAAGCAGCAAAGAATCATGTGGTACCTTATAGACTAACAGAAGTTTTGGAGCATGAGCTTTTGTGGGTGAATACCCACTTCGTCGGAAAGATGTAGTGGAAATTTCCAGGGGCAGGTATATATATGCAAGCAAGAAGGGTTAGACTGATTTTTTTTCTTTGAAAAATGCCTTTTTGTTGAAGTAGCATGAACATTTGGTGAAACATTTTGATGTCAATGACATTTTTAAAACTTGTAGATGAAAAAACATTTGAAACAAAAATAAACTTTCTCTTCAGTTTCAAATTGACATTTTCAGTTGGTTTTTGAAAACCAACATAAAAATTTCACTTCAAAATGAAATTAAATTTTTATTTCTTTTCTTTGTCATTAGAAAAACTGAAATTTTCTGTAACGCTTTAAGAATGAAATAGATTCCTTTGAAATTTTTCATGGAAATCAAATTAGATTTTTCAATTGGCTGTTTGATATATTTACCTGCAATATATCATTCAGCCACTAGATGTCACTGTCTGTGTATAGAGTTCTGCACAGGGCTTGATCTCTGGTTAGCAAAGGTAACAAAGCTGAAACCCAAGCTGTGTGGAATCATGTTTGTGGCTAGAATTGTAGTTATGTTTCTTAATAAATGTTGCCTTTTAAGATAGACTGGGGTGTGGGGAGGGGAAAGGGTTGCCAGCACAGAAGGGGGAGCCTGCAGGAAGGAATGGGGATTGAGCCAATATTATTAACTCCCAGCTGTATTCCTCCATGGGATTGAGGGTGGCTAACCTGAGTTTACTCTCACTTCAGTCATGTTCCATCCCCCCCAGATAATCCACTGCTTAAACCAATGAAGCTTCCAAATATACAGAGAGAACATATAATATGCTCTTAACGTCTCAAAGTCCAGCATGAAGAATATTTCATGCAGGGCACATGGCAAAGCTGGAAATGAGATCTCTGTGTGACTGGTCCCCATCTGATGCCCAACTGCCTGGGCTTTGCACTACTGAAGTAATTATGGAATCCAGTGACATACTGGGGCTAAAAGGTTACAGGGGAATGGTGAGCTTTGGTGGAAAAATTTCCATCAAAGTATTTTTTGACAGGAAATAATGTTTTAAAGGAACTGGACATTTTTGCAAAAAATATTTTCCATTCCAGTCAAAATTTTCTGGGTTTTTGTAAAAAAATTAAATAAATAAATAAACATGAAAATAAAAAAGTGTTTCAGCACCTGAAAACAATTGGGCTTTGGGCTGTCAGTTTTTCAACAAAACCTGCAAAATTTTCGAAGAAAAAAAATTTCCTGACTAGGTGTGTGTGTGGATCTTTTTTGCCTGCTTTGTTTAGTTAATTAGCAAGCAGGAACGTGCCTGATGGATTTTTTTGGCTGCATTGTGATGCTGATTACAATGAGTTAGTTGGACAATAACCTCTCTATCCAGCTCTCTTTGCCTTTCCTGCCATATTCCCTTCTGCAGGGACAGTTATGGTACCTAAAGGGTCTTCCTGCATGTCCCTCTGCCCTGCCTTTGCTGTAGGAGCAAGAAGTTCCTTAATCTAATAAGCCACCGATCTGATTTGACTGGAACCCCAGCAGCAAAGCTCTGAGGAAAGGAACAATGGGTCTCTCACCAGCTTTTCTAGCATGTTAGTGGGGCGCCATTGAGGTGGACTCTAACAGGGATGAGGTAAAGAGGAGGGTGCCCCATGCTGCAGTCGTGAGAGGGAAATGAAGTGCAGAAGCTGACAGGGCATGTGTGGGCTGGGGTTGGGGAAAGAGGGGAGGGCCCCTGGAATTCGGCATGAGCCTGGGGAACTCCTGCTCTGGCTTCAGTCTTAACAGCCCATTGCCGCCAAGTTTTTTAGTACGATTCCAGGATATTTGGTTAATTCTGGGATCTCCTCCCCATTCAAAGGCTGCTCCCAAATACTGCATCTGGGAAACATCAGTGTACTATCCTGGCAGCCATTTGCTGCATGGCTACCTGCCCGGCCTTTAACAGGGGAGGGCACTGCCCAGAGGTTATAGCAGGGGACTGGGAATCAGGACTCTTGGGGGTCCACTCCTGGCTCTGACACTGACCCACCACATGGCCTCGAGTGAGTCACCAGGGCCTGATGTTCAGAGGTGCTGAGCACCCCCAATTCCAAGTGAAGCCACTGAAAGCCCCTCTCAATATTAGGCTGTAGCCCATCCATGCCTCAGTTTCCCCATCAGTAGAGTGAGGATGACGATGCCTTGTGCAAGGCTGTGGTGATCCTTAATTCACAAAAGGCAGTTGGAAGCCTTCCATCGAAGGGGCTATGGAAGTGCAAAGCATTATTACATTATTGTTATAAAACCCCATTCTGGCTCCTGAAACGCTGCACTGAAGGCAGATCCCGAGTCTGGAAGGTTTATGAGGACAAGGAAAGGGGTAAGAAAACAACAACCAAGATCTAATTTCTTAGAAGTAACAGATAGTCCGGGGAGGATATAATTGAAGTCTATAATCGCTGTAGATAAGATCAGCCTGGGTTACTATTTTCAGCTAGTCCCAGACGCTAGGACTGGAGGCACCAAAATAAATTCTAAAACCTGAGACAAATTAAGTGCAGTGGTCAGGAAGCTGAAGGGTCCCAGAGAGCGAGCACAAGAGCAAGAAGTAAATAAATATTGCAACAGGGTGGAACCAGCTACCAAGCAGGCTCCCATCCCGAATGCTGAGGTCACTGGAGAAGACACAGAGACGCCAGTCTCAGGGGGAATCCGGAACACAGGCAAGGGGTGAAATGACCTCTGTTTTAATCCCAACATGTCTCTTCTGTAAAAAAAGGACTTTATCCACGTAACAATGCACTAGAGCCTGAAAAAAGAGCAGGAGTACTTGTGGCACATTAGAGACTAAAATTTATTTGAGCATAAGTTTTCGTGGGCTACAGCTCACTTCATCAGATGCATAGAATGGAACATACAGTAAGAAGATATATATACATACAGAGAACATGAAAAGGTGAAGTTGCCCTACCAACTCTAAGAGGCTAATTAATTAAGATGAGCTATTATCAGCAGGAGAAAAAAAAAACTTTTGTAGTGATAATCAAGATGGCCCATTTCAGACCAGTTGACAAAAAAGTGTGAGGATAAGTAACATGGGGAAATAGATTCAATTTGTGTAATGATCCAGCCACTCCCAGTCTCTATTCAAGCCAAAGTTAAATTTAATGGTATCTAGTTTGCATATTAATTCAAGTTCAGCCATTTCTCATTGGCGTCTCTTTTTGAAGCTTTTTTGTTGCAAAATTGCCACCTTTAAGTCTGTTACTGAGTGACCCGAGAGGTTGAAGTGTTCTCCTACTGATTTTTGAATGTTATGATTCCTGATGTCAGATTTGTGTCCATTTATTCTTTTGCATAGAGACTGTTTGGTTTGGCCAATGTACATGGCAGAGGGGCATTGCTGAGTTCTCCTACAACTGGGAGCTCTGTTTGCTGGTAGGAACAGAGCCTGGCACAGGAGCAAAAGAATCAGAGTATTGCTTAGGCCATATACATGACTTTAAGACCAGATCCTCAGCTAGTGCAAAGGGCCATTGAAGGCAGTGAAGTTGGTTTCAACCAGCTAAGGAGCTGGCCCAAGGCATATATTCCAAGTGGACAGTGCTGTGCGAATAGTAGCCCTTGCTGTTTATAATGAGGTAGTGGCCACAATGAGTTACTATAGGTGTCTTCCAAACATGCACATGGCCAAACAACCAATGAGGTTTGGAGTGGTGGGAGGCGGGGAGGGCGAGGATACATCATCCAAAAAGAACTAACAGGCTGATGGCAAGTGCCCGCTCAGTGAATTCGAGAGGGTTTTTGGGTGGTGGGGATGAGGTAATTGGCTATTTCGTTGAGTGGGTAAATGTGTGCAATTAACTGGCAAATGCAGTTTTTATGAATGCAGGAAACCAGGGTATTTGCATATGCCAAAGGTCACAGAGGAGTCTCACTAGCCCATTGTGGCCATTGCAGAAAATATGTGGACTAACTGTGCAGTTGTGCTTATGGCCCCTAGCTTCTGACAGACAATCTCTGTATATCTGCAGTAAAGATCATATATATATATATATATATATATATATCACACACACACACATTCTCTCTATCTAGATCTAGATCTCTATATAAAATATTTGTATGGTATATTTACTGTGGCCTTTCAGTGAAGAGCAGAAAATCCAAAATACCATGTGCAAACCTATTCCTCTGAGACATCAGGCTTACATTTTCAGTCCCAAGAAGTCCAGATAATCTAAGTAAGCAAAATAAAATTGTACCACATATGTACAAACACCACGGTTAGCAACAGAACTCAAACTTGGGAATTTCAGCAACAGAAACGCAAACCTTTGCCATCTGGGCTTAATGACCACCTCCCACAGGTGAAAGAAAGTAGTAATCTGTGATAGTCACTAAGGACAGCCACTAGAGGGTGACATGATCCCAGACACTCATCTACTGTATTACACAAGCCTCTAGATTTCTGGATGCTTTATTGGAACCAAACTAATCCTCTAACTTTTTTGAGATTCATCCAAGCAGCTGTGCTGGCTTCAGGCCTCATTGGTTTAGATCCTTCCTTGTGCTCCATTTTGATTTGCCTTATGTTGGCCATTGTTCTATAAATGAATCCAGAGCCCCCAAAGGGCTCCCAAGCCGTCTGCAGAAGACAGGCAGACACACACAGAATTGATTGAGCACGAAGGAAGCGTGGTGGGCACTTGTCCACCTGCCTTTTCCCAAATCAAAACAGCGGTGCGGCATGAAGCGTGAGGCTGCCTCCGCATATCATTCGTGCTGAAAGATCAGAAGCGAGCAAAACCGATGACAAATGAGAGATGGCATAATCAGGGGTGGCGGAACATCTGGGAGGCGTTCCATCACTTGTCTCACCTCCTGTTCCGTTCTGCCCTGTGTGGAGAGCACCCCACCCAATGCATGTGGAGCCCTTCACTCCCTACCCTGACAGTTTGTTTATTATGTTGCATTTAGCTTTCGAATGTCTTGCAGATGATGTAAAAGATCAAAGACCCTGGCTTTATATTCCTTTCCACCCATTGATTTTCCCTTCCCCCAGTCAACCTTGAGTTTGCATAAACCCAGGGGGTTCCTCTGGGTGCTGGAAATCCGTCCAGTAAAACCAGCTAGATAATTAACAGAGTCCCAGTATGGGAGGAGCTGTGGCCGGCAATGAGGAAGGTGTATGCACAGGTGACATGGCTGCAGGTTTACATGGTTTCTTTGGGAGCGTGATTGTTCAAAGCCAAATTAAAATGATGGGCTCAGAGTCTGTTGGGCAGAAGATCTTGTGGTCCTTTTCTGGAGGCATTAGAACTAGTAGTGCTGGGCAAATTCTTCTAGGAAAACCATGGGAACATGGGCACCATTTCATTGTGGGTGGTCATGCGCCCCCAAAGAGATACCCTCCTTTTACCGCTAGGGAACACAGAGGCAGAGTGACTTTGGCAGAGTTTGGAGCTGCCCCTGTGTCTGCTGCACCTGAGGCTAGAGCCTGAAGCAATGGAGCATCCTTCCTCTCTATGAAATGCTCAAGGATGGTGAGCTCGTAAGACCATTTCTACAAGCAGCTTGGTCCAGCGACTAAGTTCTGGGACACAGTATCACCAGACCTCACTTCTATCCCCAGCTCTGCCACTGACTCAGTGTGACCTTGGGCCAAGTCACTTAGTCATGCTGTGCCTCGATTTGCTGTACAATGTAGATAGTTCTGCTTTCCGACCCTCATTTTGCAGCTAGAACAATCACGTACAGTCTGCAGCAATGGTGTAATCCAGAGTGGCTGTGGCAGAGGCTGGATTTGAACCCAGCCCATCTGGGTCCAGTCTAGACTGGCCTTTCTCTCTGGATGGAAGCCGGTTAGCCTCAGGGTGAGAGCACCAGGATAAAAGATGTTGGTGACCACAGTGAACAGAACGGTGTTGATAATATTTTAAAAATTATCTTAAGAGTTAAGCTATATCAAAGCCACCCAATGCCATTGCAAGGCCCCATCCTCTGGCACGCTATGGTGAGGAGTAACTCTTTGGAGACACTTACTGATCTTAGTTACTTACATGGTTCCCATTCCCACAGCATCTGAGCCCCTCACTGCCTTTAATATATGTATCCTCCCAACACCCTTGTGAGGTAAGGTAGTGCCATTATGCCCATTTTCTGGAGGGGAACTGAGGCACAGCCAGACTCCAAGATCACCTGAGTCTCAGGTTAGTGCACTAACCACTGAGCTAGCCTTCCTGTCTTAGAGCCCTGAGCAGGAGAATCATGCGTGTGATGTGTGTAAATCAGGGGTAAATGGACCACGGGCCAAATCCTAGGGTGACCAGATGTCCTGATTTTATAGGGACAGTCCCATTATTTGGGGCTTTTTCTTATATAGGCACCTATTACCCCCCACTCCCATCCCAACTTTTCACACTTTCTGTTTGGCCAGCCTACCAAATCCAGACCACCAGACACTGTTGAATGGGCTGCCACATCTTTTTACTTAGTTATTATCATCATTATTGTTATAATTTTTATATTAGTTTCTCTGGACTCTGGACTTTGGCTGTACCTTGACCAAGAAATGTGGATCTTGATTAAAAATAATTGATTACCTCTGATGTAAATGTTCCCACTGGGAGAATTATTCAGGATGTGCTTTTTCCCTTCCCCTCCTCCCGCATGGCAAACAACCGGCTGTGATTCACTGATCTCTTGCTAAGCAAACACACAACTCCTTCCATGTAATCAGAGTTTGTTTATTCCGCTGCCTTCCCTTTCATGTGGGGCCTATGGCTTTTCATTTCTTTGCAGCTATCAAATGGTGATTTCACTTGGCTTTTGTCAGCTAAATGGGCTGTAACAGTGAGTCATAAACAACTAAATCAGAACCGTCCATGTTTATTTGAAGAGCAGTTATGAGTTGCGCTTTTTTAGAAAACTATCATTCGTGATTCTGGAAAGCCGGCATCTTTTTCAGATTTGTTGCTCACTATGCTTCTGCTGAAAGAACATGAAGGAGGGAAAGAAAGGAGGAAAAAGGAAAAGAAAGAGAAATCAAGGTGAGGCTGTCACTCAGAATCCACTTTGATATAGGTCTTGATCCTGCCAACTCTAAAGCATGTGCCTTCAACTTCACTGGGGTTACTCGTGCTTAAAAGTAAACACACGCTCAAGTGTTTTCAAGACCAGGGCCTTAATTCCTAGAGAAGCTAAATAAATAGTGATGGAGTAGAGTAAAAGGGCAACTTTAGGGTTTTTTCCCCTTTTTTTAAACAAAAATTTGCTAGTGAATTTACAGGGCCCATGAACGTGAGAGTGTGAAATTTTTCAAGGACATGCCCTGCCCCCCACCCCTTTTTTTTTTTTTTTTTTTTTTTGCTTTGCTTTTTGTCTAAGTTTTTCCATGAAATTTTTCAGTTTTTGGAAACTGAAAAATTTGGAGGCTGGGAGTTTTTCTTTTTCCCCGCCCTCTAAAAAAAATGTTGAGAGACACTGAAATTTTCCAGTGACAGTTTCCATTTTTAACCCTTTTTTTTAGCAGCTTTCATCAGTGGGGTTTTAGTAGATGTGAAATGCAGAATATGGCATACGGTTCGAAGCTCTGTTTTCCAACATGAGCGTGCACCAGTCACTGAAGTCAGTGGGAGCTGCCGGCATGTAGAATTGACCTGGGGATTTGGATAGGCCTAAGGTAAAGGCCTGCATTGGAAACTGGAGAATAAGCAGGAGGAACAGACAGACGTCTAAGATAAATATAGGGCCAGTACAGCCTGGGAAGCATAGTCTAGTTCAGTCTTCTTGGCCCATTCAGTCACTGGCTCCAGCTGTCTGCCAGCAGGGGGCCAATTCATGCCAGTTGCTCACTAGGAATGGGCTGAGACCATCCAGTTCATGTCACCTTGGCCACGTAATGAGATTCAAGCGTTTCATTACCACTGACCGGCTTCAATTCTCACCCAGAGACCAACAGGTTAAAAAGTTTAGTCTCACTTTGACAATTGGCCTCCCTGAGCCTTCAGCTCAAGGTGCCTCCTACAGACCATTTTCTTGTCCTTGGGGAATGTTGGAAAGAAACCAGGGTTGTCAAGCGCTGTGAACAGGGTGCGCTACTTGAGATATTTAATACTCGGTTGTGAGAGCACCAGTGCTGAAACCATCGTAACTTGGCTATAAAAGACTCTAGTGTGAGAGAGACAGTAGCGTTTTTCATGCCAGCAGCTGTTCTGGGTTATGGCTCCAGGCTGGCTGCATTGCTCTGTGGAATACGTTATTAGACAATTAAACCAACAAATACTAGGTTAAAGCAATGCTCAGAGTCTGAGTCCAGCCCTCAAAAGGCCAGGACATGCATTGTGGAGGCTGGAATCGCATCCTTCACCTGCCCTCTTCTGCCTAGGCGGTTCAGTTCATACAGGGTCTAATTCTGCAAGGCTGAGCATTCCCAGCTCCCACTGACCTCAGTGCCTCATAAGTGGTGCTCAGCACTTGCAGAGTTGGGTCCGTGGTATACAAGAGACACCCCTGCGTGCTAGGCCCAGTGGGATGGGTTGGCAGCAGCCAGAGAGCACTGAGAAGTTCACCTGTCATCTTTGCTCTCAAAAGTGCTTTGCCTCACTAAGGGACACAGGAGGCTTCTTATGTCTCCACTCAGATCCTGGACAGCTCCACTCACAAGGGTGTGAGCTGGTTGCCATAGTCCCCCCCATCCTGGTGTGGAAGGAGGAAATAATTCCCATTTCCCTCCTCTCTTCCCTACCCCTAGGATCCAAGAATCATGAGTCAACATAATGCTGTGCAAGGTGCCAAGCTGGCAGAGGTCTCTGTGCCAAAGAACAGAAATTGCTTGGGCAGCAGGGGTGCCAGCTTCCCACATGCTCTGCTCTGCCAAAAGGCCCTCCCAGTCCCGCCGCCCATGAGTGAGACCCTGGTGAAGGCGAGAAGGCAGGCAGTCCTTCCTTCAATGCCCATTCCATAGTGGGTCTCTCTGCTCAAGCTGCTAATGCTCAGGGAGTGATGTTCCAGTCATGATGGTGCTTTGTTTTGATGTGGACATCTGTCAGCTGACTGCGACAGCTAGCTCCTTTCATGGCGGCTGCCCAATGGCCATCAAATGCGAGCAACATTAGGTCACAGGACCAACCTGGGCAGGATTTGAACTGGTGACCTAGAGGCAGAAGGCTCCATAGTCTATTGGGACCCTAGGGCTTTTGATTGAATAAATACTACTTCTCTTTATGCTCCTGTTTCCCATGCTGATCTCCACAGCCTACATGTGGGGCTATATTGCATTTAGCCACAATTGCCTTGGAACGGGCTTCATTTGGGAATGATGACCACAACCCAGGGAGTTTTTGTTATCACATGCACTGCATAGAACTGACCCACTAAGGAAAAATCCTAGGGATAGGAAATCCTTGATGGAGAAATAATCTATTAACAAAGTGGGCTCCAGGGCCATGAGAATATATCAATATTTCCTTTAGTTTTTCCTCCGCCGAGCGGCAGATACAATTGATCCACTTCGCAAGCTGCCAGTGCAATAAATGGAGCCCATAGAATTTTGTTTTTCTTCGCAGTCACAGGAGCTTTAAAATAAAAACCCAGGGCCCTGCAATCTCCAAACCACTAAGTTTCCTTCTTTTTACATCCTGGAACTCCACCATGGCCAACCTGATCCCAGCAATGAGGGGGAGGGACAGGAAAAGGGAATGGATTCCTAAAGCTGTATCCTAAACCCCTAAAAGCAGGGGGTTTACGGGAAAGACAATGAGAGGCAGCGTCTCCCTGGTATGGCAGTGCTAGCGGGCGCCATGGTAATACTCTGATTTATATATTCATTTCCTACTTCCATATGTGGTTTCAGATCCCAGGCTCTGCAGCAGCATGCTCCGTGCACACACACAGGCTCCCAGCGAAGGAAAGGAATAACTCTGCCGCACGGGATTAGGCTGATAAGATCCCACCAAAAAATAAATGGATTCTCTTAATTTTTTTGCAAGGGCTGTAATCAAAGGGGGATAGGATTAGACCCACCCAGCCATTCCAGAGCAAACCTCCGTGAGCTTGTGGGGAGGAGAGAGGGGATGCAGGAAGGGGAGCTGAGGGCTGCATTGTCCCCGGAAGCCTTTTGGGAGGTATGGGATGAAGTGAGGCCGCAGAGGGAGCACTGGGATAACCCCTAAGCTCTGCAAACACACAGCCTGCTTGTCAAAGGGCTGCTTTGCCCTCTGGTGTGGGCTCATGTGGGATGCTAAGAGTTTCCACCCTGGCCCAGGAAGGGTGCTGGGCTGACTTTTAAAGCATCTTTAACTGTCTACAGAATCTGGTGGCATTGCCAGTTACCTGCGGCCAAGGCTCCCCTCTGCACTGCACCCGAGAACGTTTGGCAGAAAGCATCACTCAGTAGGCTCAAGTCTCTGACAACCCTTGGCTAGCACCTTCTTCTTGGGTCTCTCCACAGCTCTGCTAGTAGATCTTAATATGGACACCTCGCTGCCATGCCAACCCTGGGCTCTCCACACAGCTCTGGGGCACAGCTCCGCATCTACAAAACCTTTGTGCTGTTTAGTGCAGGTGAATCCTGATACACTCTCCACTTTCTTCTGTATGCTAGTCTCGGGCCCCTTACTGGTACAGCTCTGCCAAGGGCCCGCAAGGAGGCAGTGTGGTCTAGTGGAGAGTGCACCGGACTCCAGGTCAGGACACTCGGATTCTATGCCTGGCTCTGTGACCCTGTCCAAATTGCTTCTCTTTCGCCTTGTCCATTTACATTATACGGTAAGCTGTTTTGGACAGACACTATCTATCACTATGTGCATGCAGCTGCTCTCAGCTGGGGCAGCCAGGCGCTACTTTGCTGATAACGCCCCTGCTATTCCAGAGCTTCCTCCCACCTGCATCTATTCAGAGTTCTGGGTCCTGATCTGCAACCTCACCCTCTATTATCCCAGTCCTAAACCCGAGCCTTCTGCTTGGGCTTCTCAACCCTGACCTGCAACACCCCGCTTGTGGTGCAGCATTGAGCCTCTCTTTATAAACAGAGAGGCAGTCCAGCCTGGACTCCTGTGTGTTTTTAAGCTGGATTTGCCCCACATCTCCAGGCAATAAAAGATGAGTGCATTACTCCCCTGGCTGTTCTCATGGCTGACTGCACTTTTCAGCAGAGTTTGGGAGTGGGCATCAGGTGAACTTTGGCCCTGTCTCTGTGATTCGCACCAGCACTCAGTCGTGTTCCACCCGAAGATTCCAAACAAAGGCCGCTCATACCAGCTGAAGCAGGTAGCGCCCAATCTCAAGGAGGATCTTCATGCCTCAGATCTGCCCCACGAGGCTGCAATTTAGTACAGTCCATCGAGGATGAAGGAGTCGCCATCAGGATCAGGGCTGGCTCCAGGCAGCAACTTATCAAGCAGGTGCTTGGGGCAGCCACTTCGGAGCAGGGTGGCACTTTCAGGTATTCGGTGGAGGGTCCCTCACTCCCGCTCGGAGAGAAGGACCTCCCGCTGAATTGCCGCAGATCGCGCTCGCGGCTTTTTTTTTTTTTTTTTTTTTTCTGGCTGCTTGGGGCGGCAAAACCCCTGGAGCTGGCCCTACTCAGGATAAAGACTACTGATGGGAGTAAGGATACGCTCTTTACACATCTGGTGGTGAAGCTGCAACACATGCACACAGCTTCTTCTATTGGCGTGAGCCCATCCGCAGTGAGCAGAAACCAGATCTTTTAGGCTGTCGAAATAAAGGAGACAAAATGAAATCAAGAAAATAGGGTGCTTCCTTTCTGGGCTCTGATCACGTGACAAAATTATCAGAGAGGGTGGGACAGTGAAAAACTGGAGGTGCCCCCTGTTTTCATCAGAAAAATGTCCTATCGGGAAGGTACCCCTGAGTGATGGGTGGTGCACACTTTTGTACAAAAAAGGGCGCTAGAGAGTTTTTAATTGGTAACACATGTTTCTCCATGGGAGGCTGCTCAAGTCTGTTCCAACTCGTAACTAAAAGCAAAGGAATAAAAAAATGGAGGCTTAAGTTTGACCGCAGTACATAAATTATGTTTGCAAAGCTGTCCCCCATTACACACAAGAGGGATTTTTTTCCAGCATAGGGGGACAATATTTCACCTCTAAGGAGAAGCTGAAGGGTCAAATTCTCATTTCAGTTCCTTCAGTGTGAACCAGGAGTTACCGTAGGAAAGCCAGTGGAGTTGTTTCAGATTTATGCCAGTGTTGCTGAGATCTGCGGTTGGGTTAATATGTCGACCTGAGCTAACCCAAAGGAATATATTGCTCTTGATTGTGATCCAGATTGAGTTTGAGTTTGGTTTGGGTTTGTGTCCAAATCTTGTTTTGGGTTCCAGTTCGTCAGCACTGAAATTGTACAGGCTTCTAGATGGGACGATGTCAGACCCACAGTGGCAAACATTTCACAAAATTATCTCAGCGGGCAAGATTTCTGCCATCTTGAATGGTGCAAATGGAGCGAGATGAGCTGCTCTCATGAGATTTCCATCATTTTATGGCTGAAAACTTTGCCTGAGATTTTGGCCCTACGTGAACCAGAAAATAGCACCCCCTTCTGGCTTTGGATTCTTTCCAGAACCAAAAATCATAGTTCCCAGGCTCTATATCAGAAGCTGCTCTGAAAAACAAAGAGACTTTAGATTTGAAGTTCTGGGTCAGGCTCTCTCTGGTTTTGAAAGGGACTGTTTATTTTAAGTTTCAGAGTAGCAGCTGTGTTTGTCTGTATCTGCAAAAAGAACAGGAGTACTTGTGGCACCTTAGAGACGAACACATTTATTTATTTATTTTAACTCAGAGTGCTTCTTTGGGAGGGGGGCTTTTCGCATATCTGTTGCAAGAAAAATCCTCTCCAATGAGGAAATTGCAGGCCCCAGGGCTTGACAAAAAACACCATGTTGTGACAGGCAACAAAACCCAACAATTCAGTGATACACACGTGCACAGCGAGGTTCCATAGTACAGTGGCGCATGACGCACAGCTGTGCAGTGACAAGTCCCTTCTCCAACAGCTGGCTGTGCAGTGACATTTGGAAAATGGAGACTGACCTTTTGGGATCACGTACCATGGTCCAAATAAACTCACCTACTCATAGACTCATAGACTCTAGGACTGGAAGGGACCTCGAGAGGTCATCGAGTCCAGTCCCCTGCCCTCATGGCAGGACCAAATACTGTCTAGACCATCCCTAATAGACATTTATCTAACCTACTCTTAAATATCTCCAGAGATGGAGATTCCACAACTTCCCTAGGCAATCTATTCCAGTGTTTAACTACCCTGACAGTTAGGAACTTTTTCCTAATGTCCAACCTAAATCTCCCTTGCTGCAGTTTAAGCCCATTGCTTCTTGTTCTATCATTGGAGGCTAAGGTGAACAAGTTTTCTCCCTCCTCCTGATGACATCCTTTTAGATACCTGAAAACTGCTATCATGTCCCCTCTCAGTCTTCTCTTTTCCAAACTAAACAAACCCAATTCCCTCAGCCTTCCTTCATAGGTCATGTTCTCGAGACCTTTAATCATTCTTGTTGCTCTTCTCTGGACCCTCTCCAATTTCTCCACATCTTTCTTGAAATGCGGTGCCCAGAACTGGACACAATACTCCAGTTGAGGCCTAACCAGTGCAGAGTAAAGCAGAGCCAGCACCAGGAATGCCAGGGCCACCGCCCAGGACCTGGGCAGGCGTGACCTTGCTCGGGGCCCTAAGCAACCCAGGCTTGGGGAGTCCCCTCATCACATGCAGGTGTTCGGCAGAAATTTGGCAGCTAGGACAGTGATCAGACCACCCCCCCCCCCCCGGCCTGCTGGAACCAGTTAGAGCTGGTCAGAAAATGGTGAATCTTTTCCATGAAATTTTTCAAAAGAAACATACAATTTGGGGTGGGGGGGAGGGGGGCCTGTAGAAAACGTTCACAAACACTTTCTGGTTTTTCTACCAAAAATCAAAACTTTCCCAGTCTTCCAAAAAAAACCCCAAAAAACATAAAAATTTAGAAATGCATTTTTTGTTCCCAAAAAAGACCATTTTCGATCCAGGTTTTTTCTTTGATTGGCTCTAGAACTAAGTCAGCAGGTGCAGGTGAATGGGCGAGATTGGACATCGGTCCAGGTCTCAGGGTCGTGGTCATGGCAGAGGATGTACTAGACTTTTCCATCTCTAACATAATCTGATTCGACGGTTCTCTCCGGGTCTGGGTCTCATTCCTCTTCACACTCCTGTAGTTACTGGACTGTTGTCAGATATTTGCATCATAACCCTGCCCCCAAAGGCACCCTATCATCCTGAGCCTCAGCATGCTCCAAATGCACTTCTTGCTGGGGCTCTGCTATTCAACACTCATGCACCAGAGGGTGATACACTCCTGGCTGAAGGCAAGCGTAGCTCAGAAACAACTTGGATTGATCTTGGGAGTGATTCTAACCCAAGTAAACGGGCTCATGCTCTAAAATGGGAAGGCTCTGAGCAGAGCTAGCTGCCCAGGACAGCACTAGTGTCAGATGAGCTCTGGGTGCAGAGGGTATTGGCAGTAAAGTTTGGGTGGATTCTGAGCAGCAGCGGCTCCAGGCACCAGCTCAGCAAGTGTATGCCTGGGGTGGCAAGCCACGGGGGGTGCCCTGCCGGTCGCTGTGAGGGCTGCAGTCAGGCTGCCTTCGGCTAGGGTGACCAGATGTCCCGATTTTATAGGGACAGTCTCGATTTTTGAGTCTTTTTCTTATATAGGCTCCTATTACCCCCTACCACCATCCCGATTTTTCACATTTGCTGTCTGGTCACCCTACCTTCGGTGGGAGGTCCCCGGTCCATGGATTCAGCAGCAATTCAGCGGCGGGTACACCAAAGCCACGGGACCGGCGGACCTCCTGCAGGCAAGCCGTAAAATCTGCAGGACTGGGGACCTCCTACAGGTGCGCTGCCAAAGGCAGCCTGCCTGCCGGGGTTGTGGTGGCAAAAAAGCTAGAGCCACCCCTGATTCTGAGCAGTGAGAGGTCACAATGGAACTGTGGATGATTAACTCTTCCTGTCCATGGTTCACTATACCAGCTCTCTTCCTGCTCAAATACTGGAGGCTATTAGCAGCAGCAGCAGTAAGAACCTCATTCACTTTGCTCTCTGTAAGTGAAATTCACCCCATGCAGAGGAGCCAGCATGAGGCCTGGACACCAATTAAGTACCACGTCAGCCCTCTTTGTGGTGCTTAATTGGTGTCTCCTCCTTGTGCTAGCCGTGTGTGTGTGTGTGTGTGTGTGTGTGTGTGTGTGTGTGTGTGTGTGTGTGTGTGTGTGTGTGTGTGTGTGTGTGTGTGTGTGTGTGTGTGTGTTTCAGAGGAGACCCAGAAACGGAGGTCCTATCAGCTCTTGAGCCCCTGGCACTTTTCACAAAAGCAGAGGTTTGTTCTATTGTTCCTGGCCCTCCTCTCACCATGATTCAGTGTGTTGTGCCTCACTGGCCTGCAGTGCTCCACCCCAAAGGTGGCTGCACATCAGCAGGATGTATAGATTCTGAAGTTCTTACTCTGGCCTCTAATGGGCGTTTTGCCTGTGTAAGGAATGTAGGATTCAGAGCATAATTTGCAAAGTTCTTTGAGATGTTTCTGGCTGAAAAGTACCCTGTAAATACAAGATGTTAAAGCAATTAAAATTACTATTACTCTGCACTTTGCACAGCTGTTCCCCTACTCATCTGGGGAACATGAGCTTTGCTGTAGCAAGAGGATATGATCTGATGTTGCAGTTCAGATTCCAGGGGAAAGGAGACACTCTTCCAGTCTAGACAGCTCTAGGACCCAGCTGTCATCACATATCTAATCACCTCTTCTGAAGCTGAATGGTAGACTCATAGGCTCCTTGACTCTAAGGTCAAGAGGGACCATCATAATCATCCAGTCTGACCTCCTGTAGACAAGTGCTGGGGCTGAGCCGAGCCTGGGAGAGGTTCCATACGTTAACAGTGCAGAAGAGCTAGGTCTTGTTATTGTTAGGTAAAAGAGCTGTGCAAAATGCCCTCCTAGTCTCAGCTCAGAACTTGCCCCCATGCCTTGCAGGTTGACAGCTCTTTCTCCATTTCGTTTGCTCTCTCTGGTGGAGTTGCACTGCAATGGATAATAACCATGAAGAGGTTAACTAACTGCAGTAGAAAGCCAATAAACATATTCCTCCACATTCCCTATGGAAGCAATCAGGTTGTTGCACTTGGGTAAATAAAGCACAGCGAGGGTGGGTGGCCAGATCTCATGCAATCCATTATAAAGCATGAACCTTCTGGGCCTGGATAAACTCCCCTCCTGTTGCTCTGGTCTGAGGGCTGTTAATGCTGTAGCTAATGCATAAATCTCCAATCTCCATCATTAGCATGGATTGCTCTAGCTGGGCAGTAACAATTCTCTGTCATCCACTGAAATGAACAGAAATAACTTCAATGTGCTTTGGATCAGAGGTTAAAGACCTAATATTAGGCAAAAGATCAGTGTAAGGGTGGATTGTAAAGAACTAGATTTCAATGCACTTATTGAAATAAGTTTCCTTTATAGTTTCTTATTATTATTTATGATTTGTAGCGCAGTAGCACTTAGGAGCCCCAATCGTGGAACAGGACCCATTGTGTCAGGTGCTGTACAGACACAGGTCACAAAGAGTCTCTACCCCACAGTGTAAGACAATAGCTGGATCCAGACAGATGGGGGAAATGCAGGTCAGCCTGCTAGACCATGGCTTCAGCACACCACCTCCCGAAACCACTGTGGAGTATTTTGTAGTTGAGTTTTAAAGGGGGATTGGAAGCAAGACAATGAGCTGGCTTTGCTTCTTTTCAGTCACAAGCGCACGTCCCCACCTAACAAGACCTCCAGTCACTGAGTTAATCTTCAGAGCCCCTTAAGACACACGGGCCAGAGATCTATAACATGCCATGCCAAGCTGAAAACAGAGCTGCCCCACAATGAGGCCTCTGCTCAATGTGAGGCTCAAATAAACAGGAAGGGTTGGATTTGTTTTTTGGATGCTCTTGAAAGGTACCAGACTGACAATGGTGGTAGCCAAAGCTCTCTGTTTCTCCATAGCATGTGTGCAGCCAAGAATATGGAAGGTGTTAGCTGCCCCTTGCTAATGAACCTCAGTCCTGTCCGCTTTGGAGTTGGACAACACAGTTCAGTCTCCATCCAGGCCTTGGCCTCTCAGCTACCAGCTGTGCTGTTCACTAGAGATCACTGACTCAGTTCAGATAGGCCCCCAAATGTAGTTCGCATTGTATTACAGTAGCACACAGGGTCCCACTCCCAACCAAGATCGGGGTCCCACTGTGCTTGGCGCTTTACAGACGCATTGTGAGAAACTCTCCCTGCCCTGACAAGTTTATAATTTCAATAGACAGACAAAAGGTGGGATGGGAAGCAGAGGAAATGGCATGTCCAAAGTCAGGCAGCAGAGCCACGAAGAGGACCAGTATACCACTGTGCTCTTATCCACTAACACACTGCCTGCTGTAAGCAGCTACAATGTTGGGCCAACCCTTAGCTGAGCTAGATGGATTCAAATACGCAGCACTGAAGAGGAAGGTTCCAGGTTCCGTTACCAGGCCCCAGGCCCTGATCTGAAGAACTCCTGAGACTGTGCGGTGAAGTGAGAGTGTCTGTAGCTTCTGTCAAAGATGCATTTCCTTTGCATCTGGGCACTGGACAAAACAGAAGAGAAAAATATTAATTTCATCCCTTAGGTTTCTCCCTCAGTTGCTCTTTGACATTCACAAATCCTGCAATCTTGGAGCAGAGTGTAACTCATGGATCCTGTCCCTCTCCAGCGGCTGGTGCACATAAGACATTCTGGGTCAGATCCTCAGCTGTGGTAAAATCAGCATAATTCCCTCGGCTTCCATGGAATTACAACAATTTACACCAGTTGAGGTTCTGACCCTAAGAGTCTATTACAGCTGCCAGCCAATAGAATCATTTCTTTAGCTCCAGTGGTAAAGGCTTGTGCTTTTACCAGTGTAGGTTTTGGGTTCAAACCCCAGTGCCAGTCCAAGCAGACATACCTATCTTCTTCCAGTGATAAGAGCAGGAAGAATTATAAGAATCACCTGAGTTAAATTCTGTATTGAAAGACAATCATTCAGACTAGCTGCAATTGCACCCAGAATTCTTTAGTCTGATACTCCAGTGTCCCTGAAAAATGTGACTTTTTATCCTAAGTGTCAGGAAAAGAACATCCTGCTACAGACTGATATCTACTATGGGCAAAATATAGTAGGCTTGGCTGGCTGAATATGTCAATAGCACAAAATAGGGCAAGAAATCACTCCACTGAAACTGATCATTGCTTTGTATTCCACACTCAACAGCCTTGTGGATTAGCCCCTTGTTCACATTTAGCTCAGGTTTTCCTAAAGTCTGGGAAGATTAAGAATAATGGGCCAAATCCTCAGTGATGTAAACCGACACAGGTCCTTTGAGTTTGATGGCCTGTTACATCGCAGCACTTGGTGTATTGTTGCCCTTCTGTGGAGCAGTAGCAGATTTCAGGGCCTTGTAGGTCAGTTTCATCCTTTGGAGGATGAATCAACTACACAGATTCTGTGTGTTTTCTTGGTGCAACTTGTGTACTTATTCTCTATACAGATATACACAACTGTCCTTGAACAGAGGTGGTCACAAAGAGCAAGCATGCAATCCTCTCTTTTAGAAATCTCAGCTCAAATACTAGTGCTGGGTTGCCAGAGAGCAACTGCACCAAGAATTGACTGTTGTTAGAGAGATCAAGGCAGACCACAAGCTCTTCTGCTGTTTGCAGAAAGGTCCCTAGATAAATAAATAAATAAAATAAAATCCAGCATCAGAAATTAACAATACTGCATTTCTTTGAGGACTGAACACTGATCATATACTAGAACAAAAACTTGGAAGACTATATGTGATGGCTCCATCTGGGGACACCTGCTGTACAGTATATCCAAAGGGATCCCATCACCCATTATTGACATGCAGCCAACTGGACAGACAGAGAGGAATCCAGTTGGGATTGCAGAAAGAATTTAGATAGGTGGAGTGTAAAACAACCCAAATTGGGACTTAGCCAGGTGACCAGTGTTAATTTACCACCATGACTCATATGGGCTCTCCAGTGAGCGCCAGAGCTCAGCATCTCCCATGCATTATGCACATTTGCCCACGATGGTATGACAATCATTTGCCAGCCCCAAGAATGTACAGTGCAGTATTGATTTGTACTATGTCAGAAATGTTGGAGGGTGCTCGTTGTTGTCAACACTATCCAGGGCATTCAGCAAGCCAGTGAAAGAGCCAGGAACAGAGCCCAGAAGTTCTAACTCCCAGGGCCTCCCTGTGATTTTCCCGTCATTCAAAATAAACCCTCTCTATTGAGGGAATAAGCTATGCTGTGTTGTGTGAGGTGGCCTGTCCACTTTCCTATTCCCTCACACCTCCATTCCATAAGAGGTACATCGTGAATTTGGCCAGTTAACCAGCACGTGGAATGTCTGTCTGTTAACAAACAAAGGAAGAAAGACAAACAGAACACCAGCATTCCTCTAGGAGCAATGCTGGGGAAATTGCTAGTGGATAAATCAGTTGCAAACATACCATAGCCTATTCTATTTTTTTGTAGCGGTGTGAGGTTTCGGAGTGTGGCTACCAAGTGTGTACTTGCTGGCAAGGCCAGGGACTGTGCTCATGGGAAATACCCCATTTTCAAAGAAAACGAACATTTAGATCTACTAAATGCATCTCTTTGTAGCTCAGATGATCCAAAAATTGCCTCAGCCTCCACTGTTTACTTTAGAAACAACAGAAAAAGAATGCGTCTCTCAGTCACATGTATTCTGGGCTTTTTTTTTTAGAAGGGTAATTAGAGCTCCTTCCATGGCTAATTAAATTCTCCAGTGAATGAAAGCATTTTCTGGAATGAAAGTCAGCTTGTTTCACTTTGTGCGACGCACGGCTCTTGTGCATCTACTGCTCCAGTTTTCTGCGGACGTTGGCTGTATTTCTTAAGTGCCTTTGTATCATCACCACATAGTCCTTTATGGGTGATTGTCTGATGTACGTAGCTGGTGTCTCTGGGCACCACTGGATGGAATCAGACTTGTCCACGTGTGAGAATCTGTTGCCCCCTTGTGGTTGATTCACAAAGTGGAGGTGAACTTTAATAATATTGCCAAAACATCATGTGTCCCGTGTCAACCTTTGTCGTAGGCCTGTTCCTTTAACTGAGGTGGCTGAGACCTGATCCTGAGTTCTCGTCCTTCTGTAAGAGAAAATAGCCACATTTTTCTGTTGTTATTTCTTATTGCTGACATGATGCCTACCTTGATAATGTGTGGCAGGCACAGCAAGGTTTGCTAGCAATCAAGAAGGATGTACTAGAGACAGTTGCAATGAAGTCCTTTGGATACAGGCCAGTTCCCGCTTCCATTGAAGTCAGTGGCAACTCGTGTTGTCTTTGATGGATGCAGGCATAGGCCCTCACTGTGTATGTGCAGGGCTGGATGGAAGGCGGATTTGATGGAATGCTGATCAAATACATTTTTTGGTGAATTTCAGCCAACTCTACCACTGATCAGCTGATCAACAATTATTCGTTGAATACATAATTCAGTGAACAAAGTAAAAATTCCACACTGCTCCTTCTGCGCAGAACAAACTCCCAGTCCCGGTTCACTAAGATAACTCTTCCCCTCATTTAAATCCCTATATCTTTCAGAATGCCCTCAAGAAGGGAGCATATGGCAATGAACAAGAAAGGAGGGGAAAAAAACAAGAAGAACCCAGATCTGTCACCCCTTGTCATGCTGTATAGATCAATGAGTAGCCTCTATGTGTCTAACTTTTGGAGTAAGGCATGACTAATGCCTTATGGACATGAAATAGTGGTACCAGTTTACCCAATTTTTGGCCAATTTAGTTCTAGTAGTGCAAACCCCTTTGTGAATGCCCTTGTTGTCAGTAGCTACCAGTGTGGTGCTCTGCTCTTGTTCAATGATGATAATAGTTGGCTGTGTGCATGTTCCCTCTGTGTGCTGCCCCGGCTCTGCAGATCGCTCACACAGCAGATCCTGAGAGAACCCCCAAAGACCACAGATTCTAGTAAGGTACGAAGGAACCTGAGCCAGGTTTATTGCCAAACAAAGCACAGTAATAGTTTCTTATAAACTCTACAGGACATACTAAGAATATGTGCCCCCTGGCAATGGACACAGCTCAGTCAGTGGTGGGACACTCCATTGCCCCCTAGGCTGGACAAAGACGTGCCCTCCAGGACCTATTTTTATACAGAAACAGGACAGATTACTCATAGCTACTGATGTATTGAGGTAGAGCCCCTTGGCTCATTAGGGTGCTGTTTCCCCTTTGATCATGTTGTTTTAGACAAACAGATCTATCCATTGTGCAGTCCTGTCTTTAAGATGCACCTGCCTGTTCCTTGTTATGTCTGTGGAGTGTCCTTGAATCAGGCTGTCCAGGTGCCATCTTGGCACAAGTTCCTCTTATTAGCACTTATAGTGAATGCACCTGCTTCTAACAACCCTCTTCTTGCCAACTTCTGTGAATGAGGCCTGCCTCTGGCTCACAGCCCAGCTTTTGCTTAGCAATTCCTGGAAGTACTTTGGTTCAGGCTTCAGGCCTCAGACTGGGCCTCTGACACAAAAGTTTGTTTCAGGGCCTCATCTTACTGCAGCTCTGATTTCTATTTAATAGTGACTTATTTCAGTTTTGCTTAAATTGGTTTAAAAACCAACTGAAGTTAAGCTAGTGCAAACTTTCTAATGGGGTTGACAAATCCTAAAAGCAGAAGACTCAGCCCTGAAGTTATCCCCAGCTCTGGGTTCCCATTGCATCTTCGCAGCTGGGTGATTATGTTTTATACTGTAAGTTCTTTGGGGCAGGGTAGGTTTTTCCTGTGTGTTCGGCAGCAGGCTGGGCTTACCAGCAGTGCTAAGCATGTAATAAATCATCCTCACAGTGAGCATGTCAGCAGATGCCTTTGGAGAGAGTCCATTTCAAAGGCAGATTCTTTCTCTCTCTGACGTTGGCTTTCCTGTTTATTCCTCTCCAAACCCCAGTAGACGGCACTAGGCTCTTCATCATCTTTTGACATATAAAGCATTCATCTACAATTTGCTTCCCATCCTTTCCCAGCAATAAATACCATCATGTTTCCTCGCCCACTGGAATGCCTCGCACTCAGACAAGCTTCCAGCCTGGCATTCTCTCGTCCATTATGTCGTTGTCCCACCAGTGGGGAGGAAATCTGGCCCACGCACTTGAAGAGAAAACAGACACCAGGGCCGACTTCACGGATGATCAGAAGCAGGTTGTCCTAGGAATCAGCTGCATCCCACAGGTTCCTTATGATATTGTATTGGGTAGCCAAGCAAGAGAAGACATCCCAGGGTGTTTGTGGTGGTGGTGATCCCCTGGGTCTGATCATGGGATAAAATCCTAGAGCAACTCCAGTAGATTCTGGTACATGTGGAAAGGGGACGGGGTCTGAGCAATTGCAATGAATGGGGAGATCAGTGGTTACTCCTCTCTTGTTTCATCCATGCTGCTTCAATTGCCAGTTAGTTCCTGAAATATGAGCAGCAACAGACAGGGAGCTGAGCAACAGCTCTGCAAATCCTAGCAGGCTTTTGCTGTTAGCAGAGACCTTGGCTTGTATGTGCCCAGGGTCCAATGGGAGATGACACGATCCCTGACATGAACTGACTCCCACAGAGAATGCTTTTCCTCCATCCTCTCCACACCCAGGGAAGGGACTCCCCCTTGCACATTCTACCCACGCTCCAGTAGAGGAGCTCCCTGGTTCTGTCAGTGGCATGGAGCTGAGATGTCAGGGGAAGGCAGACGTACATTTAGTATTAAAGCCATTGCACCATAGTTAGATGCTGGGGACCATTGATATTCTTCTCTCATTCCCATGCTACATTTCACAAGTGCCGTTTATCACAGGTTCTTAGATCATATCCTAGGTGCTCAGACACTGTGTTGATACAGGTATAGGTAGAGTAATCCTCTAATGGTGGGTCTGAGACCCAGACGCTTGGCATATGTAATACACACACACACACACACACACACACACACACACACACACACACACACACACACACACACACACACACACACACACACACACACACTGTGATGTGCACCATAGGTTGAGTGCTACATTGTTGAAGGGGAAAATAGCCTCATAAACTAAGCCATAAGGCCTTGACTGTGGTAGGAAAACTTCTGCAGTTTCATTGGAGCTACCAGTGCTGGAGGCCTGTCTACCAGCAATGTTATCCATGTGCCATCTGACCCTCTTCAGTGCAGGGTAAAATTCCCAGGTCCAGTCACTAATCCAGCTTCAACCCATGCTGAAAAACGGTTACAGTTTCCTATGTAGGTGGACCCTTAGAAGCTGTTTGCCACTTCCACCAGTCTTCTGAGGTGCTACAAAGAAAGGAATATGCTTCCCATAAAGGTCCTTATGTAGCAAGCATGGTCAGCAGAACCAGAAGTCAGTGACCATATGGGGACCAGCCTTAGTGGCAGTGGACACTGGTGATTTTCCTTAATGTCTCATTCCTGCTAGAAAAGTTGATGAAACTTTCCCCTGGCCTTTCTGAGTGCAGGGGGGAGAGAATAATCCTGTCCTGAAAGATTTAATATTTACTACAGCTGCAGGAGTGGGCGTAGCAGTGAACACACCTGAAATATACCTCTGGAAGGGAAAACAGGACTAGGATCACTTACTGCCTTTGTTATCTTAACTAAACAGCTCAGCGATAGTTGTGAACACCCCCGACCTGGTGCTGTCTGAATGGGTCTGTCTTTTCCCGCCACTTAGAAAGCATCTTAAAAATTGTTATTTCCCCAGATGGGTGAAAGGAAGGTTAGCTTGCCTGGAATCTTACTCACTCAGCTTCTCTGTAAGGCAAACAGGACAATCCCTAAGGGTTTCCCAAGTCATTCACAAGTCAGGAAGGGCGCTTTTAGCAGAGAAGAGCAGGGGAGAATTGTATTTGTGTTGCTGTGAGGGCTTGATCAACCCCCATTAAAGCCAGTGGGATTTCAATGGGCTTTGCATTCAGCCTTGAACTCTTGTCTTGCCCAAGTAGTTGGAAGGAAAGTATGTTTCCCCAAGAAAAATCAGCTCAGGATCTGTCTTTCATTGAGGTCCCTGCTTTTGAAAAGCAAAGGGGGAAGCCTGACTGATTCAGCAGCAAAATTCAGCTAAGCACCCAGACATCAGGGTGTGAACCAAAATGTAAACCATCTCACTTTGGCCTGTAAGCTAGGGTTGGGAATTTCATGACAATAGGCTCTGTCTCCAGATTTCTGATTGGCTTGTTTCCAGCTGGGCCAGGAATTGCCAGGCAGAACTAGAAGTGAAGAGGTGCAGAGAAATGAAAACAGAATTGCAGAATTAAACAAAACTCCAAAAAGTCCAAGTTGGCCCTAATTTTACTGATTTGCCCATTGCTGTGCTTTACCTATCTTAAAGGCTGACACACTGGAGGTACAAAGAGGTAGTGTGACCGCACAGTGAGTCCTGCCTGTTCACACAATGAATCAACCTCTTCGTATGGGTTAAAACCCCTGGGATCCTCCTCAAGTGCCTAGGTTGAACCCAAAAGTCTCCTAAATTGGTTCTACTTTCAAGAGCGGTGGAGGAATAAAGTACATTCAGGAAGAACATTTCTGCTCTGCTTCTGAATGGACCACCCGTATCCAGTAGAACACAGCTCAGCTGCTGCTGCGTGCTGCGGGTAATCTGGGGACAGTGTGCTCTGTGTAATGACAAATATTGTAGAACATCCAGGCTAGCTCCCCAGCTGAATATAGCAGGTAGTGTATTCGGGGAGAACACACCTGAACGGCTATGGAATGCATCAGGTACGAACTGATAGAACACAACGGAGCTAAATGTATCAGGTACATCCTGTTGATGAAAACAGATTTGTCCTGACAGAACACACCTGAATCAGAATGCGCCTGCCGTGTTGCTGAATGTACCAGGAACAGCTTCCCATTCTACTGATGTCAATGACATGTGCCTGGTAGCACAGAAGGGCTGTGGGTGAATAGCAGCAAAACAATCATAACCATTTCCCTATTTCCCTTCTAATGTTTCCTAGTTTCTTTCTTTTTCCCAAATATGGGGCCAGATCCTCAACTGCTGTAAACAAGTGCAGCTCCATTGAAATCAATTTACACCGCTGGAGAACCAGCCCATTGCTATTCATTATGGCCAGCCCAGCAGCCAGGAGAAGCAGGTCTGTAGAACGTGATATTTTCTTCCTTAACGAGCATGTGCAAGGATGGTTTTATTCTTCTTGCATTTCCTCCACTGTCTGACACCCTGAGAGCAAATCTGCCCTGTTTCACTCAAGCACATCTCCCTCCCCCATCCTCATCCCCTCCAAGAAGTCTGGCTTAACAGATGACTGCTGATGATCAAATGAGCATGCCAGACCTGCTAGACAGTCGTCTTTTCTGAGCAAACACAATAAAGAGCCCGGTGTTCTCTTGTCAAAATGTGTTAGATGCTTGCAGCCGGTAGGATAGCCCCAGGTTGCGATGTGACACATTTGCTCTTGTAAAATTGATGTTATCATCCACGGAAGCGTTGCATTTAAAGCAAACAGACCCCACTCTAAAGGGATATTGGTAGTGACTCATTTCACTGAATGTGTCTTAGCTGAGGGCTGTAATATTTTCTTCGAATGTAACCATTAAAGCACCATTCTCATGGCCATGGGGCACTTTCCATGCCGAGCCCATCTGTGCACGCTGTACATACAGACAGAGGCATCCCACCTCTTGCCATGGGATGGGGCAGTAGGTCCCGTCCCTCTGATATGTTTGATGGAGGGCCCAGAGAGAACAGAACAGAAGCAAAAGCAGCATTAAGGGAAGAGACACCAGTCAGTTAGCAAAGCAACTGCAAGATAAACCCTCAGCCGGTTAACATCACTGCATACCATGTTAGCAGCGCTGTTGTGTCGTCTGTTTCACTGCTACGTTGAATGCGTCCTTCAGACACATCCATAGTGAGGTGGCAACAGCTCCCACCTAGGGTGACCAGATGTCCTGATTTTATAGGGACGGTCCTGATTTTCAGAGCCTTTTCTTATATGGGTACCTTTTACCCCCCACACTCTGTCCCGATTTTTCATACTTGCTGTCTCGTCACCCTACTTCAACCGGAACTATGGAATTTTAGCTATTGGATCAACAGCTAGAAAGGGGATAATTTAGATGGGCAGGCTAAATACTGCAGTAGGCTGTCTTTCATTCTCTGTAGAAGTGGGTCTTCAGATGGGAGCTGAATGCAGAGGAGATGGTGGCTTTGCAGACCAATGTTCCATTCGTGGGAGCAGAGAGTTTGATTGTGGGAGAAACTGAGCTGGGTTAGGATTTATTTTGCAAAACTAAAATACACTTTGTTTGGCCAGCTAGGAAACTGACCTCTCCTCTCTGTTATCTGATCAATGAAATTTTCCTCCTTCTGGAACTCCCCTGCAGGAGGCCAGCACCCCCCATCCATTCAAAAATCCTGACTCCGGCCTCCCAAAATCATAAAATGGCTTTTAAAAACCATGAGATTATTAAACATAATAATATGCAGGGTTCTTTGTATTGGCCTTCTAGAATTGGGTGCCTCCAATTTTGGGGTTCACAATTTCAGTCTTTTCTCTGCAGCTACAAAGACTGTATTTATTTCTTTTAAAGGAAGACTGAGATGCTCACATCATCACAGGAATCCGGAAGCTGGAGCTTTAAGAACACCCCAGAGTCTCAGCATCAAGATAAAAAGGTGAGCATTGACCATGCTGCAGTGCCACTTAAATGGCATTCAAAGACTTAAATAGTGCTTATGTCTTTTGCTAGTCTGATTTTAACTCAATATGAACAATTTTAAAGGCACTATGCAAAGGTAGGTCGAGATTTAGGGTTAAATGCCTTTGCTCTGAGTGTTCTTGGAAATACGTCGCTTTCGAAACTGAGCTCTAGTCATTCCCAGCCCCCTGTACCCGCACACACACCTCTGAACACTATGTAAGACAAGTAGAGTTTTTACCCAGGCGTCAGGCCAGCATAAAACAAAAATACTGTGTTCGAGTGAGAATGGACATGATGTCATGTTGAGAGAACTGGAGCTACCAAACTACACTTGTTTGTTAAGTAACGTGTGAGCCGTTATGTGTGAAATTGCAAGTCGACCAAGTCAATTAACTTCATTCTGCCATGAAACATCAGAAATCCTGACATTAAAATGCTGATTTTGTACATTGGCTGGTTCAGCCAAGAAGTTAGCTCATGCATCTCCTCAGATACAAGATGGAGGAACTCCAGAGGACTAAGAACCAGGAGATTCCTATCCCAGATCTGCCACTGACTCTTGCTGTGGCTCTGGATATGCCATTTGACTGATAATGATTCTGACTAGCCTCATGGGAATTAATTGGTTAATGTTTGCAGAATTCGTAGATTTTAAGACCTGAACGGAACCATTGTGACCATCTAATCTGACCTCCTGCACAATGCGGGCCATTGCAATTCACTGTAGTCAATTCTTGCTTTGCAGATGAAAAGTGCTATGGATGCGCACTCTCTGTCTGGCTTCAGACTCCACTGCCTGCGCTTGTGGCTTTAGGTTGTAAATTTGTTGGTGTGTTCTTCGGCAGTCTGCTGTATTCTTACTACGGATCACCCATGATACAAGAGCTCTGTGCACTTACGGCTCTATAAATAACGTTCATATGGCTAGCTTGTAATAGGGCATTCTGTCCATGCAGGGCAGTAAGAGTCTTCCTTATGCTGCCACACGGGTTACCTACACTGTGGAGCTGGGCATACAGGACTGTGCAAAGCAAGTGGGTGAGGGGGAATGAAGTGGGTGGAGACTTGGTTTCTTCCCCTTCAACACCAGCCAACAAACCTAACCCAGCAGAAGGGATATTGTAATTTGCTGCTGAGAACATACCGAAAGGTCCTGTTATTTATTAATTTCTATTGGACTTTCCACACAGGTCCTCTGTGTGTATTAAAAAAAAATGCATTGTAAAACAAACTGATGAAACACCAGTCTATCAGGGGCTCTCTCTATCCTTAACACATCCATCAGGTAGGTTAAGGAGTATAGCCCCCTATTTTAACGTGAGGAAACTGAGGCACAGAGCAGTGCTGTGACTTACCCAAGGCCATGTGTTGAGTCAGCAGCAGTGGGGCTGCTCTGGAAAAAATGGGGATAATCATGATGTGAATTAAGGATGAAATTCACCCCTGTGCAAATGCCCAGGGCAAGACTAATGTGTCACTTAGATCCTTATGGGCCCTAAAGTGGGATGTAAGTGGTGCTTAGGTAGTGCTGGCCTTCTACATAGGGGTGAATTTCACCATCAGAGCCTAGGCTCGGCTTTTTTTGATCACGAATGTCCTGCCTTTTTATGAGTTTATATTTATACAATTTCTCCTCACAGAGCCTGATATAACTCATCGGAGAGACAAGCTGAGTGAGGTAATACCTCCTATGGGACCAGCTCCTGCGGGTGAAAGAAACGAGCCATTGAGCGACACAGAGCACTCCTTCAGGTCAAGAGCTTGTCTCTTTCACCAATAGAAGTTGGTCCAATAAAAGTTATTACCTCCCCCACCTTGTCTCGCTAATATACTGGAATCAGCATGGTTACAACAACATGGCAAATAATGCATTTGAGTTTGATCCTTTTCTTTTTCAAACCTCAGTCCAGATAAGCCCTCCTGGAGTCAGGGGGACCTATCAAATATTGCTAGCTAATATACTTTTAAATCTGCCTTAGTTCAGCAATGCAGAATGGCTCCACCTTGATTAAATCAGCAGCAGCTGCAGCTGCTTAATCAAGCCCCACAGAACTGCATAGCAGAGGTAACTAGTGCATCTTCTCCATTGTGGCTTCAGCCCATATCAGCCTCCAGCTGGGTCACTGTGGCAGCAGGTCCTGCTTTAGCTTAAACCCAGCTTGCATCTTTTGCAAAATTATGTTGAGTGGGATCCTCGGCTGCCATGAAGTGGCATAACCCCATTGACCTGACTGGGTTACATAGAGGTACACCATCTGATGCTCTGTCCTGTTTGAGTGAAGGGCCTTCAGATGCATTCTGAAATGAGAGAAGGCTCCTCTGCCATGCTTTCCACAGGCCACAGCTCCCTTTTCCTTTGTACCTTCCCCTGCCAGCTTCACAGACAAAATGGAAGAGTACGTGTTGCTTTTGCTTAGCCCTCTTAGAGAGCTAATTATGAGACATGTGGGAACTGCCAAGAATAATCTAATAACAGGAAGGCAGGCATATATCTGCTTGGGTAGAGTAAACCACACAAGTCGTGAAGGATGCAGCCAGGGGAAGTAATGAAGGCAATGGACAGGGAAGACTCAAAGCTGTGTTGTGCTGAAAGACTGGACTCTGAGTTTCCCAAGGAGCAGCAACCCAGAGCTGTGCTGTTTGTCTTCACAACTCAATCCAACCCCCTGGGACCATGAGCCTACTTTATCACAGCACTGTATCGCATGACCATAGCACTGCTGGCTTGTGCCCAAGCTCCTGGACTTTACCTCCAGCTATGCTCGCCGCACTGAGGTGTCCTGTCACAAGGCAACATCCCGAATCCCCACCGCGGCTCGTGGCAAGTTCCCTCTGTGTAAGTGTTCACGCGGACAGACCCATGGAGTTTACCCAGACACCCCTTGGAGAAACGAATAAACAAACCACCGACACAGAACCCAAACACGCTCTCGGTGTGGGGCCTTTGACAGAGCGCCAAAGTGCCTGGCAAGCCACAGGCCCACCGGTGGCGCCATCATGGCGACGCTATACCTGGCCATAGCTCATTGTGTTCATGCTCCGTCTCTGTGCATCATGCTACTGAGGGCTAGAGGAGATGGAAATTTCCATCAAAGAAAGCCACTCATGGTCTGCTGCTGTTGGTTTTCAATAAAAGATGCAGTCTCTGTTTAAAAATAAAATTTGTAAGACAGGGGAAGACAGTAGCAGCTGCTACAGCAGCTCTAGACAGAGATCTCAGTTTATTCCAGGATGAATCCTGTTTTGCAGTAGCTTATAGGCATGACCTGGTGGTCTGGACATGGGATGGGACCAGCAGCTCTAATCCTGTCCATTTATCCATCCTCTTATGAATCCACCCAGCCATCCATTCAGATACCCTCCATCCCATTATGGGGCAAATGGCCTTTCAATAGGCTTAGTGTGTCCATGACAACCCTAGTCTGTACTCCACCTTGGAGCAACTGGCTATTCCAGGGTGTGGTTTATTGGCAAATCAGGACTGGAGCACAGTAAAGGGGATTCACCAGGCGGGCAGGCAGGAAGGGTCTCTAGACTCAGAAGACACCTGTGATGGAAAAAATAATGCTCAGGGAGGGAGAAGGGAATTGGAAAGACACGCCGAAGGAATACGCTCTCAGCAGACGTAGACAGTTGATAGACAACTCTGAAGAAGAGGTTGGTAACTCCCAGCTTGCGGGGCTGGCGGAGGGTGTGTATGACTGCTTTTGAGGAGAGAAGAGTCAGAGTACAGAGGAACACACTAGAGACTAAAGGAAAAGCCTGTTTGGGCTAGTTTACACTGAGTACAAAGGAAACTGAGTCACAAAGCCTAAGAAGGATCCTGCACATGTGGGGACGCCATGTTTCTGGCAGCAGAATTAACAGAAACTGGTATAGAAGCAGATAGGTAGCGACCTGCTACGTGCTGAGGCAGCATCAAGACAGAGGTTTTGAGGACCTCCAGAGCTGGTGGACGCAGCTTTTAGGAGCAGTGTACTGAGACACAGAGGGTTATTGGCTATTGGGGATGGAGGGAAGGAGAACCCCAGAAGGGCAAATGTCCACATGGGAGAACTGGATGGGGCTCACCCCTTAGGCTGTTTGGCTGGGGAGTTCATAAGGAAGGCAAAGGCAAGGGGGGCTTATTGGAGGAATCCTACTGCATAAGAACGGGGGCATCTTCCCCAGCAGAGGAGCCAATCACACCACAGGGGTGGCTGAGAACAAGGAGGTGCCCTCTAAGGAAGTGTTTGCTCTGGGGCAGGGGCGCATGAGGGGAAGGGTAGCAGGTTCCCAGGGAAAGCCTGCTAGAGAGGGTGGTAACTGAAAGGGATGGCCTGTGAATAGAGGTTGTGGCACCACAGGGAGGACTTGGGGGGCTATAGGGAATACTGTGCAGGTAGATAAAATGGCCCTAACCCTGAGTTAGCAAGGGCAGTGGTTGCAGCATGACTGCCCAAGAAGCCAGAGGTAGAGTCCTGAGGAGAAAGGGATGGGATGGGTCTTTAGGGCCAAGGCCAGTGCAGGGAACGTTCAAGGAAGGAAAAGAGGAGTCCTTAGATTTAAAGGGTAGTTAGGAAAGGAACATCTAACGGCTGGCAGGGGCAGTTAGACGAAGGGATTCCTCCCCTCCCCCCAGTGCACTTAGGATACTCGGTTCTATGGAATCCCAAACCCCACCAGTACCAAGGGGGAAAGGCCCTACTTTTTGTGCTCTGTTTTTACTGCTCTCCAGGCCTCCTGTTAATGTCTCAGCCCTGCATTCCTGCTGGCCTGAGGACATCTTGAAGTAGCAGGGATTAAATAAATCAGTGTAAACATTACTCATCCTGAGCAGACAGAAAGAGGAGGAACCTTGCAGATTGGCAGTCTAGACTGCCAGGCGGGTGGGTGGCTGGGGGCAGCAAGAGAAATAGCAACTAACAAAGGGAAGGGCATTGCTGGGGAGGGGGCATCTTCAGAAAGTGAGAGGGATAAATTACAGCTACAGTAGCTGCAATGTCATCCCCCCACTTTCTGCATCCCCTGCGTTAACACAGCACCTGGCGGAGGGCAATTGCAATCATTTCTCTAGTTCTCGAGTGTAATTATTCCAGTCCAGCACTCAAGTCCAATACCCCCAGGCAGCTGGGTGGGTAAAGTCCTAATGTGGAAGCTGATGCTGGGTGGGGAGGACCAAAGATAAGCTGTAAACTGAAGTACCTCTATTGAAAAGAATTGAGTTGCACCTGTTTATACCATTGAGTTTCAGCCTAAAGCTAGGAGTGTAACAACTGAGTTAGTGGCAGACACCATTAGCTACACTTTACCATCCGGGATGGGATCTGTCCAACTAGAATGTTTTATCCTCAGTTTGCATACTGGAAAAGTTAGGCTCCTTTTTGGAAACCCAGCATTGATTTAAATATGCTTTACCACCAATCATAGGCCTTCTGAGGTGTTCTCCTCCTTTCCCTCTCTTTGTCGATATTCAGAATTTGAGCTATGCTGGTTAGTTTTGTTTGGACATGTGTTTTTACTTCTTTTACAATCTTCTGTTTTTGTTCAATGAACATAACTCATAACATCTGTTTTTTGGTACAAATTCTCACATTTATAAACTCAGCATCTATTTTCCCGTGAATAATTTCTAATATTTATTTCAAATGTATTAGAGTTTCACACACACACACACATGAGATCGGAGGAAAAAATGCAAAATTATTTCCTTTTTTTTCTTCCAAATTTGAAATTAAAAAAATAAAATTAAAATTAACAGTTCTGTAATTGGGCCAGGGTGACATTTTAAAATTCAAAATTTGATCACCATTGTTTTTTAATTTGCAAAATTTCAACTAGCCTTAAAAATGACTACTTCTGCAAACATCCTAGCTGGTAGATTAATTTCCTTGTATATATCCATGGAAAACAAATGCACGCAAAGATATAAAAAAAACAGGTGAAGTGAATTTATGTTTCTATTAGCGTAAATAGTTGTGAAAATTGTTTGAGATATTTGTTCATCTCTAACAAAAGCCCAACCCTCTGACCCCCAATAAATTGCTGTGTTCTTGTCTTAAACATACTAAGAAAATATCTCTTGTATGTACATTGGTACAGAGGAAAATATCATGGAGTTCAGAGTGATGAAAACAACTCTTGGTTGGTTGATAATAATTCTTATACACAAGAAAGCTGGGTGGCCAAGTGTGTGATAGTTGTAGATTTAGTGTTGATCACTGTTTGAAACCAGAAGGACTTAAACATGTTGCATGATACACCTCTCTTCCCAAACACATAGCATTTGAGCTTCCAATTAACATATTTCTTATCTTTTTTGTCATATATTTAACAATGATGCAACATATAATATCTGGCCAATGCCAGGTGTGCATTACACCTTCATAGTGGACTTCTCACTCAGATGGTGGGAGATTCCTAAAGTACAATTGCTTGGGGATCACGGTTTTGAACATTCTTCTGAAATGGTGGGTTGACAGCTGGTTGTAGACCTTCCCCATTAAGTACCCCCAGCTTTAGATGAATCTTATGTGCCAGAATTCCACTAATTACTCAATGGCTTAAAATTCTATCCCATGATTGTTGGGCTGTTGGTAGAGTTGCCAAGCCTCCAGGACTGGTGGAGAAAAGAGGTGTCAAATTCTGGCCTTTAAGCCAAATTTTGCAACTCTGGCCCATTTTTGGATTGGATTGTGCAGTTATGACAAGTCCTAGGTAAAGGACAGTGCATAGTTGTGTTGGCCTAAGAGCAGAGACCAAATTGCAACAAAAATAGTTGTAGTTCAGTCCTTGATTCCTCCCTTGCTCCAGGCAGGAAGTAAACTATGCCATGCCTAAACCTGGTACAAATTACCAGTTCAGCTCTACTGTCCAGCCCACTGGGTAAACTGAGCCTTGGCTCCACCCACTTCTTGCCCGCTCATCCCTGCATGGGGGCGGGGAGCAGGGACTGCTCTGTTGTGCACAGATTGCTGGTGTGGGTAGCTCACTCAGCGTTGTGCAGCCACTCATGGCCAAGCTCTCTGTGATCAATGTATCAGGATCAGCGGAACTAGAGTCGGAGGGGACAGCCGGGGAATAGGGAAGGTGGGGAGTTAGGCTGGAAGCAACTGAGGCCCGAGGACACAGCAGTCCTTAGAGTTCAATAAAGCGCCAATTGTTCAACTTAACCTGCATCCAGCTTCACTTTTTGCAAATGAAACAGATTCAGGAAAGGTACCAAAACAAAGCAATGCCCGCGGCCAAATGAGAAGCTAATCCAGAGCTGAGGAAATTTATTTGAACTCCCTCAAAGGGTGGGGAGAGAGGGGCAAGGGGCTTAAGCCATGCCTATCCCACAGCCAGACTACACTCCCCGATGGTGAGCACCTTTCCTGCCCAGAGCATTAGAAACAGACTCAATCATCTAGCGGGGTGGGTGCGGGAGGCAGGCTCCGGCATGGTCTGTCCCTTCTTCAAGTCCCCTTTGTCATGACACCGAGGTCTCTGTTATCTGAGGGGTGGAGGGAAGCAGGGTCTAGGGGAGGGGATTGTTCTAGACTCCTGTGAAGGCACAGAAGCCCCTTCCTGCTGCAGCATGGCTCTTCTCTGGCCAGCTTTGGCAGGCTGCACGCAGACAGAGCCGAGGCCGTGATGGAAACAGTCAGAAATACAACTTAAGCAATTTTCCGAAATGCAATGTACAAATAAACGCATTAGCCATCTTTTCCTCCGCAACCACAGAACCTGCTCCCAAAAGCAACACAGTCAGGCACTTATTACAGGCTTAATGAGCTGTCGAAAAAACCCACTATTCATCCTCAGCTACTTATTTTCTCCCTCCCACCCCTTCTGAAGTCATAACTCACACCACCACAGAACCACACAGGCAGCCTACAGGCTCGTGGGCAGAGACACAGGCAGACTTCAGTGCACACGCTCTGAATAGCCATGTGCTGCCTTGTGGGCCTGGCTCTGACCAGATTTGACTCTGACCCTGGCTGCGTTAGCCCTAATTCTAGTTTGAGTTTGGGCTTTCAAGCCAGAAATTGTACAAAAGGGCTGGTAGGGGGTCATTATCCTTTCTCAGTCTATCAGCCACCTTCTCCCCTTAGTTAGTGAAAATCAGCCACCAGTAGCACTTTTTCATGCAAAGATTCGAAGTGCGTCCCACACGTGGGTAAGTATCGTTATTCCTATTTTATAGATGGGGCAACTGAGGCACAGAGCAATGAAGAGTCTTGCTCAAGATTGCAAAACAAGCCAGTAGCAGAGCTGGGAACACAATCCCAGACAGCCGTCTTCCCAGACCAGTGCGCTCCTAGCTAGACCTCAATGCCTCCACCTGGCTAGCTCTATTGCCAGTACGAAGGGGAGCTTTCCTTCCTATCGTCTGCATCTCACCATTACCGTTGGTGCTAAGCAAAGTCTCTGCTGCCAGAACCTACTAGCCAGTGTGGCACTGGGGCCAGTCTACTCTGCTCCTGTGCTGGCAAGTCACAGTATCACAGAGTTTTTGTGTATGCAAGCACACACTTACTACTTGTGTTTTCTGTACCTTTTCCTTTATCCATAGCTCCTGGACTGCCAATCCCAATCTGTTCTCCAGCTCTAGATTCACTTTCCAAGATAAAATAAGCAGCCATAATAAAGCACACGCTACCCTGTCTCTTTGTCCCTTTATTGTGAGCTAAACTGCCAAGAGGCAGATCCTGAAGTGCTTCTCCTTCCTCCAGCCTGGCGCCGTCTGCTATATGCCTGAATTCTTTCCAATCACAGAATGGTCTTTAGATTGCAGCTGAATGGTAAGTATTAGCAACATCATCTGCAAATGGGATATGGGATTTGGCCTACCCACTTTTCAAGAAGTTAACGGACCTTAATAGCTCCCCAAGCCCAGTTGTGATGAGTCCTTATCTTTCTATCACCAAATACACTTCATGAACCATCTCTTATTATGATTTATTTGTGTTACAGCAATACCCAGTGCCCAGCTGCTCTAAACTCCTTACATACATATCACCCCTGCCCTTAGGAGCTATCTACTGAAGCCATGTTGGGGCATTAACTGTAGATCTCTCTCTCCCCCTCTTTAATTATTTTTAAAAAAGAGAACGATAAAATGGATTTTATTTATTTTGGAGGGTTTTTTTTTCTTATTTCAAGGTGATAAATGTTTGCACTAAAGGTTTTCAAAATGATGAAATCCAAATGCCTTGACAGAATTTGCACAATGGCAGAATTGAAAAACAAAAATCTCTCCCATTGAGCCTTTTCCCAGAATTTCATAGATTCAGACATTTTGAATGAAACCTTTTTGGAGGCTGAGGAAAGATCATTTACTCTCTCCACTCCCAATATTGTTCTGTTTCATGCTCTGCGTGTGTTGCCAGATTTCAGGCAGGACTAGAAGCTGACATTCAGAAATACTACAGGAAAAGCTAATCTCCTAATATTTTGTTTTCCAAACAATGTTTGCCATCTGAGAAGTACTGAGATGCATCAAATAAAAATTTTGTCTCCTACCCACAGCTGATCCCAAACGTGGACCTTTTTCCTGAAGTTCACCACCTGTTACAGCATTCTGAGAGATTGAGCGAAGCTGCAAAGTTTGTATTTTGAGCACACCAAATTTGTGTGTGTTGAGATCTGGAGGTTCAGTGTGAGCCTGCCGTTAACCTACGCGCTTATAAAGATGAGGGAACAAGCTGAAACCAATATCGGCTGCCCGCTTTCCACAAAAAGTCTATTAAAAAAGAAAGTTGTTTGAAAACCACAAACTTTACGCAAAAGTTGGTCCTGCTCCATCGTCTCAGTCCACAAAGCTCAGGGCATCTTCAGACACTGTTGCTAATAGTGGGATCCAATTTATAAAGAGCTTCTAAGGAGACATCTCCCATTTCCTTGTGATTATCTCCTCCCAGCCCTTTATAAATTAGATCCAGATATCCCTGGCAGATGCACGCTTGCTTCCCCTCTAGATGCTCTGGGTTTTTGCATACTGAAACAGTGAGCTCGGCACAAGTTTTATTGCTTGTTTTCCATTCTGTGTTAAGCAAGAAGACTTTGTTTATTATTAAGAAACCTCTCAAAGCACTTCACATACATGGGCTAATGCTTACAAAATCCCTGTGAGGTAAACACATTTTTACCGCCATTTCACAGGTAGCGGAAGGCCCCAAAATCTCCCAGTCCTGTCTGGTTCAGTTCCCTCTGACGTCAAGGAGATTTGGATCTAGCCCCAGGTTAGCAGCAGAGCTGGAATACAGCCCTGCAGTCCTGCCTCTGAGCCCCTTTCTTTAACCGTTAGACCACATCCCCTGCTCTGCACCGCTCTTTCCCTCCAGGACAATAACAAACCCACTATTCTATGGAAAAAGGCTGAATGCCAGGACTGCACTATTCTAGCTTTCAGGATCACAGGAGCCAGGATGATATCCCAGTCTTGTCCATCACAACCTCGGGCTGTTTTGGTTTTTTTTTTTAAAAATAGCCCAGGCTAAATTTTGCTGCAGACTCTGCCAGCTGAAAAGTCCCCCTTTAGCCAACATAAGCTAGAGTATAACCAAGATGCTTGGGCAAATCGTCAGCAAGCAAATATCAGCCTATAGATTCAAGCTTCCCTGTTCAGAAGGAACACAGCAAACTTCACACTAGGGATGGACAAACCTGGTTGGATAAAATAAGAACTGGCCTGCACCTTGACTCACATGGAGAGTTGGGCAAATACAGACAAAACGTATTTGTGAAAATTCACCCCTTTACTGCTATTCGCAACCAGGGCCAATGAGATGAGGGGGAAGCCAGTACAAATTACCGGGGCCCAGAGGTCCGGAAGGGGCCCAGCGCCTGGCTTCCTTGGCTTCGTCGGCCCTGTTTAGCCGGTCTGCCCTTGCTGGGAGGCCCGAAAAAATTTTTCACCGGGGCCCGAACCAGCTCTCAGCGGCCCTGTTCACAACTCCTTTTACAGCAACCACTACAAAGGGATCTTGATTGGAGCCTCTGGGTGCTATTGTAATACAAGTGCTAAACAACAAGAATTCTTAATAGCGAGACAAGGTGGATGGGGGAATAGCTTTTATTGGACCAACTTCTGCCGGGGAGAGAAAGAAGCTCTTGCACTTACCCAGCCCTGAAGAAGAGCTCTGTGTAAGGTTGAAAGCTTCTCTCTCTCGCCAACAGAAGCTGGTCCAGTAAGAGCAATTCCCTCGCCCCAGGCCTGCCGACAGCAATTCGGAGCCCCAAGGCCAGGGCCAGCCCTCGTGGGGGGTGGGCTCCAGGATGGAATTGATGAGTCCGTCACTTCCGGGATCAACCACACTGGTCAATCGCGCCAGCCCATGGGGACCTCCAAAGCACAGGGCCTGGAGGAGTCGCGTGTGCCTAGGAGCCCTGTGGCCCGCCCAGGTGATTAAAAGGGCCCAGGGCTCCCAGGCTCTTTTAAATTTCCTGGGTCCCTGAGCAATTAGCCTCTTTGGCCCTCCCGCCAGCGGGCCTGCCTCACTCACCTTGTCTTTCTCATATCCTGGGACCAACACGACATGGCATGCAGTAATTCTGGAGCCTCATACTCCAGCATATATGATGTCCCCAGTGTCCCTTCGTTTGCATTATTGATGGCATGTCTCATTCACAGCTCATCAAGGAAACAACCGCTCATCTCTTCCGTGGGGGGATTCCCATCCTGCAACATACTGAGTGGGCTGGCCCTGAGCCAGCCAAATACTTAAGCACATGCTCACCTCTAAGCATGTAAGTAGGTCCCTAATGCCAGGCCATCATATATTTGGTGAATGGCTGAAGGGCTGCTGCATCCTTTATCAAGAGAGGCCCAGGGTTGTATGTTTCCTGGTGACGAAGGTTGCTACAGCAACATAAGACATTTTTGTGATATTTTGGATCTTTGAATATAAACCAAACCAAAAGACCTCCCTCCTTCCCAGCATACCCACCCGCTTTGTTCTATAAACCAACATATTTCTGGAATCTCGGTTCTCGTAAGCAAGGCTGTGCTTCATGAGTAACACAGAGTTCACAGCAGGGATTACAGAGAGTTTTATTCTGCACTTTCGGCAGAGAGCTAAGAAAGACTGCCCACTTAGCAGCCTAAAAGCTGGTGGCCTGGGATGTCAGCACTCCTCGTGCCACCACTCCAGAATGTGGCTTACAGCAGATTAACCTGAATTTTAGGATGGGGGAGCTGAAGGGAAGGGAGTGCCGAAGGGATTGGATCTTTTAGTTTTGTATTCTGGTAAACCAGGCATCATTATATTAATTATTTTTATTTGTACTGTGGTAGCATCTAGCAGCCCAAGTCAGAGACCACGGCCCCAGTGCCCTAGAGGCTGTACATACGCTGTTCACTTAGACTGTGAGCGTGCTGGGTCTTGTTGGTCTGTGTTTGTGCAGTACCCAGTCCCCATGGAGTCCTGGTCCATGACTATGATCAAAACAATAATAACAACAACATTTTATATGACCGGAACTAGAGCCCCGTGATCTATTTAAAATGAATGTAATTTTTTTTATCACAATGCACTTTATTTACATTTATATAACTTAATAGATGCCATTTAAATAATCTGCAAAGAATCAGGCAACATATCCCAGGGAACACATTGGCCACACCTAGACGTGACCTGAGCTGCAAGGACCAGCCGGGGAAAGCAGCTATTCCAAACACTCTTCACTAATGTGCAGGCACCAGCCAGTCTGAAATCCCAGAAGTGTGGGTGGAGCCCACCAGAATTTAATCTGTGCCAGGATTAAGCCCCGGAACCTCTAGGCTTGGCAGTTCAGAGCCCCGGCACCTATGGACTTGCGGCATCAGTTATGAATGTAATCAAATTGCTTGACCCCCAGCACCTCTTTCATTACAAACTAAGGAGGGGCCAGAGAGCCAGGAATGGAGACTAAACCCAGGCGATAACAAATGCTAAAACATGAACTTGGAGCCAGCTTGACAGCCCGGTAGACTGGAATCCTTTTCTTATCCATGGAATAGGAACAACGTGGACGGGGCAGAGGGAGCTTCTCAGACTTCTGACCCCCTGCCAGTGTCTCAGTCTTGACCTGCACAGACAACCATGCCCTGAGCATCTAACAAAGAGCTCAATAAGTGCAACTGTGCTGATTGTAATGCAATACGGATATTTGTTCTGCTCCCAGCTCATTTCACTCAGGCCAGCTGTTGTGTGTTGTTTCCTAGGTATTGGTCCATCTCCAACAACACTAATAACTACGCACTGTAAAGGCTCACCAAAAATTCACACCTGGGATTGGATAACGAATAACATCCCAATGCACCAGCTCATCCCTTAGCAATTTGACAATAGCTGCCGCTCAGGAGACACCTTGGGACAGAGCTCTGGGGGGACCCAGAGGTGGACTAACAGGGGGTTTCAGGTCAGGACTAAATGTGCCTGAGCAGAGATGCTCACCTACATTCTGCCTGGTTGCTGTCACTGCTATCAAACAAGCCCCAATGTGAACAAAGAAAACAAAATCTTTGAGATCATTTGAATAGTTCAGTTCATCTGGCCACCGCCTTCCCCTCCACCTCACACAAATTTAATTTCATCCCAGTCTTTCTATTTCTCTTCTGGTTCCAACTTTGAACGTAGCTGCTTGGGCAGAGGGAGCCTGGCGCAGAGAACTCACCACCCGCTGTTCAGACGTGTGGGATATTTGTGGATTTTGTACCCATCTTTATTTAGCGAGGGAATCTGATAATTCTCCCTTTCCAGCAATGAAATATTTCCTGAAAGATGAGAGCTGCAAAGTATTCTCCACAAGCCAGGGGATAAAGCCAAGTGGCTTCCTTCCAGATGCATCGTAGAGATGGTGACTGGCTGTCTCTGCAGAGATCTAAAAGCATTGTACCCTCAGCTCCTCCTTTCCCTTAAAGAAATCCCAACCAATGGCATTAACATTGAATGTTCATTTCATTTCATCCCCAGTGCTACTGTTCCCTAGTTAACAACTGGTTATTCACATGAAACTTCTGCACTGAGGTCAAACAAACAGAAGAAGCCTAGAGAGTAGGGTGTGCTGTGCATCACGGAGTAGGTGGGCAGTGTTTGCATGTTATAAATCATTCACTCTGCTTTATGCAGAGCTAATATTCTGTGCTATAATTTGTTAAATTATATAAGTAGCACCCATGCTTGCCAAGTTGGCTGTTACAATAGGATTTCCATCAATGGGAAAAAAAACTAAGTTTATGCCTGAGATACCACTCCTGGCAAATCACACCTAAGGCCAACCCCAGGGGTCCCCAACGCGGTGTGCCCACGTACTGGCCGGCAGACGAGCATCCGCCAAAATCCCACCGAAATTCAGAAGCATTTCGGTGGTGATGCCTCTGGATGACCCCGCTTGCCGCCAACAAGCAGCATCATCCAGAGGCTTCGTCGCCAAAATGCCACCAAATTTTGGCGGCATTTCGGCGGATGCTCAGCCGCCTCCACGGTCCTTCGTCTGGCGGGAGCCAGACAAAAAAGGTTGGGGACCACTGGGCCAACCAAACTGAGCAGGAGTGAAAACCTACATTGCAGAATACAGTGGAGAACACCAGAGGGTGCTAGAGGAGGGCAGAGAAAGACAAGATGGCAGGCAGTATGGCTTGTACGTTTGCCCGAATAAAGTCTCCAGTTTAATTACTCCAATTGCTGCTGGTTGATTTTGGTCCGAATCTGAGTGCATTAGAACTCTGGGCTCTTGTATGTTACAGTCTCTTGCTGGCACCAGACAGAAGGGAAAGCAAAATAGGGCTCATGTCCCATGCACCCACGGAGACCAACTCAGCCCTACCGCTCTCCTTGCTGGGTCACGCAGCTGAGATGTTCAGATTTCAGCAGCCAATCTGCAGGCCTGATTTGTGAGGAATGGATGGATAAATTGTTCTCTGTTAGGAAACAGATCCCAAACTAAACTAGGGGTTGAATCTTAGGCATGTCAACCTTGCCAGTAACCCTCAGATGAAAGAAATACCTGAGAGGGAATATTTATTTTAAAGCACATTCCAGGTGATCACGTTTCTGGCAGCTTCACTCCAGCACTCTAGGAATCAAGAGTCTTGGGCCCAGGCCAAACATGACACTATCTCTGCGAGCACTGTATCCGGCTTCACATGGATTTGCGACTGGCCGCAGGCACTCTCCAGAGACTTGACTGTCCTCATACCTTTGCCTCCTGTCACCTCAGCGGCATCTGACATTCTAGATGAACTTTCCAGCACTGGAACTGGATTCACTGGCCATAAAACGTTACAGTCTTAGGGAACCAAGAGAGGAAATAGGATCTAATGGGTAGAGCAAGATACTCGGGATCAAGACAAGCAACTTCTATTCCCAACTCTGACACTTATGATGACATCAAATGTCTTGCTCTGGACAGACAGCAATGGGAGAAATGGTCATCGCTAGGCGCAGGAGGAGTCTTAAGCTAAAGCACTTGCTCACTCGGTCACCTTGGGAGAGTCATATCACTTCAATTAACTACGACATGGAGGTCAGCAAAATGGGCTTGTGCAATGTGGTACACTCTCCACCCACAGCGTCCCCTTGTGTTAGAGTGCGATGCTGCAAGGGACCCTCAGCCCTGGGCACCTCCTGCTGGGCTGCTGCCTCTCACCAGGTCTTCAGTCCTCCGACCAAGTCGCACAAAGTTTGGTCCCCTTCCAGGGTAACAACAGGATCCAACTGAAAAGCCAAGCTGAACAGCCCAATAATAATTCTTGCACCCTTCTCAGGCTCCACTGAAGTGTTTTTACTGACCCTGCCCTACAAGAGCCAAACCTAGTGCTCCTGGATGGAGCCTGCATGCCCCTCTCTCAGGGCTGGTAGGGGAATCCAGACCCACCCTCTACTCCAGCCCAGGGACCATGAATTAAGCAGCTAAAGGCTTGTCTACACTTACAGCACTGCAGCCCCAGTGCAGCTATAGCACGTAGCAAAGACTCTACCCACACTGCAGGAGAGCTTCTCTCACCTGCATTGTCAACTTACCTCCCTCAGAGGCAGTAGCTCTGTCGAAGGGAGAAGCCCCCCCTACATAGCACCGTCTACACCAGGAGTTTGGTCGGTATAAGTACATCGCTCTCAGGGGTATGGATTTTCCCCCGAGCAATGTCGTTGTACCGACATACATTTGTAGCATAGATCAGGGCTAAGTCTGCTTCTTCCAAAGTGCTTCTGTTTCCTTAGGCCACTTCCTGCCTCTCCTTGTGCTTAACACAGCCTCCCTTGGGTGCTCCAGCCTCTGGCTTCTCCCTTCTCTGCTGAACTAATGAGTCTTCTGCCAGTTCTATTTAAGTAGCCCTTTCGGATTCTCTGCAGCTGGGGTTACTAATTATCATTACATTTACCATATCTCCTTCAGTCAGGGGCTAGCTACTAGGTCACAAGCCAGGCTGAGGGCCAGCCAACCTGCTACAGACTAAAATACACTGCCTAATTCATCATTATTAATTTATATTCCAATATCAAGAGCCTAGAGGCCCTAGTCAAGATGATCACTGTCCCATTATGTTTCTCACTGCATAAACACATAGTAAGAGGCAGCCCTTGCGCTGGAGAGCTTACATCTAAATAGACAAGGGAAGGGGAGAAGAAAAACAAACAATCATCCTCTCTATTATATTTTTAAGTGCTTTAAGATCTTTAGATAAAAGTTGCTAAATACTTGCAAAATATTATGATTGGACATTGGCAGTTTGGCACCTCTCCTTAAAGAGAAACCGTCAAGATACAAATCAGATATTTTTCCAAAAGCAACTTTCCTCATTATGTTACTCACACATAGAATTGGTGGAAGAAATTTTTGTTTTAAATTTATTTTGATGAAGAATGGCTCTTTTTCTAAACAAGCCTTTCCAGGGGGTTATTTTCTAAATTTTCCATTGTTTCAACGAACGACAGAACTGAAAAGTGTGCAGGTTTTCCCTTTTTGCTGAAAAAACAGAATTTTTTTTTGTTTCTTTTCAATTTTTGTTTCTTTTCAATTTTTTCTCACAGAAATACTGTCCTGTTTCAGATCAGCTGTGCTCATAATACCTTACCTTATTAAAGCTGAAAAGTTTCGTGTACATTTTCTTTTTCATGATGTCAGTTTGCTTTTTATGTTTGTTTTTTTCTCTCTCAGAAGGTAGGCAATGAAATAGACAGGCCAGTTCCTCTTCTGTGTATGGTTAATTTCACTTTCATTGTTATTAATGATTTGTTTCATTTGCATTACAGTAGCACCTGGGGTGCTGGTACAATTTGTATAGTAGGGATGCTAAGAGCCATTGTCCAAACTATAAACCCTCTATAGAATGGAGTCCACTTCAAACCAGGGGCTGCAGCAATTGCCCTAGTACCACTACGTCCAGCCCCTATGGTAGCACATAGATGTCGGACTGAGATCAGGGACTCATTGTGGTGGGTAGTGTGGAACAAGCCTAAAACTGTAGAACAAACTCCCATAAGGACCAATGACCATCACAAACCTCACCATCTTCCACTTCAAATGCAAGGTGCACTTCTCTGACCTGCCTTCTCTGATATAAACACATTAGCAGCCTGTACGTATAAAAAAATTGCCTCAAATGAAATCCTATCTAAACAAAACAAACCATTGCACAGAATTCTCCCCCAGGAGATCAGAGAAAGAATGAACCGCAAGTGACAGATGTTAGTAATGCCGCTTAATGCAATCTTGGAAGGTGATCAGATCCTACCATGATGAGGCAATATGAAAACCTCTATAGAATAGACAGGAAATGTGTAGGCTCCTCGGAACTATCAAAATGCTGTCATACTTGAATTGCAGAAACACTAGGGTAGTGTTTGTTTATTTTTGTTATTTAAAACTCCTTTGTGTTCAATATTTTTTAACGTTCTGCCACATTTATGAGTTCATGCTTAGAAAAACTACATCGGAGGGGGTCAAATGTAACTCAGCAGTGTCCCTTTAAAGAACGACATTAAAAATAAATAAATAAGGGAACCGTGCCACCATCTGAACTAAAGAGAGGGGGAAAAAAAGCTTGCCAATACCTTAGCCACATTGCCTGCAGCAAACAAGGCCATGAAGCAATTTATTGGGCTGATACACTGCCTACATCCTGCCAGGAGAAAGATTAAGCAGAAGCCCTATCTGTGATACACAGGCACCCCAGCTTGCTCCAACGCTTAGTGGCACGGAGCTTTGTGTGTATTGGCAGAAGTCAGCGGAAGAAACAAACAACAGAAAGGTGAGCACTGCCTCCCTGCCTGACATCATTGTTTCTCCTCGGCATAGGTGCAATATTTAGTTATTTAAATGTATAACAATGTCCCACCGCCAATGAAAATAGTACCTCTGGGTTAGCAGGTGAAGCCCACAGGTCAAATGTGGCTCACAGAGCTTTAACAGAGCACTCATGGGGAGGAAAGCTCCTCTTGTGATTACGGCACTGGAGTGGGACACAAACTCTAGAGTCAGTTCTTGACTTTGCCACAGATTGGGCGCATGACCTTGGGTCTATGACTTGATCGCTGTGTGCCCCAATTGCCCATCTGTAAAAAGGCACTCCCCGGCCACATCAGGGTGTTGTAAGAGTAGATCCCAGCTGAGTGAGGCCCAGATGTCAAGGTGATGGGGGCCATCTAGGTACTGAGCTAGATGGACAGGCTCATTTCCAACATCGCAGGTGCAGTCTATTGAGACTGCAGATCCCAGCACGCCGGGCATCATCTGGATCTAAGAAGCCTCATGATTGCACCCCAGCTTTGGACACAACTTGGTATTTCTGGCTGAGTTTCGCTGTGAGATTGTTTCTCCCGAGGGAGCGGAACTGACGCAAAATGAAGATAAAAACTGTCAGTGTAAGGTAAGCCCCTGTGGACTGGAGATCTGCAGAAGACTCGAGTGAGCTGCAAACATTTAATGCTGGCCGTGACCTTCCTTCTGTCTTCTCATTTATATTAAACCAATCCACTCGTTATTAACCAGGGGCTTGTGCTCATCCCATCCCTCCTCAGACCAAGCTGTGAATGAATGGGTGGATGACTGTATCTGTATAAGATTGCAGGATTATCAGGCTCTGTGTGTATCATTCTGAAGCCTGGAATGTCTGCTGAGCGATGGAAACAGCTCTGACCATGGTTATGAGCTCGTTTTGTTTAGAATATCACCAGGTTCAATGATCGCTGAGATTCACAGCCTGTTGCTAGCCGATTTTAAAGTTGTCAGCCGTTTTGACTTTATGAATTACACTGGTGCAACATACAGCTACAGTAAGGGATGCACTGATGCCGTGTCAAGAGTCCTAGACCATTATGATATCAGAGGTAACTCAACCACTCAACATGCTTATTCTACAGCTAATTTGCATACGACAGTTTCATTGGTTGTATGAGGGAGACTCCGCAGATGGTGGATGATTATTTGCTCCAACTGCCACGCCCTGCAGCAGCACAGGCTTTCAGCTATTAGTTTACAATAATAATACCTAGCTCTTACGTAGCACTGTTCATCCATAGATCTCAAAGCATTTTAAAAAGGCATGTCAATATTATTAGCTCCATTTTAAAGATGGGGAAACCGAGGCACAGAGGGGTGTTGTGACTGTGTAGCGCAATGGCAAAGCCAGGAATCCAGGTCTTCCAGTCCAGTGCTCTATCCACAAGGTCATCCTGCTATATTTTGCCACATAGCAGCTAAGGGTGTGTTTTAATAGGAAAATAATCATAGCAGTTCAGAAACCAGCTCCTGGCCAAATCCCAGTGGAGTCTGAGTGGTTATCTCCATGGAAAATGTTCTAAACTTTAAAACTGTTTTTTTCATTTTCTTTTAATATTAAACCTTCTGTCAACGAAAACAGCATAAAATTAAACTGCAGCAGAGACGCGTTAAACTAGTAAAGCTGGTAAATCCCCCAGGTATCAAATTGTGAACTTCACAGAGTGTTTGAAGTGTTTCTAATACGTTGCAGGATTCGTTCAGTCTCGTGGGGCAAAGGAGAGATCTGATGCTGCTGTCGGGTTTCCCATCGAATTCTGATATAAGGACAGAGGGAAGGATGAGATACAGTAGAAAGATCATAGCACACACTCTACTGGGAAGAGACAGGCCAGGTGAGCCAGAGGTTTGCACTCACTGGTTTTTTTGAGCATTTGCATCCCTAATTTGCACACACATATGCAGAGTGGCCATTTGGAGCACACATCACAGCCATGCACAAAAGGGCAGACACACTTCTGCCCACTCAGGGCATGTTTTCCCTCTTGCTTATGCCCTTTTTACACGGATGGAAGCCAGTGAATTCAAAGGAGCTCCCCTCTCAATTTATTCGGCTGTGAGACAAGCATCAGGCAGAAGTTTCTTAAAATGTAGGCCCTCTCTGCACGGCTGTCTCCAGTGGGGATGGCGAAAATGAGTCTGAAAAGGCTGTTAATCCTCCAGAGTCTCTTCCTACCCCAACTCCCCTAATATCTTTACTCATTTTTAGAAACAATGCCCTTTTGAAGACTCTGACGCTTTCAGCCACACTTTCTCTTATTGTTCTGGAGACCTATGCACTCCAGAGATGGAAAGTTGCTGCCTGTGGTATTATGTATTATCTGTAGTGCCAAGAAGCCCCAGTCACAAACTGGTGCCATACAAACACAGAACAAAAAAAATGGTCCCTGCCTGGTATTTCCATTTGAAGCAGAAAGGAGAAATACTGGAAATCTTGCAGGAAAGCCTTTTCTTGAGATAATTGCGGCCCAATTTTACAAAGCCACGTTTCTGGGGTGCTTCCCTAAGCCCCAAACATCTTGCAGTTCTCCCATCTCTAGCTCCAAAGCTCAGCACCTTCAGACCCAACTGGCCTGGGAGAAGAGAGCTCCACCTCTCTCCATCCTGGATGTGAGAGTAGCCATCTGCCAGGGAGTTAGACCCAAGCATCTGCAAAGTGATAAAAGCAGATAGATCTGGATCTCAGAGGGAGCAGGTTTGCTTTGTAGCTGTGCCAGTGCTGGCTCTTGGCGCTCATTTCACGAGCAGTGAGTTGGCTGGAACCTCACAGGCCCAGGTTCATTAACTTGTGCCTCTAAAGCCAAATTCAGTTTACCCAGGTGCTCATTAGTTCAGCAGCCATAATTAAAACCACCTGTGCGAAGTGTGGAAAAGGCCAGGATGACACATTGATAAATGTCCCTCGGGGGCACTGCAGGGCGCACAGATTTGGGGAAGTCCAGGTTCTGCCTCTGCGCCCCAAGCAGGGGAAGGTACTTTAATATTCTCTCTGCTCTAAGGACATGCAGCCTGGGAAGACAGATTCATCAACTTTGGATGCTGAGATTTGGCTTGGTCCACTCTTCCCTAGGGTGATTTCCCCACCCTAGGTACAGGGATGCTCCATGCCTGCCTGAAGCAGCCATACAAAATATAAACACAAACCATGGGCTCTTTCAAGAAATGTTCATATGGCTGCCAGCATCAGAACTCAACTGCTTCGCTGGCTGGGGCCCAAAACTGTGGGACTTACCACTAGTAAGACAGGAACATACCAACGGGCTGGGCAAGGAAGGAAGGTCAGACACAGATCTGTGTCTTCTAAGTGCATTTCTTGGGGCCTGGCTGGGGTTGAGGGGAGGTGGTTCACGGGAGCAGGCTGGAACTCAGCAGACATGGGTTCTCTTCCCAGATTTCCCACTGATCTGCTGTGTCACCTGGAGCAAGTCATTTTGCCAGTGTCTCTCCCCTCCTCGTCCTTTGTTTCTGCTGTACGAAGTTCAGGAAGGTGACTGTCTCTCGTTATGGGGTAGGACATACACAAGGCCCTGATCCAGGTTGCAGCCTCCAGTTGTTCCTGCAAGATCAACAATAATGAAAGCAAAGCCCAAAATGCAAAGCACATTTCCCAGTAGTGGACCCTATGTGAGCTGGAACCAACACCAAAGAGAAGACATGAACCCAGACTGCGGGGACGGCTGAGGACTGGGAAGGTGTCAATCCTTTAGTAAGGCTGGTTTGCCTTGAGCATCTGACCTGAAGTGTGTGAGCAATTTACTCAAGCTCTGGCCACATAGCAACAGTAACTGAATGTTAAAAATGAACAATAGCAAAATAGTTAATCAGATAGTTAAATCACCATGGTTATGCTTCAGAGCCAATGCCCCACTGAGGGGAACGGGGGCACTTCACACCTCTCCTGGAAGCAGGATCAGATTCAGGGGCAGGCGAGTCAGGTGACAGCCTGGGATGCCAGACTTGGGAGGTGCTGTAAGGTATTCAAAAGTTTAACCAATGGAGTAGGGGGGGACGCTCAAAATGCTCCTCACCTGAGGCACCATTTGGTGTAGGGCCGGCCCTGCCTGGAAGTGTCATTTCAGGCAGGCTTAGCAGCAGACTGAGTAACTTAAACGGCTGCAGCAGCCCAGCTGCAGTGCTGGTGTGTGGCCACTCACTACCCTGACAGGAGGGGTTCTCCCAACCCTGTAATGAACCCACCTCCCTGATGCAATTCTTCCGTCACCACTGCACTGTCTACACCAGGGTTTAGGTCAGGGGTCGGCAACAGAAGTGCTGTGCCGAGTCTTCATTTATTCACTCTGATTTAAGGTTTCGCTTGCCAGTCATACATTTTAACATTTTTAGAAGGTCTCTTTCTAGAAGTCCCTAATATATAACTAAGCTATTGTTGTATGTAAAGTAAAGAAGGTTTTTTTAATGTTTAAGAAGCTTCATTTAAAATTAAATTAAAATGCAGAGCCCCCCGGACCAGTGGCCAGGACCCAGGCAGTGTGAGGGCCGCTGAAAATCAGCTCATGTGCCGTGCCATAGGTTGCCTATCCCTGGTTTAGGTCATCTTAATGACATCACTCGGGGGTGGATTTTTCACACCCCTGCGCAAAGTGGCTGGGTCAACTGAACTTTTTAGTGTAAACCTGGCCTAAAACAGCGCTGCCCTGGGTCACAGTCAGAGCAGTTTCCTTCGCTCCTTAGGGCAGGCACCATCTTTTTGTTCTGGGTTTCATACAGCGCCTGGTGTAATGGAGTCGTGGTCCATGACTAGGTCTGCCATGCACCATGATAATATACACAATACATACTCATAAATACAAGAGCTAGAAATTTAATATTTTTTTTCCCAAATTCTGCAGAAATGGAGGGGAAGAAGTGTCAGTGCCATACACCATCCAGTCTCAGCTCCATTTGAACCTTGACTGGCACAGTCGCCAGCCAGGAGGCCTTCCTTCGAGGGCTTACAACGGGCATTTCACGGGATGCCTCAGATCCGACTGAAACCTGAGCAGAGTGATAAAACTGAACGAGGGCTGTGTTTGTTTCTCCAATAAGTTACACACGGCTGGAGAGGCTCCACCAGACCACACAGTTCTGTTAGTCAGGTATTTTTTAGAAAGAGAGACAACTTCATTTTTGTTTCTTTAGTGAATAAATAGAGCCTGTGGGTGGTCTCCAAAAGAACAAATGCGCCTGTTCTCTAACATCTCCTGCTTTCTTCTGAAATGCTGTCAAGCAACACTAATACCTGCTGATAATGTAGTTAATGTATTTATGCAGGCAAAATAAAAAACAAAAACCCCACTCCATATGGAATGACATTAAAGGCCTCTGCTTTCAAGGGATACCAGCCCAGAGTTTCTTCTTCTTCTTGTTTTGCAGCCACATATATTTGTGCCAACAGTTTTGGGCCTGCAGTTAAATTTGCAGGCATCAGTGCTAACTTTGAAATCTTCAGCTAGCTGGTTGGTGAGCGGTGAAGACATTCTATGTTTTCATGCCAGTGTTGGCCCTGGCAGTTAATCGTGGGTGCAAAAGTGTGAGACAATTAAAAATCAGACTCGCTGGGTTCTGTACTGGAAAACAGCAATCACAAGGGAATACAATGCTATGCATCATGATCTCAGATGTTGTGTCTGTGTAACAACCATCTTCGCGATCGTCATCAGTGATTGAACTGAGGATCTGCAGAGCTAAGAGCCTGACCCTCTACCGCTTGAAATAAAAGACTGAGGGTTTGGTGCTACAGTCCTTGAAATTAATGGGAAGACTCCCATTGACTTCATCTGGCATTGGAGTGGGTCCTCAGACCCCAGCAAGGCGCTCTAACAGACTCATAGCCTCTGTGGATCAGATAAAGAGGGACACACGTAATATACACTGAGCAGCAGGTTACACCAAGAGCACTGGGATGCTGAAGGATGGCTCAGTGGTCAGGGCACTAGTCTATGACTTGTGACATCTTGGTTCAAGTCCCTGCTCTGCCACAGAGTCCCTGTGTGACCTTGGGAAAGTCACTTAACCTGTCTGGGCCTCAGTTCCCCATTCTGTTACTGGAGACAGCAGCACTGCCCTACTTTGCAAAAGTGTTGTGGGGACAAGTTGTGAGGCACTCAGATGCCATGGTGATAGGGGCCAGATGAGCAACTATTGCTATATCTACACTTACAGTGGCATCTAATACAGGCGCTACATGCCACAGTGAAAGGCTCTAGCAAGGGGGAAGGCAGCAGGACATTACACTGCTAAGATTAGCAGTGTAGATATGGGAGGCACTGCTTGGCCTGTAGAGAGCCTGGGGGTTCAGGCATAGGGCATTGTACTCACCTAAGCTGTGCCTCTCCATCTACACAGCTATTTATACCCATGATAGGTGGGCATGCTGTGTCTGTACTCCACGTATTGCTGTAAATGTACACGTACCTTTAGATAGCTTTTAGCACCCCAAATATGCCTAAGTTAGGCACCCAAATTTGGAAACTGGGCATGACAAGAGGGAAAAAGTCATCATCCCCCCGACTCTTTCCAACGAGGTCTTTTCCAAGTTAATAGCAAGAATGACTCCCACTGATTTCAGCAGTGTTTGACTCAGACCCTTTGTCTCCCTGGAGAAATCCACAAGTGTTCCTAAAACACCCGAGGGGGGACATCTGTAGAAATAAGCATCTGAACATGACAGGAGATTCACCTGGCTCAGCAGGAAATTAACAAATAGTGAAGAGGAGGAGGAGGACTCAGGGAAGGACTTACCAGAAATCTCTCCCTATGCAAGAGTAGCCACTAATGCTAATCTAAACTGGGCCTCTGTACCAAATTAAAACAACGAGGAGTTCAATGGCACCTTAAAGACTAACAGCTTTATCTCTCCATGCATCTGAAGAAGTGGGGTGGGGTTTACCCACGAAAGCTTATGCCCAAATAAATCTGTTAGTCTTTAAGGTGCCACTGGATGCCTCATTGTCTTTGTGGATACAGATTAACACGGTCTCCTCTCTGATACTTGTACCAAATTAACAGCTCTTGGTTAACCAGACATTTCCCCTCCTCTGCTGCCCACCCCCTTTCTTGAGAAATCCTGTTAGTGTGCGTGTTTCCACCTCATTCACATAACTTTCCTTCTAGCCCTACTGATCGCTGTTCGACTCCAATTTTCATCCTTAATGCAAAGCAGACCAGTCTCACGCTCCTTTTGGGGAGCTGATGGGATCACTCCCTCCTCCCAGCTTTTAAATATAAAAAACATGCGGCATAATCTTCCCTTCAGTCTTGAAAAATACAATATAATCTTAAGTAAATATTAGCGTTCCACTTATGTAAATACAAACTAAAGTTGAGGGCTGGAGCATTGAGCCTTTTCAAAACCCCTGGCTGAAAATATTTCTTTGGAAAGGATAGTAAAGGTCAGGAGTGGAAGATATTTTGATGTTTGCGATTAAATTAGGGGGAGAGTTGTGCTTGAGAACGCAAGGAATGAGCAAGACCTGCACCGTGAAGCGCTTGGAAAATGTGAGACTGCGTTGAATGAAGCTTAGTTGTCTTGCTCCTGAATAAATTTCCCAGTGACTAGTGATCTGCCCCATTTGTTGTTGGCTACTGGGCATGATTATGTAACAAACCACAATGGCCTACCCCAGCACCATGGTTATCAGTGGTGTGGGGATTGAGCTCATCACCTTCAACACTCGGTACAAATTGAACAAAGGGAGAACTCCTCTAGCTATGACAAAGTAGTAGGATGTCATAGTTACTTGGGGCAGCCACCAGAGAGAGACATCATTCCTCTCTCTCTCTCTCTCTCTTCCCCTAGAATGTATTTACAGCTATTTGGATAAATTCTCTCAAAAGAAGAACAACATGCAGTTAAGGTCACACATGACAATGAATTGGGTGGTCTCTGAACATTTGTATGGCTGAAAGCAAGCCAGATCAAGCCCTGCTCAAACACTGTTTGCTTTTCCCAGCTGGAAAGGTAATTCCCCATTGGGAACAGGTCAGAAAGGTGGGGCAGAGATGGAACTGCTATAGCAAGGAGGAAAACTGGGCCTGATTTAGGACTTGGGGTGGAGGTGGCATTAGCCCTGTATCAGGCATACTCAGGTATCTCCAATGCCTGGGCAATACTCATACCCATAGCTAGGCTGTGTATTTTTTGCTACACACCCACAGCCTGATGTCCCTTGTCAAGTGCCCACTCATTTCTGGAAAGACAGAGTCACTGCTGAAGCGGAAGACCAGTTTCTGGAACCAATGCCTAATGTTAATGAGAGAGGCAAGCGGCTCATTGCCTGCGCCTCCCCTTATGCGCTTGTCCTCTTCAAACAGAGGCGTACCCCTAAAAGTGGCCAGGCAGAAAGGCTAGGGCACAAAATGGTTCAGAGAAAGCACACATGACTCATGGGGCATGACAATGGCATACGGTTTGCAAGCTTGAGTCCTTTACAGGGCAGTTGCTGATAATAGTTCTCACAGGATGGGCGCTCCAGTGGAAGGAGTGAGCGGCCTCAGTCCGGGTCCTAAGACATAATCAAGCACCTGGAAACAAGCCTCGTGCCATTTGGAAGCTCCGTTGGCAGGATCAGCAAAGAATCACCTCATCGTGCCCCTGAGAGGCTCCCATTGGTAGGTATGCAGAGAGCTGGCACCTTACCTAGAAGGCTTCATTCTCCGGCACCTTAAATCCAGTGCCTTATATGAGCAGTAAGCTTAGGGTGACCAGACGTCCCAATAAAATTGGGACCGTCTTGATAGTTGGCTGGTTGTCCCGCACCCTGACCGATCTTTGGTCGGGACGCAATTTGTCCCGATATTTCACTCTGCTGGCAACGTTGTTTTTTGTTTTTTTTCTTGCTCCGCCAGCAGCACTCAACTTTTTTTTCATCTCATCTGGTCGCCCTAAGTAAGCTCATTTCAACTTTAATTTAGGGTGGGTGTGAGAGGGTGCATAACACTGACAGCGGCTGTGCACAAGGCAGCCCTGCCCCTCTGGTCCTGACAGTCATGCATGGTAGGGAGAAGGGCTATGAAAGGAGAACGCTGTGGTCAGCCAGGGAGAAGCCCTGAGGAGGGATAGGCTGGTGAGGCAGCAAGAGGAACCCTCCATGCCAGAGACTCACCAGCTCTGCAAAGAGTCCAGCGAACCCCAGGGCAAGCCCAGAAAGGAGAGACTGATTCGGCTGCCTGGCTGGAAGCACTCCAGTAAATTGACCCCTGAAATCAGTGGCTCTACTTTTCCCTTTGTGCGGAACCCGGGAAGGGCTTGTTCTCTTCTGAGTTTGAACTTTTGCTTTTCCCCACCTGTAAACTAAGGAAGACGGCCTGCAAGGGTGGGGCCCGCTTTCAGGGCTAAGAGGCTGGTGCCTGGGGCCACCCTGTGTTGGTAACTGGGGTAGGGCAAGGGGCCCTGACACAGCTAAGGAGGCATCCCAGAAAGACCCTTTTTTTGGTGGGATTTTCAAAAACATTTAACATGCTTTAGAAGCACAAGTCCCTTTGGCTTTCAGTGCAGTGCATGCTGCTCTTGAAAGTCTCATCCTTAATTAATTAATGCAAAATTTCCAGAGATTGTTAACCTGTTCGGCTCCATTCAGAGACCAGCAAATGACCCATTCACCCTCACACACACACACACACACATATATTTCACTCTGGATAAATGTAGCTGATTTTTGTAGTCATTAAAACATGAGAGTCCTTCTACATTCAGCATCTGTCTGAATTTTCCTCTCTGATTACTTTCTTCTAACTTAAATTTCACACTCTTTCCTTGTCTGGTGCCCTATTTTTCTCTCTCCCGCTCTGAGCCAGATTCCCGTGTGTTTTACAACTGCCACGCCTTTGATGTGACATTAACTATAAGAGGGGAGCTTTGTCAAAACCCATTTCTGCTCATAGCTGGCATCAGAAAAAGAAAGTGAGTGCGTGTTTGATATCTCTGCCCTGGAGGGTGATGGTTAGCAGCAGTTCCTTGGGGGAAAGGATTCTCTTTATTGTATAGTGGTACAGTGCTTAGCCCAAAGGGGCTCTGGTCTCAGCTAGGGACTCTAATGATTAATAATATGCACCAGAGATGGGATCTACTGAGTCCCCCCAGCTCTCAGAACTTTAAGGGTTGGAATAAAATGGAATCCTGATCTCCGCCACCTGGTTCGGGCTTTATAAACCCTAAACCAAGCAAAACCAAAACCATGACCTCCTTGTGCATCTCCCGCTGCACATTGTATCATGTACCAAGAGGGTCAGGCTGCATCATTCCCTGTGTGAGTTGTATCCCCAAAGCTAGGTTTGGTTAGCGGTTTTGATTTGGGGGCAATCTCCAGTTTAAATGTAGCTAAATTATACCCAAGGCCTAAAGGTAAGAGGAGAGAATTCTCAGCTCCCGGCTTCCCCCTTCTTTACCTCTAGCAGGAACGTGGCTTCAGCACACCACTGCTCAGTGGGGCAGACCCAGGGAGGAGCCGTGTATTTATTACTAGAATCGGGAAGGACTTAAAGTCTTTGCTTTGCAAGGATTTGTGTGACTATCACCTTTGGCGTCAGTCTCCACCAAGCTCACATCCCCTCCTCTGAGTTTTGCTGCGGGTTGCAGGTTCAAACGCCTCAGAGAGAAACTCAGTGAACGTCACGTATTTATTCTGTTGCCGTGGTGCCTGGGGGAGCCCTAGTCCTGGACCAGGTACCCATGCTGTACGAACACAGAACGAACAGGCAGTCCCCACCCCCAGAAAGCTTGCAGTCTGAGTCCTAAATGCATCAGGGTGTTTTGGAGACCAAAACTATGTGAAAGAGCAAATTTCACAGGGATTCTGAAGCAAAACCATCAACCCTCCCAGATTTGTTTGGGTTTGTGAACGTTTCTTTGAACCTGGGCTGAATTTGGAGCTGGTTTTGGAGGAGGTTTTAGCAAACATTTCGCATGGCTCTGTTTAACACAAGGATTTCCATCATCAGGGGATGTCAGAGATCAAAATGCAGTTTATCACCTAGCCTGAATGTGGCTTTGACTCCCACTGCCCTGAGAGGTCTCCTCTCCCCTTTGCATGGTAGCACAGCTAGAGCATCTCTACAAGGTTTTTTAAAAGAAAAGAGAGAATTAGCACCAAATCCTGGAAATATGGCCAAATGCTCAGTCAGCTCAGCCTCTGCATGGCCCCGGACAAAGTGTGCAGAGCATCCGGTACAAGCAACTCTGCTCACCAGGTTGCAGCACCTGGGGCGGGTGCACTGTAGCACACAGGAGCTGCCAGAGTTACTGCTTCAGGGGTGAGCCACTGACGCAGGAAAAAGTCCCAGACAAATGTTGTCCGTGACATTTTTCACACTGAGACGAACCTGCAGCAAAGTTCAGAGCTTCCCGGTAGCATCTAAGCATGGGCCCCTGTGCCTCCGCACTGGCTTTTCAGCTGCCACAGCTGCCCTGTGCTGAGGATGGCTTGGCAGCAGAGCTCTAGCCCAGGCTTGCAAAAATTCTACTCACCAACTTCTAGGGTGACCAGATGTCCTGGTTTTATAGGGACAGTCCCAAATTTTGTGTCTTTCTTATATATGGTCCTATTACCCCCCGCTCCCTGTCCTGATTTTTCACACTTGCTGTCCGGTCACCTTGCCGACTTCCCCGGGGGGAGCCATTTATTTGACAGGGAAGAAAATCTTTGTGGGTTTATTCCCATTGTCAGGAAGCACTGCAATAAAGGGAGGGCTGGGAAATTTCGTAGCTGGGCTAGTAGATCTTCACAATGGGTCTGCTAGGCCACATAGCCAGATCCTGAACTAACCACGCCTCCCTGGGATCTGCATACCCTGCCAGCCAGCATTAGGCTGGCACAGACCTTAGATGCAGATACACAATGGCTCAGTGGCTTCTGCTCGCTCATACAACATGTGTGAGGATCTTTTTGCTGCTTCTACTTACTGTTTCACCTGTGGGCAGATGATATACCCTGTGGGCAGGGTACATCCTTTATTTGTAAGCCTTTGGTGGCCTGACAAAAATAAATGCCAGCTGCCACTGATGGCTGAAAGAGAGAATTTGTGAGCTAAAACTCCTGGCTTTGCAGTGTAACTTCAAAAGAACCAACCTGCCCTAGACTCCGAGGCTTATGTCACCCCATCGAGTGCCGGAGACTAATCACCTAAATCCAGGTCTCTTTGTGAAGTTCTCCCTCCTCAGTGTCTCTGATTCTGCTTTATGATGCTGCATGCGTGCACAGCCCATTTTAACATTTTCCAGCCCGAGAGCTGTCGTCCAACTGGGGTGGGCAAACAAACGGCTTGTCACCGCCAAGTATGGACCAACCTTGGCTCCGGCAAGAAATTTCCAGCCACGATGGAGCCAGACACATTTACATTCCTCTATTTGAAGTAAAACCCTAATCCTCTGGAAGATTTGTTGTCTGAGCGGGAGCTCTGCTCTAGGGTTTCCATCTGTCTTACAGCACGGGGCAGCAGTGGGCTTTCAAAGAAAGAAGGGACTATGGAAAAAAATAGGCTGGGGGCATAATAATACTTAGAGGCTTCTCTCGTAGAGGAGTCCAGAGTTCACGTTAAATGCAGAGTTACTGCGCTCTAATGAATCGTGCTGTGGGCCCTTAGGCATTTTCACTCCGAACTAACTGCGGATTAAACACCTCCTATATGTAAAAGCCTGTGCTTTCATCTTCAAAGTGCATTATAAACATTCCCTCATTAGCCCTCACGATCTCCTCACTCCAGAGTGGGACATCATTATTTTCCCCATTTTGCAGATGAGTAAACTGAGGCACGGGGAAATCAAGTGTCTTACCCCCAAATCAAACAGCAGTCAGGATTGGTGCCTGGCTTCATATCCCCTGTTTAGCCCATGCTGCCTAGACACACAGGAGTATTCCATATATTGCTGATGAGTCCAAAGAGCATTCACTCCCCCAGATGGGTTCCCCCACACATGCCTTTTTTCAGAGGGTCACTTCCAATTTTATCAAGGTACAATTCACTGTGTGTTTACTACTACTCTTTCTTCCCCATGGGTAATGAGGATTCCTCCTAAAGAGGGGCTGGGTGCCTCCCACAGTCAGAAGGACTGTTCTAGGCTGACTGCGGCAGGAAAAGGTCCCGCACACCTGCAGAGTGAGACGTTTTGCCAGTGGACTCATTGGGGAATGGAAGGGTAAATCTGACAAGCTTTGCAGTGTCATTCACACCTGCATAAAGTGAGTGCTCAGAATACTCCCCTGTGAGAGCAGTGGTGTCTTTTGTTCTGTTTGTACAGCTCCTAGCACTGCAGGGTCCTGGGCTATGACTGGGGGTCCCTATGTGCTACCACAATCCAACTAATACATACTCCTATTGCATGCACTTTGCCCAAGTGGAAACAGTGGCAGAATGTAAAGGCAGCAGAGAACCTGGCCCAAAGGGTTTATTAAGGACCAACCATAAGCACACTGGGACTTCTTTCAGCCTAAGCCCAAAGTGAAGGGACAATGCACAGCCTGTCTCAGCCAAAACAAAGGCCTAACATGTGACTTCTTTCAGACAGATTCCAGACGAAGAAACCCAGCCAGCCAGCCAGCCTCCTATATTCAGCTTCAGCCTTGCTTCTAGCCACACTAATCCCACCCCCCCCAAACCAGCTGTTAATGCCACCTCACCTCCTCTTATCTTGTAATGGGCACAGGGGGTGGGAGGGAGGAGGCAAATTAATAAATTTCCCACAGCTGGTCCAGTCCCTGCTGCCCTCATGGCTAGCAACCATGCTCCTTCTTGCAGGGTGAAGGAGAGGGTTTAACCCCTTCTCTGGCAAACTCTGGGCCTGATCCATTTATGTACAGACATGTACTGTTATTTTTTTATACATGTATTGCAGTTGTGCCGAGAGGCTGCGGCATGATAGGGGCCCGATTGTGCTAGCACTCTATATACTCACAGTGAGACAGCCCCTGCCTCAAAAAACTTACACTATAAATAAACAAGACAGACAAAGTGACTTGTCCAAAATTACTCAGTGGCAGAGTTAGGATTAGAACTCAGGTCTCCTGCTCCCAAACCTGGTCCAGCAAGGCAGAGTTTGAGTTTAAGTCAGGAGGAAGCTCAGGTTAAGGTATGAAGTTGTGTCACAGATTGGCATTCGGCAGCAATGAAATGCTATGCACTGGTTGCAAGACATTTCAGGCACCTTGATCTGCAATCCTCATACAGCAACATCCAAACAGAGACTGGCATTAGTAGGTTTGGCTCCAACTTAGAAGCAAAACTTTAGGGAGAAACTCTGATATGGGCTATCAAATCTGAACGCCCCTGGCAATCCAAAGGTGTGTGGAGCTAAGGTCCTAGTTTTGATCCATTTCTGGCATGCATACATATCGCAAGGAAGTAAAAGAGAGAAGTCCAGATTCAGAACCAATGTGAAGAGAGACTCTAAAACGCTTGGCACAAGCCAACTGACTTCTGCTACCCCAGTGCCAGTAGCAAGTCTCTTTGGCAGGTGCCAGGATGGCCTAGCTTCCAAACCAGATCCTGCTGATTGGGAAAATTAAAAAGGGAGAGAGGGGGAAAAAAATCTTGACGACAGCTTCCCTAATTTGGCACCTCTACCTTTGAGACACACCAGGCACAGAAAGGCTGTCAGCGCCTGTGCTGGAGACAGACAGAAGGCCATGAAAGGAAACAGGTGCATTTTTTTAAAAAGCCCACCTGCAGAAAGAGCAGCTACTGGTGTCAAGGGAGTGTTGAATGTATAGCTGCAGACACATGTTTGTTATTTAGAGCAGCCAAAGGTCTGTTTGCAAGTCCAGCTGACCCTCTTTGGATGGAGATACCTAGGGTCAATTAGCACAGTGATAAGACTCCAGTAAATGGAAGTGATGTGAAGCTGTTCCCCATCACTCCAATGGGAGCTGTTTTGTTCCTGATTTAGTTGCAGATTGGTCCCGCTTTGAGCAGGGGGTTGGACTAGATACCTCCTGAGGTCCCTTCCAACCCTAATATGCTATTCTATGGCCTACCCCGCAGTCTCCTTTGAAGGAAGCATTTGGTGTGGGGGGAAATCACTTCCTCTGCTTGGTTTTGGCTGAAGTAGTTTTTAAAGCTGCTGTGCTGAATCCTGCAGATGGTAAATCATCTGTGTCTCCTCAGAAGAGAGATTATTAGGAGTAGCATTGCAGTAGTGCCCAACTGAGGTCCAGTTCCCATTGTTCTAGGTGCTGTACAAATAGTAGGACAGTGTCCCTGCCCCAAGGAGATTACAGTCTAAATAGACAATATAAGGAGTGAAAGTGACTTGCCCAAGTTTGCACAGCAAAACAGGACTAGAACCTGGGTCTTTAGAGTCTCAGACCAAAACCCTAGCCACTGGACCACATTACTCCCAAAGATGCCCTTATTCCAGAATAAGACTGCCTTATCCCAAATAAATGTAATCCACTTTGGCTGTGACAAACTAATTCAGAATAAGACAGTATTATTTCAGAATAAGAGTGTCCACACACGGAGTTAATCAAGAAGAGTTAACCCACTTTAAATTCACACTCTACTTTATTTCAGATTAATTTTCATGTGTGTAGACAAACCCAAATGCAGCCATCACCATGCAGGCTCTCCCAGAGTTCAAGCTTGGACTAAAGCTGTCACATTCACACTCCATACACTCCTGTTGTGCTACATAAATAACAAGAATATCAAGGAATCGGTTGGGTGTTTTCCGGCCTTCCCAGTATTAGCCAAGTGCTACGTTGCCATTTTAAAGCACTGCACATTATGTGGGCTGTTCCCTGAAAGGGTTAAGAGTAAATTCCCATATTTCATAGCTAAATATGTGGTGGCTATGTGTGGGTTGAATAGCACTGACTTCAGCCAGGCGTCCTGCTGGCAGGTGCTATACAAGGTTCCTATGTTCAGAACTGCCAACATATCAAGTGCCCTGGCAGCCTCGTACCTGAACCTCTCTGAGGACATCCAACACCCTCTACTATTTCAGGCATGGGCAGAAACTGCTGGTGGCACCAGATTGTGCCTAGTAACTGAGATCAACTGGCTTATTTGGCTTTTAGCCAGAGCTGGGTTTGAACCCAAGCCTCCAGGCATAAGTCTTGTTAATAGCAGGCCCCTGGCTTCCTTATGGGCCAAGTACTGGGGCTAAATGCACAGAGAACAGTCTGAGAACCTGTCAGTTGATGTCATTTTATTACTGCGCTCTCATAAAGCTCACCTAGCAAGCCATAAATTAGTCCTGCTCTGGATTTCCAGTCAGGGGCTTGGACTTGCTGCCCCAGGCTCTTATTTCTTTCAATCCAGACATTGTGAAACTCTGATTTTCCTGTTTTCTCCCTTGATCCCCTTAAAGGTCCTATGGCTGGCTCAGACCACCTGTCCATTTTCCAAGCCACCCTTAGCCCATTCCGTGACAGCTCGAATGCCAGACCTCAACGCTCAGGCTTGGGACATTTGCAGATGGCTCAGTTGCCCTCTGCAGTAGGATTTGGGATCATCTGGTTGTGGGGCCAGAATAGAATAAAAAGTAGGAAACTACATTTGTCCCACAATCTGCCTCAGAAGCAAAGCAATGGTTCTGCTGATGCTCTTCCGCTCCAGCCAGCTCCCCCACCAGTGGCCAAAGTAGCTGTGAAAAAGTAAAACAAAGAAACCTCTGAGACAAAGGTCACATATACAGCGCTGCGATTAACTCAAGCCCTGGCCAGCTGCAGTTACATGTAGGTAATAGCACTAAGCCTGCCCAACAGCCATCAAACCAGAGCAGGAATGTTTAACCAATTTCCCGCTATAAATACCCTGTCATGTTTGCAAGTAAGAAATCCTTTTAGCAGAGCACCCCACGTAGGGCTGTTTTATTTTACGTGATCAGAGAATCTGGATTCCTTATTTGGTGTAACAGTTTTTCCCCTCCCCAGCATGTAGAAATGCAATGCTACATCTGTTGGTACCTGGATTAAAGCCCTTCCTTATTGATCAGAAATTGGAACCTCTGAATTATTGGATACCACATGCAAAACAACCTGCAAATGTGGCTCGTCAGAGAAAGAGGGTTTAAGATGGTCACATGCAAAATAGCCAGGATCTGGCTCCTAAACCTGCTTAATTATCCTACCCACCATAGAAACAAAACCACTCGGGACTTCTTACCTCTGCCTCTAGGCTGGTGGGAGAATCCACAGTTCAATTCAATGCGGGATTTGTGTGCATGCATTGGCTCTGTGCCCCCCTCCTCTCCCCGCTAGATCCCTTGAGATTAGCACAGGGCTCAGGGGGTCCACAAGGTTTTAGAGTTGGATTTCCTACTTCTCCCAGGGTCGAGGGAGGTAAGCTGTAGTGGCACCAGAGAAAATTTCAGTAAGCCTCAGGGTCTGATCCAAAGCCAATGGAAAAACTTGCATTGGCTTCAGTGGGCTTGGTTCAGGGCCTCGGTGAGAAATGCCTTGCAGAGATTCCAGCTCATGATTTTCTCCTGAGGACTTCACCCATGGGAGGGTATAATCCAGGAGATTATGGCTAAACTTGTAATTTTTTGCACATGTGTACAAATGGAGAGTCCGAGAAATCAGGGACAGAATAGATGTGTTGGGCCTGTGACCCATTCTCCAGCCCAGTCAAGCTAGTTCCAGGCAGTGTAATCTCTCGTCTACAGCTTTAAGTGCCTTGAGAAATGGAGCTTCCTCTGCTTCCCTGGGGAGACCATTCCACAATATCATCACTCCCCACCCCCACCCCACGAGGCAATTCTCCTGGAAATGGTGCCTCAGTTGTCCTCGTTATACCCCCTTGCTGCCACCCTTGACAACTCATCTGCCTCCATTGTGCCTGCTTTGACGTCTCTCTCTCTCTGCCATCGCCGCTAGCTAGACACGTTCTTTTCATTACCCCCTCGTAAATCAGCCCCTCCCTCCAGCCCCTTTTGATCATTTTCATTGCCCTTCTCTCAACCCCCTTTGAGTCTGGGCCCTGCGTGACTCAGGGCTGGCAGACTTCCTCAGGTTCCTACAAACACAAGGGTCAGCGCCTAGCTCTTGGCCCTTGGCTCCCGTGCCCGCTTTTGAAGTCCCACTGCAAACAGTCTCCAGGCTGAAATCCTTGCGCACTCATTTGCATAACAAAGAGCTAAAAGAAAGAGACATTGGGAAAGAAAAACGTTTCTTTGTAACAAATCCCCAAAGCATGTCAGAGCCCCCGTTCTCCCATCACAACAGAACTTTTCCATTTCCCATCCCCCAAACCTTCCTTTGAAACCCTCACATTAAATAACGTGCACACAGTACCATACTTGTGCCAAGTATAAATCGCGCCTGTTAGCGTCTCCCGCTCATAAATAACTCGTGCCTCCAAACGCCCTTGTAGCATAGGCCTGTCCGGGTGAGCCGAAAAATACCGCAAACCCCTACAGCCTCTCTCGCTGCGGCTCAGCTCGCTGGATATCAAATGCTCTTGAATAAATTAATGATTTAAGATTCAGATCTTGTAGCCTGTCAGGGGACTTGTTCTGGAGACAGGGACATTCCAGCGGCATTTCAGCTAAGTGGTTAATAACCCGTGATTAGGATGGTTACAATCTGGAGGGGGAAGAGGAAAAGACTCACGGGCACTAGTGCCGTGATCGTATAGCATCTGCTGCTGAACAGCCATGAGTACTCGGCAGGCCGAAAGGCTGCAAAAATGGTTCCAGCTCCCTGCATTTTCCAGTCACTTTAAGGCCAAGGGTTATGGGTTCATTTCAGACCCTAACTAGTATTTCTAACTCCTTTATTGCCATCCGAGCTGCCCCCCTCCCCTCAGGGCACAAGCTCTGAAATCCAGCCCAGCTTCTTCCTTCATTGGGTGAGGGAGTCATCTACCTACCTGAGATGGCCAGGACATCTTGCCAGTGCCAGCCGGGCATAAATTCCCAATCAGGATGAATGTGCATTGGCCCGGCTCCAGGATACGTTCCTGTTAAAGAACAGCAAGGCGAGATGGCCGGATGCCACTAGCCTTGGACGTACATACGGCTGCTGCGTGGGCCAGTTGGCTCCCACAGGTCGCAAACGCTGTTCTGTTCTAGTTTCTTTCTGAGGAGGAAGGGTAGCTGCAGAATGGAGACTGCTCTTTAACTCTTTCACACCCAGAGCGGCTCGCTACCACCGCTAATGGTCACTCCATTAGGACACACTCACAACCCTTTATATCCATTCAGACACCCAAGAGCAACCACCTCTTAACGTTACCACACGGATGTGGCACTGGCCTATAGACCTCTGTCTCCCATCCTGCAATGGTTTTACTTACCTTTGCGGTGTACATCTCCGTTGCCATGATGCCTACAAAAAAAATGACCATCGTTAGAGAGCTAGTGTGCTGAGTCATTGGCGTCCCTGCACTCCCCCATCTGTCTGTGGAATCCGCTTCTTGTCTCTTGTCCTGTACTTCAATTGTAAGCTCTTTGGGGCAGGGACTATCTTTAAATCACGGTTTGTGCAGCACCTGGCACAGTGGGGCCTTATCCATGACCGGAGTGCCTCGTTGCTACACACTATATATGATTCATAATCAATATGGTATTGAGAAGAAATGGTTGACATTTTTCTCATGTTATTTATTATGGAGAAAATGGCCTGCTGCCTTTCAAAATCTGCTAAACAGAAAACAGATTTGGCATTTTTCATACAAACATTTGCCTAGGTTTTGACCAGCTTTAAGATGGCATCTACGCAGAAGACAGGCCCAAACCCTGCTGGCTGTACTGATACAGATAGTATCAATTTCATCATGGCTGATCCCAGAAGGCAAGCAGAATTTCAGCCCTGAACTGGAAAATCTTCCAAGCAGAGATCATGGGAAGGGGTTGATTTTCAAATCTGCTGAGCACCTGCAGCTCCCATTGGAGTAGATTCTCACCTGTTCCCAGAGGGGATGTCAGAGAGACACTTCCAGCTGTGATCATCTGGGCAGACCTATGCGGCTCCTGCTATTAGCATGGGTTAGCAGCCATTGGGCTGCCCCAACATACTTCTTCCTGCCTCAGCACAGGGAGCTTTGCGACATCTCAAGGTTCCTCCAGCCCTATGATTCTATAATTTAGACAAAAAGGCTTTTTGTAGGGGTCCAAAATGATCATTTTCTGGTTTTTTCCCCCAGTGAATCATTTTTTCCCAGTAAACATATCCAGTAAGAAACAGAAAAGTTTTACTGAGGGTTTTTTTTTTAATGCCAAAACCAGTTTTTGAAAACTAACAAAGCCCCAAAACAATATAATACAAACCAAAGCAAGCCCCAGTTTTCAGTTTTGGCTCTTCCATGAAAAGTTTTTCATATACATTTTCAAATCAATATTTCAAATAAATAAATAAAAACAAAATATTTGTATGGGAATTGTCAATGAAAATAAAACAAAAAGATTTTTTCCCCAAAATTTCCCACATAAAAGAATTAGCATTTTCCAGCCAGCTCTCCTTGGGGGTGTTCAGCACCTCTGAAAATCAGGCCCTACCTGTCGATACAGCACTTTGATTGGAAGCTCTTTGAAGCAGAGACCATCTTTTTGTTCTGTTTATGTACAGCATTGAGCACAACGGGGTCCTGGTTCATAACTGTGACCCCTAAACTCTACTGCAATACACAGTCATACTTGTACAGCTCCTGTGCTGTGTAAATGAGCACGAGAAGCTCACATGCCACCAGTGCAGATGGCAAATAAAAGGTAGGTAAAATTTGCAGACCTGTGCCAGGATTGAAATGGAACATTTGTGCTAAAATAAACATTCATGAGCTTCTCCAAAACTCTGGGAAAGTTCCTCTCCGATGTGCTATGCCTCTTCCGGTAAGAAGACTGACAGAAAGTGAGAACGTGTCTATCACAGAGCTCCAGTGATTGGGAATCAAATGGGGAAAAAGCAGAAATTACACTGAATCACAGAACTGGAGGGCTGAAAGAGCCCTTGAGAGGTCATCTAGTCCAGCCCCCTGCACTGAGGCAGGATCAGATAAACCTAAACATCCCTGACTGGTGTTTGTTCAACTTGCTCTGAAAAATCTGTAATGATGGAGATTTCACCACCTCCTCTGGAAGCCTATTCCGGAGCTTAACTATCCTTAGAGATAGAAAAGATTTGGGCAGATTAAGCAGTGATGCAGAACTGCTGCTTCCTGTTAAAAAGCACGGGCACGCACACCCATGCTATGCTCTGTCACGGGGACTTTATATTGGTTCCTTCTTGTTTTATTTCCCTTTTGCTAACTTAATACATCTTTCAGGTTGGAAGTATGCAGTATCTTTCTGTGTGGCAAATATAATAAATAACATCATAAGTTATTAACAACAGCCAAACCCCTCTGTTTTTTTTCACTCTTTAATGTCATGGAGCCAGCTGTTGCTTACTTTTACCTCTGCTGCTAAGGCTGCATAAAGTTCCAGTTGTGTGGAGTAGGAGTGGATAAGGTAGGGAAACAGGCTGGGCTCCTCCAGATTCTCTCTCATAGACACATCATCAGCTCAGCAGTGGATCTCATACAGATAAGATGGAAATCTCCAGACTGTCATATCAGAGAGTCTTAACTACCCTTAGAGTTAGAAAGTTTTTCCTAATATCTCACCTAAAACTCCCTTGCTGCAGATTAAGCCCATTATCCCTTTCCAAAGCACCTTTTATGAATGAAAGGTTATAAATAATAAAAATAACAATAAAAAGCAAAGCTGGGTGAAGAGTGGGGGAGGAGGAATACTTTGAAGGTTTAAAAAAAAAAAGGCATGTTGAAAAAAAATTGCATAAACAATTTTGACAGCTCTTTTAAGGCATTTTCCAAAAGGCTGAAATGGGATTCGAGTGACAAGCCTCTAGATTCCTCCCAAATTCCTCAGCACGCTGTTGCAAATTAGGAATTTGCTGCCCAAACCACACTTGCTTAGCTGGCCCAGATCCCACTGCATTGACATTTTGATGTTCTTTCCTTTCAATCCATTTAATTCCTTTCCTCCAACCCCAGTATTTACTCAGCACTGAATCATGGCTTCCCACTCCTGGGGTTTGACCCACTGGTTCTCTCGTCAGTTGGCAACCAAGTTTGGGAGCCCATTGTGTTAGGTGCTGTACAGACATACAGTTGAAGCCAGTCCCTCCCTGATGATAGCTGTTATTGTTATTATTATGCCTAAAGACCAGCTAGGTTTGGGCCCTGTTTTACAGATGGGAACTCAGAGATTAAGTGATTCGTCCAATGCCGCATATGAGGTCTGTGCCGGAGCTGAGAACCAAATCCAGCTCTCCCCAGCTCATGGCAGTGTCTTGATCACAAGTCCCCTCAGGTACTCTGATCTGTCTCGCCTCCCGGGTAAGCTTGCTTTTGTGATAGATCAGGGGTTGGCAACCTTTCAGAAGTGGTGTGCTGAGTCTTCATTTATTCACTCTAATTTAAGGTTTCACGTGCTGGTAATACATTTTAGCATTTTTTAGAAGGTCTTTCTCTATAAGTCTGTATATTATATAACTAAATTACTGTTGTATGTAAAGTCAACAAGGTTTGCAAAATGTTTAAGAAGCTTCATTTAAAATGCTGATCTTATGCCGCCGGCCTGCTCAGCCTGCTGTCGGCCTGGGGTGTCGTTCACCTAGGCTGGCAGCGGGCTAAGCGGGGCCTGCGGCCGGGACCCTGGCTGACAAGGGGCCGGCAGCCAGAACCCCAGGCTGGCAGCGGGCAGAGTGGGGCCGGCAGCCGGGACCCCAACTAGCAAGGGGCTGGCAGCTAGAACCCCAGATCAGCAGTGGACTGAGAGGGGCCAGGTTCTGGGGTTCCATCCGCTGGATCCTGCCAGCCAGGGTCCTGGCTGCCAGCTCCGCTCAGCCTGCTGCCAATCTGGGGTCCCAGTCCTGCCCACATAGAGTGGGTATCTACCTTCTCCCTGGTTCTGGCCCATTCTCTTCCTTTCTCTATGCGCTGAGCTGAGGGTGGGGGTGCACTGAGCACAGGGCTAGAAGTGAAGGAGCAGGCTAGGGGTTGGGGTGCAGGGTCTGGCCAGGAGCAAGAATGGGGGAGGGAGCTCAGGGTTCGGGCAGGAGGTTTGGGTGTGGAGTGCTTACCTGAGCAGCTCCCATTTGGTGCGAGGGGTGCAGGTGGGAATGTGGGGGGGGGTGCAGGAGCTCCTGTTTGGTGCTCAGGGTGGGAGGTGGGGATGTGGGGGCTGCAAGAGTCAGGGCATGGGGTGTGAGGGGGCTTGGTATGTGTGGGGAGCACAGGAGTCAGGGCAGAAGGCTGGGGGCAGGAGTTAGGTGGTGCAGGAGTCAGGGCATGGGGTGTGGGGACTGGGTATGTGTGGGGAGTGCCAGAGTCAGGGCTGGGGTCGTGGTATGTGTGTGCAGGGGCTGGGGTGTGAGGGGGTGCAGGGGTCAGGGCAGAGGGCTGGGGGGTGGGCTGGGATTAGGGGGTGCTCCCAGACCACTGCTGAGTGGCTTATGGCAGGGGGCTGGAGGGATATGCCCTGATTCCACCCTCCTTCCCCAAGGTCCCGCTTCTGCCTCTTCTCCGCCTCCTTCCCGGTCTGGGCAGAGAGGGCACTGGGGCTCCTCTTCTCCCCTCCCTCGCAAGGGCCATTGGCAGCAGGGAGGGAGAGGAGGCAGGGCATGCAGCACGCTGGGGGAAGAGGCAGGGGAGGGGGAAGCTTGGCTGCCAGTGGAGCCTGCCCAACAGCAACATCCGGCAGGACCAAGTTTGCTTCTGCCCCCTGCCCCCACCAGAGAGAGCGGTAGGCAGGGGGCAGAGAAGAGCGGGCCGGGCAGGATTTTTAATGGCACGGTGCTGCTTGCCCGGCTGCCGGCCGTCAGCCCCATTCAGCCTGCTGGCGGGGTTCGGTGGGTTGAACAGGGCCAGCAGTGGCTGCAGCGTGCCATTAAAAACTGGCACGTGTGCCATAGGTTGCTGACCCCTGTGATAGATGGTCCCTTACACCAAAAAATTACAATATTCAGATTACTCCCAGACCCAAAGGACCGGTCACTTACTCCAGGTCAATTGCACCTCAAACCTCAAACCAAAGACAACGCTTGTAGCCAATCCTCTAACAAGCTACCTAAAAATTTATTGACAAGGGAAAGGAAGTAAGCGAATTATTTGCAAGGTTAAAGCAGGTAAGTATACCCTCACAAATGAGTTACAGTCTTAAGTTTCAAAAGGTAATAAAAGCTTCTATAATAAGCAAGCTCTAAATATCCTTTAGGGTTAACCCAGGCCAAGCACTGGGTATCTTTTGCTTATGCTTAATAATCCTTGCCCCTTGGAGTCCAAACAGCGTAAAAGATACAGTTCTTCCTTGTTAGGGCTTTGTATGTCTTCCTCTCTTCTGCTTCAGGTTCCAAATTCAGCTGTTGGGAGGAATTCACTTGCACATCTCCTCTTCATGGAGGGGAATGGAGAGGACAAAGAGAGCAACCCACACAGTATTTTGTCCTCTGATGTTCCACAATAGTTCTTCTGGTGGTGATGGGCCTTCTTTGTTGGGCAGGAGATAACACCTCCTGTTATTAACACTTGTTAATGCTTCTCTTCTGTCTGGTGATTTACAGTTACAGAGCAAACACTACTACTGTATAACATGGGATACAGATATACATGAGATTAATGCCTGCAGAAATGTGCAAGCATTTCATAAAGTCAAAACACAACACACACACTCTTAGCATTTGAATACCAATTTTAACAGTACCATCGCATGGGAGCTAGACTGGGTCCCGCTCTGCATTTGTCAGTCTTCACTTGGGCCCTGGGAGTTTTTGGCATGAGCTGGTACCTGGTCTGCCAGCGTCACAAGGAGGTAAACAGCACATGTCAGATTGATAGATCTCATTTGGTTTTGAATGAATGGTTTAGCCTGAGCCGGGACAGCACCAGCAGCAGTTAATGAGTCTATCCTTTATTTAAAAAAACCAGAGAGAATATTTCCATGTGCTACATTCAGCAGCCAAAACACTACATCTAACTGTGCAGTGCATGCAGTGTGTTGGGCCATCACTGAAGGGTTCTAATAAGAGATAGGAAAGCCAAACTAACAAACTCCATGACTTTTCAACATGTGTTGGCATCCTAGCTTGGGCAGATTACCTCCTGCTAAGAGCAAATGCATTCAGTTTGCAGCAAATCTGAAAATCCACATCTATCCATCCATCCACTGATCCAGCAGTGTAGCCAAGGGTTAAGTTGGGTGAACTGAATTTACTCAAGTCCCATTTGTGGAATATGGAGCTTATAATAGATTAGGTTACCCTCTTCCTTTTTTACCACTACATCAATCTATTTATCTGCCTAGATTTTTATTCTTTGCCCATCACCATGAGGACTCCACAACATTTAAACAATCTATGAGCCAGACTCTGGGTATCTTTACTCACATTAAGTACTATCTTACTCCACTGATGTCAATGGTACACTACTCATGGAATAAGATGCTACATAATGAGAGTAAATGCACCACAATCTGGCCCTGTGTGAGTAGTCTTTTCGGAGACCCACTTCTCTCGCCTTGGCCAGGGGTAAGTAGGATTCATCAGAACTACTCTCTTCTTGTGCTTCGCCTCTGGTCTGAGAGCAGGCAGGGCAGTTCTGCTGTTGTCTGTATCAGCGAGGGTGTGACGGGTATGTCCGAGAGTGAGCAGGCGTGTCATGTGTATGTTCCGTTTCCCCTGTGAGGAAGATATCACCACCTCTAACTCTTGCATTCATGTATGTGTTTGGTCAATCACATGGCTTTCCGCAGACTGGTTTCCACACAGCACTTCTCCCCCTACCAGCCCTAGAGTGCAGGAATGGGGAGAGGCTCTCAAACTGATACGCAAAACATTTATAATCTTTCATGTCCCATCTACCACTACACCCTCTTAGTTTGTTTACACTGCTACCTGGATAGCCTTGATAATGGCTTCTCTTTAACATCAAGTGCTGTCGGACAACATGGTTTGCAGAGCCCAGGCCTGGGCATTGTAGTGAGTGTCACATCTTTCTCATACCTTCCCTTTCCTCTCCCTTCTCTGTCTCTCTCTCTCACACACACACACACAAATTGTGTATCCAAATCCTGTAGGCAGCCTTGACAACCCAAGACTAAGTACCTAAATCATGTGTCTCTCACCCTGGTGTAAATTAGGATCAGTTCCAAAGAAGCCCATAGAATGAGAGTGGTATAAAAGCATTTTAAGTTTCAGCAGTATCAGACCCCAAGAGTTTACATTCCAAGCTGCAGTGCCATATATGGCATTTTAGTTAATACCTATCACATTTCTACTATGCATGTGCACAGTGACCAGAAGGTATTACTAATATATCACTTTGCTGGGTGTAGCATTGTTATAATCATGTTGATCCCAGGATGTTAGAGAGAGAAGGTGGGTGAGGTAATTAATATCTGTTATTGGACCAACTTCCGTTGGTGAGAGAGTTGAGCTTTCCAGCTCCACGCAGATCTTCTTCAGGTCTGGGGACCATTTGCTGGGTGCCTTTTGTAGCAGGAGGGTAAGTGGTTAAAAAATAAATTATATTCTTTAAATGTAACGTTTACTCTACTGAAATTTGGCACCGAGGGCCTGCTGGCCAGTAGATGGAGCTAGGATACCTCCAACCATAGGCAACAAGATTCAAGCTATCATCTCTTAGCCCCTGCCTTGCGCTGGCTAAGGAGACATCCCCTACATACACACAAACCACTGGCTACAGAGCGTTAATGCAGAATTAGAGAGAGTCTGTGGCAGATTTTTCAGTACAGAGATGTTGGTGAGTTTCAAGGGTCTGATGCAGACGTAGTACAGAGAAATGATAGCTAGACTCCAGGAAACCTGCCTTTTGTCTCTCTCTCTCTCTCTCCTGTATATTCCCAAACCCAGTGTGCAGTTAGTTGTGTAAAGGGCTTATCTTTTATTTTTACAATTTTTTGGCAAAGTTATTGCTTGGGAAAAGTGTAAGAGCAACCCCCCTGCAGACTCCAGGCCTCTGTTTATCCATGGAGAAAACATAGCAGGGTAGTGGTGGCAGGGCAACCTTCTTCCACTCTGCTCTGCAGATGAGCCTTAACTCTGCCCTGGAGGTGATGAGCAGTTCAATCTGTCTAGATTATTCACTTCTTGTACTCACCATGGAAAACAACATGGGGACTAATTATGATGGAGTTTTCATTGTGATGAAGACACCAATTCACTGGGAACCACCAACTTACTGTAGGCTCCCAACAAATTTGGGGGAGAGGGATAGCTCAGTGATTTGTGCATTAGCCTGCTAAATCCAGGGTTGTAAATTCAATCCTTTGAAGGGGCCACTTAGGGAGCAGGGGCTAAAATCAGTACTTGCTCCTGCTAGTGAAGGCAGGGGGCTACACTCAATGACCTTTCAAGGTCCTTTCTAGCTCTAGGAGATAGGTATATCTCCTATTATATTATAAGTTTCACCCATCACCATGGATTCTAACAAAGTGTTATGACCTACAATCAGATTGTGCTGTAATCCTGTTACCAATCCCCTGACCCATTCAGCCTAAGAAACGTTGAACTTGCCAATAAATAAACATCTATTGATTAAAAAAAAGCAGTAGAAAATACTTTCAGAATACCACTGTTTAGAGTAGACTGTAGCACTGGACCGCTCTTATTCAGCCAGGCATTTGAGATTTAGCTAGAGCGGATTAAATTGCAACCCATCAAATGTTATATTCCAGAGCGTACACATTTCCCCATTGTGGTCTTTTAAGATCTGAAGGTACATTTCTCCTTTTGAAAGTAACATTTAAATTTGGAAGAATTTGGAGTGAGTGGGGGTGAGAGGGACAGGGTTTTCCAAGGTTATTTCTTTTTGTAAGATTTTGGGGATAATAAAATAATAACAAATAATATGATAAAATAATTAATAATTAATAATCACTAGCTCTTATATAGTACTTTTCATCAGTAGATCTTGAAGTACTTTACAATGGAAATTAGTATCATTATTCCCATTTCACAGCTAGGGAAACTAAAGCACAGGTAGATGAAGTGACTTGTGCAAAGTCATCCAGCAGGCCAGCAGCAGAGCTGGCAGTAGAAGCTAGGTCTCCTGAATTCTGTGTGTGAGGTGTATGTATAAAATTTATCCTCTAGGGTGGCCAGAGAGTCTTTCTAATTATAATTGAGTAAATCATTTGCAATGGAAAACATTTTCAGTGAGGATGAAAATCACCCATTTGCAGAGGACTAACACAATGCTTATGCATCATTTAAATCCCATTTATACTCTATTTTGAGGGCTTACTTGAATATGAAGCACAGCACAGGAAGTATGTTGGCACAATGCACAGAGGTGAATTTCCTTATCAAAGACCAGATCATGATTTCCTCAAACTTGGTCATTATTTGTATTTATTTGATTAATATATTTTACTATATAGACTGATAGTCAATATTCCAGATGTATCCTAATTGTGATTGCTTAAATCAGTCACATGCTATGACTTCTGTTCCCAGATTGAATGAACGTGCAAGTTTGTGAATATTTATGCATGCAAATTTAATGTTGGTTGTCATGCATATTCACATATGGGATTTCAAACATTGTTTCCCCTGAATATTTTTGATGGCAAAATTTAACTGTTTGAATGTTCATGAACATTAATGATAACATCTTTCAATTTTTGTTAAAAAAATCTTTCCGTTGCTGCAAAACAATCCCTCTAGACTTTTTTACAGAAAGGAGGGAATTTGTGTTTTTGTCAAACATCCAGAAAATTTTGATCCAAAAACATTTTCTGCAAAAACGTTTGATTTGGTTGGAAAGCCATTTTGTCAAAAAATTGTTAAAATGAAAAAAAATGTCAGCAGCACTACTAAATTTAACTTAACTCTGTGCAACACTGCTGAATGGCATATAATAATCCTGATAACTTACATTTCCACAGTGCCATTCACCTTTAAAGTAACTAAAAACAGAGCTGGTGCAAATTTTCCACTTTTCAAAATTCAACATTTGAAAATTGAAGAGAAATTCAGAACTGTTTAAAGTGAAATTTCACAAGTTTCCTACCCCACTCCCATTTTTGACCCACTGAAGAGTGGGCTAAAAATGCTTCAAATTCTGAATTTTTGAAATTTGTCATTTCAGAAAGAAGGGGACCGATGGGTAACGGGCTGTTCCTTTGCTTCACTCAGTTCTGTTGAACTCTATTTTACTAACCGTAGCTAAGGAGGAAGCACTTCAACCAGCAATGAGATGGAACTATTGAGCTTTGAGAGCTTCTGATGAAAAGTGTGAACCTGATTCGCTGCCCACATTAACCAATCAACGGAGACAGTGATTCATCATTGGAACCAACTACTAAAGGAAGGGGCAGATCAAGACTGGTTGCCTTTGGAAGATACACTTTGGTCAAACATAAGTTATTGGGCTCAGTGTAGGGTAACAGGGCCTGTGATATACAAGAAGTCAGATTAGATGAGCTAATGATGCCTTCTGGCAGTAAACTTTATGCCTCCAAAAATTTTTGACAACAGCGCGGCGGCTGGTGTGCTGAGACCAGAACCGCATGCTGACCAATGTTGTTGCATTGTTTCCTTGTAGCCCCTCATCTGTCTGTGTCCATCTGTTGTCTCTTGTCTTACACTTATGTTGTAAGCTCATTAGGGCAGAAACTGTCTCTTTGTTCTGTATTTGTACAGCACCTAGCACAAGGGGGTCATGCTCCATGATTGGGGCTCCTAGGTGCTACTATAATACAAATAAGTAACAGCAATCATCAGGATCATGCGACTCTATGATTCACCCTCCAAAGCATGGATCCCTGAGCATATTTTAAAATCTACAGACCAAGATTCTTCCCAGCACCAGGTTGTACAGTGCCTGGTGCACCTGTTTGGCTGCCCATTCCCTCTGCTTCCCTGCCCTGCCCTGAAGCCATGCATGGTTTTCCTCTGGAAGGTAAAACACACCCCAGAAACCTGGTGGCTGTTGTCTGGTGGTAGCCCCTGATGCAGCTTTCTTGCGGCCAATTGGTTAACATTGCACACATCCTGGAACCAAAAGGGGTATGTTTCTCTCTGGCAGGCTGCAGAGATTTGCTGAACTCGAGCCAAGAAAGAGAAGAGGCAGGGGGTGTTAAAAGCTACTGTCTCGCCTCTTCATACACATTACACGCACGAGTGCCTTCAGCAGCAAGGGCCTGGAGCCCAGACAACGAGCTGAAAGTCTAATGTGTTTCAGATAAGGCCTTTGACTATTACCTGGATTGACAGCCAGAGAATGGGAGGGAAAATCCTGGCTCCGGCCTACTCAGCCGAGCAGAAAGCATCCTAGCTCGCAGGCTAACCTAGGTCAAGTGATTTGGCGCCTCGAGTGTATTAAAGCTATTTACAAGCAGAGAGAGGGATTTATAGGACTTTAAGAAGGGGAACAAACTCTCAGAGCGGGGATTTTTTTTTAATTCATGATATGTCCTGGTGTGGTGCCATTAATCAGGTTTAGGAAGGGCACTGTCATTATTAAAGGATAATAAAATACACAGAAAAAAATCCTCAGTGCTGCTTCATGACAGCCTGGCTGAGCCCACCTGACTCTCATGCTATGGACTCTCACTAGAGAACAAAGCATTTCAGCAGACAATGGAGAGAACTGAATGGACACACACATCCCCACTCTTTGTCAAAGCTGGACTGGTGGATAAGGGACTGCCCTGTATTTGTGCCCTTTCAGAACAGCCCAGGGCTCTGGGCCCTGAGGCCTCACCTCCAACTCTCAGAGGACAGGAATAAATCCAACGGGCAGTTCCTTGGTTCATAATTGTGTCACAGTAGTGGGCCCCAGACAAGAACATAGCCTCATTGTGGTAGCGCTCTGCAAACACATACAGTAGTAAGAGATCGTCTTTGCCTTGAAAGGCCAAAGGATAAATCTAAGGCAGAGAGACATGGAGTCAACTCAAGTCCTCACGGTTAGACAGTAGGTCACTAGCTGAGCTAGAAAGAGGACTCGGGTCTCCTGCACTACATTGCCACTCTTCATACCCAGCCTGTGAGCCCCTGGACTGCATGGGCAAACCAGAGTACCCACGTGCTGCTCTTGCGTAAGTAGAACTAAAAGTCATTTCACAAGTTGCGATGAGTGAACCATAGGTGGTGCAGAGTTAGGGTTTGCTACAGAAAAGCATCCAAAAATTTGGATGCTTCCAAACCTCCCAAGTGAGCAAAAACTAGGCTGGGAGAGCTGCAGAGATGTCTTCTCTTGTGAGATTTCGGACCTCTCCAGCCACTGTTTGGGTTGCTGCAGCATCTCTCACAGTACTTCCGTGCGGTCAGTTCTGGCCTTGTCCCGCATGAGGTTGCCACGTAAATAAAAAGGAATGGCAAGATTGCAACCGATCACTGCCGAGCCTTCCCAATATTTCATTTCAAAAACTGGGCCTGAGGGCAGGGGAGGTTTGGCTCTTGCCAAAGAGGTTCATCAGCCCCTGAGTTGTAAGGCCTTTGCTTGAAGTAAAGGACTAACTCTCATACCCACTTCTAGAAATCCTATTGACATGAATGAGAGTCACTCCTAGACAGCAGCAGCAGCCGCCTCAGTCCCAGAATCAGAGACCTTTGAGATGGAAGTGACCCATGGGGTTGTCTAGTCCACCTCTCTTTGGCCGAAGGCCCCTGGTGCTCTGGATTGGACATTGGCTCCAGTTGCCATTTGTCCAATCCAGTGTTAAATCACCCATTAAATAGGGCTTCTACCATCTCCCTTGCGAGACTTTTCCACAGCTCAGAGCTGGCCATCGGGCTGGTCTGCCTGATCTTCAGATCATCCTTTCCTTAACTTCATCCCAGCTTTACCCCTCGGGGCTGGGGACTGTTAAAGGACAGGCTTGTTCCTTGCAAACCTTAACTGGTGAATCCAGCCAAGACCCCCAGGAGGAAGATAAAGCACACTATCCTCATTTTACAGTGGGAAAACTGAGGCAGAAAGCAGGCAACGTGATCTGGCAGACTGGGATTGGAACTCAGCTCCCTGAGGTGAAGGGAGGTCACTGTTCAGGCACTGGGGCAGTTTCCAAGTATCCAAGTCAGGAACCCGCATCCAATGGGAAAGCTACAAGAGGGAATTGCCCCTTCAAAAGAGACTGGCCAGACAGCCCCTTGGGAGGTTTAGAGAGAAGCCTTTCCCACCACTTGTTACCTCTCTTGTCACCATTGTGTGCTGCCATAAATAACAGTAGCAATAAATTCATTGATACTTCTGCCAGGTCTCCTTGTTCAGAGCCCTGCTTATGAGACGCTTGTTTGATTTCCTCTAAGTTGAGTCACTGATCCTGGGGGATTTAGTCACATGCCAGGATGGGTGCTGCATGCCATATGAGCTACAGCCCTCTCCCATGTGACTGGCTTGACCCCCTCTGACCCTGCTGCAGCACTGACTGTGATGGGGGCTCTGGATGAATTACATGCAGTAGACTGGAACCAGCACCAGTTCAGTGACCATGACAGGCCTGTTAGCCTCCCCAGTTTGAGCGGAGCACAGAGACACTGAGGCGGGGTGAGGTGTTATCAGTCTCTCTACCTTCTTTGCAAGTCTCTCTCTCTCTCTTTTTTTCTTCTGTCATTTAAAACAGCCTCCCATCTGAGCAGCCCAGACCACTTCACTCCTTGTTTCTGAAGCCTGGGCTACACGGGACAAAACACAACAACGGAAACTGATCCAGCCCACCCCAGGCAGATTGTAAGAGGAGAGAAGGAAGGGTTGGTTGTTCAGACAGCCCTCATTTGAAGCCCTCTCCTCTGCCATCCCCAGGAATGGAAAACAGAATGGCAGCCGATCAATGGAGTTTGCATATGATAAATTGAGCCCACGGAGTTTAGATGTCCAAGCATGTGCGCGTCTACAGATGACTCACTGGAAATCACAATACAGTTGTCTAATAACATCACTACCCTGTTTCTGAAAAGTTCCCAGCTGCACTGGTTGTATTTTGTCTGCATAGAAAAATTGCTCAGAGCAAGTTACTTGCTTCCAAGTTACTAACAATAACAGCAAACTGTTAAAAGAACCTGTCTGTGCAGAGACACCCACTCACCCGTGACTCAAAACATTTGGCATAGACTCATAGACTCATAGACTCATAGGTCAGAAGGGACCAATCTGATCATCTAGTCTGACCTCCTGCACAAGGCAGGCCACAGAACCCCACCCATCCAATTTTATAACAATCCCTATCCCAGGACCGAGTTATTGAAATCCTCAAAAATGGTTTGAAGACCTCAAGCTGCAGAGAAACCACCAGCAAGCGACCCGTGCCCCACGCTGCAGGGGAAGGCGAAAAACCTCCAGGGTACCTGCCAATCCGCCCTGGAGGAAAATTCCTTCCCGACCCCAAATATGGCGATCAGCTAAACCCTGAGCATGTGGGCAAGAGTCACCAGCTAGCATCCAAGAAGGAATTCTCTGCAGCAACTCAGTACCCATCGCATCCAACATCTCCCCGCAGACCATTGAGCAGACCTGTCTGGTGGTAATTCAAGATCAATTGCCCAAATTAACGATCCTATCATAACATCCCCTCCATATACTTATCAAGCTTTGTCTTAAAGCCAGGAAAGTATTTTGCCCCTACTACTTCCCTCGGAAGGCTATTCCAGAACTTCACTCCCCTAATGGTCAGAAACTTTCGTCTAATTTCAAGTCTAAACTTCCTAATATCCAGTTCATACCCATTTGTCCTCGTGTCTACATTAGTACTAAACTTAAATAATTCCTCTCCCTCCCTAACGTTAACCCCCCTGATATATTTATATAGAGCAAGCATATCCCCCCTCAGCCTTCTTTTGGCCAGGCTAAACAAGCCAAGCTCTTTGAGTCTCCTTTCATAAGGCAGTTTTTCCATTCCTCGGATCATCCTTGTAGCCCGTCTCTGAACCTGTTCCAGTTTGAATTCATCCTTCTTGAACATGGGACACCAGAACTGCACACAGTATTCCAGATGGGGTCTCACCAACGCCTTATATAACGGTACTAACACATCCTTATCCTTGCAGGAAATACCCCGCCTGATGCATCCCAAAATCGCATTTGCTTTTTTAACAGCCGTATCACATTGGCGACTCATAGTCATCCTGCTATCAACCAGTACCCCAAGGTCCTTCTCCTCCTCCGTCGTTTCCAACTGATGTGCCCCCAACGTATATCCAAAATTCTTATTATTAATTCCTAAATGCATGACCTTGCACTTTTCACTATTGTATTTCATCCTATTTCTATTACTCCAGTTTACAAGGTGGTTCAGATCTTCCTGAATAGTATCCCTGTCCGTCTCCGTGTTAGCAATACCCCCCAGCTTTGTGTCATCCGCAAACTTTATTAGCACATTCCCGCTCTTTGTGCCAAGGTCAGTAATAAAAAGGTTAAATAAGATCGGTCCCAAAACCGATCCTTGAGGGACTCCACTGGTGACCTCCTTCCAGCCCGACAGTTCACCTTTCAATACGACCCTCTGGAGTCTCCCCTTTAACCAGTTCCTTATCCACCTTACAACTTTCATATTCACTCCCATCTTTTCCAATTTAACTAACAGCTCCGTGTGCGGAACCGTGTCGAACGCCTTACTGAAATCTAGGTAAATTATATCTACCGCATTTCCTTTATCTAAGTAATCCGTCACAGCACGTGAAATTGCGAGCCCGTTAGCGAGAATTTTTAAGCAATCGATAAACTCGGGGGTTGTGCCATATGACTGGAGGATTGCTAATGTAGTTCCTATTTTTAAGAAAGGGAATAAGAGTGATCCGGGTAATTATAGGCCTGTTAGCTTGACATCTGTAGTATGTAAGGTCTTGGAAAAAATTTTAAGGGAGAAAGTAGTTAAGGACATAGAGGTCAGTGGTAATTGTGACGAATTGCAACACGGATTTACTAAAGGTAGATCGTGCCAAACCAATCTGATCATGTTCACAAGTCTCATTCCCAAGGTATTTCCCTCATTTTTAATGGCACTTGGGGACACGCTGCACAATGTACATCCCTTAACCTTGCAAATGCCTAGTAAGTACCAGAAGAACCCAGCCAGTCTTTTGCCGCAGTAGGTCCATGTGCTGATTGATTGGTCTGACAAGTCCAGGAAATCTGAGGAACAAACAGAGCTGGAGCTGGAGGTAGGTCAGGTGAGGAGCCATGGTGATTATTATTCATTCATAATAACGAGGTGTTTTCCTTTCCCTCTGAGGCGTGTGTTGGTTTCTCCACTGTCATCAGCCTGAGGAATTTTTGCACTTTGATCTCCAGATCAAAGAGCAGGGTGGGGGCGGAGGAAGAGCTGGTCACAGAATATTAGATTTCTCCAACAAACTGCCCAAGAGAACAAAAACAAAACAGACTGACAAATGCCATTGGCCAAGGATATCACACAACCTTTGAGGTGCTTCATTTGGGAAATTCCTGGATGCAAAGTACCAGCCATTTTCTACTTTCCCCATATACAAAATCCCAGCTCTGCTGCAGGGTTCCAGTTCTGTCAGCTACCTCTAGCACCCTAGTACCTAATCGCATCTCAGGAATATGAGATCAGCTTTCCATCACACCCGAGAGACCTCCAGCAGCCCCTAATACCACACTGGGTCATTGGGGGAGCGCGGATTTAGAAGGAAAGAGCACCACAGGCTAAATCACCAACCCAAAACACCTTCTGCAGCCACCTGGGTTTTTTCCCTTGGAAGTGTTTCATCAAACTACCAACCAGGCCTCACTTTACTTAGCTTAGGAGGACAAACAAAGTCATAGCTTGAGGTGGAATAGCTGCGTCCTCTTAGTACATAGAGATCAATGCAGACCAGTAGTGACTGAGAGCAGTTATCTTCCTGATGGCTGATATGTGTAGGGCTGTCTCCAGAGAGTGCTAGTCCATATCCCCAAATTACCGCCATTGACACTAAGGAGTACAATTGTCTGTTTCAACAGGGAGGCCAAAGACTGAATGGGTCAGTGACTGTCCTCCAGGCCAATCCCTAGATGTTCCTCACCCTAGGTGAGGGGTGAGGCATGCTGGAGAGGGCTGCAGGTGAAGCCTGCCTTCCTGCTGCTCAGACGCTGCTCAGCAGATAAGCAGGGAGGCCTGGGTCTCCAAGGGTGGGCAGCCCAGCATCTTGCTTAGAAATGTAACACACATTCTAGAAGGGCTGGATAAGACATAATGAAAAATTAGGACAAAACAAATCCCCTTCAACGCTCAGGACTGGTAACAGCCTATGGCTATCAGCCTGTCACTCATCATGGGAAAGCAGATAGTCAGGCACTGGTAAATCACATGGAACCAAAGGATTAATTATTATTATATAATATTCAGTCAATCTAGAGCAAGTCTGGGGTTAAATTATCCTGTAACACAGAGATTCTCAACAAGGGTGACCAGATATTATCAGGACCATCCCTATTCGGGGCTTTGACTCATATATGTAACTATTCCCTCTCCTGAAAAAGAAAGTGTCCCAATATTTCACACGTGCTGTCTGGTCACCCTATTCTCCACCTTGCAGAGCTGAAGAAGCACGTCATGCAGCAAAGTCACAGAAAATCCCAAAGACACCCCGGAGCTACCCCCCAGAGCCTGCACTGGGGTGTTTGCATCACAACGCCATGTGGCTGAGATGCCATGCCGCATTGCAAACATCCCAGCTCACTGTTGCAGCACCATGTCACATCCTCCATTCTCTCTACCACCCCCCAGCTCTGGCAAAGAATGAGGAGGTGTAGTGGGGGAAAAAGACGGATCTTCTCTCTGACTGGAGTATGAGAGGAGTCAGGATATTGTGTTGCATGCAGATATAGGTTGCAAATCAAGCTGTTTGCCCGCCCCTGCTCCCTTGGCTATGGAGTAGCTGTGACTTTGTTAGTATTAGGAATTTCATTTACAAAACAATCACCCCTAGCAGCTTTGCCTTTCAGAGCTGCCTTCCCCTACCGCCTGCAGCAGCAGCCCCCTTCAGCTCTCACCATGCTCCACCCGGCACCTGGCTGGCAGAGGGCCAGGGCTGTCACTCAGCATCAGACAGATGTCTTGTCAGCACCCACTTTACCCGTCACAACACTGTCTGCCCTGGCGTCTAGGCAACAGGCAGAGGATGCTTAACAAGGCCCAATTTGTCTGGCTGCGCAAGGGAGAAGAAACTGAGGGATTGAGTCTGAAGGAGAACCCAGCGCTTGAAGGAAGAGTTTTGGGACAAGATGGAAGATCCTATGGGCTGGAGCAAATAAATATTTTCCCATATTGTATAAGCCATTCATTAGATACAGGCCTTTCTATTTCCATTCGCCCTTCCACAGTGGTCTAACTCCTTCCTTGATGCCTTTTTTCCACCTTTGCTAGGAGCAGCCTCCCACTCCCTGTGTGCTAAGCATGGCTATCTGGTGCCTCCGGGTCAGGGGGAAGCTTGCCCATATGCACATGGAAATAGCAGGGCACCATCAGGCACTGTCTCCTCACCTCTTGTTCCCCACCTTCCCCTGCCATGAAGGAAGCTACCATTTGGCTGGTGCTTGCCCTCCCAGAGGCACCACACACCACAAAGGAGCAGAGCTGGATGGGAGTGTGTCCAGAATCTCTCCTCGCTTCTTGATCACTAGTGGTTAGCAGGATGGGGACCCTTTACTCAGCGCAATGTATTATCGGGGGGAAAAGCCCCTAAAGCTGGCCTGGCACAAGTAGGCTTTTTATGGGATATCCGCAGGATGCCTTTTTTCACCGGGTTTTACTCTGTTCTTCACTCTCTGCGCGTTGACTCACCCTCTTGCTCTGCTTTTCGCTCTGCACCGCCAGCGGCTTCATTGCTTAGCCTGGTTTTCGTTGGGTCTTTCCTCAACCCCTTTCTCGGCTCCCTCCCTCCCTTAAGCAGACAGTGCGCCACAACATTCAAGTGCTTCCTCAATCAAGCACAACAGGGCAAATGCAACCCAGCCGTGAACTCCACGGCAGTCAGTGGAGATACACCGTGCCAATGGGGGTACAATAGGATGACCAGACAGCAAGTGTGAAAAATCAGGACAGGGGGTGGGGAGTAATAGGAACCTATATAAGAAAAAGCCCCAAATATCAGGATTGTCCCTATAAAATTGGGACATCTGGTCATCCTAGGGTACAAAGGGGATTCATTTGGCCCAGGGAGTTCAGCCAGGCTTATTTGGTGTAAAATGACTTCCATTGACTTCACCGGTTCCACTAAATCACCACTGATCTACCCAGCTGAGGATCTGAACCGACGTGTCTAAAGTCAGCATATGCTACAGAGGCAGAAGAGGGTCATGTTAAAAGTCCTTGACAAAGCGCCGTTTTATTTCATTTTCTTTTTAAATGGTTACTTTAATAGCCTAATCAGGCTCAAGAGCAAGTTAACTCAGCCTGTCTGGAATTCATTGTCCTAAGTTCCGATTTTGACATAAAACCATGGGCCAGATCTTTGGATCCCACAGTGGAAAGCAGCAGTGGGGGTGTACGGCGATCCCCAAATAGCATGAACAGAAATAGACTGCACTCTACCACCGGCGAGCTCCTCAGTAACGTAGGGGACATAACATGAGCAGGAGGGAGCAGGGACAGAGCATACTGCTCTCCTGGCTGAGTCTTGGCTGCATAATGGCCCACGCCTGCCCATAATGCCTTAAGTTCTCTGCTGCAAAGATTCTGCTTGAGAACATCACTAGACACTGGGTTTGTTATTTTATTTGGTGTGTATACAAGGCTCCAGGTGCCCTAACACCTCATTAGTGTTACCGCGTAACCCCAGCAGTGTCACACATCTTTCTTTCTATCTGGCTTTATATAACAACAGCCCAGCAAAGCTTGCCTCGGCCTCACTCTCTGTTTTGTTCCCTGAGGCTGCTGCTTTCCACTCAGGTTTCCACCTGGACTGACCAAGGCACAAAATGATCACATGACTTGCCTCACAATGACAAAGAGACATGGCCAGGTAGAATTTGAACCCAGGACCAACAGCAATCTTCAGTTCTTTCCTGTAATCACCAGATCAGCAATAAGCCAAAATTCAAGCATAGCATGGAGAATTTGTATGACCCATCCTCAACTTTAAGACAGTGGTGCAGCCCAGGGAGGCTCGTGGGCTTTGTGGAGAGCTCATGTGTATGTCAAAAACCCTGTACTTGCTGACAACGAATGGGGGTTCACCTTTAGCTCAAGTGGGTGGGGACTGTGGTTTCAGAGGTTGCAAATCTGAGTGGTCTCTCCATTGTCATCACGACACTCTGTGTGGTCATTATATGTATCCTCGTGACAACTGTGAAGTTCTCGCTAGTCACAGAATTGTTACAGTACTATAGGCAACATTACCCTAGTGCAATAATTCGCCTGCCTCTCCGTATTCCATGCAGCAATCTCCATATAAGCCTCATTGTACTTGTAGCTAAACAACATCCTGCTTAATAACATCAAGGTCTAATTCTGTGTGCTCAACACATCAAGGGGTTCACGCAGTGCTGTGTCTGGTTAACACAAAACAAAACAAAAATTGCTCCTGGCTTAAAGAAACATTCCTTTAATATTTTATAATTCGTATCATTCCATCACATCTAAAATCATGCTTCCAACGCATAGCATGGGCAGCGGCAAAGGCTAGCTGCCCGGAGTGCAAACTCGCCTGGAGCCATGGATATGTACTTGGGGCAGCTAGCTCATGCTAGCACAGCTACGCTACTAGTTTTAGCTAGCTTGATGCGAACTTACACAAGTGTGTTTGCACAAGCTGGGAATCTCTCCCCTAGCTCCAAATGCAGACGTCACCCCAGGGTATGTCTACACTGCAATTGGGAGGTGAGATGGCAGCACATGTAGGCATACATGAGTTAGCTTCCTAAAAACTACCAGTGTGGCCATGGAAGCATGGGAGGTGACACAGGCTTACTACCCACACACCAACCTGCTTGAGATTCTAGGTATGTTCTCAATCAGTTCACCTGTGTCACCCCTACACCACCACAGCAACTCTGCAAATTTCAGCCGAGGCTAGCTCAGATATTCCTATACATGTGTCCCAACCGCAGTGTGGACACACCTTCCTTAGAAAGGGATGTCACAACAACTATTACAGCAAGGAAACTTGTTTCTAGACTCGGTGGATTTTTTTTTCATCAAAACTTCTTTTTTTCCCCAAACAAAAACTGGGCCTTTCAACCAAAACAAAAATGTTCCTGGAAATGTTTAGTTTCCCTTGAAGTTTTCCAGTTTTTCAACCAATAAAAAAAAAGAAAATTGAATTTTTGTTAAGCCACAAAACAACTTTGTTCATGAGAAATTTTAAAACCATTTTTTCCAAAATTTTCTACCTCCTCTCCTCCCCCCTGAAAAAAAAAGTAAAAACCCACCATTTTTCCACCAGCTCTATTTCTTTCATTAGTTTGCTACTGATTTGATGTGGAAAGAATTCAGATACTACGGGGAGGGGTGGTAGTATCAGGTAGATCCCAATGGTCAAGGAGGAGATGCTGTGATGCTACGTATCAGAGGGGTAGCCATGTTAGTCTGGATCTGTAAAAGCAGCAAAGAGTCCTGTGGAACCACCTTATAGACTAACAGACGTCAGATGCATCCGATGAAGTGGGTTTTCACCCACGAAAGCTCATGCTCCAAAACGTCTGTTAGTCTATAAGGTGCCACAGGACTCTTTGCTATGATGCTACGCTTTCCTACAGCCAATTCATCAAACACCAATTGGTAGCATGAAAGCTTAAATAAAAGTAGCCGGACATTGAAAGGTGCTGAATGTTTGGCACCAATTGGCTTCCGATGGGAATGCATCCACAGCTCCCAGTTTGTCTTCACTGGAAGCTGCTTGGTGCTCAGTGCCCTTTGAAAACCAGGCCACTTATTTAGGTGCCTAGAGATGGATTTATTTATTTTCAGTTATTCTACAGCAGGACCTAAAGGCCCAAATCCGAGATGGAGCTGCTAGTGCTGGGCATTTTACAAACCTATAATGAGAGAAAGTCCCTGCCCTAAAAGTGCTTGCAGTTCAAATAGACAAGACAGACAAAGGGTGGGAGGGGAAACAGAAGGACAAAGAGAGGGGGTGACTTGCCCAGGAAATGAATGGCAGAGCCAGATATAGACCGCAAATCTCCCAACTTCCAGTGCAGCACCCTATCTTCACCGCCCTTAGCTGCAGAAACTTTGTATAGTTTTTTGGTGGGAGCCTTTGCCTGGCAGATGGGCATTTGGACAGGCTCAGCACTAAGAAAGGCTCACTTTGGAGTGGGGGATAGATGTATGGATATCACAGTTACAGGGGCAATTATCCTGGAGCAGGCAACAGACAAGGACAAGGGCTAGAGCCCTGTTAACGAGGACTTTGTGCTACAGTGGATTTTTGGATGGGAGAATGGAGTTGGCTCTGCAGAGGCCTTCACCCAGAGGTGGACTCCGAACGAGGAAAGAAACACAGCCCTTGTGGAGAAACTTTGAGACAAAAGTTACACCCCCTCAAGCTGGGGTGCAATCCAGAGCCATTCACTCTAATGGCCTGGAAATGGATCCTTACTAATCAAGGATCACATTCTGAAAGGAGAATGTCAAAAACAGAGACAGGAGGGCTAGCCAGCAATAAAAACAGGGGTGTGCACACTGGGGAGTTGTGGCATGAAAAGCAAACAGCCCCTGAGCCACTGCTTGTGGTCTAATTATTTAATCCAGCTGTGTTAAAAGGTTATTGTATTACCAGAGTTTGCCGCTAAATACCATTGATTTACACAACCTGAGATGTGTTTTTCTCCCTCTTTTCAAACTTCCTACTTCATTTGCAAAGGCATTTGAAAGGGCATCTCTTGTCTGCACAGAAAAATCCTCCTTATAAAAGGGTGTCAAATACTGTCACCTTGAATTAATTGGTGCGCGGGTTGCATAAGCTCACACTGAGTTGAATGAGGCTGGTGATCCAGCTGTTACCTCAGCATAAGGCCACTGTTGAACCCAGGGCCGGCTCCAGCTTTTTCGCTGCCCCAAGTGGCGAAGAGAGGGAGAGAACAAAAAAAAAACCACGATCGGCGGCACTTTGGCGGCTGCTCTACTGTGCTGCTTCATTCTTCCTTCTCTCTGAGAGGGACTGAGGGACCCGCTGCCGAATTGCCACTGAAGACCTGGACGTGCCGCCCCCTTCCATGGGCCACCTCAAGCACCAGTTTGCTGCGCTGGTGCCTGGAGCCGGTCCAGGTTGAACCAGATGTTCATGCAGGGATGTTTTTTTCAACCCCTCTTCATCTATGGGAGAAAAGCATGAAGTCGGAGCCTGACAGTAGCAAGATCCTTGCTCTAGAGTGATAAGAATTTTAATTTAATCTCTCAACAATCAATGAGTAGAGGTAGGTTTGAGCCAGAGCATTTGGGTCAGGAATCAGACATAAACTTCTCTCCACGGTCTGAGGAGTTGTTTCGATTCTGGCCCCTCTCTGATAATTACTGAGTAATCTAAACCATTCTAAGGCGTCAGTTCAGAAAAAGACTCCAAAAGAGTCCCCTGAGTGGGGAAGGCATGGAGTCGGGGTGGGGCCTGGGGTGGAAAGTAGGTTGAGCACCCCCTCAGGTAAAGAGGAAGTCAGCGCCTATGGTCAGATGAAATAATCTCATGGTCCCTTCCTGCCTTGAACTCAATTAATTTATCCAAAGGGAACCACTGAACCTTCTGAGGTTTGCCCAGTGCTTGTCTCAAGTGGATCCTGATCACAGTAACATGGGAACGATTGTCTTCTTTAATCTCTGCATGCTCCATGCAAGGTGCCATGTAAGGGCAGATCCCCAGAGCCTTACCAGAGGTGGGCAGGAGGCATTTTTCCAATCCTGCAAAAGTTTTGAGGTTTCACATTTTTTCCCCTTCCGAAATAGGGACGAAAAGTCGAAATCTCAAAAATGTTCACGGCCCGATAACAATATAACCAACACTGGATTCTGTGTAGTTGTAGCCAAAAAGCTATTACCTCACCCACCTTGTCTTTCCAACATTGAATTCTGTCAATCAAAACATTTTGCTTTAATTTTGACCTTTTTAAAAAAATGTTAACCTGCTTTTTAGTCTAAATTAGCTAAGCTTTCAAAACAGACAGTCATTTTGAACCCAAAAATGAAAGTGTCGGGTTAGAAAATGTCAAAATGGGATGTTTTGACAATTTCAAGACTTGGTTTTGTTCCCTTCAAAACTTTTTCAAATCAAAAAGTTCATCAAAACTGACCCATTCCCACAAACAGCTTCAGTGTTGAGGAAATGGCATTTTTGGATTAAAAAAAACGTTTAGGTAGGAAATTCCCCAGGAGCTCTCCTCTCTGTCTGTTACACCTTCCTCACCTCATGGAGAAAAGCACTACACCCCACGGATAAGACTAGTGCTGCTGTTAAATGTTTAGTGCTTGATTCTGCAACTCCTACTCACCCTGAGTAGCGTTTACTTATTTGCATAATCCCAACAAAGTCGATGTGATTACTCACAAGAATGGGTACTACTTAATGCATGGAGGAGTTGCAGAATCGGCCCTTAATAAATAATAATAATTCATAAATATTGATTTATTCAGATCTGAGTGGCTGAGACTGGGGTAGGGAACATACCTGCTTTTGCTACAACAGACATTTCCAGCCCCGGCAGCAGAGGAGCGGTATTTGAGGACTGTATCCAGGCTAGCTGAGAGGTGTTGGTATGAACCACATGCAAGCCGAGTGTTTAGTTCATATCGCCCCAGCAGATGTGTGTTTGTGTTATGCCTACGTGCCTCTGATCCCCACCGGAAGCACCTGCTGTTGAGATGCCAGACAGAGATGATATTGAACGAAACTTTGGCACCAAAATTGACATACTTCTGCAAAGCCAATTTACATTCCTTGCTCTGGATTTCTGGAGCCAAAAAAAATGTTCCTTGGATCCAAATCTGACTTTGTGGCTCCAGATCGCCTAGCGCAGTCTCACTGGCATTAAGCTAAAATGATGTTCTGGCTCTCGGTGCTGTATCCTGGATGGATCCCTAGTGAGTTTTGCAAAGTATCTCAGGACGGGTGCAAGACGGCAGTTATGAGATGGTGATGAAAAGTGGCTCTAGTTGCTATGTTGCCCAATCCTATTTCCATCTTTGTCCTGAAAGGTTTCTTCTCAGACACTATGATTTGCTCTTCTCATAACAACATTGGTTTGGGAAAGGCAGTCTCTTTCCCACCCCTCCTTCCCCTCCCTTCCCAACTGCTGCTAAAGAACACGCATAATGTAGGCCATGCTAGGTCCCCAGCTGGAGGAAATTGGCGGAGTTCTGTTGAATTCAATGGCACTGCAATGATTTACACCCGCCGAGATTCCGTCCCAGTGATCACACAGAACAAACCGGTTGCTTCGAGCTGTCCCATTATAACCCTCTGCTCTGATGGCTGCTGGTGGAACAGCGTCTGGGAGGCCCAGATCCCAGAGCAAGACAGAGTCTTATACCTTGTGTCACAATTCAGACCTGTGCAAAATGCTCCCACTTCTGTAAGTGATTTGGCAGCATTCTGCACCCCTGTTATCCAGGCGTAATTAACTAGCTGAGGTGCCCTGCAATGGAGAATCAGGTCCCAGTGTGTCTCTGGTCTGTGATCTGCTCTCAATCCCCATTATGGCTTGAACACTGAACTCATAAATTGCCCCTTTGCTGATCAGTAACAGATTTTCAGGGCTACCCAAGTCAGTTTCCAGACTGGAGCTGAAATCAGTGACATGTCATTGGGGTCCAGGGCCGGTGCAAGGATGTTTCACGCCCTAGGCGAAACTTCTACCTTGCGCCCCCCCCCACACCCCTGCCCTGAGGCGCCCCCCAGCGACAGCTCCCCCCTTCTGCCCTGAGGCAGCTCCCCACCCCCACCCTCCTCCCTGAGGCACCCCCTCGCCCCAGCTCACCCCTGCTCCGTGCACGAGCACGAGCACCCCAAGCACGCCGTCGTTGCTTCACTTCTCCCACCTCCCAGGCTTCTGGCGCCAATCAGCTTAGGCGCCACAAGCTTAGGAGGCAGGAGAAGTGAAGAGGCCATGGCGCGCTTGGGGAGGAGGTGGGGCAGGGGTGAGCTGGGGCGGGGAGTTCCCCTGCATGCCGCCCCTCCCCCCTTACTTGCTGCAGGCGGCCCTCCCCACACTCCCCTGCCCCAGTTCCCTCCGCCTAAATGCCGGCAGCGACTGGGGCAGCCGAAAATCCGGCCGCCGTGGTCGCTGCTGAAGAAAATGGCGCCCCCCCCAAATGCCAGTGCCCTAGGCGACCGCCTAGGTTGCCTAAATGATTGCACTGGCCCTGTTGGGGTCCTTACTTGATGAAATATATCTAGTTACACATTTGCTTTCTGTTTTCTGCCCCAGGAGTGGTAATAAACAGCACACAGGCAAGCCCCTTTGGAAGAAACTTCAGGCACAGCACAGCACCACGGCCTTGTCCCAAAACACAGCTCTGGTGCCCTTATCTCTCTGAGGGACTCACAAAGACCCCAGGCCAAAACTGTCTGCTTCAGCTTCTCTCCCTCCTCTGCTGACTCACTCCAGCTACTTCAACACACATGGACACAGCCCCAAGCTTTCCTGGCCTGAGTCAGGTACTGCAGATCTGTATTGATATAACTACGTCGCTCAGGGGTGTGAAAAATCCGCACTGCTGACTAGCATGGTTATATCAGCCTAGCGTCCTGTGTAGACAGCGAGAGAGCCCACTGACAGGCCCACTGCCTCTTGGGGAGGTGGATCAGCCAGACTGACAGGAGAGCTCCCTCCCGGTGGCGTAGGGCGTCTTCATTAATGCGCTGATGCGGGGTTTAAAGTGTAACCGGGCTTCCACTTCCCAGCCTTTTAATTCTGCCCATATGGCTCAGCCCTGACCAGTCCTTGCATGAGGCCTGTGTTTTCGTGACTGCTGTTGTTTCAGCTACCTCATTACTTCAGTGATCTTAATAGCGACTTATATTTATTCTGAGTGTTACAGCTACTGGGTTCCACCCATACCCTGCCATAACACTCCTAATCTATTCTGCTCTTTATAAGCTTTTAAAAAGGTACTTAAGAAATCAGTCTTCTGTTTTTATTGGAGTTCGAATAAGCCAAAAAGAGCCTCATGAAATTTAGTTTTGAAAAAGTTCCTCCTTGTCTACTGTAGTTTCTGTCCAAAGTAAACGTGCCAAGCTTTACAGGTAAATAGAAGTCAAGGTAACAATCATGGTTTGCGGTGCTTTATTTTTTTAAATGGTATCATCTGTATTAGTAATAAAACTTGAGATTATTAACACTGAAACGATTATTTTAACAAAAAATATATACTATAATTTGCTCCTTATCTTTCAGCACATGATGCTGCCACTGGCTGAATTGTTTACAGGCTTGGAGCCTTATTTCTGCATTTTGCTCGCTTTGCACAGTGACAATGCCTGAGCTAGCCAAGTACTGAAAACATTTGCAAATCTGTTGGTGAATAAACAGTTCATGTTTGATTTACTGCCTTTGTATCTCTCTCTGTTTTAGTGTTTTGTGCTGCCACCCATCACCACAGTATCTCTTCACCATGCAATGGTAATAGAAATCAGTAGCAATAGAGAGGTCTCTATAGACTTCATGGAACCTCCGGTCCTTCTTTTTGGGGGTAAACATTCTTCTTGGGGCAGGATTTTAGATTTGTTTGGTTGGGATTTCAGGGTGTTAATGCTCTTGTTAATACTCTGAGGGTCTCTCTTCACTGCAGAGTTAACTTGAGTTATCCCCACTCAAGTGATTCTTCTTAGAATCATAGAATCATGGAATATCAGGGTTGGAAGGGACCTCAGGAGTTCATCTCTTCCAACGCCCTGCTCAAAGCAGGACCAATCCCCAACTAAATCAACCAATCCTCAACTAAATCCCCAACTAAATCATGAGTTAGCTTAGAGAATAAACCTCAACCTGCTGTGTCCACACTGGTGCTGCATTTATCCATGTGTCACTAAGACTTCCAGAGGCACATTCCGTGGTTCTTTGGACTGCAGTATGAGGAGCCACTCTATGAATGCTTTCCCAGTGAAACGTGGGAGAACGTGTCTGTCCTTTCTGTGCACAGGAAGGCATTGGAGGACCAGCAGCACTCAAGAACATAATATCCTTATGAGTTGCGGGGGGGGGGGGGGGGCAATGCTCAAACTATAACTTGAGATCACTTTTATAGTGGAAAGGCCTATTTCTAGAAGTGCTATGCCTAGCCTCATGCTAATCTTTACGTGCAGTTAGATTTCTTAAGTGCCTTTTTAAAAGCAACAAAAGCAACACAGTAGATGAGACCCACTTTATTTTTGCTTATGTCAGCCAGGCTTGAGAGTCTGACAGCCAATAAAACACAGGCCTGAAAGAAAAAGGCACCAAACAGAGAGAAAATACAACATGAGGAGGAACCATTTTAGTTCTCCTGTCGTGTCTGGAGATTCCAAGGTTCTTATTCTTTATTCTGCCCCTTAGTCACAGTTTAAAAACAACTGGCTCTCGGGATTAGTAGTAAATAAACCTGAAGACTGAACAAGAGCTGCCAAAAAAAGAAAGATGTGTTTTGTTAAGAAACATCGTAACCCTGGAGCTTAACAGGAGTTTCTTTTATGCTTGTGCTCTCTTGTGTGACTCGTGTATCCAACTAGTGTGCCGGGAGCCCGGTGCCTTGAATAATTGCCAAATGAACGGCATTTAGTTCTGGCGCTCAGAGGAAGAAAGAGTTCACAAAAGCAGGGTATTCAGAAGGGCCAACATTCACAGGAGGTGACCACCAGCATGCCGCTTAGAGGGAATGAGACCTCACTGAGGGCTGCGAGCTCAAAGGAGCTGAACTTTGGCATAAAAGGAGAAGAGCTACGTTCCCTGGCCCGGCCCAGCATCACAGGGGCCTCCTGGCATTTCCATCTCCCCACTGCAGCCAGATCCTTGATACAGCCCTGGCCTGCAGCTCACCGTGCCCATCTGCCCCCATTCTCTGCTCTCCAGCTCAGTCCTGTGCTGCAGAATTTTAGACTCCTAGGTTCCAAGGCCAGAAGCGACTGCCGTGATCATCCAGGCTGAATTCCTGTCTAGCACAAGCCATTCCCCCAGATAATTACAGCAGGCATCTCTTCTCTTTAGCGATGTTCTCCTCTCACATTGAATCTAAATAAAAGGAGGGAGCCTGGGTCTTTCCTGCATTTCAGACTCATCTTTCTTCAGCCCTGCTCCGACAAATCGTTCTCGTTCACACCTCACTGGAAGAGCCCAGAGCTAACTCTTGACAAACAGCTGGCAGAGAGATTTAGGGTGCTGCTTTTTAAGAACTCTCTTTTCAGGAAGGTTGGATTTGAGGGGGTACAAGGATGTCCCACAGCAAAAGGGAAAAGCAGCTCTAGGTAAATATCAGCTTCCATAACAGGATTCCCCGGCTGTCCCCAACCCCCATTTTCAAGGCCTCATCAAAAGACCGTGAACAGAAGAGATTGTTTTACCTATATTTCTCTCAGGTCAACCCTAAGCCCTCCTAGGGTCAGCAATAACTTGGATATTAGCACTGAGAGATTACTTCCTTCTTGCCTCTGTCCATGAGTCTCAGACACTCCCTTTGAGCTAGCTGTTCCCACTCACGGGACCCCAGCAGTCCCTCGTCCCTCCCCATCCCTTTTCAGGCCGTCAGGGCAAGCATCCTTTCAGATGGAGATTTACAGTGGCTAGTTGTTTGCCCCCCAGAGGGACAGGGCAATGTTCTCTCTGGCCTGGAAGTATCTTTGCCTTGATAAAATCAGGTCATCTTCAGGCCCCCTTGCTCTTTATTGTGGCTCTGAGCCCCAGATGCCAGTGCCCACTGCGTGACCTTTTGGGGGATGTACAGTATCCTCTTTCAAGCCCTAGCCTTCTTCGCTGTGAGGGAAGGCTCACGGGTTTACACACGCCCCACTAATCTTCATGCTGCCAAGTTCAAAGATCAGGAAAGGTGTGATAAACCTCTAGGCTCAGAGCTGGCTGAGTAATGATGCTTCACTTCCTCCCTTTAGTGACTTTCCCTGGAGTCCTTCTTGGATTGCATCACATAGTAGCTAGGTTCCCCTGCAGACAGACACCTGCATTTCTCTATGGCTCACCAAGGCCAGCAAAATGCTCTTTCCTTCTCCTCTGCTGCTGCTCCAGCCCTCTTTGGGGGCATGGGGATATTTGAAGGCAGGGGACTGGACTAGATGACCTCTCGAGGTCCCTTCCAGTTCTATGATTCTATGGCTGTCTTGACCCTCTCCATCTGGCATGAAGCTAATACCACTGTGAGCTGTGATAATCCTGTCAGAACGAAGCACCTCTGAGGGAACAGCCAGCGCATTGCTGGAAGTGGTGGTGGAGATAAATCAAGAGGTGCCATTACCTATAAATTATAAACCCTAGAGCTTTTGCAGAGCTGAGGGCTGCTGTGCTGCAGGAGGGACCATGTTTTGGAAGAAAGGTACAAAAACATTTCTGACCCCTGCTGCTCATTAATGGCCCCATGACACTTATTGTAAGAACAGCGGTGCTGATCTTGGGTCCTTGACATTCCCAAACCGGCTAACTGCACTCTGATTCCCTACATTTCCCAGCACTTTGAAGTGGACATAGTGCTCTCTTCACTTCCTCTTCTACCTTGCCTTGTAAGCTGTTACCAGCTGGCTGTGTTACACCCCAGAGGTGGCTGCATTTTAGCGGTGAGTGAATGAATGTACCCAGAAAAACTGAGAGGAAGCTGGAATATCTGCTGAGGGGAGAAGAAGAGAGATGACATATTGCAGATGATATCCTTGTCTTTAGCTCTGTGATGATACTAATGACAAGTTCTCAATACTTTAAGGTTGGATATTCCTGGTATTTTCAGGGCACTGGGATTATTGTGGCTGTTTTCATAACAGTGTGCGTATTTTCACAGCACTGTGGATATTTTCATGGAAATGTGAGTGTTTTTATGCCAATGTGAATGTTTTGACAAGATAGTATTTTCACAACAGTGAGTGTTTTCACAGTAGTGTGAGTACTTTTCTAACAGGCAAAGTATTCGCACAATACTTGGAAGATTTTCCTGGTGCTGTATTTTCAAAATATGGTGAGAATGCTGTGGGAGTAATTCCATGGGGTAGTTTTATGATATGATTGGTATTTTCACAGCACTATTTTTTCCATAGCTCTGTGGGTTCTTTTGTGGTTCTCTGAGTATGTTCCTATTAGTGTATAACACCACGGGTATTTGGAACCAGGGATATTTTTTTCCTTCTATGCCAAACTCTTTCAGCCTATAGCTGTTGCAGTCTATTTCCTCTCCTTCAGTCTCCAGACACCAAAAACCTTTTCTGATTTTTTTGATCCATTTCTCCACTGCTTGATTTCTCCATATCATGACCCAGGGGGCTTTACTCTGCAGCTCAGCATTCTGATTCCAGCACATATTAAATTTCCCATTGAAGTGCTCACAATTTCCAAAAAGGATTTGCAAGTGTATGTGTTGCAATAAAGTTGATGGAGAAAAAGGTACAATCTCGGGACGCAGCCCAAGCGCTCACGGCATATATCAAAAAGCAGCATTTCATTATGTAACAGCTTAGTCCAGGAAGTGTCAACTTACTGCTAGAAAGCAAAAGAAAAGTGTCTGTGCGTGTGTATGTTTGTGCAATTTAGAGCACATGATGTCCTGTATGTCTGATTGACACAGAAACACTTAACACTTGCATAGAGGCATAGGTAAACACACACCATACCCTCATGCAGTTAAGCGTAGGCACAGTTATATGGGGTGCACTGGGGGCTGGTGGGACAGAAGTGAAGAACCAAGTAAAACACTAACTGAAAAGCCATGGGAAATGGTTTAGAACAAACAAAAAAATCGAGATTTGCAGAAATTGAAGGTGGTTTTCAGGGCTGGCGCACCTGCAAAATACACATACACCAGATGAACCAGCAGAACATTTAAAAGGCAGTACGTGTGCATACTAAATGGGTAACTGAGTGTGCCCCACCACTTATTTGCACGCAGTACATTAGTTCCATGCCCACATGCTGGACTGTGTGTAAATATGACACTCTGCAAGTATCCTAAGGAGAAATGCCCCATCTATTGTAAAAACAACTCTATGTGTTCTAACAATCACCACTGATGGACGGTAAAACGTCAGCCACTTTCAAGACTGCACAAAATCACAATGCCTGGAGGATTTCTTCCATGCTCTAAGTGGATCACACTTTTCAGTGCCTGGGCCTGACCTGCAGAATAAAAGGTTTGATGCCCAGCACCCCCAACCTGTCAACCGCTTCTTGGCTTGAAGTGAAACCAGGCAACTCACAGGGATTGTCAGAGACGTCACTGAGGAATGCACGAAAGAAAGTGATTGTGAAGAAAGGAATCACGCTGGGGAAACATTGGCTTCTTAGACGTTGGGCAGGAATCTAAATGTAGCCAAATGCCCAATTAACTGAAAAATGATAAGGGTTCTTAAAAAAAAAAGCAGGCAGATTTGTCACATGCCAGAGTCCCAGGGCCTGGGACTAAGCCACAAAATAAGAAGGTTGAAATATCTGAGAACAAACCTGGCAGTCGTGTGGTAAGAAGAGATGAGTCCTGATCCTGAGCTAGACATGGGGATTTTTCTCACCCCTGGCCCTTTGGGGGAAGTTCAGAGCTGGCTCGGAGTTGCACAACTCAGGTCCTTCTCTGTGCAATGAGCCGGAAAGGGAATCCCAGATGCCCAACTTTGAGACAGCACAGATCTGGAGATGGATTGCAAAACTTGTGTCTTGCTTGGGCCAGCACTGCATCTCTCAGGCCTGTTTCTGTGGCTATAATATGACCCTCACTGTGGGCCTGTCTCTGATACCTTTGCTCATGAGTAACTGCACTGTTTTCAGTGGGACAACTTGTGAAGCCAGGCACTAGCCAACCTGAGGAACAGCAGTGTATCCAGATCTGGCCCTGTGCTGATAACTATATGGTATGGCCCTGAATGCTACACCACTGCATAGCCCTGTAGTTACTACTCTATAATCTTCTCCATCGTTGCTGGTAAACTGATAGCACAAATAAGTCTTGCTCCACAGCTCCTTTCAGCGGAGATTAAGCGTTTCTAAAGGAAAAATGGAATTCCCTTGATTTTTGATAGGGTTTTTCATAGGCATTTTTTTACACAGAAGTCAATACGTCTGAGCTCCGAAACTCAGGAGTTTGTGGATTTAATCCTCACATTGGAAACCGAGTTTATTCTGCATGGCCTTGAGGCTAGAACTGGCCTGGGACTCAGGTGACCTTGATTCTATTCCTAGCTTGTCTACAGAGTGATCTTGGGCAAGTTACCCCGCCCCCCATCTGTGAAAATAGGGCTATTGATGCTGCCCTCCTTTGTAAAACGCCTGGAGAACTGTGGCTGAAAAGTGCTGTATTACTATGCTGTGTACTGAGTGACAGCATGATTTAGTCAGTGAGTGCAGTGCTGGCCTGGCCATGCTAAATCACAAGAGATAAGGCAAACTCCCTTTGGGCTGATGGGCTCTTCGGAATTTGATCAGTAAAGATCCTGGCCCCATTATCAGCCAGGGTAGGTGGTAGCCAGCATTCCTTCTCACTACCCGGCCTTTGGGATCTCTCTCTTCATCTGAGCTCTGGTCTCTTAGTCCCCACACAGTTTCTTGCTACAACCCCACTCCGCTCTGCTCACATTTAGTGCTGTTTTTGTCCCTTTCTCTGCCTCTTGGCTTTGTGCTTCCTCTCACAGAGCCCCCTACAATGCCTACCCTCTTCATTCCCCACGTGGCTTCTCTCTCTTCCACCAACTCCCTTCTTAAAACACATCTGTTTAAGCCAGGCCTCACCCTTCCTACATACACACATCCCCTCTTTTCTCTCTCTCTTTCCCTCCGACGGGAGACTAGATCCTCAGCTGGGGATTTGCTGTAGCACCATTGAACTAAATTCACCTGCTCCTCAGCTGGGACAGATCCCCCCAGCTTAACTCCAGTAAGATCACTAGGCCACCTCTTCCCAGCTCCACTGACTGATGCGGTTGGGCCAGATCTCTCATTGGTGTTAATCGGAAAGCTAGGCCGATGTGCATCAGCTGAGGAGCTGGAATGCTGGGCAGAGCACACGTCTCTTTTTATGTAGGCAAAGGGCTACGTATTCTCTCTTTAGCAGCATCTTACATTTAAAGACCAAACTGCTCGTGAACCCTGCTGAGAGCAGAGGGGTTGCTTCGTTTGCCTGCACAGGCCCTGCTCTTCCAGCAGCCAGTTCATTGCCCTTTGATATTTGAGATTGGAAAGTGCTGCAGAAAAGCACGTTCCATTTGGTTGGCATTTTATTTCCACATATCTATGAGCCTCTCACCTATGGCCAAGATTTGCGCCCCACCCCCTACACACACACACATACAAGTGTGCTACAGAAACTGGCTAGGAAATAAAATGGAAGGTCAGGGTGCTTTGTTTGGCTGGCGGTTATGAAGTGAGTGATGGCTCGTGCCAAGAAGCCAAGAGAGGTGGAGACACTCCACTCAAGAGATCAGATGGCTGATTGTCATCTCCAGAGAGGCAGAGATATTCCTCCTATCTCTCTGCATCCTCAGAATCATTTTTACCTTTAAATAGTCTGGGAAGAGATTCTTTCCATCCCTTAGCCACCCCCATCAAGTCCAGGAGACAATGAAGGAACTCGTTATGTTAGGTAATAGCTGACTTGTTTGTATAATAGTTTTGGCCTAAGCATGCATAGGTCAGTTCAGAGCCTGATCCAAACTCCACTGAAGTCAATGAGTAGTCTTTCCCTTCGAGTCTTTCCGTCTTTACTGTGAATCAGGCCCTCAGTTCCCATGGAAGCAAAGAGTGCTAGCCTCTTGCAGGATCGGGGTTTCTACATGTAGACTTCAAATAATTCCCTGGGGACTGTGGGGCTTAATCATCTGAAAAGTATTTCATGGAGGCCAAAGACCATTTTACCCATCCCCAGGGAATTCACATCTGGGAACAGAGATAAGAGACACCAAAGTCACCAAGAAGCATAAGGCAGAGCTTGTTGGAAAATATTTTTGTCCCATTGATATTTTAGACAAAATCAAATTTTTCCATTTTTGTTTAAAAAATTCATTTAAATTTTTCAAGTTTTCACACACGTGCTCTCCCATTTTCCCATGAAAATAGACCCACCCCAATAAAACAGTTGAGTCAAAATTCATTTCTGGTCAAAAAAAAAAAAGTTTTGACACAAAATATTCAGCCACTTAAAGGGTTTATTGACCCCATGAGGAAAGTGAGGCACAGAGAAGGTTAAAACTAAACAAACCAAGCCAGCTGGCTGGGAGAAGAACCCAGACATCCAGAGTCCAGATGAGGATGAATATTTGAGGATTTTATTAACCCCCACACACACAGTGAAATGGGAAAGTAGGCTTCCCGCAAACCTCACAGTGGACATCAGGAGCTCCCGTCTGCAGAGCCACGTGCTCCATTTCCAGGGGTGAGTGTCACAGCAACAGAAGGGAGGGAACTCAAGGACTTTTTGCTCCCAAAGCTCAGAAGCCTGTCCCTTGAGCTAAAAAAAATAATCTCTGTTAGCTAGTAAGAATATAGTGTCTATGACACACATCGGAGGGATTAAGATTCAATCCAGTAAAGGTCAGTGAAACACACACACACACACACACACACACACACACACGAAAGCTAGTTCATCAGCATGATTAACCCTTGGTGGTGTTCACTGAGCCAGCCTGCAATCCTGGGTCACCGCAAGCAGGAATCTTCTCATAATTGGAAACAGCAATTTGTGGGGGGGTTTCCATTTCCATGACTTTTTTTTTCTCTTTCTTCTTTTTTTTTTTTTTTTTGGTTCTTGTACAACTTATGCTGAGAACTGTGATGCTGCGGCTTTAAAAAAGCTCCCACAGTCATTCTCCACTCCCTCCCACCGGCTATCGGAGTCAAAACAGAACATTCCTTGCAACCCCAAATGTCTATGTGATTCTACTGGGCAATAAAGGAGGACTATGGGAGGAGGAAGGGGAAGAGACTAATCCTTAAGGTTAGCTAGGACAGCTGACGGGAGGAAGTTGTCTCGATAGTCCGCTGGAATCAGAGCCAGCTTGGAACTCCTTGTCTTGGAGATGATCCTGACAACAGCTTCCAACCTGTCAGTACTGGAAACCACAATCCTGAACATTGCTTGTGTAGCACGTGAAGTACAGTAGCTTCCTCTCACTGTCAACTGGCTGATTCTACCAGGCAAGCGCTGCGGTTCCAGCAGGAACTAATTCTTCCTCTTCCTCCGTTTCTTCTAGGCATCACACATGAATGTCTCGCATGTTCAGTTTTTAAACTTTGCAGATCGACCAGACTCAGCAAGGGGGCTGGTTTTTGGATGGCATCTTGTTTTTGTAGGGGGAGTTCATCGTGTCAGCTCAAGAAATACTTGGCTCTCTGTTTTTTCCACTAACGATGAAAGCAACAAGAAACAAAACAAATGTTTGGACAGATTTAATCTGATCAGCAGTGGCTTGGAAAAGAGGGGAGGAGAGAGAGAAAGCAAAGGAGTGTTGGACCCTTTCGGAAGAATATGATAAACCAGCTGTGTAGTATCGTCAAGACTGGAGAAGAGAAATGGTCTCTGAGGATTCCCATCTCTGCCTGAGGAGTCCTGACGTCGGGGTGCATTCATTTCCATGGGCAAACACTAGAAAGGAGTTTGTCAGTAGTCTGGAGTCGTTATTTTGGTACAAACCCCCGTGTGGACAATGATTCTGGAATAGCCACTTGGTAAATTTCCAAATGTAGACAAGCCCCGCGTGCTGTTTGTAAGGGTGAGCCTGGGCAGCGATGAAGAAGGCTCCCATCACCACTGGTTGCCCATCTACCCATGCATAGCTTAGCAGCCTTCATCCACCCCCACACTGAGACTGGCATGAGTGGCCTAGTCAGCTGCTGTTTCTGGCTCAAGAAGTCACTTCCCCTTTGTCTGTCTTTCTAGAGCGTTAGTTCTTCAGGGCAGGGTCTGCCTCCCACTATGTGTATGTACAGTAACTAGCAGAGTGGGGCCCTGAGTGCGGTGGGGAGCTCCACGTATGACTGTAATGTAAATAATACTGAGAGCAGAGACAGATTCCTCTCTCCATCCACAAAGAAGAAAAGGGGAAGGGGAGAACGGAGAAGAGGAGGATCTAGCCAGGGCCCTGGCCGTGGGAAGGTTTGCATGGGCCACTCTTCTCCAAACGCCTAAAGGTGTCTACTGAAAAGCAGAGGGGGTGGGAAATCCCCACCTGTTCGCTAAGTGAGCTCATGCTTTTTAATTAGTCTGTAAGTCTCCCCGGACAACTCAAGCATGAACAAGCCTAATGAGGTTCCACCTTACATGAGAACCTTACACGCATTAGACTCTGGTGAGGTGAGAGACAGCAAGAGACACAGACACACAGTTCAATGTGTGTTAAGAGTGAGCCACAAAACCATTCCAGTTGTCTCTCTCTCACACCCACAATGCTCACTTCACTGCAGAGTTCACACAAGTTTTCTACACTTGAGTTAACGCCCCTAACGTTAGCCTAGATCAAGGGTTCTCAAACTGGGGGTTGAGAGCCTATTACATGGGGGATCGTGAGCTGTCAGCCTCCACCCTACACCCCGCTTTTCCTTCAGCATTTATAATGGTGTTAAATGTATTAAAAAGTGTTATTAATGTATAAGGGGGGTCGCACTCTAAGGCTTGCTATGTGAAAGGGGTCACCAGTACAAAAGTTTGAGAACCACTGGCCTAGATCCAGGTGAGAGCACCTACACTGTGAAATAGCCATCACACTGCAGAGTGCTTACATGAGCAGCTGATGAGCTGTGCTCCTTGGAGAGGTAGGGGCTAGCCCTGAGTGTGTGTCTACACTGCAGCTGGGAGGTCAAATTCCCAGGTAGACTTGTGCTAGTTTCACCTGAGCTAGTGCTAAAAATAGCCGTGTGGCCATCAGAACCAGGGAGGCTTGCACTCTGGGGGCTAGCCCTAGCCACTGCCACTCCCTGGTGCAGGGCCGGCGCTTCCATTTAGGTGACCTAGACGGTCACCTAGGGCACCAGGATTTGGGAGGGTGGCATTTTGCTGCCCTTGGCGGCAATTCAGTGGCAGGGGGTCCTTCCGCGCTCTGGGTCGGCGGCGGCAATTCTGCGGCGGGTCCTTCACTCGCTCCGGGACCCGCCGCCAAAGTGCTCCGAAGACCAGGAGCGCGGAAGGACCCCCTCGCCGCAGAATTGCCGCCAATGACCGGGAGTGCGGGAGGACCCCCGCCTAGGGCGCCAAAAACCCTGGCGCCGCTCCTGCCCTGGTGGGACTCGCCCCTCTCAGCTGCGGCCTGGACATAGCCTGACAGGCCAGCCAACTTGCATTAAAAGCACCCAGCCATTCCAGTCACAGGGCTTTGTGTGTGGATAGGATTAGAGTTAGGGATCAGACGTGAGTTAATGACAAAGTCCAACAGATGTTAGGGTGAGTGTCTCTCTTGTGCATGCGCACACCTGCTTCAGGCCGCTGCTGGCCAGTTGGGCACATGTTCTCAGTGCTGCCATCCCCTCATGCCCAGACCTGAGGGACCCCCTCGCTCTATGCGGCTTTGATGTGGAACGAATATCTGGACTGCTGCTTCCCATTCCCTGGCACAGCCCTAGATCAACTCTTCTCTCCTCCCCCCCATCCCTCCTGACCAATTAGATTTTGTTCATTGTGAGGTTTAAGCTAATGGCTTCCTCGTGCAGAGCCCAGCACAGCATTATCAGCAAAGATCCCTATCACTCCTTAATATACCGTAAGGCTCCAGCTCCTATTTGTTAAAGTAGGCAGGAAGGGGCAGAAGAATGTAAATCATTGAGACGGAGGGGAACAGCTGGAGATCGGGCACTGAGATGTCTAGCAGGACAGTGTCTCACTGGCATTTTTCTTTAAAAAAGAAAGAAAGAAAGAAAAGAAACGGAGCTTGTGCTTAAGTACAAATCAATTCCACAAATACCTGCTCGCAGGGAGCCAGCCTGGCTGCAATCCTCTCTTGCTGTTGGTCTTGGCCTTCCACACTGGCTCTTCTGCTGCCAGAGACCCAGTGATAATAAATAGCAGCAGCAGGTTTTCCGAGGGCAACAGTCACCCCATGCGCAGAGCCTTCACAAGGTGCAGGCCCCTCTGAAGAGGGGCTTGCCTAGGCCCTTTGCACGGGGGTGAATCTCCCTGCCCTCTTCCTCAATGTGCCTGAGAGAAATCTTTTCCAAAAAGCTCACCCGGCTCTATGGGAGGTGAGTCCCAGTTTATTTCTGGTGCTTAACCATTTACTTCAATTGAGATCCACCACTGTAGAAAGAGAAGACTACAATACACCTGCGCTTCTGCTCTCTGGAGGAAGGCAAGGCTGGTGTGTTTGTCTATTACAAAAACACCCTGCCAAAGAATTGCCTGTAGCAGAACTGAGCAGCAACTTCTGCGGTGAGATGAACAACTAGGATACATTTGTGAGTGTGGAATTAGCCCATAAAATTCTCTCAACAAGGCATTAGGCAGGTCAAGGCTTTAGCAAGCTTTAAAAAGGTCAGTTGGACAGCTGCCACCTTAAATTAGCTATCTAGTTCAGCAGGGCACTCCCCCTGTGAGGCAGACAGACATGCTGTTCGCACCTGTGATTCAATTAATGAGCCAGTGGGTATCAACATTGCATGATTAAAAGGCAGACCCACACCCACACTAGAGGAGACCCAAACCCTTCCACTGAGAATCCCTTTAGTGTTTCTGGGTGTACCAGATAGACCCTCTTGTTCCCTTCCACCCATTTCAAGCACTGTCACTGGCCAGGGCACACGCATTGTTTATCAACAGTGTTTAAGGTAAAAGGAACCTGAAGTCATCACACCCAGAGGCAGATTAGGGGTTTGTGGGGCCCTGGGCCACAGCAAGTGAGGGCCCCTTCCTATCCCTTCTGCCTGCAATTCCTCCCCGCCCCCCCAACTCCTGCCAGGAAGCAGGGTTGGGGTGCAGGGGCTTCCCCTGCCCACCTGGTGCTCCTGATGGGGAGTGGGGTTGGGGTGTGGGGCCTTCCCATGCTCCCCGGCAGGAGCAGGTCAGGGTGTGGGGTGCCCATTTTCAGGGGCCTCCCAAATGGCTAGGGCCCCTGGGCACAGGCCCCATTGGCCCATCCACCACCGATTACACCTGTGAGCCTCCCTCCTGTGATCCTGTCTCATAAGCTAAGCAATGTCAGGTCAATATATGGATGGGTCCCAGGCCAGTTTCTTAACCATAAGACATCCTTAGTTCTTCCTTGGTGTGGGTATAACACTGCAGCACTTTTTAGGGAGTAGATCGGAGGCCCACTTGTAGAATTGGCTTGCTATTTTCTCTCTCATTCCAAATGAACGTCTTTGACAAATACTTACCACACCTCAAGAGAGATAGGAGAGCTTTGAGGATATGGACAAATGCCAAAGGATTACGGTTCTCCTTGTAGGTTTTGCTGGTTTCTGCAGAACATCAGCACCTCTGTCAGTAAGTTCCTATGTCTGCTGGCTGTGAAGGAACTTTCACATTGCAAGACGCCAATGCCCCATGGAGGCTACCAAGAAAGAGAAACAAAAAGCACCATCTTGTGAGTCTACCATGGAAAATTCAACAGGTTTCTTGCAGTCACTTTGTCAAATAACTCCACTGCCCATCTCTCTTTACACCATGTTTGCAACTAGTTTTAAGTGCCCCTGTGAGAATACACTTTGAAGGGTGAAGTCCTCACAGCTCATGGCTTTTTTTTTACATAATTTCAGATCTGGCCAACTCACACCCACGAAGCTGTATGCTAAGAAGTTGAGACACTAGCTAATTAAGGTGCTTTAGTATTGCGGATGGACTAGCCTCCAGAAAAATAACCTAAGATAGTCAGTTACCATGAGATGGGACTTAATGTGCAGAATTCGGGTGTCATGCACTTTTTGCTCAGGGAAGAAATTAAACTGATTGGTAAAACTAACTGCTTTCAACACAGCATAAAGTATTAACCCCTCTTTGCCCCAGGCACCCAGACGCCCTGACAAAATTGGGTGACAATAAAACCATCCAGCCATCAGAGGGGAAGAAGAGAGAGAGAATAAGCAGCTATGCATGCCTCTCAGATTTCATTAGTCAGACACCACCACCTTTTTAAAGTAGCATTTGGCTTTAATCATGCAAACATAAAAGGGCAAAAATAAGATCATAAAAGACTCAGAGGTCAGAAGTCTGAACATCCCGGCTTTGGATCTAGATTTATTGCGGTTAAAGGGGACGACAGGAGTAGAAATGAACGATAGGCCCAGCTGAACAGTACATGGTTCAGAACTTTAGGCTAGCTAAGCAGCCCACCATTGTTTTTCGGCAGTGAGAGACCTTTGAGACACAAGGACCGATTGTGTCTCAGCCCATTGTCAGCGAGGAACTCCAGCCAGGTGAACAGAGCGACAGTGGTGTGAGTGAGACAGAACGATGCCCCAAAGCGATAATGAGTTATGTGGTAGTTGTGTTACGGTTTCATAAACTCCGCCAACGTTAGCATGAGCCTCTGCATGTCACACACACTGGCTCCTGGCTGTTATGGACACACATCTTGAACTGATTTCGATAATACCGAGACACTCCAAGTGAGACTGTGGGCCCTCGTGTCAGGCCCTGTGTGCAGACAGCTCCTGCCCCAAAGAGGTTACAGGCTAAGGACACGAGACAGACTGTCAGGACCAGAGCATGAGTGTTCCTGGACAAGGTGTTAGCATCAGGTATGGACCGAGGGCCAGTTACCAGGCCGGATTGGAACGTGAGATCAGAATCGAGACACAGACCGGAGGGCAGGAACCAGTTACCAAGCGTCAGGATATCAGAAGGCAGGACCAGGTTAGCACCAGACCAGCAAGGTGAAACCCACTTGTAGAGACCTCCTCTGGGTTAAATAGAGGCTGAAGACTAATCAGAAGCCTTGGAGGTCTCCCAGTCACGGCATAGGGGTGGGGCTTGTGCCCCAGATGGGCTTCATGGATCTAGGTCCCAGTGACTGGGCAGCTGCAGGTATTTTGCCGCCCCAAGCACGGCAGGCAAGCTGCCTTTGGTGGCCTGTCTGCGGGGGGTCCCTGGTCCCACGGATTTGGCAGCACACCTGCAGGGATCCGCCAAAGCCGCGGGACAAGCGGACCCTCTACAGGCATGCCGCTGGAGGTAACCTGCCTGCCACCCTCGCGGCGACCGGCAGAACGCTGCCCGTGGCTTGCCGCCCCAGGCACGCGCTTGGCGTGCTGGTGCCTGGAGCCGCCCCTGGTGACAGTCTGGGAGCTGCTGTGTGGAGGACTGCTGTGTGCTGGCTTCCAGAACCCCATAGGGCTGGGTTCAAGATCTATGGGGCCTGATACAGACAAAGGGTGGGAGGGAAAACAGACGTGACATGACTTTTAAGATACTACAGCAGGTCAGCGGCTGAGCTGCAAACAGAACACTGGTCTCCTGGCTCCCAGTCCTGTGCTAGTGAGCCATGCTGCCAGGATCTCACCTAATTACCAGGGTGCCCTATAAAGATGTTCCATCCATGGCCTTACCTCTGCCCTTCAGGCTTCCACCCCAAAGGTTCGTAGCCCAGCCGCCATCCTCCCTTCCCCCTCTCCCCCCAGCTGAAAACATCTCTAGAATTTCCATTACTCTTTGTAAAGCTTCAAGACTAAAACCAGTTGGGGGATATTTATACTGTTTGAGATCATTTCCCCGAGATTGATGGTTGCTCCTGGTTTTTAGATTACTGGCAGCGTGCCGCATCATTTGCTGGGAAAGCGAGGCTTTGAGAATTGCAACAGCCCACGAGAACTTTGATTTAAAAAAAAATTATTCCATCGGGCTGTACAATTTTATTAGATTCCAAGTCCAAAACGCACACCTCTCCACCAACCCTGCTGTGGCCTGTCTGTCAAAGGAGACACCTGAGACAGCGTGAGGAGCCTGATCCTCAGCTGCTGTAACTTGGCCATTCTACCACACAAGCCAATGGGGCTACGCTGATTTACCCCAGATAAAGAATGTTCTCTCTTGTATTGAAACTTGTAGCACGGCCCAACCAAGGATCCTGCAGAAAGTGCCCTACAAACATTAATTAATAAAGCCTCAAAACACTTCCATGAGGCAGGTGGGCATTGTTACACCCATTTTGCAGTGGGTAAACTGAGGCAGACATGTTCAGCCAGCAAGCTGATGGCACAGGTGGCACTACAATCCTAGACAGAGTTCCAACTTTCAGATCCTTGATCTGAGCACTAGGCTATATTGCCTCAGTGTAGGAGGCCGGGAGCTTTCTCCCATCTGCTTTAGATGCAGGTAGATATGTTGGTTTGGCTGGCTTGAGCCATTTTCCTCAGTTTTCCTTGTACCTCTCAGATGGAGAGTGTCACAGCTGGCCTTTAAGAAAAGTGCTAGAAGGTGTTACGATGCATTTACAAACAAATGGGGTGTCACTAGCCACGGAGTGAGAGACAGTGCCATTACCAGGAATTTAGGACTGAGTTCTTTTCTTTCTTTCTTTCAGCCATGAGCACTGACTCAGCAGCCCTCCCTCCCTGCTGAATGCTTCATTTATTTTATTACCTTCCAATAACCTACTATGGATCCAGCTCACCAGTGCTAGCGTCCTAAATGTTTCTTCTCCTCTCTTTCAGGAAAACTAGTTCCAAGAAAGTGAACTGCAAAGAACATCCATGAAAATGAGTGAAAGAGAGAGAGAGAGAGACAATAATTTCTTGTCCTGATTTGTAGGGTCAGATTCTGCTCCGGGTATAAGCATCATGTATTTCCCAGTAAACCAGGGTCATCATAATGCTAATATTTTACCTTTCTATAGAACTTTTCTATCCAAAGAACTTTCCAGGCTACATATGCTGCATGCAGCCACCTCTGGGGTGGAGAGCAAATGTCAGATAGACAAGGAACAAAGACAGAATGCTGAACCTGCTGTTACAAAAACAAAAACAAAGCCGCACATTTTATTTGCCAGAAACACGCTCCACAGTAATGAATTAAAATAAACAATAAATGTGCCTAATAAATAAGCAGGTGCCTTGTAAAAGAGTTTAACAGCCTGATTTATTGCCCAACAAAAGCAGCAAGAAAATTTGTGGCAATGCCTGGAAATACAAGCCAATGCTCTGTGCTTGGCTGAAGACATGGTGTGATTTTTTTCTTGTTTTCCACAGGAGTATGAGCTAAAGCCCAAGCTGATCTGAAGCTGGATTTTATTATTATTTATCTGTGCTACTGAGATCAGGGCCCCGTCATGCAAGGCTTTGCATAATGACACAGTACGAGACAGTCCTTATTTACATGACGGCAGTACCTAGGAGCCCCCATCACAGACCAGGAGCCCCCTTTGCTAGATGGTGTATGTACAAAGAACCAAAAGAGGGTTCTGTCCCCCAGAGAGTTTACAATCCAAGTTTGCTACTCCTTGCTGCAAGGTCCCTTGCTTTTGAGGCTATAAGTCACGCCCATGTATTTTAATAATCTATGATTTTTTTTCTTTCTTGCCTTCATGGTAGTTGACTATTTTTTAGGCTTTTGTGCTAATTTGAAGCTAAGCACACAAGTTATTTAGGCAAGCAAGAGCCCCAGAAGGAAATAGCCAGGCTGGTTATCACAAGGACAAAAATATTCTTATGTTAAACCAAAATCCAGTAGTAGCTGGAATATTTTCTTTGTTTTACTAATGTTTCCATTCATATCAATGCGGAGAAAAATGCAACAAGCTTCTAAAAGTGCCTCCCTGGTGGGAGACTGGAGGCTCTCTTGGGGAGGCTGTCCAAACACCAAATGCACCCACTTCTGCACAGATGTCTCCATAAAATCTTCTGGGTGTGGGGTCCATTTAGGGTCATATTTGACTGAGGGAATGGGGGAGATAATTCGTCTCACTGCTATGTGGGAGACACAAGTAGTTAGTTAAAACCCAGAGGCAACATTGGGTTGGTAGTAACCAATTATTTTAACTTTAAGTTACAGGGCACAGCTAGTAACCTCAGAAAATCTATTGTGTACTCAAAGTAGAAATGCTGTTACATCTGGGGAAGGGACCGGGCATCCTTTATATGTACCCAAGTGATTAAACAGCTGCCCTAAGTGCAAAGCTCAATTCAGCCTTAACTATGGAACTGTCACTGTCACTTCCATAACAGTATCAGGCCAGACGGAGTATGTCAACGCTGCACCCTGCGCCGGGGCTCTGACTCAGGTTTGGGCCCAAGCCCCCATTCCGTCCACACACAAATCAGTCTGATTTGGATTAGCAAGCACTCAGGACCTGTGTCCTAGGACTCTGCTGGGGGGGTGGGTCAGAGCCTGAGTCCTGCTGAGACTGGGGTCCAAGCCCTGTCATTTTGCACTGTGGACGCAGCTCAAGCCGGAGACCTGAGTCAGAAAGTCTGCATAGCGCAGTGTGGATGAATTAGCAAGGCTATAAGCCCTGGGTCCAGCAACTGTATGCAGTGTGGACACTCAAGTGAAGACTAAGACTTGGAAAATCCAAATCCACAAGCACAGGACCCCCAGACCCAGGTTTACATTGCAGTGTAGAGAATCCCCCCCATGGAGCTCAACTCCTTAGCAAAAGGAGATCCCAATCTCCATGGCTCACTGCATTGTCCCCTGGGACACACAAGAACTTTGGGGAACTGAGGAAAAATAACGTCAAGCTTTTGGGATTCCTTTCAAGTGTCAACCTGGCAAGCTCACATGCAAAATAGTTGCATCCAGTCACAGTCCAAATCTGCAGAGGCTAGAGTGAGTTAGAAAGTATGAAAAATCAGGGCAAGGGATGAGGGGGAATAGGAGCCTGTATAAGAAAAACCCCAAATATTGGGACTGTCCCAATAAAATCGGGACATCTGATCACCCTAACGAGGCTGAGGAAAGGGGGTAAAGCTCAAGGGGGCTACTTTCTGGGGAGTCATGTGGAGGAAGAAGAGTTAGGGAAGAACATATGATGTTGAAGCCTTGAAGCGGAGAATGCTTGGTGCTCGAGCAGACGAGCGGGACAGAGATAAATACAGCCTGGGCTTCGCTTCCACATTGTTTATCCTAGCATGTTCCAAACTGCCTTTTTGGTTGCTTTGTTCTGAGATTTATGCTGGTTTTATTCTACTTATGTCAGGAATTTTCTTTTCCTTATAAACAGTGAGTGAGTGACTGCCTCCCTGCCCCCACACACCCTCACAGTTACAGAGACCCGTGCAGCAGATACATGCAGTGATGCAGCCGCACATACCTGCAGGTGCTCACACTCACTCACGCAGAACCACACACATCCGTGACACATACTCACAGTCCCCACAGTGACACAGAACCACATGTCTCTATGACACACATGCAGTCACCTGCTCACCCAAAGCCTCAGATGGAAGCCCATAGCAGGATCTCAGTTACACACATATGCCTGAATAAAAATGCACGCACACACATGTTCTTGTAGACAGCTACAGAGATGCACGAACACACTTACATCCATGGCATGCACACCCACCCACACCCATACAGCCACACAAATATGTCAGTTGGAATCTCTCCAGGGATTGTTACTTAACTAAACAATTACAGATATATTCGTTATTTATGGGGACAGAGCAAAGCCGTGTTCTGCCATCCAGAGCAGAGGAGCTGGCTGGATTGGCATAGTTCATAAGGACAGTCAGATGAAAGGGCCTGGGTAAAAGCATTTTCACTCTGCAATCACACAGCAGCAAGAAGCTGGGGAGGGGACACTAGACAGAAATTGTTTCAGACACAAGAAAGGTTTGACAAGCAGATTGGGTGACCCCATGAGGTTAATCTCTCAGCATTGCTAGCCTCCCGTTTCATGCACCCTGTGATGGGCTGCAGTAACAAGAGAGGTCTACATTTTTCCCCCCTTTCCCCAGGATAATTGTTTGTCATCGGGGCTGGCCTGTCACAACCAGGAACACGGTGCTGGCGCTAGGAGAAATAACCCTGTCTGAGCTCAAACCTCATATAGGCCAAGATTTCCTAAAATGACTCGTGTCTCTGGGGCCTAGATCCCAGGAAGTGCTGAGCACTTGCCCTCTGAAAACCAGGTGCCTTTTCAAGGTGCGTCAGGCTGGGCTCCAAAAAACACTCTGCACTTTAGAAAAATCTTGCCCTTAGTGAATGGGGACCAAAATTGTTCACCCAGCTGGAAAACCTCCTCCTCTCCCGCAGCCAGCTCCCAAAGCCCTGGAGAAAGACAGAAGGTAAAGAGAGGGCATTACCCTGAGCTGGGGGCTAGGGGTTTCCCCCCAACCCCTATAGGAATCTGAGCTTGTTAAAACAGAGCTTCCCAGGGAAGACACAGGGGACGATTCATTTCTGCCTCTCCCTGCCCTCTCTAGCTACCTGGGGCACACGGGCGCCGGTGCAGGTTATTTTACAACAGTTGGCTGCAGAGGAGAAAGGGAAAATGTTTTGCCCTTTTAAGGCCCTAACAAAGGCAGACCACTCACTGAGCCACAGGAGCTGGCTCCTTCAGACACCAAGCAGGTTGAAGGGGCATACACATTTCCCCAGGCGCCCAGCACCCTGCAGATTTAAATACCCCTCCCCCAGGGCCTCCGCTGCCCACTCTTCAGCATTCCTGTTGGGAACCCCCTGCACAGCCAGCCAGCCCAGGATGCTGGCTTATTGGGGAAGGATCTTAACCCCTTCCTTGATGGAACTTGTCCAGGATCTGATTCTCCATTGAATTCTACACCCCTGACTTGTGCCTTGTGTTGTCCGTTCCATCTGTGCTGTAACAAAATGCTACCAGCACTTCCTTTGGACCGGTGTAAAGGATGGAACAAAGCAGCCCCCGCTAGGTTTTTAAGAGCTATTTGTATAGAATCCATCCCCTGTCTTTAATGTCTATAGAGCCCTCTGAAATCCTATCCATAGGACTCGTCCATGAAGAGCATGACAATGCCAAAGTACATTCATTCTATTATATTCCCCAGGTCATTCTTAAATGTCACACAGGATGAGATGTCTTGGGCTGATTTACCCCACTTCTTCATTCATGTCACAGACTCAGGAGAGCTTTCATATTTCCCAGCAGACTCCCTAGTTAACCCTTTCACTAACCATCTCCCCCTCCTTCTGCGTGTCGCCTTCCCCCACCATAGGCGCTCCATTTCGGTGCGATTTCATCATGGGCCCCAGGAGTGATTTATAGTCCGTCCCTATTTATACCAGAATTTTATAAGACAAACGAATCGTTTTGCTTGAAGGTTAATAGCACACCATTCAAGGGGAGTTTACATACGCTGGGCTTTCTTCTCGCAAGTGAGGAAAGGCAGGCAATCCGCTGCTAATCCAACATAAATACCCGTGGAGTCAGTCTGAAGTGTGGCATCAAAATCATTTATAAAACCTGAAATTTGAATAGGGTTTAAAACCCCATAACCTGTCAGCTCCCAGCCAGGAAAAATATTCACAGCCTGCCCGAAATTGGAGTCTTGTACTGTCTACGTGCCAGGGAGATTGCTTTTTTTCCTTCTCCTTCTAAGTAGCTAGCAAGGGAGGGGGATGGGGACTGGACAGCCCAGGGGTTACACTGTCAGTTCTAACACAGCTCAGGCTGGTGGGGTCAGCATCCAAGGGCTGCTCTGTGTCAAATTAGCTGAAGGGGCTCAATGCAGCTCCCTCATTGCAAAGGGCCTGATTCAGCATTGCGGGCCCAATGCAAAGGGACAGAAAGGCAGGGGTTCCAGCCCACCCCCATACACACCCGCTGGGGAGTACCCCTGCTGCAGGGAGCCACTGACTCACGTCTGCAGAAGGCGGAGAGCCCCAAGACTGGAGTGGTGGTGATAGAGCCATTGACTTCAGTGGAGTTATGTATGCTGCCCCTTGGGTGTGTGATCTATTAGCATTGATATGTTAATTGTCTTTAGAGCACAATGCATGGTGCATTTTATTGCAAAGGCAGGGGCAGAAGATTAGCCTTACAGGAGGGCATGAAAAAGAAAGAAAATCTCTTTAAGTAATAGCTAAACCATGGAGGAGATAGGGGAGTCCTTTACGGAACATTTCTTAGACTAGTGTCTGGAGCCTAGATATTATCGTGATTGGTGCTGGGTAGAATAGATAGCTAGATAGAGCATTTAATCTTCAAAACATTTTAAAAGCATCAACCAATTCATTCTCTTAAGCTCCTCTTTGAAGCAAGTAAGTAATCTCCCCCCCCCATTTTACAGATGGGGAAACGGAGGCACAGGCCATTCCAGTGATTTGACCAAGGCCATAGGACAAGCCAGGGTCAGAGCTGGGCTTGAGACCATGTCTGTCTCAAGGGACAGTACACCCTCAGGAGGCCTTGCTACTAGGAAAAGATAAACTCATGCAGGAAGAGCACAAACATCCCCTGCCACTTCCCTGAAATTTTATCCAGAACTCAACCTAAGACTTTTCACAGGTTTCAAAATATACAATGAATGGTTCCCAACCTCTCTCATTCTGCTAATGCCTCCTAGCTGGGATGGTCATGCAGCAAGCACCTCTCTTTTAATCTGCCACAGCTTGAATGTAAAATATACAGAATACAGAGCAAAGCTACAGAAAAAGGAAGGAGCACAAGAAACAGACCAGAGCAGGGAGTTTAAATAATTATATATCAGATTTTATATAGGGCCTCTCGTCTTGTAGGATCTCATAGCATACAGCACCAGTGCAATGCAGTGTGGGGAAACGTTACCCACAGACATTAGGACAAACCTTTATTCATATGGAAAGTTTCAGGGGCTCTCTAATGACAGGATCTGGGATGTTCAGAGCTGGGAGCAATGACTTTAGCTGAAAAGACAAGTTTTTGCCCAAGCATCTGCTTATAACGACGCTGCACCCCACATACCCCAACACACATTAGAGTAACCTCCAGTAATGACCCCAAACACTGGTAACACAGCATGGCCCACTGTTAAATGCAGAATACGCTTTGCACAAAACAACAGAAGCATTCAAACCAGCTGTGTGCGATCTGCAGGTAAATGGATGTCTAAAATGAAGACCCTTTGAGAGGGATAGATACATGTGTCCCAGGAGTGTGGGGAGCAACTGCACAGCACATTTGCTGCTGTGGTGCCAGTGGTAGTGAGAGAGGAAAGCATTCACAGGTGAGCTTGGGGCGAAGGGACTGGGGCTTCCAGTGTGATGCTGGACAAATAACTTAATCTTGCTGTAGCTCAGATTCCCAGCTCTGAAATGGGGACGACGATTCCTCTGTCAGTCCCATCTATTCGTTCGGTGAGCTCTTCCGGTCCATCTACATGGCACCAGCACAACGGGGCCCAGATCTAGGTTGGGGTCTCTGGGTGCTACCCTGATACAAAGAGCAGTAAGTGGCATAATTCACTGGTGACTTTATGCCTCGCACAACTTTGCTCCACCATTCAACTGGCTGTCAAAGTGTCTGAATGGGATGAGTTCATGAGGCTGCCTGGCACAGGTCATCTCAATGACCTAGCAGCCCCCCTTCCTGTCCTATGTTCCATCTCTGGAATACAGCTGTTCCTTTGCGTTGATAAATCTCACTTCCACTCAATCCAGTGGTTTAAGCCTCTCCTGTCTAAGGAGCTGTTAATGAGTCCCGCACATAAGGGACAGCCTGCAAATGTTGACATCTCCACAGGTCTGAGGAGAAAAACAAAGCCCTTTCGGTTGTGCCTGTTTCAGTTTTTCCTTTGGTCTTGCCATGATTCTACTCCCCTCGGGGGCCCTCTGGGTGGGATTTAAACTCTTGGCCAAAGGCTCAGGCGCTCAGGTTTTGTTATAAACAGCGTCTCCTTCGCACTGAACTTGGGTTCTCCCAAGCGCTTGCGTTTCTCGTTGGACTATAAATTTTGTGGCTACAGACAGAGAAACACTGAGACTTTGCTTCGCACACCATCAATCTCCACAGCATCCAAACAGCGGTCAGGCCATTCAACGCATTTGTCCCCTCAAGCCATGTCCTGCTTTGGAGTCTTCTGTTTTCACTTAAGTGGCTATTATTCCGGAGCCTGGTACACACCCAGCTCACTGCTAGTCCCCTTGTGTATTGGCTCTTCATCACCAACATGCCTCACAGCCTGTCTCCTTTCGTCTTCCCATCGGACGGACACGTGTCTAATCTGATTGATGGCCAAGGCCTCTGAGGCACAGAGTAGCCGCCTTCCAGTGACATTCAGGGCTGACACACCGATAGGGCAACGCATGGGGAAGCTTCCTCCGTGGCTTGTCCTGTAGGTAAAGGACTCAATCCAAAGCCCACTGAAGTCAAGGAGAAAGGTTCCCATTGACTTCAGTGGCCTTAGGGATCAGGCTTCCGGAAAGAACTTTAATCCCCCTGAGGCTGCCAGTTGGAGCCATTTCACCAGCACTAAATTCATACCACACATTATTTACTCATTGGAGAGCGCAGCATTTCTCAACGACCGGTCCGTGGCCCGGCTCTGGTCCCGGACGTCTGCCTGACACAGTCTAGGGAGGCAGCAAGCAAGTCCCTGGTACCAAAGAGGTTAAGAAACACTGATCTAGTAGATGGCACGTCAGCCTGGGAGACAAGACCATGGTTCTATTCCTGGCTTTGCTGCGTGACAAGTCACTTTCCTCTCCCTTCACACTTTCAACCCTTTGTATATTTAGACTGTAAGCTCCTGGGGGACAGGGACTGTCTCTTGCTATGTGTTTGTGCAGTGCCCACTATAATGGGCCCAGATCTCAGCTAGGTCCTTCAGGTCTTGTCGTAATACCAATAAACAACACAGACAGGGTGTTCCCTTCCAGGCACTGCAGGTAGGTAAAATCCAACCAAGGGTGAATATCGGGGGGGAACCACCAACTCAATAAAACAAACAAACAAAAAGCCAAGTCAAACAAGCCTTTTAGTTCTATGACAAAATAAATATTTCAACTCCAATTTGCCACAATCAGTGAGATGGTTCATGATTCATATGTTAACACCACTTTGTACGGCACCACACTCAGTGAGTATGCTGCAGCAAGACACGCATGACAAGACAAGCCTTGTTGAGTACAAGTATTCACACAATATAAAATATGGTATAGGGATATATGCTTGCTTATAGGCTACTTGGCTGGGCTACCCGTACTCTGTAATCACCGCCTGGGCTACCTGTACTCTGTCTTCACCGCTTGACTGATTCATTTCCATCAAGGCCTGGGCTGCCACCAGTTGCCTGGTCCCAGGGACCAGCGTATTAACATGCACTGAGAGGATAACAGTGTACAACACATGTTGGCAGCTGATATCTGTCACAGAGACAGTCTCATACGTCCGTAGCCAGGCCTGGGACAGACTACTCCCCTCCCCCCCATATGGAACTCTGCGGACTAAAGGGATGACTATGGCCTGTGTTTAAAGGGACACCCTCAGGCCGGATTTCCCAATTCTTCACTGCTTTTTAATATGCTCATAGCAAACTCCTCCCCAACGCCTTTGTGCTGGATATTTTTCTCCCTGGGATTAGAAAGTAGCTGATACAAAAGAATCAATTTCTGTTCTACCGCAACTTTTCCCACAGTGCCTTAAATCGATCAGCTGTGTGCTGCAGCCTCACTGGAGCATGGAGGCTCATTGATTATCTCCTCCCATAGAGCCAGCAGAGGGAGGAGTGGGAGGAGTGGACAGTGTTTCTGTAGGTATCACAAAAATGGCATCCGTGGGTTCTTTGCGTTCATTGCTTGGTAAAGACGGTGATAGATTAGACAAGTACAAGACCCCCAAACTACGTATTTGGAATCTCTAATTTATTTTCCTATCAGTTTAGATCAATGTTAAAAGGCCCATCGGTCTCATTCTTTGCCTTGCCAGTGTCTCTTTAGTGTCATCTGGCAGGGCCATTTTTCTGTGGAGTTTGCATTAGCAAAACATCCAAATCCCATCTACTGACGCTGGAATCAACATCCAGGTGCATCCAATGAGCTTTTATGTGTTTCAGAGGTTATCCAAGTCTCCAGATCATGGGTGAAATCCTGGCCCCACTGAAGTCAAAACTCCTATTGACTTCACGGGCGTCAGGATTTCACACCTTAGCACCGGGGAACACCGGAATTTGGGAGGAGCAAGACCGATTAAGGCACCTACCTTTGCAAACTGCGGTGTAGAGAAGCCCCGATCCTGTGACCTTCTTGTTTGGTGCCTTCCAGGTGACATTTACAAGGCCTTTGAAGCACTTAATACCTAAAAGTATGGAATAGGTGGGTCCTAAATGATGCCTTCTATAGGGAGGGGAGTTGCACTCCTCCTTGTTGCTCTGATACTTTCATCAATTCCGCCACCAAATTAGCACCATACAAAAAGACAACTTTCACCTTGCCAGTCTGGGGCCTCTGGCCCCCCGTCTTTCCCAGGCCTGTTGGCAACCAGCAACTGTGCTCCTGACATGTTTACAATTTAATACGTGGGGCCCAGGGGATACTGCATGTATGGATGTGACTAAAAATACATATATATCTTACTAAAACATAAGAATATAAGGGAAGCGGAGAGTTGGCTAGAACTGTTGCCCTTGCTTGTTTGTCTGATCCTAACATAAAAAAGTAACCACGCAGCCAACATGAAATGCTCGGCTTTGTCACAAGATTCAGAAACTATTTGGAAATAAAGTAAGAAGGTCGCTTCAGTCCTTGGGCCCCCAGAATTACACTGGGCAACACTCAGGTCTGATGTTAGATAAAGCAGTCAGCATGCTGTGTATCAGTCATCCAGGAGTCAGGACGGAAAGCAGAGGCTTTCAACTTGTCCAGAGCGTGACATCAGCAGAGTTCGCTGGCAAATCCCTATCTTCTTCCTCCCAAAAACACAGAATCCGTCCTTTTTGTTTGTTTGTTTGTTTTTTGTTTTGTTGCTTTGTTAGCTAGTTTGCAAAGAAACTCAAACGAAACCCATCGATCCCCAAGCGCGCCGGATACAAGCTCTATTGAGTTATACAGATAGTTACAATGTAACCCTTCCAGACCTTGGTATATTGTGCTGTGAGCTTTTGGTGAAGCACAGACAATTTAAATAATATACAGTTATTTTTTTAATTATTATTATTATTATTTAAAATATATTTGTAGGCAGAACTCATGTAGACATTTAAAAGCAGCAGCCTTTGAAAAGCAAGTTGAGTGTCTGCAGAAGGAAAGGCTCTTTACTTCACTGTATTAAAAATAGACGCCAATGGGTAACGAAGCAGTCCTCTAGGGTCAGAGTAAAGGGTTCTTCAGTCAGATGTAAGTTGCAAGGTTCCTTGAGTCATGTCCTTCCCCACCCAACCTGTGGTGGGGATCCAGGTTAGACGCCCATAAACATGCCCATGAAATCTGATCCATTCTGAATGGTGATGGGGGCTCCTGCACTGTTGTCGACAAATATGGAGGTGTATTGCCCAGCCTGTATGTTCAAAACAAAAAGGGGGAAAGGAATCGGATATGGCTATCCAGTGTGTAAGGGAAAGCGAAAAACAGCAAAGGCTATTGCGAGGGTGGACTCGGGACACCAGAACATGGTGGTTTCAGGGAGCTGCTCAAATATTTTCACTGCAGTATTGGGTTTCTAGCTTGTTACTATTCAGTTCTATTTATATACGTGTCTGGGCTTGACATGATTAGAGCGTGGAAGCAGTATGGTCTGGCAATTAGCACAGCCAAGGAGGGATAGCTCAGTGGTTTGAGAATTAGCCTGCTAAACCCAGGGTTGTGAGCTCAATCCTTGAGGGGGCTACTTAGGAATCTGGGGCAAAATCAGTACTTGGTCCTGCTAGTGAAGGCAGGAGGCTGGACTCCGTGACCTTTTGAGGTCCCTTCCAGCTCTATGAAATAGGTATATCTCCATATATATATCAGATGACTATTCTTTATGCTGCCACTGTCTTGCTGGGTGACCTGGGGCAGTTGGTGCTCTCTGCCTCAGTCTCCCTTCTATGAAATTAGGATGATGATACTTACCTACTTTGGTAAAGCCCAGGGAGATGGCTGGATGAAGAGTTTATGTATTTACTATTATTAATATCACAGTTTATATATATGGAGATATATCTATCTCATTAATTTAATTTAAGATTAATTGTGTGGTTAAAGTTGGGAACTTGGACCCAGGAGATCAGGTTTCTGTTTCTAGCCCTGACACAGAGTCCCTGGGTGACCATTTAATTCCATGGTACCTTAATCCTAAAATGAAGTTAATAACACTTCCCTACTACGTAGGGGTGGAAGGGAGGGGAAGGGAGCTGGGCTGAGAATCTTAATTCAATAATGCCTATAAAGCATAGATGCCAACTCTGTGGGTGCTCCAGGACTGGAGCACCCACGGGGGAAAAAAATTAGTGGGTGCTTAGCACCCACTGTCAACTGAGCTCCCCTCACCTCTTCTCAGCACCTCTCACCAACTCCTCCCCCTCCCTGTCCCGCAGTGAGCAGGAGGTGCTGGGAGGGAGGTGGAGGAGCGACAGCGCACGCTCAGAGGAGTGGGCAGAACTGAAGAGGCGAGGTGGGGGTGGGGACTTGGGGGAAGGGGGGAGCCAGGGCTGGGGGAGGAACGGGGGCAGGAAGAGGCAGGGTGGGGGTAGGGACCTGGGGAAGAGGTGGAGGGGGCTGGGCCTGGTACAGAACTGGGGTGGGAAGAGGTGGGGAGGAAGTAGGGGCTTGGAGGAAGGAGTGGAGTGGGGATGAGCCTGGGGCGGATGTGGGGGTTGAGCACCCCCTGGGTAGAGACGAAGTCATTGCCTACACTATAAACCACTCTTGCCCAACTCCACAAAGGAAGCTAGGAGCCTAAATACCTTTGTGGGTTTGGGTCTCTGTGATCCCACCATATTCTGTGAGAGAGAAAAATGTGTGCATGTGTGTGTGTGAAATAAGCTCCATATAAGCTCGAAAGCTTGTCTCTCTCACCAACAGAATATGGCCCAGTAAAAGATATCACCTTCCCCACCTTGTCCCTCTAATATCCTGGGACCAACACCGCTACAACTGCATTGGGTACTGAATGAGTGCAGACTGTATTATCATCTTCCATGCCCCCTTACCTGTAGCTGTAGCAACCCATGCACATAAACGGTGAAGATCTTGCTGTTACTTTCCAGACCAGCAATAACTTCCAAAGATCTAAACAGCAGCCAAAGAAGAACAGAATATGCACATTAACTCAGCCAGTTAGTCACATCAGCTAAACACCTAAGCAGAAACAAAGACATCCGGATTAAGTCACAGTCTTCCTCTTCTCAAAGAGCTTCCACGCTCCCGGGGGGGGGGGGGGGGGGGGGGGGGGGGACACCAGTGTTGGCATAGGCATTGCTATGTTGGATCAACCCATGCTCCATCTAGTCCAGGTGCATCAGAGGGAGGTGCAAGAAATCCTGGAGTCACAGTTAGGTGATAACCTGCTCCCAGGGAAATCACCTCCAACTCCCCCAACCCGATTAGTTAGTGGCAGACATCTACAACAGGCCACTTCAAGAGTTCTATACAGGTGTGAAAAGTAGCAGCAGGAGAAGAGGAACTGATTAGCTACCTCCCAGCTGAGACCTACCAAGCCATTATAAAAGCCAGCAAGTGGCTCAGATTGGGGAGCAGATCAATGTCCAGAAAGCCAGTTAAAAAGCATATGATCTGGTGCAGCGGGTGGGTTTGTTCTATATGTCAACCAAGATAGGAGTAAAAGGAAAAATGTGTGAGTAGACAAGAGATTTTTTTGAGGACTAAACAGGTTAGAGTAGGGAAAGTCTGTAATATTGCCTATGGCACACCACAGGGGAGTGTTATCCACCCAACCACATTTAATATTATGATAAACAATTGCCCCAAAAAGTGTCAGGGCAGGAATAGGTATCACCTTAGTTGCAATATGGGTCAAACACAAGAGAATTAAAGGGGCTGGAGAAAGAAGCAATGAAGCATTCAGGGAGGTCTCATACTGGGGAGCTGATCGAGGATCTAAAACAAATGGAACGATCTTCACCAGGAAAAAGACTAAAGATGAGTGTAATTGATCTCTTTATGGAGAACAAGCATGTGTAGTTAACAGTTTTAAGTTTCTGGGTATAGTGTTTGATAATAAACTCACTTGGAAGGGCTATATAAAAGTATTACAAACAAATGTAAAGGTAGGGTTCATCCACTTAAAAGTATTGCTGGGATTAATTGGGAAGCAGATAAGAAAGTGCAAACATAGAGCATTAATAAGATCAGTCATAGATCATGGTGTCAAGCCTTTAGTTCTGTGACCAGAGCGGAGCTTAAAAAGTTAGAGTCAATTCAGGAAATGCTACAAATTGCATGTGGTGCGTTTCTTATGACACCACTGTGTGCAGTGCAGGTAGCTACTGGAGAAATGCCTATCAATGTGAGAGTGAAAAAGTTAGAGCTGACATTTTGGGCTCATGTTAAGGGAAACAGTGCAGATAAGAATAAATATTGGACAAATATATGAGGAATGCTGGAAATAAAGCAGTTGAAATGTAGCCTAACACAGTAAACTCCTTCATGCTCAGAGGGCTAAAATGTAGGTAAAACAGTTATGTGAAAAGGAAGGACTAGAGGAGATTGAAATCTATAATTATGGGGCAGTAAATTATACCTGGAAAATTGTCTTTCCGGACATGAGTTTAGAATCATATACTATAATAAAGGGAAAGAGAGCCATTCTATATGACAGATAAAGTTTATCCATTCATATACGGCAAATGAAGTCACCATTGCTAAATATTATATATACAGGCGAATCTTAAGTTGAAAAAAATAAATTGACTGGGAGCAGCCTTTTGCATCCCTGAGACTGGAGTTAAAAAATCTAAAAGAATATCTAATTTTGTAGCCATTATGATAGCTGACTATCATGTGAACCGAGTGAACATATTACTACCAAGGATTCCAGCACGTGTAGGGATCCCTGGCAAAAAAACGGCAGATAAAGAAGTGAAAAAATGCTTTAAAACATGGAGACGCTGATATAAAAAGATTCCTTTGACTAAGCAGGAATTTAGAAGCTTAGTTAAAAAAAAAATTTAAAAAGAAAAAGCCATCAAGAATGAATGACATGAATTGTGGACCAAGGAGATGAGAGGAAGAAGATAGAGGATAATGTGCAACTCCGAAGTTCAGAAAGGATCTGTGACGTGCTCATATTTAGACTAACTGGTCACGATGGTCTGAATGATCATTTATATTTATCAACTAGACTCAAAGTTGGCTGATGGAACATGTGTAAGGTTAAGAAGCAGCTGATCTCCTGAATGCAGGGAGTGTTTCCAGGAAAGTCTCTTTAGGAAGAATGGAGACACTTTTATGGTGACAGAACATACTGTCTGAGGCTTCAGAAGAGTATCTGGAAAGTGAGGTAACATTAGAAAGCTAGACTATGGTGTTTTTAAGGGTATAGAGGAGGGTAAGAGTGCAGTGGCATGAATGTCTGAGGAATATATTATTTGGTGGCAGTTACAGACTTTGTAGATGATTCTGCTTCACCCTAGGGTATGAGAAGTAGAAAACAACATTTGGGGAGCGGGAGTTAGGAATCTGGTATCAGTAGCTGGGCCCTGCAGCTTGATTTGCTCAGGGGAATAGCTTTGTTTTGGCATTGCTTTGTGAGTTCTGTGTTTAAAGAATCCAACTGTGCCCTGATGGAAGTGCCTGAACAGACCTGAGACACAGCGTTCCTTCTTCCTGGGCTGGGGAGTTAGGTCAGCAGCCCTATACAGGCCCTTGCTCTATAACTGCAAAGTAAATTTGATTGAAATCACTATTTCTGGCCCTCTAAATGACTCTCAAGAATGTCCAATTCTGTCCTGCAGGGGCTTTCTGCAGCAGTCAGTACGATAGCTACTCTCTCAATAGCCATGCCTACATGACTCCTTGCACTACGTGCACATTTATTTTCAGGGTGTAAAAAAAATATTTCAACATTTCACAAATGACACAAGGATATTGCAATGGAATTCTGACTGCTGTAGGTAGTGAGGAAAAATCTACCACTTGCTATGGGACACATTGCTAGTACTGTTCTAGTATTCACATACTCATGGAGGTCCATTGATCTCACAGCAAGTAGCTGTTTTAAAGCTGAGGAAAGTGAGGCCCGGAGAAGGAAAGTGATTTGCTCAAGGTCACTCAGCAGGTTAGTGACACTGCTAGGAACAGACCCCTGATCTCCAGAGTCCCACTTCCGTGCCCTACCCATATGACCAAATGCTCCACTGAAGTGGTGACTCAGAAATAACAACAACTAGTTTCTGTATAGCAGCTGTACAACTCAAAGTGCTTTCCAAAAGAGGTAAGTATCATTCTCTCCATTGTACAGGGCATTACTTGTTCAAGATTACAAAGCAGGTCAGCACCACAGCCAGGAATAAACAACCCAGACCTCCTGAATCCCTGTCCAGGACTGCACTGTCTCTCCTAGTTCAGAGTTGAACCAATACCTAAGTATAGTGTTACAGCAGCAGAGAAACGGATGAGCTGCAGTGCCATCCTCCAGATGAAATCTGAAAATACCCCCTGTGGTTTCCACTGGAAACACTATTGTTCCTCTCTTGAACCATCATGCCGTGTTGCTATTTGCTCTTAAATCGCTGCCTCCTTCCACCCAAGAACTAGCTGCATTTCAGTGATGAGTGAAATGACTCTGCTTCCAATTAGCTTGTCAAGTTTGCCGAGCACTATGGGTGGGAGGTTCTATAGCACCCTTTTATTTCTCATTGTTTATTAATTGCTTCGCAGGTGTGAAGGTCACAAAAAAAGTATGTCCATGGAAAAGACAGTGCTCTGTACGGGAGCCTGTTCTTTGGATGGGAGGAGTGTGTTGGCCTGGGGTTTTTATCAGGCCCATACATTATGGACAGAAAATCATTTTCAAGGGCCAGACCATCCTCTGAGCGCCAATACGTTAGAGACTGTTTGGAAAACTCTATTATCTAGCCAGCATTGTCCCTCCATGTCACCCTGCATGCTGTAAAACTCTCCCTGAGGGGAGGTTACAGGGATAACAGCACAGCTCCATCCCAACAGCATGTCACGGAGGTAGGAAGCAGGACAGAGGCACATGGCCTCCTCCTGGGTGGATCCTCCTAGATCTGCCCTGTTCAGTGGGTAGCACCTCTGGCTTCTTCCCCCAGGAGGCCAGCCCCACCCAGCTTCTTTCCACAGTGAGGTGAAGAAACACAGTGAGTGCCAACGCGTGGCGTTTCCAGCCCCCTGATATGGAGATAACCTGTGCAGGGGGAACTATTTGGCCCAGACAGCACAAATCACTTGGCACCAAGAGCCAACTAGGGAATTACTTCTGTGTGTCATGTACTACCACCAAATGCCAAACCTGGCTAGGAACTTTTCTTCATTAATCTGTCTCACACTCCCTATCTCCTCCCCTCCAAGTGTCTGCCTCCCTCTCTCTCCCAGTCACAGCTGGAAGCCCCCAGGCTGTTTCAGCTCCCTAAAACAAATGACTGCATAAGCAGACATCCCTAGCAAATTCCACAGGCTGGCTCCCGCAGCAGTTCAGCCAGTGCCAGCAGAATGCTCGTCCGAACAGGTCCCATAATGACAGAAACGTTCCCGTACCCCTCCTCCTATTCTCTCACCACTTCAAGGGACAGTCGGGTTCTCACCCATTGTCAGAAAGCGAGAACAGCCTCTGCTAGAACCTGACGTTTGCCAGGCTTTGTCACCATGGCTGTAGAACTACCCTGATGGGACAAACATTTTCAACACCATTTGAAGAGGGCCCCAGTAGACACTCAGTGGAAACACAGCTCTGACTCCTAGTGGACATGGCCCTACAGGAGCTTAATCTAATCTACTGAGCGGTGATTAAGCCTTTGATTAGTTCTGATTAAGCAAGAACAACACAGAGGTGCAACATGGTTTAAACTGTGCCGAATACTCTGGCTTCAGCTTGTCCCTCATGTTGCCCTGCAGCTCTGTCCTGTGCAGATCTCACTTTCTATTGTTTGGGCTCTGTAACTTGGGTGCAATAGCAGATTCTGTAGTGCATTCCATCTTAAAGCTGTATCAATTCTATTTTTCTTGGGGAGGGGGGAATGGGAAGGTGTTAGCATGAGAATATTTTAATGTAGAAAATGTGATATCTGAATAAGTTAAATATGAAAAATAAATGTTCAAGAAAAAAAACAAAAAAAAAACAAAAAAAAAAAACAAGGCAGTGGTCATGGCAGCTGCTCCTTAGAGTCAAAGGCCCTCAGCATGTTATGGCCCCACTCTTGTAAAAAGGACCCTTATGCTAAGCAAGGCATTCCACCAGCCTCAGTGGGTCTGTGAGTGTGGGTGGGTCTGCTTGCCTTGTGTGGCTCCCCTTTGCAGAATCAGGGCTTGTGGCCATAAATTACATCTGAAGACAGCCTGTGATATATCCTAGAAGGTTGCAGTGCTCTCAATGACATCTGGCCTAGTTTCCTAGTTGGGGGAAGGATTAGTCTGTGGCATGGTTTGGCTAAGTTCTCAGGAAAAAAAAAAACATCCACGAAAACAAGGCAGCCATGCACCAGCCTTGCTAGCTACAGCCATGTCAGAAGAGATCTGCTGTTGACAGACATTTTCAATACTCGATTGCTCCTCACATAGCTGACGCTGTAGTGTGGAGATACAGATAGACAAGGTCCTTGAAGGAGGTGAGTGAGCCTCCCTGATGAAAAGCACTTTGTTTTCCCTCAAGACAAGTGCCTTCATCAAAGCAGTCAGGAGTATGGAGAACCTGATAAGGGAGGAGAGCTCCCCACCCCTCTTTATTTTTACAAATGGTTATCTGTCTTCCCCTCTCTCAAAGGCATCAGTGACAATCAGGCCCAAATGCCCATGGCTCTGAAACTATCAAGCCTTTTAAATAAACAAGGATAATTGCCGCATGGGCCTAATAAATCCAAAAGGGACATTGAGTAAGCAGAGCTCAGTTTAAAATAGGGTGACCAGAGGTCCTGATTTTATAGGGACAGTCCCAATATTTGGGACTGTGTCTTATAGAGGTGCCTAATACCCCCCACCCCCCTCCTGATTTTTCACACTTGTTGTCTGGTCACTCTAGTTTAAAAACAACCGAACACATGACTTGGGAAATCCAGGACAGCCCCATGTGCACTAGGAACTGGAACTGGAAACGGAACTCAGCTGTTCCAAGAGAAGCAGGATGGTCCAGTGGTCAGGGTGATGATGTGGGGCTCAGGAGACGTGGGTTCAATTTCCTGCTCTACCACAGACGTCCTGCCTAGAGCAAGCCACTGCGCCAATGAAAAGACGGAGATAGTCCTATTTCCATACCTTACCAAGGTGCTGTGAGGGTAAACGCAAGAAAAACTGAGAGGCTCAGGTATCATGAAAACTGGGCGCCAGATAAAGTCCTTAGCTCCATCTTCAGCACTATTAAGAAAGCAACTCGGGGGAATAACAGGCACCCCAGCATTGTAGTGGAAGTAAAAATAAGCTTTCCCCCCTCAGAAAGCAACACGAATAGGCTAAGAGTTTCAAATCTCTGAAATTCCAGCCATTGATACACTCTGGCTGACAGCGCCATTGAAAAATACCTTGGCCACCACTCTGGTTCGTCCATCAGGGACATTTTCCCACCTAATAAAAATATGTGAGATACAGAGTGACGGGCAGTCCCTGCGCATAAGAGTCTCAGGGCTAAAGGGATCAGTCCTGCTTCCAATATGATCAGTAGGGAGGGGACTGTAATAAGACAGCAAGGATCGGCCAGGCTGCAGGCCGGGAGAGAGATGCACTTAGCAGAGCTGTATGAAGGAAGCTTGTTCAGATGCCTGATTCTAGCTGGTGCCAGTCACGCAATCACATACAAAAAGGTGTGCGATGCGGGTCCAGGAGTGGGAGGCTCTGAGTCTTGCAGCTGCCCAGAGTGGGCCAGTAAAACATTTGGAGAAGACATTTTCCCTCATCCCACATTTAGGCCCCATCAGCTCCTCACTTTTCTGAGCCCTGAAATCAAAAAGAACCACTCTAAAGCAGACTGCAGAACAATGTTGCCCTGGTTAGCAAGATCCTTGCCTCCCAACAGGCCAGTGGGTGTTCTGCACTCATCGTTACCTTGATTACTAATGGGTACTTGAGCACCAACCGAGTCTTTTCCACAGGCCAGTGAAACACAGGAGCGAAACCTGGTATTTATGGTATGAGGTTTCATTTCAAATTAATTCTCTAATAAAGCTGAGGTGAGGTCGATCCCATTTACGACCATTCGAGGCACAGGGCAGGGAAAGTGGAGGTTCTACCTCGGCAACACGTTTAACGGCATTAGTGGCTTTAAGTCAAGCCAGTAAAGTTGTTTTATTGACACCTTTTCAGTGCTCTAATTGCTCAAGTCTCGCTACAATTTGGGCGAATAGTGCAGGTGATCTGGGATGGGCCTCTCAACCCTGGAGAGTTCTAAATAGGAATCCTCCAGCGATGAAAAGCGACCTGAGTGAGCCCTGAAGGGGGCTGGCTGCCCTAGGGGAGAAGCACTGTCCTCGGTTGGGCAAAATGCCAGGCCTGCCCGTATGTTTGTCAGGTCCTTCTGCCGACTTCCCTAGAGAGAAGCCTGCCTTTTCAGAGACAAAGGTTGTCAGGGCCTTGGTGACTCGTTAAGCTGGTGAGAGCAGTGCCCGTGTCTGGGCGCACGCTTTGGGTGCCCTTCCTTACGGCCCTGATCCTGCAAAGAGAATGGTGCAGATGTACTTCCCCCCACCCCCTAGATTCTATTAATTGTTTTTCCAATGCTCTTCATTAGGGGTGATCTAGGCCTACTAGCTATGTAGGCTCTTAGGAGTCCATTGACTTTCTGAGAGACTTGGGCTCCTAAGTCACCTGACAATGGGACTTGGACTCCTAAATCACTCAGGCATGTTAGAAAATTCTACCTCCAAATCTTTTTATTGTATGGCTTTTTATTTCTGTCGCTGAGGAACAGTATGACCTCTCTCCTAAGTCCTCCCTGGTCTGGCATATACTAAGGGGCCGCTGAATTTAACAATCCTTGGCATCACACCAAGACTTAATGCTCACCCTGAGTTATGGGTGATGGAGTTCAGTATGCAAGATGGGGTCTCTCTGTGTCTTTATCCCAGTGACCATGGATGCCTGGGGCGGGGACATGCTTTTATATAGGTCCTGGCACATTTAGCATCAGGAACTATCAACTTCCGTTCTACACTCACCCACCCTCCAGATTGGTCCAGCATTTTGAAGGACAGCATCAGTGAGATGCTAAGCTCTCTCCAGATGGGTTACAGGTGAAATAACAAAAACCTAGCTACCATAGTCTCCTTGACCCTGAATTAACATGCTAGCACCACTAGGCGCGTGTGCAGTGAAGTCTGAGGGATGGGTTTGTGGGAGGCTTTCCTCGGAAAGACTAATAGGTCCATGAGTCGGGTCGGGTTGGTTATAATGATAACTTGTACATCCCCAGGGTTTAGCAGGGCACTTCTGTTATTACGTTTAGGAAGCAGTTCATGGGTGTGTGTTGTCTGACGGCAGGGCAGGAAAGGAACTCTGTTCACTGCTAATAAAATTTGTAAAAGTCACAGCAGTGCCTGTATTTCAGACCCATTATCTCATTCCTGCCTCCTGGAAACACTGTCTTTCTGACACTCTTATATCATTCTCTCTACTCAGCACCCTTGGCCAAATTCAATTCTAGCCCATTTTGTCTATGACGCTTTGAATATTTACTTAGGTATACATCATGATTAGCGCCATCCATTGAAAAGCAGTGAGAGCTCATGGGAAAATTTACACAAAGCTCAAGAGTCTGACAAATCTTCTGTTCAAAGATGGATCCTATTTCCTAGGGGATTCTTTGGGCATAGAATTCATCCCTGGTGAAGTCTAGTTCACAAGGATTTCCAGACCAGGTCAGATCATTAGTCCATCAAATCCATTATCCTGCCTCCAGGAGTGTCCTGTGCCCAAGGACACAGATGAAGATGAATGGACATCTCCGTGTGCATGGCGGGGAAAGAGGAAACATGCTTTCATGTCAGCTAATCACCCAGGATTCATCGATTTTAAGGCCAGAAGGAAACATGTTGATCATCTAGTCTGACATCCCCTGTAACACAGGCCGACAACCACACCCAGTAATTCCTACATCAAGGGCATGGCTTCTGGTTGAACTAGAGCTTCTCTAATTCATATGAAATGTACCCCTCCGCAGAGGATCAGTCCTCAAAATAGGACTTAAGTGGGGCATAGCCCTTGTGCTGACCTGCCCAGAGATGAATTTCACCCCAAGCGATTAGTCTTAAAGATCAAAGCCACTTTTTCTCGGCTGAAGATCACAAGCTTCTGATTGGTGCCGGGCACCTCAATCCAAAAGGAAAAAAGTTTATTTGAGGTTTTTTTGGTAAGGATCTCTCCTAGGGTGGAGCACGCATTTTTTCAGCAATTATGGAATGGCAAAAAGCCTTCCTGGAGCTATTAAAGCTGAGGATCATTGGGAAAAGGCACTAGCCCAGTAATTCTCTCTCAGTTCTGAGGCAACAAAAACCAGCTCTCTCTCTGCCACAACAAACACCACCCATGAATGTACTGACTGGGGCATGTTTTTGCGTATGTGCTTATATAACCCCTGCTAGAAGATCACAGATCTTTGTCCTTCTTTAGTGACTGGTCCATAGAAGATGAAAAAAGAGTCTACTAGCGCTGCCAGCTAGTGGCTCAACAGGTAGAAAATCATGTTTTTAAAGCTGAAGGAGGAAGCTCCTCTACTGCATGGACTTAGTACCACTTGCCTGTGTTTCAGCCCTTATGTTACTAACAGAAGTTCTCTGCTTGCTCATGTAGTAGGGGACTCGATATTTGGAGCAGGAGGATCTGAGTTCTAACCTTGCTGAGAAGTTCTGAGTGAGTATAACATACAGCCTAGAGATACTCATGAATTCCTAGGTGACCTTGGATTCAGAACTTCCATAGAAGGGCAACCACAGCATTATAAAATTACCAGTGATCTGCTTTGCGTAGCAGGGCTCTGCAGCCCCAGGTCACTGCTGGAATAGTGTCTTTCTGACTGAGTGAGAGGTTGGTGAGCAGTATCCCACGGCTTTAATAACATCCCTCAGCCATCCCAAGAGAAAGTGCCATTCAGTAACAGAGGCAACATGTTATATCTATCAGCTTATTTGGTAGGATAGCAAGGCTGCTGCTCCTTACAGGCAAGTACAAAATATATTACAGTGTCCACCTGCCAAGTTTACCTGGGCCGAAGTTCCCCATTAAATTTCCTGTCACTGCTTTTATTAGGGCCGATTCAAGAAACCCATCTCACGCTCGTTTTCATCAAAGTCAGAAATGTCCTTTGGTGAATTTCTTGAGGGCTTGTAAAGGTCCCACATGGGCAGTGATGAAAAGCAAAGGCCTCTATTGTCTAATGAGCAGATCAGGTAATAAGTCGGGCTGCTCCAGTGTAAACTGCCACACGGATGGATTCACCTCAGCCCTGAAGAGGAGCTAAAAGCTCTAGGGCTAAGGAGAAGGTCAGTTTCCTTTGTCTCGTCTCACTCAGCAGCGATATGGAAACCCTGGCTCCATTACCATGGCAAAATTCCCACTGACTTCAAAATCCTGGCCCCATTGCTCATAAAGTCCATGCGTTCAAATTCATTAACTAGCCCACAAAGGCTCCCAGTGTTGCTGTGAGAAAGGGAAAGATAGTTACACCCTTCTGGGCACAGGGAATTGGAGTGACTTGCCCAGGGCCAGGTAGCACACCAGTGGCATACCCAGGAGAAAAGCCAGGGATAAATTCAACCCTGGCGCGATTCTATTGACTTTAGCAGTGTTACATTAGGGATGAATTCGACCTCAGGAATCCTGATTTGGAGTCCCCTCCCCCTGCCACTAGACAACGCTGTCACAGCTCAGGACAGCCTTGAACCCGAGGAAGGATGAGTACTTTATTCGTTAGGAGATCCAGGGGTAATAGCCATTCTGTTTATTGAATTTGAAAGGATGAACACCTTTTGAGATGCTTGGTCCAGTAGGTTTTTGATCTTCATTCCCAGAGGGTATCCGTGGCATTTGCCAAAAGTAGCTGAGAAAGGAGCAGTTTGTGACAGGTTAAGAACTGCATTGCAGTGACTCACGTGTATCGATGACAGAGAGATTCAATGCAGATCAGCACACGGACGTTGTCTCTGGCCCGCAGCTGCACTTTGCTCTTCAGCTCACTGTGGTCTTGGAAAGAAGCAAACCATGAAAATAAAGAAAGAAGAAAACACCCTTTATAACAGGACAAATCATCAACCACGTTAGGCTGTAAGCAGCACATCATGGCTCCATTAGAGAAGTACCCCACTGGTTTCTCATTGAAATGCCCTTTATCACTGTTGAGTGATTAGAAGGAAAAAGCATCAGTGAACATTTTGGTGGGTTCTGAATGTCCTTTCAATTTGCCGTATTTGCCTCCGTTTCCACATGCCCACCCCATGCTTTCCACAATCATTCGTGGAGAGCAAGTTTTCTTCATACGAAAGTTAATTTAGGGCTCATAACAGAGATTTGACTGATTAAGAAACAAGATGTATTTTGGGCAGCAGCAGGACAGCTGATAAGGAATCCGAGCCGCCCAGGCCGAGAAAGTACTGTGCCATTCAGACAGTGAATTCACACAGCTATTCTCAGAGAAAAGTTCTCAAGAGCAAAACACATCCATACGAAAACCCTGCCAGCAAATTCCAACTGGCAAACAAATGAATCAAAGTCGTGATCTGCTGCCCATGGACACTGCTTTCTGGAGAGTCAACTGGGAAATCTGATGAAGTGGGTATTCACCCACGACAGCTCATGCTCCAATACGTCTGTTAATCTATAAGGTGCCACAGGACTCTGTCATTCTTAACTGGGAAATTATTCACTATGAATAATTCATCCAGCTCTAGCCAGCACCAAAACCCACGTAAAGGTCTGATGCACTGTTATCTATAGACAGGCAGGAAAAACAATGAAATGTCTGTAGACTTATAAAATGCCATCCCTTTATCAGACTGAACCATCCTATGGTAGCAGAGAGGACTGTCTGTAACCCCTGTGTAATACAGTGGCAAACTGCGTGCCATGCCCCCATTAGTGGTTGATCCGCTAGAGCAGAGGTGGGCAAACTACAGTTCGCGGGCGACATCCGGACTGCGAGACCATCCTGCCCAGCCCTTGAGCTCCCGGCCGGGGAGGTTAGCCCCTGGCCCCTCCCCTGCAGCCTCAGCTCACTGTGCTGCCAGCGCTCTGGGTGGTGGGGCTGCAAGCCCCTGCCAGGCAGCGCACTGGCATGGCTGGCTCTAGCCAGGTGGTGCAGCTGCCAATCCTGGTGCTCTGAGTGGCATGGTAAGGGGATTGGGAGCGGGGGAGGGGGGTTGGATAAGGGGCAGGTGGTCCCAGGGGGCAGTCAGGGGGCAGGGAGAAGGGGGGGTTGCATAGGGGGTGGGGTCGCATAGGGGGTGGGGTCCCGGGGGGGGCAGTTAGGAGCGGGGGTTCCCAGGAGGGAGCAGTCAGGGGACAAGGAGCAGGGGGGATTGGATGGATTGGGAGTTCTGAGGGGGGCTGTCAGGGGGTGGTAAGTGGGAGGGGACAGATGGGGGCGGGGGCCAGGCTGTTTGGGGAGGCACAGCCTTCCCTCCATAGAGTTTCAGAACCCCGATGTGGCCCTCAGGCCGAAAAGTTTGCCCACTCCTACGCTAGAGGATAACACCCTACTGCGGCTGCCACCTAATAGAGTTACTCTGCTAGCTCAAGTGGTGGAGGTCTGTATGATACTGACGACTCACGCCGACGGGTGGTCGTTACACAAGTTTCAGACTGAATAGCCTCCATGAGGCAGTCAGGGGAGTTCCAGAGTCCCTCACCATGCTAAACTAGAAGAGGCTCCCATGGACAACACTCACCGATGTGGACGTTGGCTGAAAACTGGTAGATGCCAGACACAGTTGCTGTGAAGCGCCCAGTCACCAGGTTCAAGCCTGATCCCCGGAGGAAAGCTCCTTTGGCCAAAGGCTATGGGGTGGGGGGAAAAAGAACAGCAAACCTTGAACTGTTGAACAAACCCCCCCAGCAATCTGAACCATCGTTATCTCTACCCATCGCAGGGAGAAAAAGAGTGTGTGAGCGAGGAGCAGGTGAGCGTGAAGGTTGGGAAGGGTTTGCCAGGCCTCTCCTTCCCTAGAGACTTATTCTAGCATGAGCAGGGCTCTCCCTCCGTGTGGATTTAACGCCCAGGAAAGGGGAGGATTTAACAGAATTAGTCAGTATCAGGTGTAGGGCGGCTGAGCTCTGTGCAGGTTTCCCCCATGCAGCTCTGTTAATGCACCTTGGCCCGGACTCTCAAAACACCTGCTACTCTAGTACCGTATCCTGCCTTCCAACACCAGCTTTGCCAATGCATCTCAGTCCTTACCTACTGCCACCCCCCATCCCAGTCCTTGGGGCCCCTTCGCTCTGCCAAGGACTGATGTCTTGAACTTGCAGCACCCCCTACTATTCCAGTCCTGGGACTCCCTAGTTCTCCCAAGTCTCCTGATCAGCCTTACCACTGCTACAGCAGTCCTAGGTCTCTGCAGTGTCAAGCTGTGTGTGTGGGTTTTGTGAAGCAGACACAGAGGAGACAATAACACAGGGCACTCCAGAGGTTTCCTACCACTCTAGGCTTTGATAAGACAGGACTGAGTCTCTCATGCCAGCAGCGCTGCACAGCCTTGCTGAGTTCTTATGGAATCTATATTTAGCTTCATTTTCTTCTGAGTTTGGTCCGAGAGGAAAATAGCAGGCAAACTCCAGCAAAGCACAGCGTCTCCCGGCGCAAGGAAGTGGTCTCAAGTCAGACTCACAGCGAACTATCTGATTCAAGCTAAAATAAATTCAATGCGACGTGTTTATTGTTAGTTTTGGCCCACTCAAGATCGGTTTGGCTGGAATTAGGGAGAATCAGAAACAGCTTTGATGGGCCAAAAGCAAATTACTCAGAGACTCTGCCTCCACCACAAGGGCATTATGTGAAACTTAAACGTGTCGGGACAAGCACTATCACCATTACCTCTGCAAGGTTTATATAGCATCATTCTAGCTTGCAGAACAGCTGCTGGAGTGTCCTGGTGCTTATATATGTAAATCCATGCACCACATCTAAGTTATCTGTACACACATCCGGACCCAGAGAACTAAGGAACCCTGACAGAACTGAATTGCCTGGTGTTTGTGCTTATGACTTTACACTAGTAGACCTGTGTTAGAGAAAGTTTCTCTCCCCAAGATACACTGCCAGAATTGCCATCACAGCACTGATTCTAGATCCCCTTCAGTATAACAAGGAAGAACTGTCCAACAGAGCTGTAAACATCCCAGGGACCTCAAATGCCCTCCCGCCCCCAACCAAAATAGCCGGGAAAGGAACGCCAGCTTTCCCAGCGGACTACAAGGCCTGTTTGTTTGGCCTCATCTTTGAGGCAACAGAGTGGATGGGCATGCTGGTATTTGTATGAAGAGCTGCCGTATGATAGAAGGGTTGACCCGAATGAAACATGCATTGGAGTTAGTCATTTTAAATCCCTGGCGGAGCATACAGAGCCCGCGAAGTCTTCTTATTGTTTCTAAACAGAAAGAAAATAAAAACCGATTGAAATAAAAATCATTCACTGCATTTCTCTTGTGCAAGTCACTTGTATGTCCTAGATCTCAAAGCGCTTTACTCTCTCTGGTGCTGGTTTTATATCAACATTGCCCCGTAGTCTTTGACAGAGTGATGCCTGAACTATACTGCTGTAAGTGAGAGGAAAATCAGGCCCCGTGTGTGTAGGTAGAACTGAGCCTGGGAGTTTCTCCATTCCTTTCTCATTAAAGCAATTAAACTAACAGAAGAAGCAACTTAATTCCAAAACCACTGGCTGAATTTGGAAGGCAATTGCAGGCACCAGTAAATTACTGCTGTTAAAACATTCCTGTTTCTTCAAGTCCTCTGTGGCTTTGTTACTCTTTGTGAGGGGAAACAGACAATACGGAATGTTGGGAAGGAAGAGGACTCATTGGACAGTATGCTTCAGCAAACGCCACACCAATTATAACTCCCTGCTGAGTTCGCTGCCTGACATTAGCACGACTCATTTCACAGCTGCCATAATTGCTGCTGGGAGTAATCCCCGAGAAATTTGCAACTTGCTCTCAGTTAATTTCAACAAGCAGCCCCAAAGCATGTAAATAACAAGCTAGTGCCAGCCCTCCTCTGCAATCCAAACTCAGGTTCTCTTTCCCCCTGCCCACACCCACTGTGTAATTTACTTGCTGGTGAGAATAGGGAATCAAGCATGGTAGGATTAAGACATAGGCTGGGTGCTGCCCAATGGAAAGATTTTCTTTTTAAAAATTAAATTGACAGATATTTAGAATAAGAACACAGAAACTAGCCTGTGAAGCAGTCACAGCAAAGCACTGCGAGCCCTCTGACCGCCTAGCCAGTGTTAAGATTCAGAACAAGTTTAGCTTGACTGCAAAACATGAGAGATACCAGGATTACCCCTGGATCTACCCAAGGCTTCTCATCACAAGGAGCTCCCTCTTAGCCTTGGTGAGTCTGGCATCACTCCACCAATGTTCCCTGGACCTCAGTCAAACCAGATGTAAAGCCGAAATTTCACTGCACACTACAAGCTGTGTCTGATCTAAGCTTCCCTGTGCAAAATACATTACCCAGCAATGTATCCAGGGGAGGCAATGGTTTTGGGAGAGCAGAGTGCTTGGAGCATTGTAGACAGGATGCTCAGAGGGAGGGGAAGAAATACTACGCGCTCATCTCAGATGCTGTAGGACTGAGGGCATTGTAAGAGCACCAGCAGGTGTGTGTGTAAGACCAGGGAATATCACTGGGGAATAACTATAGTACAGAGGGATGGGACTTATGAAGTCTCTGCCAAAGGGAGAAGAAAGCTCTGCTGCCCTTTGAATGCACCCCAGGTCAGGAGAATGGAGGCTCCAGTCTCGAAGACTTTAGAACAGCTAAGTCCTGATCCAAAGCCCAGTGAAACCAATGGGAGTCTTTCCATGACCTTCAAAGGGCTTTGGGTCAGGAGCTGAGTTGCTCCCTCCCCACTTTAATTGGGGAAGCTTGAGCTCTTAGCTCTACGAAGTCGGTGACAATGGGCTTCCTTCTTCTCACCCCGATTGCCCCAGAGATGATGCTCTCCTCACAGCAGGAGTGTCTATCACCACCAAGAGCAGTACCTCAGAGCCGTGGCTCGCAGCCTTTCCAGACAGCTGTACCCCTTTCAGGTGTCTGATTTGTCTTACATACCCCCAAGTTTCATCTCACTTAAAAACCACTTGCTTGCAAAAATCAGACATAAAAATACAAAAAGTGTCATGGCCACACTGTTCCTGACAAATTGCCCCCATTCTCATTTGACCATATAATTTAAAATAAATCAATTGAAATATAAATATTGTACTTACATCTCAGTGTATAGTCTATAAAGCCGTATAAACAAGCCATTGTCTGTATGAAATTGTAGTTTGTATTAACTTTGCTAGGGCGTTTTATGTAGCCTGTTGTAAAACTTGACAAATAACTACACGAGTTGATGTACCCCTGGAAGACCTCTGCATATCTCAGGAGTGCACGTACCCCTGGTTGAGAGACATGGTCTGAGAGCACAAGCTAAATCCAGGCACTTCTTGTCCAGAAGCTGAAATGAAGCATTGGCACACAGAGGCCCATCTGACCTGCCAGCCCTCCCACATCAGCTCCAGGGCCAGGAGTAATCAGACTTGATGATAATAAGGCTTGGGAAGCCCCAGCCCACACACTGATTGCTAAGAGGTCTATTCACATTCTCACTCCTAATTAACGAGGCAGCACATCTGTCTCGCTGCTTCAGGTACAACCTTGCTCCTGTGCCAGCACCTGCAGAAAATCTGGGCGGCTGTCTCACCCTGCGTCAGAAATCACCACTGCAGGTCTGCAAACTGTCTCTAACCCTGCAACCCTGAAGAGTCCCATTAGCTATGGGACTACTCAAACTAATAAGATCTGTTGGATAGGCCCCTTCATAGACAGGAGTCTGTATAGCTGCCATGAAAATCCAGCCATTTCTGGGGTGCAGCAGAGTCGCTAATTAACAGCATAAACACACCTAACTGTTGACTGAGTGACTGATGGCAATCAACAGTCCTACTTGGTGCCAGTTAAGACACTTTAAGATCTCGGTCGGGCTCTGGAAAATGACACTAAAAATGGCATCATGGAATTGCATGTCCATTGTGCCTGCATCAAGTTTGCCCAATAGTAATAATGAGAATAATTAGCACTCACTCCCACCTTTGCCGCAAACACGCACGCTTTACATAACCCTTCCATTTACAAATCATTTATAAAGGATTCATAGATGTTTTAATACATGGGTAATCATTGCCAACAGGTTGCTTATAACCATGGTTTAAAACCATCAATAGCACCTCCTACTGACAGCTTTGTAACCATTGATAACATGCTGCTCCTATCTGTACTATCCTTACAACACTGATTAACCCTTTAATGACCCTTTCTAAGCCATTTATAAATGGGAGCTTAGTCTAAAGTGCGTCCCATCTAACAGACAACGTCAAATGCTGATTTTTGTAACAGTGGGAGCCATATATTCACACCAGGGGCCTGGAAGGCCCAGGAGGGTTCTTGCTGCCATTTTGGGGCTTGCCTACACATGAAAATTATTCCAGGATAGGGTAAATGTGAATATAAAATGGAACAGATATTCCCGATTAACTCATTTGGAAAAAGGCACTTTCATTCTAGAATAAGAGTGTCCACACATGGAGTTATTTAAGACTAGCTATTCCAGACTAACTCCATGTGCAGACAAACCCTTATAACAACTACTGGAAGGCAACCAAAGACTAGAGTGATGAGCATGGTATAAGAACCTAGATACAACAGAACAGAACAGAATTAGCTGTAATAAAGATTCGACAATGGGGACCTAACTGACAATTGTTTGGACGTAGGAGGTGAGGAAGGGGAGGAGTTTTAGGATCAAAATAGGCACTCGGGAAGCAGATATAGAGCTCACTCTTGTTCGCTATGAAGTCAATGACAAAACTCCTCATTAATTTCAATGGGGGTAGAATCGGCCATGGTGGGTGAGAAGATGCCACTTCTCCCAACCATGACCAGCTGTTAAGGCAAGTGCTCACTTCCAGCAGCCAGGCCGGAGCTGGGTTCCTGGGATCAGCTCTCCCTTTCTCCAGAAGAGCCCTATGGGTGAAAGGAATCACAGAAGAGCTCAGCAGGACAGTGCAAGTGCAGGCTGTGACATTGGCTCACCGACTGGAAGTTCTGAAGTTCGACCAGGGTCTTCTTGTCCACAACGACCTGCCCTTTCAGTTTGCAGTGGAACGCTTCCTCCACCCGTTTGTAGGGCGAGGTCTCCTCCAGTGACAGCAGGAGCGGGGGCAGTTGGCTAGGGTGGGCTGAGATAGCCAGAGATGCCCGCCGTTCAATGGTTTCTGAAGAGAAAAGAGATCACATGGGAGGCCAGCTTGGATTTGGACGGAGCAATCCGAGCAGCAGCAGGGGACGATTTTTCTAATTTACACAATCTGAATAAAAACTTGTTTTTTTAATATTTATTTACACGGAAGCACTTTTATGCTGGCAGCCAATGATATTCAGACATATCTCCAAAGCCATCTCATTGTCCCTCCTTCAAATCCTCCCTTAAAACTCTCCTTTATCATGATGCTTACCAAAAAAAAATTGACAATGGCTAGGAAGCTGGCTTGCTGAGACCACTGCCTGGGATGGTCTTATTTCCTTGTGCTCCCCCACCAAGCCTGTCTTATGCTTCTATTATAAAGTTTTTGGGGCAGGGACCATCTTTTTGTTCTGTACAGCATCTACCACAATGGGATCCTATGTGTTATTGCAATACAAATAATAAATAATAAGAGGCCTTAACGTGGCCGGTATAAACAGACTGCTACATCCTCTAGTCCATACATTGTTCCCTACACGTGTTCTCCAAAACTTTCTCCAGTCCTATTTTAAATGATCCAGGTGAAGGAACTCGCACCACTCTCCTTGGAACAGACCATTTCAGTCTAAAAGATCTCACTCTGGAACCTTATTGCAGTTGCTCTGCCTAAGAAGGTACATGGCTTAGCTCTGTGTTGCAACTCTCATGTGTCTATCGCCAATCTCGCAATGTTTGGGGTTGTTCCTGAAGCACCAATTTCTGGCCGACTTGGGATCATGGAAAAATCTTCGCCTTCCTTTTTGATAAACAAGTATGTTTCTAGCCCTCATGGTTGCAGGGCTAAAACTTGAAAATGTGACCCCACTGCACCCTGATGCTTCCAAATCCAGAAGGTGAATAAACAATGTCCACAATCTTCCCCCTGCCCCCACCCCCAGCCTTATGATGTTTACACCTGTCTCCTGATTTCTGAATACTTGTCATTGGCAATATTGTTCATTCCGTGCTGTTACACTTAACTCAGTGGTTCTCAAACTTTCATACTGGTGACCCCTTCCACACTGAGCAAGTCTCTGTGTGCAACCCCCTTATAAATTAAAAACACTTTTTTACATATTTAACACCATTATAAATGCTGGATGCAAAGCGGAGTATGAGGTGGAGGCTGACAGCTCATGACTTCCCTTATAATAACCTCATGACCCCCGGAGGGGTCCCGACCCCCAGTTTGAGAACCCCTGACTTAACTGGACCATCCTAACTCATTCCTCTCCCCAGTAACATTGATGGGAAGAGGGGGAAAGGTTGACCGACTTAGGCCCAGATCCTGCAACCTTCTGCACACAAGCTGAGCCAAGCACCTGCCCAGAGCCCCATTGGCTTTGTGAACTCATGTTAGTGGGATTTAAGGACACGCTTAAGCACTGTGCTGAAACGGGGCCTTACGAGAGGAGCTCCCGCTAACCTGGAACTCGGCTGTAGGTGCCACATTTGGGGGCAAGAAGGAGAGACAGACATGCGGCTCCAATCGCTTTTACCTTTTAGTATCTCCTTGAACTCCTGCAGCAGGACTTCCTGGGTGACTTCGGCCCCTGGTGCTCCTGGAGGTCCCTGGGGGCCCGGCGGCCCTGGGGGCCCAACAAGGCCACGCTAAGAAAGGAGCCAAAAGAAGACAATGGGAATCAGATCCAGGCAGTAACTCTCAGCAACACACCAAAGGCTCCCTTGAGATGAAGAGCTGCATCCTGCAAAGCTATCAGTCACCTGAATAGACCTTCACCACAGGTTCAACTAAAGGTCTGGTGTGGCACCACGGTCTCGTGCTGGCTTTCTGCCCAGCAGGTAATGCCACCCAGGTGTCTATTCACCTGACTAGCAATGCAAGTAAGAGGTTGCAAGGCCAGGCCCTTACTTGGGTCTCTGGAGACCGGGGGGGACTTGGGTTTGCTGCTTCTGTTTTTACCTTCGAGCATCACTGATGGTAGCATGTCACCAGACTTTTGGGGGCTGGCTTTGTTAATTTCCATGTGTGCCAGCTGCTGGCTTCCTGGGGCAGCAGCAGAGGCACCCTATTATATAGCTAAATAAAATCAATTAGGCATGGCAGAATTTTTAATCTATTTCAATTTCAATTGTGGGAAATTATGGAGAGGGTCCGACCATAATTATTTAACGGCAGGAGATGTTGAGATCAAAAAGTCAAAGCTACCTAACGGGCACCCCTGCTCCAGCTCCACTAACACCAGCACTACGATACATTTCATACATGTTAAGGTGGGACTGGTTCTCAAGTGGCATTTTTCTGACGGTGCCTATCTGTAAATTTTAGTCACTATTGATGGAAATATTTTTTCCTCGATCTGTGTGTGGATGGTGAAGTTGACGTTTACCGGCATTTACTGATAAAAATCGAATCCTTCCAAGCCTAAGAATATTGCAATCACATGAGGATGGCATAAGTATGTGAGGCTGTGTGTTTGGTGTGACTGTTGAGGATGTTAGCTAGGGCTCCAGGAAAGGAGAAATAGCTACTCTGTACCCTAGAAGTGGGTCTCCATGTGAGACCTGGGTCCTAAACTGATTAACACATCAACCTTCCGAAATAATAATAATACCCATCTCTTATCCAGTGCTTTTCAACAGTAGATCTCAAAACACTTTACCAAGGAGGTCAGGATCATTACCCCCTTTTTACAGATGGGGAAACTGAGGCACTGAACAGTAAAGAGACTTGCCCAAGCTCCGAAGAGTAGCAGTGGTCAAACCAGGAATAGAACCTAGGCCTCCTGACTGCCAGTCCGGTGCTCTATCCACTAGGCCATACCGCTATATCTTGTGCCTGTGAAGGCTAAAACACTTTGTTATGGATCCTTAATACCTGTTAGTTAAAGGGAAAGTCTCAGCACAAGACATAGGTGATTTTAAAAGATTTGTTGAGAATAGCAGAACACATATATGGATACACAAACACACGCTCATGCATACAGACACAACTATCACTTTACATTTATATAGCACGTTTTGTCCTAGTTTCCCAAAACACTTTACAAACTATAAACACATAGCACCACTAAAATGCAGCCATCTCTGGGGTGGGAAGGCACACAGAGAGCACCTTTTACAACAGCCCTAGGAGGGGAAATTTGGGGCCCAGGACACAAATATTTGTGATCTGGTGTTATATCTAGCAGTAACCTACTAATTTCTTGTCTCTCCCTTTGCATTTCCTTTTGGAGTTGTTGCCATCGTCCGGGCGATGTACAAATGAGATCCAGGTGCGCCGCGGATCTGTGATTCGAGGATCTGGAGATTCTAGAATCTAAAGAGAAACGAGAACAAAGATTGGATGTCATTGTGCATCTTCATCCACTGACACGAATCCCAAACTCAGACTGCGCTACTGGCTGTTATCCAACAGGGGCCCTAAGGAGTAAAGGGGGCCTGAATCAACCCCCTGGATCCAAACCCCCTGAACTTTGCAGGACATTTATTTCAGAGATGGAGCGGAACTTGGCAGTTCAAGGCATAGCTCCAGTAAAGAGCAAGTCAGAACTTGAAGCTGGGATGGGTGAGGAGGTAGTTTTGGTTGTGGAAGGATGTAGGGCTGGCTGCAGAGGTCAACAGGGAGGGTGGGGAAAAGGCTCCAGACCAGATCATAAGAGCAGAGGGGGAGCCTGCAGGTTGCAGCTTGCAGAAGCTGCATTACAAAATGTTGGAATAAAAAAAAAATTGTTAAACCCAAGAAATTCCATTGCTTTAATGCAAAGAACAATGTTGGAGGAAGGTACAGAGTGTTGAGAGGCAGTGTGGTCCAGTGATTAGAGCTGGACTGAGTCTCAGGAACCCTGGGTTAGCAGGAGAGGGTGCTGACCTTTGGCTGGGTCCTTCTAGTATAGAGATAAGAAGAAGAGTCCATTTGGATACCAGAAATAATTCTGACCACCAAGCCAGGCATGAACATTTCCTACTGAAATAGCACTTAGTGAATCTCTAACATTGGCTTCTCTCTTAACCTCTGGAGACGGGGCTTCTCTGCTGTCTACACCTCACACCCACTGCACAATGAAGCAACTCAGGGAAGGTCCATTGCCACAATAGCAATGTCAGGAGCAAACTGTATTGGCAGAGCTGGAAATGAGGAGCAGAGTCTGCATAGCACTGGCCTGCAAGACACTCTCCCTTCTAGACCTGGCTCAACATCCCTTTACACTCATGCAGATCCACTGTGGAATCCACATAGAGTTTCCCATATCAGGATCAAATCCCCCCGGGCCATAATGTGTCTAAAAGTAAACACTGGACCTCGGAAAAGATAAAATCCCAAAGCCAGAGCCCCTTGCTATTTAAAATAGCAACGATAGTTTGGGTTCATAAGGGCATTTCACCCACCAGTCTCCAAACACTGTGAGAGAGAGGTTAGCTGACCTGACAAATGTCACCCACAAGTCAGTGATGGTGATGGAACAACATCCTTCTGCCCCACAGTAACTGCGAGAAATAAAACACTCACTGCCAATCCCCTTGTGACCAACACCTAAGTAATCCACATGTGCATGGATACAAAAGCCATGTTGCCTGTTCACATGTATACATACATGCACAAATGTACATACATGCATGTGATATATACGCCTGCACAAATATGTATGTGCACACATGTATGCAGAGGAATATTCATATACATGTAATTTGCACGCACTCAATACAATACAAATGACATTTCACATTCAAATTGAATGTTCACTGGTGCCATCACAGGATCTTCTCCCTAAACTTTCCAACCAGCAATAGAGCTGATTAGACCTAGCCCCTTGCCAGTCAAGTAGCCAGACAGGAGTCCAATAAAAGCCCACAGGTTTATTCGAGAATGACTGACCTGACCCCAGTTTCCACACCCGTGTTTTACCAGTCCGTTTGTTTTGCTTTATTTCACGGAGTCAAAGATGGCCTCGATGGATTGGCTTCAAAGAAACACAACAGCACATAGGGCCATGTACAGCCAGCTGCGTCACTCCTCCCTCCCTCGTCTGGCTGGGAAGCTGTGGCACTGCAGTAACGCCATGAGCTGCAGAGACTTCAGCAATATGCAGATCATTTGTACTTGGCACCAAGTGGACAAAGCTGAATGTTTATGGCTTTACCTGGTGCTGATAAGTAAATGGGCTTGGGGAAAATCACTGCTACTGTCCACCCCCAGGCAAGCCCAATTACACATGTGCATTTTTTAGTGCTAACAAGGCTGAATTTAAAGACACAGGGTCAGGCCTATAATCTGACTACAAAATTGTCCTGGTGCAGAATGTCTTCTGGATTCCAAACAGCACGTGCATGTGTATATACATATATAGTTATCCTTCTGTCACTGGGGAATTTTTTCAACCTTGCCACTGTTCAGACAGGAGCTACACTAAACAATGTTTTGTGCTGCCTCTGCAGCAAGCCATTAATAATCCTTGGCCTCTGATCCTCCACTGCCATCCGCTTTGTGACACCACTGACACCTGCACCCAAGTGAGCACGAAGTAGGTGTGAAATGCTACTCCTTTGATTTAGCAGCCACTTTGCCCAGGTGCAAATGTCGACACAAGGGGAAACTAAGGCAGTGTCAAAAAGGAGAGGGTAAATTGATTGGGATGTGTTAATGTCTAGATCCCTTACTAATCTGGGCTGGAGTGGGGGAAGGGGACTCACCCAACTGTTTGGGACAGAAAGCGAACAGCAGGCTTCCAAGAACACACACACAACATTTTTGAGAGTCCAATACAAATAAAAAGCAATCAAAGACCTACTGGACAAGTCTCATTCAAGCCATATCACTAGAGGATTCATTGATGCCTGACATGTCAGTCGCATTACAGGAGTGGCTTTGTGTCCGTACATAGGCATATAATTAGTTAACAGATACAGTGCCAGTAGATGGTGCTCAAGAACATGTAGAAAAACAACGAGGAGTCCGGTGGCACCTTAAAAACTAAGATTTATTTGGGCATAAGCTTTCATGGGTAAAAAACCCACCACTTCAGATGCATGGAGATGATGATGATGCAGACTAACACGGCTACCCCTCTGATACTAAGAGCATGTAGCTCAGTTCCTGGGTTTTATAGGACCAATAAAATAAGTCGCGCATTGCAAACTGAGTTCCAACAAGCAGCTGTTTGCATAGTGCTCTTAACAAGCAGCAGATACAGTTTCCACCTTCTGGGCCACGGTTGGTATTTTGATCCTGGGCTAAAAATCAGCCTCACAAGCTATAAATGTCATGCTGATAAGGATGAGGTTACTATGTGAAAATTCTGAGGAGCCCCCCAGGATGGTTGTCCTCTGTGCTATGCTTCTGAGCCCCAGGATGGTACCCTACTCGGCCTGGTTGGTCTCATGCAGAGTTATGGAGAGGTAGATTCTATGGCCTTATTTGAAATGGTCCATCGTCTTTTTCAACTTAAAACCCCCCCAGCAATGGTGTTTTGTAAGGAAAGATGCTAGGACTGACAGCCAAGAACAATGAAGCCCGTTTATACGGCACACAACATATACACTATGGGAAGTGACGTAAGACTTCTCAGCAACATAAAACCCCCTGCCAACGTGCTTCAGTTATGAATGGGAGGGATCACATTGAGAGGCTAAAAGGGATCATATCCATTGCCAGTTCCAATCCTGGATCCTCTGTAGTCTAGGAAATGGGGTCTATCCTGGTGGAGGGTTTTACAATTTGGGCCCTTGTCTCCTGGGAGCTAGAGTAAGACTTTCGCTTTCATCTTGCAAAGGCTGCCTGCCCAACAGCCCTCAGATGGCCTCACCTGTTGGTTGACACTCAGCTGACTTGGGATTGAATTTTTAGCTGCATTGTGAAAGGCTGGCCCGGTGGCCCATTTGTTACAAGCTTTCTTCGCTGCCCAATCCCGTCAAGAACAACTGGATGTTGACTTTTGAGGTCCCAATCCCTTCGCATATCAGTCTGGCAAATTTCCATCACAGCGAGGAGGAGAACATACAAGTCCATCTAGAGCCCCAGTATTTTCAGCCCCCATCAGAGCAAACTAACAGCCCAGAGATTAATGAATCATGCCTTGGCATTTTGACTTGTTAATGAAAGAGCTGAAGAGAGGAAGTACTGGAAAGAATGCATCAAATCTGAAAAAAAATGCCTATTGTCAATCCTGGGAATTCATCCAAGAAGTAAGTGGTTTCGCGCTTTGCTTCCCCCTCCCAACGAGGTGGAAGCCAGGGTGTGGACAAGGAAACCAGTAAAACACAGCAGTGAATTTAAAAGATATTAGACAGGACTCCTAGACCACTAAAAGTCCATTTGAGTTTGAAACAAGTAAATAGCTATTTACTGTATCTAGTAGCAGATCGGACAACATAACGGAGAGTGGGAAGGGACAAATGGGAACTGGGAACGGGGGTAGGGAGAGAGGAAAGCAGAAGTGTCTCAATGTTTCAGAGTTAAAATCTTCCATTCAGGAAATGTTGCTTAGGGCAGGTCTACACTAGAAACGTACATCAGCGGAGTTGCACCAATGCAGCTGCAACACTGTATTTGTCTGGTGAAGACGCTCTAAGCTGATGGGAGACAACTCTCTAATTGGCTTAACAACTCCACATCCATCAGAAGCAGTAGCGATGTCCTTGAGAGAAGCTCTCCCGCCAACACAGTGCTGTCTATGCCGGTGTGTAGGTCAGTATATTATTGATTATTCACACCCCTGAGCAACATAGTTACACTGAAGTAATTTTGTAGTGTAGACCAGGGCTCAGTCTATGTCTGCTAAGCGCTGTGTACATTAGTGATGCTATATGCAGGGGTGGTACTGATCAAATATGCCAGCTTTACCCAGGGTAAATAGATATGGGTGCTTCAATAGCTGCAGTGTTCTTGCTCCCTATAGGAAATAGCTTGACATTGGCAAAACATCCATTTGCTCTGTTCGCCATCTTATTTAGCTGCCTAAAACCTGAAGAAGAGCTCTGTGGAGCTCGAAACCTTATCCTTTCACCCACAGATGTTGGTGCAATAAAAGATATTACCTCGCCTGCCTTGTCTAACACAACAAGCACTTTCTGGAGTACTAACCCGAGACTGTGTATAATGGTCTTACATGTACAGATTGTTTTTCACCCTGAAGAATCCAGAAACACATTGCCAAGAATGCAGCCACCTCCAGGGCCAGCGCTAGGGTTTTTGCCGCCCCAAGAGGTGAAAAAGAAAAAAAAAAAAGCACCACGATCGTGATCGATGGCAGTTCCACCATGCCGCATTCTTCTTCAGTGGCAATTCGGCGGCAGGCCCTTCCCTCCAGGAGGGACCGCGCCTAGGGACCTGCCGCTGAATTGCCGTTGAAGAGCTGGACATGCTGCCCCTTCCCCTTGGCCACCCCAAGCACTTGCTTGCTGCGCTGGTGCCTGGAGCTGGCCCTGGCCACCTCTGAGGAGGACAGTATAAGATAACTGGAATCCAGCACGCTCCACAACAGCAGTAGAAGAGGGAAGCAGGGGATGGAAATTTTTGACTAAAGATATCAGAGCAAATCCTATCTTTATGTCCACCCTGAGAGAAGACCACATTTTGTAAGATCTCATCTGAAAGACCCCTGAAAAGTAAACTGTCTGGAACTCAATTCATCTCCTTCAGAAGGATGACAGGTTGAGTCGAGTCTGATGGAATTCCATCTTGTGGTTATTACGAACGGTGTTTCAAACCTGATGCATATCCAGAAAGCTATTCCCCCCAGGCAGGAATCCTGGCACCTGGGTGCATCCATCCATTGATCAGAGGGATGATGTCACTCTCTTTATTTCAACATCATGAGTCAATAGAAGATTTACAAACTGCTAGACAGCAATCAATCAGAAAGTGATAAATGTTTTGTGGAATTGGGGGAAGAGGGGGAGAGGCAGTGTCTCAGAAAACCTTGGCACCAAATCCGTGTTTCTATCTTCTCAACAAACGATTGCAGGTGATTGTCTGTTGGGGCATGAGAATTCACTCCCACAGAATTGCTATATTCCGGAAGTCCACCTTCCCTCCAGGTAGACACTTGTAAAATAGCTGGTGTCTGTACTCTCAGCCAAAGTGTGGGCATCAGGCATCATTTTTCCATATTGTTCATGCATTCCACAGTCATCAGGTAATTAGTGTCAGAGTCACAGCTGCCAGGTACACTCCCCCACATACTCGGGTTTAGCAGCCATCTTTGAAATGAGAGCAGGACTCGCTATTCATAAGAGCTTGTTTATTCAGTGAATTTAGTACTTTTCTCTGTTCGCAAATTATATAGGAGCAGACTCTGATTTTTCAACCTGGCTTGTAGTTCAGTGGCATGCTGTATTTTAAGCCTATCAGCTCCTAGCAAACTGTTAATTCCAGCTATGCCTTCGACTATTTGCTATCGTGGCTGGAATGGTCAAAGAAGCCCAGGGGATTTAGGCACCAATAGGCCACTGAAAGTCAATGGGAGCTGGGTAGCCTTACATTGTGTAGCCCCTTTTGAAACAGGAGCAACAAAGGCAGAGAGGCCCTGTGAAAACTTCTGGTCTATATCTTTTCACCAACTTCTATCTGCACAAGTATTTGCCAAATTTTAACTTTCTGAGACCATCACCAAACAAAAAATTTGCAATTGTACAAGGGAGAAGCTGCAATTTCCACTGACTTTGCTGGGTATTGCAGGTTCTTGGCTGGTGCTCAGCTCCTTTCAGGAATGAATCAGGCCCACTAAAACCATGGGTCAGCCCAAGCTGCAAAGATCCAGATGCAAATTTCCCTAACGTTTGGGGGCAGTGTTTAGAATGGAGTTGTGCTTCCATCTCGTCTAAGAATAGGGACAAAGGTTGTATCTGAACTTCATGGCACGGAAGGGGGTTCAGAGCTGAGATTCCAGTTCAAGCCCATCTCAGACGCTGAGTGGATGCAGCATCTCTGTATCTTACTCAAGGCCGTGCCCAGCTGTTGTGTGTTTATTCATTTTCTGGAGGTTAAAGTCTCCCTACGAAAGGGCTGGCAAGTGTCTGCCTGACATTCAGCCAAGGGAAACTGGTGCCTTTCTTCCCCCGGTGAGTGGGATTTGTGGGTCTGTGGTGCAGTTCATTCTGCAGAAGGAAATGGCCTATTAATAATTGTGCCTGGCTCAGGGGATGTGGTACATTCCCTCAAGCCCGCATCAGAATAAAACAAGAGAACGACTGGATTCCAGCAGAAAGGACAGCAGGATTATTTGGTCCCTGGTGGAATGGGTTGGCTCATGCAGCAGAAGCTCAACCATGTCATCTACTGGCTCAATCCCTCGGGATCAGAATACACTGGGCTATGCTAGCAAATAAGGGACCGACCCAAGGCTGCCCATTGACTTCATTGGGCTGCAGATCAGGTGCAAAGCCCTCTCCCTGCTGCTTAAATAATCAGCAGACAGGCAGATGGTCCTGAACTGACCCATCCATTTACAGAGAAGATGGATGACTGTCTTCAGCCCTCCACGTGCTGAACGGAAGTCAGCCAGAAAGCAGACACCTCACTGGAAAAAAAGCCCAGATGGCACATCCCAGGGAAAGAAATGACAAAGAAACCCTCCTGAAGTAAAAAACCATCACTCCATCAGCTTCCTTGAATTACAAATCCCTCTGCGAGGCAGCCGTGGCACTCCCCAATTTTTCCAGCGTGAGGGTGATTGACAGTTAAAATGAATGTTCCATCCTTGTGGTATTATTATTTAATTACTATGGCATGCATGAGCAATCCTCAGAATAAGCATGCAAGCCTCTTTATTTTTCTTGGCAGAGGCAGGCTCCAGCAGCCAGAAAGAGCTTGCAGCCAACTCAGGTATCACCCAGGACTGAGAGCGCTCTCTCTCAAAATCCAGGCAAAGCAAAGGCTGCTGCAGGACATGGGTCCTGCAGCATGGTTGCTGTTTATAGGCCCAAAGCTGCCCCACTGGAGGTGGTGGGAGTTTTCTCGTTGACTTGGATGACAATCAGGTTCTAGGGGTCTGATCCAAAAGGTCTGTGGAAGTGTTTAGTGGACTTTGGATCAGACCTTTTAACTTTACCTTGCAACCCAGATACAAAAGCGTTTCGGCTAGTGCATGAGAACCAGCCTGTGAAACAGACAAGAAACTAAAGCTCCCTCGTGTCCCTCATGGTAGATAAGAAACAGACTGGGCTGTAATTGGGTGACGGGATTCCCCTGGCTCTCTACCTCTAGACCTGACTAATATAACCTGAGTAGCCCATTCTTACCACATAGGCCTTAAACTCTGGCCTGGCCTCACCCATCATGGAATGAACTGTCGTTAGCACTGCAGGTTGAATCACAGAATCATAGAAATGTAGGACTGGAAAGGACCTCACAGCAGCAAAGGTTGTATCCTGAGCAAGATATGAACTTCCTGGAAGCTAAGTGCATTTGGGATCCAGCTGGTTGGTCCAACTCTATTGGAAACCAAAATGAAACCGACTAGTGTCATTTCAGCATCTGTGCTGAGTGAGTGAAATGAAAATAAGTAAACCAAGTACTTTACACGGTAGACAAGTCAATGGCATTGAATACATTCCCGCTCTTTTAATAACATCACGTATCATTAGTAGCACAGGAAAGGATTCTGAGGGGAGGGAGAGAATGTTTGTACAGTGGCAGTGCCCCTTTATATTTGAACAGGCTAATGAACTTATCTCTCACCAGAAATCACACTGGCCAAAATTCTCCACTCCTTTGTCCTACTCTTCACTGCAGTCAAGCATTTTGCTCAATGAAGAACCACAGTATCACAGAATATCAGGGTTGGAAAGGACCTCAGGAGGTCATCTAGTCCAACCCCCTGCTCAAAGCAGGACCAATCCCCAGACAGATTTTTGCCCCAGATCCCTAAATCGCCCCCTCAAGGATTGAACTCACAACCCTGGGTTTAGCAAGCCAATGCTCAAACCACTGAGCTATCCCTCCCCTCTGTATCTATGTATCTAGCCTGCACAGTCCCCTGTATCTATAGTTTGTGTCACTCTTGTGATAAATTGAAGTACATTTAACATTCTTGGTTTAGGAAAAGAACCCCTGCTCTCTTAATAAATTAACTAACCTTTGACTAGCCACAAATTGGGCCTGATCCTGCTGTTGATGACATGAGTTTTACAGCAGTGTGAAGCCCCTGGACATCAGTGGAGTTACTCCCGATTTACACTAGCAAGAGCGTAATCAGGCCCATTGTATAATTAGTAACAAATGACTTACCCCAGTAATGTATTTTGTTTGGAACTAGTTAGAAATGACATATCGCTATGTTTTAGCCTGAAAAATCCCATGGCAGCTACTAATAACTCATGGTTACACACACACTTGGTTATTAACAAGATGTAAAACCAAGGACCTGACCACATGTGGTTTTTAAGGAACTCATGAGAAGTTTCACTACAACAGAGGTGTTAAGATCAGCCTCCTAGCCAAATCCCAACTGAAATTCCTCTCTAAAATGGCCCTCTGCTTTTAATTGGAGGAATTCTTCTTCATTCCCCCTGCTCTAAAACTGTTGTGTCACTCAGAAAGTTGCCTTAATCCACTGCGAGGGAATGCACCTGTCACCGTTACACCCACAAGGAATCCCACTGAAGTCAGTAGGCCTATTTGCAGGAGAAAGTGCTACTCCAGGTGAAAAAAGGTGTCTTAGATGGACTCTGAGCTAACAGTAGTGAAGTGGCAGGTGAAGCAATCCCAGAACTTGCGGGCAGAGCATGCGTTGGGAAAGGCACTGTAGAAAGGGAAGCATTAGACAGTTTTGATAGAGCCTTACTACACTGTGCTCATAGGATGCCAGCTCCTGAATAGAAATCCAGGTGAGGCCCGTTGGGAAATAAATCATATTAGTTCAAGAAAATCTTGCAGGCTGCTTGCATACCAAAAGACCAAGTACATCGAACTATTTCGTTGCTCTGAATTACTTGCTGAGGGCTGGACTATGCTGGTAACACCATTCTAAGCTGATCTCAAGTGGGTGAAGAACATTATGTACCCTCGTCTCTGTCACAGCTCCCAGCACACTGGGTCAGGCATGGACAGTAATGAGTAGATTCTACCCATCTCTGATAGACAGTTTTGGTTATACCCGTAGAGCGTGTCATGCCAATGAAGTCTCCTTGAATTGAATTTGAACTGAATGCACAATCTCCCAAGTGAGGCAAACATGCAGATCTCATGACCAGAGGTGGTATGTGCTTTGTGCTACCCTAATGGACTGGTTAACTGGAAGGACTGTTGGTTTTTGGTCAGGATTCAAATGGGAAAAAAAGTGGCATAGAAGAAGTTTGGAGGGGGAGATTAAATGAGATAAAGCCCAGGTAGATCTGGCCCTAGTTATTTTTCAGGAACGGGTGATCTGTTCAGCTAAGACAAGAACTGAATCAAACCTTCAACCAGAAACATTAAAAAAAATAAATTTAGTGAGGCTAACGCTGGAAATCCCAAGTTCAGACCCTGCTAGTGGCCCTATGATGTCGGTCGCTACATTTGCTTTTTGCTGGCTGCTGTGAAAGCCTGACTTGGGTTCTGCCATCAAAACGCTCCACTGGATTCTTTTCTTCAGGTGGATCAAAATGAGGCTCCAGTAGCTAACCGTGTCCATGGGAAGGATCAAGGTCTAGTTTCTTGCAGATGTGCCTTTACATTGTTCATGAACCAATGCAGGCGATGGGGGAGAAGGACCCTTTACACACAAACTCCTCAGACCTTTGGAATTACCATCCATGTGAATCCTAATAATTTGCCACGGACAAACTAAGCTCCAAAGACTACTAGGAAGCTGAGCAGAGTAACACAACTGCCCTTCAGCTTACATCTGCCCTTTAACCTTAGGCTGCAGTCAGTTCCAATTCCTATGGCTGATGGAAGAAAACAAACTCCATTAGCTCCAACCTCCATCCTTTTCCCCCTCTTGGCTTCCCAAACATCCTTTAAGGGAAGCTGAGTGCAATGATAATTAGCTTTCTGCCTGCAGCCGTGATCTTATCGGATCTCACAAGATAAGCAGGTTCACACCTAGGCGCTACCTCATTGGAGGACTGCCAAGGAAAGACCAAAGTGGTAAAGAAAATGGTGCTGGTGGTGTTGAATGAGTGCCCCAAAATAGCACCCAGGGGTGATACAAAACCAGGTACCTCCTGAGCACTTCATGACTATTAAAAAGATACATGGGCACTTCTGGTACCAACTCCAACCAAGGTAAAATTCTGCTTACCTCAAATCCTTCCCACAATTTAAGTGCGACACACAGTATTCTCCTCATCCTACATTGCTGCTGCTGAACAGCTGAGGTGTTCAACCCCTGAGGTGGATGCATCACAGTGATGAGAAGAATGTGACTCCTGCATGGGCCAAATCTGAAAAGTGCTCCCATCTGAAAGGTCCTATTAGAAATGACCCTTTCCTAGCCAGCTTGCTTCATGCACTCCCAGGGCAGCGCTTTAGCTGGATGCCAATGAGGCAAAAAGAAGATGACTGACTGAACACTAAACTCTGTCAGGTAACATGTCATTACTATTCACATGCATTGTGGATGAAAATAACCTAGTCTGCTTTTAGTACAACCTATTACTCTTGAGGTGGTCAGAGTAGGCAGAAATTAGCTCACAAAAGGCTTCCATTGCACCTAGCCCAATTGCCAAAGGAGATTTTTAAAACCATCAGAGAGGACAACACGCCTAGCCAGGAGGTTGTGATTTCAAGCCCAGTTATACTCGAGTGCTGCAATATAGCTACAATTCTGGTTTCCAGCAGTTGAATCTAATTACAGAACCAGCTGCATTCAAGTATTTTTTTAAAAAACCTTTTACAATAGATCCTGCCTAGAATAAAGGATTTAATAACGGATTCCTTCTGGGAAAAACAATAGATCAGTTACTTGTTCTAATGTAAAGCCGTTCTCTTGGGACAGGACCTAGGAGAGGGGCACTAGAAGTTTCAATGGCTTGGTAATAGGATAAAAAGCATTAACTTCCCTTGACAGCCAGTTCAGATCCAGCCCAGAGCAGCTCTGGTCAATAAACTACCCCTTGATGTCTGTTTTGGCATTGCCAGACTAGCTTCCCATCAGACAAGTGACTATTCCTGAACCCCTTCATTGCTGGACTTGGGTGGATCAACAGTAGGGATTGAACCTGGGGCTTCTGGATCTTAAAGCATGAACCTCTTCTAGCTGAGCTGAAAGAGCCTGTTTTGTTAGCCAAAGCTCCTTGATCTCAGGCCCTAGACTAACAGATTTATTTGGGCATAAGCTTTCGTGAGTAAAAAACCTCACTTCTTCAGATGCATGGAGTGAAAGTTACAGCTACAGGCATCATATAATATAATGACACATGAAAAGAAGGGAGTACCTCACAAGTGGAGAACCAGTGTTGACAGGGCCAATTCAATCAGAGTGGATGTAGTCCACTCCCAATATTAGATGAGGAGGTATCAATTCCAGGAGAGCAAGACAATCACTTTAAAAATGACCTAGCGAGGGAAAAAAAATGGGATTTTGCCTTTTTTTTTTTAACATGTACAGTATAATGGCTATGATCAAATGTCTGATGTGTTTGGTCTTTTGGCCCCGAGATGAAAACCTTGTCTGTCTGTCTCTCTGAGACCATGAAGCACAAACATTTCCTCTTTAGGAATATCAGAAGTGTCAAATGCTCCACTTCCCAGTTTTAGTTAGAGATCTCCTTGGATGACTCAAGAGCTGTCTATGTTCAGAAACCATGTATGTTCAGGGCTCTCTCAGCCCCTAATTGAAAAGGCCAAGGTGTGGCCTCACCACAAAGATGGACCTCCCAGATATCTAGTTAAACACATGAAAATAAACACTTGAGTTTTAAGCAGTCTAAATAAAAATCACTTCCTCTCTCGGCTAATCAGATTTCACTTCCTTGAGCCTTCTCCAGGTGATCACAGAGTCTTCAAGGGTAAACAAGATCTTAATTTGTATGGTAAAAAAGACAGCAGATTTTCAAAACACAACAAAAACAAACATTTTTTATGCACAATACCAAAGGGAAAAAGCACAGTCAGATTTTTTTTATTGTCTTTGGCAGGTCCCCTTTACCAAATGAGACTCCTCAGAGGTAATATCTTCAAATCCTAGTAGTGGCCAGAGAGGCTTAAGTCAGTCATCATGGAAAAGCAACTCCCAGCAAGTGATCAAGCTAAATGAGTGAGATCTGGAAGCTTTGATTTCTGACATCCTACACCTGGAGGTAGGGATATCATCACCCAGCATGAGAAGGGATACTTCTGAAGTGGGTTTTAATATGTTGAGTTCTAAACAATACAGAAAAATCATGCAGTCCTTTACATGCTGCTTGATCTCTACATTGAACTAGCTAAGGAGACAGGTTTCAGAGTGGTAGCCGTGTTACCTCTTCAAACCATGCCAGTGACCATTCACTGTAAGGTATGAATTACAAGTACTGGCTACTCATCTAATATATTCTTTACAGAGTATTTAAACAGCTGTCTTTCAACAGTCAATCACTTTGAACAGAAAGGAAGAACCAGGGGCCTGTTAATTCATCTTGACATTTTCTGCTGCGCGCTCGCTGGGATCCGCATTTCCATGGCTAAGAGGAAAGTATACTTTTGCAAATTCTCCATAAAAAGCAAACTTCTTCTGGGATCAAACACTTAGGCAGCACCAGATTTTAAAGGCAGATTTAAACAAAAGCTTTGGCAATTTAACCATGCTGTAAAATACAATAATATTATTTTTAACAAATGGCTAGTTAGTCCTAATTGTATTGAGCTGCTCATGCATACAGATAGATGCAATTGTACTGAGCTGCCTAATTCACAGTCTGTATTAATACATGTATCATACACCTCGTGCAGCAAGCTGTGCACTGGTTGGCTAGAGCCTTCCACTTCAGAGGTGGAGATACTCATTTCAGTGGCACTGCACACACAGTGCACCTTGTAAAGCATTTTGTGATCTCGAGATCAGGTATGAAACCTCTAGACTCCTTGGGCCCACAGATTCAAAGCCTGAGGGTCAGCTTCAGAAGTAGATATGTAAAGTTCAAACTGTTTATTGTGTTGGGGTCTTTCAGATAAGACCTTAAGAACCCAGCTACTGTGTGGCCCTGTAGGAATTTACTTAATTGCTTGCCCTGGTGTCCCTGATCAAAGTGCTCATTGTTATAGATGGCAGTTGACATTCACCCCAGAGGTGGCTGCAGCTCAGTGGTGCTCTATGTTTATAGTTTGTCTAAAACCCCTTGGCTCGGAAGGTGCTATATAAATGTAAATACAATACACTCTAGCCACAGTCTGGATATATTTCGAAACAATCCTTAACTAGTAACTGAGCATTCTTCACCTTATAAGATCTCACCCTATGAGAAGTTCAAGGTGCAAACTCTGGATCTGGGTATCAAACAAGGTCAGGAACATTTGAATTTTGTTTCAGCAGTATCGTTATTTCAGAGGTTCTGTCTTCATTGCACCACCAACCTGTTATAGTAGCCAAAAGGTTTGCCATGGAAGCAGCAAGGTAGTTCAACTTGAAAAGCTGCAGCTTCTAAACAATGTACATTACTATGTATGTGTGTTGCCTCGAAACAGCTACACTACTTCTAGCAATAATGCGTACATTGCTATATCAATTTTGATCCGGACTACATTTTATTTAAGTTTGACATTAAGATACACGCTGCTGACGGTCTCATAAATTACTCAGCAGGCCAAATTCATTCCTGAATGGACTGCTGCAGTTACACCAGGGATGAAAGAGGACACATTAGGAGAAGTGAGAGAGATCAGGAGCATGAGCCCGCCAAGAATTAACACAGTCACACAGTTTGTGGTGACAAAGTCCGCAATAAGCAGTGCAAGGTTAACAGAAGAAATAAAGCCTATATTCCCCTAATGATCACTTAAGAGCAGTCGCCAGCTTTTTAATATAGAAGACAGTTTCCCAGACTTGCCCAACCTTAACCAATTATTCTCACAATGGCTTTGAATGGGATACTTAGAATGTCAGCCTGATTGTTCTAATTCACCCTCCCAGCCATCCCCCAGTTTTTGACAGGTTTGTTCCTCCATTGCTATAGTGACTGCCGCCCCTAATGCTTGTGATCAAAGAAGTCACATTTTAGAGGTCATCTACATTTGAAACAAGGGACATTTTTGTGTGTGTCAGAGAGAAAGGGACTGCGTGATGGAGGAGGTTACTCCCTCCTTTCTCACTGCTGCAGTTCCCTTTCATTCTGTCCTGCTCCTAATCCCAGGGCCTGCTTTTAATTCCACCCCGCTACCCTCCCACCCCCATCACTCCATGCGAATTCTCAGTGGCTATATCTTAAAGGGTTTCTGGGATCCCTGAACAATTGACCTGCAACTTTTTGTAGCCTTCAGACTGGAATGATTCTCACTGACACTTACTGGAAAGGGTCTACCCTGCAGGACTGGTTCACTTGCTACGCCTGGTGGTACAGCATTAGCAGGCATTAATGTATTAGACATAGTCTATGCTGTTCTTTCACACAAGGACCCTACTATATACTTCTGCCTTCAGGCATTACTACTACAGTCTCAAATCCGTCCCGACAACACACACAGCTATTCCATATCTCCTGACAGAGATTGTCTAGCTACGCTAGGACTTTTCTGACCTGTAATTCCCAATGTGTGCATTTTCCCCATGGAAGCTGTAGTGCAGATAGGGCTCAGACATACTCAGGTGTCATCTAAGCCTGCTTTGGCATCGCATCCCACGCTCAAAAAGTGTGCGTGCAACAGACACACATTAATGATATTGGAATGTTGACTTGGGACTACCCAGATATCGCTTTGGAAGCTAACAGCTGGTTTTGAGCAAGGATAATTTGTACACAAACTTCCTGCAAACCAGGTGCCTTAATAAATGATCAGAGACTACCAGAATGGGCATATTAGTAATGCAAGTAAATAAAACAATAATTCATCATCATCTCTAGCATTCTGGTCATTTGAGGGGGCGGGAGGATGAAAAGTCATGCCACAGAAAGAAGATTTTAACACCTCTCTCTTACAAGCAGAAGGAAATTTGTTAAAAGACTGGTTGGGTCAATGAAAAAATAATCCAACCACACATTATATCCAGAAACTACTCAGTGCAATGACTACACATAGGTTACTTCAATACATACCTCGGGATGCCCATGCAGCTCTTCACTGTTGGACAGGGTTGCATTGAAGGGTTCTGTATACTGATTGGGCTCTTTCATCTTCTTTCTCTCTCTCTTTGCTGCCATCACTCTAAAGAGAGAGAGCTGCTGACACAGTAAAGTTGCCACAAGTAGCCAGATCCAGCCCCTCATTTTGGCTTCTTTTTAGAAGGGGGTGTTGAGTCGAGGCTGAATACTCTCCAGGAGCAAAACGAAATAATAAATATGGATGGCTCTTTTTTCCTCCTTTTCTCTTTCTTTCTTATTGAAGTTACTGCTGTTGAAGATGATCCACTCTGGTAGACGATGTCAAATCATCAGCATGCGCCAATGCGCTTGTCTCTGGAGAGATCCTCTGTTCAAGTTGGATACATTGAACCGACATGGATCTATTTATTTGCAAATTCTGATTCACAGCCGCAGTTTGATCAGGCAAAGGGTGGAGGGAAAGGGAAGTCAGTCTGCTCAGCCCCGCAGAGCTATCATAAATGGAAACTGACCAGGAGATTTCCCCCCCAACTCTGCCTTCAAAATTTTACCCCACTTGCACCAAGTCTTCAGATCTCAATTAAAATTCACTCAGCTATGAAACCTAAAAAGTCAAATGGCTCAGGGCAACTTTACCTCAGGCCAGAGCTGACAGCACATAAGCCCAGAAGGGGGGTTGTGGGTTTGTTCCTTTTCAATGGGAGATTTCACCTTCTGTCATTTAAACCCTTGCGCACAATTCAAAGGGTGCTCAATGAGGTCTGCCCATCCTTAGCTTAGTAATGGGACCCCTTCTTTAATCACCAGCCCCCATCAGTTCTCTTTTCCTTCATCAATGCTGGACGACGAAAACCCAAAGCTGCTACAATCACTCTTCTCCTGGAGAAGCAGGATGTGGCAGAATCCAACCAAGGGCTCAGTCCTCTAGGGAGAGAATTGATCTCTCGCATGCATCAAGAGTTAAAACTGGGAGAGACAAGGAATCCGAGGAGGTACCTAGGTCTATTAGGAGCAGACAAACGTGTCCCAAGCCAAACCCTGTCTGGCTTTATCTTTCCTTGGCTTTAAGAAGAGGATGAGCAATCAGTTCCAGTGTTGTAAACAGCTGTCAGGATGTGGAGTCTTGTGTCTCCCATCCTAGCTCCTTTCCACACTATGCAAGATTTCAGGTCTCTCTCTCTAAGTTTCAATCATCTTGGATTTCTCCTTTTCCCAGCTGTAAATTGGCAAAGCCTTCCTCAGCCTTTGCTCTACCTCAGCAAATAAGTACTTCTTTCCTGAGAGTGTTTCCATCAACTTGAAGAAAGAAAGAAAAAAAAGGGGGAGGGATCATTCTAATGAGCTGTCAAGCCTATTCTCTTCACATTCCTATTAGAGACGCCCTGTAAGTGGACCTGGCCCTTGTGCCAGGGAAGATTTAAATCAGCACCCCCCCACACACAACACTCCCCTTCGTTATCTCAGAGGAATCACAAAACTGCCCCTGGGAATGTGGCAGCATTAGAAGTATGTGGCTTTGAATATGCACTCAGCATCACAACACACACACATCCAGATGTCAGGGCTTCTCTTTTACTCTGTATTCAACTTCACTGTTTTTCTCCAGACCGCCCTGGATTCACTGTGTCTTTAATAAAGGCCGTGTCACCATTCCCCATTGCCTTCCTGAGGAAGATCTCAAAGCACTTGGAATATGTGTGTGAGCATGTTGTGTTAATCAATGCAGTGCGAGCTAGGGAATACCATTCTATTTTTTACAGATAGGGAAACTGAGGGACTGACCAGTAAAGTGGCACAAAGATAGATAGCGAGGCAGCAGCAGAGCTAAGAATATAATTCAAGATGCCCGACTCCCAGTCCTCTGCTCTATCCACTAGACCATAAGGCACTTCCATTTTGCTGAGTATATCTCCCTTTTCACGACTGGGCTTATCCCCCAAGTAACACTGCTTAGCACTTACACAGCACAATTACAGATATTAAAGAGTTTTACAAAGGCTGGCCAGGATCCTTACTCACCACTTTGCAGATGGGGAAACTGAGGCATAGAGCATCAAAGCAACATTCTCCTCCCACCCCACCCCAAATCAGATGGTGAGTCAGTGCCAGAGCTGGGAGCACAAACCCAGATCTTTGAAACACAGAGATAGAGAAGCTAAACAGTTAACAACCTATCACCTATCCCCCTCAACACACACCCCCCCCCCGCCCCGGGCTCACATTCCATCAAAACTATGTGGCAGTCTTTATTTGTTAATAATATTTAACTTTCTTTGGCGCCTTCTCATACTTAAGCCCCCTTTTCAGGTTAGTTGTAGACAAGCCATGAATTTGTAAAAGTGCACTTGATGACACATTAATAGGACAATCTGTCATATTGCAGCTAAACAGCCCTGACAGATCTACACACCATGGCAAGAAATGACATTCTCGAGGCTGGAGTGAGGTGATTTCTTTTTTGGTTTGCTGGTGCAGGCTGTGCTGGGCTGCATGCAGTGTCCCCTTTCTCATCCCAAGAGCCAGATACCAAAGGCACCCTATACCCATAGGAAATCTGCTAGGTGCTTGAAAAAGGAAACTACTCTCCCACCCCAGATCATCAGCAGATGTTACTAATCTCCTATGTGCCCTTCTCCACAATGGACTGACCCCACCCCCACAACCAACCTCTCTTGCTGCTGCAGAGACACAGGCAGCCTGCCCCACTCAGTATAAGAGCACCCCAGCAGTTCCATCGCACGAACCTTGTACACCCAGGCAGACATAGGACAGTGTCCACTCAAAACAACACCATGCCACCCACCCAAACAGAACCGCTTTGCATTTCGCAGCACCTTCCAGCCAAGGATCTCAAAGCGCTTGAAAACACAAAGTCTCATACCCACGAGGTAGGCAGCATTATACCAACATTACACTGGGGGAAACTCACACGCAAGAGTGAAGGAAGCCACGCACTGGTATCTAGTGAGTGAATGGCAGAGCCAGGAGTCCTGGCTCCTGGTCCTCAGCCACTATCTGAGAGATTTCTAATGGTGAGGATTTGGAGTGAGACACATTAGGTTCTCAAATGTTGGGGAACTTAGAAAGAGCGTAGCTAAACATAGCTAGCAAGCGACAAGCAACGAATGTGCACTGTCAGACAAGTAGGTAACTGAATATTAAAGCCACGCAAACTAGTTGAGAGGGAGAATTTTCCCCAGCTTTACCCCCTTCAGAAATCGGACAGTCATGTGCTCTGGTCACCACACCCCCGTCCCTGAACCATATGAATCTTTACCTCTGTGATTCACCTTTACTTTCAAAGTGACTTTATCTTGCCAACAACAACAGGGTGGCAATTTCCAAATCTCAAAAGGTATGAAGACATTTGGAATCCCCCAGGCACTGCTTGCTCCAGATATAGTCAATGAGGCCTAGACCCTAGGCCTGGGTGCTAATGCTAATAATCATGTTTTCCATATGCTAATGCGCTAGTGGGCCCCACCCATACACTTCTGCAGGTGCCAGGTTACACTGTTGCTGCATGAACTATATAGATCTAGAGGATAACAACTTGGATCAGCCCTGAAAGCAGCGCTCAGGTCTTTGGCTTACCAACTGCCATATCCCATTGTTTAAACTCAGTCACAATTTGTGTGCTTACACAAACAGCTTCACAGTCCTAGGTCAAAGGGTTATAGAAAGTCAGAAACAAACAGCAGCTCTAAAGAAAGGTCAAGGGTTTGGGTTGCTGCAATTGCCTTTCATGACATACTTTAGCATGACAGAATACGCCACGTTCCGTATTTTGGGAAGTCTCCTTTCATGGATCCTTTGTACGCTTCTAACGTAACACCCTTATAGTCTCCAGCCATCTGGTTCCAGATCTCATTTACAAAGACCTAGACGGTGTTACAGCGCCACCCGATGACAAAGCACCACAGTTCAAAAGGCACATCTAAGCCAAGACTTGATCTTATATTTGGCATTACTCTCGAGTTTCTCTTATTCTGTTCCCTTAAAATCTGATCAGGAATGTGGCATAGGGAGAAGGACTGACTTAGAGAATCTCACTGAAGGGCTCCACATTTTTATTTTATTACTAATTTTGAAGCCAACAAAATCAGATGGGATGTTTTTAAAGGTTATAGGAGCAGTAGGGAAAGGTGGCCTGTGATTGCTTTTGTTTGTTCCCAAGTAACTTTAAAAAAAAGCTGATTTAAATAAAAGAAATAAGGGACCATTTGCAAGCAATTAATGAATAGCATAGTCTGATGGCTTTTATCATGTTACAAGAAAGAAAGAATCTGGCAATTTCTCAATTTCAAAGCTACTGTAAGATCAAGAAAAAATTTCATTTATATAGTCCAACTACGTACTAAAAACAATTACACAACAGGTCAGAATGGTTCATTATGGAAATAGGACATATTGGGGAGGGATATTTAGGGCCCAGTCCAACGCCCACTGAGTCTTTCCATCTTCACTGAACCATCCTGTAATATGAGGGGAGGGGGTTAAAAACTCTGTGTAAACATTTACTCATTAAACCAGAATAGCATCAATAGATCTGTTCCCATCTCCTGGATGTATTACACATTAAAAAAAAATTAGCTAAGCAGAGATTTCTCTGATAAATGGGAACAGTTTCTCCATTTGGTGAATGTTATTTTTATGATTTTTTTGACTTTTTTTTAAATTCCAGCCTTTTGATGGGAGCACGCCACAACCTACAAACAAGGAATTTACAGCGAGGCACTTTTCCTTCCATACCAGTTCCTTTGCTGTTGTTTGGTTCCATAGATGCCAACAGGTGAAAGCAATTAGCAGGGATAATTGGAAGGTAGAAGATGGCCACATTTTTAGCCCCTCTGAAATGCAATGAAACAGACGGATTTTCCAGTGTGACTGCAAGAAACCATTATGTCTTTCTTAAAACTGAGACTGTCCTTACCAAGCAGGAACAGTTTGTGGCATCTGCAGCTTCCTTATCCTAACGGTTTTCTTCCTCTCTGCCGCAGGCAGGTGGGTGAAGATCAGTTTCTCACATCCTCTACTTCCTCTCTTCCTGCAACTGAAACTTGCCACGTTATGTTCTAGTCGTGTGTCACCAATGCCCCCTATTGGCTAGATTCACATGTAAGCATTCATACAGCTGCAGCCAAAGGAATATTATTCCCCACATTTGTGGCAAGGAGGGGGACAGTTTTGAAGAATGACGTGAGGGGTTATCCTCACACAAGACCACAAAATTCTGAGAGGCTACAGCAAGTGATATAGTTATGACTATACATTTCATCCCAGAAGCAGGCCTTATGTTTTGGCATGTGGCTATTGGACTCAATGACCCATTGGATGCATTAATTTATCTATTTAATTCATAAATACTGTCAGGATCTGGATCCTTTGTTTAGGGCAGCTGAAATGATGGATGCTTCTGTCCTTCTAAACAACTAAGTTCAGAAGCGCTCTTTACACAATTCTTTGGACAAAAGTTAGGAATGCAGATATCTTGAAGAAGAAAGAACTAATTTAAGAAAAAACTGGGGAACACAGGAATGGACTGCAGTAAGAGCTGGTGTGAATCCAGATCAAATATATTGACTTCCATGGATTTTCTCAAGTCACAAATGTAACATATTAGAATTAGCCCATTATTATGAATGGCTAAATTCTATAGAGCAGAATTAAGAGATAAGTGACAGTAACCTGTTTTACCCAGCACTCAACTCGAGGATGGAAATAGCCATCTACTATAGATGCAGAAGGGAATACCAGGAACATGAAATATTTTCTATTTCAAACTGAGACAGTTGTGTTTTCGGAGAGACAAGGTGGGGGAGGTAGCGTCTTTTATTGGACCGTCTGTGGGCGAGACAAGCTTTCAAGTTTTATTTTTAGACACCTAGGACCACTCTGCTCAGCATCTAATCCTATGCTACTCCACACTGTACAGAAGAATTGCCTCGGACAGAAGACAAATTAGAACTCACTGTCCTTTTTCTTAGTGCACCATTTGATTAATTTCTCAGACGGAAGATGATGGGTATGTGTAGCTGGATGATGTGCTCCAACCACAGCAGTGGCTGCATTACAGTGGTGAAAGGATAGTGATATATATAAATATAGGTTGCAGAGGAATTGAGGCACCTCCAGGTATACGTGGACTAGAGCAGTCTTTCCCAAACTTGAGACACTGCTTGTGTAGGGAAAGCCCCTGGCGGGCCAGGCCAGTTTGTTTACCTGCCACGTCCACAGGTTTGGCCGATCGCGGCTCTCACTGGCCATGGTTCATAGCTCCAGGCCAATGGGAGCACCACGGGCCAAGGGTCATACTAGCCACCACTTTCAGCAGCTCCCATTGGCCTGGAGCAGTGAACCATGGCCAGTGGAAGCCGCGATCGGCCAAACCTGCGGACGTGGCAGGTAAATAAACCGGCCTTGCCCGCCAGGGGCTTTCCCTATACAAGTAGCGCCCTAAGTTTGGGAAACACTGGATTAGAGGACAAGGTATTAACTGGACTTGGAAAGTATATGGTTTATTAGAAGTTTTCATATGGATGTGTTCAGGCTGACATTGACTAAACATGAATGAAGCACAAAGCTGAAATGCTGTTTTCTCTCCCAAACCCAGTCTAAATAAGACATTTCTTCCTTACCTTTACAAAGCGACACACCGTTGTCATTCAAAGATGCAGATGAAACACCAGTTTGCGCATCTTACGTTCATTTGTGGTTATTCCCCTTCAGGGTTTAAATGTGCATCAGCAATATGAGCTGGCACATCTGTATTTTAAAACCAGATTGTTGTTCTTCATGCTCTACTGTAACTAAACTCGAGATGCTCTACCTAATGTACAGAAGAAAGCAATAAATTTGAGATGCCAGCCATAAACATTACTTTTCACAGAATATCAGGGTTGGAAGGGACCTCAGGAGGTCATCTAGTCCAACCCCCTGCTCAAAGCAGGACCAATCCCCAGATTTTTGCCCCAAATCCCTAAATGGCCCCCTCAAGAATTGAACTCACAACCCTGGGTTTAGCAGGCCAATGAACTTTTGGCAGAGTAATTCATCAAACTAAAGTAGCTGCTAAACATTAATTCCTCTACTTCCACAGAAGCTAATGCACCTGAACAGCCTATGTCAAATAAACCACCAGACTGAAGCCAAGCACCTGCCATTTCTAAATTGGTTCATTGAACATCTTTTCTTCCAAAGTCATCATTGAAAATAGTATGCCAGATGTTTTGTCATTATATTTAAGTGGGGATGTTCTCGTCAGCACTTGTTTCCTCAGTAGCAAAAGGTCAGCCGTCTTTGCCTCAGTAACAGTTTTCCTGTCCATCCAACATCTCTAGCTTTGATTTCTCCCAACGTTCCCTTTCCCAAAAAAAGTCCCATAGAAAAAACATGCATTTTAAACATGAGTAGTTTAGTTTTTATTATGGATGGATAACTTTACAATGCAGTCATTTCTACTCCTCAAAAACATGCTTCAAGTTTGCAGCTGAGGCATCAAGAATAGGCGGTGATGTAACTTCCTTGAACTGAAGATTGGCGAAAAATTTAACGACACACAAGTCCAAAAACTAATTCTGAAAAAATTAAGGCGGCTACAGTTGAGATGTCTCATGATCCAAGAAAGGTGCAAATCTTTTCCACCAACTGTGCACCGCAATCTTACAGAACTAAGGAAACGCAGCATAGAAGTGAAGGGTCAAGACACCATTTGTTCCAGTATGACGCACAAAGGGACAACGTTCAGTTTTATTATGTCGTTAAGATAACATACTGCCTCAGGGCATGATATCAACATATTTGCATGGCAAAGAATGATTAATTCCATCTACTGACTTTGGTAACAAAATCAAAGTTCGGATACTGCATACCATAGTAAACACTATTTAAATTTACTAAAACCTACACAGGAAGGGATAAATATTCTGCTACCAAAGGCAAGGAGCAAGGACATGTAGCAAAATGTTGGGAGGGTGTAGCAAGTCTGCTAGCTTTTCACGGATGGCCCCCAAATCACTGCCAAGTCTTTTCATCCTTCTTCAGGGCGTTAAAGAAAAATCACTAACTGAAAATGAGTTCCACTTTTAAACAAAAAAATCAACAATTAATCTTTCAAAAAAATGCAGCATATTCAGGATTCTATAATAGTATAAATTTTGCATTCCCAATTGAGGCACTTTTTAATAAAAAGGACTCCACCTTCAGATACCCAGGGCTAACTGCAAGACCAACTTACTGCCATGCAATAAAAGTGGTGGATTTTTGAACAATGTCCTCCTGAAGTTATTAATCCTTTCCCCTCCAGTATATACATTCACACAGGGCATGAATGTACCACAGCCAAGGTCTCCTTGCCGCCTTCTTCATTCCTGTGGCCTAAAGAGCATTCATCAGAGAAAGATACACAATGCTGGGTAGCAGTCTGCTTAAACATCTGCCTGTAGGGAATGACAATGGTAGCAAAAGACGACATAATGAGAAGCCTGAAACGCATTTCAGTGTTATGATATAAGAGGCAGCTCATCATTTGCTACAGATCTGAATGCTTTGCAAACCAGTCTTTAAAACCCATAATTGCAGAAGAGACAAGACATTTCTCTTTCCCAGGACTGACAAAACTGAACAGTCTTTAGAAACAAAAGATACAACCAGGGCTTCTCTTTACAAGAACAGATTAAGCACAAACAAGAGGCAAATTAAAGAGCAATTATAAATAAAATTTGAACAAAAACAAAACCAATTTTTGAACAGTTTATAAATACCTTTTAAAATCAAACCCAGCACACGCTCCCCTCACACCCCCGAATAAGGTCTGTTTTAAGATGTCTTTAGTCTGGAGCTACTCTGTTAGTTCTGCTAATCCATACCTATTTCAGAGAATTGGTCACAGCACATATTTTCTGATTATCTAAACTACATGGCTCATGGGTTTAACACCTTTTTTTTTTTTTTTTTTTGCAATCCAGTAATTTCAAAATACCAAACAGAAGCAGAAAAATCAATCCTCAAAAACCTGCCAAAAGAAAACACAACAAAACAGCCCAAATAAAACACATTCTTAAATACATGAGGTAACATTTATTGGGCTCTTCAGAACATTTAACACAATACGCGGTTAGGTGCAGAGCTTTCCATTCTGCCAACTTCTTTTACAGTCTTTGTTAGATCATAACAGGGAATAATATTTCATTTGCTGGGTGACTAAAAGTCATCGCCAATTATGAAAGACACAGTAAGATTGCCTTTAAGATAAGTCAAAGCATTTGAATAAAGTCATAAGGATTTTCTCTTAATTACAATTTGTAATAAGGTATGAGCTGTAAAAGTAGCATTTCTGACTGTAAACTACACTAATAGTTTTAGTGCATATCCATGCTATCATAACCTTGGCACCGCCCACTGGAATGCAATCCTCATTCAGTGGTCATATGCATGGAACCATGCCTAAGAATTTAATTTAATAGAAGCAGAGGGCTTCCATAAGTCAAGCAAAATAAGAAATCTTAGAATAAGCTCTTTTTGTAATGGAGTTTGAAAACAGGGTCAAGTAATTTAAATAGAACTGATTACAAATAAATGGCTTAAGTTTACTGTAATTAGAGCACTTCAGAGGAATCCACTAGTCTTCTGAAAAGCTGGCTCAGCATTCAGTCTCCTTTTTCTTTCCTCATTAGGCCCTGAACGGGCAATGCCATTTCACTCACCGAAAAACCCAGAATCCAAGGATATTTCATCTGAAATATAGACTACAATTCTTCATTGTTCTTTGCAGATATTTTAAACAGAACAGTGGCAAACATGTTTTCTTTTTGAGCACAAGTTGTTTCACTTTGAAATCACACTAATTTCCAAAATGGAAAATTGTAATTAAGCAAACAAAATCAAAAAGTTTTAAAAAAAATTTGCTTATGAGCACCGCCACTAAACCCATTTTAAATGCTTTTTGCGTGTAAATGGTTTTCAAAGGCTGGCAACTGCAGTTCTTGTAGCCAAACTAAAACTTCTTAAATGTTACTGTACCAATTTAGACAAAACATTTAACCAACACACATTGTGTTACTTTCCAACTCATCTAATCATTGTTATTGACTACATATGCAATGACATTCATTCTCTATTATAAAGTGAACTAGCTGCTTTCTGTAACACCAACATTCACATTAACCAGGTCTTTCAGAAGTAAAGTCAGTGAGGAAACTTGCATTTTACTCATTCCAAACTTGTACAATTGACTCTTCGCAAATGAAATTCTCAGCTGAAAATGTATGCTGAACATAGGATATGCATCTTCAAGTGTCATACTTTAAAAATTGTTCAATCTGGTAAAAAGCTTCATTTACTTAAAAGATTTTTAATTTCAGAAAACAAGGGGTAAGTGCTATAAAAATCAAAGCATTCAAAATGCCAGTTTCACATCAGTAATGCTTTGACTTGCTAGTGAATCACTTAAAACTGTAGTGAGGACAAAGGAACTGTGAGCAGAACACCTTTTTCTTCCCTAACAAATCAGACCTGCTTCATTTTCCAAACTAAACCCATGAGCCAACCAATATATTACCTGCATCATGGTAGCACAAATATTTATCCCAGTGTCAAAGTCTGATGCCCAGAGTCCCACTCATTCTGCAACTACCACTAATTTGGTCTTGGACTTCTGTTATGTTCCTCATTATTCTTGCGCTATGCTTCTCAGTACATACTTGACTGTGTAGGCAAAGGCTGCAAAACCAACTATAACAAACAAGTTCGCCAATGCTCCTCCTAAGAGTCCATGGTTACGATTGGCCTGCTGAAGACCTGGGTGATTTGCAGCTGCCAGTGGTACGTGCCCATTAAGGAGCGGTATCCCATTCTGACCATGGTGTGCTTCCCCATCTGGGACAACATCTGGTAACGGGAGGGGTGGAGGTCTGTTATTGAGCTCTTCTTGTGCTTTCTGTTTTTGTTTGATCTCCTGGAGGAAAAAAAATGAAAGGAATCATTGGAAGTGAAGTCGATTAAGCTGTCTGGCAAGTCACCTTGTGTCTTATCAAAAAGTCTATCCATGAAAAGAAAGAGACTGATGCAGAAGATATCCCTTCTTCACGTATATCCAGGTGCAGCTCCACAGAGATAGCTTCCTGCTCATTTTTTATCCATAATGAAGTTATAAAAGTTAAGAGATGGAAGGTCATATAGTCTATAGGTCCCATCTAGTCCTGGATTGTTGTTCCATATACTATACTTTCCAACGCTCTGTATCACTCTATATGTCCTAAAAAATGGGGATTGCACAATTTCTCAAGGTAACTATTTCACAGAGTAATGAACTTCACTATTAGCAACCTTTTCATAATATTCACCCTAAATGCTTCTCTCTTAATACAACCCCATTATTTATTTATATCCATTTGAAAAGACCTAAAACAATTCTTCACATTCTTTGGAGGTTTACACCTTCAAATATTTGCAGACAGTAACTACAACACCTTCTCGTGGTCGTCATTTAGCCAAACTATGTTTAGTTTTTAAATGTTCACTTGTACATTTTCTATACCTGGTTTAAAATTTGAATTTTTTCTGAGAATTGGGACACATTTTATTCAGAAAATGTCTTTTAAGACTGCCTCTATATTTGCCACTATGAAGACCCTTGAGTGGGAAAATGTAATTCAAGTACTTTAAGAGTTACACGAATAACCCAACAATTCCCAAAGAACTGAAATGGAAGAAAAAGGAATCCACAGAGCATTGTCTCATGTTTAGGCCCCAAGTAAATCTCTTACAAGTTAAATGTATAAATACTCAGGTTCCGACAACAATATCATTACCACTATAGGGTATCAAACTGCATATCTTAACCATTTTGGGGCTATTGGGAAGAGAGCACTGTGAAGGACAGAGGATCTCATGTTCTCTGGTAACTCTGCTAGCTTATTATAGGGAAAGCAGATTCCAATGCTCCAGTCCAAGACTAATTATGAAGGGAGGAGGAAGTGAAAATGAGACCCCAGAGCTCAGAAGGCCCCAAGGAAAAAAAAAAAAAAAAGGCTACAAACTACACTATGGAATGTATACAGATGTGTAATGGAAAATGTAGGTAATCAAACTCTGAAGTCTAGATCAATGTGATGCACTGTGTTTCAAAAGCCCTGATGGGAGGTCTGGACCTACTGACTGATTACTCGGCCCAGAAATTCCCTTTGTGCCTGTGAATACTGCTAACAGCATTAGCCAGGCTCGCTTTGTTCTTCCCCAGGCTTGCATCCAAATTATGGCTGTCTCCCCGTATGAGTCCAATGGGAGGAAGTGCTTTCTGTAGATTCTCTCCCTTCCCTAACACATCTATATTGGACCATTGGAATCTGTCCCTAAATGTACAACTTTTGATCCCCCAAGCAACAGATCTTGGTATTTAAATACAGATTTTTCTACTTAGAGAATCATGTTTCTAATTTTTATACACTGAAAAATCAGGCTGCTTTTAGACAGGTTTCAAATTGGACACCCAAAACTGAGGAACCTAAAAGTGACTAGTCTCTTGAAAATCTTGGCCAATTAATTTGCATAATCTGCATATTTAAAGTGATAAAACATGAAAGCCAGAAATAATCAAATGAACTTTCTTACCTCCACCACTTCAGTGAACAGCTCACAGAAGACTTTATCTTTTAAATTAAATGCTAAGCTTTGTGCAGCAAGCTGTCTTTTCTATTAAGGAAAGGAAAAAGGAACATCAGCTTGAAAATTAAATTTTAAAATATACATTAAGCATTAAAGCATCTGGAGGATATTTCACATAAGAATGCTAAAAAGGTGCTAACCTACTACTTTATAATATTTGTAGCAACTTCACATTTGTGAATACAGACTCACTAGTAATAACTTTCTATAAACCCCACTCTTCAGAAGTTCTTAGCTGCATTTTATTTGAATGCTTTTCCATTCTGTGTCTGCCCAATGATAATTGGAGGGCAAGAGAGGGGGAGCAGTGGGGAGAAAGTGTCCAATAAAGTCGCTACATTTTATGGAGAACCTTCACTTCAAAACAGTCAAAAGGTCTTGTCCAGAAGGGCGAGAAGAAAAGGTTACAAAATCCCTCCCTTGGATTTGAAAGACCGACTTATTTAGCCCAATGTTGAATTCCAACTAACCTATTAATAAAACAAATATTTCAACGTAAAATTTAGCTTTGTAGTCAGAAGCTGTGGCACTCAAGTTGCATTTCCCACCTGTGATCCAAACCCTTGACTCTGTGCTGCTTTAAACACCCTCATTTTCTCATTTGCCCTACGACTAAATTCAGAGGAGGGGTCAGGTTTAGAACCCATGACTGCTGGATTCCAGTCTTGTGCCTAATCACTGTGATGTGCTCAACATACCCTGACCTCAACAACAATTTAAATTAAATAAAAGATATATTATTAGAAGCTTACTGTGAATTCTGAGGTTTCTATGCTGCCCAATGTGGGGCCCTTTTCCACCATAAAACTAAGGAGGCCTGTCAAGATTGTTGAGACTGACCAAGCTGGATTCCATGTATCAGGGTGGAAATCAGTGATTGAAAGACACAACCTTCAAAAAGCAAAACAAGCAGTGCACTTTATTCCTTGCCATTAGTAAAAAGGGAAAATAATACTACATGTGATACAAGTTTCAAAACAGATGTTAATTAAGTATTAGAAGAAAATCCTTACCTTGTATTGCATTTAAATCTTCCATTAGGAGTTATCATATAAATACTAGGAGGTTTAAAAGGAAATTCTCTGGGGAAAATTAGTTTCCCATGATAATAGCCACCTGTATTGTATATAAAAAAGGAAAGATTTGTTGTGTACTAAGGAAATGCTTTCCTCAAATACTTACAATGTTGCAGCAAATAAGATTTAAAGGTACGTTTACTATATCAAACATTTAAAAATGAATCAACTTAGGCCCTTCACTAATACAAATGATGGTCAGCACCTTTGGGAAAGACATATTTTGGAGGTAATATTATTCTGACATCTGCATAAGGCAAGCAATGTTTTCCAATTGTCAAGTCCTTATTTCATCTACACAGGGTTCTCCCTAAATGTATTTAAATACACATCTGCACAAATGGCAGGGTCTTGCCCGCTATCATCATGCTGGACATTTTAAGTCCACCGAAAAATCCAATTTCAGAAGCAGATCCTTTGGGTGAGGCTGGAATATACAGTGAATTATTATATTTAGGCAAATTAATTAGATATGATACTCAGCCTCTCCAGGGATGACCTTTATCAAAAAGGGTGCATGACTCAATTCTAATAAGAGCAGAGTATATGATAAGCCATAAATAAGTTTTATTAGCACTTACAGTTTGTTTTTTAAAGTAAAATCTGACAAAACTGGCTATTTTTAACACTGTTCGTCTTGGGTACCAACCAACTGGGCTCCCTCTGTTTTCCAGACGATCTGTGGCAATCGCTAAAAATCAGACTTGTTTAAACAAAGAACACTAAGGGTGCCACATAAAAGAAAGATCAGAGAGAACTGTGCTAAGACTTTGAGGAACAATAACGGATTTGCTAGAATTACTTGGTGCTACAGGGCATCAGAGGACAATGCTAATACTATCTCATTTCAAGAGGCTATTACACAAGTCAAAGGCAAGTATTACAGTTTTATGATTGAAGTAAATCGTTGTGCTCATACATTGAAAACCACTTCTGTTACATAAGACAGACCCATTCATACAATTATGAACTACTACTCATCAAATACAGATAGCAATATACAGCATGTGCATGCTTTTGCAACAAGCTAATGTTTACCTTCATATGGAGTCATTTCAGGTCCTCGTACAACATAGTGCCTAAAGGAACAAAGGAATTTTGTATTAGAGGTGGGAAACCCAACACCTTGTGTATCAAATTTTCAAAGGGGAAACCCATTTATAATTTGTGTTATCTCAGCTCAACAGCTTCATATCCATCTCCTTTTACTACCCCTCACACCAAAAAAGATTCCAATACAAAAATGAAGATGTATATGAAGCTCAGACTTGATTACCCAGATGGTCTGGGTCTCTATGATCGTAAGAACAATTCATTTGGATTCTTACCATTCAAGGATATTAGATGGGAGGGGTTCAGCACAGATATAAGGCACTGGATCTTTTTTAATTCGAAGGTAGTCCTGCTTAAGTCTCTGCGTTGCTGTTGTTGGTGCTCTCTTATTACTGTTGTTGCTCATCTAGTTTTTAAAAAAATTATAAATAGACATGACCTCAATATAATCTTACCGATAACATGGTTGATGAAAGCAACCCCCCTCAAATAAACGGTGGTCACAACTGGTTCTTGCTGACCCACCAACAAGACAGACTGCAGGCAGCAAACTCAATTTCTGTCAACTAGTGCTAGACTTTCTGATCCCCAGGACTCAATGCAGTTAGTTCTGTTTAAACAGATTAATGGATACAAAGGCTGGTTTGAACAATGCATCAGAAATTCCAGAGCACTATGTCACAACAAATACACCTGGACATCAAGTCTGACCCTGATTTCATTTGATTGTTTCCAGTACTGAGAAATAATTTGCTTTGTATGTTTATTTTTTCAAAGAGGAGGAAAAACACTCCTCTTAATGTTTTTGAATTTTGAGCCAAGGACTACTTTGCACAAACTAATTTTATTTTTTATGTATATTCTGGTAGCACCAAAAGTGTTAGACATCACACAAATATAGAATACAAAAAGTACCTCATTTAAAAACAAGACAGATATAGATAAAAAAAGTAACTTGCCAAAAGTACAATACATTTTCTTCCCAGTTTCCCCTTTGCAGAACACCTCCCTCTCCAAACCCTCCTCATTTCCAGCTGCCAGTCAACCTGCTTCACAGTCCATCATGTCCTCCTTGCATCTTCCAAGTAGGAAAACACTCACCCACTTCAAAGCACCTTCCTTTCTGAATAGCTAGTTCTCCAGTGATTTCCCACTTTTCAGACCTAAAAGCTTTTTAAAAGAAGTTCCACTCAAACCTGTACATATGGTGGATTCTTAAATGTCAGCGCCACACTGTATGTACACATGGCAAATTTAGAACATCCTGTTAGCCAGCCAGTTTCCAGAGATAATGCATTCATGGCTCAGAGGTTTCTCTAAACATTAAAATGAACCAGAGAAGACTGTTACCCGAGAGTAGCAGTTACTGTTAAGACAAACAAAAATACAAGACATGAATGGTTCTGCATTATGCAAGGCACCTTGAAAAATCAATCTGGTTTTGTGCCAGAGCACCAACTGAACAGATTGTGATGGCTGACACTCTTGACATGCTAAGCAGAAGATCCACACAGCAGGGCCACTAGAAAGACGACTAAGGGACACTGCACACATGAATTTTAAGACATTTTTTATGCACTCAAGCTCTTGCCTACCTTTTTGTACCTTGATTTTTAAAATAATGTCCCCCCAATGGAGAGAAAAGACAGTCATTTACTTGTAATTGGTTATCCTAGTAAGTTTCATAAAAACTAACTAGCGTGACAATATATTAATTAACATAGACCTATTTTCTCTCCACAATGTTATCTAAAAATTGGAAATGGAAAAACAAAACCTACATTTTTACTGAACACAGTTTGCGTAAAGTTGAACCTCCAGCCATCTGGAGCAGGGTTTTTAGCAGCTAAATTCCTCAAGAGTTGAATTCATTTCTTGATTCAATATGTGTTTAAAGCAAAATTATTTTTTATCTGTGTTATATGACTCTAAAAACTTTGAGAAACCCATTATGAAGCATACTGACTTTTGGGTGAAAGATGCTAAAATAAGAATCATGTTGTCTGCTTTAAGACCCATTAAAATCAACAGAAAAAGCATTTTCAAATCAAGTTATATGCCCTCCTATGTACACATAGCTCCTACTGAAATCAAAGCTGTCGGTAACAAAGGGAAGTCTCCTGTCTCTCCTGGGAAGAAGGGAAGCAACACCCCTTCTCAACTAACATCTCTAGAATATACACCAATTAAAAGCCTATCATTCAACTTTTTTCATACAATAAATCACAAAATCAAGAAAGTCACTTGGCCTTATTCTTAGAAGTTTGACAACTTTTATAAAGGTATGAGACAATGCTCATTTAATTCTGTAGGAGACACGGAAGTAAAAAAAATCCCCCAGACAACATTCAGATTTTATTAGGACCATATTATTACATGGTGTCCCTTGAAATCTGACTAGTGTACAAATGGATGTATTCTCCGAAAAGACCGGTTTTATGTGCCTTAGGATAAAGAAAAAAGAAATACAGAGAAAATAACTGTGGGGCATGGTGGGTTTTGTTTGTTTGTCTCTTTTTTGAGAGAGAGAGTAAAGTTATACTACAGGTTGGACATGAAACCCCAATTTTGGGAACATCTCATTAAAATAATGAGCAGAGAAACTTACAGCTTACTGATGCTAAGGATGAACAAATCAGTACTCAAGGATATATCACTCTTAGGCTGCATTCCAAGGGTGGTTAACAAAGCTTGTGAAAATTTCTGTTCTACCTAAAGAACTGTTATTGCTGGTAAGGATGCAGGCTACAGAGCTGGCTTTTACTAAGCTCTCTTTATCTGTGAATGCCAATTACAGTACAGCCCAGGGAGAAATACCAGTCAAATTAGTAAACTTCTGTTCTGGGGTTAAACCTTGTGCATGAAATGAGCAGTTAGATCCCAGCTTTAAACAGAGAATTTTTCCTCCAGGTCTGAAGACAGCTAATATGGATATTAATTATGAATTTTATTAATATACAACAAGTGGTAACACCCTATTTTTGACAAGCGTTAAGGGGAGGCAAATGAAGTTTTGGATGGAAGAAATTAAAGATAAAGAAATTAACATCTCATACTTTAATTCAAAATCTTATTCAACATATTTGCTAAAAAACTGACTTTCAACACTTTTTGTTTTGTCTTTATTCTTGCAACTTCCCCCCAGAAACCAAATGAGATTTCTGTTCCTGCAAACTGCACTACATGGGCAGACCTCTGTGCCTCCAGGAAGCCCCAGTGTAAGTCAATGGGGGTTCACTCACACAGAGGAACTTGCATGAAGCTGGCTAAGCGAGGAATTGTAATTGTTATAATTGTACTGCGTCTAGCAGTCAGAAGTCTTTGAGAATGGTGTGCCTTACTGCTTATAGGTTGCATGACAAATACAAAAATTATATTGTAACAAGAAATATATTTGTATACAGTATTGTTGTCCTCCCTCACAAATAGAGACACTTGTAATTACCTTAAGTTAAAAGGAAAACACCTACAAAACTGAAAAGAAACATCTGGGACGTTTTAAAACACATTCAATGGCAACAGCTTTTGTTTGGAATCAGATTTTCCTTTGTAGCGTTTCTAGATAGCTTACATAGACATTTATGTGCCTAAGCACCAAAAGAGAGACCCAATCCTGAAAACCCTTACTCACTTGGATATGGGTCTGCTGGGTCTTACCTGATGAATGCAGATAACCAAGGAGAGGGTGACTAATGCTAGTCAATGAGTCTTTAAAAGACCTTTGCTAACAAATACAGCTGTTTTTCTTATTACTATTTCTAACCTGACAGTTTTTCCTTGAAAAACGGCTTCTACCCCATCCCCGTAAGAAATTCACTATAACAAACCGCTCCCCCACAAAGATTAAACAGCCAGGCGGAAATGACACCACAAGACCGGGGAAAGTAAATGAACATATCCCGGAGGAGCATCCGTGCTACGGCTGGCTTAACCCCTCTCATCTTCTTCTACCCAGAGCCCGGGGATGGGATGGGGGTGGGCTCACCACCAGCCAGCGGAAATAACCGACTGCTCCCCTACAGCCCACTCCCAGGGACCCAGCAGAGCCGGGGAGCAGGGGCTCAGCCCCGCACCCCCCGGGAGAACGGGCCTCCCCTAGCCCGGAGTGGGCTCTGCCGGGGAAGGGCGCAGCTCGCCAGTGTCGGTACCTCCCCACCCCCGCCGCGAGGGGCTCCGTTCCCTCCGTCCGGCCCCACACTCCGGCAGCTCCCCGATCCCTCTCCTGCGAGCCGCCCTAGGCCCCTGCGGCCCGGCCGGGAGCCCGCCTACCTCTCGCTGCTCAGGCGGGAGCCTCGGCCGCTCGGTCCCTCGGGGAAGCTCCGTCCGGCCGCAGACGCCGGGGAGGGGGGGAAGGAACTTCAGGCGGGACACAGCAAGCGCCGGGATGCGGGTCCGTCCGCTGCCCCCCTCCGCCGCCGCTACTATCCAAGATGGCCGCCAGAGGGAGGCGGAGCCGGGCCAGAGCCGGCTTCCCCTTCCGGGAGGCGGGACAAAGCGCGCCTCCGGTCCTGCCAGTGGAGGGAAAGGCAAGAGAGCCTTCCAACTTCCGTCCCCATCGACTTCCGCTTCCGGCTTATAGCTACTTCCGCTTCCGCTCCCCTTGTGTTTGAGCTCGAGCGCTGTTTGAGGCGGGGTTGGGCTGGGCTGTGGTCGGGCGGGGGGCGTGTAGGCTCGGCTCCGTGGCGCGGGGAGCTCGGCCTGGCTCGGGCAGCCTATCCTGGCCCGACAGCTTCGGGCTTCCTCCTCCTCACGAGGCAGGGATCTGCCGCAGGGCAGCGTTCCCCGTTCCCAGCCCGAGCCAGGCCCCCGCAGCAGGGGTGGGCTGACCAGTACCCAGTGGCGGGGGGATCGCTTGTTAGTTTATCTGCGGGTTTCTGAGCCTGTAGGGCCCCCCTCTGTCATCTGCCAGCACAAAAACTAAGATCTTAGCAGTTTTTAAAGAAAACGTCCTAGTCTCACTTAACGTGACTCCAGGGGCTGGGGCTTTAAAGAAAGCTCCATAGGTGGCAAGACTTGAAAGAAAATCAGAATCCTGGCAGTGTTGCCATATTTGCATGATCCTGTTGCATGATGATGTCATTGTCATGTGCGGCATCATTTGTGCTGTGGCCCAGTGGTGATGCATTAGGTTGGCCTTGGTATCATTGTGTTAACAGATGCCATTGCCTCATTGTGCATTACATGGCCATAATTGCTCTCTGGCATGATGCTGCTGTGGCAGGCTGGTGTAATTTCATTTTCAGGTGATGCAGTATCTAGTGATTTGTGCTGCTGTTGCGCTATGATGTCATTGTACAGATACATTTGTACATGACGTGATGCAGTAACCAGGACTCTTACAAAACTTGATGGAAGATGAAGTGTTTTACTGACCTGGATATAGAACAAAAGCAGTTAAAATACTTGTGCAAATAGCTCACATCAATAGGGCAAAATGTAATACAAACCAAAAAGACTTCAAAAATGTAAAATGAATTGACAAAACAATAGTTCTAAGGAAACTGGTCTGTTTATGTATTTTAAGGACATAATTAACACAATCACCATTTACACACTTAATACCTTCACAGAATGGATATATGTTTCCTAAATACAATATCTGATAATATAGATGTTTAAGAGATGAGGTTTTAGTGCTTCTGTGACTGAATAATTTCTAGAATACCTTTTATTTTATAATTACCACCTGAAATTATGCATAACTTCAAGGCATAATTTATACTAGTGCATCAAAGCAGCAAACACACTTCAAAACACTTTTTTTAAAAAAAATTTTTACTGTGTCAGTTTATTTTGCACATGCAAAAACTTCTCAGGACAGTCACATTTCCAAATAAAGGATAGAAATATAAAGAGCCACAGTATTGGACTTCTTAGAACATGTAAATGGGAACTTGGAATAAATGCTTCAATAAACTACATGCGAACAACTCCTGTCAACAGGAAAACAAACCAACCAGAAATTGAAATCTATCTTAATCCAAGGAAGATTTAAATATTTATTTAAGATTTTGCTCATGAGAGGCGCTTCTCATGTGAAATGCTCCTGTTGAAATCAATATCAAAACTGCCACTGACTTCAATAGGGCCAGGATTTCACCCATCATTTCTGCCAAGACAAGGACAGATACACATTCTTACTCTAGTTTTCTTCCCTAGAGTAAAACCAATAAGCCTAACCCTGGAAATGAACCAAATGCAACTTCCCCCATGTATGCTGTATTTTGTCAGGCAGCAATAGGACAGACAGACACACCTCCAATGCCAGTGCACTTGAACCTTGCTAGGAGCAAATATTTAATATCACAAAGATCTAATATGTCTACAGTCATAAAACAATAGCTTTCTTAAGGAAAAACAAATGCTTAAACTTAACCAAAGGTTTAAATACAATAGAAACCTTAAATCTACTTAACTTTAATGAGCAATGTTACATTTTTTTAAACATTCTTTTTATTAAGATTTTAAATACGTAAGCAGCAGCACTCCACTGTTGAAGCCTAAGATTTAAAGAAGAGCAAAGATAGGTTGTGTCCTGTAGTGAAAATAAACAATCTCCTTGCTCTTCAGAATAAAGTGCCTTGTCTCACAACACGTAACTAAGAAAAGGAGCTAAGTAACATGTTTAAAGCCACAGAATCCATTGTTTGGGTAAATTCTTCAGGAAACATAAGGAATAAAATACAATATTGTCCCACCTTCCATAAACCATAAAACAGAAAATCCTGGAAAGAATGGGATATGTTTGCTGTCTTTTGTATTTCTCATAGTAAATACAGTTCCAATTGAAATGCAAAACCAGAGTTGTTATATGAATACAATTAAATATTTCTGGATCCAAGAAGTACAATTCTGCAGCTTTTTGCATTCAGGAGAGTGAAGTGAAAAATGGAGAATGATTTATTCTTATCCCAAGCTGAGCAGCTGCTTTTGAGAGCATTTTGGTAGTTCATTTCAGCTCTTCAGGCTAGCTGTTTTTCCATTTTACTGTATACTTATTAACTTCTTGCATCTTTACCTTTCCTTTCATCTTCCTGAGATAAATGCAGCTTGAATGATAGTTCTTTGTTACTAAATATGTGAGGTTTGCCAACCTTGAGGTATTTCAGCTCAGTATATATTACATGACATGTTTTGAATGTGTATATTTATTTCACAACTCAGTTTAGTAGTAGTCATTTATCCTTTTCATGTGACAGAATTACTCATTCTGTGTTTATTAGTATAGCTGTTGTGGGCCACAACCCACTGTCCTTCTACCTGTTTTGAAAGCTTGAGGGTGAGGCTGGGTATCATGCTATATGTACTTTGTAAATATCTTTTTACTATCTTAGAAATGCCATTCAGCTTTGCTGTTTGGAAAACAGATGTGGAAATACTTCTAATCTGCCTTGTCACCTAGATGTCCAGCACTGATTTGTGTAATACTCATTTTTCAAGTGTTCTGCAGAAGTTGACTCAGAGATAGCTATTGTTCCATGTTAAGCATCCTTTTAACATCTCACTTATTGTTTGGTAGATTTTATATAGGTATGGAAATGCTGCTAATGTGCCGGAGGACTCTGCAGCACTGATCTGTCTCCTTTTTCCATACACAGCTCAGCTCTGGATTCCTTATTACTGGCATTTTGCATGGGGCATGTCAGCGTAGTATCTGGGCACACCCCAAAAGGCTTAGATTGCCCTAAACAGACTACTCACATACAGGAAGCTAATACTCTAGCTCAGCACAGAGAAAAGGGAGACAATGATGATAGGTGAAACTGGTCTGTCATAAATAGGAAAGCCTGAACATAGAGATGATTCTTAGTGTTTTCTGAGCATTGCTAGGTTTAGAGTTAGCTCAGTATTTGGCAGCAAAGAATTTCAGAGAGAAGAGTTGCTTGAGACTTGTCACAGAGAACACCATGGCTCTAGCTATTCGTAGCCTCACCCTTGGCACAATGAGCATGTTTATGCAATTCTCTGTTCCAAAGACCTTGATTAACAGATCATGTTCATCCAAAGTTTGGTCGTGTATATCTTACTAATCCTGAAATCTGACACTCTATCTCCCTCTGAGTAAGAGAGTATTTAACTGGCATAACTGTCCTTGTCTAATTTGGTCTCATACACATGCCGCTGCCGTCAGACACCTCTGCTTCCTAACTTATTCCTTGTTATCTGACATTGCATCTAATGATCAGATCCTGCCTCATCTTAACAACTTCTTATCACTAAGTAGTATTTGTATTACCATAACACCCTAAATAAGCTTGGTATTTTACAGACATATATGAAGACAGAGCCCTTGCCTCAAATTGCTCACTGTCTATAGAAACAAAAACATGAAGGGTTGAGGGGACAGGGAAACAAAATGGAAGCTGAGTGGTCAGGGTAAAGATTGGCAAATGTCATATTAGCTGAATGGTCACATAAGCTTGCTATCAAGTGCTTTTGCTGATTTTCTTTCAGAGAAAATGTCACCTACGTATGATACTTAATGATAGAACAATCTTCTAACAGTTGTCTTGGCCTATCATTCCTTAACCAGCACTAAATCTAACCACGCTGTCACCTAATCTAGCCAAGGTAGTGCCCAATTACATTCTCAAGAGGAGACAAATGAGGCCTAGAGTTTGTTTGTTTTTTTTGCGGTGTTTTGCTTTTACTGCTCATCTCTGGAAACTTGATTTCCAGTCCTGGTTGAGGTCTTTTAGATAGAGTGAATCTCAGAGTCTCATCCTATCTCTGATGTTACAATGTGTTAATGCACAAAATCACCACACATTTAGAAGCAGCTGCTCAAGAAAGGCCCTGAAATAAACTACTAATGGGGTGGGATCATTGAGAGGTTGGGATTGAATTGACAGGAACTGGCAGGACTGGAGTAACAGGGACTGTTGCAGTTCGGGTTTTGAGGTGTGTGAGAAGAGAAGTAAATGCCAAAACATCTGCCTACACTATGTCTGCCTCACTTGCATAAGCACCAAACCTACACAAGCCCATGGAAATACAGACAAAAAAGGAAACTTTCAAGTACTTTTGCTCAGGTTCTGAGAGAGGTTTAACATTTCACTGTCACCTCCATACTGAGTTACATCTCAGAGATCTAATGAGCAATCTTTTGCTAGCTGGTTTCACATGCTGTTCGTTCAAGGCACTTGAGATTTGCTACTCAAAACAGGTAATGGTTTTGAAAGTGAAATCAAGGGGCTAAATTTCCAATAGGATTTTTTGTAAATGTTGCCTCCTAATTTGCATATTCTATTGTATCTATATCTAGCACAGTCTTCAGCTCATAGCCACAATGGTGTATTCATTTTTGGTGATTGTTAATATGTGCCCTAGCTGCGGGAGATGTCCTCGTGCAGTCTTCTCTGCCAGAACTAATAATAAATATTCAAGGACACACAAGCCTGCTTTACTCCCTTGAACAGAATTACAAACTGGAAGCAAAAGCAAATGAGTTGCCCAAAAAGTTTGCAATGGATTCATAGCCACAAAGGACTTTGTGGTCACACCAGGCACAGAACCTTGGTCTGTCTGTTCCGAAAAACACTGGCAGCTTCTGAAGCACGGGTAATAGTCAAAACAGTACTTGAGCACTTTTGCAGTTATATCCAACAGGGGGCAGAAGTGGCACATACAAATTATCCAGTGCATTCGAAGTTGCTTGTTAGATCTCCTCATAGGACTACTGTATCTGAGAGTCAGCAGATTTTCCAAGACATTGTGATAAAGTTAAGTTGTTTCAATAATACATTCTAAGGATATTAAATGGACTGAAATTACCCAAAGGGATTAACATGGACATTCCAGTCCCTCCTCCTTATCTTTGTGGTTAAGTAGGTATAGTATTCTAGTTTGTGTCTCAGTCTTGCGTTGCTGTGATCTCATCAGAATTCATATGCTAAACAAGGGCAAGCCAGCCAATACCAAGATAGCAATTTCCCAGGAAAATCAAGGAAGTGGTGATGGTGTCTCAGAAGATGTCAGGATATGATGGAAAACCAAAGTTCTGACTACATGTGGTCATTAAAACCCCATGTTGGCTTTACAAACTAGGGATTGTTAAACCCTAGTGTCCTTATAAAAAGTCTAATTTGGGCATATATGTTCTGTTTTCTTGTAGTTTCAACAGGAGTAGTTGTTTATCATTTTTCTCTCAAAACACTAAAGTGAGCACTGTACACTTTGGATTCTGTGTTGTAATTGAAATCAGCATATTTGAAAACGTAGAAAACACCCTGAATATTTAAATAAATGTTATTCTTTTATTATTTAACAGTGCGATTAACCATAATTAATTTTATTAATCGCTTGACAGCTCTAGTAATTTTAAAATATTTCAATTTTGATCTTTCAAAAATGTTTCAATTATAGTTCAAACTTTGAAAGGAAATGTCATTTCAAATGGGAAAACTGGAATCTTTCATTTAGAAAATGTCAAAATGGCATGTTTCAACAATTTTGAAACGTTTGAGTCAAGAAATTCATCAAAACCACCCCTTTCCTGCAAGCATCTTTGGTATTGACAAATTGATATTTTTTGATGAAAAGATGGTTTGCAAAAAAAATTCCTGAACAGCTGTCACAGTTCAGGACCACTACACCTGTATTTTCACTTGTGGTCCACCAAAGGCACCCAGCTTCCCAGCTGTTACCTCCCCTGGGTGGAAACTCAGATCTTTCTCCCTCCTGACCGGGGTTTTTCCAGGTTGCACAATTTCCTGTCTACACCGTGATATTCCTAGGAAGTCAGACTGCCTAAACAGGGCAACATCTATACTTTGCTTTCTCTTGTAAGTTATGACTAGGTAATTGTTCACGGTTGTATGGTACCACACAACTGTTTCTAAGCAAGCACATATATTCTTAAGGTGAAAGTGCTACAGAGAAAACATATTAAAAACAATAGAAGAAACTACACATGCCAATAAGCTACCAGAGATCAGCCCCTCGTCCTACAAGGGCCCTAGTAGGAGCAGGGACGGCTCTAGGTATTTTGCTGCCCAAAGCATGGCAGGCAGCTTGCCTGCGGGAGATCCACCGAAGCCGCAGGACCAGCAGACCCTCTGCAGGCATGCCGCTGAAGGCAAGCTGCCTGCCGCCCTCATGGCAACTGGCAGAGCGTCCCCCGTGGCTTGCCGCCCTAGGCACACACTTGGAGTCAGTCCTTCAGACCCAACACAGCAGACTTTTTGTGGTTACAACTTCATAACAGCCTTAGTTCAGAACTAACACCCCCATAAATCAATTAGTCTTTCCTTTATGCTGCTTGGGCCTTTGATCTTGCATCTCCGGGAACAGGTAATCAGTAGATAATAGTCCTCTTCTCAGAGCATAGCTTCAAATGGCTGGGGTTCTGCACAGCTGGAAGTGGGAATTTGTATTCACCTTTCCCTAGAGAATCCCCAGGTAAACCACTCAATCCTGTTTGTCCACAAGTCTATTTTTGTCTGGCCCATTGTTCAGTCTAGTCCTTTAAAGGCCATAGCACTTCCCAGGGTTCACATCTTTCCATTAGAAAGCTTACATACAATACTGGCCCTCATTAATTTGTACATTTTGCATTTAACACAATGGACTCCAAAGATACTTAAACATAATTCAGTAAAAGCAGCAAAGAGTCCTGTGGCACCTTCTAGACTATTGATGTATTATAGATGTATTGGAGCATGAGCTCTTGTGGGTGAGTACCCATTTCATTGGAGGCATGCATAATTCAGTAAGGTTTTCCAAGGATATTGCAGGAAATTGCCATATCTGGCACACCAGCTCTATTATGCTCCCCGACGCTTGAGTCTGAAATTGGCTCACAGTTTGTAAAGTGCTCTAGGGTTCTTCAGGATAAGAAGGAGTTTTATGATGGTAAGTTGTTATAACGCTTCAGGATGAAAGACACCATATAAACGTAAGGTGTTATTATAATGTATGGCTTTTTAACCTAGATATATCTGACTAATAAATTCCCTATGACAACTCATAATATGTACCTGGTTTTATACCTTTTAACCAGAGGGAAGCTACCTCATACTTTTCCTACTGTACCATGTCATTTAAGGTTTTTCTTATTTATCACACTGGAATTTCTCATTAAACATCTAAGTATGGAGAAGAAAGAAGAACCCTGTTGAACCAGATGAGCATGGAGAGGGGGGCACTCAGAACTCCGAAGGATTCTTCTGGATGTTCACATTTACCTTTTGAATGTTCCTTAAGCACAATATATTTCGTGCATATCATATATGAGCCATAGTAAATATACTGGACATATGACTGGAACCTTAATCTAAACACTAATGCCAGTGTATTATGAGAACTGGTATCATAAAGTTGTTTAAATGTTTCTTCCCAGTTGTTTTCCAAAATACAAATGAATCACACCACTATGGCATTGCACTTAGTTTAGAAGTACTTTTGGTTTCCTGTGGTCATGTCTGGAGAGGGACCCAGGACAAAATCTGAAACTGAGACTCCCCCCTACCCCACCCCTCCCACACACCCTACCCAAAAAATTACTGCTAAGCGGACGGTGGTGTCCATGTGTGTGTTTAGAGAATGAGCCCACCCTGACTCCCCCTATAGCAGCATGGCCCATGCAGGGCAAGTCACTAAGGTTTTCAATTTATGTTCTTGGGGGATTAATATGGGTGAGGAGACTTTGGCAAAAGCTTTGAGTGTAACAAGTAAATAGTAAGTACATGTCTCAGACAGGGAGGAATTTGGAAAGTGTCAGAGTCCTCAGCAAAAACGAGTTTTTGGCACCTTAAAGACTAACAGATTTATTTGGGCATAAGCTTTCATGGATAGAAACCACCTATTTCTTCAGATATATGGAGTGAAAATTACAGATGCAGGCATTATTATTCTGACACATGAAGAGAAGGGAGTTACCTTACAAGTGAAGAACCAGTGTTGAAGGCCAATTCAGTCAGAGTGGATGTGGTACACTCCCAATAATTGATGAGGAGGTGTCAATGCCAAGAGAGGGAAAATTGCTTTTGTATTAAGCCGATTCCCAGTCACTATTCAAGCCCAAATTAATGGTGTTAAGTTTCCAAATGAATTGTAGCTCTGCAGTTTCTGTTTGAAGTCCATTTTTTGAAGTTTTTTTTGTTGAAGGATGGCTACTTTTAAATCTGTTATTGAATGTCCAGGGATATTGAAGTGTCCTCCTACTGGCTTTTGTACATTACCATTCCTGATGTCTGATTTGTGTCCATTTATTCTTTTACGTAGATGCTGTCTGGTTTGGCCAATGTACATGGCAGAGGGGCATGGCTGTCACATGATGGCATATATCACATTAGTAGATGTGCAGGTGAATGAGCCCCTGATGGTGTGGCTGGTGTGGTTGGGTCCTCTGATGGTGTCGCTAGAGTAGATATGGGGACAGAATAGGCAACAGGGTTTGTTACAGGGATTGGTTCCTGGGTTAATGTTTCTGTAGTGTGGCGTGTAGTTTCTAGTGAGTATTTGCTTCAGGTTGAGGGGCTGTCTGTAAGCGAGCACTGGCCTGCCTCCTAAGGTCTGTCAGAGTGAGGGATCATTTTCCAGGATAGATTGTAGATCACTGATGATGTGCTGGAGAGGTTTTAGCTGGGGGCTGTATGTGATGGCCAGTGGTGTTCAGTTATCTTCATTGTTGGCCCAGACCTGTAGTAAGTGACTTCTGGATACCCATCTCACTCTGTCAATCTGTTTCCTCACTTCCCCAGGTGGGTATTGTAGTTTTAAGAATGCTTGATAAAGATCTTGTAGGTGTTTGTCTCTGTCTGAGGGATTGGAGCAAATGCGGTTGTCCTCAGCATGGAGCAAACTGATGGAACAGAGAGCACCCTGTGTGGCAACATCTCATTTATGGATATGTATGCTATCGTTATAAAGGTTGGGATCACCTGGCAAGTGATATGATCTCCTGACCTAGATGATACTGGAGGTTAAAGGATCGGGAAACCTCTCTTCTTTCTGTAGATGTTATGCCCTCATGATGACCGAGATCAACTTGAATCACATTAGCTGACCCTCCCTAGATGCACACTGGCCTGTAAACAGGGCATATTTAGTGGAAGCAGTTGGACTTGTTCTCGCTGGTGGTCTGTTAGAACCTGAATCTACTGACCTTCAAGCAAGGCAGACCTTGGTGGTCAAGAATTTGTTTGACCAAGGATCACTGATGTGTCTCTACTGATGTTGTGGAAATTTAAAGAAGGTGGCTGAAAATTGAAGGCTGCTTAGTTGAATGTATTGCTTGCTTTTTCAAATTTATTTCATGAATCAGGATGCCAGAACAGTGAGGGCACTAAAATTATTTTTGCTCGTTACTTAATATAATCCCGGATGGATATTGGTAGAGTATGGGGTGAGGATTGGACTGTTGGATGGTGGTTTCAGGTTCAGTTCTATTTAGAAGCGTCATCTGGCAGGTTAGTGTGGAACTGTGGAGCTCTGCAATCAAGAGGACCCATGGAAGAATGTGTAGAGCTCGTTGAATGAATGCCTACGTTCTACAGTATGTCTTGTGCACTTTTATGTTATAGGCAATAGACAGCAAGTCTAGGATCCAGTTTAAGGAAAATAAACATTTAAAACTTTTTAAAAAAAATGTGCGCACTATGTTTTTTTACAGGGCACAGGAAGATATTTCTAATCTGTCAGGTTCTTAAAGATAATAAGATGACAAAATATGTGGGAGCGAGCATCTTAGGTTTATTAATTTTAACTCATCGCTCCATGGTTTTAAAAACCCATTGCCATGGCAACTGTTTGAAATTTTAGAGAACACAGACTTTTTCTATCAGTTCTGAAAGGTAGTTGTGGCTTTCTTTTTTTTTACTTTGCAAAAAGTATTTGTTATCTATCTATCTATCTATCTTGTCCTGGGATGTGGTTAATTATATAGCAGTATTGCAAGTTTTCAAACTGAATGCAAACAAATGGGAGTTTAGTTCTCTGCTCTAGTCTTGGATGATGTTGGGAAGCACACTAACACCTTGGTTTCTCCTTTTGTAATACAGTATGGAGTGTAGCAACAGGCCTTGCTCACAGCTACTCATCCACAGAATCCAGCTACAATGGACTATGCAGAATGTGGACACCAGAATTCAAAGCATTCTCTGTGGGTCATTGGCAAAATATTTTCTCCGGAGGAAGTGAACTCCCCAGGGCAAGCTGATGAAAAGGGCAAATCCAGTCCACTTATAATACCATACGTTTGCTGACATTCCCTTCCCTCATGCTGCATATGTGGAAATTAAGGAAGCAGATGCATCACATTTCTGAAACTCTCTGTCACTGTTATCCCTAATGCCTTAGTTAATCACCAGTATCTACGGTATATCTTGATCTGAGCCTGCACCCACATATAAACAATGACAAAATATGGCTCGAAGTAAATATCCAAAAATCTCCCTTTCCCTCTCTTCCAAAGCTACATCTTGATTCATCATAAATGCCAGGTGGCTCCTTTTGCAGCAACTGGATGTTCCTTTAAGGAGCATATATGTAATATAACTATCTCCTTTTCCTTTCTTAGCTAGTTAGTCTTGAGACATAGGGATATTCATAGCAGCAGGGGCCAAGAGCTGAATTTTAATCATGGTTCTGCCACTGATTTGTTGAGTGACATCAGGAAAGTCACTTAAACTCTCTGGGCTTGATTCTTAATTGTTCTTTCCCTTATATAGTCACTAAATCCAGTGCAAGATGGGTGTAAAATGCTAACATGGTAGCAATTAGCATTGATGTAAATGATTACATGGTGCAGGGAAACCAGGTCCTCTCTGTCTCAGATTCACCATCAGTAAAATGAGGATATTATCTATCCACTTTCCCAGAGTTGTCAGGTGTACAACCCCTCAAGCAGTATGCTGTAAACAACGTGTCTGATGGGTCATCTTCAACATATGATAAAATAACTCTATAGATACAGTGTACCTTGGGAAAGGTTGTTAGGGTTAATTAGTCCTCGTCCCTATTCAGGTGTCTCTTTCCTGAGTAGATGTGCTGGTGCTCTGGCCAGTTGGCCACCCCCCTCTTGACTGCACAGATAGAGAGAGAGTACCTACAGAACAAGAGCCCGGCCAATGGGAGAGGAGCAAATATGCTATTATGAGGATGTTGCTTAAGCACAATGTTCCTTCGCCCTCCCCTTGGTTGTGTCCAATAAGTGCTGAGAGGGAAACCACAAAGGAGCCGTTTGTGGCTTCCTAATTCTAGGGCCAGCCCTGTGCCCCACATAAGGCTGATGTAACTTATGCCATCTCAGTGATGGCCCCAAGGGGCTAGTACGTCAGCTAGCATAATCCTAATATGGTGCTCCCCACCTATGCCAGGGGCTGGGAGGGGGTGGCATAGGACCTGCTTATGCAAGCGACGCCTACTCCGTGTGGTGCTCTGTCTCCTTCCAGTGGTGAGCGGGCCACATAGAGAGGTTGATGAACCTGTTACAGCTTCAGCTAAGGAAGCTGGGTCTTTTAGCTCAGGTGGGTTCCTCATTGCTAATGACCTTCCCAGAGGTGCAGCAATACAGTTACATTTGCTCTGTGCCACCTAGGATTCCTCCCCATCTGGGGACTCTCCAGTTTGGACAGTCTCACTGGGTTTTCTGGCCCCTTAGCTTGGTTGCTAATGATACCAAAGATCCTACAGTAATTGGCACTATATGAATGCATACATAGTGCTCTACAAAGGTAGAATGTGCCAGATGCTTAATAGAATCTCTGCTATAAAGAGCATACAGCCTAAAGGCTTGAGTAACAATAAAACCAAGCAGTACAAAGTTAATAAACCCAGAGTGGACTGCAATCTCTTTAGTTCAGAAGTTTCCCCAAAGAGGTGGGGCTCAGGGAGAGGCTGGTCCATGCATCAGGGATGGCAACAATTGAGATCAAAGTCAGGAATGAGCACAAACAACCACGGGGATTGGAAAAGAGAGAAAACGGGGTGGATCCTAGGAAGTGGGAGGGCGTATAGGAGGAGATTAAGAAACCAATGTAGGGAAGGGGCGGAGCTGTGCCAAGTCTTGGAAATTATTTGGAAGAGGATGGGGAACCTGGGAAGGGGCTCAATAAATGGAGAGAAATAATCAGAGCTCCAAGAGAGGAAGGTGATCGTGGTTGGCAGAATTTTCGATGCGCTGGAGGAGGAAGAGGTGAGGAGGTCACTGCAGTCAGGGCGTGGGACCAGGGATTTTCAGGAGGGATGGGCAGGAAGGGATGAATCTTTGAGATGTTGTAGAAGAAGGAATGACAAAACTTAGCAAAATCCTTCATATGGGGGAAAAATTCCTATCATCATTACATGTGACACAAGACTCAGGGAGCCACAGGGCTGGTTCATCTCTTGGTGAGTGAAGGAGAGAGGTACTGGCATCGTTGACTAGCCTGATTATTTGTTATCGGTGTTCTCCAGTCCCTGAACATGTCATTATGTGTCCCTAGGATCCCGGAGGAGCCATCTTTTGGTAACCTAGATCCTGACCACTTATTAGCCTTCCTTTTCCAATATATCTTAAAGCCAATGGGAGATCTGCTCTTCTGTCTAGATAAAGGACTTCTATGATCTCTTGACCATGGTCTCAGAGCGCCTCACAATCTTTAATGTGTTTACCCTCCCAGCACCCACTATGAAGTAGGGCCGTGCTATTATCCCCATGCCACATTTGGGTTACTGTGGCACAGAACATCTAAGTGACTTGCCCAGGGTCACACAGGTTGTTTATGGCCCAGCAAGAATTGATCCTGAATTTCCCACAGCCCAGGGTAGTTCTCTAACCACTGAGCTATCCTTCTTCTGACTTCAGTAGAGCCAGGATTTCACCTACAGTCTTGAAAAGATCTCAAGGCACATTTTGTAAGAGTCTAGGTGTAACCCTAACAGCCTGGCTGGATTCCAAAGCAAGTAATTATGTTCTGCCTCCTTAATTTCCCCTGAAGTTTCAAATGTATGTAGTGTATGTTACTTGCAGACCTGCACTATTGGGCAACCTTGTTTGCTTTAAAACAACTTGCTTCTTTACAACCCAGAAGTGGTTGCATTTCGGCAATGAGTAATGGGATCCCTTTCTGAACTCTCCGGGTGTTGCCAAGCTTAATGAGTGTTTGTAAATCCAGGGCTGAAAGGTGCTATAGATTTGTCAGGTGAGATCTTTATTCTCTCACCTCCGGAGACGAGCATTACAGTGTAACTTGCGGCCCTGCTGCCTGTATCAAATAGAGTTCTTCTTTGTAATTCAGCCTGAGAAGCCCTTTTGTGTGCAATGGGAATAAATCACTTTTTCTTTCAGTGTAATTCTTTCTACTTTATTATAGAGTGTTTTCATCTCAGACTTCAGACAGCAGGTCTAGATCAGCTGTCTGCCAGTTTTCATCGCATTTCCCTTACAGACTTTCTGTACATCAAGTCCCCAGTCTCCCACTATTCTCAGTGTAGAAACAGGCAGAGTGAGAAAGATAGGAGATCACTGGGAGACATTTAAACTTAGGCTCCCAGGCACTTGAGGTCTCTCTGGGCACTAGCGCATTGCCACACAGGAGAATGTTTCTATAACAGATGCGTCTTGATGCTTTTCACTGACAGTCTGAGGTCCACAATTTGAGGACTTCAGTAACTCAGACATAGGTTAAGGGTTTGTTATAGAAGTGGATGGGTGAGATTGTATGGCCTGTGTTGTGCAGGAGGTCGGACTAGATGATCATAATGGTCCCTTCTGACCTTAAAGTCTAGGAGTCTATGAGTTTCTTGGGCTTCCTGGAGTTGGGGGTGGTGACGAGCATCCTTGTAACACATTTTTAGGTGGATTGCAGTCAATCTTTGTAGAGTTCTCAGAACCCCGTTGTTCCTCAGGTAGTCGGTCCCCATGGTTTATTTCCAGTGAGACCGATGCTGAGACTTCTTGAGTGCTGGTGAATAGCATCAACATTGACTACGATCTAGAGCAGGGTTTCTCAACCCATGGGTCAGGACTCAAAAATTGGATCACTGGAATGTTTCAAAGGGTTGTGCGGCAGCTCCTGTCCCACGGGGCTGGCTGGGCTCACCTCCTTGCTCCACACACTGCAACCTCTGGGGTCCTAGCACCGCTCAGGTTTGGCCCAGGCTAGGCCAAAATTGAGTGAGTGGCACTGCAACCCCATGAGCCAGGTCACAACTCCACTCACACAAATTTGGTCCAGTCAGGGAGGCGGAGTCAAACCTGAGCAGCACTGCCACCCCGGAGGTTACAATGCCCAGAGCAGAGAGCCATGCCCAGCCAGTCCCACCAGCACTGGAACTGCAGAAGCCATCACTGTGGGGTGAGTGCTGGTCAGGGCCCAACTCCCTGGGGGCAAAATCCAACCGAAATTACCCCAGGGCCTTCACCTCCAGATTATTTACTGGGTCGCGACAGGCCATAAACATTTACAAATGGGTCCTGAGCCCCAAAAGGTTGAGAACCAGGGATCTAGCATTTACAGTCACAGACCAGACTCTCTTCCTGGCTCTGCCTGTAGCTCACTGTGACTTGGGGCAAATGACTTAACCTTTCTGGGCCTCCATTTTCCCCATCTCTAAAAGAGGGCTAAGAATGAGTTTTACCTACCTCATCCAGGGGCTCACGAGGCTGAATTAATAATTATCATGAGTTTCAAGGTCTGTCGTTGACAAGTTCCACATCAAGTGCCAAGCATGAATTATATTGTTAATTGTTCATAATTATTGCTATTATTAAACTCATGATCAACATCACATATATCTGGGTCAGACTCATCAGCCTTTCCAGGCATCACGGTGCTGGGTTTTTTCTTTCTTTCCTTAACTGTAAGTTCTCTGAGAGAGATCAGGCAGCCATTCTTGATTTCTGAAATCAGAAAGGCTTTGGTGACCCTCTCGCCACCCAGAAAAGCAGAGGGTATTTAGACTGAGGCAGGCTACCAGTAGAACCCATTGGAACCTGCTGAAAGCAAAGCCCCATCCTGCAGGGCTTTGTCCTTTTCACAGGAAGTCAGTGTTGTTCATTGGAAAACGTCCTGCAGGGTGGGAAATCCTTTAAGGTCAAGGCGGATTTTCTAAAGACCAGGACTCTAAGTGTTAAGATTTTCTTCTTCTTCAGAGAGTCAGTTCTTACTGAGAATACGCTCCTTTTTCATCTCCTCCTCCTGCCTGCCCAGTCAGTAGAGACTCCTTGGTGATGGTTGGCATGGGGACCATCTTATTTAGAAAGTTGTTTTAGCGTCCATCAAAGCCTGAAAAAAGAGAAGGTAGTGCACTTCCATAGGGGTCTCAGTCAGGAGCCCGGACACCCGAGTTGTGTTCCTAGCTCTGTCACTGACTCAGCGCCGGGTCACTGATAAGTTGCATCATGTGTCTTTCACATTGACCACTCTTTTTCCCCTTCTGTAAAATGGAGATAGTGATACTTGTCTTCCAAGCAAACCACTCTGAGATCCTGAGATGAAAAGCACCACATAATGATTTATGATTATTGTTATTCATTGTTTTGTGCCTTCTATTTGTAGATTACAAGGCCATTATGATCATCTAGTCTGACCTGCTGTGTAACAGGGGCCATAGGAGTTCCCTGAACTGAGGTTTTTTTAAACTAGAACATCTCTTTTAGGAAACCATGAAATTTGGATGTAAAAATTGCCTGTGCTGGGGGATCCACCACAACTCTTAATAAGTGGTTCCAGGGGTTAATTATCCTCTCTGTGAAAAAATTGCACCTTACTGAAACAGCACCTTGCTGAGGCAAGTCAACCAATGAATCAGCAGGATTTGGGCCATTCATGAGGTGGCTGGTGTTTGGATATTTGTAACTGCTGGAGGCCAGTGAGGAAAGCAGCCCTGTGGACAGCTAGTGCACTGGCTATGCAGCAATCCTGATTGAAATACATCAGGATGGCAGAGCCGGCAGAGGCCAGTGGAGGACTTCTGGAGCTTTTTAAGGAAGTAGGATGAATTTGTTCCCAGAAGTGTTAGCCAAATCGTTACTTATTAAAGAATTCACTACAGACTGCGCTAGTGATTAGGAAGGCGACATTTCCTTTGTGGAGTGTTTTTTTCACATGTGGAAAGTGACTTGTAGATATGCCGTTCACAGCCTGTCACTTTTGAGAATGAATTCCCTTCAGCCACATACACAGTCTTTCCAAAACACTTTTTTTGTCATTCGATAGGGCAGATCTGATCCCAAAGGAGTGAAACTGAAGCTGGACTCTTCTAAATAACTCTTTGACAAGTTTCTCTACTCACATTTTAAGTTTCCCAGGAGCCCATTGGCAGCATTTCACTGAACCGGCACAGATCAGGAGGTTGCTTTTGGTCACAGCATCAAAAGGAGTAAATGGGAATAATGCTGGTATTGTGGATTGTGATTATACAGCCTTGCATACTTGAATCAGGCTTCTTCCTTCTGACTGGTCAGAACATAAATTAGGTGTGCTCATTGGTTGCCCATTTAGCAACAACAGGTATCATGCTAGCGGTCTTTTCTTTCATCATCCCTCAGCCAATTAACTTAGGGCAATTGTGAATATATGAGAGCAAGGCTTCAAAATTCTTTCCACTGGAACCCTTTATGGTTAAAAAGACATTGGTTACAATGTTCACATGTGACTTCTGAGCCAATCATAACCATCAGGACCTGCTGGTGATTGTTACCTTGGCCATCCCCTGGATAGTTCAGTTGGTGTGTTAGACAGAATCTTATTCCAACCATATAAATAATTTCTTCAAACCATTTCCTTATATAGAAACATTCTGGGGGAAGGCAGAGGAGGGGTCCACCAGAAGGTGAGAAAAGGGTCTAATCCTGTTTGGTCTTACTGAGATGTGTTCCTTCAGTTCAGTTCTGGGAAACATGTATCATTGATGTGCTGGTCTCGCATTTCCATGACTGAAAAATCACTCTTGTGGGGCTGGTCAGTGGGTTGCCACATGGAGCATGGCTGGTTGCAGTTGGTGATGGGCGGAATGATGTTTTTAAATGCCACAGCCTGGGCTGTGATTTGATGATCAAAGAGAGTGAATGCTGTCTTCTTGCAAACCTGTTTAATCTCGTAGCTGAGGCCATGGAGGCCCCAAAGCTTTCATTGAAGGTGGTTGCGATGAGGCAGCGCTTTTGTGCCTGAGATCACAGCAGCTAGAAATCTCAACCGTTACTACAGTGACTTGTCACATGCAGCCAGAGAAGACATTGTTTCAACCCTCTAGACACCTGGGTCTGTCATCAACATGAATGAAAGTGGCCTACCTCCCCCCTTGACCTTAGAGGCTTACCTGTGTCTCAGTCATTTATTACCTGGGAGTTCAGATGAATTGAACTGACTGGCAGGCTGGCAAAGGGAAGATTGGCAAAGCTCCCTGAATTCAGTTTCATCATGAAGACCAAGCTGCTCCAATTACTCCTAGGAGTGATGGTTTTGCAAAGAAACGGCTTCCCTTGGGCATGTCAGCACATGAGGAAGGTACAGAAGTTACATCTCCAGAACTGGGAGTGCTTAGCTTGTAAAAAATTGGGCAAGTCCCATCGGCCCTCTTGAATTGAGCCCAAACATCCAGAGTGCGGCAAGGAAGCCCCATTCAAATCCCTCAGAGATGGGACATTTTGTAGAGAAGCTGGGTCATGCACTCAGCATTTCAGTCAGTCCAGGGGAAAGGAGAGTAGTGTAAATTCTCCAGAGTCTCCCCCCCCTGTGGCAGCAAGAAGTACTGCAGCTAATTGGGTTTGGGGCAGTTCCTGCCCAGCCCAGACTTCCCTAGCAGCATCAGGTGGTTCTGCATCCTATAACGCTGTAGCCAAACTGTTACAGGGGGCAGTGGTAGTAGGGAATTACTGTTGGGGATTATCCCCACCATACTGTGGTGCCATGGAGTCCTGCCTTAGAATAGCATGTTTTCCATCTGTCTGACAATATTGTACCTCAACAAACAGGCAAAAAGCAGGTCTTTTCAGTCAGACCACTGTTATAGCAGGAAGCCTGAATTTAGCCACCTGGCTAGCCTGCCTTAGTTACAGGGTACTGAACACTCTGCTTTCCTCTGGGAAGAAACCTACCTCTCAGACACTGGAGGCCAGGGGGTCACACTTCAAGACCTGGTATGACCACCAGAGGCATGTAATAGAACTGAATTCTTATACGATGATGTTTCCTGAGCTGTGAGTGTACACGCCCTTTAGTGTTTTCCTCAAATCTGTCAGACAACTTGAGACCAAGTTCAGCCCACGGGCATATTTCAAGCTTTCTAGAGGCAGCAAGCCTCCTTGACCCTCCTAGGATCAAGACCTGTTTGTTTATTTAGCATGACTCGCTTGCGCGCTAGTTTCCTCCCCAAGGGACATGGTGCAAAGCCATTGCTTGGCATTTTTAAAACTAAACTGGACAAGACACTAGTTAACCATCCAGCAGTGACAGGAGGAGAGATCAGTTGACCCAAAAGGTCTGTTCTCTCTTTAGAGTCTATTATTCCTTAGCAAAGCTAAAGATGGCAGCAAGTGCTGTTTAGCAAAGAGATGATATTGACTCCCCTGCAAACATCAGGGGGACCTCGGACCTGTGATGTAATGAAAAATACCCAGAATTCCTTTTAAGCTTTGCTTCCCTTGATCCTAAAACTGTCATCACCATGACCACAGATGACCATTCTGCTCATGCCCTCATTCCATTTCCTTCTTTTGGAGGAAAGGTACAAGAAGAAAGGAATGTAAACATTGTCACATCTTTGACACCTCAATGTGGACATAAGATTTGAAATGCAGACTAACCACAGCTGGTACGTGATTACACCCTATCCTGTGATACAGCCTCAGGTAGAGTAGAAAAAAGTAGTGAAGTGGCTTCTGCTGTTTCCTGTCCAAGATAAGTCTAGGCAACTCTTTCAATTCATACATAGACAATGACAACATTCGGATAACTGGTTTCCAGTGGTGAAAGAGAGTTACTGCACTCACAATAGATCGTTGAAGATATTAGAAAATGAGAAGTCAATGGGATGCCACCTGTGCTTTTAAAGTCCAGCATGTCCAATGTGCTTTGCTAGGTCAGGGCTTTGGCAAGGGACGAGATGCTAAATAGAAAAGTAATTGTGAAGCTGAAAACTATGCCCCTGCAAAAGTTTAGAATGAGTTTGCTTACTCAGATCCAAATCTGTTGCCTATTCAGCAGATAGCTACGCATGCCTGATTACCAGATTTTATTTATTGCGGCTGATGAGAGATTCCAAAGAGTTGAAGATTTTGGAGGGGACTTACTTATGCAAAATTTGCAAGGATATAGTGAAAACAAATCAGTCCCTGCTCTTCTGTACCCTGTTCGGCAATAAAAGAAGATGGCAGACAAATGTGAAATGAAGTGGCAGCAACCTTAGCAGCAATGAAAGGAAAATGTCTTTGTTCACAGTATAGTCAGTCTGGGGAATTCACTGTAGCAGGGGTCATCCAGACAAATAAAGTAGTTGTAAACAAGCCACTAATATCATATTTACAATTGTTTTGCAAGCAAAGACTATGATAAAGGTACTGATATTTCATGTTTTAAGGCCGTAAGCAGAGCACTTGCAAAACCAGGAAGAAATTCCATCCCCTCCCAGCCCCCGTATATAGCATTGCTCAGTTGTCTAGGTATCTTCTCTTTCTCACTGCCTCATGCCTAATCATCATGAATCAGCCACTGGTAGAGGCAGGGTATTGAGCTAGATCAAGCAATTGCCTGATGCGATGTGGCAGTTCCTATCTACACACATTTCTCTATTCAGAGACTATTTCTTCAAACATACCCACCAATTCACAACTGCACAGTCTGATACCCCAAACATTCATGCCCAATATGTCGAATGTGCTTACTATTATCGCTGCTTCTGTGGCATCGCAGTTACACATGACCCTTTACAGGCATGCAAGAAGATAATGTCCCCTTCCAAAGGGGATTCCAGCGTAAGTTAGATGGAAAACACACTATGTAATAACAGGACATGATGAGTTGTGATGAGTTTAGGGAGACAGCGCCTCAGAGAAACAATAGAAGGGCAACCATTCTTGGAAGAGCAATATTTAGTTTAGGTTACGCAGCTACTGCATGTTCATGCATTAACAATGAAACACATGTCTTCATGCAATAACACTAATATCCTCCAAAGGCCACACTGATTTTCTAGTTACTTGCAGGTGTAATTAAAGGTGTTAACTCATCTATAATGTGTATGTGATTTGGGTCCTAGGTATTTAAGAATCAATTTCCTATGTCCATCCAAGACTCTCTGGGTATGTCTAAACTGCAGTTGGCAGCGAGCCTCCAAGCCTGGGGAGGCAGACTTGTGATAGTTGGGCTCATGCTATCATGCTAAAAATAGCAGTATGCACATTGCTGGTTGGGCTCTCAAGCCTAGTTGGCCCCTGGGGTCTGAGCCCAGGTCCGCAATGTCCATAGTCAGTCAATATCGGCATTCAGGCGCCCCAGGTCCCCACTTCCTGGATCTTCTGCTTAATGTTGCCATCTTGGTCTACTTGGAGAGCAAACTATCAAGAGCAGACCATGCCCTTTTATAACTTCCAATTCCTTCTGTCATGTGACCCTCTTGGCCATCCTCAAAGGCCCCATCAGGTGATGTGTTGTTTGGTTACTATCCAGCTAAAGTCCAGACTGAAAAAAATGGTTTCTTGAAGCTTTGGCCTTATTCTTTAGCATATCCATTGTATTGCCAGTGCAATGTTATTCATTGCTAATGACCCTTAACTGCTCCCCACTTTTTGCATTGTTTGAACACATCTTGGAATTTCAGTCTAAGATGGAGGCAAAAAGACAATAAAGGAGGCACTATACTGTCTTTTTGTCAACTGGTACTCATACGACAAAGTGGAGTTTGTAATTTGATATAGACACATACAGGCAAATACTAAATCTTCATACCCCACCCCCCAAATACATTGGTATTTCCCTGAATATTAAGGCCCGAGACAGATGAAGAGGGGAGATCATAGTGCATCATGGGAGATGTAGTCTGACCAGGGAGCCCAGCCTATAAAGGAGAATGAGATACCTGAACTACAACTCCCATGAGGTATCATGGTGGTATTTCTGGATCAGAATATTTCAGTTTTAAATTTTTTGCCAAAAGTCAGATTTTTCTGTAGAGGGACCCTCCGCCCCTCCATTTTCCAGCCTGATATGTGAAGCTATATGGGAGGCACCTGAAACCCACAGATTAAAGAGCTGTTTCAACCAGAAGTGTACGTTGGTAACCGATATGGAACTCCTCACAGCAAGAGGTCATAGAGTTAAATACTGTGGCTAGATAATTTAATCACCATAAGTAACACTTGTAGTTTACACATGGTGAGATAAGGTTAATCCAGCTTGATGCCCCTTGGTATTAGAGGACACCTGCCGGGATCAAGAAAGCACTGAACACAATTGGCTTGTGTTACTGTTTTCTTTCCTCACCTTTCTCTGATTACCAGCTTTTCACTGCAGACAGAAGAGAAGATAAAATAGCTTCTAAGGCCAGAAGCAGAGACAGCCCGATAGTGAGAGGGCAGAGCGAGGGCAACCAGCTTCAGCAGTGTTACTGAGCATGCCAAGTATAAGCCAAGTAGCAAATCTGGGGTGAGGGTGGGGGCATGTGACCCCGCATGCCCCCCAGGCGTGTCACCTCTGGCTGGAAGGGACAGCTGTGATCATCTAAGCTGGCCTCTTGTATAACATAGGCCAGAGAAGTTCCCTGAAATAAATTTGTTTGAACTAGACCATATTGTTTAGAAAAGCATCCAGTCTTGATTGAAAAATTGCCAGTGATGGAGAACCCCCCTCAACCCTTGGTATATTGCTGACTACAGAGCACCTCAGAAGTGTGGTAGCACTCTACAAAACAGGAACGTAGAGTTAGTCCTGCCAGATCACACACACCATTAGTCTTTGAGTAATTAATAATTGGAATAATTTACCAAGACACATTCCTGTTTGCTATTTAATATTTCCATCACTGCCTCGACATGCTCCTCTTTGATATTTAATATTCCATGATTACATTTCTGTTGACATCCATAGTACAGTGTGGTAGAACGTTATTAAACTCTACTGGCTTACCAGATAGGGGTATGCCACGCAGAGCATTATAATGTCTCTGGTTTCATTACAGCATAATGCCTGCAAAATTAGGTTATTTCTGTACGGATCTCCGCAAATGATCACTTGCAAGAAAATTATTTGCATTTTGTCATGAACTTTTGTGTGTACATCTTTTTTTCTCTAATTGCTCTGTTTAGCATTAATTTCGTACTGGTGGAAGGTGTTGGACTGACAATCGTGCCGACTTCCAGATCTCTATTGAGACACAAAATAAATACGGGCCATGTAGGTACATTGCTCCACAAATGTGTCTCAGTCCTAACCAGGGGGTACTGTCTTGAGTGACAGAAGAGGAGTTCAGTTTTCATGGTCTCTGCTAAGATTTCAACAGTGCTAATTGAAGTGGTGTTTGCTTTTATGATGTGGACACATGTTCACTAAGAACTGCACTAAGACCACTAAATTCACTTCACAAGAACCGCGGAGCAGCCATCAGCTGGTCCCAGTTTACAATTATGATGTGCCTTGCATAGATCGGAACTGGTGAAATAAGTAGAAAGCTGTTTTATCCTATTACCAATGCCCCGAGCCACCTTGTTATTCCTACCCTCGATTTCTACTTTTCCTGACTTCTTACTTTATGGAGTTTTACACTACATATACGTACACAATATGTACACAATATGTATTGAGTGGTCGTAGCTCTGTTTTGTCCTAAGGCATCTACTTCACTAACATTAGTAGAGCCGGTAACATAATTTACATACATAAATAAAACCCACAATTAATAAATATTATTAGAAATAAAAGCACTAGGTTTGGTTAGCTTGAATTTATGGGGTAATATCTTTTTTTTATTATTTCTCATTTATATTATGGTAGCACCTGAAGGCCCAAACCAGGGTTGGGCAGCATTGTGCTAAGCACTGTATCTAACCATCTATTGTAGTGTTGTATACTGTCACCCATCACCATGGTACGAGAGCACTGCACACACATGGAACAGAAGACAGGCCCCTATCCTGAAGAGTTACAATCTAAAAGACAAGACAGACACACAGAAACAGACAAGCAACTGAACACAATCTGCCAGAAATATAGTGCAATGCATTAAATGTTAATACATTTGTTTAATTTAAATGAGTATTAATTATTATATGTTTATGATGTATTAATTATGATTTATAAGTACTCAGTCAACTGGTAGGTGGTCATAGAAATGACTGTGAATTCTGAAAATTACCATCCGTTTTGATGTAATGGTTCATCCAAAAATTTGCACCTGAAGCTCATTATTATTTTTAATTATTCATATTACTGTAGCGCCGAGGGACCCTCATCATGGATCAGGACCCCATTGTGCTAGGTGCAGTACAAACAGAACAAACCGGCAGTTCCCAATAAATGTTGTTCTTTATTTTTAAAGATGAAGTAATCCAGCTGGGGGAGAAGAAACCATACCACAAGTGGCCAGCCACACCATATGACTAGCAATTAGTCAAAGCAAACAGTTTCTGAATGATCTGTAGGCTAGAAATTGTTGATTCCAAACTATTGGGCACTAACAAACAATGAACATGTTTACAGAAATCAGGGTCAGTTCCTAAACTATTTGCTCACCAATAGAGGGTCTAGCTTCCTAATGAATTTTATTAATACTTCTGATCATTAGCACGTGAAGCAAAACTGCTGCTCAGATTTCACTTGCTGAGAAGCAGTTTCAAAAGTATAATCTTTCAGTGATGAAAGACTTCTTGCTTTACTGACTTAACACTGAGCAATGCAAAGGGTACACTGAGCTCTGGCTTGAGTTGTGAATCCTTCTGTGACAGATGTGGCAATTTCCTGCAATATCTTTGGGAGATCTGACTGTATCACGTTTAGGTATCATTGGGGGTTGGGGTTTGTGGGTGATTCCATGGGGGAGGATGACCTCACCCATCATGAGCTAAGAACATGTGAGGTGATTAGTTAAATTCACTCAAGTTGTAACACCTCTGGAGAGGTATTGCCACCTGGAGAGGCTTGCACATATTGGTTCACACTGGATTCTTCAGAGACCAACAAAGAAAGGATTTTTTAATTAATAGCATCGGTTTAAATGGACTCAGGGTCTTCTTTGGGATCCAGCAAATGGACAGAACCTTCTGTTCAAGGGTGGGGGTCGGGGACAATCCTTGGAAGGACTGACACCTACAGAAGTCCAAGGCTGGAGTTGGGTAGGCTCATTAGCATAGGTTCTTTTATTGTTTTTAATATGTTTTCTCTGTAATGCTTTCATTTTAAGCAGAAATGGGCTTGCTTAGAAAGAGCTGTGTGGTAACTCATAACTGTGGGCAGTTACAACTGTTCATAGCCTCTGAGGAGAAAGCAAAGCACAGATACAGGCCTGTTTAGGCAGTCTGGCTCGCTGGGGCACTCGCTATGCAGACAGGGAACTGTGCAGCTTGGGAGAACCCCAGTCAGGAGGGAAAGAGATGTGGGTCTCCGCCCAAGAGAGGTGATGGCTGAGGAGTTTGAGCTTAATGGTGCCCTTACTGGACCACAGAGAGGGTGAATACAGGTGCAGTGGCCCTGAACTATGACACTTTCCTGTTCCACTGCACTCTTTCAGCCCCATGGTCTTTGCCGCTGCTAAGACATACCAATAACTGACTGTTTAATATGGACTGAGTGCTAATAGGGTGCTTGATTTTATAGGAATATAGACATTCACACAGTCCTTGCTCCCAAGAAGATGACAATCCAGTACAGACATAGGCAAAACACTGCCGAGACATATAACACCCCAGATGATGGCACTGGCCCTAAAAGGTGCTGAAACCTTGCAGACATCATGGTGGAAGAGAGATTGTTTGGAGCTAGCCTATGAATAATACTTTGAACTTGTTGATGCTCACAAGGCTTCTGGGCATCTTAAAAATAAATGTATGCAGCACAAATGACCAAAAATAGGCCAGTATGCCCTAAAACCTTGCCATAGCATCCGAAATCACATAATGAAAACCGTGTCCCATCCTCCAACTTGCATTAAACAGACACAACAACATGTAATGAAAAGTCTGATGCCTGTAGCATGTGGAGGTGTCTCACATGGGGAAGAGAAATCTGGAGCTGTTGCTCCTAACAGCAAAGAACCATCTATCTCCTTCAGGACTGTTCTTTGGCACCATGAGTGGATCCATCTGGTGTTGACCTCTTTTGGCATTGCTGGTTATAGGGCAGTGGACAATCTCTCAAACAGAGAAGTCCTATATTATTTTGGGGAGGGCAGTTAAATGCTACTAGTACAAGATATGTAGCCAGTCTAGGTCACAGAGTGTTATTGATCCTCCTGGGCTGAGGCCCTTGTGCGGTTGGCATTGTGACATTATGTCAAAGACAATAATAATAATTAGATAATACCCATGCTTTAAGTCAGAGGCATCGTGTGCTTGGTAATTGTGTATAACTAATTGCTGCCAAAATGAACTGGAAGGCTCTGATGAGGAATACCTGGGGTAAGGAGCGGGAGGGAAACAGAGTAATCCAAGATCCGGGCAGCTATATCGTGCATAACATCACCCACATACCGTTTATCCCAAGACACTTTTCAGAATGAAAGAATACAAAATGTGGCATCAGTAACATCACACAGCAGCTTAATGCCTTGGTGCGAAGGGGGAATTACAGCATCCTGCCAATGGCGAGGGAGAAATTAGAAGGCACAGATAAGAGAGAAAAGACCCTTGAGTCTTATTTACCCAAAAGCTCCTTTGCACCCCTCTAGCAATGTAAAGGGAGGGTAAGTTACAGCGGCACCAATTTTAACGCGTCTGAGCAGAAGCACTGCAACCGGAGGAGTGTAAAAGGGCCCTAGTGTGGAATCAGGCTGAGGATCACAACGATCCTGATTTACACCAGTACAAGGACAATGACACGTGGAAAGAGGTTGAGTGACTGAGAGATTTACATCAGCTAAGGATTTGTCCCAGGGACTCTTGCAGATGGTGGAAGAAGCCGACAGTGGTGTGATGGTGAAGGGTTCAGTGGTGTTTAACCAGTTGTTCGAATGTATGCAGAATTCTAAGCGCTGGGCCTTTAGCACAGGAGTTAATAGAGATGAATTGCTGGGTATATCTTTCAGAAAAACCCTGCCTTATATTTATTTCAATGTTTTACAGTGGCAGTTATTCACATTGAAGCAATTAACCAGCAACACCGAAACAGCAATAATAACAATACTTACAAAGCACCTTACATCTGCAAAGCACTGTACAAATATTGACTAATTAATCTTCACAGCAACGCTCCCGCAAAGTAGGTGTCATTATCCTATCTTAGTGATGGAGGAAGAGAGATAAAAAGAGATGAAATGACTTGCTCGAGACTTCACAGCGAGTGAATATAAGAATTGAGTTGTTCTCAGGCCTTTGTTGAGTTTGTTTAACCATGCTACCAGTCATGCTGCAGACCCTGCCCATGTCCCACTGTGTGTATATTTTCAAGTGCTTTTTTCCTCTCCTCGTTGCTGCTTCTCATGCAACTCTGTCAGATAGGGAAAACGCTTTGCTCATTATTGTAATGGACTTTATCTCTCTCAAGTACTTATATTGCCCCCCATCACCATAATATCTGTGCACCTCACCGTTTTGAATGTATTTATCCTCAAAACACCCTATGGGGCAGCCCAGTGCTATTATGCCCATTTTGCAGGTGGGGAACTGAGATCCAGAGAGATTAAGTAACTTTCCCAGGAAGTCCATGGCAAAGTAAGGAATGGAAGCCAGGTCTTCCAAGCCCAAAGCCAATGCCCTGACCACCAGACCTTCCTTCTAACTCCAGCACAAATGAAATGTTTTTCAAAGCAGAGTCATTTCTGCAGAGTGCCAAGATATTTTTTGGACAACAGATACTTAGCCCCTAAATTCACAGTTTTAGAGAGCTTTAAATTTCCTGCCTTTGCTTGGTTTTGTATTGAGTTGGTTGAATGAATGTGAAAACATCACCAGCCCAATATAGGCCTGTTGGATTACAAATCACTCCTGATTTTTTCGTTTGCTAGCACTCATCGACTAGAGTATTAAAAAAAAATTAAAGTTGCTCATGAACTGTTCACATGGAATATTCAATGCTCTTTACTCGCGGCATGGGATTAGTCAATAAAGTCACATGGTGTTGTTTTTGTTTCTTGATTGGTTGACACTTTTCAAGCATGAGAATAATGACTAAGGGCAAATCCTCTTGTTTACTCATGAGCACCCTGCTTTGCATATGAACAAGCATTCCCCAGACATCCCTGAGAAACAACCTCGTGACTAAACCAAACACCCCTTTGGGATTTGAATGAACCTTGGTAAATATTTTGTGTGGTATTCACACAGCTCTAGAGTTTTGGGTCAAGTCTTATAATTTTACATATAAGATTTTGGGTTGAATTGATTCTTTTTTTAAACAGAGAGATCCAGGGTGCAGAATGACCTCTTCTCTGATTTAAGACATTTGCTAAGACAGGTATGTTCTCTTTTGGGGATGTCCTAATTAAGACGATTATTGTTAGTATGCTTGAAAAGGTTTGAGTGCCTATAGTGTGCCCAATGCTGTCCAAACATATAGGACACTATGGTTCCAGACTCCAGGACTTTACAAATTATAGACTCAGATGCATATAGGACATCTTTGTGATGGGGAAAGTTTGGGAACGGTGCTGCTAGAATCTTGCAAAGCTCATTGATGGAAGTTGAATGTCCCCACTGAACATAAACAGGTCATCCTGTGGATCAAAAGCATTAGTCTGTAGTGTCTGTGCACACGACACAATCCTTTATGTAATAGTTAGTCCCTTTAGTGCTTTGCTAATTACTGTGTTTTTCCCCTACACCCTTAGTACCTAGTTTCCTCATTCCCCTCCTCCGTGGTAGCTGCACTGTAGAATCTCTTCCTCTTATTGACATCTGCTGTAAGAAGATAATAACGGCCATAATGGGTAAGACCAAAGGTCCGTCTAGCCCAGTATCCTGTCTTCTAACAGTGGCCAATGCCAGATGCCCCAGAGGAAATGAACAGAACAGGTAATCATCAAGTGATCCACCCCCTGTCACCCATTCCCAGCTTTTGGCAAACAGACCAAGGACACCATCCCTGCCCATCCTGGCTAATAGTCATTGATGGACCTATCCTCCATGAATTTATTGTGTTCTTTTTTGAACCCTTTTATAGTCTTGGCCTTCACACCATCCTCTGGCAAGGAGTTCCACAAGTTGACTGTGCAGTGTGTGAAAAATACTTCCTTTTGTTTGTTTTAAACCTACTGCCTATTAATTTCATTTGGTGACCCTTAGTTCGTGTGTTATGGGAAGGAGTAAATAACACTTCCTTATTTGCTTTCTCCACTCCAGTCATGATTTTATAGACCTCTAAAATATCCCCCTGAGTCATCTCTTTTCCAAGCTGAAAAGTCACAGTCTTATTAATCTCTCCTCATATGGCAGACATTCCAATCCCCTAATCATTTTTGTTGCATTTCTGAACCTTCCAATATATCTTTCTTGAGATGGGGTAACATCTGCATACAAGATATGGGCACACCATGGATTTATATAGAGGCAATATTATATTTTCTGTCTTGTCATCTATCACTTTCTTAATGATTCCCAACATTATGTTCACTTTTTTGACTGCCACTAGACATTGAGTGGATGTTTTCAGAGAACTATCCACAGTGACTCCAAGATCTCTTTCTTGAGTGGTAACAGCTAATTTAGACCCCATCATTGTATATGTATAGTTGGGATTATGTTTTCCAATGTGCATTACTTTGCATTTATCAACACTGAATTTCATCTGCCATTTTGTTTCCCAGTTACCCAGTTTTGTGAGATCCTTTTGTAGTTCTTCGCAGTCGGCTTGGGATTGAATTATCTTGAGTAGTTTTGTATCATCTGCAAATTTTGCCACCTGTAGTTCCTAAGGAATGAGTTGGAGGTTGCTGGTATCACATGCTTGAATAATTCCAGTGACTCCTTATCACTTGTGGCACTCAGATTCCTCTCCTATATGTGTCTGATGTTTGTTCCCCTAGCCTGGAGATGGGGCAGCCATGAGGAAGGTCTTTCACTCCTGTCCCCAGCAGAGAGAGCCATAGGACATCTCAATTCCTTTCCCTGGAGGCTAAGAGAAGGTTGCTGCTGTTCAGTAGGAGGGAGACAGAGTTGGTGACTGAAAGGCTGCTGGCTGGGTCTTGCAGGCCGGGAGCACTGATTGACATTCTTCTCACTCTGCCAGACCAGGTAACGTTAGCGTTCCCAAAAGATTACAGTAACTGCTGCAGATACTGTACTTGAGCATGGCCGGAGAGGATATCTGGTTGGGGTGGTGACCCAATACTTGTAATGACTGGGTGGAGGTGAGGCAGGTATAAAGACCTGTGAGAAAGAAACACAGGGTGCAGAGAACAGGAAGAGGGGAAATAATAGCTGTTGCCCTGGAGGGATGAGAGGAGCAACCTCCGAGATCTTATTCAGACAGGTGAGTGTGTGCAGATGAGTGTTAGGTGAGCTGGGGTTTGTTTAGGTTTTGTTGTCTATGACTGCGTTTCTCCACTGGAAACATCTGTGTGGGGGTTGAGTGAAGGGGAGGGATTGTGACCTGTTGATCATAAGGGAGTGGAAGCAAGGTAGGTTCAAACACCTTGTGTTCTCTGAGCACCAAACCAGCACAGGAGCAGCAAGTGCTGGAGTTCCCAGAGGAAATTCTGGGAAGCAGACAGGCTGGAACCCTGAGAGATTCCAGCATCGGAGGAAGGCACATGAAACACATCAGCCAGGATAGGGAATGGCTGGGGAAGGATCAAAGGCAGCCCTGCGGAAGTTGGGCAATGCCTGAAAGCTCATCAGGGCAGGGCTTGTCTTCATTTTGTCTCACGCCCAGCACTGAGCTTGCTGTAAGCACTTCAGTAAGATGTGCATGTGAATAAGGCTCCTCTCTCCAATGGAGGAGCAGACGTATGAAGCGCAAGTCTGTTTCCTCTCTGGAAAAGAAGGTGGAGGGGTTCCAATGGCAGTGGTACTCACTGGGAGACAACACATCACGCAAGGCTTAGTGAGTGACAGATGGAGTCCAAGCATGGGATAGTCAACCAGCAAGAGCAGCGAGGAAATATCCATGGAGGCTTTCATCCTAGCTGCCCAGGGAAGGTCTTCTGCTGAGGAGGAGGGGGAGCACACCAAGTGACCAAGAAGCCAGCACTATAAAGGGATTCTCTGCAAAAACAGAAGACGCAATTCAGGCTGATTTCACTGTGAGGAAACCTGGCTCAAGACAACCGTGTTGGTACGCTGCTTCCACAGTCTAGGAACAAAGATGTGGGGAGAAGGGTGGAAAGTAGCTTGGAGCATTCTGAGGAATAACCACTCAGTAATGTCCACCGCATGGAATCAAGTGATGTAAGTAAAGCAAGTCATGGTAAAATCAAGGATTATTCATGGGCCCAGAAGCAGTAGGGAGGACATGTCAGATCTTTTGGGGGTAATGGGCAGCAAACTAGAGAGGAGTTTTCAATGTGACATGGCAGCAAAAAAAGCCAGTGAATGTGATCTTGGATAGTGCAAGTTCAGTCTGATACCTTGCACTGGGCTCCTCAGTGCAAGGCAGATCTTGGAACTGGAGGGTGAGCAGTAAAAGGGTTACTAAAGAGACCCAGTCTATACTGAAGTCAACAACAAAATTCCCTACGGAGCTGCAAGATTAAGCCCAAAATGCTTTGTGGGCGAGAGGGATTGATTTATGTGGGGAAAAAAAACCAATCTAATCTGCTCTGTCAGACCTACATCAACTTTGCTTTCTCTGTTCTTTGTGGCATCTCTTGTTCTGGATATTTTAAAACTAGACTGGATGAAACGTTAGTAAATGAGCTGTAGAGAACTCTCCAGTCTAGGCCAGCGGGATGGGCTAAATGACATCACAGATACACAGTTCTATGCTCGGTTCTCTCAGCTCCAGCCTGCTGCTGAGAGCGGTTATTAGGACTAGGCAAGCAAAATATTCAGTATGCTGACTATTGTCTAGTATTGCGTAGCTGAGTTGGAGCTAATATGGCTGAATATGAGGGTAATTTCCTCTCTGGAGGGCTGTGACTGGAGGTGGGCTCCACTCACTGCTAGTTGGGCGCCTCCTCCTGGCCTCTCTGGCAGTTAATTCATCAGGTTGATGCCCCTTCCCGTGGTTGCACGCCATCACTCTGTCTCTTCTCAGCCTCTTTCTCACTCCAGGACCGCAGCATCCTCTTCATGACTCAGCGCTCCGGCCAGGTCACTCAGAGTCCCCCCACTTCTGGGGTACAGTCTTTCAGTTCTCTGCCACTCCCAGGCAATCTTCCTGTTCACTGCCATGCCAGTTCTCTTCCACACCATCGCTGGCTGCTAGGGAAATCCAGACCCTGCCACTGCTCTGAGCTCCACTCACTACTCACGAAATTCTAGGCTTTCCTCTCCCAGTCCTCACTACTCCTTCCCTGGACTGCTTCCTACCCCTCCTGATTCCCCTCCTTAGTACCAGCCCAAACCCTCCTCCTCCTTCCCAGAGTGTAACTGCCCCTTTCCCTGCAGCCCCTGTCTGTTCTCGGCTTCCTGGTTTTATGGTCCCTACCTGTTCCTGCACAGCTGAACCTGCTTGCAATCAATTCCCTGCTCCCCAGCTCTCCTTTCCAGGTTCAGCCTGTGGCATTAATAGGCCTACCAGGCCACTTTCACCCTTTCCAGTCCTGGGGGCGGGTAGACAACCCATCACAAGCATGTAGCCTATTTCCACCTGACATGCACCTTCTAGAAAGGAAAGTTAGAGAATGAAAAATGATCATTTGAGGGCTGCTTTCCCTAAGTGCCTGAGCCCCTTGGAAAGAGCATTGATTGCGGAGGAGAGGATTAAAATTCAAAATGATCTGGACAAACTGGAGAAATGGTCTGAAGTAAATAGGATGTAATTCAATAAGGACAAATGCAAAGTACTCTACTTACAAAGGAACAATCAGTTGCACACATACAAAATGGGAAATGACTGCCTAGGAAGGAGTACTGCGGAAAGGGATCTGGGGGTCATAGTGGACCACAAGCTAAATGTGCGTCAACAGTGTAACACTGTTGCAAAAAAAGCGAATGTCATTCTGGGATGTATTAGCAGGAGTGTTGTAAGCAAGAGACGAGAAGTAATTCTTCCACTCTACTCTGCGCTGATTAGGCCTCAACTGGAGTACTGTGTCCAGTTCTGGGTGCCACATTTCAAGAAAGATGTGGACAAATTGGAGAAAGTCCAGAGAAGAGCAGCAAAAATGATTAAAGGTCTAGAAAACATGAGCTATGAGGGAAGATTGAAAAAAAATGGGTTTGTTTAGTCTGGAGAAGAGAAGACCGAGAGGGGACATGACAACAGTTTTCAAGTAAATAAAAGGTTGTTACAAGGAGAAGGGAGAAAAATTATTCTTCTTAACCTCTGAGGATAGAACAAGATGTAATGGGTTTAAATTGCAGCAAGGGAGGTTTAGGTTGGACATTGGGAAAAACTTCCTAACTGTCAGGGTGGTTAAGCACTGGAATAAATTGCTTAGTGAAGTTGTGGAATCTCCATCACTGGAGATTTTTAAGAACAGGTTAGACAAACACTTGTCAGGGATGGTCTAGATAATACTTAGTCCTGTCATGAGTGCAGGGCTCTAGACTAGATGACCTCTCGAGGTTCCTTCCAGTCCCATGATTCTATGATTCACTTTAACCTACATGTCCACCTGCAAGGAGCTTAGGGACCCTCAGCTTACAGTTTTAGTCTCTGTAGCCAGGCAGTGATCTTAGTACTGGACTACAGTGTCTGTTCCAAATCTCAGTCTGCACCGATATTAATACAGATGTGTATTCAGCTCTGTGTTCTTTGTGTGGTGTAATTTTACCAAATCATTGTGCCTTAGCTTGCTTTCAAAAGGATGAATTATGTTAATAAGCAAGCCAGTGCTGAGCCTATGCAATGCTCAAGGCTAGTGATCAGCCAGGGGCAGAGGTGGGGTATGGATGGATCCCTTCAATATTTGGTAGTAATGCAAAGGCTTGAATATTTTAAAGGCCAAAGGTCAGAGATTCCCTTTGTTTTGCTAGTGGGCATTGTCCTGTTCAGTTAAATGTGGGATCTATTTGCATCCAGTCAAGCAGGGGGCTAAATTCTGGCCAATGGAGTCTCCCTCCCCCGGAAGGGGGCACTAAAGAATAGGGTGGAGGAAACATATTGGAGTGCCACTGCAAGCAGCAGTGGGTAGGGCCCTTGCTGCATCTGCTCAGAATGCACAACATGCTTTTTCCAGTGCAATAGCTTGTGTGCAGGGAAGGTGAGGCCTTGTCCAGTCCAGTCCCTCTTTGAGGATTGAAGCACTGTCAGCAGCTCTAACGAGCCTTCCTTGATGGCACGTTCATATGGGCTGCACCCACAGTTTGTCTCCAACGTTCAAATACCCTGTGACTTGTTTGAACCATCCAAGTGGTTTGGATTTCCCCGAGACGTGACATGCCATGTGAGCTGTGTGCAAATGGAGAGACATCACCCTCTTGCATGATGACACCTTGCTCAAGGGACAGCATTGCTTGCATATCCTGTTCCACTCATTTGCTTCCTACAGGAAATGTTCTTAGCCAGCTCAGAAGTTTTTGTTCTGATGTCTTGCCAGAACTGGAGCCTCACAATGGCAAAGCCTGCAGCCAAAGTGAAGCAACACAGAGTGTGTCTCACGCATATTCGTTGTGCAATTTTTGCATCGTCCAGGATTTATTGTTGTCCTTTTCTATTGCATAATGCATGTATCATGGAGGGGGGCAGGTCTTCAGATGGCGTAAATTGCCGTAATACCACTGACTTCAATGGGATTGTGCTGATTGATGCCAGCAGAGGATCTGGCCCAGAGAGTCATGTAAAATTCTAGATCTTTGTTCCAGAACAAAAGCTTCCATTTATATTTTCTATAACACTGCTACCAAGGCCCTAGCACTCAGGAACAGCCTTACAGAAAGAAATGCACAAACAGAATGGAGTTAGATTTTATTTCATGGGAATTTAACTGTCGATCGCCTTTTGGTCCATGGCAGAATGGCTGCAGTCCTGTAGCTGTTGCTAGCGACTGTAGGGGATGATGTTCTTCTAGCCAAATCTGCGGCTCCTCAACTGGACCAGCGTATTCCTCACATCCAGAGAACCAGACCTTCTCATGTGCAGCACTCTGTGCTTTAATAAGCTTCCTTGGCAACGCTTTGCAGAGCTGCACTCCATCTAGCCTCAAGGTCTGAAAGACCTTTGTGAGCAGGCCAAGGCATGAAGGCATAATCAGGATGGTCGAATCTGTTTCGCATTATTCATCCTGTAAAAGGTTCCTGGTCTTGGAAAGGGAGCTAAAAAGGGAGGGTCACAAAAGCAGGTGCTCTAATTGGTTGAAGAAGGCAAACCAAAGTTAACAGGCTCACAAGCTCAGCTACCAAGCGCCCACTCCCCTAAAGATCGGTTCCTAAATTTAGTAGAATTCTTGCCAAGTGAGGGTTTGTCCTAGCACAGATGAGGAATGATTCACTAACTTTAAGTAAATAAATATAGCACCCCCCGCCCCAGCTCTGCCTCCCCAGCCTAGGGAGCAACCTTACAAAATCAACCCAGTGTCTTGGAGGAAAAATACGCAGCGCACAATTTCAAACTTCCAAATGGCTATCACGTGTGAACTCCTCAAGCACAGCCATGGGTATGTCCCACAAACGGATTTAATAATCAATGATAAAGCAAGCCACAGAATATAATAGACAGGCGAAAAGGACATGCCTGGGGTGGAACATTATTGATTGTTTAGAATTTTGTTCAGCTTTGCAGGGAATAAGAAGGGATTTTCTAGGCTCCTATTACAAACATTTCAATGACTATAAAAACACATGTCGGAGAAAAATCAGTGTAGCCCTAAGAAACTCGTATAGTTTTATTTAAACCCAGGATAACCTTGGATGTTAACTTGTTCTTCTAGTTAATTCACTTCCTATTCCTTGGAAAACGAGTTGAATTATTTTCAACATCTCTGTGTCCTAAGAAGTCCCAGCCCCTTTTGATGTCATCACCTTTATCTATATAGGCCAGACAGTTCCCAGTTTATGCTCAGTTACAAAGGAACAACTGAAAGCTTTGGACTAAGATTTGCCTTCTGCTCAGGACAAAGCTGAAGGCAGTTTCGTGTCTACTGCAACTGCTGCTCTGCAAAGACATAGCTGCAACCAAGGTACAGTAATGACGTCTTTGCCAGTGAGTCTTAATTTTTTAAATGTCTAAATATATCACATAATAATTGAAATATGTACAGCTATATCTATCACTCTCTCTATATATATGACTGTATATGTTTTCAAGGTATATGTTTGAACATTGAATTAATATATTTTGGCAGTCATGACAATACATGGGCACATATCACTGTACCATTTTTTAAAATTTATAAGGAACGTTATTTCTTCTGGGAACTGGCATCTTCTTCCCAACTTGTCACTTTTGATGATTGCTATTGCAAAGATTGACAGCTCTTGATCATTCTTATTAAACACGCTGCTAGGTCTCTGTCTAACTGTAACTGCTATAGCAGCAAAGAATCCTGTGGCACCTTATAGACTAACACACGTTTTGAAGCATGAGCTTTCATGGGTGAATACCCACTTGGTCAGATGCAAGTAGTGGAAATTTCCAGGGGCAGGTATATGTATGCAAGCAAGCTAGAGATAATGAGGTTAGTTCAATCAGGGAGGATGAGGCCCTGTTCTAGCAGTTGAGGTGTGAAAATCAAGGGAGGAGAAACTGGTTCTGTAGTTGGCAAGGCATTCACAGTCTTTGTTTAATCCTGAGCTGATGGTGTCAAATTTGCAGATGAACTGAAGCTCAGCAGTTTCTCTTTAAAGTCTGGTCCTGAAGTTTTTTTGCTGCAGGATGGCCTCCTTAAGGTCTGCTATAGTGTGTCCAGGGAGGTTGAAGTGTTCTCCTACAGGTTTTTGTATATTGCCATTCCTAATATCTGATTTGTGTCCATTTATCCTTTTCCGCAGAGACTGTCCAGTTTGGCTGATGTACATAGCAGAGGGGCATTGCTGGCATAGGATGGTGTATATTACATTGGTGGACGTGCAGGTGAATGAACCGGTGATGGTGTGGCTGATCTGGTTAGGTCCTGTGATGGTGTCGCTGGTGTAGATATGTGGGCAGAGTCGGCATCGAGGTTTGTTGCATGGATTGGTTCCTGAGCTAGAGTTACTATGGTGCGGTGTGCAGTTACTGGTGAGAATATGTTTCAGGTTGGCAGGTTGTCTGTGGGCGAGGACTGGCCTGCCACCCAAGGCCTGTGAAAGTGTGGGATCATTGTCCAGGATGGGTTGTAGGTCCCTGATGATGCGTTGGAGGGGTTTTAGCTGGGGACTGTATGTGATGGCCAGTGGAGTCCTGTTGGTTTCTTTCTTGCATTTGTCTTGCAGTAGGAGGCTTCTGGGTACACATCTGGCTCTGTTGATCTGTTTCCTTATTTCCTTGCTTGGGTATTGTAGTTTTGAGAATGCTTGGTGGAGATTTTGTAGGTGTTGGTCTCTGTCTGAGGGGTTAGAGCAGATGCGGTTGTACCTCAGTGCTTGGCTGTAGACAATGGATCGTGTGATGTGCCCGGGATGGAAGCTGGAGGCATGAAGGTAGGCATAGCGGTCGGTAGGTTTTCAGTATAGGGTAGTATTAATGTGACCATCACTTATTTGCACCGTGGTGTCTAGGAAGTGGACCTCCCATGTTGATTGGTCCAGGCTGAGATTGATGGTGGGGTGGAAGCTGTTGAAATCGTGGTGAAATTTTTCCAGAGTCTCCTTCCCATGGGTCCAGATGATGAAGATGTCATCAATGTAGCATAGGTAGAGAAGGGGAGTGAGTGGACGAGAGCTGAGGAAGCGTTGTTCCAGGTCGGCCATAAAAATATTGGCATATTGTGGGGCCATGCGAGTGCCCATAGCAGTGCCACTGATCTGGAGATATATATTGTCATCAAATTTGAAATAGTTGTGTGTGAGGATAAATAAGGTGCCGCAGGATTCTTTTCTGCTTTTACAGATCCAGACTAACATGGCTACCCCTCTGATACAGTAACTGCTATGTTAATAACAAGGCAAGACAACCTGGGAACATTAAGAAAATACAACAGGCAACAGATTCTATTCCATATAGGTTCTTATACCACATTCATCACCACAGCAGCTAAGCGCGCGTGTGTGTGTATATATATATATAATCCCGATATAGCTTTACATGTATTTGTGTTTTTTCATTAGTTATTTAAAAACTAATTATATGAAATCATCAGCCATTTCTCAGAAAGTAAGAATCTTTTATAACTTGTCAGTGACAATCCTGAAATTCGTTATTCTGAAGCTTCATACTTGTGTTTCACATGATATGTGAAATGAGCATGTTTAACACAGGGGCACTTGAATGATCTCTTGTCTCTGCTGTGTATTATGTGTTCCTCTGTTCTATTTTAAACTCAAGCTGACTGTATAACATGCGTGAGAATTTTCTGACACTTGAGCAAATAATAGACTGTTGCTTTACTGAAAGTAACCATCATGAGCAAGACTTTCTTAAACGACCATTAACGTTTACTGGAATAATTCCATGTTATTTTCAATATGCTATGCAGCCTCTTGTTGTGTTTTTTCTGGAGAAAACATCAGGTTTAAAAATACAGGGAAATAAAGGATTGACTCTGAGGAGCGAGAACAATAAGATGAAGTGCAAAAGCTCACTGTGTTACCACAACAAGTAGCAATGCACAACAGTTGCTGACGCTGATTTATTTCTAGAGTCTTGTCATGCAATATTTTTGTCCTGAAAAGCATTCAAGTGTAAACAGCAACATGTAATGATTAAGCCTTCTGCAATAATGTCAATAGATAAAGCTTTGTAGCCCTAGCATTCTTTAGCTGACAGTGCTGCAGTTGGGTACGCTTGTATATCTGCAGAGATAACAGATATACTATGCACACAGAATGAGGTACGTGTCAGTAGCAGGTGTTGTTGAAGGTGAAATTGCAATTTTTGCACTAATCCCTCCCACCCCCTTTTTTCAGATGCTCAGACCGTCCTTTAATAAATTCCTTTTGGACTGGAACGTTCAGACTTTGGCTTGCCCTAAGTCCAAAGGTGAATTTGTTTAGGAAGTTTGAGCAGAGCAAAGTCATTTCAGGCATTTTTGAGTTACGAAAGCATGGAAAAATTCAGGTTTCCCTTTCTGTACCAATTGAATGTTTTGCTTGTATACTGCAACAGCCAGAAATGTCAAACTTGGCTTGTGCACCAGGCTTTGTGGAGATAAGAAAAGTAATCCAAGTTGGAAAAACAGAGACCTGGTATCTTTAAAGTTGTTTAATAATAGAGTGTTCAGACATGCCTCTTAGATCAATTTCTCTTTGTTTTTTCTTGCTGCCCTAAAACTAAGCCAGTTTAGATGGTATGTGGGCTCTGAACTGCTTGAGGGTGTGTGTATGTGTGCTCCTGGTCCTACTGAAATCAAATGAAGTACTTTGAGGCAGCTGTAAATCCTTCTGGCTTTTGGAGTGAAGGTCAATGTACTTAAGACCACCTTACTGGAAGCCTTCTGAGCAGAGGGTACCCCAGATAAGCATGTGCTTCTAAATGTATTTTGTAGTGCTTTGGTTGTTTTAAAGAGACTTGGGAGAACTGATCAACATGAAAGTGCTTCCAGCCGTCCTTTTTTAATAAAAAAAATAACCCTCGTTTTTGTGTGCTTGGTGTGCCAGCGTCAATATTGCTGTAATGTTCGTATTTGTAACCGCTGTCAAAGCGACACCTGTAGTATCACCTCCAGCAACCTCTTATCTTACTAGCATAATAGATACTGATTCCGGGAGGGGATGTGACATTGGGAAGGCAGGCTCCTACAGAAAGTGCTGCTGCTGTTGGTTCAGTAGATGGCACTCATTTCCCTAGGTTGGTATTAGGCCAGTGCCCCAGCTTGGTGTTAAAAGTGGTGGAGGGGTGTGATGAGGTTTAACCCCCAAGGCAGTGGAAAGCACCCAATTAATCATGCTCTGCACTCAGAGGGTGAGTAGCTAATTGTCTCCTGGCCAGAGGAGGAGGAGCTAAGTGAATCAGTAGACGGAGGGAACCCAGTTGTAGACTGCAGAGGAGACAGGTGTCTGAGGGATACAAGCCCAGGATTAGGGCTGAACAGATAGGTTACAATAAGGAAGCTTTAGTGAAACCTAAGGGGATGGGAGGGCTTTTAATTGGAAGACCTGCATGAATCTTTATTCGGACTTAGTCATGCTACCTCAGAAGGGTTAGACTTTTATATGATCGGCAGGTTAGGCCACAAATCACCCCAAGGGGGAGTCAGGAGTGGTCACTGGAGCTGTAAAAGCTCAGAGTCCCCTGCAACGCCATGTCTGTGAAGGAGGAGGCAACCTAGAGGTGAGGATGTGTGTCCATTGAGGGGCTGTCTCTTGGAGGACCCTTACAAGCAGAGATATTAGTGATGTGCTCCTGAGCAGGAAGCCTGATGTCCATCTGTGGACATTTAAAGATTCCAAGGCATTTTTGTTATGAGCAGGTTGTTAGCCTTAGTGTTTGAGCCAAACTCCAGTTTGCATAATTGCGTTTTAACAAGGGAAATTCCCTCTGTGGTGTGGTACAAGGTTCGGGTGCTTTTTGTCACTTCCTTTTCTAGACAGCTGGGTTCTGCTGCTGCAGGCTGTGAAACAGCTGCCCTGTTCTGGAGCAAACCTTGTCCACTTTTTCCAATGGCCAATCCTAAAGGGCATTGGGTTCCTTTTGGGGGAGATGGCTTAAAATATATATAGCAGAAAAAGCATTATATGTTATTGGTTGGCTTAGGGGATTGATAATGGGCTGCAAATCACAAGTTCAAATCCAGCCCTTGGTACTAGGGATCTAAGTTGCTCCCATTTTATGGTGATTTAGTGGCTTGCATGGAGTAAGTTTCCAATGAATGGTCAGAAGCTACTGCCACAGCTAGCCCTGACTGGGCCCTGTGCTGGCAATCTCAGCAGCGAAACCTAGGACTGAATCAGCCCTGGAGACCAAACTTTCTCTCTTCCCACTGGGAGTGGTGCCCTCAGGTCTGGAGTGGATCAACGCTGTCCCTGGCCTGTGTATAAAAGGAGCATGTTGTTCTCCAGGGCCGGTCACCAGCATTCTAGTCACTTTAAAATTTTCTTTAATAAAGAAACAGTGGTGGGAAGGAGCGGGGAAGAGTTCCAGTGGGATACCACCCAGTCCTCTGCTAACACATCCAAAGTCATTCACTGGGATAGGCCTCTTCCCACTGCTAATTCTTCAGCGGACCAGCTCGGTACCACTTCCAGAATAATACAAAGCATCAGAATTGAGCAGGATGAAGGTCATGTGTGACCCTAAACCACCCAATGCCTCAATGTCTGTATTAATTATTATTCATTTATTTATATTGTTCCATCGATGTGCATGGCACGTCAGGATTAACGTCTGACCCTCTAATATGTATTGGGACAACGGGGATTCTCCCCACTCTTTAGTGTTAACATTGCTTTATGTATCTCGGAGGCTTGAGTTTTACTGAGAAAGAAGAAAAGTGCTCGTTTAGTTCTGTCTGCAGCTCCAGATGTATTTGCACACTCCCATCCTGAGAGCTTTGTAACAGTTCCCAATGTCCTCGCGGGAATGTCAGTATCCAGCTGAGGCCATTTGGGTTTTTATTAATCTGCGGGGCACTCCCAAGAACACTCGACCTCTCAGCTAAGTAGTTCCCAGAGTCCAAGTTCTGGGAACAAAGAGAACTTTGAGTGTTACCTGTGTGAGAGCCAAGCCCTTTCACCTGTGTGGCAGTGGTGAAACCCATGCCCTGCATGGTATGGAGCGATGGGCAGCTAACCTGCACCTGTTGGTTCTGATGGGCTGACAAGAGCCTTTTGTTTTCTTTTTTAATTGAAACAGACTTAGAGGATGGAGCAAGAGTGGGTGAATGAGGAGAGGGGGGACGAAGGCCTCATTGAGTTCTACAGCTCCTTCAAAGACATGTTTGAGTTCTTCTGCAAGAACACCACCATCCACGGGACTATCCGCCTAGTGTGCTCAAGCAGCAACCGGATGAAGACGGCTTTCTGGACCCTGCTCTTCCTCGCCAGCTTCGGGATGCTCTATTGGCAGTTTGCTCTTCTCTTCAGCCAATACTGGACCTATCCCGTCGTCATGACCATGTCCATGCACTCAGAGCCCAAGATGTTTCCAGCCATTACTCTCTGCAATCTGGACCCATACAGGTAGAGCAGCATCTGGGGAGGGCTGCCATGGTTTCATCACATATCTGGGGTTGGACCTTGGTTGAGTTGGATGAGAAACTTTATCAGTGCAGATGTGGGTGGGGATGGAACCCCGGATTGAACTGGGGTGCAACAACTTTATTTTCGGTGTGAATTTGGAGTCAGACCTTAGTTTGTCATGAAGGATGGTGCATAGCAACTTACTTACTTACTTTAAGTCCAGATTCAAGAGTAGAGGAGCTGGGTCCCTGGGGCTGCTTTTACTTCACTAATTGATTTTCTGTACCAGTAGAAGTACTTTTGCCCTGAAATATGTAGCTACTGTAAAGTCTTTCATATCTAATCAACAGATCACTGCCTCTGGACACTAAGTGATATCTAATTGCTAGCTAAAACCTGCTCTTCGAAGACCACTTACGTATGCAAGTAACTCTGTGTAGGGATAGTCCTATTGGCATCTCTGGGACTGTTCATATACGTGCCCATCTGGAGCCCAGACTTTCAGGGCCAAATATTCATTCAATTAAATTCAAATTACGTAATATGCAATTACCTAATTTGCCTGCAGCAGTTACCTAACTTGGCTGCACAAATAGGCATTTCTGCAAGCAAGAGCAGGATGGCTGCAAATCTGAACATTCAATCTGAGGGCTACAATTTGGAAATTCAGCCACTGATAGCAACATCAGACTATTTCTGTCACAGTTCCATCTGTATTTCCCTCTCTGTGATCCACCCAGAGCACCCACTCTAGGCTCAGATCCTCAGCCATCACCTCTCTTGTGCAGAGACCTGTGACTCTTTCCCTCCAGACTAGGGTATTCCAGGCTGCACAGTTCCTGGTTTATGCTATGATATTCCCAGCAAGCCAGACTGCAGAAACAGGCCAGTGTCCAAGCTTTGCTTTCTTTTTGAAGGCTATGAAGAGCTGCAATTGCCAGCAGTTACAAATCACCATCTAGCTCTTTATATGCAAGCACCTTTATTCTTAAGGTGAAAGTATTACAGAGAAAACATATTAAAAACAATAAAAGAACACATGCAAATAAGCTTACCAGAGTTCACCCCAACTCCAGCCTCAGGCTCTGGTAGGTGTCAGCCCTTCAAAATCCACAGCTTGGGTTATCCCCATGGTTACAGGTTCATAATTGTCTCAGATTCAGAACCAAAACAGTCATGCATAGCTCAGTCATTAGTTTATACAGCCTGGGCCTTTGATCTTGCCCTCATGTGACAGGTGATCAGCTGACAAAGGCCCATTCTTCAGGGCATAGTTTCAAATGGCTGGGTTTTGCATAACCGGAGATGGGGAATTTTGCATTCACCTCCCTGTGGATATTTCCCAGAAAATCCACTTCACGCAGATTGTCCCAAAAGTCTATTTCTGTCTAGCATATTGTTCCATATAGTCCTTTGATCATCCAGGGCTTACATCACCCCTTCCCCCTAGAGAAACTATATACAATCCTGGCCCAGAATAATACATAAAATTTGCATTAAGATAATTAAACTTAATATGGTAAGGATTTGTAAAGATCTTGCAGGAAATTGCCATATCTTTCATAATGTCTGAAGATTTTGGATGTATTCTACTCACCACCATGATTGGCCTTTCCAATAGAGATGCCCAGGACTGAAGTGGACTGGAGGTTGAACTTTCACCAACGTTAAAAGAAACCACGTGTGTGTACAAATAGACATTTATACACTCCTATTATTTCTGTCCCCTATAGGTTTGACCTAGTCAGTGAGAAACTGGCCCAGCTGGACCAAATGACAGAGGAAGCAATAGCTAATTTGTATGGCCACAAAACGTCAATCGTTTCCTCCCGTTATAAAAAGGATATCCGCGTGAAGGGAGGATCTGCCAATCTGAGCAGCTCCAGCTTTCAACTGAACCGCCACATTTCACTGGTGATGCTGAAGGGACCTGATACTGGGTCCAAGAAGAAGCATTTCAAAGTGGGCTTTAAATTGGTAAGTGTAACCAAGCGACTGCAGCTTGTTAAATTATTCATCCAACCCATGCGGCAGGTTTAACTGAACCTGCTCTGCGCGAAAGATTGAATAGAACATAGGTGCATTGAAACAATAGAGCCTAATGAAGGGTTTGAGGATCTCTGGGGAGATCCTAGCCCTACCATAATCCTTTACATGGTATCCTAGCTTCTGATACTCTTGTAGAGAGAGGGAATAATAGGGGTTCCTCAACAACAACCAACATTCAAGGAATGTCAATAGATGGAGCTTGTATAATTAGCTAGCAACTGGGTTACATGCCACATTTTTTTGCAGCCTTTCATAGTCCGTGTTTTTGCAAGATCCTTCCAGCAATACCAGAATGAGAGAACAAACAACTGTAAATGTGTGTGTGTGTGTACAGGGAAGGAGAGAGAAAACGGGTGTGTTAAAAATGCAGTAGATGGACAGATAGATCTGGCAGTTGGATATGATCAACTCAACACATAGCTAGAAAAGGTCTGTGACCTTGGAAAAGTCAGTTAATCTCACTGTGCCTCGGTTTTTTCATTTATAACATGGGGATATAGTAGACATGGAATTCAAAACCAATGAGGGAGTGAAGCTGACAAGGTGTGAGATGCCGAAACAGTTTTATTTTGACTTATTCATTATCACCATGCCATATCTTGAGGTCCTTACTCAGGCTGACCTTCATTGCCGACAGTGGGTGTTCCCCTGACTAAGGACTCAGTAAGAAGCGAGAGCACTTCAGTGTTTGGCCCAAAATCCATTCGTTGTAAGAGTGCCTCCACCAATTTTGCCCTTTCTTCTGCCAAGGTAATTTAAAAACAAGTCTTCTTTTCCTTCTCCTGTCCAAGGAGTGACCCCAACAAGAGTCCTGGGGATACGTCTAACACGGTCTTGTGTGGCTGAGCTATATTCTCACTCCCCACACATTAGACTGCCCCCGCGGCTCACCTACTGCCAGGACAGAAATTCACCTCACCTCACGACACCATCTTACATCTTCTATAGCCAGAGTCCCTTGGGCTGCTCCTGTATGTAGGCTTTGATTTCCTCTCTCCTTTTCTTTTCTCCCCAGTGCAATGCCACAGGCGGAAATTGTTTCTACAAGGCCTACTCGTCTGGGGTAGACACCATTCAAGAGTGGTACAGGTTTCACTATATGAATATCATGTCCCAGCTACCCCTTATAATCAACATTTCTTCTCATGAAGAGCACATACAAAACTTGGTCTACTCTTGCCAGTATGACGGGGAGCCCTGCAGAGAGAGGTAAATACCTGCCAAGGGGGTAATTGTGGGTTAGCAAAGGACAAAGGGATCCGTTCTCATCCACCTTGGAATTATGCCAGAGCTTGCGAGGAGAAAGCTGCGTGGAGGAAGTTCAGCACCTCTCACGATGGGCAGCCAGACAAAATGTGAGAGCCCTTTTTAGAGATCAAACTACAGAGGACAGTTTCCTCTCTTCTCCCCTCACCAACCCCACCAGAAGCAGTAGCTCCTTGTTCTCTTTATAGTTGATTGAATGCCTTGCTGACACTTCTGCCTGGCACACCTGCTGCAATTAACTGCAGGAATCAGCTGCTTTGAGGCTTAAGTGATCAGCCAGCTCCTAGCATGAGTAAGAACCTCACTAGGGAGGAAGGATATGGATGCTGATTTGACCAGAGAAGTTTCACATAATTATAACAAAAGGTGTAATGTTTTCTCAAGATGATGATTGGTCTCGTGGTTAGAGCAGTGGACTGGTCTCATAGTTAACTGGCCTAGTGGCTGGAGCACAGGGTTGGGAACCAGTTCCTGGCTTCTTTTCCCAGCTCGTCCAGCACCTTGCTATGTGATCTTTGGGCAAGTCACTTAACTTTTCTATAGCTCCATTTACAATGGGGATACCAATACACACCTGCCTCGCAGAGGGAGGTTGAGGCTAGGGGTGTGAATAGCTAATAGACCCTAGTAAGCCGTGGGAGTTGCCTCCTTGCTCCTAAGAATACACGGATCTTTGGAACAGATCTTCAGCTGGAGCAAAATGATGTAGCTTGGCTTCAACGGAGCTATGGCAGTTGACCCCAGCTGAGCATCTGACCCTCTGAGTATAGTCTAGGGTTGGCTTTATTGATAATTCATAACAACCAAAATATCAACCTTGGCTTGGGTTTTCTCCCAAGTTTGGCTCATCCTGGAGTCTTCCTGGCAAAACCTTCTCTGTCACAGTTCAGAGTTCCTTCTGCCCCTGGGAAAGGCTCCCAACTCCCTTGATCAACCCGGCAGGAGCTAGTGGAATTCCTCTGTACCTTCATTCATGGCTAAGGGGTGGGTTACCTCAAAGAAAAGCCTTGTGCAAGGGCCTCACGTCTGCCACCCTGTAGCAAGAGCTGCAGAAATGCCACCTGCTGTTGCTGTTGTTAAATATTCAAAATTCATCTTTTTGATTGGGAACTGCTTTGTGTGTATGCTTGGGAGGCTCTGATGTATCGATACAGCCCCCTCCCACACCCCTTTGAATAAGGCAGGTCTCAGATGAATAGTTATTTGTATTGCAGTTGCTGAACAGACTAATGGAGCAAGGGGGACAAGCTAAAGGATCGTATATGATGTAGAAAGCAGCAATTGTTGGTTTTCCCCTTTTGTTAGTGTTCAGAGGATTCTCCAGACCTGTCCTTGTTTGGTGTCTGGCTTTGCGGTAGTTTCTCATGGCCTGTAGTAAAACAAGCTTAGACACAAGAATTTAAATGTCTTCCCACCATGCATCTAAGGGACAACTGTAACTGAATAAGATCAAATCAAGGAGGATATTGGTTACTGGAAACTCACCCACTAGCTCTCTGTTGCCAAAGGGATGTCTCAGCAGAAGGCCCTTCATCTGCAGCGTGGGGTGTGCTTCTCCTGCTGAGATCATCTGGACGTATTTCCCCTAAGCAATTCCCTGGTAGGGCATTAATCAGGGCACTCTTGTTCTTTGCCTTAGACTAAGACATTTGAGTCCTCAGGAGACTGCAGTCATTTGGCTCAGTACAGGGCTATCTGAGTGAAATGTAATGGCCTATGATAGACAGGAGGTCAGACTGCGTGATCTAATAGTCCATTCTGGCCATAAACTCTGTGACACTGAAGAATCTCTGCAGGGTTATCACCATTCCCTTTGCAGCAGATTGCGGACTCTGTAATTAAGTGCTACTGCACTGGCTGGTCCTTTTGCATAGCCAAGGCTGTAGATGCTAGTGTGTGTTTGGATCCAGTTGTGTCCTAACAATAAAGCATTTTAAATGCCCGTGCAAAACAAAAACAAAAAACCTCAGCAAGGAAATGTTTGCCTAAGTGCTCTCAGAGAAAGTCTTGTGTACCCAATAAATCACCGGAGGGAGGTCTCAAGGGCTAAATTCAGTCTTGGAGTTAATACATTGACCCAAATTAGGTCCCAGGCAATGAGAGAGATGAAATTAACAAAGGTAGTCCACCTCAAACTTCTTTGTGTACATGAAAAATATGTCTTGTAAAATTACATGGTGTGAGATCTGAGTCTGACTGGCACTGGTGTTCAAGGCATTGTGTGGGGTCCCATCACCTGTTGCTCTATTGTAGCACAAGAGAAATGAAGGAGGGAGGTTGGAGAAGCCAAATCTTTGCTTTAAATTTGAACTAAGAATGCCTAACCTGCACCCTGGACCTTGGAAACAGTCCTTACAGCAGGGAAAAGGCAGTCAGAACTCCTGGTTCTACTCCTGCCTTTAACGCTCACTTGCTATTCAATTAATCAGTCCAGGCCTTGGTTTTCCAGTCTGTATAATGGAGATAATGCTTTCCTATGCTTTATGAAGACTCAGAGATCCTCAGCTGGCAAGCATTATATAAGTACAAATATATTTGATTAGTTGTTATTAGTGTAAACAATGAGTTAGTTAAGCATAAGATGGGGATTGACGTGTGCCTATTCCTTGGTAGCTATCTGTTGGCTAGCCGCTAATTAGTGTATTCTTTTGTTTTTTGTTGTATGAAAGTATCATAGGAAGAGTTTGTTAGGAGACCATAGCTCATCTTAGACTGTAAACTCTTTGGGACAGGGCCTGTCTTTTCATTCTGGCACAATGGGATCCCGCGGCCACATTACAATACTAACGCGGCGGAGAGGTCCAGCCATCGCGAATAATATTTGAACTCTTTTGCTTCCAGCGACTACATTCACTTTCACCACCAGGTCTATGGAAGCTGCTACACTTTCAACAGCGAGGGGACAGACCTCTTCTGGAAAGCAACGAAACCTGGAATTTCCTATGGTACGTTATTTGGCCAGGACCTGGGGAAGGAGACAAAGCAAATACTGCTCCACACATCCAGTTTGGAAACACCTATAACGATGCTCCCTCCATAGTACAATACCTTCCAACACCTGGGGATGTAAGAGATGACGTCACTTCCTAGGACTTGCCCTGCTGAGTTGCAGTTTAAAGAGATGCTTTCCTTTCCTTGTGTCTCCAGGACTCTCCCTGATTCTGAAAGCGGATCAGAACGATCGCCTCCCGCTGTTGTCTACGGTGGCAGGCGTGCAAGTGATGATCCACAACCACAATCAGACGCCGTTCCTCGAGCATGAGTGGTTCGACATCAGACCGGGGATCGTGACTAACATCGGAATCAGACAGGTGGGCAGGCCGGGCTCAGCGGCACTGTTTCTCCTCCCTGCATTTTTTTCGGCCAGTGCTGGGCAGGCCCGAGGGGAAGGATGGTCTTGTGGTGGGAGCACAGGACTGAACACTAGGACTCCTGGGTTCTAGGCCTGACTCTTCCATTCATGTTTGTAAAGTGCTTTGAGAGTATCAGGTGGAAGTTACTAGGGGAGGGCAAAGTATTAGTACTGCAGTTAAACCTTCTGAATCAGGGTGTGCAGCCCTTTGCTTCCCTTTGGCAGTTCAGCCTATGGGACGGGAGGGTCCCCCACTTGATGACATAATAAATAAGAGCCATATTAGAAATGCACATCACTGACACAAAATGTGCTAGAGGGCATGGGGGATGGGAAGAAGACACCGTTTTCATCCCCCCGCCTCGGCTGTGATGTCCTGTCAGTGGAGCCAGGGCTGCCTCAGCTTTCCCTGCTGTGACTCGGACCGCGATCGAGGCTCTGAGCCTGCAGCACTGATAACTCATGGCAAAACGGCAAGGCTGAGAACTGTGGTAAGCCCGTGACGTGCCCTGGCCCAGCACAGAAAAGGAATCCCATCACCTGGTCTCAGCGTGTAAGAGGGTAGCTCCCCACTTCACCCTGAATGGCAGTCATGTCTCACCTACACCTCCAGTCTTGCGCTGCCCTCCTCCTCTCCTCTCATGGCCCCTGCTCCACCCAGTCCATTCTCCTTGCTGCCTGCTTTGTCTTCTGCCCTTAGCTTCACACTTGCACTTGGAATATCCCTCTGTTCTCCTTCTTCAAACCCACTCCTCCCTGGAATCCCGGGTCTGCTGATCACTGATCCCGCCACACTACGGGTAGTCAAGAGGCAGACTGCAGCCCAAATCTGGACCACCAGATGCTTTTGAATGGACTGTGGAATCTTTTTATTCATTATTATTTTATTTATTGGTTTTGTGGTATTTTCTCTGGAGTCTGGACCTTGACCAAGAAATTTGGACCTCCACAGCCTTCTTTACCTGAACACTTGCTTTGCTGTCTGCCTTGTGTGTGTTAGGTTTGAAGCTCATCAGGGCAGGGACCAGGCGTTATTCTGCACTATTCTGTGCAAAGTGGCAGCTGCGTTTGGAGCTCCGTATTAATGCTCCATAATTGTATACACCACTCTTTTGTGTCCACAGGACGAGGTGCATCGCTTGGGTGGGAATTATGGAAAATGCACAGTTGACGGAGAAGATGTGGATGTAAAACTCCTGTACAACAGTTCCTACACACTGCAGGTACTGTCCGAGCAGATGGCTGGACTCTTTGTAGCACCGTTCAAACTTTGCTTGACAAAGCAATGAGTTAGAGCCTGGCAGTGCAGTAGTTTGCGCACTGTGGGACATGACAACTTCTTTTATTGAGTGGTGGAAGTTGCACCCAGAACACTGGAGTTTTCACCTCCTTGTAGCACTGCGCCGGAGGCCAGATACTGAGCTGGATGGACTGCTGGTCTGTTCTGCTGTGGTTATTCTTGTGCCCACACATAGGTTGTGTGGTTATGATGTTTGTTAGACCCCCATCCGTTGGAAGTCTGCAATATTTATTATAGGTCCTGCGAAGTTCTCAAGAGCTCACCCACGAGGTGAATGTATTTGAAACCCTTTCGCCTCATCCAGCCATGGCAATACGCTATGTATTCTTGCAAGGCAAAGAGCTGCAGCTCTTCTCCAGCGATCACACGCTGTTAGTGGGCAAAGCTTAGGACCCAAAGAACCTCAGACTTATCCAGCATTCTGTTTTTTCAGGCTTGTTTGCATTCCTGCTTCCAGGACAAAATGGTTGAAAGGTGCGGCTGTGGATACTATTACTACCCACTGCCTCCTGGCGCCGAATACTGTAACTACAACAAGCATCCTGGATGGGGTAATGGCACAAGGCATGCAATCTCAGCCCGGGCCTGGTAGCAATAGCGCTTGCTAGAACATGGGGCTTCTCAGGTTATGGCTGGACTACCATGTACTTGGAGTGATACTGCCTAGCGTCAGCTGGTAATTGGCAGCCCAATGAGATAATTCGCTGGCCTTTTACCATAGAAAAATGTTGCTGCTTAAATTACAAATCGGGGTGAGGAAGAGTTTAGTTCTTCTCTGAAGCTTTACCTGACATTTGTCTATCTTTCAAAAGGTTCGGGGGAGCTGGTGGGTGTTTCCTTCCCAAAGAGACTTAAAGGGCTGTATCCTGTCACCTATTCTTCTGCTGAATCCCTGCAGGGCCCAGAGGCAGTTCCAGCTGTACATGGATGGCAGGCTGTTTAAGTATCCTAATGCCATTAAGCATCACCTTTCCCAGAGATTAGCAGTGCACACAAGAAAGGACATGCATTGCCAAAGCCAAACCTGCAGCCAAGCTATTTTACCTGACTAGTCCAAGTAATACGGGTTGTCTGTGCAGTTTCCATTTGTAGAAGGACAATCGATCTCTTTCTCCTTTTTCTGGTTGATGTCTCTCTATGTAACTCGTGCAGTAGTCTTCAAATTTAAGTCTAAGCGCTCAGTGGAGAGAGACCCTGGCACTCAGGCAGGAAATTAACCAAGTCATCTGCAGCCATTCATTGCTGAGAGAACATGGTGTGCCGGAGTTGGGATAGCACATTTCCTGGGGGAGCTGTCTGAGTCTGTTCCTTCCTATCTCCTCCTCCAGGGCACTGCTTCTATCAGCTGTACAACAGGCTGGCCGATCACCACCTCAGCTGTTTCGCCAAGTGTCCCAAACCCTGCTGGTGAGTCACTGCTGCAGAGGCCAAACTCGCAAGAGGGGAAGAATTCTGATAAAGGTGTAGCTAGCTGGCGGGTCCTATACACTCTGTGCTGTCCCTAGAATCAGAGACTGGCATTCATGATCTGAGAAGAGTCCAGGCCTGTATCTCCTGTCAAGTGTGGGGCCCCAGCTCTGACTGGCACCAGCTGGAGTTGAGAGCACTCAGCACTATGCAGGATCGAGCCTGAGTTCAGTAAGATACAGGGGCCTGCCATGAGAGATGCTGCTGGTGCCACAGGGAAATACAATTCCCTGCATGATGGTGCATGTAGCAAATACTTGCTCGTGTCCTGGGAGTGTCACGTGCAAGCCACCAAAACCGCATGTGGTGAAAGGGTTAACCGTCCTTGCACTCATCCATGTTGATATGGCAGTGACTGTAATTTCCCTTGTGCCTTCCCAGGGAGTCGTGGTACAAGCTGTCTGCAGGGACCGCAAAATGGCCCTCGACAAAGTCTCAGGTAGAGTACAGAGCAAATGTGGATACACTGTGTTTGGAAACATTTGCCATATTTACTACAGAGCAGGGGTGGACAGCCTCAGCCTGACAGGAGCCACAGTTTACTAATGGATATTGCCGAAGAGCCACAGTAATATGTCAGCAGCCTCCCATCAGCTCCCCCGTCCCTGCCACTCCCAGCGCCTCCCACCCACCTGCAGCCCCACCGATCAGCAACTCCCATTCCCTCCCCGCACCTCCCAGTCAGCTGTTTCGTGGTGTGCAGGAGGCTCTGGGTGGGAGCGGGAGGAGCGAGGGCACTGCAGGCTCAGGGGAGGGGGCGGGAAGGGGTGGAGTGGGGGCAGGGCCTGTGGCAGAGCCAAGGGTTGAGCTGTGAGCACCCCCTGGCCCATTGGAAAGTTGGCACCAGTAGCTCCAGCCCCGGAGTCGGTGCCTGTACAAGGAGCCACATATTAACTTCTGAAGAGCCACATGTGGCACTGGAGCCACAGGTTGGCCACCCCTGCTATATAGGTTGTTGGAGTCAAGGATATAAGTGGGTTCTGCAAACCCATGCCTCAGGACCTGAGAGATACTGAGAGTTCTGGTGGAAAAGCAAGACAGAAAGTTGGGATTGCAATAAACCAAAATGGCCAATGTGTTTGGGTAGATTGTCTTGTAGTTAAGGGATTCTACTGGGACTCAGTTCCAGTTCCCCTCCAGACTCCTTGTGTGATCTTGGACACATCACTAAACCTCACTGGGCCTCAGTGCCTTATAAAATGGGGTTAATGATAGTCTAACTCACAGGGGTGTTGTGGTGGTAAATTCATTACTGTTTGTGAGATGCTCAGATTTCAAGATGTATATAGATGACGTCATCCTATTTATCATGTTCTAACGTCAACCGGCCATTAGGGACATATCTCCTGGTGATGAGTGTATGTGAAATGGAGGCATATGTAGGTACAAATGCATTACACAATAGTTGATATCCTTGTGTTTTCAAAAGACTCAATTAGTTAAGTGGTTGCCCTCTAAGAATGCTGTCCACACATATCTAAGATACTGCCATGTGGCTATTTCCCCGTCCTTAGAGGGGGCAATGATCCATGATACTCCTATGCTGTTGGCTTGTTTTAATGGCTGTCACTATATTTAAATCCCATGCCTTCCAATGTCCTACTAGATCTCTTTTGGGAGCTAACAATAGTCGTGTTATCAGAAGTGAATGTGCCTTATGTTCAGTATGCCCCAGGAGGGAAGCACAGTGGCTACCCCCACAAGGCAGAAAGAATATGGAAAATTACTGAACCTGAGGCATAAAAATGACAACGTTGGTTACCTGGTGCCAGTTCCAAGCAGCAATATGCCAGTAATATAGAAATACTGTATTGCAGGACTGGATCCGCCAGATTCTGAGTCGGCAGAAGGGATATAATTCTACCAACAACAGGTTAGTCACCAAGAGAAGGTATCGGAGCATGATTTTTCACTTAGTGGTACCTGAACTAGGGACAGATCCTGAACTATTTGTCCTCGTGGAATTGTAGAAGTCAAAGATGGAAAAAGGCCTGTGAGGACATCCCATCCTTCTGCCCACTTCACTATGTCCCAGGTGGTGAAGTTTCCTTCACTTCCCTTGAGACAGTTCCAGAGTCTAACAGCATGCAAAGAAAACAACTATGCCAATGCAGAGCAAACCTTGTCCCCAGAACCCATGGGCTGCAGCCTGCCAGCCAGACCATTAGCATGACGACCTCAGTGATATAGGGATTCAATCTGACATCCCAGTTACGCAGACAAATGGTTTAGCAACAAAACATTGCATTGGTAGGCTTTCTGGACATGCTCCAGAGCCCATTGAAATTGACTGGAAAGACTCCCACTGATTTGACCGCAGTTTGAATCAGGCTTTTTATCCTCCCTTTGTTAAGCCATTTAAATCTGTTGCTAGACACCCTGTGACCCAGATTAAAGGCCTGCTTGTAGGGTTTCTCTGTTTTAAAAAAATCAAACTTAGAAGCAAAACTTAGACTTGGCGGAATGCCGTGCAGGGAACCTATCTCTGACTGTTCGCCATTTTCTGTTGAAGGAGAGATATCGCCAAGGTGAATATCTTCTACCAGCAATTGAACTACCGGTCTGTGGATGAATCTCCAGTGTACACAGTAAGCTGTACTGGATCAGCTCATTGCTTTAGTCTTTATTCCTGACTCTCATAATGGCCAGCATCTGACGCTTCTGAGAGAAGATGCAAATGGATTGGGAAAATTTCCTTCCTGACCCTAACATGGGATCAGATTATGCCCTGAAGCATGAGGTTAAATAAAAATCACAAGATATTATCAAATACACAGTGCCACACTAACTTTTTCCCCTACCAACATTTCCCCTGAGATTAATCTTTATAGGGAAAATCTTGTTTAATGAGGCTTTTGCTACCAAGGAATTGGTATGACACAGAGCAGATGTTGCCATGCACTTGGACTGGGGTGGAAAAATCTGTCACACCCTGCTGTGCCTTGTGTGTGGACTTTCAGGATCCAGTCCAAAGGGTTTGCACTGAGGGCAGGCACAGGCATTGCAATAGGTTTAATTGTCTGGGGGAAAGAACCCTGCAGAGCGCTGGGTGTCACAACTCCTGCTGCATTTGGAAAAGTTTTAGATAACGTTAGGATAAAAGCAAAGTGCTGCAGTGAACCAAGGCGATCAGTAATCAGGGGTGGAGTCTTCTACCTCTAGCTCACTGGTCTGAAGCTGACTTGGGTTGGCAGAGACTGGAACCTCTTAGCGTCTGCTGGTGTTTCATCCCAGATGAAATGGATTAGTGTTCTCTGTCCAGCCCCATGTCTGAGGACTCCCTCCTGAAAAAAAATGACAGTGCAGCTTGGGAAGCCTGCATCTCTGCAGCCAGTGCTGTATTTGCCCTTTGGATTTCATTCCCTGGGGCTGTTGGTTTGGTACCTATGTTATTGGCATGAAGTGCACTAAGCAACTAAACGTCTAATAAAAGCAAAATCAAATAATCTCTTTCTCTCTCTTCCCCCAAATCAAAGAAAACTCTAAGGAGCCAAGATTTAGAGCTAGCGAACACATGGAGTGCTGAGTTGTCCCACCCCAGCTCATTCACCTGCTGGGGCAATGCAATACGTTCGTATTTCATGAGTTGCACCATGTATCCTGTCAATATAACCATTCAATCCTTATATGTCCCATTCACAGGTGAATTTGCTCTTGTCCAACATGGGAAGTCAGTGGAGTCTGTGGTTTGGGTCCTCGGTGTTGTCCGTGGTTGAAATGTTTGAGTTGCTCTTGGATATAATGGTCTTGTCTCTCATATTCTGCTATCGACGGGTCAAGGCAAAGAAGACGCTGAAGATGGCCCAACCCCTTGCCATCTCCAGTGTAAGCTTGACCCTAGAGAATTATAGAGCCGTGCATGAGGACCTTGCTGCTGACTCGAATTCCGCCCGGACTAACCAGAATGTTGGGACTGTAGCCAAAACCAAGAATGGCGACCTACCTTTCCACTCAATTTGTAACAAGACACCGACACCAGAACTGAACCCAGATGTTGTGCTTAATGGATTCCGGCATATCAAGGATCACAGTGTAGAGATAGACCTAAACAGCTAATACTGTGTGTGTGGACTGAGAGACATATGTCAAGATTATGGGATGTATCCACAGACATGGCTTGCGGAGCTCACAAACACACTGGATGCAGTCAACATTTCTGTCTGCTACTTCTCTAGTGACACCTAGGTATCTGACCTGTGCACTGGTCTCAGGAATCGTGCAATGCCCTGATGTAATTCAGAAGTGTTTTTCTTTGGACTATATTCTGAGTATCCCTGGCAGTTGCCCAATCCTCTTAAAAGCCTATCATAATTTCTAGATTAAACTCTCCTGAGGAAACCAGATCTGACTGGACATCTCCTGGCTTCAGACAGGCCCATCTGCATTTCATAACTGTACTTGAGTTAAAAGTTAACCTACCCATAAATAAAAACGTCTCCAGTCAGCATTTTACAAGCATATGTTCTATCAGTTAACACCACTTTGGGCCAGCAAAGGATGTGATAACACGAGGCTGCTGTAATCCTAACCTCACTTCCAAGGCAGCGCTTCTCTTCTTAGTATCCTGCTGTTTCACTGTGAGCATGACACATGGGAATCCATGGTGGGGCCACAATTGTGCTAAACCTAGATTCTTTCACGTGACGTTCAAATTTTTTGGGACGGATTGGAACAAATGAGGGAATAACATTTTTTTCTCATAACAGGCATCTGAGTTGCTTAGAACTTTAAAACATTCTGCATTTTTGCTGCAGCTTGTTTATATTATTAAGAGATATTTATACAAGCTTACTGTTAATATTTGATAGTAATTTATGTCTATACAAAGGAATATAGAGACTTATTTTTAGCATTGATGTTTGGAAGAATATATTTCATTCAGCTCCAGTTGTTAGTCTTGATTTCTACTGAAAACGAGAATTAACAAGGAACTAATGAGTCTTGCACTGATGTGTTTTGTAACTTTTTAAATAAATAAAATGCTCTGGATTCAGACTGTGACCACCTTGTGCCTTCAAATCAATGTTTCATCTTCCCCTGCCTCTGAAGTAAAACTGAAAATGCCTTGTCAATTTTCCTGACTCTTCTGTAAGTTTCACTCACTCTTCTGTAAGTGCATCTGCATCCTCCCCTGAAATGTTAGGGCCTGATCCAGGCACTTCGGACCATATTTGTAAATGTATTTAAGCCCTTATAGGTGCCTAGATACCATCTGAAAACCTTGGCGCTCACTCTCCGCAGCACCCACTCTGCAGACCTACCCTAGAAAATGGCAGGATGTTGTGTTTTTCCATCAACAAGGAGCATCCACAGAAAGAGCACAGTGTATGCCTCTCCTCCGCAGCTGGTGGCATTAGGGCCCTGTCAAGGCTGATTCCCCACTCTGGCACTTCAAGTGCAGAAGGTGGCAGCCTGCAAGGATTCTAAAAATTAATACTGGCCACTCCAGGCTCATATTAAACTCCCAAGGTTACAGCTTTTTTCTAACCCTGAATGGTAGCTGCTGCTACCACCCAAGTGGAAAAACCCCTTTAAGAACCCAGGAAGGAGCACTTGGGAATTCCTCCCCGTGGGGTACCCTCAAGCCCTTTCACTCCCCTCTGGGGAAGAGCTGAGAAAGAAAACAAAGGAAATCAGTTGTTGCTACCAACTTTAATTAAACAACATGTGCACAACCTCTTAGGACACAAAATTCAATCCTGTTCTTAAAGGTAAATTTTATTAAAAACAAAAAGAAAGGAAATACATTTGAAAACTCAGGCTATTGCTAGATTTAAAAAACCCCACTTATAAAAATTAAGCATCAAGATTAACCTTCTTGTGGGTCAGCTTAAAAGTTACAAGCAAAACAAAAGCATTTGGAGTTAGCAGGGAGGAGTCCACGAGCCATAAAGAAATAAAATGAAAAAACCTAATTGCGTCTTCCTAGACATTTCCTGATCTACCTACATATCTGGGGGTTTCAATGAGTAGTTTCTAGGTATGATTCAGATGATTTTTCATACCTGGCCCCAAGCTTCTTACAGCAGAGTTCCCGCCTCGTCTTTGCTTCTCCCTGAGAACGACAGACAGACAGACAAAGAGGGAAGTTTTTGTCCCAATTTTAAAAAGTTCTAGCCTTTCCATTGGCTCTTTTGGTCAGGTGCCTGCTCCTTTTCTTTTACCTATTCAGGGAGACTTTTTAACTCTTTACAGGTAAAGCAAGTAGAGAACAACTACTCAGAGGGTTTTAAAGCTAACTGGCTGGCTGGGAGTCCAAAAAAAGGAGCAACCCTCTCCCCTTTCATTTTTCACAGGCCCAAAATGGCGGCTGCCCTCTGCAGCAGGGCAGAGGAGTGCCTCCATTTGGAAGTATGGTGACCGTTCATAATAGATGCACGCTGTATATACCAGACGTAGGTATCTTCCTCTTCCTTCTTGGCACAGATGATGGTGTTAGTAATACCTGCAGGTCCCTTGCTCCAGGAACAGGTCTAATGCACTAAAGGAAAATCTAAGCACAAACCTGACTCTCCTTCCTAATGACTATGACCACAGATCTTTCTAATCCTCAGACTGATGTGCACTGGTTTCTTTTGTTAGTGCTGCAGCATACACAGTGGAGCACTTAATGCCGATGCTAGCAGTGTGCAAACAGTATCTAGTTAATCCTCCCAACACCCTGGAGAGGGCAGGGTAAAGTCTTTATCTGTGTTTTACAGATGGGGAAAGAGAGGCAGGGAGTTTAAGTGAATTGGCCAAGGCTATACAGCAAATCAGCGTGAGATCTTGACACAGAACCCCAGCTCCCAGCCCCTCTTAGCCCACTAGAGCACACCCGTCTCTCTGCTAACCAAACAGGCTTTGGATTTAGGAAGCCAGGTCTATAGAGTCTGCTGGGTTTACTTGCCAGGTTGCCAAGGGCAGAGAGTACTGCAGAGGCAGTGTACTGAGCTGGGTCTGGAGAGATGAGACCTGCACTGTTCGTATGCAGCTGGCACTCTGAGCCAAAGAAGGGTTGCCATGACGTAGAGCCCCAGGGACATGAGAGGAGAGGAAGAAAGGAGACTCCTAAGCAGAGCTACCCAATATATCCAGAGTACGGCAAACTGCAGAGGACATTGGAATGTGTGTCTGTATCGCGTGTTTGCTACATTGCCCTGGCATTATATAGCACCACATGCGTATACACAGATACTCTTATGTACCCTACCCGCAGTGGAAAACCCAGGCTGCTAAGCCCAGGCTTAGATGGACCATGAGGCAGAGCAGATGCTACAGTCCTTGGGAAGCCACAGCCCGGGAGGCTCTGCGGTGAATAAGAAAGCCCTGGCTGTGACCCCAGCTTCTGTGACAGGATCCTGGGGCTTTGAAATAACTAAAGAGGGCCCCAAGCCACCAAGTCAAGGGTGTTCGGACCCCAACCTTTAGTCGGGGCTCCCCCCCAGTAATTAACTAGATCACTGAAGAGCAGCGTGAACTAGGGTGACCAGACAGCAAATGTGAAAAATCAGGATGGGAGTAGGGGGTAATAGGAGCCTATATAAGAAAAAGACCCCAAAATCGGGACTGTCTGTATAAAATCGGGACATCTGGTCACCCTAGCGTGAACCAGTGACTCTGCTAGACCCAACCAATAACTTGAACAGAGGGCTGGGAACCCGAAGCTCCGGAGTCTGACATTGCCTCATTGGATGGCAAGTCACTTAATCACGCTGTGTTGTCATTTCCCTCGGTCTGTAAGAATGGGGAAAATGAACCTCTAGTTGCCTCACCAGGATGCTGGGAGGATTAATTAATTACTGTGTGTACAGAACATTGACATATAAAATGTTGTGTTAGTGCCAATATTATTTGCAATAGATACGGCAGTTCATTGCTGTCCCTTAATGCGAACTCTGAACCCTGTCGAGTGAGGCTTGGAAGGATTCAGGGTTTTTTTATTGGTAAATGTAGATTTCACGGTACACCCACGAAGCAACAAAAATACTTCTATTGATAATAATCAAAAGCTACAGCTAGGCAAAGTAACAAAAATGGTACTTGAGAACTTAGAGTTTGAATTAAGGATATTGCCCTTGGATATTTTCATATGTTGACAATTTGTATTTTTGAATCTCAGCATCTGTTATCCTTGAGTTACTGTCTCATCCCCAATTGTCTGCCTCCCGCCATCATTTCCCACAACTGAGAACATTTAAATAGGTAAAAGCTGAAGGGAAAAAAGCTTAAAATGCAGAAATTTGCACAACTGTTGATATTTAACATGAGAACGTTTGGGTAAAATTCTATACAAAAATTTAATTCTCCCAACTCTACGTATAGGGGTCATGTGGGACCAGTAGGTTCATGCCCTGGCTTTTCCCTGCTGGGGACCCTGATTGGGTTACCGGATTAGATCAGAAGTGAAAATTAGTTGAGTGGTTTGGACCTAGTCCCAGTGTAAAAAATGACTGCAGAGTTCTACAAATATAATAGGCAGAAATTGTCAGTCTCTGATCAAGGAGGAGCCAGGACTGCAATAGATAAATGCAGGTAAGGATTGCCGTGTACTGTATTCTGGCTCAGTGCTGGAATAACAGAGAAGTTGCAAGTCGGAACAGAGACACATTAGCTGAAAGTTTTGTTACACGTATGTGTTCCGAACTGGAATAGCCAGGTCTGTGGCAGGTCAGCATGGAGGTGCCCGGGCAGAGCTGTATGTGAGTCTGAGGGGAGCAATGTGTTGCAGCTCAGGAGGGAGGTATATTGGCAGTGCTGAACTGGAGGATGCGGGAACAGCGAGGGTGCCTCAGGCAGACTTGAGGGTCATCGGCAGAAGTGTGATGTGAGTGGAGGCCCAGGACTGGACTAGGAGGGTGGTGTTGCAGGGCATAGATATGGGGCATCATGGTGGAATTTTGCTTGGCTCTGGGCAGTGCTGTAAAGGTGGGAATTTTGACATCTACTTTCGCAAGCACCAAATTCACCCCACAACCTTGGAGAGAATTTAAAAAAATGTTTTAACAACAGTGTAAACCCAAGGGTGAATGTTTGCATAACCTGTATTCCATCCAAAGAACAGCAGCTGTCTATGAGGCGTGGCCTACTGTTGGGCTAAGCAGCTGCCACCTCATTACAGAATGTTCTCTTAATCGCTGTAGTTGAGAAATCAGTCATGTTTACACGCCTCTGATATCATCATCAGACCATCCGCACCAAGCCGAGGTCCTTTGTCCATTACATGGCAGCTGGAAACACGCTAAGTGATCAATAGTGAATTTCAAGTGCAGGGGGCTTTTCACTGGGTTCTCCTGAAGCATCAGGTGTTTGGCTACTCTTGGGGGTATGTCTACACTGCACACTAAGCCTGGGCTCTGATTCAGATCTGAGCCTGAACCCACCTTCTGTCCACACACAACTCTGTCCAACTCGAGTCAGCAAGTGTAACACCGACAGACCACAGTCGTCGGCAGGCAGGATCAAACCTGGGAACCTCTGGTGTGAAATGCAGGAGCCTCAACTGCATGAGCGAAAAGCCACATGGCCCTTAGCTGCGGCCATAGCAGAAGCAGCAAAGAGTCCTGTGGTACCTTATAGACTAACAGACTCATTCATCTCTAAGTGGTCTCAGTGCCACTAGTGGGGACAGAGCCCCACACCCAGGAGGTGTGTGGGTTACACAAGCTCTTGGAACCCAGGTTCTAGGGCCCTACTGTGAGGGGGTTGATCAGAGCCCAGGTTTCCCTGTGGCTGGGGTCCAAGCCCTGTCATTTTGCAGTGTGTGCACAGGGCAAGCCACAGACCCAACTCGGAAAGTCTTCATGGTGCACTATGGACCCATTAGTACAGCTGTGAGATTTGGGGGGAGCACCCTGTGCCACTGGAAGCCAAGGGTGGGGTGCCTAGTGTGCCACAGGGAGCAAGGAGTACTAACCCCATTTGCTTTTCTCACACAGGCTCTGTCTGGCAGGGGGGTTCCTGGAGCTGTGTGGAAGGGCCAGGGTCAGGAAGGGGCATTGTCTGAAAGGGAGGTCAATACTCTCAGGGGGTCGCCTTCTGTTCTCTGCTCGCAGAGTCTCTGCCAACGTCCCCAGCAGAGGAGAATCACTGCTGTCTGGTAGCTGCTGCAGCTGCTGCAGTGGAGGAGAAAGGCAGGCAGGGAGCCTGGTCCAGGCAGCCAAGACCACCTGCGCAGAGCCCCGTCCACTTCCCCTGCCAGACAGAGCCCCCACCCCTGCCAGACGGAAAACCCACATGAGGCCTTCCTGCCCCCTGTAGTTTGAGAACCTCTGCGCTAGAGGTACATTGATTCAGTAACTAATGGGGCTCATTCTGCATTACTACATTATCCAATTTTACAAACGTTCCATCATGGGACAGGAAGGGAATAATGAAACTGGCTTTGCATCATGATAATGTTTGTAATCTGTTGAAATACGGGATAAAAGGTGTCCCTTTAGTACAGGGCAGGCAATTTCCTCTTTAAATAAGAGGCGTCCCTGGTGACATGGGACTGTTGGCAACCCTATGTCTAGCATAAGCCTGGGAAACAGGGTGTGCTGAGTCAGGATCTGATGTGGTGCCCTGGCACTCCCGTCCCCACCAGATACACTCATTGGGACCAGGGCAAAAGACAGAGGGTGCCAATTAACTGAGTGGGGCTCACAGTTGCCAACTTTCACGGGGTAAATAAGCCCGCCGACTTTCACAATAAGCCAAAAATCAAGCTGATCCCATTTCAAAACAAGGCCAAAATAAGCCAGTCCCTAAGAACCCCAACACTCTATGTGACTAGATCCCACTGATGTGCAGTCTGGGACGGGTGGGCTGCTGTACGCCCTGACTCTTTCCCCCCCCCCTTGCCCCTGCTTGCCAGGAGCCAATCAAAAAAAAAGAAGCAACAAGTTACAAGCCAAAAAAACAAGTTGTAAGCCAAAAACTAGCCAACAAGCAACTCACAAACCAATTAAGCGAAAAACAAGCCCAATTTCTGCGGGTTTTTTGCACGTTCAGCATGGCTGGTGGGGATACAGCTGAGGGGCAAACTGGGTGGAAGTAACCCCAGCAGCTGGGGCTATAAAAGCAGACAGGAAGGCAGTGGGAGGGAGGGCAGTGGGAGCCTGTGGAAGCCAGAAGTAGGCTGGATAGGGTGCTGTTAGGGAGTGAAAATAGGAGGCAGGTTATTTCCTTCCTGCCCGGAGGTGGAATGGCTGGGAGGGAAACACATTTTTCATGCTGCCCCAAAATGACAGAAGGGGTTAGATAGTTGTTGCTCCTAACAGAGGGGTTCTCAAACGTCATTGCACCGGGACCCCCTTCTGCCAACAAAAATTACTGCACAACCCCAGGCAGGGGGACCGGAGCCTGATTCTGCCTGATTCCTGGAGCCAAAGCCCGAGCCCCACTGCCCTGGGCAGGGAAGGGGTCAAAGCTGAAGCCCAAGGGCTGTGGCTTCGGGCCCAGCCAGGGAGCTTGTAACCTGAGCCCAGCCTCCCAGGGCTGAATCCCTCAGGCTTTGGCTCAGGGTGGTGGGCCTTGAGCTTCAGTCCCAAGCCCCAGTAAGTCTAAGCCAGCCCTGGTGACCCTGTTAAAATGGAGTCATGAGCCACAGTTTTGAGAACCGCTGGACCTAACGCCACTTCTGCGAGGAGCAGCCACTCCCGGAGCATCTGTGCTGTGTGGTGGTGGCTGCGCTTTGCTTCTGCCTATCAGCCACAGGGGCGCGGTCACCCCGGGCCTCGCCATCCCACATCCCAGCTGCGCCGGTGCCAATGCTTAGCCCAGAACTCCTGAGAGAGCCTGCTGGGAAAGTCCCAGATGCCTCCTCCTCCCACCGGAGCTGCTGCGATTGATAACAAGAAGCATCCAGCAAGTTACCCAATCATTAAAACTCCCTTTTGTCAGAGCCTTGGCAGCCTGGCCTCTTTAGTTCCCTCAGGTGCTGTCAAACCCGCCCACATTGCTTCAAAGGGCTGGTGGCCCAGGGCTGTTCCCTGTGAAGATTAGCTTCAGTAGAGGCTACATTAATTGCATTAAATAGTCATTAGGGATCTCCTTAGAGCGTAACCTCACTGGCTTGGAATCCAGCATGGGGGCCTCTTTCCTCTTAAGGAGTTGTCTGTCATGCCTCTCATTGTAATAGGAAAGTTCATTCTTTTAATCACTGGATTCCCAAGTCAGGCTCCTTTGCATCCATAATGGCCCATGTGGGCTAAAGACCTACAGAAGAAATGCACGTGATTGCACAACTTCCAAGCCTTAAAGCCCTGACTGGCTAGAGGCTGAATGTAGATGATTAAGCACTATGGAGCAAGACTCGCAGAAGCAAACCGTGTTCATCTTCTCTTGTCAATTGTAGTGACCAACTATAATAACCGTAGCTGGTCAGGAGCCTTCGACTGATGTCTCATCTGAAAAGCTGCCACCTCCCACAGCACAGATCCCCCTAGCAGCACATGGGGGAGTGACACTTCGGTCCCCCTGCCTGGGGTCGTGCAGTAATTTTTGTTGGCAGAAGGTCCCGGTGCAATGACATTTGAAAACCCCTCTGTTAGGAGCAACGACAATCTAACACCTTCTTCTCCTCCTTTTGCAGAGATGGAAACTGACTTGCCTAGAGCCGCCATGGCAACTCAGAGCTGGGATCAGATCTCGGACGTCTGAGCTGGACCCTAGGCAGTGCTGCCTCTCATTAAGGTGAAGGTTATCAGTCATCACACAGGGTAAGCCGTAATGTAATTATCTTGTAACCCGCACTTTAGATTAGGAGACAGAAATGACCGTACATTGACCCTGCAGGTACGCTGCATGTTTAGTGACGCTGCTTTGCATTTCTATGCTACCTTCCATCTCACAGTCTTAAAGTCATTTACAAAAACAAATGAATTAAACCTCCCCCCCTCCCCTGCTGCAGATATTATTGTTTTTCTGATCGAAACAGGAGGTGAAAGGGCTTGCAAAGGACATATAGCCCTGTGAGAGCCGAACAGCATGAGAATATACAGAGGATGGCTTGACACTGGTAGCAATGATAGGAAGAAATGTGTCTAGTAGATATCAGGAATACACCACATGGCCCAATCAAAATCTCAGAGCCAAACACCTGGAACTTCAGCAGTGTTCAGAATCCAGATGTGTATCTGAATGCAGCTACTAGGACCCGGTCTCTGCTTATAGGGGTTTTCCCCTGTTTCCAAATCTCAGTTATAGTTGGTCACTGTAATTGACTAGAGAAGATGAACCCATTTGCTTAAGGGACTCTTGCTCCATTACCTACATTCACCCTCCAGCCTATCAGGACTTTACAGCTTGGAATTTGTGTCCTCGTGGTTGCTTTTTCTTTAGGTTGCAAGCCCACAAAGGATAACGATCGCATCAGATAAATACGTGACAGGTTGCTCATTTTCCATGGTCATTTATTTACCTTCCAGATTGTGGTCACCAGTCAGACAAAATGGAATAAGAAGCAGGTGGAAGCAACCCTATCATCAGCCTATGTACAATCATTGTCCCACTATCCCCTCAAAACCAAAGTCACTGGTAGTGTGACCCGTCGTGGGGGAGAGAGAGGGATATCCATTTGATGCAGGAGTTAAAAGCCTACAGTGGCCTTTTCTTTAGAAGGAGTTTGTACCTTTATGCAATTCTGCTAAAGCAACAGGAGGAGTGCAGGAAAAAGACCCATTAGAAATAGTCCTGGAGAAATGGAGAGGTCCAGCAGCCAGGATCTAGATAGCCCCAAACTTCACACCTCCAGTCTCCCTTCACTTTTGACACCCTGACTGAGATTTAAGGCCAGAAAAGAGTAAGATGTATATTTGGGGTGGGATGGAGCGGGGTGTTATTATGGGGGAATTGTTTATGTTTCTGAGCATGTATCTAGTAAACTGCTACATTGCTAGTGTCTCTTGGTTGCTTGAGTGCTGCTTAAATGCCACATTTGTTTCTTGCAGTGTTGTTGTAGCTGTGTTGGTCTCCATATATGAGAGAGAGACGGTAGGTGAAGCAACGTCTTGATTGGACCAACTTGTGTTGGAGGAAGGCACAAGCTTTCGAGCCAAGGTCTGGAGGAACCAGAGCATCCATGCTAAATCTGAGGTGGGGGCAGATTGCTAAACAGAAGGGGCTCACACATGGAGTAGGAGACCACTTAAAATGAAAATGACCCCTTATGATTAACAATCTCTCATCTCAAATTTAGCCTGGACATTCTGTTGACTTTCTCCAGACCTGAAACTCAAAACTCAAAAAAGTGTCCCTTCTACCAACACAAGCTAGTCCTCTCACAGATATCGCCTCACCCACCTTGTCTATCTCACCCTTGTTTCTGTCATTACACTAGATAAGAGAAAATGGTACTGAATAGTTCAGCAATAGCCCAGGTCAGGAGGCACAAAAAGTTGTTACCCGTTTGTTGCCTGTTTGGTAACCTACATTAAATGAGCTTGTGCTCTTTGTCCAGTCGTTGATGTTATTGCAACAGCACTGAGTAACCTCAACCAGGGCCCAGAACCACATTGTGCTAGACCCTGAACAAACTCACAGCAAACAGACAGTCCCAAGACAGCTTAAAGTCTCAGTTCTTAGTAGACATCTATCTATCTATCTATCTATCTATCTCCATACACTTTATCTATCTATCTATCCCCACACATCCTATCTATCCATCTATCCCCACATATCCCATCTATCTCTCTATTCCCACATATCCCATCTATCTATCTATCTATCCCCACACATCCCATCTAACTATCTATCTATCTATCCCCACACATCTCATCTGTCCATCTATCTATCCCCACACATCCCATCTATCTATCTATCCCCACACATCTCATCTATCCATCTATCTATCCCCACACATCCTATCTATCTATCTATCCCCACACATCCCATCTATCTATCTATCTATCTATCCCCACACATCCCATCTATCTATCTATCCCCACACATCCCATCTATCTATCTATCTATCTATCCCCACACATCCCATCTATCTATCTCCACATATCCCATCTATTTATCTATCTATCTATATATCCCCATACACTTGATCTATCTATCTATCTATCTATCTATCACATCATTTGATGTTCATTGATCTTTCTCAGCCACAAAGGGGGATCACAGTTGCCGAGACCAAAAAAAGCAAACATTCAGGGTCACAGCTGTGGATAGGGACCGAGAAGTTCATAGTTCTCTCATGGAGTCTAATGGTTCCCAGTCTCCAGGACTGGTACTTTAGGCTGGTACTCTTATCTCCCCTTCGCCTTGTATGGAATCTGCCCTTTTTCATTTCATGACTGAGCATGTGCAATTATTCCCACCACTAACCAGGGAGACTCTGGAACTGAAACAATCTTGAGGTGAGAGCCTGGCTCCACTGAAATCAACAGCAGAACTCCCATTGGCTTCAAAGACCTGGCTAGGCTTTGCCTGAATCTGAATCAAACGCGCCAGCTACCCGAAACAGTTGGGCACTCTGCATCTCCTTGGAGGAAAATTCATTTGCCCCCATGACTTCCTGCCATAAACCAGTGCCTAATAAATCCCACGTTACATAAACCATCTCCAACTGAAATGCTCCGTTGGTTTGCAGAGGCCTAGACTGGATAGAATGAGGAAACGAGCCTGGTTTTTTAAACAAAAAATCTCATATTTTACTTGCAATTAACAGGCATCACTTGCAAGTGACACTTTTCCATTCCCCCTTATTTAAAAAATACATTTCTTCTGCCATATGATATATTACATTTCAGCATGTAAACATGGTTTATGTACATAATTCTGACAATACACTTCAATATGTCATGGTGCCTATACCTGTATAGTCCACACATAACCCTTTTTATAGCTATGAAATAATATTACAGGTAAAAAAATAGGAATGAAAGCCATGCCTTACAGAAAGAGTTCTGTTCTCCTAGCATTGAGCAGCACAGTAAGCACGAGTTACAAAACTCTTCAAGGGGGAAAGGGCCAGGTTCTGGTTTCAGATCCGCATGCATAGCTTCCATGGTATAATTAAGATAATAGTACATAGGACTTTTCACCCAAGAGTTTCAAGGCACTTAACATATAAGTCACACACAGAACTGAAGTGATTTGCCATAGGCCATCCCGCAGGCCAGGAACAGAATCCAGGTCTGTTAAATCCGAGTTTGGGTCTCTATCCATTGAACTACATGGCCACTAAAGGCCCGGGAAGCTGCATGTGGGTGGCATTCAGCCTAAAGTGAATTCTAGTTTGTGGGTGCGATGGAAAATCAGCTGTGTGAAGTAGTGCAACAGGCCATTAGTGCTATGCCATTCTTAGCCTAGCTAAAGTCACTTCATTTGCAAATCTGGTTCAGCAGTATAAGACAGCAGCGTCTTTGGCAGTGTGTTGGCCCAGGATCATTCAAGTTCAGTTGGAAAAGTTGTGAGTTTTTTCCAGTGAGGTCCCTGCATGCTGAAGTTTTTACTCCAGACAGGCCAGTACTGACAACCCAGATCCAAACACTGCACACACCCCTCAATATTCAGGTGTTTGAAACCAAATGCACAGCTGAATATTCCATCATGAACCCCTCTTTGGTTTCTCCTGTGTCCTGGGTTACCCCTCTATAATGGAGGGTGGAATATGCCCCAACAATACATTGCCCATGGAGTTCACAAATGTTTATCTTCTGATTTGGGTTTGGTATCGTGACAAATGAATCCCTTAGCCACACATGGCTACACCTTAGTCAGCTGATAATATTACCCAGCATCCTTGTTGTACTTGTTACTGCCTCTCCCATAACTTGTGTTGCTGGGACAGAAACATTCACACCGAGGGTAGCAATTTAAGTCAAACCCTTATGGTTTTCATAGAGTCTAACACGAACTGTTCCCAAGGGGAAAGGGCTCAGAAGCTACATTCACTCCTACCTTTGGCAGGAAGGAGCTCAGAGGATCTTCACACCCTATTCTTCAAGGGTAAATCCCAAAATCCCTCTGTGCAGAACCCAAATACACAAGCAGCACAGGTCCCCAGAACCATAGGTTCTCTAGGTCCCCAGAACAGGCTCAACCTCAGCAGAAAGTCTGCTGCAGCCTCACAGCCGATATTCCATGTTTCCAAGGTGGCTGCCAGACTGTGTCAACTTTGGGATGTTTAGACTTTTGTCCTCGATGGGTTATTCTGTGTCATTTGGGTTTCTAAACCAAAAAGGATAAAATCTGAGAAGGAACCTACTCAAATACTAACCACAAATCAGCAGGAATATCATCCCTGGAATGTGTCCCTCTGTAACGCAGAAAGTCACTTCTCTTCCTCTGATGTTTGCCTCGGATTGATGTAAAAGATGAACCATTATGCTGCTGCCCCAAGCAAACCATTTTGCCGTATACACCTGTACCGTAGACTTGGTGCAGCAAAAATCAGCATTGCAGGATTAACATAATCTGCAGAAACAGTGCTTGGTTCCCCCTTTGCTACCCCATATTTTTAGTTATGGGAAGTGTGGCCCCTACCTTTCAGTAATTAACAAATCGGAGGTCAAATCTTATTGACTTAAGCAAGCTTTTGGCCCAAAGGAGGCCCGGAGGCTGAGGGAGTGAATTGCAAAGAAGCAAGGATTTCTTTTCGCAGTCGGTTCAGCCCTGTTTGGATACACTGGCTGGTTAGTCATGTCACCACAGGTCATTGGTCTGGGATGTGGATAGGAAAGCAGGCACTGGAATAAATACTGTGTGCTCTGTAAGTGTGTGTTTGGCCAGGGAACAGATCGCTGGGTCTTCCTCCAGTAGATGAGTCCAGCAGATCCATTCTGCCTTGCCAAACCGCTCCCCCTTTCTGCTCTCACAGAGCTCTGGTAGCTCGCAGGCGGCTCTCCAGCAGAAGGTCTCAGAAGAGGCAGGGAGGGGCTATCTGCAGGAGTGGCTGAAGTGCAGGCTCCGCCGGTTGAGTTTTTCAGGGTTGTTCGATGCCATGTGGGAAAACTCCCGGAAGATGTCGAGGTATGTTGCATCTCCTGCAGAAATACAGGGTAAGACAAGTCAATCCCAACATTCTCCTTTGCACGTCTTTGATGTATGGAACAGGCGCTCAGCATCTCTGAAAACCCAGCCCTATGCACCCCTCCCAAAAAAGGTTTAGAGGACACTTGAAAGTTTTGGCCTGAGTGACCCGCTCAAAGCCACACAGGAAAGTCCCTGACAGAGACATGAATAAAGCCCAGGAGCCCTGCACTGTTATTTAGCCACAAAATCATGTTCTGACTCCTTGACAAGGTGAATTGGTATGTTTCTAAACTTTGATAGACCTACCCTTTACCATGACTCTTGCTTGGGATCCCGATTTGGGATCATTCCCCCCTCCATCCATCTCTGATCGTTGCTTTCTCATTAAGTATCCAGGCATATAAGCCAGCAAGGTTTGTTAAGGCGCCAACCTGGCAGCCCTGTAGCCCAATACTTCTCCCCACCACAGCACAGACAGCCATGAAAGTTTCCCCCAATGGCCCCTGCCACTGCACCTCCCCATGACCTGCAAGGACCACGGATAAGATGGTAGTTGGCTTGTAGTCCCTGACCTCTCTGCTGGCTGCCAGGCCGGATGATGGGTAGTGTCAGAGGATCAGGAGGGGGACACTTGTCCACCCATGCTGGAGGGAAACAACATCTCATTGCACATAGACCACAGAACAGCCTTCAAAGAGCAACAACTTTCTGCTACCGCCACGCTGGGGCGGGATTGAAATGTCTGACCTAGGCACAAAAGGCTTGGTGTCCCAGCACCAATGCCCAGAGCCATGATGCCTCCCTTGGCACGTGCAAGGCTTCAGTGCAGATCCTACAGCAGAGCCTCGCAGAGATCACTAGACATCTGCACCCCATTCATAATCCCAGCACTTGCATAGCTGTCCCTGCTGTGGGGGAGGCACTATTTCAGTTTAGGACGAGGCCTCTAAGCTGACTTCCTCTTGTGACCACATCAGCATGTGAACGCACAAGGGCAGGGGACCCCATCTCGCTATCTCCTTCCTGGGGTGTTGGTGCCAGAGACAGAGTTAAGAGGGCTTGGTGCAACATGCCTGGCAGAAAGCCTACTCTCACCAAGACAGTGAGATGGAAGCATCCAGTGTGTCTTCATTTCCTCCTCCCTAGGCCCCCAGTGGGACCACCAGACACGGTCACCAAGCCAGGGAGCTGTGTGCACTTGGTCTGGTTTGTCATGAGCAATGTTCTCCCTGCAAGGGGTGTTTCATTGCATTTATTTAATGCATGGCTCACTTGTGCCTTCCATCCACTGGGCTGCATTGGACAGCGGTGCCATGCTGCACTCTGCTCCTTGCCAGGCCAGCTCCACTGGCCAGCGAGTGGGTCATCAGCTCCTCTTGGCCCCCTGAGGGGTGCACCACTGCCTGCACGAGCACTTGGGAGAGCACACGGACAGCCATTGTATGGGGGTAAATGGAGGGAGGAGGTGTCTTGCCTCCAGGCTGCTCCCTTGTGCACCTGCTCAGTCTCCTGGGGGACAGTCTCTTGGCTTGTATTTAGGTAAAGCCCAGACTGAAGGTGCCCCTTTCATCTGAGTAGGCACTCCAGTTCTAGGCAGGATTCAAAACCAGCGCATGTTACCGAAGCCCTGACGTGTCAAGGACCCAGGTCTGTCCCCCTTCCAGTCCGTGCAAGGAGCAGCTGTCTGCTGACCTGTTCCCACTGAGTGCCGGTAGGTCAGGAGTGACACCAATATAGCCTTGGTCCCGGGCCGTGTCTTTCTCCCATGGAGCTTTGTTCCCTGTGGCAAGGTTTCTGGCATTTTTCAATGTAATCTGAATTGCTCTCTCAGAGCTGGCTAGAGATACGGGCATGAGCACATGCCACGGGCCAGCAGGGAGTAAACTGAATCCTTGTGTGAACATGAAGTCCCCACTCATTACTCCACAAATGGAGTTTCTTCTTTTAACTTTATGGACTTAGGTCATAAGCTCTCTGGGGTAGGGGGTTATGTTACGCGTCCGCACATCCCCTAGCACCATGGACTCCTGCTGCTCCTGCCATACAAATAATAACAACAATATGGAGCTTGTTTCCAACCAAGCCTTCGCTGGGCTTGCGCTCACGCTGATTGACAGGTGCAAGCGGGAATGCCTGTATTCTTGTGCCTGGTTCCCAATCAGCCGAGTGGGCTGCGCTAAATGCTAAATCTCGAAACAATCTAGGGGCCAGATCCATTGCTGGAGTAACCCAGCGTAGCCCCCTTGAAGTCACTCCAGTGTTGGCCTAGATGTCCAGGTAACTGAGTGGACTGCATTCTCTTTTACCCTCAGCTCTCCAGGACTACTGTCCCCAGACCTCCTGCAGTTGCTCCACTCTCTGCACTGGCTTGAACAGCTGGATGAGCACCAATTGTGGCTAGGACGGCCCCCAAACCGATAGCCTTTTACGTATATCCCACTCTGGAGAAGAGTTTGCTTGTGTGCTGCCTGCTCCCTCTCTGAATGAAAGATGTCACCCTCCTTTCTTACAGAGTATATAGAAGAGCGAGCTATTTTCCTACGAAGAAAAGATTAACTCTTTAGAGGCTGGAGTCACGGTTTTCAGAACGGATGTGCTAATGCACTGTGCACAGGTGGCAATAACAGGGGAGGCTTTGGATTGGCTGAGCCCTTGCAGCTAAAATGGATGGAAGCAACTTCAGGGGAATCATAACGCTCACGGGCAAATCCACTTGCATTCAGAATATCCATCAGAAGGCCCCAGCGCCTCAATATTATGGTGATAGATAGATAGATAGATATGGGTGGAGAGACATCTGGCCAGATGTAATGCCTCAGGATCAGGGTATTGCCAGGGATGGGATGGGTTGCAGAGTATCACCCCTTCGGCAGGACTGTATGAGGAGTTCATTCCAGAAAGGCACCGAAATCCAATTGAGGCTCCTCTCTCTTCCTCTCTCTTTCTCACTCTCTCTCTGTATCTTTCTAGCATTCACATTTATCCTTTATTTGTTAGGTTAAGAAAAGGGCAGCATTGCAGCAAATGCACAGAGACACTGAACACAAGCGATTCGAACAAGTTAGTAGCTGATGCAATGAGCCAGTTTCCCAGGTCCCTTCCAGCTCCTTTGCACCCCCTGTGCAGCACTAGATCTGCCTAACACTAGTACCTGAGCAACCAGATTTCACGTGCTGAGAGTCCCCCAGCGTGGGGAGTTCTCAGCTGACACAGTGCCGTTGTAGCTGGCTCCTTCACTACCTTCCCGAGCCCTCCTCTGCACTAGCATGAGGAGAAGATATGGCTGGAGTTCACACTTCTCTGGCTACGCTCAGCTGGCCTATGGTCCCTGAGGGACCATAGCCAGCTGGTGTAAGTCAGAACAGCTCCCAGGCTGTCCTTAGCTCTGCCAGGGCTCAGAACAGTGCAGGCCCCCACTGGGAATCATAACTATCTCACTGAAGGGCCCCCTTCTTTGCAATGGCCAGGGGTAACTGAATATAAGCAAGTAATTCTACAACCACTTGGATCCCAAAATAATCAGACTGAAATCCCCCCAAAGCAACAATTCATTCACTCTCGCAAATCCTGAGCTGGCTGAGGAGTGTCCAGTCTCCCTAACTCACTTAGGGTGAGTTTCACTACCTGACGCTGCCTATTTTTGGCACTCACAAGTGCAATGTTGGACCAGATTTTCTTCTGCCACGTACCTTTGTGCCGCACCATTTACACTTGTGCAAAGTACATGTAAAAATGCTGCCAGATGACGAGGGAAGCTTTTCAAACTCGTTTTGCACAGATGTAAACGCAACAGCAGCTGCAAGGCTATGAGGGAATCAGGCTTGGTTTGCTCACTTGAAACAGACAGTGTCTCTACCTAGTATCCCTGGGGCAAACCAAGGAGTGGTGACTTCACATCAGAGCACCCTCTGGTACATAACTTAGAAAGAGAACGGGCTGTTGTTTCTAACATAGGGGTTGCTGGAGGGGTGGGATTCTGTCTCTGACAGTAGCCCAAGCTGGATTCATCTGCAGGAGGCATGGAACTACCATAATGCACTTGAATTTGCAGGTTTTTATATCATTGGAGCACATTTCTAGATCCTTGCAAGTGAATCATGCAGTGATGATTTCCAGCACATCTAGGTATATGTCAGGACATCCTGTCACTAAGCTCACAGGGGCTGCCACATTGGAAAAGACCCTCCCCACCATAGGTCCATCTATTTCAGTATCCTGTCTCCGACAGCTAATGATGAAATGATCAGAAGAAGGCATGAAGCTGCCATAATGCAATTTGATATACTATGGTAGGAAATTGCACTCCATTGGTGATCAACTCGTATAATCAAACAAGAAGCTCGAAAACTCATAGGTTTTGTTATTGTTCACATAAAGCTCCATTCCACTCCCAGTGAAGTCACTAGAAACACTCCTATTGACCCTAGTAGTAGCTGAATCATGCCCACAGCCCTGATGGAGTCTTATTCAGAGAGATAGCTAATACGTTTGAAAATTGCTGAGTTATCTGTTTCAGTAATATCCTGCGGTATCCAGTTCCACAGATTAATTTTATCTCAGCTGCCTATCTGGCCCCCATTATTGTAGAAATGTCTTAGTCTTTACCTGAGTTTCTCACAATCTTTAATGTATTTATCCTCACAATACCCCTTTGAGGGCAAGGCTGTGTTTTTATCCCCATTGCACAGATGGGGAACTGAGGCCCAGAGAGATCAAGTGATTTGCCCAAGGTCACAAAAGAAATCTGTGGCAGAGCAGGGATTTGACCGCAGGTCTCCAAAGTCCTAGGCTAGTGCCCCTAATCTTTCCTTTCTATATGCAATGGCCTTGCCATTTGGGGGGGGAGGGAGGGGCAACTCAACCAGGGATGAGGACAGGTGAGATAACTGTAATGATCTTTCTCATATGAAACAGTTCTGACTGTCCAGTGCCGCCTCATAACTCCACAAAACCAACCTGATTTAAAAAATAGAAAAGTGGAGCTAAAAATTCAACTTAGTTTCTGTGTTTCTCTGCTGCTCTGAGAGTGACGGTAACCTTGAGGTAGGAGACATCTTCCAAAAGGCACCTGCGATTAGCAAGGCCCCTGCGATTAGATTATCTGATGGTAAGCAAAGGACAACTACCTTACAACTGAAGTGGTTTTAAAGTGCTCAGCCTGAGGGTGGGAATGTAATATTTTAGTTGCGTTGCAAGGCCTCCTTTTCCAGGCCTGATAGTATGCCGGATAAGTTAAATAAGTACTTTTAAAAGACACAGTAGGGGATATTTTGAACATGCCACCTTTGACCTGGTGTCCCTTTCGAGCTGTTTGAAATCATGATGTTATCACAGGATAGTGCAATGGATGCCTAACCAGCCACTCAAAGAATGCAGACTATTTATGTGCCATTCCACGCTGTTTGCAGACACAGTTCAGCACGTGGGTCGCAATGGAAGAGTAACAGGTCAAAAGGGGATAATATCTTAGCTACAGTTAATACAGAAAACAAGTCAAGAGCCCCTCCGTGAAAAAAACAAGGCAAAGCAGGAGGAGGTAAGGAGTTTATTGAGATTTTTATTAACAGTGTTTCAAGAGACAATAGAGGGTGGAAGGGGGGAGGAAAAAGCTGACACCATGGCAACTGCTGTAAAATTGTACAAAGATACTAACATATAGAATAGTCAGTGCCATAGTTATACTCAGTACAGATTGTAGAGGCAAAGGGGAAATTAAAAAAAAAAAAAGTATCACAAAGTTGTACCAAAAGCAGGCAAGTGAAGGAGGTTAATATGCGATAGCGTATTTACAGCAAGTCCCTTGTGCCCAGCCATTAGTGCGTTCAGAGCCTAGTCAACAAACCACATCTAGCAGCTTCGACTTGGCTGAGAGATCCTCTTTCTTTCGGGGCTGTTTAGGTAGGAAGTGATGAAGACTCGGGTCAGGCAAGAAGCCGGTTGGGCTTTGCTCCCCAATGGCTCGAAGGCAGCCAATTAACATAACCTTGCACTGAACCAAGCTTATCCCCCTGGGATTTATCCTTCCTCAGCTCCGGCCGTGGGTCTGACCCAGAGGGGTCACATGTCACAGGACTGACACACCCTGACATTCATGTGCTGTTTGATGGATGCTGAGATGGTTTTATAGAAACGGGGGTCGGTGCAGCAGAAGGCAGCTGCCCGGTTCTTCCGAAAATGCACCTTACTGGAGCACATGGTTGTACAAACTAAACAATTCCCGAGCTATTGGGGAGGTGCTAAGAGCTGGGACCGCATCTAGGGAGCCCCGTGTGCCTTGCCTGGCTGACCCTTCTCTGCCCTACTCCTGCACTAGAAACCGATGGGCTCTGTTAGTGCCCTGCAAACTGACATTCATGATTCTGCTACATTTAGGAACCGAGTGACTGCCCCTCACCTTTTCCCCTCCCACACATATCTGGCCGCCTGACAGCCCCATCTTCCCACCGACTCCTTGTCTTTCAGCTTGAGAGCTGTAGTCTCATACTCTGGTGATGCAGTGGCTGCAGACTTCAGGGCTTGGACGGTTACACGTCACATTCCTATGGAAACCGCACTCGGTATTTTTGGTATCTTTATTTTTTCTCTTGTCCTTTCAAACTCCCATTTCCCCTCTCCCTCCTCACCCAGTGCCCTTCCCCTCACACCCCTTCATCATCACATCACTCCGCACGTGCACACACACACACAAGTTTGTCATCAGCTGATCAGTTGTTTAATATAACATTTAGTCTGTTCATGCTTTTTTGCCTTTGGATGAAAGCAGTGATGCCCCGGGGTTTAACAGCCAGGGCTGCAGCAGAATGGCACCACACAGCATTCCTGGCAGTCTGGAAGGAGACGGCAATAGCTGTGTCCGTTAATCTGAGGCTATTGGAGGCCTCTCAGTGCATTTCTTTAGGAGTATCCATTTTTCATCGTGTGTAAATAACACTCACATTTGCCAGTCTGAGATGTTGCAAATGTCAGAGAAATTCATGCTCATCGCAGTCTCAGTTTGTCGAATCTCATGCTTTACAAGCATCAACATTTCTTTCCTTGACAGAATTATTGGAAGGAATGGCAAGGCACACAGACTCAGATTATCATGATTAATAATATTCAAATAATGTGTGTGCATGCGGGGGGGGGGGTAGTTTCTCTGGTTTAGATGGCAATTTGCCAGTTTGTACACACGTTGAAAAGGGAGTATAATCTCAATCTGCAAGTCTTTTGTACCCATCCAATCTAGAATTGAAGATGTGCTTAAAATGCAAAATTCGGATCCTCCAATTCAAGTATTTGGATCCAGGATGTTGGCTTGGCCCATAATATGGTTGGAACAAATATTCAAAGCTTGGCCCAGATCTCAAACACCCCAAAAGCAAAAGAATCTTCAATATGGAGGTCATCTTTTGGGCCCATCTATGTTGAGGTAATACCCAGGGTGTTGCTTTCTAGACAAAGGCAAATCTGTTCATGTTAATCGCAGTTGCAACCAAGTTACTGTCATGTATGTAATGTACAAACTCTTTGAAAAGAAGAACTATAAAGGAGGAATGACAGAAATTTTGGCATTAGAAATTTCAGCTAGGATTGTTCAACACTCAGAGAAATGTATCCATATTTAAAGAGAAAAAAAATAACCCGGCGACTTTATGTCTAGACTCCCCTGTAACCGTACTGGCTCTTTGCTTTGCCGAAAACAAACTTTATGTACAATTTCCCCAATATCTCTCCCTCCCAAGCCCCAAACCACACGCGCACACACATTTCTCATCCCCCCCAAAAAATAAAATAAACATAGAAAACATTGATAAATGCCTCTTAGGCATAGTTTTTTCCCGGAGAAAAACATTTTGTTTTAGAAACTGCAGGATTTGTTAAGTGTCCTACCCTATCTCAAGCTGCAAGGCATCGGCTGCCTTGCATTCTCTTTACACGCAAAAAGGAGAGGCAAAGAAACAAAGAAAGGGAAGTGGGGAGACGGGGAAAAAAAGTCAAGTTTAAAAAAATAGGCCCTAGTAATGTTACAAAAAAATCCTGACATTAAATACAGACAAACTGTATTGAATGAAAATTGCACTAGTCCTCTGGGCATCTCAATAATAAATTAAATACTTAACAATTTCACCGATTAAAAAAGACAGCACAAAATCCATAACAAAAGAACATAAAAAACCCAATACTGTAAGTAGGAAAAGTGCACAAAGTTGCTTTATACATTGAGTCTAAATAAAGTACCGATACATTTTAAATAGATAAATTGTCTTGCCAGACACACTGGTTTTTGTGTCAGTATTTACATATTCTTTAACCACGTTTACTGGGGCAGTGAGTGATTCCAAGTTTGTATGTGCTAAACCGTACACTGTTGTTTTGTATTGTTCTCATGAGTCACTAATGTTGACAGTGAAATAAAATGGCCCGGAGTGGACAAGCCACACCTTCAGATCTCACTGGTTTATAGAAAGGATCAGGCAAATTTCTAACTCCTCTTCAGAGTCAGAAAACGGATTGGAGCCGATAAACACGCAAATGCATGAGGAAAAAAGTTTCCAGCAACCATCAGGCTGGGTTTCGTTAATGCAGAGTAAGAGCAGGATGTTTAATGATCAACTTGTTGCTTTTTCTTTTTGGAGTGTCCCAAAATTTTCTAGTTTTAATTAATTTTGTCTTTTTCTAGAGAAGGACATGGCTTGAAGGGAACCACATGCAGGGAGTGAATATTTTGTGCAGATTAGCCTTTCTACATAAAATGGGACAGGCTGGGATAATCAACAAGCCTTAATTACAGAGAAGTCGCCTCGTTCCTAAGCCAAGATAAGCAGCAGATATTCAGCTGCACATTGGCTGGTTCCTGCGTAGTCCTGAGCCCTCTGAGCCCAATCTAGCAAAGCACAAAAGTACAGGCTGAAGTTTAAGCACATGAGGATTCCTGTGTCACTGGACTGAAGGCAGAGTGCTCAGCACTATATATATATAATAGTTTCATGGTAAATTGAGGAGGGCAAGGGAGTTTCACTGTCGGGCAGCTTCTTAAACCATCACAGATTCGCACAGATGGCAATACCAGCAAGCAGAAAATTTCACACCAAGGAGTTGTGAGTCCAGCATTTTGCTCAACAGGTTTCTGATCTTAGTCACACTGAAGTCAACAGCAAAACTCCCATTGACCTCAGTGGGAGCACGCTCAGGCTGTAACTCAATCAGAGGTGTCAAAGGAAAAGGTGGTGCAATAGAAGAGGCCAGTCAGTTTTCAGGAGGAAGCTGTTTACACCTAACGTGATTTGGACAGGTGAGAAGGCAACAGTGTGGAGTGCAGAGAAATGAAAGGTTACGAGGTCAGGCACCAAGAGAACTATATACCGTTAGTGGTTCTATGCTGAAAACGCTGAAGCTGAAGTGGCTGAGGGAAGTGGAGAAGTGCTGGATCAAACCCGATAGACCCCACTTAACAGAAAACAAGAACCATAACAGAGGGCACTGTAAGTGCAAATCAAAGGGAAACATTCCAACTCCACAGGAGGCCATCTCTGCAATACTGTGTGCACTTCTAGCTACGGTAGACATGACTGATACTGTAAAAGCAACAAAGAGTCCTGTGGCACCTTATAGACTAACAGACGTTTTGGAGCATGAGCTTTCGTGGGTGAATACCCACTTCATCAGATGACATGCATCCGACGAAGTGGGTATTCACCCACGAAAGCTCATGCTCCAAAACGTCTGTTAGTCTATAAGGTGCCACAGGATTCTTTGCTGCTTTTACAGATCCAGCTACCCTCTGACACATGATTGATACTTGTGTAAATCTGGTATCACTTCACTGAGTTCAAATGAAGTGACTCCAGATTTACACCAGATCTAGATCAGAATCTGGTCGCCAGGAAATTATCCCCTGAATTACAGGGACTAAATGTCAATGTCCATTCTCTGTACTTAAAGGGTAACAAGTGACTATTTCACTACAAAGGGCACAATCCTGCAGACTTTACTCATGAAGTCCATGGGCGTTTTGCCTGAGTATGGTACGAGCAAAGACTGCAGTATTTAGCCTCTAGTAAGTACCACCATAGGCATCCTAAAGCCTTGACTCAGCACTCACTCAGAGGAGGGTTCGGAGGGAGGACTGCCTGAGTATGGATTGCATAACGGTGTCAGAACCAGGCGCTGTGAGCTTAAAGGGGATAGTGCAGGTGGCTTGAGGTTTACTGTGGGCCCCACCAAGAGTACAGGGCAGGAAGACAGGAGGACTACATAAATGCTGAAGATTTACACAATCCAGCCTTGGTAATGGCATATTATGTAAAGAGCACTGGCATGATCTCTGTGCTCGACAGGAGGGCGTGTAGATGAAGAAGGGACAGTGAAGAGCTAAAGAGAATAGGTTTTTATCCTGGGGGGGGTGGAGCGGGGAAGCCGTCCAGAGTCTGCTCCAGTGGTAATCTGGAGCAACTCCAGCAAACTGGGTGGGGTTATTCCAGATTTACAGCACGTGGGTGTAAGTGAGATGGGATCTTGGCATTCCGGGAGTGGCCGTCCCACAGTTTTGAAGGGAGCAGACAGGAAAGAAGCCATGAGCAAAGACAGAAAGTGGGTGGCACATCTTCAGGACACACTCTGCCCCACTGACATCAGTGGCAACGCTTTCCTAGACTTCCAAAGGAGCAGGATCCAGCCCTTTAGCTGAGAAAGGACCTGAAGGAATTGGGTGGCGTTTCTTTACTGTTCTAGCCCTGGATGAGTGGCACAGATTTGAGTGGAACCTGCTTGCTCGTGCTACACCTGAGGACAGAAATATGCCCACAGAGCGCAACCAGCAGATGTATAACTTACCGAGGGCAGCAGCTGGTATGCAAAGCAGAGCTTTAGTTAAAGGAATTGGACAAGTATTTGATGGAAAGAAATATTACGGTGTATCATTGCTAGCTTAGCAGAGGGGATAGGGCATGGGGAAGTCTTCCTGGCCTCTTGTGTTCCTGATAAAGAATTTCATCCTTCAAGATCCTGAGCTTCTCCTGTTAGGCACCGAGCGCTCCCAAATTCCACTGACTTGAATGGCATTTAGGGGGCTCAGCACTCAGTGGGACTGAACTCTTAAAGGAGCCCAGTGAGGCTTTCCATGGTAATGCATAGTCACAGGTTGGGCTTCCAATTTCATCCATGATCTGCAAGCCCCCTGCAGAAATGATGGCGTGGTGATGGTATCTCTGCCGAGACACTGCGAGCGCGTCAGAACACAGACCATAAAATCCAAAGTGGCTCTGAGTAAAAACAGGTCTCCCCGCACTCCCGCAAAAAAAGAAAAGCCAAAATAGTCCTGCCAGTACATGGAAATGGAGCAATCCAGATTCCCTGCACCTGCTGCAGAAATGCCCCGCTCGCATGCATCAGCATGAGGGACCACAGCATTTAGGGACACACATACAAATAGAAATCCCCTTCCCAGAAAGAGGCTAAGTAGGAAATCTGACTAGGGAAAAAACCCAACAGCTTGAGTTAGCCACTTAGGCTGTGGGCATCTGATTTTAGTTTTCTTCCCTGCCACAAAGCCCATCGCCGGCGATGAGCCTCCCCTGGCCACAAAAAATTAGCCTCACTGCTTCAGTAACACTAAACACATCGCGCCCTAGTCCAGGAAGCAGCTAAGCTATGGCTTTGACCAGCTAGCTACTGTTGGCTTAAAAAAGGGAGCTTTGCTGGTTTAAACCTGAGAGCATGTAAGGTGGGTGGCCATGTCTCTCCTTCCTACCCCATCCCGTGTGCCTTTTGCAGCAGAGGATCTCGACCTGCAGCTTCCCTCCTCCAGACTTAAGAGGCCCCCGCGTTAGCATTTTAAACTGGATCTGACAACTTCCAAACCTTGCAGTCACCCCATTTGCTAATGAGCACTTCAAGCTGCCCAGCACCGTTGATAAGAGAGGGCTCCAGCAACAGCACGCTGTCGAAACAAACTTTGTTCATACGATAATTTGGTGTAGGGCCGATCTATAGCGCTACAAATACACAGCAGGTTCCAAGCATATCATCCAGCTGTATCGTTGGTGATTTTCTTCTGCCGAGAAAGGGCTTCCTTTTCTTTTTTACACTAAACTCGTGCACTCCCCGCACACTCAAACCCATGAGCCATGGTCTGTGGTGTGCCCTGAATCTCCTCCTGTGTGAAATTGACCGTCTCTAGTCAAGCATGAGAATTACACACTAACACGAAAGGTCCCTCTCCTTCCTCTGTGGATCTTGGCCTATCTGCCGTAGGCATCAGAATCAGGCCAATATGCAAGAAACACCAATATACACCAAAGGTGGGGCTCAGGCGGCATTCTTGAATTCAGCCCACTCAAGACAGCAAAGGAGAGGCAGGTGGGGAGTTGTCACTAACACTCATCTATATTAAGGCTGATGAACTCCTGTATACACTTCCTGTACTGGAGCTCAGTGGGGCTGTTGCTGGGATATTGACCTGGTTGTCCGAAGGGGCCCTCAGCTTCTCGCATCTCCTCGTTCATTCGAGCCAGACGCAGCCTAGAGAGAGAAAGAGGGAAAAAAGAGAGACGAGGTTTTATTATCCTTTCCTGACTAGCCTGGAGATTGCTCGCAGCAATATTCCCGAAGGTAGACAACACTTACAAGGTGACTATGTCTGCATTGGCTGCCTGGACGGCAATGCTGAGGGGGTCTTGGCCATCCTCGTCCACTGCGTGCTGGTTGGCGCCTCGCTTTAGGAACAAGCAGACCTGGCTGAAAATGGGAAACGAAAGACATCAGAGCAGAAATAGAGGTTCCGGGGCCGAGGTCCGAACCACAACAGCGGCACTGTAGGGCTAGCCTGCTCTCCTGACAGGGGAAGAGCTCCTGCTCGGGCCCATGCACAGGAGCAAAGGGCGTCAGGGTGGCAGCCCATGTGGGTCTCTGCACGAGTGACAGTGAGTGAAGGGGGGACCCAAACCCCATTGCCCACTCAGCTGGCTCTAGAGGCCAGTGACACCAGATCATATGCAGTATGGCCATTACACCCCGTGCTGGCCCTCAGCACAGGGGTGAATTTCACCCCAAAGGGATGCGTGTCCTCAGAAGCAGGGGTGATCACACTTTTTGCCTAACTTCAAATGCACCCAAACACTGCATGACCGAACCGAAAGCTCAACTCGAACTTTAACATTAGAGGATTTGTCCAGGACAAGCTCATAGAGCACTCGGGGGAGCTGAGAAATGGGAGCAGAGAACGGGGAAGAGGACAATCCACAGGTGAAAAAGAGAGTTGAGACTGGAGAGAATTTGGGGCAAGGATTGTCTCTGTTTGTACAGCACCTAGCACAACTGGGGTCCATGCCTAGGGCTCCAACACGAACAATAATAATAATAATAAATACACAGAGCAGCCATGGCTCAAGAGCAGAAAGAAGAGAAAGAAATAGTCTAATACAAATAAATCTGTGCTGGGCCTGGCTCTCCTTTCATTTATACTGTGTAAATCAGAAGTAACTCCGCTGAAGTCAATAGAGAGACACAGATCAGAGTCAGATCTACAGCATACAGGGCTCCATTTATGCCAGCCTAGCTTTATACAGGGGAATTGGTCCTTCTATCCTCAACACACCAAACAGGCTGTTGTCCAGTAGCTAGAAAAACGTGTGATTTTCAAATAACTGATTCATCACAACCCAGCCCCACCAGTCCACCGGTCGACCCAACCTGTGGGCTCAGGAGTGTGTTTGGAGAGTGAGGGAGGGACTTACCCAGTGTGTCCCAGGTACGTGGCATGGTGCAGAGGAGCCCGGCCCCGGATATCTCTTTGGTTAACATCTGCTCCGTTCTGGAGTAAGAATTCACAGGCTATCAAGGAGCCCTGTTTAGAAGAGGGAGAGAGAAGCTTTGTTGGGTCCTGTTGCACTGCTGGATTGCTGAGAAAAGCCCAGGCTGCTCTGAGGAAGAATTAATCCCATCCTGGGGCTGCCTCACCAGTGTCAGGCATATCAAGAAAGGGAAACCCCAGAATAATCCATTACAATCGGATAGACACACAAGAATCAATATCCCCATTGCAGCTCCAGAAGGGTCTCCTCCTTGTCTAATCAGGCCAGACTCTCCGAATCCTAATCTCAGCCCTTCCCCAAGAAGGAAAACCTTCATTTCAAAAGGGGAGTTTCTAATTAGAAACAGCCAGCAATGGGGTTGGTACCAGGTGACGTGCACACGGGTGATGTGCAGGCCTCCCTCTCTCAACGCATCTTGATCTGGACTTCTGCACCCCCGATATCCCAGTGCTGGCCCTCACCTGCCACTCTGCCAAAGCACCTCAGTCCTGGGCTGCAGCACCCGCTTTGATTCCAGTCCCAGCATTAGCCGCTTTGCAGTGTGAACAAACAGCCTCTAACGCCACCAAACTAGGCACTTGGCATCTGAGACCGATTTAAACATAGGACTCTAGGGCATTAACCAGCTGTATTATCAGCTTTGCTCAACCAGCCCCCCAGCCTCCCCCAGGGTCTGCGTAGTCAGTGCTGCCAGTCCTACCTACCCCCATCACAGCTTGAATCAGAGGAGTTTTGTTTTCATCTTCATCGTTCACCCAGTTGACCTCGGCACCATGTGCCAGAGCCTCTGCCATGACAGGCAAGTTCCTGGCCTGTGCTGCCTTGTAAATCAGCAGGCCGGGGTGCAGCTCCCGCAGGTCCTCCAGGTCCGAGGCCTCCTGCTCTATCTCCGCCTCGCCACTGGACTCCTCTGACACTTCGCATTCTGGCAGGGGGCAGGGAGGGGATGGAGAGAGAGGAGGGATGAGCCAATGGCACAGACACCATGTCGAGCTTTGCCAAGGGGCTCCCACTTCCCCGTTTCTTATGCTCCCTCCTGGCCTTAGTGCCATGTTTATTGATGAGGCTCATGCCCCAAGCGCACTGGTGAAGGGATAAGCTCTTTCCCTCCTGGGGATCCCTGGCAGGAATGGAGCAACTGCCCCCACCAGAGAAGAACCTGGGCAAGGCGTGGGCAACTCTTTGGAGAACCTCCGGGAGGACTAGGGGGTGACATCTTCTCTCTCTAGAGAGCCCAGGCATAAAGGGTGGGAACTGCTCCTTGCTCTGGGGCTCAGGGCATGACACACAGGGGCTACTCCCCTTGGCCACGCTGTGGGGAGACTACCGCCCCCGTGGAGAGCTGATGGCCCCTCAGGGATCGTGATGGAGGTGTGCTGCTTGGAGAACCCATTCACGCAAGTGTCCCCACCCCAACATTCTGGTTGGGCGTCTCTTAGCACGATGCAGTGTGGCATGTGCCGATGAGGCGAAGCTGAGGCCTGTCTGCCATGGTGCTGGGTCTGCTGCGTCACTGTCGCCGGCTGCGTGTCACACTCACCTTCCTCTGTGACGCTGTCCACCACCGAGCCAAACACCAGGACGTCAGTGCTTCCGTCCGTGCTGCCGCCCAGCCCGCTGTCGCTACTCAGACCTGCAGGGCCAACAGAAGACAAACCAAGATCGTTTTAATATGAGGGCAAACCACAAAGTCTGCGCATGGTGTAGCAGGGCGCCCATCTCCCCGGGCTGCCCCACGTTCGCAGAACGCGCCAGCCTTCTCCGCTGCATCTCCTTCAGGCAGGAGCCCCAGGACGGGGGCCTGGAGGCCGTGAGGTGAATGGCAGGCCAGGAGCAGCAGCAGAGAGCGCTTTACAGCAGGACGTGCGGTGTCAGAAGCCATTAATGACAATGCTCTGCTTTTATCCTTAGCTGCCCCAGCTTTGCCCTCCTGAGTGTTTTCTCACCACCCTGCAGGTGTCACTGGCATATGCTGATCCATCACTGCCTGTGGTGGGTTCATTGGCCAGCTACCCAGGATGTTAGTTTATATCGTGCTTCACATCTGCCAGGAGCCGCCCCTCCGCTAATGAACCCCTGGAGCTGCTAAATATCCCAGGGTGGGCAAACACGTCACAGAAACTGAGGCACAATGAGATGAAGCGACTTGACCAAGGACACACCTCACCTCCATGGCAGAGCCTTTTTGTACCCCGACCACACTTCTTCGAATGTGGTAGTTGAGAAAATGCCAAGGGGGCAACCACCGTGGCCGGGAAGAAAGGTCTCCAAAGGGATGCTTCCCCCGCCAGGGTGGGACTGAGCAAACATTGGCATGTTGCACTTGTTCTATAGCGCGCCGCACCCCGTCAGGAACCCACACCGGGCTCTAGCCGAATTTCATTATCATATCATTACAATGACTCAATATTACAATGAATGGTTTCTGCTAGGTGCTTTTCTGGAGGTGGGGGTCTGAACTGGCACCTCCTGCTGGTCAGAGAGAGAGGAATCTACCTCTGCAAAAGCTGTACATCCCCCTCCAGTGCTGGGAGGAAGAGAAGCAGCAGGGGCTGGAACTGAGGAGCAGGTCCCTGAGAAGGACTCCTCCTCTTCCCCATCCACACCACAGAACTCATCATGAACCCTGCAAGGCTCCCTTCACCCTCCAAACCCCATACCTCTTCACTCGCCCTTTACTGGTTCCAGGCATGTATGTACCCATGGTAAAGAAGAATCACCTCCCCGAGTTTGTAATGAAACTCACAGTTCAGGGGCCTATCCCAGCTGGCAGGGGCACTGCTGCAGCCCCCGAAGGGTCACATGCCGGTCAGCCTGACCCTCCCCACTAAGCCAAGCCCAATCCTTTGTGTTTAGACAGGATTCAACCAGACAGTTTCCAACACTTTGCCCCTTACACACAGCCCTCAAAACAATATCCAGCGAACCCCGCAAGGATCATGGCTAATGTACGAAGGAGACACCAGCTAGTGGGGAATGCCAGGGCAGAGCAAGGAGCTCGACTTTTAAGGAGAAGAATCCCTGTCTTGGAGCGCACTGAAGTCTATGTTTGTAGTGCTTACATAATGAATGGTTTCAGAGTAGCAGCTGTGTTAGTCTGTATCTGCAAAAAGAACAGGAGTACTTGTGGCACCTTAGAGACTAACAAATTTATTTGAGCATAAGCTTTCGTGGGCTACAGCCCACTTCATCAGATGCATAGACTGGAACATACAGTAAGAAGATATTTATACATACAGAGAACATGAAAAGGTGGACGTAGCCATACCAACTGTAAGAGGCTAATTAATTAAGATGAACTATTAACAGCAGGAGAAAAAAAAACGTTTGTAGTGATAATCAAGATGGCTCATTTTAGACAGTTGACAAGAAGGTGTGAGGATACTTAACATGGGGAAATAGATTTAATATGTGTAAAGACCCAGCCACTCGCAGTCTCTGTTCAAACCCAAGTTAATGGTATCTAGTTTGCATATTAATTCAAGCTCAGCAGTTTCTCGTTGGAGTCTGTTTTTGAAGCTTTTCTGTTGCAAAATTGCCACCTTTACGTCTGTTACTGAGTGACCAGAGAGATTGAAATGTTCTCCTACTGGTTTCTGAATGTTATGATTCCTGATGTCAGATTGGCTGATAATAGCTCATCTTAATTAATTAGTCTCTTACAGTTAGTATGGCTACTTCCACCATTACATGTTCTCTGTATGTATATATATATCTTCTTACTGTATGTTCCATTCTATGCATCCGATGAAGTGGGCTGTAGCCCATGAAAGCTTACATTGAAATAAAGTTGTTAGTCTCTAAGGTGCCTCAAGTATTCCTGTTCTTTTGACATTTGTAGTAAGCGCTCTCCTTCCCTTCTGGAAAGGGTAGAACCTTCCGCTTCAGTTCCCACTGGAGTTACAGCTGCAGTCAAACCGAAGGAGAATCCTTCCAGCAACAGAGGAACCCGCCAGACTGGATCAGATCTAATCCAGTGGCCAGCACCAGACGCAACAGAGGGAGGTGTAAAACAGATGTGGGATAATGTGCCCCTCACATTAGGTCTCATCCTCATTGCAAATAATCCCTGAAATATGAGGTTTAATATCCCCTCCAAAAATTGTTGTCATTAATTATAACTCAGGATATTCTTGATAGCCATAAAAATGTTCCATCCCTTTGTGAATCGACAGCAGAATGGGATGGTCCTCTGGAGATATGGGCCCAAACCAAAATCTCCAGGGCTTGGATATACCTGAATTTAGGACCCAGATCCAAATCAAGGTGCAAACTGGGCAACTTGGGCCCACCGTGACTTCCAATGATAAGAGTCAGATACTTCCACTGAGTTAACCAACAACCTCTCACTTCAGGATTTAGCGGTTGGAACAACTGTTCAAAGATGCAAATGGGACCCAGAAACGTCTCAGTGATGTCCTTCTGCTGGCTTGGCTTCCCTTTAAATGCAACCGCATAAGCAATTTTTCATTCTTAATAAAGAATTGGCCAGTTTAAAAGCAGGCTTCTTATCTTGCAATTCCCTTTCAATAGAAAATTATACTAAGACTTGGCAGTGTAACCAATACAAAACAATTGCAAGAAAAATAAAGAGAAAAATCAACCACCGTTAATTTATAAATGAAGTCATTTTGTGTTGGACATTTTGTTCCAGCTATTGATCTATTACATCAGTGTGAAACCAATGATGTAAGTGGAATGATTCCAAACTTACACTGGGGTAACAGAACAGAATCTGGTCCAAATCTGTAGCCATCAGGCACTTTATTCTTTGTCAGTGCTCTTGATATGCCACTGGGGAATTAGTAATAAATCACTTTTCAGAGTGACGCATATATTTTTCATGGAGCGATGAACAATTTGTCAAGCGTTTCTGTTTAGTAGGCACAGCAGAACAGTAAGGTTGGATTTCATACTTGTTTAACATAAAGAACAAGTATTTACAAGGATGACTGACTGTCAATCCAGTTTCACTTTCTTGTACACTAATGGTGGAAGGCTGTAAGAGCTGCTCAGCGCCTCCCACAGGGCACTTTGCACCTTGCAGGATCGGGTCCCAAGTCCTTTTCCTGTATAAAAAATGATGTCCTCATGAAAGTGATTGTGTAACAGCATCATCCAGAGCCAGGTACGACAGGAGCAAGATTTTGCCATGACACACACAAAAATATTCCAGTGCTGGTGCTTCTCTGAGCACAGGGTGCCAGTTAGGTTGAATAGTGCTACATGGCAGATTTGTTATAGGGACAGTGCACCCTTAGACACAAGATCGAGAACATCAAAGTCATTTCACTTGTGACCTTGAAGCAGGATTTGAGTCCTAGTTGTCAGAGGTGCCCAAACACCTGTGAACTCCTGGGCCATAACTACAGCAGAGAGGGTAATTCTTAGCATATCATTTATTTGGTGAATTTTGCTTCTTTTCCTTTTTTTTTTTTACCAAACTGTACATGAATAGGCCCCAAGTTTCTCAAATTTCTTCATTATTCAAAATAATTTCTTGAAAAATGTCAGTGACTAATCCTTGATCCCTGGATTGCTTTGGATTAGTTCCCTGCAGGTAATGGATATCCAAAAGACAAGCTGTTTTGATTGGATTAGGCCCCAGAGACTGTTTCTGTCCCTTTACTGGATGCATGCAACTCTTTGGATCAGGTCTCCAGTGTAAGAATTAAAATGTCACCTTGTGTGAATGTTCTGCAATGTGTCATTTTCAATATGCTGTTTTGACAAATGTTCCTGCCAGCAAACTCCTCACCATGTTTTGTAGAAAGTGAACGCAAAAGAGAAGCGAATGCAGCCAACCTAGGCTAGTTTGTTCAAAATGTGAACCAATATTTGAGGAAAACTGTTTACAGTTTTCGCCAGCTCTGGCCAATAAAGGCCCTAGTTCTGCAATCGGATACACACCTATGCCCATGTGCAATCTCTTTGGCTTCAGCAGGATTCTGGATATGTGCAGGGGCAGAGGTCTGCCTCCATAGATACGAGTGGGGGATTAGGACCATGGGGTGGACTTCGTTCTTAATAACATCAGTGCAAATAAAGGACAACTCCAATGAGGACAATGGAATTACTCCAGATTTACCCCAAGGGAGTGAGCAGCCTATGGCATGTCCGCAGAATCTGCCAAAGCACTCAGCACTAACCTGACTCAGCTCCCTCAGAAGTTAGTGGTAAAACTCCCATTGCCTTCAACGGGAGAAATGTTAGGACAATGCTGAGTGCTTTGGAAGAGTCCAGCGCTAACCATGCTGGTAAAAGGATTGTTTCAGTTTAGCTAAAAATTCTGAATCCAGGAGTTCCCTGAAAAGTAGCTTTTCCTGCTAGTTGCTCTGGCATCTTTAAAGCCTGGACTCAGCAAAGCACTGAAGCAAGTGCTTAACTGATGTCAGAGAGACGTAACGTGTACTTTAAATTAAGCGTGTGCTTTGCTCAATCAGAGCCTAAAAAAACTTAACTTTTTTGCCTTAGTAGAATGTCTACCTATCTATCTCTGATCTTCCTAAGGTACCTATCACAGCGATATCTGTGTTCCAGTGATGTGATTGTGAAAAATACATCTAAGTTTTGGTTGGAACAAGTCATATCTTTGGGGCTCTTTTGCTGCTAGCTGCTATGGTGTCACCTTACCTCCGTCCAGGAGGAACGGCATACCGCTCCCACCGGGACCAATGCCACTCCAGGGGCCAGCTGCCAGCGGGTGCTGCATAGAGATGTGGCTGGCACCTAAGAGGAAGGTGGACGGAATGTGAGGGGAGTTAATCGTCACAAACACAAAAAAAAAAGTTAGCAGTCAGACTTGCTAAAAAATAAAAAAAAGAAACAGCTGGTGAAATGCACAGGTTGGGGGTAAAGAGCGCGCAAAAAGTCCCATTCACCAAAATACAAATGCCTGGGATTGACTGGAAAGAGATAAAAAAAAACAAAACGGCCAGTGGAATAACAAGGGCAGTGGGTCAAAGTTTGTGCAAGTAACTCCCCATCACTCTCTTGAAACATTTCCCCCAGTGTGTGTGTGTTTTGGTCACTTCTCCGGTGAGACAGATACCTTGCCGTTGGTCAGGTGCAATGCACATGCCCTAGAAAGGCGGGAGGCAAAGACATGCCAAGAGGAGAGCTGTGTTATTTGTACTTACTGCGGGGTCCTGAGCCAGCACCGGTGTCAAAGTACGAGAAGAGGGAGTCCAGCTCGTCAGGGCAGAAGAGAGAGTCCCGCCGGAATTTCCTCTCTAGAGTGGCAGCTGTTTGCAAGGAAGGATTTGTAAATATGGTGGAGGTAAAAAGACAATCCCATGGTCACATTTGTACAATCTGAGCCTGCCTGTCGAGTGTGCTTCAGAAGTGTGCAAATCTATACAGATAACAAACAGGAAGCATGGAAGAGGTGGTAAAATCACCACCATCCCATGACATTTTGAGTAGCTGGTAACCCTAGGACTGTCTTCTGGGCCAGTTGAGTAAAAGCAATAAAGGAGGCTTGAACCTAATGAATGAACAGAAAGTTGTGGTATAAAGGAAGCAGAATAAGGGGCCTGCTGGTCACCTCAGTGCAATGGTCCCATCCTCTACTGTTAAGAAGGTTTGTTAGGAAGATATAGCTTGTTAGGAAATTCCACGGGTAACCCGTGCAAAGGACACGCTTGTGCAGTAGTATTAGGTCTTATAGCCTCTGCAGCCTGCAGCCACTAGGGGGAGACAGGAGCATAGACACTTTATCAGATCCAATATACCAGGGGTCCCCAACGCGGTGCATCTAAATGCGCCCGTGTCCTGGCCGGTGGTCAAGCACCCACCAAAATGCCGCTGAAATTCGGCGGCGACGCCCCTGAATGATGCCGTTTGTCATCAACAAGTGACAACATCCAGTGGCATCGCCGCCGAATTTCGGCAGCATTTCGGCAGACGCTCGACTGCCGCCTTAGTCCTTCGTCTGGTGCCCACCGGACGAAAAGGTCGCGGACCACTGCAATATACCTACAGTAGAGGAATAAATCTGTTAGTCTTTAAGGTGCCACCGGACTCATTTTTACAGTAGAGGATGGCGTTGTGCACGCGCGCGCACACACACGCACACACAGAGATGGGAGTGGAAAGATGGCTGTAGCACAGTATATACGAAAGAAAGGAGGGCAATGGGTTCCCACCTGATGAGAGCGGGGCTGGCGATGCATTTCCTGCCTCATGCCGGTACTTCCTACGAGCCGTAGGTGCTTTTGTGGTGCTGTTGTGCCGCTGGCATTTCTTCACGCTCCAGCGCCGGGGCTTCCTCTCGTTCTCCGCCAGGGCCTCCCCAGTAGGCAACCTCCTGAGGAACTTCTTCTCCACGTACTTGACCTTGATCCAGGCTTCCTTGTCTTGCCTGAGGGCAGTGCAGGAAAAGGCATTTACTGTGCCACAGGTGGCTCAATTAAACCCACCAACGAGAGAGCCTGGCAACTGCAGGCTCTTCTCACACTGCGACACTCCGAACCCTGAGAGCACATGGGGAGGGGCTGGTCTCCCACGGCGCTGGGATAGTTCATGCCCCTGACACTCAGGCCAGTGAAAAAGGTATCACCAGGCTTGTTTCCTAGGGTGGGGCACAGCAGGGATGCTGCCAAGCTCGGGTGATCGGGGCAGAGCATCCTGGGCCTGGTTCCCCAGTGCCCTGGCCCTTGTGCAGCTGGACAGGAGAGGCGAGGCCAGGAAGAACGAGGCACGAAGAGTCAGGAAACCGGGGCTCTGTTGCTAGCTCTGCCACTGACTCACTCTGTGGCCTTGGGCATGTCACTAAAGGCAGACTCCTCCAACCTAGGGGATGAAAGTCAGGCTTCTAAACAAATGGTCTAGTTTTCAGAGACGCTGAGCAGCTGCAGCTCCCAGTGACTTGCAGGTCTAGGCTGGAGGACATGCCCTGGAGCGGCAGTGCTCTGAAAGGGGCTGAAGGCAGAGGCCAGGGCATGGCTGGGCCAACGGGAGTGCCTTCAAGGAGGCCAGAACTGTGGAGGGAGCAAAAGCTGAGGGGGGTGGGAGAACAGGATCTGTCATAAAGACTTAAAAATGGTCCCTATTTCCAAGAAGCAAAACTAACAGGCAGTGAGAACGGATCAGAGCCGCTCGTTTTCTGGGGCAGTCAGCCGCAGCCCATGCTGTGTAGCTGGCCAGGGTAGGGCGAAGCTGATCTCCCTTTCTATTTGCTAGAACACTTCCATACAGATCTACTGACCCCCTGCTGGCCTGCACCTCAAAGACAGATCTGGGGAGAGTTGTCCCCAAAGTGGACTGAGGGCTGGGTGGGCTCCGACTTACCTGGAGCTCCCCGCAGTGGGCTTCTTAAGTCCCAACGCTTCGCACTGTGCCTCATAAATCTGGTTCATGGTGCTGTTCCCCAGCTCGCACATTAGCTGCGATACACCAAGTGAGGGACAAAGCAGTCAGGAGAGCAGCCGCCTTCCGGCTCCCCCTCAGCACCCCACCAGGGACTCCCTCCCCACTTCCTCGGCCCAAAAATCAGCACTCACTTTCAGTAACTCTGGCTCCCAGGAATCCAGCGTGAGAGAGCGGACTTTGGAACAGTGAACGCCCAGACTCCTAGAGAACCAAAGGGGAGACAGAGACGGGTTATAGGCTGCAAAACAGACTCTATAAAACAAAGCAGAACGGCGAGCGGATCACAGGGTGAATGAGGGCAAACCCAGGTCTTATGTATGCAGCAAAAGGAATTGATTTAGAGAGGGAGAGAATTCCACACACACAGAACTGCCCCTTTTCCTGGAGGGGTTCCCAGTGAATTCTTCAAACGAAAGAGGCACCCAGTTGAGTTATTTGGCACTGAATTCTTTTTATTTTTATTCTCCTTACTTACAGTCCATCCTAGGAAACCTGGAATGGAACCAGGTTTCCTTACTTGACCCTTGCATTCCACTACGGCACGTGAGTGCTGGCTTGTTATTGTAGGGTTGTTTGTGAGAGCTGGGTTGCACAACGCACACACGGTTTGTTATCACAGAGGATGCTAATAACACTACTAATAATTTACACATGTATAGCACCTTTCCCCCCATGGCTCTCAAAGCACTTTACAAAAGTGTGCAGGGATTATTCCCATTTTAGACATGTAGACAGTAAGGCACAGACAGGGTAAGTGACTTCCCCAGGGTCACAGAGTACGTTAGTAGCAGTTGGGAATAGAGTCTAGATTGCCTGACTCCCAATTTTAACCGCTAAGTTCTTCAGACATTCCAGGACAGGGTAGCTGGCAGTAGAGATCATCACAGCATCTATAACTGCTGAAGGTTTTATTAATTTGTGTCTCTAAAATGCTCTGTAGATGAAATATTGGAAGTATTTTTACCACAGCCAAGAGATTACATTTATGGCTATGTGGTAGTAGGCCATGTGCTGGATCCTCTATATATATAGGGTGACCAGATGCCCCATTTTTAAAGGGACAGTCCCATTTGGAGGGACTTTTTCTTATATAGGAGCCTATAACCCTCCCACCCCCCCCCCGATCCCATTTTTTCACAGTTACTGTCTGGTTGCCCTATCTATATATATCAATGCTGCATATGCTGTAGGTAGAAAATAATATGTGTGTGGGTATACAGCAGTATATAGTACCTGTAGAGTGAGTGCATCACACCCACACACCCTGTTCTGTCCCCCTCACTCTTTCTCTCTCCCTCCCTCACACACACACACTCAGGAGAGTTCTATGACCTTTGAACCTGACCGTATACACAGGATAGACCAGCTCCAACCAGGGATCCCTCAGCGGCAGGCAGGCAAAGTACCCAGGCCCTCAGGCTGGGCAAGCAGCACATGCACACGCACAGTACCTATGGATCCCAGAGCACTCGATGCACAGCAGAATGCCCAGATTGATACTGGCCCATCGGGGATCCGCCTGGCCGCAGTCACAGCACTGGTCATTTCCAGGGATGCTCTGGACCCTCTGCAGAATGCTCTCCCCTTTCATACTCCGCTCTCGGGAGTCAGTGGCAGAGTCGATGCTGCTGGTGGAAGGGGAGGCGGTTCGATCCAGTCTCTGCAGAGAGAGAAGGGGAGTCACCGTGTGCTCTGCCAGAGGACAGATGGTGGGGAGTTCTGGCAGAGAGGCAGGCTGATGGGTTAGCTAGGATTTGCTCTGCCATTCCAGGGAGACATTATAGACTCATACTCGGAAGCACTGAGGTGGTGGTGGGGCATTAAAATCCCAGTGTGGGCTTTTTATGTGACCGTCACAGGTGAAAAAAGTCAGTGAGACAAACCTGAGCTCGTGTCAGTGACAGGAAGGGAGGGTTGAGGATACCCCGATCTGTTCACTCCCTTTGAATCGGAGTTTGGGAATGTGAATGAAGGGAAGCCTGAATCTTCCACCTGTGCTAGTGACTTCTGTCACCAGACGGTGCCACACAGCACACCCCTCTCTTCCCCCCATTAATACACATCAAGGCTGGCAGCACACAAATGATTGCATGTAGGACGACCAGATGAGAAGAAGAAAATATCGGGACAAATGGGGGGGAGGGGGTCACCGGCGGAGTGCGAAATATTGAGACAAACTGCAAACATCGGCCGGGATGTGGGACAAACGCCTAAATATCGAGACAGTCTCAATTTTATCGGGACGTCTGTTCACTCTAATTGCATGGTGTGTAACAGACCACTGCCTTGTGTTTGTCTCATCTTACCAGAGAGCGAACTTCCCTCAGTGTGCCCCAGGGGAGTACATCCTGCTCTGCAGGGACTCTCTGGAGGACAGGAGGAAGGTGGGGGCTTCAGGACTGCACTCCATCACACTCCCCCCCGCCACTGCTTTGTAAGCTTGCCTTTCATTTGCTAAACTACAGTTGCCTTTGGGCCGCTGCTGTCATCATTTGCACACCCAATGCATGCTAGCAAGAGCCCATGCCTTGTGAGCCCCTGTCCCTGCCTCCGGACTCACTTCGATGTAGCAGCTGTCTGGGCTCTCTCTGTAAGCGGAGGCAATGCTGGCCTGAACCGCCTGGATCCAGGCCTGGCGCAGCTTCTCCGAGTCGGCCTGCAGCATGCAGCTCCTGGGCAGGGGAGAGGCATAAGAGACACTGGTTGGAATGAGAAAAAGGGCTCGGGGTATGGGACCTGGGAAGCCACAACACGGTGAGATGCCTGAGTTTATGACCAGCCTCACAGCCTAGCTTCACCAAGGGTGACGATGGTATGGTTTGGAGATGCACGGTAAGGATGTGAAGTTACCAGGCGTGGCTTGGGGCAAAATTAACCTCAGAGAAGCCCTCTCTCCTCACCCCGCCCCAGTTCATTAAAGCAGCCCTGCTTTCGCCCCACTACCCTCAGATATATAAAGGGTGGGTGGAAAACAGGAATGTGACCATTCCTCTCCTCAGTGTGTGCCTCTGTTTCCCTCACACCAGCTGTCCACTGCCTACAGTGCTGCTCTCATTAGGTTTCAGAGTAAACAGCTGAATGAATACCCCTCTCCAGCCCTGGCAGAGCAGTGAGGCTCAAGAGCTTCTCACATCCCTGGGCAGCCTGAGCAATGCCCCCGCTCTTGGGGCTCAGCCCGCCCATTAAGGGATGACAGCACTACAGCCTGCTGATGGGATGCTCACAGCTGGGGGGAAACACATTATGGATGCTGCCAACCACACACACATCTCGGCTTCCCCTCACCACACACTTGCAACCCTCCTCTCACAAGTTCCCTCCCTCATCAGCCCCCTACTCTCTCCCCCACACATCACGTGCTCCCTCTTCCTCCTCCTCAGGGGCGGTTCCAGGCACCAGCAAGCCAAGTACATGCTTGGGGCGGCAAGCCACGGGAGCGCTCTGCCGGTCACCGCGAAGGCAGCAGGCAGGTTGCCTTCGGCGGCATGCCTGCAGAGGGTCCGCTGGTCCCGCGGCTTTGGCGGACCTCCCGCAGGCTGCCGCCGAATCCGCGGGACCGGGGACCTCCCGCAGACAAGCCATGGAAGGCAGCCTGCCTGCCGTGCTAGGGGCTGCAAAATACCTAGAGCCGCCCCGCTCCTCCTCCACCCCCACAGAAAATCTCTCCTTTCCTCCCAACACACGCATACACACCTGCACATTTCCCCACCCCCCCAGCATCTCCCTACTTATACACTCCCTCCCCTCACACACCTGCTCCCTCCACTCTGATCCTTTTAATGCCACCAGCAGCAGGCTGCTTCTTGGGAAGGCAAGCTGGTGATCCAGCACTTTGCAAGGAAAAGTGCCGAGCAGGCCCAGACCCTTATACATTCCCTTCATGCATTATTCAGCAGCTCTGGTAGCTCCCCATCCCGACAGGCTGCCTGCAAACACCGCTCAGCATCTGGTTGAAAAAAATCACCCGCTGATAGGATCAGCAACTCCGAGAGCAGGTAAGGAAGTTCCCAGGTCAGAATCTACTTGCTGGGTATCTTACAACCCTATACAGAGTCACAGCATTGCATTCTGCAGCTTAGAAGAGTAGCAAAACTTACTTGCTAGGTGAGACGACCTCAAAGCAAAATCTTCTCTCTATGTCTTCGCAGGGCTTGACAGTACAGAGCCGCAGGTCTTCCACCACCACCGTGAGGACATCCTGAAAGAAGAAGAGTGGGTGACTTTACACTCCTCTCTGAATCCCTGTCCTATTCAGACCTTCCACAGATCTCTTCCCCTCTTCACCAGTTCCCTTGTCCAGAGCACTCATTCGTCTGAGTGAACCTCAGAAGGCTCAGCACTTTTGCGGACCCAGCCAACCTTCTTTGGTTTGCAACACTGGGCAGGCAAATCTCATGAAGATTCTCTCGTGAAGTTTCTGGTGCTTCCAGCTTATGGTCAGGCTGGAAATACTTTGAGCACCAGCTATCTCTTGGTATTTTTAGCACATGCCAAACCGGCAGGAACCCCAAAGAGCAGGGACCTGATAACTAACAGGAAGAAAAAGTTTTTCAAAACTCAGCTACAATTTGTCTTGAGTTGTGGACAAAGGATCTTGTGTGGGGGAGAGGAGGGAAATTGTGTGTGTCTGTCTGTGTGTGTGTGTGTTAGTGGGGAGATCATTGTATATCCAAGCCAGAGTGCCCATCCCTGGAGCTCATTCCCTACTAAATCCAGGAGAACACAATCAACACGACTGGTGATTGATCTGCAGTAGGTGTCAGGCGACCACGGACTATCATGCTGATCAATGTTGTCTCATTACTTCCTAGTACTTCCCCTGTCTGCCTGTCTGTCTGAATCCATTTGTTGCCTCCTGTCTTATACTGAGATTGCAAACTCTTTGGGGCAAAGGCCGTCTTTGTGTTGTGTGTGTGTACAGTGCCTAGCACTATGGAGTGTGGTCCATGACTGGGGCTCCAGGTGCTGCAATTATACAAATTAATAACAGTAATACCACAGCCTGGGAGTTACCAGCTCGCACAGACCTTGCCATTGTGCTGGATTTCAGTGTGCAACTGTTCTGTCTCCTGCCCCTTTTCCTCTCAGACAGACAAAGACGTAACCAAGCCTAGTTTCTGAGCCCTGCCAATTGAGCAGACTACCTCCTGACGGGAATGGAGATTGCCCCATGGAGCACCCACAATCCAAACATGGCACATCAGACCCGAGAAGGAATGGAGTTACTCAGCACATCACCTCTCCATTACTCTGTCGAGCAGCAAGACTGGGGTCATTATAAACACCAGCCGCGTCCTTTGGTTGTCAGAGCAGTTTGGGTTCTGAGTGTAATATTATCTGATAGGAAATTTCAGACCAGGTTTGCTGTCAGATCTTCATCTGATCCAATTCTTCTTTCCCCCATGGTGCCCGAGTCCCCAGAACAGCAGGACATCAGACAAGCTGGCTAATCTGCTAATGTCATCTGAGATATGCTCACTGACCTTTAGCTTCTTCTGGTAGACCAGCTGGCTGTTCTGTATGGAGAACCACCTCCTGAGAAGAGAGAGGAAAGAAAGAGGCATCAGAGCAAGTGAACAGTGCCAAAGCTAGGGGGCGGGGGGAGATGCAACCTCCTTTTCCCTGCAGAATAGGACATGTCCTCTGCACCTACAACATGTGCCATTGATTTTAGAGACTGTGGGAAATACCAGTGTGGCAATAAGACTTATCTTCCTTCTGAGACTAAAGAAGTGCTTTGCAATGTTAATGGATTATTGTATTTGGCATCGAGACACTGGGGTGACAAGTGTCCTCGATACTTCTATAGAAACATTGACATGTGGGAAGAAAGACAGAAAGATGGGGGAGGCAAAATGTCAGAATTGTACACTTTCTTTCTTAAGTAGGCCAGACCTCTTATCCCCCACTTGGGAGTTTGAGGGGGTGGAGAGAAGCCTGGTTGGGAGGAATGGGGATGACAGGGCCACCTTGGGGAGAAGGCGCAGGCCAGGGAGCAGAAGGGAGGGCAAAAGGCTTCCAGCAGCCTGATTTTGACTAAAATCAGGACCACAGCAGACCCATTTGGTGCTGCAGGCAGAGGATGCTCTGTGATGCCTGAGCCCTAACCCCAACCTTTAACCCCTAACCCTAAAATCACTGGCTTTCCCCTGTATCCACAGTGACTCTGCTACCCAGCCACAGGCATCTGTGAGGTCACTGCCTCAACCATGTATCCAGAGCAACTTTGCTTGCCAGCCACTGTCCTGTGTGAGAGCCCTGCCCCACCCCTGTATCTAGAGCCTTTTGAATCCTAACAATTCGATTCGTGAAAATCAGGCCTTTCTGGTTTTTTGACTTTCACCAAAATCCGAAGGGGCGTGTGAGGCCTATCCATGCACCCCCCACTCCACGGTTCTCCTATAGAATGTATACCATAGCATTGAAGAGCACTTTACAGCTGGAGAAATGGTGGCATGCACATACCCAGATTAAGTGCTTTGCCCAAGGCCACAAAGAGTCAGTGTCAGAGTTGGGATTATAACCTGGGTGTTCTCACTTCATTCCTGTGATTTAACCACAAAGATCCTCTTTTGTCACGGGGGAGCTGAGGGAATTGACAGCAATCCATATTGTTACATCCCATGGAAGCTGTGTTGAAATATCTGGGCGCACACCAGGGTGAGGGAAGAGCTCAAAGGCCTTGAATCTGGATGTTTGGGCTGGCGTGAGAATAAGTCAAACTCTGTTTTGGGTCGCTGGTGTTTAATATGAACTATATGGGCCTGATTTTCAAAGGAGCCTCCTAAATCATGCCTACAAAACCCTTCTGTTTGAGCAAACAAAAGCCCTGCATTTATCGCAAACCCTCTGCATGTTTCTAGGGTTACTCGTTAAGTAGGGGCACTCGAGTCAGTCTGAAACTCCTACAGGGTTTGGACAGTTTGGGGGAAGAAGCCATGCTGCCGCTATGCTATAGGCAGTGGATTATTTAAATAATCTACCACATGCTCAACACGCAAAGGAATTTGGTACCCTGGGAAAATGAGGCAAGAGAGGATTCTATTTTCAGCTCCTTGCTTGAGACATTGCTCAGAGATAAAAGGTGTCGATTGTAAAGGACTTGATGTGATTGCCAGAAAACAGAGCAACGCAGGAGACTTGAGGCCATTCTGCCTGCTTGAAAGCCCTTTTTGATCCGCTCTTGAGTGTGTTTGGAGCTGCAGCACTTTGAGCTCCACCTGGTGACAGCCATTCTTTCTGGCAGTGGCAACAACATATTCTCAAGCAGCTTTCCTGTCACATGAAGCCAAGTGGAAAGCTCCTTTCCCAGCTGTTTGATCCTGGATGCTGCTCCTCACAGCTCTGTATCTCCTCCTGTTTGCTTTCTTAGCTAGGGCATTAGCATCTGGGAATGTGCTGGACTATGATGCTGGATCTCATTCTGACCTCAGGGATCTTCATCCAGTATCCTTCTGTGTATGTTTACAACAGGGACTTCCTCCCAGGGCCCTTAAAATCAGCATAGTATCTTCCCACCCACGGTGAGGGGGATATGGATGGCTGTGAATAGCTGGGCTGTGGGGGGATACGGATGACTGTGAATAGTTGGACTGTGGGTGGATATGTACAGCTGTGAATAGCTGAGCTGTGGAGGGGTATGGATGGCTGTGAATAGCTGGGCTGTGAGGGGATACGGATGACTTTAAATAGCTGGGCTGTAGGGGGATATGGATGGCTGTGAATAGTTGGGCTGTGGGGAATATGTACAGCTGTGAATAGCTGGGCTGTGGGGGGATGTGGATGGCTGTGAATAGTTGGGCTGTTGGGAGATATGCATGGCTGTGAATAGCTGGGCTGTGGGGGGATACAGATGACTGAATAGTTGGGCTGTGTGGGGATATGGATGGCTGTGAATAGTTGGGCTGTGGGGATATGTACAGCTGTGATAGCTGGGGGTGGTACGAACGGCTGTGAATAGCTGGGCTGTGGGCAGATACGGATGATTGTGAATAGCTGAGCTGTATGGGGATATGTACAGCTGTGAATAGCTGGGCTGTGGGTGGATATGGATGATTGTGAATAGCTGAGCAGTATGGGGATATGTACAGCTGTGAATAGCTGGGCTGTATGGGGATATGTACAGCTGTGAATAGCTGCCTTGAGGGGAATGGGGTACCTTGCTCAGAACTCCCATGGATAGTCAGCAGGGGTGAGATGGGGACTCACTTATCCTGCAGTGTAGGAGCTCATTATTTATCTGACACATGCTGGAATGGTGTGGTGGCCTTTTGCATCAGGAAGCCTGGCTCTGCTGAGTGAAAGACTGAGAATGGAGGCAAAGTTCTGCATTGGAAATACTGCGGGGAAAACCGTAAATGGTTTATAAATTCAGCTCAGAGGGAGTGCCCTGTAGTTCACAGGTTAGCAAGCACCATATCCAAACCTCTGTAGCATGGGGCTGAAAATCTCACAAGAACAGCTGTTCTCTTCAGAATCTGGCACTTTGGCTTCTGGTGCCTCAGGAAACCTTGAAGTGCTGAGAATGCACTTGAATGCCATGCAGATGGCAAGCACTGGAGCTAAGAACATCAGACAAACCGGTTTAGAAAGGCCCAGCTTGAGCTGGGGGTGAAGGTTTCAGGAGGGAGGGACTTACCCCAGCTTACCTGTCTTTAGGCATAAAACCAACAGTTTCTGCACAAAAATACAGGAACATTGTGAACTGCTTGTTTGTTTCAAACTTCTACCTAGCTGCAGACATTTCCCTGAACTTGGACAGACAGGTGACCTCTAGGTATTATACTATTGCACTGCCAGATGAGAGGGAAAACATGAGTGGATCAAGGGGGCATTGACCTTATGTATAATAACAGAATCCGATGGTTTGAATTCTGCTTTGAGCTGTACCAGCGTCAATCAGGTCCATTAACTATCACAAGGGTTCCTAGACACACACAAATATTGATTGAGGAGAGAACCTGAAAACCGCTTCGCTTGCAATTCGCCTGAGTCCGTGGGAGCTGGGGAGCCACCTGAGCTGTGCAGGAGGCATTTATTTAACTGCATCCCCAATGACCTGTCATCTGAAATATTTATAAGTGACTGAGAGAAGGGGCAGTGCCCAGAGGAGCCAGATCCTGACAGTTCCAGGCTCCCACCTCCCAGGGATGTCAGATACTAGCAGCTCTTGAAAGCTGGGCTTGTCCTGCAGTGTTAGATGTTTCTCTTGATGATTACAAGCATACAGCTTTCCTGGGGCAAAGCTCCAGCTGCTTTGTGTCCTTTGCTCCCTGCATGAAGTCTGGTGGTTGTCTTAAGATGGAAGGTTTTCGCTGTCACATTTGCTGGCATTTACCAAGAGGCGGCAAACTGCAGGCAGGCTGACTGCACTGGTTCACCTTTTAGGACTATACCAGTTCTTAGCAAAGAAAGAACTAGGCTAATCCCAATGCAGGTAAGGTCTCCCACTGTACTATTTCCACGGTGACCTTGGGCCCTGATGGACCAGACTGCAGGTAGCTGGTAAAATAAAGAAGTGATAAAGTGATAACAAAAGAAAGATCCACTGACTTTCAGTGGGAGAGCTGAATGGTCTCACAAACATTTTCAGGGTCAAGAGAAGCCAGTTTATTTTGCAGACAATCTTCATTACCTATAGAATACGTAACACCCAGCTCATTTCACTGAGCCTAAACCTTTCTGTTTAGAACATGCCAGCATCACAGGTCCCTTCTTATATTGACTTCACAAGTTCAGCACGCAAAGAGTTAAGTGATGCTGCACTGACAGACAACTCTGCATCAACCCAGCATTGCTTCTCTGTGTGGGCCTGAAGCCACTTAAGCAAAGGATAACATCTGCTGAGTTGTCGCAAAGTGTGCGTTACCAGGCTGGAGATGCATTCAGAGCCCTCATCCAGTTATCAGTCGGGATACACGTTACTTACCGATTCCATGTTTTGAAAGCATTGCTTGCTCTCTTGAAGAGGTACCCTTCCATCACCACTCCATTGGGGGCATCGACATTAAATTCCACCTTGGAGTCATCGTAGGAGAAGTCCTGCAAGTCGACATATTTTGAGAAAACACATCAGGGGATGCTGGTGCAGCTCAGCGCCACAAGAACTAGGGAGAGGGGCACGGTAAAAGCACTCAGATAAATCGGAAACTGTGATGCCAAACAGCACATCAGTGTTAGGACCATAAGAATAGCCAACCGGAAAACATGTGAACACGTGTAAGAAGGTTCTGTGGCTGCAGGGGTTCTTTAAAGCAACCTTTCCCTCTATGGAGGCCTATGCTCCAATTCTTGATCAGGTTGCAAGAGAAAATAAGTTTGCTGGTCTCAGCTTGTGTTTTCAGTGGAGGCTGATTTGCATCTTGAGAGTACTTCCTCTTTCGTAAGTAACCCTTATGATGGCTAGACTCTGGGCCAGAGATTTAAGGTGCAGAGGGTGTGGTCAGGACTCAGGTGTGGTGGCAGAGAAGAGTGGTGTTCCAGGACTGGCACAGCTGAGGTGATACTCATCAGGCTGGAGGAATACCAGCAGAACTGGGACAGGTGATAGGACCGTAATAGTAGAAAGTGCTGTTGCTCAGGAGTGGGGTGCATAGGTGGAGCTGGGTTAAGAATTAGCACTGGAATAGCTGAGGTGGTGCAGGACAGATGTCGAGGCAGATCTCTGCCTATGAGAAGCTTGCTCTATCTGGTTGCATTTAGTGCTCCCTGTCTCTCACTGTCATGGCTAGTCACATTCTTCTGCACAATTTTGGGGTTTATCTTTTTGCCTGAGAAAGTGTTCACAAATTCAGTTAGTTCATGTGTTTCCAACCCTAATGTTTTTTTGGGGGGTGGGGGAGGTGTGGTGCTTAAATCGGAGGGATTGTTCACTGCAGTGCGAAATTACTCCAGTTTCCTGGCTTAGGGTTTTATCAGTCAGGTTTAGGCAAAATAAGATCTTTTCTGAAGACAGTTTTAAGTCATTATTTTTTTTATTAAAAGTTCACCCATAAACCACTGCCTCCTGCTGGGCATATTTTCACACAGCACCCCTGAAAAACAATGCCAGCAGAATCCTCTCACTCACATTACTGCAATTAATTGGTCTCACTCCAGTATCCTTAGCTGTTTTTGTGATTAGGTGTTAGTAATGCACATGCACTTAACCACTGCTCCTCCTCCAATGGCTACCCTAGCAGCTAAGAAGAGTAAGTGTGGGTGGCTTGATATCTTGATGGCTGAAAATGTCCAACCTCAAATGCAATCTGCAATTGGCAATGAACAGACAGGGAAGTGCTGTTCAAAAGTTATTCTGTGTAACTGAGAATTGTCTGCCCTGGACGAGCCCATAATCAGAGCAAACATGAGTCCATTCACCAGGTAGCTGGGGACAGGGTCAATGGATGGTGTTTCCAGGAAGGAGGAAGGAAATCACCAATCCTGTTTCCAGTTAGTGCATTCCACACCCCAGCCTCTATTTGCTCTTCACCTGGCAAACAGAGAACCAGTCACATCTTTACCTATTACCCTGATAGCTGACTTCCTGAGTTTGGCATTGCTGTACCAGACAGATTCCATGGATTGTGGTAGCATGGGAGCAGGGCAAAGGGCTCCAGTAACTGTTCCCAGAAAATCCTCATGGAATTCTGCTACCAGCGGAGGGCAGTATCTCCTGCCAGATGGAAACCAGGTCAACAGAGCCTGAATTACTTTCCAACCTAACCTGCAGTACTAGGAAGCCTGTTCTTTCCGCAAGCTGCCTTCACCATTATATAGTACTCTGCATCCAGCTCCTGCTGGTATAACATGATCCCGAGAAAGGTACAACACAATCCAATGGCTGGAAGTTAAAGCTAGACAAATTCAGACGAGGCATAAGGCATACATTTTTAATGGTGAGAGTAATTAACCATTGGAACAATTTGCCAAGGGCCATGGTGGATTCTCCATCACTGGCTATTTTTAAATCAAGATGGGATTTTTTTTTTCTAAAAGCTCGGCTCTAGGAATTATTTTGGGGAAGCTCTCTGGCCGTGTTATACAAGGGGTCAGACTAGAAGTTCACAATGGTCCCTTCTAGCCTTGGGATCTGTGAATTTATGCTCTTGAGCATAAATATTTCTCTCCACGCTGCTAGATTCAGAGACCCAGCCGCCCCAAAGTAAAAAGCATCATCATTAACTTAAGTGCCTTTACAGCCCAGCGCATGGGGACTCTAGTGATGCCATGTTGCTAGGCAACGCACACTTCAGTCTCTTAGGATGAGTTATTTCCATGTTCGGAGATGCTAGCTTGCCAGGGAGATATCATAATAAGACTGGTAGAGAAGGAGGAGATATAATGGGAGAAGACTGAGTCATTTCTTGAAAAAACAGCATGATGCCCAATTAGCCAGGGGAGGCTATGCTGTAAGGCTCCCACTTAAAAGGGGTCCACTCGGCCCCAAATTTACTTGCCATAAAGGGGGGGTGAAGCCCATGTGGTCCCCTTTGAGGATGCTTTGGATGTAGCATTACAAAAAAAAGACAGAAGGGATTCTGATCCCACTTCCATCCACAGCCAAATCTACTGGCTACAGTGGAATTACTCTGGGAAGACACTTTCATAAATGAAGTCAGAATCTGGCCTGTTTGTTTTAGAGCAAACACTGTGAGCCACAACACAATGCCTTCTTTCAGAAATGCATGACAAGTCTAGGGCATGAGATTTCCAGTAGTTAACATTAGAAGTCAGCCTTTGCCAACTATCAGAGGGTAGCCGTGTTAGTCTGGATCTGTAAAAGCAGCAAAGAATCCTGTGGCACCTTATAGACTAACAGACGTTTTGGAGCATGAGCTTTCGTGGGTGAATACCCACTTCCTCAGATGCATGTCAACTGATACCATACAGCTACCGCAGGTATTTCCTGTTTTATTTCAAGGGGGATCTGGGGGATCTCAGGCTCCACAGAGTGGAAACTACTGATAAACACACTTTAACTCTGACGACTGTGTTGTACCCAACTTTAGGGAAGACGTATAATTTGGGATCTAAATATGTTAATCAGGCTTCTTCAGCTGTCCCAAAACAAAACCACATTATAACAGCAAGGAGAGAATTTTGCTGACGAATGCAAGGACAGATGGGCCATATGCATCCACTAAAAATCAACCGAGTGACATCAGGTGTGAATTCAGCCCTGCATGTTTGTATTTTATTACACTTTTCCCAATTTTGATTGGCTAACATGGTCCATGTGATTCCCCTTCCCCCCATTATAATTTCACAGGACTGTCTGGAAAAAAATCAAGTGACAAGTGAACTGCATCGAGACATCAAAAACAAGGGCGGCAGCACCTGGAGAACTTCCTGGCCTTTCAAAAACCTCTATTTGGCCAATCTCATCTTTAAAAGAGAGAGTGTGTGTAGATAGATAGTGCCTAGCACAATGGGATTCTGGCCCATGGCAGGGGTTCCTAGGTGCTACCACAGTACAAATAAATACTATTACTATATACACATCCAACCTACATGTATTACTAATAGGAAATTAAGATCCACCTTGATTGGTGTTGGAAGCTGGCTCCTCTAAAAAGCACACAGCTGGAAAAAATATTTGGGAGCATTACCTGAACAATACTTTCTCTTCTCTAATCCACCACCTCTTTTTTTTTTTTTTGGTCAGAAAAAGTCTGTGGACCAAACTGTGATCTTAGTTACTCTGATGTAATTCCCAAGTAACTCCTTTGATGTCAAAATAATGATGTTCAGGGGGCTATTTAGGGAACTGGGGTAAAAATCTGTCATGGGGTTGGTCCTGCTTTGAGCAGGGGGTTGGACTAGATACCTCCTGAGGTCCCTTCCAAACCTGATAAACAGAGAACAAAATGTGGGCCCTAGAGCTCTAAGCTGGATTTGCGAAGCAGGTCCAAGTATAGGAAAAGATTTGAGGGATCAAGATCCTGTGTGTGTCTTAGCTTTGGGAACGTACCCATGCAGACACTTAGAGGGAATGCGTTTCGTTCAATCACACTGGACTAGAGGAAGGTGGTTAGGGCCGTTTCTACAGAACACTGCAGTATCTAAAAACAAATGAAATCAGAGAAAAGGGAAAAATCCAGCATTCTCCCCCCTCCACCAAAAAATGAGATTAGTTTCCCCTTTCCCACTGAGACCAAATAAGAAATGTAGGGAGATGGTTTGAGGCTGAACAGCAAATAAGACAGGATTCAAGTCAGTTTCCTGTCCCTGCCATTCACAGATTGCATGCTAGAGGATTGACTGTTACGGGCCTGGGGAGATTAGATGCTCAGGTCCATTCAGACAGAAACACAGAGGCAGCATTACCCTTTGTCTTAAGGAGAGATTTAACTCTTCTGGTTCCAGACTGAGAAGCGTGGCCTGGGCAATGCTGCAGGGTCTAAGCCCTGTGTGGATCTGCAGGGCCGGGTCTCTGCTCCTCACTCCTTTCTTAATAAATACTAATCACACCATTGTTAATTAAAATTAAAAACCCTACAGTTAAAATCAGCCAAGATGCGGTGGCTTAAAAAAACTGATTCCTGGGCACATATCTCCACATTCCCATCCCACATAAAGATGTTTCCTCTCCTGGCATGTTGGCCACTGAAAAGACAGGGACCAAAGAAGGGTGTTCAGGAGAGGGAGCTACTGGAATACCAGCCATCTGGTGAAATGTCATTCCCAGGCCCCTGCCCTCTGATTCTTGATTCCCTATAGCCACTGGCATTGGAAGCTCTTCCAAGCATCTGAGGAAATAGTGCTGCAACGTGTGTTCAAATAACATCAGGGTGAGGCCACTGATAGATACAGTGAATGTGTGAAAACAGTATTGTCTCACCCGACGTACCTGTCCCCTTTCTGCATGTGTCTGGCTCACATCTGCTCACTTCACAGACTCAAGGAAGCTGTTAATCCTGTTAGCCCTGCAGAGAGGTCCAAAGAGCCCAGGAAGACTGAGCGCAATTCTACGCCTGCCCCACACACATCCCCATCATCAGCCGAGACATCAGTTAAGTCCCTGCAGCTGACCCTTTATTAGAAAGGATGCCATGAACCCAGCTGGACTTTCCAACCACACGTGGAGTGAGAAAAAAAATCACCTTTCTGCCTTGTAAGCTGAGTAACTGTCCTGGGTATAATCACGCTCGTAAAAGCTTGACGGAACAAGACAAGGGGCTCACGCTCTCGCTCAGGCTCCTGCTGTTGTGCCGTCTCTTACATGTAACTCCACATGTTATGGTCGGAGACTCGGCTGCAATTTTAATAAATTGCCTTTTGTCAGACCCTTAACATCACTGCAGTGTAAGAGCGCTGGGTAAAGCTGGATTTGTTTTTAGCTCCGTTTAGCTCTATCAATCTATCTCGTGGTCTTGTGGAGCAAACATTGGCCTAGGGCTCAGGACAGCTGGGCTCTAGTCCTGGCTCTGCCATAAGCCAGCTAGGGGACCTTGGGCAAATCACTTTGCTGCTCTGCGGCTCAGTTTCTCCATATGTAAAAGGAGAATAATGATTCTGAGCTCTTTTGTAAATGCTTTGACATCTACTGATTAAGAGCTTGCTACTATTATTAATCTAGCCATCCATGTGTTTTACACCATATTTATCACTGGAGAATGGGTGCCTACCACCATTATGTAATGACAAATGTATGCTGGGATTGTGTTCTGAATGGCATCTGGCTACAACTGTCCACGCAACAGTGAGCTAGCCCAAGCAGTGACGCATTGGAGCACACTATGTTAAAATAAATGGGCCACCCTCTGAAACAAGAAATAAGATCTGTCAAAAGTCCGGCAGTCCCTCCATCATCTGCTCTCTTTTCTTTTGTGCAGTTTCGATAAATCACATTGATCCTACCCCTTTGTGCCCCTGCTTCCTGCCCCATGGCTTTGAATTTACACTCAAGGCTGCCTGGGAATGGAGAACCTTTTAGAAATGACATCATAATGGTTTCCATGGGAATGCATTGAACGCCACTGAAGCAATGACAATGAGGTAACAAATTCCAAGAGAGGGATGTGAAAAAGGCCTAGGCATGGATACTTTCAAAGTGGCGAATGGAAAGGAGGAAAAAAACAACACAGACACTATCCCGTACAAAGGGGCATTGAAAAAAAAATGTCAAAGGTTCTTTCGAGGGCTGGCCCTTTAAGAAGCCGCTTGCCTATCTTCACGAGACAGCCACAGCGACTCCAGGCTCTGGCTGTGGCCGAGGAGCTTGTCCAATTTCTTATGCAGAGCCAGCCATGCATGCAGGGAAGGAGACTGATCAAATTAAATAAACTTTCTGATAAAGTGAACAGCTGTAACAACAAAAGTGGAGACGTGCCCCAGTTCCCAGGACTGTTGGAAGGTCTTCTTCAAAGGACAGAGTCCTGCCCACTAGCCTTTGGAAACTCCATGCCCTGTGTAGCTGGGGACTCTTGCATCTATCCACTTAACATAGGTCTAGCACTGTCCTGAAGGGGGCGACACATGCAAGAGTGGAGATGTGTAGGATGGAATCTTCATTAAAGTACTGCACTCTGCTACAATTATATTCCCCATTAAGGCCATGATATCCAATCTGCTATGTATGCCCTTCTCAGATCGATTCTAATAACTAATATGTTTTCCTGCTCTGCATTGCACAGCTGGCAATATACTGCTGTGGTTTCATATACATCCTGTTTATTAGCAAATCCCTTTGCTTATGCTATTTCTGATTAATAGCAATTAGGATAATAGAAAATGCATGCAGGTATATGTACAGTCTGCGCGTGCATTGCCTCAGAAGGGATTAAATGGTTTTATGCAAAATTGCTTTCTCAATTAGCAAAGCATTCAGTTATTCTCTTATATCAATCATCACTATTTAACAATTATATAGACTTTAATGCACACACACAACTATGTGTATATACTGTACACCATATGAAAATACATACTATATGAGACCCGTTTGACTATGTACTTTGTGTATGTATGTGTGTGCATCTATCTATCGATCTATCTATCCCCACACATCCCATCTATCTATCTATCTATCTATCCATCTCTCTCTCTCTCTCTCTCTCTCTCTATCTATCTATAATGTGTGTGTGGATATATGCATATAGAATGTACACATACATATATTTTGCATATAAATGCACTCACATTTTATATATGAACAGATTAATATAAGTACATACTCTACTAGTGCATGAGAATATTAAAGCACTTTCTATATATGATCACTTACACATCTGTGTGTGTGTAGATTGTGTATACACTGTGAACCCATGTGCACACACAGATTCTAAGAGGGAACCCCTACACACACATTCCCATACATTGTGCACAAACACACATTTGATGGCTAGATCTGGAAGAATCCAATTTACAGCCCTTTTGTTTCTCTCATTGTCTTATGATAATTGATAGCGTTGCTCTGGGCTTGCCAGGGAGAAGATGCTCAGGCACCGTTCTCCGCTTTTATGTCACACCAACAGAACTCAATAAATCCGCCCTACCAAATAATAAACCAGAACAAACTTGTCTGTTACATCAGCAAGGAGGGAGAACTGGTCCTGCATGCCCCTCTAAGTTCTCCTGCACCCAAATGGAGAGTGCCCCCAAAGCTTCCTACCCCAGCCAAGCACCCCCATAAGAAAAGCTCCTTACCAGAAGGTACTCAAGCCTGCCGAAAATCTTCATGCTGCCCGTTGCGGGGAAGGAGTTCTGTTGATCTAGTCAAGCGAGCAGGGAGCTTCTGTGCACGCCTCTCCTCTTAATTGCTCTCTAGAGCAGCATGTCTGCGAGGCGCCGTGGGATGGGAAGGAAGGCAAGATCTTTCCCCCCACTACTCCTCCTCACCCCTCCCACTCCTTTTTGGGTGGCTGCGAGCACTGCCGTTTGCTCCTGTCAAAGCAGGGACGCTGTGCAAAGGAAGTGTGCCAGACTCTAGGGACCACCTGCCTGCCCCCTCCTCCTGCCTCCCATTCACCATCAATCAGCTCAGAGCAAGGGCTAATTATCATACAGCTGTCACCATAGGACAGAGGGGCGTGGGGGCAGTGAGCAAAGCCAGAGCAAAGTTGACAGGAGGATGCTCCGCCAAAGCCCCTTGACCTCAGCTGAGTGGATCTTCAAGGGTTTGGCGTGCTTTTGGCAGGAGCTACTTCGTACTGAGACCATCTCATAGATGGGACCCCTTCCTAAGGAAAATGGAGCCCCCATTGGCTGACAAAGCCACACAAGCTCCGCTGGGGCTGCTGCGTGTTGGCGTGATCTAAGAGCCATATGGCCGACTGGTTTATTAGTTACCGTTGCTACTAAATCAGGCAGACAGCGCTGCCCTGACACTCACCGCTCTCTTCTCACACACGTGCACATAGCCGTGCGCCAGGCCTGGAGAAGAATCAATGGGCTCCAAAGGAACTTCTCCTTTTCTTCAATTGGCTGGTAAATTTGGGTGCAATGGAAGGGCTCTGCAATGCCAGGAAGTGGGAAAGAGGACGGACTCCCAGTTAAAGCACATAACTAGTCAAGAGACCTGGGATCTATTCATCACTCAGCCACAGACTCACTCTACTTTAGGCAGGTCACTCTGTGCCTCAGTTTCTCCAGTGGTAAATTGGAGATGGCAATAACTCTCCCCTGCTACACAGGGAGGTGGCAAGGCTGCAAGGTGGTTTGAGATTCCCACCTGGAGGGCACTAGAGAAGAGCCAGGTATTATTTAATCATTATTATTATTTATTAACTCCAGCTGTGGCCAGATATGACTTGCAGCCTCCCCTCAAACAGCTCAGCCAGTGCACCTTAGTCTACACCCTAGGCCTCTCCTGCATATAGAATGCTTGTCATGTCAAAGCAAGGGCCAGTGTGCCAAGCTTTCCTATTTAGCAGGGGCAGTTCCTGATTATTAGCTTAAATGTTACCCCTTTTCTCCTCTGTCCTTCCAGAAAGTTGTCACAGGTCCATGCATTTCAATGGCGTTTCAAGAGGCATCCCTTTATTTTTGTCCCCAAACTGTCACTTTCTGCACCTTTCAAATGTCAGCCAGTGTGTGTGTCCATATTGCGCTGTTGGGGCTAGCAGGAAACCCACAAACTCATTTCACTTGTGACTTAAGACAAATTTGAACTCTCATCTCCAGAGGACCCATACCACAGCAGGAACACAATGTGTCTCCGCAATCACCTTTTAAATACCGCGTAACTTTCCCCCGCACGTACATGGCTGTGCAGCCAGTAAATGCAGAGTGATCCAGCAGCTTCATACTCAAATCTTGTCCTCTCGCTTTTCCCAGCTGGCAGGAGAGTTTAGAAAGGTTTGCTCCAAACTACAACAATTCAGACTCCCACCCTCCACTCCAATTTTATTGGTGTGCCCTCTGTTTAAGCACTGCTTGTTCTCATGTAGAGTGTGAAACAGCAAATGGAGTTCCTCAGAGTTGTAGGGCTAGCGGGCAAGGAGGACAAAGGGGACAGTGGTTAAGATAACAAAGGCAGCTTGAAATGATCGCTGCCCTGGGAATACGCACAAAAGGTGACAGATGCCCCTAAGACAGTAGGGGCCGAGGGAGGGATGAGAAAAGGACACTTGAATAACAGTGTAAAGGAAAATAATCCAGCTACACTTCAAGTTTTCCCCCCTTCAGAATTTCTTCTGCTTTATTTAAAAAACAAATAAGCAACCAACCAACCAACCCTCAATCCAAATCACAGCTCCTCCTAGCTAATGGGCTCCGAAGGGCCTGCCTGCATTCCACGCCTTGCAAACCTGACAAGGGGTAATTCAATTAGCAAGACACTATCATAAGAGTCATCATCAGGGCAGGACCCACAAAGCATTATTTCAAATTGGACTCACTCTCTCCCTGCTGTGGCCACTGCCAGTGCCATGTTGTTTGGGGAGACATATTACCGCCTATCTTCTCCTAGGGAAAAGGCAGTTGTGGGTCCCTGTAACTCGGCAGGAGAGTGGGGATGAAGTGGGGTGAAATCTTTATCCTACAATGACTATGGTCCAGTGGCATTGCTGCAGCATTCAGAGGCTGTTATATATGCAATCAAATTTCCCTTTGATCCCATGCCTAGCCCCGAATGCAGTGTCCAGTAGGATATGCTAAGACGCAAAGAAATAACAACCTCCTCTAATGATACCAGTTTTCATTCAGCAATATCAGAGCTCTCTACAAACATGGGTATCATCGTCTCCATTTCACAGATGGAGAAACTGAGGCACCGATCTGGCCAAGTGATTTGCCCAGGATACAGCAATGAGCAGCAGAACTGGGAGTAAAACCATTTTCTCTTGAAGTCCTGGTCCCACGCTCTATTTACTGGACCATGCTGTTTCCTGTTCTACCCCACAGAGATCACAGAGCACATAATACAGAGCAGGCTCATCTCACCTGACCCTGTCATCCAGACATCCCCTATTCCTCACCCCCTCACAAAGCCAATTCAACCTGCTTATCTGCAGCCTCCCTGCTGCCTCCAGAGAGACACTGGCTTCTTTAGCTAGCCAGCGCACATGCTGTCCTGGCACTGCTGACGTTGAAAACAAAATTCCTGTCTGGCTAAACAAGCAATGGTCTGGGGGGGGGGGGTCACTGGATCCAGGGCTTTCGTTTGGCCCAGTATAGAGTTCCAGGGGCAGCTCCAGAATTCAGGGCCATTCAGGCCTGTATTTCACTTTGTGTCCATCTCAACGTAGGACCAGATCCTCAGCTGCTGTAAAGCAGCATAGCTCTGTTGGCTTCAGGGGCACGAGGCTGATTGACACCCCTGAGGATCTCGCCTATAATACCCTACTGCAGCTGGAAGTGAAATGCTTCCAGCCCTGCACTCGACTATGGCTGTCTAACTTTCCCAAGGCCACTGGTCATGTACACAGGGAGACAAGGCCATGGGTCACTCTGTTCATAAGGATCCCAGTCTGGTATAACTGCTCCTTTGCTTTCTCCAAGTCTGATCCCGTGTCATTCCTCAGCTCTGCCCAGCCAGTCTGGTTAGTAGAGTAGCTTTGTGTGAAATGGCTGGTTTTAAATGCATTGCATTGGAGAGACCCTTCCCTGCTCTCTCCGATGAAGTCATCACTCCCGTTTAATCCCTCCAGGGGCCAGGAGGCTCACAAATGGATTTCTTTCCCTCCCCACAGGGCAATCAGGCTAAGAGAGCATATGCACACACAGGAAACGTTTGTCAGTAGCCTTCCAATTCGGTTACACTTTCATTTCATGAGGCATGACATTCCCCTGAGAGAGCATTAAAAAAAGAAAGCGCCATGAAAGCACTGCTCAATTTTTCCCTGCAGAGAACGTTGATCTGCATGAGAGCCTAGATACATGTGAACTTATCAATGAATTCTGTGCCCTGCACAGCTGCTTTCTCTTTGTCTCCTGTGTTTCTTCACTTAGCTCCTGAATGTCTGTTTTGTCAGTGGCTCTTGCACATCGCCTCTTACTTGACCACAGTGCATGGGATGCTCTGACAGATGCTAAGTGGATTCCAGGTCAGATTCTATATTGTACAATGCGGCTTGTCAGCAATTCTGAGGAGTGGTCCAGATGGGACAAATATCCCTGGCATGTTTTCCTCATGTAGTGTTCTTTAAAAAGTAAAACAAAGCAGGGATGGACTAAGGTTATAAACCTCAGGCCTGGCATTCCAACACCCCAGCATTCAGGAGTGCTGCTGAGAATCAGTCTGGCTCTTTATAAAGAAAGCAAAATTGGTGTCTGGATCCAGACTGGGATTTTGAAACCTCCTAACGTCTGGGGGAGTTCAGGATCTGGAGTTGTAGATTGGACCAATCACAATTAAAAGGCAAGCACAGCTGGATTTCATCACACAACAACATGGAATTAAACATTTCACCCAGGCAAATCAATCTCTCTGGTGTGGATCTGTGTGAGAGCTTCACACCTCTGCAGGTCTAATTTCAGAGTCAGGTTTCAGCAACCCCCCAAACCAGGCTTTGCTTGGTTTCAGGTTGAAATGAGACAGAAGCTGGAGTCGCACATTTTAAATCCAGTTCCCAACTTTCCTGGGAGTCAAGACATGTTTGGATCTGGGGATTTGGTTCAGTCCATTGTAGTGAAGGGCTCAGCTGAATGCCTGGATCTGAGGATTCTAATTTAGATTCTTCTAAATTTTATCTGTGTGTGACCTGATTTTTCTCCTACTGGTTTGTGTTACCTGTTGTCCTATCTTCCGCTGGTGCTAAAGGACTCCTGGTGGGGTGTAGCTTGTGGGGTTCTTAGCTATTGGCCTGGAGAGAATGACTAGCTCTCACAGGCCATCAGCCAACAAGCTTCCCAGTGAAAGCCTACACAAGTTGGAAACTGCACAGTGGATTAAATCGAATTCTCAGACTCTCTCCCTCTTGGGATTTTGCCTTTGATTTGCTTTTCAGAAGTTCAATTGCAGATTATCTCACTTTGAAGCCATTTACCTAATCTCATCAGAAAAGGGTCCTAATTCCATGGCCTCACTGTTGTCGTCTCCTACGGGGAAGGACCTAAACGGATCAGAATAGAAAAGCCTCAATAGCTCATCTGTCTACACCCAGGAGACAGAATGAGCGGCTGACAAATGGACTGGACACCTCAGACTGCAGACAGCAGGACACACTCTCTGCCATGAGTGAAGCCTGAAAACAGGAGATGCAGCATCCAGGACCGAGCTGACAGGCAGCCTCCACACAGCAGTGGACTTTCACTCTCAGCTCCGTACAGCAGAGGTAGGGATCCCGCGGCTTAGCTTACATAGATCTGACAGAGATGCAGGGCTTGTACCTTCATGTCCCTCCTGTCTAACAAGCTGAGGTGTGCCCCGGCAGTGCATGATCATAACCCCTATAACATATGGACACACATTGGTAACAAACCAAAGAAGGTCCCATCAGACATCCTCCCCAAGCACCTTAATGCTTGGTTGAGGGGAAAGGGAGCAGGTATTGAAGAACTGCTGAGCTCCAAGAAGACAGACAGCAGATTAACTAGCTCCTGTCTCCCAGGCTGTCCCATCTGGCAGTTTGCAGAACAGTTCCTGACCCGTGTCAATAAAGCTAACGTAAATAGGTTTATGCAGTGGAGCTACGGTGCAGCAGCTGTGGCTAAGTGATCAGTGGAGCAGGGAGAAGAGGGAAAGCCTCCGTTTATCATTCTGTCAATTCACAGTCAATTCAGCAATGGCTTCCTATCTGTTGAATTCCACGCCTGAGAATGTTCTTCTACTCAGTGGGAATAACATACATAGCGATGGCTGCACTTCAGCTGACAAATCCAGCGCCTGCTTAGCCTCTGGTTTTCCACCCAGAAACACAGGGCAAGGTGAAATGAACAGGAGGAAGTGTCCATGGTGCTGAGAAACAGCAACCCAAGCCAGTGTTAGCAGCACATGGCCCAGTCTACTTGCTCCTTTATTCTGTGCGCCTAACATTCCATGCTCACCCAAGCCAGGGACAGAGAAGTGTTGGTTGGACCCAAGAAGAGAATGGGTATGCACTGGGCAAGATTTGTCCATGCAGCTTCACCTCGGTCCTCAGCACCACCACCCGCCATTCCAGTCCTGAGGCCCCTTGCAGTTCTGACAATGCACTTCATTGCTCAGTTATAAAAGCCCCTGCTATTCCAGGCCCACAGTTCTGCCAATGTAGCTCATTCCTGACCCGCAGTCCTGACTCTTCTGCCAGTCCTGGACCCTTTCATGGTGCTGCCAATGCACCTTTTGCCAGAATTTTGTATAGTACTTAGGTGCCTGCAGATGCAGATGGGGACAGACACCTAGAGAGGTTTTCAAAAGCATGTAGGATTTCAATGGGAGTTAGGCACCAAGGTCCTATTGAAAACCCCACTAGGTGCCTACTTGCATCTTCAGGCACATGGATACTTAAAAAAATCTGGCCCATTCATCTTCAATTGCAGAATTTCTTGCTATTCTACTTCCACTACTCGGTCAACACACTTCAGTCCCAATCCACGGAACCCCTGCAGTTTCAGAACCGGGCCTCTCTTGAATCAAGACTGCCAGTCATCTAGGATATTGCATGGCAGTTTTGTTATGTGAAGGAAAATCTACTAGGGATTAGGATGAAACCACCAAACTCACTTGCAATTGTGTTTGGGAATTAGTTCTCCAGAGAGGACAGGCTAGTGCACTAAAGGATCCAGCCAGGATCTAATTCCATTGCTAGTGTAGACCTAAAAGCAGGGCTCACTGGAGTTCAAGTGTAGTCAAGTGCATCTCCTTTGAAGAAACTTAGCTCACAAAAGGGAAGAACCAATCTCTCAAAAGACACCACACAGCAATGTGGCTGTACTCACCTGCAGGAGAGTCTGGAGGGGGAACATCAGCGATGGGTGACAAGAGAGAAAAGAAGAAAAAAAGGCACATTACTCAACATTTCCCTACTGATTAAGTGCAAAATCAATCCCCAGCAAAGCTTCTCAAGGCTTAGCGACCATGTTTTCCAGATCCACCGGCAGGCTCAGAATTATCCATGCAATTTCTGTGCCTCTCCAAACCTTGTATTTCTGCATGCAAGCGGTAGCTGCATACCGGGGTCACCTAGCCAAACATCTCAGTGCCTGATGTGCATGGCAAATCTGGGAATGTGCGTGTGTAGTTCTGGGTTTTCAAACTGAGAAGACAGCACTGTGGCTGCTTTCTAAACTTGTTCCTGAATGTCCAGCAATAGCAGAAGGGAACAGCATTTTATTTGGTCTTCCACAGCTGTACAGAGCGACAAGTTAGATGATGTCAGTGCAGCAACTCGTATATACTCTGCAACAGACCATGTTAGAATCCGCGTTAGCAAAGGAGAGGACGTCGGGGCCGGACACCTGGTTATCCCTTACCATTTACAAGCATTGCAATGGGATCTTTAATTTCTGCCAAAGAAGACCTCAGTTTAGCATCTCATCCCTGATCATGCAGACCTACCACCCTTCCCCTACTACTGCACTAGGAGTTCGTTATCCAGCTCTGGGGGTTAGATTTGAAGCCACAGTTTGTGGGCCCAGAGTCAAGAACTCATTCAACTGCAACACTCAGAGCCCCACCCTCAGCTGCTGGACAGTTCCCTTGAAGCAAATAGAGATATGTCAATTTAACCAGCAGAGGGTTTACCCCCCACCCTCAAAACTGCAGTTGAGAAACTCTGGATATGGTGTCAATGGAAGCAGAATATGGCACAGCTTTGTCACCAGGTGTCATGCCAAGTGACATACTGGCTTCACTGGCCGAATGCATTGACTCCAGTGGAGCAGATTTGGGCTCCGCATCTTTTTAAGTGCATGGTGCATGTGAATCCTTTCTAGTCAGTCCTGCTCCAGGATAGTGAGAAATGCAATATTCCTCTCTGTGCAGAGCCTGGACTTTGCTTTGGCAGCGAAATGCTGGAATCCATCTCCTCCTCCCCAGCGGCCGCTGTCAGATGACCAAACTGCCCTCTCCCCTCCCGGCCTGTCAATCCACTTCCTCATCCATGAGTACGAAATCAATATTGGGCTTTGCCTGGGTCTCAGCTGAGAACTTCCTTTCAGACATCCACAGGATGTGCAAGCTAAACAACCTACTTAGCCCCAGGGAGGAGAGATTTAAGCAGACTCCACTGACCTCCCTCCTGCAACTCAGCAAGATTCTTAGTGTTAATATTCCATGGGAAACTGCAGCTTTGTCATACAAAAAGATCCTGACGTGTTTCTACAAGGATCCTGTGGCCTGCTAGCTGGGGATGGGCCCAAACTCCATATCTGCCCTGTTTCTCATGCTCCCTGCACTGAGGTACTTTTGACACAGGTGGCATAATTGTTTCTGAAGCCATGCCCTGCAGGACTGTGCTCTTAGCATATCTTAGAAGCTAAAGAAGGATCATTTGAGGGAGATGTCCAAGGAAAACACAGGAAGTAGTGTTGGTAATTCACTCTTCCTTTTTCATCAGTACGGAACCACTGCTCCTGCAAGGATCTTAGGGGATCTACGCAGCATGACATAGGTCATTGATTCAGCCACAGGGATTCTTTCCTTTGGCTTGTTAGAAGATGAAGGGATGTCAACGTACTCATCATCGACATCACTTTTGTTATGTGAATTTTGAAATGGTTTGTATAACTGGTCATGCCTAAGATTAGTGGCCATAAAATCAAGGTTCTACTGGAGCACCAAAATTTTCCCCAAAAGATTCTTCTATCACTGGTGAAGTTACCCACCCCACAGCTTTCTTCTTGATGGAGAAGGAAAATCTGTTATTTGGGTTCATCGGAGAGGAGGTTTCCTTCAAGTAATAATAGTCAAGGCACAGGGCATATTCCAGGGGTTAGTAACTGGCTGGTGTCGTCTAGTGTTTAGAGCCAGAGGGATCAGGAGACTTAAGAGCCTGGGAAGTAGACATCTCTTCATTTTTCACTCAGGAGCACCATAGGCCATGGTCATTATTGCGATTATAAACCAGGCAGGAGACAATCAAGTGGAAACACTATTAACAATTCCTTTGCTATGGGCAAACACCGAGCAGGCAAGGGAAAAATTGTTTGTGAATAAATCATGGTGAAAAAGAAATCAGGCCTTATTTATTTGATGGATATTCTTTGACCAGCTATAGAGCGGGGAAAGTTTTTTTATGAATAAGTGATTCGACAAGGAAGGGATAAAATTCCTCAGATAAACTCTTGGGGGCTGAGGCTCAAGATTTGTCTAACAGCCCAGCAGTTCAGACTGCAGGGATGCAAACTGCTGCACACACCAAAGGGCTGCGCTGTAACGCTCTCCCCCCCAGATGCTGCTAGTGTGAATTAAAATGTACCCAGTTCATGTTAACATAGTGCCAGCCTGAGCCCAGACGTATACACAGATATATTTATGGCTATAGTGTGAGCCCAAGACTGGAGACCAGGGCTCTGAGACTCACTCCAGGTTTCTGCAGATGCACCCTCAGTGCTTGACCTTGGGCAAGTAACTTCACCTCTCTGTATTTCAGTTTCCCTAGCTTCAGAATTGGATGACTAATACTGATGTCTCTCAGAGGCTTTGTCAGGAGTAACTGATTAATGTTTGTGAAGCCCTTGGAGATCCTCAGACAGAGGGTGCTAGGAATGGACAGAATGTGACTCTTTAAAGAAGAAGATCCTTCTTTATATCTAATAATGCCTATGCTGAAGGGACATCCATCCATCCCCACATGTACCCCTCAATCTGCTCATCTACCCATCCCCAGACATTATCTCTCTCTCTCTCTCTCTCTCTCTATCTCTATCTATCTATCTAATCATACAGCAAAAGGCACTTTGGTCTCTCTACCACCTGTAACTGTCTATTGGAGCTCAGTTTAAATAGCTTTGCTCTGCCCCTGTGGGGAGGGCTGCAGGGCTCTCTGATCAGAAAGCAGGCAGGGCCTCTTGTACCCTGGTAGCTGGGAATTCATTCTGTGGGAGGGAAGAGAGATGTGGGAAAGACAGGCACATCTCCCAGCTCCCTCCACTTCTCCTCACAGCCCATTAACCTAACTAGGGGAGGGGGGTGATCTCCATGTGAATGAAGAAATGGCCCTTCAGCCAGCTCAGCCCCCAGGGAACTAATGGCTCCATCCGTCTGCTGCCTGAGTTAAAAGGGGGCGCTGACCATCTGGTGGAGCTGGGCAGTCAGGTGTGCTGCTGCCGCCTCCTGGGGAAAGGTTGAGGGGAAGCTGGCTGGACAGATGTGAGAGCAGACACACAAGTTGCAGGAGGGATATGCTGCCACCACAGCAGCTGCAGACGCTGGGGCTCGCCAGATGCTTTGTCTGGCTTGTGAGGGCAGGGATGGGAGAAGAGAAAAGAAAGGGAATGGATGAGATGAGGGAGGGAAAATGGGAGAGCCGCTGGGCTGCTCTAACTGTTCCCCAAGCCAAACCTGGCTTCCCAGAGCAATATCCTGGCCTTACATGACACCATTTTCACGTGTGGACTCATGACAATAACATGGTCCGGGAACATCTCCATATGTGCGAGAACCTCAAAGTGCTTCACAGACATTAACCAATTAAGCCTTGCAACCAGGACCCACAGGAGTCCTGACTCCTGATCACTCTGGCTCTAGACACTAGACAGCACTCCCATTCTGTAAACCAGAATAGTGCGAGCTGGGAAGGGACTCCCCTGCAGCTGCATCCAAACCCAGCTCCGGCAAACGACGGCAGAAAGGTTTCACTGCCGCATGGTGTGTAACCCACCTGCAGGGCCGTTGCAGTCCCACCGCTAGCTTCTCCCGCAGCCGTCCCCTTGCTGGGAGGCTGAGATGCTGCTAACCACTCAGCTCTCCTGGCTGATGGAGAGTGATGTCCTCCCATGCCAGCCCGCAGCCCCCTGGGACTCACCCTCTGCTGTATCAGTGCATGCTTGTGCTCCATCTCCCTCTTCTCCACGGCTGAGTCGATCACTAGCTGGTCCAGCTGAAGACAGGGAGGAGAAAACCGGAGGGAAAATTCAGCGAGATGGTTCCCATTACTGGGCCCCCAGCCATCTCTCCCACTTCCCCTCTGGGCTCACACCAGTCTTGCCAATGGCCTACATCGTGGGGAGGGATGTGAGTTTCCCCGGGTCCGGTGGGGCTGTGTTTGGGTGGGAGATGCAGGCTGGTGCGGCAAATAGCTTTTCACCGCTGGGACCTCTTCCCAGAGCTTGGGATTTGGGGTGATGCTTTGTCACTGCCCAGGTTACAGGGAGCTCCTTAGACCAAAGGACAGAGACTCTATCCTGAAGCACATTGCTATGAGCTTTCGCGCTCCTGTCTGCACAGCCTGGGCATGCCCAGCGCCTTGTGAACTCCCAACTCCTTCCCCAGCATGCACTGGGCTCGGTAGAAGACCAGGGCTAGAATCTGGTCAGGAATCTGGAGGGAATGTCTCCAGCCCAGGCCCTAAACTTCGGCAAGAAAGATGCCAAAGAACAAACAACCCCAAGATGCCTTGCGTCTGGGGGGGCTGCCCAGCCCCAGATGGACTATAGGAGTTCTTGCTTGGTCCAGTGAGCAGGAGTGCCCAGAAAGAGCCAACTTGTCTAATTACGGCTGAGCTCCCAAATCCCCATGCCGGCCATGATCCTGGCAAAGGCAGGTTCTGGAGCATTCCCATCCTGATGCTCAAGGCTTTCATGGAGAAAGGATCACCCCAGGGAAATGGCAAACAAAGCCAAGCATCCCCTCGCCCCAATCCCTCACCTCGGTGGCTAGTTTCTTCATGTAGGGATCAAGTTCGTGAAGGAGGCTGTAGCCCTGCTGGAAAAAGGTGTACTGGGCGTGCATGAAGGACAGCATCTGGGGATAGGAAACAAGGCACACAGTCAGAACAGGAGCGGAGCCAGCGGGAGGGGAGGGGAGATTATGCAGGGCACCTACTCGCCCCAGTAGAATATTAGCCTCAGTGCTGGCCTAGGAAAACAGCCTGAGCAGACACAATCCGCTCTAAAAGAGCTCTCTCGGAGCCCCTCCTTCCGCCAGGGCCAAATGAATCCACCATGTCACTCCAATACCTTCTGTTGGTGACGCCAGGGACAATGCTAGCCTGGGGGAGCTCTCCTCCATGCTGATGATGGTGAAGGAGCGACCCACCTCACAGAACAACATGCTCTTGTGACCGACCAGTCCCTTGGTTGGGACTCAGGAGATCTAGGTTCTATTCCTGGCTCTGCCACCAACTCCCTGCATGACTTTGGACAAGTCACTTGATCTCTCTCCACCTCTGTAAAATGGGAATTAGAAAACAGCACTACCTCTGAGGGGTGCTCTGAGGCCACATACACCATCTGTGAGGTGCTCATATGTTATGGGGATGGTAGCCATATATGTACATAGGTCAAGGGTGGGCAAACTTTTTTGCCTGAGGGCCACATCGGGTTTCTGAAATTGTATGGCGGGCCGGGTGGGGGGGCTGTGCCTCCCCAAACAGCCAGGTGTGGCCCGGCCCCTGCCCCCTATCTGACCCCCTGCTCCACTTCTTGCTCCCTGATGCCCCCCCAGGATTCCGGCCCCATCCAACCACTGCTGTTCTCTGTCCCGATGGTCCCTCTGGGGTCCCTGCTCCCATTCAACCCCCCTGTTCCCTGCCCTCTGACCGCTCCGACCCCCATCCACACCCCCACCCCTGACCACCACTTGAACTCCCCTGCCCCCTTACCACACTGCCTGGAGCACCGGTGGCTGGTGGCACTACAGCTGAGCCGCCCAGAGCAACAAGACAGGCAGCTGCACCACCCGGCTGGAGCCAGCCACGTCACCACATAGCACAGAGCAGCATATCAGGCCGCAGCTCTGCAGCTGCACTGCCCGGCAAGGGTTCGCAGCCCCACTGCCCAGAGCGTTGCGCCGGCGGTGCAGTAAGTTGAGGCTGCGGGGGAGGGGGAACAGTGGGGAAGGAGCGGCAGGAGCAGCGCCAGGGTTTTTGGTGCCCTAGGCAGGGGGTCCTTCCGCGCTCCCAGTCGTTGGTGGCAATTCTGCGGCGGGTGGGGGGGGTCCTTCCACTCTCCCAGTCTTCGGGGCACTTCGGCAGCGGGTCCCGGAGCGAGTGAAGGACCCGCCACAGAATTGCTGCCGAAGACCCGGAGCACAGAAGGACCCCCACCACCACCGAATTGCAGCCCCCCCAAACCCTGACGCCCTAGGCGACTGCCTATGTCGCCTAAATGGAAGCGCCAGCCCTGAGGAGCTGGGGGCTAGCCTCCTGATCAGGAGCTATGGGGCTGGGCAGGAGGGTCCCACGGGTCAGATGTGGCCCATGGGCCATAGTTTGTTCACCTCTGACCTAGGTAGCGCATATCGTTTCTAGACCATGTATATCTCCTTCTCAGGCTCAGCTACATCATCTCTCTCTGCAGACATCAACATATCCTCTTTTCCTACCTTCTCTCTCTCTCCATTCCTCCTACCTCTAATCTTACTAAGCTCGCAGGTATCCCCCCATCTCTCCCCACATAGTGACAATGGCACCTTTTCCACCGTGTCACTGTCACTCCTCTCTGGCAGCCCTTGCTCTTCCAGAGTGCCGAGGAACTTTTTTGTTTCTTTGTGGTGCGCTATTGCCCCAGAACCCTGCAGCCCACATCGGCCTTCCTGCCTGTGTCAAACATGGTCTCAGTGCTGGGGACGCGTGTGGATGTGTATCTGCCTGGACAAAACGGAGCATGCAGCACTGCAGCCTACTGAGTCTGGGGACAGCAGGGAAAATTGAATGGCGCCCTTACCGCGTCCAATATTTCAAACTTCTTCTTGGCTTGGAGGACATTGATCTGAAAGGGAATCAAGACAAGAAACTCAGCAGCGGCAACCCATGGGCTAGACATAGCAAGCAGCACCCATTGCAACAACCCTAAGCAGGCAGCGGCAGTTGGCGTCTGAGTGGCCCACTCAGAGATGTAGAGATTTCTGGGTAAGGGCCAGTGTGTACAAATTAAAGTCTCTGGGCAAAATTTTCAGATGTAGGCTCCTAAGGGACATAGGTGCATTTGAAGATGCTGTCCCCTTTGTGTTACTGCAGATCATTGGAATTGCTAGGCTGGAGCCAGGAGACTGTTTAGTACTTGGTGCCCGTGATGTCGATGCACATTTAAAATCTGTTGGGCCACTGCTTTGCTTCCTCCTAGCAGCTAGATCGAGTGGTGTCAGTGCAGCATGTGTTGGCTCAGGGCTACACGTTCGCCATAGCTCAGCTGGCCAAGTAACCAGCATCCACCATGCCTGCACTAGGACCTTGTTCCTAAAATAACACACTGTGATTTACAAAGGAAACCAGTTCGGTGACTTTAGCACTCAGGAAGGGCACCAGCCACCTGACAGCCCTGGAAATCAAAGTTATCTTCAGAGCACAGGCAGCTGCCGTGTAAACTTCCCCTGCACGGCCCTCAGTCTGCCTCTGGTCTCCTGTGATGTGTGGTCACCTCGAAGGATGAAAGAAGGGGCCTTCAGTCACACTCAGTCCTTAGACTAGCGTAGGGTGACCAGATGTCCTGATTTTATAGGGACAGTCCTGATTTTTGACTTCTCACCCCCTATCCTGATTTTTCACACTTGCTGTCTGGTCACCCTAGACTAGCGCCATGGTCAGAGAAGCACAACAGCACCATCTAGTGAGGCTGGGAGGGGCTGGTTCTGAAACGTACTCTGCAGCTGTTGTAACACCTCTGCAAAACACAGGCAGTGTTGGTGCTAAAGCACATCCGTTCTTGTGCTCCTTCAGCAGGTGCTGAGCAGTGCGGTTCATAAGCACATTCCAACATCTCTCAGCCTGCTACGTGCAGCTCTGACCAGGAAAGTCTCATTTTTAATCCCCATTATAAAAGATAGGGTATGTGTCATAAACAGATAGTTAAGGGTTAATGTCTCTTTTACCTGTAAAGGGTTAAGAAGCTCAGTAAACCTGGCTGACACCTGACTAGAGGACCAATGGAGGGACGAGATACTTTCAAATCTCCGTGGAGGGAAGTCTTTGTTTGAGCTGTTTGTTTTGTTCGTTGTTCGCTCTTGGGGCTAAGAGGGACCAGACGTGCACCCCAGTTTCGCCAGTCTTTCTGAAACAGTCTTTTATGTTCAAAGTAGTAAGTACTAGCTAGAAAAGGTGGATTAGTCTTATGTTTGTTTTCTTAACTTGTGAATGTGTATTTTGCTGGAAGGAGTTTTACCTCTGTTTGCTGTAACTTGTATCTTAGGCTGGGGGGGAGGGAGTCCCTCTAGTCTATATGAGCTGAAGACACTGTAAACATTTTCCATCTTGATTTTACAGAGATAATTTTTACTTTTTCTTTCTTTAATTAAAAGTTTTCTTTTTTTAAGAACCTGATTGATTTCTTTCCTTGTTTAAGACCCAAGGGGATTGGGTCTGAACTCACCAGAGATTGGGGGGGGGGGGAAGGAGTGGGGGGAAAGGTTAATTCCTCTCTGTTTTAAGATCCAAGGAGTTTGGATCAGTGTAATCTCTCAGGGTAACCCAGGGAGGGGAAAGTCTGGGAGGGGGAAAGGAGGGGGAATGGTTTATTTCTCCTTGTTTTAAGACCCAAGGGGTTTCGGTCTTGGGTTCCCCAGGGAAGGTTTTGGGGGAACAGGAAGTGTGCCAAAACACTATATTTTTGGCTGATGGCGGCGCTATCAGATCTAAGCTAGGAATTAAGCTTAGAAGGGTACATGCAGGTCCCCACTTTTAGGACGCTAAAGTTCAAAGTGGGAAAAATACCTTGACAGCATGATATAGCAGGTCCGCGCGCTGTCCTTTTATTTCTGGAGACCTGCCATATGTCACCAGTACAGAGAGTTTGGTGGGCTCTCATCTTAATCCCTAATTAATTGAATCTCAAAATCACAGCACCTTTTGAAGCAATGAGAAGCTTTTGCCCATGAAAGGCACGAGGACCAGAATAGTAGAGGATACTTGGTGAATTGGCGGCAAGGTAAAGCCAGCCTAGCATCTGTGTTTAACTCTATCAGTGAGCACTAGTGGTTCACGAGATAACAGATGCCAAAATCAGGTGGGCGAGACTGTTGCAAAGCTGTTTGGTTGGTGAACAAGAGCAAACGCGCTCAGGACCAGTAAATTCTTGTCAGCTCGGGTCATGGACCACAGGTCAGAAGATGAAAAATCCTTCTGAGATTTATAAAACATTAAAGGGAAACGAAAAGTAAGAGGCTGCAGAAGAGAGAGTGATGCCTTAAAAATAAAAAATGAATAGCATGCAGTTACATAATACCTTTCCATGGAGCCCATGAGCGAGTCCGGGAAGCTTTACAAGTGCTGTAATTAGCACTAAAGAGCCTGTCAAATGTAGCAGAAGATTTCTATGGGGCTTCAGCTGTCAGTGTCATGAACAATATGTTACCATGACAGCTGCAAAACAGGTCCCGGTGTGTTAGTATCTCATTTATAAATGTGGCACCAATTAGCTCCAACGATGCTGCACTTGGAGTACCTGAGACTAGAGCTGAGAGGAAGTTACAGGCAAACGCTTTCCTGGATCAGGGACCAAGGGCTCTGTTCTCTCCCATGTCCAAGCTGTCCTGGGCGCGGGGGATGGAGTGTGCCTCCCAATTCTTCCTCAGCCATGTCCCATCTTCTGCTACAGCTATCCAGAGGGCTTTATACCAGTGAGTATCATGTAGAGGAACTCGGCTCAGACACATCCCCAGCCTGCCCCACAACCTTCCCCCTTCTCCCTTCCACAGCCAGGATGGGGTTAGGGGATGGATGGGAACCAAATATGGGGTTCCACTCCACAAGGGGAACTCCATGGCCATTTACAATCAGAATCCAGCCTCTATGCACCGCCTGAGGAATGCAAATGTGCCAGATCACGCTGGAGAATCTGGTCCTAAATTGCAATTTTCTGGGTCTGAACCCCTTCTGGACTCTTTTTGTTGTTGCTGTTGTTGTTACTGTTGCAAATATTCATAAAAGCAAAGTTCCTTCGTGCAAATTTTGGGCCTGTGGCCAAAGTCTGTTTCGTGATGAATGGAAATTAGTTTTGAGTGGAAGCAGGAGTGGCAGGCTTCCTGCTTTTCCAAGGCTGCTGGTCCAGGAAATGAGAGCTGTGTCCTTGCAGCTCTGGTCTGGTGCTAGTGGACGTGCCAGGCCATAAGGAGGAAGATATGCCAGTCATGGCCTTTCTAGGACTGGTTCCTGGCATCTGCATGAAGCCAAAAGGTGTCTTTTTGCCAGATGCCCTTCTCCCACTATGGAGGCTTCTGTTAATTGTTTGGTCTTATTTAGACATTCCAATAAATGAACCAAACTAGCCACTAGATGGCAAGCCTAGGCCACACAAATGCATACTGGTAAAAACAAATTAATCTGGCAGTTAAAAAATTCATGCAATCCAATTGGGGGGGGGGGGGCAGGAACTTTGGCAGATTTGCACAGTAGTTAACTAATTTAACTCCAACTTTCCTTGATCATCTCACTGACAGATATTTGGCTGCTGTGATAGGCCAGAGAGCTGAGAGGCTGGAATCTGCTTTTCCCCAAGGAACATCACATCCTTGGGCAAGATGAGAGGCACTTAGCAAAAAAATGCTGGGCCAGATTCTGCATTATAGGCCAACCCCTTTATGTCATCTGAACAAGACTCCTCTTGTTTCCGAGACGTTTGAAATAGGGAAGGGGAATTGTCTGAAGGGGAAAGAGATTTGTAAAGCTGCTGAACTTAGGGTGCAGATTTAAGTTATGCCAAGGGCCCCTAGCGTGTCCATATAAATAAATGAAATGCTAAGCCTTTCCCAACTCTAACATCTCTGAGCCTAAAGAGATGCCAAGGGATCCTGCCCCAGTTCCTCTGTCTGTGCCTTTTTGGGTGCATGACTTTAGATCATCCCCCCAGCAGGGCTAGCAGAGAAATCCCACTGGATTGGCCTATGACATTAGTGGAGCTTTCTACCTTCGTCAGCATTGGATATTGGCCCACAACACAGGAACTTCTTTCCCTAGTGACCTTGCCAACAACCACAGCTGAATTTATCTCTAAATCCCAGAAGGCAAAGAGCTACAATCCCTCAAGGTTAGCAAAATACCCATGACTTAAAGGGACAGCATTTCTTTTCCACCCATTGCTGATTTTCAGCAATCAGTAGGATGTGACATCATAGACTATCTCATGGTAAGGCAGAAGGTGCTGGCAGATGGTCCCAATTTGGTGCTGCAGGGAATGAGGGCTAGCAGAGTGACACATAGATCAATATTTGCACTGAATTTGTTCAGTTATTAAATCCATTGCCTGGAAGGAGAAACCTGAAGTCAGCTGATAAAATCTGCAAATGATACAACAAAAGCTTTGGCAGAGGGCAAGGGGAATTATGGGGGCAAAAACCCTGTTCTTCGAGGAGACTGTAATGCTAAAAGGAGCTTCAATCAAGGGAATTAGTTTAATTATTCTTTGAGAAACGATTGTGACATTTACCATGTCAGCTAGGGTGTGGTTTTTCAAGCAATGTGTATACACACATGTGCGTGCATGGACAAAGACACATGCAAACACACACACATGTGCCCAGAGGTTTTCCTTAAGGAAACTCTCTGTAGGAGGAATGGGCTGTGACTCACAATCAGAACATGGGGGAGAAAAGCACTCAGAGGCATTATCTCTCTTTCTTACTTTGGCTGACTGCACAATGCCATCCTATAAGCCCTACTGGAGAGATCTGCAGATCAGAGAGGCAGAGACTTCTGAGAGAAACCGGCTCTCCCTTAGGCATTGTCTATCCTGGGAATTTGCCAAGCAATCGATGCCAGTTATAGAGAGAGCAACCCCACCAGGACGCATACACCAGTGGAACTTACCCCACCTTCAAGCAGGAGTAAAGTAAGCATTTGATATGGACAGGCTGGGATATGCCAAGTAAAGGGTGGTCAGGACAGATCTGGGATCGAGGGCAAATTGTGGCTTTCCTGGTTATCCTTGGGGTTGCAGCAGCCCCGCTACCCCGCAGCTGAAATTGGGGCAAATCTTCAGTACAGATATGGCCTTTCGTTTCAGGTCTCCTCCAAACACCTTTGACCAGGTCTCGCCAGACTATGCATTGGCTTTTAAGAACTTCCCAGCGATTCTATGCAATGTGAGGCAGCAGGTTAAGTGCTGATAATTTCACAGTCAGATGCCATTTAAAACCCAGATGTCAAATTCTCTTTTCTCACCTCCACCCACCCACTGGCTCCTCTACTCTCGGCTGATGGATAACCAGCATTTATCCTGGGTTCACCTGTTTCTATGACAGGAAGACTGGATGGAGCTGGTAGGCCAGAACCTCACCTGTAACACGTAGTCCAGGGCCAGGTGTCGGAAGCACTTCCTGGTGATGGTCAAAGTGCCCGTCGCTTCCTCCACCTCGTGGGGCTTGTGCCGTGGGGCCTGCGCGTTCTTCACCAAAGAGATCTCCATGTCCTCGCGCACCTTGTCAAACTGTTTCTTCGTCTCCTTGAACTTCCGGACATCACTGGAACCCAAAGGGGACGACCACCATTACAGGGCAGCCAGGACCACAAGGGAATCAGCATTGGAATGCAGCAGGGATCCCAGTGGTGTATGATCTCTCTAATGGCCAGACCCTGACCTCACACCATACTCAGTGACCCCGCTCAGCTCTGCCAAATCTGGGGCTAGAAGGAATTTTCTCCCAGCTCAGATTGGCAGGGACCTGAGGAAGGGGGGTGCCTGGTTTGCCTGCTAGGATTATCTGGGCATATCTCTTCTAATCAATTCCTTGGCACTGAAAGGGTCTTGGGTATTGGTGGCACCTTGGGCTCTCCTGTTCTGTGCCTGTGGCACACAGTTTAGTCTCCTGAGGACTGAAATGTTGTGGTCTAACTAAAGTCTTTGTGCTTCATATAGGAGTATCTGGATGAAATGCAATGGCTGGTGATAGACAGGAGGTCTCACTCATGGTCCCGTCTGGCCTTAAAGCTCCATGAAATGATGAATCAGAATCTGACCCAAAACATCTCCCTCTGAATGCAAAGAATAACACTGCACTTTAAAGTGGTCCCTTCAAAACAGTTAGAGGCGTCACCAAGGCGTCACCCAGCAACCCGCACAATTCTGACAATGCTCTCCAGCTGCCTTGCAATGAGACTGGGATGTTTCATAACATGCACTATAAGAAACAGTCAAATTATATGTCACCAAAAATACTGTACTGGAGCCTATGAAAATACCACAAATCAGCCGGTTCTCATGTTTAAAATTCACTGCCCAGCCAAGTGCACTTTGCCCACAGGCATGTCTCTTCTGACCTGCCTGCAAGTTGGGTTTGTTGATTTGAAGTGTTAAAATTAGAAGTTTCATTTTTCTTTCCAGACTTTTTTGTACTCTTGTAACTGGCATATTTATTTATTTAGTGTGCCAGATGGGAAACATTGGATCCATAAAGGGTGAAGAGGAAACAAAGTGACTCACCCAAGGTCACACAGCAAATCAGTGGCAGAGCCCAATTAGAACCCAAGTTTTCTAAGTTCTGTTCCAGTCCAATATCCTTTGTACTGGACCACCCTGCCTCCTGCTGGGCAGAGGGCAAGCTCGCTACCTTGTGTTCAAGTACTTCTGTGTCCTGACACATCTCAGGTATGGCGTTATCCAGCATAGTTCAAGTTGAAATGCTGGCTTGTTTACAATAATTATACCACATTAGATGCTTACACAAATGCATTTGTGCTTAAATGCTCTGCAAACACAGGATGCTTTTCAATGCTCTGCATACACAGGAATCACTTTACCCATCACTGAAATGCAGTCACTTCTGGGATGGAAAATGGCCCCTGTTCCACACTGCTCAGCAACACAACCCTTAGGGCAGGAGGGGAAGAAAAATACTACAACCAGCAAAAACTACTCTGATTTGGATGTTGGCTCCTGCCAAAAGTACCAAGGGCCCTTAAAAACACCTTCAACTTGAAATCTAGTCAATTAAATAAAAATAATTACATAGTGGTCACCCTTGCCCCTGCAGCCCCACCCCCACCCCAACAACATTTATAAGCTTTTCCTAATTCTCGAAAAGTCATCCTCCCCTCATTGCTTTAAGAAAGAAAGACATAAAAACCAGGAGAAACTGACTGCATATACAGGGGAAACATGGAAGTCTCTTCCAGACTGGAGCGACAGTCTATGAGCAAAGGAGAACTGCTGAGGCAGAGCAGAAGCGCCAGCAGCATAAATCTCGTCCGGTGAGCAGACAGCAACTGTGAAAAATCAGGATGGGGGTGAGGGGGTAATAGGAGCCTATATAAGAAAAAGACCCCAAAATTGGGACTGTCCCTATAAAATCGGGACATCTGGTCACCCTAAAATCTCATAACAGCAGCATGTCCTTTGTTAATCAAGTAACCCATAGCGTTACCTCTTGGTCAGTGCGCCACAGACTGTTCAAAGCTCAAACTGGCCTGAGCAGCCACTCATGTGTTCACAGAAACCAAACCAATCAATGAGGTCACGGTCATCTTCGAACTCCAAGGATGAACAATAACAGGGCTTCAACTTCACTCTTCTCTGCCCCTCACATTGGAAGGGCTCACTATGACACCTACGCACAAACACGGCCTGTGCCCATCCCCTCTCGTTCTGTGACACATAAACGTGCGCGCACGCTCATCTGTTGAATTTCAAGTGCCACAAACTTCACCATGAAAACAATCCCTTCCTGAGCTTAAAAATATCCCCTTGGCCTCTATTATTACCCCTGCTGGGCTCTGGCCAGTGGGCTTGGCGTGGCCAAGTGGCATGGGCTCTCACCAGCCCAATAGCTGGTGTCAGGCTTTCTACCCCGCTATTATTATGGCTGCCAACAAGCTCCCTCCTGAGCCACTGCTAAATATGAATGGAGTGGCTTCTGCTTCCTCCCCATCCCCTCGATGGTTAGCAAAGGAGAGAGGGAGGGGAGAGTGGCCGCTGTTTCTTTACCCCGCCCTCAGCCCACCTCCAAAGGTAATAAGCCACATAGACTCTGAGGTTCCAGCCACAGACTTCCAAGTGGGCCAGCAGAGAGTGGAGGAGTCGGACCCATTTGGCATGAGAGCTGTGGCAGCCAGAGAAGGGCTGTGGCAGCCGGAGAAGGGCGCTGGCATTGCACGGAGCGAGGCCTGGCAGGAGAGGAAGCATTTCTTGGGGCTTTTTGAGTTGAGAGTGGGGAAATCAGGTGATTTTTCCTAATTTGCAGCAAGGACATCACCTGCCAGGCAACCCGTAGCCGGCCTTGTGAAGAGCTACTGGCCCTTCAATGTTTATGCACATTAGAAAAGGGTAGGAATCCATGGGGGCGCGTACAGGAGGCTGGAGCCTACAGCCGGTAGGTAATCAGGGAGGCCTTGCCTTACCCCACCCCACCCCAGGGCTGGGCTATTTAAAAAGGAACAGGAAGCAGAGCAGGAGAGAGGAGCAGAAGCGCTGCAGGCTGCAATGGGCAGTGGTGTCTCACTCAGGCTGCAGAAAACCAGCCAGAGACTTGCTTTTGTGGACTTTAAATTGGGAAGCTCTGAACCAGGGTCCTAGGGTGACCAGATGTCCCTATTTTATAGGGACAGTCTCGATATTTGAGGCTTTTTCTTATATAGGCTCCTATTACCCCCCATACTGTTGTCCTGATTTTTCATACTTGCTGTCTGGTCACCCTACAGGGTCCTGATGAACTGTCTATTGTCACCACTCCTGTCCTGAAACCTTATTAAAAGGGGACATGCTCTTTGGTGAGTGTACGTTGGCTTCTCCTTGACCCAGGCTGCTGCCCCAACTGGGGGGAATTAAGATGTGGCACACCCTCAGCACCACACCAGGCAGGTAAGGGGGTCTGTAGGGATGGCCCAAGCCTTTACAGAGAAGTGGAACCGCAGATGGTCTTTCAGCTGGAAAGCTCACAGATGGCTGGTGTTTTCTCCTCTTATTTACCTCCAAGAAACCCCTGATTCTCTTGCCAGCCCTATCTTGGGACAATATTTCTGTTCAGCTGAGGCTTCTTGCAGCCCCTGACTACTTAACAGTGCGCCCCTTTCTTCCCAGCATCAGATCACACATGAGGCTGGATCCTCTCCACTCCCACTGGGAGGCTATTGATGAGGAGAGAAGGGTGAAATTTCTGGCCTGCAGAGCCAAAATATTAGGTCGGGGATGGTGGAAAGCCACAGAAGGTCATTCCCTTTCCTAGCACATCACAAGGTTTCTGACAAACTAAGGCTAAGCCCAAGGACTTAGCAAGGACTCTCCAGAGGATACGGTGAGCAGGGAGATGAAACACACTAAGGTTTGGGTGATGGGACTGAAACATTTCACCTCTCGGTACATGGCTGCACCGCAGCTGGAGTGAGCCTTCCAGCCCATGGACACAGACACGCTCTAGCTCTGCTTGAGCTAGCATGCTAAAATTGGCAGCGTGGACGTTGTAGCTTGGGCTCACCACCCTAGTACGGATGCAGGGTGGTGGGCCGGATCATACCACAATGTCCACACGGCTGTTTTTAGCTCTGCTTGAGCTGGCCCATGTCTGTCTACCTGGGTTGGGAGGCACGCTCCCTGCCGCAATGTAAACATACCCTAGGTCGCTGGTTCTCAACCAGGGGTATGTGCACCCCTGGGGGTACTCAGAGGTCTTCCTGGGGGGACATCAACTCATCTAGATATTTACCTAGTTTAGTGCTTCTGAACCAAGGGTTCATGGGACAGGTTTAGGGGGGGTCGCAAGTGCAGGGCCGGCAGGACTGAACTCTCCTCTCATCCCAAGGGCTGGCTCCTCCACATGGAGATGGAGGCACATGAGTGGGGCAGGACTTGCCCTGGCACTGTCCGTGCTGGGCCTGACCCCTGGATAAACAGAGGCTCCATGGCTGTCAAGCCAGCCCTGAGTGCAATCACACAACAATGTTGAGGGGTGAGAAGGGCTAGCTGCAGGCTGTGTATAAAACTATACATGGCATAGCTGCTGTCGCTTCCTTTTCACAGCCAGGAACCTGCCAATGTGGTCCTGGGAGGTTCTTTAAAATGATCCCAATCACAGAACCAATTTCAAATAAACAATAGCAATTTGAAGATCAAAGCGCCAAAGCCTGGGATGGTGGGGGTCCGATGAGCACGACAAAGGGAGAATAAAACGCAAATACGCGGACACGGTGATAGCCCCAAAATGAAGGTGAAATTCCCCCTTCCAGCTGCCAGGATTTAAGCAGATTAAATCTGAGCTCATCAGAGAAATGATTAGACGGAGATGGGGGATGGGGAGTGCTTTGGGAGGAGGGGCAACTGTGGGTCGTCCCCCACACCCAACCACCCACAGCTGCTGATGGATTCACACTCAATTACCCGTTCCCATGGAAACCAGCTCCCGCTTAGCTGAAGGCCGCCATTGCCTCGCTGACCTATATTCAGCTGATTTGGGATCTCACGCTGCACTTGGTACCTGCCCACAGGCTGCGTGGGCACTCGGGGGCGGAGGGGGGGGGAAACAGCCTACACCGGCAGAAGAGATTCTGTTTCCCCTACCCAAGGGAAAGAGCAGATTGAGATAGACCTGAGCTAAGATGTGGGCCCTCCACATCCTGATCATTCCCAGCCCCGATTCTCCTCTACTTCACACCAGCTGTGTGGCTGAACGACAACATATCCTCTGTCACACATACGGGGTGTTTTACACCCGCTTTGCACAGGCGTAAAGGAAGAGACAGCCGGGCCTCTGACTGACGAATAAGAACAGGTGGCCACGTGGCATCGGGGTGCAGGGGCAGGGCCGGCGCTTCCATTAGGCGACCCTAAGCAGTCACCTAGGGTGCCAGGATTCGGGGGGCAGCATTTTGTGCGCTCCCCATGGGGCGCACGGGAGCTTCTGGTTCCGCTCCAGTCACACCGCCGAAGAAGGCCCTTCTGCTGACGCGCCACGGAAAACAGCGGCAGGCAATTGAGCAGCTCATTGACTGCCGCTGTCGCCTGCGGCATTTCGGGAGGGCCCTTCTTTGGTGGCGCGATGGGAGCGGAACTGGAAGCTCCCGCGCGCCCTGTGGGCAGCGCACAAAATGCCGCCCTCCGAATTCTGCCTAGGGCGCCAGAAATTCTGGCGACACTCCTGTGCAGGGGGAGTTACTTTCCATTTTATAAGGGCCGGGGGATGGCTGACTCCAAATCTTACCCAGCTTGGGACTAGGAGTCAGGCTTGGATTCGACGGTGCCAGTGTCCTCACGAGATTTCCAACGATAGTGGTGCAAGGATTGCATGGCTGGCTGATCTCTCCCACGAGAAGCCCGCTTCCTCCGCAAGCGGAAAGAGCCTTCCCCCCATCTGCAAAGTTTATGTGCAACAGACGTCTACAGGCTCCTTTGTCCTGGGAGGTGTGGTTTGATTTGGGGGGATACGGGTGCCCTGTGAGAAACTTAGAATTTAATGAGGCTGCAGGATTCTGAAGTGAAGTCCTTCGGGGAAGAAGTGCCTGCCTGGATTTTGACAGACGGCTGGGCACTGACCTATGCTTTAAAAGCCATATCAATCTAGATGACGGACTAAGCAGATTCTGCACCTCATTCAGTCGGGGTGGCAGCAGTGACCAAACTAGGCTTGGCTCAAAGGGCTTCCTACCAAGAGGGTGTCGGACCCATGCTGCACAGATCCGGATTTTGGGGGGGTGTTTGAGCTGGGGGTTTGGTGTGCCCCAGTGTGGTGATAGGAGTCAGCTTGTAAAGTTTGGAACCGGAACTGAACTTTCACACAGTTTGGGGATACTCAGATCTGGGGTTTTGTTTCATGTCCAGCTTTACATTTTAAACTCAGGGGGACCTGGATTGCACCCAGAATTAGGAGCTTTCCCATGACAGAATGAGGAGATGACAGGACAACAGCAGCAGGGGTCACACCATCCCACTGCACAAGTTGGATTTATGGTTCCCTTCCCTTGCATGTGTCCTTCACTCCAGTCAGAGTCTTGAATATATACATAGCCAGTGCACTGCAATCCTGTTTTCACCACAGACACAAGAGGGTCCGTAGTTCATCAGGGAGCCCAGCGGGGACCCAATCGACTAGTACTCACTCTTTCACAAAGTTGTGCAGCTGTTGCCGGACCGACCTCTGGGCTTGGTCAAAAAGGATCTAAGATAAAAGGAAAAAATAACAAGAAAAGATGAAAATATGGAACTTTCCCCAAGGCGAGGCCGAAGCGCAGCGCTGGGAGGGTTACCTGGCCTGGCCTGACAGTGTCATACTTTACAAATCTATGGGGAAGATCTGAGCTCAACTTCTCTTGGAATCCAGGCTGAACCCAAAGGCTTAGGACTCTCCTCTGTCCTATGCAGGAGGTGGGTTTGATTCCCAGCCGTGCTCCACTGACCCAGTGCTCCATGCAAGGGATCTGTGCTCACTCCCCACCCTAAGAACAATACAGATGTGGCTGGCGCGGGAATGAGTGCTTTACAGAGACTGATGCTAATGTGGAATGTGAGAACATGTCCTTCCCGAAGCTGTCTGGCCAATTCCCCTGTTTATCCCAAGGTTCTGGATGTCCAATGTAACCTTTGGGGAAGCGGGGCTGCACTGCACAGACACACACATATATCTCCATCAGACCCTGTGCTGCCATGCCTGGGTAGTGAGATGGGTCCTCACCAGAGAAGACAACAGGGCTGAACATGGAAATAGATTTTAGATGAAGAAAATTGATTCACATTCCAGGGATCCTAAGTGTGTATGTGTGGAGAGGGGGTATCGGGCATTACTCCCATGGACTGGCAGAGTGCCCGTTACTTGGTGCTACCACAATCAATTCTGGTTTACGTCATATGTTTTTTCCACCCATTCAGCCATCAGCATAAAAGGCTCCTGGATGGTAGCTCCCATGATCTGCAGAGGGTCATACAAGCTCCCAAGAGAGTGTGCCTTAACATGCAAACACTCCTGGCTCTCCAGCATTTGCAGAGAGGATGCACTTGCAACAGCATGTGCCTCCCTAGCTTGTATTTCCAACCGCGCCTCTCCCATTTGTAGAGTTCCTTGCTGTGTCAGCAGGGAGCACTGTCTCCTCAAACTGCACCCAGTGGTTTCAATTTCAGCCATGAGAAAGGGAATCTGGTCTCTGAGGTAGGCCACATGTCACTCCTCACTTCTTCTTTAAACACAAGCCCACTGTACTGGCCAGGAGAGAGCCCCTGGAAGCAGCATAGCCACAAGTATAGAAGGAGAAAGGAAGAACTTGCTCCTATCAATCATTTAAACCTCACTCCCCAACACTGGTCCCAGGCTCCCAAACACTTTTCCAGCAGCTGCTACACACCCATCATATCTCTTGTGCATCCAAAATCTCCCCTCCTTCTTCTGGTCTTTTTTCTCTAAGTGATACTGTCCCAGCAGGGCGAGGTCCGCCTGTCCGCTCCCCCGGCCCCAGGGAAACACTTCCCTGATGATGAATAAGCCTTTGCATTTCAGACATGCCTTTCGATGATGCAGCACTTTGACTAATTGAGGCCAGATGGACAGAGGTTCCCTGGTGACACCCAGAGGCCCTGCAGATGTGGAGACAGGCAGGGCTTCCAGAGTGGAGTTGGGCCCAACAGCAAATGATCCCCTGATATGACATTGTTCATTGGTTCTTGCTGGGACCCTGGCTCTCTCCCTTCCAAACCATGCCCACTCTGGGAATCTGCACACAGAGAAAAGCTTGTTTCACTTACTGTCTGCACCCACACCCAGAGGCCTGGATCCTGACCTGGAAAGAGACCCACTATATGGCAAAGGGGGAATTCAGTATCTACGTTCCATTCAGCCCTTGGACTTTCTGCTGACTCTGCCAATTGTGGAGGTGGTTTTTGTACCAGGGACATCTGTGCCTTGGGAACTGGGCTGAGACCCACCAAACTCGTGCCGCGCCATTTGCCATCAACCCACTGATCCTGTGTGTGAGCCTTTCCGGATGTGGTACTTATGGCCCTTCTCTATGATGTGGACCCCTTCCTTAAGAATCCTGCCGTCCTGCTCAAGGACTGTGCACTGGACCCTGTTAAGAGCTAACTGTAAAACACCTTGCATAGAGCTGCCATTGAGGAGAAGTGAGACAAGGGCCCCTTACTCCAACCAGCTTGGTAAACAGACCCAGCGCACGTCAATGTCTCTGTTTCTCGTGAGCAGCCTCTGTCTGTATCCATGTGCTGCCTTTTGCCTTATCCTTAGACTGTCAACTCTTTGGGGCGGGGGCTATCTTTCCGGTCTGTTTTTGTGCAGCTCCTAGCACAATAGGGGCCTGATCCATGACTGGAGAGCCAAGATGCTACAGCCATACTAACCATAAATGGACTGAGAACCCTCCAGTCCTGTCTTTACTTTCTGCTCTCAGCTGCTGATTCACCCCCCGTTCCTGGAAGCATACAGGCCGTTCATGCTTATTTCCTTCCGAGGATACAGTCACCAGAGGCTGCATTTTAAATACTTTCCTTTGGCCGGGTAAGTGATTTCCAAAAGATCCACCCCGTTTGCATTGGGGGCTGATGCAGCCCCAAGAGTAAGTTCAGAGGAATGTTCTCAGCCATTGCCTATGTGAAGCTCCCACAAGGCTCTGGCAAGACAGCTGGCTCTGGTTAATCATGTTTTTAACCCACCGCTTGTAAAAGCACCTTTTCCTGGTCTGGTTTGGTTTTCTGCCCCTTGCGGCTGCCCTGCCCACCTGGGTTTCTAGTGTGATGCTCCAGGGCATCATATCCTGCCCCTGCAATGGCCATTTCTCCTTTCCTTACCAGATGACCTTTCACACCTTGCTGTACAAATCACCAGAACTGGTAAGGGAGATGCGACGGGCTGGTCTCTGGCTTGCGCATTCAGGCAGGAGTGGCGCCAGGGTTTTTGGCGCCCTAGGCGGGGGTCTTTCTGTGCTCCCGGGTTTTTGGCGGCAATTCTGCGGCAGGGGGGTCCTTCCACGCTCCCGGTCTTTGGCGCACTTCAGCGGCGGGTCCCAGAGCGAGTGAAGGACCCGCCGCAGAATTGCCACCGCCGACCCAGAACGCGGAAGGACCCCCCCGTCGCCGAATTGCCACCCTCCCAAATCCTGGCACCCTAGGCAACCGCCTAGGTCACCTAAATGGAAGCGCCGGCCCTGCATTCAGAGACTCAGCTCTGAGAGAATGGAGCAGTCCTCCTAACTCAGGCCACCCATAGCCACATTCACACCCAACACAGATGGCACTGCAGAAGGTAGCAGCTTGGCTGGAGGACGAGATCATGGTCCTTAGGGATCTAATCACCCGCTCCGATACACCTCCATCCTTCAGAAATGCTGTTTCAAAGCCTGGCCGGGGGTGGGAGGCACACTTCCATCCTTTTTAGGCAAATAAATTGAGTTCAGTACAGTGGGACCTTCAGAAAGCACATGACAGGTGCCAAGATAAATACCTATGCAAATGGATAGAACTCAGGACCTATCCACTCTGATTCACCCTGAAAGATCCCCGATGCTCTCTGCAAATTGTTTGAGATGAGTGATGCTACCTACATGAAAATAATAATATACAAGACAATAATACCTCACTCTTAGCAGCTTTTGATCTGAAAGTGCTTTGCAGCGGAGGTCAGTATCATTATCCCCATATTATAGATGGGGAGACGGAGGCACAGAGAGATGATGTGACTTGCCCATGGTCACCCAGCAGCAAAGCCAGCATTTGAACCCAGGTGTCCTGAGTACCAGCCCAGTGTCCTATCTCAAAGGCTACACTGAGTCAAGTAATGGCCTGCAAAACCTCTCCAAAGGGCCAGTTAGAGATAAAGGGAGAGGTTTTCAAAAGGGGCCTAATGGGTTTAGGAACATACAGCTCATTGACATTTTAAAGTGGGATTTGTGCTCCTAATTGCCTTAGACTGTCCGTGAAAAACAGACAAAACACTGCACCAACTCTGATAGGTTTGCTTAAGGGAATTGTTTTCACCATGTCAGCCCATTGAAATGGAATTTGAATTAATTCATTACACTACACAGTATTAGACTCACAAACCAGTATCTCTGAAGTTTTTGGTTGGATACATGCAGCGCAGTGACTGTGGAAGCAACAGCAGCAGTTTCCAACATCTAGCTATCTGTCTATTTCTCTCCTTCCCTCCCTATAATACTAAGAGAGAGAATGATGGCCAGGGCACTGGGGGAGACGTCCCTTACACTTTTTAACAGTGCCATTGGACTTTACCGGAAGCTGCCAACAACAGGCAGAGGTGATCACGGTGGAGCATCTCCACTGCAGTTCAGGTGCCCGTTGGGAGTGAAGTGAATTGTGCCCTTGACTACGGTGTGGCCTGCTACTGGAAGGCCTAAAGCATTATGGGTGATAGATTTCAGCAGCAGCGTTGGCTGGATCCTCAAATACATTCGTTACGCAGATGACTGCGGCCAAGGACAAAGCGAGAGGAATGCCAGAGTCTAGCTGAATACAAACGGTCAAGAATGGCCTCTAAATATGAACAGATGCAAATGAGGGTGGGGGTGGGGAGGGGGACTCAGACCACCCAGCTCACCATTGTAAATTATTTGCTGCTTTTGGCATCGCTCTGCCCTCTTGGAACACTCTCCAAAAGCCACTGGCCTACAACTTTTTCCAAGAAGCTGCTCTCTGAGTGATGTTTACATGTTGACCGTGCCTCCCTAGGCTTGTAACGCTGTCCAGAGGAAGGCAAAGAGCAACAAAGCCATCTGGTTTCCACCTGCACCCACATCTGGAGTGTTTCCATTATTGGCTTCCACTGTGAGGACATGTTTGCTTAAGTCAAAGGAAGGGAAAGGCCACTTCATTCGGCTGGCCCCAGGCAGTCTGGAGGGGACAAGCAACTTGAGTTCCAGCATGAGGCAGATTTGAGTGGATAGCATCAGACTTGGTGGCTGAGGGATGGAGCGTCTCAGACTGATGAACAGGACTAACCCCCGGGCAGTGCATTAAAAGAAGCAAGCGTGTGTCTAATGAGGGTTACTCATGGCAAATCTACACTTAAAAGCATTGCATCAGCACAATTTTAATGAAGATGCTCTAAGCCAACGGGAGAGAGCTTCTCTCATCGGCGTAGCTCATCCACCTCGGCGAGAGGCCAGCCCTCTCCCGACGATGCAGCGCTGCCTACACAACGCTCAGATCAGTATCACTGCGTCGCTCAATGGAGTGGACTGTTCAACCCCCAGAATGACATATACCAAAGTAATTTTGTAGTGTAGACCAGGGCTTAGCATTCAGGACAACAGAATGGGATCCTAGGCTGTCCTCACTGTTTTGGTTTGGGCGTCCTGCCCCTGCATTTAGGTGGTGACTAGGATTGCTGTGCACACTGAGGCCTGGTTAGGGAGATGGCCTCTGCCACTGGGAAGAGAAATGTCCCTCTGCTGTCATGGCATCACTCTGGGATAGATTCTGGAAAACAGATACTTCTTGTTTCCCACTAGAGCAGCCTGATGCATCTGGCACATCACCATGTGCTGTAGGAAACTACTCAGAGCCCCACCAGCTCTGTGGGGAGCAAGCAGCTTGGAGGAATTCTCCATTTCCATCCTTTAGATATTTCTCTTTCTTCATGCAGTGATCACCCAAGACAACAGCCCAAGTGTATTTGGGGAGGAGACTGGGGGGTCTTTTCTTTTTCTTATCTATAATTTAATCCAAGATTAACACTTTTCATGGATAGGCTTAAGTGGAAATAAGGGCAATGGAATAATGCAGTGGGCACCCTCCAAACACCCCACACCCACCTCTGCTCAAACCTTCCCTCCTGACCTGCAGCCTGCTCCCTCCTGCCCACTATTCCAGTCTTGAGCCCCGCACAGCCCTGCCAATGCCCCTCACTCCTGACCGGCAGCCATGCCTGATATTCCTGGCCTGAGCAGAGACTGCCAGTTGTTTCGGTTGGTTTACATAAGAACGGCCCAACTGGGTCAGACCAAAGGTCCATCTAGCTCAGTATCCTGTCTTCCAACAGCGGCCGGTGCCAGGTGCCCCAGAGTGAGTGAACAGAACAGCTGATCATCACAAGTGATCCATCCCCTGTTGCTCATTCCCAGCTTCTGGCAAACAGAGTCTAGGGACACCATCTCTGCCCATCTTGGCTAACAGCCATTGATGGACCTATCCTCCATGAATTTGTGATGTGGACTGACCACTAAACCCTTTTCTAATCAAGACAGGGGTTTGCACCCTGACCTCTGATGATGAGAAGTTACTGCACTGACCTCCTCCCAAATCCTGAGTTGGAATTCACGCCATGGCCCTGGGATGAGCATCTCTGCCAGTGCTGCTTGGGAACTTACATGAACACGTGTAATGAGGAGGATTGGTTCATGTCTCCTCTGCAAGAGGCAGTGAGCAGGTAGAAGGACTGTACGGAGACAGTTCTACTTTCAACCTCTGTGGGACACCTGATGATAGATGAGCATTTCAAGCCTGCCAAATCTCAGCTGAGCAAGAGATGCCTGCTTTGACACCAGCTCTTCTCGTATTGCTCTTTTATTAATGTTGCCAGCTGAGACCATCTGCCAGAAGCTTTCTAAATGGATCCTCCATTTAATTTTCAAAATCAAATAAACAGATTAAATCAAAAGGGATTTTATGAGCTTGATTTTTTTAAATATGGAATTGTTCCCTGCCTCATTCTGGCTTCCCCCGGCGTGCTTGGACCACATAATTTGGGCTAAGATTTTCCAGATTCTGTGTTACCCACCCTTTCTCCTAGCCACTGGGATTTCACATGCTCTAGTGCTGCATGACGAGGGTCAGCAAGAGAAGGGGAAGGGGAGCAAATATGTTTCTTACCCTTCAGGGGCAGATCCTAAATATCACAAAATGGACTAACACAGGCACTGTTCTTTGTATGCTACATAAATGCAAATTGTATTGAAACGAACAAGCCCCATGAACCTGGGGTGAAATCCTGCATCGGCGTCAATGGGAGTTTTGTCACTGACTTCAGTGCAACCAGAATTTCACCCTGGAAGCAGCAAGAATGGATCAGCAAATACAGAATGCATAGTTACAGGCCTTCATGGAAAGGATCCCTGTTGCTAAGATATTGCCCCGCCAGTACACTAGCTGGAAGGACTGTTCTGTATTGAAAAAGGGAAACTAACACGGATTTTTAGGCAAAGCAGAAGATGAGCAGAAGTAAGTGTCTGCCAATCACTCAAAAGAATCACTCTGCTCATCTCTAAAATGCAGTCACTTCTGGGGTGAAACATTATAGCTGTTTAAGAGCACATAGTAACGCTGCACTAACTACATGACAAGAACTGAAAAGTAATGCATCTAATAGAAGAGACTGGGGTATTTACGAAGGCACAATGGAATATCTGAATAGGAATTTGGGCAGTGCATTGGGCTGACCATCCCTGCTCAAAGTGTCCTGTGATCTTTAGTGTCCAAAAGCGATCCGAAGTTTAGTTTTATGTCCTATCGAAAAGATGGCACCTCCTGCAGAGCAGCACGTCCTGAGTCTGAGCCAGCTGCCACTGGGGTCAATAGAAAGATTCCCACCGACTTCAGTGAGAATTGGAATAGATGCCCTACTAACCTGGAGATTAATCCATGCTACTCTGCCAAGGTAACTGCCACATTTCCCAAAAGAATGGCCTATTAATTATTCCACAGGCCAGAGCCAGGACTGTACTTAGCTCAGCAGAGGTTGTTCCTGGCATCCAAACATCATCCCTGCTCACATGCACTACGCGACTGCTGGCTTAGTGGTATCTGATCTCTCCACGCTGAGCAAGGGTGTGGCCGCCAGGGCCGTGGACAGAGCATGCAAATACTACTGAGGCTGTTCCAACAAAGCAACAAGGTTAGACAATTACAACATATGGGGCATTTTTCCCGGGTGTCTTACTCTTCCCGCAGTTTACTTCCTGGCTATTCAAGTTTCTGGCAATAGAACCTAACAAGCCAGCTGACAGGAGGAGTCTCTCATCTGACCCAGATGGAATCTCTGGGCTACAGTGACTCCAGCCTGGTGTTTAAAGAATATTGTTCATAGGTGTGACAGGATGTACCAAGCATTCACAGCCCCCTGTCAGAGGCCCCACCACCTTGGCACAGCTCGCCCTAAGAAGTTAGATAGGAAGAGCAGTGAATTCAGACATCCAGAGGTTGCCTAGAGAGAGATCTCCCGTGATCAGCTGCAGGCAGAACCAGCAAGAGTTGGTCTTCCGGCACCTAGAAGGGCCTGGAGCAGGCAGAGGCCAATGAGAGTCCAGTAGGCCAGATAAAAAGGGCTGGCTGTTTTCAGTAGGGCCCAGTTGTGGCGGAAGCCAGAACAGGGCTCTCTCTGCCTTAACCCAAGTAAGCTGGCCCAGTCAGGGGCCTACCCTTGACAACACCGGCCTTGGATCTCTGTGAAGGGCAGTGTTTATATCATGGAGTATTCTGAGTTCAAATTTAATTTGTGTTCTGTTAACCCTGAAATGGGACCAGACTGAGACCTACCTAGTTGGAAGGCTAGCCCATGGAAGGGGCAGACCATTGCTGAATCAGGACACAAGGGAACACTAGAGAAGAACCCCAGCAGTGCCATGTCCTGAGAGACGGAGGCATGCTAGTAGTGAGTGCATGCTGCAACCCGTGGTGGGAGCAGTGGGATGACCGAGCCTGCCTTCCTAGCAAAGGGGTGAAGGGAATATTTGTTAAGACATTTTACACAACAACAGCAGGCCCAGGCTGAGGCCCAGTAGCTGTTCCTGAAGGGGAAATAAGAGGTCGAGCAAGCCACCTAGTGAGCTGCTTCATCTACAGTGAGTGACTGGTGGTACACCCCATCACAATGGGAAAATCTCTCCAGCTGCTTTTCAGCAAGGTCCTTCTCATTCAAGCTGTGTTAACTGAGTCATAAGCAGGGGAAGAGACTTATTCCAGGCCAGTGAGTTAGCTGGGATTACATGGAGCATTTGGCTGAAAGAAGAACCAAGCAGATCATACATCCAAAATATGAAGGGCACCTAAAACTTGAAAAAGTCCAGATCAGATGCTCCTGCCCCTTACACATTACTACTGCTGCTTCTACATTTCTGGCTTCCAGACGGCATTAGAAAGAGAAGTTCCTGTAATACTGTAAAAGCCTCTCAGGTTATTCACCCAGGAGTAGGAAGAACCCAAACATGACCAGGAAGCTTGTTCTCAGCCCCAAGTGATTCAAGTAATTCACAGAAAAACCCAGATCTTTGGGGATTTCTCTGAACCCAACCGTCAAACTTTTGGTGGTTCACTACACTAATGAGAACCTGGAATTTCCCTGGGTTCTGAGCATTTGCTCTAGCTGGTAGATCTAGGTCCTGATTTTGGTAGTGCTGTATCATAGCCCACAGGACATTAAATTATCCCAAAGTATTTGGGGGAGGGGACGCTGGTGAAATGTCATTGCGAGGTGACATGATGACACCAATGTCACAATACGGTGACGCTAATCCTACTGGACTCACGTTGTCAGCTGACAATTCTGCATCCATTTAAATGTTTCCCACTAGAGCAGCCTGATGCGTCTGGCACATCACCATGTGCTGTAGGAAACTACTCAGAGCCCCACCAGCTCTGTGGGGAGCAAGCAGCTTGGAGGAATTCTCCTTTTCCATCCTTTAAATATTTCTCTCTCCTTGCCTAAAACACAACACAATCAGCCCCAAGACATCTGGCATCTGCCTCACTGACTCCTCACAGCTTGGGTGGCTTTTTCCTTGACAGCAGGAAATGCTTCTCAGCCCATTCAGTGAAGCTATATCTCCTCTGCTGGCTGCTGCTGCTAGCTATTGTGACGTAGGCACAGCAACTAGGAATGGACCGTGTGGTTTAAGGCCAGATGGGGATGAGGCACAGAGTAGAACTGACTGGGCTGGTTGGAACCGTGCTGGAGAGCAACTATAATGTGACAACTTTGGATTCTGAAAACATCCTGGTGCTGCCACAGGGCTATACATGGGCTTTATGGGCTCCACCTGAATAGTTTTATTGCCCCTGCATTTTCACTTGCATGCTTTCTCCTTCCTATCTCAGTGATTCCTGATAGACGAGGTAGCTAGAGGGGAACATTCAGGGGACGGATAGATGGGTACATAGAGAGACCTGGAGATGGATGGATGGATGGATACAAAGACAGAAAACGGGGGGAGGAGAAATAAATCTCATTGGAAATTTTCTGCATTTTGATTTTGTCAATGAAATTTCTCAAAAAAACCAAAAAAAACCCAAGATGAACTTTCCATAAAAAAATCCTTGAAACATACATCCTGTTTTTCTACCAGTTCTGATACATAGATAAATCAGATTGAGAGAGAGAGAGATGGATTATTTATTATTTCATATGTATAACAGAAGGAATTTTGGAGCTCAACAGACCACATTCAGCTGTAACATAAGAGGCACTGATCCAGCACCCCCTACTGGGCAGTTCATGGAGCAGCACTGGTGGGACAAATAGAGAAGGATCCATGATATTCTTACTCCCTATTATGAGTAATAATAAAGACATGTTTGATGGGGTTGGTTTTTCTCCATTCCCCCTCCATATCATTACTCCAAACATATTTTTTCAGTTTCTTTGTTCTGAAGCTTAATTCAGTTGCACAAGCCAGGTTCAGGCACTGGAGCAGGAGAGACCAGTTGAGAGCTGGTCCAGAAAAACTCCACCCAAAGGCCCCCAGCGTGACGTTGAGGGCCGGTCTACATGGCAATCAGAGGTGTGACTGCAACACGTGCAGACATACCCAAGCTGGCTTTGACCTAGCTAGCTGCAGTAACAATAGCAGTGAAGCTACAACAAAACAGTGGGCAGCCTGGGCTGCATAAGCCCACTGGGACCTTGGAGATGTATTTAGGGGCTAGCTCATCCTGTGATGGCTTCACATACCCTTAGTGAGAACACACTCGACCTTTGCAAAAGATGACAGAGGCAACAATGGACCAACAGAACAACTCTAACTGGCTCAGGATTAGTGCTACCACTACCAAGCAGCTACTCCGAATGGATTAGCCCTGTCAGAGAGAGCCATGGACCATGCCTGGGTTGTTTTTGGAGTGTGTTTGCAGAGGGGAGGCACAGTGATGAAGGAGATCAGTGCTCAGACACCTCCCCACAGGCCAGTACAACGGGAAGCCTGGCCTAATTGCAAGCTTCCAGGTCACATTGACAATACCAATGCCAACTGCCTTGAGAGGTCAGCATTGCCACACTGGTGGGACCAGTGGTATGGTCTACAATGCAATCCAGCTCCGTGTTTCAAGCCTTTAAGTGTACACGACCAAAAGGAATGTCCTAGAAAGCCTATTGTTTAAGATTCGAGAGGGGTATTTTTTCCAGAGCAGTCGGTGAAATTAGTCTCCCTGCCATATAACTGGCATGTGACAGAAACACTTCCCCTGGGTTTCCGAGAGTAACCACTGTTCCCCGTAACATTAACCAAAACAAACAAGCCCCATTGAAGAGTGAGAAGTTCAAGGTATCTTGGACCTTGACCTTCTGCTTCATCATCATCATTATCATCCCAATGTCTCCTTGTCTCTCCTTCTTTTCTTTCATGGTATAAAAATATATATTTCAATAAACTAACCACACACAGGAGCCATGCTATGTTGTCAGGGCATCCGATCATCAGTGTGCAGGACCCCCGCTCCCGCCAGCCTGCACAGCATTACTAATCACAACATACTCGCTGCAGAAGCAGATCTGGATTCAAGTAGGGCAAATGCACAATAGCATTTGCCTCTTGCTGCCTCCACTTGCAAATCAAATCACAGACTCGCAAAAAATTAGAAATGGAAACCACTACCGACACCCAGCACCCACATGCCATAGCTAACAACCACAATCAGGCCAAAGCAGTACAGCCCTTCGGAGACAAAACTGTTATGTGTCCTTATCATAGAACAGGTGCATCAGTGCCTGAGGCTCCATGCAATGGCAAGGAATTGAGTGAGTGAGATAAACCCAGATGATCCTGGCGGGGCTGCCTGGGGGGGAGTGTGGGGGGGCAAGTGGGGCAATTTGCCCTGGGCCCCACAGGGCCCCTGCAAGCCCTGGCCCAGCGGCGGTCTGGGTCTTCGGCGGTATTTCAGCAGTGGGGGGCCCTTCAGTCGCTCCGGTTCTTCGGCGACATTTCGATGGCTGCTGAAGACGCAGCATGACTGAAGGGCCCCCCGCCGCCGAAATGCTGCCAAAGACCCGGACTGCTGCTGGGTGAATCCAAGCGCCACAGCTCCCACACTTTGCCCCAGGCCCCCCTGAATCCTTTCAGCAGCCCTGGATCCTGGCAAGTGACCTCCAATCTGACCTGGGAGAAAATTCCTTCCCGACCCCTACCATGGGGATCAGTTACACCTTGAGCATGTCATGTCCCATCTAATGAGCTCCTTAAGCCAATACAAGATTGTTCTCTGCACTGTATTTTCTAGTGCTCTGCTAAGCAGTCTGTTGACTGTGGCAGAGTATTTGGAATTGCTCCAGAGTGGGATTTTTCCATGGAACAATCTTGTTTTCTCACACTGTCTCTTTTGAATTTCCACTAGTAGCCCAGGGGCCATTTCTGTTTTCAAATGCACTAGTGCAATCCCACTGAAGTTAGCATGCGTGCACTGACATAACTGATTTTTAGCTCCTAGCGTTTTTCATTTCAGTACTAAACCTATTGTCCTTGCCCTCACCCCTCTACTTCCCCTTTCTCCACCTTTCACCCTTACTAGGGCAAAAGGTACCTAATTAAATGTTGCTGTGGCCTTTATCTGAGTTCCTTACAATCACTAATGTAATTATCTGCACAACACTCACTCTGAGGTAGGAAAGTATTATTAATCCCATTTTATAGATATGAAAACTGAGGTACACAAAGATTAGATGACCTGCTTAAAGTCCAAAAGGAAGGTGGTGGTGGATGGGAGTACTACCAGGGCTGCCAAGTCCTTGCTTACTGCCTTGACCACAAGATCATCCTTTCTTTGCAGTGGATTTTGCTTCAAATAAACTATTCTCTTTTCCTGCTTGTGTCTCGTGTAAAAGTTGGGGATGCTTTAGCATATTAGTTTTCTCCATTCAACAATGCATGTCTTATATGGATTTTGCAGGGAATGGTCCTAGCAAGACTAGAAGCAGGGATGTTTCCCAGGCCAATGCTCCAGCAATAAAGTTAAAGAACAAGTGACTTTAACTTCCTCCAACTGAATTTTAGGGCATTCTTCCTTCTTTCTAATTTGTTCCAGTCGTAGTGGACACATGCCTGGACTAAGCACTGGTCACTGCTTTGTAGCTGACATCTTTGTGCCTGGATGAGCCAAGATGTTCACACACACATACACAAGAGAGGAGACAGCAGAAGAACCACTAAAAATAACTTGGCTAATGGCACAGGCATCATAGCTGGCTCAAGGATGTTACAGTCACTCCAAAGACATTTCCTGGGGATGAGCGATTGCACCCAAAAACACTCAGGAGTGAGTCTTCCGGCATTTGTCTTGCTTTGGGCATGCAGCTAGCAAAAAATGAGATGCCATCTCTTTAAAATAGGGTACTTGTGAACAGTGGGGAACTCCCTCGACAGGACAGGATGGAACGGGATGATGGGAAGAGGGGTTATACCATTTACAGCACCATTATGGTTTTGGCTCTGGGAACGTTGTCACTGCTTATTGGTGTTCCCAGAAGAGTGACTTTTGGAAAAGGTAGGGTGTGATGGGACATACCCCCATCCCACTCAGGAAAAGGCTAGCAAGCTCTTCTGGGCTCAGCTGGTACTAAATAAGTACAGTTGCAGAACCCGGTCTGCTTGGGAGAAGTAAATTTAAAAGGAAGAGTTTGCCACAGGACAGGGCGGCAACCAGGAGGAGGGCTGCTGTGTCCCAGTTTGCTGACTCTTGCAACACAGCACTGGGTGGAAGACAGCTTGCAAAGCTCTGCTGGCCACAAGGATCCACCAGGCCAGGTATGAGCCCATTACAGCAGAGACGGGTTGGAGATAAGTCATCAGCCAGGGTCTAACCATACTCCACATTCATAAACAAACCAGATCGCTGCAGACTCTTTTGAAACACTCAGAGGCCAAGGCCCCCATCACCAGAAGGACTTTAGAGGGGGAACAGTCTCTGAAAATGCCCAGACACAGCCTGAAAAGAGCCCAGCCTAACCCCCAGGGGACAAATGAAAGCTGCAAATCGAGTTTGGTAATTTTCATACTGAGTGGCCTGCTTGATGTAGTTTTCTTTTTGGGTAGTCATCCCATGCCTCTCCTATCCCTGCACTCCAACCCTGCCCTCATCCATGTGGATGAGGTTGACCGACATGGCTCCCAGAGTTAAACTGCAGTTCTAATAAACCCCTGAATGTCTCACCTACCCATCAATAAAGCGCCCCATCTAAGGAGAGCTCTCCTTGAGTAACCACTGAATCAGAGGCTTCAGGCTCCCTGATGTCACTGTCCTGAAATAAGAATTACATGTGGGCATCGGGGAAGAAGGGAATCCTGCTCTTCTCTTGTGCTTTGGGGCCACCATTAGCTGTAACGTGAGTGAGTAAATTCCGGCTTCACAGTGTTGCCAAAATAGCTAATCTACTGGTAAAGGCAAGAAAGTGACTGGGCTTATTGACCCTCCATTCGCCCTGGCTCAAGTCTAAATAATAGCCCAGAATGAGGCCTCAGCCTTTGGGTGCCCAACGTGGGACACCTTCAAGAGGCCTGAATTTTCAGAGGGGAGCAGCACAGAAGTGTGGGAGAATCAGCCTCTTGGCTGTGCCTCATGTTGGAAAGCCAGGACCTCACCAGCCCTGTTGGAGAATCCCGGCCATCACTTCTTGCTGCTGTTGCTTTTGCTCAGGTTGGGGCTCCAGGGACCACCCACCACAAGGATTCTACCATCAGTGTGTGGGGGGGGGGTAACACTCAGTGAAATCAGTGGGGACCCGAGGGAAAAACTAGGCCCAAGAGTTGATGTGAGGGGTAAAAGGAGAGTAAGAGACCCAAGGCCCAACCCATGCCTACCAAATAGGAGCTTAGCCCATGTCGTCAGTCTGCTGGGATAAATACTGCACTTGAAGCCAGCTGTGGACTTCCTCTCTCTCGCCACCATCTTCTACAGTAGCAACAGTGGTTTACCTGGCACATTCAGCATTTCTAGTTCAGCAAACTGCATGTCGTTAAACATTAACAGCATGTTGCAACCTCTGGCAGACAGAGCCAATGCTGAGGGTTCTCCTGTGGGCCTTCAACCAGAATATAGGGCTCTGTCTTCTCTTCTCATGCCTTCATTCTTTCTCTCCCTCACTCCCCATATCTCTCTGCCCTGGTCTGCACGTCAGAGTTTTGCAGCATATCTACATGGATCAGGGCCGTGAAGAGGTGTGTTTCCCAACTAACAAAGCTGTACCACCAGAAGCCCCTAGCGTGGACACAGTTCTACCAGCAACGCTTTGCTTTTACCAGAATTGCTTCTTTCACACAGGGGTGGGGATTGATTGAACTGTACCAGCAAAAGCTTTGCGGGTATAGCTGTGTCTGCTTTGCCGGTACAGTATACTGGTCTAGCTATATCAGCAAAGCACTCCTAGTGTAGACTGGGCTTACATCCCTACCTCTCTCACACCCTTCTCTGACACACACTCAGGTTTGGTACAGTCCTCCTGCTGTTGGGTTTCTATATCACTGGTCGACTTTGCTCTCAGACAGTAACTCACCCAGAAAGCCTGGGTGTATTTTTACCTCTTCCTTTGTGTCATTTCCCATTAGGAAACGCAATGTCCCTACCTGCTTCCCAGATAATGAAATGGACTCACTGCGGCTTTGCCTCCAATCGCATACAGTCAGCTTGTGTCCCAAAAGCACACGTCAGCCCTCATGCACAGTGACAGCGACACTGGGGGATAAAACTGGGTCACTCCAGCGCCGACACCCTGAAGCACTCTCGTCTCCTACTGAGTCACATACTGTATGGCTGGTTCAGGGCCACAGAGTGAGAACCACCTTTCTCCTGTGCAAGGCTCATAAATATTGTGTTCACAGGACAGGTTCTCTCACCCCAGGTGCTCTGGTTTCGAGACTCACTGAAGTCCAGAATCAGCCTTTATCTGGCCACTTTCTTCCTTTAATCTTATTGTGGTATTAATATACTCCAGTTTGTCCTTAATCCCGACGCTGCACACAACCCGGCAGACAGTGTTCACAGCGGATTGCTCACTCCAGCGGGCCCTTTGGTTCCAATCCATCTGCGGCTCATGCCCCCTGGAATATTGCTTTGGGTTCTGGCTTCACATGGACGTATCAAGCCAATGCAAAACTCCAAAGCAGAAGCAGCAAGGTGACCTTCAAGCTACTCCTACTGGTACGGCAGAGATCAATGCTGAGGGGCTTCCAAGAGGACCCTGGCCTCCCTCTGCCCTCCAGTCTGGAATGCATGCAGGCTATGCAAGTGAGGCATTCACGGTGAACATGCTGATTATTGGGGTTCATCAGGACCCCATCTAGTCCTGCCCTGGCCTCACATACAGCTCCCACCATAATCACCAAAGAAGAATGAATCATCCACAGTGTGGGTTTGCTTTTTCCATTTGGGGGATGAGCATTCTAACTCCTCTCCCTCTGACACTGGTTGCACGTTCTTGACGCTTTGGCTGCCGTGAGTCCACAGTGCAAGTAAAGATGAGAGATGCCCTGTCCTCTCCCCTCCCTTCCCCAACCTGTGGCTGACTGCAAAGTGTATGGCTTTCTTTCCAGTTGGCCCAGACACCAGAAGGTTGCAGCTGCCTTGAACTGTCTGATTGTGTATCTCTCTCTGCCTAACTTTTAGATGCAGAGAAGATTCCTTTGGTGCCTGGGATGAGCAACACGCAGCATATACTTCAGAGAGTGCATCCTCCTTTGGGGCCTTACCCTTCCAACAGAAGAGAGTGGGGATAGCAACCCTGCACATGTGATACCCATAAGGGTGCTGAAAGTCTCATCTTCACCTCACTGGGCAGAGCATTACCCCACATTCCCATTCAGTGTCCTGTATGTTTGGTTAAAGACAGTGGGGCAAATCCCACCTTCAGCTACACTCATGCAGCCCCATTAACCAATGCCACTCATGCACCCTGTGGATCAATACACCCACTGCACCACCATGGATCTATGCACTCATGCGACTGCACTGACCAATGCGTCCAGTGCACTACCACAGGCCAATGGATGTGTGTAACCTGGTGAAACCTCCCTGATCAATGCACACGTGCAAACTGGTGCGATGCACACATGCAGACCAGTACAAACCCATTGATTAATGCACCCATGCAACCCCACTGATCACTGCACAAAGTTCGCAACTACTAGACGTTGCACCAGAGCAACTGAGGCAGAACTTGACTCATCAAAGAGAGAAGAACCTTGTACAACATCCCCCCAATCCCACACTCCTTCACTTTGGTAATTGCTGCTGAGTGTTCAGGGAAAGGATTCTTAAGAGGATTCCTTCGTAGACCCAGCCTTTGGCCAGTGCCACATGACTGCTGCCTGATCCAAAACCAACAGATCACTAAGGAGCATCTAGAGAGGGAGGCAAGACTATTAAGGGCTGGCCGCGGTGGCACCTTACCATATGATAGTTAATCATTTCCTGCAGGCTGTCTCCAAATTTGTCGAGGCACTCCTGTGAAAGGAGAAGAGGACAGGCAGTGAATGGGGGCAGCTGCCCTTCCTCCAGCGCTGGCAGGCGGGGAAAGGACACTCTTTAAACCACTGAGGAGCTCACTTTGTCAGCTGGCAACTGTACATTGAAATAAATGGCTGGCACTGAAGCCAGAGGCCGCCCGTCCTTTCCGGTTCAGTACTGAAACCAGCACTGCCAGGCTGTTTCTCTTGCACGATGATTATCCATGTTTCCCAAATAACCGATGCTCACTGACCTAGATTCCAAGGATCCTGTTAGCATTCTGGCTTCTTAAAACCATAGTGCCTCTTGCAAACAAGGATCCTATTCTTCAACCTTTTCAACATTGCATTGTCTGGGGATTCTTTCAGACACCGAGGTGAAATCTGCCTCTAAGTGAGACTTCAGTGATGAATAGGCCTTGGGCTGGTCCTCTCTACGGGGACTAATTTCACCCAAAAGGATCAATATTCTGCACAGCTTTTGTGTAAAAATTCACCAATGCACTGGACAGACTCTCAGGGATCCCTGGGAGATTCCTGTTAAAATTCTGATCCCAGCTAGAATGACAGTTGGCATGATTTCCTTGCCTTTGATGGAGTTCACTGGATATCACTGACTCTCCCTACCACAGCTGATAATAGCAGCACGTGGCTGCCAAGATCTCAGTGTGCTTTGCAGACATTATGCCTCACAACCACCTGCTCTCCACCCTTCCTTTAGTGAGACAGGTAAACTGAACCCACATCACAGGAGAGTAAACTGAGTCATGCAGAGACCATCTGTCTTTCTTGTCTGCTGAGGCAGTGGCAAAACTGGGCAGGGAACCCAAAGTCCTGATTCCTAGTCCCCTCACTTGCCTCTCTATAGAGATATACATATACACCTCTACCTCGATATAACGCTGTCCTTGGGGGGCCAAAAAATCTTACCGTGTTACAGGTAAAACCATGTTATATCGAACTTGCTTTGATCCACCGGAGCGCTCAGCCCCGCCCCACGGAGCGCTGCTTTACTGCGTTATATCCGAATTCGTGTTATATCGGGTGGCATTATAATAGGGTAGAGGTGTATGAGTAAAAGATACTAGCATAAAGGACCTCTGATAGGAAGTCAAAAGAAGCACCATGTAGAAACTCAATGCAACACTGCATATTGCAAAGCACATACCTAGCATCACGGGCGTCTGCCTACTCCTGGGAAACATTTTTATTTGCTCGGTTTAGAGAGAATCCCCAGCAGTCCTCCTCCCAGATATAATGCCCCAGTCTCTTGTTGGAACGTTTAACCCTTTCTGATGCTCGCTCCCCACCCCCACGGCAACTCACCGAAATCATTTCGTCCTTCTTGCATTGCTGCGACAAGTCTCGGACCCCGCTGACGAAGTGCTTGTTGGTGGTGATGTAGGCTTTCCCAGCCTCAATCATCCCACTGCATAGCTTCACCAGCTGCAGAGAGAGGAAGAGACATGAGTGGGGAATGTCCTATAGGGTTGGCCAAAGAGTTTTGAGAAGAAACCTGACTTGCAAATAAAATTCATCGAGTTAGGTTCAGTCTGATCTGTGGGGCTAATGCCATGGTTTGAACTCATAACCTTCAGAGTTAAAACCCTGCATTGCTACTTGTTGGCCTAGCTCAGTAACTTCATTACTGCATTACTCTGGTTTACTGATTGGCCACTAGTGGGTGACAGACACTCTCTCCCAGCCTGGGTTGCAGACAGACAGCCACCAGTTGTGAAATGCCCATGATCTCAGAGGATTATTAGTCTGAACATGTGAATCCAAACAGAAAGCATCAACACAGGACAGAATCAGGAAGTGAGGTCAACCCTCCCCCTGCTGTCATTTAAGAAAACAGTTAGAGGCCAAAGCCTGAGCTGGGGTAATCGGTGTCGCTCCATTGTCTTCAGTGGATGTGCACCAGCTGAGGATCTGGCCCTTACATTTCTAGCTCTCCTGATGGCAAAGAAAAGCTTGGGAACGTGGCCTGGGTGTAAAGCAATGATGTCTGCCGACAGCCGAGGCAGGAGCAGCAGCAAATGGAGTCACTAGGCCCCACAATCGTACAAGACTCTGGGAGGGGCACCGGGGGGGTGGGATCAAGGCACCATGTTGGGGCCACACTGCTGCTGCCCAGGAGGGGAAGGAGAATCCTGTTGTGCTAACACCCCTGTCAGGAAGGCAGGGAGCATACACGTCCAGTCTCCTCTCTGCTCAGGTGGAAGCCATGGGGCAGCCCCCAGGTGAGGGCATGGCCAAATCGATGGATGGCCCTATGCCAGCTGTCACAGGGGGCTCAGGCTACAGCTCTCACCTATGCCTGGTTTGCCTCCCAGATTGCAAGCTACAGCAAGACCTGCCGGGAAGGGGGGAGCCGGAGAGAAAAGCTTGCTGCCAGTTAGAGTCCTGGGGGAAGATGGTGATGTGCTGGGGCCTGAGCTAAGGTGGGGAGCGTTCCCTGCAGACAGGTGCTTGGCTCAAGAGGCCAGAGGAAGGCCTCGTGGGAAGCAGGCTTTGGAGAACGTGGCCCTGGGCAGCAGGAAAGCTGCTCCATGTATTAGCGTGCGAAGGCTGGAGCTTACGTAACGGAAGGCCCCAGTATGATGCTACCTAGAGCGGTGATATGGGAACCCTGCAGGTGAGAGGAAGGATTGAATGGGAAGTTGTAGCACAGTGAGGTCTTGACCCCTGGCTGAAGGGGGGAGGAAGCCTTCTGCAACCAAAAGGGGTGGATTTAATGACTGCACAGACCCTAGCCGAGGGCTGTGCCCAAGGAGGATGAAAGGAGTTTGCACTTTCTTTGCTCTGGAAGGAGAGGATTTTTGGTCTGGCCAGAACAAACCGTCAGCCTGGGGAAGACTGTCCTTGGTAGGGAAACTGAGGCACAACTGCATGCCTAATGGTAGAGTGGTAAAATGCACCTTCACACTGGCCTGAGCGGGGGTGGCGGCAGGGGGAAGGAGGGGATGATTAGCTGAAGTGAATGGTTTGCAGTCCACTTGTATGCTCAAAATGATTTGTTAAAACTGTTCAGTTGAGATTTCCGAACTCAACTGCAGGTTTGAGAGTTGTCTTGTGAGCGATTTGCTCCATATGTTCTCTCTGGATTTTCCTGGCCAGGCGGGGGGTTGGGTGTGGGAAAAAAGAAATCAAGGGCAGAGGCTGTGACATTTAGCAGCCTGACAAACATTTATCTGATATAATGGATCCGAGGGCTTTGTATTTTTTTAAGCTGTGTAATATGCGTCAGGCCAATGACCAGATCCCTGTAAAATCGGAGGGACTCTAGCTAACTCTTAAACACTGCCTCAGTCAGTCCTACAGCCCAGGGAAATAGCACCTCTGAGGACTAAAGATCTGAAGGGAACGATGGTATTCCTCACTGAACGGCTCGTGGTGCTAGACAGCACAGTTGTTTTCACTCAGTGCATGTGGAAGGTCCTAGCTCTAGTGAGGGATGTGTTAGCAACAGTACTACACACAGGGCATCTGATTCTCCTCTTACTGACATTACAGACTGTTACCACACCACTGAAGTTAGTCCAAACTGCCACCAGTCTGACAGCGGAGTAAGACCCACTCCTTTGTTTTAAAGATGGGTGCACACAGGGGCAGCTCTAGACATTTTGCCGCCCCAAGCATGGAGGGTCGGCTGGTCCTGAGGCTTCTTCCGCCAAAGCCACAGGACCAGTGGACCCTCCGCAGGCAAGCCGCCGAAGGCACCCTGCCTGCCGCACTAGCGGTGACCGGCAGTGCGCCCCCCACAGCTTGCCGCCCCAAGCACGCTCTTGGAGTGCTGGTGCCTGGAGCCACCCCTGGGTGCACAGCAACTCCTGTAAAGTTCTAGAGCTTGGCAAGGCCACTTCCCTTCGCAGCCCCTCTCTGGGTCCATTAATGGACTGGGATCACTAATTTAGTCACAACCTCATGGAAAGTGTCCAGAAACAAGAGACTTCCAGATACACGCATGTGAGCTCCCGAGCAGCCCTAGAAACAGCCTGTCCAGTGAGTCAGAACTCACAATCCCTCGGTTATCTAGTTTCTCCTTTTAGAAAGGATGGGGGAGAGCAAGGACTCAAAAATCTCTCTTCTTGATCACTATAGAACCCCTGCCCGAGGGAACCACCACACCACCCACACTTAAGGCTGGTTTAAAAAATACTATCTTATCCACACACTCCAAAAGAAACACACACAAAAATGTTTTTGTTCAAAACTTGTCACTGAATGTTTCATTTATTTTTTCTGACAAAATGAAAAATGTTGGTTTTTGACAACCAAACAGTTTTGGAAACTGAGTTTTTCCCAGCAATTTTTCACTGGGGGGAGAAACCAAAATCATCCATTTTAATGACTGCAAAGCCATTTTTGATAAATGTGACCAGCCCATGGGGTGAGTCGATGGTCTCCAGCTGTGTTAGCAGAATATTATCTGAACACAGTTCTCACACGCCTCCTTTCTCTCTTGTTCACGTAATCTGGCAGAACAGAACCGGGTGCTAGAGGAACATTTGTGCTATTCCATCCCACCCCAAAGAAAGAAAACAAACCAATGTAGCTCCTGTAGCATCTGGAGCCCAGACGGACACCAGGGGCTTTGGACAGATCCTTTGGAAAGGAAATCCAGCTTATTCTGCAACGTGGCGGTTTTTAAAATACCTCCTCGCACACACGGCCAAGACTGTGTTCCTAGTAGCTGAGGGCCATTCAGCACAACAGCATTCTGAAATCATGTTCCCTAGCTTCAGAAAGACTCCTGAAATATTAGAAGCCTTGGGCACCATTGGTAGGAAAGCAGTCTGCAACAGCTGGAGGCAAACTTGAGGTCAGAGTGAAGGCAGCAGCCGTATTTGCAAAGTTTAGAAACAGCTGTTTCTACCTCTAACTGTAGAAAGCAATTAAAGACTGAGAAACCCACCAAACCACAGGAAGGACAGAGAGTTGAGTCTTAAGAGACAGATCCTGACACCCTCACTTGCACTGAATAGCGCCTTATTCCACTAGTATTCCCAAGGAGGAAGGATTACCTAGTGGATAGAGCACTGGACAAGGGCTCAGAAGAATTGGGATCAGCTCCTAGTGCAGACATGGATTACGGTGTTACCTTGGGCAAAGTTGCTTAATTTGTCTGTGCCACTGTTCTATACAGATAGATTGACAATAAATCCACCAAGGACAGTGAAACACTGAAACACTATGGTGATAAGGGCCCCACAAACATTCCTTTTTAATCTGAGCAAAACGAACAGAATTCTACCCAGAATGAACCCTCAAAGCATAACTGCTTTGAATTTCAACAGTGACCTTCAGCTTCAAATTCCTGGATCCAAACTCACCTTTACTTGTTTCGGTTCCAGGTTGCGTGGGCCTATTTCTGATTCTGACACAGCCACAATTTCACATGATCAGCCATGCCAGATTTTGGTGCAAACCAGTGGAAACAATGTGAAAACAAAACCGATCTCATGAGAGCTGTCATTCAAAATGGAAGGAGTTTCAAGACCAGCCCATTGCTGCCATCTGGAGTGGGCCCAAATTACATGAGTCCATAGGTTTAAGATAGTCCCTGCCCAAAGGTGCTCTACCTAGTTAGCTCTCTTGTTAAATCTATTGGAAATGTATTTATGGGGCATTCCTCCAGGCAATGAAATTGTGAGTCCTGAATAACTGTTTATAGAATTCTAGCACTAACAAACTGGGGAGGGATAGCTCAGTGGTTTGAGCATTGGCCTGCTAAACCCAGCATTGTAAATTCAATCCTTGAGGGGGTGATTTGGGGCAAAAATCTGTCATGGGATTGGTCCTGCTTTGAGCAGGGGGTTGGCCTAGATGATCTCCTGAGGTCCCTTCCAGCCCTGATATTCTATGAAGGGTTCCAGATTGACAGGCCTGGAAACCAATGGCCTTTAGTTTCACTAATGGAATCATCAGAACAGGCTTACCTAATACTGTACAGTCAAAGCACTCCAGTCCTACCTCCAAGGTACCAGCTCTAAGGGCCAACAGAGAGTTCAGGGTTCTTTTCATCTTCCAGTGAGGAGGCGAGTTATCTTATGCAGGCACCTGTCCACTAGGAACTCGGCTAACACCACCTATTTGTTTCCCTCAGGCCACCCATTTCTTAAGGTCTGTGACTTCAACAAAGACAATCTCTTAGTCTGATGCAGACGTTCTCTCCCCTTCTAGCAACACACAATTTCCCTGCTAAACTCCAGCACCATCATTGGTTCCTCCACATGTCTGCTCAGTCAGAAATAACTGGGCAGATGTTTCCGACATTTGGAGGGGCACAACATGATTTTCTGTCAGTAAGTCTCTTGACTTGGATCCAAGACTGTTTCAACTCTTTTCCCACCCACCCCTACTCTAAAACTCCAGGCTATTACAAACTATTCTTGCTGATGGCGGCTTTTGCCTCCGTGGCTGCTGATAGAGACCTCATCAAATCATGCAGTAGCACAACCAGATGGATATTTGGAAACTTTAAAGGGGCACAATCGATGTCCAAAAACAGGAAATTTGACCTGCTTTGCTGCTTTTTCTACATCTTTTTGCAACATCCTTAGAATGTTTTGTATTTTGAATGTATTTTTGTTTGTTTGTTTAGCACTTGAGTCAATACTATGTTGTCTAAAATTAGAGTCCCTGCACCCAGAAGAACATACAGTAAAAACCAGTCAGTGGGCACTGCCCAGCCCTCAGCAGAAACCCTACACTAAACAGATCAGCCCTGTTAAGCCTGGCACTCGTTCACAACCTTCCAATAGCGGACAAGCATGTGCACACAATAGGAGAGCGGAAAATCGGTAAGGGAGCAGGTTTCAGGTTCACACTTCTTATGATTAAGGGTACGTCTACACTAGCCGACGGATCAGGGGGCAGCGATCGATCCAGCAGGGATCGATTGACCGTGTCCAGTCTAAATACGATCAATTGATCCCTGAGCCCTCTCCCGTCGACTCCTGTACTCCAGCGCCACGAGAGGCGCAAGCAGAGTCGACGGGGGAGCGGCAGCAGTTGACTCACCGCGGTGAAGACACCACGGTAAGTCACTCTAAGTACATCAACTTCAGCGACATTATTCACATAGCTGAAGTTGTGTAACTTAGATCAATTCCCACCCCCCATCCCCGCAGTGTAGACCAGGGCTAAGATACCATCCTGGGACTCAGGAAGTCTGGCTTCAATTCAGTTCTAGTTCTATCCGGCAGAGGCCAGTGGTGTATGCACACTCAATTTTCATTATAGTATAATAACAGTTTGCAAGTCTATAGCACCTTTCATCCAAGAACTTCAAAGCACTTTAAAAACATTAATTAAGCTTCAGAAAGTCGCTGTGTGGTAGGTGTTATCTTTCTTTTGCTGCTCGAGAAAAGCTGGTGCAGTGAAGCTATAGTTGCACAGGGATACTCTGGCAGAGACTGGAGTAGAACCCAGGAGTCCTGACCCTCATCTAACCAATGGGCTAGACATCCTCCCCAAAGGGGAACTATTTAAGGTGATTGTTGCGATAGGAAATGGTTTTTAAGACTTTAGCACAATAGAAACAGATTCGACACGATATTGTTAAAACTGTTCCCAGCTGAATTCCACATACACCCTCCCCTCTGTGAACCCCAGCTCTGAGTTACTGAGTGCTACTGTAAACAACCCAGGCTGCATACCTACAGACACCACAATCATGGAGTGACCACTGCCCCTTAATTTCTATTACTGTACTGCGGTGCCTAGAGATCTTAACTGAGACTACAGCCACATTGTGTTAGTTGCTGTGCAGACACCTAGTGAGAAATGCCCCTGCCCCACAGAGCTTTACCACCCAAGTTGACAAGCCAAAGACAGAGTGGAAGGGGAAACAGAGGCACAAAGAAGTGGAACTCTCCTGACCACTCTTCAGAAACAAGCCCCAGCTACTTGTGCTAAAAGGAGCAACCAACTCCCTCACCTATGGCTGAGCTGCAGTGGCTGGGGCCAAGCAGTACAGGAAGACATGATCATATACACTAAACCAGCATATCAACCAACGATTTCCTGACAGTCTGAGCAGGGGCCCTGTGCCCAGAACAGGCTGGCAGGGCCACGTTCCTAAACCAAAGACTCACCCCAGCCATCTCCCCAAAAGCCACTCCCTCACTTACCTTGTCAAGCTTTGCTTCTATCTCCACCACATCTGTTTCCACTTCATCTATGGTCGCCCTGTAATCAGAAGAGCGAAAAGGGGAAATCAGCTGGTTGCCTACACACGGATGATGGGCAGAGAAACTGAACAGTCCTTGAAAGGCAAAGGCTTGAAGAACTCCAAAAGGCAGAGGAGAGGGGTGGAAGTTCACACTACCCAGTCTGGGGTTTCCTGCACAGAGGCTGCCGTATAAGCGGAGGATCCACATTTTGGGACAATTCCATTCCGAGGATCCTACGTTATCTGGCATGGTTTTGCTCCTGGGCTGGTGAAAAATATTGGAAGGAGGGGAGGAAATTGCTGACAACCCCCCATCCGTGTCACTGGCAAGTCACTGGGCTGTCTTGTGCTAGGGCAATGTACAGCAAAGCCACCACCCACGGGGTCTTATTCTGATCTCGTTTACGCCCATGTAAATCGGGAGCAACTGTTAAGTTACACCAGCATGAATGACATGGCTGGGGTAAATGGGTGCACCACCCACTGGCAACCAGCATTAACTGTGCCAGCGTAGAGCCCTTGTGAAACTAGACCTCAGGCTGTAACGATACCTCAAGAACACCCACACGTTGGCTTGCATCTTCTAAACCCCAGCAAGTCTTTAGCCCGATGTGGGCATAACTTGGTCCTGTTACCGTCTCAATCTACTCACTCTCAAACACCTCTGAGTGTTACCCTTAGTGCCTTGGCTGTGTCTGGAGGAGAGATCCATTGGGTCTGTTTTCTTTCCATTTCTTGGACGCTGGTGACCGTAAGAGGCCAGTAGGATTCTGGCCTCCCCCAACTGTGGGACACATTCCAATGACATCAGCCCAGCCCACTGGCAAAAGACATTTCCAGCTCAAGACCTTTGGGATAAATCCACTTTTCTCTTAGGCAAAACTCCAACTGTAAGAGCAGTAAGGCAGAAACCTTCCCATTGAATGCAGCTTACTGGGATAGCCTGTCCACAGCTGGGCAGCCATTCCCTTCAACAAGCACCTGGAAACGTGGTAAACCTCACTGCAATTTTGTGTCCCAGCGCATGCAATCCAGAGTCCATTGCATGAACCCTCTCACATTTGTAGGTTTGCTGTGCACAGCATGAAGTGTTAACGCTCGACTTTTTAAAAATTCCTGCCATGGGCATGTGGAGGAAGGATGTGCCGGCGAAGCACCGATTCATGTGGCTTTAAAACAGCCAAGGACGTGACACGCACAATCCAAAAGGAACCAGGAGAAAACCCTCAGGGCCTCAATAGATCAGGCAACAAAATCTATTATCTAAAGGCTCTTGTTTTAAACGGATGAACAGCCTCCCAGGTACACATTGCTAACAACCGGAAGGACAAATAAAAAATGATTGATAGGACAAAGTCATAAAATTTGGATCCAGATCCAAGCTTCCACTGAGTTTGAGAAGGGAGTTTCACTCTGATCATAGAATCATAGAAACATCGGGCTGGAAGGGACCTTGAGAGGTCATGTGATGCGGTGATTCAGCCCATCTCTCTTTCTCAGAGGAAATACAACTAGCAGAGCAAACTTAGCACTTCTCCACGTTCACCATTCTTCCAGGGGAAATAAACGAACAGTACCTTCTACAGGTGAACACAGTCCCCATCTGACACTGCTACAAGTCGGCCAACATCCCACCAGGTAATCCAAATGGAACAGAGATCGGAGACTCCCTCCCCACAAAGGAAATAAATCAAATAGAAGGCAGGCGCTGATCTCGAGCACATCAGTTCTGTCCTGAACTTTTAAGGCGATTGCCAATCCAGTGTGCACAGGCTTCAGGAGAGAGCACCTCTCCCAACAGCTACCAGAAATCTCCCTTGGAGTGCTGTGAGGAGCCAGATGATTCAGACAACTTACAGTATAGACCTAATATTCAGTGACAACACCGGCCATGTGATGTATCATGTGAGTGTGTGAACTCTCCTCCCTGCACATTATGCCTATCCCTATCACAGTCCTGTCACATTACATAACTGGGCCCAACTCTGACAGGCGCTGAGCACCCTCAAATTCTGCTAAAATCCCTGGAAGGTGTGCGTATGCATGGGTACTGATATCCCTATTTTAGAGATAGGGGGCCGAGACACTGAGAGTATATCTACACTACAAAGAAAAACCCGCAGCAGCAAGTCTCAGAGCCTGGGTCAATTGCCTTGGGCTCACCATGTGGGGCTAAAAACCATGAGCAGGTTTTGACCCACGCAGGAACAGCTACACTGCTGGTTTTAGCCATGCAGCCTGAGTTGGTTGACACAGACTTGAAGACTCAGCGCCATGTTTTTTCCTTTGCAGTGCAGATATAGCCTTAGCGACTTGCCCAGGTCACCCAGGAAGTCTGTGGCAGAGCATGCAACTGACCGCAGCTTTCCCAAGTTCCTGGAGAGCACCCTTACCCCTGGACCATCCTTCCTCTCTATTAAGCATAAGAGGAGACTGCATGAGCCAATCACGTTCTGTTGTGCTGTGTCCCTTCCCCCACCCCAGTCAGTTTCTATCCTTTATGACATCCAACAAAACAGCTTTTACTTATCTCCAAGTCTGGGCTAAGATTTTCAAGGGTAGGGGAGTGGGGCAGGATTCCCATTTCCCGTTGATTTTTTTAAATGGGGTATTTCCATTGATTTTTACTGGGGGACTGGGTGGCTAAATCCCTTAGGCAGCTTGAAAATCCCAACCCTATTTCTTAGCTATCCTGTAAGATCATTGCAGTCCAACCCCATCCTCCAAGAGCAAGCAATTTAAAAAATGAATGTTACATAGAAAGTTGTTTTGAAGGAGGATTCACACCCATTGTATGCCAACACAGTAAGATCTTTGTGGCAAGGACAGTCTTTTTTTTAATGACGTGTACAGGGCCCTGATCCACAGTCGGGGCCTCTGGGTGCTACTGACATATATAATTACAATGATGTTATTGTTCAATGCAGGGAGGGGCAGGGGAGGTCCCATCTGCCATTCCTGAGCTTTCAGGTTATGTGGCTGCTTTGTTGAGTTTCATAGGGGTCGTGGGAAGTGGTGGGGCTGTTTCCCTGGGGGGAAAGGAAAAACTAGTTTATTTAATGTAATTGCCTTGTAATCAATGTACCAGCGCTTTTAGAGGGGTTTGTGAAAGGTTTTTAATTGCCTTAGGGTATTCAGCGCATGGGGAGTTCACACAGTCATGGGACATACCACCACATGACCTGTTGTGACTGAATATTAAGTGCATATTGTTAGACATCTGAATCACCTGGTTCCTCATGTGCTGAGGGAGGCTTAGCCTGGGCTCACTCTGGAGCTCACTGATTGTGGGGATTTTTCTGCACAAGACCTCTTGTCTCATCCCCTATTTCCTCTCTTTCTTTCCTCCATTTTTTGCCCTCTTGAGGGGGAGCTAATGAGACCCACCTGATTTGGGTGCCTCATGAGTCAGCAGAATTGCTCTGCAGCTCCTAGCTGCGTCCCTCACAAGGGGCTGAACCAACACCCTGGATCTGAACAGCCTGAGAGTTTGGGGCATTGATGCCCTAGCTCTGAATGCTGAACAGCCTGAGAGTTTGGGGCATTGACGCCCTGGCTCTGAATGCTGAGGCTGTGCTCTGCCCCAGCTTTCACTTCACAAATCTACAAGCAGGAAAATTTTGCCTCATCTCATATCTCCAGCAATCTGTGTCCCCAGAGGCATTCTGGGAATGCCTGCCTTTCTTTTCAAGGGGTTTAGGTGCTGACAGAAGGTGCTGGAGTGACAGACTCAGATAAGAGGCTTCTATTCATCACTAGAAGAGGAGCATCAGGGGCAGCATCAGTGAATGCTTCCCACACCTCCCCCTCTCCCGCCAGTCCGCCTCAGACCTGTTCTGGAAAGACCTCAGCAAGGACTGGGAGTTCATTCTCCAGGCACAATGAGTGGTCAGCTTGCCAGCTGAGGTGCTAGCCGTGGTAGGGCATTTGTACATGTGATTATTATTTCTATAATGGTAGCACTTAGAGAGCACCAGATAAGATTGGGGGCCCCATGTGATAAGCATTGTACTGACACTTGATAAGAGGAAGTCCCTGCCTTGAAGAGTTTACAATCTAGGCAAGGGAAAAGAGTGGGAGGGGAAAGAGAGGCACAGAGAGTGGAAGTGACTTGACCAAGGTCACACTGTAGGCCAGTGGCAATAGAATCCAGCTCTCCTCACTCCTGAGCAAGTGCCCTACTCACTGAGCAATACTACCTTCCTATGAAGTTGCTCAGAATGGGGCTGAGACCATCAGCTTGGTCACATAGGCCACTAAAGGGCTAGCATGAAGTAATGACTTTTTCAGTCTCCTCCGACCAGGGTTGGATTTGAACTAGCATCTCAGAGGGTCCTGCTATGCTCTGTGTTAAGCTTGCTAAATACCCAGTGAGAATTCCCCTTCCCCTTCTGCTCTGGGGTGTGTCCAAATCTCACTGTTTCTTCCTTTGCAACATTTCTAAGATGCAACCTTCACTCTCTGTTCTCACCTCTCATCTCCTCTTTTCTTCCTTATGGGAACATTCTCCTCTCCGGGCCTCCTTCACACCCACATTGCTCCTGCTCCAGTCAATACAAATTGCAGCCGCCATTATCATCTGCCTCATCCGTCCTTCTGTTCACATCACCCTTTTCTTTGAATCCCTCCAGTCACTCCCCCATTGCTACTGCATCCAAATTCTCGGGCCTTGGATCGGTTGGACCCTCCCTTGCCTTGACACCTTCTCCCCTCAGCACCTGAACCATTACAATGCAGAGGAAGCTGGAAAACATTGGATTACGTGACTTGAGAATTTAGGATGGAGGCAGGAAAAGAATCCAGGAGTTCTGGGGCCCAATTTTCAATTGGTGTAAATCAGCATAACACGACTGTCTTTAAAAAAAACTCAGAGTGGAATCAATGAAGCAACTTACACACCTAACGTCTATTTAGGCTCCAAACGTCCACTGAAATCAACAGAACAGAACATAACTCTGGTTGTGTAAATTAATGCAGCTCTACCAGCTTCAGCAGAGCTATGTCCCTTCTACAACAGCTAATAATACAGTCCTTGATTTCTAGCCACCTGTTTTAAATGATAGACAACTACCCCTCCCTTAAATTAGGTCCACTTCCTCACTCCGTGGAGCTCAGCTGACTTATACTAGCTGAAGAGCTGGCCTTTATTTTCTGAGGTTTGACAACTATGGGGCAGATTGTTTATCTTTTACATAGTTGTTTTTGAACCAGTTTTTTTAATCCATAACACACAGCCCTTCCCCATCTGCCATAAATGTGGTTTTCATAAAGAAATCTTTCGCATAGCTGTGAAGCCTCAAAGAATATGCGTATTTGTTTTAAGAATTAAGGAGTGTAGTTACTTACCGTCTCATAACCAGCTTGTGAAATCTAAATTAGCTGCATATTTGGGAACTGTGATGTAATGCTTGTAACCATCCTTATTTGAGTTGATTATCCCCCCACCAAACCACATGATGTTACTCACGAGCAAGAGAAAGTCTCATATATTATCAGCAGACTCTCTTTTCATGCAAAACTGTTTCTGTCTTGTGGTTTGACTATATCCTTCCCGGCCATTTTGGACATATGCAGGCCTAGGATAAACCGGTATAAATCCATGGAAGTCAAGGGCATTGCATCTTCTTGCGCCAGAATTGTACTGGGCCCGGTATCTGCTTTCCTTTCCTTGTCTAGTTTCTTTTAGCAGGGCACCTGGCATTCCTACATGGGCCATGGTGTGCTCAGACTCCCTGCAACAGCAAGAGGTATTGAAGTTCCCCTGACATGCTGCGCAGAGGGTACTTGGTCACTGATTGCTTGGAGAAAATGACACTCCCCGAAACAAATCTACTTCCTGACACAAGCCAAACTTCCAACACAGAGGAAGTGCCATCAGTTATTCATCACCATTATGTGCTACATAAGATGGCCAGGGATGTAGTTTTCATCCAGCAAAGCTGGATAGAGACAACGTAAGTGCCCCTAGCAGTTGAGATGCAGTTGGCTAGGTCCTGCCGGCTCCCACAATGCAGGAAGAAATATGTACTGACAGACAAAATGAGGGATTCAACCTGCCAGGCACTTCAGATATTACTATACCTCACCCAGACTCCCTCCAGCCCCTCCACCTTCAGTTTCAGAGTCTCTCCCTGCATCCTTGGTAGGTAGATAGACCTCTTCCTGCCATCACAGAGAGGAACCCAAAGCTAAGTATCCCAAATTAGAGGGAGTCGGCAGGTTCATAATCATTAGTTGGCTCGAGATCTGGATTTCACAACTGGCCTCCATCCCTATAATGGGCCCACCCAAGATCCTGTATCTGAACTCCCTAAACTTGGGTGGAGGGGGAGGGATTTGAAATTTGGATCCAGAATTTAACAGCACAGTCCTATGTCTAATCAAACTTAAGCAGCCTTTGTAGTAATAGATGAACCCCAAATGGTGCCCAGCAGATACAATGCCAAATGTCTAGATGCTTCCTCAAACGTTATTTCCACGCTCCAGACCACTTCTAGGCACACATTCTCTCCTTGCGCCTACCACTGACCTGCGATGTGCCCCAGCTTCCCCCTCTGCAAAAAACGGGCTAATGAATCTTCTCATCCTTTGCAAAGGGCTCTGAGACTATGGCTGTAACGCACTAGCTAGGAGCCAAGGAAGTACAAATATCAATGTCTATATTAATGTAAATAAAAGGGATTCTGGATGTAAGATCATGTATGGTACAGAGACACACACTGATGCCGTGGTCTAGATATGTCCACAGAACAAATCTGTGTGGCATCAGCATTGCACAGAGGTGCCTCTCCAAACATCCAGCCCAGCCCTGCCATGTATGAGCCCCCTCAACTCCTACTGGCTCCAATCAGAAAAGAGCGGGTCCTATTCCCAGAGGAGCTCGTTAAACTCTCCCTGCTGGAGCCATTCTTTGCTCAGAGGGTCCCCTAGGTACTTGATTTAGTTCTGCAGACGAAGCAATCTCCCTGGAAGGCCATTCGCCCCCAGGCGAAGCAAGGGAGTTGGCTGCCTCCTGTTTTCAGGCAAGTGTAATTTTCTTTGATGCCAGCAAAGGGCCCAAGAATAGTAAATCTATTTTATGTTTTCAAAATAAGATCTCGAAACAGTTCTGTAATATCGGCCTTTGCTTCCCGCAAATACAGCTCTGCTCTGCCTGCATTGCCCAGGCTGTATTGGAAGAGGAAAGTGAGCTGTGTCCAATTTGCAAAGTCACTGAAGAAGATTTGAATCCAGCCCACCATTTTATTTGAACTAAACTTGTCAATTACCATGTTGGTGCCTCTTTGGAATTCTGACCACATTCACAATGACCCTGGGCTTCCTGCAGTGTCACAGCTGGTGTGCTGCTATTGATAGATCTTGGCTAGGGTCCTGCTAGCCAGAGAGGACCAGACACAAACCCTTCCTGCATGCCCCAGACGGCTAGCTCAAACAATGCTGCTGAGGTGATCTTCTGAGTTTTAAAGGAAGCATTGGATGGATGGGTTACAGGCAAAGGTGAATTTAGTGCTGCTGGAGAATGAAGTTCTCTGTTTAGCCACAAAACAGATAATACATAGCAGACAGTAGTGGTGCCAGTTTCCCCACATGACTTCTTCAATGTGTCCCAATCCTCATCTCAGCCAGGAGGGTGTTTGCAGACAGTTGGCATCGGCTACCCACTCTTCCAGAACAGAGACTGGCACCTGTAGGCTTATTATATCTGCTCCTTTCACTATACACAGACTTTTTCACCAGCACAAACACTTCCCCTACAAATGCCTTGGGAAATGAATTAAGAGAGTCCCATATACTATGAAAGGGAATGCGTAGGTTATATTAGAATTGAGGATGGGTGAACGCGCCTAAGTTCCACATTTCACCTGGCTCTACTTTCTGCCTTCGGATGGGCTGCTCTTTAACCCAGATCAAATACTGTTACATCAGTTGCCTGGTTGCCGTGGTACCAATGCATCGTCATGGAGATTTCAGTCTCTTGAGCCATGACAACCACAGCACCGCGGCAACATCAAGCAGACTTAGAGGTAAGTGCTGGGCTGTCCTTTTCCAAAGCTTGTTCTCCCAACAGCTAACTTGGGCTGGCCCCCGGAAGCAGCTCTAACATCAGGATGGGAATCAAGACTCCCTTCCCCCCACGATGAGTGGGCAGGAAATAAAGTCCTGGTGACTCACAATCCCAGCCCAGATTCTTCACTCCCCACAGGGTGCCACGGGGGTCTGACCATAATTGATCCGTCACCCAGGCCTTTGAAACGGCTTCCAGAAAAGAGGCTTATTTCCTCCTTTAACGATGTGCTGCCAAGCTCTTTCTGGCAGTGCATATGGAAGCCCAATAGGAATGCGAGCCTGCCAGTCTGTGCCAACGGCAGAAGCCTGTGCAAGAAACAGCACTAATGAAAGGGCTGCTCTCCAGCAGATTTTTCTGCTATTTTTATTCTCTGGACTTGGAAGTCACATGCCTTCATGCATCATCCCCTTATTGCCCATCCGGATTCAATTTTTCCATGCAGTTTCCTCTCATCTGTGAGAGATGGATAGAAGAGCCAGCTGAAAGAAGGGGTTTAGCTCTGCAGTGAAGAAACAGCAGCAGCTGTTAAACGACAGACATCAACTTGAAGGATTTTAACCACATACTAGAAAATAGGAACTTCCAAGATGCCCTTCGGCCTTCTCCCCTTGGAATAGCTTTACCATCCTCACGGTGGTGGTGTCACAGCTTGCTGTGCCCATATCTTGAGGAGAAACAATAGGCTTTGACTGAATGTTTGTTTGGCCCCCTCCTCGTGAGTAATAAAGGCCGTGGGGCAAATTCTCTGCTGATTTCATCCTTTCTGTTGATATCAATAGAGTGACAAGAGCAGAGAATCCGGCACATTATAGACCGTAAGTGAGATTCTGATCTCAGTTATACAAATGTACTGTGAGCCTGGGATAACTCCACTGAGATCAACGGGGTCACTGCAGCACGGCTGAGACCAGAACTGGCCATGAGCGGTTAGGAAGCGAGACAGAAAGGCAGCACATGCCATTCCTATGATCCGTGGGGCACCTATGTGCTTGCCCATGCAGAGGGAGCGTGCCATACTTCTGAGCACAACCAGGTGTCCTCAGACATCAGTGGCAGCTGTCGTGTGTCAAAAAGAATGTGCAGCATCCTGCATGTTCACATGGTCGAAGGAACCTAACTAGAAAGACAAGTGACCGGGACAGGAGGAGGTAAATTGTTTCACTGAGACCCAAAAAGCAAGGTCCTAATTATCCAGCGGCTAAGAGCAGTTCAGTCATCTCCTGGCGAGGTGCTCTGCTTGCTTCCCAGTGCAGTGCTCCTTCTGAAGCTCTTCCAGGCCTCAGGCTATTTCCATCACAAGAGAAGAGAAAACAGCCTGTGACCTAAACGTCCAGTGGCAGCTTGCGCAGTACGAAATACAGCCCTCCCCAATAGAGAGAAGGGACGCAGTTTCATTCAATGAAACTAGAACTGTCCCCAACTCCGAGGGTGTTCAGAATATGAATTTTGCTTCAGGCTTGAGGCCTAGGGGAAGCCATGGAGAAGCATCCCCCGCCTCTGAGGAAGTTGGGGTCCCCACAAGCATTTTAAAATCCCAGGCGGAAGAGGGATAACTAAACCGTGTAGATCTCTGGGATGGAGTGAATGCACTGGCCTTTTCCTCTCTGGGGACTTGGTTTCACTGCAGTTAGGTGGTTTTAGCAAGGTGCTGAGTAGACACTTCTCCATGGCACAAAAGAATAAGAAACTAGAAAAGTCTGCGAGGACAGACAGGCTGCACCAGGTCAGTGTTAAGGTGCATCAGCAGATGAACCCAAGACTAGAGCATCAGGAGGTGCCACAGGGCCACATTGACGTCAATCAGCTAGGGAGAGCAGATGTCCCGATTTTATAGGGACAGTCCCGATTTTTGGGTCTTCTTCTTATATAGGCTCCTATTACCCCCCACCCCATCCCGATTTTTCACACTTGCTCTCTGGTCACCCTACAATCATCAGAGCTACGTAGGTGAGCTGAGACTGGATTTTCAAGTGGTGTTGCATGGGAGGATTAGGGGTGCATGGGCAAGGCGGGTGGAGGTAGAATTTGGCTGGCAAGAGGTACTATGAGTAAGCGCTGAAGTGCATTGGTAGAGTTGTGCGATGCTATGTCTGGCTTGTGCTGTGACTAATGTGCTATCCCTGAAACCCAGCGGCGTTGGTGGCTTCATCCTCCAGCCCTTACTGCATCTGACCTGATTGCACTGGTAAAAGCAGTAAAAGAGCCAAACCGTTGCATGGCATGGATGGGAGCACACCGGTAGGGTAAACAGGTAAGTAATGAAAACTTAGCAGCCATTACCTGAGCTATATGGTAGTCAACGTACCCCGGGATGCGTTTCAAGCACCATCCTGGGGCAGCTGACTGAGTGGGATCCCAGCCTATGCTAAGCATTGCTCACTCTCTTACTCAATCTGCGGCCCTTGGGCTCTGGCCATTGACTGACAAGGCAGCAACTTCTGAAAGGCCACTGGAGTTTCTCTAAACTAGCATCTCAGCTCCATTATAATTACTGAGACTCCGAAACAAACACCACAGCTTGTCATTTATCCTGCAGCACAAGGATGGGCTGATGTAACTTGACTCAGCTGCTAGCCTTGGGTTGCTGGGATTTCTAATCTTCTGTTGTGTTTGTATCAATTATATTTCAGGGTGCAGAACCAAATGAGAACAAAAACTACTTGTTTTGATTAAGAGAATGAATTCTGGAGGAATAGCCAAGGGACGATCTATGCTGAAGAGCTCCGATGCAGAGCTGGCTTTGCAGATTCCACCCACACAAACTCTCCACCAAGAAGACCAAAGCAAGGTGGGTAAAACATCCCTAATGAAATTCAAAATGCTCCTTCAAGCCGAATAATCCATTTTTTGGATCTAAACTGGTACCTTGGCCGTAACATACAAAATCAAGTAGTTCACCGGGTCTTCATGACCAAATCACTTAAAACCATGACATTTCGGGGGTGGAGGAGGGCATGAAAAGAGGCAAAACAAAACTGAAAACAAAATATGGGCCACAAAAGGTCTAAAAATTGCTACAGTCTTGACACTAAATTCCAGAGGTGACCTCACCCAAGCACACACTCATGGGACTGGTTGGTAAACCCAACGGTGAGTCAAACGCAAACTCATTAACCCTTTTGTGGACCCTCCATACATCATAGATTCTTTCCTTAGTAGCATGGGAAAGGAAAACTTTTTATTCCCACCATGACCAAATGGTTCTGAAATCAAAAGGAATTTTTTGAGTAGTAGAGTTTGGTCCCTCCCCATAGCAAGATGTCTGTAAAGCAGATACTAGTGCTACTCCCACTGATAGTGTCATCAGGCCAAAGTCTCCAGGACCATCCCGTCAGCCATTCTTGGTGAGGTAAAAGGAAAACAAAACCACTGGCTGACTAGTATTGTGTTGGTGCGGGAAGCAGAGCTGCTATTTGGAAATATAACTGAATGGTCTTGGCTCTCAATCTATGTTCCTTATCTTTAGATAGTGGAATTCAACCTTTTCAAAGAACATGGGGCTAATCCTACTTCACTTGTGTCTTGTGTTAGACTGGAAACTCTTTAAGGCAAATACTGTGTTTTTCCACATGTTAGTACAATGGCCAGCACACTGGAGCTCGGATTGGATTGATGCAGTGGGGCAATACAAATGGAGGATGATAATAGGATTACACAGTGGTGATGTGAAACAACATTCAAGTTCTTTCATTATGTATCAGAAGGCATCATGACCCAGCTTGGACCTTATTTAGCTAGATGCAGCGATTAGAATTAGTCACAATTTGCCTGCAACTTGTCTGAGTGTAGCAGGCTTAAAAATGTAGGGAGCTGCATGCCAGCCAGGACCAACGAGCCAGAACTAAAGAACCTGTCATAACAATGGCAATCACCAACAATCATCTCTGAGCCTTAGCTTCTGCATTGCTAAAATGATAGACATCCACTTCACAGGAGTAGCGTGAGACTTAACTAATAAGATAATTAACTAAATGATTCGTGTTTGTAAAGTTCTTGGAGATCCTCAGGTAACAGGCACTACAGGAAAACAAGGTTGTATGGTATAATCATTATTAGATAAATAAGCCTTAGCATTAAGTATTACAGCATTATTAAACAGTTTAGGCATGAAGGGATCAACATACTTTTTCTAGAGTGTCATGTCAGCACCTTTTTAGTTCATGGTGGAATAAAGATCATAGTTTGGACTGACGTTCCCCTGTTAACTGGGTGTCTTAGACACACGTGCCCCAAATATTGCATGCAGTGAAGACTGGAGTAAATGGTATATAATAAGAAGTAAAACCACGTTTAAAAAATGCTTGGTTACCTCTGGGACCTACAAGAGCAAGAGATGTGAGATGGCATAAAATACTCTACAAAATTCCATTGCTTTAATAACAATCATTTTCATATGAGGCTGTCAAAGCATTTCACAAGCAACACTCAGTTAAACCTCGCATCCCACTGGGACATCTATTTGATCATTATTCTTTGTTTTACAAACAGAGAAACCAAGGTACAGAGAGATGAAGGGCCAGATTTTCACATTAGCTAGATGCACAAATGCATGAAAACTGTGCGACTGCCCAAGCAAATGGCTAATTAAGGCACGTTTCCTTGCAAAACTACTTTATTTGCAACCACTATCTCGATAGTTGTTCACATTCGCTGGGCAATTGTGCTCCTCCTGCATCCGAAAATCTTCCCCCAAGTTTCACGTTTCCAAAAGTGGTTGTTAAGTTCAGGTGTTTCTCTTTTGGATGGCCAACTCTGCATGCTCAGGGACTGCTCCTGCTCATGGATGCCAGTAGGAGGCATGTAAGCCCAGATCCTCCAAAATATGTAGATGCCTTTCTTCCACTGAGGATCTGGACCTTCGAGCCGAATCCAGCTCCCATTAAATTCAACATAATTAATTCCACTGACTTCAATAGGAGCGAGAGCAGTTCCCTAGTGATTTTTCACTAGTGTCAATTCCAATTCCAACTGACATCAATGCATGTCTCCTGACTCCCGGTCTTGTGCACTAACCCCTAGACCATATTTCCAGGATGTTTCTCACCATCAGTTTGCATTGTTGCATGTCAAATTTCCTCGGTTTGCACTGATGACAACTGGCTTCCTTGGAGACTCTGAATGGGGCCCTTCCTGCAGTCCAACTGTTCCCAATTGCTTGTTGGGCCTGGACGCAGATAGACTTGTTGGGGTCTCGAGTATCTCAGCTCTTGACAAACTGCACATGTAATAGGTCCATGCTCCCAGCAACCTAGCATCTGGAGCTGTGATTTTGCATCTCATGCTGTACATGATCAGCATGCTGAGTGGCAGAGGAACTGCTTTGTAATGCCTGGAAAACCCATTTCTTTCTGCACCGCATCAATCACAGCCACGTGTCTGTGTACAACCCATTTCTTTAACACCACCAGGCAAAAGGAGAGTCAGGTGAGCAGGAGAATTAGCCATTGCCATGACAATACACACAAGACTATTTTTTGTGGCCAGGAAAAGTGGCTTACATACATCAGATAAGGTTGGAAGCCATCCAGTAGCTGCTCTGGTTTCAGCAAAGATTGTTTAACCACCCATGAGAGTCACATCTCTGCATAATGCGGTCTAAATTCCCCTTCTTGATCACAACAAAGATTCCAAAGGCACCTGATCTATACATTTGTAAAGCCTTTCTGCCCACCTGAGAGCTCCGATGCTCTATGACAAGCCACGGGGGAGAAGGGGGCGTAAGCGTCCCTTGACATTCATTTTCAGGGCTTCCACCTTTAGCTTTACTGCCTTGGATCAATCAGGAGCGAAAGTTGTTGAAGTGGTTCTCAACCAGGGGTATATGTACCCCCGGGGGGTACGCAGGTTTTCCAGGGGAGACATCAACTCAGCTAGATATTTGCCCAGTTTTACAACAGGCTACCTAAAAAGCACTAGCGAAGTCAGTACAAATTACAATTTCATACAGAAAATGACTTGTTATACTGGTCTATATGCTATCACCACTTCCCAAACTGTGGGCAAGTTCATTTTAATGGGGTCACCAGGGCCAGCATTAAACTCATTGGGGCCCAGGGCAGAAATCTGCACAGGGCTGAAGCCAAAGCCCAGGTTTTTAAGTGAGGTGAAACTTGGGGTACACAAGACAAATCAGACTCCTGAAAGAGGTACAGTCATCTGGAAAGGTTAAGAACCACTGCTCTAGAGTACAGGACTGGGAGCCAGCACTCCCAAATTGTCTTCTTGACTCTGTCACAGACTTGCTGTGTGACCCTGGGGAGCCACTTACCACACGTCTCTGCGTCTCATTCTCATTTTTAAAAGTGCGAAACGAATGCCTCTCAACCTCCCAGTGGTGCTGAGAGGAGTGAGTAAGTAATGCTGGGTTAGTGCTCTGAGAGCCAAGAGCTTAGTTGGGCAAAGCATGATGATGAGGAGGATTATTTATGAAATCTGACTGTGGTTTATTGGAAATAGACTCCAACTGATCCCTGCCTTCAGACAGCCAGCCAGGTGGAATTAGCTCCTCTCTTCCCTAGATCAAACCAGGGGAGAAAGTTTGGAACAGACATGGCTGCTTCTCACTCAGTCCCCTCCTCCCTGAAACACCAACATCCTGATCACTAGCAGCTGCCAAGCTCCCATCCAAAGGAGCAGAGACTTTCTGTGTTGAAAAAACAGTGCCCAGGTTCCTCAAAGGAGAGCTTTCTGATGTCCCCACGTGCTGCTAGGGGGTGCTGTGCTGCTGGAGGAGGTTTGAAACGAAGGCGCTGACCTTCCGGGGTCACGAGAAATCCCGTGAGACATTTCTGCAAGAGATGAGGGTGCTGAGTTCATTGGCGCAGGGTGGGGGACACCGGCACCGAGCTGTTCTGTAATTCCCCTTTGTTAGCTGTTACCATGAAACACTGACATTTAAACAGGTTTTTTAATAAGGATCCTTAGAAAAATGGAAAGTAGAGACTGGGGAAAGCTTTGATGGAGCAATTGCTGACCTCACTAATACTTGGCTGATTAAAAAAAAAAACCAACACAGGTTTTTTTTAAATCTCTTTTTTTAAAACATTATTTTGCATCTCTGTCTCTCTCACTATGAGTAAACACCACTATGGCAACAGCTCCATGGTGACTATCTCCATGGCGAACAGATCCAGTAATTGCTGTGGCTTCCAGTTCAAAGCTGGGACTTGATTTGTGTGGCTTTTTGCATTTCCTAGTGGAAATGGCATGGGGCCAGTGGCATGATGCTCAGGAGGCAGGAGGCAATAAGGGGCCCTGAGGAAGATTAGCAGAAGCCACGGGTGGCGTTTGGAGATGGGAGGGCTCCTGGGGTAATGAAATGACAGCCAGTGTAATAAAATACTGTCTGAACATCATACTTTCAGGGGCAAGGAAGGTCTAGGTTAGATTGCTTCTCAAGGCCACAGCTGTAGTGAGTTTGCAGTTCTCATATGGGGGGAAGAGGGGAACAACATCAGCATCTGTCTGTCTGTCCACACTATGTTATACACGAGTATTATGGCCATCGGAATCCCAGGCAGCAGAGCTGTCACCCACTTCGAGATCTTAACCACTTTCCAGGGGCTGAATCTTCCAGGCTCTGCAAGCACAATGCCACACTGGTATCCCTCTGACACATCTGGTACGTTGTGGGTTAGTGACGTATGATGTAACGAAGCTGCAGGGTTTCCCCTTTTGCAGACCTAGCAGGGAGCTGGGGAAAGGGTTTCCCCTATTAGCTGCTGCTAGTAATAATACTTCACACTTAAGCTAACACCTTTGGCCAGAGGAACTGAAAGCCTTTTGCAAACAGTAATGACGCCACATGCTGCTAGGCAGGAAGCAGTGTTGTCAGCCCTGTTTCACAGATGGTGAAACTGAGTCACAGAGAGGGAAAATGACTCATCTAACATCACACAACAGAGCCACAAGTAAAACCCAAGAGTCCTGAGCCCCAGCCCCCAGCTCTAGTCATTAGATATCACATCCACTCCCATCAGAGGATTTAACGCAGAACTAGAGGGGCCTGCAGTGTGTCAACAGAACCTGGAACAGGAGAAATGGGCTGCAGGAACCCACCCTCAGCGGCAGGCCCGCCAAGGAGTCTAATATGCTGATCTCTTCTACCCAGCCTTAAACCATCACCCCCGTGTGTGCCAGGAGCTAGACACAGACACCAAGCACTCACATTTCTTAATTACACACAGCAAAGATGGGAGGCCTGAAGGCAGAGTGTTAATTTGGGATTAAGATGCACCTGAGGCTTTCCCTGCTCCCCAGCTGAGGGTCAGAGTCAATGAAGTCTGTTGCCATCTGCATCTCGTTTGCCTTCTTCCTATTAGCTCTCTTTTCTGAACTGCGTGGGCATGGGCCAGCCGCAGCCCCATTGAGCTGCTTCCTTAACAGTCAGCAAGAGCTGATGGTTTTTAAGCTCTGTCGCATAATAACAATTTATAATCAAGACTTCCTTTTAGCTCCCCTGCCAGCCTCTACTGCTGCCTTTCTGCACCTCCATTCATGCCTTCTTAAAGACACAGCTCTTTAAGTGACTTGGGAACAACACACAAAGGACAGCCTGGGTAAATGGAAACTCTACACACTCCAGAGGCGGGGGTGTGTGTGTGTAAATGATTAATTATTATTATTAATAATTTGTTGCATGGATTTAGTGCTGCTGAAAGGAGCCAGCTAGTCTGCCCGGGAGTCTGATATCCCCAGCGGACTCATAGTGCAGGGACAGCATTGGTCTCATCCATGCAAATTCTGCCGCACTCATTCACTTCTCAGTAGGGGAACCAACTCCAGTGATTTAAGTAAGTTTCCATGGCCATTGGGGTCTGCTTCTCTTCTCTCATCACAGTAAATCAGACAAACTCCAATGCAATCCATGGAGTTAGACCAGCGTAAAACTGGCTTAGGTGAGAGGAGAATCAGACTGTTGGCCTCTGTAATGACATTGCTAAGAAGGCTATTTAGTACCAACTATGGCAGTGGTTTTCAACATGTGGTCCATGGACCCCTGGGGGACCACAGACTATGTCTAAGGGGTCCACAAAAGGTGACTATGAAAATAAAGTTTCAGATCCCAGAAAAGGCATTCGGGCTTTCTGATCAATCAAAAGTATGTGAATAGCCCTACCTACAGGTCAAAACCTGGAAGTGTTGTTGTTGCCATAGCAGCCCACAGTTTAGGGGCCTTTCTTAGGCTACATCAAATGCCAGGCCGAGTATTTGTGCAACATTTGTAATTCTGTTCAGTCAGTCTTCAGTCTAAGACTTCTATATTAGGAGCACAGGTTGAATTTCCAAAGGGATCCTCACCTCCATTTGAAATTTTTTAGGGGTCAGCAAATTAAAAAAGGTTGAAAACCAGTAAGCTAGGGTGATGGTTAAGGTCAGTTGTCCATTGGGAAATGGACAAAGACCCATCAAATTCACTCCACTTTGGCCATTCAAGCTGATCAGAAAACAAGGGGCAAGGGAGAAATCGTGCAGTTTTCATGAACTCCCACCCCCATTTTTTTCATCAAAATTTCAAATTTTGAAGCATTTCAGCCATCTTAGTAGTTGATGGACAAATAAGAAAATAATGTCATGAAAACTCTGCACTGTACCACACTTTCACCCACCAATCCACATGTGTGAGTGTGTGTAGAAATTTAAAAAAAATCTGTTGAAATTTCATATGTAGAAAATTTTCAGCTAGCTCCAGGGGTCACTGAATTGACATTAGACAGTAGCTCAATCCCAGATTGACCTGACCTGGGGAAGTGGTTAAATAACTCCAGTGTCTTCTTTGGTAAATTCCACTTCATAGCAGCGATAAGGCTGTGGGATGGCATTTGCCCAGCCGTGTGGGATTAGCCTAACTCTTCTCCCATTGAAATCAATGGTAAAACTCCCATTGCGTTCAGAGGCAGCAGAGTCAGGACAACTCTAAGTGCCTTGGAAAATCCCAGCTGTGAAGTCCTTGTTCTGGTTTCACTCACCCGGGTGTTAGTCTCTGAAGTCAGTGACAAAACACTGACAGTGAGGTCAGATCACATGGGGTAAATGAGAGGAAAATGAGGACCCACGTGTTCCAGGGAGAGCACTGCCCTTCTCAAATGATTAAAGTCACTTGTCCTTCCACCTTGTTGCTCGTAATGCCACCGCTGTGTCTTCTTGTCGCTAAGCATTTGCCCATGGCTGATGGCTACAAACAGACACTGCACGAGACAATCTGGGGAGATACATCTGGGTTGTGCCAGGATCTTGATCCAAGACAGAGGGCAAATGTCTCCCGTTATATTTCATGCTAGAGTCAAGAAGGCTTCGGGAGTGGATGGCTCCTCAATGCAAAGGATGGAGGGAGCACTTCTGCAAGCAAGTTAGTGATAGCTGGAGAATTAATGCTGAGATCGTTCCTATGGAAATGTCCCCTGATCTCTCCAGTTGGGAGCAGTACCCCTGGGGAGCATCTCAGCCCCTGCAGTGCTTAGTTACGCCTCAGGATTTCCCTCCCCCTGCGCGAGGCATTTATCTCCTCTAACGCCCTGATACAGCAGCACACTCTGAACCCTGCCAGGCAGCCAGCCAGCTCGCCCTGAACTTTTGCCTGTCTGATCTAGATTTCCTCCTTGGATTCTCTTCGAAGACCATCTGTCCGCTGCAGGGAGATCAGACACAGATTCCTCCACCCATCCCCTCTCATCCCTCCCGCCACCTCGCTTCCACGCGTGCCCCCGCCTGTCCCCCACAACCCAAAGCTGCTGCCAGCAGCCCATGCCAATGTATTTAGGACTTCTGTGAGATCTCAAGTGTGGGAACCTCAAGAACTGTTGGGAATTCAGCTTTCCCCTGACCCTCTCTGATTGCTCCTAGCCAAATGCTAGTGGAAAGGGAAGGGGTATTTCTCTGGGCACTGCCAGCTGCAGCGTACACGTATGCAGGAAATGTAAATGTTTATCTGATGCTTTGGCAAGGTACATGACTGCTGAGCTTACAGTCCCGAAGAAGCGTCTCCTTTCAGCTGCAGTGACCGGGCCTTGCTAACTTATTCCAGGAGTGGGGTCTGAAGACGCTGGAGAGAGAGTTGTCTGGTAGCTTAGAGTAGGAGCCTGGGAGACAGGACTGCTGCGTTTGATCATCTGGCTCGCACTGTGATCCTGGGTAACTCATTTAACCCCTCCCCAGCATCAGTTTTTCCATCTGTAAAATGGGGGAAATAACATCTGCTTCACAGGGCTGTGTTGTGAGGCTTAACATCTACAGTGTTTCGAGAGCCTCATACCGAAGGGGATATGGAAAGGCAGTTGTTATGATTTGTTACTATGATGACTGACATACTCTCACTGGTGACGAATCAGCCATTTTCCTGAGCATCAAAGCCCCAGCTCCAAACACTGACGTGGCTTTTAAGCAGTCGTGCGTGAAACAGGCCAATATTACCCACTAGTTCTTAAGTGCATGGAATTACAGCAAATGGTCACAGAACAACCACATAGCCACACAGCTGTTCGATGCCGTGGCAGCTCAGAACTTTGCAGCAACAACCAGATTCTTTAGCTTCCCAAGCTCAGGCCCCTGACATTTGAGCTAAAGCAGAATCTTTGTTAGCTGTGAAAAGAAAAAAACCCTGACACACAGTGACTGGAGCTATGACCACTGGGCAGTTGACTGGAATACATACAAACATGGGCTTCCCCACACCCGGTGGCAAAGTCCAGTCTTGGGATGCTGGCATGACCTGACCTTTAAGTGAAGATAAAACTCTCATAATGCCCAATGGCGTAATGCTGGCTGTCCATGGGGTAAGGGAGGTTCCTTCCAGGTCCCTACGATGATCAGCTGATGCCTTGAAGCGTAAGACGTGCTTACCCCGGTTTGTTGCATATATGTTGGTATGTGTGTAAGGTGGTGGGTATCTTACCAACATCCTCTTTATAACTGGTACCTCCCCTCCCATTCAAATTCCTCAGCTCCACAAAGGGCAACTGATTATCATCCCAAATGAGCCTGAAGCCATGATTTTTTTTACCTATTTCCCTCTCCTCTATTAAATAAGGATTAGAACATTTCCTACCAGCTGCTGCTAAACTCATGACACTGCAGGGGCCTGTCAGTTCCTCGCACTCTGGCTACAAAATCACCAAGCAGCAGACACAACAGACCAGCAGAGAGCTAATTACGGGCTCCTCTCACAGCCAAGATACACAGAGTTATAACCCTGCTCTGAATGGCCTACACACAAATAAACTGTACCAAGGACCAGAGTCAAACACAACGGCATGTGGAGGTGGACTATAGTTAACTGATGCAACAGGATTGCTAGCCTCTTGCTCTTTCGAGCACTGAATAGCGATGAATAAAATAAAAGAGATTGGATAAAATAAGAGAGATTGAAACTTTAACTGGATGGAGGTCCAGGACTTGCTATATTCAGTGCTGAATCAAGTTCGAAAGAAACCTGGCTGGACCAAGGTGCCAGGGCAGCTTTCAGGGCTGAACACATGAGCAATTTTTCCATTTATTCCAGGCTGGTGGTTCCCCGAGGAAAAACTAGAAAGTCAAAGGCTCAGACATATGGAGCCTTCAGAGAATATTGGCAAGTAGGTTAGGAGTACTATTTGATCACAGATGAACACTTGTTAGATCAGTATTTGATCCTCACAGCAAAAGCAGAACAGAATTGGTAAGAATATTTAAAAGTATAACTGGGTTAAAAAAGAATTGGATAAGTTCACGGAGGATGGGTCCATCACTGGCTATTAGCCAAGATGGGCAGGGATGCAACCTCCTCCTCTGTGTGTCCCTAAGCCTCTGACTGCCAGATGCTGAGACTGGAGGACAGGCTGTGGATCATGCAATAATTTCTTTGTTCTGTTTGTTCCCTTTGAAGCACTTGGCACTGGCCACTGTCAGAAACCAGGATATTGTGCTAGATGGACCATTGGTCTGACTCAGTATGGCCATTCTTATGTTCAGGCAAACAATGTCTGCCAGAGAAAAGAATCTGCAGCTTGGTGCTCACAGAATCTTAGAAGATTAGAGTTGGAAGAGACCTCAGGAGGTCATCTAGTCCAGCCCCCAGCTCAAAGCAGGACCAACCCCACCTACAGCACATGCCCATGGCTGACATGTTACTCTCTCCAGACTGTGGATAATAAGCTTTCTGACCACATGTTACAAAAGAAGTCACGTGATTTGCTGCCAAATAGAGGCTGCGGTTTACCTGATGATGATTTTCCTGAATGGATTAGGAGGGATTCTCAGCATCTTGTCTCAGTTGGCCTTAGACGGACCAAACACTCAGAAGTGGAGATACCCGGGTCCAGAGAGACAAAGAGGAAACCCAGCAAATTCAAACAAGGAGGAAGAGGAGGAAGTGATTCCAGTCAATAGACCGAGGCGATGAACCTTGCTAAATCCATTCACTGGAAGAGAGGTCTGCAGAAAACTGTATCATTCTCCTGTCTTTACCATCTGCTGAGTGGTAAATCAGCCCAGACTGTACAGTGTTGCCTCCACCAACAGGACTTGGAAGCCAGCATGCTTCCAACACCTGCAAATCAGAAAGGTATCCTCACCGCCTTCTGTGAAATGCACGGAACTGCACAGATTTGAAGGACCCTGCAATTTCCCTCTCCCTCGTTAGCATCTGCTCACCCTACTCCTCACACTACCTCTGTGCAGGCAGCATGCACGCTGAGATCCATCACACTCCTCACTTGGAAAGAAGTGTCCTGGCAATTAATTGTGGGCCCTTAACCTCGCTGACCCCGAGCAAGACAGCCCAGTGCAGCCTTTGCAAGCAGTCGGGGAATGCTATCTGCAGTGACCTCAACGGCCATCCTCAGAACTGGAAACACTAGAGTCCCAGGGATGGTAGTAAATTACAAATTGATGTTTCAGCAAAAGCAAATCCTACAAAAATAACCCCATGGGGGCTGACTATGTACAGACCCAGCAAAGCTTCCCATCCTGGAAGCAGTACTGCCCATGTGAATCACTAGAGCAAGGATCAGGGGGCTGGAAAGGAAAGGGTGTAGAGATGAAAGTGGCTCCCTCCGGATCAGGAAAGAATGAGAAGCCTTTCAAGAATGAACTCCTCGGAGTTTTACCACGGTTTAGTTTAACTGACTGAGGTCAGAACTCCTTTCACTGGCAAGAGCGGAGCTCTGCAGCAGACTCGGCAAAGGGACAGGATTTATTCACGGTATCCCACTTACACAGCATTGAATTCCGTGTGATGAATTGCAGAACCAGATGCTAACTGGCCACCTAAGCTTCACTCTGCCCACTAATCGATTTCTGACCGTATCACCCAATCCTCGGGCATGACCTGCATAAGCTCAACACTACTGAATAATCTGGCCATTCCAGACTCATGCCAATAAAACCCTCGTTATATCAGGCTGCAGCATTGTGTATTGCCTCTCTTTCCACTCACCCTCCCTTTTATCTGTTACTGTAGAAAATGCTATACCCATGTAACAGGACCCTGTATTGGGGGCAGTGTAACCCACTGCTCAGTGTGTGCCTTGGATCCCTGATCCACACAGGATCTGGGTCTGTCACAGTCTGTCCCCCACCTGCAGAGGTTCTGTAGCCGAAGCAGCTCATGCTTTTACCTCTGGAGCGCCCCAGTTCTGTTCTGGGTACGTTTGCCAAGACGGCAGCTGTCACCTCTGTGAAATAAACCATTGAGCACTTATGACAATAAGGGCAGATAGACAAAGCTCAAAGGCTCGGGGGCACCGGGTAATCATACTGGGACAGAACGTGACCTTGAGGAGTCGTGGCAAGCGACGCAGTGTTAAATAGTCCGCCTAGAAGGAGACTGTTTTGCTTAACACGGTGCCATCTAACCCATGGCCAAGTGAGGCAGTGTTGAAGGTGACAGTCCCCGTCTGCAGTGAGTGCTGAGCTGTGCTGCATGTTGCATCAGTTACCATGTCTCCTGGATCAACGCAGCCAGAGGTGTGAGGCGAAACACAAACCCGAGTGAGGAGACAAGCCCAAGAGCAGATTGTGTTGAGAAGGCACATACAGACGTGTACAGCCCAGAGACATTGCGTAGTGCAGCAGGCACTCAGCCTGTGTCCCAGCTGCTCTTCCACAGCTCTGCCCACCTTCCAGCTTGATCCCTCGAGCTAGTCTCTCCAGCTAGATTCTTGCCGGGTTGCTCAAAGTCCTAAATCAGTCTGAAGCAACATAAACATAAACTCTTCCCTTTGGGCCTTTCCTGCTCCCTGGTCTGAGCCTTAGCCCTGCCTCGCCTTCACATCCACCCAGAGCTCAACCTCTGCTCTCTTTGCCTGCTCCTCTCCAACTGACCAGGGCACTTTTATTTAAGCCCCACATTTTTTAAAAAACCATAACACTTCAAGATCTTAAAAGGTCTCTATGGGCCAAATTCATTGCTCTCTGGGCCATGGGGTAAATGATTGCTGCTATAGTGGCCTCGGTTGACTTGTGCTGATGCTCGGCAGGCCTGGATCTGACCTAGAATGGTGGGTTTATTTTCCTCAGCGGAGTTGCACTTGCTTTGCATTAGCTCTGGACTTGGCTCTGTGTTCCTGAGGCCTGCTACCACCTCAATGCTTCCTGCTATTCCAAGACAAGCAGCTGCTGTAGGCCCTTTGGTCATGGATCTCACTTCACTAGAGGGCTGAGTAGCCAGAGGAAATGTGAGAGATGCTTTTTGGGTTCCAACTGGCTAGCTGTGCTGGAAGTCATAGTTGCAGACAAAGAACAGAGGGGGGCCCAAATGGGCAGAGGAGCAGAGCAGAGTCGAGGATTTTGGGAAACTGTCCCATACAGTACGTAGAGCCTGTGAGGAATGCAGCCGGGGCCCTTTCAGTATTTACTGGCTCACTTGGGGCTAATCGTTGGGTACTGTATATTCACAAGTCTAGTTAAGCGCCTATATGGTCATGTACATTGGGGCTTTCCAATGCATAAATTAGCTACATAGCAGTATGTGCACATCAGGATGCAAGTCACCCCTGTGCAGGAGGTCAGCACAAGGACCAAATACCACGCAAATCTTTAAAGAAGGGCTCGAATGGTGCATGGTATGACTATCACTTACAAATATGTGCACATGGCTTTAAAAATCTAACCCCAAACTTGCACGTGCGGCTAGTGGTTATAGGAGAGGGCTCAGGATCCCTGGATTTGTTGGGTGAATAAGTGTGCTGGCCTTCACTTATGTTCTCCTGCCTGTTTTGTCCTTTCTGTGAAACAGGGATCACAATGCTTATCCAGCCCACAGTGGGGTTGGGAAGGCTTCCTGAACGACTGCGAAGCTCTTTGAGATGCTCGGATGAAATACGCTAGCTACCCTTTAGGGACGCAAAATTGGATTGCTCTCACACTTGTTAGGTCTGGAAACGAACCCACTTTTCTGTGGCCATCCCATTTAGGAGATTTTACCTTAAAGATTCCAGCCCCCCGACAGATATCCTAGTGATTATAAGCCCAAAGATAGAAAGATAGAGGGATGGATATGTATGGAGATAGAGAGAGAGATTTTTCATGAGTCATTACTTGGGTCCCAACTTGCTGCATGTCTTACATATACTCTATCCAACCCTAGTGCATGCTGGTTCCCCCATAGTGTGTGTGTGTGTGTCTGTGTGTGTGTGCGCGTGTGTGCGCGCGCATGGGACACCCAGCAAGCTGGCGCTTGGTTTGTTTTGGTTGAGCGCTGCAGCCTGGATTAGCCGCAACAATAATATTTTTTTTAAACACCATTTGGCTGGAATCTTTAAGGTATTGTGTGATATGTATGAGGTCCTCAGATGAAAGAGACTTATAAGGGAAAAGCACATCACAGACATTAATTAGGCCTTATATCACATGGCTTCCCGTTAAGTAGGGAAAGCATTATTGTCTCCATGCTACAGCTGGGGAAACTGAGGCAGAAAACGTAAGCAGTTTGCACATGTTCATATAGTAAGTCAGTGACAAACATGACAAAAAAAAAACCAGAACTCCTAACTCCCAGTTCCGTGCTTTCTCTTTTGATACAAAAGCTGCTCAATGAGAAAACTAACAAAGGTAGGTTAAATTAAGGGCCTAGCAAATGCCACTCGGGTGGCTTTTATGCCCTTTTGTAAAGGACATTAAAGGAAAGAGGCCCCAATTCAGCAAAGCATTTAGTTACTTGCTTAAGCCCATCTGTATTCAGCAAAGCACTTAAGCACATACTTACCTTTAAAAATATGCCTCGGTCACATTGAAGTCAGCAGGTTTAAGGACACACCTAACGTTAAGCACATAATTATATATTTTGCTGAGTAAAGATGGATCGCTAAGCAGCCACAGCAAAAAAAATTGTATGTGAAACCAATTGCAGCAACGATGATATCCAGCAACATGCCTGAAGAGAAGCAGAGCAGGAAGTTACTGGCAGGTGCTGGTAGGCATGCACCCGTGGGTGCCTAGTCATCCAGATTCTCCAAGATCAGCAGGCCAAAGCACTTCTGGCTAGACAGAAGCAAGGCAGTAAAGCACTGAAAGCTTTCCACAGGCTGGCTCCATGTGCCTTGGTTAGAATTAAAGAAATATTTGGTGCACAACGTTCAAGAGGTGTGTTTGCTAACAAATGGGAGCCCAACATAAAAGTCAGACACTGAGCAAGCCTATTAATCAGATCTGAGCATCTAAGACCAGACCTAGACAAGGTGGGGAAAATGCTGATTCCTCAGCAGTGACAGTAGGTCAAACTGCAGCTTTGCTACGTTACTATGAATAGAAATATTCTCACAATTCTTTTTGTTTTTAAATGTCAGTACAAATATGGGAAGGAAGGCGTGTTTGTTTGTTTGTTGATGGGAGGGGAAGGCGTTGAACATTCCCCAGAAATTTTAGAAACCCAAATGCAATGACATTGGGCTAATGCATGGGAAGTCAAATGTGAAACTGACTAGAGACAAGAGCTCTGGATTTGCCCTTGGAGCAGCAATGCCAGTCCCAAACATTCAGAAAACAGGAACCAGACTCCCCCTCCTATCAGAAAAAACAACCCAACAACCATGAGATTAGTTTAAAACTCACGAGATATTTAAAAATAATAAATTTGGATTTATTTTTTTTAATTTGCCTTCTGGGTTTTGAGCCTTTTGGGCTCAAGGTTTTCTCTGAAACCACCTGGGCATAAAATTTACTTTTTTTTTAAATGAAAGTTGAAATTCTCAAGTAATCCCCTGCCTGTGAGAGTTGGGACTTTATGAAAAACACCCAATATCCCGAGACTGGTGATAAGATCATTAGAGTCAGCAAGTCCTGCGGGAGTGACTCCCATCAACCTCAGTGGAGTTACGCTAAGGATGAATTTGGCCCAAGACGTGAAACTGAGCAGCCTAGATTCAGTAGTCAATTAGTAGTTTCATGGCAGATTTGTCAAAGCTAAGCACAGAAAGGGGGGGTTATTTACAGTATCCCACATATGTGGTGGTGATAGCCAAGTGATACATTGCAAAACAGAGCATTAAACATCCAATAATGAAGCACAGTGGGGGCTCAGCAAGACATGAAATTGAAACTGCCCAGTGTTGATTCACTAACCTGAGCGAAATGCAAAAAGTAAAGGGTAAAAAGCAAATCAGATTTCTAAAATTCTCTCTAGTTTCACAGTTTCAGCCCTAACAGAGGAAAGGGAATTCTTTTAACAATGGGTTTTTAACCTGATGGCGTCCCTTTAAATTTGTGGGCCCCATTTTTTGGTAACAAGTATCTTGGCATGAAAATACACATTGTGGAATCTCTTCTTCTCTCCACGACATGGTGTAATTTCTACTGTCATAATAGGAAATAAACAGCTCTGTGGTTGGAGAACAGACCCCTCTTTACCAGCCCTCCACTCTTTTATGTAGCACTGCTAGCCTGTATGCTAAATTTCAGGCAGTTTCTGTGCTACAAGACTCACCAGAGATGGACAGAAAACGCCTCATCTTGGAAAAAAAAGTCACCATGCTGTATTAGGCAAACAACACTAAATTCCACTAGCCTTCCATCCCGAGAAGCTGGGTTAGCTGGACTGCAGATGTATATAATATTTTGTTTAGTCTATTATGGATATTGCTGCACAGCAAATGTTCTTTTCCTCCCAGCTCCCGCTTCTTCTATCACACACACAGTCTGGCATGACTTCTGCTCATTAGAAGCCCAGGACTGGAATACAACGGAGTTTTGAGGTGCACTGCCAGAGCTGTACGGGAAAAGCCAGCAAGAGGGGCTGCAGGTCAGGTGTGAGGTGCATTGGCAGAGCTGTAGAGGGGCCCCAGTTCTGGAACAGAACAGGGGCTGCAGGTCAGACGTAGGGTGAGTTGTCACCGCTGTGGAGGGAGCCCAGCTCTAGAATAACGAGGGAGGACAGTGCATGGGGAGTGAGCTGCATTAGCAAAGCAAGGGGCAGTAGTGTGCCCGTATCTGCAAGCAATTCTTTCTTTTCCCCTCTGAGAGCCAGATTCTCAGCTGATGTAAATCAGCATTAACGTTAATGATGCTGTGCCAATTTACCTCAGTAGAAGATTTGGCCCTTTGGCAGTCATCCTTCACGTTTTCCTTGTAAGGGGACTTTTGCCATTTACTCCAACATGTGCAAGATGCTTAATTTGATGCCCCCCCTCCCCCCCCACACACACTTTTGCTTTCAAAACTGCAGCCTTTTGTGACATCCCCAGCCTGGTACACAAGCTAGCCTGTCAGCTGGCGTTTTCGGCAGCGCTGGAAGAGTGAGAAAGAGAGACTGTGGCGGCAACAGCCCAGGACTAGTTTCAAGGCTAGGCCTATGATAAATCTTCCAGCGATACACTGCCAGAATGCCGACTACAGGGGTCCCTCTTACTGTAATTCCAGTGATAAATATCACCCCATCCCCATAACAATCACAAACAAACACACTTCGCTTCTTTTTCCCATTAAGTCTGGGAGAGGCAACTACACTGGCCCATTCTATGGACAATATCCACTTGCACCAATTGCTACGCGTCCCCAGCCTTGACTGTGAATTTTTAAGCTGATAACTGTGCATGGAACACTGAAGTACTTGAGAGACCCCCAGACAATCTTCTCTCTTGTGACCCTCCCACCACAGGAATTCAGTTCTGAGCCACAATCCTAGAGCTGTGTTCTGCTCAGCTGGGCTTCCCCTGTTCACCCTGCTGTGTGACAGTTCCTTGCCCTGAGCCCCGTCCTGGCCTCGCTAGTGTTTTGTTTTTGACTGTTGCCAGCCTGGCTTCACTGACAACAGCAAAGTCACACAGGCTCACCTGCAGCGGAACCCCCATGTCATCTAGACCTGCTCTGACAAAGGGGCAGATTTTAACATGAGCTCAGTTCCCAGTTAGGCACCCACCTAAAGGTTAGATTTTCAACTGTGCTCAGCCACTGGCAGCTCCTGTTGGGATGCACGTGGGTAGATTTTCAAAACCGCTCAGCACTCTGCAGGCTGTGCTGTGCTTTTTAGAAAATTCTTAAAGCGCCCTTGGCAAGGCTACACGAATGCTCCCATCGACAGGGGGTTATATCACTGCTAATGAAATAGTGGAAGGTTTTAAAGAGAAAATCAACATAGATGCAACCATTGAAATTGGCGACAAAACTGAGTGACTTCATAAATGCATAGGCACTGGGGCCAGATGATCATCTAGAGTCTGACCTCCTGCATAACACAGGCCACAGAACTTCGCCAGCTGATTCCTAGATCAAGCCCAGATCTTCTGGCTAAGCTAGAGCAGTTCATTTAGAAAGACATCCAAGGGGACCTATATTTAGCCAACATATTGAGCTGGTCAGAAATTTTCCAACCGAAGGTTTTTCCAGCTAAAAATGTGGATTCATCTCAATCAAAATGTCTTGTGGGAACATATTGATTTCGACAAAACTTTCAACTAAACCAGGCAGGCTGCTGATGGATTTCTGTCTGGTTTCCTGCCAGCATAATGGTGCTATAGATTTAGCCAGATTAAACCTCTCAGCAGGAAAGCAGTATGTTTCATTCATCCCAATTTGTATCTCTCCTAGAAGCTATCCCGCTATCAGCTAAAATCCTTCCCATTGACTGTAATCTTAAACATTCACTGTTGTGCGGTTTGCTATAATTTTCCTTTCTAAAGAGATTCCTCAGAGTCATAAAGAACTTGTGTGGCGTAGCTCTCATGCTCTGAAACACTTTTGCAGAGCTCTGCTCTGTTCATTGGAAGATAAATGAGTGGATGCAACTCTCCAACTTTAAGCTCTGCCATTTGTTTTTCAAAATCCACACCTTTCGCCTCCCAAGAGGGTACACTTCCTTAGCTAGCATGCAGCAGGAAAACGCCTTGGAATGGGTGAAAGGTACAGACACAAAGACTGACTGTCTGCAAGGCTGAAAAGTGTCATGCTTCAGCTCCATCCATCTAATCATTCATTGATCCACTCAACAGCCTTCTACCCATCCAACCATGCGACAGCACCTTTTCGTCCATCCATCAATCCATCCATACCCTAAAAATGTATTCCCGGCTATGTGGCCTTTCAAAAGAACACAAGGAGTTTTAAGAAGATGAGAAAAAGCCCCTTAGCCTAATATGCTGACCCTTTAATCTTTTGTTTTAAACCCACCTTCCAATTTTGCCACCATTTTTTCCCTCTTCGGCAACATCTTCAGGTCTCAGTCTCCTTAGTACAGATGGCATGACTTTTACAAGGAGGACTGGATGGCTCAGGGTATTAACAGGCGATGGTTTCTTTTGCTTTCAGCTCACTTGTTCAAATCCAGCCCAGGTCAGAACGAGTGGCCGAAGGTTTTCAACATTTATTCCAATGGCTGTTCAGAAGCTCATGTGAAATGACTTTGGGGGCTGCGTTCTAATCCTCAGTGGATCATCAAACCCATCAGCACATTTGCAGATCCATTGACAGAGAGGTCAAGGATTGAAAGGGAGATGGAAAATGAAATCCCCTTTCCTCCTCCAGGGATGTCGATGTGGCAGCTACCATGAATGCTGGATGAGTAATTATGTTATATACAGTCTAACGATTCAGTCTGGCCTGTGTCTGTCAAGTGCCAAATATTTCCTGGTTTGCAAGAGGAAGGAATCCATCTGTTTTCTCAGAGCAGCGATTCTTCAGAACGGATAGGGCCACTTCTGCATCTCACTGGGAACAAACCTTGGGGTCCCTGATGCCCATGCTCTCATAACTCACCACTGTGATATCTCCTGCCCCTTTGCAGAAAAACTGAATTTCAGGCCTGCCTGAGCAAACAGAGACAGAAGTGGCACATGTAGCACTGAAGTTGGTAGTAAATCAGACTTTACAAGCATGATGGAGAGCGGACCAGGCCGCGGTGTGGCAGGTCCTAATGCAGCAGCAATGCAGAGGTGCATGGCTCTCCCAGGCCTGGAATCGCAGTACGTACTTTGGATCAGGCTTTAGGTGAACTGGCAGTGTCTGGTTTCTGAGCAAGCACTGTAACAGATGAGGGTTGCTGGTGAGGTGAATCGGCAGAGCCAAGAGTGGAAAGCAGGACTGGATTACTGCTAGCCGACGGTGCCTCCAATCAAGTATCAGAGGGCGTTAACCGCCCTGCTGGCAGCGGGCTGGAGGGGGAACAGAAAAGTAGCGAGTACTGCAGCTGAGGATGGGGGGAGCAATCAGGCTGTGTGGCACAGCACTGGAACAGCAGCAGACGGGTCAGAACTGAGGGCAGTCGATACAGCTGAGGGAGGGGCTCAGAACTGGAATAACTGGGGGGTGCGGTAGGTCCGGACTGAAAGGAGCGGCGGGTTTGATCCAAAGCCCATAGAGGTCAGTGTAAAGACTCCCATTGACTTCAGTGGGCTTTGGCTGTAGCCACTCACGAAAGGAGAAGGGGACCCTTAGGGAGTGCCCCTCCGCCTCCCAGTCTGACGCAGGCCAGAATCATCAGTCCCCACAGTTCAGTGGTCATGAAATGTAGTTGCCGGTATCAAAGCAGAGGCCCAGCCCACCGAACCCCATCCAGCCGCACAAAGAGAGATGTCCCATGGACAAAGCCAGCGAGGTAGTCTACCACTGTGATTGGCTAATCTCCCAATTAGCAAGGCACCCAAAATAATCCAGATGAAAGGTTTAGACAAAGCTCATTGTCTAAAATAAGCCCCACAGCAAATGACATGGTAATTGGCAGTGTGTGGTTCTCAGCTATCTTTGCTTCATATCCCTTGAGCAGTTTCTTGTCAGAGGCCTTGGGGGTTTTTCACCTGCCTCTGCAGCGTGGGGCATGGGTCACTTGCTGGAGGATTCTCTGCACCTTGAAGTCTTTAAACCACAATTTGAGGACTTCAATAGCTCAGACATAGATTATGGGTTTGGTACAGGAGTGGGTGGGTGAGATTCTGTGGCCTGCTTTGTGCAGGTCAGACTAGGCGATCATAATGGTCCCTTCTGACCTTAAAGTCTATGATTTATCTATGAATCTGCTGAGACGAGTCTAACCCCACTGTGCAATGCTAATGAACCCTTGGGCTAATACACGATGGAGTCATAGAGTCAGAGGTGTTAAGGCCAGAAAGGAGCATCGGATCGTCTACTCTGATCTCCTGTATAACACAAGCTATTACATTTCACCTAGTTGTCTCTGTGTTGAACCCAGTAACTTGTGTTTGGCTCCAGCATCTTCCAGAAAGGCAGCCAGCCTGGGTTAGAAACACAGAGAGAGTTAGAGAGACTCTACCACTTCCCTCGGTAGCTTGTTCCGATGGTTAATCGCCCTTGCTGCCTTATTTTTAATCTGAATTTTCCTGGCTTCGGCTTCTAGCCATTGGTTCTTCTGCTTACTCTGCTACATTATAGAGCCTTTTAGTCCCTGGTATTTTCTCCTTGCAAAGGTACTTATACACTGTACTCAAACTAGCTCTCCAGTGGCTCCAATCCAATCCCGCCTTTCCTAAACCTTTTTTTAACCACTGATATGAGACTTTGTGTGTGGGCCCTGCCCTGTTTCCAGATCATGCTCAGCCTACAGCCCCATCGACACCCTCTTTTCCCCCCTGCACTGGGGTCAGCCTTCTCCACTCAGAATGATCAGACCAGCGTGAGATCTCACCATGAGTGCAATGCATACTCCATAACAGGGCATGGTATTCCTTGGCTGTGACCCAAGCTGGCACCTAAGGACGGCTCACAGCCAACACCCTTCATAGAAATACGGCTAAATTCAGTGCCTTGCATGGAAAAAATAATCACTTCTGAGTGCCAATAACTCTGGCTCCTGCAAGCGGGAGAGTCTAGCCTGGAGAGGTGGTGTGAGGAATGAGGAATTAGGTTGGAATCCTCGGGCAGGAGGTGGAGAGATGTTTGTGCTCCCAGCACTTCCAGGGTGGTAAACAGTACGTATTTGGCACGTCTTTAGGGCTTTCTCTACCCAGTGATGCCGATATAGCCCTCGGGCACTGGATGTCCCAAGCACTCTGCAGACTTAAGAAATCATCCTGATGCCCCTGGGAGGCAGGAAAGTTGGTGTTGTTCTATCCTCATCTTACTTGAGGGATAGCCCAAGGGAGGCGTATTCTCCATCCACTTACGCCAGTGCAAACCGGAGGGACTCCACTGAAGTCAATGCAGTTACATTGGTGTAAAAGTGGTGTGAGAGGAGAATCAGGCACTGAGTGTTACAGCGCCACTAGCTGGTCCCTGGTGGACAAAGAGTTAACCTCATTTCATCCTCCCTTTTGCCATACACAGGCGCTGAAGGGGAGTACTAGGCAGAAGGGGGCATGCGGATGGGAAGCTGGATCCTGCATCTATGGGGTCACCAGACTGGACTTGGGGAGCTGTCTGGGACTCATTCTTTTCCTTGATGAACAGCCCACTGCTGACTACACCTGTGTCTTCTTTCTGTTGTGGGATCCCACCAGCTCACTCTGGGACATGCAGGGCCGGTGCTACCATTAAGGCGAACTAGGCGATTGCCTAGGGCGCCAAGATTTGGGGGTCCCAAAAAGCAGTGCCTTCAATTTTTTTTACAGCGTTGCTCCCCGAGCGCGTGGTCGCTGCTCCACTTCTCCCGCCTCCCAGGCTTGTAGTGCCAATCAGCTGTTTGGTGCCGCAAGCCTGGGAGGAGAATTAGAGCGGGGGCGGCGTGCTCGGGGAGGAGGTGGAGCAGAGGTGAGCTGGGGTGGGGAGGTGCCGCATGGCTCCCAGGGAGTGCCTGCCAGGGGAGGCGCCTCAGGGCAGAGGGATGGGCGGGGAGCTGCCGCAGGGCTTGGGAGGGGTGCAAGGTGCAAGTTTCGCCTAGAGCGTGAAACTTCCTTGCACCGGCCCTGGGGACATGGAGGGAGCAGTGACATCAGTTCAGCCCGGAGAGGTTAGGGGACATGCCCAAGGCCACTCAGTGTAATTGGTCTCTATCCCACTCCCTGCCTTCCAGCCCTGGTTGTCTCTTGTTAGCCTATCCTACCTGTCCATAGGATTCCTTTGCTGCTCTTAATATCTACTGGGTTCATTGCAATCAAGTGACATCCAAGGGAGGTGTGAAGGACATCTGGCTGCCTACAGGATGTGTTCTGTAGGCCTGGGCTCTGTGACCCCATGCAGATGGCCACAGACCCTCATTGCCCCATGGCTCTACTTGGCATCATATATCTGGGGATACCATGGAAAGTTCAAGGAAAGTTACCTTGTGTATGCACATTATGAATGCACCAGTTCTGCTTCCGGCTTAGACAGGGGAGGTCCTGTTAGTACCTGCCATGTAACCTAAAAACACAGAAAGCACCAGCTCCAAGCGAATAAGTCTGAACAGGAGGCAGCAGGCAAATTATCTGAGTGCCATTGATCATCAGACAAGGTACATACATGCACATGTACACACTAGGGCTGGGTAGAAAAATGTTTTCCTGTTCCATAAAAATTTTATTCTTCTGAAGTGTGACAAAAAGTCAAAATCTCGAAGATGTTAACAAACCAAAAAAGGGGGAAATTTCCTGTTTGGGTCAACTGAAATATTTTGTTTCAATTGGGTCCATTTTAAAAAAAGCCTTTTTATTATAATTGGCCTGAATTTCTAAATGAAACGCCAGCTTGAACCAGAAAACCAAAATGTTTAAAAATGTCAGAATGGGATTTTTCAAAGTTTTCCAAATTTTTTTTCAACATTTTTTTCAAGTCAAGAAATTCATCCTGTAACAAATTTCAGTTTCGATGAATCACCACTTTTGGATGGCAAACCTGTTTCACCGAAAACCTCCTTTCCAACTCTCATGCACAGACACACAACCACATACACATGTGTATTCATATTTTCGATACCAGCTCCCCAATAACAACAATCCAAAGTACCTGACTCAACCTGAATGCTTGAAGCCAAAAAAGAAAAAGAAAGGTTTTTCTTTCTTTTTTTTTCTTCAGAAATGTAAAGAAACAAGCATTCAGCCCCTTTACTTCAATTACCGGGTCGTTCTCAGAGGACGTCTGGAAAGGTTTCTTCCTCTTGCCAGGAGAAACAAATGTCTTCTCCAGGAGGGGGCTGGAGTAAGGCTGGGTTCTCAATGTCCTCTCTTTCTCTTCCCCTCCCACTCTTTTACTCTTATCTGATTCACAAGGAAAAACCACGAACCGACTCAGGACTGAATTACATTGGTCTTTGTGAGAGTTCTGGTTTCCTTTCAGGACATTGACGTCCACCCCCACCAATCGGGCTACAGTCTCTCCCTTCATTTATACCCAACCCGAGCCCAGAGACTTCCCCGAGCTTTCCCAGAGTAAACAAAGACTGAAACTGGCCTGGGAACTAATTACTGTAGCCAAAGCCGGTGGGAGTTGCATGTAGAGGGAAGAGGGCAAGTTTTCACGCTCTACTTTGAAAGCAGTTCCATTCGGTTTGTTTTACTTTTCAAGCTCTAACCACACCGCGCTGTGTTGCATGCTAAGGCTTTGATGAACACATACAGAAGCCAAGATACATTCAGTGCTTATCGATTGTGATGTCCATGAAGTATGTGTTTGCCTATTGGGCCTGTCTAACTACATGCTTCCAGAGAGCCAGTCATCAACGTAACTAGGATACATATTCCTACAGTGTGTATTATTTGTGTTGCAACAGATGGGTAAGATAAGGCTGGAATTTAAAGCTTTCAACGTGAATTTCAGGGCTGGGTAGGTTTGAGACAGGCCCCTACTAGCTATTTTTGGATTCTTTCATTTAATTGTTTTTTAATTAACAATAATAATAATAATAATAATAATTAGTAAAGTCATTCCCCTCTTCAGCATCTAGCACTTATTAAAACCCAATATAATATAGGTCATAGAAGAACAATCTAGCTAGTAGCTTTCTCACCCCATGCTGAGGAGTCATGGCTTTGATTGATGATTACTCCACTACTGACATTGTGACACAGTATGATAGGAGGAGCTGCCCTTCAGATGAGAGATTCAGCCAAGGGCTGTTGGTGTGGTCTGAGCAGAGGTAAAGGAGGTGGTTAAAGACGGGCTAGGGGTTAAGCGACTGGGATGCTAGAAGTCTGGGTTCAATTCCTGGCCCTGCTATAGGCAAGCTGCTCAGGCTGGGATTTTCATAGGAGGTCTAAGGGAGTTAGGTACCCACCTCCTCTTGAAATTCAATAGAAGTTGGGTGCCTAACAGCCTTAGGACCTTTTGGAAATCTCAGTCTTCATCTCCCCAGGCCAGGTTCTTAAAAGTAGTTAGGACGCCTAAAGATGGAGATCGGTGCCCAGTGGGATTTTCAAAAGTGCCTAACTCCCTTTGATTTCAATGGGCGATAGGCCCCGAGGTGCTTTCAAACACCAGGCCCCCTCTCTGCCTCATTGGGCATCTAAATACCTTTCAAAATCTGGCCCTCTGTGCTAGTAAAATGGGGCTAATAATTCTTCCCTACTTCCCAAGGGGTTGTGAGGAGAACTTCATTAATGTGTGTGAGGCTCATCTACTGCAAAGGTTGGGGTACCAAGTCAGAAGGGACCATGGCAACTTTTGGAAAGCATTGGGAATAATGGATGTGTCCTGACAACCCCCATTCTCCCCTCCTAGCCCTCCCCCAACCCCGGGAAACAGGTTCTCCTGCCCAAGGCTGAGCAAGAGTGATTACACCTCAAAGGCTGCTGTGTTTGCCCACGCAGTCCTTGCACTGCCAGCATCTCACTCGCTGCATTGCAGCTTGCTCTGCTTTAACACTGATTTCATACGATTCTCTATTCAACCTAGAGCTGGTCAGGAACTTTCCAACAGAACGTTTTGCCATCAAGAACTGTCTACTCGTCAAAAGCAAAACACTTTGTGGAAATGTGACAATTTAAAAAAAAAATCATTTAGGAAAAACCAAACCGAACGGAATGTTCCTTTTCAACCGCTTTGGAATGGACAATTTCTTTTTCCATTTTGAAATGACTTTTGATGGGGCTTTTTAAACTTTATATTCTATAATATAACATTTTTAAAAGGTCAAAATCAGAGCAGAGCATTTTTATTTTATCCATTTGGAACATTTCAATCCACACAAAATGATTATTTTTTTAATTCCATTTCATCAGAACTGTCCACATTTTTTTGTTATTTTTATTTTATTTCTGGTTTTCATTCTCTTTTGAAAACAGAAAAATTTCAAAACTGCGGAATCTCCTTTAAAAATGGAAGATCCTGTTCCCACCCATCTGTATTTAAACTGCAGCTTTTGCTTATGAATTGGCATTAGTTTGAAGCCCCATCTGCGCTACAGGTTAGTCAAATGCTACTGATTCCCATAATAAGAACTGGCAAGCGGAAGAGAAGGATTTCACACCCGCGCTCCCATCAATGAGGATGAAGCATTTAATTAAGAGCACTGCCTATGTGTTACTTATCTCCTTTGTGTGTGGTTATTAATATCTTTGCATGACTCATCAAGCCACGGGCTATGTTTTTCCCATACTGGTTTGAACCGTGATTTAAGTTTTTACAATATCTCTATATATGACACACCCAGCACAAAAAATTAAGCTGGTTTCCCAAAGTTAAAGAGGAACAAAAGAAGAAGATTACTGTTCTGTGTTTGGTAGCACCCTAGAGTCCTCAAAGGAGATCAGAGCCCCATGGTGCTGTGCAGACAGACACCTAGTCCGTGCCCCAAAGAATTTACATTCTAAATAGACACAACAGGAGATAGAGGCACAGACAGAGGAAGTGATTCAGTCAAGATCACCCAGCAGGTGAGTGGCAAACCTGGCTCCTAGTCTGGTGCCCTATGCTCTGCTCTTCTATAATTAGAACTCAGATCCACTGCAATAAGTAGAGTTAATTAGCAAAGGCTATAAAATGCCCTGCCATCAAGGCTAACAGACTAGGGTGCCTTTGTTTTCTACATCCTGCATCTTTACTTTTCTAAGCATTGTCCTCCTGTTACGAGACCAGCGGCCATTTTGTTCTCCAAGCTGCTGCAGCCTGTTTCAGAAAGGACACGGCCGCTGCGCTCTCTCACCAAGACTTTACTGCCATTCCTTCTTGATTTTGTGGTTTTTCTTTCAGTTAAAAGAAAAGTCACTTGAGACTGAAAAGGTGTGTGTGGAACCATGCAAGAGGTGGCTGAGTTGGGAGGCTCCCTGTTTCGCTGTGGCTCTGGGCCCTTCACGCAGCGCTGCAAGGTTGAAGATCCCCAGTCTAAAGCTACAGAGCAGTTCTGCTCTTTCCTAACATTGGCCAGCCTGCAAACATCTATTACAATCCAGTCTTGCTTCTGCTGATGTTACCTTTGTTTCCTTTTCTTCTCGACAAGTGACAAAGTAGGAATGCTGCTGCTGCTGCTGCTTTACATTCCTCCCCGTCCCACAGGAAACCATAAATCCAAATAAAATAATAACATCCAGAGAGAACTTGAAACTGATGGGCAGCACTGTGAGTTCCATTCAACCTAGGGCCGGGGGAAAGGGAAGGGATCAGAGAACCTGTCAAAACTGGCCACATTTCCACAGGGATCAGACCTAAACAGTGTCTCCATCCAGGCTGAGAGCAGCTCCGGGGAGATGGGGCAGGAAAAGCCAAGAGATGGATCTGCTCACAAAATCTTGCCCCCCTACTGGCTCTCATAAAACCCCCAGTTTGTGTTTGGCAGGGCAAGAGTTAAAAAAACCTACCACAGGTGTCTACCCTCACTGCAGAGCTTGCAAGGGGACACAGCTGGGGGAGGAGTGGAATGCAGGCTGGGCTCAGCTGTAGCTAATGGCTCCATTGGGGAGGAAATCCAGGGACCATAAAATAGGGGAGGGACACAGCAAGCTGTTTTTTCTCCTGGGAACAGACCCTGGGACCAGTGTTATCTGGAGCGAGAGACAGCGAGAGCGAGAGAGCGTGAGCGAGCTGGTAGGAATAACCTTGGAGGGGTTGCTTTCAGCCTACTAGTTGCCCATGTCCCCAGATCTGCAAATCTGGAGAGGTTTCTCCTGCACCTGGCCTTGGCTCATCTGACCCGGCTAAAGGGGAAAAGCCACATGCTGACCTGCTACCCAGATCCTTCCCTTATAGGGCTGGTTTGATGGTAGCTAGGACAGTAAAGCACTAGGTCCCCTCACCCTCTGAGGAATCTGCTCCTGTTGGCACACAAAGGTAGGGTAGAGTGCAGGGGGAGGGGAGGAAACTGTGCTGGTGCTATTGTACTTTCCCCATGTCCTCCAGCACCGTTGAGTCCACCATGACCCCTTCGAAAATATCACAAAACAATGCAGTCCTTGGCATCTCTAGCTTGTTTGTTGCTAGAATCTGAGCTGCCCTGCAAATTGGTTGGTTCAGCTTCATTTTGCAAAGAGATAATTACAGCTCTGCAAACTTGATGCAATCAACCTGGTCTGTAGCCAGGTAATTGGATGTGAACTGCCTGGCTAGTAGCCCTGGCATTTTGTGGTTCTATACCTGCTTTATTTTCCTTCAATTGCCTGAGCTGGCTATTGCTTGGGCTTAAATGCTTCCTCCAGCAATCTGAACACAGCATAGACTTCCATTGTTGAGCGATGAATCATGATTCTGGCCCATATATGATGGGGTGATGTTTAGTTTGGCCAGGTTATAATTTACTTATGATGAAGGTCATGCTAATTCCACGCTCCTCTGATCACTTCCATACTGACTAACAAAGGAAGTGATCAAATTTTCTTTAATCTTCCCAGGTATATTTAATCCTGCCTTAATGGGGAGGGGAGTATGGACCAGATGACCTCTGGAGGTCCCTTCCAGCCCTATATTTCTATTATGTTATGTACAGACATCCGCCACTCCGTTCTCAGATTGTTGCAGCCTGTTAGAGGGAGACACGCATGCTGTGCTCTCTACATTTTTTTGACTAAATCACATACTCGATCTCTTGGAGTCCTGCTGATCTCCTGTTGTGTGCTCTTTATGGAAATCTCCAGCTCAAACCCAGTGCTGAGTTTTGTTGTTTAAAATAGAATGTGAAGTGATTCTTAAAGCCACAGATAACATGATTCACATAACTAAAAATATTTTGCACGATTCTCCTCATCTGAGGATCTCAACATGTTTTTCAAAGATTAATTAATTAATTAATCTAACACTCTTCTGAGGCACATGGGCTCTCGCTCTTCATTACAATGCAGCTACCTCTGGGGAAGCGCACCGTCTGGCTCAACAGTGTGGCAAGAGCAGTGCTGGTTGGGGTATTTGCTGAGTCTCCATGTCCGCTGCAGGGTAAAAGAATAAGCCTTATTTCTGATCTTGGGTAAAATATCTTCACAGTTTATCTTGGAGACAAGCTGACAAAGTTGTGACAGGGCAAAGGCCCTGTGGTGTCGGTGGCGCATGATGGAGAGCATTCTGCAGGAGGCTGCGGAGCAACTGGGCTAGGAAGTCAGACAATCTTCTGCAAATGTAAGTACTGCCAGCAAACTATTCTGGGTTATGTGCTCCCTCTGCCCCTTGTTTTTCCCTAGTTTGCTGTCTCAAAAGCTCCCTTGAACGATGGATTTTGCTCCCTATTTGAGACCCAACATTTACTCAAACACTGCAGCATATCACCAGATTTTTCAGTTCTAGCTCCCTTTCCCCTGCCATGCAAGTATAGGTAGCCAACAAGCTGAGCTATGTATCCTGCACAGAAGTCTCACTGGATTTCACAGCCAGCATCCTGCATACTTGGGTTGCTCCAAGGCAGGGTTTGGGCTAGTTTTTCCAAGGTGGGCCAGGCTTAGATGGGCCACCAGAAGGGAACTTGGAGATCTTGCTGCTAAAAGCCATTAGAGGCAGCCTGTTGTCAGCTTCTAGGTGGAGTCTGGAGGCTCCTGTAATATTTCAAAAGGGTGGATGAAAGAGGTGAGGGGTTTTTCTGTTTTTGTTTTTTTTGGGGGGGAAAGGGGGTTGCTTTTACTTCCAAAGTGGGAAGGACATCTAGATTGCAATATCCTGGTGGTGTCTCCTGAGTCAACTACATCAACACCTCACACAGTCAGAAACGACTAGGTAGAAGCTTGTGTATTTGGATGCAGATAGAGACCGCAGTACATCACTCCTTGCCCTCTACCTCACCACAATCCCAGCACTCATTCGCTAATGGCTTCTTGCACCTCAGTACAACTCTTTTTGAACAGGTCCACAGTGTGAGGTGACTGAGTAGGCTCCATGTTAGTACCGAGGTTGGAGAAATACTGTCTGGGGTTTAGAGCAGCAGACTTGGTGTCAGATCAGGCATCTATTCCTGGCTGTAGCAAGCTGGAGGACAGGACTCCTGGGTTCTCATTCCATGTCTGCCACAAACCAGTTGTGTGGCCACGATCAAGTCATTGATCCACTCCACCTGGGCTTCCGATGCCCCATCTGTAAAGAGGGGTTAATAACACTGTCCAGGCAGGGATGAAACTCAGCAGATGAATGTCCTGCACTTTCAGAGCCTTGGATGGAAGGTGCTGGAGGTAATTAAACTTCGCCCTTCTATGTGGGGGCATAAATGCACCCAGTGTAATTTCTCTAGTGCCTTTTGCTTAGATACTGGTACATGGATTCAAATCACCCCTCACACAGGAGTCTGTAGCTCTGAAGGACTTCTGTAGGATGTCACAGCTCTAGGGACTCTTTGAGCGCTGGACAAGTGAAGCATGCGGCAGGCTGTCACCGCTTGCCTTGCCTTGTTTGATGCTGATGTAAGTGACACGTGTGTAAGAGTCTGTACCTAAGATCCCTCGGAGTAGCTTATGTGCAGGGGGGAGGGGACGGTCAATCCTTTTAGCCCTCTCCTCCAATTGTGCAGCTGAGCAGGCAGTCACATCTGCATCCTGCCACTCCCATCCTTGCTGCTCTCATCCACTTCCCCACCCCCCAGCGACCCCTGTCTCCATTCTGCTGCCACTCGCCACCATGAGGGGAGGGTTTCATTTGAAAGGAAATGCTTGTCTAATGGTGGGATGTTCTGCATTGCATGAGCACTCCCTTCCCAAGCTTGGCAATCCACGGCGGACATCTGCCATTTGGGAAAGACCCAGTGTGGCACAGGTCTTATTTGCTGCAGATTCTGTCTCCAAAGTCTGACCTGGTTCTGGCAAGAGTCTTCTCAAGCATGTAGTGGTCTGGCCTTGGAAGAAGCCCTACTGCTTGAGGAAAAGGAACTGAAGAGGCCTAGTGAGTAGTGGCTGACTGCATGTGAAACACCTTGGGAGTCAGTGACCTTCTCATCGATTGTCTCGTAAGATTCGCTGGGCCCAATTCTGAGGTCCCCTGACAGCCTTTGTGCTGCTCCGACAGCGTAATGGGAATGTACATCCAGTGGATCTGCTCCTCTCAGCCCAGCGTGCCCCTGAGTAGGACGTGTGACTAGAACATGTCTCTGCTCTGGCTAGTCCTGGCTACTGGAATGACCCAACACCTCCACAAGCAGCTTGGTACAAGGCTGCTGTAACTTACAAACCCCTGACCCGGCCTGAATTTGAGGAGCTGCACAAGTGGAATAAAACTGCCCTTGTCCTCATGCCTGGGACCTACTCCAAGTGAAGCCCCACTGGAATAGACAATGAGGAACTCTGACTCCTTATGCTGTTCGCTCTTCAGGGCAAGGCATACGTCTTCCTCCATACAGCACCTACCACAACAGTGCTACCATAATATAAAGAGCAAACAGAGCTAGTTAAACACACAATCCCTCCTTCTTTCCTTTTTTTAGAAAAAATTCAATTCCCCCAACTCTGAAATTTTTCAAAAAATAAAAAAACAACCCCAGCATTTATTGATGGTAGCCATAGCAACTGGGTCAGTATGGCACTCGCATGCCATATGGGAGTACAGTCTGTCAATCACCTGCTAGTATTGTGGGGTGAAACACTTTTTTTCCCACCACACTCCACATGTAGATAGTTCTTGCCCACCAATTCTATGCTGATGGACAATGCTACTGCAACACAGCGCTGGTGACTCGGTAATGGTGCCGCTTGTCATATCCAGTGAGAGAACGCTTCGCATTCTTAGCACCAACTAGGGGCCATGCATCATCTAGATGAGAAAATACAGACTGACAGATGCTGCATCAGAAAGGAGAACAACCAGATTAGAAGCTGCACAGGGAGAAGAGGTGAGGGAAGTTTGATTTTGCTGCAATGCCATGTTCATTACAAGAGTGTCCCGCCTGTGAATGTGTCAGGAGGAGTCTTAAGTGACCAAGCAATCAGAACCTCCTGCAGGCTGCTTTCCGGCCTTCTAAATGGCAATCAGTTTGAAATACCTGCCGTGCTTCCTGCCAGAGACATCTGTGTGACATCTAGTGGCAACTTTAGGCTGTGGAACCGTTGCCTAATGGAAGCTCATCACTTGGAACACTTAAAAATTAGACTGGACAGGACCCTCATTAACAAATGGAGAAGAGAATCGAATACTTCAGCTCTAATTTTTTATTCAATTTCCTGTTCCTGGAAATAATTTAACATTGAAAATGGGGCTTAGGGAGGGGAACACTAACCAACACATCACTGCTGCCTACATGCGGCTTCAACAAATGTCCTGATGGCAACTCTTGAAAGGGGAACAAGCTATGACAATGGTGTAATTAACCCCCAGTCGGCTGTGTGCCTATATTACAGTAGCATCCAGTATGCGCTAGGCACAGCACTGACATAATAGGTTTGAGGCAGGGTCAGTGTGTTCCAACCTAAAAGGGCAGAAGCAAAGCATGATTATCTTGTTTTGGATCATTACTGTAATAGGCTATTGTATTTTAATTGGGGAAAAGATGAGACACCCTCCCTTCCCCCATTGGAACAATAGCGTCTTCCTACACTGATGACTGAAGGCATGGCCAACTTAATGCCATGAACCACTGTGGCATGTAGACTGCATTCTCTCTGTATGGAGAGTTTCAGGAAGGCATATACAACAGTACTGCTGCATATAAGAATGGTAGAGGGCACAAGGGATTATAGTTTTGGAGGGTGAGGGCAGGGCCACCCAGAGGATTCAGGGGGCCTGGGGTCTTTGGTGACGGGGGGCCCCTGCTGGCAAATTGCTGCCAAAGACCCAGAGTGGAAGAAGCTCTGGGGGCCCGGGCCCCACGAGAGTTTTCCGGGGCCCCCGGACCAAGGGAAGGCCCCCTCTCCAGGGGCCTCAAAAAAACTCTCGTGGGGGCCTGGGGCAAATTGCCCCACTTGCCCCCCCCCCCGGGCGAGGGAGTCCTTTATGAAGGATCTCCGTATTTATCCATGGAATGTATTTATTCTCTTTTCATAAAGACCTCCTTGGCTTGTGGGTGAGAGTGATCTTCCTTTGGTGGTAGTGGGCAGTTGGATGGGGGTGCCACTTGGGTCATTACTCAGTATAAATCCAAATCTGCAGGTCTCTGTACCAACCATAAGTCTGATGGCCTCTCTGGGGTCACTCCAGACTCTCATCAACGTCACTAAGATCAGAACAAGGCGCTGACCTCGCGCATAGTTAGGCCATTGTTGTGCGTTGTCAGGCTGGTATGACATGTCACAGGGAGGGCATGAGGCATCTCCAAAGCTATCCAGGAATTAATGGGTTAAAAGCTCTCCAGAACCCGCTGCAGAGGAAAATCCCTCAGACAGCTGTTCTCTGTGGCAGCGAGGGCATGAACCATGGCTCCTGTCCCACGGGGCATTTCCTCAGCCCACACTTAATCAGAATTGTGTCCTGGGGAATACAACAAATAATAATTTCAAAGGGAGAGGAACCTTAATGGCAGCCAGGATGGGGGTGATTAAAAGCAAGAAGCTTAGATCAGGGGTGACCCAATCCAATTTGCTGCTAAACCCACAATCACATCTTGGTTTAATAAGGATCGAGGTACAAACCAGCTATAGCTTGTCACAGAGGGTTCAAGATCCCCATGTATCTCCATGTGAAATCCACCGTCTTTAGGTTCAACTTTCCCAAGAGACCTCCAATTCCGCTGTAAGCATCATGCAGGTTAGGTCCATCAATGGCTAGTAGCCAGGATGGGCAGGGATGGTGTCCCTCGCCCCTGTTTGCCGGAAGTTGGGAATGGGTGACAGCTGATGGACCATTTGATGATTACCTGTTCTGTTCACTCCCTCAGGGGCACCTGGCATTGGTCACTGTCGGTAGACAGGATACTGGGCTAGATGGACCTTTTGGTCTGACCCAGTATGGTCGATCTTATGTTCTAAGAGTCACCGATGAAGGCCAAGATTTCTAAAAAGGACTAGTGATTTTTCTGAGTGCCTAAACTGAGACCCCTGGATTTCAGCCAGTGCTGAGCACCTGCCCTCTGAAATTTGAGCCTCTTTAAAAGGGATCTCAAGTTGGGCAACGAAAAATCACCAGTTGCTCTTGGGCAGGGGAAGAGCGTCCTTGCATCCCTTCCTCTTCCCAAACCTCCTATCTATTCCCCAATTCTAACTTCTCAGCCAGGGATGCATTTCCACTTCCTAGACTGCATGTGTGCATCCTAATGCACAATTTACCTGTATGCTCAAGAGTATAATCATCCCCCAACCCCACTTCACAAGAAGTGATTTAACCAGTTCATGTAGCTTAAAGCCAGATGGGATCATTGTGGTCACCTAGTCTGACCTCCTGCATAACCTAATCTGTAGAAATTCACCCAGGAGGTCCTGCACCAAGCTCAGTAACTTGTGGGTATCTTTAAGAGCCCACAGGTGGCTGAAACAGTTGAAAAGAAAGTTGGAAGTCCTCCTCAGGATGGTGAGCACTCTGCCTTTCCCATTTATTTGTCATGAGGCATTTTGGATGTGCCCATCAAAGTACCAGTCATAGGCTCAATCAAAGTGTGCATAGGCTTTGAACACAAATAGTTGGATTATTAAGCATGAATTAAAGGCAGAGCTGAGGATTCTTCTCTTCAAAGAATTCCTAGGATCCTTAGAGTTGAGAAATCCGCCTTCTTCTGAGTCACGAAACCCATCTGTGCATTGAGCTCTTCAGTTAGGGGGAAGTCAGATGATGGTATTAGTCATACACTGAAAAGCCACATGGTTTCCCTTCCCCTCCCATGATGTAAATTGAGAGCGAGAGTTGGAAGGAGAGAGCTATTGGGTGAGATCCAGGACTGGAATCACAGGAGATTGAGGTGCACTGGCAGAGCTCAGTAGGAGGCATGGGACTGCAATAACAGGGTGTGCTTCAAGTCGGGGTTGAGGTGCATCACTAAAGCCTTGGAGTAGTCTATCTGAAATACAGGAGGGGTTGTTTTTGTACAGGTCAGGATTGAAGTGCATTGAAAGAGGTCAGGGGAGGGCCAAGTACTGAAATAGAAAGAGGCACTGCAGGTCAGGGCTAAAGGTGTATTAAAACAGCTTTATGGGAAGGTCTAGCTTTCTCCTTAATTCTTTGGACCCTAGGTATTTTGATTACTCAGTGCAAAGTGTTGTTGGGGATCTCCCCCCGAGGGTGGACAAGAAGCAGTGCTCTATACAATTGCTCCTTCGATGCTAGTGGTTAGCAAGCATGGCAAAACATCCCATAAGGCAGCTGAAGATCACTCCCCAAATCTTAATCACCACATATTGCAGCACATGGGAATCTGGGGAGATGAACCTCAGATGGGAATCCGGTTTTTGTATTTTTCCAGCTCCTGAATGTAATAGGTGAAGTAATGAATGGCCTCCGAATTGAGTCTCAAAGGCCAGAAAGAGGAACTACGCCTGCCTCCATTCTAGCCCCACAAGAGCCATGGCACTTTCCCCAGTGAGATTCCACACACTAGCAGAGATAAACATTGTCCAAAATCTCTGGGAACATGGAGTTAATAAGCTCTGACTTGGGGGCTTTTAATGTTGTCTTAGGAACATTTTTTGTCTTGAAATTTCACATCTGTTGCAGAAAATCTTGTGAGCAGGGTAACTTCCTGACTGCAATGTGCAAAGTCCTGACAGTTTGCACATTTCCACACTGATAAGACTCTTATAAAGAATAGTTCAGTTTTAGTCTGGAAAACAGGCCTAATTGAAGCCAAATGCGTCAATGCTTTTTGCCACCTCTGCGTACTTGGAGTTAGTATGCAGGTAAAGAATTGTATCCATTCATTGGCTACATCTTGCCTGGCTGAAAGCTAACGTGGAATGGATGAAACCCTCCCTAAATCCATTCTCAACATACACTGGACCTCTCGAAATACCAAGAACTGTTCCTAGGTGGGCTGTTTCTTCTTGGATGTTTTTACCCCCTATCCTGGACATAGAGAAGCAATGCTACATAAGAGCATTGTCAGCCATAAACCTTCATTGGTTAAGTGGAGCTTTATCTGGTAGCTAGAACAGATGGCTTGAAGGCAGGTCCCCTGGGCTCTCACTTTAGAACAGAGGGTATTGAAGTGGATAGAACTGAAATTTAGTCTTAGTTCTGTATGACCGTAGGCATGTCACAAACAGCCTAATTCTGCAACCTATACTCGCATTGACTAGAACATACATTGGCTCATTGATGTCAATGATACTACTCACATGAAGTACCACTTAACAAAAGTATTGAAGAATTAGGCCCACAAGCTCTCTTTCCTCATCTGTAAAATGGGGATAATAGTATTTCATTCTCTCCCAGCATGTTGTGGTGAAGGCTAATGAGTGTCTGCAGAGTTGTCAGATGCTAGAGAAGGGCAAAATACCGTTCCCGATAAGTAGCAAAGCATCTACCACCTGTGCTCTTCCTGTTCTTCCTTCTCCGTTGACGCACTGATCAGATAAGTATTGTGGCACTGGTGCCTTTTCCCCTTAACAGCATCGCTGCTTCTTGGGATTCATTGCTAGTGAAATGGATCCCTTTGCCTTCTCTGCTTCTCGTGAGTTCAAGCACTTTTTGCTGTGCCTGGTGTTCTGCTTCGCCGCCACTTCTCTGTCAAACTGTATCTAGGTAACCAACCCCAAAACACAGGCCTGCCAGTAAATATTTCCACAGGTGAAGAAACCCTGCAGCAACCCTCGGGGCAGCTTCAGCTGGTGCGAAAATGCCCACAATGCTTTGCACATAAACAGGTTCCTGTGTATACAGGCACATCCTTGGGACACATGCACTGATGTGGCAGTTCTCTTTATAGTCCTCCAGAGAGGAGACACGTGTGTGTTTAGGGTGGGAAAGCGTGAAGCATCAATAACTATTTTCTTGTGGCACGGTATTTAACATTCAGATGACATTAAAACAGCATTTTCAGTGGTTTAAAAATGGCATCTTCCCCCAGGAACCAGCCAGCCACTTGCTCACATATGTTTTCTCATATGCCCACTCACTCACTGAACACATGCCCTCTCATGCACACCCACGTGACACACATCACGCATGCATGCACACAATCACTGGCCATTTCTCCCAGACTTACACTCCTCGCATTCAAAGCATGTAAAGGCTTTTGCAGCATTCAGTAAAATACCTGAACTTGCTTCGTAGGGTTTGTCCTAGCCTGGCTCCACCAGGGCTGGTAGCCCACCGTCCTCAGAATGCAACCAGCTAGTTGTGTAACGTGACACAGGAGAGTGGGAGTGGGGTGGGGGAGAAGAAGAAAAGAGTCATCAGACTGGCCTTGCGTCAGTCTGAATACTCAGATGTGTCGGTCAGAAAATGATCAAGCTTTCTTAAAAACCTAACCACGGTATTTGCCTGTAGCAATGAATTTGTGGATTACCTGTGCACACAAGCCCCTTGGGAGGTGCTCAGATGAAATGCCTGCCCACCTAACAAAACTGACGCATTACAGGCACAGCCAAAGGGGTTGGAGACAGAAGAAGAGAAGCTTGACTCTCAGCCTCCGCCCCAAAGGGGACAAATGAGTGTCTAGTGCCTCTCTGACTGTGGCAACCAGGACCAGCTTTAGGAAGTGCGGGGCCCAATTCGAACAGTTTTGACGGGGCTCCGGCAGGGATGACACAAAAAAACCCACACACAAATGTAAAACGGTGCTCTGAGTCTTCTGCAGCACTTCGGCAGTGGGTCCTTCAATTGCTCCAGGTCTTTGGTGGCCCTGAAGGACCTGCCGCCGAAGACCCAGAGCAAGCGAAGGACCTGCCGAAGTGCCGCCAAAGACCCGAAGTGCCGCCAGGTGGGTAAAAATTAAAAAGGTACCTCTAGCCAGGGAAGGGATTTGCACTGGGCGTGGGGCCCTCTTAGGCGCGGGGCCCAATTCGGGAGAATTGGTGGAATAAGCCTAAAGCTGGCCCTGGTGGCAACTTAATCACCTAACTACTTCTCAGGAGGCTTCCTCCTCCTCCAAGACATGTGACCTTCCTGCTTTTGAAGAGTGAGCACATGTCTCACTCTGAAGGCTGGGCAAGAGCAGCACTTGACCTGATAGGTTGTGGGTTTTTTTGGAAGCTACTGCATGAATATGATAAGCAAATAGAGCGGCTAACCAGATTTTAGAGCAGTGGTTCTCAAACTTTTGTACTGGTATCCCCTTTCACATAGCAAGCCTCTGAGTGCGACACCCCCCACTTATAAATTAAAAACCCTCTTTTATATTTAACACCATTATAAACGCTGGAGGCAAAGTGGGGCTTGGGGTGGAGGATGGCAGCTCGCGACCCCCCATGTAATAACCTCATGACCCCCTGAGGGTCTCGATCCCCAGTTTGAGAACCCCTGACTTAGGGACCCCTGGGCAAGGGAATGGCTGGTGTGCAGTGTCACTTCACCTGCCTGTCACCTCTGGAAACATGGGCTCAAATTCTGATTATTATTTTTAAACTCAAGCAAAAATAGGTTTAGTGGTTGGCCTCCCTCAAGCCCCAATGGGCCATTCCAGAACACTTCCCTAGGGCACCAGCAGGAGTCCAGAGTGACTAGATCAGCGGGGGCTGCTCAAGCTAAGAATGTGGCATATTCGCAGAGCTAGGGGAGAGCCGAGACCAATATCTGGGCTGCCAGGGCACGCGCTGCTCCAGTCCATGCTCTGGCCAGAATCTTCCTTCTCAGAGGACTAAAAATTTGCCCACAATCTTCTTGTGGGGGTGTGTGTGTGTGTGTCTGTTTAAGACCTACAGAGTGCTGCTGCCATGCGAAAGAAGTAATGCTGCTACTTGAGTGGCTGGAACGAGTCTTTTGGGATTGCTATCCCAAATCTAAGCCATGGTGAACCGGGAACACACCGCACACCCAGAAACATGGCAAACACTCATCTCTGGAAGCAAGAAGTTCTCCTCTTGCTGGGAACTGCGGGCTCTTTAAATGTGCCTCAAGGTCTCAGCAGTGCTTTCTCGGAGGAAAATTGCAGAGAGCTCACGTAGCTTGTGAACAGTGGTGTGAGGGCTGGAGTGATTAACAGTTATTTTTAGGTATCTATTTATTGACCTGAAAAAAACCAAACCCATTGTCTGACAGCCTGAGAGGGAACCCGCTTCCCTTTGATTCCAGCTCATGGATGAATGAGTGGAGTGGCTGTGGCCTGTTGGGGTAGCAATTCCTTCTGCTCACTAGCTGGCCTGGCAACCTCGATCATTTTTCCTCTTGCTGGCCAGGATAGGAAATGCGCCACTTGCAGCTAATGGGCAAGAGTTTACCTGACTGTCTTGGGCACTTATCAGATGGCAGTTACATGAGAAACACCCTCTTCCCCTCCACAGCCCCTTACAGAGAGCACCACGGGTGTCAACTCCTAACCTACGTTCTAGTCCACTGCCCAGCCTTATTTCACAGCTAAAGCCCAACTGCGACAGCAGAAGGAAGAGCCTGAATTAATCCATCCATTCAATCCTGAGCCTGGCTTCTGAGAGCTCCATAGAGCCAGTGATGGTGCTGTTGTCATGTGGATCCCCATCCCCTAGGTTCTGGACTAAGCCTGCCTCCTCATCTCACACAGATCACCAGACTGATGTCAGGTAGCAGCCGCTTTTGATCACGAGCCACCTGGGCTTAATTAGAGCCAGTAGCCTAGAGAGGAGACTCCTTATCCCAGTGGTAACCAGACTGTTGGAATGAAGGTAGCTGAGTCATGTATACTCTGCTTCAGGAAACTCCCTGCACCTCTTCCTGCAGATTGAGAGGGCCTGGCGGAAAGGCAGGAAGCTGAAACTGGCCTCAAGTCATAAAGGGGCCAGCAGAACAGGCTGGAGGCCTGTAAAATGTCTTGTAGCCTCAAATCAGCAACGATAGTGCATGCAAATGAATCCAAGTGACCTAAAACCACCCTGCAAGCTGAGAGAGCTGGGTTCTTTAGCGCTGCTCATCGTTGTGCGTTAGACACTGCCAAGTGCCAAAAGAGATGCTCGGGTACCTTGAAAGGGGAAGAGATGTTTTTCCCCTTGAGCAGAAACCACTGACTGGAGAGGGTCTAAAATTCAGAGAGAGCTCAATCCAACTTAAGCATCCTATGAGCTCAGATAAGAAAGGGGCATTTGACCTGGGGAGAGGGTCGCTACTGCTTGTATCCTATAGCCAAATCTTTCACCCTGAACAAACCAACTCTTTACAGAGATACAGCAAGGTCTGGGTTTGTGCCTGGGGCTCAGTGCCAAGCTCTGCAGCTTTCATCATTTCATCCTTATTTTACTAGCTGAGGTCAAGTGAAAACACTCTACCTATGAACCTCACCGGGTTAGTGTGGGGATTACTGGGCTGGTTCTGAGGGGCAATGAGCATCCTCAGCTCTCATTATAGTCAGTGGGCATTGAGGACACATTAATTGCCTTCTACAGTTAGCCCCGAACGCACTTTACAAAACATCAGTGATTTGGGAATGTAAGTGTGGAGCATTATTACGTAGATAAATCTTGGCTTATTGTGATTCTACTGCTACAAGTTTGAAAACACAGGTCTTTTATCTTTAGAAGCTTAAAAATGAAAGCTTGATCTCTTATCTAACATCTTAGGATGCTAACAATACTTGTGTGTGTATTTTCCCCTGCCTCCCTCCCCCCCTGCTTCATCTTTCCATCTCTACCCCCAGCCAAACTCCAGTGGAGCTAGACTAGCATTCTTTCTAACGGCTGGGTCCCTCGCCTTCAAACCCTGACCAAGCTGCAGATCACAACACCTATACAAAGCGAAGAGGAAACCTTGTCGAGGAGGATTCTGAGTCACTTTAGTTTTGTCCACTCGTCTTCCTGACTCTGGGGCGAAACTCGCTGCAGCTTTTGGCAAAATAAACCCAATCCATTTCCCCCTTCTCCCTCCGAATACAAACAGCTTCCGAGATCTTGAAAGAAAAGGAAAGACACTCAACAATGCCATGGTCGCTTTAATCCACCTAATCCTCTGATTTCGCTAAAAAACAGCTGGTGTGTGGGAGAGAATGGCCCATTTGACAAATTAAACTTGGGGGCCTGGTAATAAAATAGAGAGAACTTTTCCCTGCGAGGTTACTGGTTGAAGTCCAGTCCAGGTCAGCAGACCTTTCAGTGGTGTCAGATAAGCAGTATCCGGATGCCAATGTAAATTACTGGTGAAATCTCCATTACCGTGTGCTTCTGTTGCAGAAATCCACCGAGTGCCTACAAGAGCTCTGCTGTTCAATTGGCTTGTGTGTGTGCACTCATGGCCATAGCGTAGATCCAGGTTAGCTTGGTGCGGGAGGCGGGAGCTATCCCCAGAGAGGCTTCTCTGCTCACCGAAGCAGCAAGGGTGTCACTCTTCTTGTTCAACATTGATCTTGTCTTGCCTTCAATTAACTTAGAAGTCCTCTATCTGCTAGCATGCTGGTGCCTGATTTCTCACACTGCACGCTCCAAAGGCCAGCTGAGAGCACGGATGCTGATAAATCAGTACAGCAGCAGGTGATAGATAATGAGAGAGGAGCGCTGGCTGGCACCACACGTTACTGAACTAAGTGCTTACCACTAGAGTTCGAGGTGCTATAGCTCTATTTAGGTCCCAAATGGGTTGAGGTCCAAAAAATCACTAGCAAGATCCAAAAATTTCCAGCACTGACTTAGTGGCCTCTACTGCAGAGCTGCCAGTTTCCATTTCTGGTAATTACACCTTTACCACCCTAAAATGCTCTCAGTTGGATGCAATATTCTCCTGTACTTCTGGCCTAAAATCCTTGTGCACTGTTGCAGTGCTGTTAAACAGCACAGCGTTGCAACTATCTGGTTAACATCTAATGCTGTTCATCTGTGTTGTTAATGTGCACCAGGTCCTGTCCTCCAATCTCTTAGGAAAAGATTACAAGGCAGATCAGCAGCTCCAGAGCCTGAAATCTACAGGGCGGGTTTGTACTCACAATGGTGGCTGAGTACTTTCCAGTTCTGTCAGCCTAATGCAGTGCATTTCATGGAACTAAGGCCAGCTGAGACAGCTGCTGCTTAGCTTAAAGATGGCCTGTGCCTCTTGCCCTCAGGCGCTGATCGCTGGAAGGAGAAGTCCCCAGAGATCAGTCATAAGGTGAAGCAGGTTCAGTGAGAAGAGGCAGCTGTGGTGGCCACACTCTCCCTGTGCCTGAGGAGGAGTCTGGTAGAAGATCCCTGAAGCTCCCCATGATGTGGAGGCAGATACAAGAATGGATCCCCCATCTGCAATTATAGTTTCTGGCTGTTCCTTTTTGCTGAGCTAGGCCTGCCTAGGGGAACCCCTGTAGAGCAGGAAGTGAGAGAATGAACCTGCCTAATTCAAGCCCTTGGTGCTAGCTCATCCTTCTGACAAATTCCACAGCAATGATCTCACTGGGGCCAGCAGAAACATACTCACAAACAGGCACATAGATTCCCAAACAAACCCCAACAGCATGAGTTTGTCGTAAGGCCTCTCTCTGCATTCTCCCCACCACTGGGGCTGTTTCTTTTCTTGACATTTCAGTTTAGTTTGGAGAGTGCAACTGGACCAACTGGTCCTAGTTCTCTACAGAATCCGTTTCACTCCCTGGGCCTCGTGCACGGAGGCTTGTGCCGTGGCATCTGGGATACAGGAAGTACAGGGAACATTTGGATCCATGAAAATAGCAGACTCTATTCACGGAGCTCCAGCAGGAAATGCTCCCTGGACGTGCCTCTCCTTGGAGGAGGCTAGACAGCCCTTCTTTGAAAAGCAGAATGGATTTAACAAAAGCCTTGCACCAAGCTGCCCCAATCTCTCTGACAGCACTGCCTGCCCAGCAGGGTTCATACATGAACAGGGCTGGAGGGATTCCAGCTGCCTGAGCTGAGACCTTCCATGGTCAGTAGCTTAGCTCAAAACTCCTGCAGCAGCGATCTCATTCGGCGCTGGACGCTCCACGCTGCTTCCTTTCCCGCTCCTGGGCCTCAGCTCAGCGCTGAGATCCCCCAGCCTCTCTGCTCCGTTTGTCTCTTTGTGAAAGGCTGGTCCTGCGCTGCTGGCTGCTAAACACAGCCCCAGTCTCGCCCTCTGCGGCAGGAGACGTGCCGACTAACCCCCGGGAATGATGCTCTCAAAGCTGTAGCAACACGACAAGGTCCTTTCCAAAAGGCTGCAGCTGCATATTCTGCCATCTCCACAGCTGCCACTGACGGGAGGATGGGCGATGGCCTACTAGGTGAAACACAGATGAGCTTGTTGCAGGGGAGGGGGAGACTGTTTCATTGTGTGATATGCGATTGCCCTGGTAGCCGGACACCAGCCATCTGGTTTTATTTTAACTCTCACAGGGCTACTGGGTAGGGAAGCTCGCTCCTTCCCATCTTCTAGTTCTGTGCTTTCCCCAGGTCCCCAAAGCCCTGGATCTGTTGTGAGGTGACTAAGTGAGGGAAATGCAAAACAGCACTCAGGAATTCCTGCCCTTGTAACAAAGCCCTGGCTTCAGATGACATGCTAGGCACACGCTGCTTGGCGAAGGTCGCTCTCAGGTACAGCTAGGGAGCCAGGCTTAGAACTGCGATCCTTCGGCTTCAGAAACCCGCATCTCTACCTATCTACCTAAAGGACATTGCTCTGGCTGGTACCAGTAACTGACCCCTCACCCTAGTTGTGGGTCCATCCGCTAACAGGCAGCATCACTCAAAGCCAGTTTGTTACACTCCAACTCTGAACATTTATGGACCCGGGTCTTGCAGGCCATCCCCTTTGCTGAGCTTTATGAAATGGGGGCAGACATGGGCTTAAAAGCTCCCAAGCCGGGCCAGACAATAAAACCATCAGGGAAATCCCGGGGCAGGAAGTTTGGATGAGGGCCGGCTGACGCGGAAATGAATGGGTTTTCTATGCCAGAGGATGTGGCCCAGGCGCTTCCCAGGCACAGGGGAATAAAGCCGGCATTGTAGGGGTAAGGCCTCGGCATGCGAAGAAGAACTTTGTGCCTGCAGTCAAGGGTCACAACCACAGGGCTCAATCCCGAGGGGCTCATTGATACTTTGCCCTCTCTCGCTTCCCATTTGGCTACTGGAACTTGGCTAGTTGCCTGCGTTCCTCCTGAGGTGGCTGTCGCCTGCGCCCTATCTCCAAGCTGGGTTCAGAGCAGCCCCCTCAGTGGTTTGCAGGTGCAAGAGGGCTGGGGGCGGTTGAACTCCAGACTCCGCTCCCTCCTCAGTGGGGAGCGGTCGGGATCCTTGTCACAGGGCACTTCCTCCATTCCTATCTCCATCAGGCCAGAGCCAGGCTGGCATTTCACGGATGCTTCCCCAGTTTATTTGTTTAACCCAACTTCCATTTCCCATCCCTCCCCCCACTTCTCTCTGCCAGATTCTAGCTTATGCTTTTCTCCTCTGGCTGGGTTGAGGGATTATAGCGCTTTGATGTGCTGTCCTTTTCCAGTATCACTCGGGGGGGGAAGGGGTGCTGTGGACCCACGCCATGCATGTTTGCGGGGGGGGTAATGCCTGGGAGCAACATTCCCATGGCAAGTGGCAGATCGCCCTGTAGTAGGCAATGGTCTTGGGGAATTGTGGGCCTGTTGCGGCCTGGAGATAACACACAGGCTTGGGTGTGTAGTTGTGTGGGCATCTTGGTGAATTAGAAGGGATCCTACGTTCTGCAGCCAGGCAGTTCAAATCCCTCTCCCTCTAACAAATAAGGGCCTGAGCCAGACCCTGACAATCTTCCCATTGACTTTGGATCAGTCCTAAGCTTGCTGTACTAGATATGTTCCCAAAGGCCATCTGCACTGTTGAGACCTTACACTTAGGTCCATCCATGAAATGGACGTCTTGCTATCGTTGCTCGTAGAGTCTAAGGACAGACGGGACCGTTGTGATCATGTAGTCTGACTTCCTGCAAGAGTGCAGGCCAGAAAACAATCCTTAGAGCAAAGCATTTAGAAAAAAAATTCCTTCTTGATTAAAAATGGTCAGTGATGGAGAATCCACCAGGGCCCTGGGTAAATTGTTCCAGTGGTTAATGACTCTCACTGTTCGGAAATAAGATGTAATTTTTTTTAATCTGAAGTTGTCTAGCTTCGACTTGCAGCCATTTCTCTGCCAAACTGAAGAAACCACTATTAAATACCTGTTCCCCTTACAGGTATTTACAAATTGTAATCAAGTCACCCTTTAACCCTTTTTGTTAAATCAAATAAACAGAACTCCTTGAATCTATCATTATAAGGCATGTTTTCTAATCCTTTATTTAGTCTCAGGGCTCTTCTCTGAACTCTCTCCAATTTATCAACATCCTTCTTGAACTGTAGGCACCAGAATGGGACACAGGATTCCAGCACTGGTATCACAGTGCCAAATAACCTCTGTGCTCTTACTTGGGATTCTCCCATGTATGCATCCCAGGATTGCATTCTCTCTTGGCCAGTGTCACACTGGAAGCTGATGTTCAGTTGTCTTCAGTGTCACTGCTTCCCAAGATAGTCCTCCATCCTATAAGCATGGCCTACGTGCTTTGGTTCTAGATGTCTATGTTTCCATTTAGCCCTACTAAAATGCATTGTTTGCTGGCATCCAGTTTACCGAGCAATCTAGATCGCTCTGAATCAGTGATCTCTCGTCTTCACTATTTGCCACTCCCCCCATTTTTCTGTCATCTGCAAACTTTATCAGTGATTACATATTTTTCCCCCAGGTAATTGATAAAGACACTAAATAGTGTAGGGCCAAGAACCGATCCCTGCAGGACCCACTGGAAACAGACCCCTCTAGATGACAATTCTACATTTACATTGTGAGACCTAACAGTTAGCCAGGTTTTAATCCATTTCATGTGTGCCATTAACGTTATATCATTCTAGTTTTTAATCTAAACGCCATGCAGTACCAAGTCAAACAACTTATAGATGTCTAAGTATATTACATCAACTCTATGACCTTCATGAAGGACAGCCCTTGAGAGTTTAGTGTCTTCAAATGACATTGTTCTTAAATATCAGGACAACTGGCTGCCCCACAAATCACTCAGTCAAATCCTTACCAAGGTTTTCACTCCAGCCTTACCCAAGCAAAACTTCTATTAGATCAATGAGTAAGGACTCCTGCATCCATCAAGCTACTTCGAACCATATCCCAGATCTATGCAACCAGTCTTGAGTAGCAGTTGGTACAAGCTGGATGCTTGTTTGATTCTTCTTCTGTTTCTTGGCATTTCCAGCACCTGGGACTTCCACTCCACTAAGAGAATTGGCTGGGAATGTGAGTTTTGCGTCACCCCTGAGCCCTAGGCTTGCTCTAGCAGATCTGTTTGTTGCAAACATTGAATAGTTAAAGCCGAGGCCTTTCCCTGAACCTGTTTGACGCCTCTTCCCTTAAACACAGATGCAACCCCCTCCTCTTCGAATCTTAAAGCCCCCTCCAAACTCCTAGCACTCAGACAGTACAAGGAGAATAGCAGGGAAGTGGCAAGGAGGGGGAGACCAGGGGCCTCCTGCTCTCTCAGGACTATCACATAGGTTGTTTCCTATATCCTCTGGCTGGGTCACAGTGCAGGGACAAACCGGTACTTCCTGCCAAAAGAGAGTTTAACAGAGCGGACAAAGGGGGGCAATGTTGGGAAACCTAGAGCAAGCTGTGGGAAAGAGCTCTGGTTCACTGAAGCTGGAACAACTCCACCATGCTTAGATGGTTGGTTTCTGCTAAAGCAATTATATGCAGGGCTGTACTACCCCAGCAGAGCTAGGGCCGCGGAAAGGGCTTGGGCTTTTAAAAAGTAGCACTGTAAAATGCAAGGCTATAAAGGGGCCCCAAAGCAGGGAGGGAGTGTGTGCGTGTGTGTGTGTGTGTGTGTGTGTACATGTGTACGTGTGAACAGCTTAAGGTTTTACCTGTGCCCTAGAGGCAAAGAAGTGATCACAGCAGCTCTCCAGGTGCGTAGAGAAATTATACTGGACATGTAATGTAATCTTAATAATTTTACAAACAACAGCTGCACATAAAATGCCCACACGCAGTGAAATGTATTTTCAGCCTGATTGTCCGTTTCTATCGGGTACCTTCCTACAGTCAGTGCTGCCAATATTTCTTACTACACCTGCCTATTTTTCAACCCGCGCGTCTACACACCATTGATGCTGGATGTGGAAAGACACTACAGTCTTTGTACCAGTATGTATATATGATGGAGCTGTGTATACTCACACTTGTCTTTGTTTTCAGAAACTACACACACAGCTAGAAGAACTACTCTCCTGTATGCGTGCACACAGAGAGCCGGGAGTGCACATAGGCACATGCTGTTTCCATGAGTGATAATTACCATACATCTTATTAGAAATTAGCAAGTCGCGCACTAGTACAATGCGGCAGACTGTGTGTATGCTGGGAGGGGAATTTCTCACTCTGATATTTATATAATCTGTTTAGACTGTGTCTCTCGATGCTTATTGGGGGAATGAATGAGCGTTTCACTCTGAGATGGGGCCACCCATGAATTCTGACATCACTCCTTGTAATCCATTGTAATAAATATACTGTATTATCCCAGCTTTGCCTCTTAGTGGTTTCGTGCTCTCATGCGACACACCATCCATTAACTATACTAGAGTGATTTGGGGGGGTGGTCCGAGAGGCGGGTGTATGGGTGTGGTTCTCTCCCAGCCCCCTCCCCACCAGTAAATTAAGTGCTGCTTAAATGTGCCAGCCTGACAGTCACAGGTCCCCACTTACCCCCAGATTAGACACAGCAGCAGAGTACACTTCCCCAGCCAGCATCTCTTGCAGTTAAGAGGCAGGATTCAAGTGACACACCCTGTTGTTCTCTCTGGCTGGTTAACATCCTGTGTTGTCTAGTGTCAACACCCAAACTTTCCCCTGAGTTCTGGCTTGGACTTGAGTGTCATGGCAGGAAGTAGGGATGAGATAACCCTCTGAGGCTCAGATTGGAGCGGAGCTGACCCACCTCTGGAGCTGAGACTCCAGCCGTGTGGGCCTTCTGCTGAGATCGTCAACAAGGGTGTGGGTTGTAGTTGTGGTTCCTGGGATACAGAAACCGGCTGCACGAGCCCATGTCGTCCAGTTTCCAATGGAACTCCCTACAGCACAGCCCCTTTCAATTATTATCCCCAGGTCCTTCTCCCTGCACTAAAAACAAACTCGAAACCTCTTCCTTCCATCATGAAATAGGAGGCTGGAGGAGACAACTGGGAAAAAGATGAAAAGGGGACTTGGCAGCTTTACATCAAACACAAGCTCCCCTGTAAGTCAGAACTTGCTACGCCAGCAGAAGGGAACATTTTGCCAGGAGGTCTGGGTAGGAACAATGATCCTGCCTCCTTTCAGGGACAGCGGCTCAGAGGAGCAATCGGTTCTTGCAGGAGCATGGGAGGTTACCACTCTGAAGTCCTGCAGTTTCACCTATTCTCTGCCCTGGCAGCCACCTGCTCAGAGGCACGGTCATGGCGGCTTGGGGCCAGATCCATTTTCACTTCAATTCTCAGCCCATGTAAAAACTACAGAGAGTGGAAGCCAACAGGTGTGTGACCCTATAACAGACCACATGCTGAGCCCACCACTGGGAGCACAGGGACAGCGGCATTCATGACCCTCTTCTCCTCAGTCCGGACAGGAAGAGCAGCCGTGATTTCCTCTCCGGAGCAGCTCCCAGAGAGGGAGGCAGCCTGCATTGCCCCTTTAGCTATTGCAGCTTGCCCTGGAGGGGTGCATCTTGGCTCAGGGCAGCAGCTAAGGGTTGCAATCCAGCTCTCTCTGCTGGGTCCTGATGTGCTACAGCTGCCCAATCAGTCACACATGCCCTCACCTGCCATGGAGCTTTGCCACTTCAACTCCCGGACATGCAATGGAGAGACTCGTTTGGAACCAGGCAAGCTGCACAGTCTTCAGCAGAGCAGATGCTGCACTGCTCCGTGGTGGGGGAAGGGGGCTGGCAAGCCAAGGCCTCTGTCCACTACATTGGTGGTGATTTGTGCCATCCCCAAAGTTGGGAACTTCAGATCACTTTGGGTGTAAAGGACCAAATTCTGCTCTCTGTTACTCCAGGGCAACTCTACTGCAGTGAGCGAGCTAGAATGTGGTAGCAGACGGCTGGATTTGACCACTGGAGTCTAGCAAGAACACCCCTCGCACCCACCCCCTATTTCAAACAAGCCTTGCAAAGAGAGGAACTCAACCTCAGACACCAGGGAAACCACATTAACCGCACCAAGAACCAACCGCCGCTGAGTATGCAACAAACCACTCCACGACAGGGCTGATGACAATCAGACTCTGAATATAGCACCATAGATGCAGCAAAAAACAGCAAGGAATCAAGCACCCTGGGCTTCTTTAAGGGCTCCCTGCCTCTCCCTGAAACACACTCGTGTTGCTTTTTCTCCTCTTGGAGTTCATTGAAGTTTCCAAGGCCTTGTTTCTTTCTCTCCAATAACCAGCCCCTTAACATTACCCACCCAGCCACAGAATAATCACATTTCAGACCCACAAAGGCAGCTGCAGCCTGGAGGTCTAAGCACAGGCAGCGCCTGGGAACGAGAAAACCGATGATTCCGCCAGCCTCCCTTCTTCATAAAAAGAATTCAACAGCTGAAATTTCATAGCGTTGCGAAACCAGCGTTTAAAGGGACAGGAACTTTTTAGTAAAACTTTAGGGCTCCAGAAAATTGTCACTCCCTTTTCATTGGTTTGGGGAAGCAGGCGCATGTGAAGGAAAAGGAGAGACAGATATTATTTATTATTAAGGAAAATGGGTGAAGATGAGGGTGTAGAAGACGGAGAGCTAGCATCGGCTAGAGAGCCAGGCAGGGCATGGAAAGATACTGCCCCTGCACAGGTCCACCGTCCTGGTCTTGTAACACGCCCCCTCCCCCTTTGCTATTCCACCTCTTGAGAGCAGGGGAGGCCGATCATGCTGCAGCAAGCAGCGATTGGGCCGTGTGTTTAATAAAGCCCATGGCGCCGGGACCCAATGTTCAGCTTGTAGCTCTGATGACACCTCTCAGCCTTGATGCTGTCCCTTCATCCCCAACAACCCAGCCCGCGTGTCCTGCCCCTCCTTTGGGTTCACCAGCTACCCCATTAACACCTGTCTTGAGCTCCAGCATCTGCAGCCTCGTTACAGCTCCAGCGTTTTTAATCTGCTTTCCAAGGTGGAGAGACGAGGCCACCTCAACTTGTTGCTTGTGTGGCTCACCCTAGAACGTGGCCTGGGCTGTTGGCGCTTCACCGACCAACACTAACCCTGTAGATCCGAATAGCAGCCCCTGTGGAGTTTTGCCATCCCCCTGCTGGGAGCCGTGCTCAGCGCTCACACAGAGGAGGCAGTGCTTCGGTTCTCTGCCCTGCCATGATTCTGCAAACCCAAACTGCCCTGCCAACAGCACCGAACTGTGTAAAGTGCCCAGCTTAATGGCAGCTACATTACTGGAACCACTAGCTGGAATCAGCCTCTGGACCTCTACTAGCTTCAAGGGAATGATTCCAGCGTTACGCTGGTGTGTCTGACAGCAGCGTCAGACCCGCAGTATTATTTAACCCCGTGAAGCCCATTGGGCTACAAAGAAGCTCTGATTTCAGCGGGAGCAGGAACAAGCCCAAGCTACGCATGAATGATGTTCTGCAAAATGAAGTTTCATTGAACCGTTGCTCTCTGTACACACTTGGCTTTCTGCAGTCCTTCGAGGGACGAAGACTGGAACTCAGAGCCCTTGCGTGGTGCCAGGATAATGTGTAAAGTGTAATTATCAAGCCATGAAGCAGCGTCTAAAGAGGGATCACTGAAACACACATGGTTTCAATAGCAGAGATAAGTTAATTTCAGAGTCTCCCAAACTCATCACCACTGGCTCTGATTAACTTCATCAGCTCTAGGTTTTACTTTTTTTTTTTTTATTCCTTTTAGCAACCGCCGTCTTCAAACTTGCAACCTACTTACGTTTCTTTGTTGCAGTTAGGAAACTGGCTACTTGCAGACTAGCCCCCATCCTGATCTGTGCTTGCTCTGTGTCTTTTGGCCATCCCATAAAACAAAGGTGACAGTTCCCAGCTCTGTCAGTCTCTGGCTTTCTGGGAAAGCAACCCTGCCTCACACCCTCAGCATGCAATAGCCAAAGCTTGTGCTTTATAAAACCTCCTCCTGTGAAATCATTCAAACTGTGTGGCTCCCTCCTTGCACGTACATCACACCATCTGGTGGGACTTGGTTCCAGGGAAAACTAAGGAGAGAAGACTATCCCTGACACGAGAAACTTTGTCTTCGCTTGCTACATACCTCAAGAGATCAATTTAAATTCACCACGTACATCCCAACCCACAGAAAGATATAACTGAGAGGGACGGCTCCTAAACACAAAACCACCCAGCTCTGGCTAACAAGCTGATCCAGAAGGTAACACCCTAGAATTAAGTCCAGTTCACACTTCAAACCTAGCTGATGTCTCCATCAATGTATGTGCTATTGCCCACAAACATGTACATTAAAAGAATATGATTAAGACTGCAAAGTCAAACGTTCCGAAGTTAGGAAATACCACAATTAATGGTGTGGTACGCAGGCACCATTAAACCCACAGTCCCAGGCTCCTGAGAGAAGCAGTGAGTTTCGTAGTTAAAGACTTTGTATTGCAAATGCCCTGTTCCCAAGCCTAGGGAGTTTAATCTCAGGAACTGGGAAAGAAGCTCCCTATGTGGATCTGGAGTGTTGGGATGGATCCTGGGGTTCTTAGGTTATACAGGTCCCAAACCCTTGCGTCTAGCATGTTTGGGCACTTAACATTTCAGGGACATACACAGGGAACAGTGTACAGAACACTCGGGGTGAATCTCCATTTATAGGGCCAAATGATAATATAGACTGAAGGCCTTTGCTTTTCCAGTGCACTGCAGATGCAAATGGCAGCTCTGAGGATAGTGAACCTCAGCAGAGACTAATGCTACCCGCCACGTGCCACCTTCTATGGCAGCCCAAGGGAGGCGGGGACCACCTGACTGCATCAGATGAGAGTCCCAGCACGGTCTATTGTGAATACAATTCACCTGCCACGGGGACAGCTGAACGGCGAATCAGCCTCCTTTGGAGAGGAACCCCTGAGGGTGGTGATGTTACATTTACGTTCCACGCATCACATGACCAGCAGGAACATTGTAGCCGCCCTAGCAGGTGGCAGGGGGAGGGAAAATACGCCATTTTGACTAGAGCTGGACCCAAACATGAATGCTGGATCCAGATTCCCCAGGCCCCAGAACAATACTGGTAAAGGCCAGATACAGGCCTGAATTTTATGACCCAGGTTCGTCTCTGATTCTAACTCCTTTGTAAAAGATCTCCTAGAAAAACTCTCTCTCTAAGGTTGCGAGTCATGAGGTTCCTGGATTGCGCCTCCAAGGTGCAACAGTCAGAGCCCCAATCCACAGGAGTTATCACCCTGGGGCTTCAACTAACCCCCTGGAAACATCAAGCATACATGCTATCTATGGTACTTATACAGTTCCATAGTATCTGAATCCATAACAATCTTTAATGTAGTTATCTGCACAATGCCCCTGTGGGGCAGGGCAGTGCTAATATCCCCAATGTACAGAGGGGAAACTGAGGCACAGAGCGGTTCCATGAGTTCCCCATGGTCACACAGGAAGCTGGTGCTGGGGCAGGGTTCTCCCAAGTCCCAGATTCGTGCCCTAAGCACTGGACAACCCTTCATCTCATACCTATGTAGGGCCAAATTCTGTATGCCTGGCATGCTCACTGAACTTGTTAAGAAATAGGTGTATGTATTTGGGGGCAGAATCTATCCCATAACCTACAACATATAGATACAGTAACAAGCATTGATACATACCTAGATGTCAGGGCTGGCTGCCTAAAGCCCAGGATTTTCTCTTACGTGGCAAAAGTACTTCAGATCCTGAAGCAGTCACTGCAGACTTTCCATGCACATACACAACTCCCATTAGGGGAATGAGAGTCCTGCCCAGGCATCAACGCGAGAACACAAGGTACAGACGTGGCATTGCTCCGGATGCACTGCAAAGCTCGTTGCCTTAGAAGGAGTCTCTCAAAGGTTTGCAGTGATTGCTTGAGGCTGTAGAGTACTTTTGTCCTCCACGACACCATCAACTCCAAAGATGGTGTGGAAACCTCACCTAGTGTGGGTTGCCACTGCCCAGCCTCCTTAACAGGGCTTCCCAGAGGGGGTGCACTCTGCCCGGGCCCCAGTCGCTGCACCAGCTGCCAGCTATTTTAGTAATGAAGTTTCCAAGTGCTGGCTTTACGCTATATAGTTTGGGTTCATGGTTTGGCTACCAGAGAGCCACCTCTCTATACCTTTAGCCCAGCAGTTGAGATCACCTGGAGCACTGAAGTTACAATCCCAGGCTTTGAAATGCGTGCTGCTCTCCAAGGAAGGCTGTTGACTCTGGAATTTGGTCCAACAGACATATATTGACTAATTGGTCTTGCTATTTACATAGGTTTTCTGGCCTGATGGGGGGAAAGTCAAGTCTCCTGAAAGTTGGGAGGAAAGACAATTTCTGTAGCTGATATTGTGATATTTTCGATTTGAATCATTTCTGCTGGGAGTTCAGCACCTGCAGCAGCAGCCATAGGATTGGACTTTGACTTCCCTTTTGTTCATTTACATGCTAAGGATCACTGCTTTAGAAATGCAGTGTCAGACAGGTGAAAAAGAGAGGAGTTTAGATAGCCTCATGCTGCTTGTGGGATGAAATCTCCTCCTTCCTGCGCATACGCCAGCCAATAACGAAAACTTTACAAATTACGCCACAATGCTGCGTTGAGCTCTGTGCGGTTGGATCTCTTTGCAAGCATGAGGTCATTGCGCAATCGGAGGGGCTGGTGTAACTCAATTAATTTCAAGTCAATGTAGGTCTTGTCTACACGCACATTTGAACTGCTTTAGCTAAGCAGGTTTCAAACCCGCTTTGTAGCCACTCTTATTTTGGTTTCAATGACTCAGTTTAAACTAAGTCAATTTAAACTGATCCAGAATAAACCTAGTTTAAACTGAAATAAGAGCGTCCATGCAGGTTTTTGTGATGGTTTAACTAAACCGGGTAAAAATCCTATCTTGAGTTAAATGGCTGCACTATTTATACCAGTGCAAACTCCTAACGTGGGCACACTTAAATCGATTTAAACTACACTTATCCCACTTACTCAAAACTGGTTCAATTTAGTAAATGACAACAATAAGCGAGATCAGTGTAAGTGCAGTTTAAACCAGTGTGCTCTGGTACAAAAAGACCCAGCCATTAATCTGAAATAGCTTGTTTCAGCGGGAGCTGAAAATGATCAGTGCACTTGCCCAAGACTCTGAAATATCTGACAGCAGCTTTTGACTGATTGATTTTAACTCTCCTTTGTTTGTAACAACCTATTAGGTATTTTTTTGCAATAAGGGTGGTGTTTCTCCTGCATTTGCATGGAGTTGGAGAGAGATGGCTGAGTCCTTTTTTCTAAAGGGATCAGCAATAACACCCAGCCGTAGCTGTATACCGCCAAAGGAAACACTTTAGCTTGTGCTCCAGTCCCACTGCCTGATGACAGCGCTACTCTGGGGAATGCGTTAGTTTAGGAGCCACACCTGCAAAGCCTGCCAAGGGCTTGCAAAGCTTCAGGGAGGTGGGGAATGGCGTTCCTCAGATCTGTGTGCATGGCATGACATGTGGGTCTTGTGTATCCTGTCCTGAAAGAGAGCACTGCTGCCTTCATGGAATTTGTTTTCCCTTTCTTCCCAGTGCTGGTCCAGGGATTGGGTGGGTTTGGGGAGGAGTGGGTGGCCGGGGCCGAGGGAGATTGTCTATTCCCTGGGAGTGAGATTCCATTTTTAGGGGGTCTCTGGGGTAACTGTAGGCAGAGGAATTACTTGTCAACAGGACTCCAGTGTGTACCGTGTGAGCACCCAATGTCCAGAGCTGCTGAGGAAGCACGACACCTCCAGCAGATTCTCACAGTGCCACAGCCTAGTCTACAAGGGGCAAACCCTGACCCCGTGGCTAGAAACTACAGGGAACCTCCATCGGGGAGCCTTAGATGCCTTGTGGTTCTCTCCTTCCCTGACCCCTCATGGGTTTTTGCCCCGGGAAAGAGCAATCCTGCCCCTTGGTTCTTCTCTGGGCCTCCTAAAATTAAGGCCATACTCTGACACCTTTATTCACAGTGAGTAGCACCTGGCTCATCAAGTAGCCCCATTGACCTCGATGGGATTGCTCCCAGAGTAAGGTACTACTCAGCATGAGTAAGAGTGGCAGAACCTGGCTCTTAATACTCCAGCGGGAGTCTTGCCTCAGCAAGGACTTAATAAAGGCTTGGTATGAGCCTCAAGATTTGGCAATAGATCTGTGGGTATCAATCCTAAAAAAGTGGCCAGATCTGCCCCGAGATGTGAACCTGCTGAATCACAGCAAGGACAGAACTGGTCTGAGATGGTTAGTTTATAAACCTGCATGGATGAGGGCGATAATGGGGCCTCTGTTCATATAATCTCAACCCGGGCCCCATTTCCTCTTGAGGTTACATTATTGCAGTAACGAGCCAGAAATCTCCTCCTGTATTTCACAGGCTACGACATTAGTTAAGCAATAAAAGGCTCTGCATGCCAGATAGATGAAAGCATTAGTATCTATTGGGGATTGCATGCAAATGCACTAAAAACTGGTCTTTCGAGGTAATTATGTTTGTTTACTGGAACTTGAGACAGTGCATGTCTCCACAAGATGCATAACAGGAACAAGATTTACCCACCAATCTATAGATCTGTACAGATTTAAGTGGGGAAAAAGCAGCAAAAAAAAAGGATTTTCCTCCCAGCAGATGGTCCCTATCAAGCATGAGGTGCCCGACGAATGTTGCATTGAGTTGGTGGCGTGGAGCATTGTGAAGTATAATTGGATTTGATTGCCAAAGGAGGCTAGAAGCAGTGTATTGTTAGAAGCCTTATTATCGGCTGCCTCATGATGAGGGTCTGTTCCGCATACATAGATCTTCCAAGCAGCTGTTGTTTCTTCCCCTCATGTATGACCGTGAAAAAGATTTGCAATGATTTAGAGATCAGTGTTGAGGGCCATAAACCAGTTATAAAATACAGTGCAATTGTTAGCAGAACTAGGGAGCAGAAAAGTGCTTATGGGGTTAACACTCAGATACTGTGGTGATGGTGTCCAGTAGGAACATAATGATGGTCGTTTGGTTCAGACATTGGAGTGGGAGACAGGAAATCTGTGTTAAATTCCTCTCTCTGCCACAAAGCCCTCGTGTGGCCTTGGGCAAGTCACTTAATCTCTGTTTTCCTCTCTGTAAAATGGGAATAATACACCTAGTTTTTGCCCATCCCTTGTCTATTTGGACTGTAAGTTCTTTGGCACAGGAGCTGTTTCTTAGGATGTGTTGGTGAAGTGCCTAGCATAATGGGGCCCTGATCCCCATTGGGCACTACCGTAATACAAATAACACATACTAGTAATCTAAGGACCTGGTTAGATAGATGGAAGGAGGAGGAAAAGTGTCAAGCAGGGACTATAGTATAAACCCTAATTGGGTTTGGAGAGGGTTTGTTTCTTTTTACCCCAAGCTTGAGTATGTCACTGTCCTTTTGATTTACTGAGGGTGACTAGAAGTTTACATCCATCAGTTATTCCCTTCTGGAACTCCTACAGCTCCCTTCCCTCTCCGACCATCTCTCTCTTACCCTCTCACTGCAACAAGCAGACTGTGGCCAGACTTCGTCATTCCATGCTTAACCCACTGGCTCTTGATAAAGGGTATTCTGAGAGCCATTTTGTTTTCACAGACAGAGGAGAGCGGGCAGCAAGGATGCTGCCTGCATACTAAGAAACCTGGCCGACAGCCCACACACGCTACATGCTAAATAAATAAATAAACACATCAATCAAGCTTGACGTCACGCTGGAAAGGGTCACTGCCATGTGGAACAGGACATCTGGGCCATGAAGTCACTGCCCTGGAAAGATGCCACGGAACAGTTCGCAGGCTCTGCAGCACAATGGGATCCGACCGGGGGTGGAGAGTCTGCTGGGGTTGGTTGATTGAGGGTAGGTATGTTCAGGTGTGAAAAACGAGTCTCCCACACACTCTGCAAAACCTTTCTGTGCTTCTAGCTGCTGGAAAAACTCCTGAGAGTCAAATGCAAAGCGGGGGAGGGAACAGCGCTGCCCCGTCATCTTACATTGGCTCTGACTATTCCACTGTATGACCTGACATAGCATGTTAGTACAGGGTTTGGAACAACCGAGAACAGGGCCCAAACTCTCAGCTACACTTAAACTGTATGGAGGGCGTGGGGGGAAACCGCTTTGTAATCCCCTTGAACACAAGCACACCACAGACACAGGGAAATTCACACACACACGCACACCCCTATATACATTTACACACACAAACACAGACATTCTGAGCATCCACACCAATGGACTATTGCAGCCACTCTAATGAACGGCACATTCCACTGGGGTGGGTTTTCTTTTTTTAATGCATTTAAAGGGAAACACTCATTTAAATAAACAAAAAGCCCTTGCTGAACGGGATAACTGAGAATCAACTACAGTGACTGTCCATCCTAACTCCTTGAGAACCTTGCTATTTGCAGGCTTATTTCTGCACTAGCGTCCCACCCACCCCATTTTTGCTGTCTATTGTCTTTTCTGGCTTCTGTCAGCACAGAAGTACAGTATGAGAAGCAGCAGAAGGTTATTAGCCTTGGAGGGTCTGATCTTTCTCTTGCAGCATCTATCTAGGATGGCAAGCCTCTGGTGCCATAGGGATCCCTGGAATCCTTTCCCCAGCTTCTTGTATTTGTACAAATTACAGTAGGACTAGGATGGAGTCTTTTGTTTTGAGAGCCTGGGATTCCGTGTAAGAATCCCCAAAGGGAATGAATTTGATAGTATAGAAAATCATTCCATGTCTTTGGGATAGATCCTCAGCAGAGATACATCTGCATTGCTCCACTGACACCAGTTTACACCAGCTGCGGCTGGGGGCCTTTCTTCGAATGATACATGCAGGAGATAGCTGAAGATTTTTAACAGCCCTGGGAAGCAAAACGAACAAGGCAGAATGTACAGAACAAAAATCATTACCATGTAACTCAGAGCCTAAACCTGCCACGCCAATAGCATTTGGCCATTTATCACCGAGACCTTGGGGCAAAGCTTATAACTAATTGAAAAATCTCATCCATCAGCCCAGCCGTTGCCTGATTAAATGGGGCTCCCTATTGCAGATCATTCGGTTGGATTCGGTTAGCATAAATACTGCCGCTTACTTTCACGTCCTTCCAGAACCTTGGGGAGAAGGGCTGACTTCTTATTTTTTCTTTTGATTGACAGAATCATATATAAATTGTGAACTGTCTGGATCAAAGCCCGGAATAGGGTTATAATAATTGAATCCTTTATGAGCCTTCTCTTTGTAACCTCCCACCCCCTTCTCTCTCACACACACACAGAGCAGATGACCTTGACAGTAAAAACAAAAAATCATTAAGAAAAAAATGAACGGAAATGTTTTTGGTTTTGGTTCTGAACTCTGCTTAATTCCCTCCCATTGGAGTTACAAGGCTAACCATGTGAGCGGTTCTTTGTCTGACAAAACTGGGTTTCCATTGCCCGAGACTTCAATCCAGCCTCGGTTAGGGTCTCTCTGTCTGGATTTAGCCTGTGGTCAATCACAGAACTTGTCTGTATCGTTGGCGGGTGGATGATCACAAGGCAACATCTAGCCACAAGGAATCAGAGCCCTGCCTTGCCTTTGATCACAATGCAGCTGACACTGATGCATCCCCATCTGCAGGACATGCAGAGGGGACCCTGGTCCCGAGGCACGCTGGCATCCCTGCATCCCTTAGGGCTTTCTCATCCACAGCCCCCAGCCATAGGCACTGGAAGTAGGGGTGCTGGAGGTGCAGCTGCAGCCCCCGGTTTGAAGTGGTTTCCATTATATACAGGGTTGACAACCCCCAACTAGAACAATTGTTCCGGCACCTCTGGCCCCAGCCTCCCATGATCTAACCCAGAAGGCACCATCCTGACAATAAAGCCAACAATCTACCTAGTGCTCAAGTCCTGCCCCTTCTCCCCCGTCCATGTGCAGATACCCAGGCGCGCACACCCTTCCCGGATTACACAGGCCACTTTCACCCCCTCTCCACCTAATGCGCTTAGAAAGAGCGGAGCTTTGCGGCGCCCCTCCGGCAGTCTGTCCGCGCCTCATCCCCCCTCTCCTCCGCTGGCTGCTCATTAGCAGGGGCTGTGCCGAGGCAGGATGCAGTCCGGGGGAAACACACGGTCCTCATCAGGGTGGAAATCAGGGACTATGAATGACAGGACCCTGTTCTCTCCTCCCCGCATCCTCTTTGCAGCATTTCTGCTGGCGAGTCTATGGATGATCCACTGGGTTCTTTGCCCATCTCTCATTTCTGCCCTTCCATGATGGCTTGGCCAGGTGGGGCAGCATGTGTGTGCCCGGCATCTGCATGCACTTACGGCTGGAGATGGATCCCAGCAGGGTCGAGGGCTGCTCCTCTCCCCTCCATCCATCACCTCCCCCCCATACACACACAGACGAGAAGGGGGTGATCCCTTACCGGAACCGGGGCGAATCCTTGATGCACTCCTCAAATTCCACCGTCATTTTCACAGCTCAGCTCCGGGCACTTTTAATTGAGAAAGTTCATCTCCCGCAAGGAAAAACAACCCCCCCACACACACTGGATCCACTCTTCCAGCCGCTGCTCCCCCGGTTTCCTCCCCTCCGCTGCAGTCCAGTGGCTGAGTGGAGCCGCGAACAGGCACATGCAGGCTCCTTTCTCTGGACTCGCCTGTCACTGGCTATGGAAGGAGGGAACTAGGCAGCTCCAGCCCTGCTGGCCTGTCACTCTTCAGGGAGCGTCGCCAAACTGCTCAGCTGCGAGCTGCAAGCGGGCTCCTTCCTCCCCCAGCCTCGGCACAGGGTCGCCAGTTTTGGTTGGAGGTATTCCTGGAGGTTTCATCACATGACATAATCTTTACTTAAAGATGAATCTTTCCTTCCTGGAGACTCCAGGACAATCCTGGAGGGCTGGCAACCCTACCTCCGCATCACTCCCCCCACCCACATCCTACAGCAGGCTGAGCCCATGGGAGCGCTGTGCCCTGGCCTCGCCTCTTGATCGCATCTCTCTGCCTCCCGATGCTCCTATGCCACTTGGCTTCTTAGAGTCGGCAAAGGCATCCAGCCAGGGACTGTCTGTCTGTACAGGACCACCAGAAAACTGCCCCAGTGCAGTGGTTCTCAACCTTGTCTCATTTGCAGACCCCCTAGAAAATTTCGAATGGAGATGCGGACCCCTTTGGAAACTGTAGGCACAGTCTGCGGACCCCTGGGAGTCTGTGGACCCCAGGTTCAAAACCATTGTTCTGTGGTAATGACAGCCTTTTCGTGGACCCCCTTAGGCATAGTCTGCGAACTCCCGGGAGTTTACAGTCCACAGCCTTGATGGATGACACCACCGGCCCAATGTCTTGGGTAGCGGCCTGAACCCCATGCTTCAGAGAGAGCTGTAATCAGACCCCTCCAGAGAAATGTGGGACTCCTGGAGCCCCACTGCTTCCCATTTCACTGTCTTTAGACAGAAGTTAGACCATTTGTGGGACCTCCTGAGCTCCAAACCCCAGTACCATTGTCCCCACTTTCCTCCCCTCTTGTCAGCCCTCAAACACAACAGCCCATAGATCCCTAGCGGGGAACCAGGACATGGCTGCCATGTCAATATCAAATAATCAACCTCCTTGTTAATTCACATCCATGGAGTTACTCCTGATTTACACCAGCATAACTGAGATCAGACTCTTCTCCTTTGTGCTTATGGCAGGTTAGCGCTTTCCTTCTCTTGTCAAAAGGCTGCAGGGGAATGAAAATGTAAATTGAATGGCCAGGGCATGTTTAATGCATTTGTTGTTATTTCTGGACAGTGAGGGGTGGGGGGTTGAGGAGAAAGCTCAAGACATGTCTTGCTGCGCACCCAAACTTTCTCACACGGTTTCTGTTTCCTGGTTCGAAATAAGCAAGGCCAGATTTTCAGAAAACTGTGGTTACCTTTTGAAAAGGGGATGTGTTTGCAGACTTGCTCATGCAATGATCACCCCTCAGTTCATGTAATCCTGGTAACTGGGTAGTTAAACGACAAGCTGGACGTGTAACTAGCAATCTGCCTATATAGTTGCCACTATTCATCTGCACAATAAAATATGCCAGGCCCTGTACAGTATACGAGGTCCACTCCTGCACTACCGATGCCAACAGTAGCAGGACGACGCTCAGAATTACTAACTCTATTCTCTCCTTTAAAAAATTCTATGGGTTTGATGCTGCTCTCGGCCATCCTGGTGTAAATCCGGAGTAACTCCAATGACATCAATGGAATTACACAGGCCTAAAGCCAACGTGAGAGCAGAATCAGCCCCGTGAGGCTATATGAATGGATGACATTTTTCACAGATCAAGTTAATTTAATCTGGCATGGATAAACTGGAATAAATGGGGGGTGCTTAATCTTTATCCTCCCCCAGTTAAGCAGCACAGGCAGCAGAAGCACGGGGGGCCTTTTTCACACAGCAAAGCAGCGAACGGTGCCGATTGTGTCGTTGTCACATCATGTCATGTTATCCTGATTTCAAATTTTTAAACAATTACATTTGTTTAGGTATAAATCTTCCTATACAGTATGAATAAATGAATCACAGACAAGGTGGGCTTGAACCAAAAAACAAGAGCCAAAGGACCTAAAGGGCTGGGAAAATTTGGATCCAAATCAAAACGTCATGAATAGACTTTATCTCAGTAATGGGCCAAACCAAAAACTGGAGGGAGTTCAGTCCCAGCTCTGTATGCAAACATCTAACTCTAGACAACGCTCCTGTTTCTAACAGGCCTCTAGGACTGCACTGGTCAGAGGCAGGAATTCTGTACTGCAAGCGTCTTTAGAAGTAAGGTTTTTTTACCCATGAAAGCTTATGCCCAAATAAATCTGTTAGTCTTTAAGGTGCCACCGGACTCCTTGTTGTTTTTGGTACTGTAAGGAAAGGTCTGATTGCTGTAACATGATCATTGTACATTGCGTGATTGCTAAGAGCTCACAGGAAGTTATAATGCAAATCAAGACTTTTTACATTTTTAAAATTGTCTTTGGTGCATCCAGTGTTGCGAGAGGGTGGGCGGGCGGGACTTTTGGGGGCCCTTTTCTAAAAGTGAGAGTCATCAGTTTCATTATAACAGTGTCCAGATGCTACCAGTATAGTTCAAAGTTGGGCAGATTTTTCCATTAAAAACTCTAATCTCAGTTATGTATAGGTGGGCAATGGATTTTAAGTGGTTTTATTTCTCCTACACACTGTCCTTGCTTATTACTGACCTAGGCTGTGATTTTTACATCTGTTTTTACTGTATTAATTATACACCTAGTTATTCCAGTGTTTGGCACTTTAGAAATAGGTGTAATAAAAAAAATAACAAAAACCTGAGTACAATGAACACTAGCATGTATTTATTACCACCATCATCTTACATTTTTATCCACAGTTATTTATTATGAACAAGTGGTAGCACAGAAGCAATCTTTTTTTTAACGAAAGTTTAAAATGTCATTAATCCAGTCCTGCTTGAAATGCCTCTGTTGATTTCAACTGGGATTTTGGGCCCAGATCTGCAGTCAGGGTCCATTACTTGGGGCCTGATTCTCAGCTAGACTGTCATAGCACTGGAGAATTTACACCAGCTGAGAATTTGGTCTTGGCCTCCCCATTCACCTGCCCCAAAAATTATTCTAAAACCAAATAGCCTCTTTCTGCAAATCCTTACTTATACAAATAGTCTGTTATGCATTGCTGCTTTCACACTTGATCCTACAAACTCTTATGTATATGAATAACTTTTCTGCGAGGCTGCTTACATGTGTAAAGTTACACTCGGGTTTGGGTGTTTGAAGAATTGGAGTGTTTTGACATACTAATCTGACTTTAATGGGAATTAGATTAGGCCCCATCTGAGTTATGAGTTAGCCCTAAATTGGACTACTTGCTCTTGTAAGTGAAACAAAGTAAAAAGCCCAACTCAGAGGCATTATCATGCTCATCAAGTAAATAATAACAACACTTATGTGTTCTATGCATTCTCATTAGTCATATGCAAAGCAGCAGTCTGGCCTAGTGGATAGAGCACTAGACAGGAGCTGAGGAGACCTGCATTCTATTCCTGTCTCTGCGAAGGTGTGATTTGGGGGGAAATCATTTTGATTCTCTGTGCCTCACTTTCCCCCATTTGTAAAATGGAGATAACAGTACTGACCTCCTTTGTAAAACACTTTGAGATCTATGGATGACAAGATCTAGGTAATAGTAGTATTATGTTTTCAATGGCAGCTAAGCATCATTATGTCCACTTAACAGATGGGAAAATTGAGGCACTGAAAATCAAAGTAATGTTCCTAAAAAATCCCACCATGGCAAAGACAGGAATAGGACCCAGGTCTCCTGTTTCTCAGCCCTGTGCCTTTATCCATTGGACAAAACATAAAATCTTTAGCTGATCGTGTGTATTTCTTTTTGTTTCACAAGATATTTTCCAATGTCATAGTGATGCAATTAAATAACATAATGACATATTCTGCTGATGGCTTTTCTGTATTTATAGTGATCACACTTCTTAAAAATAGAAAAAGATCATGTATGCTACCACCATTCCAAGCATGCAAGGACTTTCACAGAAGAATGATGCTACACATAAACAGAAGGATAAGCCTACTACCAATCTGGGTCTTTGCAATTAAGGATTTCACCTCCATAAACAGGCACTGCAGGCTGTCTCTTTAATGTCACCCAGCTGTGCTCACAGCACTGCTTTGATGTTTGTACCTTAACTATGACTTGCCCTGCTTTGTGGGTTTATTATGAGGAAGGTGACAGAAGTATAGGTAGCCCTAATACCACTCCCATGGGATTGGGGATTGTGATACATGCAGTGCTTATCTGGTAGTATGTTAATCTATGCTAATCTTTATATAGATATTCAATTGAAAATAGGTGCTAAATGTGTTTGCACTAATTAGAGGGGATTGCAGGGCCTACATTCCATGGAAAAAGGAGGATACTGGTAATTAAGTTCTATTGCCTAAATGGCAGAACCTCAGCCTTGATTAATTCATTAGGGAGCCTAGCAGAGGAGATCATAGCTGATCTGTGTAACCCTGACCAGAAGGCATCACTATGGAAAATAGATATGTGATGTAATGGGTTAATGGAGCAGCCATTCATCTCTGGAGACACTTAGGAAAAAAAAGAAATGTGCTTTGAGGTAATGTTCAAATTAGAGCTGTCAAGCGATTAAAAAAATTAATCGCAATTAATCACACGGTTAATAATAGAATAGTATTTATTTAAATATCTGTGAATGTTTTCTACATTTTCAAATATACTGATTAAATTACTGCACAGAATACAGTGTACAGTGCTCACTTTATATTTATTTTTTATTACAAATATTTGCACTGTAAAAAAACAAAAGAAATAGTATATTACAATTCACCTAATACAAGTACTGTAGTGCAATCTCTTTATAATGAAAGTTGAACTTACAAATGTAGAATTATGTACAAAAAATATCTGCATTCAAAAATAAAACAAGGTAAAACTTTAGAACCTACAAGTCCACTCAGTTCTACTTCAGCTCAGTCAACAAGTTTGGTTACAATTTGCGGGAGATAATGTTGCCCACGTCTTGTTTACAATGTCACCTGAAAGTGAGAACAGGTGTTCACATGGCACTGTTGTAGCTGGCATCGCAAGATATTTACATGCCAGATGCGCTAAAGAGTCATATGTTCCTTCATCCTTCAACTACCATTCCAGAAGACATGCGTCCATGCTGATGATGGGTTCTGCTCGATAATGATCCACAGCAGAGCAGACCGGCTCATGTTCATTTTCAACATTTGAGTCAAATGATACCAGCAGAAGGTTGATTTCTTTTTTGGTGGTTTGGGTTCTGTAGTTTCCGCATCGGAGTGTTGCTCTTTTAAGACTTCTGAAAACATTTTCCACACCTCGTCTCTCTCAGATTTTGGAAGGCACTTCAGATTCTTAAACCTTGGGTTGAGTGCTGTATCTATCCTCAGAAATCTCACATGGGTAACTTCTTTGTGTTTTGTCAAATCTGCAGTGAAAGTCATCTTAAAATGAACATGTGCTGGGTTATCATCTGAGACTGCTATAACATGAAATATATGGCAAAATGCAGGTAAAACAGAACAGGAGACACGCAATTCTCCCCCAAGGAGTTTAGTCACAAATTTAATTAACGCATTATTTTTTAACAAGCATCAGCATGGAAGCATGTCCTCTAGAATGGTGGCCAAAGCATAAAAGGGCATATGAATGTTTAGCACATCTGGCACGTAAATACCTTGCAACGCCCCAGCTATAACAATGCCCGAACGCCTGTTCTCACTTTCAGGTGACATTGTAAATAAGAAACAGTCAGCATTATCTCCTGTAAATTTAAACAAACACTTTTGTCTTAGCACTTAGCAGAACAAGAAGCAGGACTGAGTGGACTTGTGGGCTCTAAAGTTTTACATTGTTTTGTTTTTGAGTCCAGTTACGTAACAAAAAAAATCTACATTTATAAATTACACTTTCATAACAAAGAGATTGCACTACAGCACTTGTATGAGGTGTATTGAAAAATACTATTTCTTTTGTTTATCATTTTTACAGGGCAAATATTTGTAATAAAAAATAGTAATATAAAGTGAGCACTGTACACTTTGTATTATGTGTTGTAATAGAAATCAATATATTTGAAAATGTAGAAAAACATCCAAAATATTTAATAAATTTCAGTTGATATTCTATTGTTTAACTGTGCGATTAATTTTTTTTAATCACAGTTAATTTTTTGGTTAATTGCGTAAGTTAACAGCAATTAATTGACAGCCCTAGTTAAAATGGATGCTGGTTTGAGAGCTGAGCCGTCGTTATGGGCCTGATTCTGCAACCTTTAGGTGGATCCTCAGCTGGTAAAACTGTTATAGCTCCACTGAAGTCCACTTAGCGGTTATTACAATTTACCCCAGCTGAGGATCTGCTCTGTAGAGTAGTGCTTATTCACAGGAGCTGTTCCATTGAACTTAATAGAACTACTTGCATGACTACCACTGTGAATAAAGGCTGCAGACTCGCATCATATATTTTATCTAAATGCTGCTGCAACTCCATTGTGTACAGCTCTGTGAAGCCTGACTCCCTAAAGCTTGGTGTTTCCAGCTTGTATTTGTTATTAGTATTACCACTAGCACCAAGGTCCCAGCCGTGATGAATGCTATACACATTAGTTGCTTCTGCCAGGGCAGCATGGCTCCTTTAGCTTGTGTTTTAATTATTTGTTTTGAGGGGCACAGATTGGAAAATGCCCACCTGGACAACAAATGGTTGTTTTCCTGTTGCAATCCACACTGTAGATTATTGTAAATGAATGGATTTTGAACCTAAACAGTAACGTGGTAAAACAAGCCAGTGATCTATACCTTCTTAGGCTGGGGTGTAGGGTGACCAGATGCCCTAATATTAGGGGATTTGTAATTTTTATCAGTGCCTTAGGCATCACAGCTCCAGGCTGGATTCTCGAAGGCAAGAAGGTGCCCAGCTCACCTCAATACTTTTGAGGATCTGTGACTTAAATTCCTTGTGAAAGCGGGACTGAGGGTCTAAGTGACTTGCCTACTTTTAAAAGCAGCAGAGTCCTGTGGCACCTTATAGACTAACAGACATATTGGAGCGTGAGCTTTCGTGGGTGAATACCCACTTCATCCGATGCATGTAGTGGAAATTTCCAGGGGCAGGTATATATATGCAAGCAAGAATCAGGCTGGAGATAATGAGGTTAGTTCAATCAGGGAGGATGAGGCCCTCTTCTAGCAGTTGAGGTGTGAACACCAAGGGAGGAGAAACTGCTTTTGTAGTTGGCTAGCCATTCACAGTCTTTGTTTAATCCTGAGATTAAACCTACTTTTGAACAGTCTGCCCAGAATTTCCTTTTCACTGTTTATGCTGTTTGTTTATTGTGTTTTTCACGTTATTCTGAGGTGGTGGGGCCATGTTGATACAGACTAGTCAGTTTCCTCTTGAGCTACATCAGCGTCTAGTCAATTTCATTTTCAAGTTCCCCCTGCATCCGCCTGGGGTGCAAATCTGCGGGGAAACATTTTGGTTAAAAACAAAACCCACAACTGTTTCCCCAACCAGGTAAAATAAGGAATTTCAGCAATGAAAGGGAGCATTTTTAAATGCACAAAAGCTACAGGATGGAGCAGACGAGACCCTTTAAAGGTTATATAAATCTCGCCAGACCTTTAAAAAAAAATTGATTTGGGGGGAGGGGGGAATCGCAAAGCCATTACACGTTTCATACCAAAGGCAAAACTTTACCTCACTCCCTAAAGCTGATTGCAACTAAGTATCAGCTCCTCCTCTTGCTTTGTGGGTGGCGAGGGCTTGCCAAAAGTTGCAAGCAGCAGCGACGCCAACCTCTGGAGGCCCCTGCAAGCTGCCTATCTCCTGAACGTGTGCACCGACTTGGCTCCCCGCGGCTCTGCCTGCAAAATGCATGAATGAAAATCCAGCCTGGAAGGGGCGCGTGGTTTGGAGAGGCAGCCAGGGGCGAGCTGCACCGCGTCCCGAGAGAGGGAACGAGCCGGGAGCCCCAGGAGAGCGGAGACCGTTCATTGCTGGGCGTCCCCGGGCAGAGGAGGCAGCTGGGCGTGCTGCCCTGCAAGGGGCCTGGTGAAAGGCTGGTTGCCGAAACTGAAATCTGATCCCCCCGGCAGCTCCACGCTGGGTCGGGCGCGGGTCCCGGGTGGAGAGGGGGTTTGCTCTGAGCTTGCAAAGCGGGGCAGGGTTTTGTTTTCAAGCAGAGGCCATGGGGAGTAGGTCCGTGTTGCTAAAATCCAGAGGGGGAAGATGTAACAGCAGCGTTGGTGGCTGCTACGCGAGCTTTTAACTCAGAGCCTTTGCAAACAGAGATGAATTTTCCCAAAACTCGGTACTTGGTTTTCTTTCAGTACTTTGGGACTAAATATAGGTAGGTGCTGTAGTGGTGGTGATCCTCCCATACTGTGGTGTTGGTAAAACAAGCCAGAGGCCTATACATTCACAGGGTGGGGTGTAGGGTGACCACATGCCCTAATGTTAGGGGATTTGTTTTATATACGCAACTATAACCCCTGCCCTTGGGAGGGGGGAAGTGTCCCAATTTTTCACACTTCCTATCTGGTCACCATAAAGGGGTGGGAGGCACAGAAACTGCACACCAGTTTTGAAGGTAAATAATTCATTGTATTTTTGATAAATATTAATCCCATTATTGAATGCCTAGGGAAGGGGAGGAGAGCAGGAATACATCTGCTGTGGATTAGAAATTGGAACTAGGACAAATCATTTGAGGTGGGGGAGATTTTGTCCTGGTTCTCTCCTCCCTCAAAGCCCTACCTGTAGTGAATGGGGGATGGGAGGATGACACATTTCCCTTGGAGGATAGAAAAAAGAGCCAGATTCTGATCTCAAATTGGTGTAAATGCAAAGTAATTCCATTTGAATCGCTGGAAGTATTTCAGGCTGAGCCCTGATCCAGCGAATGGTCCCATGGGGGCTGATCCCTGCACCCCAAAGAACAGTTTGTAGATTACCTCTGAAGAAGTGGGAGGTTTTACCCACGAAGCTTATGCCCAAATAAATCTGTTAGCCTTTAAGGTGCCAATGGACTCCTCATTGTTTTTGTGGGTACAGGCTAACACGGCCCCCTCCTCTGAAGTTTGTAGATTGGGACTTATAGCAGAGTAACTTGGCTTGAGAGTTTTTGTGGATGTAGCTTTGTTGGGTAGGAGTGTGAAAAGAAGAGCTGTGTCGCCAAAAGCTCCAATGTAGGTGCAGTTATAGCTAATTTTTGTTTGGGGAACTGGTATGTGCTATAAACAAACTCTGTTGCCAGTATTAGCTACAGGCAAATCCTTTCTAGTGTAGACAAGGCCTCAATGTCTATAACTTTCAGCCTGTCACTTCTACTTTGTCTCTAATGTGAGAATCAAAATCACTCACGTGCAGGTCGGCGACTGTTAGAATAACCCCCAGGTTTTGTCCCCTGTTTACTAGTTATTTTTCGCAGTGCGGCACAAGGTCCCTGGCTCAAGAAGCTTCTGATCTCAAGCTCTAGTCCTGCAAATGCACTTTTGCGCGTATGATGTTACATTCAGTTGCACTGCTCACTCGCAGTAGCATCAGCGGGGTTTGGGACTTTATCCTGAAAGCCTTTACCTTCTGCGAATCGTCCCCAGGACTTCAGTGAGGTTGTTGTTATTGTTAATTTAGACTGCTGAGCAATCATTCCAGCTATATGCTGGGGTGGGGGGGGGGGAGGGCCTTCCAGACACTTAGAAAGGGTGGCCTGTGCCCTGTGACTGACTCATGAAGGTCAAGAGCAGGAGAACGGTTTCAGTGGTAGCCGTGTTAGTCTTTATCAGCAAAAAGAATGAAGAGTCCTTGTGCTACCTTAGAGACTAATGAACCCACAAAAGCTTATGCCCAAATAAATTTGTTAATCTCTAAGGAGCCACAAGGACGCCTCGTTCTTTTTGGAGCAGGAGAAGGATCTCAAGGAACTTTTGAGGGCAATTTAGGAGAAACAGGAGCAGTAGGAGGGAAAAGTAGCTGAGAATGGAGTTATGGAGAGGTTTAAAGGTGAGGACAGGTAGCTTGAACTTAATATGGAAGGGCTGGAGGGAAAATCGGGGGTGAAATTCGGAGACAGGAGTGATGTGATCAAAACATTGTGGGAGGAAGGAAGGTGACTTTTGGCAGTATTTTGCGTGGATGGGATGAGGGAGTGAGGGGGTAAAGCAGGAAGACCAAAGAGGAGGAAATCTCAGTAGCTAAGAGGAGATCCTTGGCGTGGCAGTTCCTATGTAGGTGAGATGAAGGAGGCTGGAGGCCTGGCCAGGGAACGAGGAGAAAAGAGTGGATTGTGATTTCTGCAGTCACAAACCTTATGCAAAGTAAAATTAAATTAATTAAATCTTTTAAAAATGTGAAGTGCTGTATGTGACCGTTTTCCTTCATACTTGAATGATGCAGAGAGAAACAAGGCAGATAAACACGTCTTTAGATGCAGTAAAGGGGCCATTTAATTTTTGCTGGGAGAGATTCAACGTTGGATATGCCACGTAATCCTTTTTGACAGCTGAGATTGCATTATTTTGCTTTTCTTTTTTTTCCCCCTTGAGTGAGTATCTTTAACTCTCGGCAAGACATTCTGTTAGGCAGACAATGAAATCAGAGTAGAGAAGGAATAACTGAAATAAGATACGCAAATGTCATCTATTGAAACCATAGTCATAGATTCGTGTCTGCATCTGCTGCTTAAATATTGTTCTTTGCCTATAATCAGATTAGGCCATTATTATTAATGGGACAATTACTATAGCTGGAAGCCGCAAACTCCATGCTATGTGATTTGTTAAGAAGTCTTTGGAAAACTTTGATTCCTGTTTTTGTGGCCTCAATACCGTACAACACTTAACAGCTCTTGAAGTCAAAGGGACATAAGCATGTGCTTAATTGCTTTGCTAAATGAGAGCCTGACTAAATTAGCAGCATACAGTGGTGGGAAAACATATATATAATTTTACTTCAGTGTATAGTATTGGTGCCTGATCCAAAGCCCATTAAAGTCCATGGCAATCTATCTACATTGCTTGTCGGGGCCCCATAACTGTAGTATAAGTGTCATGGAACACTTGACAGTGTTGAAGGCATTTGTCCTCTCAACATCTCTGTGAGGTAGGGAAATATTTTTACACCCAGTTTACAGAGGGAAAACTGAGGCACAGAGAGACCAAGGGTCAAAAATTTTTAAGGGAATTTAGGTGCCTAAAGATGCAGGTAGGTACCTAACAGGATTTTCAAAAGTGTCTTTAGGCATCTAAATACGTTCAAAAATCTCTCCCTCGGGGTATGTCTGTGCAGACCGCGGCAGCCAGCCCCCAAGCCTGGGTCAACAGGCTTACGCTATACACTAAAAATGGCCAGGGGAGGCAGTGCTGTGGCTCTGGCTGGAGCTCAGGTTATGAAGCCACCCCTGCATCCCGTCTGTTAAGCTTCAGAGCCTGGGTTCCAGCTGCAATGTCTACAGAGCAGTTTGTAGCACGGATAGTGCAAGCCCAAGTCTGTCGACCCTGGCTCGGTGCCATAGGCTGGGTAGGCATACCCTTAACGACTCCCAAGGGCACACAGGAAGTCTGTGGCAGAGGACGGACTTGATCCTGAGTCCCAGACCAGTGCTTTAACCATTGAACCATCCTTCCTCTTGTAATGGGTTTTGGGTCAGGCCCATGCAGCGAAGGGGTGAGCCATGCCAGTGACGCTATCAGCTCCTCAAATTCCCCCGAATCTTAAAATGGTTAATAACAAGGAGAGCCTCATCCTCCCTGATCTGAACAAGCAAACCCCATTCTTTGCAGGGGAAGAGCACCCTTTATTCCTGGCTTTCCCCCCCTGCAGCTTACCAGCTGGCTCGTACTGCTTTCTGCTTGCATGCACAGAAGTGGAAGGTAGCATTTAATCCTTCGTTCAGTTGTATATAAAGAATTCCTTGGATCTCAATCACAATCAGTCACTTGACAAAAAAGCTGACAATCCTTATTTTGCTGTAGTCCAGGTACCCAGCCTAAGTGTTACATTACAGCTTATGTGCAGCCATTGGCTGAAGGTTGGAGTTCACGGACAATTGCTAAAAACTGTTGTCTGTCTTTTGCTCTGCAGTGGTGTCATGGAAACGTTGACTGATCAGCCTGTGCTCGGTGTCCAGAATTACTTGGAGGTAGGTACTTGGGGTGGCACTGACACAAACTGAAAAGCTAAGACTGCATTGTGGAACCACAGATATTATAAGGGGAAACACCTGTCCTTGTGCTGACCACTTTATTATAATAATAATCATACCTAGCTCCTCGTACAGCACTTTTTGTCTGTAGATCTCAAAGCTCTTTACAAAAGAGTGCAATATTATTATCCCCATTTTAAAGATGGGAAAACTGAAGCATGGGGGCTGAAGTGACTTGCACCAGGTTACCCAGCAGTTCAGTGGCATTGTTGTTAAGGATTTGATCCAGGACATGTTTTTCATGCCTTTTCTTTGTTTTTTGATGGGATGTGGGGGCCAGTCCTTCAAGCTGCTCTGTGTGGCTAGGCACTTGTCTAAATGCAGAGTTGTGCTGGTTTATCTTGAGATTTGATTTTAAACCGGTTTGATTAAACTGGTGTCCATGTAGCGCTGTATTAGCTAAACCAGTTTAACTAAATGGGTGAAAGTTTATGTGTAGACAAAACCTGTCTTACTATAGGACCTTGTGGCAGTCATCCAGCTTTTTCTGTGCCCGGTTTTCCCCACCTATGAAAGAGGTATTAAAATACTTTCCTCCCAGGGGCATGAGAGTTTTACTGGAACGATGTTTGTAAAACCTCCTTGGATCCTTGTATGGATGCGAAGCATTATTTCCAAAGCCTGCAAATGCATTTGTTAAACTGGTGCCACATTCCAAAGCCATGTATTTAATAGCTGTTGGCAATTAACCAAAACTCAGTTATTCCTATGGTATATTAAAATTAATGATTTGTGCTTAATTTTAATGTAAACACTCATAGAATGGTGTACTTAGCCTGTTGTCCCAGAGATGCAATCATGAATGACTGGTTTAATTTTAATGTCTGTTCCTCATGGTCATTATTGTCTCAAAGGGGGCAGCACTTTCACTCAGCCATTACTTTTCTGTAATCTCTGTTGGGAACTGTACCGAGGGAACATCTGGTTCCTAAATGACTTGACTAATGTGCAGGAATTTTGTCTGATGTAGAGGAATTTTGCTAATCATGCTTATATTGTTTAAGTGCATTCCCCTCCACAGGATCATATGACTGTCCTAGCTAAGCAAAGCCATCAGAAATGTTTAATTTAATGCTGGATTCTTACCCTCCGTCCTCTCACTTAATTGACAGGTAGTGATAATCTCTCAGTTTCTACACAAGCAAAACCAAATAGATTCAAATTATAGAGACTTGATACTGAGTTGGAATCTTCCTGGTAGAGCAATTAAAAGCGATCCTGTGTGTCTTCCTGTGTACTTACATAGCTCCCCTCACTGTACCTTGCAAATGTTAACTAATTTAGCCCCACAAAACACCTGTGCCAAAGTGGTGTTTTCCTCATTTTACAGATGGGAAGCTCAGGCCAAGAGAAATTAAGGAACAAATCCTCAAAGGTATTGAAGTACCTAACCTTCGTGGATTTCAATGAGAGTTAGTTTCCTAAACACCTGATAATCTGAGTTTATAAGACCTGCCCAATGTCACGGAGGGAGTCTGTTGCAGAGCATAGGACTGAATTTAGCATCCCTGAGTCTCAATACAGGGCCTTAACCACAAGACCACCTTCTTCTCTGCCTGGTCAAACTTAAACCAAAAGCTGGACTTGTAAGAAGAACTTTCCATGAAACCTAAGACCAGTAGAAGTGGTTCTGAAAATTCCAGTGGAAACAGTTTTTGATTTTTAAGCTTAACGTTCCCCTGCAGAACTGCAATCCGAACATTACAGCATTGTGTTAGTGTGTGACACCCAAAGATGAAACTGACTAGTAACTGTAAACAAAAGTGAGACAAGGAGGGAGAGGCAATATCTCTTTCTGGTCCAACTTCTATGGGTGAAAGAGAGAAGCTTACATACAGTTCTTTGCTCTCTAAATGCAAAAGCTTCTCTCACATCGACAGATGTTAGTCCAATAAAAGATTTACCTCACGCACCTGGTCTCTCTAATATCCTGGGATCAACACAGCTACAGCAATGCTGCATGTAAACAAGAGTGAAACTGGCTAGTTCATTTTCATTGTCAAGTTGACAAGAAATGCAAAAATTGAAGAAGGAAATTGTGCCATTAGAAGTTCTCTCCAGTTTTAATGCTCTCAGATACAACTATTAACATGTATAAAGAAACCTTGTGGGGTTTTAAAATGATTTCTAACCTGAAAATATCCCTTTTAATACACTGAATATGGGTTTGTTCCTACAGACACTGTGAGTAGCACCTAAGTTGTTCCATTAACTTCCAGGAAACCTCCCATGGTGGTCAGGACTTCTCTCTGTATCAATTGTTAACAGGATTGGGCTCTAACTGTGCAGTATCAGTGAAAAAAGACTTGTTCCTATGTCAGCTAGTAGAAAGTGGGACACTAGTGCAGGTTGCAGAATGAATGCTCTGCACATCTAGGCATTTTTGTAAAGTAACGCTAAGTTAATTACAATTCTGGATTGAGCGGCGCATCCCTGAACACTGCCTGTGATTCCCCAGTCCCCACGAGTGGCTGTAATTAAAAGGAGACTCTGCTGTCTTAATTTACTTCTTGCAGTCAGAGTAAGTTATAAACTAAAGTGAAACACATGCCTGTTTGTGTAAGAGATGAGATCTGAGCTGTCAGAGAGGCTACAATCCAGGCATCTTGTGTTGCAGCTGACTGCGCTTGCTATCCAGAATGAGACTCTCGCGCGACTGTTTCTAGTCACTTCAGAAGCAACAGAAATGATGTATGGTTCTCATAAACTTCACTTCTGGAAAGATGATTCTCTGGCATGTTTCTGAGCTGGGTTTAGGCTTGCCAGAAGCAGATAGTAAACCATATGTTGTATTTTAGACAATCTAGGTTCTGTATGATGGCTTCCCTCACTGTAGTATCTGAGCATAGTATTCTTAGAGCAGCATGTTTTCTTATCACCTATGGGTTTTAAGGACAGTGTGCACGTCTCTGGGATAGTCTTTGCTCTTGCTCTGCTTTTCCTCTTTGGAGGAGTATGTATGTGTGGGAGGGGTGTGCAGGATGGAGCTGTGTGCAGTTCAATAGATGGTGTGAACCTATAGCACAGAATCAGTGCCCCAACATGGGTGTCAGGTGGCGATACACTTTTGGAGGTACTGTCCTTTTAAGATGAGATGGTAAACGTGTATGGTCCCTGAAAAGAATGACTTGTGGCCATTAAAGATCGCTCTTCACATTTTGCATGGGTAGAATTGTAGACCTTGATGTCCTGGTTAAATTTGAGCTAGGTTAAGAAATGTCTACCTAAAAAATAATTACCGTCGCAGCTTCAGCTAACAAGCACTATTCTTTGCTTTCTGGCCAAACTGTTGCATTGTCTTTCTATGTGCTCTTAAACAACTGCCATTTTTCAGAGCTGTCAGAGGTACCTGCATGTCAGTGATGGGTCAGATTACTCCTGGGGGAATTATGCGCCATTACGTACGTGCAGAATTTATGTTCCCCACAGATTTCTTTGCATCCCCAAAGAAAAATCCCTTTCTGATAGGGAAGCCACAAGAGCGGTCATGCAACCCTCCCCAGCAGTATGCTTTGGGTGCCCACGGCAGCTGGCAGAGAGGTAAATCACTGGAGGGCAAGGGGCAGGACTGGGGAAGACCTGGCTGGTGGCTCCTACCCTGCACCAGGCTCAGCTGCTAGTCCCAGCTGGCTGGGGAGGACGGGACTTTCTCTTCCCTTGAATGGCATACAGGGCTGGGTCAGACCCACCCCCACATTTCTCCCGCAGTTGAAGGAAGCTCTGCAAACTCCCCTAGTTCCCAGCTTCATGCACCCATCACTCCTCAGCTGCACGGGGAGGGATCTCTGTACAGGGGGCTTCTCCCCCACCACTGTGCATCCAGACCCCCTCATACCCAGACCCTACTGCTGAGCCTCACACCTGCCACACCCTGAACCACCCTGAGGAGCCCCACTCCCTCTGTACTTGGACTATCCCAGTGAGCCACCCGGATCCCCACCCAACTGAGCCCCAACCAGCTTTATCTGGATCGCCACCCCACCAAGCCCCAACTAGCTGCACCTGGATCGCCAGCATCTGGACCTCCCCACACCCAGGCCTTCTGGCTGGTTTTCCCAGGAGAGTCATGGATTTGTAGGATTGAGCCAGATCTGGGAACTTGACTGCGTGATGCCTGGTGGGATTCCATCACTGGTGGTCACTCTGACTGACTGGTGCAATGGTCCTTAGAAGACTATGCGTCTGTGTATTTGCCATGCTTGTTTCTGATGGTCTCTGTTGGCACTCGCTGCTGTGGTAGCTGAGGGCTGTCTGTAATTCTGGTGGTGGGAGTTAGCGCTGTCCGACAGCTGGGGCATTGGTTTGGGAATTGGAAGACTTGGGTTTTATGCTCGCCTTTGCCACCCACCTGCTGCATGACTTTAAGCAAGTCATCTAATTTTAGTGCCTTGGGTTACCCATTTGCAAACTGAGGATGATAATTCTCGCATCCTTTGGCCGAGAGCTCAGAGATCTATGGCGAAAAAGTGCTGCCTAGGGGGCTAAGAATCGTAACTCTAATTGAAGATCTCTGCAACATTTATTTGTATTGCTCATTGATTTATAAAGCACCCACCTGTCTCCAGAGACTGTATCTGGAATGCTGCGTAAATGTTACACAGAGCTGGAAAGACAGAGAGTCCAAAAGGCCGTGTATCCCATTTATCCTGTCCTCTGCATAGCATAGCACTGCTTTCCCTCCCTGTCCCATGCTTGGGGCTTTGGATGAGCTCAGCAGTTGTTTTGCAACATCTGAGTGAGCAACTTTTTGTTTTAACAAGCAAATGGGTAGAATGGGCAATTAAAAAAAAAAGAGGGGGAGGTTAGATCAACGTATTTGTCATTTCATGGCATTGGCATTTTGATCTCCTCAGCTGCACGCTGGCCAATTCATGGATAGGCTCGTTCCTTTCATGTGGTTGGATTGATGTCGGGCGCTGCTGAGTCGGGTTGCATTTATGAGAACCACATGGGATGTCTTAAAGGAACATTATTGGAAAACTTTTGGAGTCTGTAAGAATTTGTCCCCTTTGCTCCACCTTCTTGCAACCTTGAACTCTGAAGGACATGATGTTCTTCAAGCGATTGCACATGTCTGTTCCACTGTAGGTGTTGGTGTGTTCCAGTGCATGGTTATTGACGAGTTTTTACCCCTTAGCAGCACTGATCAGGGCGGCCCAAGTGCCCTTTTCTATCTTGTGCACATGGTGCAGGCATAAAGGGCTGAGCCACCTCAGGTCTCCTTCAGTTCCTTCTGCACGTGATGGTTGTTGGAGCTCTCTGTCCTTGCTTCTGCAAGTCTTTTCTCAATACCTGTATCTAGTACCCGGGTATTGTTAGTGTCCTTTAGTAGCTAGCTAGTTTGTTATGGAAAAAACTTGTTTTGTGTGGCTCTGGCACCCGACTTGGGGACTGGTACCGGAGATGTGCCATGCTCTCCATTCTTGTGGCAAGGCTTAGCCTGGTAGTGACCCTCACCCTAGCTGCCTGAAGTGCTTGAAAGGCAGAGCAACCAGGTTAAAATATTTGCTGATCGAATCAGCACTTTGGCCTCCATCCGAGCCGTCTGCCTCGCTCTGGGTACTGAGCACCTTGGCGTCAGTCAGCAGTGCACCTTTGGCGCTGCTGGGAGGAAGAGGCAGATCAGCATCACTGGTACCAATAAAGAGGCGTCATCAAAAGACTCGAGGAGGATGAGCTCTTCCAGAGACTCGGGAGGGTGTTCAGAGAGGAGGCAGTCCCCAGAGCACACCTCTAAGCAAGGGAGTTTGACAACTCCAGAACCCAGTGCGGGCCTGTTGAGACTGGCTCCTGAAGCACCTTCATCAGCATCTCCTCGCACTGCAGAGCGTCTACCCGGCACTGTCTCGTCCTGAGTCATTGGAGGCTGAGAGAGAGTTGTTGAACCTCCCGGAGCCACCGTCACCAGCACTTCAAGAGACTTGCCTGGCACCATTGCTCAAGATACCTCCTCCAGCACCTTCATCTCTGCTCTGAGCAGCTCCACCGGATGCGGCTGTTCGGGTACCAGTGAGGCCGGTACTGTCTAGGGCAGGGATCGGCAACCTTTGACACACGGCCCATCAGGGAAAGCCGCTGGCGGGCCAGAACGGTTTGTTTACCTGCAGCATCTGCAGGTTCAGCCGATTGCAGCTCCTGCTGGCTGTAGTTCGCCGTTCTAGGCCAATGGGAGCTGCGATCGGCCGAACCTGCGGACGCTGCAGGTAAACAAACCATCCCGGCCCACCAGCGGCTTTCTCTGATGGGCCGCATGCCAGAGGTTGCTGATCCCTGGTCTAGGGGAAAGCCACACATCCTTTCCTTGACTGCTCTTTCTTCAGAGTTTGAGCCTCCTTCTGTGGCACTGATGGGTACGGCGCTTCATACTTATTGGTCTCTGAAGTGGGTTCCTATATACTCCAACCTAACCAGTCCCATCAGGAGGGATATTCCACCTGCCCGCCCTGCATTTCACCCCAGCGCCAGCAGGAAGCTTACAGGAGGGACCTTTGGGCTAGGCATAGCTGGGTCCAGGGTTGTACCTCTGGCCCTTTTGGAACCTTGGGGTCTCCCCCCGCCACCCCCCCCCCCCACCAAAAAAGTCAAGAGCATCTCTGCAGCCATCTCAGCCGGCTCCATCTGCTGGGCATCAGGAGAATTATCACGACAAGCACCCTAGTGTTGGTACCAAGCAGAGTTGGGTTCCCTTTCATGAGCAGCTGCAAGAGGAGAAGGAACCGGACCAGCCCCTGGTTCCGTTAGCATCCTCTTCCTCATCTCCAGATGAGGCAGTTGTGGCAGAGCCTGTTTCTTCACCTTGGGGTCATTCTAAGACTACTCTGGAGCTGTTGTGGTGGATGACTATAGCTCTTGATAGCCACCTGGAGGAAGTCTGGGGAAAATCTCTCAAGCTGATGGACATTCTAACATCTGTGGCTCCAGCTAGAATTGCCCCATTTATTGGGAGAGCTATCTTAGAGCCTACAGTGTGCACGTATGTGGTCTAGGTTGCCAAACTGTGCCTTAGATTCCTTCAGGGCTGGATGGTGGTGAAGTGCTCTCCTAGAGAGCATCACGTAGACATATTAGTGTAAACATGTTTACACTGCCCTCTCCTGGATGGAATCAGAACTGCTTAACTGTGTGCCATAGATCCTATACTGCTAACCAAGATTCTCCTTTAGCTCATGTAGCTGGGGACTGGTCCTTTGGAGCAGGAGGTTTTGATTCTATCCCCACTGTCACCATGAAGTTCACAAGTGATCATGGCATGCACCATAGTAGCCGCAGATTTGTTCGTGTTCAGAGACCACCTGCATGAAACAGAGAGATGTATCAGTTTTGCAAACTAAGCATACAGAGATAGATGATGATTTAATATGTTTGGCTTTTTTCCCCCAGGAGATTAAAACTTTCTTTCTTGGTGAATATTTATTTAGCCTGCAACCCTTAAAAACTCGTATCGTTTCCAGGGACGGGAGCAAACCTAGGACCCAGATCTATGCATCCGCCCACCCCTGACTTCTCTAGAGTTTGGATCTAGATCTGAACACTGTGGCTTGGCCACGTCTCTTGTTATTTCTTTATTAATATTGACAAGATATATAGGACCAGATCCTGCAGCCCTTACGCATGGATAACTCCACAGCAAATGCAATTTAGAGGGACAAACCTTCAGCATTGAGGTTTTTAACCCCCTTACTCAAACGAGTAGCTGTTACTCATGCAAGTGAGCACCTAGACTTCAGTGGGCTTACTTGCATAAGGAAGCACTGTTAGGATTTGCAGTATCAGCCTGTTTAGTGCTACAGCTAGTAAACTGCACCCAGTTTGATCTCTAAAATGCAATAAACACATCCAATTTATAACCCCCCAAACCCTGAGCTGTTGTACGTTGCTGCTTCTTTGTATTTTTCTCCCTGAATTTATGTGCAGTGTGGTGCTTGCTGTTTGGTTTGAATCGTCTCCCAAGTGTGCTGTTTCCCATCGCGCTGACGAACGCTGCCCAGAACATATCTTCCTGCGCAGAGCTCTGCATTGGCCAGCAGCTTTGTGCTCTATCCAGATACTGTTTCCCATGCAAGGGGGAGTGGGGAACAGAGCTGCCCAGGACTGCGTGAGGCTGTTTCAGAACAAACTCCAAAGAAAGGAAGGTAGACACAGGAATGAGTCATCTGTTGTCCCTGTTTGAGTTGGATTGCTCCTCCAGCGATGTGGGCGACTGACTTTTAGACCCTTTCTTCCAGGCCTAGTGAATGTGTCTACTGTACTCTCCTTGCTGCCACAAGAACTTGCATTCATCACCCTAAGTACCGGGCCAGATCCTCAGCTGGTGTGAATTGGTGTAGCACTAAGTTGATGAGGCTGTGCAGATATATACCAGAAGAGGATCAGGCCCACTAATTTTAAAATGTACCCTCATGCCTCAGTAGGCGGCTGTGAGCCAGTGCAGCACATGGGGTCTCTGCACATCTGGTGCCTTATTGATGGAATTCTCTTCCACATGCAGTTTGCCCTAGTGCTTCTGTTTTGACCTTTAAAACCCATTTGAAAGCATACATTTCCCTTCTCTCTAATATGTCACAGTCAGAGAGGAAGCATTGTCCAGTGGTTAGAGCGCACAGCAAGGTTCAGGGAGCTCAGATTTTCTCAGGGTGCTGCCATTCATTCTCTGTCTGGCTCTGGGCAGGTCACTTCACCGTCAGCATGTTCCCCAGGGGGTGAATGCTATTCTCTGTTCTCACATGGATGTCATTACAGGCGAGTCTCATCTTACTCTGGGGTTACGTTCTGCTGTCAGCGCGTAAAGCAAAAATTGCATATAGTGAAAATTACATTGAGTGTAATGGCGGGTGGAATCGCCCGCGCTACAGGTACAGAATTTAAATTGTTGTTTTTCTCTTGTTTTTTTGCTGACCACGCAAAGATGAATTTGCGCATGTTAAATGTACGTAAGGTGAGACTCGTCTGTAGTTTGCAAAGCGCTGAAGGGGCCTTGGAGAGGTCTGAAGTGTTTTTGCAGGGCTTACCCCAGTGTAACTGAGGGGAAACGTCACTGGAATCAGGCGAGTTGCACCATTGTCGCCAATAGAATTTGACCCTGCAGCCAGAGTTTCTGCTGTCTCTGTGGGTTCAGTACGTAAAGCATCGCAGTTAGGCAGGTATCGTGGCTGGGTGACTTCTGATGTCAGGGATAGAGCTGAGAGACCTCATGTAACAAGCTTACCAAGGAGTTTTTCTAGCTGCTTCCCCAGCTCAGTGACCTTGGGCAAGTCGCGTAACCCTTCTGCCTCAGTTTCCTCATTTGAATCTCTGAGGTAATACCCAGGGGAAGTATTTGGGAGGCTTAATCAATATCAGTAATGCCAGGGTGAGTTCCTCGGATGCAGGTCTAAAGTGTTTTTATTTTGTCGTCAGGCTTTTCCCTGAAATTACTGAAGAGTAAATAATGCATCTTTTCATAATTCAGTATGGGTGATATTAGCAGATTAGCATTGTGGGAATCAGGGGAAACAAACCACCAGCTGCATAGAGGCTCAGAGGACATTTGGATGGTCCAATTATGGGACACTCTCAGAAGTGAAGGGGTCATTTGTGAGTTGCTTGCAACTGGGGTCAGCAGTTCAGCAATGCACTGCATTGGAGAGATTAATTAGGATGTGCTTTCACTGAGCTCTTAAAAAGGAATCTGGTGCAGGAGTCGCTTGTAATACCTATTAAAGACCACGTGGCTGCTGGGCTGGAGGGAAAATAGCTTTTAATAGCTCCGGTTTTGTTGTTGGTTATTCCTTGAATGTTCAGCACATAGATCCTTCAGTTTCCTCTCCAGAGAGTTCTGCATGGGAAGGACGCCTGCTGGATGGAGGCAGCTGTGAAAATAGCTTTTCTTTGTCCCCAGTGTGCGCGTGTGTGTGTGTGTGTGTGTGTGTGTCTCTGTAAATTCATTGTTACCCATGTGCCAGTCAGTTAATCAGTCCTGCTTGGATCCTACAGTCCACTCTTCTTTTCCAGTCTATTCTCCAAAAAGAGAGACTTTCTCCCAGGCAGGGGGTGAGATCCAAACCTCAGCGCATGGCTCTCGCTGCAGTACCTTCCAGTGCTGTTCAGACACAGGCTTGAAAGGGGCTGGAGAAGGGATGGGGTGGGTGTGGGGATCCCGCTGAGTCCTCAGCCCAAGAAGACACAAATGCATACCAAGCCGAGCAGGGTGTTTCCCAGGCTCTAGCCCCGTTCCCCAAGTGTGGATCTGCTGCACTTCTCCTGTGCCTGACGAAATCTGCTAAACCCAAACCCGTCTCCCTGCAAGTTTGCTCTCTAAATGCAACCTCAACATTACCATAAGTCGCTGAGCCACATGTCAAGGTCTGCTAAAGAAAACTGTTTAATTTCTGTCTGCTCCTCTCTGCTAAAGGGTAATAAATAAAGATTTTCTTTGTTAATTGTAACCACATGTGCGCTCCAGAGGAAAGGCCTAGGAAGAGGAAAAGGCTCTGGTGGGATGTGTTCTGGTTCTCAGGCCTTCCCCCTGCAGTTCAGTTACATTTTTGTGCTCCTCCACATCCTTTATAATGGTATGTTTCTAAGAGTCCAGAATCCTCTCTGCTAAAATAGCAGGAGCTTGGAAGGCATTGCCGAGTGAGCGGTTAAAACTTTATTGACTCTCGGTACCAAATTGAAATCTAATAAAGATCACTGCTTGGTCTCCTCTGGGGGGGAGCCAATGCTAGTCATTAATCTGGGTTTCTCCTTTATTTCTTTTTCAGCCCATCTCTGATCTCTGTCCCTCCCCCTCTGTCCTGCCCACTCTGGCTAACTGCCTTAGTCTCTCCCTAGGGGCCTGTGAACGTGAGGCTGAAAGGTGTGTTTCCACAATGAGGTAGCGAACATGCTTTGAAAACTTGAGTGTAGATGGGACAAGTTGTGTTTTTAAAATGTGTAAAGTCGGTCCTGGTGAACCCTAAACTCGTACCCACTCCTGTTAAAAAAAATAAAACCTGCCCTGTCTTCACTAGGGTTTTTAAGAAAACGTATTTCATCCTAGCGCGGGCTCGCAGACACGCCTAATTAGCTGCATTAGAGTCTCTTAATTAGAGGACACCACATTAATGACTCATTTATCGGGGTTTTTCTTTACTTTCCCAGTAGGGGGGCTGTGATATCGCACCTGTTTGCCCCATAACAAAAGGTTGGAAAAAACAAAGGAGGAAGGGGGAGAGGAGAAACAGCTGTTGCTGGGGGCTGGGGGAGTGTTGGGGAATGAGAACAGAAATCCCTTTCAAAAGGTGTTTAATTCACTGTGGAAGCTGTGCTGTGGTGCAGAACCTTGCAGCTATTAAAGTACTTCTGCTACCCTTGGTTTAAAAATGGTGATTTTTAGTATTATTGGGTATAATTTTTAACTGTCCCGTCCTGTGCACTGCCCCTCCCCGTCCCCCAAATCTCACTTTACAGCTGCAGTGCTATTCAAGGGTGGTATGGGGGCACTAGTAAAATACAGTCTCTTCTCTCTATAAATAATATGTTGCCCATAGTCATCTTCATTTTACTCTTACTGTGACTAACGTGCCAGTCGCGTTAACAGGACATCGCATCAGTGCTAAGCTGACTCTCACTAGGAAAGAGAGGCAGTATTTTTAAACAGGAGCAGCCTGATTCTGTGTTATGGTAACAAACGTGACCAATGACTAGAAGGGTGTGACTTGACTCCGTATGGTTTATCCCATCACTCGTATCCCTGCGTGTGTGTCCTTGCATCAGCTCCAACACTACATGTGTGTATTAATGGGGAAGTGCCTTGACCCTTGGGCGTTAGCATTTATTCGTGAGACTAAGGAAATGCAGGAGCTAGGTCCTGTGTTACTGTTGGTCTGATCTGCCGGCTTCTCCTCTGATCTTAAGAATTGATGGAAGCCTATTGCTCCCTTTATGGGTGGGAGGAATCTTTGGCTTGAGAGATTTTATTCAGCTGGGGTCTGCACTGAAAATGAAAGGGTGAACCCTGCAGCTGCTAAAGCAGGGATTCTCAAACTGGGGGTCGGAACCCCTCAGGGGGTCATGAGGTTATTACATGGGAGGTCGTGAGCTGTCAGCCTCCACCCCAAATCCCGCTTTGCGTCCAGCATTTATAATGGTATTAAATGTATAAAAAAAGCATTTTTAATTTATTAGGAGGGTCACACTCAGAGGCTTGCTATGTGAAAGGAGTCACCAGTACAAAAGTTTAAGAACCACTATGCTAAAGTCTGGTGGCAAAACTGCAGGGGTGCTGGATCGCTCCCTCGGTGCTGCTGATGTGTCTCTTGAGTGAGTGGTTTCCATACTCTTTTAGGGGTATGTGCATAGTCAGGCTAAGATCAATAGCATTGTAAGGAAGCCTAGGGCGACCAGTGGTTTTCACCCTCTGATCTGCAGACCCCTGATGGTCCACAGACTATGTGTAAGATTTCCGAAGGGGTCTGCACCTCCATTCGAAATGTTTTAGGGGTCTGCAAATGAGAACAGGCTGTAAATCCAGTTACTTGCCAATCACAGGATAAGCTGCTGGGTTGCACTTAAACGCTGGGCGCGTTGACTAAATGTCATGTCTGAGCTATGACTTAAAATGCAAATGGTTGTCTTACCTCAGTTTGTAACAGTCCAGTGAGAAGGGGGATGGATTTGCCCACCTGACCTGCCACTCTGCTAAATGCCATCTCTGCTCAGCCAATCATACTCCGTACGGCAGAGTGGGAAGAGTGACCAGGGCTAGGGAAAATCTAAGACAGCCATATCTTGGTGGGAAACTGGATTTAGAATCTGGCTCACCCTAAAGGGGAAATCATCGTAGAATATCAGGGTTGGAAGAGACCTCAAGAGGTCATCTAGTCCAACCCCCTGCTCAAAGCAGGACCAACCTTTACAAAACAACCAGCCAACCTCCTCTTCTATCTTCTGTTATGTCTAGGTTTTTATACCATCCTCATCACCACAGTGTCTGGGCACCTTCCAGTCGTGCATTAAGCATTGTTACTAACATCTGTTGTATGTGATTCCTTCTTCCCTGATGACAATTATATGAAAAGCAATGGCCTGCATCTACAGCGGTGACTAGGGATTTTGAGTGCCTCCATCTTTGGGTGTCCAGCCTAAGGTACCTTTTAAAGGGGCCTGATTCTCAGAGGGCAAACGTGCCGTACTGTCTGAAAATCAGTGTCTCAAACTGAGCCCCCAAAATCACTCTGTCGTGTTTGAAAATTGGGTATTGTTTTTTTGTTGGCCTCAAAGAGACAAAAGCACCCACTAGTCTGCTTTCTGCAAGGGGCTGAGGCCTCTGAATTGGACTCCTGTTGATGTCCTTGGAAGCTGATGGACCACAGCCCCTTGCAGAATGAATCCCTTAATGAGAACTGGGAAAACAGTAATAAATATTTGCCAGTGACAGAGCTGGCTGGTCTTGTTCCTGCTCAGACAGTCAGAGGCCAGTACTTAGCATTGAGTCATGGTGAATGTGCAGACGGCTTGGAGTGGGGAGTGCTCTTTCCCCTGGTGTATAACTGTAGAAAAGAAGTTTCAGAGGAAGAAGCCGCTGAACAGATGCAGGAAGTTACGTTTGCTGCACGTGCTCGCGTTAAATGTGTACGATTGATGCTCTACCAGAGCAAAGGTCTGATCACTTCAGTGGGACCAGGCCTATAAATATGCCTCACTTCTGCTCCCATTGATTGCCGTGGTGCAGGAGAAGGCACGTGGGAGAGCCGAAGAACAGTGTTGTGTCCTAATGCTTCCTTGCAAATCCCTTGCTCACCGTCCCTTCTGTTGGATTGCAGCGGGCGGCACAGAATCTCAGACCTGTCACTCCCATCAAGTTCTACGTCTCCAGTCGAACGGACACCGGCGTCCATGCCCTCTGCAACTCCGCTCACCTGGATGTCCAGAGAGGTGTCGGAAAGCCACCTTTCCCTGCAAGTGTTGTTGTTGCCGCCCTCAATTACCACTTGAAACCCGAACCAATCCGGTGAGTTTGGTGGAGGGGCGCAATCTTTCTCTGCAACTGTTGGCAAAACTGCGATGAACTCCCTTGTGTTTATCCACAGAACTGTCTTAAACATCTCTGCAAGCTCCCCACCCGGTCCCCACACACACAGACAGACAGACACACACACACACAGTCTCCCCTGTCCCACCAGTGCCGTTTGTCAGTAGGGCAGTCTCACCATATCACAATAATGGTGCTTTGTGGAGAACCCTCTAAGGCTTGAAATGAGGGAGACCCTGAGGGGATCCGGCTGCTGTAGTTGCTGCATTCAGGGCAAGGTCAACCAATGGTGATGCGACGATGCCCATGTAGTTGAATTTAGCTCTTCATAAAAGCATTTCTTTTTCCACCTAACCGGCTTTCAGTAAGATTGCTTCCAACGACGCAAAGACCGCAGAGCAAATAAACAGGATTTGCAGTTGCTCAGAGGGAGCTAGCACCAACCAGACCCTCTCCACTCCAATGAGGTCAGCCTTGTCCCTTCTCAACCTGATCTAGTCTGCCACTTTACCTGGTTAAGAGAAGTTAAGTCAAAAATCCCCAGTTTATTATTTTGGTAATAAACTAGGTTGCTGTGCTCACTGATGCAGCTACACAATCCTTCTGAGCTAATACCAAATTGGTAATAAGGAGACAAAGGAGCATGTAACTGCAGCGATGAGCACGATATAAGGATCTACACAGACTAGACTAGAATATCTGACGTTTTCTCTCATTCCCCTGGCCCCCCTGCAATTTATTACGAGTTCTCATAAAATCACAAAATCAGCTTAGTTTGGACAAAACCCAGGTCGAAACACCTGCTCCCACAGACCTTGCTGCTGGGAAAAATACGATAATTAAACCAAAAGCTTTTGTTGGGAAGTTGCATTTGTTGTATAAGCAATTAATAAGCTATATTGTATGTATATTTTCTGTGTTTCTAAACGGTTGGGTGAATTTAATGTTCCTCTGTTTCCTTCCTAAACCGTTGTGTGCTGTTACTGTGAGCTGTTAATAGTGATCTGTTCCTCCTCAGAGGTGAATGCATTTCAGTGATTATTGAGTGAACTCTAAGAGTGATGTTTACATCTATCTTTTTTTATTGTTTTGAATGCTTTGTGAAAAACAACCCAAAAACCCCTCCCAAATTGTGGCACCAACATGCTGTTTGCAAACCATCACTTTGCTTGTATGCTCTAGCTCTATGCCATACCCACTATCTGTCTTGTCTATTTCGACTGTCAACTCTTTGGGGGCTGGGATGATCTCTTTGTTAGTACAGCACCTGTCACCCCATCTCGCCTGGTCCGTAGGCACTACCATAAATAATAATCTACATAAGTGCTTTACAATCTAAATTGGCATTAAGGAAAGCAGGTAGTTGGGTCAGTGCCTGAGACCTAAATGATAGATCCTTGATGTAAGATGCCCATTCATGATGCTTACGAGGAAGGTGGCCTGCTCCATCACATGTTGCCACAACCCGCCTGTTGTCTGGTGGCGTGAATTTAAACAAAGGGACGCTTACGGAGGCAAATACTCTCCTACCAGAGCCAACGGGCTTAGGACAAAAAACAAATCTGAAACGCACCCTGTGAAAGGATTGTTGTTAAGCATAGCAACATTATTGTAAAGCACCTCTCCCCCCAGCGCCCCTGTTTGCTTTAAATCCTAATCTCCTCTTTGTATAGCAGGGCCCGACCCAAATGCCGACACAGCAAGGCCTGGGATTTGGGGGCTGACATCACTGTTGCCTCTGATCTCGGCATTGCAGGATAGAGAATCCAGTTGTCCAGCACTGGGGGACAGCGCCAACCCTGGCTGTAAATTGTGCCGGCTCTGGGAGATTTTTGCGTGGGTGGTCGTTTGTTGGGGTTTTTTTTTTTTTTTTTCCTTTTAATGCGACTTTGATTTCTCCTCTCCGTGTGCCCTGTCCTCTTTGGGAGAATCCCAAAATCAGGGTATGAAATACCACACAGGGTCATGGCCTTTGTGAGGGTGCTGAGCCAGCCTTAGTGGCAATACAGTCACCCCTAAAGCACAGAACACCCCCAGCCTAGCCCATTTCTGTAGCACCCCAAAGAGGCAGCCATTTTTATCACAGCGGAGGTGAATGGTGAGACGATTAGGAAGCTTGGTTTAAAGGTCCTGATTTCCCCCCGACCCCCAAAAGCTCTCTCAGACTTTAACTGGTGTGGTGGGTGCTCAGCAACTCTGAAAATTATGCCCATTGTCAGAGGTGTTTAGGTGCCTAAAGATGTGGATAGACATCTGGTGGGGTTTTGAGAAGCACCAAAGCCAGTTCAGTGCTGAACGTCCATTGGTTTCAGTGGGAATTAAACGCCGAATATGCTTAGGCTCTTTGTGATGTGCTTGGGTCCATGCACTGAGTCGGGAATCAGCCAGAGTTAGGCTGAGCTGCTGGTCCCCAGGCATGTTCCGTGAGACCCCTCGCTGTATGGCCAGGCGGAACAAGGTGGAGGGTTCGCTGTGTGGCCGGGACCCCAGAGTTCTCTCTGCTCTTGTTCTCTTCGGCACAATCTCTAGAGCGCTATCCATGGCACCGTTTGACAGCGAGCAGGCGCACAGGACAGGTGTGGTGACAGCCCTGGATGACAAGGGTCAGCGTGGGAGACCTCCCTGCTGTGCCTCCTGGTTGGGAGCTGTCCTCCGCTCTCCTAAATTCAGCCATGGTCATCACGTGTGAATCCACGCTTGCTGCCATGGTGGCCAGGGTCCTACCTACACACAGTGAAAGCTTTCCCAGGGTCTGGACCAGAGTGTCTGGAGCTCTGAGGGCAACCGTTTTGGAATTCAGGTGCTCAGCACCTCTCAGGATCAATCCCTGCTCTAGCTTATTGCACCGTTTCCGGAGCCGGGTGACCAGGCTCCTTTGCATTTAAATACAGTGGGGCCTTTTGTCTGAAGGCTCTCGACTGAGTGAATAAATGGAGCAGCATCTGCAGCAGCTGTCTCGGAGCCAGCTGTGCTCTCTTATGTCTGAACAAGTGCCATGGTATCTATATGGGAATGATTAAGTACAGTCCTCGGAATTTGGGTTCCATGGACAGAGCAGATGCAGAGAGAGATGGTGGTGTTATTATTAAAGGCACAATCAACTTCAATTATTATTTTTTAATTGACTAATTTCCTGAGGGATTATTGCTCTCTTACGGATGTTTAGAAGGGTCTTTAGGGCAGGCTGAGGAGAAACCTCACTGGACATACTCCTGCCCCCACCCCACCCCCTCGGCCACGCATCTTCCTTTTCTCTCTTCAGTGTTCGCTTTGCTGCTGCTGTTCCTTGGAGATGGCCTCGCATGGTGCCTGGGAAAGGGAGTTCACCCACCAAGGTGCACGTGAATAATGTGTTGGTGCTGGGGCTTGGGACAGGGAGCCCAACTGACCCCCGGGAAGGGATGAAGCTGGCTGCAAAATGCTGGCAAATGCAGAGTAAACAAACTGGCCAAAAGAGTTGTTCTGATCTCATTTGTACCTAAATATTTACACTTTGGATTACACTAAACAAGTTTTTCAGAGGGGATTGTGATTTTTGTTTCAAGTTGATGATGTCTCTTGAAGTGCAGAAAACTTAGTTTCTTATTAGTTTGCAAAGTCCATTAAGTTCCCTTAAAGCAAATGCTTCTGTGATGATGATTTAAAAAAATAAAAATCAGTGCCACCATCTCACCATTCAGAGGCAACCCGACAATAACCAACCAGGTTGTGCAGCCCAGCACTGAGAGGCAACCCTACAATAATAAACCAGCGTTGACAAATGTAAGCCAGCACGTCCAGATACCCGTCTTTAACATACAGGAAAGAATCCTGGTGGTGGTGGTTTTGAGGTTAGGGGTTTTTTGGTATCTGACACACAGCAAAGCAAAAATGAACTTGAATTCATTGACGGTTACGGTGCAAAGTAAAAAGGAGCAATAAGATCAAATTTGACTCCACCCACCTGGCCCCTGTATAGGTCTCCGCTGCGCTGCAAACAGCAAATGCATCATTGTAATTTCACTTGCTAAAGCCCTCAGCCAGATGGATTGGTAACGGCCGTGGTTACCATGTGGCCAGCGCCTGAAGCCGGTATTTCACAAGCCAGCTGAAGTTACGTGTTTAACATCTGTGGGGAACTGTCCCTCGATAGCTTTCACCTTGTACAACACACATAGAAAATGGCCTATGCATCTGTATTGAGAGCTCGGAGAGGGTTTGTTTTCAGATGACTCTTTTTGGTTAAACAAGGCCATAAAATAGAATTTGGTGTTATATTTTTAGTTGCAGAACTTAACACAGTTTGGAAGGCAAAGAACTTCTGATCACCCTGACAGTAGGAATGAACAGGGTATAAACGTGGAGGCCCCATATTTGATTTCTTGCCTGTGTGTCTAGTGGTTGGAGCAGTGGTTTGGAAGTCAGAACTCGCAGCTACGAAGGCCAGACAGGACCATTAGACCATTTAGTCTGACTTCTTGTCTATCACGGATCACAGAATTTCATCTACTTCGTCCTGTGTTGAACCCAGTAATTTGTGCATCCTATTCCTGGCTCTGCCACAGACTCCTTGTGACTTGGGCAAGTCACGTAACTTCCCCGTGCCTCCATTTCCCCATGTCAAATTATTCCTGTTGGCTTCATTGAGGGTGGTTTTAGGCTTCCTTAATGTTTGCTTGGTGCTCCAGCATTGCAAAGTGTTCTTTTGTGAATTTGTTTGCAAAATTCCAGGCAATTTTTCTTTCTAGCAAAACAAATTTGGTGTTGGCAGTTGTCCAGTTTTAACTCAGTAAGTGCATGCATCATGGTGGGTGGGTGAAGGACTGAATTCAATAAGGAAATAGCCTGTAGTGATGTCCCCCCCCCTCCCCCCCGTGACTCTAACTAGCGAATTGGGAGGGGGGGTGGAGGTAAAGGTTTTTAAATCATGGTATGTATAATCACAAGGACACTGTCAATTTAGTCTGGTTTGATGGCTAATCGTTACTGGGGGGAAAGGACACGTAAGAAGAGCATTTTGCTTTAGTGACGAATGAGATAAGCATCAAGAAGTGGAGTTGGGGACCAAAAAATGCTTCTGGTGTATATATGTGGCTGTGTTGGATATCAATGACAATTCCTTGCATGCATCAGAGGGTGACATTTGGCCTCACATGCTCTAAATAAGAGCTCTGGGAGTGATGAGATGTAGGATGCCGATATGTTAATTGAATTGGGAGGCATGGAGTTTCTGAGAACATCTCTAGCTGTTGCGTGAAGGCAGCAGGGTGAAAGAATTGATTTTCAGTCCAGCAGACTGCCAGAAGTTATGCTACCATAACCACCACTATTAACTAAAGGAAACCCAGAAGCGCTCACAGAATTTTACCGTGGTACTTCACACTTCTGTAAAACCTTGAGATCTGAACACCCTTTCCGCAACATCTCGGAGGCAGAGGGGAGGGGATGTATAGATATTACTTCACCATAGTGGAAATGCATCCACCTCTGGGGTGGAACATTGTGTTTAACAGCACAACATTATGGGGTAGGAAGTAAAGAACACAGTGCCTCTGTGAAACTGTAGCTAGGATTTAGGGAAGCAGAATGTAATTCCTTGAGATGGAATTTGGCCAGAATACCATTTCCCCCCCCCCCCCCCCCCCAGGACTGTGACATTTTTAATGACCATGAATCGTCAGGCTTTCAATTTCCTCTGAATGATCTGACACAGTGACCCCTATGGCCATGCTTGGGTATTGGTTCAGCACTGAGGGAAGAATGACACCATTCAGAACAACCATTTATCCAATGTCTAACACACATTAAGAAAGTGTGGGCCTTTGCCTTCCTCTAGTGGCTGGTCTGCTGAACGGGTTAACAGCCTACTGCAGTTGCAAGCTAGTGGAGTTGTTCCTTTAGCTCAAGCAGTAGGGGGCAACACTTCTAGCATTGGACGTTTAAGGTTCAAACACTGTTGCAGGCCTAAGGGATAGATCTTCCATTTCTACTACGAGGCCTTGGAAAGCCAGATAGCAATCTCCCTGTCAAACCTTTTTATGAGGCAAACTCTACTTCATACTCAATACATCTCAAACTGTTGATTTATTTTCCTCCCGATGGGTTTGTGGATGCTCTGGTAGTAAACGTGATGAACTAGAGATTTGATCTACAGCATGTCTCTAGATTTCTGTGCTGGGCTTTGGATGGAGAGGAGAGGCTGGTTTTGGTGAGCGTGATGAAAGCTCAGAGTTTTATTCCTTCCAACCCAGAAAGAAGCTCGTGGTCTTGTGTGCTGAGATTGGCATTAGACAGAAGATCCCCGCTAGAGAGCATCCAGTGAAAAGCTGGCAGTCGTATCCCAAGAAAGGGATAAGCTTTTCTCTTTCTGCATAGCCTGTTGGTCTGGTACAGTTGTAATGACTGACCTGTGGGATAGGGAATCGAACTTTATTTGGTCTTTAACCAGAGATCGTATCACTCTGATCGGTTAGAGGGTTCGGGTTTAGAGGAACTTGGGTTGCTGCTGCTTCCTCCTCCTTCCCCTGGCTGTACTTTTCAAAACTGTCCATCTGCTTTATATTAAGGAATTGGTGACAGGCATGAGCCGGAGCGAACTCAGCAACCGCCACTCTCCCTCTGTAAATATTACTCTGCTGAAAAAAATTCCCTCCTAATGCTGAACAGAAGACTGAGCACTTTCATGTGGTTGAGATCGGGGAAGGGGGTGGTGGGGGGGGGACGGTCTTTGTGAGAGCATATTATTGTTGATAGCGTTTGGAAGGGAAACGAGATTCCTGGCTGACTGGCTGCATTATCAGCAGTAATATCCTCCTGTATAGCTCTCCCATATGCCGTGTGGTGGGTCTAATCTCTCATCTGATCTTTCCCTCTCTGCAAAACTGGCTGCAGCAGATGATGCTCCACCAAAACCCACGCTCTAGAGCTGGAGACATGCTTGAGGAATTCCTAACCTATCGCAGAAGAGTTTGAAACCCAACCTCTATCCAAACACATTGCTGCATGCTAGAGAATGAGTCAGCGGTTACTCCGCCTGCAAATCGCGGGACTCAACAGTGTGTGCCCTCGCATTGTGTGGTGGGAGTTCTGGGGAGAGCAGGGAACCAATCTGGGGTCTCGTTATTGGGTTGGATGCAGGTATCACTTGATGATGGTCTCTGGCCTGTGCTGTTCAGGTCAGACTGGTCTTAACATCGGTTTCTTCCCCAGAACGTCCAGTCTGGTGTTTTGTTGCTAAACAGTCGACCCAAAGTTCTGAAGCAAATGAACCACGCTGGGGCTGAGCCCAGCTGGCACAGGTGCTGCAGGGAGAGGTGTGGGAGACCCCATCCTATCTTGGTACAAGGACCCCCAAGCTGTTCCAGCCTGGCAGCCGCAGTCAGGCCTAAGTAGAGAGTGTGTAGCTAAGTACTCATTCCAAAGATGAACTAGCATAGGCCAATTTTCTGCCCACATTTTCCCCTGCCCCCCATCTCTCCTGCCCAAAGTCTTGGCTCACTCTTGCCCTGGAGTGCACCAGTCTTGTGCGCCTCTTGTGCAAAACCTCGAAGGATCTAAGGGCATTATCATATTTGTATTCTGTGGCTCCTATCCCTATGGCAGCGGTACCTTGCGCATTATCTGCTTTAAAGGGATTTTACATGCCTAATGATCCTGTTATTCCCCAAAAACTAGTCTGGTTGCAGTCCCTTAGCAACTGCCGCATCTTGACTCAGTCTTGCGTTACTTTAGGGCTGCAAAGCACATTTTAAAGGCTCTTGCCCACGCAGATCCAGTATGTATCGCATAGATGGAGATCTGTTAAAGACAACTCGTCTCCCCAGCCACTGTAGGATGGCTCCCCGCCGTATATTTGCTGGCGTTTTGTCAGAGTGATGGAATGATGGCAGGAAAATTGACTTGTATTCCTTTTGTTTCTGGTTTCGGTTCCGTGTTTGCTTATTATTTGCTTCCAGATTAATGACAGATATAGCAAAACAAACATTAGTGTCAGAGAAAAGCAAAGGAAGCCAAGTATTTGGTTCCCCTGGGGTGGTCGCAGGACCTGCTAATAAAATATTGCTTCCAGACAGATTCTGTTGGGATCTTTAAGAATAGCTTCCGCTTTCTCCGTATCCCTAGTGGAAGGCAGTACCTCTCTGAATCAGAGCGCAGGAGAACACAGCCAAGGGTTTCACAGTAACGAGTGATTTTTGTACCATCCACTTGAGATGGGTTAAAGGGGCCTGGTTTTCAGACAACGCTGAGCACTTGCCCTCTGAAAATCAGAGTGGCATCTCAAGTGGGCCCCCCACGAACTGAGATGCTACCGATCACCAATTACTCTTGCAAAACTTAGCCAGTGGATTTGCCCTCCCCTCCCGTGTGGGAGTAGCATCCCATAAACATCTGCCAATGCTCCTCTTCCCCCCCACCCCATTATCACTTTCAGAACTCTTCTCTGCCTGGGTGCCTCTAAACAACTTGACAATGGTTAGGCTACTGGAGTGTGGAAACCATAGCCCAGTAATGCCTCATTGTTTCCTTGTGCTCCCCTCTCTGTTCTTTTGTTCTGTGTTTGTACAGCACCTTGCACAATGGGGTGGTGGTCTGTGGTGCTACGGTAATCCAGATAAATAGTCATCGTTCAGTTCCTGTCCATAGGTGGCATTCTCTTACCATGCGGTTTTAGCCTGAAACGATCATGACTAAGCGCTGAATCCGGCAAACATCTCCAGACACTGGGCCCAGAGCTCATCCTGAGCTGACAACCTCCTGCATAGAGTTCCTTCAGCGGGGCTCCCGAGCGGGTGTATAGTTCCCTTTGCAGGGTCAGAGGCATAAGCAATAACGGTGGGGTGTTGCATGTCAATCACAAGTTTGCTCAATGCATCGTAGACGGCACATACAAAGCAGGTTTCTGAGACGGGCTCACTTGAAACGTTTGGAAATTTTGGAATATTTTTGGGAAAAAACGAATTCATCTCCCCCCCACCTCAAACCAGCTCTAGTCCCAATCTGAACGACTTAGTCGGTAGAGAGGAGACAACGCTGCTGGAAGGATGGGAGGGGAGGAGAGGAGACGGGTTACAGGCCTATGATTTTTGTGCTTACAAGATGTACATGTGTTTTGACGGTTCCCATCTTTTCTATCGCTGAAGAAGTCCCAGCCTCGGTAACCAAGGGACCCAAATTCCTTTGGAAATCCCGACTTTGTCAGTGCCTAGCATGATTTCTGCAGGCCGTGCTGCCGAAATGGGCTCTTAGGAGTGACTGAAATGAAGCAAGCAGGGAGACCTAGAGGACCACCTTGTGGAAAGGATTGTAGCACTCATTACGCTGAGTGTGCGAGGCGGGAAATAATGTGTACACAGAAGAATTATGTGAGCATAAATATATTTCTTCTCTGAAAGAGCTGCTCTACAGGAGTGCATACAAGGGTGATTATTTCCTAATAAGCATATGAGCATTGACAAGGAAAGCTCCAGGGGAACCACATACTTGCAGTGTGTGTGTGTGTGTGTGTGTGTTTGTGTGTGTGTTTGGGGGGGTGGGGAAATAAATGGAACATTTAATTATGGTACTAGAGTCAGATGAGGCTTGTTACCAGAAAACTGCATTGAGTCCTGCAGCTCTACTATCCTTCCCCCTTTCTCATCCGCTCCATGGAGATCGGGGAGAGGCTCTGCAGGCCTCCAGCTGGCAAAAGTCGCTAGGGCACAAGAAAAATATTTGTAAATAAGTTTGTTGCTCAAACATTTTGCTCTTGATGGGCACCGGGTTTTTTAGCGGCCGTTGATCTCATTGCTCCTCAGATGCCAGGTTCAGAGCACCCCATACGTAATGCAAAGGGCGCCTGGCACAGCGAGGCCCCCTGCATGCCGCAGAGGGGCGGCCCACCTTAGAGAGTCACACCTGCCAGAAGATAATGACTTCAGCCTCTTCCAAAAGCCAGCGGGCCAATATCCTTCAGCCTGGCCCTGCAGGAAAACAAATCTGTGCTCTGCTGGAGCAAGACGGGGAATTGTGTTCCAAGGCGAAGGATCCTTTGCGGGAAACGCTCTGACATCACCTCTTGCCTCCAGTGGCTTAAATAGATTGAAAGAAGTGGGGGAGCTAACGGGGGTGTGGGAACTGCTCCCAAAGCCAGAGAGAGGAGGAGGAGCTGTATCCCTGCTTCCCCTCGCTATAATCTGTGGCCCCCTCTGATGGTAGCCATGGTAGCTTCTCACAGAGGCAGGCAGTTGCTCCTCTACCTGGATTAAAATAGAAAACAGGGAAGTGTAGGAAACTGGCAAGTTCCTCCCCGATGTAACGGCTCTGAAGTCCATGGAGATGCACCGGGGACAACTTTTGTCCTAGCACCCTTCCTTTCAATACACAAGAGCTTGTGATTTCCTGGCGGTCTCTTAAATGCAGTCCACGTGCTCGTTTTCCTGGCTGCACAATCAGTCTAAGAGGCAGCAACGTGCTCCCTGCATTTCCACCCGACTGCGGCAATGTCGTGTCTGTCGTTGGGGGGGCGGGGGAGTGACCTAGTTTCCTGCTGTCTCCATCTGCTGCAATGAACTGAGTAACAGCCTTTGGAAAGAGCTAGTCAGGAGTGTGCTCCTTGCATATCCAGGTGGGCCATGACTGGAAGGACCTTCCTCCTCAGGGCCCCGATTCAGGAAGGCGCTCGAGCTCTTGGCTGACTGTAAGCATGGGAATGAACTCGTTACAGCCCCCAGGGAAGTGCTGTTTACCCCTTCACATAACACATGAACCAGCGGTCACCCAATGAAATTAGTAGGCGGCAGGTTTAAAACAAACAAAAGGTAGTATTTCTTCACAGTGCAGGCAACCTGTGGAACTCCTTGCCAGGGGATACTGTGAAGGCCAAAAGTAAAACTGGATTTGTAAAAGAACTAGATAAGCTCATGGAGGTTAGGTCCATCAATGACTGTTAGCCAAGATGGTCAGAGATGCAACATCATGCTCTGGGTCTCCCTAAGCCATTGAGCCCCAGTCTCTACACTGCAGAGTTAGGTTGATGTAAGGCAGCTTACGTTGACCTAACTGTGGAGGTGTCTCTGCTACAATACTCCTCCCGGCGCTTTAACTCGCTCACTATGCTGACCTAACGAAATCACCTCAGTGAGAGGCATAGCGCTTAGGGCGGTGTCTTTAAGGTGACCGTGTCGGTGTAGACACTGCATTGCTAATGTCACCCTAAGTGGCCTCCGGGAGGTGTCCCATTGTGACTGCTCTGGTAACCGTTTTGAACTCCGCTGCCCTGCAGCCAGGTACACAGGTGTACACCCCTCCTCTTTTAACGCCCTGGGAACTTTTGAAATGGCTCCTCCTGTTTGCTCGGTTTGGAGGGCTAACATAACAACTGCCCAGCTGACCACGCTGGCTCAAACACACTCCTGCCTGGAGTGCACCAGAGAAGGTGGATCTCCTGGGTCTGCGTGGAGGGGAAGCTGTGCAGTCACAGCCGCACTCTAGTTGTAGGAAGTTGGAGGAGGAGGAGGAGGAGGAGGGCTACAACAGGGACGCACAGCAATGCTGCATAAAAATCAAGGAGCTGAGGCAGGCGTACCAGAACGCCAGGGAGGCAGATAGTTGCTTGAGTGTGGAGTCGCACAAATGCCACTTCTACAAGGAGCTGCACGCCATCCTCGGCAGCAACCTCACCTGCACAGTCAAGCCCCATGGATACTTTTTTTTTTTGGGAGGGGGCTAGAGTCACTGGCCCACCAGAATGAACTCTAAGGACAACTTGCTGGACGAAGAAGTGGAGGTGGATGGGGGACAGGTGACCAGGAGATCCGGTGGCGTGAGGAGCCAGGATCTCTCTTTGACTCCTGAGCAGTCTAGCCAGTCCCAGCAGTCTAGCTCTGGTGAGCCTGATGCAGGGGAGGGAATCTCCATTTGCTTCAATATCACAGAGGCACATCTGCTCATGTACTGCTTTTTTAATCAGGCTAGAAGAGGTAATGAAATAACCAACGCAGGGCCAGTTGCTATCTGCTTCTCATTCCCCTGTACAGCTAGGCAGAGGGGACCCTGTGGAACAGTCGGTTTATGCACACTGGGATGTCATGTGAATCCTCCATAGAGATCTTTAGCAAATTTTCCTGGAGGTAGTCTGCAGTCCTCTGCCGAAGGTTTCTAGGGAGGGCTGCCTTGTTTCTTTTCCTGTGGTAGGACACTGTGCCACGACGCTCAGCGGTTACTTCAGCAGGCACCATTGCAGCATTCAGGCTAGCAACATATAGACCCACTCTGCAGCCAAATGCATTCAGGAGCTGCTCCCTTGCAGCTTCGGTTACCCACAGGAGTGAGATCCGCTACAATCCCACCACTGCCTTTGGAAAACACTACCAGTATTCAGAATAACAGCCCTATGTGCTTGTACTGATACCCCAGTGCCACCCAACCACCGCCCCTCCCCGGGCTGCCATCCTGCACTCTGACTCAGAAGGGAAAGTGAGAAAGTTGTGATTGTAACTGTACTTTCCTTGACCAGCCTGTGTTGATGTCAGTGGAATGACCCCAGTGACTTCCCTCCCTCCCTACCCAGGGCTTGCAATACCATAAGTAGCTCTTTCTGTTGGTGTACTCCATCACCAGGTGGTTTGGGCCCAAAATAGGGATATGTGTGTCATCTATCGCCCCACTGCAGTTAGGCAACCCCATTGCTGCAAAACTATCCATTATGTCCTGCACATTGCCCAGTCACAGTCCTTCATAGCAGGAGGCGATTTAATGGCTCTGCACACTTGCATCACAGCCACCCCCGCAGTGGATTTCCCGATTCCCAACTGATTGGTAGCAGTCTGGCCAGCTTCCCCACAGCTATTGTTACTTAAGATTCACCTCGTTGCTATAATCTTAGCATGAAAGTTAGTGCTGATGTGATCAATCTGGGGTGAAATCCATCGACTCTAAGATTCATTCATTCGTTGCAGAGCTCTGCTGTGAAGGGACCTGGTGGCAGAGAGCATGGCTCTCTTGCCATCATTCATGTGATCTAGCCATCATGGTGGGAGTTGCAATGCAGGAAGGTGCAGAAAGATTTAATTTTTAAATCAGTAGCAACAGAGTTAACCATGATGTTCTATGTTTGTGTAACATGCTAGGGATACCAAAGAAACTGGTAAGTATACAGTGACTTCTTGCATTAAAAAAAAAAAAAAAAAACCACCAAAAAACACCACTATGCTTCCCTTGACATTTGCACCAGCCGCTGAAGAGGTAGTGGCCCCGTTGTGGTTGCTGCTGGCCATAATGTAGCATAATATAATATCTTATATTTGTGTAGTGCATGTTATCCCACAGCATTTCTGCAAACTGTGAGCAAACTCCTGCTCGTCTTACTCATGCAAAACTTTCCCCTTAAGAGATGTGTGTGCACACACATGAGAGAGTGAGTACTTATCCTATGCATATTTAGATGTCCAAAAATGTGCATTCCACATCTACTGCGTAGGCAGAATGGAGCAGCTGTTTAGCAGTGCTCAGAAACACATTAGTTTAAGATACAACCTTCAGTTGAAATGGAAAGAGAATTAAGGGTGGCAGATTGGAACCTAGGTCAGGACACCAAGGTTATCTCCCTATTCTTGCAAAAAAAGCTCTGAGGTTGTTAATAACTGCAAGGGGTCAGAACCTCAGTTTTGTGTCTCATTCTAAAGATCCCACCTGCCGTGACCCAGGCTTACCCTTGTCTGAGACTTAAAGGTATGCTAGAAATGATAGCTAACACAGTCTGAAGCTCCAGGGTGGGTAGTCAGGATGTGTAGGCTTTACCAAGTGCCAGCCAGTTGAGTTGAAGCATACGGTCTCCCTTTTTATCCTAGTCAACACAAATCTACCGTGACCACAAGCTCCATGCTGGAGAGTTCGTTTATCAGCTCAAAGGGAAGGGTGGTAACTAGGGAATCATCAGAGAAGCTTCCTAGAGAAGTCTGTGTGTTTAATTCTGGAGGTCTCCAATCCAGGTGGTGACCAGGTTTAAACCAGTGGATTAATGAAGATCTCAACTCTCTTCTTTCCTAACAGCATTCTGAGTGCCTATCGGGTGTCCGATAACTTCCACGCACGCTTCTCTGCACTGTCCAGAACCTACATTTATCGGCTGGTGACAGGCTGCTCTCACCATTCCCAAATACCAGTGTTTGAAAGGGATCTGTGCTGGGCTCCCAAGGGAGAGTAAGTTTTAAGTTTATTTGATTAACAGAACTGTTCAGGAAAATCCCCGTTATTGGATTATGCAGATATTTTTCTATTTGTTCGTTTTTGTTTAAGTTTCAAAGTGAGTTAAACTAAGTCCACTTTAATTCTGAATAATTTCATACGGTAATGGGTTTAATGTGGTTTAACTAATACACTTTAAATTCACACCTTTAATTAATTCGGATTCACTTTCCTGAGTGTTCCTGTGTAGACAAACCCTTATTTCCAGGTGTGAGACCAGATCCCCAGCTGGTGTAAGTCAGTTTTGTCAAATGAAGTCACTGGAGCCACACTGACTTACCGCCGCTGTGAATCTTGCTGTCAGTTCGTTCCTCAGTGAGATCTGGGGTAACTGCAGTGGCTTCGCTTGCTTATCGCTAATAGCATATCTGCAGTGACTGAGTCACAAAGGACTGCATCTGTGATTGACGTTCTCTGCGCCGCCAAGCCAGAAACTCGCATTGGAGCAAACTTTTTGCATCCTCTGTAGAGAGCGAGAAACATCTAAAATGGAGACTCTTTTCTGTATAGCAAGTTAATTCTGACAGTCTAGGGTGCAATTATCCAGCAAGAAACAAATGTGCAGAAACCCATTAGCTTGCAGATTTTAAAGTTAAGGATAGTCTGCGCTTTACAGTCCAGTCAAGATTGACAGCTCAATATTTTTTTTTCTTGCCTCTGTTTGCAAATCCATATAATTCTTCTCCCTGATCACATTCTACAATACTGTGTATTCAAATAATGAATGAACGCAGGTGCCAATCATTCATATGCAACCCTACAAAAACAAACCACTCTGCGTAACCCAGTGCTCATAAACAATCTTGGAATAGCAAACCAGCTATTGCAGATGGGTACCTATGAAACAACCATTTAGTAGTATAGCAGCATACCTGCAATGGAGGATACAAACATTTTAGTAAAGAAACAAGATGTTGGTTTCAAGCTTTAAGATATTATAAATTGTGAGTTAAAGAATAAAACAATGTCAAGCTATCCTCATTTTTTTACTGGCATATACTCTAATAAATACACATTCAAGAATATTGGGTTTTTTTGGAACTGTTTTCAATCACATTATAAAACAGTTTTATAACTTCAAAGTCAGTTACAATAGTTTTATCACTACTAATGGAATAACTTGACATTTTTCATTACATGTATTCTTATAAAACCAGCATAACAATCCCAGATGGTCCCAGCAGAGAAATCGAAATTATATTGTCCTAATGTTAAATATGTGGATTCTTTTTTGTGGGCTGGGGAGGGGAAAAATCAGCTTAAAACTGCAAAATTATATGTTGCACACACACAATAAACCCTAATCTCAAGCTCTGTGAAACATTTAATTTAGCCCAGATGTTGCAGTTAATTTCCTCAAAGGACAATACCACACATGGGTAAAGACAGACTCTGAGTGGGAGGCAATTTACTAATTGGATTGATCCTTACTCTAACAAAATCCAGAGAGAAAATTCCCACTGATTTCAGTGGAAAGCAGCATCAGCCCTAAATGCATAAATATCTATTAAAGGGACACTGTCAGTTTAAAATTTCCTAACCAGATTCCTTTCTGTATTCCCAGTATCACCTTTAGACCTAGTTGGGAAATGCTTTTTGTTTCGTTTTGTTTTCTTCCTGTGAAAAATTTCCACAAAAATGGAAAAAAGTTTTGAAGTTTTTTTCTTCAAAAGTTTTGGGGCTTTTGTTGAAAACCTGAAAATGTTCAGCCAAAAACCACAGCATTTTTGTGGTTTATCTGACAACCTCTTCCCTCGCCCCCAAAAAAAAAATCTAAGCAAAAATGGACATTTCCTTTGGTGATTTCCATTTCCAAACTCTCCAAAACAAACCCACCATTTTTGCCACAAAAAAACCTTAAAAAAAACCCTACACTCTTTAAACATTTTGGATTATTAAATCTGAGTGGCAATTAGAAATGTTAACTTTACTTTTTGCCCTTTACACTCTCTTCTCACTGAGAGTTTGCAATGCCTTAAGCTTGTGCTGTTACCCATCAGTTCCTCTTCCATCTCCAGTCAGTTGCACCTTCTGGTTGGCTTGGTTGTAGCACGCTATTCCAAATGCGTGGTTTAGATAATTGTCCTTGTGTTGTGAATTTCTCTGCAATTTCCATTTTAATTTATAAGAACCTCATCCTCCAGAGAGGATTTTTGGTTTGTGTTTTTTTCAGGGCAGTAACTTTAATGGAGGTGTTCAGATCCTGCAGTCACGAGAGATCTAGAAGTTCTTTGATAGCTACTGCCTTGTGTAAACCTTTGCAGTAATAGGCCCTTAGAGGTGAACAGAATTCACTTCTGGGTTGGGGTTTGGAACACCCCTAAACTTCAGGGGTGTTTGGCACCATGTTTTTTGGTTCAGGCCATTATAAGGGAGGGGCCCATTTGCAATATGGGAATTCCCTCCCCATCCTTTACTTGCCACTCCCTGTTTTTTTCTAGAGTGTCTGAATCGGGGTCTTGGCCTTGGGCCCTTCTTGGAAATTTATTCTCTTTAACCCCTGCAAAGACATTGTTGTGCAGAACCTTCTCGTGCTTCCAGACTCATCCTACAACCTTCCTCCTTGCGCTGATGGTTTTCTCTCCATTTTGTTCCAGCCATTTGAACGTGCCTGCCATGCAGGAAGCAGCAGATTCCCTCCTAGGGACCCATGACTTCAGCACCTTCCGCTCAGTCAGCTCTGAAAAACCTTTCAAATCTCCCATTAAAACCCTGGCCCAGGCAGACATCCGACCCTCTTCTGGCTTCATGTCGCATCACTATGAATACAGGTAAGAACCCACATGGTCCTCAGCCCTGTCAGGCGCTTCGTTGATCATACGCCTTGGCTGGCCACTGCTTCTGCTGAGATGACCACGAACTGCAGCTTGCCAATAGCCCACTGTTCTCTCCCCTTGCCAGCAGCCTAACTCTAAGGGGACTGAAAGCAGCAGCCCACGGCTGAGCAAGCCGAATAGAGCCACTGGCTGCCTGTCCCACCATGGAGTGTGGATCAGGCAGATTCAGTGGCATGTTATGTCATTCCTGTCCTCCCTGATCAGTATCAAATGCCACATTTCCGGGAGCCGTCAAAGTTAACGTGACCCTGGCTCTTTGCATCCTGTGCTCTGCTAGTGGAAGGATGTGCGTTGTTCTCACCGGATGGAACATTTCCCTAACTTCTCCTTGCCGTACAGCTGAGAAGGTGGAGAACCCCTGCTTACAGGGGATTGGCTTCAGTTTTTAAGGCTCAAAGCCATCTTAAAAACCTCTCCTTTCTGGTCAGTGATGTACCACTCATTAAGGGCAGGAATTGAAACTGGAGCACTCTGCACATTCCTTGTGGCCTCCGAAAGCTCTGCTGGATTGTTATTACTTCTGCATTAGTTTTGCTTGCATTAAGTATTTAGTGAATTAGCCATATTGCATGTGTGTCTAGCCCTCCCCCCGCCAACTCCATCTCACTCGTAGGTTTAGAATGGGGCACTTGAAACAAACCTGTCTGTGAGATTCTCCAAGTGTTACATGCAGATTTCGTCATCTCCGACTTTGGCCAAGGTTCTGTGGCGCAAAAGAAGGGACTTGATCCTGTGTAGTGTAAGCTGCAGACATTGCTGCAGCGTGCAAGCCCTCCTCCACTGCCAGCTGTCCAACCTTGCAGCTTGCAAGTGAGGTAGTTAAAGGGGGAGGCCCGTGCCATCTCACAGCTTTGTGGTGATCCGTGTAGGCATGGTGGCACAGTAGGAGTATAGCAGGCTCGCTGGCAGGGTGATCTGTTTTAGGCCACTGGGAAGGGTCAGCCAGGTGCTGATATTCTGGCTTTAGAGCGCCTAGAGATTTGGTGTTTGTTCCATAAACCATGTTTTAAAAAGTAGATGCCTTGAAAAGAGATGAAAAAGGAGATTTGTTTGCACCCATGTTCATAGGATAGCAAAAGAGCAATGACTGTAGCTGTCCCACCTGGGTCAGACGCTCTAAGCCAGGTGGAGTTGGGTGTGACCCATACATGAGAGACTCAGGGAGGAGAAACAGGGTGTTTCTGGGTTGGTGTTTGCATCTCTCTTGCTACCATGGGGCTGAACTGCCAGACTCCTGGGTTGAGTGTAAGACGGCGTCTGTGACCGCTTGTGTTCATTAAACATTCCCTGGCATGTTTTCCCCAAAGTAGGAATTCTAGTCCTTGTTGTCCTGATCTGTTTCAGTTTAAACCTTTAAATTCTACCTCCATCAACCCCCAGCTCCGGGAGCGGCTCAGTCGGGTAAAGCGTGCCTCCTGTCCTCTCCAAGCCTGTGATGCACTGTTAGCTAATGCATTCCACTCTAGAGGCAGCTGCATTTCGTCGTGAGGAAGAAGGGATTTCCCCTCTATTTAATTTGCAAAGGGGTACAGGATTCATCGGGAGTTAATATGCCAGAGAAGTGCAAGAGGTGGTGGTTGGTTTTTTTTTTTGTTTTTTTTTTTTAATTTTTAAACACGCATTGATCTGAACAGCAGGTCACTGGGTAGGCATCGCCTGGCTTGTTAGGATAAGTGAAAAGTCAATTGTTCTGGGGTGCGTGTCCAGAACAAAGCAGTCATCATGATGGCCCTTTAAGTGAAGAGAAATGGTGGGTCATGTTGGAAAAACCCCACCCCCCAAGAAATCAGTGTTTATAGAGCTCAGCCGCTGCGGAGAGAATACACACGTACATTATCCGAGCTAGGCAGGATCTTGATAGTAAAACTGCACCTACCGGATCTTAACCTTGGCCAACACACTCACTGGGCAGCTCAATACTGCCTTTCCAGGTAGTTCCTGGAGGTTGATGGCAAGGGTGTAGGGGAGACTGCTGGGATAGCTGGCCTCTTGTGTGCGGCAGACTCCTTGTGTCACTCATTGGCTGCCGTTGCTGGAGACAGAGCCTTCCTCCATCAGGGCTGGATGGAGCTGAAGTTAAAACACCTCTTTATATCTGCCTCCCCGCCACCTGTGTCCCCTACCCTGCTGCGTTCTGCCGAGGGGGAAGTGGCAAGGAGGTGTCATTGGCAGAGTGGTTGACACTGTGGAAAGTCAGGTCACCTTCCCGTTAAAGGCATGTCCTCCTGACGATACCGGAGCTCTCTTCCTTAAAGAACCCCACGGCTCTGTGTCCCTAGTAATGCTTAGCCTTGAAGGAGAACTTTGTCGCAGTAGTAATCAATCCCCTCAGCGCCCCAGCTGGGAGGTGAGAATGTCCAGTGTTTTGGCCTGGGGTAAACCCAGGGCGAGTTAGGCAGAGCTGGGGCTGGAACTTGGGAACGGCTGACTTGGAGTTTCTTCTCTATTCACTAGATAGTGTTGCCTCACATTTATCCTGCTTGTGCAGCCTGGCTTCTCTGCCCGTCTCTGCTGGGACGTTTGCAGGCTCGCCTCAACCAACGGGCCTGCAGTCTGCCCCAGGGTGGAGGGAGAAGCTGGGGGAAAGAGTAGAAGGCAGGTAAAAGGAGCCAAGGAGAGGTGGTGATGGGGTAAGAAGGGGAGCTCCTTCTCCAGTCTAACTGTTCAATAATAAATTGCTCAGAGTCCAGCAACCAAAGGAGCGGGCCAACATTGCAAATCTTTACTGGCCCAATCCATGCAAAGCCACCTGCCTGTCCATTGTGAAGTTATAGTATAACTAGTCCTTAGCATGTGGAGGTGTTTACGGGATGTGTGGAGCCTGGAATTGGGTAACCTAAGTGATCAGACGCATCAGGGAAAGAGAAGTGTGATTTAGACCCTTCTGTATTAGTACAGCCAACTCCAGTAAATGGCCATGGTGGTGTACGTCCTGCTTTTCATCAGTGCAGCATGTCTAGAGTAGGGTTTGCAACGAAGTGACTGCAGCAGTGTAGCTACTCCAGTGCCATTATCGTAAATGTAGACAGGCCCATTTTAATACCAGCACTGTTTCTTGAAACTCATCAGTTGCTCTTTGATTCAGAATGAAATCTCCCTGCGCTGAGCCTAGCTTCAGGAAAAGAGCCTGATAAGGAGAGTACTACTGGGGAAAGCAGTGGATTTGGCAGATCTTTCTCTCATCACTCATCTGTCAGTTTGTGAATTTTTAACGTGGTCCAGCTTGGTTTTGTGTGTTCGATTTTAATAGAACGCTGTTGATTTAAATTGTTTGGAAAGGAAATGTGCATTTTCTAGTTTATCTTGCTTCATAAATTTGTGCCAAGCAACTTGAGAGAGCCTTGAAGCTGAATCAACGGCATAGACTCATAGACTTTAAGTTCAGAAGGGACCATTATGATCATCTAGTCTGACCTGCACAATGCAGGCCACAGAATCCCACCCGTCCACTTCTATAACAAACCCCTAACCTATGTCTGAGTTATTGAAGTTCTCAGCTTGTGGTTTGAAGACCTCAAGCTGCAGAGAATACTCCAGCAAGTGACCCGTGCCCCATGCTGCAGGGGAAGGCGAAAAACCTCTTGGGCCTCTGCCATTCTACCCTGGAGGAAAATTCCTTCTCGACCCCAAATATGGCATCACACTGGTTGTTGGAGGAGCATTTCTGCTGTGTTCTGGTGATGCACAAAGGCGGCTGTTCTATAGTGTCATTTTTACAGCGATGCAATGGTTTATTTTAATTATTTACCGAGCATGCAGACTTGGGGCTTTCAAAGGTGCGTGACTTCAATGGGATTTGGATGATTAATTCCCATAGATGTCTTTTAAAATCTCAGCCTTAATTTATTAAAATCTTGTTAAACCAAACCATTATTTTTCTGATGTAGGGAATAAATACAATTCTGGCTTTGTTTATCCTTTGTCTTAGTCTCCTGGTTATAATTAATCCATCAGATGTTCCCATGGTGAGCCAGTTATCACTTACGAAACTGGGTGTGCACTTTTCCCAAACCTGTGACTGACAGCCAGTGTAGCTGCGACGCGTGCATTTCTTTACTGAAGTAGCAGCAGGAAATCAGCTTGCAAAGAGAGGCTTGAGATTGCGCTAACAGCATATTAATAGGTTTTAAGACTAATCTAAGAGGTTTGGTTTTGTTTTTTTTTACTCGAGAGGGTGGGATACAGAGAATGATAAACCACGATCTTTTAGTCAAATAATGCAGCTTTTCTTCCTGCTTCTTTCTTCCCCTCCACACAAAAACCAAGCTTCTGAATTGACCAGTTGTCTGTGTAAAAGGGCAGCTGTTAAAACGGTTCCCTCCATCAAACTCCGTGTTGCCTGGCAACCGTGGAAGTTAGGTTAATGTCCCGTCAGCACAAAGCACTCTTGAATGTTACAGCCATGTTCAGGAACTTAGCCCCATTGCTGCTTCCTTGGGAGTAATTTTCCATCACCTGTTTCTCACTGAACATGTATTATTCATTGTGAGGTGCTGGGTTCTGCCAAGTGAAAAGCCAGCCCAGAGTTTTGCTTGGAAGCAGAATTGTGTGTGGTATTAACAAGAAGAAGAAAGTTTCCCCCTTATGGAAAAGTCTGATAGAATTTAACAGAACCAGATCTTTCTCTAAGTTTATTGAGTCATCTGATAGAATTCTCTATTAAGTTATATCCCTGCAATAAAATTCTATAAGAAGCTCAGAACATTTTCAGAAAGAATCTCATTTTCCATTCAGCTCCATAGGTTTTTAGAGCAACTTCTATAGATTGCTATTGGTTTCATCCTGAAGTCCTATTTGACTTTGCCATCAGAGATGCCAATTAGGGAAGTCAGATTTCACAGGCAATTCCAACCCTTGACCCTAACAGTATGCAGCAAGATTTCAGCCTAGTCCTGATCAAAAATTCACTTTTTACATTCTTCTTTTAGAAAAAAAAACTAAAATTCAGAGATCAGATAGGTCCTGGGCCTGAGCACCTTTGAGTCCTGTTTTACAGATGGGAAAACTGAGGCAGAGATGGAGAAGTAACTTGCTCAGGGTCATGACAAAGCCCTGGCTAGGATGATTTAGTTGGTGTTGGTCCTGCTTTGAGCAGGCGATTTGGACTAGATGACCTCCTGAGGTCTCTTCCAACCCTAATATTCTATGATTCTATGCAGCAAAACAATGCCAATGCCAAGAACTGAATGCAAGTGTCCAGATACTTAGTGTCACATAATGGGTGGCCAGGCCCTCAGTTTTCCTTCTCATTAAATTGGGGTCCAAGCTTATTGATCAGGGGACTTGGAGAACTAGGAGACTAAGAAATCATGCCTGTGGTGCTGCATAAAATTAAGGGAGACTGCAATAAATATATTCGCCTCGATTCAGAATATATGCATAAGGTCCTGATCCAGCAAAGCACTTAATCTACTTAAAATAGTGTGCCATGTGCGTATGGGCAGAGTGCGTGTGCATGTAAAACATATACATAGACGGGCAGTAATGACATGGGGAAGCAGTAGGATATTAACGTTTTCTGACGGGAGCAGAGTCTGGGGGTGGGAACTGGAACGAAGGGAAGGAGAAGCACATAGTGCAGCAGGATGTTATCAGTGATTTGTCTTGAAAAGCATCCTCCCGACGCGGCGTGTGCTAACGCCCCGTTCTGCACCCTTGAGTGGGCAGTCCTCCGGTGCAGGCTGGCAAGTGACTTCGACCCCACTCTCCCCTTCTGTCTTTGATCGCATGGTAGCTTTTCACCTTCCCAGAGAGCTGAGCCCTTCCCCACAGGCCTGCAGGTTGTGGACAGGCCCAAACCAATGGGGAACCAACCTGAACAACACAGATGCATTTCTCGCGAGTCACAGCCACGCTTTCCACACGCACAGACCCCCTTCTGCCTAAGCACAGATGGTCCAAATCGTCATAGCTGCCCAGTCTGCCATTACTAATAATCTTGCAGGGGCGTGGGAACACACCACAGAGCACTGACAGTCACTTGCGTGCAAAGGTCAGCTGTCGGGATTAGCAAAGGTAAGTGTTATCCCTAGTGGCAGTAGGAAGGAATTGAGGGAGGGTTGGTACGTGGGGGAGCAGGAGCATTTGGGAACTCCCAGTGCATTGGATAGTTTCCATTTGCTATCACGTGAATTCCAGCAGCACTTGGTAGTATGGATAAATACCAGTGGGTAATTAATTATGAGATCACACTGGGAGTCTATAAATGTGCTGCTGCGTTTGTACCTTCTCTATACACCTAATGGACTGGAGAGTGCTTTGTCTCTGGCCCTGGCCCTTTGTAGAGTCTGCCACAAAACTGCTTTTTTCAGAAATGAACCAGATTGGATCCGCCATAAAACACAAATCTCCCCACGTTGGTAGGATGGTGTCGAGGTGTCCTTCGGAGGTTTTAAAATCCTATTTTCAATGAGTCTTGGAGTTCCAAAAGTTTTTGGGTTTCTAAGACTAGTATCCATTCTGTAAGCTAATATTTTTGCCTTCATCACATGGGCACTAGCTCGTTGTGGTAGGATTGTGCTTCAGGGCAGGGGTGGACATTTTGGTTGTTACAGGGTTGCTCTTGAGTGCTGTGCCGTGCATGCTGGGTTTTGGTTTTGGGGCTGTAGGAGAGGAAGGTTCCTGCTGGTTTGTTGTTGGTAGGGCTGCTCCTGAGAGTTGGGCTGTAGATATTGATTTGTTGGTTCAGGGTTGGGTGGGAACATGGGGTCTTCTGCCTTTTGGGGTGAAGAGCTGGTGCAAAGGTACAAAGTATTCAAAGACAACCAATAAAGAATTTAATGGGGTTTGCAAGCCTACGTGACACGTTGATTGGTAGGATCCTCTTTAAGGAACATTGGTGATCATCCCCATAGGTTTAAGAATCCGGGTGATCTCCAGGTTGCTAATAGCAGCGGCTGTTTCTAGCCAAGCAGTACAATTTGACCAGGGAGAGGAATGCCTGCTTAAATAATGTCTGAAACCAGAATCTCCATCTGGCCGTTTCCCCTGACTCTCGCCCCTCTGTGGGAACGCCTCTCTGTCTGCTGCTACATGCCTTCCTGACTGCTACAGATGGATTCCCTGTGCACGTCAGTTTGCTGATTTGCTTGCTCTGGCCTTTCCAGCAGCATGTGGACGTTGCGGTGTGGATTGCTGAATGATAAAAAGCATTCTGCAAAGTCGCTGGTGACACATGACTTTCCCCAGTCAGCTCCGATGAAATTGCATTGTGGGTTTGCTGTGGGTATTAGGAGAGGGTTGTTTTCCTGTTCCCAGAGTCAGCACTTTATCTGCAGGCAGTTGAATTGCACCTTGTTTTATACCGTGTATCTCAGGTTGTATTCATTGCGCTGTTTGAGCCGTTGTGCATACGTGTATAAGAACCTATGCCTAACGCATCCAAAGGATCCTAAAGCTCTTTACAAGCTTAGGAATCACTCATACAAACTAGGCAGGAGTTGCTCAGAGGCAGCCATCTCTGAGGTGGAACATGGCAGCTGTTTAACAGCTCACAGCAATTTTCCACTTTAATTTAGGAGTGGAAGTGGTGCTGAACACTCTCTCTCTAGCTGAAATGACAGAAGAGGTTAAATAGGAGGAATGTAGGAACTGTGATATGTTTTGACTGGGTCACCGAGGTTAAAAGCTATTACCAAAAAACCCCCCAACCACTCCCAACTTTGGTTTCACATCTTCTCTGAAAGATTGCTTCTCCTGCCATCCAGCAGCCTCCGTTTGGGACACTGGTTCATTGCTGAATCTCTAGGGGGGAAAAGCCACCTACTCCCAAACCCACACCAAGGACTGCCACCACAGTGAGCTGGGCTGGTTTAATTTGCAGTTGGCTGCCGGCCACTGGATTTGGATAGACTTTTGACAGCAGCTACTCTAATGCAAAGTGGCATCATTCAGCCCTGCAGGCTAACTGGGTTTGCAGAGAAGAGCTAGTAGCGTTGTGAGATGGGTACCAGAAGTTATGAATTCCCATCTCCACACTGGGACTGGCGCTTGTCTCCTCCATGAAGGATAAGTGATGAATCGGGTAGCTGTGTAAAGCCCTTTTATTCTTGTTGGTTGCTGGAGGGATATCACTGATGATCCTTGGATTCTCGACAGAGCTCCTTGTGTCTGTTACTAACTGCGTCCAGTCAGTGGTGCCAATGCAAATGATCAGCCGTGTGTATGAAGGACATATTAGCAACTCTGCTTGCTGCAGTAGCTCCTCTGCTGCAGGTGTGCAGTGCATTGCTCTGCAAAATATGTAGGGCCTACCCTAACACATGGGAAGATCGGTGTTTCCTTTTGCATTACATTCAACTGCCTGCCTGCCTGCCTGCAAAACCCCCCTTTAACTGCTGACCGAAACAGGCACTCAAGAGGTTTACATTCCAGATTCTTTGCAGGGCAGCCGGTTTCCTTAATCTGCGTCTGTCTGAATTTGGGCTTTGTGGATATCAGTGCTGAACTCAAGCCACAAAGTTCCCATCCAACTTTTCCCAAAATTGCGGGGGGAGGTTCACGTTGCCTCTGTGTTCACATGAGGGATTCAGATGTTTCCGATGTTGCATTAATGGGTGTAGAGTGGGGCAGTGGTTAGAGAAAGCAGCGAGGACACAAAGCACTTGGAATATAGCTGTGACGGCTGTTGCTTGGGGCCAGATGCCGCCAGCCCTGGGCAAGATCCTAGTGGCGTGTAGGAAAGGGCTACCAGGATTGCCAGGTAGAGGAGGTGGCAGACGGTCAGCAAGGCCGAGGCAGGAGAAAAGGTTCCACTGAAATTGGAAATGGAACCTGGAGAAGGAGTGGCGCCTAGCCCCAGAATTGCCTGCCCACGCTGTAAAGCGGATGCTCTTCTGGAGTGGGCATTGCAGGGCTTGGGGTGCTCTGCACCAGAGCTGGTGGCCACCACTTGCAATTCCAGACCCAGTTGTTATGACACCATGGGCCTCCCATCTATGCTCCAGATGTTGCCAGGCCAGCAGCCCCATGTTGTAATGGTCATGGGCCAAACACACTGTCCTGTGCAAACCCCATCATGATGCGGCACATAGTTACAATGCACAGTGGGCCGGGCCAAGCAGCAAGACCAAATCCTGTTAGAACCCAGGGGCCCAGCTCTGTATACTCCTGTCCTGGCTGCAGTCCCTCTTGGGTTCAGGGAAGGCGGGCACACTTTGCCCAACTCACTTGCAGAATCACTTATTCCCCTCTGTCTCATACACTGGTTGCTTTTGTTCCTGAGAATCGCGCTGATTTCCACCCCCTTGTAGCTACACTCCAAGATCTATAGTGCCGCTACAAACCACTGAGTGCTGTAGCTCTGCCAGAGGCTCAGAGAGAGAGAGAGGGTGAGAAATACTGGTCCTGAGAGCTTGGCAAAGCCCTGCTTTCTCTGGGGTGGGAGAGGAAACTGAAAGGGGTGAGACAGAGCATGCAACAACCTAATGCCATGAGGTTCCAGTTAGTAATTCATCGCAAAGCCTGGTCGGGTAATGTCTAGCAAATTCAATTAGAAATCACACCCATAAAAAAATCCTTTTAATGATGCTGAACGCTGGGCGGGGATGGAGACAGAAGACAGGGGGCATGGGAGGAGGAGGCAGATTTATAGTGAGCTGCAGCTTAGAGGAAAGCAAGGGAGCGTTATCTGCAAATGCCCCAGGGACGCCTGTAGCCAGCATTGCGGAGGGTTGGTTAAGGGGGAAGAGATTTGTTTTGTCTGCTAGCAGTGCTGCCTGCCCTGCTCCCATCCCCGCCCCCCGGCAATCCAATCTGGCTGGTTTCAAATTCCCTCCTCCCAGCCAAGCACAAAACCCTCCTCGCCGTGGACCCCGTAATGTAATATCCCCACCGAAACCCGGCTCCTCTGTCTTTTCCCAGGACGTGAAATTAAAACCAGAGGCAGGGAACTTTCCCCTGCTTCCAGCACTCCCTGTGTCTGGGGTTATTAGTAAGCAGTGCTGCGGGGCGGGGAGGTGACCAGGATGCTGCCTGTTTCCGGCACCTTGATAATTGTGTCTCCCTTAAAAGAGGCTCGCAGCGTGAGCAGAGGGATCCACAGAGTGAATCCCTACAGGCCTTTTTCTTTCTGAGGCCCCCCCAGCATGCTATAAAAACTCCATGGCTCACCTGTGCCACAACAACTGGCTTTTTGTATATAAAAGCCAGGGCTGGCGTTACGGGGTAGCAAGCAGGGCATTTGGCTGGGCCCCACACCACAGGCAATTGCTCAGGATTCGGTTTCAGCCCCTGGTGACGGGGCTTGGGGCCCTGGGCTTCAGCCCCAGGCAATGGGGCTTTGGCTTTCTGCCCTGGGCCCTAGCAAGTCTAATGCTGACCATGATTGGAGGACCCCCTGAAAGCTGCTTGCAGCCCTTCAGGGGGCCCCGGACCCCTGGTTGAGAACCACTGCCCTAGCCAGCACTTGATCTGGTTAATAACTGCAAGCCCCCAACCGGCACACAATAATGACTATGTTCAGATTCTGCCACCTCAGCTCACCTTGAGGAGTGCCTAATTGGCGAGTAGCCCATTGGTAAGTTAAGGTGTCTAGTGCTTAATTAGCTCGTCTAAGTTTCCTCCCTCTTAAAAGGCAGGCGCCCAGGTGGCTGGGAGACCAATCCCAACCTGCCCAAGTGGTCTGGAGATGAATGATTAAAGGAATAAGAAACCTGGTTTATTAAGTTTAACAAAGAGAAGGTTTCGGGGTGACTTCATTACAGTCTACAGGTACCTAAGTGTTGAACAAATACATAACAACGGGCTCTTCCATCTAGCAGAGAAAGTAGAACCCAATCCAGTGGCTGGAAGTTGAAGCTAGACAAAACAGGGCGTACATTCGTAACCATGAGAGGGATTAACCATTGGAAGGACTTACCAAGGGCTGTGGTGGATTCTCCATCAGTGGCCGTTTTTAAATCAAGATGGGATGTGTTTCTAAAAGCTCTGCTCTAGGGCCAGGTGTCTGACCTGTGCTCTGCAATGGATCAGGCTGGAGGCTCCCGATGGGCCCTTAGAATCTGTGAATCAGTGAAAAACTTGAGTCCTGCTCCTGTGCATTAGCCACCGGCCTTTCCTTTGTTGGGACTGGTTTCCCCCACCCCTGGGGCAGGCTGCGCTCGCTGCATGTTAGCTGTCTCGCCAGCCCAGCGGTGGCTTGCACTGAATACATCTTGGCAGTTCCTCGGTGCTTTAGCCTGGGCTCCCTTTTCCGCCTGCTCTGTGCTTTCTATTTTTAGCCTCTGTCGTTGAGACCTGATCCGTAACAACATCAGAACATGCATCAGTCAGTGCTCGTCGGCTGAGCGTACACTGCCTGCGGCGCTGGTGTAAGGCCCTGCCCGGCCCTGGGGGATGGCGGTCCCTGGCGTATTCCCTCTCTGCCTTGCTAGCCTCAGTGCCAGCTGAGTATGACATGTGCATGGAGCCCAGTTTCTCCTGCTGGGACAACAGGACGGAGCCACCCACCAGCAGAAGGCATCAGACTCCTGGGTTCATCCTGTCTGCTGCTGATGTGCTGGAACTCATATGCTGGCTTTGAGCATATGAAGGAGTGATGTTGGCCTCAAGTCCTGTCGCCCCCCGGCCCCCGTGCACACTGGGGAAAGTATTACAGACCCGTTAGGACAAGCTGAGGGAGTTCTCCTTTAGCCCAAGTGGAAGAAGCACATGGATCTGGAACATAAGGACCAGGGTTCAAGTCTCCAGCTGTCTCTTTGGAGAGAAGGGGAAGACGTTAGGATGACCAGACAGCAAGTGTGAAAAATCAGGACAAGGGTGGGGAGTAATAGGAGCCTATATAAGAAAAAGACCCCAAAATCAGGACTATCCCTATAAAATCGGGACATCTGGTCACCCTAGAAGATGTAGAGTTAAATCTGACCTGCTGGGGGCTCCTTAAATTCATTATCTTGGCGATATGATGCCCAGCTAATTGCGTTTGAACTGTGGCTGAAGGAACTGCAGTGAGCAGCCTGGCTCAGCTTCCAGGTTTACGCTGGCAAATGTTATTAACTAAATGGCTCCAATTCATTAGGTAATGAGATTCTTCATTTGCAATTTCCAGGAGCACTTGTTTTTGAGCAGCCCTTCGCACTGGGTATTGAGACGCATAAATGAAATATAAATGTAACCTGCAGTATATCAGCAATAGCTGCCTCCCTGGTGGTGGTTAAAGCCAGTTCTTGTTTGGGAAGGAGCATTACCTAGGGATCAGAGTTGCTTTCCTCATCCTTTTTCTGCCAGTAAGCAGAGCCACGTTAGTGACCAGCCCAGACCTAGGGCTGGATGCCCCGAGCAGAAGGGAGGCTGTGTCAGAGGCAGTGTTTCCCGCCGGGACAGATGGGATTTCGTAGAGCAAAGGCTGAAATTAACGTGACTCGAATCCCATGGCACTGCCATTTCCTGTTACATCCTGGCCCGGCCCTTCCCTCTCCCCAGCCTGTTCAAAAGGTGCCAGCCTCTTCTCCACTCTCCCTTGGCTCTATCCCTGCCCCTCCCTGGAATCCTTCCACTTGCTGCAGTCGGTTGAAAGGTTGGCCATGTTTTTCATCAAAAATGTGAATGCCGATGGGGAGGGGAGGGACAGAAATGCCCCATTTCCCCTCCGGCTCTGAGGCTCGCTTCCTGTCTCCAGCATCTGATGCATACTTCCCAGCCCCACAAGGCTCTGTGGAATTGCACAGGGCAGTAGGAATGGCCAGGCCGCATCAGCCGGTCCATCTCATCCTGTATCCTGGCTCACAGAGCCAGCTATTTCAGCAGAAGGTGAAGGAAGCCCCCACCCACTTGACCCCAGCTAAGGAGTGGTTGTCAGGAAGCTGGTGGGGTTTATACCCCAGGGAAGGTGAATAACAACAAAGCGGTGTTGCACGTGGAAGGGAAGGCCACATTTGGTGAACCGCCAGTGTTCCAGAAAGTTGCACCATTTCCTAAAGGTGACCTGCAAAGAGTAGGAGAAATGGGCATGTGCCGCCTTTATTCTTGATGCTTCCTGGTGAATGAGAAGATCTGAAAGGTTTGTGGAAGGGAAAAAAACCAACAACCTGGTGTGTTTGTTACATTATGAATTCAGTTCTTTTCCACTCTGTTTCCCTGAAAGGCTCTTTCGATGATTGAGGAACTAGTCACAGGCACCAAGCAGTTGAAAACCAGTTAAATGGAAAGAGTAGGGGATTTTGGTGTTCAAAACTCTGTTTCAGCAACAACTAATTAACTCAGACACCTGCTAAACAGTTGGGGGAAACGCTGTCTCATTAAAGATGCAAACCCCAAGTTAATCGGATGGATCCAGTCACTGAACTAATCCATGTGTACATCTCTAGTACTTTGTTAGAGCTGCTGATGGGATGGAAAGTTGGTGATGCTAAAACTTCTGAATTTTTCTTTCTTTGTTGGGATTTGCATATTTTTGAAATAAACATTTTGATAAGCTTGTTTGAAACAAACATCTCCCAGGCCAGCCAAAGTGCTGACCATCTCCGGATGACTCCTGGTCAGCTGTCTGCTGGGAGGCTGCGTCCACTGCTCTCTTGACAAGTAGAAATTCTTTCTTGACTTTCGGCTGTGGATGCCTTTCATGGTTCAGCAGCTGACCCCGATACGGAAGAATGTTAATTTTTGCACCTAGGCTTGTGCAACTGAGCAGTCCTAAAGGGAGCTGCAGAAAAGCAGGAAGGGCTGGCTCCATCTATCTCAACACATGCAGCAGCGCTGCCTGGAGCACTCACAGTGCGTTCAGTTTATTATGGAGGGGGATGAGAGCTTCCTCAAAGACAACTTTTAGGAACTTCGGGCCGGACAGGTGCTCCATCCAGTCCAATATCCTGTCTCTGGCCGAGGTCGGTACCAGTTACATCAAAGATCCGGACCTTGCAATTGGCAGTTATGGGCTAAGCTGCTCCTAAGGAAAGTCTGCTCCCAAACCACACACGTGAGAGCTTCTGCCACACAGCAAGAGGCTTTTTCCAGGCTTTCATCATCTTGCACCTCAGTTACTGCAACGTCCTTTTCTCTGGCCTTGACCAATGCAGTCCTGTCGCGCTCAGATCCCTTCAGAATGCTGCTGCAAAGATTGTTTGCATGGCCTGTCACTTTGACTATGTCACCTCCTCTCTTTACAACCCTCCATTGGCTCCCGCTTCTCTAGCGTACCAAAAATACAAGCTGCGTGTCTTCGCTTTCGAGATCCTGCGTGGCCTTTCCCCGTGTCTCATTCGCTGTCCCGCAGCCGGTTGGTCTAGGATCCCAGCCTCCACTACCACTTGCTTGTTTGAAAACGTAACACCTTCATGCTGTCTCCCGGGCTGCCCCTCTTGCTGTGGTGGAGCTCCCCATAAACATCCACATAACTAATGAATTAGCTTCCTTCAAAACCCTCCTTAAGGACCCTCCTTTTCCACAATGCTTGCACAAAAATTGACAGTGGTTAGGCTGCTGGTGTGCAGAGAGCTCAGCCTGTCATGCTGACCAACACTGTCTCACGGTTTTCTTGTACTCCCCAGTCAGTCAGTATCTACCTTTGTCCGTTGTTTTCCATGTAGATAAGCTCTGTGGGACACGGGCTGTTTTTTTGTTCTGTGTTCGTACAGTGCCTAGCAAAACGGGCTCCATGACTAGGGCTCCAAGGTGCTGCAATATTACTACTAATAATTATCCTTCCAAACCTCTTGTCTGGTGTGTTTTTTAGTATGTATTAGTCTAACTCTGGCCAGTTGTTACTCCTATCAATGCCTCCTACTCATTTAATCCTGCTAAACTTCTTGGCATCGGTGACATCTTGTGGCAGTGAGTTCCATTGGCTAATTATGCATCACGTGGGGAAAAAAAATCTTTTCTTTTGATCAAGTTTGAATGGGCCGCTTTTCAAGTTCATTGACTGTCCCCTTTTCCATGTATCGTAACACGTGGGTCATGCTGGTTTCTGATCAATGCTCCCGGCCCCATTCATTACGTTGCATGCTTCTGTCATGTCCCCTCTTAACGCACCTAACTCATTGCAGCACTACTTTATTGCTAGCTGCAGAGCGAGCCGCTGACCGTGCAGCCGCCATGCTCATTTCCCAGGTGAACTTTTGGCCAAGGTCAAGTGACGGAACCCAGAACAAGGAAGCCGCACTGGGCTGCCAGGGAAAAATCAGCTTCCCGCGGCTGAGGTGACTTTAGTTGTGTCATTATTAACCATTAACTCTAATACCCCCCTCCCCCAATCCCCATTACTTACAGATGCTTGGAGTAAAATTGTGCGTAAGGGCTGCAGTGCCTGCTGTTTAAATAATAGTGCTTCAATTAAGGCCCATTTTGCATCTTCCGGAGAAGAGCGTGTTTTGTGCATCCTCTTGGGAGATGTCTGCTCGGGTTACATCAGCCAAATGATCTTCATGACTCCCCTCCCCCCACCTCCTGAACAGAAGCTGCATAATTGCAGCAAATGCCAAAAGCAATCTTCATGTCGGTGGGAGAAGAGGCTGGTGGTGTGTGAATTTAGTGCTTCTGAAAGCAGCATGGCTCGGTGTGGGGAGGGGTCGGCAGCCCTGGGTAGCTCAGATGTTGGGCAAGTTTCTTCCACCTAGATGTGCCTGGGTCCAGAACCCTGACCTAAAAATCCTTCCCTTGCCATTCTAGCCGGGAGGTCTCTGCCCAGCTCTGCCAGTGCACTTTGTTCTCAGCCTTTAGCAGTCACTGCTGATCCAGTTCTGTGCGCTACCTGCAGCCTCCCCTGCTGTTCCCAGCGTCCTGTCTGCATTTGGCTTGTCCCCATCTAGACCTCAGCTCATCGGGGCAGTGTCCTGCCTTGGTACGTGCATCCTGCCTGGCTTTTGATTGGTTAAAGCTCAGTTGAGCCGCGTGCAAGGCTGGTGAGGTTTAACGAGGGGGAGCTGGCAAACTGGGCTATGCAGCTGTTGAGAATTTAATTGGAAATAACTTGAGGTGGTTGGCCTTTTAAATGGATCAGCGGGCACCACCCAGCAGGCGCAAATAAAAAGTGTTTGATTTCCCGCTTGGTATGGAGCTCCTAGCCTGTGGGCAGCACCTGTGCAGAGCACCTCCGAGCCAAGCCGAGGCACGTCATCCCCACAGAGCAGCCCAGAGCCACCCAGCGCACTTGGCCAAGGCATTGCATCCATGTAGAGTCACCGTGGCGCTGTCCAGCCCAGGCGTGACAATCACATGAATGAACATAAGAATGGCCATACTGGGTCAGACCAGAGGTCCTTCCAGCCCAGTATCCTGTCTGCCGACAGTGGCCAATGCAAGGTGCCCCAGAGACCATGTACAGAACAGGTAACTATCAAGTGATCCATTCCCTGTCGCCCATTCCCAGCCTCTGGCAAACAGAGGCTAGGGACACCATCCCTGCCCATCCTGGCTAACAGCCATTGATGGACCTATCCTCCATGAACTTATCTGGTTCTTTTTCGAACCCTGTTATAGCCTTGGCCTTCACAACATCCTCTGGCAAGGAGTTCCACAAGTTAACTGTGTGGTATGTGAAGAAATACTTCCTTTTGTTTGTTTTAAACCTGTGCTCATGAAATTGACCGTGTCTCCCCAGCAACGGGACTATGCTGTAAATTCTTAGTCCTGCTGAGAGTGTCCAGCCATCTCTTCCCCTCTGGCTCAGATCTACTTTGTCCTTGGGCATTTTAGGGTTGTGCTACTCAGTGAGGGGTGAATTTCTGAAATGGCAGGAAAAGAATTCCCCAAAAGACCCCCCCCCAGGACAGCATCTGCTTCCTCAAAAGCTACATAAAATCAGCAACCCCTCTGGCGCTCACAGGCTGGGAATAGAAGGGAGGAGAGTCTTAGCCCTGACACAAGGAGGCTGCTCCCCTAGGACAGAGTCAGATCGGGGATTCCAGCCCCGTTTCACTGACCGGGGCTGCAGCCCCTACTGTTAACGGGGAGATTCAATTTGCACCCGCGTCACTTACCCTGCACTTAAGCAGTGATCGCTTCTCTGCTGCAGAGTTAGCATTGGCTGGCTATGCCGGGACAGCTGTCCCTGTGGCTGATCACCAATGGCTGAAATCCCCAGTGGAGGCAAGGCCCCAGAAACCTCCTCCATGCTGGCAGCAGCCCTTATGAGCTCGCTATTTAGTAATAATAATGGATAGTAGGATCCCCTGTAGCTGCCCTGTTCAGGGAATATCTGCAACCTTTGGCTCATTGGGGGTGCAGGTAAATGTGATTTTTTTCCCCCTCCCCCCCAGACTGCAACAATGTCCGTATCTGTGCTAGTTACATGGTTGGATTCGGGGATCTTGGAGCAGAAGGGCAGAATGAGAGCCGCCAAACTTCCCTGACGGGAGAGGTTATTGCTTGCACTAAAACTGTGATCTGAGCCCCTCTTCTACCCCCTGCTCCCGACCCCAGGCGACCGAGGGCTATGGACACATTCTGCTCTGTAACCAGAAACCTGGTGGGCAGGTCGGGTGAGTGCCATCCAGGGAGCACGGAAACTGGGCCCGTGTGTTTGATTCTCTCTTCTCTTTCCAAAGGCTTAAGAAGATTGAGTGTGGAATTGTTCCTCCTTAATCTCCTCTCCTGGAGCCTGTTTTAGTCTTTTCCCGTTTCCGTTAGTTTAAACTGATTATTTTTGAGGTCCCGGTGAGATTTAGGGAGAGGCTGAGGCTCAGCGCTGCGTGGTGGTGGTGGCACAAAGATAACTTGTCTTAACGTGCTTGAGTTTTGGTGCCATTGAGAGCGAACAGGTGAATGGCAGAGCAGCGGGGCACCAAAACTTCCCCAGCCCAGCTCTGCTGATGCCTTGGAATCCTGACTCCTGCCGTGCCCACCCTACCTCCCCCAACAGCTGTCCTGTTTCCCCTCAGTCCTGACCCACGGTGCCTTTACCATTCCACAGCCCTGCTGATGCCGCTCTGCCCAGACCCGCTGCACCCCCTGCTATCCCCAGCCCTGCAGCTGCCCCCCTTGTCAATCTGTTTCTGGGCACAGAGACCCTGCCAGGTGGGCCGCACGATGCACGTGGTGGTTCAGCGATTTGGGCAGATACCGAGGGCACAAAGGGAAGGACCCTCCTGGCCTCTTCCCATCCCCACCTGCATAGGGCCAGCCAGAATGTGAGTGACAGAGCTGTGTGTGGGTTGGATAGAGAACAGACCCTCCTCGCATCTGCTGCTGTGTAAACTTCCTGTAAACTCCACACAAGAAGTGAACTGGGATGGTGAGAGAGAAAATTGCCTTGGGTATGGTGCAACCCTGGAGCTGCCCTCTCTGCTCTGGCATCATCTGTCTTAGAAGCAGCATTTCAGCGTCCCCCATAAATCTGCTCTGCCGTTTCCCTGACAAAGGTTTGTGTCTCCTTTATTTCAGCTTGTGCTGTTTCTCTTACTCCAGGACTGTGAACTTGGCCCGTTTAGCTGTACACGAGTGGAGGGCTAGGGAGTGCTGTGTTCAGCTTTGCTCACTGCATAACTGACTGTTTGCAAGTTCAGCGTCGTTCCCGCTGGAGAATCTGGGCTCTGGAGGAAGCTGTCACTGTTCAGTGTTGGGGATCAAGGAGGGCTCTTTACATCAGAAGTGGAAACTCACGGCTTCACATTGATTCGCCTGCCTGCCTGTAATTGACCAGTGATTTACAGTCTCTCTTGGGACTGCGGGTGGCTGGCTTGAGAGAGACAATTTTAAAAAGTGATCTTTTGTTTCTTTTTCTAGGGGACTGCAGTTCTGGGAGCTAGAATTCAAGAGCAGATCGTTCCTCTACAGGCAGGTACGGTGTAGTGCCGCAATGGTGATACAGCTCTACCCGCCGTCAGCCCCTTTCACCCAAGGATCTCAAAACACTAAGCAAACTTCGCTACATCCTTGGGAGGTGTATTTCCTATTTTACAGATGGGGAAACTGAGGCAAAGAGGCACCGTGACTGCTCTGGCCATGCAGTGAATCCATAGCAGAGCCGGGAATAGAACACAGATGTTCTTATTTCAGTGTTTGGGCCAGTAGAACCAGAACCTCTAAGTTTGCTTCTAAAATGACTGGAGGTTCCAGGCCATGTGGGTGGGAGTTGTAATTTTTCTCCAAACTACGTTGCCATATCCCTATGGTTTGAGTAGCTGCAGCCAATCGCCAGGCAGTCTCGCTCTGTGTTACGATGCTGAGCCTACTGAGGACAGTCTGCAGTTTTCACTTGTGTTTAAGGGTCATGAAATACTACGTAGAACTATAGAAAGGAGAGATGGAAAAGCTCCATTACGCCGTGTAGTTCCTGTCCCAGGGAGATTATTCCCTACTGCAGGATTGTTCCCTTCTCTTCCCTGTTCTCTAGCTTTGTCCTGTCTGCTTTAATGACTCAGGAGTGGGGTTTTAATCACATTTCCACCCCTCCCTCCCGGGAGAGGCTGCTCCGCAGTTTAATGGAGGTCCTTCTTAGGAAAGAGTTTGCAGTTCTTGGTCGGTGGGTCTCGGCCATGGTCACATGCTGGCGGCAGCGAGCTGCAGAGAGGGGGCTGCTTGGTCTTGTTTCAGGGAGCAATACGCAGCTCTTTGGGATTCCATTAGGCGGACCAGCTTTGTTTTCATCACCGGCCGAGCAGCCTCTTAAACTCCCTGGCTGCAGGCACCTAGCGACTGAGCGGCCAAGGCGGAGCAGCAGTGGGCTCGAAATGGGGGAGACCTTCAGGGCATGGGAAGGACTAGCCCATTCCCCATTCCCGGGAAAGACAATTAAGAGAGAGAGTGTCTTCCTCCGAGTGAGTGTTTTAGGCATTAGGAGGTCCCAGCCTCAGGCAGTGATGTTCTTGGCCCCCCATGCTCCATCTCTGCCCAACTATCTGCTGCAGACAGCTATGACCACCTCCGCCATCCCTGCAGAAACCCAGCTCAGCTTCGAACTGTGTGCACTGACCTACCCGCTGGTGCAGTCAGGATGCATTTGACAAGGGAAGCAGGGTGGGGCACCCCAGGAGAACTGTCACGAGGAGTGTAATGCGTTTGCCCCGTGAGGCTGCGGGGCGTGTGGCTATCCCGGATCCCTGGGGTAGCCGGCATGGGAGTTAGATTCGCAGCAGGCAGTGACCTCTAGTGGGGAAAATGTAAAATAGTGCGTGTCCAGAAGGGTCGTTTCTTCACAGTCAGATCCGGTTTGTTTTATCCATGCTGAAATGTAGGATCTTAGCAGGTAGAGATGGAAAAGACCTAGCTGGCTTGAGCAGGGAAGACCCATGAAACAGACCCGTGCTGGGTTGGCCCATCAATCTGAATATTAGAGACCTAACCCAAACCCCTAGCTGCTAACTGCCCTGGCAGCCGGCTGCTTTGATTGGATTAAGGCATTAGTGGGAAAGTGATGGTGCTTTGTCTTCTTATAAATAACTCCTCGCTCATTTGACCTGTGCGTGGGTTTAACAAGGACAAACCCAATTAGCTGAGTTTACTTTACTGTAAACGCAACCTCCTGGATAATTGTTTCCTCCTCTGTTATAGTGTTGCGCTTGGGTCCCTGCAGGATTTGCTTTACGTTTTTCTTGTAAGGGCACAAACAGCCTAATAAAACAAAGCTAAATGGACCTCAGATGTTAGCCCCAGCCTTCCCTTCTGTGCGGGCACAACCGATTGCACGTATGGAGGGGGATTGTGTTTGCACAAGTAAGCGTGTCAGCTGGGCCCCCGTGTGTGTTCTGATTCCCTCGTACAGAGTTGGTCTGCTCTCATGAGTTGCTGGTAAAATCAGCTAGTGGAAAATCTGGAGAGACCCACGGGAGGTAGTGAGATAGCAGTGGGTGAGGGATACAAGGTACAACCACAAGCAAGTGCTGCATCAGTAGCATGTTCTGTGGCCCAACTCCAAATGTCAGTGGGACCTCCCCATCCCTGCGATGTGTGACACAAAGGCTGTTGTGAGCATTTAGAACACTAGACCTGGTGTCTCCCCTGAGCCTGCATGGTCGCTTTCCTTTCAGTGCCCAGGATACTAGACAGACAATTGCAAAGCTTCAGCCGTGTTGAGGAGGGGTCTTGCAGGACCTCACCAAACACAACGCCCAGCTTGAAAGGCCGGTCGCCACTGAGCCAGGTGGAATTACGTGTTGGGGCTTCTAGGAATGCTTGAGCGGCTGTTCCCACGGGCAGTGGGCACAATGGACGAAGTCCCAATCACATCGGTGACCCCCACTGAACCTTCTCTCCTGCTGGTTGGCCCTGTTAAGAGCTGGCTGCCTGGTTTTGGAACCTGCTGCTCTCTTTCTCCTTTTATTTTCCTGGGGATCTCCAAGCCCTTTGCACATTAAACTTCTTGAGGGCAAATTGACTTGCCCCCAGTCATGCAGTGAGCTGACCCTAGGTCTTCCCCAGCTCTAACCACTAGACAGTCTGGGAGTTGCTCGTGCAGCCTAGCTAGCAAACTCAGCCCTGTCTCCCTCTGATGAGCACAGTCAGTGCTCCTGGGAGAGCAGCTACACTGCAAAGGTACCAGCTCAGAGCAAGCCAGACTGTTTCTGGAAGTGCTGTCAGCAGAAAGGAGCTTTCCTCAGCCCTGCTCAGAAGGGAGATGCTGGCTGGTGAGTCTTGCCCACATGCTTAGGGTTTAGCTGATCGCCATATTTGGGGTCGGGAAGGCATTTTCCTCCGGGGCAGATTGGCAGAGGCCTTGGAGGTTTTTCGCCTTCCTCTGCAGCATGGGGCATGGGTCACTTGCTGGTGGATTCTCCGCAGCTTGAGGTCTTCAAACCACAATTTGAAGACTTCTATAACAAACCCCTAACCTATGTCCGAGTTACCGAAGTGGATGGGTAGGGTTCTGTGGCCTGCTTTGTGCAGGAGGTCAGACTAGATGATCATATTGGTCCCTTCTGACCCTAAAGTCTATCTTATGGTGGTTTTTTTTTTTCTTGGCTTAGATGGCAGGAGCGTCAGGCAGTAGGCAGCCCCAAAAGGTGGCTTTCAAGACGTGATTGTGTCCTTTGCTTCTGCAGCATGATGAACTGCGTAAAGGGCAGGAAGGAGCCTGGGCTTTTAGTTTTTGTTTCTCCTTATTTTATTACATTAGCAGTTCAGGTTGTGTCTACTCTGCTTTTCCTGGAAGATTCTGTGATTGACTGAGGAGCTTAAAGGATTATGGGATCTCCACTCTCAGAGCAATGGAGAAGAGGGATCCTTTTAGATGAGATGTGACAGAAGCTCCTAGGCACTACCACAATTCAAATACTAAATAATCATAAACTCCCTTTAACTCAAACGTCTGCCGAACATCTGGGAGGAAAGACATTTTTGTTAAAGTTTAATCATCCCCTGCCCCTTCAGTTAAGGGCTGAGGAAATCCCAACTCAAGGTTTTCGGCTCCTCCAGCAACATCAGACTTGATATTCCTGATATTTCTGTGTTTCGTTATCGGGTGGCACCATAAAGAAGCTAAATAAATAGGGTGCCCGCATAATTTTATTTCCACCTTTAAAGGTCACCAAAAAAAGGAGGATCCTAATGGCTGGAAATTCCTGTTGCAAAGTTATTAACTGTGATAGAATTCCAATTTCTCTAGCAGTTTTCATCCCAAAATGCTCCCCTAACTATTTACACACAGCCAGCAGCCCTGTGATCTGCAATGCAGCTACCTCTGGGTTGGCAGGGAGCTAGGGAACACCGTGCATGACAGCGAGTGGGCAGACACCAGGGCAAACCCTGCTCTTATGAAAGATGACCTAGGGTCTTTCATAGCCAGACGGGACCCTGGTTTTTAAGGGTTTATACAAAAGTCCTGTACACGTCTAGCTACCTGCATTAGCGTTTCGTGTGTGAAATCTGTTAGTCCTGCTCTGATTCTTGGAGGTGAAGGGAGACAAGGTATTTAAAATCTTCTGCTGAGACGGCTAAGCCAACGCCTTGGGCTGTAATGGAGAGACAGCAGAGACAGCAGCAAGCACAGAAGGCAGGGCGAGGCAGCTTTTCATGGCATGGATGCTGGAATCATTTTCCCCTTGAGTCATGCGGGGGAAGGCTGTGGGGGAACTGATTGGTAGCTGGGGAGGAGACAGTGACATGGCTGAGGACAGGCTGCCAATAGTATAAAAGGGAGCAAGTAACTTTTTAATGTGCTTTTTGCATAAAATCAAAATGGAAGCATCTCCTCCTGTGAGAGGCCGAACAGCGCTCCCTGCCCCCCTGCAACCTGCAGGGCAGAGACCCTGAGCAAAGGCTAAATACTGTCTAGCATTTCTACAGTGCCTTGCATCCCTCCCAGTCCCTCCTGGGCTAGCTTTGCCCTTGGAAAGGCAGCCAGAAGGGGTAAAGGGTCTTAGCCCTGAGAGGTCTGAAGCCCTCGCAGCACCCGCTGACTGTACTATGGGGATTATGGCCCATGGTTATTCACTCAGGCTCACGTTGTCGTAACAAAACACTGGGATAACTCCTGGGCACCGAGCATGTTGAGAGCTCGGCTGCTGGCTGGCTACTTGCACCACTCGCTTGTTAATTTCGTCCATCTCTTACGGCTTGTTGTTTAGACCCTGAGCCCTTTGGGGCAGGGACTGCCATGTCCTACAGCCTGAGGGGAGCCGCAGGGCTCGCCCATGGGAGCAGAGCAGAGAGCTTTGGAAAGGTCACGCTGGGGCTTTCCGGGGTGCCCACTTTGAGATGCCTTCAAAGGGCCTGATACTCAGAAAGCATTGAGCATCCCTCTGGCAGAGTCAGCTCCCTGCCCCATCTTAAAGGGACACCGGCTGATAGGCTACTAGTGCCAGTGGGTGGACAGTTTCCATTTTGTGCATTAACTCTTGTGGGAGCTGTGAAATCCCGTCATCTCCTTTCTCCAGCTGCACTGTGTGCTTTGAACAGGATCACTGCCAGTGCCCACTCTCTGCCCCACCAGAGCTTTGCCTGGAGAGGATATGGGCCTAGCTGTTGCTGATAGTTTTGCTGCTTGGCTGCTAGCAGTGACTCCTGTCCAGCTCCCGTCTCTAACTAACTAGCTGCTGTGAAAAACACAACAATAGGTTTCACTTCCTAGCAGCCGTATGGAAACCAAGGCCCATCCCAAACCCTATCACAGCCGGCTTAAGGAGACTGAGGTGTTGGGCCGATGATTATGATGAGTAATTATTTTTATTACCATAGTGCCCATGAGCCGCATTCATGGACCAGGACCCCAGCGTGTTCAAGACGGTCCTGCCCCAAAGACCTTCCGATCTATCAGCTCCTCTCAACGAGTGACAGCGCCTCCTGTAGGCAGACCTCATTCCTACACACATCCTTGGTGCTCTAGTTTTTAGCTTCGCTCCTCCTGCATGTTGGTAGATGTGCCCTTTCTGAGGAGGAGCTGTCAGGCTGTGGCTGCTCGTGTTGATGCAGCTGCTACTAGTGGGCGCTGGCAGGCAGCAGTCCGTGCACGGCCTCTCTGCAGAGATGTTCAGTGCCTCTGGCGTAGGAGGCTGCTGACTTTTGGGCATCTTGGGACAGAAGGCACCGATGGATGCAAGTGCCAGTGGCATCCATGCAACACATTCGGTTCCAGGGACAGAGAGGGAAAGGACAACTGTTAGCTTAGATGCTCAGGTGATGGACATGAGGCCAAGCTTCTCCATGTAGCTGTGGCAGTGGGGAGGTGTTAGATGCAGATCAGAGGAGGTGTTTGAAATATCAAATTGCCGGCTGCGGGGGCATTTCTTCCTCATCTGACTCACTTGTTTTTGGCTTTTTGAGAGAGACACGAGCCCCCGAGTCTCCCCCGCCTGGAAACAAGGTTGGTTGCATAACTTGAGTTTGAAAGCCCAGCTCTGTCGCGTGCTCATTAGTTTCCTACCACAGAGGGATGTGTGGGCGCTGCTGCTTCTCGCCTCTGCTTAGCTCTCTCTCTGCCCACACGTGCGCTCCAGTGAGAGGCAGCGTTGCTATGTAGCAGAAAGTTTCAGTGTCCCTGGCACTCCAGTATCACTGCAAGGTAGGGTGACCAGATGTCCTGATTTTATAGAGAGAGTCCCGATTTTGGGGTCTTTTTCTTCTATAGGCTCCTATTACCCCCCACCCCATCCCGATTTTTGACATTTGCTGTCTGGTCCCCCTACTGCAAGGAGGGCTCTCATGATATAATGCAGAGGGCCCAGGAATATTGTCTGCAGTTCACACCACCTCCTTTGCCCACTAGAGGTCACTGTGCTGATTTGTGGGGGTGTTGGCCACTGTCACTGCTGCCTGCAGTCCCAGGGCACCACTGAGCAGGGCAGACGCATGGAGCAGGCAAATCACAGCAGAGCTACCGCCTACCACTGCCGTGCAGTGTCCTGCCCTCTGCAGGCTGGAGATGTGGGGCAGCTGCTGGATCTCACCAGCGGATTGGGGGAACAAGGGCTGTGTGTGAGGGGGTGTCACAAAGGTGGGGTCTCAGGGCATGTCTACACTGCAGTGCAAGCCCAGGGTTTGCACCTCTAACTCCTCTTCGGTGTACACACACACAGCTCTGTCCCAGGACCCCATGGGGGTGGAGGCTCTAAGCCTGGGTTCAAGCCCTATTGCTTTGCAGTGTAGACACAGCACCCCCCCCCCCCCGACTCATGCTCGGGGAGTATCCCACAATTCCATGGGCTGACTTTTTGTCCTCTGAACGGTCAAGTTTGGTGGACAGCCCAGTTTTCCTGCACGCCCCCATGAACAAAAGGCAAGAGTGGCCACGTTGTGGGAGGGCACTAGGAAGTCTGGGATATCTGACCTTCCTTTGAGCAAGGGGCACCAGTGCTGGAATTTGCTTGGCCTTCTTGCGCCACTTCTTCTCAACCAGTGTTTGTTGGCAGGACTCCTCCCGGGATGGCGGGGACCAGGCATGCCGCTCTGAACTGCAGGGCGTAAGCATCACTCCATAGGCTAATTCCCTGGCACTGATCGTTATGGAATGTTACATGCCCCTGGGCCCTGCTGGGTTACACTGATGGCATCAGATGCCGGGCAGAGGGTTTTCACGTCTGCTTTTTACAAGTGCAACAATGAGGCAGTATTTCTAAGCCGAATTCTGTCGTTTCAGGTACGAAGGATGGTAGGGGCTCTGGTAGCAGTTGGCCAAGGCAGGCTGGCTCCTTATCACATAAAGGAACTATTAGAGATGAGAGACCCACTAGCTTATCCACTAAACACTATGGCTCCGGCAGCTGGACTCTTCCTGAAATCTGTGGAGTATGACGACGCTGGTACGTGAATCCATGGAGTGCGGGTCATAGGGAACGCCGAGCATCGCAAGACTCCTTCCGTGGAGTCGGATCTGCCTCTGAAGGCAGCAGTAACCCACCCCAGCCTTGCTATCAAAACCATCTTTGCCATTATTCATCTCACAGGCTATTTATAGCCACGCTTTACGGAGTGCCGGAGTTGTAATGGGCACTTGTTGTAATGGGACATTGTGATGGGTGCGTTTCCTGGTCAGTTTCCTCCATTGGTAAAACATTCATCATACAGTTTGCAAAGGGCTTTGAGATTCTCGGATGAACGGGGCCGTGTCAGTACAGACGAACTAATGAAGCCTCGTTATACCCACGTGAGCATTATGGCCGTTTTGATGAGGAAACTGAGGCAAAGGAGGTGCAACAACTTGCCTGAGGTCGCTAAAAGATTGAATTCATACACTCCAAAATTCATATCCCCTGTAGGGAGGGAGGATATTAACTAGTTTGAACAATAAATGTGATTTTATTGCAGGCAGAATGTGATAAGATGATGTCTTGATGGGGCAAGGACGATCTTATTTCTAAATCGAATACAGCCTCTGTGTTAGTGTCCCATTAAAGGGAATCGATGAAATCTTTGCCGTAAACACGCGTACTTGCTTCTGTTGAGATTAGCGATCCGCTCCAAGGGAGAAGGAGGAGGGCATCGAATTACTTCCCAGTGAGCGTTGCCGTAGTAACAGATGCGAGCCACCATTGTGAAATGATACAATAATCCAGTACCTAACGGAGCTACTTCATCCATAGCTCTCGCAGCCTTTTAGAAAGACATGTATTACTGCCAATGATGGGGAAGCTGAGGCACTGAGAGGCAAAACTGACTTGCCCATAGGCACGTGGGCTCCGAGGCAGAAACCTGGAGTAGAACCCAGGTGTCCTGACAGCTGCATAGCACTGTGCCCTACCTGGCCAGGTCAGTGTTGAGGACACAAATGATGAAGGGTTGCAATATGGAGAAGCTTGTGTAACTAGTGATCCTATGCTGCATAGAGAGAGGCCTTCAGACCCCTGAGCTGTCTCCAGGCACATGGCAGCTGAAGTGAATAAACTAAACTCAATTCCCTTCTACAGGCGGGGTGGGGACAAATGGGCCTCAATGGTTCACCTTCTATAGGCTCTCTCTGGGGTGCCCTCCCTGGGAGCCACTTCTTCTCTTTGCAGCTCCTTGTAGAATCTTCCTCCCCTCGTTAGCCAGCGATTCAGCAGGGCTAGGGTGAGCTGGTATGAAGGGGCCTTAACAAACACAGAACGTCCATCTCAGCTAGCCCCACCGGCCCTCCCTGGGACCGCTCCGTGGCAGCCAGGGCTTGCTAAAGCTGTCAAGGCTCCCCGAGGCTCTGTTAAACTGGGGTTAGGTTTCATCCCTCGCAGCAGCAGACGAGGCCTCCTTTGATTTTTCTTGGAGGTGCCAGAGCAGGACTCAGGGAGCAAGCAGCAGGGAAACAAAGAGCCACACAACCAGCCTGGAGACAAAGCAGAACTCTTGGGCGAGCCTTGAAAACTCGGCAGCTTGTCGGTTTTGGCCCGTTCTAATGGCACTTCTCCCAAGAAGGGCTGGCTGCCGAGCCACCCGCCATCTGCGGGGACGGAGCCCAGGCAGGAAATGAAGAAACACAAACTTAAGTGCTTTCAGGTGGGGCTGGGTTTTTCTTTCTTTCCACATCAATGTGTTTTCCCTTTTTCTCCTTGTAGACGTGGACACAGAAGGTAATGCAGCAGAATAGCGGCCCTGTGAGATGTGCAGCTGTGCCTGAAAGAACTCGGTTGGTGGGGGCCATGTCGCAGAGATTTCCAGAACTTGCTTTGTATGCTGATACACAGCCAGGTCTCAATAAACCCCACTGATTGTGGCTAGAGGCATCTCCACGTCATTTGTCCATGTGCCCGGAGGCTTGGAAGGATTGGTAACTCTGGGCGACCGACAGCTGGTTTGTTTGTAGATTATTAGTTACTTGGGTCATACCACTAGCTACACGCTCACATACTGTCTTTCCCTCGCCTCCTGCCTCCACCAACATATAGGGAAGGGACCTGTGTGTGCGGAGGGGTGTCACTTCCACAGGGCACAGACGCAGAATGGGGTCAGACCACAGTAGGCAGACCATTGTCTCCTCTCTACCTCTCTTCTTTGTAATCCCTGTCATCTTGCAGACCAGCTGGAGACACAGTCGTTGATGTGTGTATCATGAAAGCCCAACTTGAATTGTGGGATTGTCAAATAATTGCAGCTGAGTTGTGCACAAGACATGGAAAATTGCAGAGAAGTAATAATGGCCCTTTATTAATTGGGGTCATTTTCAAAAGCCAGAGGAGATCTGTTTGTTTAAGAAACATTTGCTAGAACAATAGAAACACTCAAGTATTATCAAAAAGAACGAGGAGTACTTGTGGCACCTTAGAGACTAACAAATTATGCTAGCTAACTTTTTTGATGATCGGACATTTTGCTGCAACTGTATTACAGTTATTAATGTGCAGGGCTGTCAGCAGGCTTATCAGTGCACAGAGCACATGTGAATCAATACAGGAGCATAACGTGGTGGTGAACACACAGATACTTTAATAATAGTAATAATAATAAACAGGATCATTTTTTGTGACACTTAAACCTCAAGTTTTGCCTATTTTATGACTAGGTCTGATACAGTCCACATCATATTGTGTATTAATTTGCCTGGCTTGTGAATGGCTCCAAAACACCAGCCTTCCTTGAGGAGGACTCTGTTTGCAAAGGCCGATACCGCAGGCAGTTGAGTACCTAAGTGTGCTGGAGGCTGGCCTGTTTTGCTGTGCATGTTATGCCACAGTTCATCTTTGTGGCAAAAGTTTTAGGCAGGGAGACTGAAGCAGGAGTTATTCTTATATAACATGGTCTCGCTCTGCCTTTTGCTTTACCTCTTTTAAAGCTTTGTGGTGTCTTATGGCTTGGTTGGTGCAAACTTCAGGGTTTTGTGGTTTTCCCAAAAGAAAGTGAACATATCGTGCAGTTAAACACTAGTGCTTGGCCAGGTCCTGCTGCAAAAATCATATCTGGTGCACATTGAAGGTGCCTAATGTCAACTTTATTAATTAGCTCCTCCTCCCCATATGCCTGGCTTGCAGTTATTGAGAGGGTGAGATTGTCAGTGACTGTGGGTGATTGTTTTTCCCCCTACCTTCTGCTGCAGTGTGTGGATGCAGGTGACCTGCCAAGATTATCAGGCTCTATCTCACTTACTCATTTCCCTGCCATTTGCGGCATCTTGGGGCATCAGTGCATCTTGGTCCTTCCTATTCTCTGCCTGTGGCACAAAGTCGAGGTTCTAGAGGGCTGTAATATTTGGTTTCCTTTTGGTTGCTGGGTGGTGGTGGCTTGTGATATACAGGAAATGAGACTAAACTCTAAGACCCTGTGACAAGTCTCCTCGACTGCAGAGCTGGTGTTCAGAGCCCTCCAGTCTGCTCCTCAGGGTCAGAGGGTGCTTTTTGTTACTGGGGCGTTGGACTAGATACCTAGTAACCTGTTCAGACAAATGAAAAGTACTTAGTTGCAAGATTGTGCAGTGTGCATTAACTCCTTGACAGGCAGGGTTATGCGTTGGTGACGTGAACTATTTCAGCCCTTTACTGTTGCCGGTAGCAGGTTTATCCAGTGGACTCACTTCTTCCACCCACTGCAGGAGAGGTAAGAATTTTCCACTTTATTCTCTCCTTTCATACACAGCGGGTTGGTTCCTACTCTTTCTTTCTTTGGTTTCTAATCCCAGTTGCACATGGGTGAGTGCTAAGAATGCAGCTCCTGACTAACAGTGCCATGGGCAGTTCCAGGGAGCCCCGGAAAATGCCCCACAATCCCTTCCACGCAGTCAGGAAGGTTAACGTCGGTATCGCAGTAGGGGCGGTGCTGACTGATGTTATACAATGCTTCGTGCATCTGCTTGTGGAGCATTGGACTCACCCTGTCGTTACCCTAGAGATGTATTGCAGAACGGTTAAGGGACCAGCTGTCATGTTGTTTTGGACTCACCTAGGTATCTCAACTCCACCCAGATACAGACACACAGGAAATCTGATGCTATTGATCAAATTTAGGCAACTGTTTCCCTGGAAAGGAGTTGACCAGTGGCCTAAACCTTGCCGCATCATTGCCATTTCTCCTTACCAGGAAGAGCATTGGTTAAAATACAGATAAAATCACAAGTGAAATGAATCGGATTTAGGCTCAGGCTAAAGTCAAGTACTGGCCCATGATTTGGAAGCATTAGCATTCTCTGTTAAGGGGGAGGCCTAGGGCTGTGTAGTAGCTCAGGTGCCTGTCGCAGTTGTGAATGAACATGGGACTGTGCCTTTCGCTCGCTGGTGCACGGGAAGACTGCCTTTCGCTCGCTGGCAAAACTGAAACTCATCTCATTGTAGTTTAACATAACACATGCTGGGTGTGATGTGAAATGTTCTGTTCACCTACTGGCCGATTCCGAGTATGAACTGGAACTCTTGGCCTACCTCTGCACTTCCTGTGGTTTCTCTCTGCAAAGCACAGTGGGCGGGTGTTGCCGTATGCTTTGCAAGGTGACTTCATTCTGGTGCTATACTTCAGACAGGAGAGCTCAGCATCAAGCCTCTGCTTTGTGAAGAGTCTTCAGAGGATCCAGTGTTCGTTGGAATTTTCGCGTGAGATAAAGTGGCCTGGGGCTGGCGGGTGAGTTTTTTGTTTTTTACTTCCCCTTCATTTGTCATGAGATGCCGCGTGGCACAGGACGAGGGCAGCTGGCAGCAAGTGTCTGGGTTTTTTTGAAGGAATCCTAACGTTAATACAAGCTGGAAAGCCCCTCTCCAAATGATCAGGCTGAGTTAGGTTTGCAACACCCCTGGTAAATGTTTGAAAATAACCTACCAGCTTATATGGTAACTATTATTTTTTTTTGGCTTTAAATATCTTGTTATGCTGCTAATTCCTTCCATGTGGATGTAATCTGCCTAGGACACTGCACCCTGACACTGGGAATGCTTGTATTTCTGGTGCTTTATAAGTGATGCTGTCAAATCATTTGACCCAAAATTCAAATTTTGTAAAAAAAACACACATTTATCCTGTGACTAACAGAAATGTTTCCATTAATAACCATGGAAACTTCTTTTCCAATCCAACAGACCTTTTCCTCTTCACTCTTGCATTTGCAAACCAGAAATTTTGCACCATGGAGAGCTTAGCAAGTGAATCTCATTTTCATTATCCGAGCTAAAATGCAAGAAGTAAAATGGGCGCTGATAAATACGGCAGAAAGAATTGGGTTTTTAAAGAAATGTAGGCGCTGGTCCTGCAAGCTGATTTACTAGCAGAATGGGGGCCTGAGGATAATAAGAGGACCATGAGTAAACAATTTAGTTTATTTACAGTAGGGAGAAGTTGACTGAACCTGGGGAACTGGGTGCTTCTCCTAGCTTTGTGAGATGGGGAAGAGTCATTTTGCTGCTACCTCTACCCTCTTGTGTATAATGAAGATACTTAAGTTTATTTACTTCCGATGTGTATTGTGATATTAAATTGTTTGTGAAGAGCAGATGATGGAATGTCCTTAGTTTTCTTCCCTCTCTTATCCTCATTTTGCCATAATTAATCCAAAGCAGGTTCACTTTAAGGGAGTGGAACATCTAAACCAAATTATTCATTTTACCAAGTCAGCACAGCGGGCTGAACTTGATGACCTCTCGAGATCCCTTCCAGCCGTACATTTCACTTCCTTTTTGTGAGGCTGGAGAAGGCTGCCATTCCTTCAGTGGGGCAGACCTGGTTTCTGATGCCTACTTAGATGGTGGCTTTAGCTCAGCTGTGCAAGATTGTACTCACGGCAGACAACTAGAATATTAGTCTCTGTTTTTATCATGGTGATGTTGGGCAAGTAGATTTTGTGCCTTGGCTAGTCAATTCTCACACCAAGACTGCTTGAGAAGTGAGAGTAAGATTTTCCTTTAATTTGAGTGGGTTGGTGTGGTCAGTAAAAATGTCACTTATGGAAAAAAAACTGTTTTCCTGCATGGTGCTACCTCTGCTGACTGACTCAGTCTGCTCTGTTCCACATCATTCAGTTAGTGGTCAGTAAAATTACTGTGTCTTTCCTTTATTTCCTTTAGACAAATTCTACAGCCTGTTCAAAACCCCACCACTCACTTCATTTGCTAGTATCCTCTCCACTCACACATCACTTATTTATTCAGATCACCCGGCTGCTCGTCAGATGGAGAATTAAATTTAAGATAGATCAAAGACCACTGCAATCAGTATGTTTGGTTTAGGCCTGCTGCAATTTCTCAGTCGCCTTTTTTTCTTGTCAGGGACAGGGTCAAATCATAGAGTTGTCGCTGCGTGTCTGGATCCTGCTCTGGTGAAATTCTCCTGCTTGATTCAGTTTTGCAGTTATTTCCCTCTCTGTTATCTGAAAGACGGCCACCAACAGATTGTGTAGTCAGACTTGCTCTTCGCCCTGTAGTGCCAAAATGAAACTATTCCCCCCCATCTGTTAGACAGTCTTTGGTGGTACTTGTGACAACAGTACAGTGAGGGGAAGTGTGAGGAGACTGACTGTGCCCATTTAATGTATAATAGTCGCATCTACTTTCCTAGGGCCTCCAGCAGAGGATCTCACAGCACTTTACAAACACTGCATGAAACCTCACTCCATGGGGAAGTGGTGTCCCAATTGTTTCAAGAGGTTATTTGTATTAAATGTCAGCTGGGGCCTCTCGCTGCACCTTAAGCCCACTTGTGCTCAGCTCTGTACAGATCTGTCATGAGAAACAGCCCCTGCCCTGACAAGCTTGCAGTCTGAGACAAAGGGTAGGAGGGGCAATAGGCACAGAGGTGAAATGACTTGCCTGGAACAGAAGCCAGGGCTGCTACACCCAGTCCCATGCTCAGATTTGGATGCCTAATCTCAGAGAACTGGGGCTTGGCTTCCACCAGTGCTGAGCACCTCTCAGCAAGCTGTCCCAAGCTGGGCATGCAGACTGGGGACGCTTCTGATAACGTTGCGCTAAAGTCATGCAGCACATTCATGGGAAATAGCCTAGCACTAGCCCTGAGTTCTTAGATTTGGCTCTGAGCTTTAAATCAAGCCTCAGCCGTTTTAACTTGAAGACTTTCCCCTGCCTGCCATTTAGAACCATTGCAAAGGGAGTAACACACAGTCAGTACCTCTAGTGAAACAAGCCAAGGGCAGTAAATAGTACCCAACCCTGCAACAACTAAAGCCCTACTCACATAGGGGTCACTCTGCTCACCGCAAGGAACCCTCTCATGCTACATAAACAGCACAGCTCTGTTGAAGGACAGTCCCAGTATTTAACCCTTCAGCCCATCGTAAGTGAAATGTGTGTCCCCTTTGCATGTTCTATACTTGCTCCTGTAACTGGTCTCCTCCAGCTGTCTGTTAAACGTAGATGAGCTGGGGGCTGCTTAATCTCAACCACTCTCCGGTTTTAGGGGATATTTTTGACTGTAACGTGATGGAAAGTCTTTCTCCACCCCACTAATGCTTATTTTTATCTAATTAGGTTTACCAAGCATAGACACTTTAGCTGCATTTTAACCAGAGCTGGCTGATGTAACACCACAACTCGAGTTCTCACCCCAGGACAGAGAGCTCCTGGAGCTGCTCATCTTTTGGAAAGAAGAGGATAATCTAGGCTATCCCCACAGAACTTGTTCTCCTGCAGCAGAAAGCATGGCAAATACTTCCTATGCCATGGCAAGGGGACACTCTAATGCAACAATAGTTGATTGTTACGTGGAAGCAGACTTCCAGTATCATCTCTTCACTATCATCTACAGCATTGTCTTTGTACTGGGACTGCTAGAAAATGTCTTGGCTCTCCACCTTTTGACTTGCAAGGTCAAGCACACCTCACACTCCTACATCTACCTCATCAACCTGGCTGTGGCAGATACCTTGTTTGTTTGCATATTGCCCTTTAAAATTCATTACCACCTGAACCAGAACGATTGGATCTTTGGAGACATGGCTTGTAGGATCACTGGGACCTTATACTACATCAACATCTACATCAGCATTGCCTTCTTCACCTGTATTTGCATGGATCGTTACGTGGCTGTGCTGCACCCCTTCGCCTACATCCGGATCAAAGTCACCCACTACATGATAGTGGTCACAGTCTTTTGGCTCATTGCTGCAAGCATCACAATCCCGCTTATCGTTGGGGGGCCCCTTCACAACAGGGGCACAGGGAACAAGACTGCATGCTTTGAGAACTTCTCGCTGTCCAGCTGGACCCATCGCATGATGCCCTACAATGTCTGTGCCTTGCTGTTCGGCTTTGTCATCCCGTTTGCTGTCATCCTCATCAGCTATCCTCTCATTGCCAAGCGGATTGCCCACACCAGACGCAGCATTCACAAGAAGAAGGCCTTGAGGACCATCTACCTGATCCTGCTCATCTGCATCCTGTGCTTCCTTCCTTATCATCTCACTCACCTACTCCACTTCTTGATGAGGGTCCAGCTCATCCAAAGTTGCCCGTTTACCAACTTAATTTACAAAATGCGCCGGGTCACTTTGGCCCTGGTCAGTTTCAACTGCTGCCTGAACCCCATCCTATACTACTTCACGGCTTCCAGCAAGCCATGGCGTCTCAGCCTCAAGTTCAGATCCAAAACCAAGGTTTATACCATCTGTGACAGAAAATTCAATGACTATCCTTATAAAAGCAAGCCAGCAGCAAGACCACCAACACAGCAATTGAATGAAATGCCTTTTTTAAAACAAGGTCAGTAAGTTATTCACCCACAGGTTACGGGTTCAAATCCAACTGAACTTTGAGGAGGAGTATTCAGGGGAGATCAGGTGGTGTCAGTCCACTTCCTAGGAGACTAGAGTCTGTTAATTGCAGACAACATGAAGATAACACAGGCACTTCTGCTAATGTGTTTTGTGTATAAATAAGACTTCAGGAGCGGTTGATCCCAACTAAAGTGGGTCAAGAATGTATGGCAGTATTTCCACTTCAATGTTACTTATTAAGCAGTACAAAAACAAAATCCTTTGTTTGGAAAGTGGAAATTAGCCTCCACTGTCAAAGTAAACAGATCAGCTGGCTATTTTATCCTTGTAGAATAAGAACAATTCCAGTCTGTGTATAGCATGAAATATTAGATTATTAATAGTTGACAAATTATACATGAACTATCCAAACTAATGGACCTGCATCAGTACAGTTTGGTATACTGATCGCTTGACAGTCATTGCATCATCTGTATCCTTTGACTGCTATTGAGACAGACTGGTCAAGTGTCTAGCACAAAGGACTGGGACTCAGAGGGCTAGGTTCTAATCTCTGCCCATGGGATTAGCGGAACACCGAAAGTTAGCTTTGCTTTCTATCAGAGGGATGTTCTTCCTCTTGGTAAGAGGGTCCCTTGTGGAGTACAGAACCTCAGCTTGTGTTCACAGCCATGTAAGTAGTTACTTATCCATTACTGCATATGCATAAATATTATGCTTAGTTTGAATCCCTCAGGGCTACTTTCAAGTTGTAACCCCTTGTCCGTGTTCTGTACTATTCCAGCTGAGCCTATGTTCAGTGCAAAAGTAACAAGATAATTGAATCATTTTGTTCACAAGCTTCAAAGGTAGCAGACTGAATTAAAATGCTGTTAAGAGGAGTATCTTCGTGTGCTGTTCGTATGTATGTTGAGAAAGCAAAGTGCTGGCACCAGAATGTTTGTAATATTACAAAAATAAATGTGAACGGAAAGACTGAAAATCTCTTACCTTGCTCTACAAGGAACACCAGCTGAAGCTGCTCCAGGTAACTAGATGCAAACAGCTTGCCCAGTAATTGATATTTGTGACTGGCTTTGCCAGTGGGGGTTAGCAGTGCTGCTAAAGCAAAATTTTGTCTGACTAGTTGAATGCTCTCTACTGCAGGATATTTTACAATAGACATTTTCTTTATTTAAAAAAACAAGTATTTACATGCTCCGGCTCAATGTAAAACAGGTAAACGTGGAAGGCTTCTGAAGTTCCTTTGCCCCCATGGCTGCGTCACTCAAGCTGTAGTTTGTGGCAGTCCCTTTTTCAACAGGGATGTAAGATAGCTGCCCAGTTCTTCATCCTATACAGAGACATCAGAAATAGGTTAAGGTGGCAAGGCCCCCCTCCACTCTCTCATCAAAAGAGCAGCCTCTAATGTGCTGCCCTAAATAAGCCAGACCCAAAAAACCCTAAAATTAGTACGGTTTCAGAATTGTTTGGCCTGAACCCATTTCTGATAGTTTGGAAGAATAAACTCCCATTTGTCAGAAACAAAGGGGGGCAGAGGCAACTCAGACAACAGCTCTCTCTTTTCTTAAGAGCAAAGAACAGACTATTGATTTTTGCTTTGCTCTCAGGAAAATGTTTCCCTTCTAAAGAAAATCCTTTTGAAACCTACAAAATCTAGGCACTAGAGAACTCTATCCATGAGCTTTAAACACAAGTGACTCCACTGGGGCGAGGTTTTTGCTAGTCAGCAAGGTTGAGCTGTGACTAGCATACATATAAACAGGCTCAACCCCCCTCTGCTACCAGTACTCCACCCATTGCATCATCTTGCTGAGGGCCTTCCTTATTTTTGGCTATTTCTAGTATCCTGGCCATTGATTTTAGGGTGGTTGATTTTGTCTCCAGTGCCCACAGCAGGAGCAGACTCAGGAGCCTGGTGCTACTGGAAAGGTAGTTTTATTAGGGGGAAAAGCTTAAGGAGGTGACTCCAGAGAGTTAGTGCATGGCAAGCTGGGGTGTAAATCTATAGCGCTAACAGGCACTGTAGAGGGGCCCTGTACTAAAACATTGTTTCCACATGCTCTAAGGATGCATCTACACTGCAGCTGCGAGGTGAGAGTCCCAGCCCAGACAGATGATCATGCTAAGCTAGCATGAGCTAGTGCACTAAAAATAGCTGTTGCAGCATAGGTGGCAGCTTGGGCATGGTTACACCTCCCATGTGCTGCTCAGACCAGACTCTTCAAACAAACTCAAAGCTGGAGTAGCTCTTTTCCATACCCTCACTGCAATAACCCACTTCCTCTGGAAACGGATTCTTACAACTGCAACCCCCACCACAGACCCACATTAGAATAGAGCTAACCAGAGTCACTTTGCGTGTCTTCAAGGTGACATTTATTCTTACCTGGTATGTCCAGGACACTAGCAAAACTTTGGTTCCTTGGTCCTCTGACTGTGCTGTGGCTTGGATCAGAATGGACTCCACCATGATCGATCCATCAGGTAGATGCTGAACAGAATAATCTTTCAGGACTCTAGGAAGATGGAAGGTACATTATGCAGTCCTGCTCTGTACTGAAGTGAGCGTCTGACTACACAGACCTAGCTCCTACAAACAGTGCATCAGTACAGAGTATGCCTGCACCTCACGGACTCCTCAAAAATGATATTACTACTCCTAGGCCAGAGTGTAAGCCAATACCCACCAGCCAAGGAGGGCAGAACAGGACTTATTCAAAGTCTGCTTATGTCTTTTCACATTAATCATTGGAAAGTCACAGTCCCACAGGGCTTGATTTCTGGCCTGTCTGAAAAGGACAGGCCAGATCCTGAAGTAAAATTCTGGTTCCTATTTGTCTGTGTAAACCAATCCTCAGAGGCTGGGCAAGTGGAATTATCTACCCCATTTTAGTCACTAGAATTGCTACAAATAGTTTCCTTGTCACCTATTAACATTAACAGCTGCTCTCAGGGTGGCCCAGCTGTGTAAACAGCCTGTGGCACGCTTACCCCTTAAGGTGATTATAGACTCGAAGCACCATCTCGTGCTCCTTGCGAGGATCCTGAATGTGGACACGGCACGTAAAACGCAGCTGATGCTCCCCAAGACCCAGTTCCTTCAGTGCCTGCTCCGGAGAGACCAAGCGGAAGCTCTGCCAAGGGAAGGGAGAAATCCATTAATCGCAGGCTGCTGTTCACACTGCTCCAGAGTCCTTTTTTCATTATTGGTAGCTCTCGACAGAGCTAAAGGACAAACACATAGATTTCCTTGGGGCATGGATCCTGCCTTTTTAAATGGCCTAGCAATTAGTTAGGTGTTAGATGTATGTGTACACAGATTTATTTATATAAACAATCTGTTATACAGTCCCCAAACCTGCCTTCAAGCACAGCTGCTCTATGGATAAAAGTTGGCACTACCCACCTGTATGACAAGAGTGAGTTAAACTATAACCACAAGGCTATGCATAAGATCTCTTGACCTGGCCCAGAAGGTAAACACATCCAGTGCGGCAGCAGGAGTCAAGGGCATGACAAAAAGCAGTGGCTCGGTTAACTATGTCTCCAGTGTCCTGTTCCAGTACCACGCCTCTGGGTTGGTCTGATCTCTACCAACGTTCGCACCTTAGAGGCTGGGAATTCTCATACACCTAGATTTCCCTCACAGCCCCACAACACGTTAGAGTGGTCACTGCTTCCAAGAAGCTAGGACTGTGCACAACACCTTTACTGTTAGCTGACACTAACACAGAGGGCACAAGACTTGTACTGGTGACGTGCAAGTCTCTGAGTGTAACCCCCCTTATAAATTAAATTTACAAAAAAGTGTTTTTAACACCAATATAAATGCTGGAGATGAAGCAGAGTTTGGGGTGGAGGCTGGCAGCTCACAGATCCTCCCCCCCCCCCATGTAATTACCTCGTGACCCCATGAAGGGTCCCAACCCCATTTGAGAATTCCTGTACTAGAGAGTCATCTTTTCACTTACGTTATCCTTCATGATTAATGTGCCATGCATAAGCTTCGGCTTCTTGGAATCTGGTACAAGCCCTAGAGTGGGACCAAACAGAAGAGAAGGGCAAAGTCATTAATGGTGCTTATCTAACACCTTTCATACCAACAGAGTCACACACTTTGGGATCTAACAGACTGCACGGCTATGGTGAGAAGAGGGTCTGAACTGCTAGCCCCTCAACTGAAATGCAGTAGGTCTAGTCTATGGTGTTATAACCTGGGCAGAGACCCTTTACAAACAGTGTACTTAAACCCGTTAGCAACGCCACAGGGATGGGGCAAATCACACTCAGCAACACTGACATTCTCTTCTCGATCTTGCAGCACATGTCACTTCCTTGCTTTAGACAGAAGGTTGTTTTGCTTTGTTTTTGGGAGGGGGTGTTAAAATCAGGTTATCTTGTAATTCCAATGGGGGCAGAACTGGCCCACTGAAGTATGCATTTTTATCCATTAATTCTCTGCAGGGTGCATTAGTGATGAACAGCACAGCAGCCCCATTCTGTATCTCTTGGACTTTCCTGCATGGGGCTTTTAAAAAACAGTGAATACACTCTGAATGGGGATAAACTGGCAGGTGAAATCCAAGTCATTATATGGGAGATCACAAATGTGCCCACAACCTCCCCGTCTCACACATCCATGCACAATCTTACATGCAGCAGTAAAAACAGAAGATGTACTAGAATTGCAGCGTCTGAAAGGGGAGAGTCATTGTTAACTGGTTATATTACCTATGGCACTCTCTCTCTTCAACAATCCAAGGGAAATGTCCACTGGTATATTGGGGCTGGTGAACAATGTAGTGGTTTCTCCATTTGCCGGCATGTAACAGTTCACATCTGTATTAAAAGCAAACAATACTGGAGAAACATCCATATAGAGCTTCTAGTCCCAAAGGACTTTTTATACAGGAACTATCATTGCACTCATGGCTAGAGTGGAACATGGCAGGTGTTTAACAGCAACTCTTTACAACAATTTGGGACAGGAACTAAGAACATTATAGTCAATTGAAACTTGAAGGGGTAATTCAAACAGCCAGTATAGTTGTTCTAAAGGGAATCTTGCCAGGAGACCAGAGTTAACACCCCTAATCGTGGTAAATTCCATGGGACTGTTAGTCACAAGGAGCCACAGCTTCCCCCCAGCCACGGAAGACAGCGCAGATTCCCACAAAGAGAACATCACTACTTATTGAATCACCAGCAACACTTCCTGCAGCTGCATGTGTCTCTTCCTTTGGAGAACTCCCACCCAACCTGAGGCTGGGAGAATATGATAGCTGAAAGGATCACAGGCTGCGGCAGAACTTACATCCATGGTAAGAACACGTTAATGCAAAAGTCACCTGAAACTACTGGGAAAATGCACCCAATGAATAAGCATCTAGAGCATGATACACAATGGTCTCTTTGCTGATCATTCTCCACCTAGCCTTAAAGTCAGCTGCTTTCAAAAAAGGGTTTTAATTTTCCTCTACTCTTGTTCACTGTAACTTAAGTCTGTAGCATAGAATTATAAACATGAAAGAACTTTTCCCCACCAGTCTCTGCTGATTTTAGGAGCCCAAGAGGCACAGCTTACAGAAATAAATCCCTGTTATACATGCACACATGCAATAACTCTCCATTTCTTCGACTGCACTGCATCTGATTGGTCTCCAAAGATCATTAAACCTGCAGCAGGCGCTCACTGCAAACCATGCCATCTGGAGAGTCATCCTACCCATTTCCTTCCAGCACAGGGATTTTCAGTACTTGAGCCAATCAAAACACGTTGTTTAACTAGATTTCATGTCCTGGCCAAAGTACATGAACTATAAAAATAATTAATCTTTCCCCCTTCCACTACTAATCCTCCCCACCACCCTCCAGACCCCAACACCTTACATACAAAATTCCTGTTCAATTTTCTGCTTCAGGAACTCCATCTTCTTTGCTTCCCCGTGAACCAGAAGAACATTGCGTGGCTCAGCCTGGCGAATCAGCTGCATTATTCCCTTGGCATCAGCATGGGCACTAAAGGACATGTATTCTACCTGCATCTTCACCTCCAGCTGCAGGGAGCAAGGGGAAAAGCAAACACAGATCATCCCCCACCACTACTTGCTCTGCTTGTTCACAACTTACAAGCCACACAGTAACTAAACCAGAGTTTAAGCATCCACGCCCAACTAGAGAGTGAGCAAGATACCTACATCAGAAAGTGGGACAATTGAGACAACCAGATCCTTAACTTCAGGGGCAGTTGACAGAAGTCAGCATCGTACAAGGAAAGCAGTTATTACCTTGCAGGATCAGACTTTGTAATTCTGGATACACTACCTGTCTCAGCTTTGCCCCAGGAAAATCACCTTGTAAGGATTTTAATTACCAGCTGCAATGTCCCTTTCAGCAGGAATCTATGTGACAGTTACCTCACTGGGTACAGGTAATTTATGTACTTTTCCATATAGAAGTAAACACTCATTAAAGTCTCTGGGCCCATCTACAATGATTTCAGCGAGGTAAGAGACCTATGGGGCAATTGTTCAGCCACAGCCCATGTAGTCAAACTCCCACTAACTGTAGTTGTGGGACCACACATGGAAGGATGGCAGTAAAATGCAATCGCTGTCAGCACAACCAAAGGAACTAATTCAGTCACTTTGGCTAAAATGGTACATCAACACAGGGAGAGATTTTCACCGACAAAGGGCGGAGCAATGTGCAAGTCCCCCTGAAAGCCATCAGTGCCTTTCAAAATTAACTTACTATTTGTCTTCCTTCCATTTCTAGCTTCCGCTGCCCACTCAGGATCTTATGGCCCACAGTTCCTTGCACACAGTAACCTGGCATAATGACCTGGAAGGAATCCAGACAAATACGTAGCATTTGCACACTGAACGGAACTAGAGTAAATTGTTCTCTTGGGACAGAACTAGCTGCACATCCACGTATATAATCCTGATGGCAAGTTTCCACGGTTCCCAACATGTATACCACAGCTCTTTGTTTAGAAGCTACTGAATCTATTCTGTTCAATTGTGCCCCTCAGCATCTTGCATGATAAAGACCTGAGTCTGGCACAAGCATTAAGATTAAATTAAAAGGGCGGCTTCTGTTAAAATCCACATGCTACTAAATAATGGTTATTGCTAGTCATGGGTAAACAGACAGATAAGCACAGCTGAAAGTACATTTCCATAACATAAAATGTTGCACCATGTTTCCTTTGAGTCTACTGCCTACAATGTAACATTTTAATAGTCACAAACACTCGAGCTAGAAGAACTGTACCTGTGTCAATTCCTCAGGGAATCCCTCACCCCCTGACTCCAAAGGCCTGGCTATCATTCAGTTTCATGGGATTCCTTCAGAATTAAGGCTTCTTTAAAAAGACCTTCAAAATATTCAGTAAAAAAACATTTAAAAATGGTTCCACAGTCTCAAACCTGAGGAATGTCACTGTATGGGTTTCAAAGGTCATGGCCAGCCTTTGTGCACAAAATCTCTCAATGGGATATTGATGTCAAGGCCACCAGAGTGGGCTGGGCTTTCAGAGCGTGACTCAGTGAGAAACGCTCAGAGTCCCACAGCTATTTACCAGCAACGATTTTCATAGCCCAGCGTTCCCTTCGTAAAAGTTGACCCGCATGGATACTTGGTAAAGTGGCCCCACTGAAATAAATGGACCAGTGCATCCCCACTCATGGATCACAGGCAGCACGTAAGGCGTTAATACTCAACTTTTTCCCCCTAATTGAAGCACAATGTGGTATCTAACACAGGTCAACTGAAGTCTGGAATGTAGACCTGCCATCAGAACTGAATGCGTCATGTTCATCCACAATAATTAAACCTTGATTTTGTCATCAAGCTGCATCTGTCCCCCAAAGACACAAAGGGTGAATCCTTGTCCAACAGAGAGAAATCCTGGCCCCACTGAAGCCAATGGCTAAACTTCCACTAATCTCAGAGCCCAGCATTGGACCAAATGCAATGTGCCAGTCATAAAAAGCATTTTTTAATCATGCTTTAAATTAAAGTCAGTCAGTCAGCGGTTTTTGCTAACTAATGACTCATTTACATTACAGCTGATAAAGGAAAGAGACATGCCAAAGACTCTCCTGCCAATATAGGCAGAGTTTATGTCTAAAATGACTGGACTGCAGCCCCACACATTAATATGAGGCATCATTCAAGCTCACAGAATTTCTTACCATGTTCTTTTCATTCCCTGCCCATTTCCTGAAGATCTGGAGGGACTGTCCAGCATGAAGCATACCTGGGGTTGCAAATACAACCTAGGTTTCAAAAGAAGAGTGTTAGGAGCTGATGCACAGAGATTCATTTTCCCTGATAATCAGAAAACAGGTATCCCAGATTATGGAGAGAGCACATAAGAACAGAACCAGGAAAGTTCCATCCATGAATCTATATAGTACCAATTAATATACAATACAGTTTACACTCCTTACAGCTGTGGGGTTGGGGGACAGGGGAAGAAAGGGGAGGCAGAAGTAATTTTTTCAACCTGTGCCTTATTTTCATATAAGATCTCCATAATTTTCCATAAAACAGAATACTTCAAAATTCACATTTCTTTATAAACCCTTCAAGAGTTTTTATTAGCCTGCAGTACCATGATGGTTTCTGAGTGATCTACTGGGAGGTATCTATAATATTTATCTGTTGAAATCAATAGAAAAAAAAATTATTTTTATTTTTTAAAAAGGGTCATTTTCATGAGTTTAATTTAAAGGAATTGGTTCTAAGAACTATAGATTGGATCAATGCAGAGGAATGCATTTAACATTCGCCATTTTTAGATTAATTTTCTAATACTTTTAAATTTAATGCACTGGAAGGTAGTTCTTGTAATATGTTTATTCCTTTATTATGTGTAAGACAAAAGCTTCATTATTGCTGCATATGATTGGATTTATTAGTGCAAAAATGTATATTCAACAGGGATTTGGGCTTAGAGTCCCAGGTCTGCCACAGGCTTCCTATGTGACGTTAGGCAAATTACTTAAATCTCTTTGGGCCTCAGTTTCCCATCTGTAAAATGAGGATAACAGTAATTCATTATCTCAGAGAGGTGTTGTGAAAAGTACATGGACAATTGCAAGGAGCTCAGATATTATGTAAATTGTGCAAAATAATTGTCCTTAACCCAGGCAAAACACAGCACTAAAACAGCTCCTATCCATGCTCATCAATCCTATCACATTCTTAACCTCCACCTACCATTGGCCCAGGGTTATCGGCAAAGGCCCTGTCAAACGCCTTGATGTGTTTGAATTCGAACATGTTTCTCTGGACAAAAGTTTTCCGGATCTTCTGATTAGTCCATGTGATGAAGAGCTTGTAGTAGTGATTGGCCTTCTCAGTCAGTCCCATGGAGAAATAAATTGGGGCCTTCAAGTTCATTCTTTCCCTTTGGGGAGAGAGAAGAGTCAGTCAGCCAGTTGTGGTTGCTTAAGTGGGATCCTGGCAAAAACCCTCTCAGGCGCTCCCCTTTGTGTGCTCCAGAATCAGCCTAGGGACTTAAGCTTTCTATGCCTACACCCACCTGGGGAAATAAGAAGTCAATATCACTGCTATGTCCCATTAATGGTTAGATAATCCAGTTCTCATTGTCAGCTGGTCCAGACTTATCTAATCAATTATGAATGTTAAACATGATGCTCCAGGGTAGAATTAAGAGTAAGGCAGCTTTAGATGATCATGTACATGTTCCAACCCAGACACAGCCTCTCCTTTCTGATCCTTACCACGACAATGTTCATGAAAAAGACTCAATATTTTATTCAGCCATCCAAAAGAAGTGACTTATCCTGAGCATGGAGAGTTTTGCAAGCCCAGAGGGATGGTATGAAATAAATGGAACATTTAGATTGAGTGTCTGGAGGCAGGGTGAGGCATGACTCAAAAGAGCAAGATATTTTAGAGTACTGTCCAAGTCGTGGAGGAACAAAAGCACTAGAAAATATACTACAGGGAGCAATCCTACACTAGCCAGCATGGGCAGATACAGGCTAGAGACAGAGAGATGAATATAAGACTGTCCATGACAAACAGACAGCACAGAATCCTGGAAAAAATTAGCACTAAGGGCAGGGGGGAGGGGACTAAATACGTGTTTTAAATGGAAAAACTGAGGCTGTTCTTACCAGAAAGTTTCCAGTAAGATGCAGAGTTCCTGGGCACGTCCCAGAGCAAAAACCGGGATAAGAACCTGCAATTAATATGCAGAGTTAGACTGTACTACTGCCAACCACCATGCAAAGACTACGTGCCCCAATGGATGCACATGTGCTCACAATGGATGCGCCATTTTGCAGATGAACTCCATGTGTCCTCCTTTCCAACTCTCTGCACGGAGGGCCGATATTTCCCTATTCATCATTTATTCTTAAGGAGAGGAGACATTGCACATTTACTGAAACAACAGCCTAGGCTCCCTGGATTCTTGCTATATATCAGGGAACATGCTTTATGGAGACTTTGGGAATCACATTATTCTGTTTAGCACTGCAAGGAAGTTTCCAATAAAATACTGTAAATAAAAACAAAGCCAAATTTCTGGCATTGTCTATGGAAAATTATATTGTGCCAAGCACTTTTCATCTCGACTGCCTAGGCCGCACTGGAGCAGTTATGTCCTACCAGTTACTTTTTTAGCCCTCCAGGGGAGAAGCAGCATGAGAGTCAAACACAGAACGTACACATAGCTGCCCCCTTGGAGAGTTTTCACACACATCGTTTCACGTCTCTAATATTTTCTTCTGTCAAACTGTTCACTGACACTTGCTGCCAACTGGCAGGACTGTACATTACACTGATCGGTTTTCCAGATTCAGTGACATCTTCATAGAAATCATCAGCTAGTTCTAAGAGGAGAGTCTAGGTGGGAGATCCATCTGTATGTCACCTCTGTTCTCAGAGGACTCACTCTTCCCTTCCATAAGCAGTTCCAGATTTCTCCCTCACTGGGAACAGAACAATCAATGAAGTATCTGACCAAAGTCACTAGGGATGAACTAATGTACCTTTTAACCAAGACAACACCATTAAAACTGTAAACATGCGATTGCCACACAGACTGCACCTCTCATGTTATCAGTAATTAATTTAATCCAAACCTCAGGCACTAAGGGCCACATCCTCATGCACATCAGCATAGTTCCATTATTTGAGAATCCTGTGACTTAACCGTGGGGATCTGGCTCTAAATTATTTGTTTTAATACAGCTCTCACATCCACCTTTAAGTAGGACTGCTTTAAGGCACGTTTTACTGGGAAAATTGTCTCACTGGCTACAGAAAGTTGTCTTATTAACAGAGCGAGGCAATGGCCAAAATTCTGAATGAGCAAAAACAAACAAGTGCCTAAGGAAGACCCATAAAATCACGAAAGCCAGCGACAGTTAAAAGTTCCATTAAGATGTTCTTGACATTATAAGCACCCGCTATGTGCCACGTGCTTTGGTGGTCATGTAGATAAGACCAATTGTTTATTTCAAATTGAACTATCAGAAAAAGCTGAACAAATAAAAGGGGGAAGCTACATGCAGTACATTCAAGCATTTTTAAAATGTTTCAGAAGGGGATGTAGGTACCTCTTTGTACGTTAATACTTTCCATATATTTGGGGTTTTACAGCAAAAATCTGCTAAGGGTCTAATTGTGGGGCACGGAATACTGAGATGAGAGCACTAGAAATTATTTCTTCTTAATGGTTAAGAGTAAAGATTTGACAGATAAGTCACCTAAATTTAGAAACTGAGACTAAGACTAGTTTAGAGCACAAAATGCATATGCCTGTGTCTCAGGCACTACTTTTTCTGTAACTATGAAGTGCAGAGAGTTAAGATTGTAACCCTGGCATTTCCTTTCCACCAGAAAAACAGAAGCACACACTTAATACCATGCCCCTTCTAGCACAGTTTAGCAATAAAACCAACCACCAACTTTGCTTGGTGGAGCAACCGAGCGGTCATCAGGCTGTGTAAGATGTCAGCTCAAATATTAGCAATAATACAGCCCTACTGACCCACCAGATGCCCCTGCTTTCTACAGACTGGAAAATGCCCCATATCATACCTTCCCTCCTCTCTCTACACTTTCATGGACCTTCTTCAGGAAGTCCCTCTCTCTGCAGCGTTTGGAGTCTCTGATAGTTGTGGCATAGGTGGATTCGCTGATTAATAAATCCGGACGACACTTATCAATCCAGGCAGCTCTAAAACAAAACAGAGAGAGACCATCTAATAGATAATATATAGCATTTTTATATAGGGATAATGAGGTTCCTTATTCATCTTTTATAGATGGGGAAACTGAGGCCTAGAAATCACAGAATCATAGGACTGGAAGGGACCTTGAGGGGTCATCTAGTTCAGTCCTGCACTCATGGCAGGACTAAGTATTATCTAGACCATCCCTGACAGGTATTTGTCTAACCTGCTCTTAAAAATCTCCAACGATGGAGATTCCACAACTTCACTAAGCAATTTATTCCAGTGCTTAACTACCCTGACAGTTAGGAAGTTTTTCCTAATGTTCAATCTAAACCTCCCTTGCTGCAATTTAAATCCATTGCTTCTTGTCCTATCCTCTGAGGTTAAGAAAAAACATTTTTCTTCCTCCTCCTTGTAACAACCTTTTACATACTTGAAAACTGTTATGCGCCCTCTCAGTTTTCTCCTTTCCAGACTAAACAAACCCAATTTTCTCAATCTTCCCTCATAGGTCATGCTTTCTAGACCTTTAAACATTTTTGTTGCCCTTCTCTGGACTCTCTCCAATTTGTCCACGTTTCCTGAAAGGTGGCACCCAGAACTGGACACAATACTCCAGTTGAGGCCTACTCAGCGTGGAGTAGAGCGGAAGAATTACTTCTCGTGTCTTGCTTACAACACTCCTGCTAATACATCCCAGAATGATGTTTGCCTTTTTTGCAGCAGTGTTACATTGTTGACTCATTTGGCTTGTGGTCCACTATGACCCCCAAATCCCTTTTTGCAGAACTCCTTCCTAGCCAGTCATTTCCCATTTTGTATGTGTGTAACTGATGGTTCCTTCCTAAATGGAGCACTTCGCATTTGTCCTTATTCAATTTCATCCTGTTTACTTCAGACCATTTCTCCAGATCACTGTGCAGTGACTTGTTCAAGGTCACAAAGGAAGTCAGTAGCAGAGCCAAGAATCCAAACTTCATTGGACCATACTGTAACTGTCTCTTGCTAAATGAATCCAGTCCACAATATGGAGACTAACACTACAGATTTTTGAGACACAAGTTGTCATTTACTTGCTGAAGACTAATTTAAGAGGCTATATTTTAATAAAGGTCACAAAAATTTAAAATCTTTCATACACATTAAAATCCTTCTCCTTTAGCACCGATACAACATTTATTATTTCAGGTAATAAAACACAACATACCTCACTGCAAATGTATAGCTTTTCCCAACAGAGAAGGCACTAAGTGACTGAGTCTCTTATCCAAGAACAAAGAATCAACACTAATAAACTCCTGTACATTAACAGGAGTTGCAGGTTAAGATCTCCCATGTATGGATCGCACACATTAAAATTCACAGTCTCTCTGCTTCCTACTTACCCTAAGTGTCTGTCTGGTGTCATGTTATAATCACCCTAATGGAAGAAAAGAAAACCCATTTACTACCTGAAAGATAACTGGACACATACCATACAAAGGAGATGTATAGGTCTATAAATATTTATCTGTATACTTACAGTATATACCACAGACTCAGAACCAACTTTAATCTGGAACATGGCTGCTCCCAGCACATGGCCGGCATAGTATGCCTTGATTTCCAGCTCATCATCTACCTACATAGACAAAACCAGATAGCCAATTTTAGACATCGCTCTCAGTGGTTAAAGAGAATTCATGAATTGGGAATTATGAGCACTGCTGGCAGCTGATTTTATTACTGTTTCTTCACTGCTAATTTTCTGATCCCTTCCCAAATACAATTGTCCTCTTCCCACCTCATGTGTTTGAGAGGCAGCATCCTCTATACCAAAAGTCACACTCCCGCTAGAGGAAACCACAAGGCAGAACCAACTTCCAGTGCAGTACTACCCTGAACAAAGAAGGGATTTGATTACCCCCAAAGTGCCTCAGAAAACAGACTGCAAGACAAATGCACTAGCTCCTGAGATGCTTCCATAGCAGCGGCTAAAAGGACTCTGGGTAATCTCTGTCTCACCTTCTTCCTATTTTGTATTGTGTCTCTACCTCCCTGCGTTCTCATTTCTGCCCCTCCACCCTGGTCTCTTGCTTGTTTTTCTTTTTATATGCACTTTGTTTATTCCCCCACCTATTTTTGGTCTTTGCTAGGTGACGAACAAGAACCCTCTACCTCCTTTATACATGGAAGGGCTGCAGAGGAAATTGACTAGGATTAGTCCTTTTCCTTCTGTATCAAGCTCCTTAGAGCACATAGCTGGCTGCAAAGGGAAACTGACAAGAAGCACAATATTTTCTTACAAGTTTAAAGTGAAAGTGCTTCTTAGCTGGGGCAGGAGTAGGAGGAGAGGGATTAAGATTCCTGGGCTCCTTTCCCTGTTCTGCCACTGACTCACAGTCTAATTTTGGGCACACCACTTAACCTTTTTTGTAGCTCAGGCACGACAGAAGTGCAGCAATGGACCCTGTTCCCTCCTCTTCAACAGTCTGACTGATTTATTCTGAGTTCCCTGCCCTGGGGCGAGTCATTTTACCTGAACTGTCTGGTGAAGGTGGACAGCTACCACTTTTTTCATACAATCTTTAATCATTTGGGAAGTGAAGAAGTTGGTCTCCCCTTTCTTATCCACAGTAATTTTCCTGTAATCCTCCAGCAGGATGGGGCAGATGGCCTTGGTGGGGTGCGTCATGTATATGGGTCCATCATAGCCAACCATTTCGCTGAAATATGGTAAAGCTCCACAGTGGTCCAAATGAAAGTGGCTGTGAAGGAACATCCAGAATGAAAGATACGACCCACAGGCACTTAGCTAGATGTTTATAGCTGTCACCTAACACACAGATCTTGTGAATGCATATTAGTTCATGTAAAACACAGAGATCCTTGCATGAAGCAGAAGTGCAATCTAATCTTTGCAGTAAAGAACTGCAAGCCATTAAGGGTGACTAGTTTATTAATGTAGGAGGGGAAAGTGGAAGAATTATTTTCCAGTGCTTTCCTCTTCTGTATCTGAATTGTAAGACAGCAGGAAGTTTTCTTACCTGATAATTACACAGTCTAGAAAGTCAGTCAATCTTCCATTCTGGGTAATGTATGAAAAATCAGGAAAGCGTCTCTAAAAGACACAAAATCAGGTTATCAAATATTAAACAAAGCTCGTTACTGAATTCAAAACATTACATTAAACAAATGTCAGCCGCCCATGTAGCATTAGGAATGCACTGTGATCTTATTACAGGGCAGAACTCCAGCAGGACAACAGGGAATGCTGGTGTCACTAATAAGGTGGATCGCTACAGGCTAAACCCCATAAAAGAGATGAATGCAGAGAGTGCCAAGAAGAAGGAGCAGAAAACTGCCAATGGGAGAGTTTATTTTGACATTGCAAATAAGTAATTAAGTTATCGTCAAAGAAGAAAGATCCATTTTAACTCTTCACAGAGTTCTGCTAAAGCTGGTAGTTTGCTCTGTACTGTGTTTTATGAGTTTTGTTATCTGCACACAAGAATTAAGCTTACTCCTCTCTCTATTAGAAGCCATCAACGTTCAGGTATTGTGAGCCAAAACAACAGAGTCAGGGGGAAATCCACCACATTGCATCACACTCTATCCAGCAAAGCGTACATGCTGCAGGTGTTGGTTTGGGTCCCATCATCGATCAACTGGCTGGTAACAAAGCTCATCTCAGTACCAAACTAATGATGGGTTTTACATTTTAAGCACACAGGAAGCCTCCTGCCACATAAAGCAGGGGTTCTCAAATGGAGGGTCGGGATCCCTCAGGGGGCTGCGAGGTTATTACACGGGGGAGTCGCAAGTTGTCAGCCTCCACCGCAAACCCCGCTTTGCCTCCAGCATTTATAATGGTGTTAAATATATCAAGAAGTGTTTTTAATGTGGGGGGAGTTGCACTCAGAGGCTTGGTATGTAAAAGAAGTCACCAGCACAAAAGTTTGAGAACCCCTGATAAAGTGCAATGACGCTGAAATGCAGCATTCATTGCCCTGCTGAGTGCAGCCCACATAACACCTTGGGGCTGGTAGGTGGAACTACAGAACGCACACATATATGGGGAAGAGGGGAGTCCCTACACAGGAACTCAGAATTTGCTAGAGGGGATATTGGTCCATCAAACGTGGTACTATAACTCCAGCAGCGGTTAATACCTAAGGTTTGAGAGGAAAGTGAGCCCTCACCTAAGAGTGCACCAAAACATCGTTCTGGATTCTTCAAACAATTTCTAAATGAAGCTTGGTACAGCTGGCCAAGTAGCTTATGTAGCTAAGGCACCCATAGAACCAGAAGCAATACTGGAAAAGGCCGGGCAGATAAATCTTAAAGAATCTGCACACAGCATTCGGTCTTTCTGCCATACTTACATCATCGTTATAGCCCATGTGCATCCCACAGTCTAGCATGACATTTTTCCCTGCAATAGACACAAGGATGCAGCTCCGGCCCACATCCTGGCCAGCCCCTGGAGCAAGAGAGAAACAAAGGTAGCTGCATCACACATCTATATAATAACCTCTTAAAACTTTATAAGGATATAAACATTTGAAGCTCTGGGAAAAAACTGGCTAGATAAACTTCAATACCCCTATTAAGTAGGCAAGTATCATCCTCATTTTAGAAAGGAAGAAACTCGGGCTCAGACAAGGGAAATGACTTGCCCAATGGCACACAGGAAATCATTGGCAGCGCTGGATTAGAAATCTAAACCCTCTCCTATAGTCACTCCTCTATGTCACAGTGTCTCATCTTTTGGTAAAAATGCAGCTCTCCATTTAGCACCTGGCTTGTCAGTTTCAGACCAAAAGACATACCTTAGCAAAAAGCATTTCTGCTGATATATTTAAGGAGATACCATCAAACAGTTTTTCACTAAAACTGCTATCATCTTTCAGGAACATCCTCTGTATGCAGACTACACACAGAAACATAGCTATACAAAGTAACAGCAGCTATTTTTGAATTTGTGTACTCCACAGAACAATGTCCCCCACTAGTCCTATAGCAGTGTTAAATAAGCTAACATTCTGCACACGTTGTGCTAATACATACACTGAAACAAAAACACGCAAGAAACAAGAGGCTCACAGCATAATCCAGCTTCAGTAAAAACATTTTTGGGGTGGGCAGAAAGCAGCATTTGCCGAATTCAAAAGGACAAGAGGAAATAATAATATTATGCACTTATCTATGTGGCAGCTTATAAATATTAATTAATTAATTAATCCTTTCAACATCCGAAAGCAAGGTTAGCAACATCTCTTTCCGTCTTCACGTTTGCAAAGCAAGAATAAGATCACGTATAGAGAGGAGTCAAATCTGAATGCTGCATGCTAGTTACATAAATGTAATATAATAACGTGTAAGTGCAAGACCATAACAAGCTATTCTATGCTAAAACATGGAAAGAGGCATGAACCTTTTGCTATGTGTATTGTAGTTATTTCTAACTAATTTTAGTTCTTTCAGGGCTATGTCACAGCATCCAAACCTTTTCTACCTATTTCAGTTCCATCTTGTGGTTTGAACTTACCCAAAGGAGTGACTTTTATTTCAGGCATTTTAAGCCGAGAAGAACTTTCTGAACCTTAGCCGTATAGCAGGCTATTTCAGAGATACCATAACTGGGTACTGAAAACAAGAGAAGATCCAGCCTTTCTTCAAACCACTGATCTGTTTATTTACTAATATCACAGAGAAGAGTTCAGCTGGGGCCCCATGGCTTCCTAGAGGGAGACAAGAATACAGACAAGGAAAAGGTCAGATAACTCAGCACATTATTAGTGTCATCTAAAAATGCATGCCTGTTCTCAATATTGTCACAGCTTAGGTTCTGCAAAAACAAACTGGCTTCCTTGACCCTAACATTATTATAGTACTTTATAGTCACTCAGTCCAGGCCTGACTGGGCCATGGACTCGGGATTCTACCCAGGTGAGAGGGGATGCACATTGGCATGGCTGTATGTGGGAAGCCTTACTGCTGCTGATCCTGCCGTACAGAGGCGTCCTCGCAGCGCAGGATCAACGGCCGCCACTCCACCGTCGACATTGCTTCCGCCTCTCACCGAGCTGGAGTTCAGCAGTCGAGGGGAGAGCAATCGGGGATCGATTTATCGCATCTACACTACATGCGATAACTTGATCCCTGATAGATCGATCGCTACCCGCCGATCTGACAGGTAGTGTAGACGTACCCAGACAAACTCCCTATTACAGCCTTGATTTTGCAGTGAGAGTTGGTTTTAAAAAATTAGGACTGTCATCCTCTGCATCCCTTTCCCAATGCAAATTGCTATTAGATCAAAGATGAGAATGAATTTAGTTCAATTAACTTCTAAGCTTGGAAATAACAAAACACCTTAAATTATCTGAATGCAATTAGCACATTCTTTAGCTCTGCTTCTCAGATTCCAGAGCAGTCCATATTTTATAAATCATTACGGGAAGTTGTAAGGTTGCATTATCACCCCGCCGATGGGAAAATTTTCATCAAAACAAAAAAGTGTTATTTAAGTCAAAATCAAAATATTTACAAAAAGTTGTCATTTTTGACATTTTAAAAAAACAAAGTGTTTTAATAAAGTCAAAATATCCAGAAACAACATAAAAACATCCCTTTTTCTCCAGAATATAAAGTTTTGATTGTTTTTGTTTCAAAAGAACTTTTAGGAACAAAATTTTATTTATATAAAAACCATTTTAAGTTTCAAAAGGCTGGGATCTGAAAAAGGGATCAAAACAAAATGTCCCAGTTAACCCGCAGCACGACGCCCCCGGCCCTCCCCAACTCTCTTCCCCCCCCCCCCCCCGCACGGCGCCTCCGGCCCCTCCCCAACTCTCTTCCCCCCCTCCCCGCACGGCGCCTCCGGCCCCTCCCCAACTCTCCCCGCCCCCCCGCACGGCGCCTCCGGCCCCCCCCAACTCTCTTCCCCCCCCCCCGCACGGCGCCCCCGGCCCCTCCCCAGCTCTCTTCCCCCCCCCGCACGGCGCCTCCGGCCCCCACAACTCTCTTCCACCCCCCCCCCCCGGCGCCCCCTACTCAACACTGGAACGGCCCCGCCCAGCACGGGGCCCGCTCACTCCCCGCCCGCGGCTCCCAAACAGACTCACGTTGCTACCGCTTCTGGCAAGCCCGCTCCCCAGGGGCATCTGCGCATGCGCGGCAGCAATAACTAAGCCCCGTCCGCTGGTTTGGGGGGGCGGTCACTCCTCTATCACATGACCCGGGCATAGCCTCTCACCACGTCCCCAGCGAGCGCCAGCCAATGGGCAGCGGCTATCACCCTCCCCACCCACCACCCATATCGCTCCTTGCGATTGGCCAGGGAAAACGTGGTACCCGCAGAGAAAGACGATGAGTGGCTGGAGCAGGAGCCTCGGGCGCCGATTGGCTAAGGACGGAGAAACCGGGGCAGCAGTCAGGAAAGCGGAAGTAACTGGCTGAGGGGAGCCGGGGAGTCTCAACATGGCGGCGGGGGCGGAGACGTTCTCCCTGAGGGAAGTGCTGGTGGCGTTCGCAGCCTGCGTCAGCGAGCAGCGGGAAGTCCGCGTGGACCCGTACCTGGCGGGCTGGAAAGGCCTGGTCCGGTAAGCGGGGGGGCTCCTGGGCTGTGACTGGCCTCGCCCGGGCCGGGCGTCAGCGGGTTCCCACCCCGGTTTCTAAGGACAGCGGGGGAGATACCGGCTTGGCCGGTGTCCGCCCTCTCTGAATTCGCTGCCCCGCCCATAGCAACCGTCTATGGTCACGTGGCAGAAGGCCACGCCCTTCCCGGAAGTACTGGAGGAGACATGTGAGCAGCCTCCCTGGCCTGTCTATCCTCCTAGTCAGCGGGCCTGTTGTGCGGGTGGAGGCAGAGCAAAGCTTTCGAGCGCTTCAGGAGTGGAGGAGGCACCCAGTGTCACAGCTAGGGACCAGCTACAGCAGATCGTTAAGCATAAGGCTCTAACAGGCTGCAGGAGACCACTGAAAAAGAAGGGGGAAATTAACACCATTGCAGGCATAGGACAAAGGTGGGGTGATATAGTTAAGAAAATGTTATAGTGCACCGTAAAACCCGTGTCAGGTAACTGCCCTAGGGAGCATCGTCCCCTTCTTTGGAACATTGTGAGGATAACTCTGCCCTCACGCTCCTTCCAACTGGAAGAGTTCAGTGAGGCTCAGAAGCTTGTCTCGCTCACCAACAGATGTTGGTCTGATCAAAGCTATTAACGTACCTTGTGTCTCTAATGTCACCCTACTACACACTTTACATGAGTTTAATGCAAACCACCTGCCTCAGCCTCTGCTCTAAGCTATAGGTGAAGCATACTGAGGCATGACAGAATTCAATTTTGATTTTTGAATTATAATAAATATGTTTCAGACTAATAAATTTTATCAATTTAAATTGTTGCAGTTGCACAAAATTATGGGAGTGGGGGGGGGTTAGACAGTTCAGTGACAATAGCTGTTAGTTTTGACCTATGATATTGGCAATTTAAGTAAATCGTCTTACATCAAACTCAGTTCTCAAGCAGCATTTTTTACTTTGCCTATACGTAAACTTTGACTGTTGATGAAAATATTTTTTCATCAGTTTGTGTGAAATCAATGTTTATTAATGTCTACTGATAAAAATCTAATCCTTCCAAGCCTAACACTGAAACACTGCCTCGTGATCATCCCTGAAAAAGGTAGGTGACTAGTACTAGGCACAAAGTGGCTGTTGTTATATTACATTCTAGATAGTTAACTACTTTTACTTTATATTACCTGACACTTGACTCCACTATTATCTTGCTTGTAAGCCTGTTCCCGTTATTTACTACATTACCTGTAATACAAATAAAAATGCGTACCACCTTATTCTTACATATATTCCATCTTAGTTTTAAGTTCAATCTATGTTCACCAGTTGTGGTCTGTCCAATAATTTCTGATATAAAATTAAGATTGATCTAAATCTTAACTACTTAAGTATCAGAGGGATAGCCGTGTAAGTCTGGATCTGTAAAAAGCCACAGAGTCCTGTGGCACCTTATAGACTTACAGACGTATTGGAGCATGAGCTTTTGTGGGTGAATACCCACTTCATCAGACGCATCTGATGAAGTGGGTATTCATCCACAAAAGTTTATGCTCCAATATGTCTGTTAGTCTATAAGGTGCCAGAGGAATCTGTTGCTTAACCACTTCAGTAAGGTCACCATTTCAGCATCATTTCTCAAGCTCCCTTACTCTGTCACAGAACACAACTGATTTTTGTTTTGAATGTAGGTTTCTGAACTGCCTGGGCACAATTTTCTCCTTCATTTCTAAAGATGCAGTGACCAAAATAGAGATCATAGAGAATTACCGTAATAGTGACCAGCGAGAAAAGTACTTGACTGTTCAATCCATGGTGGAGTATGAGCTGGCTAATGGCCTGGTTGATCTCCAAAAGCGATCCGAGCACCCTGACTCAGGCTGCAGAACCTTCTTGCGCCTCCACCGAGCCCTTCACTGGCTGCAGATGTTCTTGGAAGGACTGAGGACTGGCGAGGACAACTCCAAAACCTCCGTGATCTGTTCAGAGACATACAATGCTTCCTTGGCTAACTATCATCCCTGGATTATTCGCAAGGCTGCTGGGGTGGCTTTTTGTGCCTTACCCACTCGAAATACATTCCTTGAAACCATGAATGTGGGCACAGCTGAAGAGGCTGTGGCTATGCTGGGGGAAGCTTTGCCCTATATCTGTGAAGTCTATAAAATCACAGAGGAGCTCTATGCCCAACATAAACTGCTTGACCTCCCCTAGTGTAGGGGATGTTTGATTAGAATATCTCAATATTGTGATTGCTGGAGGAGTTCACTGTATTGTGGGGGTGGGGGCGGCACTCATGTCAATAAGTGGTTATTTGCACTAGAGACTGGATTCTCTCCCTCTCCCCCATGTCTCTAGTAGAGCCCATAAATAACCTGATTGGTACTCTTGGCCTTTTAAAAGAGAGCTGATTTAATTCTTGGCTCCCCTTTTATTAGAAGAAATTTGGAGTAAACATTCCAAAGCCCATATTAGCTTGTTTAAACTTAAAGGATTTATCACTTTTCTCTGTACTGAATTTCTTTTTCAAAACTTTATCAGGTCTTTATTCTTTGTAAAAGCCAAACAAAGCACCCAGCCACGAGTAATAACTTAATCTTTGTAGCTCCAATGCCTTTAAACAAAAGTAATGAGGACTCTCCCTTTGTCCTACTCGTGATGATGCTAAAATACAGCTCAGGGTTGGAACCTCTTGCTGTGATATTGTAAGGCCTGTGTACAGATGCCACTCATTGCCATTCAGCCACTTGTTCTCTGTTTGGGTTAGTAAGGCAATGTATGTTACAGGGCCTTGGTATTTTGATGCACTGCAAAGCAGGGCCCTTGGAAATTATGATGCTTTCTCTCAACAGAGTGAGCAATTGATTGCAGACCACCTTCACGGCAGCTGGTCATCACTTGCAATGGATAATACTTCCTGCCCTTTCTTCTCCCACTCATCCTCACAAAACCTAAATGGTGTGGAGGTGTGGTATAAGGATACATTCCCTCCACACACCCCGTCCCCCCATTTTTGTGTGAGGCTGTTGAAATGGGAAGGCCCTTCCTTATTTTCTCCCTCTCTCCCTCCCCCCCTCCCCGTTTTATTGCTTGGCACCATGCCTTTTGGGGTGGGGAATAATCTTTAGTGCAGACTGCACAGTACTGAATCGCAGACTAATTCAGAGCTTTATGGATGTTGAGACTACAGTTACAGAAATTATCCCTGGAGTAGACTCTAGGAAATAAAGGGAATGCTAAAAGCCTAGAGAAATGAAGTCCTGCTGGCTGGGTTGGGTAATTATGATTTTATGTGTAGGACAAATCAGTGTTTGCTGAAGCTTAATGCCTTCCAGTCCAAATCAGTCGTAAGCTTTAAAAGGAGAGTAAATCTTCATGCATGTGGTAAGTGTAAAATTGTTTTAGCAAGAATTCCTATATATGTTGTCTATATAATAGGTGTATACATAGGAAGAGGTATGCAAGCTGGTTATAAAATAATGAATTGTACTTTAGCAGATATTTTCAAAATTTATCTTTCACAACACTGCATGGATATTTCAGAAAGAACACTAATACCATGGCTGTGAAACTATTTCAAGACAATGTTCATGCCTCTCACACTGTGCCCCTGTACATTTTATTAACACTAATAAAGTGATCTAGATAATCAAAGACATTTAAATGGCCAGTAAGGCCACAATGCTGGAACTGAGTATTACCTCAAGGGTTTGACCTAGCTAGCCACACTATTCTCCCTTAAATTATGCTAACAACTTGCCTTCAAAGAGTGGTGGTGTACAGAAACGCCTGCCTTTCTCAGGTCTTTGAAGGCATAGGATCTTGGGTCTCGTACATTCAGGATGGTTGCTTAATTAGCCATTTGGCTAGTGATCAGAAATGAGACCCAATAAATTTAAACAACAGATTCTAAACACATCTGCAGCATGCATCTCTGTAGATCCTGCAGATCAGAATCTGTTCATAGAGTATTTCTTAGCTTGAGGATCAGGAAAGGAGGGTTCCCCCCCTCATCTGATCCAAGGATGGACGTTTGCCCACAGTGATTAAAAGATATTTATGCCTCTAGTATAGCTCTGTGAAATGTGCCATTTTCCTTCCATGTTAAGATATTAATTTAGAAAAGCCTCTTTTAAACTTACTGTAACTTTCAAAATGCTGTTTACACTCAATGCCATGGGGTAGATCCCCCACGTACGAAGACAATTCAGGTAGCTCAGTGTTCCGATGTAATAAATACTTGCTATTTTTTGTTTTGTTTTAGCTAAATGAGTTTGCTTTCTGGTCAGATGTTGATATTTCATCTAAAATGTGGTGTTGCATATTTTGTGTACGATTAAAATATTGTATGAAATTGAAGTACCTTGCACTACATATGATGTAAAAAAGCTGTATGTATCGTAAGTAACATTTGCATAATGCCTTTGTTCCAAGGGTTTAATATAAAAGGGAGAAACATCACGTGAAAACTGTTTTATCCTATTCTTATATGAGCAAAGCTGTAATACTTGATTCTGCAATTTCCAACAAGTGGTTTTTCTATAACAAGTCACTTACCAATGGAAAACCTGAGTTTGCTTTGTTTCTGCTAATCTGTTTGTCCTCTTCCCCCTTGCCCCTGGCCGCAAATGGGGGTTATATATAATGACTAGATTCCACAGGGCGGTACACACACTTAATAAACTCAGTCGACACCTTTCTAGCAGCACTCTGTGGCATCTTTAGCAAATTCTTATGCATATGCATTGTTTAGTGATGCTTCTTCAAATTCTGAGGTTCCTTGTCTCTCCCTGCTCTGGCCAGGTTCCTAAAATCCTTGCCTCTGTCTCTTACTGCTCATTAAGGCCAGGGTCCTACAAAAGGCTCAGGGGAAGGGGGGGATTTGCAAGCTGCTTTGCGCAGAAGGCCTCTGTGTGGTATAAGGCCCAGCTGTGCAGAACAGCTTGCAGGATTGGGGCCCAAGTTACATTTGGGGTTAGAGGTTCAGTTTTAAGCAGAAAGTATTGGACGTGTGGGCCTACAGCTGCAGGGACTGGATGTAGGTTTTGAGGAAGGGTCGCAATGAACCTATCTGTGCACCAGAGGGAACTCGTTCGAGTGACGAATTGAACAGGTACAATCTCTTTGCCTCTGTACATGTGTTAATCTTGCAGCGTTTGGCTCTAAATTTCCTTTTATCTTAGAGTGAATGTGTACTTAGTTTAGTCTTCTGAAACGACATACTTTAAAAGTGAATCACTTTCCTCTCTGCTCATTAATTGTATTTCCAGACCACGTGGGGGGCTGGTCATAACTAGGAATTCTATTGTGCTTGACTCTATAGAGACGGAACAAAAAGATGGTCCCTGCCCTGAAGAATTTATAATCTAAGTAAGCCCATAACATTAAAAGAAGAAAACATATTTCTGGAGCAATGACTTGACTTTGCAGTCACACAAGGATTTCAGATCATCTTCTGTTGGCCTGTTTCATCTGTTTATGTCCTTAGATATATTCCTACACTTGCATTCTGACCCTTTACTGAGGATTAGGGAATGATACATAGAAATCTTGCCAGAAGATTTGCAGTCATGTCAGCTAAACAGTACAACACAGCCCACTGAACTCAGGAAACTCACAACTGTGTCTACTCTCATAGGACAGCAAGCTAAACACTAAATTTAAATGCACAAGTATGGACTTATTGAAATACGTATTCTAAATCTCTAGGAGCAGAAACCAGTGCTTTTTTCCACTGGTGCTTTGAGACTAGGTGCATGATAGAATATCTATGCTTGCAGAGCCAGTAAGAAGTGCACCAGTGAGTTTAAGTGCTAAAACCAGAAATTCTCCAGTTTAGATCTTCTGTCCTCAGGATAAGCCTCAGTGCCTAAATGACTGGAATAGAGATCCCTGAAGAGTTGCACTAAGATTAACAAGGCAACCCCATATGCGAGAAATCACAATTTTGCCGAATGACTATTAAAAAATAGCAGCACAACTTACCTGTCCTGGAGTATAGACTAGCTCTCTGCTCTGGACAAGTTCCAATGATGATTCTGAAGGAGACTCAAATCTGTGCCATTGGATGACCTAAAGTTAAAAAGTTTAGGATCCCTGCTGTCTGACTGCTGCTCCTAACTTTCCTATCTGGGCCGCTGAGCACATAATTCCATAGCTCGTTTAAAAATAAGTTCCACGCCATCCTTTCATTGCAGGTCACCTTTAAGTAGTTAGAGCGTTTCTTTCCCAGTACAATTTGAAAACCAGCAGGAGATGCAACATGTGGAGCTTTAGCTAGCAAATGAGTCACTGTGCCTTTGGATGAAAAGGCTCAAATAAGAATCAGGAGTTTGGAGAATAAATTTAGTACCTGGAGACGAACTTGAAAGTTTATGGAGGAATAATAGGTCCCAAAGAGAATGAAGAGCTGAGGCTGGGAAAGTGCATCTGTAATGGGAGAGAAACACACACTGTGTCACCAGAGAAGATCACCGAGTTTAATGGCAGCATTTAATGTTTTACTCCACATTCTAGCAATAACTATTGTGTATTCCCCTGCCAGTATTTCACCACCCCCACCTCGAAGCCAGGCTGTACTGGCAAGGGGAATGCTAGCTGATTTATTCAGAGTGCCTAAGAATGTCTGCTCATGTTTTTGGTGTGTTCTCATCATATTGCTTGTTCCTCCTCTTTATGTCTAGAAGTGATGACAGGGACCCTCAACATTCTTATGGTGTCGCACCGGGTTGTGGGATGGACAAGGGGAAGACTCACTGCTTTAGATGGTTTCCTGGGACCAAACATAATGTAGACTGAAGAGGGTGACTGGGTGTATTTTTTATCAAGTCAGTGATCTTCTCTAAAACTGCTTTGAGAGTAAATACCCAGCCAAAACTGTCCCTGTGCTTCGGGCTGTTTGAAAAGAGGAGTCACATTTCTGTGGACCCAAGAAGGTGAGCTGAGCCTCTGAACTTCTGGATGTCTGTCTACAATGAACCTTTTGAGGTTTGGCCGTCAGTAGACTAGAATGGCTTAGGGGTTTGAGCAGGGGACAGGAAGCCAGGAGACCTAGGGTTTTATTCCTAGTTCTGCCACTGACTTACTGTCTGAACATGGGCAAGTCATTTCTCCAGAACCTCTGAAACAGAGCTTTACATCATCTAGATTGCAACACCTATGGCAACGTTCTTTATCGCCATCCCTTTTCTCCCCTTCGCCCCAAGGTGCACAAAGAGCTTAGGGTATCCAAAGAGACCGTTCAGTTATCTAAGGAGACTGATTCTGCAGCTTGCTATGGGCCCTTCATCCCCAGTGACTTTGCAGGGATACATCCTACACCAAAATCAGCACTGTCCCCATGGTGTTGGAAAGAAAGTTCTCTTAGCAGGAAAAACCACCTCTGTTAGAAAGCCGCCTGCTTCTGTTATCTCAAGCAGATGAATAAGCCAGAGACACCATTCATTCTGCAGTGAAATGTGAGCTAGCAGAAAGAAATTAAGTGCTTGAGGAGGCGTTATTGCATCCCCAAACACCTAAGATTTATAGCAAGAGTTTATCATTCACTGGGAATCGAAATTATTACTTCAAAGAACAATACAACTTCGGTGTAAAAACGAGGGAAAAGGGACTTATTGGCTACTCCCTTTTTTATTCCCCCCTTCTCTCCCGCAGTGAAACTGATGTATAATTCCTCTAACTACTTGGTAAGGAACATCAACTATAACAATTATTTGGCAGGTAGAGTACAGGGTTTATTTGGAGTTAAGGTCATTATACATTGGGAGCCTGTTTATTACGCATCAATCTCACAGCACCACCTCTGGGCCTGCAACCTGTGATAGCCGCATGGTGCTGGTCCATGGCATTCATCATGGAACCAGACTGTCAGCATTTACTATTTAACTGCAGAGTCTTTACATAGTTATTAGTGACCATTTAGAAGAAAAAACAAGTTTCTGGTTCCATGTTCCTTGCCAGCTAGCAGAGGGAAGTGCCAGGACTGAACCATTTTGTATTTTTTAACTACAAACAAATGATGTTTCCTGCAAAGGTTAGCTTTTCCTCCCAGACTGACTTGAGGAGGAGACAGTATTTATCACAATAGCAGGGCAATTTAATTTATTATCCAAGGGCTTCAGGTAAAAATACCAACTGGGAAAAAAAAAAACCAACCTTAAAGCAGCTTTGATACGCACACTCTCACCCCAGCTGTGATTAGCCCCTTCCTGAGGGTAGAGCTGGGGTAGGTTTCTACCACTCCTTATGCACTCAAAAGGGATAGCTCAGTGGTTTGAGCATTGGCCTGCTAAACCCAGGATTGTGAGTTCAATCCTGGAGGAGGCCACTTAGGGAACTAGGGTAAAAATGTGTCTGAGGATTGGTCCTGCTTTGAGCAGGGGGTCGGACTAGATACCGCCTTCCAATTCTATGATCTAAGTTTGAAAAGTCCAAGGCACATGCAAGGAGATGTGAGCTTAAGCCTGATTCTCACCCTGGTACGCTCCCCTGTACACTTCACTCGTGCAGGAGTAACATGCGGTCCATCCAGCAACACTCTTATTCATGTAGGATCAGGTTCTCCACATGTCCCTTTTCACCTAGGGCCCATAGGCACAATACCTGCCCTGCATCAGAACAAGCCCTTGGTAACACTAGTACATCATGCAGCTACTGAAACAGCATGTGCAGGGAAGGGGGCAGGGGCAGTCTACATGAGATCTTCAGATACCACATCATCTCTCTGCACAAACTTTAAATGCCAAAGTGATTCTGTACATACACCATCAGATATACCTACGTACCAACTGCTTTTTCTTTCTTTTGCAAGCAAAACAATGGCCCTTGCTGTCCATGCTTTGAGGCTAAGATCAAGCATCAGGCAGCTGATGGGTCCTAGCTCAGGAATCTGCCTTGCCCTTGATGATCTAATAGTCCTTGCCAGCAGTAACTGCTCTTATTCAATTGCTCCTCCCCTCCCCCCAGTGCAGGAGCATCTTCAGATAGAAACATCAGGTGCTTTGAAACAGACAGTGCCCATACAGCATGAACCCCTCAGGAATCCCCTGTTCACACCGAAATGGAGCCATGACAGCAAATGAAAAACAAGACATTCTTGCAGCCTGATGGCCAAGGTGTTTAAAGGAGCAGAAATAAAAATGCAGTGCAGAAAAATAGCCCAGTGTGCACAAAACCCTCTGCTCCAGATTCAACATGGATGTGGACCCTGAGCTCGCTCCCAGCTGCAGGGGATGCTCGCGCAATTATTCATTCAGAATGGATTTGAACAAGATCAGGTTACTGGAGTGGATGGAGCCATGTCCTGGGCTTGAAAAATTCACCTTGGCAGAGCTCCCTGTAAGAATGATGGAGGGGGAAGAGCCACCTGCAAATTCAGATACCCCCCCCTACCCCCACTCCCCAGCTGCTGGGTGCATAACCAGCATGCAATTCCTGGGCACCACTTCAGGGCTCCTCTGGCTGGTTGCAGTCTGATAATTCTGAAGCCTCAACCTCCTTTGGGCTTCTTCAAGGAAGGAGGAACTCTGTCCTTCCTCTCCCGTCCCCCTCCCTCCCCACCACCTCCCTTGGCTGGATTCTCACACTGCTAAGAGCCTGCTGACTCTTGCATGTGTGGTCTCTCCTACTCTCCTCCTTCACTAGCCTGTTGGCTGCTAGGAAGGCCTTTTCAAAAGATTATGCCCTGCAGGAATTGATGGCTAAACTCACCCACACACCAGGGAGACAATTTGCCACTCACCAGAAATTAGCAATGTTGGTTTTTTTTTAGTCCCTGGCTATACCAATTGGATGGGCCTAAACATAGTCCAATCTATCGCAGTCAATACAAAGTACATTGATAAGGGCTTCCCCGCTCAGCCCTCTTTGGAACTGCAAAGTGCTCTCCTTCGGGTAATCCACCAAGCACTGCAAATTGCATGAGAGCGGTTTTGGAAACAGCCCTCTCTGTTGGACTAGAATGGTTTTATAAATAAGTAAACTGAAGTTCAGAGAGGGAGAAAGTGACTTTTCCCAGAGCATATGTTAAGTCAGTGGCAACGCCAGAAGTCCTGACTCCTAGTACCACCACTAGCTGCAAGCCCTATTCCATCCTCCAATAAATAAGAGCCATTTCCCCAAATTTACAGGTATTTGGAAAGTGTCCAGTTCTTGTAATCTCCCCACTCAAGCATTGACAGAATCAGAAGTGACACCATCTACTGTAAATAAACTTGGAGTGGGGGAATCCCATAAATGAGCTGTTCAGCGAACCATGTGTGGCTAATTGTGTTTGCCCGGTAAACACAAAACAGATCCATCGTGCACAGTGCAGTGATGAGTACAGTACATTGTGTATCCTGGTGCCATAGGACCACACAGCTGCAATTTGTTTAGCTCTAGCACAAGCTGACTTATCAAGCCCTGGCAGGAAATAATAGATTGGATCCCTCTGAAAGCAGAGCAGTCGGTGATTGCTATGATTTATGCTCCCCACTCAGGCTTATTATTGCAAGCAGATACAGGATATTTACTGTCTCATCTGCAATCAATTTGTTACTTTTTCTGCCAGACTGAATGAGCTATTTATGTGGGAGGAGGGGAAGAAAGGACAGAACCGGCTGCTGATTGGACCAGAATCTTTTTTTTGTTTCCAGCAGAATTTTTAGCTGAGTTATAAACCTCTAGGGTTAGATGGGCATAATAAAGAAAGTGTTGATACCCAGTAACTACAGTGGAGCAGTATTAACCCATGTGTGGAATAAGGATGGTCCTGAGGTTACATTATTGGACTAGGACTCCTAAGAATGGGACACTGTTCCTAGCTCTGTCACTAACTCTGTAACAATGGGAAAGCTACACAGAATCCAAGTTCAAAAATGCTTGAGGTACAGATCCTCAAAGGTATTTAGGTGCCAACTCCTATGGATTTCAACACTCTAATTGACATGTTTTAATGGTTATCAACCAACAAGAATCAACCTCTCTTTAGGAAAATAACTAAAAACAACAAACACAAAACAAGACTAAAATCGATTATTTGAACCAAGGTTTGCTGCTGCCAATTTAAATCATGATTAAAATAAGTGATTTACATCAATCCACCCTGAAAGGAGTCTAATTCTCAGTGGGTGTGCATTCATCACTTTCTGAAATGTAAGACCCTCTGAGATCTCTCATATAAGAACGGCCATACGGGGTCAGACCAAAGGTCCATCTAGCCCAGCATCCTGTCTTATGACAGTGGCCAATGCCAGGTGCTTCAGAGGAAATGAACAGAACAGGTAATCATCAAGTGATCCAAATCATCAAGTCCTCTCTCAAGCTGAGCACTCAGCATTAATTGTCACTTTGAAAAATCTTGGCCTTCTAGTGTAAGACCATCACTGTGGTATCTGGCTATGTTACCCAAACAGAAAACAAAGTGCAGCAGGCTCTGTTTGGGGAAAGCAAACATTTATTCTACTAAAAGGCCATATCCTGCAAAGTGCAGAGCACTCTCACCACCAAGCTTCAAGCAGGCCAGGGTATAAAACATGACATCCGCACAGAGGCACTCTGGGTAAGGAGATCTGCAGTAATCAAGAGCTGTTGTTGATAAATGGTGACACACAAATCCAGGTGTCAGGGAAATTTGCAAACAGGAGACAGTTTTTGCAAATTTCACTCCGTGAAAGAGGTCATGTAAAGCAACTTTAGTCAAATTGGATCGTCTCCAGGGCCTGGGACATGATCCTGCACACCTGTCTCAAGCAAACACAGACTCTTCCTACTGAAGTCAATGAGACTCCATGCCTGAATACATGCCACTCCCTGAGTGAAGGGAGCCATGATCAAACCCCCGGGTTGCAGAGGAGCCCACACATAGGTCATTGCTGTATATTTGACTACTGAGGGACCAAACACAGAGTGAGTTATTTAATGAATTTTGCTAAACAAATTCATCCGCGTCATTCTCACCTCTTTTAATTCTATTTGACAAGACTTGTTTGGGACCTGCCACTGCAAGATTCTCTCATTCCCCTCCAGTTCCCTGTGGCCTTTTTAAATTTCCTGGGAAGCGCTAGCTCTGAAACAGCAAAGCCATGGCTAGAATCCTGCTGCTGTACCTGAGCTTGGGCTGCTCGGTGGCCCATGGACGCACATGCATGTCAGCTCAGTTTAAAAAGCCGGGTGATTATATCCTGGGAGGCTTATTCCCGTTTGGAATGAGTTCTATGGACCTGAGCAAGCGACTGGAGCCCAGCGTCATCGTGTGTGAAAGGTAAGAAGGGATCTGTCAAGGATATCATCCTAATTGGCATAGAGTGACTTTGGTCACCCCCAGGCAGGCAGGGGATGGGGGAGGAGATGGACTTTTATGTAGCAAATAATCCGATGTCTTAGTCACATAGGATGATGTTCAAGGCGAGTTAGGAAGAAAGAGTGCTATGGTACTGGGCGTGATGGGATGCTGAGAGCATTGCCATGGCGATGGCAGGTGCTGGAATGGGAAATCTTCAGCACTCTCCTGCTGATGTTATTCACTCCAGCATCAGATGCCACTGCCTCCCTCCACACACATTTTGCTCAGAGATTTTAATGGTGCTGGCCTGTTTGGCTGTTAACACTGAAAGGATTCTACCATGTCTGTGATGATGGTTTCAATACAAGGTGAGCAGATGTCCCGATTTTATAGGGACAGTCCTGATTTTTGGGTCTTTTTCTTATCTAGGCTCCTATTACCCCCCACCCCCATCCTGATTTTTCACATTAGCTGTCTGGTCCCCCTTTGTCAATATGTTGTGGGTTTAGACAGAGCTGTAAGTGTGCACTGGTCTCTGACAGATCATGACGGGTTCTTATTGTACCTGTAACCCGCTGGGAAGCTCACCGTGCCTACTGGGGGCAGATGCTTACAAACAAGGATAATAAGATCCCAGATGGGCAATGAGCACCCTCCACTCTCACCACACTCAGCCAGAGCTGAGGATGGTCAGCACCTTGCATGATCAGGCCCTGTGCACTGACACGTTCCCATCCCTGCTCAGCAAAGCATTTAAGCACCTAGACTTTAAGGCCAGAAGGGACCATCGTGATCATTTCGTCTACCTCTGCACATTGCAGGTGATAAAAACCTCACTCACCCACTCCTGTAATAGAACCCTAACCTCTAGCTGAGTGAGTTATGTCCTCAAATCAGGGTCTGAAGATGTCAAGTTACAAAGAATTCACCATTTATGCTACTTTAAACCTGCAAGTGACCCGGGCCCCACGCTGCAGAGGAGGGCGAAAAACCACCAGGGTTTCTGCCAATCTGACTTGGGGGAAAATTCCTTCCCGACCCCAAATATGGCACTCAGACCCTGAGCATGTGGGAAAGACCCACCAAGCAGGCATTCAAATCAACGGGAGTTAAGAATGTGCTTACATGCTTTGCTGAGTTAGAGCCTACATGAAGAAAGGTATAGCTGGAAAGTGAGGAAATTCTTCTTCGGCCAGTACCTGCTGTGTTAAAGCCTCAGAACACAGAAAGCAGCAAAGTATCCTGTGGCACCTTATAGACTAACAGACGTTTTGGAGCATGAGCTTTCGTGGGTGAATACCCACTTCGTCAGATGCATGTAGTGGAAATTTCCAGGGGCAGGTATATATATGCTAGCAAGCAAGCTAGAGATATCGAGGTCAGTTCAATCAGGGAGGAGGAGGCCCTGTTCTAGCAGTTTGAGGTGTGAAAACCAAGAGAGGAGAAACTGGTTCTGTAGTTGGCAAGCCATTCACAGTCTTTGTTCAATCCTGAGCTGATGGTGTCAAATTTGCAGATGAACTGAAGCTCAGCAGTTTCTCTTTGAAGTCTGGTCCTGAAGTTTTTTTTGCTGCAGGATGCCACCTTAAAGTCTGCTATAGTGTGGCCAGGGAGGTTGAAGTGCTCTCCTACAGGATTCTTTGCTGCTTTTACAGATCCAGACTAACACGGCTACCCCTCTGATACAGAACACAGAAACAATCCAGACTTTTGTGAAATGGGTGAAATTTGAATAAGGGACCACAAACTCTGGTGACACTTGAATTTGGAGAAGATTCAACAAGCCCACATGCAGAGATACAAGCCAACCTGGGCGCAGTTCATTGCTTCAGGCTTTGGAGTGAAATCTGGCCATTCTGGATTACTTATTACTTTGAGTCAACTCCCAGAAAAAGCCAGCCTCAGAGGAAGCCAACCTTACATGGATCAAACATGGTAGGGAACGCCATACACCAACTCCAGAGAGCAATCAGCCCCATTTCACAGCGTACAGTCATACCATAGTCATTACTCTGTAGCTGAATGCTGTAGGCAGGTCTCTGCACAAGCTAGAGAATTCATTTCTCTTGCACACTAGCTCTTACTTGTAGACTTGTGACTGATATTTCTTTGTCAGAGTCACCAAAGAGTCACATTTACAGGGACGATATAGGCTGCCGACCACCCCAGACCACAATGGCAATGTGTGTACACACTTCCATTTGCAGTGGAAAACAGACCCTTGTGTCCCATCCACTGTCTGACTGCTGCAAAGGACAGAACTGAAGTCAACAACACACTCCACACACAATGGTCTGGTGGTTAACTTGTAGGAAGTCAAGGGCACTGGGTTCGAATCCCATCTCTGCCACAGACTTCCTGTGTGACACAGGATGAATCAATTACTCGCTCTGTACTTCAGTTTCCTCACCTGTGAAATGCAGATAATATAATTTACCTACCACCCAATGGGACTGCAAAGCTGAATTCATTAGTGCTTGGAGATCTTACAATGGTCCTGGTTACAGTCAATCTCTGCTGATAGTTAAGTAGAACCCGGATTTGCTAGAGGCAGGCTCAGCTATACCATTCTGCACATCCGTGCTAACGCACGGCTGCCGACAGCTCAAAGAGCATAGAATAAATTCATCCCTAATGCAACAGCACCGATCAGTCTGGCTTCATGTAGTTCTAGGTCTCTGCTTTGCTGTTTCCCCTACCTGCAGGTTATATGCTTCTGGCCTGATCTGGGCTCTAGGGATGAAGTTTGCCATCGATAAAATCAACAACTCCACTTCCCTCCTGCCGGGAATAAAACTGGGCTATGAAATCTACGACACCTGCTTAGAGCCAGTGGTGGTCATACAGCCCAGCTTGTTATTCCTGACCAGGGAAGGCAGCACTGGGATCAGAGTCCTGTGCAGCTACACCGACTACCAGACCCGAGTAACAGCGGTGATTGGGCCTTACGTGTCAGACCTTGCTCTGATTACAGCCAGGCTCTTCAGCTTCTTTCTAATCCCGCAGGTAAGTCTTTGGAGAATCATGGCTTTTGCATTATAGCGGTTTGGACCAATGAGGGTGACAGGAAGAATTGTTTAGTGGTTAGAGCGTTAGCCTGGGCCTTGGGAGACCACAGACATCGGTGAGTTACTTAGTCTCTCCGGCCCATATCTGTAAAATGGGGCCTACCTCTCACGGGTGTGGGGATAAATGCACTGACGACTATGGGGCTCAGACGCTGTGCTGACGGAGGGCTCTCAAAGACAGACAGAGGGGTTGTGTGTTTCCTGATCACCCGTGAGCTCCCTGGCTGGTGCCAGCAGAGAGCTCTGGAGACTGAAGCTGCCTCGCTGCACAAGTTGCTGCTGTTGATCTAATAGGGCTAAACGCTGCTCTCTGGGTAGCGTTTGGGCCTCAGCCTGGGAGGTGCTGAGCACCCTAGATTCCTATCAGTGGAATCAAGGGGGCTCGCCCCAGGCCCTTTGCCTACAGAGGGCAGCTCAGTTCCTTGATAACAGATCCCCTTTAAAACAGGCAGACGGGTGAAAATGCAGAGCGAGGAAATGACCAGCAGTGGCTGTTTATATACCGGGGAAAATCACTGATTTTCATCCTTATACCTGCAGTCCCCGCAGTAACTCAACTTCCTTCCTTCTTATGCCTTTACCCCAAACCTGTCTTTTAGGCACCCAGCGCTATCAGCTGTAATGGGCCTGGGAGACAGGCTGGAGTTGGCGTTGGTGGTTCTGGCTCTACGTGCTCTCCTGGACCAGCTTTGCTCTCACAGGGTACATCTACACTGGAGCTGGAGATGTAATTTCCAGCGTGGGTGGACGTATGCTCTGTACAAGCTAGAGAACTATAAACAGCAGTGCAGGCGGCAGGATGGCTGGCCTCCCCGAGTACAATCCCAGCCGACATCCTAGGTATGTATTCAGGGTGGACAGCCCAGCCCACAGCCTGCACCACCATGTCTACACTGCTGTTTTTAGCATGCTAGATCAATCAGAGCTAGCACGGGTCTGTCTGCCCAAGATGGAAATTATGTCTCCAGTCCAGACAAGGTGGCTGAGGTAATATCTTTGATTGGACCAACTTCTGTTGGTGAAAGAGACAAGCTGAGCTCTCTGTGGCTTGGAAGTTTCTCTCTCACCAACAGAAGTTGGTCCAATAAAAGATATTACCTCCCTCACCTTCTCTCTCTAATATCTTGGGACAGACATGGCTACAACCACACTGCATATCTCCAGTCCAGTGCAGACGTATCCGGACACACTGGTCTCTTTCCCATTTCCAGGTCAGCTATGGAGCCAGCAGTGAGAAACTCAGCCAAGAGGAGTATTACCCATCCTTTTTCCGGACCGTTCCCAGTGATAAGAGCCAGTCGAAAGCCCTGGTGCAGCTACTCGACAAGTTTGGATGGAACTGGATAGCGGCCATCGGGAGCGAAAATGAATATGGCCGTGAAGGCCTAGCCACCTTCTCCAGCTTGGCCACAGCCCAGGACATCTGCATAGCCTATGAAGCATTGATTCCTGCTGACCCATCAGTCCCACAAGATCACAAGAAACTGGAGACAATAATCAAGTACATCAATGAGACCCAGGTGAATGTGATTGTCCTCTTCTCGGTGGACAAGTCTGTGAAGGCCCTGCTGGAACAGTGGATCAGTCATGGCTTCAGCCAGAAGGTCTGGATTGCCACTGAAGCCTGGGTGATGTCTGACATAGTCACCTCCATCCCTAACATCCAGACCATTGGGACTGTCATCGGCTTTACCATCAAGGGAGGCATTGTACCTGGCTTTCAAGACTATGTTGCTGATCTCTTCGCATCCATCCAGCAGGAGAGTTTCTGCCAGGCTTCCTGGGAGTACAGCCGCAACACCGACTCCGCTGTGTTCGGCCCGCAGTGCAGGCAATGCGACAATGTCTCCCTGCATGACATCTCTCACTTGCTAGGGAACCAGCAGACCTACGCGGTGTACGTTGCGGTGTACAGCGTGGCCCATATGCTGCACCAGGCGCTGGGGTGCATGGAGGAAGGGTGCCCGAAAGCGACTGTCAAGTCCTGGCAGGTGAGTGAGGGCCGGAGTCTCACCAACAGCTTTTCCACTCCGACCCATCTGTCCCGCTGCCCAGCTGTCTCCCATCGGTCCTTTTCCAAATGCTAAGATTAATCCCCCTTGCTGTCTCCCAACATGAGCCCATCACCTGAGCCACACTGACCAACTCCTTTACTCAGGCATAAGATCCGCCATAACAGATCATCATGCCAGTGGCTCATCAGGTCCAGTTTCCTGCCTCTGGCGATAGCCAGAATGTGGTCCAATGGTCTGGGAGTCAGGAAATGTGGATTCTATTCCTGACTCTGCCATGGACCTTCTGGGTGACTTCCAGGCAAGTTACTTGCCCTCTGTGTGCCCTCATTTCCACAGCTGTAAAACCGGGATAGCGATACTTGAGATTTACAAATGAACAGCTCTGTGTACTACGAACCACGTATTTATTAACACAACCCCATACTGCAATAACGCCCATTCCACACCATGGATAATGCTAGGCCAATGCTTTAAAAAAAGGGGAGATTCCTTCCTGAGCCTGGCAGTTACCAGCTGATGCCCAGAAGCCTGAGAGCTGATGGCTGCTATCTTATCCTGCACGGGTGACAAGTGATTTCAATCAGAAAATGAGACATTCATACCCAGCCCACTGCCACACTCAGAGTGAGTCTGTCTCCCCTGCAATGCAAACCCAGGATTAGTAGAACTTGAGCCAGCAGACCCTGGGTTTGTTAACCTAGGGCTTGAGTGTCTACACTCATTCCTAACCCCAGGTAGGACTCATTGAACCTGGGCTCCAGCATCTACACTGCATTATGCAGGCCTGAGGCCAACCTGCCATATCCTAGACTTCCTAGTGCCCTCCCAAAACGTGGCCCGTTCTAGCCCTTTGTTCGTGGGGCAGCATGGGAAAATGACTGTTCACCGAACTTGACCGTCCAGAGGACAAAGAAAGTCGGCCCATGGGATTGTGGGATACTGTTGGCAGCCTTCCAGGGCATGAGTCAAATGGGGCTGTGTTTATACTGCAAAGCAATAGGGCTTGAACCCTGGGGCCTAGCTCCATCCTCGTGGAGCCCTGGGACCTTGGATCTGAGTCCTGGGTTAGCGTGATGTGTGTGTAGACGGAAGCGGGTGGGGCGGGTGCAGGTTAGCCTTGAGCCTGAGTTTGAACCCTGGGCTCACCCTGCAATGTAGACATACCCTGTACGCGGCAGTCGTGGGGTGTGGTTGCAGCTTGAGCAGACATATCCAAGTTAGCTTTAACTGACTGAATTTGAGCCCCACAGCAGCAAGCTTCAGCCTGGGTGGTACAAACCCACCCCAAACCCTGGGCAATTACTTGTGGGGGTAGCCTGGGCTGAAGCTCTAGCGGCCGCAGCTTTACTGAGCTAGCAAGATTAAAGCTACGTCAGGTCAGGCCGCAATCACACCCAGCGATTGCAGTCCAGAAGTACCCGATATTGGAGAGCGTTTGGAAAAAAGTCTCTCCGCCTCCCACCACCCACTGCCGATCGCGCATTCTCCCCTTTTCTCTGCAGCTGCTGGACATCATGAAAGAGCTTCAGTTCACCCTTGATAACCAATCATTCCAGATGGACCAGTTCCATAGCATGACCCAGGGCTTCGACATCATGTTCTGGAGCTGGCAGAAGGGCAACCTCCAGTATATACCTGTCGGAGACTACCAGGAGTCCTTACGCATCAACACGTCCCAGATTCGGTTTCACACCATGGATAGCAAGGTAAAGATTGAGGGTAGAGGTGCTGCTAAATCACAACATGGTAACAAAGTTGCATCTACCTATTCACCCAGCTTGCTTGCTGTGGCCATTCAAGACTTTATGGCTACAGCAGTTCTTCCTGCTCACAAATAGACCCCAGCTGTGTGAGCTAAAGAAGAGTCCTCCTTAGCAGTACAGGGACTCAGACAGAGCTCTGGTCCTATTCAATAAGGGGCAGTGGTGCCCATACTCAGCCTGTGTGTGACAGTATCGTCAAATAGCTGCTGCTGCATGTCTGTGGCTTTGTTCATCTTCCAGAAGCCTGTATCCACGTGTTTTCAGCGGTGTGAACCCGGGCAGATTAAGAGAGTGAAGGGATTCCACCTCTGCTGTTATGACTGTATCGACTGTGAAGAAAACACCTACGAGGGCACCAAAGGTGAGGCTTGGGAAAAGCAACTGTCTGAATAACCCCTATTCCAGCTGGCCACTGACTTTAGGGCCACACAACTTCCTAGAGCCTCTAAGGAAAATTGGTGTCCAATTCTGTGCTGTTCCTCTGAGAGGCCTGGTGCACAAGATGCAGACCATGGGGAGGAGGGACAAAGGTGACTTGAAACCATCTTTGCCTGGCCTGATCCTGGGCCAGTGCTGCTCCCACCATAAGTTAGAGCAGCCCCAGGGTTGCTCCAATTTACAGCAGCCTCCAAAGGGCCGAGTCACAGCTCCAGGTTTCTACAGTGGCATGTGCTGCAGACATGTGTTCCTGCCCTTGGCCTGCTCCTAGTGTACCCCCTACAGTTGTGAATAGGCCAGGGTTGGTTATGCCAGCCTCATGGTGAGGGAATTTCCCCCCAGTGCCTTGTGACACCTTTGCAGCCCCTGTACACAGCTCGAGTGACATGGGGAAGTGAGGGAGCATCTTTCACTTGCCTATTGGTCTGCCCCTGCTACTGGCCAGTGCAGGATTGTTCCCTGTGATATATTCTCCAGTGCTTTGTGCAGCATCCTTCTGACGAGCTCAGGTGACAGCCAATGCAGGGCCAAAGCAGTGGGAGTGAGCCCATGTGACAGGACGGGATTTTTTTTAGGTTTGTGAGAAGGTGAAAATGATCATTGTGACACAACTGAAGGGTCTTTTGGAAGCAGGGGCTCCTGCCTGGGGGAGGGAGCAGAGCAGAAAATACAGGGCTCATTTGGGGCAGACAGGGGAGGAGACTGGCTAATCACAGGCTCTGGGCACCCTGAAGATGCTTGCGTATTCTGGGGATGGCACTTTGAAACCGCGGATTGTAGAAACCGCATTGGCTGCTCTGTTCACCTGTGCCGGTGACCCATCATCAAGAGCTGCCTGTGGCAGGGTCATTGCAGCCCAGAGCAACGGCCTGCAAAGCCGGGCCCAGCCTCACGTCCCCTCCTCATTGCTGGTTTTCAGAAGACTTGTTTTGCACTAACTGTCCAGAACATCAGTGGTCACCTATTCGAAGCGCCAAGTGTTACGACCGCAGCGAGAGGTACCTCTTCTGGGACGAGCCGCTCATCATCTGCTTGCTGGTCCTGATGCTCTTCGCCATGGTGCTGACCTGCCTGTCAACAGTGCTCTTCCTTAAGAACTTCAACACGCCCCTGGTGCAGGCGTCCGGGGGTGCCAGGAGCATCTTTGCCCTGCTCTGCCTCTTGCTGATGTGCCTCAGCTTGTGCCTCCACATAGGGAAGCCCAGCACTGCCAGCTGTATGCTCCAGCAGCCCCTCTACACCCTGTGCCTCTGCGCTTGCTTCTCCACCTTCTTAGTCAAATCGCTGGAGATCGTCTTGCTGACGGAGTTCACAAGCTGTCCCAAAGGCTTCCTGCTCTGGGTGACCCAGAAGAGGGCCTGGCTCGTTGTCGCTGTCACCTGCCTGGTTGAGAGCGTGCTCTGTTTTTGGTGCATCTACTCGGTTCCAGCCTTCCCGGTGAGGGATTACAAACTGCTGCACTCCCAGGTTCTGATCCGTTGTGAGATTCAGTCCTGGTTCGCCTTCATTATGATCCATGGCTACACTGGCAACCTGGCATTCATCTGCTTCCTCTGCACTTTCATGGTGCAGACCCCTGCCAAGAAGTACAACATGGCCCGGGGGATAACGTTTAGCATGCTAGTCTACTTCGCTGCTTGGATCATTTTCATCGCCATCTACAGCACGATGCAGGCCATGCAGCAGCCTGCTGCACAGATCTGCAGTGGGCTGCTGTGCGCACTGGGGGTCCTGACCTCCTTCTACATCCCGAAATGCTACATCCTCTTGTTTAAGCCCGAGTGTAACACGGTGGCTTACTTCCAGTTACACCAAGGAGGGGCCTCATGAGAAAAAGACTCCCACTAACCAGACCTGTTCTAGGCTGCTGTGAAAGGCTTTAAATATCTGCGAGGATGGTTTGGTTTGTAATGAATCCATGAGCTGCAGTCACAAGACAATTGGTGTATAAAATATACACACAGCCCTACCTGGTAGACTGAAGGGTAGAACCTTTCCAGCTCAAAACAATAATAATAAAAAAATGTATCCAATCCAGGGTTCTGATGCTTGAACTAAAGGATTATGCCCCAGGCGACAATAGTAGTAGGTCCCATATCCTCTTGGGCCAGTAAGCAGAGGGAGTCACTGTTCAATCTGTCTCCCCCAAAAGTCAGCAACATTACAGATTTTACGTCCAGACTACCCCGCCGTATCAGCGGGTTAAAATCGATTGCTCGGGGATCAATAAATCGCGTCTAGACGCGATATATCGATCCCCGAGCGTGCTTATATCGATTCCTGAACTCCATCAACCCCAACGGAGTTCCGGAATCGACACGGAGAGCCGCGGACATTGATCCCGCGCCGCCTGGACGGGTGAGTAATTCAATCTTAGATATTCGACTTCAGCTACGTTATTCACGTAGCTGAAGTTGCGTATCTAAGATCGATTTTCCTCCTCTAGTCTGGACGAGTTCGGATGCTTCTCTGCAGCATCTGTTCCTGTCGGATCTACACAGCTGAGCTGTGGGAACCTCACCAGACCCAGCTCCCTCAAAAGATTTCCAGGTTTTCCTGCTTCTAGTCAGGCAGAAATAAAAGCCAACCTGCTTCTCCCATGCTATTTCTGTACATCCATTTCCGGTCCTGACCAGAGTATGAAAATGCAGGAAGGGCCACAGAAAGAAGGGATAGCATGGGATGGGGGAGGAGAGGACTTGCTCTCATGGAAGAAGTAGATGCTCAGCACCCTTCGAGTTTCAACTGGGTGAGTTTCCGATTCCAACTCAACGGTAGGGGGGAAAAATAGTTACGGTCTAGGAATTGCCAAGTACGTATCTACAGATCCTTTATTACTGCTCTCAAATATGCACCACAGGCAGCATGGATGGGGGAGAGAACCCACTGAAAGGCCTCTGCATTGCTGCTAGGGTGAGAACCAAGTAGAATCGTATTCAAGGATCAGTTCCTCTAGTCCTAGCAATTGGTTTAAAGGCTGGAGTTTGCTTCTGGCTTCCATCCTCCTGGGTGCTTCTTGGTATATCTGTCTGCTCTGTTCCTAGTGCACAAGCGTGCTTTGCAACACACAGGGTTTGTAACTCCAGGTTAGCGTAACAGGACTGCACGTATTTCTACATGTTTTGTGTTTAATAAAAAGGAATAAAACCAAGACATTCCGCAGCCTTGGATTTACATTGTAGAAGTTACAGTGAACGGAATCATTTCCCCATCTAAATCAGCAGCAGGCCAAAGTGGCCACCAAAACCCCCAGAGACTCCCAGATCCATCTCAGACCAATATAGAATTTTGCAGGCTGGGATCTATCATTTCTTTGTGCTGCTCTTTTGCCTTAAAGAGGAGGGTGGTTACAATCTGCTCGAAGTCAGCTGGGACCCTTCAGGTTCCTTGAAAATAGCTAACGTGGCCTCGGGTTGGGGCAATTTTTGCATGCCCTTGATTTCACCTTGAGGAATACATAGAAGGAAGGCGAGGACATGGGAGGGGAAAGATACAGGAAAAGAGAACAAGAGTAGGTCAGACCTGAAATGGGGGGGAAAGAAACAAGAGTGTAAGTTTTCTCCCCATAACTGATATAAATTAATGCTGGAATCCCACCTGAGCATTCTGGTGACAAGCTTTCCTCTTACCATTTATACCTTCCCCAGGATCCTTCAGTATACCGGAAAGAGAGTGTGCTATTCCTTATTTATATCTATATTTACCACTGCATACATTTGTACTGAGACTTGTAGAAACCTCATTTAGATCAAGTATAAGGGGAAATATCTGGCCCAATACAAGGGACATATTAATAATCTAAAATTGGCTCTAGTTTATTTTTTGCCAAGCTGCCTTTGCAAAGAACATGGAAATGAACTGAAAATAGAAAATGCAAATCTCACCCTCCCGAGTCAGAGCAAAATGCTCCCACAGTCTCTGCAAACATGCAAAGGATTGGCCAAGAGACCCACTCCTCACCCAGTGGGACCGTTTGCATTGAGATAAAATAGCAACATCCTTGTTGCAAATTATGAACTACATGTAAAAAACCCCTCACCTGTTCATGAAACAGGCTCAGGAAATGTCAGATCAGTCAGACCAGCGGTTTGTCTAATTCAGCAACCTGCCATCAACAGTGACAAATAGCAGCTGTTTCAGAGGAAGGGGTAGGAAATCCTACAATGGAAAATTATGGAATAACTTCCTTCAGGGCTGGTTAATGCTCTGAAACATGAGGGTTTACAGCTCCTCCATTTTTTAAAAACCCTATCTAGTGTCAATTGATGTTTTCATTGTCCATATAGTTGTCCAAATCTTTTTGAAACCTAGGATCTCCCTAGGCAAAAGGCCATGCTGCTTCCCATGAGTATATTATTAAGTGTATACTACAGAGGTGGGCAAACTACATTACAGCCCACGAGACTGTTCTGCCCGGCCTGAGCTCCTGGCCCAGCAGGCTAGCCCCTGAACCTCCCACAGTGTTCCCTCTCCCCCGTAGCCCCAGCTCACCCCGCCACCGGTGCAATACTCTGGGTGGCTGGGCAGCGCAGCTGCAGAGCCGCAGCCTGACCTGGTGCTCTGGGTGGTGCTCCGGGCACGGTGGTAAGAGGGCAGGGGAGTTCAGGGTGGTGGGGTCAGGGGGTGGGGGTGTGGATAGGGGTTGGGGCAGTCAGAGGGCAGGGAACAGGGGGTTGAATGGGAGCAGGGGTCCTGGGAGGCAGTCAGAAAAGAGAGGAGGGATTAGATGGAGTGGCAGGGGGCAGTTGGGGAGGGGTCCAGGTAGGGCTGTTGGGGGCAAGAAGCAGGGGAGGTCAGATAGGGGTCAGGGGCTGAGCCACGCCTCACTGTTTGGGGAGGCACAGCCTCCCCTAACTGGCCCTCTATTCAATTTTGGAAACCCGATGTGGCCCTCAGGCCAAAAAGTTTGCCTGCCCCGGTCTACTATCTAGTGATAACCAGCAGGCCCTGGGTTTGCAGGTGTTTCAGTGGAAGCTCCATGTGTGGAGGGCTTGCAGGCTGAGGCTGATGATATTTATTCCACTGCATTAATGTCTACGAGCTCCAAGACCAGGACCTCACTGTGCTAGGTGCTGCATGGACAAAGAATAGAAAGACAGTCCCTGCCCCCAAAGAGCTTACAGTCTGAAAGCCACAGTTATAACTAAAGCTATGATCTCAGTATGGAGATTTTTAGTACATTTCACAGCAGAGGTGTGGGGAAAAAACCCTAAGTCATGGAAAGGCCACCAAACAACGTGTTCTTTGCTACCTCAACATGTAAAAGAGACTAGTGGGCCTGCTGAAAGGTGAGGGGAACAGAAGGATCTGAAGAAAGAGGCCACTCCACATTCCCCTCACAGCAGCAGATGCTAGGCCTGGCTCCCCATTCCCGTTGTTAGGACCTGCTACAAGGGGTTGCAGTGTCACTCTGGTTTGGCCCATGGCCCTTCCATCTACATGCTCAGTGACTCTCAGGAGACTGCCCCATCACAGATAAAATATAGACAGTGTTTTGCTTGGAACATACACACACAGACAATAGCACTCAGCCCCCAGAACTGCTCAAGTGATCACAACCAAAGCATCCCAGGGGCTGGTCTACATTGTAAAGTTAGGTCGAGCCAGCTGCGTCACTCAGGGGTGTGAAAAATCCACCCCCCGAGTGACGTAGTTAAACCAATCCCTATCACCACTCTTCCATACCTAGCTACCACCTCTCAGGGAGGGGGATTAATGACAGCAAGGGCAGAACCCCTCCCATCGCTTCAACGGTGGAGCTGTAGCATTTCTGAGCGTAGACATAGCCTGCCTTGCAAAGCTACCCATTCCTTTCCCCGTGCTCTGCCCTAATGAAGGCTCAGTTCAGTGCCAATAAGTCACAGAAATGAACTACACTGTGTGCATTCCATTTCATTCCCTACTCAAAGTGCATTGCTTGCTGTGCTGAAAAGAAAAGCAGTGCATTATTTCAGGGGGAAATCTCTTGGTTTCTCAGGCCCGAGTTTGTTGGTGGATTTATTTTTTTAAGGACCATCAAAGAGGGATCCATCTTTACTGAAATTAGATCCTAGATTATGAATAAAAATAAAATAAGTTTTTAATGGGGCCTTTGTGTAGCAAGAACAATCACATTCCTTTTTGGGGGGGCGATGGTAAAAAAGCATCATTTTATCACATTGTAACACACAGATCCTGATTCCACTCTCTTTTATATCAATTTTACACCCATGTAAGTCCATTGACTTAATATGGATTTACTCCTTATTTATACCACTAGATCAATATGTGGCCCTCTGAATCTACATTAAAATGCAACAGTTCCATCTGAAGGTGCCTCCCGTGAGTTCCCCTCAGAAGTACCCAAGGCAGAACTTTTTGAAAGCAAGCAGCTTTTTTTCCTGATATCTCCCTATTTTATTTCCCTCTCCCTCCTTCAAAGTTCGCCCAAAGCGTTTGGTCTTTACCTCCATTTTTATCAGTGCAGCTTTATCGGCCAGTCACTGAGCTGCACGAAAATTATCCCATCAATTGAATGCACATGAAGACTGGACATAAGCAGATACTAATCTGTGTGATAGGCTGAACGTTAGAGAAACAGGACTTTTGCAATGCATCTCATGCACAATTCTTCCTCTGCATTTAACTCCCTGCATACTGAAGTTCTTTTGGAGGTAGGAGCCTGTGCACACATGTATATGGAAATCCATGTGAGTGGGATTTCTTGTGGAGTAAGGTGCTACCCAGCACGAGCCAAGGTATCAGGATCTGGCTTGAAGTCCCCATTGCCAGAGACTCTACTCAAGGATGTATTGTCACATGTGAGAGGACCCAAATGGTGATTTCATGACCACACAGCAGTTTATGTTATTTTCTATCAGCATTTTCAAAACAGGAAAGATACAGAGCCACATTCTTTGATGAGACTATTGAGGTCAGCAGAGATTAAACTGACCCCTTCTTTTTACAGCCAAGTGGAGTCCCCTGTTCAGGGATCCAGGCTGGGGTCAATAATCTAACTCCCTCGTTAGACAGCTGAGTGAGTGCAGGCTGCACAACCTAGATCTGCAAAGTCTGAGAAATACTGGGCCCAGTTCTCCTCTCACTTGCAGCTGAGCAGCTCTGGACTGTGCTCTAAATTGTGATTAGCATCCAGTGTTTAGCTAATTTCCCCTCAGCATCCTCCAAGCCAATATGTAGTCCTTGAAAGATAGAAGAGCTGGGGAAGTTCTTCTGCACACAGCCCAGAGAAGGGGTCTCCAGTCCATATCTGCTACAAAGCAGTACTATCCATGATAGGCCCGAGGGGTGTTCAGGGGTCTTTCTAGGGGCCCCTGATGACAGAGAGCAATCCCCATTCTGCTGGCTCTTGCCAGCCTAGGAGGGAGATTTGGTCCCCATCAAGCCCTTGGGAGAATCCCTGTGCCAGGCCCATTCAGGCTTTAGAGGGCAAATTTCTTTATACTGTTTATCAAATGCATTTTGTTGGGGTTTCCTTGTTAGACTCACCTGCAGTCTGGGGTCCGGCAGGATCCTAGTCTCCACCTCAGCTGGGGCAGACATGCAGAGTCCAGGACAAGCGAGTCTAGTCACAGGACCGTTAGTGGGTTGAAGCAGCTCCAGGGGACAGAAGGAGAGATTTCTTACTCGCTTCTTGGGTCTGCAGCTCAGACAGCTCCAACCTAGGCCCAGGACTCACAACACCCTGGGCCACACAGTGCAAAATATCACACCCTCTACATTATATTTGTGCTCCCACAAGCTCTGCCTACTCCCTTTCCAGAGGCAGGCTCAGGGAGAGGGAGGAGAAACTAGATTAATCTAGCCTCTCTTATAAAGAGACAAGCATGCTTGCTGCACAAATGCATTGATGACAAGGTCAGGGCATGGTTGCCAGAAGCATTGAGCACTGCCAGTAGCTCCTGGGAACCTCTCCTTTCACTCATCATCCTGCATGGGAACAATCAGACCTCTGGATTCTATTCCCTCCTCTCAGGCAACTCATTTAACTATCTGTGTCTCCGTTTACAGACCTCGAGTCCCTGGACTCATACACCTTATCACAGGGGGGCTGGAACAATTTGTATATTAGGGGTGCTGAGAGCCATTGAACCAAAATGTAAACCCTGCATACAATGGAAACCACTTCAAGCACCCCTAGTTCCAGCACCTATGCCTAATCAGTGTCTAAGCATCCAGAGAAAAGGCGATAGGCCGTAGAACTCTGAATCCCAGTTCCCTGCTCTAATCCACAGACCACACTTCCTCCTGGACAGAATACTACCTCTCTCAAGTGGGGAGCTGTCCGACATAATGCATGCCTTGAGATCCCTGGAAGGCAAGTACTATAGAAGTGCAAAGTAACCTTATCAATAAAGGGAAGACACTGGGTGCAGTTGTCACATAAAATTAAAAGCTTTTTTAGTGTTTAAAATAGCATTTACACGTAAGCAGCTATATATTAACTATACAGACACTTGGGTTTTAATACAATATCTACAAAAAAGAATTCAATTATGCAATAGACATTTAACAGGAACAGTGCAGTCCATGCTAGTAAAAGGTTACTCTCGGAGTAGAACCAATTCTAGAATAGGTGATAGTCTGGGTTTTCATTATTTAAAAATCATTTAACGTTTCCCCTCCCCACTGTACATAAATTCTTTACATGTATTTCTAATCACTGATTAGAATGATTTTTTAAAGTCAATCTTATTACAATCTAGTTAAATGCAAAACAAAAACAATTACATCAACTCATCAGCTGTCAGTCTCAAGAGAGGACTGTCAATTTGACAAAAAAACAACAAAAATATCAAAAGTCGGCGCCTGTGCATTGTTTGCCATCCAATACACCTTTGGATAAAGTGTCCAGGGACTATTACCTCTGAAAAGAAAACATGTTAACAGGAGGTCAAAGACATCAGCAGTGCCTTTAAGACACTCAAACCATTCACCAAAATCTTACTCTTTAGAGAGTTGGGTTAATATATTACCCTGACATTCCAGTAGGAGGCATCATCCCAAAGCCTTGGCAATATGTTATCTCTAAGCCAAAAACACACCTATTTGTCCTTATTCGGTGCTGTTGACAGGAATGAATAAATAATAGTGCAAGTCTAGCTGCAGAGCACAGGCAGATTTTGATAATTCCTCCCACCCCCCCCAAATTTAAATACTATTTAAGGCTCCTGTTATGAGGCCAGCTTGTCATTTTAACCTGTTCAGCATCACACCCTTCATGTGCCTATTAACGGCAAGCTCATTCCTTTTCACTGCAGTGGGAGGAGGACAGGTCAAGATACATTCTAGAGCCAGACCACTGCCAGCTCCCCGACCTTAAAAGGAGCAAAGTAACCTGGGCTCTGCTAAGAAACTACATGCTCTTTAAGGGCCTGATCCTTCAACTATTCGCCACTTACAACTGCCTCGTGGATTTCACGGGCACGTCTCTCTGGAGGAAGTACTCCATCTGGCAGTATATGCTTGCAAAGTTAGCCCCAAAACACCCCTAGGCTGCAAAGATAAACTTGGACATATTTAAAGGCATCAGCAGGATTTCGGAGATCTCTCTCCATCCACTTACGAATAAGTGACGAACAGTCTGCGCCTGGTTCCCCGCTCACTCAGTCTGGCATCTGGCTAGATTTCAGTGGAGTTACTGTATGTTCCTCTTGGGGAAGGGAGAGGGGAATCAAGTCCTACGTATTATACTATAAGCATGATGTATTGCACTATTCATAGAATGGGCACTTAGATTCTCCTATGGCTCTTCAGCGAACAGAAGATTCTAAATGCTGTTCATTGTTTAATAACCTGCCATCACGCACAGAACAGCGCATGCTTTGCCTGAACTGGGAGCTTGATCTCAGCTGGAACCAGTTTGGATAGAACCAGGCTAATGTCTAACCCACAGTCCAAGCCAGACTTGGCAGCCTGTTCCTTCAGCAGATGAGCACCTTCCCACACCTCCAATATGGACTGTGCCAGCCTGACTCCAGAGTCACCCATGCACACGGAAATACAGAACACAATCATTTCAACACAGCAGCAAAGGGCAACACGACACAAAGCAGTTTTTCTGCCAATAGCACTTACTACAACAACAAAAAGAAAAAAAATACAGCAAGTGTGTAACTGCAATTCTTGAAAAGATGTACAAGGAAATAAAACATTTCAGCCTCCTTGGGTGAAAGTCCAGCCTGCACTCACTCCCCCTTCTGTATACCCTACCAGATTAACACTACAATCTTTTTCCCTGATCCCATAACTTTTGCTTTAAGATAAAGTGAGCCAGAAAAAAACAACACATGAGCAGAGAAGTAAAAAACTGGTTTAAAAGCAGAACCACCAGAGATTGTCAGTAAAGTCACAGACTTTTTTTTTTTTTTTTTTTTAAACAGTGTCTCCTTGAGATACAGCAAAAGTAAGGGATGATTTACCCTGATTTCTCTGATTGCTTTAAAGTTTGATTTAAAAAAAATTAATTTCTGAGGGAGATTAGTATTTGTGTCATGCCTAGATGAAAAATGGAAAGAATGTTGCTGAACAGCTCCAGGTTCTAAAAGGATCGTGCAATTTTATATTGGTCACTGGCAACTTTGCTACTTAGCCAGTACAGTCTGGGATTCCAGATGAATCATCATGAAAGCTGTGCTTCCAGAAACAGAGCTGGGCAATGATAGCCAATGGGTGAGTTAGGCAAAAGGGATTTAGGGGTTTAAATGGGGAGTTGGTGTGTGGCAAGGTGAGGTGTAAAATCTACAGTGCTCCAGCACACTAACTGTCCGTGTGGATCCTGCTGCTGTGCACTAATATGCACTGATGAAGTGAATGGCTGTTTCAAACAGCTGTATGTCAGTGTATTCTAGGGAACCTTGTGGGTACGGCAGCGGGATCCACAGGGACTGTTGCAGCTTTACGCCCTTGCTTGCCATGCACTCACTGTTCATTTAGACATGCCCTAAGACCCACTGACTCGCAGGCTGCTCTGTGCCGAAGTCGCTTTTGAAAAGGAGCCCTACGATCCTAAGTCATTCCGCTACTTTTGCAAATTTTTACCTTTTGTCTTTTTCTAATTCCACTAAGAAAAAGTAAAAGAAAAAGCTGTGGCAGCCACCCCAGGGTGCGTGATGTGATAAGCAGACTGCTTGGGAAGTCAGTGCTGCAGTAGGATTAAAAGAGAACATGAAATCCCAGCAGTATACAGCTATACACCTTCTCTTCTGCATGCCTGCTAGGCACTGAAGCCAACAATAATGCAAGGAATATAGCAGCAGGGACTGTCATATTGGGGAAAAAATCTTTTCTATACAGTGAAGTGTGATTTAAGCACCTATCCTCAAATTCAACAGGAAGAGCTGACTAATAAAAGGTGGATTTTAACAACATTTTCCAACACCACAGGACTGAAATCCTTGGAGATGTGTGACAGCGGATGCTTAAGAAAAAGCTGCCTGTTGGAAGTGGGACCCTTAGCACAGGTTTCACTGTGTGTCAGGTAGAAAGATGAATCCATTCAAGCATTTCTGAGCTGTGCATAAAAGCATTTCCCTTCCTACCATAACTAACCTCTAGCCCTGTCGGCCTTCAGAACACGCCCACTTGGTAACACTGCAGGGCCAACCCCAGGATTCTGATTCACAGCAGAGGTGAAGCTGAGAAGGGGGATGCCAGAAAGATCTTATTCAGCAACCAAGAGGAAAAAGAGCAGCCACAATTACCAGCAAAGCCACTGATGTGGGCAGGAATAGGATGAACATCCCCTCTTTAAATTGGGAAAAGCTGCATCTATGCCTTGCATAACCAGAGAGCGGCAACTGTCCCATTGCTACAGGAACAACCTTTACAACAGCAATTAAGTGCATGTTATGACCAGACAAAAATAGACATGCCTCATCATCAGGGATGTCACAATTGTGATAGGATGATGTCAAAATGAAAGACAATTCCACTCCTTACTCAGCATAGGAAAGAAGGACTCTACATTGAATCAGATCTTTGCCTACTGCTGGGAATTTCACTCTGTGCCTGCCCCTCTTACGTATTGCCCACACACTTTCGGACGTCAGGGCTGCTTGTGTTGCTGTTTGCTATATACCAGATGTATGACAGGGAAATCAGTCATAGTAGCCAGTGTTTCTGGTAAGACAGAGAGAGTGAAAAATCAAGGTGCTAATAATGCATCACTGGAAACTTAGAAGTCATATGAAATAATACTCTTGAATCAGCCAAGAAGACACACTAATTGCACTGAAAGTAGGTGCCACAATTACCAAAGCTCGTTAGGCTGTGAATATACACCAGTCAACCACATTAAAAAAACATGGGGAGAAAGGGAAAAAAAGGAGGAAAGAAAAGATGCCATTGATTTGCTGATATTTAAGAATCTCAGGTGATATTTTTTGTTTTTTGCAACACATGACTGAGATTCAGGAAGGTGTTACATGCAATACAGTCAAGCTTTCTTTCTTGAAGTGTTTGGCAATGACCCCATCCCCCCAAACCCAAACTCCAACATCAATTAAAACAAGCCCCTCCCACCCCTCCCCCAAAAACAGAGTCTGAAGGCACTTCCTCTCACATGATGTCAACAAAGAATTCGCAAGGGTTGCCCATCGCCTTCTGGAAGGACTGCCGGCTCCCCGTCAGCTCTGGAGGAACAGAACTCAGTTCTCTCACAGGAGGTCCGCCGGGGGGTCCACTCGTCCCGTAGACTTTGGACCCTAGCTTTGGCAAGTTGCAGAGAGGTGGGACCCCCGGAGGCCCATACGAATGGTGGCTGTGGTGGCTTCTCTCGCTGTGGGTGGCAGAGACGTGACTCCGGTGGCTGAGCTGGCTGACGGGCCGTTCACGGCGCACTACGCTGGCTCCGCCCCCGCTGCGGGCGGTGTGGTCAGATTCGCTGCCGCTTCCGGTTGACTTGCGGTCCTTGTCCCTGCCCAGAGCCCTCCGGCTGTTCTCACTATTGCTCCGGTTAGAGCCGCTGCTCTTGCTTCCTGTGGATGGCGAGCAACAGGAACAGAACAGGAGGGTCAGTCAGTCACGTTTCCTCCCCTCCACATTCATCAACACTTCCTGAAATCCCCCGGCATCAGACCCACAGTGGCAACAATGACAATGACCAACTCCGGACCACATCAAGCACAACAGGCTATGGATGACTCCAGAATTTGGCGACGACACCCAGTAGAACAAAGCTGAGGAAGCTGTGGCATGCAAGGATACACATCGATTGAACCCTCCCTCCAGAGCCAGCACAGGAAAAGCATCGGCTAGCCTAGAACTACAGCCTGAAGCCCTTCTGCTTCCATGCCCCCCACTCCCGGCACGTAGAGAGAGAAAAGACAAAATGGAGGAGTGGAGAGGTTCTGTTTTTAAACACAAAATCGGTTTTTTCTAACAGTATGACTGAGTCAATGTGTGGATGCCAGGAACCCTGCACAGGAATGGGTTATCCTCTCATGGAACCTCTTCTTCAAAACACAACTCATCTGGTCTTTCCTGTACCAGTCTTTGGTAAACGAAGCAGATTCAAATGATGGCCCTGCTCCAAACCCAGTGAAGTCTACAGAAGTCGTTCCGTTGGTTTCCATGGCATTAGGGCCTGACCCAAAGGCAGATTCCTACAAAGCCCATCACTGAGGTGTTTGGTGGTTGTAGTGGCCTTCAAAAGCCGGAGTGTAGAGTTGTTACACGTAGATTGCCGTGGATCATGCAAATGCCGAGTCTAGATGTTCCCCACAGAGGCTGAAAAATAATGCCTGTGAGGTTGTGTGCAAGTAGCCACAGTATGCGAGTGTGAGCTATTGACTTCACTGGGTCTGAGGCAAGGCCCTGTGTCAGCAGCTGCAGGAGGTGCTCAGATATCGTAAGGATGAGCATGGGATGGATACTTAGGTAGATATTTCCAAGTTAAATCTCTCTCTCTTTAAAAAAAAAATCCTAACTTTCCAAGCCATCGTTCAACAAGGAACTAATTGCTCCGCTTAAACCAAACCCCTTAGTTTGAGGTTCCATTCACACACAAACTCCTCTGCCTCGTAATCGTGGGCCAGATTCTGAATTTGAACAATCACCACAGCACTGATGGTTAATGCAACAGGAGAGAGGGAAGAGAGAATCACAGGTGCTCCTATTGCTCGTCCACTGATGAGATTATATAGAGAAAAGGCAAAATGAAGGAGATGGAGTTAAAAAGCTAGGCGGCCTGGCATGTGTAGTAGAGAGCTCAAAGCCTCCTGCAGAATGCAGAGGGGTTGAGGACCAAAGCAGAATGTGAAATACCCAAGACGCAGTGTGGGCGAGGGGTTTGACCGCAAGACTAGGAACCTGCAACTGGTGAATTCTATTCCTAATCCCCAATTCTCCTGTTTGCTTTAGGCAAGACTCGAGCTTCAGTTTCTCCATCCATGAATGGAGGTGATTATATTGTGATGCAGTAGGGAGTGTCTGTGTGGGGAGTGGGAGAGCAGGGGAGGACTTTAGGGGATGGACGATGCCAGGGCCTGTAACCTGAGCTAGGTAAGGGAGAGGAAAGGTCAACACCTTTGCCCGGGAAGGGGACAAAGGAAGGGAGCGGCAGGAGGGAAACAGTTTGAGTTAGGGCTTGGGGCTGTGTGGGCGGAATTCAGGGTATCCTAGCTAGGATCCAAGCACCCTGAAAGCCCAGAAGGACTCGGTGGAGGGGTCCTGACTGTGCCTGCAAGCTCTGCTGTAACCTGTGTTCCTGTTGTCCAATAAACCTTCTGTTTTACTGGCTGGCTGAGAGTCACTGTGGGTCCCAGGAAGAGGGGTGCAGGGCCGGACTCCCCCACACGCCGTGACATATATTTACTCCCCTAACTTCCAGGGGTGTTGTAAGGATTGGTTAGCTAAGCCCTTTGAAAACAAAGCACTACATAAATGCTGAGTTTCATTATCAAACATCTCCTAATAGCCAATAAAAAAAACCAAACACACATCAGAGCATAATTAGGAATTAGCAAGATGACTGTTCCAGCCCTCACTCCAGGCAGGATCGACGCCAGCATGACACAGAGTTTTCTTACAAGGGACTGATTATAATTCATCCAGGAGTGAATGGGCAAGTGCCCATCTCCACCCAAAAACAAAATCTTAAGGCAGGGCTCTTTGGCAACTGCTTTGCAAGATCAAGAAGCACCTTGATAGGAAGAAATTCCAATGCAGTGGGCCTTTTTTCCCCAGCAAGAGATCCTCCCCACATTGTGGCAACCCTTTAAGTACTAGAGAAATCTCCTTTCCCACTAACGTGTCCCAGGAAAATAGCATAAGTTTTCAAGCAGGAATTCCCATGGATGGAGAGATCAGTAAGCTGGGCATGCAATGCCAAGTCTGCAGTAATGTTCTTAGAGTCAAGCTGGAGGCGTACATCAAAGTTAAGGTGTATGTGAGAGTTGTTATTCGAGATCAGGCCCCAGAACCTAGGTTGATTTACCTCATCAGCATCGTCACTGCTGAAGGTAGCAGCACATTCAGTTTGGTGCAGGTGAAAGGAGCTGAACTGACAGCTTTGGAGAACTAAGCCCTCTATTTACTAAGAGCTACGTCCTCCCCAGAACAGTAAGATTCAGGCAACTGCAGGGCAAGCTTCCTCTCATTGGCCCTTCCAATACTCCTCAACACAAATCTAGGAGAGGAGAATAAAATCCAGTATCCTTGGCGGCTCTGATGACTACTAATGAGATACCAATTGTGTGACATGGACAGTCACCAGATCTGCACAGACACCCTCGGGCTCCCTGGCCACTGCAATCCTGGGATATGCATTTGCTGCCTGGGGGTCACTACCAACCTACCAGAGCCACTGTCTCTTTTTGAATAGTGGAGTTATTGCTACACCCTCAATGGCTGCTCACTTTACGTGTCCGTCAGTCATGTCAGCTTTTAGACTTCTGAATGCCCAGTGTGACCAGATCCAACAGCCTGGTCCAGCACCCCCAACAACTAAGGTGCATGGCCGGCACCCACAGGCCTTCCACCAGGCAGGAGAGCATTGGCGGCCACCTCTAGAAGCAGCTTATTGGACTAATAAAAACAGGGTCCAGATGAGAAACTCAAAAGGCTGATCAAAGGCACTCAGGGCACCATTTGGAAGTCTGCACATTGGCAGGGAGAATTCTGATGTCATTCCCTGGTAGCTGTTGTACCGCTGTGCAGTCAGATTGCTCACTCCGCTAATGCCACGGTATTACAAACAGGATGTCCTGGGACAGGCAAAGTGCCTCTGACAATTAAAAATAAAACAAGGGGGGAGGGAACAGCTAAACACTTGGATCACAAGAGTCTAAATGATCATGCTATGAAGTTGTTGTTATTATGGAGGCGTTTGAAGCTTACCAATCCCCTAGTGTCAGCCATTCCTTTCGGAATCCTTCAGTCTAATGCTTGCTCAGAATAAAACAAGGGAATAACACAGTTATAAAACAAGAAACAACACATCAGTGTAGTTTCCAAAAGTAGAACAAGAAAGAAAAAAGTGTTGAACCGTTCAAAATGAAACCCTCCCGTCGCCTTTAATGAAACTCTCCTAGCTGGTAACCCAGGATGCATGGACAAAAATACTGTACCTTTCCTATTCCACCAGCAAAGAGCTAATATTCTGTTGCTCACAGTGACTTGGTGAACCCCCTGAGGAAAAATCAGTGCCCCCCCAGTGACAGAACAGACCTGATGTGGATTTTTTCCTAAAGATCTGAACTTTTTTGGTTTCCCTCCCACACATACTTGTTTTCAGCTGAAGTGGGAAGGGCAAGAGCTGGAAATCTCACAAGAGTTCTTTTCATGGGATTTCCAGCCTGGGTTTGCATAACGAAGGAGGTTGGGTTAAGTCTGGAGGGGCTGCAGGCAAATTATTGGATGTTTATCTTGGTAACATGGTTCATACCCACACTTGGAGCCTCCTTCTGAGCCTTGCTTTTTGGTTACTGGCAATGTTTCACATTCGCACACCAGAAGCAGAGTATTTAAAAAATTGCAGGGGGCCCCCACTGGACAGTCACACCACAGAATCATGTTTTATTTACTATGCTCAGAATGAAGTAGCAGGGTGATCCTAGGGCTGGAAAGGAGGTGGTACATTCAAGCAGCCCATGCAACATGCATCAGGGCAAAAGTCATTGTGCTTCCCGCAGAATGGCGTTTCAGGGTTGCAGTGTATTTGGCTGGCTGCTCCAGACAGCACTCTTTCTGCTTATTTCACATAGGAGGAGGTGAATGGCCTTCTGCACTCAGTACGGAAGTGGAAGCCGGGAGCAGATAGTTTGGAATCCCACTTCTGTCCTTGACTCTCAGTTCTGGCACATGACTTCAAGCAAACCACTAAAGGCCTGATTTTCAGGGATGTCGAGCTGTGACGAACTGGGAATGTTCTTAATGTTTTCTCTGAATACTGTGTTGGTGCCTCAGTGTCCTCATGGCAGTTCTTAAGTATCTGGCAGAGCAAAGGGCCAGTGCACCTAAATGCCTGGCACTCTGTCTCCTAGCAACTGATGGCCTGGGCCCCTCCTCTGCAAAGGTGCCAGCTGAAGGTGTTGGAGACAAAGGGATCAGGTGACCTCCTGGCCCGGGAAAGGGGCTGAGCAGAGAGGAGGGGTTGGGAGGGGTTGTTAGGCTGGAGCTGGCTGAGGGCAGGTGTGGGGGTCTGGTTCACTGCCCCCCAGAATGGACCCGGCCGAGAGGTCCGGTTTGCTGTATCTACAAGCTCTGTTTTAGACCCTGTTCCTGTCATCGAATAAACCTCTGTTTTACTGGCTGGCTAAGAGTCATATGTCTGACTGCGAAGTGCGGGTGCAGGACCCGGTGGCTTCCCCAGGACCTCACTGAGGCAGGCTCGCTGTGGGAAGCGCACGGAGGGGCAGAGGATGCTGAATGCTCCAAGGAGAGACCCAGGAGGTGAAGACGTGTGAGCTTCTTGCCCTGAACAAGTCTGCTCCAAGGGAGAGGAGGCTCCTCAAAGTCCTGCCTGGCTTGGTGGGGAGCAGTTCCAGAGCATCGCCCGGGGACTCCGTGACACGAGCACACCACCGAAATCAGCGCCTCGCACCTGTGAAAACCAGACCCTTCACCTCTCACGGAGGCCTTCTGATTAGTCGGCAAGCTGTTATCTATGTAGCTCTTTCCTGGGATGAGGAGTGAGTGATTTATCAGTGCTATGCCTGTGCCACATTGGACACGACAGACAGCCCTGTATCTAGTTCTCCCGGGGTTCTTGCTCTGTGTGCTGAGCTCTAGCAAAGTACCCAGATGGAATATTGTGCTGGCTCAACTAAAATGTAATAGGCACTTGCACTGCAGTGCTGAAAGGCCGGCCCACCTCTCCCCTGCGTCTGCAAAGGGAGTTTTGCTTCAGCACAGTTGCCACACATCCCATGCATGGAGCATACAAAACCACGAGAAAGGAGAGCACAGACAGAACTAGGGAAACTCAAGCAAACAGCCTGGGATAACGGGAGCTGGGACAGTGCATGCTCTACTCACAGGCTTACCTTCGCTTTGCTGGCTACCCGCACTGCCACTTCCGTAGCTGAAGCCTGGGTCCTGGTATGCTGGTGGGAAGCATGGAGGGGGGAGTGGGTACTGGTAGGGGTACCCCTGACCTAGCGGCCAAGGTGCAGCAGGATGTGGAAGGGGAGCAAGAGTGTCCTGATCAGAGGCTCCGCTAGACCCGTTGTTAAGGTTCAAGGCAGCCATATCTGGAGGAAGAAAGAAAAGGTGGGGACAGTACTCTTCCTAGGCCCCGGATCCCCACATACCATCATCACCCTCTAGAACGACAGCTAGTGGGGTAACTTAACCTCAGCAGTTCAATGAAGCTATTACCCAGGGTGAAGTAGGTGTGAATATTGAATATGGAGGTACAGATATCATAGGCGTCGACTTCCACTGTTCCTGGTGGGTGCTCGTCCCCTTCTGGTCCTGCCCCTGCACCGCCCTCGCCCCGCCCCCATTCCACCCCTTCCCCAAAGTCCCTGCCCTGCCTTCTCCCCTGAGCGCGCCGGGTCCCCGCTCGTCCCCCTCCCTCCTGGAAAGTCCTAAGTGCCGCCAAACAGCTGTCTGGCAGCAGGAAGCACTGGGTGGCAGGCAGAAGAGCGGGGACGCGGCGTGCTCGGGGGGGAGGAGAAGGGGGAGGAGAAGGTGGGGGTGAGAGGAGCTTGTCTGCCAGTGGGTGCAGAGCACCAACTAATTTTTCCCCGGGGGTGCTTCAGCCCTGGAGCACCCACAGAGTCGGCACCTATGACGGATAGTTTCAAGTAAGCATGTGCAACTGCGAGTGCAAAAACACCTGCACTGCTCTGATTCGATGCCCCAAACCTTCTACCATTTGCCTATCGCTACCAGCCACCCGCAAAGACATTCTAAGGTTTATAGGAAGCATCTCAGTGGGGAGATGGGCCTTGCAGCAGAACCACTAGGTTAACAAAGCCAGTCTCTGGCAGACTAAGGAAGGATGGTGGCCTTGTGCTTAAGGCACTGACTCCCTGAGTGACTCTGGGCAAGTCCAGGCTGCCAGCTACACTTGGAGCTAGGAGTGTGAGTCCCAGCGTGCACACTCACCCTTGCACTAGTTCGCGCTGAGCAAGTGTGCTAAAATGAGTAGTGAAGCCACGGCAGCATGGACAGCTCAGGCCAGCCGCCCCCAACAATAAACCTGCTTAGACACGGAGGTGGGGGGAGGGAAAAGGTGATCAGGGCAGCTCGCCCATGCTGCTGCTCCCGCTGCCTGCGCACTATTGCAGCGACGCTACTATTTTTAGCGCACAGCCTGATGAGAGCTAGCAGGTCTCCCCGAGCCTGGGATCACACCCTGAGCGCCAAGTGCAGATGTAGCTTCCATCCCCTCTGTGCTTCAGCGCCCCTTCTGTACAAGTGGGGGATCTGTTCTGAACGCTGAGGGATGTGGCGAGGGTACAGCCATTACTGAAATAGAGGTGCTAACACACTGCCACGATGGGGGCCCCTGAAGTGACCTGAAGAATGAATTCCAGAGCAAGAGGGGTCAGTGGAGAATGCCTGGCAGCCTAGTCCCATTTAGACAAAAGGAGGGCCAGACGGAATGCCTCTGCTGATCACACTTGTGTCGGCATGAAATCATTATTCGATGTCAGATCATACTTATACAGCCCTCATCACCGTAGTGTTTGAGCCCCTCACAGCATCCCCATAAAGCAGGGTAATACTAGCCCCATTTTACAGATGAGGAACTGAGACCCGAGGACACACAGGAGTGTGGCAGAGTCAGGATTGGAACCCAGATTTTCTGAGTCCCAGTCCAGTGTCCCATTTCACTAGACCACCCTTCCTATCCAGATAAGAACATAAGAACAGCCACGGTGGGTCGGACCAAACATCCATCTAGCCCAGTGTCCTGTCTTCCAACAGTAGCCAATGCCAGGTGGCCCAAAGAGAATGAACAGAGCAGGGCATCATCAAGTGATCCAGCCCTGTTGCCCATTCCCAGCTTCTGGCAAGATAGAACATAGAATATCAGGGTTGGAAGGGACCTCAGGAGGTATCTAGTCCAACCCCCTGCTCAAAGCAGGACCAAGCCCAGACAGATTTTTACCCCAAATCCCTAAATGGCCCCCTCAAGGATTGAACTCACAACTCTGGGTTTAGCAGGCCAATGCTGAAACCACTGAGCCATCTCCTCTCTGAGATAACTCAGTTGCTTCTTCTAGGGGAAAATATTGGCTAACGATCATGTGACTGGGGGGGGAGAAACAGGACAAGGGGGCACGTGTGGAAATGTGCCTGTGAAATACCACAGGAGGCTGTCCTGCACTTCCTGCCAGAACAGAGGAGCTGGCATCCAGCACACACACAGCTTTGCCCTTCACGGCTGAGGAACTTACTGCTGCAGAGGTCCCCGAAGACATAATAGCACTGCTCTGAGAAGGTGATTTTGTTCACAGTGTGCCTGAGGTAGCCGTGTTTTAACATGCTGCTGGCGTATTTTCTAGCCTCTCGTCTGTCCTTGAAGCCCTCCACGTGTGTGTAAAGCCAGTCAACCACATCTGCCCCTGCAACGGGAGCGGGGAATGGAGAAAGAGGAGAAACATCCCAATGTTACTTTTAGCTGGCAAGACAACATTCAAACTCCTATTATTATCTACCATAATGCAATAATGCCTATAGGCCTCAGCCAGCTTAGCAGCAGCATTGTGCTTGGCACTGTCAAAAAAAAGAGAGGGGTCAGGCCCTGCCCCGGAAAGCTTCAGAATATCATAATTTCATAGCACCGTTCATCTGGAGATCATTTGGCCCACCACTGAAATGCATCCACATCCGGGGCGGGATGGAGCAGCTGTCTAACGGTGCCAACCACCATCAGTTTAAGCCAGAAAGTGAAAAACAATCCTGCATCCAAGGTGGAGCACCCATTCATTTAAATGCTGGGGGGAAAAAAATCATACATGGATTTTTTTTTAACATAGTGCATATGAGAAGGAATTAAGACACTCTGAAATGATACAATGTTTATTCAGACAGTGACAGGTGTTCAACAGATATGGGGGGCCAGGAGGGGTGGCAACTCCAGGCTGTCTAATGTCCTGCTTCGGTTACAAGTAAAAGTAACTTAGGTTTGCATTTGCATGCAGCATGAAAACACCATCTGGGTCACTTGGCAGTCTCCCTTCAAGAGGGGAATAGCTGGGAGGTGGTTCCAGTCACGACTGAGATGCCTTGACAGAACGGTATGAACGTGCAGGTTTGGAGCAGCAGGGGGCGCTGCTATCCTGGACTGAGAGGCGTTCATTCCACAGCTGCAGGGAGGCACAGGGTGGGAACAACAGTGGGTTTAGGTGCAGTGGGACAACGGGAAGGGGAAGCTTGTACAGTCCTAGCCCACACGAGTTCAAACTCAAGCCATTCGTTCTCCCCTTTCACAACTAGATTCTTTCACAGATACACACAAGAAAAAAGTCACCCGGGCTCTAAAAGGCAGCTTCCCCAGCCTGTTCCTAACAAGCCGCTAGGTGATCTGCGCAGCCATCGGGGGACCCGCTTACCTATCACTGCATTGGAGATGGTAATTTTTAGCCACATTCTGTCCCGGATTTCCAGGCCTGAGTCAGGTAACTGCATAACCTTGACAATAGTAGCCATGTCACTCTTCACAGTCAAGGGAGATTCTTCCAATTCTGAAAGGAAGAGAGGTTAGATGCTTCTCGGAGCTCAGCCACCTCTGTAGAGAGTCACGGTTTCAGCACGTTTGGATTGCGCCTCTCAAGACACAGCTTTCCAAAGCAGAGGCAAGACACAGCCACAAGATTCTCCCGTCTTGCCCTCAGCAATGGCACCAACGTACAGTATTCACACCAGTTCTGTAAAGATGCTGCTTGGCGTGAACAGCTTCGTCACTGAGTTGCAAGCATCCTACAGGTGCTAGCTTCTCCAGCCAGTTACAAGTCACTACCGGCCCCTTTCACTAGGGGGAGCTCCTGAGGCTGATCCAATCATCTGCAATTTCTCATTTAATTTGCAGTGCAGAAGGACTGTAGGCAACACTCCCTCCACATTCAACCCACCACAGGTCACATGGCGGTTGTACAACAGACAATGTTGGGAACAAGCAGGTTTCGCTTCTACCTAGACCTCTGGGTTAATCACCATGAATGGTGGCCCTGCCAGGGGAAGAAGAGGACGAGTCTATTCTGCTATCAATGCATCTGCAGCTCCTATTGATGTCAGTGGGCACGGTCCCAGCATCAAAGGGAGGAGGGAAATGAATCAGGAAACTAGAAGACAGCCTGTATCATTAACAAGCACTGGGCTGGTGGATGCCTTCAAAATGACTTGTTTAGTGGTACGCAGCCTAACAAACCAGGGGAGTAACACAGCCCAATGAGAACACCCCCTTCCTCACACTTCAGGCACCTCTCTTGCAGAATATTTGGAAAGGCCAATTCTAGATGTGTCAGCATTGATCAGTCATTGCTGCTTCTCTAATTTCACCACCCCATCTCGTGCATAACGCCCCGGACCTGAGTGTTCAGCTAGAAACAAGAGTGATTTGTTTTGCTGATCCATTTCCATCATAAAACCCAGCAGCAAGTGCCTGCCAGATCTCCTGTGCTGGCTGGGCAGGGTTAAGCCTAGCCCCCCGTCCCTCGTATGGGAGGGCTATTCTCCTTAGTTACCTCAACCAGCAACTCCTAGGACCCTTCCTTCCATAAGAGTGATGCTCACTATAGATCATAGTAATTAGAGACCGATCTGAACCCCAAACGCCGTCAAACTCTGGATCCAATTCCCAACTTCACAGCTGGTCATGTATTTTTAATGGGCTGCCCACCATACTCATTGTGTTAACCCTGCCTCCTGTCCTCCCAGCTCAGGAAAATTCGTATCCATCACATAGCTCAGGCCCATCTCCGGCAGAAACATAGCAAGTCATGAGCCTCCCACCTTTCTAGGAGAGCAACAAAACCAATTTCTCTTTGCGTCAGCCACCCTCACACTTTTGGTAAAAGGCACAAATACAAAACAGCAGAAACTCAAACCATTGATCTTGATACATGCACATCTACACATTTGAAATAGATCATCACATGCCATATACACATGAGGCTTCTAAACTCTCATGCCATCTGAGCAACACTAAGATTTTGCTTTTGCTTTAAGTTAGTTCGGTTAGTAACAAAAAGCAACTTTAAAAAAAAAAGAATATCTGATTTAAATATGTGGGGAGCAATAAACTTGATTTTCATGGCCTGCCTCCACATCAATATTATGCTTTTAAGAAACCACTGGAAGCAGAAGGATGCTGGATCAGTAGGCTGTAGTTTGCTGGTTGCTGTCCAAATCTGAAAACTCTCAGTTACATCAAAGAAAATGCATCCACTTCGGGACTGGCCTTCATCAAGTAACCCTTGACCTGACAACATGACTGAATGGGGTGGTGAATACACAAGCATTAGAACAGGCAGAAATGCCGACCATCTTTTGAATCAGATGCATTAGCCCACTGATCCTCAGATCCTAGCGGTTCAGGAGCCAAATCAGTGATCAACGTTCCCCAAAGGAGCCACAGCAGTGTACATTTATTGTTTCATTCTCTCTCTCTCAAGATATAGATATATATATCTATATCTATATATATATCTTGAGAGAGAGAGAGAGAGAGAGAGAGAGAGAGAGAGAGAGAGAGAGTGTAAATTATATAGTCATTTTGCTGTGAGAATTATATATAATTATTCTCACAACAAAATGACTGACCAAGTGTTCTACAATTGGTTAATAACATAGTAAAAGTATCCTGACTGGTTAATAACTTAGATCAGTTAATAATTAAATCACACAGTGTTTTAATATCATGTGGTGTAAAGAGCCACAGGAAATACATTAGAGAGCCACTTGCAGCTTCTGAGCATCACTGCATTAGCCCATTGCTTTAGATTGGTTCTGAGTGGCACCTTTACCTGTCAATTTCACCTCTCCGCTTTTGGAGATTACGGATAAGGGTATATACATCAGGACAAGGCAGTTGTACCACGTCTCATGCCATCTTTATTTTGCACCTTCATTCCAGTGCACATGCATGTACAATATTTGCTGAAGAGAAAGGCCCATGCAGAAGGAACAAGTAGCTCTGGGCAGGACACCCCTTTTCAAAAAGCAAGAAGGTATTTCACAGTAACGGTCTGAGGGTTTGATCCAAACCCCATTCAAGTCAATGGAAAAAAACTCCCATTGATTTCAATGGATTTTGGATCAGACTCCGAAACACACTTGCTGCCAAGAGGGATTTTGAAATACTCAGGGGCTAGCTCCCGAGAAAACTAGAGTACTTTTACACATAAATATATCTAGGGTGATCTTAGAAGACCTGGATGGGCAGTAAGCAAGCTCCCCTTCTGAAAACGGAGAGGGGAAAAGGTGCTCTGCCTTTAACAGATAAACCAGCATTGGCACTTGTACTGGCTGAAGGCAGCTGGCCCAACAGAGAAAAATCAGAGGCTATTGCAAGAGATTGTTGCTCTGGAATAAGCTGAAAATTATTTCAGAACAAGGTACTTTTTTCAGTAATAATTAATATGGAAAACTGGCTCTATCTGGTATGAAAAAGTCTGATTTAACAGCAATTGAGTAGTCAGGTCCCTGAGGAATCCTGTGTTTGAGAACAAGCCTGAAGAAAAAGAGATACCAAAACTAAACCCAAATAAGAAACCCAAGCCCTGCTGTGTTGTGGGTTTCACCTGAGGCCCTCCAAATCTCAGGTGCTTTAGTCACAAGTGTTGATGTAACACTGACAGCACCAATATGTCTGATGTTAGGAACAGGCAAGCAGGTAAAGGGGGTGGGCTGGAAGAAAATAGGAGTCTTTCAACCTGTTTACGTTGTCCCAACCCCATTATATAAACAGAGTAAATCAGGAGACATATTGCAGTGCTCAAAAGAAGCACTGCAAAAGCACAGACTTGCACTCAGCTAATGCTGCTCCATTAACTGGCTGCTTCCACGTTTACAGCCAAAACAGTAAAACTGATGTTTATGTTTGCTGTGAGTATCAGCAATGTAACCCTGAGAGAATCTAGGAGGCTCCTGGATGGGGAAGTGCAAGGCTGGAAAGCCCTGTTTGTATTTAAGCTCTTCGTTTATTCCATTCTGGGTTTAGAGGCGCGCGCTCTCTCAGCTTCTGCCGTACTTGGCTGAGATGTTAATGGGTGAGATCCTCTCTTCCTCCTGACCACTCCTGAGATCTGGGTGTGCCACGCCTACTGTGCATCAAACTGGCTCCAAGTGGAGGAGACCGAAGGGGAAAATCAAATGAATGGCAGTGCAGTTTGCGACCAACCTCACTGCTAGTCCTGTTAGCCTTGTTTGTAATAAAATGTTACCCTTCTATCGCGCCTCCCATCTGAGGATCCCAAAGAGCCAGGTGTGCTGGAACAATTTGTATAATGAGGGGTGCTGAGAGCCATTGAACCAAACTGTAAACCCTGTATATGATGGAAACCACTTCAAGCCAGCGGGTGTGGCAGCACCTCCTTCCCCGCTACCCCCGTTCCAGCAGCTATGCAAAAAGCATCAGAAATATGAATGAAGAATCCCCCAGACACACCTCTGATGTGCGTCAGGATAACTACTTTACAGATGTGGAAACTGAGCCATTTTGTTCCAATTTCAGTTTTTCCTCCTGCTCGTGTTAGGAAAAGGGGACACCCCACGCCACAAGAAATGAAAAGCTATCTGCAGAAAACTGGTTTCACTCCCAAGCAGCCTGCATTTCAGAAACATGATGAAGAGGGTGTCCGCGTTCCTCATTTCCAAATCGCCGTGCTGTGTAGCAAGGCACCCAATACATTAATGGTTCCAGAGGAATGTAAACAGAGTAACAGACTCTCATTGTTTGACAGCAAATCAGCAGACATATTCGACTCCAGTAATCTTTAGTATGTATAAGACTGAAAAAAATGCATCTCTAGATAAAGCCACGGTGGGATAAGTGGTTCACTTGCCTTTGACTGCTGATAATATTTTGCCCTCTTTTGTTGGTGCCGCCTCCTGTCTAGGGAGATGCAGAGACAAGGCCTAGAAAAGAGATAACTCCCCTTTCAGAGTTTCAAGGTGAGGCTGTAATTCTAGCAGCTGTCTGCTTATGAAATCTGAGAATGAGCAAGCACCTACACGGTCTGGCAGGACCTGCTGGTATTTTTAAATATAAAGGCACCACCAATGCATAGACAACTCCAGGAATTTAATACTTCAGCCAAACATTTGTCCAGGAAAGATTCTGTCATTGATCATTAACCCAAAGGCCTTTAAATGAGCAATGAAGGTCTACTTTATTCATTATGATGATTGTTGTTGTTTTGCCTCTATGGAAAAATCCAATACAACGTATTAGCAATGAAACCAATAGAGTTTCTCTAAGGGGTTACAGAAATGACGTTAAGCAACCTATAGATTTTAGGCCCCAATTAAGCAATGCACTTAAGAGCTTGCCTAACATTAAGATTGTGAGTTATGCAAGCTGGCTTCAGTGATTGCTGAATTGGAGCCTTAACAGAGAATGAGATCCTCCCTACAGAAATTTTAAGGCAACCTACAGAATCTGTGGGGAATTATATCCTTGCTACAGATTGGGTTAACCTTCTGTAGAATTTTTAGCATTCTGTATTAAGGGTTTTTCCATACAGGATATCTGTAGGAAAGAAATAAGCACTTTTTAAGGTGTAAAGTTCCTTAGAGGGTCTAGTTTAGATTATTTCATTGCAAAACAAGTCTCGGAGTGGAAATAACACCTGAATTATAATTGGCAGTGTCAAGGTTAGTTAACAGAGTCAATCTTTTTTTTATTATTATTCTCGTGCAGCCGAGAATATTTTCAGTGTGAAACAAAGATTAAAGGAGATGTGTGTGAGCAATACAGCTAGATCAATCAATTCTCACCCCTTCTTTTAACCTACTCAGATAAGCCAACCCTTTCAGAAGTGACTAGTCATTTGAGGCATTTCAGTTTTTGGATGTTAAGCTGAGGCACCATAAAGGGCCTGATTTTTAGAAAGGGGGGAGCACTCTGAAACCTAGCCATCTTTAAGGTATTTCAAGCAGAGCCCAAAATTGCTGGTCACTGAAAATCTTGGCCCAAATTTTCTAAATCGGGACATGCTATCATGAATAGCCACCAAAAGCATCCAGTTTGCATTGCTCCTTCCCATTTCTTCTTCTTTTGAAAAAATATGCCAGCCAACAAAGTACAGCAGCTGTCCTGCCTGCCTCAGAGGAATCGGTGGGAGAAGAAAAACTTGGGGACACAAACTGAGGCTTTGCCACTTGACGAATAAGAACAAGACAAGAATTTGATCCTGATTGAGGCAAAAGTGCTGTTTAATTTTGCTGTTCGCAGGGCAATTGGGAAGTGTGTCCAGTGCGTTTAGCTAAGTTGGTCAGTGCACTGATTGCCCTGTGAGCACCAATAGGACCAGTTAGCAGCCGCAGCTCAAAGCGGGATGCTAGATGGCAACATTTTGGATGAAGTCGTGAACCAGTCTTGCAGAATGTGTTTAGTTTCCGGTCTCTCTATTCTTCGTTCATTCATCCAGGAAAATACTTCAGCGTGGTGCTTAAGTCCACCCCTATTTAGGGCAACACTTACGGACTAGCTTAAGTCCCTTCAGCACATGCTTAACTGCGGCCTCGAACAGGGATGCTTTCCTAAATTGGGGCCTCAGTGGTGAGGCGCTGAACAGCCACCTGCTGTATGTATGTGTCTTGCCTCAGTGCCATGTGTTTTAAATCAAATGCTGCATTGTGCCCTGCACACTCACTAGAGAACAAGACAAGACTTATTTCTTCACTTCTAACATTTCCAAGATAAGAAACCATAACAACTTTCGCATTAGGCAGACAGGAGAACTTAGGAATTGTCACAACAGACCAGACCAGTGGAGGAGAGAATCTGACCCTTCATTTCCTCTTGCGGGACAAAAGTCACCAGGTTTTGATTTTCGTTTGTTTGTTTTTTAAAATTTAATAAAAGTTCCCAAAAGAAATGGCAACCCAATTAAACCATATTAAAAACACCGTGAAGGCTGTTTTGAAAGCAAATAAAAAGTTTCCAAACATAATGCCCCAGTTCCTGATCTGCAAAGTTATCCACCTGGGGGGAAACGGCTTCTGACTCTGTAAGGGATTGATACATTAGGATGGAGCTCTGCCCTTCCATTTGATTGGAAGATGTGGGGGAAGCCCTTCTCATTTATGGTGCAAAATGTAAGTGCAAAACCTTGCTCCTCCTACTCTATGCTATCACTGTGTTAACCTTCAGAAAGTTTTATGCTCCCCACACGTTAAAATTAAAAATTTAAATGTTTTCTTGTGGTTGTTGTGTTTGTTTGTGTCTTGCTTTGCTTTTTGTGCAGCTCTACACTGCCGGCCCTGAGCAGAAGACACCTGCCCTGTGCTGGCCGCAGTGCGACTTACTTTCCGAATCGTGAATTGAGCTTGTTAGTGAGGAGCTGGTAGATGTGATGGTGCTCATGGAGGGGCTCATACCGTAACGGGGGTACGCTCCCGTCATGGCTGTGGTATGAGAGATCCATGCTGCAGGGTCAATCGGCCTCACTGGTTCAGCTGGAACAGCAAACAAAAAAGAAAGAAACCAATCAGATTTCTGGCAGAATCCACCTCAGCAGGATTCAACGGATGGTGAGTGGGGGTAAGACAATTATTTGGACACTGTCAGTATCTTGAGTCATTGTCATTCATGTGCACTGGGCTAAGATCATCACTAGTGTGAGGGACCAGAAGGAATTGTCTCCTTGGGTGTCCTATCAGGGACTTTTGCCTTCATCCAGGGCACTAAGCAGGGACGGTTGGGTTAGATTTGGAGGGGTACATCCAAGATGATCAGTTTCCTGTGATTGTAGCAGGAGTCTTCTCATATTATACTATGAAACCTGACCCAGACCCAAAGCTAACTGAAGTCAAGAAAGAAAGAACCCCTGCGCCCCCCACCCCCCACTTAGAACTAGATATCCTGATCTGTTTGCAAAGGGTTGTGGGGGGAAAAAACTTTCTAAGATGACAGGGTAGCTGGAAATGCCTTGACCCTTGAGGTCTTTGTGCCATGGATTTTGAAAACCTTGCAACTTAGCACTGTTATACTGGCTGCTCACTTACCCCTCGGGATAGTGAAATAACTCCTAGGTGTGGGGTCCCAGCACTTGGCCACTGTTAGGCTGATAGGTCTGAAAAATCGAGAAAATAAATAGGGATGAGGCAGTTCTCTTTCCCTGTAGAACCGGGAGAATGATACTCTGTCGCAGTGAACTAATTTGTTCCTCCCCAGAGATGGCCAGATAGAACAATCACATTTTGAGAAGTCTTTTACCCTAGGATCCCCAAAGGGAGTGAACCAGCAAGACAGCTACCAGTTTGTGTTGGTTTTAGCTGGTATTCTAGCAGCCAGAGACTGACCTACTCCAAGTGGTTCAGATAGTCAGGATAAGCATCCAGTGAACTGTGCTTATCCAGACTGAACAGCTGAACTTTTTGAGCTTTGCCCAATACCAATATTTCGGGAGATGGGGGAAGACAGGGATCTGGTGACACACTCACCCAGGCTTGGAGACGATTTCCCGTAAAACCCGCACTGCGTCATCATTGCTCATGTTCTCAAAGTTGACCTCATTCACCTGGAACATGTCACAAAAGACAATGATGGTCAGAGGTTGTCATTGAAGGGAAAAGGATGTTTTACTTAGGCTAGTGTTCGCCTGTCCCATGCCAACGGCAATGAATAGGGCATTGTCAAGCACTATGAGCGAGGCCCCAACTTTAATTTGTCTTAACTTTGGTGGAGAAACTGAAGAGATTTTTCACTGCTGTAGAGTTGGTCAGCCATCCAGCAGGTTAAACATCCAGATCAAGTTAAACAGCAATGATTTAGAGACTTACGTACTAGGTAGACCTTGTGCAAGCTAAAACTTCTTTGCACAAGGGAGAATTTCACTCACGGGGTTCTGGAACGAGGGAAGCTGGTGGAAAGGCTGAGCGGAAGCCAGTAATATTTCAGCAAGTGGCGTAATTTTGGGGGCATGGACCAACCTGTAGAAGCATGTCTCCTGGTTCAATTCGGCCGTCTGCTGCCACGGCTCCTCCTTTCATGATAGAGCCAATGTAAATGCCACCATCTCCTCGGTCGTTGCTCTGTCCTACGATGCTGATCCCCAGGAAATTATACTTTTCTAGATAGGAAGAGGGGGAAGAAAAAGCAAGCGAGGTGATGGAAGGCCACTGAAAGCTGGCAGAGCATTACTCTATGGCCTTAAGAGAGACAGGTGTCTTCCAGATTTCTCACCACCACCACCACCACATTATCAACAGAAGCATTGTAGACATTCAGACTAAGAGGCTAAGCTGAGCTGGTTGTATGTACCTGGCATATTCATCCAAGCAGGGAGAGGTTGTTGATCTTGGATTATTTTTTCATATGACTTGTTGAAAATTTGCACATTTTAAAGAAAATAAGCAAGAGGAACTGTACTGAAAAGACCTGTCTGCACCTAGAAATAGAACACTTAACAGCATCAGGTCGTGTTTGTTTTTCCATACATCACTGGGGCAGCAGGAATTCAGGGCTGGTGAAAGGGGTTGGACTGACAAGTCTGAAAGCTTCTAGTTATCCAAACAATGCAGACAACATGGGTGGCAGCAACATAAGCCTCCATCACCAAGCTACCTTCCTCCTTACCCCACTTCTAGGAGTGAGAGGAGAATTCCATCTCCAATGACCACAGTCATGGCTTATCCTGCTCTATCTGCCATGAAGATCAAAAATCTGAGACAGTTATGGTGTGGGTTACGTTATATGGACACACATCCACTCTGAACTGGACCGAGAACCACCTGCTTCATTTGGCAGTCTGGACAGCTGTCAAAATTTATGCCCCTTGAAGTCAACGGGAATCTTTTCATTGACTTCTAAAGAACTTTGGATCAGGCCCTAATTTAAGTAGCTCAGCTATTGTATCATGCTAAGTCCTGACCTTAATAGTAAACAATGAACATTTACAGCACTCGACAAATAGAATTAAGAATAAAAATAAACAACGACGCTACAACATCAGCTTACCCATATTGAGCGTGACAGTGATGATATTCAGGGACATGGTTGAATCCGTAATACTGCTGAATGAGGATGACTGGAAAAATAAAATAGAGGCTTCATCAGAATCCCAGCTTTCAAATGGTTCAAAATCTAGCAATGAAAATAACTAACTGGAGCAATTCATTGGGAGCAACCAACGGATCAGATTTGGACCTTTCTTCTGTATGGGAACCACCTGGGAACCCATCATGATTTCTTGAAATTGATTCCTTATTCATAATTCTTCAACAAATGTATTTCATCCAATGGTTGTTTGAAAGGGGCTCATAGCAATACTCAATATCAGGGATTCTCTATTTGAACGGTGCATGCAAAGTCCTGTGGTACAGTTTTAGACCAGATGACCTAAAGAAAGTACTCTTGTCGCATAGATGTGCATTTGCATGCGAGTCCTGGTATTCCCATGGATCAAAGCTCCTTCCCAACCATCGGTGCAAATAAAACATGACCCCACAAAAGTCTGCAGAAAGGCAAACAGAAAATGGGACACACACGGCTAAATCGAAACACTATCAAGGTTCAACAAACATGTGAGAATAGCTCTTCTGTTAGCCCAGTTCTAGCAATAAGAGCTTAACATATTCTGTTTCTTTAAAGCCCCCGGGAATATTTTTTTTTATGAGAAGCAAACAAGTGCCTGATTAAATTATAATACATCCTCAGAGTCACTCCAGTGCAGCTGTTTCAGCAGCGTACCAGAATGGAGTGAGACACAATCCTTGCAAGTTGCTGAGTTTTTCCTAAGAGCTGAGCATCCTCTGCTCCCGTTCAGGTCAACAGGAGAGGATGATGCAGGCCAAATTCCCAATACTGCAGTAACCTTGCCATTGGCCCTTCCTCTTACTGAAGACAGTGTCCTGACTGAGGCTGTCCCATGGGAGCACGTGGCAGAGAGAAGATGGGGCAAGAAGCAGGGTCACTCAGCATCAAAGGCAGAAGTCTGAAGAAAAATAACAAGCTGTGATAATACTTCAAGATTCCCAGGTTGAGGACCTGTTTCAAAGCCTATAGGAGTGGACAGGAATCTTCCCACTAGCTTCAGTAGGTTGTTGGCCAGTCCCATAACCTCCTTCTAGCACACACGCGCTCATCAGAAACATGACACTCCCCGCCGGATGCTGCATGACCCCCTCAACCTTACCCTGTCAATCTGGCGCATCCTTTGTTTTCTCCTCCTGCGTTTATGCTTCCGTATTAGCCGGGACGAAGTACTTTGCTCTGTGGAGCTACTCAGCCTGGGGAGAATTCAAAGCACAATTCAGCTGCATAAAAGTGAGGCCATTTTCAACTCTCTGCTCTGCCACAAACGGCCGATGCCTGAAGATCCAGGAGGGAGCAAGAAATGTAGGCCCCAGCAATTGACTCACGATGCACCTCCCTCCCTCCTTGAACTGCCGCTCACCCCAGTGTGTTCGATCTTGGTCTTTGCCTAGCAGCATGCACAGGGCAGTAGATTAACTGTGACAAGGAAGTTACAGGCTAAATTACAACATGGATTAATGAGAATAATTTACTATCTTCCTCCTCTCCGGGAGCAAGAGGGAATTCAGCCCCCAACTTGGAAACACAAATCCTTCTGATTTAACCACCCAAGGTCACGGAAACCCAGCATTGCCTAGTACTTTGTGGTGGTCCTGACCCCATTATCCAATGAAGAAAAATGCACACAATAAAGACAGCTGTAGGCCAAGCAATTATTTTAATCTCTGCTCTGAAAGGCTCCAGCACAGAGAACCCTGGAGAATCACGTGATGCTACATTTTGAGAGCCCTGGAGGGAGAAAGAAAGATCCTTGTCAGCATGCCGCTATTCCTCCATGCAACTGGAATCCCATGTGACTAGGAACTTAATGGGGGCCTCGTAGCTAAGAGAATAAACTTTCTCAAATAGTTATGCTTGTTCTGATGGCTCCTCAGTCTGTGGGATGGAGAAAGTTACGTTGCCGCAGAGCGATTTATTTATTTTTGTTTCTATGGTTTTCGAAGGCACTGTAATCGCTGAGCATCACATCCATTCATGCATTTTTCTTCAGAACTGCTCAGTGAGGTAGGGAAGTTGTATCATCCCCATTTTACAGATGAGGAACTGAGACCCGAAGAAATGAAGTGACTTGTCCAAGGTCACACAAGGAATTTGTGGCAGACTCAAGGACAGAACCCAGATCTCACAAATCCCAGTCTGGTAGGTAACCACAAGAACATCCTTCCTCTCTATTTGTTACTCTAAAAATGGTTCAGAGACACAAAGACGATGCTATATCTTTAACCAGCACAACACAGCAGCTACAAGAGCAAGTGGGCGAGTCCCTGCTTCACATACCTGAGCAACAGGGACCCTGGACCTTTTTTTCCATGTCTACCTGGCTCCAATCTACAAGATTCTGGCCATGTTCAAAATGCTGGAAACTACAAGAGAGGACAAACCCTGGAAATCTCATGAAGGGGCCTGTTATCATGAGAATCCCCACACGCCGGCAGTATCCAAGTCGTGTATACTCTGCGAGTGAGTACTAGGGCCGGGAACCTCACGGATCTGGAGCGTTTGTGAATCTCTCGATTCATCCTCTGAGTTCACAAAACTAATTCAAAGCTTGTCAACATCAAGCACATGTTTCCCCCCAGCCAGGAGGGCAGTTCCATTTGGAGTGGCCACAGCCTACATTTTCAAAAGCAACTAGTGATTTCAAGTGCCTCCATTACTGGGAAAGCCCACGCACCACTTAAATCCTACCTAAGCACTCCACGTATGGTACAGTATGGCTTCCGGGGTGCCTAGATCTTATTGGCTGCTCTGCCTAGCGGTCAATTTCACATAATGTCCATTTTGTCACCAATATTTTTCCCAATTGGATTTTCACTCTTCCTCTTTCCTCTCAGAATCTCCCCTTAGTAGAGCATGAACCTAAGTACGTTCAAGATTGAGCTGAATTCTCCAACCCACAACGATCAGGGGGGCTTGAAGTCCACTGAAGTGAGTTTGCTTGAGTCCAATGAACCTGCCTGCTACTTGAAGAGAGACTCTGGGGAAACTTTCCTGCTTTCAAACAGCAAGATTCCTGGGAAGGCTGCCGAGTGAGAGGCAAGTGCCTTTCTTAGGCGATAAGAGTAGGATTTCAGTGCTTCAGTAGGCAAACTAACCCTGTGCCGAGATTTCATTCCATGCTGTGAGCCCTGGGGAAGGGGTGAAGTCCAGTATGAGTCATGGTGAAGCACACACTAATCTTTCTGTTGATTTTCATGCAGCTGGGTTGGGCCATGAGAGAGAAAGAATGAAACACATGGCAAATTTTTATAGTGTCATCTTTTTCTGATTCTAACAGCTTTAAATAATTCCCGGCAGCTTTGCATCATGTAGTTGATTTTCAGCGTCTGTAATGATCGACCGAAGCGTGCAGTAGTTTAGAAGGTGCTGCTCCTTCTAAACTACTGCAGTGTTTCTCAACCTTTTTTAACCAGGGACTGGCTTGCTGCCTCCCTGGACCGTGTCAAGGAGATCTCAGGGACTGGTGCTGGTCCACAGGCCGGTCGTCGAAAAACACCGCTCTAGACAACTCCTAAGGAGGGGAATTCTGGTTTGCAACGGAGACACAGATCGCAGGACACGTCCCAGGCAGCTCACCATATCATTTGTTTGGTATCACAGTGCCATGCCAAGCAAACCACTGGCTGCTGTTTCCGATTGTAAACGGCAGGCTCTAGGTTAGAGATGTTGACAAAACGCACATGCCACGCCACGCCTGAGATGTCAGATTAGGGAGGGACTCCTCCCAGTAGCAGAGAGCTCTTCCTTCACCTGGCAGACATAGGTGGTTTTGTCTGGACAGGAAATCACAAGACCAGTGGGCAGAAACATAAGACACCTTCAAGGCCCCCTAGCCCAGTTTTGCCTCAAGAGTCTTGACAGGGACCTAGTGTTACTTCCAACATTTCTGACACAGAAGCATCTTCCAGCCCACTCTCTCCCTGTCAATATTCTCATTATCACCAGGCATTTCCAGTAAACAAACCTCCCGAGCTGCCCATGCTGACAGGTTGTGCCAATTCCTCCCCTTCTGCTCTGAGGCACATCAACACAGTGCTGCTTAGAAACACAAAGAGCAATTATACCAGGGGTTCAATCAGATTCTCTCTGGCAGGCTGAACTAAAAATATTTGTCTGCAGTAAATCTGGCTGGAAAATGCAGCTGCTCTCTGACTTTGTGAGCACTTAAAAGTGACGTTTTAATCCCCCATCAAGTCAGGGACTCAGTGTTTCAAAGATAGCTTTGATATATACAAGGGTAAAATTAGCTAAGTTCCTAATTGCACTGAAACCAATTAAAGATGTCCTGATTGTAACTTGTAACAGTCCATTGCTAAAATACCAGCAAGATGGATACATCTTAGACACTGGTCTGATGCAAGGGATGGTCAAGAGAGTTTGGCTAAAATATTCTCACCAACTGGTAGTGGGCTTAACTTTTCCTCCTATTTTCTCTGCTCCTTCTGCAATTCTGGGCTCCGGCCAGGGCTGGAAGTGTAACGAGTCATTAGCATGCTTTGCACTTGGGTCTTCCAGGTCACATGCTGGACTTCTACCATTAAAGCTTAGCTGGTGGCTAGTAGCAGGCTGTTATTTTCTAGTGACCCAGCCACTAGGTAGCAGTCACATCAGACATGTTGCTAGTGTTACAGAAGTAGAGGTGCAAAAATACCACAAGAAAGTGAACAGAACAAAAGGAAGAAATAGCAGAAATCTGGAGAGAAAGCCTGTTTCCCATGAGACTTAGAGGTTCTGCAGATTCAAAGAAGTCTGAGAACTAGCATCCAAACTCTGGGTCATTATTCAACCCAAGCTGTCAGATCTTCTGAGAGGTTCTTCCACCAACCACCATCTTATACATCCTTTATTACTGATTTCTTAAAGAATAAATGTACCTTACCCCTTCTGACTTGCTTATCTTTCATAATTATATCAAAGGAATTCTGAAGGCGTAGGGTAAAATTATACCTTCTCAACGGAGACCATGTCAGAGCAGAGTGTGGTTATTAAAAGCGTAAGAAACCGATTCTTACAAACTGAAGGGAAAGGGAGACAATCTGCTTAATGATTCAGAAAGATGGTTCTGTAACCCTCAGGAAATTCCAGACATTCACTCAAAGCACCTAATTGGCTCTAAAGTGCTGCAGAGGTGGTGTCTGATCTGGCCAACACCATCATCCATGTGTCCTACTCTCTATGCCAGAGGAGCTAGGCACTCGGTTATTATTTATTTGCATTATGGTAGTGCCCAGGGCCCCACTGATTTAGGCACTCTCTAGACAAACAAAAGAAGACAGTCCCTGTCCCAGAGAACATACACTATATGAGAGAGCGACTATAGGGATGAGCCTAGATAGAGGGATTAGACAGAAAGAATAGGCAAACCGAGAAAAGATACTTGCATATGTGTGAGGGTGATGGCAGTCAGAACATTTTAGCATCACCTGCAGGCTGATTCCACTGTCAACTGCACACTCAGCATCTTCAAAAGGATACACACCTTTACCCTCCCCATGTACCTCGGCAATCCTGGATCAAATGATACTAGTCTGCATAGGGAGACGTGGGCCTCATGTGGGAATCCAGGCTCCATTAGGATATGCACCTCTCCAAATGCTGAACACTGTCGATCTGTAAAAACGGAACTGGATATCCCACAGAACAGACTTTCTTTAAAGATTTCTGGCACTTTTTTGTTTCCAGCTGGTATCAGACTAAGAGGAGTCATGTTCTTTTGGTCTGCAGTATTTCCGGTTCTACTCTGCATCAGAAACCAGGAGTTGGGGTGCCGGGGAAAATCAGACCCACAAAAGATCTCAGTTCATATATGGTTCTAAAATACAGTCCATGATTTGGGGCAGTTTTAATGCGATCCAAATTGGCTCTCACTCTCTTTGTCTTTCAAAATTCAAGACCACATCTTCAGCCTTAAGACACACTTCCCTTGGCTTGCTTTCTGGCATCCTTCCATCACAGATGAAGGATGTTAAAATGGTACATGCAAAATGTATGCAAAAGAAATGAAAAAGGAATTTATCCTGAAGAATGCTACAAACGTGTACGCATTTAATTCAGTTAAATTCTTGATCCCTTCTTGTGGAAAGCTGGGCAAAGTTTTAAGCTGTCTTAATAACCTTGGGTGGAAGTACAAGGAAAGCAGTTGGTCTTGGCAAGACTCCTAGATGATGTGAAAGCATGTTTGTAAATATCAGGCTCCACAGTCTCTGCGATTTCTTTAAAAAAAATAATTAGGGAGAAATCAAAGGAATCAAACTTATTTCCTCTTGCACGTTGCCATAACATTTCAGCCATCTCTTAAGTTCTTCTTGCCAACTTTTTCAAACCTGTGTCCTCAAGAGAACTGCTACTTACTCCATATTTAATCAATAAAGAAAATATATATTACAATTACATAGTCATACTAATTTGCATTTCTGTAGCACTTTTCACGCCCAGTATTTCACAAGTGCTTTACAATAATTAATTACGTAATCCTTACAACATCTCTGGGAGATTGGTAGGAATGATTACTGCCATTTCACAAGTGGACAAAGAGAGTGACTTGCCCAGGGTCACCAGGTGTCAGTGCCACGCCAGGAACAGAACCCACAAGTCCTGACTATCTCCTGCTGCAACCACTGGCCAAAACTCCTTTTGCACTCCTCAAAACCGAAAGGCTATTAAAACGCTACCCAGAGGTTACAAAATGAGGATAATCAATGCAATCCGGTTTCTCCAAAGAGGAGGCAAGTGGGGTGGGGGGGGGGGAAATGGTAACGATAGACATAGTTTGCGAAAAGGGCTTCAGAAAAAGTTCTTTCATTTGGTTCTTTCATGCAATAGACTTCGGCACATCTGAAGTCAGTGCAGTTGGAATTCTCGCCACGCACGATTTTGACCACATTAGAGCTAAGAGTTCTTATTAATAATAATTATAGGCTGCTGTCAAAAACCTAGCTTCCTAACAGCCTTTCGTTTCCCAACTATTTACGGTCTTAGAGGGAAGGAAGAGAGACTTTAGAACAGTACCTCTTTACTGAATAGATTACTCCCCAGCAGCTCTGTACTCAATATATCACCCATTACCTGCAAACGCCACTAATTTTATGCTGTTTCATGACTTGTGTACTATACCCCATTATATCACATTGTTTTCTTTAAAAAATGCCTTTTAAAGCAAACAGTTTTTCATATCTTTTTCCCACATCCCAGAAGAAAAACACCAAAATGAATCAGAAGATCAAAGTCTGAAACTCCCTGAACCATAAGAGAGAGAGAAATTGCTACTGTCTGTAGAGAACCTGAGACAAAGATATGCCAGCACAGATGATACATGAATCTTGGTGTAACAGGATTCTGGTTAAGAAAAGAAACCTAAAAGATGGTGTCGAATTGGGGAACTGTACTGCCTTGAGAGATCCACTCACTGAAATTAAGCCCCCCTCACTAAAATGCATCATGGGTTTCACTGGATTGGAAATTAACCACCTCTGCCGCACCGCTCCAAGTTAAAATCAAATACTCACAGAGAAGTACCACAGAAAGTTCACATCTTCCTTGTTGTTACCACCATAAAATCTTTACATTTGGATTCTTCTCTCCGTGTTGTCCCCCTCACCTGCTCACTCCCCACTCTCAACTCGGCCTCCAATACCAGAGTTTATCAACGACATTAAACAAACTTACCCCCTTTAGCCCTTTCCCCGGGCCCCCATCCCCAGCAGCTCTGGAGCGTGTTTGGTTTTCTATCAGGCCATGTTTGCTGGTGAAGAAAATTCTCCCCCCTCCAGCGGAATCTCTCATCCGCTTGTGAACATCGTCTTTGTTATAGAACAACATACCTTGGAGCATTCCATTACGCTGCTCTTCCTGACGTGCTAGCCTGGCAGCTGCTTTGTATGCCAAGAACTTCTGCCCTCGCCTGGAAAGGAAAGGGCCCTTGGCAGCAGCTTCTAAGAATCTCTATCTCGTCTTGGGTCAGATGCAGAGAGTTTTCGTTATTAAAATATAGGACAGGATTTAGCTGGGTCTAGCACGCTGTGCTTCAGTAGCCACCCTGACTGTGCTAATCCTGCCCCACTGCATATCTTGCTGCCATGGAAATAATTCATTTATTTACAAGAAACAAAATGAGCTGCAAGGCTCTCTTGGGAACCCTAAAGGTTTTAGGAAAGCTTAGAATGGATGCAGGTTAAAGGCAAAGGGCTGGATTTTGCAAATCATTTAGGCACAGGGAAAGCTGATGGACTTACTCGTGTGTGTAAAATACTTGAGGATTGGTCCCTGCATTTCCACATGTTGGGGATCCATGCCCACAGCTCATATTTGTACAAGGAATTTCCATTTGCATGTGAAATTATCAGTTTTGGCTGGGCGTTTTTCACCCAGACTGTGTCTGGCAAGCACATATTTTTCAGGTCAAAGCAAAAATCGGCCAAACTGTCAACAGGTGACCCAGTAGCCCAAAATGAGCATGCATGTGCCTGGACAAATAGGCATTCTGCATTCCGCATTACCCATCTGAAAACCTCGCCCTTTACATGTGTCAAATGGAGCTGAAATTAAGGGGGATTTTAGCAAATTAAAAATAACTGAGGCCCCAGTTCAGCAAGGCACTTCAGCATCTGACTAGCTGCAAGCCTGCAAATAATTCCTCTGAATTCAATGGGCTCTATTCATGTGCTTAAAATGAGGCACATGTTTAAATACCTTGCTGAGTTGGGCTCCTCTTCTGTTTGCTTTTCACCTTAGAAACAACAGGAATACCAAGCTGTGTCTTTTGTGGTTTTACTAGAGGCCTCCTTGGAGTACCAGAGACCTGGAATGGGCTTTTTCAGCTCAGCATCTCTAGAGGACGTCAGCACAGCTCTAGATACAGCATTTACAGCTACTTGCATTGGGAAACTAGGAGAGGGAACAAGAAGCTGGTCTTGCAAAAGCAACGGTGAGTTTTGTTTTAAATCTTGCAGCAATGGAGTGGTAAAATCATTAAAAACATACAGAATTAGAATACGAGTGCCTTGTCATCCTACAAACCCTTCAAGGAAAGGCAAATGTAACCAGAGAAAGCGAGAGTGCTTTGATATGGAAGATCATTTGGAAAACATCAAGGAATATTTCCCAACTACTCCCAGTGCCCTGGCTCCAGGAAAGATTAAATAAAATGCCCGTATAGATATTTGGCAAAACAGGCCTTCCTTGTAATAACATTATTTGGGATGAATTCCTCTACTGCTCATCGGGATCATGGAATATGTAATTCAGCATTAATTAATGTCTCCTTACTTGGAAGATATTACATTATAATATTCACATCATTACTATGGAGTGTTTTGCAGCTAATAACAAGCCAAAAAAACATCTGGTACTTGAGGTCTGCACGATGTTTGGATTTCAAAATGTAGCCGTCCTTGCTCTGAGGACACAGAGCAGGATAGCTGTTAAAGACATGGGATGTCCAGGAATTAGAGTTGTTCCTTAATTGGAACACTCACTCTCAGCTACAGGGCAATTTGGCTCTTGGTCCAAACTTCTCAACTGGGTCCCATCTCTAGTATCCAGAGATGAATGGTAAGGAGTAACCAGTAGGCCAGTGCTCAGATCAAAGTAAAGAGCAAATAAATCCCCCATGGATGCATCCCCAGAGGTCCTCCATTTGGTTTCAAGAAGGGCCGCAATGTATTCAGACAATGGAGTATTTAGGCTTTGGCAGATCAGACCATCTTAGGAGGCTGTGCAGAGAAGGGAATTCTCCTCCTGCCCAGATACTCCCAGCCATGAATCCCTACTAAATGAGATTAATGTCCCAATTGGTCTCAAATAGGTTCCCTGGAATTGCAGCAAAGCAGACTCCCTGGTTAAGTGGCTCTCAATTAAACAGCTAGTCCTGTCTACCAATCGACTGAGCCGTCAATATAGAGCAGGCGCCATTTCAGACTCAACGTCCACTGTAGTTTTGCCCTATGATAAGAAGGTGCCACAGCACTGGGGGAAGAGGCAAATGCTGGGGTTTTAAAGGACACGATAATACTTCTTGTTGTCCCCTTGACTCGGAAACTCTCCCGTCTGCTCCTTAAATTCCCCAACAACCCACGTAATCCAGAAAACCTTCCTACCTTGGGCCTCCCCACTCTCCCTCACTTGAATGGCTGTCCCATGACTCGTCTTTGTCTTCCACTGCAAACCCACGAGGGGTAAGGTATGAGTCTTACTCCAGGTAAAGAGCCTGGTAAATTCACAGTGTTCAACAGGGGCTTTGTCATGAACCCAGAGTATGGGGCAGCTTGTTGGCAGGCTTCTCCAGGATAAAATTGGAAACCAGATTGTGACTCAGTCAGTCTGGCCCCTGGGTGCCTCTCCTTGCTCCTGGCAGGGGGATGTGATTTGCATCAGTCCTACACCTACTGCAGACCAGGTTTCTCCTCTGTACCCGCTCAGCTGCACTGGCTGGCAGCACACGTGGGTAGGTGATGTGGAGACCAGGCTCCATTTGCTCCCAAACCCTGCCTGCTGCCCACCTTTGCAGAAGCTGCCCCACAGAGGCTGCTTTTCCTCCCCCACACCCTATTCCGAGCTGCAAATGGTGATGGGGATAGTGTGTGTAAGGGATGCCTTACACTCCCTTAGCCTGGTGCATAGCTAGGGTCACAGTCTGGCCCTACATGATTAAAAGCAACACAGTAAATCTATCCTAATTGCTCAGCGTCAATTCCCCACACCGGTTCCCTACCTGCTTGTGTTATCGTCATCATCAGAGTCAATGAAGCTGCTGGACTCCAGCTCGCTGCTCATCATGGTGGAAGAGCTGTCGTAGCCGGGCGGGTGCTCGCGGTGCCTGTCCAGCTTGGGGTGCCCATTGAGCCTAGGGACTGTGGAGAAAACAGCAGGAAATCAGGCCTGAGGCGGAGAGAGGGTGACAAACGACTGCAGTGGCATGAAGGTGCCAGGGATGGGAGCATGAGACTGACACTAAACAACCAATTCCCAACACCCTGGGAAAAGGGCCCATCTTGAAAACAGAACCACTTAGTGTTTGGATTTTAGTCAACAGCTGACAAATCCTTCCCCCATCTACCCCACTCTGGTTCATTCACAGACCAAGTTTAGAGTTCACAGGGAGAGTCGTACAGAGGTTAGGGCAGACGGGCTGCAGGTCAGGACTCAGGTGCATCAGCAGAGCTCTGTGGGGAGCCCTGTGCTGAAAGAGCAGCAAGTGCTGAAAGTCAGGATTGAGGTTCATTGGCAGAGCAGCACATAGCACAGGGGTGCCACAAACTGGGGGTTTGGCGCTTAAGCAGCAGGGAAAAATGTGCACTGCCCTGGTCTGAACAGTGCTACCAACTTCTCTCTCAGACACAAATCCGTACATTCCCCCATGCCCAGTCAGGTTCCCCACAAACCTGGGCAGCACAACTACGTTGCAGCCTCATTGTCTTGGCCTTTCCATATGCATAAAATATATTGGCACATTTTCTTCTGCTAGCATGGCTCTGAGTATGCAATCAGAGTGCAAGGACTTTCCTCTACATCTTCCCTCCGAAAGCGTACCCCATTTACCTGAACGCACCGGTGGCTCACCTCTGGCTACAGAGGCACTCAGGATATCCCTCTACAAAACAAACTTCCTCTCTCTGTTCTCCCACTCAGTCACCTGTCACTAAAAGACCCTTGACCTAAGAGTGAAACAATTTGCCAAGAAAGTTCTTGTCCTAGACGCCGGAAAGGCTGTTTCTGATAAGGCACCCGGTCAAGAAATCAACAAACTGGACTTCAAAGCAGGAATGACTTTTTAAAGCACGCTTTCTAACCCTTGGAATGCCTTCTCAGGTACAAGCAGATTATACAATGGAAAAGCTTCATACTGAAAGAACGATGGTGCCAGGAATATACAAACCAGAGGGCAATTATTATATCCAGGAAGAAACTTTCACAGCCTAAGACTTTGCATAAGTTTTGAAGTAAGATTATTTGAAAAATTACAAGAAGCAGCATGGACTAGTAGATAGACACAGGACCAGGGGTTGAGAGAGCTGGTTTCTAGTCCCAGATCTGCCACCCTTAACCTTGCTGCCTCAGTTTACTCATCTGGGAACTGGGCATCTGACTACTTCCCTCCCTCCTTCCCAGGGGAATTAATTGTATAGCATTTTGAGATCTCCAGACAAAAGGTATTCGAGAATTACAAAGCACTATTATTCTCTGTAATTCAAGCCCTCCCGACTGTAAAGCTAGATAATCAAAATGCTGTGACAGTAGCCAAGCCGATCCTTCTGATGCATAATTTCCAAATCCCATTCCACCACTACCTTGGCCCAGTTTAGCAGTGGAGAACAGGGACTGCCAACATAGCCCCTAAGACCCAAGCTGTCTTTGTATTGCGAGAGCGGGTGCAACCTGAAAGCAGCATGGTCAGTTCCCCCCTTCCTGGCCAATGTGACTCAATCTTGGTTTGCAGGGAACCACGCCTAGCAGCATCCCTCCTAGCTAGCCTATGGTGCACGAGGGGATCGTTTCAGATGCCATGGTCCATTCAAGCCCTGATGCTCTACTAGGATTGTGAACTAGTTCTAATAATGGGTTTTGAGACTGGAATCTTGTCCTCTCAGAACTACGTTGAGACTGCCGAGGATGGTCGTGTGTTTAACACCTCGGGTGGGAGGTCAGTGTTTAGTTCCAGGCACTGCCTCAGATTCTCCATGTGACCTTGGGACTATTGGCATTTAATCTCTCAGTGCTTCAACTCCCCATCTGTATCACTGGACAATGGTACTTTGTCTTGTCTATTTACACTGCAAGTTCTTCAGGGCAGGGACTTGTGCCGCTCCCAGCATAGTGGGGCCTGGTCTTGGCTGGGACCTCTAGGCACTACTGGAATCCAAAGCAGTGGCTCTCAACCTTTCCAAACTACTGTACTCCTTTCAGGAGTCTGATTGGTCTCCTCACTTAAAAACTACTTGCTTATAAAATCAGACATAAAACCACAAAAAAGTGTCACAACCACACTTACTGAAAAATTGCTCAGTTTTTCATTTTTGCCGTATAATTATAAAAAAAATCAATTGGAATACATTATTCACATAGCTGAAGTTGCGTAACTTAGATCGATCCCCCCTCTCCCTGTCATGTAGACCAGCCCTTAAACAGGCTGGAAACTAATAATTTATGTGTACATTGCACCACAGATGATCAGGTAAAAAAAAACCAGTGGGAATCCCCCTGAAAATAGCCTTCTAGTTCTGGATTTCAAACCAAACTCAGGGACCAAGCAACTAAGCCTGTATATCCCAGACTCAACACAGACAGAAGGGAAAATAAAGGGAAGTCAAATTTTGCCCCTCCCAGCCTGGACCATAGGAGTGCTCAGGCAAAAACTATTCTAATGATCAAGCAGGCAGCCTGGAAACAGACACACCCATGTCTCAAAGGGTCACTGAGGAAGTAAAGACTAAACTGTGTTATTTCTTCTCACGGGGAATCGGCCGACTTTGACCTGTGTCAGCCAAAGTCAAGTAATCTGTTCTACAAAGTCCCTGAATGTTCAAACCCAGCATCTCAATCAAGCTTTAAGAGCCATTTTTTTTTCCACTGGCGCGGTCATCCGTGACAAAACAGAAGGAGGAGAAAACTTTCCCAATTCTAAAGCTGAGAAAACAGTGTTCTGGCCATCAAATTAGTAAGTTTCACACAGCTACCAAACTGTCCGTTAAAACCACAGAGAATGTTCTTGGCTTGGGCTAATGACCAGCCTCCTTCCTGGGGAATGACTGAATAATTTTAAATCCAGATACAGTGCAGTCTAGTGGCTAGAGCAAATGCCTGGAAAACCTAGTGGCCTGGGTTCTGCTCCCAGCATCAACGTTGCTTCATCTCTCTGTGCTTCAGTTTCCCACATCTGTGAACAGGGGAATGATAAACCACTTAGCTCCTGCTAGGAGAGTTTTGCGGCTTAATTATTGTCCATAAAGTCTTGGAGACCTTCAGATGGGAAGCTCCAGAGAACTGCGAAGTTATGTTGTATCACTGAGGCTGAGCGACCCAAGTTATACCAACATCAGCACTCCCGTGCACAGCACTGTGGCGGCAGGAGAGCTTCTCCCGTTGACACGGCTGGTTCACGGAGGGGTTTTTATTATGCCAATGGGAGAGCTCTCTCCTGTCAGCATAGCACGTCTTCACCAGATGCACTGCAGTGGCCCAGCTGCATTGGTACAACCATGCCGCTGCAGCACTTACGTGTGTAGACATGGCCTAAGAAATATTCAAATCCCATTGAGAGTCAATGGGAATTTGCGTGGCTAACTTCCCTTACGGGCCTTTGAAAAAAATCCCATCTTAAATCACCCAAAACATGTGCATCTTCCTAAGCAGGAACCTTTTGTTGCTTCCCTTGTGCAAATACAGAAGGCAGACTCCTGCCCAAGCCTGTTCAGGTCTAGGAAGGAATGTTTTCATTACTGGTCCGGAGAGCAGGGTAAAACAAAACAGAACACAAAGGCTTCACTGCTGAAAGAAGCCTATTCTGTTGAGGGGAGATTTAAAGTAATCACCAGGCAATCGGAGTCACCATCAGAGCTCCCCAATTCTGGCGACTTGGTAAGACAAGAGATGAGAAGTGAACCTGAGAGCTGAAGAACACAGAAGCACCTTAATCCGTTTACAAGAGAACAAAGCCATGCGTGAAGCTTTAACTGCTGGGGCTCGCTTCCCATTTCCTGACATTCCTCTCCACGCCCAGATGTTTCTTGCCCCTCAATCAAAGACACATCCGACGTGCCCATTCCCTCTCTGCATTCTGCAGGTGCTCTACCCCCAACTGCGTCTCCTAAGGTCTGCTCTGGATAACAATAAGGAGCACTTTTCATCCAAGGCGCTCTCAGCTCTCTACAATAGACAGCATGAGCAACTTCATTCTGCAAAGCCCAATCCAGCAAAGCACTTGAACACAATTAACTTAATTTTACTTATGTGCTCAGGTCCCATGGGAGTCAATGGGGGCTTAAACATTAAGCACGTGTGCAAGGTCTGTGCTGAATCGGGGCGCACATCTCTAAAGGCAGTTAGGCACCTAACTTCCACTGGATGGGATTTTCAAAGGAGCCTAAGGGAGTTAGACACACAAATTCCAATGGAATTTAGGAGACTAAACACCTTTGAGGATCTGGGCCTAAGTGACCTGGCCAAGGGCAAACAGTGAGTCTTTGTCCCTCTTTGGCGTTGGCTTTGTAGCTGGATTTGATGCGCATCTGGTTAACAAAAGCTGAACCTGACACTACCCGACAGCTGAGGAGCCATGCAGATGGATTTATAAGATTAGCTTCACAGTTTTCGGTCTCAAGGTAACATTTCCAATCAGGCAGGTCACAGGTAGCACCTCACTAAGGCAAGGTGTGTCTATTGACAACATACATTTGTCACAATGTGGGAGCTGAAGTTGAGGGGAAGAGGGAAAGGGTTTAGGAATAGACTGTTGGACCCAATTTTTACTGTGCTGGACCCAATTTCACGGTTGGTGTGGAATACCTGTTGGTTTCCTTTTTAATGGACTGCATTTTTAATTTTGGTAGAGAGGGGACAAAATATCCATGATTTGGGTTTGTACTTTGGTTATAAGACCACATAAAATAAATACATACCCTGCCAGGAAAGAGGGTAAGAACGGTCCATCAGATTCACAAATATTTAATAATCTCTTGCACTAATAATTCCTGTTTGAACACTTAGCTGCGCTCCACCAACGAGGCTGAAGTGTTCAGAACTGCTCTGATGACTATTTATTGTTTGTGTTGCTGTAGTACTGAGTTCACAGGACCGCAGCATGGTCCCATTGTGCTGTACAAACACAGAGAAATGGCCCCTGTCTTTGTGCAAGGGATCTCATTAGGGTTGGGAAGGATGGAAAAAATCTACCGCAGCCTTGGGGTTCAGCAGCTGTTATAGTAACCAATACCCCTCTCACCTCCACCCCACATGCTGGGGCTGAGGCCAGGAATCCACAAAGATCTCCTTGCACTCAAACCTCCTGTCCTTGTTGTTGTGCAGACTCCTGGGGACGAGGTGAAGGAAAAATCATGAAAATGAATAGCAACATGATTGCAATAGCAGAACCTGAACACATCCAGCAGCTGGCGGAGAAACGCAAGGGTGGAGGTGGTCACAACGCCAGCAGATATTTGCAAATCAGCCTGGAGCTGGGTCTTCAGCAAACACCGCAGATAAACACTAGGATTAAGGAAACCCATCTATCATAATCCATCATTCTGGGTCAGCTGGATCTCCGTGCTGTGTTTCTCTCTGAACCGGCTGCTAAGGATTCTCCATTCCCATTCAGAGGAGGGCTCCTGGACTTGCCAATAAACATCGGGTTTCCAGTTTATTTTATCAGCTGTGCTGGACGGGGCACCCTTATTGTGCAAACCAAAATACTGGAACACACACGGCAGCATTCGGAGCGAAAGAACAGCTTCTCCTCACACCCCAATGCCATCCCCGGAAAAGTCAGTTTACCAGAAACTAGCCAGGGGTTGCATGAAAGACAGAGTGGGGGTCAGAAAAGGCTTGAGAGGCCCCGTCTAATGGTTAGCCTGACAAGGAATGATAGGAAGCAGGTTCTTGCATTATTATTGCAGCAACTTCCCAACTAAGATGGGGACCACATTGCGCAAGGCACACACACACAGCAATTGTCCTTGCCTCAAACAGCTTACAATCTAAACAGACATGTCAGATGGCAGGTGGGAGACAGGCAGGACTATTATCCCCACGTTACAGATTGGAACTGGGGTACAGAGAAGGACTTGGTCTCACAGAGATATTTGCAGCAGAACTGGGCACACAACCCACATCTCTCAAGTCCCAGTCTGGTGTCTTAAATATGAAACCACCCTTCCATCCCGCCTTCCCTGTGCATTGGTTAGTAGGAATTGTTGACTGGGATGGGAAACTCCATAAGAGAAGCAGGCCCAGAGGGAGGATATTCAAAAATGGACAAAATAGGGGAGGGGAGGGATGCACCTAAGGCAGGGAGAGACCCAGACCACAAACCCAGATCCAACCACCTCTGGGATCCAGCTTTCAATTGTGTCTTGAGCTTGTTGGTATCCCCAAGGGAGGGAGAAGGAAAAGAAGAGAGCAGATTGAAGAAAGGAAGAGTAGGTGGGCTGGTCAGTCAGGGGTCGAGGAGACCAGGAGGGCACTGAAAGGATTTCAGGGACAGTCTCCATTTCCTGACCAGGGACAGCAACTCCTGCTGCCGACTCCAGGCCCTGGAACTACCCAAAGCAACACACGTTAGCATATGGTGGAAACGCAGCCACTGGAGGTAAAACCCACTGTACTGGACGCTCTTTGGGGCAGGGACCATCTTTTTATCTTGTGTCTGTACAGCCCAATGGGGTCCTGGTTCATGACTGGGGCTCCTAGGTGCTGCAGTAGATGAGGAAAATAAAACTGGTCTCCCTGTTGTCTTGTCTGTGTAAACCTTGTCCTTCTTCAATCCAGTTCCTATAATCTTTTCCATGGTTCCTATAATCTCAGACTAAGTTCTGTGGGGCAGAGCATGTTCCTTATTCTAGCTTTGCAAATCACTGGGGAAATTTCTGTCAGCCCTACTGCACAGTGTTTTGGCTCACCCCAGTGCAGTGCAGTAGCAGTGTTTAGCTGAGTAGCCCAGCAAAAAACCCACCCTAATGTGAGCCCTAAAAAAATAACTATGTCGCCATCCACTTCAGCAGTGTTTTAAGGGATATAAACCTCTGAAAACTGGGGCTAAACAACTGAATGCCCCAAAATTCAAAAGATTCTATCTTGAGCCATTGGGTGCAGAGACTGTTTCCCTGATATGTGCGCACAGCCCCTAGCACAATGGGTCTCTGATCTCCAAGTAGGGTCCCCACCCCGCCAGCACTACGGGAATAGAAAGAATCTATCATTTAAACATAGCAATGTGGAGTCAATACCCAGACAAGAAGAACCTATAGCAAAGCCATGGGACCTCTCAAGCCACCTCACCACATGCAGACCCAAGACCGAGCAGAACTGCTAGCGAGAGCTGACGGCATATCATTTGCTGACAACAAACCGGGAGCGAAGTCTTGCTCCCTCTGAAGTTTTGTTGCTGGCTGCAGCTTTCCAGATTCACTAGCTGCCTCCTACTTTACCATGGACAGACTGAATCACTTTGTTCTTTCTGAATCTTAAATGTCTATTGTTCATACGGGAGCTGTATATAAATCAGAAGCAGCACGGGTCCAAAACACTAACCCCCAGGAGCCCCACTTTATACTTCCCCATTAGACAAAACCCCCTTCATTACTTTTCTTGCCCTCCCTGAGTTCCCTCTGCTATTCGTCGGTTGCAACTTATAAAACCAACCCCACCAATGGGAGTGGATCATTTTTATTTCATTTGGTGGAGCTGACGTTAAACAGAGCCCTGATCTTTAAAACAAGCCCCCATTGGGGAAAGCTTTCCCAGCTCCGATTGGCTGGAGCATGAAGATCACATAAAAGCTGTGGGGCCAGATTTTCATCTCAGGTACAGGGGTGTGAATGGGAGATGAATCTGGCCAACAGGTTGCACCAAAAGGAGAAAGCTTATTTATATTCAGCTTTGATTTTTAAGCATGTAGCTTTCGAGGCCAGTTGCATTTGTCGTGTTCCCTTTTCCCCTCTGGTTGCAGAACTGTTCTCTATTTTTGCAGCTGTAGGACTCTGTGCATAAGTTCGGGCTGCCCCCAGCACTCATTACTCCATGTTCACTGTGGAAGCCTCAAATCCACCCCCGGCAGTGACTAGATAGCATAGATTCTTAATTCTATTCAGAGTGGGTGGTCCAAGAGCTTTTACTACTGCGGGTCCCCTTTTCCTCTGTATAATTCCATCTTGCATTCTCTTCACCGCTGAAAACTCCACATGTCATCACTTATGGGAGGGTTAAAGAGGGATATTTATCGCCTGCAACCTCCAAGCACTCTCTTAGCCCACACAGCTGGGAAGGGCACTCACTTCCACAACCGGGCCTCCCTCACCACAGAGCTCCTCATTCATAATGGAGTGTTTAGCCAGTGAATTTTTCTGTTCACAAACTGTCAGTGAGCAGATGGTTAGATCATCCTTGAATTTGTCATTCAGAATTCTTTGCCAAATAATGCTGATGGGTAATTCTGGGCCAGTAGCTCATTTGGCTTGCAAAGAAGATCCACCATTCAAAATGCTAGACTTTTTGATTAGTCACAGAGGTCACGTGGCAGGGTTTTGTTCTCTCATTGGAGGAGCGTAGCTCTTAGAATCAGGTTTCAGGTGAGAATCCTTGCAACTGCAATTTGTTATTTGCTTCCTTTTTACACTCTTGCAACGCTTGCTCAGAATTTATTGATCCCACAAACCTCAGTGCTAATAAATTCACTCACCAGGACATCCACAGAAAACAAAAACAAATGCTCATAGCAAATTTGCCTCAAAATTCCAACTAATATTGATATGAGTTTAGTTTTGAAGCTGTCAGTGTCTCATTGTCTAACACTAGGGTCTGGCGCAGGCTTCTAGGCTACTCCTATAATATGGTTTTAAGCAGTATTTCTCTACAAGAAAACACTCTTTATTTTCCTGTGCATTGCCTGGCTAGAGATTTATGAAGGATTACAACACAGCATGAGCACATTGTTCACTGCGATTATCTCGCACTCTGAATAATAATCGACAGGAGCGGTTAGCTTTGGCATCTCAGAATATCCCATGATTTACATTTCCCTAAAGTACCTGCTCATTTTGGAGGTTATAAACGTGAAGCTGTGACTTGTATTCCAATCAAACTGACTAGGATAGCTAATCCCACATGTAATTTTTAGACTCAAACCATTTCCCCATTCATTTTCAGGTAAATAATTTATCCCAGAAAAACTCCATCCGTTCACAGCCACTATGAAGAATTAATGGCCCACATCAATTTGCTATGCTCTTTAGTTCTCAAGGGGGGCTTTTCACATGGAGGACCACTCTAAAAGCAGGCAGAATTTTAACCAGCTGAGTGCTGCTTCACATACCTGGGACAAACGCACACCTAACAGGGCTTATCTGTATACTGGGCAAGTTTCCTTCAAAGCTCTGACCTTCCAATGAAATACTAGTGTTTAAAAACACAGAAGGCAAGTGCCATACGGCGGCTGAACCTGTGGTTAGCAGTGAAAGGGTTAAACATGGATCCATTTGCACTTGTTCTTAAACTTTCCTCAGTTTCCTGGTCACTTCGTTGGTGATCAGCGTCTCGCCCTATGCCAGGTGTTCCCTTTCATGGCCCATATTCTCTTTCTACTCAGTCTTGTGGTGAAATCATAGGGTTGGAAGAAAACAAAGCTCTGGAAAGCAGCTGGGAGCAGGTGAGTGGGCGTCAGGACTCCTGGGTTCTATTCCTGCCTCGGTCAGTGCTTGGCTGACACACCTTGGACAAGTCTCAATCTCTCTGTGCCTCAATTTGTCACATAACATGAGGTGAAGCTGCTTCCCAAGCCATCATGAGATGTTTATAAAGCCGTTGGAGATCCAAGGCAAAAGCCATGGGAGTGCTCAGGGCTTGCAGAGTAAAAATCTTGCCAATTGAGTTTGATGAGCCACTCCCCTCTCCCCGCCCACCGTTCGCACACCGAGAATGGGCCTCTCACTGCTGTTCACTAAACGTTTAATAGCAGGGTGCTGGGGGGCGGGGTTGTTTGCGCCAAGAGTACATGTGAATTTTTAGTGGGAGCAGTGTTTGACAATGCCCCCCCCCCCCCCCAGTGTTAAATGAGCTCTTTCCTTCAGACGGATACAGATGGGAACATAAAAATACTTAACACTCACAGGGGGCTGTCTCTCTCCAAAGGACATTACAAACATGAAATTATTTAAACCCCAATATGCTGCAGGAGGCAGGTGTGTGTTCTCACCATTTGACAGACAGACTGCCCTCGGTTTCCCTGTCTAAGACCACACGGTTACAAAATGCCCTTGCGGGAGCTGTGTGATCTGTTTGACCGCATGGAAGCCTCAGTTAAGACGGCTCTTGATACCTACAGTGATACACGCGGGGCTGAGCTTCTGGGTAGCATCTGATTGGTTCCAGGGGTCTGGTCAGGGGGCGACACCACTTGTGGCAATGTCTCCTATTGTGACTGGGTCTCGGAGGGGAACGTTGCTGCTGCTGCTGCTGTCGTCGCCACCTCTGCTGCTGCTGCCTCTCCTGCCATGGCCCGCTTCCCCCAAAACATTCCAGAAAGGTGGACGTGACCATGTCCCTGCCCACCCCGGGGCCTGTGAAGCAATCCGCAGAATGCACGTGACAGCCGCGCCGTGCAACTCAAGCAACCAAATCCAGAGGCAAAAAATTCTCCAGCTCTGTGCATTAAAAATAACTCTACCCCTGAAAAGAAGGTGGCGTTCAGAGCTCCATCTGGGGCATTAAGCCAATTCTTTGCCTGAAGACTCAGAGATTATGGGGGAGTGGGGGGAAATCTGCACGTTCTTCCTCCATGACATAAATCCCAAGGATGCTTGTGCCCGAAGGGCAGCCAATCTGGTGAGCACTGGATCTTCAAGGGACTGGGGAAACAGAACATAAATCATTTGCATGAGCTTTTTTCACATGGCTGTTCCCTGAGCATGCTTTGCACTCTCTCTTTCATGGATCATCTCTGAAGAGTCCAATCCTTTTACAGACACATTTTTTAATGGGATCCCTAGGAATATATGCTATAGTCCCTCTCTATCCAAATAAGCCACGCATAAGCACAGCTTTGGAATTTGCAGGATTACTTTTTACTCTATACTCAGGCTTCAGGAGATTATGACGATTTGGGGATTATTATTTTTAAATTGTTTCTGATTTTTAATGTATTTTAGAAATACAGTTCGGGCCTAACTACACTGGCTGATTTTTCTATTTTAATATAGCTGTTTAAATTCTTTATTCATTTTGCCTGTATTAATACTACTACTACTAAAACAATAAAAATAGTATCTTTACAGTACACACATGGGGATTCCCTTCTTATCAATTTGTTCAGTTTCACATACACATTAGGATCTAACATGAGCATTGGCAGGTTGCTCAGACAAAATTCTGTCAATTATATTGGTGTAAATCTACAGTGACTCCACTGACTTCTAGTTGACAAAGGATAAAACACACAGACTGCTGTCAGAGATATTGTCCGTTTATAGTGGTGGAGGCATTGCTTACAATGAACAATAGATCAAATTCTGGTCTCACTCCCACCAGTGTAAATCCAGATTAACCTTCAGTGAAGTCAACGGGAGTTTGGAATGTGTAAGGACCACAAAATATAGCCTGACAGACTTTGAGATCCTACAAGTTATGTCCCCAATTCAAGAAGTGACATAGCATGTGCTTAAATACTTCTCATGCTAAGTGTGTCCTTATACCCCATTGACTTCAACGCGTGCTTGAGTTGTTTCCTGAATCAGGACACCTGGGCAAGGTCGCACTTTCATTCAAGGCAAAATAACTATTGACTTCAATGGGAACTTTGCTTGAATAAGATCTACAGGATCAGGTCCTAGAAATCAGTTATTTAATGCCACCTCCCCTGGAGTCAATGTGAAATTAATCATAGAACATCTTCTGTGTGACGGATTTCGAAGATCTTTGTATGTGTTTTATCTCAAGCTACACACCCTGGCGCTACCACCAGGTGCTCCAGCCCAGTGTAAAGAGGCAGTGTTTGCTGAGGAACTGTTTCCATTCAGAAAATTAAGGGCCAACGCATCAGATGAACTTCCTCAGCTCCCAGAGACACCAACTGGAGTTGCAGTGGCTCAGCTCCTTTCAAGCTTTGGCTCTACGCTTATACCCCATTTCAGGGAGGTTTTCATATTCCACGACTGCCTTCTTCGCCGACTGGGTCACTAGGACACAGAGACAGCTACGTCTCCTACCCCGGGGATGACGGGATATTTAAAGAGAGCTTGCAGCTTTGTCACAAATCCCTCCAACTCCTTCTCTTTGCTTGCTTTTCTTTAAATTACCCCTCAGAAGCAGAGCAAAGGAAATTGGGGAGGGGAGTGGAATATAGAGGTGCTAGTTTAACAGAGAAAAATAATGTACATTCTTGGTATCACAATTATTAATAGTAGTATGACAGCACCTAAAGACTCCTATATGGTACTTTACGTGCTCTATATTACTGCGTATGCTAGATTTAAACAGATCTAACACAACTCTAAGAACTGGGATCTTATATCCTCAAACTACTTTTTTCTCCATTTACAGTAAGTAACATTGTCTAGGTTTCTTACCACCCAACACAGTGACTCTACTAGGACATGCAACTTACTGATTTCCATGCGTGCAGCTCACTTCTTTTAATAAAATTAAAAGATTTAAGAAAATACCTATCCCGCTCCCCTCCCACCTCTGCCTTATTTTTCTATTCATATTCCAATGGTTACATTAAAAAACATTTAAACAATTTACAAAAAACTTTTTACCTAAACAATACGTGTTGTTGAAAACTTCCCCATTGTTTTCAAACTATAACATTTTAGCACCTCATATAGCAAGAGACTTTTGGAAATATACTTTCACTTTTGACAAAATCATGGCCTTTGATCAGAAATACTATTTAAATAATCCTTCCCATGGGGTTTGAACAGAGCAGAGGTCAATAACCCTTAACTAGAGAAAGGGACACTATTGTTCTGCAAAGACATCACAACTGAGTTGTTGGTGTTTTGTTTTGTTTTAAAACTATAAAGGATTTTTATGATTAATGTCTTTCAAAGTTTGTACAACACCGAAGCAAGAAAGTGGAGAGCAAGAGAGATCTCTCTCTCACACACACACACACCCCCCCTTCTCTCTCTAAAACCCATCCTACATATTCACGCACCTCCTGAATTTTTCCTCAACAGCACATACCAAAAGCTACTCACTTTAAAGCTCCTTCCAGCAATATGCTCAGTAAGCTGCTATATATACTTACTTTAAAGCACAACTTCAGCTGACTAGACTGGGCAGAAGAAACTTCAGCCTGGGCTTCCTAAGAAATCCTTCTTAAAATGCACAAACACAACCAAACCTCAAAGTGCCTAAAGACACCTGAGCCAGTGGATCAGTGAGACACTACAGTCAGCCGTCACTCTGCCTTCACTGTAGACACAGCTGCATCAGGGAGAGCCAAACCAATGAGGGGGAAGCTATGCAAATGTTCCGGTGATGTACTCTCTTCCCAGGGCCTCTGGCACACACATTGTGGCCCTGATGAATAGTCCTTCAGCGCTGAGTCCCCAAAGGGCAGTGCTGGAAGACAGGTAGACTTCTCTCCAGCAAGCAGCTGACATATGCCGGCCAACAAAGGGGTCTGTTGGGAGAAGGCACGTTCTCCTGATCAAAGCCACAGGCCGTGCGCTGCTTTGACAAGAGGAAAGAAACACCGTGTTTCTACTTTCAATGGCGTAAGGTCGGCACAAAGCACGGCAGCCTAATACGCTTGCAAACAAACATTCTCCTCCACTACCTCTGTACCCCCCACCACCGCGTCTGCGAAGGAAGCTAGAGATAATTCCGCCCATTATCCCTCAGGCTTGTTGAGCCAGAATAAAAGGTGGCAGCAAATGGAATCAGCTCACCAAAGAGGCTGCCGGGACAAAGTTTGCGATATCTTGTGTTAACTCGGCTGAAATCAGACAAATATGAAATGGAAAAACCAAAGGAATTTCTTTGGGGTGCAGAGGGTGGGAAGGGAAGCAGAGGCTCCAACCATTCCTAAAAACAACAGACAGGATAAGCGCTACTTGGCAGCACTGAGATTCCTCCTAAACAAAGAGAAACACCCCCAAGGCCAGTCATATATGGTCTCTTTTGACTCACATGCTTAGTTGTATAGCATGATGTTCCCCATACATAAAGAACACAACAGGTACCAGAGCAGCAGCCGTGTTAGTCTGTATCCGCAAAAAGAACAGGAGTACTTGTGGCACCTTAGAGACTAACAAATTTATTTCAGCATAAGCTTTCATGGGCTACAGCTCACTTCTTCAGATGCACAGACTGGAACACACAGACAGGAGATATTTATACATACAGAGAACATGAAAAGGTGGAAGTAGCCATACCAACAGGAAGAGTCTAATCCATTGAGACGAGCTATCATCAGCAGGAGAAAAAACCTTTTGAAGTGATAATAGAGATGACCCATAAGGTGTGAGGAGAACTTAACATAGGGAAATAGATTCAATTAGTGTAATGACCCAACCATTCTCAGTCTCTGTTTAAGCCTGAGTTAATTGTATCTAATTTGCATATTAATTCGAATTCAGCAGTCTCTCTTTGGAGTCTGTTTTTGAACAGGTACTGTTCAGCCTCGGTGGCTTTCATTGTAGATTAAGGAAAACCACCAAAAAAAAAGGAAAGAACAAAGTTTTTCTGCAAGATTCTCCACTGCCCTGAATTCCCTTCCTGCCCTATCTCCCCATGGAGACGTCAGGCATATGGAAAACTCAGGCAGACTTCTTACCTATCAAGGTGAAGCACACAGAGAAACAGAATCCTGGCTGCACACGTCACCTACACTATTCAGGACTAACAAACCGTCCCCAAAGTTATACTTTGCACATGGATTCTTCCAAGGCACTCAAGTACCATGGCAACGAATGTCATACACAAGCCCACGGGGATGGATCGGTTAGATGGGTAATATACATTATCTGACATGACTTTCTCCATCGCAGAGAGAGGTGAGGGTGGCTGCTTGTTATGCAGCTCTGGGGGCACAACACCTGGAAGGCTGCATTGAGATCTGAGCACTGAAAGACGCTGATGTGACAAAGGCAGGTCAGAGAGGAGCAAAGAGTCTGGGCACTGGAGCGGCTGACTTACGGGGGAAGATGAAAAGAGTTAAATAGGTATACTGCATCCTGTGGCTAACAACCGATATCTATCGCCAGGGCTGAGCCTTTCCTCTGTGCCACGTCCAAGTAGCTAGACTTGGCCCAGAGTAAGGGGCAAAGAGTGGAGGAATCCTCCATCTCAGGCCATGGAGAGGCAGTGGTGCCACTTGGTGCCTTTCATAGGAACTGCCAGAGTATATCACACCCACCGTCCATCTAGTCCAGCGTCCTGTCTCTGGCAGCAGCCGGTACCAGATGCTGCAGAGGCAGGTGTCAGAACACGGCAGTAGCAGAAGTGGGATAACCTGCCCCCTACATTAGCCCTTATCCTCCTCTCTAATAGCTAGAGATTGGCTTAAACTCTGAAGCACGAGCTTTACCATCCCTTCTGAAAAGTCTGTGAGCACTGACTATAGCAACGCCAGCGATTCCCAGCATTTTTTAAATCTTGCTAAGTCCTTGGCCTCAGTGGCTACCCGTGGCAAATTCAGTCATGTCCATTCGACAATACTTAGTTTTGGGTTACTTCTTGACCTTGGCTCAGTTTGAACTGGAGACCCGGAAGCCAAAGGCCCCCCGCTCCCCATTCCCAGCCTCCAGAGCCCATTCCGTCCCTCTGTCGTCACACTTTAGACGCGGCCTGAAAGAGAAGAGCTGCCAAGACTCTCCAGTAGGAAGCAGCAGATCCTGTAAATGTTTGGGCTCCAGTTCTGCAGCATCAGGCTCAGCACTACACAGCTGCTGCATCTGAAGGTGCTAAAAGTCTGCCTTAAGCGCCACCCCCACCAAATGCAAACACAGTATGGTCTCTCCTACCTCCGGCCTTTCATTCCTAACTAAAAACCACCTCCTCTTGGAGAGCTGTTTAATTAACAGCTGCAACCAAGTCTTGCGGCCTGCGGACATTTCGGAGGGAGCAACTGGCAGAAGGGGCGGCTCCGTGGGCAAAAACTACGTCTATCATCGGGTTAGTGCAACTTTGCAATTGCCATGTGCTCAAACGTTCCTACTGCAACAAACAAGGAACCAAGGCATTAAAGAAATGTCCAAATGGTAACTGGTGTCTGTTTAGAACTGAGCATGGAAGTGGAGTCAGGGCGATTATCTGAGCAATGCTGCGAGAAAGCAAATTAAACGTCATTTATCTAATCAATTGCTCACCTGCAGGCGGCTGCCATTCGTTTCCCCAAAAAGCAGAGACTCCAACTGCTTTAATCCACTGCTGATGAGCTGCACTAAAAACAAGAGTCGAGCAGAGAAGGTGCAAAGACACACAGAGGCCACCTTCCCTCCAGTTCCCTCCATGTGAAGAGCCATCAAGAGGTAAGGTGAGGCGTGAATGAAATCCTCTTGAGCTCAGCTGATCCAGAAAGGCTCTTTCACTGGCCCCTTTGGCTGATGCACATGGCTAAGCTACAAGCTGGCAATGCTGAGCTCTGGAAACCTGAGACCCTGAGATAAAGATACATTAGGGGCCAGATCCTCAGCTCAGCTTGACTTCAGTGGAGCTCTGTCAACTTACAGCACCTGACAATCTGCCCCAAGTACATTGATTGAGTCCCATCTTATTAATTTGCTCAGTGGAACATGTACACTCCCAAATCGGCTGCTGGCCTTTTAAAGCTCTATAATCAAAAATAATCATGGACCCATTTAAAATTATTCCACAGACTTTGGGGGCCCAATTTGTCCTAGTACGAAGCAACAACTGCACCCCCAAACCTACACATGATCTCACCTGCCCATACATTTCACGCACAAGGCACAGCTGGCACCCCCAAAAGATCATGGCACTGCGCACGCAGCCAGCTGCAAGTGCCAGCTAGTGCTAAAGAATTAAATACCACCTAGCTCTTATATAGTGACTTTCACAAGTAGGTCTCAAGGGTATTGAAGTCCAATAGGGAAAACACAGAGATCCACCAGTTAGGAATAGGATTTTCAGGAGGTAGGCACCCAATCTTAGGCTCCTTTGAAAAGACCAATCAGAGCCAACAGAGGCCAGAGCATAAAGATTCAGTACAATACTAGTTACTGCATTGCCTAAATAGCAACTGTTAAAACATTTAACAAGCGCACCACATAGCAGACACATTTACTAACATCGACTGTGGTGGAACCAACCGGGGCATTCCTCAGCAGGTTATTATGGTTTATTGTCAGTGCAGCTGCTTCCCTGCTTTGCTATCGTAAAACTGCAAGTGAAGTAAAATGGGGAGTGTAAAAATGCTGCTAATCTAGGTAAACGGGATTGAACCATTGGCTTCACTGGGGGGTGGGTGGCAGGGGAGAAGGGAGAAGGAAAGCAGAGCAGCGAGGCAGGCCTGGCTCATTTTCAGGGGAGGTGATCAAGAGGAGTAACTCATCCGCTAGGTTCTAAGGGTTTGAAGCCTGTTCCATTTGGGGTTGGGGGATTGAAGTGGTTCTGCTAATCAGCTCCGCAGCCCTTGAGAGTCAGAATTCACTTCGTTAAAAGGCAGATTATGTTAAACGGGCAGCTGTGTCTCCAACCAACGGCAGCCTCTTGATCCAGGCGTGCTGGATAGCCGAGCGGTGTGCCTGTTCCCAGACCAGTGTCTGTCTGAAAAAAAATAATTCTGAAGGGAAACAAGGTCAAGTCCGTCGGCCAGGACTAAAGACGGCTCCAGTGCTGAGCCCCGCCCGCAGGTCTTTGATAAAATACCTCTAACCTAACCTTTCTCTAAAGACAAACTCAATGGAAAGTAATTACATAAGAGAGGGGAAACACGAAAAGGCCTGTTCTGTCCTTGCGGGGCATGCTTGCTTCTCCTCCTCAGGCGAGCAGAGTGTGCCCAGCTAAATAGCTAAGAGAGGCTACAGGCCTGGATCTTCTAGGCAATTGTCATCTTCAGATTCCCTTTTGAACTCCCACCCTGGAAACGGAACCATGCAGAGGCCAGATCCTCAGCTAGGACAAAATACCACAGCTCCAGGCACGTCAGTGAGTGATATGGGTTTGCACCAGCTGAGACTCCAGCCCCTGGCTTTTAAAGTCCTCAAGATGGGTCTGCATTGTTAAGTGCCAGGCGTGTTTATGATGCTATGTAGACAAAATAATTATAAGGATGAACCTGTCTGGATAAGTTAAGAACCTCTGATTGTCACCCCCTTCCCAAACCCACGCTGGTAAGGAACCTCTTTTGAGCTCTGTAATCATGTGTTACATTTTTTTCCCTTGGGGCTTGTCATTTTTCAGCAGCCAGCGCACAGCTGGGCTTTGGCTGGGGCTGGAAACGGAACAGTTGAACGGCTGCTCCAGAGGGAGGCTTCCAGCCCGAGTTTGCAGATCAGAGAGGTACTGATCGTTCGGGTAAGCATCCACGCTCCGAGTAACTCCATCGAAACCAAGAACGCCAAGCTTGTCGTTCGTGTATCACTGGTTTACTACAGAACATGCTTCCTGCTGCTATTTATCAGTCACCCCGAGCCCCACCTCCCTCCTATTTGTTGCGTGCTAGTTTTGGCAAAACGATAATGCACGTTTCATCTTCAGGCTTTTACCTGGGGCCTGATTCTCTTTTACACCAAGTCCCCTTTAAAGCTGCTCTATGCTATCAAAGCAGCGTAAAGCGGGGGCAGGTATAATATGCTCCCACGCTAAGCAGGGGTGACAGTAAGTTAAAGGACTTACCGGTACGCCAGAGTCCTGAGCAGGGGCGTGGCCTCAACCGCAAGAGGCAGGGCCTTTAAATCACCTGGTGCTACCAGCTGCAGAGGTGGCTGGGAACCCTGGGACTCAGGGGCGATTTAAAGGGCCTGGGGCTGTGGCCGCCGCTACCACAGCGGAGCTCCGGGCCCTTTAAATCGCTGCTGGAGCCCTGTCGCCACTATCCAGGGCTCCAGCAGCAGGGCTTGGGAGGCCATTTAAAGGGCCCTGTGCTCCAGCTGCTGCAGGGAGCCCCGGGCCCTTTAAATCACCAGCCTGGGGAAGCCAGTCTGGTCCGGCACAGCATACCGGATAGAACCAGCTTATTTTCACCTCTGACGCTCAGACACCGTTACACTGCCAGAGTGGAATAAATGGACTTTGGGTCTTCTCTACACAGGAGGTTTTTCAGTATCCCCTAAGATGTGAATAGCTATAGTTACACCAGTATCTCTTGTGCATATGCATGTCCACAATGCATTTTTTTTCTGGTTTCACTATGTTCCCTGGGAAGGGGTTTAAGCCAAACCAAAAAAAACCCACCACTCTCCAGTGTCCGCATGGGGTTTATACTGGTATAACGCTGCCTGTGTCACTGGGACAGTTTTCCCAGGTAGACAAACCCTAAGTGTAAACAGGAATCCCCTCCCTTTGTCTCAGCCATTCCCAGCGCAAACACATCCTGCCGTTTCTGTCTCCCTTGTACCCAGTACCCATCTGAGAATTCAATGCCTAACCCACTAATGGCCAGGGACTTTCTACCCTCCTTGACCCCGAGCTCCTATTGCTTCATTAGAGGAAGCAGAATCCGTTGAGACGATCAGACAAGAACCTTTCAATCTGTCATGACGATTAGGAGAAGACATTGCTCCGGAGATTAAAGTGCATTCTCCTTGGCTTTCATCAACAGCTGAGAAGGTCTCACCCTGAGGGACAAAAGCACTTCAAAGTGTGGAATCAAACAAGCCTTGAAAGGGGGCAGCGGAGCAGAGGCATCTGCACCAGAAACTTAGAAAGGGTTCTCCATTAGCCCCGTGTAGAACAGCAGGGAGGCCAGGGTGGGCAGAAATCGCAACTAACCCTAAACCTCAGAGAGGAGATGAAAAAGCTCTAGCTATCCAGGGGATCCTCCATCAATTATAGGCAGACACTGAAATCCATTCCAACACATGCCACCTCCCCTCCAGCAGCTGGGTCCAGGCCTGTGAGCACAGGACACAGTCGTTACTGGGCAGGTAAGGGGAGAAGAGGGAGTATTAGTGCCTCATAGCCATGTTGTGCTCCCTGCTTGTCTGTGTGTTGTATGCACCTGCCATCTGTTCTCTTGTGCTTGGACTGGGAGCTCTTCAGGGCAGGGACGGGCTCTGTTTTGCGTTGCACAGCACCTAACACGATGGGGATGTGGCTGCAGCAATACAGACCAATAAAACAAACTCTGACAGACGACGACGAAATCATGGGTTCCCTCCTTCCCTCACAGACAAGCATGCAGCCCAGCCGTGAGAGTAGCCCGTGCAAGACTTTATGCCCCTTTAGACATAAAGCAACTCACGACAGCTGTGAACAAACCCAAGCAGCAGCAAGCTGCCTCCATGTTAAAAATGAAGCAAACCTGAAAACAAACCTACTCGGCAACACGAAGTCCTTGGACATGTGTGACTGATCCAGGAGCGTTACTGCCTCCAGTGTCAATATGGTGAGCATTTGGTTTGGCAAGGGAACATAATCACTTACTCCTAAGAGTTTTTCCTTCAAATAGGAGTAGCCAATACATTTATTTGTCAAAGGAAATGTACCAAGAAACACAATCACTCATGAGCGGTTGCTTCCCCATGCTGAATTAGTCTTAACTTGCCCGGGAAAATGAGTTGGATGCAGGATAATGTAACTTTCCTTTTAATAAACATCCTTTCCCAATGTTACAGCACAAGATTCCTTTCCAATTCGCCTTCTGTACCTTAACAGATTTGCCTACATGGTTCAGTATTTACATGTATCACCTTTCAACTGCAAATGCTAGAGCACTCTGTAAACGTCAATTACATCTCGTACAATATCCCAGGTCAAGTGTCTTTATCCCTCTTTTACGGATGGATAAACTGAAGCCCAGATAAATGAAGGAACATACCCAAAATCACAGAGAAAGTCAGCAGGAGAAAAAGAAGAAGCCAGGAATCCCAACACCCAGCCCTCTGCTTTTAGTGCTAGGCAATATTTCTCAGCAGAGGAACGCTACAGCCACAAATACGTTCTCTGGGTCGGATTTTCAGAGATCCTGAGCATCTGTAGCTCCAAGTGAAATTAACACCTGCAGGTTCCCAGCATCTCTGGAAAAACACACACACACACACACACACACACACCCCACCTGCTATTGTATGTATCTAAATGTGTTAAACTAGCTGACAGATGGTATTTACAAATGAAGACTTTCCTGGTGCCCCTTTTTCCTACTACAGCTGTTCAGTACAGTCCTTAGTACCTCAGAGAGCTTGGGACACTGTTGGTCCTATCCAAGCAAATAGCATTTGAAATAACTACACAAATATTTCCCACATGAATCTATTTGATCTGGATTCTAATTACCCACGGACCAGGCCCGATTTTTGCATGGCGAGCTCTTGAAGAATAAACGAAGCCAGAGATGGTTGGGCGAAGCTCTTCTTTAGAAAACTACGGTTGTTTACGTTTCTGTTACAACTGGCCTGAACAAAAGGCACTGGGAGTACAGATACACTGTTCTCCCCAAGGCTTAAGAACACACATACTGTAGCTGCTACTGGAAATTCGGAACAATCGCTCTTCCCAAACGTTCACAGGGCCTTGAGGGTACATGCCAGGCATCTCCCAAAGCACAGGCAATTGACCCAGCCTTTTTCATCTATCCATACAATGGTTCGTTTCACCGCAGTGCAAACTCAGCACTGAAACAATAGCACCGACACTTGATGGACGCAGACTTGTCAAAAAACGGCAGCAGCTATAAAACATTCTGAACGCCCATGAAAACTTGTCCCTTAATTACCTCCCTAATTAGATGTTCCACAGTCCCTTTTCTCGCTCCTCCTTGGGAAATGGACGTGGGACCTTTGTCCTAGTCAGTGAGGGGTCCCGAGAACATGTGCCAAGCAGACCTCCCACGCTTCTAATCAAGAGCCTGGCTCCCCTCTCATTTAATGGGACTTGGTCAACTTTTCCTAGTATCGAGTACTTTTGTTGCTTTAAGGGGTGGGAGGCAGGAAACAAGGGGAGTCAGAGTTCTCCCCTAGTGACAGCTCCAGCCCATTCAGCCTGTGATTTTATTTGCAGACAAATCCAGAGAGAGATTTGCTACTAATTAGACCAAAAGGTGATCAGGAGAAAGACATTTCCTAATTCATATAAAGCCTCAGTTTGATATAAAGGGGCTCTTGGTTTCCCCACACCAATTATTTCTGTGTCTTTAGCACCCCTTCACTTCTCCTCTGCCACTTTTTTTTTTTGTGGGGGGGGGAAGGGGAGGAAATCACATTCAAAAGGTAACTTTGCATAGGTCCGCTTACAAAGCACATCTTTGTCTGCAGGTTGGCTTTACTGTCTCTTACTCGAGAGACAGATGACATCTACATCAGCACAAATGCGCTCCTCTTTTGTGCTTGATGGGTAACACTCTGGTTTGGGAGCACAACAATCTAAGAATCATGCAATCCCTCTGAGGAGGGCACGCTGCTCTTTGCTTCTCTTTGTTTTCCAGCCATTTTATGACACCTGGAGGATCGGTAGACAGAGATTAGCGTGTGCATCACATTATTTGACATCTGAGGATGTATGTTGCTCACTAATGGGAATTATTCTTTTCAAAATTACTTAACTGAGATTGCACGTTGGGAGGAAGATAAATTGGAAGGTTGGAGACCCCAGAAATCAATGATCTCGTTTCTATGTATCATGCTAGTGCGTGAGTATGGAAAGGGGGTCAATCCCCTCTACAAGCACCTGAATCCTGACCCAAAGCCCACTGAAGTCAACATAAAGCTTCTCCAATTGACTTCACCGGGCACCTAAACACAACCCAGGCAACATCCAATGCTGGGTGCTCTCTCAGGCCCTGATTCAGCAAAGCACTTAACATGCTTAAGGCCTATTGATGTTATTTGGCTTCAAGCACTTGCTTAATGTTAAGCGTGCACTTAGGTGCCTTGCTGAATGGGTCAACAAGCACATTCTACAATGTTCCTTGACCCCACGGAGGCCTGGCTGGCGAGGTTGGGCACGGGCCCGGCTGATGAGAGCTGACTGAAGAATGGATTTTTTCAGTTGAGTGGCCAAACTAAAAAAAAAACCTGAAAAATTCAGTTTGGCACCAAACCAGGAGGGGTGGGTTTTTTGGGTCTCTTGATGAATTAAAGGAAATGAAAAAAAACTTTTGTTCAGGTCAAACAAAACATTTGGAATGTCAACATTTTCCAAACAACATCTGCTAATCGAAGTGTCAGTTCAAATGGACATTTCATTTCAAAATGGTTCCTTTGGACATTTTGTTTGGAAATGACATTTCCAGGGGTGTTCCCCAGTTCTTTTATCCCGACCAACACTATTTGATGAATTTGACCCACATTCACAAAGATGTTCAGAGCCCTGAGGAATGTATTTTTCGGTGAAATTTCTATTCACTGTAAAATCATCTGGCCCAGCTCTATTGCTGACATCCTTTGTTCAAACAAACTGTGATGGAAATTCATCTGACGCACCAGTCAGGCCTGCGGGAAAAACTAGGAGACTGCTCCTTCCAAAGATCACACCTCTTTAAATGCATATCACTTTACGCAATTTAAAAATCAACCCTTTGAAAATTAAGCTGGTTCCCTGGGAGAAATCACTTTCGCCAGCACCGCAATTTCTTTGATAATGATGAAGGATTTGCTTTTTAATCAGAATAGATACAGGCACAATGATGTCTGATGCCATTAATTATTTCTGTGCTATCAAATAGCAACAACATTAATGAGAAGTGTGAGTGTAGCTGGAGGGAGTGGAAAAACCTCACATGTATCATTACCAGAGTCACTCCCTGATTCAGTAAATCACAAACTCCTCTTTACTACAAACCTCTATCATCTCTGCACAATGAATATATCAGGTGATAACCAAATTCTCTTCTAATTCTCAGTTTATGCAAAGCAAGGCTTAACATTTTTCTTGAAAACTCTATGCAAAGTCAGTCATGCACTTATGAGACAATCATTCAGGCAGGGGAGACCCAGTTAAGCTTTTCCATTAAAGTACCAGAAACATTTTGCCTGTCCATTCCTGAAGATTTCCATAAGACTGCACATAGACACAAGAATTCTGCTCCAAAATGTCCGACGAACAAAGTGACTTACTTAGCCTTCTGCAAGGAGCAGGGTACAAAAGAGAAATGAAAACAAACATGAAAATGTTACAGGACCAGGAAACACAATTGGTATTTGAAGCAACGGCAGACAAAAGAGCTGAAAACTCTGGCATGCCCCAGTTGCTTTAGGCAAAGGGCAGAGTTAAGGTTACATGTGAAACCTTAACTTTGACTTTCCCTGACTTTGAAGTATTAAAGCCCCGATCTTACAATGTACTCTGCAAAGACAGTCCCCTTGCAATCACACTGAGCTCCAATTACTTCAATGAGGCACTGCATGGAGCTAACAGTACAATCATGACCTGCTTTAATATTCTCAATGAAGCTTTCTATACACAATTTATATAAAAATACCCAAGCAATTCAACCACAGGCTGTTGGGCTCTATGAAGTGAAATTTTCTGGCCCGTATTATGCAAGAGGCCAGTTTAGATAATCATAGTGGCCCCCTTCTGGCCTTAAAATCTTTTTAACTACCCACACATTAGAAATGAGTGTAAACGCAGTACTATTCTAGTCTCTACAGGTTCTTATATCGTGCTCATCACTGCAGTATCTGAGCACCTTCCAGTAGTGCACTAAGTAATGTGAGTAGCATCGGTCACAGGCTTGCTCTCTCATCCTCTCCCCATGGGAAGGGATAGGGGAAGATGCCTGTGCAAGAGACAATCTTGTTTTGGTAGCATGTTTTTCACATAGGCGCCCACACGCTGCTCTGCATCTATGCTACAGAAGGGTGATTAAAGAATGCACCTGGCACTTGAAGCAAACGGTGGGAAGGTGAGTGAGGGCCCTTAGACACTGGAATGAACTTCCCCAGGGACTCATGCCAGCACCCGTGAAAGCTCTGTCTTGTGCACAGACCTGAGCTATATCCTTATCGTGGAGAGCTCCCTTGTGCCAGCGGAGAAAAACGGCCAACCATGGTTTTCATCCCGGCGCTTTAGGCTCTTTTAAATACGCTGGGCCCAGGCCAGGGACTTGAAATTCTGTGGGAAGCCAGTGTAGAAAACAGAAGGCAAGTCTGATGTGTTCTCAGTAGCCCATGTCGCTGAGGAGACATGCTGCAGCGTTCTGCACTAGTTGGAGTTTCCTAGGGACTGAAGCCTTCATACCCATATATATTGCAGCAGATCCATATTTGATATGTCCTGCATAAGAAGCAGCTTTTTCTCCACATCACACACATCTTGTTCACATTCTGATCTGCTAAAAGGTCATGATTTTATTCAATTTCATGCCTTGGCCAGCCCCATATCCCCACACAGTTTGGAAAAGAAGATAACAGTAAGCTATGGTGGGAAAAGCTACCATTAATGCAGATAGATGTATTATTTAATATCAGAGTGTATGTGTGATGAAGGGGGAATGTTCTTAATGTTTTCTCTGAATATTGTGTAGGTCCCTCAGTTTCCCATACACATTTATCAAGTATCTAGGTGGTGGGAGAAGGGTGTGTGATGCCTGCAGAGCCCTAGAGGACCAGTGTGATGGTGTCTGTGCAGAGAATGGCCGATGCCCTGGCTCCTGGCAATTGATGGCCTGGGCCCCTCCCCTGCAAAGGTGCCGACTGAAGTTGCTGGAGAACAAAGAGATCAGGTGACCTCCTGGCCCGGGAAAGAGACAAAGGCCAGAGGAGGGGCTGGTGAGTTTCAGTTTGGAGCTGGCTGGGGAAATGGAGGGAGGCCAGAACTGGGTCTGGCTCCCTAACACCGCAAGAAGGACCTGACTGAGGGGTCCTGTTTCTTGTACCTACAAGCTGTGTTTTGGACTATGTTCCTGTCGTCTAATAAACCTTCTGTGTTACTGGCTGGCTGGGAGTTACGGTGAATCGCAGGAAGTGGGGGGTGCAGGTCCCTGTCTCCCCCAAACTTTGCGACAGTTTGTTTCCCTTCCAACTGGAGTTTGGCTCTGTTAAGGAATGCAGAATGTGGCCCTTAGATAGGAGAGGGGAAGTAGGGCCATACACTGTGAGGATATCTGTGGCCAGGCTGCTACCAGCACATAGGGGACAGAGCTGGTTAAAATAAATACTGTCCAAAAATACATGAAAATAGCTACTCAGCAAAACAAAAACAAACATTCACAGAAAATTTTCCATCACTGCTAGAAATGTTTCCAGTTTAACAACAAATGTTTGGTTTCACTTTCTGAAAAAACAAAAACACACACACACACACACACACACACACACACACTTTTACTTTTCCTTTTCCAAAAGCCAAAACATTTTCACAGGAAATTCTGAAGAATAAAAACATTTTCAAAAGTTCCCATGAGAAACAACTGATTGAAAAAAAATCAGCTTGAATGTTGGGTAGAATCAAACTGATTAATCCCCAAATGCTTGGATAAGCAGCAACTCCATGGACAAGGGTGTTTAAATAACACACATACATGTTATAACACCTCAGCTCTGTTAGGGGTTGATCCTGAGGAGAAAGGGTTAAGTGGGCTCTGCTGACTCATTTGAGGTATGGGTCTCCTTATCTCACTTGGATATAAAGCAAAACTTGCTCTCTGGTGAGAGGGGATTTAGGGTGTGGGCTGAGCAGATGTGAGAGAGGAACCCCATAGGCAGCTAAACCTGGGGAGAAAGTTTGAGCTGAACTTTGTCATCATATTGCTAATGACTCCATAAGTGGGGTGAGCATTTGACTCTACACAGTACACAGAATGTGTGTTGAAGCAAGTTGGGAAAGGCACCTTCTCATACAGAGTGGGAGAAACTGCAGGTGCTCAGTATAAGTCTATAGTTCTGAATGCTCTCATTCATGGCTATTCTTCACTAGAAAGTAAAGCAAGAAGCCATAAAAACAGTACCACGTCACCAGGCACGTCCCATGGCCTCAGCTGAGGGTTTACCATCCACTTAGATAATGGCCAGCGTCTGTCCACGGATGCGTATGAGCAACTCAACAGCACCGTTTGTATTATCCAGAGTAATCCTGAACTAGAGCGTGCAGCCCAATACACACAAGCAATCCTACCATGACAACACACATAATTACCAAGAGATGTCGTTCATTCACCATCACTTGAGTCTTACAGTTTTCAAATCAGGATGCTCAAATACATTTGTTAGTCTCTAAGGTGCCACAAGTACTTCTGTTCTTTTTGCAGATACAGACTAACACGGCTGAAACCAATCAGGATTGTCTCTGTGTGAGGAACGTGCCCTAATTCAACCACAGGTTGTTGGACTCAAAGGAGGAACTGCTGGATGAAATCCTCGGTCCTGTGTTATGCAGGAGGTCAAGTAAGATGGTTGTTACAGTCTCTGCTGGCCCTAAAATCTATTACATTAATTTTTCTAAGCAGCTCCACAATGATGAACCAGTTTGTGCAAATGGCAGTGGGGATGAAACTGCAAGGAAAGCGATTTCAGCCTCCGAGGGTTTAGAACAAACAAGCTGACCAATAATCAGAGAGGCAGCAGCCCTAGCGGATGAGGCATTGGACTAGGACTCAGGAGACCTTGGCTCTGGTCCCTGTTCTGCTTTGTGATCTTGGGTGAGAACTTTCCCCTCCTTGTTCTCTGTTTTCACTCCCCTCCCCTCCCACAACCTTTGTCTGTCTTGGCTATTCCAAGTGTAAGCTCCTCATCTGTCTCTCACTTCTACGTCCGCATCCAGCACCTAGCACAATGGGGATGGTGGCTGGGGCTCTGTGTGCTACTGGCAAATAAATGGTAAATGCCGACTAGAAAATGTCCGTTTAATTCACCCTCTGCATCCTCCACCCAGAGACTCTCACCCATGTTCTACTGATCCTGCCAGCTTCTGATCAGCTCATTCCCCTCCCCCCCCACAAACACCCGAATGACTAGTCTGTACAAGACCTTTCTTTATTTGAACATTGCACTGAGCTACCTATTATCAAAGCCCATGGCTCAGGAAAGACAGATTATTCTGTAGCGGCTCCATTGTTGTATGGTAGGACAAGGCAGCAGAGATCAGCTCAGGATTCTAATCCTTACGGATGGGAAGAAAAGAAAGGCCACCTGTTATTTACACTGCCTCCCTGGCTGATTTCTGCCATCGTTGCTGTCAGCGAGCATGGGAGCAGAGACACACAGTGCACATGCAAAAACACACCGATGTGCACCCCTTCAACAACCCAAATGGGGCACTCACAAAGTATTATTTATCTTGCAGTAGGGCCTCAAGGCACCAAGTGGGGTCTGGGGCCCCACAGTGCTAGGTGCTGTCCAAACACAGCGAGAGAGTATCCCTGCTCCGAACAGCCAGAGGGTGGGAGAGGGAAATGGAGGCACAGACTAGGGAAGTGTTTCGCCTGAGATCACAGAGCAGGGTGGTGGTGGCAGCTCTCGGCTTAGAGTGCAGATTTCCTGAGTTTTAGGCCAGTGCACTAGGCTGCATCCCCAACTTTTATTGTGGCCAAATTTATGACACTTGAGAACCCTGGACTTCGAAAGGGGTTTCTTCCCCTTGTTCACTTTTCTGCTTTTGCACACACATGAACCCGGTGTATATCTACATAAATACTTTTACTCCATCCCATCTGCCCCACTAATTTCAATGGAAAGTCAACAAAGTGACAGCTGCTGCCTAACGTTTTGCTAGGGATCCTTGAGTTACTGTGCTACACAGTGGCGCTAGGGAAAATTCTGCTGGTGGAGGATCTGCTTATGTCTATTAATTGAATGCAACATAAAACAATCACTGAAGATCCAACAGCACCTATCATTAGGCAAAGTATGATCTTTACATCACGGCCCAATTCCAGCCTGGGTTGTTACACGCTGCCTAGCAGAAATTGCCCTTGCAGGTTCAGCTGCAGGGAAGATTCTTCCAACCTTACTTTTTGCGCTGCTGTTAATGCGCAGTAACACTCTGTGAAGCAGAGATGGCTGCATTTCAGCACTGGGGAAGTGAATCATATTCTTTGAAAATCACTTGGGACTGTTCAGGTTTCATTTCTGGAGAATTGTGGGTTACAGAAAGTGCCTGAGGTGAGTTGCACCTGTCCATTTTGCAGGTGAAAGAGAGCATATTTACCAGTAACTACTGCTGTCGTTTATCATTTTGCATCAATATGGGAACTGACTGAATGTTCACACTGAACAGGGACACAAGGAATGCTCCCTTTTTAGACCAGGTGCACTAAGTCTCTTTGAAGCACGGCTACCTAGAGCATAATTTGCTCTTCAGCAGGATTCAACCTCTCACATGAATACCTAAAGCCAGGGGCACTCTACTAACAGACACACCTTCTCCACTGTGGTTGACTAGATCAGGCAGAGGATGGGGAGAGCCTCAGTGGGTTTGTGACATTACGAACTTTGCAAAAGAACTTTTGGGGAATTCACAAAAATAAAACCTCATCCATGAATCATTTTTTCTTGTCCTGGAAAATTCCAAGAGCTAATCAAATTTAAAATGACAACCAGAGAGGGGTTGCCTAGCTCATGGGTTCTCAACTCAGGGGTTGCAATCCCCCAGAGAGGACAGCAAACAGGTGTCAGGGAGTTTTCCCCACCTTGCCCTTTCCGTAATGCTAAGTGGGAAGATGTCCCAGTCTGGTCCCGGCTAGATGGCAAGGAAGGGCTGGGAGTGGTCTTGGTAGGGAAAAGGTTGGGAACCACTGGCTTAGATAACAGGAACACTACGCTATGTGCTAAAGCCAGAAGAAGGCCCTGAATGCCAGCTTGACAAGAGCGGATGTCCTCCCCATGAAAACCAGTTAGAATTTCCCTCTCCACTTTTCTCCATTACTCACATTCACTCTGGGTGTTTTCCACCTTAATTTACCCTCTGCTCCTGTTTCACCCACTACTCCCAGTGGATTTTCTATTGCTTGCCTTCTTGTTTTGTAGCGGAACAAAAACCCTCTAACACTTGACCTCCTAACCCCACAATGAGAAAGCTTTAGGCAGAAGGAGTTTGCCGTCCCAGTTGGGCCTTACCCTGATGTGCCAGAGGCTGAGAGACTCCCCTGTGTCTCATTAGCACCTTCTCCTGCTATGCATTTGCTTGAAATTAAAAAAAAACAACAAGCCATTCAATTCCTCCCCTTCCTGCAGCACTTGGGGATGCCCCTCCCCCTTTGGCAGGGAAAGGAAATTAATCGTTTTGTTTAAACAAAAGGACGGACTCGGGAACACAAACGGGAGGTGGTGGAATCTCCATCATCGGGGATTTTTAAGAGCAGGTTAGAGAGACACCTGTCAGGGATGGTCTGGATAATACTTAGTCCTGCCGTGAGTGCAGGGGACTGGACAGATGACCTCTCGATTCTATAACGGGGCATTTTTTCAGTGTAGCTTGGTGAGCTGATGGCACTGTCCATGTGCTTAAAACAAGCGGGGCTTTGCACTGCAGTGTAATTAACGCCCCTGGAACAAAGCCAAAAGGTCCTCAGAGCACTAAAGAGGACACTTCCCCCACACCCTAGTGAATTACTGGAGCTGTAATTTTGGTCTCCTTATAACAAGTCTCTACATGGCCAGATCAAAGACTTCGTATATTGCCTTATTCCCATAGCAGCTGAGGAGGGGCTTGGCCATTATTTCACAGTGACGAGGGACACACACAGCTCCTGTCCCTGAATTTGGCTGTGGACCCTAATCCTATTGTCTGTTCCACAGCCGTACGCCCCTCATCCTTTCATTCCAGCAGGCAGAGATGGCCAGAAGGCTCACGGAAAGGATGGCTCTGCTGACACACGAGTTGCGTTGTGAAGGGGCTTCAAAAATCAATCTCACTAATCAGAGGAGAGCTGGATTTTTTTTTTCCAGTGAGACGAATCATTGCAAATTACATTTGCTTTTTAATCTTAATTAAATGCCAGAGAAGAAGCTGTAATGAGCTGACAAGCCCGGATGGTTGCCTTCAATTAGAAATAAGGCACTGTTCTTGTTTGAAGCACATTCCTTCACATCACCAAGGCCTTGTTCATGCATCCAGTGTGCTACAGGGAGCAGAACAGATCACTGTGCAGAACAGCCATTTACATAGCTGGATAAGTGATCTACCATTTGGCAATATCGGCAGAACTAAGACAGGGCTGAAAGGAGGAGTTTCCATGCATAGGGAAAGGTGTGGGCTAGCGGTCAGAACACAGGGCCAGCAGCCAGGAACTTCTGCATTTCAAGCACACACACTCAGCGACGTACACAATTGTCTTAGGCCAGCCAGTGAAGGTTTCATCCTGCTCCCTCTGAAGTACGCCGCAAAACTCACATAGCCTTCAGTGGGGGAGGCTCAGGCCCTCAAATGCCTCACCTCTGTGCCCTCATTAAAACAAGGGTGATCCCTCCAATTTACTTGCCTACTCAGGGTTCTGGGAGGATTAATGAGTAATGAGCTAAGGGAGGTAAAGCCCTGTGAAGATGCGTAAACCCCATTTAAGTGCAAAGGGTTGTTATAGGAAAACTCAGTGTATGAAGTAAACCTCATTAAGTGCAGCGATGGGCCACAGTTGCAAAATTCAAGTCCCACTGCCATCCAAGGTAGGGAATAGTGGGATGCAAGATACGGTGTCAGACCCATCCCTCCATTACCAGGAAAGGATCAGAGATCTAGCCAGACAACCAGAACACCCCCAGTAACATTCGATAGGATGGAAACCCTCATGCATCGGGACATAAGCCAACTCCGACTAGTGGGCAGTTTATTCTTCTAGAATCTTGGGGACCTTCCCCTGAACCAGATGGTGCTGGCCACTGTTGGAGACTAGGAACTGGAGCGGATGGAGCACATCTGATCTGCAGTACAGTTATTCTTTTGTTCCTATGATACCATTCCAGCAAAGGCGACACACTTCATTCTTGTGGATACAGACTAATATGGCTACCTCCTCTGATTCTTATCGGCATTCATTATAAATTCTGCTCCATTATTGGAAAAGTAAATAAAACAGCAGCAGAACTTTCCATTTCTCCACGGGTCCAATCCTGCCTATGCCCTCCTAAAAAATCTGGGGTCCCTGATAAAGAGGTTGCCACGATCAAGAGAAGGAATGCCCAGCAAACTCGGGGCTACTCTGTTTGATCACAAATCTCCCACCTGTGACTTTATGTCAAACAATGGTGACCAATCCAAAAACACCCCCAAAAGGGCTTTGTTTAGCTCCCTACAAATCACAAGCGAAAAAGCGCCGTGTACAAGAACACCTGACAAGATGCATCCCAGCACCTGTTAGACAGGTCAGGATCTATGGATCTCCCAGAGAATGGTGGGAAGCAGAGGTTAGCATCTCTTCTAATTAAAAAGGACACTTTCTCTTTGCAAACTTCAATTCTCACACTAGAAAACAAATGATTGTCATGGCAGCAAATTAATGATACTGAAGGGGAAAGAAGCTAAAGGCTGGAACCATGCAGCAAACACAACAGCCTCACGCAATCTCAGAGGGCCAGGGCTATGCAACTGCGAGGAAAATGTAGCGCTGTTCACATGCGGCGCCCCTAGGGGTACATAAACAGAATATGGAACAGGTGCTGCCTCTGTGTACAGATGGGATAATCTGGATGGCGCAAGACCCAATTCCTTGTTCTGCCTTATTCAACCCTGACTCCAACCCTAACGAGAAGGCTCCAAGGAAAGTGATCAGACTGGACAGATAGTGCCTGCCATCCAGGAGGATCCGAAAGCACCTCACAGCCCAGTGAACACAGTCCATATACACTCACCTCCTCTGAGGCTCAGCTCCACCGCCATGAGGCAGACGCAACACTGCATGGAAGGTCTGTAGAAAAGGAGATCAAGAATACCATCTGCAGCTGAAGTCGCAGCCATCAGCATCTCAGTGTGATCCTGCCGAGTCTGGCAAACTAGAGTAGTGCTGAAACAGGTCAGTACTTGGGTCGGTCAGTTTAGGAAAACCCAGGGTGCTGTAGGAAGCAATTCAGTAGGTAACGCACTTCCCGCCCAATCAGGAGTGAGTCTTTGTCCCAGCATGGCTCCTGGGGGCACTATGCTGCTGACGGTGTGACCTTTCAGATAAAAGCTCAGGTTCTTTCAGCTTAGCAGCCACCAGTGGTTACTAAAGGTCCCGTGGCTTTTCACCACAGCATTACTACCCCTTGTTAAATGCTGATGGGATTCTCAGTACGGGACAAACATGGACCCTTCTGCCCCATGGAGCTTACAATGGACAAGGAAGTCAGACACAGGTAAACAGACTCATCAGGGGTATGTCTACACTGTATCTGGAAACAAGCCTCCCAGTCACCTTTGAGCTGAATTTGTTTTGAGTTCTGAGAGGTACTTGTCTGAATCTGAACCTCCAGGCTTCGAACCCTGTATGGACTGAAGCCCACAAACCAAATAATTTGTCCAGAGCCTCCTAAACCTAAGCCGCCAGCGGCCTCCCAGCTCTTTTCCACTTTCTGACCCAGACATTTAAACAGGCATTGACAAGTCTAGCAAACGTCCCCTCCAGACAGCAGCTGGGAGCCCCGCCAACCTACCTCGGCATGCTGCACAGAGGGGTGTCTATGGGGGAACAGCTCACTGCCGATCACAGAGATCAGGGGAAGGGGAAACATCCTCTGAGCTGAGCAGAGAACAAACATACCCTTTCTCTGCTCCCTCTCCCACTACAGCCTCAGCTGTAATAATAATACACATCTGCCCATGGGAGCCAAGGCCTAAAACACGCGCTCCCCCTACGCTGGGCTAGCAAGTGAGAAAGGGGCATGGATGAATGGAAAAGGCAACAGACATTGAAAACAGACAGGCATGGGCCCCACAGGGTATTTTTAGCTCTTTGGTCAACAGCCCTTAGGGTCTGATCCACCCAGGAGCCAAACAAGCCCTGAAGCTTGCCAGCAGCTTGCAGGATTGAACCTTTGCTGGAAAGGACCTGACTGCATCCAACCCCTCCCACCCTAGCAGGTATCTGCAGTGGAACCAAACAGCTGGAGGGAAAGACAGCACCAGGCATTCACACAGCATGTGACAAGCAAGGGATGGACAGACACACACAGACAGGGAACTACATTTCGACCTAGAGAGCCAGGTGACACTAGGTGGTTTTGGCCAAGTTTCCCTTTGAGATTTGGGATGTGAACCTCAATCTCAAAGCAACACTTGGGAGGCACAATCCACAGGGGCTGAAGCCAGCCAGATCAAGGACAGGAGCTCCAGGCAGAGAGGTTCTGCTGAGTTTCACACAGCTCTGGCTAGAGCAGCAGGCCCTGCATCAGATCAGGGCCAGGTGGGACCCAGATCCAGTCAGACCTCAAATGAGGGGCCCGCCAGGTTAGCAGTAGAGAGCAGCAAACAACAAAGAGAGATTCCAGCGAATTGTCAAACTCCACATACACCTTCTGTTTCTTTGGAGTGGAGCGTCGAGAAGAGACGCAGAGCAGGCGAGTGGGGGTAAAGGAGGCCAAGAGGTCTGTCTCTTAAAACTTCCTTCTTATCGAGTTCAGACTGGCATATTTAATGCAGTCATATCTAAAGAGATTGGGAGGGAGGGAGACAATAAACCAGTTTTAAACACACGTCGCCTTTTAACATTCTTCAAGTAACAACCTTTTGACCCAACATTGTTCGAACACTCCCCCCCTTTCCAGTGATTTCCCAAAGGAATCTGCAGTCAGTACCATGTGAAGACAGCTCTCTGCTCCACCTGCCATCTGAGGGACACTCATTCATTCTCCGAGCCACTGACGTGTTGGGTGGTTAAATAAACAGAAAGACACCTGCTGCCGACACAGTATTTATGCCCTTTTGGTCTTGTGTTTGGAGGCACTCGCAGATACTTTGGTAGGTGGGGCTGTGAGTTAAACCCACACAGGCTCAAGAGATGTCAGAGCAAAATATTCCAGAAGCAGGACAGTTTTATATTTGATGAGCCATAACACTTAACCCTGGATATGCCAAACATTGCTACTCCGGCAAGTAATTAATAAGCTGACTCAGGTGTGTAGAGACCACAGGATGGAATTCTACACTTTACACACTTACCTTGGATGTGCAAATGTTTCATAACCATAATTGGTGGGCATGCATGATATGCACACCCACAGCAATGTAAACCATGGCTTCCTTACTACATCTCTCAGGCTTCATCCAAACCCAACTAAAGACAATGGAAAGATCCTCACTGACTTCAATGGCCTTTGGATCAGGTCCTTCGTGTAAAATCTGTGGTCACGTGGGATTTTACAGCTGGCACTTACGATGCCCATCACAGCCACACAGAACTTCATGCTCCTTCACACAACGGGCAGGGCTGTGCATACACAGGTTTACAAGTCTTGGGCTGAGTCCAGAGGCAGCACCAGCATCAAGTCTGATGAGATGCGTCAGTTACACCACTCGGGTGTTGGAGGCAGGTAAGGAGTTTGGGGGAAATCTAAGATAGCACTGAAGGTGGTGTCCCGAGATAAACCAAGAGCTGAGAGTTGCACCAGGCTACCTAAATAGAATATGGTGCATACACACCCATGGCCCCAGCGAAACACCAGTGGGAGGCTGGGAGCCAATGACAGACCTGGTGCAGTTAGTACCAGCAGCCTTTTCTGTATATGTATAAAAAAAAAGAAGTGCTAGAACTAGTTGAAACAAAGGGAGCAAAATGATGAGACAAAAGGGGGTGGGGAATAAATGCATTTTCATCAAAAACAGAAATCTGGAAAATTCTGACCAGCTCTAAAATGCCCCTTGTCTCCACTGCAATATAAATAATAAGCAGAAGCAAAGCTGGGACCCGTCTTCTAAACGCTGGAGCCATCTGTGCAAATTTCGCAATAGGATTTCCCCCCACCCTCCTTCACTTCACTGGAGAGTGCTCGGGCTAACAGGGAAATACAGGAGCTCCCGGCTCGGTAACATGCTTCCCTATCCTTTATCACAGGGGGTCTCAACCTTTTCCTTTCCCCACCCCATGCTATAAAAACTCCACAGCCCACCTGTTCCATAACAACTGGTTTGCTGCATATAAAAGCCAGGGCTGGCGTTAAGGGGGTAGCAAGCCAGGCAATTGCCCAGGGCCCCATGCCACAGGGGCCCCCCCAAAGCTAAATTGCTCAGGCTTCAGCTTCAGCCCCAGGTGGCAGGGTGGTGGGGCCTCGACTTTCTGCCCTGGGCCCTAGTGAGCCTGATGCCGGCCCTAGCCGGCGGAGCCTTTGAAACAAGTTCACAGCCCCCCAGAGGCCTTGGACCCCTGCTTGAGAACTGCTGCTGCCAACTTTTTTAAAGGCACAGGAACCCAGAGCCACCTCTTTCAGTGGGTGGGGGGGGGGGCCAGGTTCCACAACGGGGCTCCAGAATGATGCCGTAGATGGATAAAAGGGACACAGGGCTTACCGTCTTCATGGCCTTCCCTGTTCCGCCGCCGGTGTCTCTCTCGCCTGTGGCTAACAACCGACTCCGTTCCTGTTTCGTTGTCCAGTCCATCTCGACTGCTGGCAGCATTCGGGCTGAGAGAGACAAGGGGGCAGAAGACAGTCAAGGGTCACACACCACCTCACTAAAAACAAACGTGCCGATGTGCTTAGCGTCCAGGAAGGGTGCTGACTTTGCAGCCCCAGAGACGGAATACAGAGGACAGCTACAACACAGAAAGCAGTAGTGTAAGCTTCCCACAGACTGCTCCGTGAGGGCCCCACTGGAGCTGAGCTAGAGGACAAGGGGACAGATTGGTCTCCCTGCCTTGGGAATGCCCAGAAAGCATCATGCTTTCATTGAACAAAGCAGGCTCAGACCCTCTAGTTTAGATTGTGGTCCCAATGGTCTTGATGTTGGGATAAGAGAGGGGATTGTTTCCACGTGAATCTTAGCAGATCCGTGGCACGCTTTGGAGAGGCCAGCAGAAAGGCAGCTTTGACTGGTCACACATTCACACAGCAGCTGGAGACTCCAGTTCACGTTTTCACAGCACCCTGCCGGGAGCCTGACCATCAGGGAGGCGGCACAAATGCACCTTGGGCCAAAGTCTAACTCAGGTGAGAAAACACCACAGGGACTCTTGAGGAAAGAGTCATCAGTTCTCACATATACTTCTACCTCTGAACACACAACCGCCCTCTCCCAATGCCCCTCAATATTCTCCACAGATCAAGGATCCAAGAAACATTCACAAGGGCATCTGAGTTATTCCAGTAATGCTGACAGTCCAATGGCGTGTTTCTCTAGAGAAGTAGCTATTGGGTCATTCTGAAAGGACTGCTAGACACTCGCTGTCCCTCTCAGGTATCCCTAGGGTAGCCATGAGTCTCCCTGCTGCAAAGCAGACAAATCACCTGCTGCATGCACCCTCGGCTGTCGCTCACCATCCTGAGGGCTCAGTCACACGGTGCATGGACCCCCAACCTTTACTCCCCGTTTGGAGTTAGCAGCTTGCCAAAGGGCATAAACCACAACTGAGTACAGCCCCCTTTATGGCAGCCTTGCAGCCTAGGAAGACCCCGAGTCCCAGAATTCATTGCCGAGATACAGAGGAATGAAGGAAACAGCCTACAGCATGCTGGGACTCACAGTCACTCCAGGCTGCAAAGCCACATTAGAGAGGAGGCTGGTTGCCTGACAACACCATGTCATCCGCCAATCCTTGTGTTATCACAGGGACCACTGTTAGAATTCAGCAGTGCAGATTCCCAGGCACTGTATTGAGTCACGTTCTATTCCTCGCAGCCGACTTACCCTAGACCTTCCTCCACCAGCCCATAGTCTGGCACCCCCATCCATGTTCTGCCTTTTCCCTGCTGGTTCGAGGCACGAGGGAGAGAGCAGGGGAGTCAGGTTATGTTGGGTGAACAATGTCAAGGGGCAAGAGCGGAAAAGGGGCCAGTTGGGATTTAACCAAGCCAAAGTCCTGGGCAGCTGAGAGCCCTACGCTTCCCCCTTCTGCGACAGCGCCTCCAGGAGCCACCTGTCCACTCCAGCAATTTGCCAATGCCCAGATTGTCAGTGGAAACGTTAGTATATAAGTCAGAGAAGAATTCGGCCTCTAAGACTTGAGGCCACGTTGTGAATTTAGACAAAAAACGGAGCAATACTGGTTCCCTACTCCCAGCCTTCAGGGGACTGCTCCTCAATACAGCTAAGCAAGGCTGCCCATCACCCCTAGTTTAAATACCTACGCCGAACTGCAGCCTTTGCTAGCCAGTCACTGGGGCTGTAATACAGAGCACTGTGCATATAACCCTGTTTACGAGCAACCGTCTGTTTCAAGACCACTGCTGAAGAAATGCCAAAGTGAAACTGGTCTGAGCAGAGGGGATGTGCTTCCCCCCACACAGTTTCCCCAAACAGCATTAGCTTGGCTACATACTTCTCCCTTCAGGCTCAATGGGTTTTATGGCGCCCTGTCACTCTTACATTTCATAAACAGCACCGGAGCACTCATGTGGAAGGCAATAAGAAAAGCCTCCCAGAGGCCATAGCTCATTTTAATGGACTGATTTGTGGAAATTGACCTGTAGCTCCTGAGAACGCCGACTGAACAGGATCTGATGTAGCAATGCACCACTGTGCAGCTAGGGGCTGGAATAGCTTCCCTGAGAAAGGGTCACCCCCCACACACAGTCCCCTCAGATACCCACCCATCAAACAAGCTGCCTCAACTTGCAGACACGCTATGCAGCTGAGTTAGGTTTCATGTGCGTCTCTCAGTAGTTCCTTTTATGGCCATCATTGCAATAGTATCCCAGCTCCACACAGCCATCAACAGATTTATTCTCACGACACCCCGGGAGGTAAGAAAGTGCTATCACCCCCCTCTTATAGATGGGGAAGTGAGGCAGAGAGTCTAAAAGGTACGTCCACACTTTGAGTTGGTAGTAAATTCCAGCTGAGGAGACATACCCACGCTAGCTAAAACTCCGGTTTGAGGAGACAAATTACCTCTAAGGGTAGATGGACCCACAGAGACTTGTCTAGGTCACACAGGGTGCCCGTGGCATAGCCAAGAATCGAACCCAGGTCTTCAGAGTCTTGGTGGAGGGCTCCCCTTGCTTCCCTCAGATTGCTGCATTAGCATTTTGAGGTGCTTTTCATCAAAGGATCTCAGATGGAACATCCTTGCTTCACCAATAGATAAAATAAGGCACAAAGTAACTGCTAATTGGGGAGGGGGAATCCAATTTTTGACACCCTACAGTAGGGTCTGAATTCCAGCAACGCTGAAAACATGCAGCTCCCATTGATCTCAACAGGAGATGGGGAGGGTGTCATCACTGCTGAAAATTAGGCCCTGATGCAGTATGTCTAAAGTTGAGCATGTAAGAATGGAGGTACCCAAAATCAGAGGCCATATTTTAAAACATGGGCTCAAAAGAGAGCCAGAAATACATCCCAGATCTCTCTCATCCCAGGTCCTTCTCTGAACCACAAGAAAACACCATTGTTGCCACCAATGAGCCGAATGACAGTCCAGTAACATGAAATCTTTGTTTCAGGGACAAAAAAAAAATGTTTTACAAAAAAAATCACACTAGTTACACCTCAGCAATACATGTTCCAACACTGACTTACCACTTTGTCCCTATCAGAGACTGAATGGATCGCTCTAGTCTAACAGCTGGTCAAGAGAGGATAAATTGCATGCAGAGAATGCAACAAAATGGATATAGTTAATGACACTATGACGTGCTCTACTGATTGCATGGATTCAAAAGGCAAAACTGTTATACAACTACTGTAGACCATCAAGGGAGCTGAACAGCGTATGTGTAATAAGTGTATAGAGGACTTAAAAGAGGGCTAAAAGTCAATTATATGGGCACCTATTTAACAATGATTTTCCTCCTTTTCCCAGGGGTTTCTGTTTTATGTTCCACACGATGGTGAATTGGGGTAAAACCGTTAAATGGAACAGGTTAATCTTACTCAGCCACTCCACAGCAGCTTCCGGCTGAGGCTCTCAGACATTTTGCAAACACTAGTTAAGTCCCATAATCCCCATGCGGGATAGGCAAGTATTATCCCCATTTTACAGAGGGAGAAACTGAGTCAAAGTGAGGTTAAAGGATTTGTTTGTGACAATCAGGAACACAATCCAGAGGTTTGTGCTCAAATCACAAGACCATTTCCCACCCAAAACAAGAGGAAAGGATGTCTGAAATCCACCAGTCTGAGCCCAGTGTTCTCTCCCTGGAATCACAGGGAACTGAACATGAAGGATACGCCCATCCAGCAATAGATGACTCCTGCCCAGTGCTCCAAGGTGGCGGCAAAAACTCCTTTTAGCCCCCACCAATATGCCCCATGGGGAAGGGAATTAAGTCCCCAAATGAAATTTGCCTACCAGTTCAACCTCTACATGCACCAAAGGGGCTCAGAGAAGCACCCTAACATTTGGATACTTAGAGGAACAGAAAACTCTGCACCGTTTGAGTTTGCTCCTAACTACCATAGTACAGGGAGCCATGAGGTACAGTGGATAAAGCACTGGATTGGGACTCTGGAGATCTGAGTTCTATCCCAGTCCCGCCACTACCTCAAGAGAAGGGATTTAATTGTTCTGTGCCTCCGCTTCTCAATCTGTGCATGGGAGATTATGTTTACCCAGCTGTGCACAGTTCTTTCAGACCAGGGGATGAAAGATGTTTAATGCGAAATACTAGCAATAATCTGCAGAGGTGCCTCTCAGATCTCAGCGGTTATGCCACAGACCAGGACATATGCTGAGGAAAGAGACAAAAGCAGCACCAAGTCGACCAAAACACCAAGCTCTGTAAAAACAGTGCATAACTTAAAGCTGATCCTTGACAGCCAGAAATTGCTCAAGCAGCATATGCTGCGGAAGAAATCCCCCAGCTTCTCATTAAGGCTGAAGAAACACAGGAGATGCCCTACCAGTTTCACATGTGTGCATCTCTCTATTGCTAGAATGAGCCAGGCATGTCAAACAGAAAGTGCGGGACAAGGGAATTCAAGAGACACCAGCACGCTGCTCAGCGCCGATGCTAGTTCTTTTCCGTAGGAGCTGTAAAAATTAAAAATTCTTTGAGGGGAAAGGCTGGTGCCTGAGTGGTCCTCTCTTTCCATATTGAGAAACCCAGGACAACAATCAAAGGCTGCATCAAATCCTACTCACTCAAACCCACATGGGGACAACTGAAAGCGAGCAGGAAACCCACAAGATCTCTATGGACTTTCCTCAGGGTAGAAATTCAGAAGGGACCATGCTAGCACCTTCCAAACCTGAGTAAATGGGCCCCCAATGCCACTTTGCCAAGGTGTTTTAGTCATGACCAACAGTTCCTCCTGCTGCTACAGTCCTGCACACCCACAGCTGTGCCACAATGCTTCAGTCCTGAGCCACAATCCCCCCGGGATGCTAGTCTGGGAACTGGATATTAATTATAACAATGTGACAGCTGTGTGGTCAAACAGACTCCCTTTGCTTGTGGTGTAAGCTGATGCAGGCATGCACCCCATGTAAAACACAACATGACAGACCTGCTGAAATTGCCTCCTGCAGCTGTGCACCACACACTTCCCTTTGATGAAGAAGCTGCACTTAAGTATCCATCACACGCAGACAGGGCCGACTTTAAGCCTATTCCCCGAAATTGGGCCCCATGCCTAAGAGGGCTCCGCACCCAGTGAGAATCCCTTCCCTGGCTAGAGGCGCCTTTTTAATTTTTACTCACCTGGCGGCACTTCGGGTCTTCGGCGGCACTTCGGTGGTGGGTCCTTCGCTTGCTCTGGGTCTTGAGCAGCGGGTCCTTCAGTGCCGCCCAAGACCTGGAGTGAGTGAAGGACCCATTGCTAAAGTGCTGCCGAAGACTCAGAGCACCGCCCGGTGAGTACAAGCCCCACGTCTTTTTTTACATGTGTGTGTTTTGGTTTTTTTTAGTCATCCCTGCCGGGGCACCGTCAAAACTGTTCAAATTGGGCCCCGCACTTCCTAAAGCCGGCCCTGCACGCAGAGGCCCCAATTCAGGACAGGACTTAAGCACGTGCTGAAGTCCCAAAGGCACTTAACCATGACCTGAAGCACTGTCCTGAACAGGAGTGCTTTTCTCTTTTGGGTCCACTTATCACAGGGGGAAAAGAAAGAGTCCCTTTCTCCCTAAACAAAGATGGGCATCAGCTGGTTTTCCAGGCCTTCGTCAGTCAACCTCAGCAGCACCATCTAGTGAGTGCAGGCAGTTAGCATGCATTGCTACACAGCTCACTGGCAATCAGACACTCAGAGTCTGCCTGAGAAATCTCTACCTTGGAACCGCGGCACCGCTGGTTTTCTCTCTTGCTGCTGGGCTGTCAGGTTTACTTGCGAACATGAAAGGAGCACGCCGTGGATGTGCGAGCGCAGGGATACTGGGCCAGGCCCTCCACTGGGGTAAATCAGCATTGCTCCATTGATGTGACTGGAGCGATGCCCATTTACACCCTCCGAGAAAGTGACCCCAGCTTGTAATGCCAGGTTCTGCGCAAAGCTCTGAAGTGATCATTTTCTAATCAGATTTGTACAGCTTCTGCTCCCACAGTATCCGAGTGCTTCACAATCTTTAGCACGTTGCTCCTCACAGCCGCCCTGGGAAACCTGGCAGGGATACTGTCGTGCATTTGGTGAACACAGGCTATGCTAACAGGAGAGTGCTCAGAATAATTACTCCACCTCAACGAGAGGCAGAAGCTATGTTGGTGGGAGAACGTCTCCCACAGACAGAGCGCAGTGTGGACAGCACGCTAAGTCAATCTCACTTATGCTGCTGAGGGAGGTGACTTTTTCATACCCGAGTGACATAAATTAAATTGATGTAAGCAGTTGTATAGACAAGCCCTGCGGCACAGAAAGATTAAGTGACTTGCCCAAGGTCACACAGGAAGTCTGTGGCAGAGCAGGGGATTCAGCCCAGATCTCCTGAGTTGCAGACTAGAGTTCTAACCACTGTACCGTCCTCCAGGCAGTTGAATTAACACCACACAAAAGCAACGTGTTATTTGTGCCCTCACTGAGCTGCCATGGTGCCAAGCAACAACAATCAAATATAATGAAAAGCATCAGAAAAAACAAAAAAACAACCTTTTTGAATCCATCCAAAAATAAATCCAAAGGTTGGGCTAGGACCAACCCCCCTCAAAACTCTACAGCAATGATGAGGCAGCTGGTGTGTTGTCTATCATTCTGACCAGTATTATCTCATTGTTGTGCTGCCTGCCAACCTGTCTGTCGACACTAATTCATCTCCTCATCTTCTATTTGGAGCTAAGCTCTTTGGGGCACTGACTGTCTTTGCTCTGTGACTGTACAGCAGCTAGCACTGTGGGGTGCCGAACAGTCACAGAACAAACACAGACGGAGCCCCAAAGAGCTTATGATCGGGGACCCTGGGTGATGCAATTAATAAATACAACCACCACCAGAAAAGGGAAGGAGAAGAGAAGCAAGAGACATTGGGCCAGTGGCGGTTACACGAAAATAAAACACCTCTGAAAAGAACAAAGAACGCAGGTCACATTTAGAAGATTGAAGGTGGGGGAGAAGGAATCCTGGACCACATCGACGTTGAAAATAGACCTGGGGGTCCTGACAGATCACTAGTTGCACGTGAACTCCCAGGACAATGCTGTAGCTAACTGGGTGAATGAATGCAATCCTCAGCTGTGTAAGCAGAGGGATATCAGGCAGTAGGTAGACAAGGGTATATGGTGTTAGTGAGACCATTAGCGGAATGCTGTGTCCCGTTCTTGTGTCCGCTCTTCAAGAAGAACGTTGAAAAAGTGGAAAGGGTCCAGAAAAGATTCAAAGTCTAGAAAACACACCTTACTGAGAGAGATTTCAGAAGCTCAGTTTCTTTACTTGATCCCAGAGAAGGTTAGAGGTGACTACCACTTTCTACAAGTAGCTGCATGGGGCAGATGTCCGATAGCGGATGGCTCTTTAATCTAGCTGGATGTGGACGGTAAAGAAGTTCAGATTAGAAATAAGGAACAGCTCTTTAGCAGGGAGGATAGTTGTCCATTGGGACAACTTACCTAGGGGTGTGTTGGGTTCTCCATCACTTGCAGGCTTTTGAAATCAAGATGGGACATCTTTCTACAAGATATGCCCTAGCTAAGCAGAAGTTCTTGGCTTGATGGAGAGGTTACTAGGTGAGGTTCTCTGGCCCGTGCTAAGGGGGAAGTCAAACAAGAGGATCAGACCAGTCCCTGCTGGCCTTAAAATCTACGACTATGAAATAGAAAAAGGAACTGACACAGGTATCAAGGGGGTGGGGGGAAAGCAATTCCTACTCTAAAAAGCCCTCCCCTTGCAAGGGCCTGCTGGCCTAGGACAAAAGGGGATGCCAGGCCAGCACGCGCAGTGCAAGTGCAGAGATCTGTCAAGGACAGGCTGCGACGGAACTGAACCGCAAACCTCTCATCAGACTTCAGGGGAAGAACTCGGACTTTAAAACAACTCATCTGCCAACGTCCAGCCAACCCACCATGTTGCTTCCCAGGACCCTCTGCTCAGGAGCTGGCCAACGCTCCTGCATTCTCCCAGTCTGCTGAGGCCCAGCCCAGCCAGGGCCAGCACTCCAGGCAGCAAGAGCAAACGTACACAATGACGGGCCATACACTTGGCAGCTGCCCTCTCCTCACATACTCCCATGGCGGCCCACTCCACCATACCATCATTAGGCAATTGCTCCACTGGGCCAAAAAAGCCAAGCACGTGCATTTCTTCTCCATCCCCGATTTCTCCATCCTGCTGTTTGTTCAGACAGCTGGCTCAACGCCTCCATGTGCCGCGACAGCAAGTATTGTTTAGTAGTCAGAACACAAGCCTGGGAGCCAGGACCTCCCGGCTTCTCTGCCTGACTCACCACGTGAGACCTTGGGCAAGCCATGTCACCTCATTGTGTCTCAGTTTGTCCAGCTGCGAAATGGGGATCTCAGCCTCTACCTCCCAGGGGCGCTGGGAAGCATGATGCCCCATTGACAAAGTCCTGGGAGTTCGACAGATGGCAGCAGGTGCAACAGAAGAGCACAGCTGAATAAAACGGCATCTTTAAAGCACAGGGGGTAAAAACAGGGAATGCTGCACGCGTGACCCTGTGCCGGGAGTTTGAGGGGATGTTTTTAAAAGGTACAGTTAAAGCGTTCTAAAACCATCACATATTTCTATATATAGGTCAGGAAGAAAGAACTAGTTATGCTCGCAGGTCACGTGACTGCAGTTGTACAGGCTCCTCGTCTGCAAGGAAGGCAAAGCTTGGTCACAAGAGGGCAGCATAACCCTTGCGAGAAAGGCAGGCAAGGTGATTAGTCCCTGGGATTTCTGGTCCCCTCCAGAATGCAGCTGGGTGCTCAGCCCCTCCACCCAGATAACAGGCTCTCCCAGGCAACAGACATCCCAGAAAGCAGGGGTGGGGGAAGGAGGAAGGAACATGACAACAGCAGGAAAGGACACTGGGTTTGCCTCTTTGAAAACTGAGTCACTGGCTCACCGGCATTGGGGTTCGGCTCCTGCCGCTTCCTTACTGGGGACCTGTTAATGTCACCAATGCAGAGCCAAATGCAAAGGACAGAGTCAGCAGCGGAACAAATGGAACAGCGGTTAACCCCGCTGCGCCAGGGGCTGCCTGCCATTCGGGCCTTGCGGCACAAAGCCTGTCAAAGAAGCGAAGCGGAGAGATGTCCCGGCATCAGCATCAATGCACCAAGCATGGGGCATTTGGGTTGCCAAGCACAAGGAGAGGCCAGAGCTACTGAGAGCTCACTTGGCTTCCAAGAGAATAAAATGGGCAAACACGAGGGTTTCACGCAGCAGGTCGTTCACTTGATCAGGCCGGATTGGTCATATAGCAAGAGAAACAGCACTGAATTTTGAGCTAGATAAGCCTGGGGCTGACAGCCCTAGAGACCGATGGCTTCTGTTTTTCTGAAGGGAGGCAGAGTGGTCTGGTGGTCACAGCAAGGGGGAGAGGGGTCAGAACTCCTGGGTTCTATTCACACTTCCAGGAGGCAGTGTGGTTTGGTGGTTAGAACGTGGATCTGGGCACTTTGCTTTCTAATTCTGATGCTGATACTAACTTGACCTTGGGGAAAATGCCACTTAATTTCTCCATGCGTCGGATTTCCCAGCAGTTTAAACTCACATCAGAAGTGAGAATAATTCACTTTGTTGAGAAATGGTGAGGGGCCTGAGAGTCAAGATTCGGATCCGGATTCCAACCACTCCAAAGGACTGGTGCACAGGGCAGCAGTTTTGAATCTGGGTTTGGGAGTTGGGTTACAGAGAAAGGAACCAGCAGCAAAATTCAGGACTGCACTGATCTGGGGTTTCAGTTCAGGCTCAAATCTAAAACTACAGGGCAGAATCTCAGCTCTCAAGCACAGCTAGCCTTTGGGGGAAAATACTTGCTGTTCCCTGGAACAGAGCAGAAGGATCACCGGATACTTAAGGATCAGAGGGGTAGCCGTGCTAGTCTGGATCTGCAAAAAGTGACAAAGAGTCCATCTGACGAAGTGGGTATTCACCCACGAAAGCTCATGCTCCAATACGTCTGTTAGTCTGTAAGGTACCACAGGACTCTGTCGCTGGATACTTGAAAACAGCACACAAAAGACTATGGTCCGGATCTTGCTCTCAGTCGCCATGTCATTGGAGTCAATGGAGTCATTCTAGATTTACACCGGGAGGATCTGGCCCTGCAAGTATTGCTGCAGGTAACGAAGCTGCTAGTCCACCAACGTATGTTGCATTACATACAGTCAGGGTGATAGCGTGGGGGCGGGGAGTATTATTCTTTATGCAAATCGCTGCTCATTATAATAACATTCCGCTGCCTGTGTGAGCTACATAATTATATGGCACACGGTAATAGAAGGTTGTCATCCACATGCCAGGCAAAGCATTTACATTCCTCCCCTTCTCTCCCCTACGGTGGGTTTCAAAATGACGAGCAACAGGGTAACTTTATTTCAGTGATGATATTTTTCCTCCCATCCCCCCTTTGAGTCCCCAATGAGCACAGCATTAGCAAAACAATAAAACAAAACGTGTGGGAAACACCTAACCCTGGGTGCTGAGAGCCGGGGAAAGGGAAGGCTGAGAGGTGGGAGAAGAGCCAGGCGAGTATTTTGCATCCCTTGATTAGAAAGCATAACTTGGCCTTACTGAAACGAGGGAGGCCGTGAGTCTCCAATGCCACCTGTTCTCTCGATGGGAGGAGGGAGGTCCGTGTGGCTTTCAGTGCACTGGGAGCCCGTGTCGGAGTGGGAGCTTTCAGCCAGGACCAGCTGCAATAGAGGGGAAAAAAAGGGAGAATTAGATACACTCATACAGGTTTCCATGCCCTGACATAAGGCGCTCAGATGCCCCCGATAGGAACCCTATGAATGTCTAGATAGATTAGATGGGGGAGAGAACTGCTTGGCATCAAATTCTGATGACTCTTTGCCAATCATTCACAACAGCCAGATCACTTTGGGTCTGAACATGAAATTGAAACTGGTAGAGATTCGTGCAAAGCCCTTTTGAGACCCACAAACCTGCAGCTGACTCAAAGCAAGACTGACGTTGCTGGGCGGGGAGTGCATTTTGAGAGACTTATGCAGCGTCCTTTGAGTTTCCTAAGGAAACTTGTGGCCCTTAGCAGGTCACTGGGACTGAAAAAAATCCCTGGAATCCTCCCAGGCCTTCAGGAACCCTTAGGAAACACAAGCACATAAAAGCACTGAGGGACTTTGCAGAATGCCCTGCCTTCAGTGACCGCTTTACCACCACGGGTTCAATCAACCCCCATGCTCACAAGGAAAATCAAAGGCTGCAAAATCACATGGCCCAAACGCAAGAAATTTCTCTGTCAGTTCCCGTGGCAAGCGCTCGTGTGCAAGGTGCTGAAGACTGCAGACTGGATCCCGGCTGTATGCACCCAGCCATGGTTTGTTACACAGACCCCCCTGAAGACGGGGAAAAAATTCAGAATCTGGGTCCAGATCCAATTTCATGGCTAGCCCTTATTTTATACAAAAGCCCCAGCCTGAACACCTGGGAACTTTAGGAGACAGACCTGAAATCCCAAGCAGGGTCTGAGTTTTGTGATTTAGGCCCATTTCCATTATAAATGTCAAGGTCATTCCTCAACAGTGCCATAAAATCCTCATACAGGTAGAAACAAATTGCAGCCAGTTTAAAAATCCAAGGGATCCCTAAAGATTCGGGGCATTTTTTTTTTTTTGCTTCGCAGGCTGTGCGCTCTCAATAGTCCATAATGGCCTGAAACCTTTTGTAAAATAATGTTGCTATAAACGACTGCATACAAAACCCCTTTAATGCCGACATCTGCATTCACGGAAGCTACAGGCTGCTAGGAGGCAGCCAGTCAGGGGAGCGGGGAAGGATGCAAAGGACTCCACGTAGAACACTCATGTGAAAATGGATAATTGAAGAAAAGCTACAGCAATCAATCTTCTCACCACAAACAACAGACAGCTTGACACAGACTGGTGTGTCTGAGGCTTATTATACATTCCATTCTCATTACAGGGGTGTATAAATCCTGCAGTTAACCACCATGCTGCCGCTTCTCATTTTCGACTTCCTGTCGATGGGACGAAGCCTCATGTATATGGATAACAGAGATGTTAGGGTTACACAAAAGACGCATTGGGTCCAGTCCTGTTCCACCAAACTCAGCGGATGAAACTCCCATGGGTTTTGCGCCTGCAGAATCAGGCCCTTCGAGAGTGAGCCAATCAAGTGCCCTTGTTCTTAACTCAGAATCTTATGTTGAGGGACACTGGAGGACGTTTGAAGTTGGAGACTTATACTAACCAAATCTGATTTATCCAACTGCCTCGTATCTCCGTTACCACATTCTCCCAGCTTTTGGAGGCCAATGTCTTTCAGTCTATTCCCCATCACCACCACCCTTTTTTTGGTAGAGCCAGATGAAGCAAGAGCTACTTCCATCTTTATAAAACCTTGCTAGTGTTAGAGAAAGACACAGTTAAAGCACACAACTGGGAATCAGATAAGCCGGGTTCAATTTCTGGCTCTGATGGGGATTCTGTGCAGCCTTAAATGAGTCACTTAATTTCTCCCTGCCTCAGGTTTTCCTTTCAGGCTGGTCTGAGATTAAATTCATTCATTAATGTTTGCAAATTGATTTGCAGCCCTTGGGTCGAAGGGGCCATAGCTAGATAAAGGACACTTAGAATCACACCAGAAGCGGTTTGGACCCAGCTTCCATTCTAAACTAATCCCTGATGTTTGGGGATTTCAGATAAACGGGTCCGGTTTTGCTCCAACTTTTTCTTTCCAACAGAAAGGGGCAAAAATGGGAGCAATATTTTTGCTTTAAAATATAGATTAGATTTATTTATTATTATTACTGTAAGGAAACAGCCCCTCGTCCCACGCTATCCAGGCCTCCACACACAAATTGGAGAACGCAGGAGGCAAAAAGGCTTGAAAATTGTTCCATTTTTTGTTCACAATGGAACTGGTGCAAACTCCTCCCATTGCAGGATTTTATATATAGCGTGGTCACACTTCGAGGCCCAAGAGGAGGAGAACAGAGTCCTGTTGTGCTCAGCCCTGTACGCACACAGCAAGAGACAGCCCCTGCCCCAAAAGAGTTTACAGGCCAAACAGACAATACCCAGGGTGGGAGAAAGGCAGTCTGAATAGCATCTTGAACAGATGGGAAACTGAGGCACAAAGCGTGGCAGAAACAGGAATTAATCTGGGATCTTCCAAGTCCCACCCAGTGCCTTGACTGTGAGAGCATCCTTCAGTCTTGTTTCATCGGGAGCATTGTGTCCAGCAACAGGGAATTCAGATTAACCAGAAATGGTACTGAGGACATTTCTTTCACATGGGCCTCTGATCAGATGAGACGCCGAACATTTCTGGCCATGAGCTCCACTTGAACTAGAGGCAAAGGGGCCCATATCCTATTACCAATCCCTTAAACCATCTAAATCCCCTTGCCCAGTCCCTTCACACAACACGATTAAGAAGCCTTTTAATTAAGTAGATGCGCTAATGCTAACTCAGATTATCACCTCTCACTGAGAGGCCAAAGGTCTCCATTTCTCTCCATTTGTAACGGGGCATAAAAGCTAAACACAGCTTCAACAAGCTTGACTGTAACTGGTTAATTTATCAAAGGCTAATCCTAATATAATTCTTGGGTAAACGCTAGCCATCAGAGCAAATGGGGGGGGGGAAGGGAGGAAAACCGGTGGTCCTGGCAGGCAGCACACAGTCCCGAAGGGGAATAAATCATAGTAACAAGCAGGCAAGAGACAGATGGACACAAAAAGGAGCAGTTTGAATACAAAAACGGTTCTTCAGAGCCAGCTATATTACTCATCAGATTCGTACATCACCCAAAGCGAGAGCGACGGGGGAAAATATGGAAGCGACACATAGCACGAGTGATCCAAATAACAAGCCACCGGGAATCTGTTTAGCGCCAGGAAGGTATCTAGAAGGCATGGCAGTATTATGGAGACGAGGATGTGTGATGTTGTGCAGTCTATATAGTTTTATAAAAAATATGGTAATAAGTGAATATAATGTAACTGGAATATGCTTCATGCAAAAGGTCTCTTGTAAGGTATTTACAAAGCTTAGAATCTACTGAGTGTGGTCATCCTATTTGTATAAATGTACCACTCTTATATTTCATATTTCTAGTCCCAGATACAATTCTGAGGGCCTACTGCAATTATGCAAAGTCTGGGCCACTAATGGCGGTTTGGAAACTTAATAGTTCCCATCAACCAGGACAATTGACCGAGGCTCTGTTTACAAGCAAGCCTTCCTGTGAGTCAGGCTGGGAGGAATGAAGGCTTGGGGTCTCACAGTGACATGTGATCATGTCACATGAACTGGAATCCATCTTTAATCTGGTACTTTTCCAGTGGGGTAGGGGCAAACCCAGAGAGAGACAAAGGATTCCTGCCTTATGCAAAAGATAAATAAAGAGGCGGAAGTGAACAAAAAAGAGCAGTCATCATGAAGAATCCCCTAGCTACCACCTGAGCTGGAACAAGAGCTGTACCAGGGGAAAGAATTGTGCCCAGGCCTGGAAGGTGTCCAGTCTGAGGGGAAAAAAAAAACAAAAAAACTTATTGATGCATTTCTGAGGATGAGATTATCTGTATTCAGTTTAATTAGACATAGATTTACGCATTTTATTTCATTTTGCTTGGTCACTTACTTTGTTCTGTCTGTTACTACCTGGAACCACTTAAATCCTACTTTCTGGATTTAATACAATCACATTTTACTTATTGATTAACTCAGAGTATGTGTTAATACCTGGGGGAAGCAAACAACTGGGCATCTCTCTCTATCAGTGTTATAGAGGGCGAACAATTTATGAGTTTACCCTGCATACGCTTTATACAGGGTAAAACGGATTTATTTGGGTTTAGATCCCATTGGGAGATGGGCATCTGAGTGCTAAAGACAAGTGCACTTCTATGAGCTGTTTTCAGGTAAACTTGCAGCTTTGGGGCAAGTAATTCAGACCCTGGGTCTTTGTTGGAGCAGACGGGAGTGTCTGGCTCAGCAAGACAGGGTGCTGGAGTCCTGAGCTGGCAGGGAAAACAGGAGCAGAGGTAGTCCTGGCACATTAGTTGGCAGCTCCCAGAGGAGATTCTGTGATTGAACCCCTCACAGGGTGCATCTCTGAGCAAGGCCTGTCCCTCAAGGAATCCCTCTGCAGGTGAGAACATTTGCACGACTCAAACCAAGGAACACAAAGGAAAAAAAAAAATGGGCGTAGACATGAGATCCGAACCCTCCTCACGCTTGTCCCATGCCCAAATCAGACCGAGCTACCTAGACCAGTCTAGTGCCATTTGCTCTGAAGGGGGAAGATGCAAAACTTTCTCCAGCCTTTCTACAGATGGGAACACCTGTCCTAACTATGTGCAGCCAAAAACAAAGAGGCCGAGATGAGCTGACACTGAGACAAATTGCTTCCCAGGAAAAACGGCAGTTACACATTTCATCCAGGACTGTCAGTTACCCAGCAGCGCACTGCCCTTGGTCTGACGAGCTAATTGCGCTGACAAGGTGGCACAACACCTGGGGCTCTGGTGCACACACTGAAGGCCACTGTCAGCTTTGCCTGATGTTAGCCACAGGCTCTATTTTAGGCACAGAGCACCTGGGCTGGCACGTTCAAAGGGACACACCCATTTCCTATTGGCATTCGATAGGATCCGAGTTCCCAGCTCCCTTAGGCTGCTTTGATTGTCCCAGGCCCAGTGGATGGTTATCATTCTGCCCCTATAGAGGTGCAGAAACAAGCACATACAGTGCTTTACTTAGCTAATTCAGCTTCAGCAGCACCCTTGGGTGGTAGGATAAATATCAGTAGCCTCATTTTACAGATGGGGAAACTGAGGCACAGTGCCTAAGTGATTTGCCAGAGGTCACAGAGGTAGTCAGTGGCAAGGTGGGATGGAACTCCAGAGATCCCGATTCCTATATGTAGACCATAAGACCACGCCACCACCCACTAGAGACAGAAGAGGGCTAGCCAAATGGCCTGTTCCATCCTTCCACCAATGCAGCGGTTTGATCCAAACCTACCAGAGCCTGCCCAATTTGACTGGAAATTCTGCATGGACAAACTCGCGCTATTGATTTCTGGTACCTCCTGTTGGCCAGCTTGCAAAGCCTGGAAGAAAGTCTTTGAGGATATCAGTTGTCAACTAAAAGTTAATTCCCACAAGAGGATTTAGAAGGGCCGACAGAGGGCAGCCCATTTATCAGTCAGGAGTCTGGGGTTAAGCCTGGGTCTCTTTGGAAATGAAACAGCTGCTCTCCAGGCAGGGAGACCCAGGATTACGGGAGTTGGTCAAAACTTGCTTAACTTTGAATTTGGTAGGGCAAGAAAATGGAGAACTCTTTCTCCGAGCTAGCACAGATGAAAAGACGTATTACCTAAAGGCAGCAACATCACCTAGTGGTTAGAGCACAGACCTGCGAGCCAGAACTCCTGGGTTCTAGCCCAAGTTCTGTCCTTGATTTCCTGTGAGACACTCGATAAGTGACCTAATTTCCATGATGCAGCTTCTCCATCAGCCCAATGAGAATAACACCACCTCCCAGGGACTTGTGAAACCCAATGAATCAACATTTTAACGCTTTGAAATCCTTGCAGGAGGCTCCGTGCAAAGTGTTTGCATCTCTAAAGGGAAGGGCTTAGTCCTGCAAAGCAACGAGGCAAAATCCTGCTGATTATTAGAGTTTGGATGGCCCAGCCTTGGGGAGAAAAGGGGAGGATGTGAAACTCAAACAGCTTCTTTGAGGATATTGGAAGTGTCAGGAAATCCCTGAAGTTTGGCAGCACCTGAAATGAGTTGAAAGTGAGAGTTTAAAAGGGCTTCGGAAAGCGTTCTTGCTGCTCTGCAGATCTGGGAGCTGGAGGGTCCTGCAGGACTATAGCAAAAGGCCTTGTTACAATATTAAAACAAAATCATTTGCTGTCCAGGTCCATGCCGGCTGACAGAGGGCAGGGCATGCTCTGCCGTTCACCGAATCTTTCATCCTTCACTCCTAGACATCCACATTTGTGAGCACGGGAAATAAAGTGTCACTGGATATTCTGATGGCTCTAAACCAAATTAATGGGAATACGATGAAGGAGCTTTAGGAAAATACCCGCTGTGTGACTGCAGGAAAGGAAACCCGCCCCAGATGACAAAGGTGCAGTTGGATTAAAGCAATGGCTCAGGCTAGCTGGCCTTGCGCCATGGTCGAATGGAGTGGAATCGGAGAAGTTACACATATGTACATCACCTAGCACAATGGGGTCCTGAAACTGGTTGCGGCCTTCCAATGCTACTATAGTACATGCGGTAATAAAACAGCTGTCCCACTCCCTCTGGAAAGCTCTTTGTCGTGACAGCACAAGGAAGAGGAATTCGGGAGGAAAGTGAGGATGTTACAGCGTTTGCTGCATCTGCACTCTGGGATCGAACAAAGGGCTCGTGTCATGTATTGGGGTGCAGGGAAATCTGTTCTCTGTTTTTTGCAAAGCTCGTTAAGGATTCATCATTTCTTCCAACAATGAACGGTGCCAGGCAGAGAGCTAAGTATCTGATCAGCTTCACTTGAAGATAAATCACATCCCTTTCTCTTAGGGAGCTAGAGCGTAGCGCAAAATGCTCCAGTACTAGGTCATTTTTAAAGGAAAAAAACCCCAAAAGGTAGTATTCTGTCTGGGCACGATAGGCTTCTCAAAGTGTTTCCAGAAGAGCAGGGGTTGTTAACCCCAGCGTCCTGGCCAAATGCCAACTCCGATAATTACATTTTGCCCATCAAATTCCCCCTGCAGTTTCAACTGGATGCAGCACCCTGCTTCATTTCCTGCCTTATACTGTAGCTGTGCTGTGTGGTTACACAGCGTTCCTGTGCGCTGTGAAACAGCTACTGTGTTCCACCCCAGAGAGGGCTGCATTTCAGTGATGGATGAAGCGGACTCTAAACATCTTTTGCCTATTTCACAGGGGTGAGAATTAATAAATGTGTAACCAATTGTAATGGTTGCTTAAAGTCTGTTTCACAAATTAACACAGTGAGATCCTCATATTGCTAAGATCTCACCACAGCAGCTGCTATTAAATCTTTGCTGAGACATGAGGAGAACTTACCCATTCTGTGTGAGCTACAGAAAGGGCCTGATTCTCTTCTCCCATTGGTAATGCTGCAGTATCTCCGCTGACTTTATAGAGTCACTTTTGATTTACAGAAGCACAGGTGATACCCAGTGGCAGGCTCAGAGGGCACAGGTTAATACTGTGCAGCTTAGAAAGAGTCTATGGTAATAATATCCCCTGTGATCGTTTAACACTGATGGAAGCCTTGCCTTTCTTTCTGCATGCTAGGCATGTATAAAGGACTGCTTGAAGGGTGGACTTGGTCCTCGCACAGCTGATTGATCCTTGGCGTATTTCTAATCAAGTCAATGGAGCTACTCCATTACGCCAGGGTGAATCTGGCCCATCATACAATATTCTGGCCATGACCTAGTCTTTCACTCCTCAGCACTTCTCTACACTAGTGGGGTTAATCAATTCAAATGTCTTTTAACCAATTAAAATGCAGCTGGCAACCAGAGGCAAAAACAATTTAATTTAGTGGCTGGGAGGCAGTGATCAAAGTTACCTCGATAATTTGCAGGGGTTAAAACTCAATCCAATCAAATGCCCATATGGATGCACCCCACTGCCCCAGTCAGCCATCCCACTTGAAAGCTTAACGTAAGTACACCATCAACTGATCACTCATGTGCACATAAATCCAAAGGTTCCCATTTGGAGTCAGAGATGTGACTAGTGCACTGGCTTGAGAGTCAGGACACCTGGGTTCTATTCCCAGCTCGGCCACTGACCTTGTGAGACACCTCGGGCAAATCACTTCACCTCCTGTGCCTCAGTTTCCCACCTCACCCTGTGACATATTATTTAGACTATAAGCTCTTTGGCGCAGGGACTCTCTCTTGCTATGTGTTTGCACTGGGCCTAGGATGAGATTTGTTAAGTTGACCCACAACTGAGGCCATGCTAGGTTGGTGGGTGTGTTCCATAGTGCACGTGGGTCTGAGAACCTAAACACGCAGCTTCACTAGAGGTCTTATGTCAATCTCTCAGCTCTGCTGTCTGTAATGTTGGAGCACTTGGCATCTGTGCCCCCTTAAGGACAAGGAGGGAGGGTGATAATAGCGGATGCATAAATACCTAATTAAGAAGAACCGTTAGTCAGGATTTCTGCAGTCAATGCTGTAACTACCACCTCTTGTTAGGAGCAGAAAGTCAATTTCATATGAAGGCATAGCTCTATAGTCTGCTGAAGGCAAATCCCCAGAGACGTGGCCCATTGTCCCCAGGAGCAGTGGTTATCAACCAGAGGTACATGTACCCCTGGGGGTACGCAGAGGTCTTCCAGGGGACACATCAACTCAACTAGATTCTTGCCTAGTTTTACAACAGGCTACAAAAAAAAGCACTAGTGAAGTCAGTACAAACTAGTTTCATACAATGACTTGTTTATACTGCTCTGTATACTATACACTGAGATGTAAGTACACTATTTATATTCCAATGGATTTATTTTATAATTATGAGAAAATGAGCAATTTTTCAGAACTAGTGTGGCTGTGACATCTTTTTATTTTTATGTCTGATTTTGTAAGCAAGTGGTTTTTAAGTGAGGTGAAACTTGGGGATATACCAGACAAATCAGACTCCTGAAAGGGGTACAGTAGTCGGGAAAGGTTGAGAACCAGTGCCCAGGAGCACTGCCTGTGTGGGTACCGATCCCGCAAAAGGATCCAACCATCTGTCTGGATGGAGTCCCATCAAAGGCAACAGGGCTCCACAGAGACATGCGGGTCTGCACAGGCAGATCAGGGACACGGGATTTACTTTCGCGCCTGGGACAGGAGACTGCCCCAAGGACAACCCAAGTTACTCAGCAAATTGTGCTAATGGTTCACTAGGCAGTACGCTTCCCTCCAACCCTGCAAACATTGGGCAGGCTCAAAATCCAGAGAAATGTTTCAGTGTGGGCCCGTCTGTATTAAAGGCAGAGCAGAGGTTTCTCCCACTAGGGCATTGAGAGGCAGATGAAAAAAACACACGTCCATACATTCTAGTCTATCTTGATGATCTTCACTTCTACCATATCTGACCCCCAGTGACTTCAGTGGGGTTTGGGTCAGACCCCAGCTCTACTGCTTGGTCTGTTCAAGAGATCTTTGGTGCAAAGACCATGTCGTCCTCATGCTACTTGGTGCCAAGAGCACTAACAGTCATCTCATTTCCTATCAAGAAGTCGCCCGCCAACTTCAGCTCTTTCTCCAGATTTTTTGCAAAATATCTGGCCTCCCTTCAAACTATTCTATTTCAATAACACTCTTCTCTCCACCCCCGGCACAAGTCTGGGAAAGCTCTAAAACGTCCTCAGTTGCAAAGCTTGGAGGAGCTCAAGTTAGTATGCCACAGACTGTGTCTAATAAAACAGAATATCAGCCCATGATTCCTCAGCCCTGCATCTCCTCTGACATATGGCAAAGGGGAACGGACTATAACGAGGGTCTCGAAAGTGACTGGAGACAGCTGGGCTTCAGCGTTCACAGCCTTAGGGGGTCTCCTCACCCCTTGTGCAAAGCGTGTAAGTGTAGGCAGGGCCATCTGCTTTCATCAGTGGGAGAACAGCTCCCTCCTCCTACCCCTCCCCAGTGTCTGTTTCACGTCTGTGGCTTGATATCTAGCAGAAAAGAGTCAAAACTAAGCTTTGATCTTTCCACCTAACCCCCAATTCTGCGTCCTCAATGACAGTACCATTAGCATCTGCCCGAGTGACAGGAAGGCCTAAGGAGCCGCCTTCAACTCCTACTTCTGTCCTTGATTTTAACATCCCAGCTGAGTCCAAGCCCCACACCTTCCCCTTCGCTCCCCAGAGGTGAAACGACAGCCAGGAGATTTTAAAAGGGATTTGAAGGGGAGGTGGGGGTTTAGCAAACATGATCAGAGAGGGCATGCCAAGCACATGGAGAGGACAAAAGTAGGTACTGGGGCCGGCTGGAGTATGAACAAAAAAAAGGCCACAGACAAAGAAGGTTAAGTCCAAGTGATGCAGGATCTTGCAATTGCCACCAACAATGGACTCACACAAGGCCCACTTCTCAAGGGCTCCACACCCACAGCCAGGGACCGTTTTCAAAGTTCTCAGCAGCTCCCACTCGGGCACGAATGGCCGGATTTCCAAGATGTTCCTGTACCCAACATGCACCCCGTCCACCGAGCTCTTTGGAAAATGCAGGCTGTGCTGGGGAAGATCTATGCATCGTAGAGCAGAATCTTCCTCCTGCTCAGGCTTCACGCATCCAGATCCAGAATATTTCTCCCAGCAAAATGGGCAGGACATTCAGTCCCCACTGCCAACAGCAGAGGAGCACGTGAGCTTGTATTCTGACAGGGGAAGAGAAAGGTCCTGCTGTAATTTCTTTCACAAATTAGAATCAGCTGGAAGCTGCTTGTTTGGATTATTTAGATTCTGCATCCACTGCCTCAATTATGCACTAAGAGACACTGACTTAGCAACAGATTGCTGAACAATCCCAGGTCTCCTATGCAACCCTGTACGGCACAAGGCTGCATAACTCTACCCGACAAGTGGAACAGCAATTGCGCAGAAATGCAGCGTCTGGAAGTGTACATACAAGAGGACAAGCAGTTCAGTCCATTGACAAAGCATCATCTCTTTGCACCCAGATACTACAGGCGGAGAGAGATGGGTATGACATCACTAAGAGCCAATCAGAAATTGGATGTCACCAACCAGTCACTCAGCCAATTGTTCTCAGAGGTCGCAAAGCTTTCCGAAAAAACCACTAATAATGGCCAACCCACTGCATGTGAACTGCTGGCAGAGGCCTCTCGGCTGGTTCTGAATCAGCAGCTACCTGCGGGCTAGTTCTTTTCAAATTCCCCATCAATGGGCAGGCTGTGAAAGAAGAGGGTGGGTGGCTGGGTCTGTCTGTCGCCCCCCTCCCATAGCTGCCACTGGCTTTTCCACAGAAAATCCCCAGCAAGGCCCCAATCCTGCAAACCCCGGAGCACATGGATAACTTTGCCCGTGTAAGCAGTCCCATTGGCATCAAGGGGAAGTACCCACAACTTGTGCTGAAGGGTTTACGGACCAAGGGAGCCATTTCTTGCAACAGAGCAGCTCAAGGGAATCGGGGTTGGTTGGTTTACATTCAGTTAAAACTTAGGCCTAATCTAGAGGAACAGTCAGTGCCTGGCAACCTGGGGCGTAAATCTACAGTGTCCTAGCAAACTAGCTCGCTCTCAGGATCCTGCTAACACGCATTACGAGTCCTTAGCTCACTTGGCGTCGGTCTGTTTTGAAATGGGAATAGAGCAATGCACAGCAGGGAACTGCTAATGCACAGTAGCAGGAACCACACACCAGATTGGGCGCAGCACACCGGTACACCGCAGCTTTGCACCCCAGCTTGCTGTGCACTCAGACTGCGTCTACATTTGAGCTGGGAGGTGGGATAACCAGCTCACTTCGATGTACCCAGACTAGCGCTGCTTGAGCAAGCATGCTAAAAAAATTAGCATATCCACAAGGCAACTAGGGCTGGCCACCAGAGAATGTACCAAGGGGGTTGGAGTGGGTACACACTCAGGTAGCTAGCTCAAGCCACTGCCTGCACTGCCCCAGCGACACTGCTGTTTTTAGCACACACTGGCTCGAGTGGAACTAGTACATCTACATGAGCTGGGAATCACATGTCCCAGCTCAAATGTGGACACAGTCTAACTGTTCATATAGATAAGTCCTAAAACATATGGGTCAAGAATTTCAGTAATGCCTAGTGATTTGGTGCACCCTAAATGGGCCTGATTTTCAGAGGGCAGGTGCTAAGATATTCTGAAAATGAGGGTCCCTTTAAAGTGTCAAGTTAGCACCCAAAAATCAACGGCCACTTTGGAAAATCTTCGCAATGAGTCACACAAATTTCTGATAGAATACTGCAAGATCTGGATGACTAGAGGGATGTGGGGAGTCTAGAAACAGACAGAAGAGTATTTGAATAATAGTACTTCATAGCACACTGGGATATGGAGTGTGTGTATATATATATAAATAAAAGCATCACATCTTCTTCTCAGTGTAACTTCCATGCTTCAAAACGTCTTTATAACCTCTTTCAAACATCTGATCAGATACACCAAGTGAGAAACAAAGTTGTCTGCAAACCATTGGAGGTTAGGAATTGAGGATTGGGAGTTTGCTTGTGTCTATTTTAATTTTCAAAGGGTGTCCCATGCATGTTAAACTGATTAAGCAGCAGCCTCGCCAAAGCAAGAGCCAGAATGTGATTTAAAGTCATGTTGTGAAACAAACAAACAAAGTTGATTTGTGATTCAGCTCACCAAAGGAGGAGGTCGCCTTTTACCCTCAAATACAGCTGACAAGTCACATCATGGCTCGGATTAGAATGCTAAATGCAAAATACACCGACACACACTCATTACCAGGGGCTCCCACAGATTGCTCCAGAGGACAGGTTCACGCGAGTGGCGTATACAGAAGAGGATCCATTTTCTTAGCAGCACAGCTGACAATTCCTTCCTATAAGTCCAGTAGATAAACACACCCACAAGGATCTTGATCCAAAGGCCACTGAAGTCTGCAGCAAGACTCTCATTGATTTCAGTGGGCTATGGATCAGGCCCCAATCCATCTTTCATGCTACTGTCATTGCCCTATGAGCTGCTAATGTATTCATGACAGATGAACGGCTACACCAGCCCACGCCGGCTGCCTCCTGTTCACTCACGTGCACTCTGATCCCGTGAGACTGGGGCTTGCCGTAGACTAAGCACCACTTACGAAAGCCTGAAATACCACTAGCTTGGCCTCCTGGGTTCTAGCCAGGATAGAATCACTGCTAGGACAAGAATCCGTTCTTTGGTGGCTGGGGCTTGAACTGTTTGGCAGATTGTCCCTGAACTTGTGCTGCTACGGATATAGAAATCACATCCCCGCCCTCCCCCCCAGTCCTGCAAATGGGCTGCAGTGAAGTACATTTTTGTAACAATATACATACAGATATTGCACCCAACAACTCCAGATGGCGGAGAGGGGCAGAATACCCAGATTATACTCACCTGCTCATCAGCACCTGCCCTCCCCCATCAACAGCTCAGCTCCTGTCACTGTTGGAGAGAAGGTAGGTCCGTCTGCCCCACTTCCATGCCCAACCGCTGGGGAATGGAATCTTCTGACCCCTCTTAAAGGCCCAATTATCTTCTCACGTCCATGCAGGACAGGAGGAGCGACTAGCATCGATGCAAAACTGGTGAGAGCAGAATCCAGCCTTACGGTTTTGCCTACACCTGCACTTTTTCTCATGCCACTCTGCAAATTCATTTCAGTCCTGATCTGCAGAGAAATCTATTCCCCCACCCACTTGGTACTTTGTGGTTCTTGCAGGGGAGGTGGGGGGAATCTTTCTACTTGGAGTTTGCTTGCTGGCTCTGGATTGAGGCCTGTAGCAGAACGTCTCTTGTGATAAAATCCAGCTGGACTCCTGGCCTCTGCTCTTTATCCATCACTTCGTTCAGCAGCCATGCATTTTGTCAGGAAAATGGACTTACACTTAAGGCACTTGCAGGAGACTCAGGAGATCAGAGTTTGACTCCCACCTCTGCCATGGACTGTCTGTGACTCTGGGCAAGTCACTCCAGCCCTTTCCCCCCTCGTGCCCCAATTCTAAAATGAAGATAATGGTCCCATTGTCGGCTGTGCTCATTTGCGCTAGAAGCTCTTCAGGGCAGGGCCTGTCTCTTACTGTGCGTTCATGCAGATGAAAGACTGGCATGCAATTTATTAACAACGTTTATACTGTGCTAGTGCCTAAAGGCCAACCAGGTTGGGCCCCACTGAGTAGGTGCCTTAGAAATCTATCATGACAGGCCCAAATCACTTAGTCTTAAAAAAAAAAAAAACACACCATAAGATGCAACAAGTGGATGAGACAAACAAGCAGGCCAAGGCAGGGATGGAGGAGGTGGGACGACAAACATAATAGGAGGCCACGCAATTGTTAGCCAATCAGAAGAGGTGATTGTGACTCGCCACTCGCAGGTATAAATGAAGGCAGTTCCAAAGCGAGGGGAAACAAGCAACAGCTGAAGGGTTGCAAAGCCTCCTTCTAAAGATATCGCCCATGGAAACCAGTCCAGCATGTGACGCCAAGATCAAAGCTCCTGCCGATGACAAATATAACGATTCAGATGTTATTAAAAAAGACGAAACTCAGAACTTTCTAAATGTCACTCATCTTGTAACTTCAAAGCGTCAGTAATTGCTGCACCAGCCTCTGGAGAAAGATAGGAGGGGACTACTAAGCCACATCACGTATGCCGAACGCTCCAGTTTTTAAACATTCTGCCAGGATGTGGAAAGTCTATACACAGACAAAAGAATTACAGTAGAAGAGCCCAGTTATCACAACTGACTCAGTGAGAGAGTCAAGGCATTTGCTGTAGGTAGGCTTGGAAGAGTACCATTTTTTTTAAAAAAAAATTTTTAAATAAATTTCAATAGATGTTTATTTTTAAGCATTTGTTTTCTGTTTTTATTGATTTAAACGTTCACATTTGCACTAAATGATGGGCTTTAAGCATTTCTTTATTTTTTATCAATTTCAATTTTCCCCATTGTGAGAAATTGGGGGGAGGGAGCAGACCATTTAATGACAGCAGACAGATTCAAAAAGGTAAAGCTTTATAACTATTCAAACACGAAATCGTCAGCATCACAAGCTAAATGTCCTTTAATCAAACACTAACAAGTTTACAAGCAGCATTTTTCTTACTTTGCGTGTTTGTAAATTTTGATCATCACCGATGGAAATACATTATCAGCACGTGCGTCTACAATTAAATTGACGTTTACTGACATTTACCAATAAAAATCCAATCCTTCCAAGCCTAGCTATAGGCAGACGCTTGATTTAAACTGTGAAGGAAACAAAGGCCGCTCAAATCCATTGTGTGGGAAACCAGGTACTGGAGTAGGTCATGCTGAAAAACATCCTTATTCCAAAAGAGAAGGCTGTAACTAGGCTAGGTCTGAAATGCATGGATGCAATTTTCTATTCAGTTCAGGTGACTGGGATATTAAAAGGTTCCAAACTGTGAATAATTAATTTATAGTAAGATTAACATAAACCTCCTCCAATAATTAGCGGCAAGGAGAGGCAGATAAGCATTGCAATTTTATGGTTGTTAATGCGAAAAAAAGTAATTTGCAATTGGTAATGCAGGTCAGGCACAGATGTTTCAGCTGATAATTCAGCACAGCGAACCGCAGCACATCAATGTCATTGTCTGTAAAAGGGTGTCGTAAACAATGGGCAAGAGGAGGGCTACAAACTGAATCCTAGCTAGTGGGACACACACAGAAATGTAGAGATGAGTTTATGGCTGCTGGGTGGTTCTCCGTTTTTTGAGGTAGAGGATAGTTTACATTGCCTGCACCAACCAGTGCCCATTGCCTTCTGTTCAGTTGCTCACACTTACCCCTCCGTGGAAACTGTTCGCTTGAAAATGAATTACAACATACACAGCTGAATGGCAGCTAGGGTGACCAGACAGCAAGTATGAAAAATCAGGACAGGGGGTGGCGGGTAATAGGAGCCTATATAAGAAAAAGACCCAAAAATCGGGACTGTCCCTATACAATCATGACATCTGGTCACCCTAATGGCAGCTAGATAGTGGTGTGCACAAGGGGCTAAGAACAGACTCAACACTAATAACGTGGTGAATGGGAGACTAGTGTACTTGTTGCAAAAGGCTTGGCAATACCACTGGTTTAGAACAGCTGATGGAGGGCATCTATTTGCTTGTGCTTCTTGATCTTTGCAATGCTAATGTGATCTCTAAGCTTCCAGATTTGGAATCTGTGACTCCGCAACCAAACTGACCCTCGGCATTAGGAGCCCTGGGCTGGCGCTCAAGACAATGGAGACTTCTGCTCCATCACCTGATGAATCTCATTTCGTCTAGGGAAGAGCAGACAAACAAAGCCAACATTCTTCCTGGAGAAAGTGAAACAAGCAACCAAGAAAGCAGCATTGTCTGAACACAAATATCCAGATGAGAAATTACCTGTTCCCTGATTTCAAAAGCATTAGCCCAGATTGCGGCATTACAAGCATCAGGAACACCAAGAGTGGCAGAAAGGTGGTGAATACCTCATCATAGTAACATTTAGCATTTATTAGCAGGCCTTGGTAAGGGGCTGACAACAAGCAACGTAACAATAAAACAGTTTACAAAGACTAACCCAAGCTAGTCAACTGCAAAACAATCAGAAGCAGCATAATCTACAGCTCTTCAGCGGGACTTTACTTTATCAGCACATGGAATGGAAGAAAATTTTGGAACAAGTCAGGACTTATCTACAGTTGGAAATTGACCAAAATAGCTATTCTGAAGTAGTTATAAATCCGCATGTGGACATTCTTATGGCAGAATCAAAATGCCTTTTCCCAATTTAATTTAATCCACTGGATTCTGGGATAAATATTCTAGAATCACTGTTTTGGAAAATGTTCAAGTATAGACGTAACCCTTAGGGATGAACATCCCTCTAAAAGATTTGCCATGTGAGTTTAGAGGAGTCATGCACAGCCCAGATCCGGTAAGGCTGGTTGGATCCTTACAGGCCCAGATGGAAATAAGGATCTTCCCAGGGAGTTTCAGTCACTTAGGAAGTTTGACATCAATGTAGGAAACGGTCTCAGAAATGAAGAGAGAGACAACATTTCTCTGAGCTGCAAACGCTGCTCTTCACAAGAGGTTCTTTTTCCAAGGAGTTTGATTCTTTAGGGTTGGTTTTGTGACTTCTTCATTAAAAACACATCTTTCTACATGACCTTCCACGAGACCTTTCAGCCGTTTACATATTCAAAGAGCTGTATAAACACATGAGCTAATTAATACTAATTAATCCCCATGTTGAGAAATACTATGCCATCCAGTAATTAGAAACTGTTTCATAACATGCTTGCACAAAGCAGGAGGCAAAGTTAAGGTCACATGTGCAGTCTTAAATTCAGCATTTCCTACTGGAATGTGCAGCCTTAAATGTAATTTTCCATGGAATACCCCCACGTACAAGCACAGAACAAAGGGCTAAGGCCCTGATCCTGCAGTAAGTTCCTTGCATCGCAGGTCTGTCCGCATGGAGCTCTGCAGGATTGGAACCTTGCTGTAAAAAGCAGGGGTACTGCATCTGTTACACCACCATCTGGGGAGAATCTCTCAGCTTCTCCCTTTAAGGAGACACCACACTTTGCACTGCTCAAAAGGTCCCACTGCATTTTTGCTCCAGGGCTGAGAACTGCAGCCATTACAAACCAGCTGTGTCGGGAAAGCGGAGACCCCTGTAATTCACAGATCTGGAGGCCTGCACTTCTCTGAGCGAATGGCTACATGAAACAGTACAACCAGGGTAACGCTCGTATTCTTCACCTAAAGGGAGACCAAGAGCAGTCAGGGGGCCACTCCAGACTTCCTCCTGTCAGGTATGACGAAGGGGTTTCTCAGTCCCCACCCAGGCCTGACCAAGGGTGGCTCTAGCTTTTTTGGTGCCCCAAGCACAGCAGGCATGCTGCCTTCGGTCCCGCGGATTCGGCGGCATGCCTGCAGGAGGTCCACTGGTCCCGTGGCTTTGGCGTACCCGCTGCCGAATTGCTGCTGAATCCGCGGACCTCCCGCAGACAAGCTGCCAAAGACTGCCCGACTGCCACCCTCACAGGGACCGGCAGGGCACCTCTCACGCCTTGCCGCCCCAGGCATATGCTTGGAGTGCTGGTGCCTGGAGCCACTGCTGGTCCTGACTCATGAATTTTATGAAATGGATTAAATGGTATCCACCCACCATGCACTGATCCCTTTCTTCTCCCATCACACACACTCCCTGCTCCTACAGAAGTCAACGGCATGGGACGATGCTCACTGGGCTTATAGGAGGCATTGGGCCTGATTCTGCACCACTTAAAATCAATGGGAAATTTTCCCATTGACTTCACGCAGAGTAAAAAACACTCAGCACCTCCCAGGATTGGGCCCTCCGTATTTAACAGCAGCCTCTGAATGCCGCCACTGCTGTAACAAAGTTAATGAACACGCTACCTCTGTCAGCAGAAAAAAAAGAGAACACACGGCCGGCGCTGACATTTTTGATAAGCCCAATTAAAATGTAAAGCTTTTGAGGTTTGTTTCTCTCTTTTCAAGTACATCCTGACGTCTGAATTGTTGGAGACTTGGGTTCTGGTAGGTTTTTTAGTCTCTCTCTAGACAGTTTCATTTCAATGACTCCTGGCATTTCTCCTTCACGTTCCCATGCTGCTACTAACGATCCCATTAGAAGGTTAAATAAATAAATAAACAAACAAACAAAACATTACGCTCAAAAAATTCACTCGTCTTTCAAGCCGTCCTTCTGGTTGCGAGGCTCCCGCTTAAGAAAGGGGAAGACGACCTTATGATTAGGAACTGGGTTGGGATACAGGAGAGCTGGGTTCAAATCACAGAGGTGCCTGGGGTCACACCAGGCAAGTCACTTCCCTCTTGTGCCTCAGTTTCCTACTTGTAAAATAGGAATTGGCTTCCTTTGTCTTGTACCTATTTAGATTACAAGCTTTGGGGGCAGAGGAGTCTCTTACTACATATCCGCAGAGCACCTAGCACAGTGCGGCCCTGATCTTGGCCAAGGGCTCTGGGAGCAACCATAATATAAGTAGCAACAGCTTTTATTTCATGTCGGAATGGATGGGAAAAACTGGAATAAGGGAGAAACCCCTGGATTATCCTTTCCTGCAAGTCTGGAAAGTGGCCAGCACCCTGTACTTAAACTAAATCATAATTAATAATAAAACTGAGGCTCTTACAAAGATGCATTTCGAAGACTTTGGGATTCCACTGGAATTTTTAAAAACAACATATGTAAAAATATGTAACTTCACTCATCTCTCACTGTTCATGTGTAGATCTCAATGCATTTTGCAAAATAAACCAAATATCGTGATCCCCATTTTACAGATGGGAACACAGGGGCACACAGCCAGGAAGTGACCCGCCCATTGTCACAAAGCAGGTCATTGACAGAGCTGGGAATGGAACTCGAGTCTCCTGAGTCCAAGTCTCACCCCCTTATCCACTGCCTACATAAATGGGTTTTTGTAACAGCAATGAACAGCAGCAGGGGAACACTCAAAGTCCCTTTAATCCTTAGTATGGAGAAATGGATTTTCCAACAGCCCAAAATATAACTACCTTTGCAATAATGTCAGTTCTGCACAGGAGGGCTAGCACAATGCAATCACCAAACTGGCTGGCTTAGACTGAATCAGAAACTCGTCCCACTGCCAGAGCAAAACTAGGGATCTCCCACCCATCGTACACTAAATCACACGCATAACTGCTTCCAGAACAGTAAGGAAATTTAGGTTAGATAAAAATAAACCCCACAGAGATAGCAAATGTGTTGGAAAGGATAAGGGCCCGGCCCAGCGGTGCGGAAGGCTGCTTGAGTATCAGCTTGTTCGCATAAATTCTTGTCAGTTTAGCAGCTTAAATTGGGGGAATGGCTCCGAGCGGCAGGTATGGCTTTTGGGTCATTTCTCATGAGCAGGGCACAGAGAACTGAGAAGGAGCTCGTAGGGTTTGGCTTGTTTTTCTCCTGTTCGGCAAGTCGCCATTCACTTCCATCTCTTTCAAATGGATGCTGCTCGCATGCCATAGTAGCAGCCATCATCATGGGCATTTCTGGGGCCCCTTTCACCCAAGCGCTTTACTCCCTTTGTTAATACACTACACAGCACCCCGGCTGTCAAGAAATTTGCAGCGGGGTCTGGTCCCCCGTCACTGGGGTGTAATGCAGGACCACTGGCCGCAAGGCTGAGGAGAACGCAGCACAGCTAAAACTTCAGGGGCCGAGGGGGGGGGTGCAGCATGTAATCCAACCAACTGGCATGTAAACATGGCACAGTGATTGAAGCCTCTTACTATGGGAAAGTAGTTTACGGGGCCTTTAACTACCTCCCATTTTCAGGTTGCTCAGTTTTAAAAGCCAAGCCAAAAGAAGGGACCTCCAGCCTGGCAGTGTCGAGTAACACAAGAGAGTTCAGGACCCACGCAGAAAGAAGAGCTCCGCCATCAGCCACTCAGGGATGGATCCAGTCCTGGAACAGAGCTCCTGTGGTACCGAGATATTTCCGGTCTGTCTCTGGCCCGACTCTGCTGGCCTTGGAAGGACTGACTGGATCATCGGTATTTATTCAATGTTGGTTTTATTCTCCAGTGCAAAAAACACGCTTGAAAAACGGGAACAGTTTAGGATGGTGGTGTGTCTGGTTTTTGACCTGAACACTAAGTCGAAAAGGGATCCTGGTGGCTCCGGTCAGCACCGCCAACCAGGCCATTAAAAGCCCGGTTGGCAGTGCTATGGAGCTAAGGCAGGCTAGTCCCTTCCTGTCCTGGCACCGCGCTGCACCCCAAAAGCAGCCAGCTGGTCTAGCTCCTAGGTTGGGGTAGGGGTGGGAACCACAGGGCTCTGCACACTGCTCCCACACCGAGCACTGGATTCTCACTTGCACCAGTTCCCAGGCAATGGGAGTTGCAGGGGCGGTGCCTGCAGGTGACAGCAGCATGCAGAGCTGCCTGTCACGCCTCCGCCTAGGAGCTGGACCTGCTGGCCGCCTCCAGGATGCCGTGAGGAGTCAGGACAGGCAGGAAGCCTGCCTTAGCCACCCTGCTGCATCGCTGACTGGGAGCCGCTGGAGGTAAGCCTGTGCCTCAACCCTCCCCAAGCCAGAGCCCCCTCCTGCACCCCAACTCCCCCATCCCAAAGCCTGCACCCCTAGGTGGAACCCTCACCCCAACCTAGAGCCCCCTCCCACATTTTGAACCCCTCTGCCCCAAACCCCTCATCCCTGGCCCCACTCGAGCCCACACTCCCAGAGAGTGCTCACCCCCCTGCCTCAACCTGCAGCCCCCACCCACTCTGAACCCCTCATCCCCAGCCCCACCACAGAGCCTGCACCCCCATCTGGAGCCCCCACCCCCTCCCATACCCCAATCCCCTGCCCCAGCCCAGAGCCCCCTCCTGCACCCTGAACTGCTCATTTCTGGGCCCACTCCAGAGCCCACACCCTCAGAGCCCTCACCCCCTCCCACACCCCAGCCCTGTGAAAGTGAGTGAGGGTGGGGGAGAATAAGCCACGGAAGGAGGGGAAATGTAGTCAGCAGGGGGCAGGGCCTTGGAGAAGTGGGGGGGGGGTCTTGAGTGATCCATTTTGTGCAATTAGAAAGTTGGCAACGCTAGTTACTTTGTCCATGTAGCAAACACAGAGATTTCTCCCTCGATTATGAAGGCAGATATTTAAATATCCCTTCTTGCTTGATTACTCCCTTGATTCCTTGGTAGCATCAAGGATTTGTATCAGCACACTTCTGGGAATAGTAGCTGAGCTTTTCAAAGCCATCTAAGGGCTTTAGCTACCTAAATCCTTTAGTCAGCTTTGAAAAATCCCAGTGTCTGTTAGTCATCTACTGCTGCAGGGCCACAAGGACGAAACACAAAGCAAGCTGCGTAGGACCTATATAAATAGTTTTTTAAATAAACATTTCTTGGTGATAAAGTGCTGAGTTGTATTCTTCTTTTATAGGACTATTTAAAGCCTGGGGACCATTCCCACTTTGGGCTATAGCCGTTTTAACGTTAAAGATCCCAATTCAGCAAAGTATTTGAGCATACGCTTAATGCTAAAACACGTTTAAGTGCTTTGCTGAATACAGGTGGTCTTTACCCTAAGCCTGTCCTTTGCCAAAGTGAGGCTAGAGAGTTGTTGTGACGATACTGTTTAAAATACGTGTCCCTTTTAAAAGGGGCGAGAAAGAGAATACTGCAGAGTACAGCGGAGACAAATTCGTCTACAGGCCCAATCCTGCTTTCGCTAAAGAGAACAGTAAAGATCAGCTGCACTCGGAGCAGTCTCAGGCCCAAAATGAACGTGTAGAGTTGGTTTCTCACAGCCAAGCATGAAGTTCTGTATCTGTTGACTCAGACGCACGAGCATGTCATAAACAACCTCCCACCTCCAAACGGACAGACGTTTAAAAACACATTGCACGTTCCTTCTACGGCAGACAGCACATGTGCATTCTACTGCAGGCTACAACATGTCAGCCAGGTTTCCTTTGACAGCCAAAACCTGTGTAGTCATGTCTTCCAGCGGACGGGCCCAGCGACATTCCCAGCAGCCCAGCGAGGTTTTGTACAATGCAGAGACAAGTTTCCTCAGCAGCGTTTCTGGAGAGACGACTGAGGTAGTGAAATATTTTTAGGCTCCCTGTGCTCTCTGTGGGGCAGGAGAAGTGTTATCTATGGGCCGGATCCTCAGCTGGTATAAAAGTCAGCATGGCTCAGTTGAAAGCAATGGAGCTCAGCTGAGGACCTTGTCCCATATACTAGAGGGTTACAAAGTCAATCCCCACAGAGCTAACTGCACTGAACAGCACATGGCAGACAGCATATGCACCCTTACAGTTATTGCTGGGTCCAGATGTACCTATCTGCTTGGATTTCCCCACTAAAATAACCCTAGAATAATAATTTATTTTTACTACTTCTTGACCATGGGCCATCCTGCAGACACTGTCTACCTACCAGCCCCCTTGACTACCAGCCCCCCAAACTGTAGGAAGAAATGTCACTGATCTTACTCTCAGTGGCGAATGCTACGCTTGGCGATTCCAACCAGACACACTTGTCAAAGCCAAGGTCCGAACACGATGTTCATGGCCTGCTTCTAGGTGCTCAGAACAGTGCATAGGGGCAGATGGACATCACTCAAGTTTAGCTTAAGCCCTATTTTGGAGACTTGAGTCATGCACAGACCTTGTGTCAGTCCTGTGTACAGGGGTGAATGGTATCCCTACTTCCAGATTTCAGTATCCAAGTGCAAGCTTTGGACATCCCAGCGAGGGGCCTACGTTTGAAAACTGTGCTCTTCATTATGCAATCAAGTATTAAAATTGCAGGCAGACTCTTACGCAATCATTAATATTCTCATCTTCTGCTGGATACCACAAGGAGGGTATCTGATGTTTCTCTCAGACTGAACAGTCTCAAAGAGGATAGTAAAAGGACATTGGTTTGCTAGATCCTTTTTGCCATAAAAAAAAAAAAACCCACAAAGTTTAAAACAGACCCCTCCAGAAAATCAGATAGACCGACTTACTCTGCCTATTGTTAGTCACGTACCATGGACAAAAGGATGCAGCCATTCTTTTGTTATGCCACCACATTTCACATGTATCCCTCTCCTATGAATTATACAACATTTACACCAGAGCTCGACATTCAGATTCACTCCGATGCTTTCTTTGGAGGGTGGGACATAAAGTGTTACAAAATTCCTTGACCATTTTTGAAGTTCTCGTGCAGCAAAAATAAGTTTAATTTCCTCTCTCCTCCACACACACTTGTGGACCTCGAAACATTCCAAAATAAATTGGGGGTGGGCAGGGAAACAGATTTGCAGATCACAAGGCTCTGAGCAAAGGTACAATTAAAAAATATAATCAGTATGCATTTGTGCAGTTTGTAGTCTCAGGCAAAAGAAAGATCCTCAAATTGAATTTAAGTCTTTCCACTGACAATCTGGATGTTTCTGGAAACAGGAACTAAATGCAAATAGCTTATAATTTAAGGGTAATACCATATTTTCAATTATGGGTATTTAGATGCATCATAAACAGCCTGATTTTTACAGTGCAGAATGCTATTGGGGTCAATTGAGTTCCTAGGCACCCTGCACTTTTGAAAATCGGGTCATTCAGCTAAATGCCCAACTCCAGCCCCATTTTTGAAAACCGTAGCCTAAATAAATAAACGTACCCACTCAATTCTACTTACTTAGTCTGGGCCCAATTCAACACAGATAATACACATAGGTAACTATATTCAAACAAGTAGTCCCACAGGTATCTGTGGGATCACTCATGTTAGTAAAACTATTCACATGTGAAGATGCATAATCACACCCCTACAAAGGCACAAATTCTTAAAAGGCAGAGTCTGAGTCAGTACCACGAAGAGTATTGGAGGGGAGAAGAGACAAACTCCTGCACTGTCCCATAATCTGAGTTTGTTTGTAGGCATGAGGCCAGTAATTCCCTGCTGTACTCACATACCAGCTAAATCTAGATGCAAGCCACCACACAGCACACATACACAGACACACAGACCAACCTACCCAGGACACCACTCTTCCATTGAAGCACGGTAGCTTTGCATTGTCATCCGAGATCTCCTCCTTCACCACTCTGAAAAATAAAACCATCAAGAGCTTGTATCAACATCAGATCCAAGTGGGCAGCATTTAATAGGTTCTAATCTGTGACATCAAGACAGTTCTTTGCGCCGATCATCCCAACGTAGCACCAAGACCATAAACTGTAAGTAATGCTCCAGTCCTTTAGAAGGCGTAATTGTACTCCTCTGCTTTTTGCTCTGTTCATTTCCTAAGCTATCTAGTCCTATAGAGGGAATGCTGCTGGTTCTGGTGCATTTCCTGTTCAATTACTCTGCATGCCATAAAAATTTCATCCCGAAGAGGGTTATTCATCTACTGGACAAAAAATGCTGGCCAGGTCAGTGAATGGGTCTGGTGGGCAAGCTGTCAACTCCTCTCTGGCTATGGAGTCCAGAATGTTCAGAGGTGAAGTCTCAGTAAATGATATTTAAGCTGGGGACTTTTCATCTTAGGTGACTTGAATCTGGGAAAAGGGCCAACATGAGCATCAAGATGTGACTGCTGCCAGTTATAAACGTATCTCAGTAAGTCTGCAAAGGGCTAGATGCACAGTTTAGTTTTCGTTGGGTTTTTGAGAATCAGAAGCACCAAGCAAAATTCTGTATAAAAAGAGTTAGATTCAAAGCCCACTGAAGTCTTTTCACTGACTTCAAAGTGCTATGGATCAGGCTCCGAGAACACCAGACTCATTTCGCATAGGCCACCAAGCTGATAACAGCGTATCAACTTCCAGCTACTACTTACTCATAGACTCTAGGACTGGAAGGGACCTCGAGAGGTCATCGAGTCCAGTCCCCTGCCCTCATGGCAGGACCAACTACGCTACAACCTGGAAGTGAAAGCTACTCCAGTCTCAAGTCTCCGTACGGCGCCTGTACTACCCCCTTGCTGCACCCTGCAGCTGTTCCGACAATCGAAGACAGAAACGGACAATTTGTTTTTTTCACCTTTCTTGATCTGCCCAAGTTATACACAAAAACCAGAAAGCGTGTGAAAAAAAAGACACAATAGACAGACACAGCCGAGACCAACAGATCCCAGGTCTCTGGAAGGACTTAAGACGGGAACTCTGTGCAGGCAGAAGCTGCAGAATCAGGCCCAGAGGTGGTGGGATCCTAATGATTTTAACATCAGTAAGTATCCAGCACCATATCAGTCAAGCCCCCTCCAGAGCGTAGGAGAAAGTGCAGAGGGAAAACAGAAAGGAAGCAGGTGGAGGAAGGATGTGAGGGGTACAGCTGTTACAGCTAATGATAAAGGAAAGCAATGCACCATGTGATGGGTCACATTTCTCTTGCTTTATAACCCAGTTCTTCAAATCATCTGAAAACAGGAGGTGGAGCGTGATCAGCAGTGGTTGTCCTTCTGCCACAGGGAACGCCAATCAATCATTTTCTCAACTCTGGAGTCTCACTCCTGCCTTGCCATTCCAGTACAGCCTCTAGGCCAGGGGTAGACAACCTATGGCACATGTGCCAAAGGCGGCATGCGAGCTGATTTTCAGTGGCACTCACACTGCCTGGGTCCTGGCCATCGTTCCAGGGGGCTCTGCATTTTAATTGCATTTTAAATGAAGCTCCTTAAACATTTTAAAAATCTTATTTACTTTTACATACAACAGTAGTTTAGTTACATATTATAGACTTGTAGAAAGAGACCTTCTAAAAACTTTCAAGTGTATTACTGACACGCGAAACCTTAAATTAGAGTGAATAAATGAAGACTCGGCACAGCACTTCTGAAAGGTTGCCGACCCCTGCTCTAGGCGCTAACCCAGGTCAGGGCTCTGTTGCGCTAGGTGCTGCTCGCACACAGACTGTTCACACTGAACGCCTCACAATTTGGATGGACAATCCAGAGGAAATTCTTAATCCTAGTCTATGAAATGGGGATAATAGACTAATCTTAAGGGACTCCCCTGAGGTCACATGGGTAAGTCTGAAGCAGAGCTGGGCTTTAAACTCAGATCTTCTGCAGCACCACAGTCCAGCCCCTTTGCTCCAAGGCCATCCCTTCCCCTTAATTCCAGCACCCTTCGCTCCACTCTTGGATCATTCATTTTTCTCTTGCCGCTAATAAAGTTCTCTGGCTTTCCCCCTGTCCCACTCCCCTTTCTGAAGTGTTCACAAAGGTGCAGCCTGCCCCAAGGTGGGTATGGATGAGCACCAAGGTGCAGCTGTAGCTTGGAGTTCTTTTCCCTTGCAGAAGTGTGATGCCAAAGCTGTGTGATATTCAGAAGGAGACAAATGAGGAGTTACTGTCATCAGCTGCATGCAGCTCAGCTCCGAAAATGCCAGGGAGCAGAATGGAGCATTGCCCCATCTCGCAGGCTACTGCGGACAGCAGCCAGAACCACAGGGCAGTGCAGTGGGAGTGATATCACCCTTCAGCTCCTCATTCTGTTAGCAGCACAGGCTGGCACAAGAACAAAGGCAAGATCCCAGATCTGAAGGGGTCAATATTTCATTTATTTTCAGGCGGTCCAATTCAAGCGTCTCAACTCCCAAAGGAAGAACGGCACCGCCATAAACCATGCCAGCTACGTAGGAAGGAGGCGCATGTTTGCTACCAAAAGATGAAGCGTGTCAATTTCATTTTCCATGGGGCAGCCTCTAGTTTGCTTTCTTAAAAACACCCGCCTCCCGCAAAAGCTTCCTCTAAAAGGAGCAATCCAGCTCGCTTTCACAGAACGTTTATTTCTATCTCGTTTGATTGCTGCTTTATAGCTGTGTAATAAAACAGCAGCAAACCTTGGACATTAACAGATGTTAATTTGACACTCATCTATTTGTCTGTCTTCCTAGAGCCTCCGACACTCATCCTCCCACCCAGCGATCCGCTCCACAAAAGGTACGCTTTGCTAGTGGGAAGGCAGGCTCAGAACAGCTGCAAGGGTCATGCCTGCTTGAACGAATGCCTCTTCCGTCTGGAGACCACATGCCTGGACCGCTGTGATATCTCCCTCCCTCTCTCCTTCAGCCTATCTATCTAAGCTCCAGCTGCCCAGCTCCATTTCCACTCCTGATGTCAGTTAGGATCTCCCCACTTCCTTGGGCCTTTATCCCAGTTTTGTCCTGCCTCGCTGGCCCTCATCTTCACCTGCAGCCACCTTCGCTCTGCCCCAGTAACAGTCAGTTCCCCACCCTCACTGGCTCGCTCCCTGCTCCATTTCTGCTCCGTGATCGGCTACCAAGGAAAGGAGTATTGTGTTTGAAGAAAGGATTTGAATGAACAGAAGGAGATGGGGCAATGTTATACCAGGGCAGAGGATCCCTGGCACCCAAACCTGTGCGGTTTCAATGTACCAGTGGAGAGAGGGGTTGTGCCAGGGCTAAGGGAACTGGAGCAAGGCCCAAAGGATCTATTGCTACAGGGATTCACCTCACAGAGAGGATGCGGTAGGGCTGCTGTTCCTCCTCCATCCGCCCACATGCACCCTTGCAGTACGCAGCCCAGCTACTCGGACAAAGCTCCTGCACCCTGTTCATCTTTGCACAGTTTGGACATGCTGCAATCATGCATCAGAACCACAATTGTCAGGAATCATGTGACTGCAGGTCATAATGTATGGAAATTGGCCATGAAAAAAAATCCCCCAAAAACCAGATGCACACCTATTCCCCACCCCCCACCTCACTCTCCAGATACACACCCAACAGAGAGGGACCCAAAGTAATAATCAGAGAGGGGCCCAAGCGGCAAACTTCAAATCCACGGCAGGGTTGGAATTTCCAACACCCCAAGGTTCAGAGCACAGAACGTGACTTTGGATTTTTGATTCTGGCCTATCTAGAACAGTTATAATTCATTAGACCAACAGCAGGCCAAATTCCCCCCACTACAATCTCTTTGCAGTTCGTGGAGGTGCACTAGCTATGCATTTGGCCCTATAAGATCTAGTCACATGGACTAGAATCACTCTGCAAGAGCACGGGCATTTCAAAGCACCAGGAGACAGTATAGCAACTGTCATCCCAACATCCTTTACAAACAGGAATGATTCCAGCCACCTCTGGCATGTGGCACAGCAGCTGTTTAACAGCATGCAGGAACACTTCATGGTACTTTGGGGAAGAAAGTGAGAAGAATTCTGTATCCCAATCAAAACAGCTATGGGGCAACTGGCAGGATGATTTAGGACCCAATCCAAACCCTTTAAGTCAATGAAAAGATACCCTTTGGATCAGGCCCTTAAGGAGACAAAATGTAATTACCCAAGTTAGTATTTGAACATGACAACACCTGGATTAAGGCCTCTGCTCCTACAAAAATTGCCTGTGGAATCTTTGAAGACAGCAGTGCAGGCTAACCTCTAACCCCATGCAGGGGCACTGGTTCACATGCTAAGACAAGAGAGAAAAAAATGAATCACCCACTGGGGTCAGTACTGTTACTATTTCACTCCTGAGCTCTCCTTAGAGGTCTCCCAATTTGAGTACTGACCACACACACAGACCCCCGTAACACAGCCTCAATCCACGTATGCAGCTCCCATTGATGCAGCATGAGCAGTGTGCACAGAGAGAGGACACGGGATTGCCATCAAATGCATTCACAACCAGCAACCATTCTAAACAGAGTCACACTGGAAACAAAAATCAACAGCCGTTTGTTTGTTCTAGAGTTCCAACCCCCCAGCAACACAGGGCAGTGGGAGAAGATTGCTTACAATCTTCAGGGCAACCCACTGGACTGATTTATTTGTAAATAAGTAAATACCAACCAGACATTCAAGTGACACTATTAGGAAGAAAACAGACATGCACCCCTCCAAAATGGGCTGAGTTCCAGGGTTTTCTTTCAAAGGGCTTTGTTCCACATTTTTACCCCTTACGTTTTCCATTCGAGGCTTCTCACCCCTTGAGTGCCGAGTTCAAACAAGCCCTCAGATTCAAAGCAAAACTCAGCCAGAAACAAGGTTCGGGATCAAAGCCATGTTAAATCATCACATTCTTCATGCCTTCTGCCCAGAGCCAACAGACTGCCCAAGTTAACTCAAGAAGCATGTGCCCAATCCTCATCGAGGAAGGATGGCCTTGCGGTGAAGGGGGCTCAAGAGATCTGGGGTCAACTCCCAACTCTCCCACAGACTGTGAGGCCATATGCATGTCAGGCTCCCTGGCTCTCTCAGTCTGGAAACGGGTAACAACGTTGCCTTTGTCTAAGTTAAGTCCTTTGGGGCAGGCACAGGAATACCATAGTGCCTGTAATCAATGCACTCTCCCCCTTGGCAGAGAAGAGATTGGTCTGGGTTCACAAGCAACAAGGTCTATATCGAGGCTGCTGCACACACAGATTGACCCTGTGGTTCTCCCTAGCTCCCACGCTAAATAAAATAGCTTGTACTGCTGAACAGCACTGCACACAGCCTCCCTAAATCCTGGCCTGGACTCCACAGTGATGGAAGAGACGGTTGACTACACTAGTCAATACCTCTAGAGTCATCCAGATGAATACAGCAGTGTCTAAATCAACAAGTGGTTCCAGACTACTGGGAGTAATTAGCAATTGCCTTGAAGCTGTGTGTTCGCAACAAATCCCCAGTGAGCCAGCTTCCAGCTCTACTAAAAACAGTTACAGATGTCATCTTTTAACAGGGCACATTCAGCTAGGTTTTTATGACTGTTGCTTTAGGCTAGAGAGAGTTCTCACTTAAATAAAATAAGATTAAGATTAGGGAAGTGCGAGCTCTGAAACCCCATCACCTTTCCCACCACTCTCCAATCCCTGTCTCAAAAGCTGCAATCTGTCAGAAACCGCTCTCAAACAACAAGGCAAAGCAGGCAATTCTAGGGGTTCTTGTAAAGACAAGCGGAAGAGAAGTTTTAAAGAATAAATTGTTTGGCGGGAGGGAGGCGTTAAGCAGGGTGGATAAAACTTGATTTTTCAGATTTTTATTTAAATTGAATACTTTTTTTAAAAAATAAGCCTATTTAAAATTAAATTTGAAATGACAACCTATATCAAGGCCCAAACTTACTATAACCTATGAAAATATTTTAAATTAAAATTCAAAAGTAACATCCAAGCAGTACATGTTTGCTGCCAAAGTTTTAAAGAAAATCAGACCACTGCACAGATGGAAGTCACTGGCTAAGCACCTGGAACCAGAGTTTGTTGAAGTGCTATACCAGTTTTTGGCAACAGTAGCCTCTTCTGCAGATGCAAAGAGAATATTTTCTTCCTGTCAGTTTATTCATCTAATTCAGTTCAATGACTATTCAGTCACAGTTCAGAAAACTGATTGGGAGCTGAAAAGGCAGGAAAGCTTGTTTTCTTCATCTAAGCTACAAATAAAAACTAGGTGTGAGGATGAGATCTACTAATTCTAAAATCTTGAAAAGACATGATGTCCAGAAACATCAATTCACTAACTACTGATCATACTTCCTTTGTTTAATAAAATTTGTTTGAAATATAAAACATGTTTTATCAAGCTTACTTTATTCCCCTATTTATCCAGCATATTCAAGGGAGTTTTATTTTAAAAAAATTTAAAGTTCTGTTCTTGTGCATTTTTAATTGAATTTAATTCGTATCCCAATGCAGCTTGATACTAATCTGGAGTGCAAAAAAAAACCAAAAACCCAAAATCTAGTAAATAAAAAAGGAGTCATTCATCATTCCTTACCATTATAAAAAAAGTAAACATTAAGAATCTGATAAATGTAAGTTAAACTATAGAATTCCTTAAATAAATGTGTGGAGATATAATGTATCCTCCTGGTTAGCAAAAAGTACCAAATTTAGTGTAGAAGGCTCTATTTAGTTGCAAATCAAGTTGTTTTAATAATTACCAACCAATGAGAATCAACGTTTCTATAGTCATATAAACTAAAAATTACAAATGCAAAACAAGATTAAAATCAATTATTTAAATCAAGTTTCCTGCTTACTGATTTAAATTGTGATTAAAATTGGTGATTTAAAAATCAATCCACTCTGTTTTTAAGATACTGAGATCTTGTGCCATGAGTGCTTAAGTTTTTGAAAGGGCTTAAATGCTTTGGTGAATCGAGGCCTGGATGTTCAGAGTTTTCAGTCCGAAAATTTCTATTAGTCAAGTTTGTTTAAAATAAAACCGTACAATTTGGGCCAAGTTTTGATCTGACAGTATCTGACAGTATCCATTTAATCTGTACAAGAATAGGAACCCACTACCCAAACTTGCCATCAGAGCCACATGGGCAGACCCTACAGCTGGCACTAGGGTGACCAGATGTCCCAATTTTATAGGGACAGTCCCAATTTCTGGGTCTTTTTCATATATAGGCTCCTATTACTCCCATCCCCTGCACCCCGTCTTGATTTTTCACATTTGCTGTCTGGTCATCCTAGCTGGCACAGAGCCGCCATGACCTCAACCCAAATTCAGCAAAGCATTTAAGCATATGTTTAACCTTATGCACATGGCTTTAGTCCCATTCAATCGGATTTAAGCACATGCTTCAGTGTACTGCTGAATCCTCTTCATGGATCCAGCTGCAGGATCAGGACTTCAGAAGCTGCAATAATTTTATGCTGGCGGCTACATCTTAAACTAGAATGGCAATTTTTGGTACGGAAATGTCATTTACTGAGAATTATATCCCAGTCCTGCACATCCTTATGCACTAGTTTACTCTATCCATGTGAGCAGAGCCAGAGAAGTCAGCAAAGCTGCTCACACAAGTAAATTTACGCCTCTTTGGGTTTACAGTACTACAGCTCAAGTGTTTGACCTTTTGGGGCCACCCACCAAGCTCAGGGGTGTGGTAAGGGTCACATGTTAGGAGGCAGCGGGTTATGTTGTTCATCAACGCCCCCCAACCGCTACTTTTTCCAAAGGCCTCGGTGGTCTTTAAACAGACCCTGCTAGCCATGGAATACGTGATTTCCCTGCTACTCAGCACAGAACAGTTCAGCCGTAGGCTTGCTGGAAAACAGACATCACAGCTACCACTTCCAAAACAATGCACTTCAGCACAGGATCTGCTGGGGCAGGGCTGCCAGCTCTGCTGCAGCTTGAACTATTGAATACAGCCCCAGGCTCTGAGGCAGGAGAATGACAGCCTGTAATTCCCAGCTCGCTCTGGGTAGCAGCAAACAGTGCCAAGAATATCAAATACTGCAGCCACCACTAATTTCATAAATCATTCCTTATGCGGAAGAGGCAGCTCTCGGTTCCCAGGAGGTGGTGGCAGTGGGCTTAGGGAGGGAAGAAGAATGAAGCACATGGGCTCTTTTATTCAATTTGGGGACCTCTTTGAAAGCACAGGTCAGTCAAAGGCCCGCCCCTGACTTGGCTACACAAGAGCGGAGATGCAGGGCTTGGGAGAAGGAGACGTGTCAGCGTCAGCACCTAGGGAGATTTAGAGGCTGCTCTTGCTAACACGCAACAGCAACTCAGCATCTTGGGACTTGCAGGATCAGGCCCTGAGTGACGAGCCCGGTTGAGGCTGGCACAGCGAGGAGCAGAGAGGCGAGGCAGCTTCTCATCTGCCAAAGGACTCCTGCCAAGCAGCTGGGACAGGACTCCTTAAGTCAGACTGGGGGGTGGAGGGGGAGAGGGACAGCTGCACAATGGGGTGGGGGGGGGGGAGAGAAGAGAAGAGAGTAGGATCCACTCCACCACCGCAGCCTGCCCTATGATAATGAAAGCCATCAAGCCAGGGCCACTAGGCAGCTGGAAAAGTAGGTTCTCAGTCCTGACTCTGGAATGAGTATTTGCCACCTAAGCCACACCCTGCAGCCGGATAGAAGCCAGGTAGGTGCTTATTCCTGCTAAGAGCAAGCAATTGCTGGACTGGGATCCTGCTATTCCTCTTCATTCCAGGTCTTCTATGTGTCCCTCAAGCCGGGAACTCTCTGGCCTAGGGACTGTCCATCCGTGTGTGTATTGCACACAGTCATCACTAAAACAGCAATCAGTAAAAAAAAACAACTGGGTTCCTGGAACCTGGGATCATCTCCTGGAGGTGGCCTGAGCGTGTCGCAGCAGCGCATCCAACCCTTTCTGTGCAGGGGCAGGGCACGCCTCTGAGCCGGAGAGAGACACTTATGCGAGTATTTTAGATTCACAATAATTTTGCCCTGTCCTGCCACCTGTCAGCAGAGGTGAACTTTTAAACCTCTCTACCCACCTGCCAGGTAGGTCAAGCGAAGCGCAGAGAGGGGCAGGGACTCGCCGGCTGAGCCAGGAACAGAACCCAGAACCCTGGAACCCCCAAGCGCTTCTGCTATGGAAAACTTGGAGCAAGCAGGCACTTTCTCCAGGGTGCCTTCTCTAAGGGCCATGTTCTTCCCAGCATTCCACTGAGAGAAGATTTAAAATCCAATTCATACATGGAGCCATCAGTCCTGGTAGCAGAAACTACCCTCCTTCCCTCGCACCAGTCCCGGTCCTCCCCTTCCCTGCCCATCTAGGTTCCTATACCCTCCTTGTGCCCACCCTCTCTTCTCCGACTTGCAGCACAATCTGAGGCCAAGGAGGCATGGCCAGGTGGTGCGGCACAGCCCCAGGAGCAGGAGAGCCAGGCTCTGTGTCCAGCTCCGACACAGACTTCAGGTTCTACTTTCCACTGGCAGTGGTAGGGCTTCAAGCAGCCCCCCACCTCCTCTGGCTCTGGTGGGCAGGTGCATGGACTCAGGTTCCACCAGGGCTAGGCAATGACCGCTGCTGAGCCCTGACTGTGAATTCAAGCTGCCTCCCCTCGACAGCAACGACGGGAACACTGTCTGTACTCACCCAGGGGTGAATGCATCCTTAGCCACAGGTGGCCACAGGCCTTGCACAAGATGACTCAAGCCTTCCAACGTGGGACCTTGGGCAAATCTCTTCCCAGCCTCATGGCTGCCCGACTTCACAGGCCTCAGCCATTAAATGCTAGAAGCTCCTTGGAGAGAAGGGCAAAGCAGCAGGGTAATTTGTCCTAAATTCAAAGCCAATTTGTCTCAGAGTCAGTAAGATGACAGAACTGGAGACAGGCTCATTGAAGCGCAGATTTTAGCAACAGAAGTTCAAGCCGCAGCTTCTCACAGGTGCCCACTTTGATTCCACTTATGAAGCAGCAGGTTCTCTCCCCCCCCACTCCCAAAATAAACAGCTGTTTAAATTAACAGCACCGTCTGCTAATCTGTGACAAGTAAACCAGCCTGGAACTTATTTATATTAACCCACTAGATGTTTTGGCAGCCCTTGAGTCTACAGCTTGCCCCAAGCAGCTTTGAAGCCTCCTAACTGTGCTGTAATCTGCTTCGCTAAATACATTAACATGGAACTAGGGGCCAGATTCTCAGCTGTGGAAATAGGAGTTGCTCCACTGAAGTCAGGCATTCCACTGAAGTCAGCTGAGCTCTGCTGATTTACACCTGCCAAGGATCGGCCATTACCCCTTTAAATCTGCCCAGAAAGTTTCTCCAGAATACCCAGATTACCTGGTAACATCAGTCTTGTTGGACCAATCTGCAAGGATTAAGACCCCATGTAGACTATAAACACTGCAAGAGAGCAAGGCTGCCGTGATCTTCCCTGACAGGGCATAGCACCAACAGATAGATTCTGTCATTGTTGTGGGGGTCCACTCTAAAGTTCAAAGAAAGCGTCAGTCCCTATAAGGACAGAACGTATTTCAGAGTGCACACGGCAAACCAGTAGCAAACGGCTGCTGCAGCCAACCTTTCCGAGTCTCTTTAAAAATCTCACCCCACTGATCACATGATGGGTTGGGAGTACTCCGAACAGAATTCTACACAGCTGCTCTAAAAATAGGTCCCTTTCAAAGCTGATTAACATTTCCGTTGGAATTCTTAATGAGAATTAAAAGTACAGTTTTGATAGCTGGGGCCTCAACACAAAAACACGTTTGTTTAACCATCCCTCCTTGAAAAGAAAAAAGATTCACAAAAATAATGCCACCCACAAAATTAGCCGATGGGATCTGGCCGGGACACAATGTTTATTCTGAAAATAGACTAGAAGGGATAGAATCTTTTTGCCAAGCAGGATAAACACCATGCTGCAGTGCAGCATCAGAAGGACCCTGCTCAACACAAAAGATCCACAGCCTTTTGTAATGCTGGAAAACCTTAGATCTCAGCTGCACCCCGCTGAGTTACCAAGCAGGGAACGGGGTTGAGCTGCGGAAGCTTTTAGAGGCAGATCCGCAGGTGCCTCTCTGTGGAAAGCTCATGCAAATGACTCCCCAGCCTAGGGATCTTTCCACTCAATGCAGTAGAGCCAGAACGGAACCTATGCACCATTTTTTGAGCAATTAAAGAATGACAATATTTTGCATTTCCATACAGGCTCCTGTACGAGCCAATACTTGCATAAATGAGTCATGAACACACACTGGCACACAACACAATTACTATACAAATGACACACAACAGCAGAAAGTTGGTACTAAAACCCTTTTCCTACAGCTTCCAAAGCAGAGGCCTCAACCCCTGGAGCTAAAGACGAGCTCCCCTCGTCTGACAAAAATAGTAGGTCTGTTTTCCTCTTTGTGGGGTCAGCCACTAGAGGCCATCACCCAGGCATAAAGCACATTAACAACTTGCCTCTAGACTCTGTTTCCCCCAGCCCGGGGTTAATGACGAGACCACCCTGCGAACATATCTGATTAGACCCATTCTTAGACGTTCTGTAAAAAAAAAAAAAAATTCAAGGACAGACCTTATGCACTGGGCATTCAGGAAAGCTGCTTCTTTTAAGCACAGTCAGGATCTCAGAGTGAAATATCCACAGCCCTGAGCAAGTTATACCGACTTTAACCCCCATGTAGACAGCGTTACATCAAAAGGAGAATTTCCCCTGTTGACATAGCTACCGCCTCTCAAGGAGGTGGATTAATGGGCCAACAGGAGATCTCTCTCCCATTGACATAGATAATCTTCATTAAAGCACTGCAGTGGCACACACAGCCTTAAGAGAAAAGGCCCCTATGCTGATGGGAGAAAGCTCTCCCATTGGCATAGTCAATCCACCTCCCTGAGAGGCGGTGGCTATGACAACAGGAGAAGTTCTCCCATCGCCATAATGCTGTCTACATGGGGGGGAGGGGCAAAGAAGAGGTCAGAATAAAGATGATGCTTAGGGTTGTGGATTTTTCACACCCTTGAGCGATGTAGTTACACCGACACAGGTCTGTAGCGCAGATCAGCCTACCCACTGAAAACTATTAGCACCCACGAAACGAGGCGACGCTTTCTCCAAACTCAGAGAAACTCGTTCCTTTCAGGTTTTATACCACTCGCTTCTGAGGATAGGTAACAAGGCAAGGCCAGGGAGCAGAACCCCCGAGTCCTGTCTCCCAATTTCCTGCATTAAGGAGGCAGCGTGGCTAGTAACTGCTCGTGTTATCACGAGAGATGGTTGAGGATCTCCGCAGGGCACACATGAATGACCAAGATTACAGTGGATCATTTTGGTCGCTTCAGTGGCTTGTTAAAAAAATATTTAAATCAAAACAGAAACTCTGAAACGGAGTGAATCTAATTAAAGGCATGTAACGGGGCGTTAACCTAAGCTTAACATTTCAATGTGTAAAAATCAGACCACTCTGAGGAAGATCAAACACTGCTCCTAGCCAGGTCACAGAGTATAAAAGAGGCTAGGAGGAGAAATTGATGGGAAAACCTATAATGGGAGCAATGAGGTTATTTAGGGGACAGTGGGTAGATCTATACTGCAACCGGAAGTGACTGCTGCACAGGTAGACACACCCACGCTAGCTTTGAACTGGCCACACAGCTAAAAACCCAAAGTGGAAATGCAGCAGCATGAGCTTCAGCACAAGCTAACTTACCTACAGTCCCCAGCCGGCTAGTACTACCTGAACTGAAGGCCAACCTGCCACATCTTCACTGTGATTTTTGGTCATGCTAGCTAGATTAAAGATAGCATGGGTATGCCTACCCACGCTGCAATCACATCTCCAATTGCCATGCAGACAAGGCAACCTTGCCTGGGTCTGGGATTTCATGCAAAGGCTCTGGAGAGGAGTGGTCCAAAGGATAGTATAGGAGGTCTAGGTGCATCTGACACGGGCTTGCTGTGTGACACTGAGCATGTTGCTTCTCTCTTTGTGCCCGTTCCCCCAGCTGCAAAATGGGAATAATACTACAGACCTTTCTTGGAGATCAGTGGAGGAGAAACACTATCACAGCTAAGCGTTATTGACCAGCGATAAAGGACAATCCAGAGCTCTGTTAAACATAGTCCCCGCCACATAAGACTTAAGAGTAAATTTGCAACCGGGGTAAGGAGGAAGGCAAATCAGCCTGGCACCTTTCACCAACACTAAAAACCATTAAAAAAAAATAACCCCCCTGGTTGTTACTGAGCACAATGCTCTGACACGGTGACTCACGCTAAACGGTTTCACGTGTTTCAAACCAGCTGTGTTGGGCTCCCAGCCCAGATCTTCCATTCCAATCTAGCCCAGCAGCCCAGCCCCTTTCCTGCTAGCCCTCTGCCCCTTGCCAGATTTTCCAAACATCACTGGAAGGCAATTTCTAAATGTACAGTTCAACACTGCTACTCCAGCTAAAACTTGTATTGCATTTATGTTAACATCAGTCCCCTCGTACAGATTTTAAAACATTTAATTGGGGACAATTCTCCTCAGCTACCACAGTGAGCGGTCCTCTATTCCCAGGCCAATAACTCTTATATTGTTTCATGGATGCTAGAGGTGGGACATCTAGTTCATCCACTGGACATTTCTTCCCTAAGGAATAGGGTAACTTTCAGTCCTGCAAGTCAAGTATTTTCTAGACAATATACCTTAAAAACAATGGGGGGGGGCAAACTGAGCTCCAGCTGAAACGTCTATTCAAACAAATTAAGTTGTCTCCATTGTGACTTTAGCGCTGATAATTATTTTTTTTATCCATGATTGGGACTTTCCTGTGACATTAAATAGCAATACCAAGCACAGAGGGATTTTTATCTGCAGATCTCGAAGCACTTTGCCAAGGTGGAGAAGTACCATTATCCAGGGCTGCTGGAACAACTTGTATAGCGGGGGTGGTGAGAGCCATTGAACCAAACTGTAAACCCTCTACGGAATGGAAACCACTTCAAGCCAGGAGGTGTGGCAGCACCCCCAGCACTCCTCCTTCCAGCACCTACGCCATTATCCACATTTCAAAGCTCAAGAAGTTGAAGAATAGAACGCAACACACTTAAGATCATGCCATCAGTCAATCAACAGCACAGGTGGCTAAAATGCAGATATCCTGTTCCCAGGTGAGTGGCTCAGTCATTAGACCAGGCTACCTCCCAAAATATTTTAGGTATGTATTACACACACACACACACACACACACACAGTTTTACAAAACCTAACACAAACGGAAAGCTTTTCTTTTTCTTAAAAAGACACAGTTCAGGTAAATCAGTTTTTTTGTTTAAATAAACAATCCCCTGCCACGCAGGAAACCTAAACACCATAGCATCTTGCGAGGGTCTGAGTCTTACAATGTAACAGTAATTATAAGACAGAAAGTGACACAGAGCACCCCAGTTTCGCTGAGTGCAGACCACAATAAAGTGAACAGGCTGCACAAATGGAGCAAAGTAAATTCCATTTCTAAAACCTCTTTCAGTTGTAATAATCTAGGGTGGTTTTAGTAGCATAAGGAAGGAACCAACACATGGGAATTTCATTGTGACATAATTTCAAAATGGGAAAAAACCTCATCTGAGAGGCATCAGGCGCTTCCACTGGGGGTGCGAGTCACAGGGTGCCCAGCTGAGCAAAGTGCAAGCATTGATGCATTAGCAGAGAGTGACAGAATAGTGAACAAAAGGAATGATACCGTTACTGAATACAGCACTTGCTTCTCCCTCTCCTCCTCCAAAACCACATATGAAAAATCCACCAGCTCCGTGACGCATACAGCAATGCGGACCAAACACTGCTCTGCCTTTGCACTGCACGATGGTACAGCACAGTATCATACCCTTGAGATTAAAGCTTCTCTGGGGCAGGGATCCTGTTATTTCTCGGGCACCATTCACATATCATACAGCACAGCGCTCACATGGGGCACTAAGAAATGATACGAAATAAATAAGGGGTGTGTGGATCTTGATTAAGTTTAGGCTACAGCTCAAGATTTGATTTGATTTGACAGACAAAGGGACAGGCTCTGTTCTGAGAATACTTAAAGCCAAATCAATATCCAAAGTCAGATTTCAACCCTACCTGGCAGAAGTCTCTCAAAAGTTGATCTTGCAAGAGGCAGACTTCCAAAATCCTGGGCTACAGTTGAGCCACACTGCCACGAACAGGCCACTTCTACTTCCACAGCCAAAACTGGAGAGGAAATTCTAACGCAACCCTGTCCTACCCACCCCAACACACAAACACATGTACTTTAAACTGGATTATTGGCATGTGTCAAGTTAAGCGTGCGTATAAGTCTTTGTAGGACTGGGCTTAAGTGAGGTCAGGAGACAACAGTATTTGGGGTCAGAATATAACAGAAAAAGGTTAGACAAGGACATGCATGTGACAGGACAGGAAGTGAAATATAACTGGATGGTGAAATTGACAAGCTTGTATAAAGAGGCCAAACTTTTCTCTTGGCTGTCCCCTGTTAGGACACTGCATCAGTCCCATGAGTGAATGTTGCTGACCCATTGTGGCAGAAGCATTCACCTGGAATAAAGAGAAGGGTGTAGCCCTCTGGCCAGAGAGAGCTAGGGAGGTCCTCCAGAGAAACCAAGGAAGAGCCAGGCTTGGAGAGAAGGCTTATGCTCTTTATTATTAATAGAGTTATCCAGAAAGCACAGCTGCAGGATGCATATGAACTGACCTAGGGAGTCATATAGAGTCACTGAGTCTAAGGCCAAAAAAGACCACGAGATCATCTGACATCCTGTATATCACTGGCCACCAATGCCAGCACACTAAGCCCAACAACCAGAATGATACCAAAAGTATCACAGCCCACAGGACATGACTATTATGTGCCACAGGCAAAGAGTCAGATGGAAAAAGGTGTACCAGTGCCCGAGGACCCTCCTACAGCAGGGAAATAATTAAAAGGAAATACACCCAGATAATCCTGGCAAAAAAAGGATTGTGACCTGAACCCAAACGCTGCAGAGGAAGAAGAAGAAAAACATACCATGGTCACAGCCAATCTGACCCAGGGGGAAAATTCCTTCCCAACCCTACATATGGCAATCAGCTAGACCGTGAGCATATAAACAAGAACCAGCCAGCCAAGCATCTGAGAGAGAGACTGATCAGTGCCACCTCACAGCCCTGGCCCACTCTGCCCAGTATCCTACCTCCAGTCATAGCCATCCCTGATGCTTCAGAGAAAGGAGATTAAAAAAGCCTCCCAGAATACATGGGAGAAAACAGCTCCCTTCCTGACTCCCTGCCAGTGGCCAGCTGAAACCCTGAAGCATGAGTGTTAAGAACATAAAAACTGGAAGTTCCAAGGTTGTCACGGAGTGTGGGGAGTCCGGCCCTGCACCCCTCTTCCTGGGACCCACAGTGACTCAGCCAGCCAGTAAAACAGAGGCTTATTGGACAACAAGAACACAGGTTACAGCAGGGCTTGCAGGCACAGTCAGGATCCCTCCACTGAGTCCTTCTGGGCTTTCAGGGTGCTTGGATCCTAGCTAGGATACCCTGAATTCCACCCACACAGCCCCAAGCCCAAACTGCTTCCCTCCTGCCACTCCCTTCCTTTTGTTCCCCCTTCCCGGGCAAAGGTGTTGACCTTTCCCCTCCCTTACCTAGCTCAGGTTACTGCTCCGGTGTGGTCCATCAACTAAAGTCCTCCCCTGCTCTCCCATTCCCCACACAGACAGCCCCTACCCCATCACACCCAAGGCTGTTGAACCCTGTCCCTGTCATAACACGCAACCCCATCATACACTCGCACTCAAATTTGTCCAGCTCTCTCTCAAAATTAACTTGTTTGCCCACCCACTCCCCCACAACTCCTACTGGGAGGCGGTTCCAGAACTTCACTCCTCGGATGGTTACAAACCTTCTAGTTTCCAGTCTGAATTTGTTCATGGCCAGTTTACGTCCATTTGTTCTAGTGTTAACATTGTTCTTTACCAGAGAGTGCAAAGAGCTACTTAAGGTTATTTATCCTCCCCAATGTATTTATAGAAAGCAATCATATCTCCTTCCCAAACTTCTTTTTCCGAGACTCAACTAGCCAAGCTCTTCCATTCTCCTCTCATAAGACAGGTCTCCAGTCTCCTGATCATCCTAGTAGCTCTTCACTGCACCTGTTCCAGTTTATACTCATCTTTCTTGAACACAGGTGACCAGAACTGTACATGGTATTCCAAATGAGGTTTTACCAACACCTTGAACAAATGCATTAATACTTCTCTCTCTCTACTGGAAATAGCTCACCTAATACATCCTAGAATCACACTTGCCCTTTTAGACTCATGACACTGGTGGTTCACAGTCAACTTCTACTGACTAAAATAACCATGTCTCTTCCCCTCTGCACTTCCAACTGATGAGCCCCCACCTTGGAACCAAAATTCTTATGGTTAGTCCTTAAGTGCATGACCTTGTACTTTGCGCTATTGAATTGCATCTCATTTTGGTCACTCCAGTTTTCAATGTCACCTAGATCTTCCTGTATAATATTCTGATTCTCCTCTATATTGACAATGCCTCCCATCTTTGTATCACCACTACATGTTGTTAGCACACTCCTACAATTTGTGCCAGCATCATTAATATACATATTAAGTAAGACTGGTCCCAAGACTGATCCTTGAGGAGCTCCACCAGTAACCTCCCTTGAGTCCGATCATTCACTTTTCAGCACAACCTTCAACTTCTTCCCATCTTACAGTGAGCCCCATCTTCCCTAATTTAACTAATGATTTCCCATGTGGTACCATGTCAAATGCTTTACTGAAGTCTAAATATATTAAATATAAAGCACTTCCCTTATCTTAAAAAATACTGTTATTTTCTGAATGAAGGATCTCAGGTTAGTCTGTTGTGGTCTGACTTTGGTAAACCCATGCTGTATTACATCTCCTTTCCCATTTCTCTCTAAATTTAATTGTTCAGAGAGGTAAATGGTGACTATGTGGTTATGGAAGTATATTGGTCTCAAGAGACCTGGGTTTGGTTCCTAGCTACACCAGACTCCTTGTGTGACCATGACCAGCTCATTTGTATCTCAATAGCACCACCAATGAGCTGGGGATAAATCAGTCTCTCCCTCATTCTTCTTCTGCCTTGTCTATTTAGATTGTGAACTCTTTGGGGCAGGGACGATCTCTTACTCGGTGTCTGTACAGCACCTAACCCCATCGGGTCCTGATCTTGGTTGGCACTACCATAATAAACACGGTCAAAAAACAAACAAACAAACCTCTGAAGCAGAAGATATCAAAAGAGAGGGTAATAGCTCAGCCCGCAATGTCGGTGGCATCTGCTGCTATGCACTGGGGAATTTTAAAGATGGTTTTAATAATTTAAAACAGTCTCTTATGAAAGAAGATTTAAAAACAAAAACAAAACAAGAAGCTCTACTTTCCCCTCCAAAATATGCTACCTGAAGATACAAACATAAATTAAACAAAAATGTTATCAATGACCCCGATGGTAAAAATGCAGCCTAACTCAGGGCTGGATCCGAAATATATATGTTCTCCATTTTCACAAAAAGTTTTTAATTAAAAAGGAGGGGGGGTCCCCAGTCTCCTTGAGCCAACTGTTTTGGCAGATCATAAATAAAAGAAGATTTACTGTAGCATCTTTTAAGCCTCATCAAACATGACTGCATAATTTATCTTTCACTACTCGCTCCACACCAGAAAGGTTGATCTGAAGGCGCCCGATAAGACTGAAAAGTGGTACAAAACATGTCAGCAACCACTGCCTAGATAGCTATAGAAGTTGCTCATACCAAATGTGTGCAATGAGTGCCTGGGCCGCCAGTGTGAGCCCAAAAGAAAACCACAAATTGCAAACTTCCCAGGCACGGCATTAAAAAAAAAATAAATAAATAAAAAATCTTTAAAGAATCCAGCATTCCTCAGATTTCACTCTTCAGTTACGGTGCTGGGGGTGACTTGGTATTTCTGTGCTGTGTGTCATTTATTCCAGATGCAGCTCCTGCTAGAACGCATGTTGCAATGTTGGCTGAGCAAGCCAATATTCCCCTTGCCCTGAGCCTGCAGAAAGATCTAATCATTGGGCTGCAGTAAGGAAAAGCCCACCGCTGGTTATGGACTCCTGCCATCATTACAGGGTTACTGAGCTCAGGGCCCCATTGTGCTAGGCAATGTGTACGCATACTGGGAGTGACCATCCCTGCTCTGCATAGCGTACAGTCTACAGAAGACACGGAAGCAGAGATAAGGAGAAGGGAAGTGAAGTGACTTGCTCAAGGTCATCCAGGGAGTCTGTGAGAGCAGAGACTCGAACACCGCTCTGCTGAGCGCTGGGTCTTGGGGGCCTATCCACTGCAATTTACACTAGCTCCCAAAGATTCAGCTGCAAAAAGCTTCTTCTGCAATGAGCAACAGGTTTCAGAAAATTCTCTGCAGCAATATCCCACTGGCCAATGGGCACGTCACCCTCTGCCACGTCAATGGCTCTGCTGGGAGGCAGCACAGTCCCTCGACTAGATGACTTCTAGCCACAGCTCTGACACTGACCTACCAGGACATGGTGGCCAAGTCACTTCACCTCTGTGTTTCACTTGCTTTAGCCACAGAGAGGGAAAATGCTGCTTATCCACCTTCACAAAGCACTTTGAAATCCATGAATGAAAAGCACCCGTTAAAAACTAAGTGCCCTGTTATTATGGTAGAGCCAAGCAAACCCTCAACAGCACATGGCAGAGGTAGGAGTAGAATCCAGGAGTCCTGATCCAACCAATGCTCTCTGCAAGGGTTTGGAGTAGAACTGGGAAACTGTTCACAGCAAGCTGTACATTTAATGAATTTATCACTGGTGCTTATGGACACGTGAATAGATAGCAAAGGCTGTTTGCAGAAAGCTGGCATTCAAAACGTGATTAATGGTTTATACGAACATACTTCTGCCTATAAGCTGATTGTTAACTATTAGCAACTACTCAAAGTGATAGCTGCAATTTATAGCCTTGTAACTGGTCCAGCTAAATCATATCCTCTCTTTTTCAGCTCTGACAGGATGTTTTCAGAATGGCAGCTGAAAACATCTATTCTATGGTGTATCTACACAGCAGCGTAAACTCGATCTGCGGGACCTGGATATTCAGTTTTCGAGCCTGCGATTCAGTGTCCACACTGCATTGTAATCCGGGTTTATAATTGCTGCACCCAAGTCTCTCGGCAGTGCTAACACATCCCTACTGCACTACATAGACCTTCTGACTCAGGTCTGTGGTGTGAGCTGTGTTCACACTGGAAATGAGAGTGTGAGGACCCAAAGTCACTGTGACCCTCCCCCACCAGGATTCTAGGACCCCAGTCCTGAGTGCTTGCTGACCCAAGTCAGATTAATCCTTGTGTCTGAATGGAAGGGACCTTTGGGCTCAAACCTAAAATCAGAGCCTGGGCTAAGTGTACAGTGTAGACACACCCTTAATGTGGATTCTAATGTGAATTCGAAACATTCACTCTCGTGACCATTCTTGCGAACAAATATTTGCAAATGGCAAGCGAACGGGATGGTGAATGATCATACATTTGCGCAGGAGGGAGCCAGTTTTCCCCCTCCGCACAGCATGCACTTTGCCTGGAAGAATTCTTTTGCAAAACAAATTGAAGGAAAGAATTTAAGCTTCTTACAGCTGGAGTGAAATAAAATCTGAATTGAAACTGCTACCTGAAGAGTAACAAGTCTAATCTAATGTATCCTGTCTGGGTGCCTCTGGGGCCCGTCCATCACCGTAGTATCAAATGCCTCCCAATCATGCATGAATTTATCCCCATTGCACAGATAGGGAAACTAAGTCCATAGTGGCAAAGCGACTTGCCCAAAGCGGCAGAATCAAGAACTGAATCCAGAACCCGAGTCCCACTCCAGGGTTTTGACCACATTCTAGATTAACAACTCCTCATTAAAAAAATGGAATATCTTTTCCTAAGAAAGGGCCTAGAAGGAAACTGCAAAGGGAGACTGCAGCAGACAGCGAGGTGGTGCTTGAATGCCCATTTGAAATGGCTGGCTCCGATTCTGTTTTCCCCAAGGTGCAATTATCTTCAAAACACCAGAGTGGCAAACTCTCCAAATAGTACTTACAGGCAACAGTCACACGAAGTTAAGGCAGAGAAGCAGCCAGTTAAAAATCTAAGTCTCCGTAGGCTGAGCCCATGTCTTGACCTTTGCATACAAAGAACTGTGTACTAATTTACCAAGGTGCTGCTGCTTTTAATATGCACTTGAAGTTTTGTTCTCCCAGCCGAGCCTCAGTGGGAAACAAAGGGCACAGTTCAGATGCTTTCACTAATCAAAAGTGGCTCCAAATCCCAACAGCGAGTGGCAAAGAAACCTGCCCAACTCCCAGAGGGCCCAGCCAAATCACCTGCTATGTTGCTCTACAAACAGGATAAATCTTTGAGGTGGCAGCAACTGCCTATTCAAATGGCATCATGCCCCCCACCCCATCCCCAGCACAAGGCACCTGTCGCAGTCAGCGCCATCAGTGTGTGTGTGTGTGGGGGGGTGTCATCCCATTATAGATTACTGAGAAAAGAATGTAAAAGCTCCATCAGGGACCCTAGACTTTACAGAACTCACACTGTCCCCAGGGGAGATGCCATACAGAACTCTTAAGCAGCCCCTCCACTATGGTACTATGTGTATCGAAAAGCCCCATTAACAACCATCGTCACTGGGGACTGAACTCAGAGCCTCCACAGTCAAAGCACACGCCTCTCTGGATCAAGACAAGATTAAGTCCCCTAGCTGGTAGCTCCAGCAGATTCATATTCCCTGTGAATCAGAGGAGGAGGAGAGGATGCGTGTTCCCACCACACGCAGCAGCAGTACAGGTGCATCTCACTCAGCACTGCAGATCTGTTCTTCAGTGGCAGAGCTGAATGCTGTGTGTGGAGACAGCAGGGTGAATCACAGGACCTGCAGCACACAGTGCCAAGAGCTGGCATGGTTACCAGGTGCACCGTTCACACGCAAATGCTACGTGTAAAAAACAGCATGCTGACAAGTGGGGTGGGGAGCAGCAAACTCAGAATTAAGGGGCAAAGCGTGTGTGTGTTCACAACATGCGCCATGGAATTGGTCTGGTGGTTGGAACAGGGGACTGGAGGCAGGACTCCTTGGTCTCTTCGAGGTTCTGGCATTCATTGGGTGACCTTTAAATCAGCCATTTCATCAGTGCTTCAGCCTTTCCAATACTACAACTAACTTCTTAAGACACAACTCACCCTTTTGCCAAGACCCAGGGCAAGCTCCCAGCTCCAGGTAAGTCAGACTTAGCAATGCATAGGCGTCATGCTAGCCTTCAGCACAGGGAGGAATTTAACCCTTCAAGTCTGGGCTCTGTGTAAGCTTGAAAGCTTGCCTCTCTCACCAACAGAAGTTGACCATACAAAACATTACCTCACCCACCTTGTTTCTCTCATATCCTGGGACCAAGACTGAGATACAACACCACTGCATACAACGGGTGAATACAGACACTCTCTCAAAGCATTTTAGAGTAAAAGGCATCATTATCCCCATACCAGTACCGTACCTTCCCATGATTCTTAGTGAACTGTCAGAAAGTGCTCTAAGAAAGATGCCACAGACATGTAAAGCATTGCTGCAAGTTTGCTATCCTACACGTCCCCACTCAGTCAAATTCCCACCAATGTTAATGAATAATGGCTCATTATTCAAAAATGTCAAACAACAATAAGAACAGACAATATCTGCAGGCTGCAAATGTCTGTTATCTTTGTAATTTGCTCACCTGTAAAAATGGCCAAAGCAGTGTCTGAGAGCCAAGTGGAGGCGGGATTGTTATTTCCTGCTTCAATGAAGACATTGTTGTATAGCAAGATTAACACAAGGTGAATATGCAACTTGTAAGGCCCCCCTCACCCTCGGGACTGAATATTTTTAGTGGGAAGGCTGGCATGTACTTACATCTAACTGCAACCACACACAGCAAAGGCTGCAAGACCAGATCTTTCCAGCTGGAACAGCAACATGCAGACACATTGACAACCCCAATAGCATCACCTGCACATACACAGAAAAACCAGAAAACAAAACAAGCATCTGGCATTCAATAGCATCCTTAGTTTCTATGCCAAAGCAATTCAGAGAGTCACATGGTCTCACGTCTTGCCTTTCAAATTCAGCAGCAGCGCTAGATTTGTGCATGCAAAGGCTGTCACCAGCACTTTGGCTTATTGGTTGTCAAGCAATCTATTTTCAAAGGCAATAATACCAGTCACATATTGCAACCTTAAGAATCCATTTTCTGTGTTAAAGGGGAGGAGAAAAAAAAAATCTATAAAATCATGTTCCTTCAGTCTCGTTCCATTTGCTTTGCTGTCACGGGTAACCATGGTGCAATCATTTTGAAACCAGATCATTCATTTCAGTGCTCCTCTCCAGTGTAGCATTGTGGCGTTAATGACATCAGTACAAATTTCAAGACAGGTAATAAAGCAAAAAGAATTAGACCCAAGATCTGCCGAGTTAGAAGGGGCCATTTTTACAGTCACATTTCTAATGGAAACTGCACTTCAGAGATACCTTTTCAGTTCTTTGCACCTAAAACTATGCTGCCAACATCTGAATTCATGTGTGTTCATACGTGTAATGGGACACCTGTGTGCGCGCGCAAGTGTAACGCCAACAGATGCCAGTCGTCAGCAGGCAGGATCGAACTGGTGACCTTTCCAGCTTAGTGCATGAGACTCTACTGCATGAGCTAAAAGCCAACTGGCTCGTAGCTAAGGCTGCAGAGCAAACTCCTTTATCTTTAAGTGGTTTCAATACCACTAGATGGGACAGAACACCACACCCAGGAGGTGTGTGGGTTACACAAGTTCCCATTCACTAAAGCAATTACGTGTCTGCATGTATGTACTGTACTTTGTGAGAGCAATTTAGACGCCAGTGTTTGGCAGGTGCCACGTTAAGGAATTTGGTATTTATTCCATGGTCAGAGTGGTGAAGAGGTAGAATGAATGTTCATTCAGGATTGTGGAGGTAAGTACTAGTCAAGGTGCACTGCAAAGCTAATGTAATAATGGCCCCCGTCTGGTTCATTTGAACTCTGGCTTTCAAAGCATGCTCTTCCACTGCCTGACCTAAAGGATCAGGTCCATTTGCTCAAACCCAGTAGCAGATCCATTAACCTCCATGTTGTCATCCATTAACCTCCATGTTGTCTAGCCACTGGAGGGGGATAGAGCCACACTTATCCACGTTAGCGTGGCTTACGCTAAATTGACAATGGAGACCTAAGAGCGAAATGACCCACTAATCGGTCTGTGCCACCCAATTCTACTGGCTAAAAGGCAGGGCTGATTGTATCGGTGATGTCAGAGGATGGTATATTCTGAGATATCTTCAGCAAACCTCCTCCTCTCCCTCACCATACAATATGGAGCATGGCGGTGATTTTTTTTTTTTAACTTGCCCCGGCCCAAAAAGAATTTTAAAAGAGTTGTCAACAAAATCTCTCAACTGCAAAGCGTCTAGGGCTCGCTACAGGTACCATGAGACATGGACTGTCCTTTGTAAACTGCAGCATAGGTATTTATGGGGCTAATGAGACGTATCTCCCATTGCAAGGTGCTTGGAGATCTACAGGTGAGCGTTACGTGGGGCAAAGTCCCCCCTTCCCCCTCAACGAAGTGGGCCAGCATAAGGCATATGGACCATTTAAAACTGAGCCCTCCTATTTCCAACACAAGGAAATGGAGGAAAAACAAGGGCACAGGCTGCCTTTGCATCCAGATGTTACCCATAAAGAGGGAACTGGTTTCTTAATGAAATGCAACATAAAGTTAATCTCACCCGTCCTATGCACCCACGGGGTAGCAGTCACTGCTCCAGCCATCTTTCAATACCCAGCAAGTATTAATTCGTTAGCAATAAAAAATGTCACCTGAGCATAACTGTCACCATATCAGATGCCAAAACATCTCAATTCCATCATACATATTTTACTCAAAAACCACCCAAGAAATGAAAGACATGAAACTTTAACACACACAGACAGACACACCAAGATGGGCATTGACTCCAATTAGTCTTTAAAAGTGTTTCATCTCACATTACTTAATGACTTGACTAAAATTCCATATCCATGCCAAATTAAAAAAGCCTCCATGGCCAACACCCTACAGAAAATACTATCAACTAGCCAGTTCCAGTGATTGCTGGCTGAGAGATCTGAACGCCAAGTCAGCCACATGGAAAACTACACACTGCAGCCAAGTGGCCCTAATGCTCACAGACTCAAACATTTCGGATGTGGAAAATCATCCGTCAGTAGGTGGTTGTAAGAGTAGTTTAGTATGGTCCCGATGCAGAAACCTTTCACACTATTTTATTATTGACAGGGTCTCTCTCAAAGTTATTTGTCTACAGATCAAATAACATCATTCAAGGTCACTGATGTAGTGGAGACAATTGAGTTCATCAGGTCGGCTGGCACATGACCTCAGCTTCCACCAGCACAACTCAGCGTACAGGCATTTGGCAGTTCGGCGTATGCTGTAACGAATTCATGTTCCGCAAGCAATAAGCACCACCACTATATAAGTTACCAACACCACACACGCTGGCGGCTGAGGGCTAGACCCCAGTCTGTTAGCTCATGTGTTGGAGGCCTCTCTCTCTGGAGCCAGATTCAGTGCATGGCACGGATGGCCTCTACTGGGGAAAACAGTCACAGAGTCTTGGTTGCAAATTAACACTGCGGTGTTCCTCTAGGGTTTAATCCCCCACAGGATGCAACAGTTCCCATTGGCCCAGGCAGTGAATCAAGATCACTGAACACACACTGACATTCTCTGGGCATGTGCACATGGGGAATCTAACGCAACACCCTGAACCTGCTAACTAAAGAGTTGAGATTATGGGTCAGGCACTGTCGTAGTACAGACTCTTACTAGGGCAACAGAAGGGGTTCTTCCCCCACGGACATAAACCCACCTCTTTGGTAGCTAGACTGATGGAAGAATTCTTCCATCAACCGAGCAGTGCCTACACTGGGGCTGAGGTCAGCTTAACTCCATTGCAAAGGAGGTGGATTTTTTCACCACTCTGAGCGATGCAGTTAAGCCAACCCAATTTTGTAGTTCAGGCCAGCCCTCAGTTTCAAGTCAGAAAAACAGATTGCTAAGGAGTGAGCACAATTGTTGTGAAATATGAGCCTTTAGAGTCCGTGCAATCAACAGCGGATCAAACCCAGGGTTAGAGTGAGATTGGTAAGTGAGGGAACTAAGTCATCAACCAAGACACGCTACTATTAAACTGATGGACAACCTGGATTTGGACTCCCAGTAAATTAGCTGAGTACAATGGCAATGAGTTAGTCATTAAGCCAGCCTTGAAAAGGCTGTTAATCTAGTAACCAATCAAAATTGAAAGGAAAACGCAAGTGTCCATTTTTCAATATACCTTACATGGGTATCTTCAAAAGAAGTTCTGTTTAGAGGATTTTTTGTGTTTCAAAGTGAGAGAAACTTTAACAAGGATCCTATAGCTTAAGTTTTGCAGCTGATGGCTTCTCATGTAGCTATTTCAATTCTCAACAGGCCTCCCCAGAATGTAAGACGCAAATGCAATGAGCGCATATGACATAGGGCTCATTAATGAAACCTCTGGGGAAACGCCTTGGAGCAGGGACTGTAGTTTCCTAGCATTCCCAGCACCTGGCACAATGGGGGCCCACTGTGCCCTGTAAGTGCTTTTGCAATTTAAATAATAACCTTAGAAGACAACCTAGAAGGTAGATCAGTGCCAATGGGGGAAAAGACACTGTATTCTTTGCCCATTTCTTAGTGAACAAGCACAGACCTCTCGGCATGTGCCACCACCAGATGCCTGCTTTTTGGCAGTCCCAGTGGACAGTTTCAGGATGGAGTGGACTATCAATGAGAGGCAGTGCGGTCTAGTGGATAAGGCACTGGATGAGCCTCCAGAAATCTGGATTCTGGCCCTGGCTCAGCCGCCAGCCGTGGATGGGTCACAATGAGGCCCTGACTTCAGCTGAGGTCTCTAGATGCTAGAATAATACGATACTAGATGATCAACTGTCCTCCATGTAGTGGATGATCCCTTCCATTCCATGGAGGCACACCAGCGGGGTGGCGTGAAGACGTCTGTATTGTTCCCATGCTGTGAACAAACAGAGGACTGCAATGCTCGGGACTGGCACTCCAGTACTTTATGTTCACAACACCACAAAATTTATGGAGGGAAGGGACCTTGGATGAAGATTGTGGGAAACAAGATGCACATGTGGTTACCCCAAAGAGGACACGTTTCCATCACTCTAAGCCTTCCCTGAACATAAGAGGCTAGGAGGCTGCAATTGTAGATATACGTGTAAGAAGGAGGTGAATCCTACAGCCACACTGATGAAGAGACAGATACTGCACTTTTTAAAGCACCACTATCCATCATATCAATTTCATTACAGAATCTCTCCTGGGCAGTCAGACTTCAATACCAAGCACAGCCAGTCTGAAAGGGACAGAACCCAGTCACTGTCTCATGAGTAATACTCTATCCAGGAGCCTTTAAATGCCAAATTACAATCAAGAAAGATTAGGTCTTTCTTCTAAATCAAGTTTATTCTCAATTAAACCTAGCCAATCACACTGGATATGCGTCACCCATTGCAGTTAGTCTCATTCTGCTTCCTCTTCCAGATCTTGTTGTGAAGTTGGGACCCGAGCAAATCATCGTTGGAGAACAGCACTGGCCACAATAGCTGGGGGCTATGTATTCCACAGCCGTCATCAGGCAACATTTGTTACCCACTGAGAAGAATTCAGAAACTCACCTTTATTTTAAGAAAGCTGGGAATTTTTATTGGAGCCCTTTAAGCTCTACCTTTGTTTGGTGGCAGGTGACCTCTCCATCCATCTCTAAGCTTTGAGGAACCACTCTGTCGCCTTAAACTTCTCAACGCTCTAACTAACAGCCACCCTCAATTCTGAGAGCCAAGGATGATGGGACTGTACTTCTCATATATTGACTGGTAAAAGGTGATGTTGAGCAATAATGCTCCCAGTCAAAAGTGCTCCAGGCCTAACAAACCGATCAGAAGTTCCACCTCTCTGAGGCAAAGCCTCCTACTCATGGGTTGCTATCAAGTCTCACTGCTCTGGGCAACAGGAAACCAGAAGTTAAACTGGACACTGCCAACCCTCACAAGCAACCGTAACCTGCTGTTAGTCTGAGACCTTTGCTGTACCATCCATGCCCACTACTCCCCAGTCAGTCCCAGCATGGTTTAACCTACCATGGAAATTGGGCTTCTCCAAACCCCATGGTGATGATTGCGAGCAACCCCAGGAGGGAGAGATAAGCTGGAGGAGGAAGACCCTGGAGTACCTGTGACAGAAGCCTGAGGTACGTGAACTGGTGGTGGAGAACCACTGCACTAGGCCACTGGGCCTATGCTGGATATAGCTAAGCTCTTGAACACATCAGATGCAACTTCATACTCCATCTAGCAATGGGTATAAAGCTGCAAAGTTCTCGTTAAGGAGCAGGCCTGGGCCAGCCTGTTCCAGCTCATATGGAGTCCCAACCAGATTCTGAGACACCTTCCTCTAGAGGTCAAGCCCCCATCTTGCAAACCGCACAGGCACAGGACAGTGCCTGACATTCCCCGCTCCCCCCCATCCAGCACAGTTGGGTGTCTTCCTGTCAGCAGTTCGGCAGACTGCTGGGTGTTCAGGTGGGACCCTGGGTTTGGTGCTTGACAGAAAGCTAGATGAGAACTTCAGTGATGGTGCCGACTGTCCACAGAGCTGTTTGGATCAGAGCTTTGTTTCACTCTATCATCCCAGTGAATGTGACAAACTGCTCTGTCCCCCCACCCCCACTCCCCAGTGATCAGACTGCAGTGCAGTAAAACCCCAGCGATGCTGCGTTTCAGCCCTCCACTGTCCTTCCAGTCTCACTAAGCCCAATGGGTCATTAGTGGTAGGAGCAGCGTTTGCCCGGCTGCTCTTAACAGCAGCCATTTAAAGAAAATCAGAAAACCTAATGTGCTGGGAAGTTTTCAGCTAAGACGCCGTTCAAAGTGACAGATGGGGCGCCTGCCAAGAGCTAACATGCGTGCATTAGGAAACTGCGCTCTAAACATTACACTTAGATAACTATTACCTTGCAGCTGGGAGAGCCCACAGGCCACCTGGCTTGGGAGCGGCCCCATTAGAACGCTCACAACATGCTTCTCGCTTGCCTAGCTCTACCTGTCAGTTTGTTTTTCTTCCCCTTTAAGAGAGTCATTGGAGGTGCCTAAATGATGGCTTAGAGAAACCAGGGCAGGTCAGAGAAGAGGTTTAGATTCTGTGCATCTGGGAATGGGGGCCCTTTGTCCTATTTGTGTGTGAAGGTGGGGAGGGGGAAAGAGGGGCAAACCCTTTGCTCCAGACTTGACCCAAACCCTTCGTAGACCCACGAGGTCCTGGCCTATTGGACAAGCATGTGAATTTTCATGTGTTGAACCGAACAGAACCTCAAATCCTTTCTTAGGGTTACCAGTCACTACTGCTACACATACATCAAGAGAAAAACATAGGGCCAGGTTAATATTTATATTCGATTACATAGCTAGAGATCTGCAACTGAGAGCAGGGCCCCACTGTGTTAGGCCCAGTAAGGGATGGTCCCTTCCCCCAAAAGCTTGCAACATAAATAGACAAGACAAAGGAAGGACTATTGTCCCCATTTAAATAGATGGGAAACTGAGGCACTGAGCAATTAAGTGGCTTGCCCAAGATCGCACAGGAAGCATGTGACAGAACTGACTCCAGATCTTGTAAATGCCAATTCAGTGCTTTCACCGAAAAACCAGTCATCCTCCGATTCTTTACCAGTTTTCAGATGATATAACTCTGCTGATGTTGCTGTACAGCGAGCAGAGAATCGAGCTAGAATGTGTCTGACCACTAGGGAGGTGTGTATTCAAGCACCACTGCCTTTCAGCCTGTATGACTGTCCTGTGCCCTTTAGTATGCTGATCCCACTTGCACTCCAACCGGGAGATTGGTGCAGAGGACTGAAAGACCAGGCTATTTCCTTATTCCATATTCAGTGATCCCAATTCCCCCCAGCCCATGCTAATTGCCCTACTAGATGCTCTGATTATTTTAAAATGCCTTTGACAGGTGGATAGCATCATGGACTTCCCTCTCTCATTTGCTCAGATTGCAAGAACATAGCTGAAGAGAACAAGGTGATAGGTTATCTAATTAGAGACTCCGTGTGGTTCTTCCTGCACCTGTAGCTCTCTGGAGTATCTCATACAGCCTTTAGTTGTTCTCCACCTAGGCTGTGGAATGCACCACAAGGAATCCAAATCCCTCAGTCATCAGGAAGGGTTATGTGAATAAGGACTAAAGATGCTGTGAAACAGAAGGTGAAACAGCAGGGGGAAGTTTGCCGAAATGACAAGACATTTGAAAAACATCTGAGTTTGAATTTTGGGAGAAGGTCTGAGATGCTTCCTAGTTTTATTTTACTAGAACCCATCAGACTCATCTCTGGTTGAACCCAAATTGAAGTACCCTGTGGGGACTTCATAGTCCAGGGAACAACTGTCTAGGAAAGACCAGACTTTGGCACCACTTGCACATCTGATGTCTGCAGCATCCCTTGTGGTACCAAAACGATTGCAATACTCAGTTGTAGCAAACAAAAAGTTAGTCCTTTATGGCCGCTAGACACAGACAGGCCCTGTGGTTATCTTGGGTTCTCGCTATCCAGCTCGGGTTGTTTGGTGTCACTGGACAGGGTCTCTCCAAATCCTACACTGAAGGGACTGCTGGCTGCCACGCAGGGGCTGACAAGAGGAGAGTAGCACAAGCTCAGGTTGCAGATGGAGTGACCAGACAGCAAATGTCAAAAATCGGGATGGAGGTGGGGGGTAATAGGAGCCTATATATGAAAAAGACCCAAAAATCGGAACTGTCCCTATAAAATCAGGACATCTGGTCACCCTAGTTGCAGGTCTCACAAGCACCAAGACTATGTGCTGAATCTAAACCTCCACCCAGTGACAAAACACAAGTGGCTGCTTATTGGACAGACTCTCAAGGTCCTGAGAGCATCAGTGAGCATTTTGCAGCCTCGGAATAGGCCAATGCTGCAGGAGCCCATGATAGCTAAGTGCTCTTCATTTCTTTGGCTACAGGTACAGCAGATAAAGCAGCTACACTGCTTAACAGGGGCAGGCTGCGCAACGGACCCTGAAGGCATCTTTGGCGGCCCACGTCTCTCTGCAGCAGGATCCGGGTAGCATCTCCCAAAATCAAAGCTCTGTTTTGCCATTTCCTAATTCCCATTTCTTTGAGATGTATCTACTCTGATCCGGCTCTGCTGAACAACAGAAGACCCAATCCCAATGGCTTTATAATCTGTCCATTCTTCCATTACAGCTGAATTCTTAACTTCATTCATTTTCTGCTCAGCGATTCCAGGAGAGAGACTGGCAGCTCTATAACTGTTTCAGTTGCCAACTGTTATCCAACCAACCAGAGGCTGATTTCCTAATTAGTGCTCTCCAGAGTCTGAGAAAAAAAGAATCCATTACAAAGGAGAGAGAATGGAGGTGGAGGAAGGGGGGGAGAATTAAACGTTTGGCTCATCAGAACTGTCCTTTCACATGTCTATTGCTAGGACCTTGCCACACACCTGCGAGAATAGGCCTCTCTCAAATGCTTCCTGAGAATGAACTTCTCTAGTCTGCGAATCCTAGACTCATTCCCTCTGTGCTCCAAAGGGCTTGTGGTCATGCCACCTGGCGGAACTCAGGAGCCAAGTGGGGCTGAGCTTAGCTCAGTGAAGGGTATCTCCCATTCAGCACCTAGGAAATAGATTCAGTAGGGGGAGGCTCTTCCTTCCAAATCACCACGAAGCAACATCATCACTACCATGATATTAGGGGGCACACCAATACCACGGGAGTGGTTGGGGGGGACAATTTTTTGGAGCAGATGTAAAATCAAAATCCTGTCCACTTGTCATGGAAGAGTTCATGGATATTTTCACAAGAGACGGGATATCAACACCTTGGTGTACTAACAAAGTTCTCATTTGGGCAGTATCAACCTCTCTAACTAAATTCCCCTCTGTCGTTTAAAATTAACATAGGCTGGTTCTTCATCTTCGGCCCTATTCTGTTGTGGAGAGTTGTACGCACTGTTAAAGCAGCTGCTACATCCCATCCCAGTGGTGAGCGAAGCATTCCTGTGGACAGTTTGTTGAGTGCTTTGAGATCCTGAGTCGAAGTGAAACATCTCATTCCAATGACTACTTCATTAACATTATTCCACTTGCCAATTACTTGCCCGGTAGAGGACTGCACCCGTTAGAATTTCCATCGGTAACTGGATTCACCCCCTGGACTTTTAAACCACATTGCCCCCAAGTGTTTTCTATTCAGACTGCTGCAGCCATCACTCAGCCAGCATCTTCCCTAGGACACCATTTCAATGATCTACTTTATTTTGCATACAAATTTAATTAGTCCTGGGAGCCAGTCGGAATAACTAGAAAGTCATTCATGTAATTTGTCAAACTAGGGTAGTGTGCCAATAAAAATCCCATAATAAAATTCAATTGTGCAGAGCTTTACATAAACCAAACACAAGTGAACCTTCTTCATATCCTCTTGGCTTTAAATAGCAGGCTCTTTTATTACCAATAAATCTCTAAACTCTGGTCACTCTCACTCATTGTACCTTTGCTATGATAGCAGGGAACTCCTCCCACTGACATTTCTACAGACCTTCGGCTGGAACATGAAAGAGAAGTGGACATTAGCCCTTTTTGGAGGTATCGCCTTTTTTTTAATCTATTCATAAAAAGCCTATAAAGGGGATACAGTGCAAAGTTATTAAGCCTTGAAATTTACATGCCTGATGATTGTCCCATTTGCAAGACTTACCTCAAGGGGACACTGAAAGATATTCATTATAAATACATGTGGTTAAATATGGGCCTGATCCTGAAGCTTTTACTTATCTGAACAGTGGAACTACAACTTCAGTGGAACTACTCAGAGTAGGATTTGCAGGGTCAGTCCTCAAAAGCGTAGGTTCACTGATTTCTTCTGTAAATTCCTGTTTTTTAGAATGCTAGAGGTCTAGGAATTTGAACACAGATTTGTGCTCAGGCCACCACAGGGTTCCCTATTCTCCTGGGCCCCAAGAGGGCTGTATCTGGCTCTGAGGTTCAAAAAAGCTGAGCCCCCAGACTGAAATCAATGAAAGCTCCTATCTAAATGCGTGTATGGCCCTCATCACCCTAACATCTGAGGATCTGCCAGCCAATCATGGGTTTGAGCCTCACAACGGCTTTTCAAGCCAGGGAAAGTACTATCCCCATTTGTAAAGCAGGGAACCGAGGCGCAAGGTAGACAGACTTCCCCAAAGTCACAGAGGGAGAGACTCTGGATGAGCTGAGAATTGAACTCAGATCTCCTGGCTCCCAGCCCAGTGTCCCAGACCATCCTTTCTAGCCACATGGGATCTGGTGAGTGCTCAGGACTTCTAAAGTTCAGGCAAAATGTGGAGATGATAGGACATGAGGCTTGAAGCTGTTGCTATAGCAACAACAAGTATCAGCTTTAATATCTGACATTTCTCTTGTGCCTCCCATGGAAGGCTGTCCAACGGACTATGGACCAGATTACAATGCCTTACTTGCTAGTTAACATAAGAAAGGGATCCGAAACTGACTCCAATTTATGAAGCCTCAATACTTCTGCAATGTTGCATTATTATCCCTTTTTAATAGGTGAGGACACTGAGGCAGGCATTGGTTCACTAACTAGTCTAAAGTTAGAGAATACCAGCCATGTTAGTCTGTATCCGCAAAAAGGACAGGTGTACTAAGTAATCCTGTTCTTTTAACTAGCCTAAAGACACATTAAGTGCCTACCCTGTTTTTTTAAAAAGGTCATTCCCCTTAATGGACTGAAGACAGATATCCAAAAAAACAAAAACATACCCAAGTCACTCAAAAAAATAAACAAACTAGCAGATCTTTTGGAATTCTGACCAGCACTTTAGCATGTCAGGGACAGCAACTCCCAGTCTGCTGTTCTAAGTCTTATACCTAAGGTGACCAGATGTCCCGATTTTATAGGGACAGTCTCGATTTTGGGGTCTTTTTCTTATATAGGCCATTACCTCCCCACCCCATCCTGATTTTTCACACTTGCCGTCTGGTCCCCCTAGGTTAAGTTTTGACATGCTAAACTGAAACACTAACTATTTTTTGAAGGCTACAGAGATGTCAAGATGTCAGAAAAAAAATTCTTTAGTGGAAGCCATCTCTGTCTCTAAGAAGGAATGGTAGGCTTTTTCTCATCAAGTAAAATAAAAGAGAAAGCAACAGAAGAGAGGGGATGGAGATCGTAATCACAGAAGGGACCATTGTGGTCAGCTCTGGGGACTGCAGGCTGGAAGATATCAGACGGGAGAACAAGTTCGTGACATAATTGATCTAGCCAAGCCTGACAGACTGACTAAAGGCTGCTGCCCATGGCTGCTTCTGGATACAATTGGTTTTGACAACCTTGAGTCCATCACAGATAGTCTAATAATACATGTTGCTTCAAATTAAGCAAAAACGAGACACCTCTCTCTCACTGGAGACTCAATGGTCCTGTTTCTCCTTCCCCCGAAGGCTGGTGCAGGTGGCGTGAGCAGCTCTGATTTATATCTGGATGCTAAGCTGATGGCAAGGGGCTTTACATTATACCAGCCAATAACTGGGGCATTGTAGACTCTCAGCAGCTTACTGAATATCCTCATTAGAGGCCATATCTATTTGCTTTCTTTAGAGTAACCTAGTGTAAACTGGGAAATGGCTCTAACTCTGCACACAAGTGGACTGTTCTTGTGGGCAGGGTGATGCCAGAGAATTGGTAAGACCCCACAGTTCCCTTTCGCCAATGCGTCCAGGGTTTGAATCTAGGCCAGTAATGGTTCTGTTGGCGGTCTGTGTGAAATGAGATGTCAGCTTAAATCCTAGTGGATGGGGGTTTAATATCACAACAGCCACCATTGGCTCCTCTGCTAGATCTGGGGCGTGGCTGACTCCTGAGAAACCTGCTTAATAAATGTGTTAAGAGGTGCTGATGCCGTCAATGTTTTGTAGACTGTGGGTTTGCCCTACATTACAACCAGAGGACACAGCATTATGGGGATGTCTTCACTGAAGAATTAACTGGGGTCTGGAAACCCAAGAATGGGTATCCGGGTTACCCAAGCCAAACTCCCAGCATCCATGCTGCAGAGCCTTACATATATAGGGGCATCCACACTGGCACTGTAGTAACCTGGGTTAGGCACTAAGCCTTCTGGGGACATATCCCAGGGTTCTTAGTGCCTCACTAAGGAATTGTTTTGCAGTGCGTTGCATGATCTCTGTGGTGCTGTGTTGAAATCTGGCTCTTGTGAATCCTCAGAGCAGTGTGCTTTAAAGGAACACTCAACCTGAAATCAAACCCGTTTTCAAACTGCAAGTTAAAAGTAGTTGTGGGTTCTACAACCACTCCCAAGTGCCCCTACCAATACTTACGATTTTCACACTCCCATTTTCCTGCTTTTTAAAACACTTCTCTTGCCTGTTTGTGTGTGAAAGACTCATGCAAACAAACTGGCTCTGCAGAGGGAACAGCAAAACTGACTGCATACAAAGTGCTGCCAAATGCACAAAGTAAACAAAAACAAATTGAGAGAATTACAGGTTTTGGTTCTTTTTGTTTGTTTTTTTCTTCACCAGTCAGTAGTAGAAATCTTGAGTGTTGCTTATATAACAATAGTGAGTGTGGAATGTTGGCCTTCTAAAGTTGAGGAGTCCCTTTAAAGAAACTGTGACAAAGGGTAGGATTTGCACTGTTGCAGGCTCTGTATTTTGGAATTTTGTCTAACGTCAAACTGGCCGCAAAAAAGTGATACTCTACAAACAAAGTACAAAAAAGTTAGAGAAACCCGTCTGAAGCCTTGAATTGTGGCATTGGAAAAAAATAATATGCCCCTACAAGCAAAGGCACAGTGCTGCCCCAGGAGAGTGTGCCAAGAAAACTGGAGGGATAAAGCAACTGCAGTCTCAGCATAACTAGCGTGCAATCTCCTTTTCTTTGCTCTGCTTTCCCAGCGATACATGTCCTGGTTAAGCATGGTGGAACAGGACAGAACACCGACCAAAAGTAACACATTACACAGGTGATGTAATACGGACACGGTCAAACCTGCTCTACCAACTGCCACTTTCATAGCACTAAAAGAGAAAGATCCCAATTTTTTTTGGGGGGGGTCTTCAGGGGTGTGGTATAATTAGGGTGACCAGATGTCCCATTTTTAAAGGGACAGTCCCATTTTTGGGGACTTTTTCTTACATAGGTGCCTATTACCCCCCCCCCCCCCCACTCCATCCCATTTTTTCACAGTTGCTATCTGGTCATCCTATTCCTGCCGCTACTGCTCTTAAATTTCCCAGACTGCACTTGGTCTCACTTTTTCAGACTCCCTCTGCCCCTCTCAGAGTTTTACTGGGATTTTATCATGGGAACAATAGCACAATGGAATCTCTTTACCCACTGGCTGGGAGAACCACAGTATTTGCTGAGTGCTTCATTACATGCTCATTCTTTAGGACATCTGTGTCATCCTGATAATTAGGGCTGAGTGAAAGGGCCTTTAGTAAATAGGAACCAATTAACTGCAGGGCAAAGGGAATTGGTTCCATTTTACACTTTCCCTTCCCTGTGTATACAGGGAGCATAAAAAACAGACAGGATGAAACTACAGAAGAGCTGAACCGGCGCAGCTCAGAATGCTGTAGCTCTAGGAGTGTGATGTTAGGGTTGCCAGCTTTCTAAATTGCAGAAAACCAAACACCTTTGCCTTGCTCTTTTGCCGAGGCCCCACCCCCGCCCCCACGCACTCCATCCTCCCTCACTCTCCCCCCAGCCTCACTCCCAGGCTCATTTTACCAGGCTGGGGCAGGGGATTGGGGTGCAGGAGAGGGCTCTTAGCTGAGGCCAGAAATGAGCGGTTCAAGGTGCGGGAGAGGGTTCTGGACTAGGGCAGGGGGTTGGGGTGCAGGCTTCAGGGTGGGGCCAGAAAAGCAGGATTCAGGGCTGGGGCAGGGAGTTGAGGTGCAGGCTCTGGGCTGGGGGTGTGGGCTCTAGCGTGGGGCTGCGGCTAAGGTGTTTAGAATGCAGGAGGGGGCACGGGCCAGGGTATGTAAAGATACCCAACCACAACTATGCCAACAGAGCCCACTGCAGAAACAGCCATACCAAGAGAGGAGGGATTCCAGTGGCACAGCTAATGGCCGTTCACAGAGCAGTCTTGCTACCCTCATAGAACTCCTCCTTCTGTTGGCTTGTATTGCATCTACACTAGGCGGCACTGCCGGTATAGCTATACAGGCAAAGACCTGGTAGTGCAGACAAGGCCTTGCTAGGTGTTTATAGCCTAGATCAGCTCTCTTCTTGATTGAGGGCTCTAAGCACTATCATAATACAAATAAATACAAGACGAACCAGACGAATCAGCTACACTGATTTTTCCCCTACTGCCCTTGCTCAGATGTCTACGTTCCACCTCATCTTTACTGCAACTCACAGGGGAATGGCCAAGCCAGGGCAGCTGCAGGAATTCCCACTATGAGAACCTGTCAAACCAACCCCTCCTAAAGCTTGGCCACCATTCTCTGCAACACCCACGGAAAATGACCCCTCCACCGCTCACCCCTTGCAAGCCAGAGTCCTAATTCCTCTTGCACTTGCTGATTTTTGTTATAGACACTCTAGTCAGCGTGGCATTAATGATGCAAACCAGGATCCCGCCCTGCAGCAGAGGGCAATTCATGGCAGCATTCGCGTCAATTCACTGGCTTGCTGCTAATTTGTGTGAGGGCGGGGTAGGGCAGCGAATTTTTTCCATTGCTAACATAAGCAGAAACTTGCTTATTAACTAGATTAAAAAAACAACAACACACCTTATTCAAAATAATGCTGGGAGGGTAGAAAAGGAGCATGTCAAAGAAGTAGGAACTGGAGCCGCCTGGCTAATATCAGCCATGAAATGCAGCCCCTGAAACACAGAGGAGGCAGGCATTTGATTGCTCTAATTCAGAGTGAAGCTAGCTAATAGCGTATTAGGAATGGGACCCCTGATTTATTCCACAGCTCATTGTTACAAGGAAAGAGTGTGACTGGTTCGGTCACAGAGACCCCCTTGGCACTATCACCTGATGTGCTGAGCCCATTATCCCTGCCAGTTTAGGACTCCAGAACCCTGCCTTGTTGAGCCAAACACACGAGCCTGCTGCAACACAGACCCAGGTTCTGAACCACACCGCCAAAGCTGCAGGCTTTAACCGAAAACCACTCACCAGGTTACCTATCTCCAATACCCAGACACCAAGTTCCTAATGGGATCCAAACCCCAAATAAATCCATTTTGCCCTGTATAAGCTTTATACAGCATAAACTCAAAATTGTCTGCCCTCTATAACACTAACAGAGAGAAATGCACAGCTGTTCACTCCCACAGGTATTAATCACTTACTCTGGGTTCATCAATAAACAAAAGTGATTTTATTAAGTATAAAAAGTAGGATTTCATAGAATATCAGGGTTGGAAGAGACCTCAGGAGGTCAACTAGTCCAATCCCCTGCTCAAGGCAGGACCAGCACCAATTAAACCATCCCAGCCAGGGCTCTGTCATGCTGGGCCTTAAAAATTTAAGTAGTTTCAAGTAATAACAGACAGAGCAACGTAAGTTACCAAGCAAAATAAAACAAAAACAAGAAAGTCTAAGCCTAATACATTAAGAAACTGATTACAGATAATATCTCACCCTCAGAGGTGTTCCAATATACAGACTAGACGCCTTCCTAGTCTGGGCCCAATCCTTTCCGATATAGTCCTTGTTAGTTCCAGCAGACATCTTAGGTGGAAACTAGGGTTTTCTCATGACTGGAAGCTCTTTGTTCTGTTCCGTCCCCTTTTAGATCTTTGGCACAAGGCAGGAATCTTGTTTCTCCGAGTCCCCACCCCTCCTTCTAAATGGAAAAGCACCAGGTTTAAGATGGATTCCAGTATCATGTAACAAGTTCACATGTCCTGTGAAACTTCATTCTCCATTCTTTCAGGTCTGGCCCACAAGCACCCAGAAAGGTTTGCAATCAACTGAGCCATTTACAGGTCATTGATTCTGAAGCACCCTTAATGGCTTCCAGTTCATATGTTTGCATCAGTAATACAAGTTTATATCTTATTCTCGTAACTCCAGACATAGAAACAATACCTGCAAACAAATGGGGTGAACACACTCAGTAGATCATAAGCTCTGTAGTGATACCTTACAAGAGACCTTTGCATAAAGCATATTCCAGTTACATCATTAAACTCATGCATATTTCCATAAAACATTATGCAGTGCAACACCACAAAAAGAAAGATCCTAAATATCATGAAAAGGACCAAATCAATCCCCTACATGCCATGAACTGGGGACATGTGTCTTTTTCAAATCAAGCCTGATGCAAGTGTTGTGAGCAGGGCGACACAGTATGAAAATATTATGAAATATACCAACTCATTTTGAAGTGTCCCCAGTGCCATGTCCATGGAAGCTATGGATTGCTGCCGTACCACCATCTGGTCTCTCTTTATTTCAACACCCACAGCTCTTCAGCCCCAGATGCACTCCTACCATTAAAAACTAGCTTCTGCCCCCTAGAGCCACTGTGAGTTTTGCCATCAATCCTGCCTTTAACAACTCATGTCGAGGAGCATATGAGCTTGCTTAAAAGTCTATAGTGGCTGGGATCCCACTAGTCTTCCTGACGACAAAGGAAACCCAGGCATCCCCTAAGTGAGGGGAAGTAGCATGGTGAGTCCAGAGATTGAGGTACAGAAGGTCTTTGTAAATGCACAGGTCACATCATTACTGGCTATCACTTTGCAAGAAAAAAAGTTTTATATATGGCCAAATACTGTTAGCTTTATTAGATAGAACAGATACGTGGCATACAAAAGGGAAAGAATGCTCTGGTGCTCGGGGATTGGGTATGCATCTCCTTTCCCTTTAAGTATCACTTTGCATCTCATGAAAGGGGTATGTGCCCCACGGTGAATTTCAGAGTAAAATTCATCCCTCCTAATGCAATGCATCCATTTTTGCAAATTTTACCTGCAACTAAAATAGCCCATCGGGTGCAATGAATCCCTGGAAATTGCCACTCTCAAAAACCTTTGAGAGAATCATTTGAATGGCCCGACTTTCTGAGTGGGCACATTTCCCTTTCTTCACTCAAACTGCAGCAAGAGATTCAAGATCAAACTTCTGCAGGTGAAAGTGGCGTGATCTCTGCAGATGGCTGCCACAGAGAAATTGTTGCAATGACTGCCAAAAGCCAGGAGAGAAAGAGACACACACGTTTTGCCCTGTGGAACAAAGCAAAAAGGAAAGAGAAAACTGGCAAGTTACTGTGATTTCTTGGCAGATGAATGAGATAGCCTGTTGTAGGACTTTGCTGCCAAAATACTAGATGCTGGGTATCTTTGTACCAGTGCGTAGCTGCACAGGAGCAGCCTTCCAGGACTGATGTGCCACGTTCATGGAACACGAAGCTTGCATTGGTGGGGCTCAGCCTGGTTGAAAAGCTTTTTTGGATGGGTTATTGAGGCACAGAAAGATTCATTCCTCAAGTACATGTGCTGAAATTTAAACATGGGAATAGTCCAACCGACATCAACAGAACTAGTTTAAGCTAAGCATGTGCATATCTGTTTGTAGGATCAGAGCCTAAATGAACTGCCCTGGGCTATACACAGAGTCTGCGGCAGAGCAAAAAATTGGACCCGGATCTCAAATCCCAATCCAGTCACTTCAGCACATCATCCTCTCTCTTAAGGGAAACTGAAATTATTTTCCCATTTAAAGTTCTTTCAGGGTTAGTTGTTGACTATTATTAGTCACTAGAATTTTTAAAGGACTCCAACTTCGACACTGGCTTTTCCAATCTAATTCTTTTCACAATCTATTTCATGAAAACGCTGAAAGGTTTTCTTTTCTTTTTTTAAAAAGCCGAACAAATCGTAGAGTAAGTGCTACCTTCACAAATCCCCATGGCAGTAGAGCCAGTTGCTAATGGACAACTTTACGCATGCCTGCTTGCAAAGAGATTTCTAACAGCCCACTTCAAAATACATCTGCTGCCACACCCCCGAGCCTGGAAATGGATACAAATGGGAAGCTACTGGGTGAGCAGGAAAGAAGTAAACTTTTCTGACCCGTCACAAAGGTTTGGTTTGAGTCTGAGGCAAAGGATTAGCGAAGGGGCCACCACGAACTTGTTCTACAAGTCTCTCACCTCTGCCATGATGGCCACAGAACACTCAACAGCCGCTAAACTGCCGGCACGCTGGGACTGCTGCATGATCTGCTCAGCTGAAGGGTCTCGCTGTTACCTTGCGCTCCATCCTCTGTTTTGTTGTACTTCAACTGTAAGCTCTTTGGGGCAACGACCTTCTTTTCATTAGTAGCCTACACAGTTCCCACCATGATGGGGTCCCAGTTGCAGATTGGGTCTCTGCTCCTGGAGACCGACTGCGACAGAACTGGTTTGTTTTGGTGCCTGGGTGCAAAGCCAACCAGCTAAACCACACACAATATTATGGACTGAGGCCAGGTATGAATTCTCAGGAGCCAGGAGCTCTCAGGGGAGGGCCCTTATCTGTTCATTTTGCCACAGAACAAACCCCGTGTTCTTTGTATGATCCATGACTCATCTCTGCACAGGTTAATGCCTAATAACCAACCTGCTGAGTCCACCCAGGTGGTGTGCCTTTTTTTCAGAAGTGAGCTATGGCTGCCACGGAAACAGATGCCTTTCAGACCCAAGCAAAGGGTGCCCAGACACAATAGCAATGGGTGCCTTAGAAATGCAAAATAATGAAAAATAGCAGCACACAAAGCTGACAAAAAACATTATCCTTGAAAACAAAGATCTGGAGCTGGGCTGTAGAGACTCAAAGCTATTTTTGAAAGGGAGATTCCTGACTGCCTGAACAGACTGACAGCTCGTTAAGGCTGCTAACACAGGAACAAGCACTAAACCTGTTTCCCCACAGTGTCCACATATTAACTCATCTTGCATTTGTTTTCGAATGAGGAGGACTGTGGTAGGAAGAGTTTGATACAGAACATTCAGCGCCTCCCCGCCCCACACTTTTGAAGTGGGAGAAGATTATTTGCTTGCTTTGGCTAGAAATGCTGAGACGGTCTCTCGCAGAAGCAAGCATGGAAATGCTTCCTGGGCTAAACCAAGAGCAGTCTCAGCTTGGTGCATAGGGAGATGCCATTAACATTAAACAGTCATTAGCTCTAATACAGGGATAGTCCAAGCACAATAGGATTCCCTCTTTGAGAGGGGTTTCCATGCAGGATGGAAGAACCCCTTGGCAGCTAAAGGCCATTTGCTTTTCCAGCTGTATTCCCACTGCTGTTATTAAGGAAGCATCGTAGAGTGACCAGATGTCCCAATTTTACAGGGACAGTCTTGATTTTTGAGTCTCTCTTATATAGGCTCCTATTACCCCCCTAGCCCCATCCTGATTTCTCACATTTGCTGTCTGGTCACCCTAAAGCAGCGTGACCTAGCAGGGGATTGGGAGTCCAAGGTTCTAATCCCAGCTTCAGGAAACTCAACTTCTCTCTGCTCCTCAGTCTTCCTCTCCGTGAAATAGAGGGGAAATAATAATTCCTTAGCTCATAGGGTGGAGGGCACTTCCCTAGTGCTCTCCTTGCCAAGGATCTCAAAGCACTCTGCAAACACTAAAGGGCCAAAGGCCAGAAGTCTCCAACAAACCACTCTGCATGCAAATGGAAAGCAGCATCCGGCCCTTAGTGTTTGTTTGCCAAGCACTTGGAAATCCTGCATGGAGAGCACTAGGGAAGGGCTAAGTGTTAACAAAGGGTTCAGCTCATGTTTATGACATCAGTTCCTGTTGCCATGGAAGTGAGTGGGGGTCACGAAAGGTAGCAATAGATCATCTCTGCAGGGTCCAGGACGAGGAAATGCACATTTGTTCAAACAAGACATAAACCCAAGGCCCTGACCACTGGGAATATCAGAGCTCGAGGCCAAAATTTGGTGTCTTGGCCAGATCCCAGCCCGGATCATTACATTCAGCTGCCCTTCATCCCCACCTAGTTTGTACAGAGGGAATATTCTTCAGAGTTTCCAGCTCTCACCATTTCATCTCGCACATCACAGGACTTGAAGCTGCAGCTCCTGGAGTTCTGTGATTAGGAGAGACTCTCCGGTTTCATTTTTAAAGGAGGACGTTTCTAGCCCTGGCTGTAGAGGAAAGCTTGAACACGTTACTGATGTGCCCCTCAAAACACTCAAAAAGCCCAAAAAACTGAGAACAAAAAACACATCTTGATTTTTAAACCCGATTCATGATTTTTGAATGCATGGGGTTGGCAATACTGTTCTCACTCCATCCTGAACTGTTCTGTAGGAGATGAAAACTATTATGTTGCTCTCCAGAGATGGCTGCATTTCAGTGGTTGCTGAAGTCAGACCTGTGGATAGGCAGCTTTGAAAAAATCTCAGCTTAAAGAGCATCCAAATGCCTAGGGCAGGTTTGAAACTCTCAACCACAGTTTGTCAAGCACTTTACAAGGATGCTCTCTAGATACATAGCACTCAGTGTAAGTAAAACGTATTATTCATTAGCACAGATAGGGTTCCATTTAATGGTCGTCAGCTGGAGTTTAGAATCTGAGCTCTGGAGCTGGAAACAAAATTCTCATCTTTCCTACAGACCAAATTCCTACTGCTGATAATCACTTCTGAATCAGTGTTTAGAGTCCAGATCCAAACTGGACGTTCAGGCGTTTGCGTTCCACTCATTTGAGCAGCAAGCTTGTGTCTGATTTCTTTTTTTCAGTTTCTGCCCAATCGCTAATAAGACTTGGTTAAATTTCCTCCCTGCTTTTGTTGACTAAGATGCACAGGAGAGATAACCAGGCATAGGTTTGAAACAGTCAACATTCCCTGCCAGTGAAAAAACCGAACACTAAGATGAATTCATCAAAACAGCTATGATAAAATTTCCACCCCTGAAAAATATCCTGCTCTTCATCTCCCCTGGGAAACAAAGTTTGTGTTTGTTTCAAACTAAAGCACTTTCACATGTCTTGCGATTTGCGGGAAGCATGCCTCATCTCCCCCACCCACCCTCCAGGGACCTGCTCCCCCCCCCCTTTTTTTTTTAAATGCCGTGCATGAAGAAAAAACCCCACGCAGGGAGAGTCGGACATACAGTACATTCCTACAGAAAGGAATACTGTCGCTTACAAACCTGCTCTTGCTAGACACTGGTCAGTAAATGCCATCTACACTCGCGCTAAGTTCCATGAAAAGCCCGGGGAAGCGACATGCGGCTCTCTTGTTTAGTAGAGCTCCTTTTGCCCCATCATACATACATGGAGGGGAAACATGAGGAACATCTGCATTTTGCTGATAACCAGGGGGCTGTGGAATAGAATCCCACATGAAGCATACCATCTACATTGCAGTATTTGCATAAAGCAGATGGCAGTTCCAAGACATGCCACATCGGTATCAACGCTGGAGTCTAGGGCTCAAAGGTGCCCTATCTCTGGATCGCGTAATTGACATAAAGAGAGCTGGGGCCCCAATTTAGAACAGCAGAGGATTCAAAGATCTGTCAGTGCAACATCCCAGCTCTACACGCTGTTCTGCACCTGGAGGCGCTAACCATGCAGCCACTCACAACACGGAGATTTAAAGAGACAACAACAATCCTGTGGCCAGGCTGCATAAACTTGGCAGTTGCCAGCAGGCACAGAACTCCGGGCCTTCTGCTACAGTAAGCACCTGCCCCCAACACTTGCACGAAGGGGATCTCAGCTGTAGTAGAATTTATATCCTGAGGGCAGGTCTATATGACAGCCTAACTCGATCCAATTTATGTCGTTCAGGGGTGTGAAAAGGTCCCCCCACCCTCTGACCGACGCAAGTTTCGCACTGTTCCACACCAGCACTATGTCAGCAGGAGACACTCTCCCGTCAGCATAGTGCGTCACCACCAGAAGCGCCAATGTAGCACTGTAGTGTAGCCTTGCCCTATGTTGGCCTCCAACCACTAGAGGGTGACAGGACTGCACTTCTGAATGTAATCTTATCACTTCAGCTCTATGCCAATGTAAACCCTACTGAAAGTGTAGCAAATCCAGCCCAATTAGCTTTAGATCCAACTCTTGTATGTTTGGCTTTAAGCATGTACATCTTTGCAGGACAGGGGCCTTAGCTTATAAGATCCTTGGGGAAAGGACTGTCTTCCAACATCTTTCTCCCTGTCGATACACAGAAAAACATCTTCTACTGTGTAGTTTAATTTTTTTCCCCTCTTTCTTTTCTTTCAAAGTCAGCTCAATACACAAATATGGAAGAGTAGCAACAGGAACAAAGCCAAGGACCAAAATCTCACTCCAAGCAGGAAGCCCTCTAGCAGACTTCATTGAAGAATCTCACTTGTTAGGAGTGTGAAATTTCTCCTCCATCGCTGCTTGCCCTCATCAGTATCCGTCTGCTTTCCTCCTCTCTCGTAAGATATTTGGGTAATTGCTCTTGTAATTATCAACGATAATTCTAGAAGGAGGCATGCATAAAAATTATCCATCAAAACATTTCTCTTCATGGTCCGGACTTTTAAACAAAACTGTACACAGATGTTGGGCCTAAAACAAGGAGATCACCCCTTTAAGAGCCCGTGCTCCAAGCTGCAAGAGGAACACCAGCAGTGAAGTGGGTTTTGTACTTTAAAAGCAGAACCTTAGCAACAACAATGTTTGTTTTTATCAGAATGTCTCATGACAAGTCAGCTCTGATGATTAATGAGGACAAATTGATATTTTTCCCTTGCAGACATTCCAGTAATCAATTCAGCATCCCAAACCGCTAGCTACGATCACGTAGCGGATACTTTAGAGCACTGTGGGCAAACTCTGCCATAGGATACTTGTTCAGATCAAGGAAGATCGTTCATTTTGCTGTCACTGGGGAATGTTATAATTTCAGAAAGATATCTAATAACCACCTACGTTTCCATTATGAAGAACATATTCCCTTAGGTTCAACACCACATCATGTTCAGCGAAATGTCTACAGCTAGTGAAATTAGGCCACAATCTATAGGGAAAAAGTAGGTTTCCTCCCCCTCTCCCCGACACGGACTGAAATAAGATTAGAGACTGTGTGTTGCAAATTGCCAGTTTCCTTTCTGTGCAAGGTTAGCTACATCCAGATTTTCTGATCCTTGGTAACCATGATGCATAGTAGGGAGGTGATCTACATATGGAAAAATTATCCTGCTAAGCAATTTGAATTAAATAATAAGCATTACAGTCTTACTTGTAAAAACATTCCCTAGAAGCTTTCGTTTATGTAAAGCAGAGATAGAAACGATACACTGCTGCCCGAGACACAGTATAGATTGCGAAAACCTCTCTGAGGTTACACTCTCCTGGATCAATGTATTCTCCCCGATACATGCATTCAACAAATGTGTTCCTTCTGCTAAATCCCTCCATGTGTTAGGAGGTTCTTAAATGGACTAACAGCAATGCTGAGAAAGAAAAAATAATCAATTGTGCAGCCTCTTGCTTACAGCAAAGGGAAATATTCGAATGACAGTCAAGCCTAGAACAGTGAAAAGAAACCCTAATGTGTACTAGCAACAGGAAAATAGAAACACACGCAAAACCACATGCAGCAAGCATGTCTCATTATTCCCACTGGAATATTTTAGTTTCAAGACCTCAGTTTAAACTAAATGGTGTGGACTAGTAACAACTTTTCCTTGTTTGCATACAGGAAGTTATGCACACCTCACGTGATCAGAGGCTTGCATAAACCGTAAATTTAGCTAAGCATCTAGACTACCTGTACCTTTGGAGATCTTCTCCCTTCCGCCACCTCTCAGAGGAAATCAAATCAGTGAAGGCCAGTGGTTAGAGTTGTGATCTGGATATCAGAACTCATAGATGGAGTCTATTCCTGCCCTTGAATTCATGCTGGCACTGTTATTGCGTTAGAACTGCTGAGCAGAGCAAGAATGCCACTTGGTTTCATCTAGAAAAATTGAGTCACCGTGAAATTTTTGCAGGAGAGCTTGTGATTCTGTAAGTGGAGCATCTCAAAAGTACTTAATGATCATGAAGCTTTGAAACCCCTTAAGAAGGTTACAAAGTCAGAGGCAGGGCCAGGACTGGAACTTGAGAATATTTGCTTCCACTCCTCTAAGACATGCAAGAAAGATGCCATCTGCATGCTGAGCAGCCATGGATATTAATTTCTCCTAAACAGTTATTGGATTCATCACTCTGGGATCCTACACTGCTTCTTTTGAAGCCTTTCTCCATCGTGAATGGTGCAAAACATTCTATAGCACAAACTTAGTCAAGGGACTAAAATTGTTAAAATATTGACGGCTCTTTCAAAGGATCCTGGCATCAAAAAGCAGCTCTCAGGTTTGCTTCCACTTTAATTTTCTAGCGACAGTTGCTCGTTCTATGCTTGATTGGGTTCTTTGCTGTGATTTGTGAAAGACTAAGACGTGCTGCTACCACGAAGATCTGTCTGCTCAGAGACAGACTCAAAGGGCCAAATTTTAAGCATGCATCAGTGATCGTCCATGCAAAAATTTGCACATCCAAATTAGAGACCAGTCTGAAATGAAGGCCCACACATTGTGTTTCACTAGATTCTGCACTTGTGCACGTAATTTTAAGCGCACGAGCAGTCCATTGACCCCAGTGAAAATACAGTTAAGCACAAGCAGGATCAGGGCCTTAATCATTATTCATACAGCACCTAAAACACATCAGACACGTACAGGACAGAGAGGGTACAGTCCCAAAGACCTTACAGCCCCAGTTGAGATAACAAGAGAGGGTTACAGTTTTTGCATACATCTTGCTGGCCAAGGTGGATCTGTGTGCGGTGAGATTCCCCAGGAGAAGCACATGACCCAAGGAACACAACAGCAGAGCTGACAAGGACCTGGCAATAGGAGACTTTTTGGGTCAGGCCTGTGAGTGGTCACACTGGTCCATGACTTGGCACCTAGGTGCTAATACACTACATAAATAACACCAGTCACTGGGTCACTTGGGCAGGATTCTAAGGCTGAAATGTTCAAACCCTCCGACTGGATTTAGGCACCCAATTTCCAGGAAATTATAAATCGTGTGTCTAAATTCCCTACACCACTTCAGCCGGGGGAGGGGGGGCGGGGGAGGGAGAGACATGCTCTCAGCCTAGAGTGCATGCATACAATATTTCCTAATCTTGCCAGTTAAAAGTTAGGTCAACATCAGCAGAGCCCAGCAAATCTACAGATCTGCTTTATATCCAGGGCTCTATGTATCATCAATCCCTCTCTTTCCTCCTACCTTTCACTTGAGGCTCTAAAATCTCTCTACAAAAGGTGCACAAGTACCATCCTCATTGTGCAGCAGGACACACTGAAGCACAGAGATGTTAAGTGACTTTTCCAAGGTGATGCAGCAAGTCGGTGGCAGAGTCAGAAACAGAACTCAGGCCTTCTGGTGGTTAGAGCAGGGCAATGGGCACTACACCATGCTGCCTTCTATGCAAGCAGAAGGCTGTATTGCAACAGATGCATCTATAGGGACAAAGCTGGGATTAAAGCTGAAACCTTAACTGAGAATGTCACAAAAAACTCTAACATATAGATGCCTAAGTGCACTATGGGAAATAGATTTTGAAGGGGACTTTAAGCTGAACATGATTTTTTCCACAAAGCACTGTACCAAGGCCCAGTTTTCAAATGACAGGAAAGTCTAATTTCCACATATCTCCCATGGAAACGCAAGCAAGCTATTTCTGCCGTTTGCCTTCCGTACGGCATGCACCAGAACCATTGCTTAGCTGCTGCATTGCAGAGGGAAAGAGAATACACAGTTCAAAGACCGAGCAAAAAGCCATGCAAGTTAATGGCACCAGCAGTCCCATTCAATTACTGTTCTCTCAAGAGGACGCGGTCTAGGTTGCCAGAATGGATACAACGAGATGGTAACACAGAGTAACCTCCTATTCACTTTGCACAAAGGCTTTAAAATAGAGTTTTAACTAACGATCACTCAGTCAATACGCTAGATCCCATGCACCAGGGCTAATAAGGCAGCCAGACACACAGACCCAAGACAGCCAAAGACTACAGGACTACGGATGTCATCTGCAAAGGTGCTTAGGGGATTTGGATACTCAGTTCCCACTAACAATTAAGGCATTTGGGTGCCCAGTTCCCATTCGGCAGCTTTGAAAAATCTCACCTTCTATGCTCTATCCACATGGAGGGGGGGCGGGCGTGGGAGACACGGGACTTCCATGCTCTTTTCAACGCAGGGGGTGGAAATTGATAATATTTAGTGGCCTGCCTGGTGAACAAACCACCTCACACATCGTAAGACATCTTAGCCAGAGAGACTAAAGTTGGATCTCAGTCCTTTGGCAGGTAGGTTTCAAGCAGGTAGTACCTGGGAGGCTTTTGCCTCTGTGAGATTAAAACAGTCCTCATTAAACACTACTGCTATCAGCTTGGCTGCTTGTCCACCCCTACTTGTGGCTGAAGGAGTATCATCTTGTGTCCAGCTGTCTAAGAACATTCGATTTGACGGTGATGTGTGGAATCGGTGGCAGAACTGGTTGGGAATTTTCCATGGTTTAAGTCAGAAAATGCCAATCTGTCAGCCCTGAAATGTTTCATTACTGCTGTCCAGTGGCTGAAAGCAGGGAAACTGACAACATGTCCATTTCAGCCAGCAGCTGCCATCCAAAGAGCAGACTTCCTTTCAGAACCACCACCTGTCCGTTTCTGAAACAAACGTTTTACAGTATCAGAGGGGTAGCCGTGTTAGTCTGGATCTGTAAAAGCAGCAAAGAATCCTGTGGCACCTTATAGACTAACAGACATATTGGAGCGTGAGCTTTCGTGGGTGAATACCCACTTCGTTGGATACATCCGACGAAGTGGGTATGCACCCACGAAAGCTCATGCTCCAAAACGTCTGTTAGTCTATAAGGTGCCACAGGATTATTTGCTGCTTTTACAAATGTTTTACAGAATTTCTGGTGCTCACACACACACACGGAGTCTGGTTTCAGTCCCAGTCTGAAAGAAACCAAGTTTCACAAGTTAGCCCATAAACCCCAAATCGCAAGCTTTGGCCAGCCCTAAATCGATGGGCCCTAGAATGAAAGAGTTGGGTGGATAATAATGTCCTGTCCAGCCCTCGGTAAGTTCCAATACCCAAAGGAGAGCACAGGCTTGTATACAAAGGAGGAGACACCAACGTTCTGCAGTTACTAGCAGCAAAATCTGGACTAGGAGACGCCACGCAATGAGCTGCAGGATCCTATCCCATGAAGTGAGCTGAGCAACCAAACAGCTGAAATGCCTCAGGTACATGTATACCCCAGCCAAGAGTCAACAGCCACTAAAGAACTGTGTTCCTCAACTTCATTCCCCCCCGAAAGGATCATGGGAAGAGAGACCGAGGCTTCCTGGTCCTTCCAGGGTAAACTGTAATTAACCTATCCTCTGGCTTGGTCTGACCGCATTACCATGGCGACTTGGTTTTAAAGGGACATGGGCAAGTAGTTTAGTCTCAAGAATCTATGTTCAGTGCTAAAAGACAGCCTCACAGGCACCATATGTTTTTAATATTGAAGTCTTAATGAAAACACTTAAATATTATCAAGACGGCCTGCAGCGCTGGAAATGCACAGCACAAGAGCATCAGGCTGCTGCAACAGAACCGGAAAAGAGACATCGACTGTGAACCGAGAGCACCATTGACTAGTCTTATTTTATTGTCCAGTCCAAGCCCTACTTCCCGCCCCACGCTGCCTCTTGTTTAACATTCTTGCACAAGTGTGTGTACGGATAAACACTTTCCAAAAGTGTCAAAAAACACAATCTGCTATTGCTGACAAAACAACTTTGATACAAAACATGCATGTAAACAAAACATTGTAAAGACACTGGTAAACAATATAGTCACAAAGACAATAATATAGATACCAGCGTACCAGCAACGCAGCAGGATTAGACCGCACCATGAAGGTTTAGAAATAAGAGTTAAAACACAACTAAAATTCATGTTATACGCATTAGTTTTTATCGCCACTCTTTCCTGGCCATCATGCTGACAGCTGTTCTTTAGCACATTTGCTGCGCTTAACAAGTCCTACCACAGGTTTCCAGGAGGATTTTATTTTTATCAGGTCATTGATATAACCTTAAATATAGCTGATAGTATCTTGCAATGTTCCCCTCATTTCAGCTGGTCACATTTAGCCCAGGGATTCTTTGCACCAGAGTGAACTTGGTGCAAATATTTAGGCCACCCTTTCCTTGAATACTGTAAAATCCTCTGTATTTGTTCATCAGCTTGCCTCATTCGATTACACTTTGGTGCAGAAACTGGCTGCTTTACCTTCATGTACGCTTTAGTCTCCTCTGAAAACAGGGACCCCCTCAAGATAGCAAGAAAGTCGCCAGCAATGCATGCCCCCCCGCATGCTCGTATGTGCTACGCCATTGAGCTAATGCTCATTAAACCCCACATGACATGACATTAGTGGCACCCGATGCAAACTTTTGGTGCTGTTAATTAGACTGGCGCAGTCAGCCATCAGCTGGAAAGAGTCTAGCCAGCATAAACAGCAATGTTTCCCCCCCTCCCCCCTGCCGCACACCCATGCACAAGTGGGGCACTCGGCACTTATCTCCGCTCTGCCACTGATGACAGGGAGCAAAGAGCCAGAGGCAGAACTGGAGAGTCGTGTTGCTGTGCCGAGACACCTCCTCTCCCATCTCTCTGGCAGGGTTCTCTCCAGAGTCAAGGCAGATCTCTCCCATTCGTCAGCTCCTCGATCTGAAGCACACACACAGGTGACGTGCTTTGAATGCCACAAGCTCTCTGACGTCTGCACGGCAGGAAAGTTGCAGTTCCAGAATAGCTTTGTACATCCTAGGCCCTGGAAAGGTCAGTCTTCCTTGATTTTGCAATCCAGCTAGTGGAAATCAAGCGGATTTGCCAGGAACTTCTCGTTACGTTTCCTCCCAAGAGCATGGGTGTCCTCAGAATCCTTAGTCCATCACTTAAGTTCTTTTCACAGTGGAAAAGGTACTGATGCAAACTCAGAAGGCGCAAAAGCCTGTAACAGCTCAGCCAGCTCTCTGGTGCACTTACAATCCCTTGTAATCGGCTTCCCTCATCCAAGCCCACCAGCATAGTCTGAGCCAAAGCCCACTGAAATCAGCAGCAGCTTTGCCACTTATTTAAAAGTGTTTTGGCTCAGGCCCATAAGTGCGAAGGGAATCTTGTACCGGCCAGCAAATCAGAGGCTTCTGCATAAGCACTTGGCTGATGGAGATGGACCTACTCACATGCTTCAAGTCAAACACATGCTTAGATGCTTTGCTGAATTGAGGCCTAAACGCTCTGGTTAGTAATGGATTCCTACATGTTATGAACTGGTGCTTCGGCACCAGTGATAAGTTCTTTGTAGGGTACCTAACTCCGCCACAGAGATCTGGAACAGAATTTCCATTTACTCAAGCATCTATGGAAGCAGCACTACCCCATCACAGACTGTATGCTAGTTAAGGTAGCCCAGTTACGGCCTAAATGCAAGTAACAAATGAGGGGCTGCTTTGTCCAGTAGACTCTCCGAAATTGAAACTCCTCCCGTAGTGCCTGGGATACCTTAAAAAGAAGCGCCAACCTGACCGGTGCAGATCAGCGCACCTCCACTGGTGCAGATCAGCACACCTCCCGTTGGGAGCCCGCTAATCATGCTGCTTAGTAACAACAGGGAAGAGCACGTGTGTCAATTCTCCCCTTCCTATGTCCCTGCACAGCACAACAATGCACAACGTTCATGCGGCAAAGGCCCACACCCAAGAGTCAGGGCCAAGCTCCCACACACTGAATGTTAACTGCTAGTGGAAATAAATAAGGTGAACATCTCCCATGGCATCAGTCTCTCCCCCAACATCCATATGTTATGCTGCCGTTTAAAAAAAAATGGCCACACACCCCTTGGTATTAGATAAGACAGGTGCATTTCTCTCACCACTTCTAAGATGCTTCACCAAAGTCCAGGGTTTGAGCAGTTTTCCATATTTAAAGAGGGAGGATTATATAAAGTACATCTCCCAAGAGCCTTCATCCAAAACTCCAGAGGATAGAAGGTGTTCTGAGGAGGAGAAGTTTATTAAGCCCTTGGAAAGGGAGACCATCCAAGAGAGGGGAAGGATGGAAAGAGAGACGGGCTTCTTTTGACACTCTGTGGCCAGCGAGCAGTGGGCTTCAGTCCCACCTGGGCGGACGTGAACTGTGGGCGAAGCTGGGTCAGAACCATGACAAATTTCAAAATCACATTAGGCAAAAGTTAGAAGTGAGTAAAAATAAAGTAACCCAGGGACCTCCCCCCACACCTTTCGAACCAGCCATTGAAGACTGACCTCAGGAGCCTGCACAATGCATACTCATTATTTAGCAGGCTCTGGTACCAGTCGGGTGGTCTTTTTAAACTGAAGAATTGTATTGCCTTTTGGTGAGAGAGAGTCGTGGGAAGGATGCAGCTGGGGAGAGAACAGAAGAGTAGGGTAGAGGAGGAATAGCTGCAGGCCCTGAGGGCCTCTCTGGAGTGGTGCTGGGAGGTTAGCATACCCCAGGTCAGAAGGGGACGAGAGGAACGGAAGGAGGCTGCCCCAGGGGAGAAAAGCTCCCCATGGTACTGTCCCCACCCCTGAATCCCACAGGGACTGCGGCACTGACCCCTGATAATGCAGGCCTTGTTATCTGATCCTGGCTGGCCCTCCACATCATCAGAGCCGCTTAAGGGATGTAAGGGGAGCTGGGATGTTTCAGACTACTGGCCAATAGGGACAGCGTGTGGGCAGTAGTTGGATTCTTTCCCCGCAAAAGAGCTGGGCTGTCATCAGAGAAAGGGATGGCCTGGGACGCTGTACCCAAGCACTGGACTTGCATGAATACAGCCCTGAGAAGTGCCTGGATTTTAGATTGGGGGTAAAGGAGGGACACCCCCCCCCCAGCCATTCTGGAATGGAGAGGAGACCCAGCTGCCTCTAAAGGTAAGAAGGTGGAGATTCCTTATGTTTCAACTTGTGCACGGGGTGGAGAGGACGGTTTCCAGCACATGATGCAAGTTTTTTCCCCAGGTGTAGGGCGAGGCAACCTGGCCCACAATCATCTGCATGCAGATGAGAGAGCTTGGAACCTCCCTCTGCCCTAGAAGCAATGCAGAGCACCCCTGGAGAGGCGCACAGTCAGTGCCTCGTGTTTTTAAAAGACGAACTGCTTGTTTTTCCTGTGAACTCATACCAGCCCCTGCCAAGCCTACAGAGCTGGAACAGGACGTGGGTAATGGACCTCGAGACAGAGCTACCACCTCTGGGGTGAGGAGCCAAGCCGCTGTAATGCTGAGAACCACCACTCTGGAGACAGCAGGGTGCAGCTCCTGTGTTGGAAAGGCCTGACCCCTTCTCTTGTTCTCAGGGATGATCGCCAGAGTTCAGCCAAGGGCGTGTCAGGAGCTCGGAATTTTCCCTTCCCATATGCCGGGGGAGCCACCATGAATTGAGAGAACATTTCAAATGCTAACAGAGGCTCAAAGACACTTCCACCGGTGCTGGGGGGTCTGTCGCAGTACTCGGCTGGGAGTGGTTTTCATCACACACGGGGTTTACAGTTTGGGTTCAGTGGCTCTCAGCACCCCCCACTCTTCACATTGTTCAGCCCCTGAGACGTTTCCATCTTTGGTATCTCTAGAGGGCTTGCCCACATGGGACACTCAAGTACTGGAAAATCCTGAAGGCAGCAACGAGCAGATCCATAGGCCCCTTATTCTCCCCTTTCCCCGATTACCAAATTCTTTCCATGTTGCTCCTCCCAAAGGAATTCTGTTTTCTTCTTGTGTTTTCCTCCACTCCCAAGGTTCTCCATTATGCTCCTGACCATTCAAATCCATGGGAAGACACATTTGCTTCAATAGGCTTTGGCTCAGGCCTTAAGTACTAGTTGGGGACAGGAAGACGCAGCCACAGTGGGAAGAGGAGCATCCTGCCTTTAGACACAGCCACTGTCCCTGGCTCTCCATCTCCTGGAGCTCCCTAGACTGGGGTCTTGCAGGGACAACTCTGGCATTTGAGCCCACAAGACTGATTCCTAGCCTGTCTGCTGTGCAGTTGCCCTGGTAAGATATGGCTGGCTAGACAGCTTCTGGGATAACTCCGTTCTAATCCATGACGGGCTTATAGACTCAATATGGAACCCTCTTCTTATTGGGAAAGCAGATTTCTTTTGCTAGCTCCCGCGTATTTTATTATTGTCAACATGCTCCGAAGTGGCTATTTTGATTCCGTTGCCATTAGCTTTCTTTGTACATTACCTGCCTCATCAGCTAAAGTGACAAAGCAGGACTTGGAGCAATCTAAACGCAGCACTGCCTGCACTTAGTCTGACACCTTTAATAGAAGGCCTTGGTCAAAATCAATGCCAAGATGAAACACACACACACACACACACACACACACACACACACACACGAGATCAATTGCTTTGGAACTCTTGGATAAAATGGGACAAGATTCCGTTTGTCTAAAGGCAGAGCGAGGAAGCACCTGTTCAAGAGCTTTTTGCTAATTGCCCGAGGAAATGCTCAGGTGCACACGGAGCACTTAAGCCTGAAAGGAAAGTTACAGCTCAACTTGGTCTCAGTCTGCTGAGAAGGTTAAGACGAGGATCTAACTAACAGTCACGTAGCAGATCCACACCCCACCCAGAACACCAACCACCCCCTGCTCCTACATCCTGCCCCCAGAAAAAAAATCACACATTCCTTCTGAAAAACCAGGAGTAGTCAAGAGACACTTTTGAGCTTTTTAAAGGCCACGGTAGCACTGGCTGCAGAACAGTCGTGTATAGGGTGAGCAGATGTCCCAATTTTATAGGGACAGTCCCGATTTTTGGAGCTTTTTCTTACATAAGCACTTATTACCCCCCCACCCGCATCCCAATTTTTCACACTTGCTATCTGGTCACCCAGTTGTGTAATCATGTCTTCAACAAATCTCACTGGGTGTTTCGACAAGTTACCTGAAGGAGAGTCCATCCCCATCCCAGCATTATGCATCCAGGTTAGACAGCTGGTGAGTAAGTCAAATAATAGTGTTGAAATTAAGAGGAGGAAAATTCAGGCCCCATTAGGAAAAGAGATTTCTTCCAACCCCCAAGTTTACAAGGTACACTGAACGAGCCTGCTCTGGTGCAGGGGCAGGAGATAGAGTCTTTTCATGATTAGGTACCCGAGATGTATCCAATAATAGAACTCATCTGGACCTCTGGCTGTGCAAATAGCCGAGCACCCACAATACACCTTGCTTGGTTTTCCACTGATTAAAAGACTGGTCTGTTCATCTAGGTCTTCCTATCATAGCACCTCAATGTTAATAAGACACACACACACAATTAATTCATACAAGCCATACAGCAGTATCTGCTTCACCTACTATAACAAAAGCAAATGAAATATCAGCTCTTCCTATCTGGCAGGGATTTATTACACGTACGTTTTACTGTGGCATGAAGGCTTGAGTGCCATAGATTTTTATTGGTACTGCAGAAGTACCCAGAGGTCACAGTGTGCTACACACAACAACAACACACACTGAACTGTCCTAGCTCTAAAAAGATCAGACAAATGGTGGGAGAAGGCCAGTATTATGGAATCAGAGTCAGAGCATCATTTGTCTCAGGCCACAGCTGCAATTGCCGTACATGTTTATTCTACCCACGGTAAAGCTGAACCAGGTAGCAATAAAGACGACAGACTTACTAGTTAATGTATGCAAATTAACAATCTGGGCCCTTGGGGAGGAATTCTAAATTGTTAATCAGGAATCCCTATGAATCATTACAAGCATTCAAGACAACAGTGAGAAGGAGACTAGGGTATGGGATAAGTTAACTTGAGGTCTATGAAATCTATGAAGCTGAAACATGCCTTCGAGAAGCACAGATGGATGCCTTTTTCCTCCTGGCAGAAGTACTGTCATTTCCCCATCATGGTTATGAATGGGGAAGCTGTTTTAGAAAAGAAATTATCAGAGCTGGTCACGATTTTAGAGTGGTAATCACTTAAAGCAGGAGTCCCTTGGAGACAGAAGGAAAGGGAACGGAGCTCGCAGGCAAAGAGATTGGGGAAGAAACTTGAAGACTGTGGGGAGGACTTTTTGAAGGAATACAAGGAACTCTCACCACGAGTCTCCCGATGACTCTAGCGGAGTTGAGAAAGAAAACGCCACACAGCCCTCACTTCTAAAGTTTCTTTTAGAGCTAGCTACATGGGCAATTCAATCACTCATTAAACTTCCTTGTAGCCAGAAGGGGGTCACTTGCTGAGCCACAGGTGTGCTGTAACCGCTCCTGTTAAACAATTCAAAGCAAGACAGCCAGTTGGGCCCAACATTGCGTCATTCTGAGAGAGATCATGTACAGTCAATTGATGTCTAAGAAATAGTTACAGAACACGAACAGTGGGGTTACTTTTCTCAACATGTGGATTTTCCATCCAGCAAGTTTTTATGTTCCATGATTCACTGGTGTATCATGCTGATACTGACCATTTCCCAAAACCACTTGACTAGATGCATCATACCCATGGAGAATATTTCAGTGTTGTATCTCAAGTTCCTCTAAAGATCATCAATACGTGGTGACCCTTTCAAGATGCTGTTTTGAAGAAAACTCAGTAAAACAGGCTGGGCTTAGCGATGAGCATTTATATGCAAGAGTGTTTCTACAAGCCACGAATGATCCCTTTGGCACGAGCACAAGCAGGCATTCAATTTTAAAGCTTGCGGGGGTTAACATTTCTCATGGGAACCAGCAACATATTCTGCTCTTCATCGGGTTTCCTATAAAACTCAGTTCTTTGCATACAAGCGATCAGATCATGTGCAACAGCAGATTTATCAAGACACTATGGGGACATGGCAGGCAGAAAGGCATCTGTTGCAATGGATCTGTACATTCAGTATTGCTTATTATTCCCCTGCCCTTTGGGGCTGGTAGTCATAAGGTGCAGCCAGCTACAATGGGATAAACACTCAAAAATTCCAACTCCTGGAGAAAATGTGGGAGAGGCAATTTCAGTTATCAAGGCAGCTGAATTGACACAGGCAGCAAGATTCAAAGGATGACCCAGGCTGGAAGACCAAGGAGAGCATCCTGGCAGCTACCACCATGTAGAACGAGCTAAGAAGTAAATTCCATATATATGCACACTACAGCTATACCACCTCATCAGCTTCCATATGCTTCTGCTGGAGCATAGCAGTTGCAAAAAAGACTGACACTGTAGATAGTTTCATGCCTTTGAGAGGATTCCCCCACAAATTAGATTTAGCCAGGAATGTCAACCCTGCCTGCCTCTCCCCCCCCCCCCAACACACAAAAAAAACTGTGCAATTTCTTGGTTCTCTAACATCGCCAACATCTGAGACTCTGCAAAGCAATCAGAATGATAACTGATAAAGGTGCATACAGTCACTTACCGGCTGCATTTCCAAGTAGAACCCCAAAGACAAGCAGGACAAGCCTATTTTCAAAACCCCCAGGCCCGTGCCCAAAGGCAAGCAGAATCCAAGTCAAATCAACCTGCTGTATTCATCTCCAGTATATCACAGCAATTTTCACAGGTTTTACAACTGCATGTAAATGAATTCCTTAATCCTATCTTTCATCTGTTCCCATGCTATTTAAGGTTGATTTTGAAAATGCAGACATGGATCCCCTCCTGGTGAACCTGCTTTGCTCTCTCTCTCTCTCTCTCTCTCTGGCAGCCTAGAAGGATGATAATTGTTCAACAAATGATTTTTTTAAATAAACCCTATTTAATCCCACTCACGTCACAAATAAACTCATTCTTTACAGGAGCAGTAAGCCCACAGATGTGTTCTGAACCTCACTCAGAGAGACGCTTAATTTTAACAGCTGCACAATCTACATGTGTAGTTAAAATCAAAGGCAGGAAGGCTACCTGCCTACAGGATAGTTGACTATACACACATTGTGGGGGAGGTTTAGTTCTAGGAATAGTAACTAAGTTGTTTTTCTAGCTTGTCTCACAGCAGATCACTAGCCACAGGAAGCAGGCCAAACCTACTGTATCCCTTTGGCATGTTTTCGTAGCACTGGTTTTTAATAAAATGTAACACTCCACCCTCAGAGCAGGGCTGTCCTTGGGATCCATGTTATTGCCACTAGAACAATGGCTGGTTTAATTATTTGATTATACGACAGCTGGACCTTTAAAATAAAGACGTGACTTGCACTATAGAAAAGCATAAGAATGAATCTAGCAAGATACATGTATGCTAGTATGGTTACAAGTGCATAGGCTTTGGTACATATACCTTTATGATTTAGCATTTGCAGGACAATACCACCTACCATCCCCAGCCAAATTAAAAGGTCCCACTTATGCAGGCTCTGTGCAAAAGAATCATCACAGAGACAGACCTTGCTCCTAGAAGCTCAACATCTAAACTAGGGATAGGCAACCTGCAGCACACAAGCTGATTTTCAGCTGCACTCACACTGCCCTGGTCCTGGCCACCAGTCCAGGGGGCTCTGCATTTCAATTTAATTTTAAATGAAGCTTCTTTAACATTTTTAAAAACCTTATTTACTTTACATACACCAATAGTTTAGTTCTATATTATAGACTTATAGAAAGAGACCTTCTAAAAATGTTAAAATGTATTACTGGCATGCGAAACCTTAAATCAGAGTGAATAAATGAAGACTTGGCACAGCACTTCTGAAAGGTTGCCGACCTCGACCTAAACAGATGAGACAGACAAAGCTGGAGAAGGGAAGTTCAACTGCCCTCATTTTATAAACAGCAAACAAGGCTCTAAGCACAGCACACACCTAGCAATTCAGCAAAGCACTTAGTTACATGTCTAACTTCTTACACAGACGTGTGTTTAAATGCTTTGCTGAACTGGGACCTAAGTGAGTTGACCAAGGTCACATAAAAAGTCAGTGGCAGAACAAGCATTGACTCTGGAGCTCAAGTCCCAGGTCAGTACAAGGCATCAGTACTTCAGGCTTGTGTGACTTTTAACCTAGCTTCCCCTCCCTGCCTTAAGGCTGAAAACTCCCTGGACCCAACTGCTGCCTGACCTAGATAGTCAGGCCCAAATTATGCTGTAAGTGATTCCGTTACTCCACAGTGACACTGGTTTGATTGAGAACAGCAAGTGGCCCTCAGTTTTGATTGCTCTCCAACTGACCATGGATTGGGACAGGTGCCAACTTCTCACACGAGGGCCTGGCGCAGACCAAGCTCCATTTCAGGCTGGAGCACACTCAGGAGAATAGGAGCAGGTGGCTGCTCCATGGAACCAGTCAAGGCCCCCATCTGGCAGACCTAAAGAGTGGCCCACAAAGGTTGAGAAACACTGCTGTCAAAACACCATCACAGAAGTCTTATTAGCTACCATTGAATGCAGTAACTAGTTAAAATCACAGCGCCAAATCGAAAGGAGGCTTTGGAAGATTTCCCTGCCTCTGACAAGTTTCTCTCTTCTCATGATGCTACTCAGCCACCTGTTTTACCTACATTTTTGTGGGTGCCGCTCATTGAAATATTGGCAGATCTGACTTTAAAAAACCATCTGTTCCCCTTGGTACTCACAACAACTGCAAATTCAAAACATGAACTAGATAGCTAAGGAACTGCTGACTCAAAGCCCACCGAAATCAATGGAAAGACTAATTGATTGCACTGGACTTTGGCTCAAGCCCTGAGTCAGCAAAGTTGCTGCTCCCCATGTTCTTCAGACTCTGGGCCCTCCCTACAATGCTAGTTAAGTGAGCAACAACAGAAGGGCTATAAAACCTTGTCAAAGTCCTCTAACGTGTCATGCATTCATCTCCTTAAGCAGCCATGTTTGTTTGTTTACATCACGTGGAACAGCTGAGCATGACTTTAAGTCAACTTTGATGTCTGTAGGCCAAAAGAACCTGTTATATAATAGTCCGAGCAAGCAGAGATAGGCACCGTCTGTTCAAATGTACGTACCACTTGAAAGAGATATTTGCACTGGAATGTATTTGTTAGAGAGAGAGGCCATCTAATTTGTACAACATAAGAATGGCCATACTGGGTCAGACCAATGGTCCATCTAGCCCAGCATCTTGTCTTCCAACAGTGGCCAATGCCAGATGTTTCAGAGGGAGTGAACAGAAGAGGGCAATTATCAAATGATCCATCTTCTGTCATTCAGTGCCAGTTTCTGGCAATCAGACTTAGGGACTGGGGCTGTGTCCCTGACCATCTTGGCTAATAGCTATTGATGGACCTACCCTCCATGAACTTATCTAATTCTTTTTTCAACTCAGTTGACTTTTGCCCTTCACGACATTCCCCTGGAAGTGGGCTCCCCACAGGTTGATTGCGCGAACAAGTACTTCTTTGTGTTTGTTTTAACCCTGCTACCTATTCATTTAATTAGGTGACCCCTGGTCCATGTGTTAGGTGAAGGGGTAAATAACACTTCCCTGTTCACCCTCACCACACCAGTCGTGATTTTATAGATATCAGTCATCTCTTTTCCAAGCTGAGCAGCCCCAGTCTTTTTTAATCTCTCCTCGAATGGAAGTTGTTCCACACCCCTAATCATTTTTGCTGCTCTTCTCTGGACCTTTTCAAATTCGAATATACCTTTTTTGAGATGGGGCAACCAGAACTGCATACAGTATTCAAGGTGTGTGCATACCATGGATTTATATAGAGGCATTTTTATATTTTTTCTGTCTTAGGCCTGGTCTACACTGGTGCGGGGAGAGATAATCGATCTAAGTTACTCAACTTCAGCTATGTGAATAACGTAGCTGAAGTTGACATACTTAGACCTACTCACTGCAGTGTCTTCACTCTGTCTGCGCCTCTTGCAGCAGTGGAATACAGGATTCAATGGGAGAGCGCTAGCTGGATCCATCGATCGCGTCTAGACTATACGCGATCAATTGACCCTTGCTGGATCGATCGCTGCCCACCGCTCCAGCAGGTAGTGTAGACGTACCCTTAGTTTCTATCCCTTTCCTAATGGTTCCTAACAGTTTGTTTGCTTTTCAGACTGCTGCTGCATGTTGAGTAGATGTTTTCAGAGAACGATCCACAATGATTCCAAGATCTTTTTCTTGAGTAGCAATAGCTAACTTAGACCCCATTATTTTATACATATAGTTGGGATTATGTTTTCCAATGTGCATTACTTTGCATTTATCAACATTGAATTTCATCTATCATTTTTGTTGCCCAGGCACCCAGTTTTGTGAGATCCCTTTGTAACTCTTGGCATGCACCTTTGTTGCATGACGGTATTACCATTTAAGACCCCCAAGCCTGAAACCCCTTGTGCCTGAGTGGACTGCTGTGCCCATGTGGCATTTAATTGAAGTAGGGCTCTGCACTGGGTCAACTGTCTGTATTTGTCAAAAAGCTGGAAGGTCAAGGCCTAAACCTGCAGTTGAGAGCTATTCATTTAGTTTATGAAAATGCATAAAGTCCCCAAGGTTAAGAAGTGATCCGAACCTGTTATGTTAGAATACAAACTCTTAGATTTGAGTAAGGAATATACCAAGCAACCTATTTGCAATCTGGACAGATTCTTCCATTGCTAGAGAATAAGTTTCCCAATCATGACGGCTATTGAGTTGCGTGAATGATATTAAACTCCTCTTTTTTTCAGTACTAGTGGAGTTCAATGTTGCACTACAATTCCAATAATCTTAGCTCAGCTAAACAAGGTTGTCTGGAGGGATTAAAAATTCACCCATTAATTTTGTTCCGATGAGGTCTACAAACTAATGGGCCAGATTCCCAGCTGCTGTAGATCAATGTTTCATCATCGATTTGTTCACAATAAAGGTCATAACTACTTAATCCTCAAACTGTGTAGGCAGGTAAATATCATTCCTGGGGAAATTGAGGAAGAGATGTTAAGGGCTTGATTTGAGAAGTGCAGAGCACCATCTACCCCCTGGAAGGCAGGAGGAGCAGCAGGCACCCAGCTACCCTGGAAACTTGGCCTTACGGCTCCAATTCAGCACAGCATTTCAACATGTTTACCCACCCGGTCTAACTCCATCCTGGCCCAGCAAAGCACGTGAAGCAAATGCTGAAGTCTCACAAAGTCAGTGGGAGATAACCATAGCTAGGATTCTCAAAATGGCCTCAAGGAGTAAAGGCATCCACCTCCCATTGAATTCCTATTGAAAGTCAATGAGCCAACTATTTCCTTTGACCCCTTTGAAAATCAAAGCCCACATGCGAAAAATTAAGCATGCGCTTAAGTGATTTGCTGAATTGGGATTTTGATGACTTCATCAGTGCCATAGATTGAGTCATAGTCAAAAACGGGATTAGAACTCAGGCCCTCTTTACTCCAATGGGTCCACCCTCTAGCTAAAACCTACACTACCATTTCAAGTACAAAGAGAAAGATTAGTAGGAAAAACATTGACAGACTTCGCATTTCCTCAGTGTTGTGTAGCAGTAACCTGACATTACTTTCACAGATTGAAGCAAAGCGCAATACTATATCAACTTTCAGTCCGGTGGATCCCCAGACTACTCTAATTCCATTTAAATTCATGGGATGGAGCCCCAGTGAAAGGAGCTGGCTGAGGCCAGAAGAATACTTTAACCAGGGAGTTTCTGCTGGATGATTTATGAAAGCAGAATGCAGTTACTCATATTCAAAGTGGTCACAACTCCACAGTTAACTCTCCTTGGGGAAGGGTCTGCGGGACCAGAACCCGGTCTGCAGAGCCTGGGACAGCTGATGAACCCACATTTCCACCAAGCAGAGGGCACACAGAGCCACATCCAGGGAGCACTGTGAAGAATATGCACCACAGGAAGTGCCACCCAACGGATCCAGAGTTACAGCACGCTGGGGTTTTCTCATTGGCCCATGCTCACTATTTAACTCTGGGGGGTATGCCAGGAAGTTGTCCAGGCAACCACCCAGACTTTGAGTTTGCTGCGACTCCAGGCCTCACCTCACTTTCTGATTTCCAGTCTCGGACTCCAGCCTGACTCTGACCCTGACTCTCGCCTAGCAATTAGTCAGCGAGCCGGGCTCAGAGTATCACCTCATGACTGGCCTTGTAGGCAACCATCCAGCCATGAACGCTAGGCCAGGCTGTGCCGCCTTCACCCTCGTCCCTTACATCTGGTCATACATTTCACCAAAATATGAATGCATGTTAATGTTTCTTTTGCAGCCCAGACATCAAGTGCCATTGAACTAACATTTTTTGCCCTGGAGTATTTATGAGCAAGACACATCAAAAACTTTTTAAACGTATCTTTTGTTTCTATATTTTGTTCAGTTTCTTGTTCCCAAAAGTTTTCTAACCAGATCTAGTGTTTCCTGTTAATGTGGTATATGCAGAATTCTCTGTGACTAGAATGGAAAATGGCATAAGTTTTTAACTACTATATGGGGGCAGAAGTGGTGGGGTTTTATTATTATTAAATGATGACACTTTTCTAGTGGGGAGAGGACCTACTTTTCAAAAGCTTTTATCCCCTCAATTTTAGAAGAATTATGGACAAGAGATGTATTTATGAGCTCAAAAAACTTTCAGTACCTAAAAAAGTTGTTCTGTATCTCCGCATAGATCCATTTTTCAGGCTAGAGGACTTACATAGAGTCAGGGAAAGCAAAGACACACCCCATAGAAAGTCTCCACATGAGCGTATGCAAAGTGAACCCCTCATACTGGAAGATCTTCCACCATGAATTGTCTCATTCTACACATCTCCCCCACAGTATAACACCAGCAAGACGGCGCCCCTTTAAGAGGCGCAGTACAAAGAAAAACCATAACTCCTCACTGATACAGGCTCATGCATCAGAAAGATCATGTAAGTGAAGATCTTATGCAAAACTGATAGCAACATCTTTCAATACAGAGATACCAAAGGGGATCCAGAAATCAATCCTCTCTTTACATCCTCCCCAAGAACATACAATAAACAGAACATCACTTCTTGATTCTGCAGATCCTGAATATCCTCCAGAAGAATGGCAGAATATATTCTGGTTTCTTGTACATTGGGCAAGAGGATTCCAGCAGCAGGTCCTTGACAGAAAAGGTTTGTCTTTCAGTACCACCATTAGGGGACAGGAAGACAAGCATCTGTTCCAACCCTACTGACATATTGGTTAAACGCCTAGGAAATGAACAACAGGGCGGACACCGTGGAGCATGGGGCACATTCATCAATATAAACCTTGGGATGTGGCCCAGGTTACGCGTTGTAGATTGAATAGTTCTTCCTCTGTATCTCTCTTGCCAGCAACAATCCTGTCTTGCTGTGTCCTGTGCTAGCTAGTAAGGGGCTGGATAAAATGAAATCCCAACATGTGTTACCATACATTTATCTTAGGATGAGAATGTTACATGCAATCCTGTAATTAATTGCTTTATCTTTGAGTTGATTGCTTTCATAGTTTCCAGCTCTAAACCACACATTATTGGACAGTGTTCTACAATATAATAAATCACTAGGTTTTTTCCAGAGCTTTTCCTTACAAATATATGTGCTCATCTGATATTATGGACACTCCATGTGAATAAGCTGGATTCTGAGCTGTAAGATCTGTGCAACCATCAGAGTTTAAATTAAAAAAAAAAAAAATAAAAATTCCAAAAAAAAAACAAAACACCACCACCACCACCCCTCTAACATAGTGTGTTTATTCAAATTAGCAATTGCAAAAAGAAATCAGTGAAGTTGCATTAGACAAAGGACTGCAAGGACGCATGAGCATAACTTCAGAGTCAATACTATTCCAATGGATAGGAAATAACCTATTGTCTCTTACTGTGAGAGGCGAGGGGGGAAAATAAAAAAATCAGTTACTGTAAAACACCAAACAAACCAGGTGACACTGCTCTTCAGCTAACAGACACAGGCCATGAGCAGCAGATTTTTTCAGAGACTGAGAGCACGACCCTGCAGTGTCCTGAACACCCTCACCTCCCACTGACTTCAAAGGGAGTGGAAGTTGTCAGCAATTTTACATTAGAAAATAGGCGCTCTAAGATGTCTTGCAGCTACAAGGCAATATTTACATTCATATATTATCGTGAGCTATAGATATGAAAGTAGCAGGAAAGTACTGTACCTTCAAAGTATAGACAAATCCATGCCCCTACCAGCGGGTGCAGAGGTCATCAGGCATGGGAGATGCATTATGAGCCCGATATAAGCAGACTTCAAGGGATGTTAAATTGTTCTATATCATACCTGTGCATCACTAAGGTTTACACTACCATAGCTGACTGAGGCTGTAACATTAAGTACTTTGTGCATTAGTAAATTAAGCCCTAACTCCAATCAGAAAGATCCCTAGAACCTCCTCTGCCGTGCTTTCCGACCAGCATGCTGAAGGCCAGCCAAACACTCAGCATAGATACATGAAACAGACTGTGTAACAAGGCCCCTGTTCTAACACCACTTCTCTCTGCCCTAAATAATGCTGGTCATTCCAGGTTGGAAACAATTCCATGTATACATTATTTCTGAACACAGTTATTTATTACATTATTTCAGGATCCAGGAAAGGCTGGGCCATAATTACAACAACATGTGCAGTATTGCAGAGTCAGTTCCTGATCGCTGGCTTCGGAAGAAGGCTCCACTTCTGCACAAAAACATTTGCCTTCCTAACACAAGAACTACTTTTTATTCCATATTGGGATTTATAAACTGCCCTGCCAAGCAGTCAGCTTGCCAAATTATAGCTCTGCATGGCCATTGAGCAGCAATGCCAAGAACAGAAGTCTAGAGCGAGAGAACTCCAAACGACAGGAACATTTCAGTTTTAAATGAAATCTTAGAGAACAGGAAAAAAAAATTCCTCAGGGAACATTTTCAGGGATGTTCAGAGGAAATCAGACAATTATTGTGATTGTTAGTGGAAACTGTAGATATAGTTCCCTGTTTGCTATTGAAAAAAATGCACCCTTCAGGGTACAAGACTATAAAAACACAAATCCACATTTACTGTTAATACTTTGTCCTGACAGACAAAACGCAAATTGGTTCTTCAATTCCCTCTGCTTTTCTTATGTAATTGTGTTTATAAAGGAAGCAATAAAAGCTTAGTAGGACCAGTAGACAAGGCTGATTGATCGCATATTGGCTTATGAGAGACACTAGCCCTAAACAGGAGCAGACGCTACCCTTACTGCGCCAATAGCTTCCTACTCCAGTGCATCTACAACACAACATAGCTTTAGTCTTTAGCCATTCATACAGACTGTATCCTGAAATGCTTTACAAAGTTCCCCACCACAGTTAGAGAGTGGAATAATCACAGCAGGAGAGAGAAACAGAGGTACACAGAAAGGAGAAACAAACTTGTTTTCATGTGAGATTTGAAAGCCGGGGATGGGGAGGAGATTATAAAGTGGAAGAACAGAAAAAGCTGTTCCAGATGATAGGAGCTGCACAGAAGGCTCTTGCACCAACTCTGCTGAGGGGTGAGATAAAAAGGAAGCTGGTGCTAATGGACTGGGGACAGGAACAAAGTCAGAGGAAAGACTACATTGGTGTAATTTACACCTTTTAGTCCCACGACACCTAGGATTTACTGACGTTGGCCATGAGCTGACAATCATATGAGCAGTCCCACTGAAGTCAGCGGGACTACACACATGCATATAGTTAAGCACGTGCATCAGTGTTTGCAGGATCAGGGCTTTAGATTGAACCCCATCGACCAACATATATAGTTTACACACCCATGGTATCCCTCAGATCAGAAACGAGCTCATTGGGTCCAGGAGTCTAAAGGACATGGCATCTCTACATTTGGTTCAGAGAAAGTCTGCAGTTTCAGATGGAGCAAATCCAGGTAGTGACATTACAAGGCAGACAGTTTTGAACTGTATCCTGAAATAAGATAACTACTTGCTTAAAGAATTATATATACACATATATATACTCTTTCCCTCCCCCCACCAATGAGCAAACCCCAATGACTGCCCCAGTCACCAACTGCATGATGAACGTGATGCAGAGAAATGAGCCCTGCTATAAGATGATGACAGTTTACATCAAGAAGGGAGGTGAAAAGGGCATCACTAGAGGATCACAGTACCCCAGAATTGATAAAATTCAGAGGTCACAGAAGGAAAAAAAGACAAGTGACTGTGGTGTTGTTAGCCCTGTTAAATGTTGCATCAGCTCTTCCATCAGAGATCTGATTTTATGTTGGTTTTCAACTTAGCCATAGAAATTCATTGTGAGCTGAAGTTTAGGAAAGATAAGTAAATGCCCTTTAAATTTACACACAGACCCGAATCTTGCAGTCAGATGCATGCTGGCAGACCCTTCTACCCTCAAAGAGGCAAGGATTGAGGTCATATCTTGTTATATATTATTTAGAAACTTCAACAGGGGTTTAAGCACAAAAACTTTGACGCTTACCTTTAAACAACTTCAGCTTTTACAGAAAAGCATCTTGCAACAAAACTAGTGCTGATGCATGAATGGACAGTCTAGGGAAGACACAATGTCTGCCCCAGATGCAGTGGACATCCACAACTCCCGCTGAAGAACACAGGAGTTCTGGATGCTCTATACTTCAGGATCAAGCACTTCACCAGCTGACTGCTGCTACTAGCCAATAAATACAGCAATCCAAACTGTTAACATTCTGTGTTGTGACCCACACAGAGATCAAAGGTTCTTATTTAATTTCGGGGAAAGAGTGCAGCAGATTATATTTTAAAAATCCTTATTTTGGAGAGTTCCGCCTCCCTCTATCAGAAAATTTTAAGATCCTCTAGCTCACATGCTGGGTCTGGCTTTTCTTTTGCTGCTGGTTCCTGAAGCAGAATATAGTAGAAGCCTTGGAACTGTCAATTTTTCAGCACACATCTGCACATAGGCACGTCAAACCGTGGAGTACCAGGTACCGCATGTGAGCGGCAATGGAATTAAGTTTTATCCTACGTACTACATACACAAGGCAGCAGCAGTTAGTGACCAAGTATGACCTTTAGCTCTGAGTTTGCTAGGCATATCTTGCTTCATGTTATCACCTTATAATTTAAGCTGGTGGTGTTAATGTCTGTGAACCCCATTCACAGACTTGTAGCTTTGCAATTTGGAAAAGCAAAACCTTTCCAGTTCCATATTACAAGATCACTAGGACACTCTCTAAGACAACGTCTTCAACCAAACACCCTCATATTTCCCACTGTACGAGGCAAGGTTCCCCTGGTATCACCAAGCTGCGACTCCACGCTTCACTGACAGCACAGACAACTTAACTGCAGCCTGACACGTCACTTATACAAATATACGATACAATTTATACTTTGTAATGGACAATATTGTTTACTAAAGGGACACTAATTTGACGGATCCAAAATCTAACTGTACATCTGCAACTCCTCACTCTTATGCCAATTCCATTTTCACAAGCAGGCAAATGGATCAGATAGAGATGAAAATCCAGGCAGTAAGGGAACTGAAACAAACAAGAATCTTGCGCAGGATTTTCTTGTTAACTACTATCCTTCACCTGGACAAAGAGCAAAGGCAGCACTACATGAGTGACTTTACCTGCAGTCCCAACAAACTCAGAATTCAGCCTGGTTTTACTGAGGTTGGATCACACACCCGAAGAGCTAGCATTTTAAGGCTATCCCACAATACTGCAGCACCCTTCATGTAGAAAAATGTAAGTTTAAGGGATAGGCAAATTTTATGCTTGTCCAACATGATATACATATTTTTAATTTGTACTCGATTGTGCTATTAAAAAGCAAAGTACTTCAGAAGGCCCAACTGGCTGGTCTAACATCTGGATCATTTCACACAACCCCATGTGTTTGTTTTGAAATTAATTCTTAATGTACTTTTTTTCAAAATAAACATTTCCAAATTCTAGGAAATAAATAAATCAGTGCACCAGCAGCTCAGTAACAAACCAATATAAACAAACAATCTACACATAAGAAACACCCTTCAGCATAGAAACATGTTCCAGTGCTGATGGAGAAACAATTGGAGAAACAAGCTTTGGGGTTCGAGCTTTCCAGAAGCAATAAAGAGAATATCATTTTAAGATAGTATGAATATTACCAATGGAGTCATTTTAGATACCAGGCACTATATTCATACGCTTATTATGTTAGTGATGCTATAGGCATTGCATCACACACGTTATTTTTCAACAAATGTTTCATCTATCCTCTTCCAAACGCAATCTAGAAATGCAGAGATGTCTTGCCAGTGATAGATGCAGATACGAACATCCAAGACCAAAAAGTGCAGCTGTGTATTACAGACGGATTACTACCCTTTGAAAGCTGATTTATGACAAACTGTCAAAGGGCACTGGACTCTTTTTTATATTTATATATGAATGCAAACAAATTCAAGTATACAAACCCCTCATATGGGAGGGAAAGCTGGGCCAGAAGTGTGTCCAGCACACAGATCACATTGGAAATCTGGGCTGAGGACTTCTGAAAATCTGGCCCCTCATCTTCATCAGCTTTTATACATTCTGCACACTCTTGGGGTGAAAACGATCACTTCCGAAAGGAAACAGCTACCTGATGGGTGCGTGCAAAGGTGCTTTTGCTCTTGCAAAAGTGGAAGGCCTTTTGAATACGTCCATTAGCATATTCTTGGTCATGTCTTTTATGCTATATTATTGGGGTGTCCTGAAGACTATCTAGAGCAGATGTGTAAGGAGACAGGACAAGGTGACAGGAGAGCGGAGATGCTCAGTGTGCAGAGGGCTTGCTCAGCGGGAAACCAGCCAGTTACCTAGCGCCAGGGCAGAGTACTGGCCTCTCTTTCTGGGTGATTAGCTGGGTATTGGGAATGGAATTTCTCCCATTTCCCCAGGGGAGGCGGGGGGTGTCCAGGACGCAGCCTGGCTTCCCGGGACCAGTGGCCTGGAGGAGGAGAAAGGCTTTTGGCCCAGTCTCCCAAAGGCAGATCCCTGCACGTGGGAAGGGCCATGGACCGGTCTCCCTGTGGGTCTGACTTGGGTAGGGGGATAAGGACCCTCCCTTGCCCTCTTGTGCCTGGGTACCGCGGCAGGAATCGCCCCAGCCCTTGGCACTGGGAGATGCCCTGTCCCGCTGCCGGGGCACAGTCCCCGGGCAGGGCCAGGCCCCTTATGCCCAGCTCCTGGGTGCGTGGCCCTGAGGGCAGGGAGGGGGAAGCTGCCCGCAAGCCCCCCACCCGCGGGGTAATTGGCGCCCCCCCGCCCGGGCAGTGCTGGGGCTGTATTGAAGGAGGCTGCCCCGGAGCCCCCCCCCGGCCCCGCCGCCATGTTAGTAGCTGCCTCCCCCGGTCCCTGCAGCGGCGGCGGCCGCCCGGGCCTAGCGCGGAGCCGGCGCCGCGGTGCCAGGCTCCCCCCGCCCGTGGGGGTGACAAGCTGCAGCCCCCCCCAGTGCTACCCAGCCCCGCTGGCTCTAGCGCTGCCCCAGCCCCCTCCCCGGGCACCCCTTGAAGGGCAGCAGCCCCTGCCCCCCCCAGAGGCAGCCCCCGCGCCCCTCCCCTCGTGTAAAGGGGGCACCCCCCCAGCGCGATCCCACCCCCCCCCGCCACAGCTGCTGGGGGGCTGCTCTCGTCGCCCCATCTCCCAGCCCTTGGGGGCGTTTGCTCCATCCCCCCCCATCAAACAAACGCCCCTCGGACCCTTCCCCCTCCCGCGAAGGAAAAGCCCCCCGCCTCCCGGCGCGGGGAACAGGTGCGCTCCGCTGCGCCGCTCCCGGGAGGGGTTTAAAGCCCATCGCAGCTGACAGGGGAGGGGGAATATTTGGGGCCCCCCCCATTTTGGGGAGTGCCTATAACAAACAGCGCTGGGGGGGGGGCGTTGCACACGCACTCACCCGAAATCCTGGTCCATGGACTTGAAGAAGAATTTGTAGCTGTGCACGGGCCGGTTGCTGAGGACATTTTTAAAATCTGTCAAAGTGACTTTCTCCGGGGGGACGGGCAGCTTCACCAGGTAGGGGGTCTCCTCCTCGTCGATGTGGTAGATGATTTTAGTCTCCGCCATGGGGGAGGGGGGGAGGACGCTTCCGAGGACAAGGGGGGGGCCGGGGGGGGCCGATCCAGCCCAGGCCGGGGCTGCCAGTCACTCCCTGGGTTTCAGCAGCCCCAGGCCGGCGCGGCTGCAAACAGGAAGGGAGAGCTCGGCTCCTGGCTATTGCACCGGGGATTTCATTCCCTGCACCGCTCTCTAGCTGCTCAACGGGAGAAATGCAAGCGGGCCCCAGCCCCGGCCCGGCCCGGCGGGCGAGGAGAGGGGGCACAGCGGGGGCGGGCCATGCCCCGGAGCTCGCCGGAGAGGCGAAAGCCGCTGGAGGAGCCCCGCACGCAGCCGGGAGGCGTTTGGAGCCGCCTCCTTCCGCCGCGGCAGCCACCAGCTTTTCCCAGCTGCTCTGGGTGGGGAGCGGGGAGTAAATCCGCTTCCCAGCCTCCTCGGTGCTGCCTCCTCCCCCGGCGGAGTTAAAGGGGCCCCGTGTTCGCAGCCTGGCCCCTGCCTTTAGCCGGCACAGGGGCCAGCCCCGCAGCCGGGTTACCGGCAGGGCTGCTCCAAAGGCCCCTACGGACCCCGCACCGCGCGGCTGCCCAGGGGATTTCAAAGCGGGGTCCCGGCTCCGCCGCTTTCCCCTGCAATCATGTGACGCGCCGGTCCTGGCTTCCGAGCCGGCGTGGAAACGTGATCCGCCAACTCCGGGAACGAAATGGCCCAGGTCGCTAGTCCCCTGCCGGCTGCCTGGAAATAGACCGGGGGGCTGGTTCCTGGGCGGATTGAAATGGACAAAGACAAAAATCTTCGTAACGAAACAAAAGTGACAGCGGGTGCCGTTTTGAGGCTGGCAGTCTTGACTGAATTGTAGCTACACTAAAGGCATTTCACGGGTTTATGGTTGCCATGCCTGGAAACCTGATAGTAAAGCTATAGTAAATAATCAGCTCGCTTCATACCTGTCATTTCCTGACTGAGAGCGAGTTACGGTTACACAGGAACATGGGGCCAGATGTAGCCCTCCCTGGCTTTCAAATAGCCCTCCTCTGAGTCCTCTTCATGCGAGCTGCCCCCTTGACTCCAGTAAAACGACTAATGAAGGGGCAGCAGCTGAGCACCTACAGTTTCCATTGAAATAAAAAATCAAGCTGCTCTGTGTATCTGCCTAAATATGGATCTGGGAGCATAACACATTAGGCAGCCAGGGTTGAAAATGTTGGGCAAATTTTGGTGCCCGGCCCATTCGCAGCCCCTCCACCTGCTTCTCTTCTGCAGATTGCTCTGCTCCTTACAGGACTAACCTGTGAGATAAGGACACAAGTGGCACTAGCTTTGCATTAATAGTTGGAGTAAAGGGAAACCAACGAATGCTGGAATTTAGGCAAAAAAAAAAAAAAATAAAGAAAAGAGCTTGGGGTTAAACCAAGCAAGAGCTGGTAAAAAGGAGATTTTGGTAGCTGCAGAAAAATGTGTCTTGTGCTTTGTGACGGGAAACAGCCAGGTACAGAAAGCAGAGCAGTCACTGGACAAATCAGGGTTGTTCCTTCCCTTTGTATTTCAACAGAGCTGGGTTGATTTTTTTTCTGTCTAATCACCATGTTCAGTGTTCCCCTGCTGTTAGTACAAGTTGTCATGGACCAAAGCCTATGCTAATAAGAAAGCAGAGAGAGACATTTGCCATCTTCAGAAATCTTTAATAGGTGCTGATTGTATTCAGTGTAGATACTGCTGGGGTGGTTGGCATCTACAAAGCTTTTTACCTGTCATAAAAATGTAATCCTTTCTCAGACGTCATGGAGCAGTACAACGAAAGCTCTCCCATGCTTTGGAGTAGCTTTGGTCCTACTGCTCCAGGTATGAGAGTGGTGCTTTGGAGCAGAGTGGTGGTCCTCTGGTTCTAGAGAACACCTCTTTAGGGGAGCATATTCTGTAGCGCCTACATTTGAGTGAATCCAGCTTCCTCCTTAAAAATTCCAAAGGAGGGCAACCGGCCTGTGAAGATTTCCAAAAAGTATGTTGCTGAGTCGTGAGGAATCTGCGGTTCATTAAAAATACTTCTGCAGCAAAACCCCAGGCATATTATATTCCTTTTTTTTTTTTTTTGGCGCCGCCCCCAAGAAAGAGCCCATTCGTTTCTCCAAATATTCAGTTGCTGCCTGTGGAAAGATAAATCGCAACTCAGTAATTGAATGACCTGTGGCCGTGGAGAGCCGCAGGGGAGCCAGTTGTGTTAATGCAGCTGCAGCAGGCCAAACGGTTCGTTAACATTGTTACTATTTATTATTTTGAAAGGGGAAAGAGGGGGTATCCCCAAATCTAAGTCTGAGGGGTGAGATTTTGAAAAGCATCTAGTTAGGTTCCCAATTCCTGTTGATTTTTAATGGATATTGGGCACCTAACTTTAACTTCCTTAGGCACCTTTGAAAATCCTACCCTACATCTGACATTTATGTAGCATCCTTCAGCCGGAGGTGCTTTAACAAACTATGGGCCAATCCTGCAAACACAACTGAGTGCAGCCCCTTTGCTTAAATGCGGTAGTAAGTTGATGCACGATCAGGCCCTGTTTACCTCCACCAAGCAGCCATCACTGAGGTGGATGGGACAGCCAGAGCACAGAAAACCGGTGCACAGCCTCCTGTGCATCAGTCATCAAGGAGGGAAGGTTTTTATTTTTAATTTGAAGGTAAAAGTATTTCTGGGTGCCCCAGCCAAAAGACAGTTTGATCCTGCCATCCTGGGGATGGACCAATGTTTCTTTCTATCCTAATTTCCTATGTTCCCATCCCATTTAAAAAGAAGCCATCTCACCCGAAAGGAACCTAACCATTCTCTGTTGTAACAGACAGGTAGCGTCATTCTAGCGTGTGTTGAGTGAGTGTGGGGCTTGGATTCATTTCAGTAACGCTTAGTATCATTGTAACTGGGGCTGACAAAAGCGGGGAAGGGGAGACAAGTGGACCAGGGCCCTGATTTCAAAGGGCCCGCCTCCCACCATCTGTACCATCTGTGTAAATGAAGTGAAAGGGGTGGGGCAGTGAACATGATGTGCCAAGGTCTCACATTTCTGTTGCCAGGCCTGACTGTGACATGTATTGGGAAACCAAAATGCTAGCGCCAACTATCTGCTAGCACTCCTAGTACTGTGATGTAATCACAAAATTGCATTCACTGAAGTTCTCCAACCCTGACTCTCCACTCTCTCCACTGTTTTCACCATTGAGCCCAAATCCCTGTCACCAAGACATGCAAGGTGAACAGCACGGAAAAGCTGTGGCTTGAATTTTCAAAACGTGATTAGTGGTTGTAGGGTGGCTCGGTTTTGGGGTCTCCAATTTGGCACACATCAAAGGTGTCTGATTTTGAGGAGGTGATGAGCACCCCCACTCTCAACATCAGTCTTCTTTCAAGTGTCCCCAGTTGGCCCCGTCAGAATGTAGCCACTAGTCACTTTGGAAACTTTAAACCTATGTTTTCCCTATTTAAATATTGGCCTTTTACTCACAATAAGCACAAACTACTGAGGATTTCCATAAGTTCACACTAGTGTGATCAGACAGCAAGAGTGAAAAATGAGGATGGGGTGAGGTGTAATAGGAGCCTATATAAGAAAAAGACCCCAAAATTGGGACTGTCCCTATAAAATTGGGACATTTGGTCACCCTAGATCACACATCCAAGTTCTCTCTCTCTCTCTCTCTCTCTCTCTCACACACACACACACACACACACACACACACACACACACACACACACACACACACACACACACTGTGGTTCACATAACATTTTGGGATGCGCTTGGTACAGAAAATATGCCACAAAAACAGCAGTTTTCCCACATTTTAGAATCACTTGGTAGGAATGTCCGAGATTCCTTACAGCAGGCTTGTTCTCTAACCTGAGCGATGCTTCTCAGAGATACCGTGTCCTCTGCAATCTTTTTAATAAATAATAAAGAAAAACCCCACACAAATATTCAAGACTTTGGTCTCTTTAGTGGGTACTTAGTGACTTTCTGAATTTCTCAGTCTCAAAGGAGGGGCGAACACAGGGATTGGGTCTGCAGAGCCCTGTCACTGCTCTAGCCAATTTGCTTTCACTTTTGACAACTAAAAATGGAATGAGTTGTATAATTGTCAGATGGCTACATGCCAGCATAAAGAGGAGGAGCTTGGATTTATGACTCGCAGAAGGATTCCTGTGTCCTGCCCATAATGCCCTGCCTTCTTGGCATAACCCAGATGACTGTTACAGTTAAACCACAAACTAATCCAATTAAGAAATGTATTTGGTACATAGTGAGGAACAGGGGGTTTGCCATACTAGTAAACCATTGGTGCACCAAAGCTAATATTTTGTTTCTTGCAGAATCCAGTACCTGACATTTCAAAGGAAAGTCAAATTAAGGTATAATGGTCCAAGCCACTTGACTGAGGAAATAGCCTTCTGGAGGAGATGAATGCTTAAAGCATAAGCGCTGATCAGCCATTTTTTAATTTTTTTTTTAGCAGTTGATACTACCCTTCATTACTGGCTACAGAATTCACAGATTCGTAGACTCCAAGATCAGGAGGTCCACTGGGATCATCTAGACTGACCTCCTCAAAGCACAGGCCAGAGAACTTCCCCAAAACGAGTCCTTTAGCAGATCTTTCAGAAAACCATCCAATCTTGGTTTAAAAATTGCCACTGATGGAGAATGCATCACTGTGGTAAGATGAGGCCCTGAAACATCAACCCTTCTCAGAGGCCCGGTATGAGGCCTAAGGCCTGAACTAAAGTAATGGTCAAGGCTTTGCTAACATAAAGCAGAGTTAAGCTGTGAGCCAGAGGCAGGCCCTGCTCACAGAAGCTGGCAATGAAAGGGCTGATGCTGCAAAAATATTCATACCTAAAAGGTACTGGACACCAGAGGTGTAAACATGTGCTAGGATGGTACTAGAACACTCTGATACTTACATATTCCACATAGATAACAAGGAACAGGCTGACCCATCCTAAAGACGAGGAAAAAGGGTAACATGATGGCTAGAGTTGTTTTGTTCGAACCAACATATACAAGGTGAGAGGCAGCACCTTACTACGTAGAGGGGTTGTACCTCAATGCGTCAGGAGTGAGGTGTAACTTGTTTGTACCTGTGTATAAGAATGCACCCTTGAGGCACTGCCTTGTCTGGCCTAGGGGGCAGTGGTGATTCCCGTCACTGACTGAGTTGGTCCACTGTCAGGGAGCACATATGTACTAGCAGAACTGTAGACATCTGATCCAGGAAGCTAGAGATTGTGTTTTGTTTGGCAATAAACCTGGCCGGGTGCCTTTGTACCTTACTAGAGTCTGTGGTCATTGGGAGTTCTCTTGGGCTCTGCTGTGTCAGCGATCTGTAGAGCCGGGGCAGCACACAGGGGGAACACACGCCTGCAGCCGACTGTTATCAACATTGAACAGAGCAGAGCACCACACCGGTGACATCTGATGACAATCACGACCCTTGGTAAATTGTTCCCGTGTTAATTGCCCTCACTATTACACCTGTGCACCTTAATTCCTGTCTGAATTTGTCTAGCTTCAACTTCCAGCCATGGGATCATGTTAGATCTGTCTCTGCTAGACTGAAGAGCAAGTATTGGTTCCCCAGGCAGATACTCACAGACTGCAATCAAGTCACCCCTTAACCTTCTCCTTGTTAAACTAAATGGATTGAGCTCTTTGAGTCTGTCACTTTCAGGCATGTTTTCTACTCTTTTAATCATTCTTATGGCTCTTCAATTATCAACCCCATTTTTAAAAAATCTGGCTTTTATGTTGTATTTGTGATGGCCTCTTGTGGCACTGAATTCCACAGGCTTACTGCACGTCGTGCTTTTTTAACTAAGCATTTGCACTAGAAATAGGACTGAAAGAAAAGCAAGGATTGGGACATCCTGGTGTTTTAGGGAACTGTGTGACTCAGGCCCATTCCCAGCTTGCAAGAGTGTTTTTAGAAATCTCTGCAGGTAAAGGAGAAAAAGCATCTCCCCTCACTCTGGTGATCCTTTGGCAAGGGAATCCAAAGGCAAAACTCATATTTATTTTGACTCTAAACGCTTTGGGGATAGGAATAGTCTTTTCATTGGGTCTGTGCACGGTACCTAGTATAAACAGGGCCCTGATCTGTGACTGGGGCCACTAGACACTACCAAGGTACAAATAAATGTTTGAAAAGTGCCCTTCACACCTTGCATGGAAACTTTGCCATTTAGAAACCTATCAAGGATCAGGGAATTTAGTTTTGGTCCTGTACCAAAAGAAAGCTCCTGATTTCTTGACAGAGCAGCCAAGTCACTCTGCCCCTGCCTGTGGTATGAGACTCACAAAGGGAAGATGAACTGAATGGCCACTCAAATGACACCTCAGACAAACACCTGTCAAGACTGAGCAAAAACTTCCATTGGGAGCTTAGATATTGGTTTCACCTTAGAAAATAAGCCTGCTTTGTTCTCTAAGGGCCAGCCAATGGGCGTGTTGCCAGTGATGTCAATGAGATCATAAAAGTGCCCTTGGTCAGATTGCCAGCTAGAAAATGAAAATTTCTGCTTATCAACAGAATGGGAACATCTGGGCTAGTGTCAGTAGAAGCTTCCCACACCCCCATGTCCAACAATCCTTGCCAACTTTCCTTATCGTCCTATAGGTTCAGACTCAGTCCTTTGGCCTCTCTGCTGAGAACGCCACTAAGGAGGCCAGTGAGTGTCACATCTATGGATGCTTCTCCATCAGGAAGTGAACTGAGGCCACCAGCTAGCTGGCAGAAACTCCATCCTGGCTGGATTCACACTAATGACCTAGAGATAAACATTTCTCAATTTGCCAAGCCATGGAGTGCTGCCAGCATGACTCATATTTACTACTCCTTCCTGTAATTGGACACTTTTCACTTAAGCATTATCCACAGGAGTCACTGGTGAAAAGGAGAGGGAGAAAAGGAGAGGGAGATGTTGGCCATTTACATCAGAAGGACGTATAAAAGTTTGGGAGTAGTCACCTCTATCTGCGAGTGCAGCTACGCGTGCGAACCGCCAAGCAAGCCACTGTTCTTCGTCACACGTTTTAAGTGGCCCCATCTAACGAGGTTTAATTGTATTGGGTACTAATAGATTTTCTGAGTGTAGCAAGAAAGGGCAGGTGTAATGATGTGCACACGCTCTTCTCTCAGGGAGGGGGTTTGGCGGCTCACTTTCAGTGTTTTAACTCCAGTTCGTAGAGGCTGTAAATGTTTCCTGTCATCCAAAAATGGGAGCTGGCAGCTAGCCATGGACACTGTCCTAGGAGCTTTTTACAAAGGAAAGACAGGTCATGTATCGCCCACACATCTGGATTTGTCTAAAATTACGAAGCAATGGGCCTGCTCCTAAGATAGTATAAATTGCCATTGAAATCAATATACACTACCTGAGTATCTGGCCCTGTGAGTCTATTTCCTCTTCTGCCACCTCCCTGAGGGGCTGACAGGTCATTGCAGAACTCAGCTCAGGGGAGGCTCTCATGGCAATAAACCCATCTGCCACCAGAGGGTGGCAAAGGCATTGCAGTGCAGCAGATCCGCTCCCCGGCTTCCAGCAAGGCTCCTTGTTGCTTTTGGCTGCAGCAGGTTTAGAAAACAAATAAGCTAGAATGACACCCGATACTGGGCATTTTCAAAGGCATTTCAAGGAATGTACATACTTACCCTGTGGGGCTTTCCAGCTGCAGGTCTGTGCCCGCCGTGAGGTCTGTAGGAATGAGACAAAATGTACTTCACAGGCAAAAATAATAAATAACTAAACAAAGCTTGATACCTCAGCCCAGGCAGCACCTGGCGTCTGAACTCCTGGGGGCCTGTTCAAAAGAAACAAGACGCTTCCAGCGGAAAAAGTTAGTAAACTCCGCTGGGGCAAGTGTATAGTTCCCCTATGAATGTAAATAGAAGCTGTGGGACTGGGGATGGGATAGAGCCGCCTCCAGCCCAGGTTCTAATTTTAAATCCAGCCCAGGGCTGTAATGATGCTGTTCCCATCTGATGGGCACAAAACCCAGCGCCGTATTCAGCACTAATTGCCTCCTGTGCAGGCCATGAGCCTGAACTACCCTCCAGTGCATCAGTGCATCCCAGCAACAGCAAACCCAAAGTGAAAGCCAGATGCTTTTAGAGAATGATGTTTACCTACATTACAAAGGTGCTCCCATCACTGAAGTGCAGCCATCTCTGAGGTGGAACGTGGCAGCTGTTTAACAGCTCATAACACTACAGACAATTTAGAGGATATGAAGGAAAATCCCAGATGGAACTGAAGCTGTAGAGCATAATTTAAATTGGCCGAATTTGGCCAGAGTCCTACAGGTAACTCCCCATATCTTGCAAAAGGTTTTATGAGATCTTTACTAACTTGATAATCACAGGTGACCCAGGGCCCAGTTTTTCATCTTATCTAGTGCTCTGCAGTGCTGATGAAAGCCTGGCGGTGTTGCTGTTGCATACATCACCATTAAATCTGCTGTGGCCTGTCAGATAACCTCTGAGTGATGAAATCTGAATGGGAAAGGATGCCGTTTGAGTTCTATAAGCCAGATGGGTTGGAAATACTGAGAGAAGCAGGTAAAACAAAACCCAGCCCATCTCTTTGCTGGTCAAATGCCTGAACCTGCAGCTCTTATGCAGAAAAGTCTCCTTTTGAAGTTGCTGGAAGTTTTGCTTGTGAAGAGACGTCAGGCTGGAACACGGAGGCAGGTCATCAAAGCAACATGTGGGATCAAGTTAATTTTGATAAAGTGCCATTTTTCCTCCTTTTGATTGTTTTATATGGGCTCCTCAAATTCAAGTCCCGTATTCAATTCCCTGCCTCCAAAGATCAGAGAATCATAGAATATCAGGGTTGGAAGGGACCTCAGGAGGCCATCTAGTCCAACCCCCTGCTCAAAGCAGGACCAATCCCCAACTAAATCTTCCCAGCCAGGGCTTTCTCAAGCCTCATCTTAAAAACCCCTAAGGAAGGAGATTTCACCACCTCCCTAGGTAATCCAGTCCAGTGCTTCACCACCCTCCTAGTGAAAGTTTTTCCTAATATCCAACCTAAATCTTCTCCACTGCAACTTGAGACCATTACTCCTTGTTCTGTAATTTGCTACCACTGAGAACAGTCTAGATCCATCCTTTTGAAACCCCCTTTCAAGTAGTTGAAAACTACTATGAAATTCCCCCCCATTCTTCTCTTCTGAAGACTAAACAACCCCAGTTCCCTCAGCCTCTCCTCATAAGTCATGTGCTCCAGCCCCCCTAATCATTTTGGTTGCCCTCTGCTGCACTCTTCCCAATTTTCCACATCCTTCTTGTAGTGTGGGGCCTAAAACTGGACACAATACTCTAGATGAGGCCTCACCAATGCTCAGTAGAGGGAAATGATCACGTCCCTCGATCTGCTGGCAATGCTCCTACTTTACAGCTCAAAATGCTGTTAGCCTTCTTGGCAACAAGGGCGCACTGTTGACTCATATCCAGCTTTTCATCCACTGTAACCCCTAGGTCCTTTTCTGCAGAACTGCTACCTAGCTGCTCGGTCTCTCATCTGTAGCAGTGCATGGGATTCTTCCGTCCTAAGTGCAGGACTTTGCACTTGTCCTTGTTGAACCTCATCAGATTTCTTTTGGCCCAATCCTCCAATTTGTTTAGGTCCCTCTGTATCCTATCCCTACCCTCCAGTGTATCTACCACACCTCCCAGTTTAGTGTCATCTGCAAACTTACTGAGGGTGCAATCCACGCCATCCTCCAGATCATTAATGAAGATATTGAACAAAACCGACCCCAGGACCGATCCTTGGGGCACTCCACTTGATACCGGCTGCCAGCTAGACATGGAGCCATTGATCACTACCTGCTGAGCCCGATGATCTAGCCAGCTTTCTATCCACCTTATAGTCCATTCATCCAGCCCATACTACTTTAACTTGCTGGCAAGAATACTGTGGGAGACTGTATCAAAAGCTCTGCTAAAGTCAAGGAATAACACGCCCACTGCGTTCCTCTCATCCACAGAGCTAGTTATTTCATCAAAGAAGGCAATTAGGTTAGTCAGGCATGACTTGCCCTTGGTGAATCCATGTTGACTGTTCCTAATCACTTTCCTCTCCTCAAAGTGCTTCAAAATTGATTCCTTGAGGACCTGTTCCATGATTTTTCCAGGGACTAAGGTGAGGCTAACTGGCCTGTAGTTCCCTGGATCCTCCTCCTTCCCTTTTTTAAAGATGGGAACTACATCAGCCTTTTTCCAGTCATCCAGGACCTCCCCCGATCGCCATGAGTTTTCAAAGATAATGGCCAATGGCTCTGCAATCAAGTGGGACAAAACCTGTGTTCTAGCCAAGACACAATCCCTAGATGAATCCCATCCACAGGGCATCTGTGGAACTAGATATACAACCACACACCTCTAAAACATTTTCACAGTGAGGACCACATCTCAGCAGTGAGATTAATGGGCACCTCCCATTCTGCATTGCCTGGTTCATCCATCTTCCCACTCACCACCAGGCATCACTCCTCCAGCTCTTGTTTACATGGGAAAGTTTTCCTGTCATTGACGCTGTCCTTTATGCAATTAAAGCCAGCTCTCTGCGAAGCACCAGAGTTTCGGAACCTGGGCAAGGGACTGTGTTTTGTCCATTTAGGAGAGAGTGAATCACACTGTGAACTTTTGCTCTTTATTTCACCTCTCCCTCCCATCTGTGTCTCCTCCACCCTCTACCCTGGGGCTTGCTCCCCTTTTCCTCTTCTTCCTCTGAGCAGGTTTCCGGACACTTTGTCCCCTGAGGTCCAGAGCATTGTGTGGCCCAGGATTGGCCCTGGTTAGGCATTAGGACCATGTTCTCCAAGGGGTTTGGTGATCACACCCACCTCTGCCAGCTGCCCGATTTGCGTATGGGAAAAATTCTCCCTTTTGGTTGGCGGCTGGTCACTTGCCCTTGGAGCACATGTAAATGTGGGTGTCATGCATGTGCAAACAGACATGCCTGCAGACTTTGCAGCTGCACTTTCGGAGGCCCTTTGGAAACGTGGCTCCACATTTCCCATCTAGCACTAATGGGAGAAAGCAAATTGCTGGAGTCTTTGGCCTCCAGCAGTTGCGGTATAATTTGAAAGCATTTTCCATGGCACAGCCCTGAAGTTTGCTCGAGGCTTTTAGAAAAAAAAAAATAAGGTGAGGAGCTAGTTTTCATTCAAAAAATGGTCTCAGGTTTGATTCCTTCCCAGTGGAGGTTGGTCGAGGGATGAGCTCTGCTGCTAGAAGAATGGCCAGCCCTGCTTCCCCTTAGATGCTGCAGTGAGGAACATGCACTGCAGCTTAAAAATGGGACCGACCAGCGTGGAGACACTGTGTGCTTGTGAGCCCTGAATTCACCTCAGCCAAAGAAACACAAGGTTCATGATGCTTGGTGCAACCTGGGGCACTCCAAAGGCAAAGGGTTGGATTGTCACGCGTGTTTTGGGGAGCCCTATCCTAGCTGGGCTGATTGAGCAACACCCAGACAAGTGGGATAACGCCATCAGAGGCAGGGAAATCACCCCAACCTTCCTTTCAATCTGCTGTCAGAAAGGAGATGGGGGGGGCCCTCCAGCTCATCTCTAGCCCCCTCTTTAGCCTTGTTTATTTTGGCCAGTTGGGAGAGTTGAAGGAGGCAGTGCAGGCTGATTTTCCCTCGGGTAAGAGGTGTCATAGAATGATGATGGATTGTTTTTCATATGAATTCCATGCAGGTGAGACCCTAAGCATTGGTGAGAGAACAGGTAGACTGGACAGGCTCCTCAAGTCACCTCTGGCTATTTACACTGTATCACCTCCTGCTTTTCTCCCATGCCAAATGCTTTGATCTCCCTCTTCCTTTGCCAGGGACTGTGGACTGTCCATGCAACGGGGTAACATCGGCGGTTTCCACTCTGTCCTGGGGAAAACTCTGTCACTCCCGCTGGAATATTGGTCAGCAGTTGGTGGCTCTCCAAGAGCAGAATGGACTTGGGGAGGCTTGGCGGCTATTTAAGTCCAGCAGGAATTCCAGGGAGGAGGAATTGACTAAATGCGCCAAGTGGCATGAGCTTTGGAAGGTTAACTCCTGGCAGCAGGTGGGTGGGGCAGATTCCTGACCCCCTACTAAAGGCAAATTCTTTGCCTCTCTGTCTGCCAATCCCAGAGTCCTGAAGATTCTACTAACAGTAATAATAACGCAGCTATACTGTCACCGTGCCCAACATCCTCCTCCCCTGCAGTTTCAATGGGATATGGTGTCTTCCTTCTCTTCCTGTCCTACAGCACTGTGCATCGTTACCGTGGACTGCTAAACCCTCAGCAGTGGTGTGAGTAGAAGGGCTGACCCTGCAGTCCTTATACACAACTTCTTGGGAAGTCAATGGGAGGTTTTGCATATAGACTGTAGGATTTGGGCCTTAGAGACCCAGTCTGATGAGCCCTCCTCGTGGGGAGCTCTTACCAAAGCCAAGGGGAGTTCCATACACTGGGAGCATACACTGGGAGCATGCACCATAGTTTGTTGAGCACTTTGAGGTGGAAGATACTGCACAGATGGAAGAAGGAACATGTGGCTGCTTCTCAGTTTCTCGGAGGGCGTCTCAAAGAGCAAGAAATAAAACCAACTGCATTTGAAAACCAATTACATTCTTCTTTATTTCTTACATGTAAGGAGAGTAACGCAATGGGCTGATAAATGATCACAATAAAGCAACAATTACAGTATGGAAATGAAGTATATTACAACACAGAGTCAAACCAGCTTTATGGTTTCCTCTCAGTCTGGAGAGGCAGCACAGTTCAGTGGCTAGTGCACACAGCTGAAAACCAGATTTGTGTCCTAGTCCTAGCTCTGCTATTGATCTCTTCTGTATCTTTGGACAATTCGATTAAAAAAAAAAAAAAGAAAATCACGGTGTGCCTCAGTTTCCCCACCTGAGACCTAAAGACATTTCTACTTACACAACTCCGTAAAGCACTTTGAGCTCTTGGGCGGAATGGCTCCTTGGTATTAATTATTATTATTATTATAGGGTTGCAGAGCTGTAACAGAAAAAATTAGCCCCATATATAATTTAGGAGGCATTTTCTCTTGCACACATTACTCTAATTTTATTAATTTCCAAATGCACCTCAGAAAAAGCCAAATGCAGCACCAGGCCACCAGCAGAGGCTTCATAGATTTTAAGGCCAGAGGGGACTGTTATGATCATCCAATCTGACCTCCTGTATAACACAAGCTAGAGAACCTCACCCACTAAATTTCTGCATCAAGCCCAGCATTTCCAGCTGAGCCGGAGCGTATCTTTTAGCAAGCATCCCCTTTTGATTTACTGACTTTAGGCGACAGAGAATCCACCACGTCTCTCAGTAAGGTGTTCCTATGGTTAATTACCCAGCGTAGCCCGCAAGCCAGAAGCATGGTGTGTCACTGCAAACACCTTCTGGGTTTTACATTAAAGACTTAAAGACACTTCTCTACATTGCAATGACTACTATTTCATCAGGAAGTTGTTAAAATAAAAAATCCTAAATGGTATAAAATAATCAAATAAAAAAATAAAAAACTTTACAGCTTTTCCTGTGCTCACCGTGAGTTTTCTTTCCACAGGCAAAATCTCTTGTAGCCTGTTCTGCGGGACAAATCATCAGACAAACCAAAATTATTATTTCCTTGAACAAACTGTTGTGGGTCAGATCATTAGCGGATGTAAACGGGTGTAGCCACCAGAGCTTACTGATTTACACCAGCTGAAAAACTGACTCTGCCTTTGCTTCACGTTCCAGTGTCACCTGGGAAGCAGCACTTAACCTCTGCCCCTCTGAATTTTAAGACACGCCCAACCACTCAGATACTGGGGGAAGAAACACTTTTTGCTTCACTCTGTGTCATTCAGGTGCATCCTACCTGCTGCATGCAACCCAGGCAAGCCCCACATAAAGACTGGCTTATAGCATCACACCTGCCAGGCGGGTTCTCATCTAGATGGAGCTCCACTGTAATTAGCAAGCTTCTGATTACCAAAATATATATCTATATACCAATTCCCAGCAACAAGAGCAGCTGTCTGATTTCTGGCAAAAGATCTAAGTTGGAGACTAACATAATCCCTGTTGTTTTAGCACCTGTAAAAGGATTGCGCAGCTGCATCAAATTATACCATCTCGCAAGCTTCTAGTCAAGTTCAGGCATCAATTAAGATTTCACCAGCTCATGCTGAGGATAATTTTTTGCCCAGACACTGAAACACAAAAGCTGTTCTTTTTTTATCTTTTCCAAATCACTGAGTCCATGCAGGTGTCTTAGTTTTTTATCTGTACCCACTTTCCTGCCTACAGAAATGACTCCCTACTGTTTATGTCCAATTAAGATCACGACAATGTCATCTTCATTAAACCAATCCTAGGATTTCTCTCTGTCTTTCTCTCCAGTGCCAAATGACTATTCTTGCTACAAAAGGAGGAGAAGTCATTGCAGGTCCAATAGCCTATAGAACAGTTAACAATAACAATCATTCACTTATGAACAATTGCACTTGGGAGGAAAAACAGCCAAAAGGACTCCATCAGTGGGAATGCAAGAACAATAAAACGAACTTTCTGGCAGCTTTCCTATCCGAGTGGAGAGCATAAATCACAGGGAAAGGATCCAAAGTCAAAACCACCAGCACCAGATAATACTGATTCCAAGAATTAAAAATAAAGGCCCTGTTGCTACACAAAGCTTTCTGGAAAATGTTTGCTTCCAAAGAGCCGAGCCAATCTGGGACCAGCTGGCATTTAACGTAACCCCTTTTTAAGGTCACCGATGTAAACTGTTGCCTTGTTTCCAAACAAAAGATTACAGTCTATAAAATCTTAACTACCCTACCAGGCACTTTGCATTTTTTGCCATCAACTTGCTTCAGAACAGGGAAAGCAATCAGAAGACAAATATTGAGGGGTTTTATTATTATTATTATTACAGTGAAATGTGTTTCTCAGGAATCAAAGGAAACTAGAAGGGTGCAAAGCTTGACAACAGTCCATACATCAAAAGGGAAACATGTCTGCTAAAGATTAAATGCAGCATCTGCTCCGTGCAGTCATTTTTAATTTTTTTTTTTGCACTGCTATAGAGACCTGCATTTAAGGGTCTCAAAGTGCTTTACAAATATTAATGAATTGCTCTTCTGTGAGCGAGGAATTACTATCCCTCTACACTGATGAGAAAACCGAACTGCAGAGAGAACAGCCATATTCCTTCAGGCCAAGGGGAAAGACCAACAATAGACAAGAGGAAACATGCCAAGGAGCTACAGCTAATGAGCTGCTCAGTGGTGTCAGAGCTGAAAGCTGTCTGCCCTCTCATCACTCCTATACACAATCAAACACAAGAACCTACCCTTGCTGACTCCACTTTAACACTACTATGGAAACACTAACCAGATTGTCCTGTAGTCTTGCCTGGATCTCTTTATCTCTGGCCTTTGACTTGGTAAATGACACACCTGGCACGTGTCCCTGTAGTAAGGCAGCAATGCATGCCCTGTCCGGCTTGATTGTCTCGTTGATTAGCAAAAAACAACCTTGCACTGAACTTGTTCAGATCTACACAGGACGCTTGATGTGCCAGACTTTAATGCTGTCATTTTTTCTTGGAGAGGGTGCAGTCCCTCCAAGAGACCCTCTATTTAAAATCTCCTCCTCCCACCCAGCAAGGCCTGGAAACTTTTTATTTTTTACTATTAAGCTTCAGTGGTGTGCCTGGCTCTGGACCAGATACGGTCCCTGCCCCAAGGAGCTGGCAGTGGAAACATCACAACAAGGTCACTGTCTGGACATGATTCCTTCAAGAACCATCACCTCTCTTACCACGCATGCAGAAAGGAAGGGGTTGCTCTCCTGAGTGTTCCTAGACCCTGTCAGCATGACAACCTCAGATCCTCCTGTGGCAGGCCAGAGATAAAAGAGGAATTTTGTCCCTCCATGTGTAGCACAGTGCAATTGGCCAGGGAATTGCACCTTCTTTTGAGGCACCAGGTAGTGCCTGAGGCAGGTTACCAGACAACGGCCTGATCCATTATGGCAAATCCTTTGTTCCTGTGCTGTCTGGTGAGACTTCCAGCCTGGCCCTTCTTTTGTTTTTTCTTAAAGTGGCCTGGACAGCAAGGGACGTCTAACAACTGCCAGGCACAATTTTCCCTGGCCACATTTTTGTGTAATTCTTCTCAGCCATCTTTGGGCCCAGACTGAAACTCCAAGCCAGTTGCATCATGTGGACTGTGAGAAATGCAGAGATGCAGCTGTGATACATGGCACAAGCAAAATTCCACCCACAAACGTCACAGGAGGCTTCACAGACTCACACACAAACTCCTCTTCTGAGTTACTGATTCACTTGCTTGCTAGGCAGGCACAGTACCACCTCGGGCAATGTAGGGTTACACACACCCCAGGCTTGATTGCTCCCCGCATTCACACTGGAGACCAAAGCAAAGATGGGGAACTCTCAAAGCCCTGTGCCTAGTTCAGAAAACATGTTAATTTTTTCCCCTTAAGCTCTTTTGCAGTCTAGAAGACAAATGAAATATTTAAACTCCTCGGGATCTTATGAGTAAGTGACCCCATTCTAGCCTGTGTCTATATAAGCTACGCTAAGCAATTTGAACTGGCAAGTAAAAGTTCCAACCTTTGACTCACAGACACGAAAGAGAAAGAGAGACACACACATTAATGCTGACTGCTTGAGACTGTGCCATCCTGATTGAATAACCAGTGCTTCCTTCTGCACCTGCAGAGATGTGAGTTGGATTTCAGTCAAGCCCCACAAAATGCAAGCCAAGAATGGCTCTTTGCCTTCTGAGGCCAGGCAACTAGTGGAACGTAGGGCCTTGATCCTACCAGCTGTGTCTCGCAGGATCAGGGGTTTGCCTTCACTGAGCAGCTTGCAGGAAACAGGATTACATGAGGATAAGGGAAGTTTCTCAAAAATCACAGGATCTCTATATGGGGCCATTGGGTCTCTAGAGGGATCCAGAATAACTGGAGGTTAAAGAATTACCCTACTATGTCGCACCAGTATTTTTTCACACCTCTGCTGTTTAGCTAATGTTGCCCTAAGAGGCTGCATTAAAGTAGCGCACTCCCACAGAAAATTATTCTTCTGTAAGAAGACACTCACCATTGGTGAGAAATCAGAGCCTATGTGGTACTCATGATGAACCATTTTCCTTTACACTCTCCTTTAGGTACAAAAAGCCTCTCATCCTGGCTTCTAAGTATGTATGAGGGCCCCGTGGCATTGTGATAAGATTGGCTGGGCACCATCCATGATCCCTCTGATGGAACTTGAAGAACTAAATTCAGCTTTGGCGTAAATGGATGCTCCAGGCCCAAATTTGGCCCGAAATGCATTCTTGTGGCAGCCAGGCATCTCCAGAATTCAGCCTCTGCCAGGGAGGAGATAATGGAAACCAAAGTATGGCAGAATCCACCGTGATTTCCAACATGCAAAGAGTTGACTCAGAAAGAGATTCAATTTTAAACCTGAAATACCAGCCCAACAGGCTATTTATTTGCAAAGGGCTTCTCAGCCTATGTCCCCTACTTCCAAATGTGAAGTCAACATCCACAGAACTGATCCTGTTTCCTTTCCCTCTTCAACCTTCTTGCCTAAGAGTTATCACCCTGAAATCGCCCTGTAGCCTGTTTTGAGAGTTTGTTGATATACACACCTTGCAGCTCTTCTGAATCTGTTCCTCCTTCGCTGGGACCTTCCAAGTCTTATGGAAAAACAAAGAATGCTCTCCGGAGCAGCTCTATGATGATAATTTACCAATAGGAAACAGACGGTGGAGGATTTGAAATGCTGGCCAAACAGTCAATGGGGCCACTGGATGATCAAGGTGCTGAAAGATCACTCAAGGAAGACAAGGCCGTTACGGAGAAGCTTGATTAACTGTTTGCATGAGTCTTCATTGCAGAGGATGTGAGGGAGATTCCCACACTTGAGACATTCTTTTCAGGTGATAGATCTGAGGAACTGTCGCCGATGGAGTTTGATTTCAGTTGCTAACCTAAGGCCTCCGTTCACCCCCAGCATACCGCCTCTCTTTACAGCAGTAGGAGTTGTGCCTGGGGCTGGGTTTGGTGCATAGTGAAAAATTCTCCTCCCTGATCCATCCTGCAGCTAAGAGACCTACAGGATGGAGTTAGGTCTGCACCTCACTGCATGGGTAGGACCCGCCTAGCAAATGCAGGATATGTAGCAGAGAACCACTCGATGGGTCCAAGAATTTTGCCTTGTTCATAGTAAGATTTCTGGTTCTGATCTAGTTTACACTGGTTTTCCAACAGCATAATGCATTGACTTCAAAGGAAGCTGTAACTGCTTATGCCAAGGTTGGATTTGGTCTACAATTTAAAATAATAATAATAAAATCAGGCAAGGTGGCTGAGAGGAATAAGACAGAGCTACGTGTCCACAGCATCTGGGATCTAATCCTGGTGTTACCACTTATCCTCTGCAAAATCACAGGCAAGTTTCTGCACTTATATGCCTCAGTTTCCACACCTGCAGGAGGATGATAATATTTACTCACCCTCCTGGCAGGGCATGAGGATGGATTAACTAACATTCATACCACATTTTGACTATGGAAAGTGCTAAGTGTCATGATTGTTCCTTCTGATTTACGCCAGCATATGGGAGATCAGAAACAGACCCTGTCTTATTTGCTGTTAAATACATTGCACGGAAAAGGACCTGACATACGGATGGCTCAGGGTCATGGTGCAAGTGGGGTTTATTTAATGCTGTTAAGTTAAAGCCAAACATGTGCAGGTTCAGCTGAAAAAAACCATTGATGCAAAAGGACAAAACAAATCCAGAAAAGGGATGGAAAAATAAACAGGAAAGGGGAAAAAGAAGCCACCAAAAACCATCTCCAAGATCACACAGCCAATCTAAACCTTTCTGTATGCAGCTGCACACGCCTGGGTGCCCAACGGGAAGAAAGTCTAAATGAAAGCTCTACGGTAACTGGAAGGATGTTATAATAAGGAATGCATCTTGTCTATTTTTAATTGCAGCTTCTGGTCCAGCCAGCAGCTTCCGAATGTCTTCATTTACAGTATTCCTTCCTGAAATCTGAAAGCACAGGAGGGGGGCGGAGGTTAGCGTTTGCAGACTCCTTTAAAATCATGCAAATCAAGCCACTGTGATATATACAGATGTGCAGCAGGGTGCTCACAGCCTGCTCATCTGGTAAAAATCCTCCTTCTGAGACCCAGCTGGGCCTGGGGTATGTGTGTGCGTGTTGTGATGGAAATGCCTCAGGTGAAAGTATATTAAGGCACCTGAGTGCTGCTTAGGAGACCTGAGTTCAATTCCCTCCTCCCAGGGCTCAAATCCCCAAATGGGAATAACGTCATTTCCCCACTTCACTGGTCGAGCCAGATGTTTCAGCTCGTTGGCAATTCAAACAAAAATGTGAGATTGACTCAAAACTGAATTTTTTCTAAATTTTTGGTGACTTGAAAAATAATAATACGAAGAAAAAAGAATCATTTCAGGTCAAACAAAACATTTTGATTTTTTTCAGAATTTCTCTCTCTATTAGGGTTTTTTTCAATCAAAGCTCTTCACCGAAATCAACGTGAATTTGCCACATGTTTTGGTGTTGCCGAATCTGCATTTTGCACTGAAAAAAAGTTTCAGTTGAAAAGTTTCACCCTATTCTACTCGCAGGAGAACGAGGAGGATAAATGCATGTGTGAGCGTGAGGCACTCAGAGTGAACAGAACTTTTTCCATACTCTGTGGAAGTGACTCACAACTTCATCCAGACCTAGGCCTGAGGGGGAAGGATTTGGGAACTTTCCATCCGCCTCTTTTTCTGTGGGGTGCCTTCTCTCGTATAATTCCATCTCCATGCTTTGTGATGGCCACCCATGTGATCTGATTCAAACAGAGGAAGACCCAGATTCCCTTTAGGAAAAGTCTTTCCCTCTCTTTATACAGGGAATATTCCATTGTTCCAAATAACGCATAATCATTTTACTAGAGAGCACAAAATGTCTCCTTCATTTGCTAGCAACTCCCCATGGACTCTGCTTCTTTCAGTGATCTGGTATGGTCCTTTCACAGGTGGGATCCAGACTGGTCCCAAGCTATTTAAATGGTGACTATGAGATGCTCCACAGAATCTAGGCAGTTGCAGCTCCAGGGTAACTGATGTGATCACGATACTAATAAAGTTATAAGGCTGAATTACAGGAGGCCCAGGGTGTGATTCCCTTCTCACTTGCACCAGTTTTACACCAGTGTATCTTTGTTGATTTCAGTGGAGTTACTTCAGATTTACACGGGCATGAGAGGAGATTCAGACTCCTGGGGGGTTTGTTTGCTTGCTTTGGAGCAAGTGGATGATGTCCATAACTAAATTAGCCCACAGTACTTTCTTCCAGAGAGTGGGTCATCCCTAACCTCCATGGGAGCACATTTCTGCTAGGAGGAGCCGGGGAAAGTACTATTTAAAAGACTGGAATAAAGTATTCTAGCTCTGTTACATACTGGGGTGGGAAGAAAATTCTCCTCATCTACTGCCAAGAGTTTTTTAGGCTCCTAATCACCACTTGTAACTTGTGGCTGCATGATGAGAGAACAAGAGCAGAACCAACTCCTCATTCCAGCGGCCACGTGTCAGGCTGTTTGGACATTCCCCCTTCATCTGTGGCTTGGGCAGCTGCAATCTTAGCACCATGCTCCCCTCCTCCCCCAGCCCCCACAATAAACAGCATCCAACCCAGCATTTAGTGGGTGGAGTGGGTCATCGGTACCTTTGTCTAAATCAATGATCTTTGCTGGGAAGCTCTTGGCCTGCTCAGCCCGCTCCTTCACGATGTTGTTTTTGAAATCTGCATGAGGAAAGAATGCAATTCAGAGGCCAGACTCCAACAGACGGTTAAAAGAAAGCAATGCTTTTCTGATTAGCGGGATGTGAGATTGTTCCTGATGGGTGCTAGGTGCATCTCCAGATCGGTCATATTTGCAGAACTACTCGGATACTGGCAGGGAGGAAACATGTTTCCCCAGCTTAATCACTTCACTGGAACAGATCAAGTCTGAATACTTCAGCGTGCTGCCCTCAGTAGCGGCCACGGATTGCTTAGGTCTGTAGTGAGATGCTCTGGATTAGCTGGGGGAAGGGCAGCTGGGGGCCTTTCCTGATGTCGTTATTTAAAGAATTTTGCTCCTAGGAAAACTCTCAGAAGATGCAGGCCCTCAGCAGGATTTTATCAGAGTTGTAGGAAGCCATAGGTGCAGCCTGCCCCACCCCCCTGCACAGAATGATATCCCAGATCCCATCCTCTGCCCCAGACCTGCCCCTGGGAACTCCTCTATTCTCTGTTGCTGCATTTCACACGCCTTCTGTTTTTCTGGGGCCCATCTTGGGATCTCTGTAGCTCAGTCTCTGATGCTGTATCCCATGATTCTCCAAGCAGTCCCTTATCATCCTTATAACACCCCTTTCACCGACTGTTGTGCAAATTTTCGTCCTGTTTTTGTGCCACATGGATTCACATTCCTGTGAATTTTGCTATGAGCTGCAAGGTTCAAAGAAGCCCCAAAGCTCAAAAGGAAAGTAAAGAGTTTTGCCCGTTTCCCCCAAACCCATAAATCAGCCCCCAGCTCATCCCAAAACTTCCAGTCACCCCAAAAACTCAAGCCCCCAGGTTCAGCCCAACATTTTTAGCCCAAGTTTTAAATTTGCGGGCTGAGATTTCCAAAGCTGCCTACAGATTGTGGATGGGCACTTCCCACAGAAATGAATGAGAAACTGGGCAACCAACCAAATCCTTTAGATGGCTTGGAAAATCTCAGTCGTAATTAGTTTTTGAGAACTGCTGCAGGAAACGTCCTGCTGATTCAACACATACCCAGCCTTATGTCTTCGCTTTTGTACTGGGTCAGGTCGGTTGTGTCAACTGAAAACTCTTTGAGATTCACATCCTTCCTGACAAAGGGAATGAGAAAAAAAATCACAATTTGCCAGATATTTTCTACACTTGGTTCTTTTAACTTTTTTCATGTTTGCAGGTTGTTCCCCACTTCTCTCATATCTTTCCCATCACCTCTGCTCTCAACATTCCAGCCAATTCCTGATCTTCAGATGAGGTAATTTCAGAGCAGTGTATTGGGGGATTTCTGCTGTACCACACACATTAAAGCTAAGGGGAGCACTGTGGTTAAATCATCAGCCACTGCTTTGAAGATTTACCCTTTAACAACAAAGATCAAAATCACGATGTTTTAACTGTTCTCTTCCATCACACTTTCCTTTAGGACACCCTATACCCCCAGGGTTCATCTGTATAAAATGATTGTGTGGTATCCAATGCAAAGCTTGTCATGTTGGGTGTCTTCAGCAGGCTCGTGATGCACTGAGCATGGTTGTTATAGTGATAGTATAGTAATTGTTACAGGTTATAATTTCCAGTATATAGTTATGAGGCTGAAAATGTATCTTCATGGCTTAAAGCAAGCAGCTTACATGCCAGAGGCTGTGCGTGAACAGTCCAGGGGTGGGAGTTCCTAAGCAGAGCAGGGTCAGGCTGGCTCCCAGAGTCAAGGATTGGAGCGACCTAGCAGATCACTGCTCCAAATAACACCAGAGGGGAATGTCACAATAGGTTTTTGGGAGACCATTCCAGAGAATTTAATCAAAAAAGGTTGTACATCTTTAGGATGGTAGGAAAACCCTGCACAAGATGCTCATTCGCTATTAAATACTAGAGGTTTTAGGGTATTTTCCGTAGAACCCTACTAAATTTCTACAGAGCCTTACTGGTTGCGCTCAAGACAGTGTGATCTAGTAGACAGAGCATAGCATTAAGAGTCAGAGCCACTAATCCTGGCTCTGCCAGGGTACATCTACACTGCGTTGTAAACCCAGGTTTGTAGGACCTGGGCTTGTGGACTTGGTGTTTCCAAGCCCATGCTTGAGCGTACACACTGCGTTGTAAACCTGGGCTTACAATCGCTAGATCCAGGTCTCACAGCCAGGGGCGGCTCTAGGTATTTTGCCGCCCCAAGCACGGCAGGCAGGCTGCCATCGGCAGCTTGCCTGTGGGAGGTCCCCGCTCCTGTGGATTCGGCGGCAGCCTGCGGGAGGGCCAGCGAAGCCGTGGGACCAGCGGACCCTCCGCAAGCATGCCGCTGAAGGCAACCTGCCTGCCGCCCTCGTGGCGACCCGCAGAGTGCCCCCCGCAGCTTGCCACCCCAAGCACGAGCTTGGCATGCTGGTGCCTGGAGCCACCCCTCCTCACAGCTGCGCTAATGCTTCCATACTGCACTATGCTGATCGTCTGACTCGGGTCTGAGGCTTGAGCTGAATCCACACTACAGAATGACAGGGCTTGGACCCAAGATAGAGAGCTCTGACTCACACCCCTAGCAGGGTCCTAGGACCTGGGTCCTGTGTCCTTGCTGGCCCGAGGCAGACTGATTTAGGTATGTACGGAAAGGGGGCTTGATTTCAAACCTGACTCAGAGCCTGAGCTTAGTGTGAAGTGTAGACGTACCTCCAGTGACCTGCTCTGTGACCTTCTGCAAGTCACTTGGCCTTGTTGTGCCTTGTTTTTCCTCCCATGCTTTCTCTGACTTGTCTATGCAGACTGTGAGATCTCTGGGTCAGGGATGGTTTCTTACTATATGTAAGTACAGTACCTAGCACAATGGAGCTATGAGCTCAGTCTGGACCTTGAGGTGCTACCGTAATACAATTAATAAAATCCCTAATACAGTCTATCAGACTTTTCTTATAAAGGAAGTGAACACATGACAAAATGGTCTCACAAAAGGGAATCACGTCTCCCACTGAAGTCCGGGGAACGTCACCAACTCTCTGTCTCTCTTTTCAGACACCATCCTCTCCTACAGCATGTCAGCCAAAAGTCTCTTCCTTACAGAGAAATAAACGGAGAAGCACAAGTCCCAGAAATGGGGCCAAGATGAAAGGAAAGTGTAAGGGGGCTTAGACACAGGCGTGTGTCCAAAACAACCACAGCAGTGTTTGCACCAGACCTGTGCACTTTGTGCCTTTAACACGAACTCCTGGGGGTATCGTTAATGAAGCGCTGTTTATTTTGAGGCTCAGTTCGCAGCGTGTAAGCAGAGGAAATCCAGCTGCCGAGCCAGCCCTCCAACAACCTTTTTGGTAGGGTCCACGCTACTCACTAGGGATGGGGATCCCAATTTTTGTGTACACCCCAAGCATATAGCAACAGCCATAATTAGGATGTGAGCTGCAGGAGAATCAGCGGGAAGGCAGTGAATAAAGCCAAGCCTGTCAATTAACATGCTTGTTGCATGACTGGGCACTTCACAGAGACACCCTTGGCGTGTGGACAGGCCTGGTGGCATTACAGGACGTGACAGCACCGAGAATCTGGGCTCATATTCTTCAAGACGGAGCCTTTCGCTTTGTTCAGTGCTCAGTTACTACAGATCAGGGATTCCTACTTACTCTTCGTATTTCTTCACGTTGTACTCGTAGCCTAGATGGGGAAAGAGACACGCAGTGAGCGGGAGCAATGACACTGGGGCTGAGAGGACTGCTCACCGTGGGCCTGGCTTTCACAGCCCAACCACGTGCCCACCCATGTGCATCCCAGCTCCATTGCCCGAGGACGCCATCCCAGCTACCCCTTCTCCCAAGCCACTGACCAGTCACGTTTTGTTCCTAAATCTTCACCTGTTGTTCCACCCTTCCCAGACCAGACTGGCCACCAAAAGCTTTGGTCTTCTTCATTTGTCATGTCTCCCTCTGGTATTTCAGGCGTGGACCTTTCGGGGGTCACTCTCTGCCTCATGCTGCTGCACTCACTAGGTCCATGGTACATCCACACAGGTAAGACAGGACAGCCATTTAGGACTATGTCTGTGGTGGGCCACAGGTATCAGGCTAGAGCCATTAGGTCTGTGAACTCTCCAAAAGGCAGGTATCAGCCTAGATTCCTTCACCGCACCTTGGATGGAACTATGATCTCAGGGGTCCTCTTCTCCTTAGGACAACCATGGCCCGGATTCTGTTCTCATTTGACACCAAGGTGAACCCAGTGTAACTCCATCAAAGTGAGTGGAGTGGCTCTGGATTTACAGCAGTGTCACTGAGATCAGAATCTGGTCCCCTGGTGTTTGGGTACCTACCCCCCACAAAGAGTGGCGATCCTAGCGCACCACTGAGGAGGTCGACATTGCCCCCCACATAGGCTCACCATAGTGTACGTGGCTATTTCTGTTACAGTCATGTCTGTAGGCACATATCTCCTTCTGCAGGGGGAGAGTCACCCATGGCATAGGGTCCACACAAGACCGAAGATACCAATTACACGCACTTCACCCACAGGTGGTGCTTTGGGTTTTACACAGTTTGGGCAGAGGCAACATGTAACTGTTGATGGGAGGGGTGCAATTTAAAGGTTAGGGGTGGGCCGTGTGACCGCCTCATGCTCTGATGACTATCACACCCATCTCATGGAATGGTCTCTCATCAGGCCCACTCCTGCAAACCCACCACGAGCCCCATTGCCTTCAGCACGATGCTCAGCAGCAAGCACTGACAGGGCTGTCTCCTTAAGCCAGGTAACACCCCTGCAGACTTTCCCATTGGTGCCTTTTCCCTGCCGGCCAGGGGCTTACCTCTCCCCCGGTGTTTGCGGGTAACGAGCACCACGATGATGAGGAGGATGAGGAAGAGGAGCAGGGTTGCCAGGATGTAGCCCAGCTGTTGGAAGAAGTGCACCCGGCTCTCAGGGATGATGACGTTTATCACGTTATGGCCCCTGCCTAGGTTTGGATCTGGTGTTGATGAGAGAAAGCAAAGCAGAAAAAAATGGCAGCGCCCACATGTCCGGAGCAAAGCAGAACACAGACTGGGGGGGGTGGTGCCTGGTTCAAAGGTAAATCCTTTTTGGTAATGGCTTTGGAACCTAAACGTGCCCCAGCGTGGGGAAGGAGAGAAGTTATTCTTCACACCCTCTTTTAAATGCTGTTGTGCATTGGGGCACAGAATGGCGGGCAGTTCCACCCCAGAAATGGCTGCATTTCAGTGAGGAATGAGTGATCCCCACAGGTACAGGCTGTAACGTCCAGCAGGAGCCTTTTCATTGAAAGGGGTCCCATTAGAGAGAGGCCTGAGGTAAAGCTAGCCCCACCTCCGAACAGCCTCTCGTCATGTTGGAACTGGCTCCAGCGCTGGAGGGACAAACTAAAACCCTAAACCAAACGCATTGCCCCTGTTGGGCCTACAGATTTACCTCCCCTGGGGGCAAGTTTATGGAGTGTCACAATAACCGCAAATGCTGACGGAAAAGGTGCAAAAAGGGGGACAGGGAGACTGAATGAGTCCAAACTAAGAGGCCTCCTACTATAATGTAAGGGCTGTGTAAAGCTCATTCCTGGTAAACGAGAGATGTGCGGGACCAGAACTCACTGACCCAAAACCGGGGTGTTGGAAATTACGTCTAATTGGTGAAGGACATAATAAGGGGCGAGGCGACTCCACCATTACTCCCTTTTGGGGCTCTTAACAAGAAAAGACCTTTAGGGGGAAATGAGCAGACTCGGACAGGCAGAAGAGGCTACTGCAACATGGGTGGATTGAAAGAAGGGGACGGAGCGAGTTTCACCACCGTGGCTGCTGCCCCGCCCCACATCTCCCCCCACACCCCTTCTGTGTAATAAGGGTCTGGCTTAGCTGGCCACATTTACAACACTGCTGTAAGCCTGTGACCAGAGAGGCAGATAGAAGCAATGCCTGAAACAGCCCGACGTGCAGTACAGTTTGCCAGGTCTCCGAGTGACTGGTAAGACCATGCACGGTGTCTGTTTTTTCCCAGCAGTGAGACTGCAAGTGAAAGTCAACAGAGCTGATTTTTCTGGCTGGCTGATTCTCTTCTCTTCCTCCTAGTATGAGTTTGGCTTGTTTTGTCTTCAAGAAGCCGGATTGGACTATAACAGCAACAACTGCTCCAACCCCCCTCAACTAACTTCTTCTGTTTTCCCCAAAAGGACAGTTATCACCATCTCTGTCACCATCTCAGACTGTCAGACAAGGGCAGTCCCTTTCTAAGAGCTCCCTTCAGCTACCAGGGAAAGGGAACAAGGAATGTTGTTAAAACGAAAGCCTTATTCAGTGCGGTACATTTCAAATGCATTAACCATCTTTCCTTCTTCTCTGGATCTTTAATGAAAGGTTTCAATGGATAATTAGTGGTGATTGCCACGCTGCTAAGCAGGCTGAGGTCTCTGGATACCAAACCCTGACCCTGTTTAATATTGGACAGTGGCAGGGTCACAGGCTCACATTAACACCTTGGGCCTCTTGATTCCTTCTAAATTAACACAACACACCCCTCTGGACATCTCAATTATTAATTCTCTCTTCATCTGAGCTTGGAGGCTCCCATCTAAGTTCAGGACCCACAGAGCTGAGTACTGTGCACACCCATGGTAAGAGACAGCCCCTGCCTTTAGCAATGTATGATCCTAAGGATTATTGACTCCAATTAACAGAGAGGGAACTGAATCACAGTGAGATTCTGTGATGTGAGCCAAGTCAGGCAGAGCATAGAGAGCAGAACCAGGAAGTGAACCCTGCTCCCCCGAGAGTCTATCCAACTCACTAACCATTAGAGCATCCGCCCACTCTGCTGCACAAGGCATTAATAATCATTCTTTAACATGTGCTCGTGTTTAACATTCCCAAGCCTTTCCAGGAAAGCAAACGTGCTGTTAGTGACTCTTACTGATTATCACTGCACTTTTCCTATCTAGCAAAGAGGGCAAATCCAGGGAGCAGCAAGGAGAGCCCCAGGTGCCTCTGCATGAGAGCAGAGAGAGCGTTTCTGGTTGCTTTAGACCTGCACTGCACTGCTTCGGCTCCAGACAGCTAATGGGTGAAGCAGCCCAGCGCTGCCAAGTGGTATAATTTATGGCGTGGAAGGAATTTGCAGTGCCGAAGAATGAATTTTCTTTTAAATAAAACAAAATAAATAACTAAGAACACAGCGAAAAAGCCAGAAATCCATTCCATTTCTGGGCGCAGCAGCTTGTCGATTCCAGTTGCTCGTCTTCCAAGCAGGGAAGGGAAACTGAGTTTGTACATGGAACATTTTTCTCGAGCCTGAATAATTGAGTCAATGCTCTCTCCCTCCCTCCGCCTGAAAAATGAGAAGGAAATATTTGTTTGCAAGAGTCGGGGGGTTAGATAAATCCTGCTGAAGGATAGATAGCAAAGCCCTGAGACACACTGTGCTGTGGGGGACTTCCCTTTGAAGCAGAGTTCAAAGCAATGCTGTCTCCTGGAGACTGGGAATGTTCACACAGCAGCAGACAAACACCAACAGGGAATTCTAACCTGAAAGCTGCTTCAGAGTTAAATTCCTATAGTGCGAGAGAGTGCAGGGGAACATCCAAAGAGCCATCGTACCTTGCAGTATGTTCAGGCAGAATTACCTAATGGCTAAAGCAGGGACCAGGAATCCTGGGTTCTCTTCCAAGCTCTGCACTCTCATATGCAAACTTCCTAAGTGTTCTGGTTCTTCAGTTTTCCCAGTGTCTATACAGTAATAAAAAAGGTCCAAATTCTGCTCACTGTTATACCAGAGTCAATCCATTACTTTGGATTTACACCAGTCTAAGGGAGAGCAGAATGTAGCTCCATCTTTTCTTTGTAAGTGTTTTTTGGTGCTCGTGAGAGTGGGGTGCTAATAACAGAGACAAATAGCAGGCACTGAGCGGCAGACTTTCCCCCCGCCATGCCCGGCCCACCATGCACAATATTGCCAAGAAAGAACGTCCATCTTTCTGCCAGCACGCCTGTCCTAAGCAAAGACTATGCTAGGCCAAACTGGAGGGTGATTTTGCAGTGTGGACCAAATGACTATCAAGACTAGAATGAGACCACCGGGGCCTGTCTCAGCTAGGACATGATTGTCCCCAGTTTGAACGCAGCTCTCCGTTTGTGTCAGCCTTGCCTGTGCAGCCAGATCTCCCCAGAGCCTTTTTAGTCATTCCCCGGTAAGTGACGTGACACCTCCGGAGTATCGGTTAAGCGCAGCAATGATCGGCTGTCAGAAGAATGTCGCTGCTGAGCGAAGCCAGCGAGTTCATCATGACTCCAACAGCTGGTTTTGCTTTTCAGGACATTTGAGAATATTATAAACTATTTGGTTCTATCAGCACAGAATGCAAATGCAGCCAGGGTCCAGAAACTCCACGTTCCCTACAATAAACTAAGCGCTGAGCACCCTGACCCAAAGGTCCAGGACCCCAGTTACAGAAGGGCTAATAGGCTAGAGCAAATAGCCTATTAAACCAATCAGCCAAACTTTAATTAAACACTTGAGTGACCCAGGGCCCCAGGGCATTAGGAAATGCTAAACTAGTGATCAAAATGAAGAATTGAGGCAGCTGCTCAAGAACAGGTAGGAACTAGGAAACCATCTAGCTGTCTCTGGGTTGGGTCCTGCTCTGGGAGGAGCAGGAGGTGGGACTCGAGATACCTCTCCAGTGCTTGTACTGTAAAAGCGACTCCTGCCAGGCTGGCCAGGATTCCGCAGGGCAGGCTCAGGCCGAGCACTTTGCTGCCGCTCCCAGCAAGAGTGAAATGCCAGCACCCCCTGCTGATGGCAGCATGTGTGATTGGATGGCTGGACACATCCCAGCCAGAAAAGCATGGCCCCCCGGGGGACATGGTGCCTAGCCTTGGTATGGCCATTGGTCCTGTCCCTTCATGCTCTGCTGGTTCTACTGGGGAAGAAGCTACCTATTTCCTTTTCCTGTCCTTGTAGACCTGCATAGTGCAGGGCTGGATTCAGCCCTCACTGTGATGTCTTTTTGCCATGAGAGTTTGACAGCTATAATACTGGAACACACAGGAGTGGTCCACCTGGAAAACCATTTGTTACCAACTTGGTAAGAGCAGCAGGGCATTCTGGGAATGGGAGGTACAGCAGGGTGGAGAGTTCTGAAAGCCTGATGGAGTCTTCGCTAAGCTTTGTGGAAGAAACCCAGTTAGATCTGGTTCAGAACCTGAACACTGGATCTGACCCCTCCTGAACTTTCGGGGAGCTTGGATCCAGATGCAAACAATCCAACCTGGGCCGCTCTCTTCAATGGCCCAGACAGAACATCCAACATCCTCAGACTGAGGAGACGTTCAGCTGCAAAGCCAATGGATGTGAAATTCACAACGTGGCCCCGTCCCTAATGAGGGGGAAGGGTCTTTGGTTGCCATGGGGTCAGCGTACACTCAGGGAGAGGAACAAGATCCCGATAATAAGACAAAGAATCTATTTACACCACTCCCGTGCCTCAGTTTCCATATCTGTAAAATGGCAAAAATAACTGATTTGCTCCACAAGGGTGCTGCAAGCGTTAATTGATGACTGTCAAGTGCCCACGATCCTGCGGTGAAAGGCCCTGGTTATGTACGTAGAGCCACTGGCTTTGGGGCAGGTTGTTTTGTTTGCTTTTTAAATACACACATCTTGGGAAACTGAGCCAAAAATGTAGAGCCAAAGATGATACCCTGGAAATGCCAACATCACCACCGGAAAATCGAGAGGCTCGGCAAGAGCCCTGTGTGGTCTGATGGGTTTGTCCTCCAGCCCGATCGTGTATCCCTCTTTTACTATCATCGCTACCCATTGCGCCGACTGTTGCTGGCTGGCTCTATTGGGAATGAACTGGGTAACTCTTGTCACCAGAGCCAGGCTTAAAAAATATTAAAAACCTACTAGCAGAGCCATCAACAACTGCCTGCTGCAAACCTCTACGTTGTTAAAGGCGGCAGTAGCTGCCACACAGAGGAAGCAACCGCACGGGCACATGTTTAAACCAGGTGACAGCATCCACAGCACGGCAGCTTACTGGTCTTTTGCCTTTCCCTGACATCGCTTGCTAGAGAGGGTTGGAGTTGGCTTAGCCTTTTGTAAACACTGGGGATTCACTAACATAATAAAGAATAGATCTGAAACAGTTTTGGGCCTCTTGAGGTTTATTTTATTAAGTATATTTATTATTAATTATTATTATTATTATTATTATTAACACCTAGCTGTTATCTAGTGCTTTTCACCAGTAGAGCTCAAAACACTTTACAAAGGAGATCAGCATTTTACAGATGGGGAAACTGAGGTACCAGGCAGTGAAGTGACTTGGCCAAGGTCACTCAGCAGGCCAGTGGCAGAGTCAGGAACAGTATCTCTATCTAGTATACAGTATCTCTTCCCCATTCTAGTTTTCCACCAAAGTGTAAGCTTAGGTGATGCTGCTTTATGCTACGAGCAAGAGCCAAACTTGCAATATTTCTAAATATCACATCCCTATCTGCACTCAAGCCACTGCACTAAAGTTCCCTAAAATAGTCAGTACTGGTTAACAAAAGAGGTGAGTGCTAACATAGCCAGCAATGCAAGAGCTAAGGCATTGACATTCCCACACACATGCTCACAAATCAGACTATAAAGCACTGAATTCAGTGGAGTTACACACCAAAGCCTCAGTCCTGCAATCTGATCCATACAGGTGGACCCTTAGACCCGAAGTCCACAGGGCTCGGCATGGACGTGAGGGTCCACTCGCATGGATCAGGATACAGGATTGGGGACGAGGCATGCATGCAGCCCTAGTCAAAATCCTTTCCTTGTTTCTCTCAAATACAGTATAATCCCGTTTAGTTCCCTCGCTCCCATACTACTCCATTTAGGACAAGGAGGAATAATTAACAGGTTTGTTTTATAAAGATGTACCTATCTCACAAGCTTGTGAGACTTGAGGGATTCAGAGTTTGTAAGATGCTCTGAGACCTTTGGTTGAAATATATGACAAACTTGCATGCATTTTCAAAGGGCTGCTGCTTATTTTAACCCAGGATAACTGATTTTTAGTGCAAAAAATTAAGTAGGGAACAGCCTCCCGACATTCCTGCCACCAAAATACCAGGGGTTGTATCCCCAATGCTAGTGTGGATGGGTCTAGCTTAACTGATGCCCACAGAGCTACACCACTTTGCACCAGCTGAGCGTCTGCAGGCCAGTAGAGGACTGAGCACAGCTCTGTGAACTGCGCTACAATACATCCGCCGGATTCTTCTCTCAGTTCCGCAGAATCATTGCACTAAAATCAGTGGCTTCACTCTAGATTTATGCGGGTGCATCCAAGAGCAGAATCCAGCCCCAGGTTTCTATTTGCAGCAGGATGAAGTTTCCTGTCTGGAAATGGCTCCAAACCTTGGAGCTAAGCCTGAAACTGGAGCTATTCATTGAGAAAGGTCAGCGCTTTGGTTCTGTTATCCCCTGACGTTTTCCTTTTCTTTCACTTCTCCCAGAAGATTTTTACAGGGGTGCACAAGCAGTGGGGAGGTTCTGTCACGGCCACTCCCGCTGCTATGGAAACAGGATCCGCTCCGGCGTGCTGCATGGTGTCGATGGGTTTGAAACAGGCACATGAGACATTCCAGCTTCTCTCAAATTCCCATTGATTCAGCAAATTCTTAGCGTGGCGCTTTGCAGGCCAGATGAGCACTCACCATCCAGGGGCCCAAAGGGGGCAAAGCTTAGCAGCTGAACTGACTTGCTTTGCTTTACCCGAGGCCCACTAAGGCCTGATCCAAACCCCGCTGAGATCCATGGGCTTTAGATCAGGCCCCCAGTGCACAGCAGCCAGCCCCTCATGGACCTGTTTAGCAAAGGCTCTGAACAGAAAAAATCCAGCTTACGTGTTCTTCAAATGAGGTGTGTGTGTGTGTGTGTGTGTGGGGGGGGGGTGATCCTAGGCCTGATCCTTCTCTCACTGCTGTCTCTGCAAGTTTTGCCATTGACTTCAAAGGGAACATGTTCATCTGTGTTGTTTTTTGCTGTTGGCCAGAGGAGACCAGTGAGGACTATTCGCATGAATAAACATTACGGAGATTCGCAGGATCAGGACCCAGTTTGCCAAAGTGGCAGAAGGCTCCTTCCCTTCTTGTACTAATACTTTGCACACGGGCCACAGTTCAGGCTCTGTACCCTTCAATAGCACCCGTCATCGGAAGATCTCAAAGCACTTTATGAAGATCAACCAATGATGGCTCATGTCACTGCTGCAAGACGTTCTCTCCATCCTGTGCAGGCACAAGCGATTACCCTGCTACTCGTGTGAGTGTGTGGTGCAGGACTGGACCCTACTGGATCTGTCCAAAGTCACAAAGCCAGCCACAGAGACTCAGCCAGAAAGAGAACCCAGGTGTCCTGACTCCCAGTTTCCCTGCGCTGATCCTTAGACGTCACTGTCTCTTGAGTTCCTCCAGCACACTCTGACCTACAAGACTGCGTTTGTCAATCCAGCTGCAGACACTGTTATCATTCAGTTAATGAAACACAGTAGCTTTATTTGATTTTATTTAGTCCTGTACATTCCAATGAAATGTAAAGGAGTCAAGAGTAAAACCTCCGGGAAAAGTTTACCAGGGAGAAACAAAAACCATTTGATGCTTAAATTTGAATTAGTGTAAGGGGAGAGAGGGCTCCTGAGACTGCTTCTTTGATTGCAGTAATTAATCCTTTCGTTCTTTTTGCCAGTGACAAACCTCGGTGCATGACCCAGACAACTGATATTATCTTGCACGTATCCAGCACCTGTTCTCCCAATGTGTTTGATAGGCTCAATTAAACTGAAACTCACTACGCTGGGATCACTTTCCCCACCTCTGAAATGCAGCCATGGCTGGGGTGAAACACAGCAGCTATGGGACAGCCCACAGCAATACTAAAGCCAACAGTTTTGAAGTGCAAGTGATGAATACGTACCCTATTGAAAGCCATGGGGCAATGCAAGGAGGCAGAATGTAATTACTCCACATCAGAATGCAGTCAGGATACTGAGGCTCTCTCTCAGTGCTATTTCAAATTGGCCAGGACATTAGTTAGGTATTTCCTCTAGAAGGCAAGAGGGGACAGTACTGCTTGAGCTGTTTTGGGGACCTGATGCAGGACTGAATGACTAGTGAGCTAGTCTGTCTATATTCAGTTGGTTCCAGCTCCTCCCATGTTTTGCCCAGCACCTGTTCAGGTGGTTACCAGTTCACTGACTGCACCAAGGAAGAGCAAACCTGGATTCCTAGGGGACCATCCCTGAAATTGACATGTAGATCTGCAGAATGGCAGCTGAATGTGACTCCCCAAGCCAAGGGACGGCAGCAGAACGGCCAGAGGCAGAGAGAGTAATACACCTCTACCCCGATATAACGCAACCCGATATAACATGAATTCGGATATAACGCGGTAAAGCAGTGCTCCGGAGGGGTGGGGCTGCGCGCTCCAGCGGATCGAAGCGGTTTCACTTATAACACAGTAAGATTTTTTGGCTCCTGAAGACAGCGTTATATCGGGGTAGAGGTGTATTTGTGTCCCAGCCTCTCCGTAAACTCAGCCCACGGGCAATCTCTGTTTGATAATGCCTCTCTTTTCTGGATGCCAACCTATGGCCCAACGGGGAGATGCAGGCCTCCATGGCTTGGAAAAGCCTCTTGCTGAAGCAAAACAGAGCTACTTAAAGATTTATAAAGCATGTTTAAATTCAGTATTAAGCACCCAATAAATATTAATCCATGATGAATATTTTAAAATGTTAATAAAGAACGATAACCCGGAAGGCTAAAAAATTATTAAACTGGGGAAGGGGAGTTGCCTGTGATGAGTGTGATGATTCAGGATTTGAACAGGCTTCAGAGAGCAGCTCGTCCAGAGAAGAAAATGCGAGATATGGTAAAAAAAAAAAGGGGAGGGATCTTGGGGCCTGATTCTCCACTTGGCATGGACACCTGTTCAGAGTGGGTGTGAAATGCTCCCATACCAGAATAGTAACCTTTGACATGCACTTTGCACCAGTGAATATAGTGGCACTAGATGCAAGGCAGAAAAGAATCAGACCCATCAGCTGCAAAGATGCTGAGCATCTTTAACTCCCACTGACTTCAGTGCGAGCTGGAGGCAGGATCAGGCCCTGTCCAGAGGTTCCCAGGGTTTGCTCTTTGCAGATGTTTTTCCCCTCTAGCAATCAGAGCACCCACCACCCAGACAAAGAGGCCAACCACCCCCCAGAACATAGGAGCAGATTCATTCCTGCATGGACAGAAGGGACGTTGTTTGAGTCTCATCTACTCCTGGCTGCAGGGTCACGTGTGGACCCTGGCTCAGGCTGGAGACGCTCTCAGAGCATTTCGAAGTTGCGTCAATGGCCTCTGTGGAGCTTTGCAGGGATGCAGAGTTACCTTGGTCACGTCCCCTCCCTCCTTCCGGCCTGCCCCAGAGTGTCTCCTGAGCCCAGGGCTGGTGTGAGGGCAGAACCATCTCTGCCTGCTAGAAAACCCTCCGGAACTGGAGGCATTCCCTGAGGGCAGAGCCCATAGCCCCTCTCAGCTGACCTAGCTCAGCCCTAGGGCAGGGCTGTAGCTGTTCACCTCCTCCCCTGCAGGACCCCCCCACCCTCGGAGGGACACCTACCTACAGGTGGCACGCTGTTGGAGTTAGTGAGGTTCACCACCTTCTTCTCTCTCACTGGCTCCATCACGGAGACCCGGAAGATCCTGCGCTCGTGGAGGCCGCAGTAGTGATGGTGGAGGTGGCAGGAGTACGTGCCCTCATCCGCGTTCTCCAGGGCTGAAATCCGCAGCGAGAAGTCACCCAGGGCGAAGGCCGTCTCAGTTATGTTCATCTTCTGCCGGATGAAGAGAGGCCCGTAGGAGCGGCGCTCGCCGGAGGCGTACAGGTCTATGAGGCGGTCAGCCCGGTCGTGCGGGACCCCCGGGGGCTGCCTGTCCCAGTGGACCACTTGCTGCTCCTCCTCGCTGTGCCGTTCAGTCCAGATCTGGTTCCGGTTCACGCAGGGGAGCACCACGGTGCTGTCCTGCAAGGCAACGATCACGGCCTTCTCGCCATCCCAGTACCTCTTCGCTTCCCTGGCTGCAGAGAGGACACAGGAGGCAGCTAGGTAAACATACATCTACATCTGGAAACAACCCAGCACACACACCTTATTATACCCGATGCCCCTGGCAGCTCCGCTGTCTAAAGACACCAGCCTTTCCTACGCTAGGAACCACCAAGAATCTTTCCTGCTCTGCACTTCCACCCAAGGATCTTAAAAGTGCATCACAACCTGAGGCACGTGGAGAGGAAGTGACTGGCTCTCAAACCTCACACAGAGAGTCTGTGCCAGAGCTAGGAATTGAACGCAGAACACCTGGGTCCCCGTTTAGTGCTTTAACTGCAAGCCCATCCTTCCTCCCTGGTAGCTGAGAGTCCGTGGCTAGATCTGCAAAGAGGGAAGAGTGTGCTCTCTCCAATGACTGAGAATGGAATAGCAATAACAGACTTTATCTTCAACACCCTGGCTCCCATCCTCCAAGCGTCTTAGGCAGTCTCCTTGCAGGAAATGCTTTGCTGCTCCCAGTGCCCTAATTACTGGAGGAGTTACAGGATCACTGGCTTGCAGGCTGCTCATGCTGAGCAATAAAAACCAGAAAAGCAGCCTGGGGCTCCTGGAGACGGACTGGGCATTTTTATTATACGAACAGAAACTTTCAGGGAGCGAGAGCAGAAAGCAGAAGATGCTGCTTCCTTCCCATCCCACCACCCACTTATACGAGTTACCCGTGTGCTTGCTGAACAGTCAGCCCTTCGCCTTTCGCAGCACAGCCAGGCAGGGCAGCCTCAGCTCTTTCCCAGGGCTAAGACGACTGGGACCTGCAGGAAAGCCAGCCGGCTGCTCAACCTGGACAAGATGGAGGTGAAGCTAGTGGGCAAGGGGGAACATCTACAGCAAGCAGTGTCTCCATCCAAGTGGTGCTGTCAGTGGCAGTCCCTTGAAGCCCCCGCTCTGGTCTAACCCAGAGAGCTGTGACACAGCAAGACTCCAATGGCAAAGAGAATGAAACCTCACAGCTGCATGGTTGCTAGAAGATGCAGTGAGCCCGGATGTCTTCTGAGGCGCAGCAACATTCACGTGCAGCACCCGTGATCCTATCCTGCACGGTGCTCTGTCTCTGCGCAAACCCCCACTGATTTCAGTGAGACAGTGGGTGGAGCAGGGGGCTCCCTGACCAAAGCTGGGTAGTACACCTGTGAAACCAACAAGGCTCTACATGAACATAGGGCTCCCCCTGCCCAGAGTTCTCTGTCAGCCTGGGGCCCGAAGTATTGGGCATGTGAAGTACCTGCCCCCCCGCAGAGGGACCAATCCCCACCGTTTGCATCAGCAGGCGCCTTTACCATTCTCGGTGACCTCCAGCTGGATTTTCACCGTCTCATACAAGTGGCAGTAGTGATGGTGGAGGTTACAGGAGTACGTGCCTTGGTCGCTCTCTGTAACATCTAGCACAGGAGAAAAAGACCATTTAAGAGCAAGGTGATGATAGTTTGCGGTTGTTTATGCAGCACGCCCCCAGGCATGGCGGTACAGAAGGAGCTTCAGACAAACAGGGCCAACCTCTCACGGCAGTTACATGCTCATTTGAGCTCAGTCTCATTTGTGTGAATTATTATTTGGCATTTCAGTAACACCAGCCCCAGCCAAGCTTGTGCGAGGCATTGTAAGAGACCCAGAGAGCTCACAATCTGCATAGACAAGACAGACAGAGAGTGGGAGGAAGACAGGATTCTTCTCACGTTACAGGTGTGGAAAATGAGGCACAGAGCGATTAAGTGACTCAACCAAGGCCACATAGGGAGTTCATGACAGTGCTGGAACTGGAACCCAGACCTAGTCCAGTGTTTTACTCATAAGGCCATCCTTCCTCTTGACACACCGTGATTAAGACTTTCAAAGTGGTTGCAAGGCACATTTCTCTTAAAAGGTGGTTACTTTACTAGTGGTTAGAACACTGCATTTCCTGGGTCTCAGATAACATCAGCCCCCCTTCCCCATAATAAATCTCCCTACAAGAGCATGGAGCTGCAGCTCTCTAGAAGCAATGGAAGGAGAGATCCCTTTGGCTCCTGGTACCTTTGATCACCAGTGAGAAGTTGCCATCTGCGAATGCATTCTGGGGCATGGCTATCCTCCCTTGGTTGTAGGAGCTGTACACCCGCTGCTCCCCAGCTGAGTACATGTCACACAGCCTCTCCGCCTTGTAATCGCCATCCTGGTTGCTATACAAGTCCCAGTGGACCACACGCTGGCGGTCATTCAGACGGTCCTGGGTCCAGATCATGCGGTAACTCTTGCAGGTCAGGACAGTTTGAGATCCAGCCACGGCGCTGACATTCGACACCGACACCACCACGCTCTCGGGGTTCAACATGTCAGCTGGGACTGTGGGCAGAGAGAGGAAGAGGCCGGACTGATGGGGCATGAAGTGGGGAAGGATGCATGAAAGCAGCAGGTTGGTCATGGCAGCATGTTCTAGAATCTATGCGTGTCCGGCAGGGGCTCCTGGCCAATGGGAGGTGCAGAGTTGGTGCTTGGGGTGGGGGCAGTATGTAGAGACCCCTTGGCCACGCCTCCTCCTAGGAGTCGCTGCCTGACTTGTTGCCACTTCTGGGAGTGGTGTGGGGCCAGGGCAGGTAGGGAGCCTGCATTAGCCCTGCTGCACTGCTGGACTTTTAGCAGCCTAAAATTTTCCGGATTGGCTTTAGTAGCCTCCGGCAGATTGAGCCCGATACCGGGAGGGTTGGCAACCCTAGTCAGTTCCCATACTTCTAACGATCCTAAAACCAGGACAGATTAAAAGGGTGTCACTTACCTGAATACAAATGAACAACAGACCCTGTCGAAGGAGAAGAGAAAATAACATTACTGACAAAGTAAATGAGCGAATATTAAATATATTCATAGCCAGCAGCAAGCATCTTTCCTTTATTTTTATTATTCCATCCTTCAGGTCTTCTTCAACATTGTGATTATTTAATATTTACACTGTGCTAACGCTGACGGCCTCACAACCCGTCTGGGCCCCACAGTGCTAGGCCCATTACAAGCATAAGAAATGAGAGTCCCTGACCCAAAGAACTTCCAGTGAATTAAAAAAACAAGCAGGCTGGAGAAGGGGGTGGAGACACGGGGTCAAAAACAGAGTCGGATTTGGTCTTGGCTTTGCAGAGATAACCTGAGGCACCAGATTAAACTGGCCAAGTAGTTTACCATGCTAATTAACTCTCTTCACCACCTTCAACCCCAGCGATCTGGCTGGCCCCTCCTCCCATCTTTTGCATTATCTGGATTCTCTTCTGGTAATTTTACTCGTACCCTGGTCCAGGCGATAATTAGAAAAAGGAGATAAGGGGATTGGAAACCTATCAATGACCTGGTATTTGTGGTAACTTTCAGAGGCCAAACCCTGTACCCACCAACCCCCTCATTGAAATGAACGGGCCATTCATGTCAGCGGAAGAAAAACAGGGATTTCTTTCAGTCCTCGGGTTCACCTTCAATGTGCTGGTAGGGCTAGAGGGGAGTTTATAACCCCAATTTAACCTCCCCTCAGTTGGTCCTACAGATGCAGCTTCTTGCCCAGTAAATATCTTAATTTTGTTCGGGAGCCACCAGGATAAAAAAAAGACCAACTAAGCATTTAATGCAATGCACCAGTTCTTCCCAAGATCAGGGCTTAAACATGTATGTAACTTACATCTTCTAATGGGTGCAGCCTACAGACAGGATTTGAACCTGTCCTTAAGAGTGTGTCTACACAGCAACAGGGAGGCATGACTGCAACTCATGTAGACATAGCCGAGCTAGCTTTGATCGAGTTATCTTGCTAAAATAGCAATGTGGCCACGGCTGCCTGGGCAGCAACACAGGCGAGCCGCTCGTGCACAGTCTGGACTGGGACGGTAGGTCCGGACTCAGGCAGCTAGCCCAGGCCAGGTGGCCACACTGCTATTTTCTGTGAGCTAGCTCAGGTGTGTCTACACACACTGTCCCAATGGTGGTGTAGAGATTCTCAGCTAGCCATCCCTAAGGGTTTCTCCTGTTGCTAAAAGGGCTGAGGCCAGCATTTTTTGAACTAAGTGGTCAGGGGTCCTGTTCTCAGGAAATCACTGGCCTTTCTGATGCCTGTAGGGTGCCTTCCATCCTGGGCCAGTTACAATAGTGCTTTCAGCCAGACTGCAGTCACACACTGCTTCTCAGTCGCAGCTTTGCCCAAAGAAAAGTACAGCTGAGCCTCATAGCTCAGAGCTGTGATTAGGGCTGGGAACATACTGACAGGGGCTGTCCCTGTGTCCTCACACCACAAAGCCTGGCTTTACACAATGGAAACAGGACCTTGTCTACCACAGGGTTTTTTCCTCCCTAATATTTTCCACCACTGTTACCGATGGGGCAGCTCCTCCACCAGCAGCCACAGGGGGAATGTTTGTGAACACAAGGGGCCGACAGCAGCCGGCATTTTGACCAACTCACAACGCAGACTGGCTCTGTGCAGGGTAAGACGAGACAGCGGCTGAGCACGCCCATCGATGGGAAATTGTAGTGAATTACCAAAATACCCATCCTCCCCCCGTGTTCTCTCGCTGAGACGGAGTGTTTATAATGGAACTGGCATACAAACATCACCTTGGTCTCTCTCCACTGGCTCCAGCTGATTCACCCTTGGTGCGAGGCAGTGCTTCTGACCACGCTGCTGTTATATAATAGATAATAGAGGCTTTTGTTCGGCCTGGTGTATAGTCAGCTAGGGCGAGGCCCTCAGAGCTGTTCATTTGGAAGGGGAGGGGCCCTGGGGGTCTTGTAAGAAGACACCCAGCCTTACATCTAGAAGAGAAAAGTTCCACCCTTCTCCCACAAACGGTTAGTAAGAAAGGGTGACAAGGCATAATTGCACCTCAATTTCTGCCGCATGGACCAGGCTCCCCATGACGGTCCATTGCAATTCCAGGGATCATCCATGGACTGTAGCAGCAAGGGGGCGCTGGATGGCTCATGGAACTAGCAATGGGGTATGGAACCTTCTCCTTGTAGATCATCTATTTGAACCCTGCTCGGCTCTGTGCTACCTGTGCGAACGGCGTTTGGTCATCTCATTCCGGTTCCTCCTTAGAGGGCATTCAGATTGCTGTCCCAACAGAGACCAAGGACTAAATGGACATGGAGATTCAGGTCCCAGGTCACAGCTGAGCCGGAGTAGAGTGGAGGGGAAGATGGCACTGCCACTCTTCCTGTCCTATGGCTAAACAGAGGACTTTGGTGTCCAAGTCTTCAAAGCTAGCACCTTTCAGGAGAAAGGGCAGCAGCACCGATGCTGGAGTTGATGCAACTGACTGAGTTCCAGCGTTTCATAAAAGGCAAAAAGCTGATGATCAGAAAAGCATGAATCTTTTGGCCAAGCTCACTGCACTCAGGTGTGTTCCCCTGCACGCTCCTGTCACGCTTCGCTGCCAGTACTAGTCAGAACAATCACCTGTTGACATCAAGGGCCTCCCCATTCAATTCTATCTCCCTCACACGCCAGGCTTCCCAAGGCTAGCCCAGTGCAGCCTCTCCAGCCCGCATAACTCAGATCCATGTGGTGAGAACTACTTCCAGGGACACAAACAAATGTCTTCATTTCCACCTTTCGACAGCCCACTACCTCCTGCTAGTTGCATAGGATGGGAAGTCCGGTGGGCAGCGTGGAAAGCATGGTTCAGTATCACAACACAGTGGCATCATTCATCTCCATAAACCATTGTTAACCATTTAAGCACAAATGGGTTACAGCCGGATAATTAGTTGTTTTGTCCTAAGAATGCCATGGGCACAATGCCACCCTGACAAAGACTGGAATTTATTTCTTGCAACAGGGAATAAATTAACTCCAGAATGGGGCTACTTCAATCACACCCACAGAGAACACGCTCAGTAAAATAAACCACTCTTATTCTCTGCCTCTCGCAAAGCATCGGCAATGACATGGTGTGAGAATGGCCATTTCCATGCAAGAGCCCCATTCAAAGATACTCCAGACGGAAGCCTTTTCTTCTGCATTTATATTTGCAGCTTTACAAAGAGAATACACTGGGAAAATGCCGGTGTACTCTGTATCACTTTGTATAAAAGAAAGGGACAACACATTCCCAAACAGTGAAGTGACTGAAATCGCTAGGAGTTACGCACACGCAGTGATGGAATAACTAGGACCTGGGCATATCTTCAGGTGTGATGGGACATCGTGTCATCGTGCTGTGTCCTGGCCCAGTACTGCCATGCATCAGTGTTACAGTGTGATGCTAACCAGTCAGGATACGGTGAGGTTTGCAGCGCGGCACAGAAAGGTGATGTCATGATAAGGTGGTGCAGTCAAATGACCTTCATCCCAGAGCACAACGTCTACATGTTAGAGCTGCTAGGTGTCTGCACACCCAGTGCTGTCAGAGCCTCGTTTTGCTGTTCACTTAATAAGGGATTGATTTGGTGCTGCTAGAATCTCCTCTTGTGGGAGAGCCGTGGGAACGCATTTATTTTTCCCTTTCCCCCTTACAACTTAATGCAAAAACCATGGAGGTAAACTGCATAAATTGGACATCTGACAAAGCCATGCAGCTGAGCCTTCCAAACCCGGAAACCCTCCATGTGCCCCACTCCACAGCCTGCATCGTCCCTGAGCTAAGACTAGCAGAGCCCGTCTCCCAGTTCTGGATTCTGTTATTATGCTGGTTTTACCTACTGGCATGATCAGGACCCACAAGCTCTGACTCTCCCGTCCATCCACTGGGGCGTATTGCCAGGATGGGCTGCTGGAGCTCATTAACAGGCCACGTGTGTTCCTCCGCCACATTGCAAAACGTGGTTGTTCTGTGAAAGAAGGCTTCAGAGCGTGATCATCTGTAACATCAGAGCAGCAGCTTCCAGGAGAGAAAAACTTGACACAGCTCCTGCCGGCCTCCCTTTCATTCATCTGTTAAAGCCTCTGCTAGCAGATCCTTACAGGGGAGGCACCAGGCTAGTGGTTACCAGGCAACTGCACGTCAGGACTCCTGACTTCTCTTCCCAGCTCTGCCACTCATTGTAGGACATGGGCAAGTCACTGTGTTTCTCTGTGCCTCAATTTACCCATCTGTAAAGTAGGCGTAATACCTGTCTGTGCTTTACCAGGGACATACTTCAAGCCCTTGGTTCTATTGTTCATCCTGACTGGATGAACGTGGCTGTGCGTGGCTCAGAGACACCGACTCCTACCTGTCAGTACTGATCCTGTCAACTGAAAGAGGCTGCTTTGCCCACCTTGATCAAGACAGTAACCACGTCGAGGGGGGCAGCATGAGAGGAGGTGCGAAGCCAGGAGTGGGAGGAGACAAAGGAGGTAGTGAGTTGAGCTGATCAGGCAGGACAAAGGGGGAACAGTGGAATGGCGTGAGATCACAGATGCCTGTGGGCTACTGGGACCCAATTCATCAATGTGCCTGAGACTGGAGATGGCACCTCCCTGATTCTGGGTCATGGTTTGGGGCTGCCCTGGGACCCAGCAAAGTAAGAGCAGCCTGAGACACTGCCCTAAGCTGCCTCCGGCCCCATGCAGCCATTGGGGCAGCTGGAGACAGCCAGAGCACAGCTGTACTGCGGCTACCCTCCCCCTGGACTGGAAGGGGATGTGTCGTAGAAGCATTGCACCAGCTCTGCCTATGCTGGAAGAAAGGCCAGTGACCCATCCTGGCAGCCATACAGCCCCTTACACTGACAAAGTTTGTGTGACGGAGGCAAGGGGCAGCCAGGAGCCCCATGCTCAACTCATAGCACCGTCAATGCCATGTCCAGGGCCACACTGGCGGATGGCTCCAGGAGATGAAAGGGAAGGGCAGGTTGCCCTGGTTTCCCTCTGCAACATTAGGCCTAGAAACAAGAGAGCTGAAGCTTTGGGACCACAACCTCAAGCCTGGCCAAATTGCGTTAGCTGCAGTTCATGATTCCGCTTTCCAAAATGGAAGGCAACTGCTCTGACCTCTGTAGCTACATCCCCCAGCCCCATCCTCAGCTCCAGACACAAGTGGCACTAGGGAGACTGGCTCACATGGTGGCCCCGAACTTTTCTTCTACTCTAGAGGCAAATACAGGGTTCTTCCCACTGAGTTCCTGAGATATCGTGCTGGCCCATCCAACGAAAGCTCCAAGGAAAGGCAAAATCTTGAGCTCTGCCGGATGAAAAGAGGGGAACAGCCTACATGTCAAGCTCCCCCTGTAAAATACACACCCAGGCTCTGGCTTCTATAATTCCAAGGCAAGCTCCTCCGATAGGCCAAAAAGAAGCTGGACAAACATGAAGCAAGAGCCCAAAACTCTGAGGAACATCCTGAGTGACCTCCTCTGTGTGACCCAATTAGGAAACCACCTCTCCCCTTTCCTACACACAGAACACCACCACTGCTTCCATCGGAAGGTGACTGGGATGCCAAGGAGAGACTGCCGCTCCGACTGAGAGGCTGAGCCCAAAGCTGGGCTAATCAAAACACCCGGCATCCTGTTCAACGAAGGGCTAATAGAGGACGAAAGGCAACAGCAGGGCTGAGCCAGGAATCTGGCTAACATCACAGGAGGCAGTGTGAATGGGACTGTTTGCTGGTAAGTGGGTGTGTTCATTACAGGGTCCTGTGACAGCGGGTAACCCCTGCCTCCCAAAGGCCCAATCCTTACTCACACTGGTTCTGATGCTGACCCCGCTGAAGCCAGTAGGAGCTTTGCCATTGACTTCAGGAGGTGCCGGATCAGGTATAGAGAGAGCAGTGCTTTACAAGACAAGCAGTGCCGCTGAAATCCATGGGGCCACTTGGGAAGCAAGGGACTCCCCCGAGGAGTAAGGGCAGCAGAATCGAGCCTTCTCAGTGATCTACACCCAGCATACTTGAGCACTGTCTCTTCCCAAGGCAACTGAGATCAACCAGGAATTGTCCATGCTCTTCTCCCTCCTAATGGTTCAGCTGATACAGGCTGGAGGAAGGTCCTTCTGAATGCAGGGACCTCATCTCTGGCCCAGCCTGACTGTGTTCCTAGACAAGGCCTTTCAGTTAGAGTAAGTTCAGTTCTGACCATCTCTTTTTCAGTCCTTTTTTCTTTGCCCATCTCGTTGCCCATTTTCCAGGCCACTGAGTCTCATAGACTTTAAGGTCAGAAGGGACCATCGTGATTATCTAAGTCTGACCTTCTGCACATCACAGGCCACAGAACCTCACCCACCCTCTCCTGTAACAGACCCTGAACCTCTGGCTGAGTTACTGACGTCCTTAAATCATGGTTGAAAGATGTCAAGTTACAGAGAATTCACCATTTACACTTGTTTAAACCTCCACGTGACCCGTGAGCCATGCTGCAGAGGAAGGTGAAAGCCTCTCCCGCCCCGAGGGTCTCTGCCAATTGGACCCGGAAGAAATTCCTTCTCAACCCAAATATGGCGCTCAGTTAGACCCTGAGCATGTGGGCAAGACCCACCAGGGAGACACCTGGGAAAGAATTCTCTGTAGTAATTGAGAGCTCTTCCTCCTGTTTAGTGTAACTGTGTCAAAGCTGTGCAGCATCCCGGATTCTAAACAATAGTACTCGTGATCCTGGCCATAGTCCTTTCAGTGTCAAAGTGACGCATGACACCTTTGTGAGCAAGGTGTTATCACTTCTAATCTGCACTTCAGGAAATTGAGCTCTGGAGAGGTTCAGGCCAATGCCTTTGAAAGTGAACACTGATCTTAGGTGCCTCAGTTTTGGGGTGCCCAACTTGGGGCACCCTGGGCCTGATTTGCAGAAGGGTTGAGCACCTGTAGCATGCAGGGACTTCAGCAGGACTTGGGATCAGCCCCTAGGTGTCTCTGGTTGGGTAGCCTAAGATATCAGACACGCCCCGAATCAGCAGCCGCTTATGAAAATTTCAGCCTAACCCAGATCACACAGAAGGACAATCACAGAGCCAGGACTAGATCCTGGGACTCCTGCCTCCCACTCCCTGCTCTAACCATTAACACACCACTGTGGTGCTGTCTAGATGCCTGAGCATACGTCAAAGGAAGTGACACCTCTGCACTGGCCATTAAACCAGCCTCTATTGACAAAAAGGGAGCTGCCGCTCCTCTTGCTGGAGGGGTGGCAGCATCACAGTCCAGTTGGAGCGAGTGGGCGGTGGATCAGGCCTTGAACGAGGAGCTTACTCAAAAACGGGAGTTTTTCAAAAAGTTAAAAAAAAAGAAGCATGTGAAAATACCAAGTTCCTCGTTCTCCATCATAGCAACCCCTGCATCAGCACTTTTAAGGGCCTTCCTAGAGCTATTCCCATGTCAGTGCAAACATACCAGATGCTGCTACTGACTTAAGCTCATACTCTCTTGGAAAATGGTAGCAACTTCACGCTGGCTCCTTGGGGGCCTGACCCAGTGTCAACGGGACCATTATGGTTTATTTTGCAGGCACTGTACTAGCAATAGCTACACCGAACAGCTCAGCTTAGTTCTGGGAATAGCAGAGGGAAGCGGATCTATGCCCCTCTTTTCAAATCACTCAGGCGGGGGCATCAGTGAGTAATGCAAGTGCTTGCTTCCTAATGGCTAACCACACTGCATCCCTGCTGCTCCTATCTCCTGCTGGCCTGGGAGTGAAAGACCGAGGCTGGATCTTGAATGAAGATCCCCTCAAAGGCAGCCACTTGATTGCTGAGTCAGCCTTTGCATTGGTGTTTTTTTAAGTCCTCATTTAAAAAAAATAAAGGTTCCTGGGATTTAATTTCTCAACAGCAGATTTTTGTTCTTGCTTTTGGAGGGGATTTTGGGACTCCCAAAAGCTTCCCCAGCCATCCAACTCTAACAATTCCAACACCTTCCCACAAGTGGGAACATGCCTGTTAGACCGGAGAGAGACAAAAATGTGCCGTCTCGGCAGAAAGAAAAACGTCCTCCGGCTGCACGAGGAGCCAGGAGACGCTCCGCCAGCATTTGCCCCTTGCCATCTTGGCTGCTGTGCACACAGGCCCTGCTTCTCCCAGACAGCTCAGATATGTGCTTCGCTTTGTAAACACGTCTCAGCCTCGTGTTCAGTGTGTTGGCCTGCGGCCTGCTACGCAGAGCCATTCGGAATGGAGCCGGCCTTTCCCCGAAGGATGAACGCTCCAGGGTGGAGATCAGAACCGCATCTCATCAAAGGTTAAAGGAACGGGATTTCTCCCCGCCTTGCTTCCAACTTTATTTTCATGGGAATTTGGTGAAGTCAGCCTGGAAGTGGAAGATCTCTGACATGGCTCCAACCCTGCCCCTACCCTCATACACTGCGCCCAAATGTGTCCGCTAGAACCCCTCAACCCTGACCTGCAGGTCTGAGCCCCACAGTGCTCCACGGCTGATGAGCAGCAACACAACCTGCTGTTCTTGTCCCACATGCTCCTCAAGCTTTGCCAAAGCACCTGAATCGTGTAGGTTTCAGTCCCAGCTGGTTTCAGTCCCCTCAGTTCTGCCAGTGCTTCTCAGGCATGACATGAAACCATCCCCCCCTGCTCTGGTCACGGATCCCCACACAGCTCTCCCACTGCTGCTCAGTTGTGATCATCTCTTCTGGCGCTGAGTCCCTCACAGCTCTGCCCGTGCCCCACAGTCCTCACCGGCAGCCTTCCCTGCTCTGCCCATCCTGAACCATGCCCAGAGGCACTGCAAACTGTGGATGGCTTGGTGAGGTGAAAAATATCCACCAGGGACCAGACTGAGCACAAAAACTGAATTCACCTGTGACCTGAAGGAGCTATGCAAGGCAGGTGCCGGGGAACCCCAGCCACTGGCTAATGGGATTATTTGGGTTTATGAAGCTGGGGGATAAAACAGCCCCAAAAGAGCTTGCACCCCACATTTCCCAGATGGGCTGCATTGTCGTCCTTCAGAAACTGAGCCGTCCTGTGCCCCGGGGAGAGCCAGCCTTGCTCACACCCACCTCTCCTCAGAGGTGTCGAAGGGGCTGGTTTGGGTTGTGTGACGTGGGCTGCTTCCTTCTGGGGGGCTGCTATTTACCCACAAGTCTTTTCACTTCATTAGAACCAGCTGAGGCTCCCTTTCTCGGCGCATTGGATTTGTCATTGCCCCCCGAAAACTTTGCAACACAGGAAACAACATAAAAAGTGCCACGTTTCTATAATAACCCCCCCCGCCCAAACCATCCTCCCCCTTCTCCATCTCCACCCTCCTCTGGGATGTCAGGTGAATCCTCTTTTTACCTGGGCAGCCCAAACAGTTTTAGCATTTCCCCCCTTACCACCCACAACAACTGCCTGCTCCTGCCTTACAGCACAAAGTCACCTGAGATCAAATGATTCAGAGCGTCTCAAAGCTTTAGGGCAATACCAGGCTATGTTCCTTCCCTTCCTTTTGCACGCCAGCAAAACAAACCGAAGTATATGGATAACGACCTAGAACATCCTCCGATCAACCCCTCCCCACTAAATATGCCTCCTCCAGAAAAGCCAAGAGAAATCCCTTTTCCCCATCCAAACCTTTTCCCCCACCTAGGGCGACCAGACAGCAAGTGTGAAAAATCGGGACGGGGTAGGGGGTAATAGGAGCCTATATAAGAAAAAGACCCAAAAATCAGGACTGTCCCTATAAAATCAGGACATCTGGTCATCCTGCCCTCACCCCACCACACACACACACTCCAGAAAAACAACTAGCTACAAGAAACTAAACAAAGACACTGAACTGACAGAGCCAGCTCCCCCAGGTAAACTCCAAGCCCCCATTCTCTCGGGGTGCAAGAAAGACACATAACATTGATGCCGATCAGCTAGAAGCTTACTTTGCAGAAGCAAAAGCTGCCACAGAAGGAGTTTTGCTACATGCTCCATTTCTTCAGCCTCTGTGTGTTTCTCAATCTCTCTCTCTCTCTCTCTCCTGAAAAACAAGTTGAAGTTGTTTTTTTTAACCCAAAAACACTATGACCTCATCACTGTACAGCCGGGGAGCCAGGGACAGCAGCTCAAATTCTTGCAGTATTACTCCACCTACAATTTATAACACCCACCTCCCTTCTGCACTGCCCCCTCCAAAACACTCTCTCCACCTCCTTCCCTTCCTTAAAGCTTCCTGCTCAATTTCTCCAAAACACGAGCTCTCTCTTTTCCCCCCTTGGATCCTTCTGCTCTGCTCCCTGACTTTGATGTCAAAGTCTCATCTGCTGACTTTCACTGGTCCCACACAGCTCTGCGCTCCAAAACCCAGCCCCCTCCCCCTACTTCCCTTCTGGGTATGGAACTAATTTTCCTTCTGCTTTTACTGGATCCAGCTGTTTCTTTCTTTTGACACTCATCCAGCTGTCTGCCAGGGACAGGATTTTTGAACCTTTGTGGTTTTTTGATCTGTGTCTCCTCACATGGTTTTACTTTAAAAACAAGTCTCAGAGGATGATTTAGGAAACAATGTTGACTTGAGTTCAGGGCAGTGGGGGCAAAACACTAGATTATAATTGTCCCCTTAAATGTCTCCTGATGGACAGGACCCCTCTCCAGCCTTTGGTGCCAACTTCTCTGCTATGTAGAGACAGGAGAGATACGACCAGCGGAGAACCTCTACATCAAGATCTGTGTACAAGAATGGAACAATGCCATGGGTTGACTGATTTCTATTCAAAGAAAAAGCAGACGCCTTGTACAGTGGATGTTGGAGAGCCCAACACACTGGTCTTTGTTTCCTTGGTCCGCTCGTAAGCTGTTAGATACAAGACTAATAGGGCCATGATACAGCAATGATCTCAGGTAGTGATGGAAAAGCAGAGTTCTTAGCGGGCTCCTGCTGATGAGAAAGATTGTTATGTTAGGCCAGGTCTGTACATAAAGTGGTACCAATGTGACGAAAAGTGTGATTTTATATCAGTTCAATTACCGGTGCAATGTTGTTCATGGACACAGACATCCATTCAAACCTGGCTCAGAGCAGTTTAGCTTGCATCAGTAAATGCACAGCCCCACGCTAAACCAATATAACCAGTTTTAAATTGATATGAAAGACCACATATGAAAGCGGCAGCAGTTTAACTAAATCAATTTCAGTGAAATCAACGCAGGTTTTGTATGTAGAGAGTCAATTTTGAGGAATAACTGAACTATCTGTGGATAATTCCCTCTTCACTTGAAAAGAAAATCTGGCCAGCTAGTTTCTCCAGCATCCAAGCGCTACCTGCAGAAATTGGATGAGTCTTCCCCAAGTTCACACAGCTATTTAAAAAAAAAAATCAAACATACATATTTTCAAATCCAATGTTAAAACTCCAGGGCAAGTCTTCCATTCTCCAAGAGTAACTGTTACTCTGCAGAATGTCAACCCCTTAGAGACAAGAAAAGATGCCTGAGAGCCAGTGGAGTCAAAGATGCAGCTGGTACGGGAAACAGAATGCAAAAGCTCCCGATCTGTTATCTCTCAATGGCAGAAAATAAATGAAAACAGTCAGAAGTAACAGTAAGGCCTTGGCCTGAAATCCGTAAACCCTCCATTATGAGCGGAGACTCTTGCTTCATCTCTGCTGAACATCTCAGCGGGTTCTGTGTCCTTTTAGCACATCAAAGGGAGCTCCCGCTACCAGACTGCACTGAAGACAACGTGAAAGAGAAGAGAAAGATTGGTTTCCAAACGTGAAGATGACCCTAAAACTCAAGCCAAGAAAAAAAACCCAACCCTTGCCCTAACTTTAATGAGGAAGGTCTTTCTGTTCCTTATCAGTCCGTTTTTTGATTCGGAAAATGAACCCAATCCTAAACTGGCGAATAATAAACCTTAGTGGGTGACATCTTGAGTCAGGACTCATGAGTTTTCTTTCTGGTTCAGTATTGATCTGTCATGTGGTGGTGTGGGCGCCCACAACTCTCATTGAGGTCAGTAGGTGCTCACAATCATTGCAAATCAAATCATAGCTCCCCGTGCCTTGGGCTAGCTCCTTTGTGACTCTGCTGTGTCAACACTTCCCCTCATCAGAGGTGTTGGAAGCTTAACTGCTTGGAAAGCACTTTGAGATCCTTAGATGGAAGCAGAACCAAAAACCTGATTCCAAAATTGCCTAAACTTTGGGGAAGTTGAGCCATGTTCAAGCTTTGCAGCTATATCTATAAAGGGATGAACACACCCAGATGAAAACACCTCTGTCACCTCCCATTCTTCAAATCTAGTCCAATTTTCAATCTCTCTCTAGAACAAAGGCTGTGTGTGTGGAGATGTAATCTGACAATGCTTATATGGATGCCCTGGCTCTAGTCATGTGCTGTTAACATTACACAGTAAAACCATCTGAGCTGCCATTCCCCATGCTAGGGAGGTCAAGGACAGCAGCAGTAGAGCTGTGACACGGAGGGATTTTTCAATTCCGTGACAGTTCCAAAAATTGTGGGGGGGAGGAATAATTTTCAGTCAAACCAGAAAAGAATTTTTGGTGAATCTAAAAGTCAGGAAGAAAATTCATTTTGAAGCGAATGAAAAGTTTTGTTTTGCTTTTTACCCCTTTTCAACATTTTTGATTTTTAAAAAATAAAATTCAAGATTTTGAAGCGAAGTCACTGTGAACCAAAAAAAAAAAAATCAAAATTTTTTGTTTCAAAAAGGTCAAAAATGAAACATTTCCATTTTTCCAGAATTTTTTTAAAGTATTTTATTTGGCAGACACAATTTAGCAAAACCAGCACAAATTTGCCAAACGTTTTGGTGAGTCCAATTCTGCATTTTTCACCAACAAATAGTTTTGGCCAAAAAATTCCACCTAGCTCTGATCAGCAACATGGGCTACCATCGGCCCTGATCAGCCTGCTGCAGCGTTCAGATTTCCTTTACGTAGCATCTGACTCAGAACAATGCCCAGACGTCTGATGGAAGCGGACTTGGAGGAATGCACATTTCAAAGGTTGTTCTGTGCTGGGAGTGGCTTAAATTCAAATTCACAACCTATTTGTCGCAGTGGTTCTTCTGTTTGCATGCTTTCTGATTTTCATTTAACCCCTCCTTTCGCCTGCATATTTTGCCAGTCAGTAGCATCCTTATGAGGATCCACCAGAAACTGACGCATGTATAGGTTTGCAACAGAGCATGGATAGCTTTGCTTGTGTCTGGCTCCGATATACCACAGATAGTGCTCAGATAGTAGCACTTTTGCCTCAGTGGCTGAAGGCTAGGGGTTCAAGTCAATATTATTTTTTATTACAGTAACACCTAGAGACCCCAAGACAAGATCAGGGCCCCACTGTGTTAAGTGGGTCCCTGACTGGTCTCTGTGCAGGCAAAAAGTATTATTGTGCCCATTTTAAAGATGGGGAACTGAGCCACTGAGAGATGCCAATGAAAGTCAGTGGGACTCAGGCACCTAAATCCCTCAGGGGCTTTTGAAAATATTACCCAAGGTCACTCAGGGAGAGCTAGGAAATGGATCCAAATCGCTCGAGTCCCAGTTTAACACCTTCACCACAAGATCAAAATCTTGCACCCAGATTTGAGTCCATGCCGTGCTAATGCCAGAGAGGGCTGCACTTAGATGGGATGTTCAGCCTAACACGGATCACCTCTAAGGGCTGTAACAAAGGAAGTTACAGACCCCAGGGCACCTTCCCAGACAGCATAGGGAGAGGACTTGAATGTCCCCTCTCAGTAGGAGCTGGTACATGAGGATTGCTTAGGGCAGAGTAACTGGTGGTACTTGCTCTCACAGCATGTAGCATGAATAACATAACAGGAGCATGAAAAGTGCTTAGTGTTATTTTAGGACTTGGGCCCAATTCTCAGCGGGTGTAAGCTGGCGCCGTTCCATTAGAATTTGGCCCTGTGCTTTGGTCTTGAATGCTTTTGTACTTTGGAGAATTGTTTAACTGCCTTCTAGAAATTAGCAGTGGATTTTACCCTGCTTTAGGGTTCCATTTAAACATTCTGGTGCAAAGCACATAATTCTATGGCTTTCTCTCGGACTCTTCCAGTCAAGTCCGATGGGCATCTCTTACGTGACCAGGCCTATATCTGCAAAGAGCAGGGCATGTTAGGGCAGCCCACTCTTACCTCTCTTCTCGTCCGACTGAGTGAACTCTTAAATGGTACTTTCCCAGTCCTCCCCTCGGATCTGAACAGCAGGGAATGACTGTCTCATTTGCAGTTTAGATTTTTTCAGTAGAGAAGTTCAGTCCCTCCAGGGTCCTTCTCATCTCCCCTTCCCGTTGCCCCCTCTGTGCCTGTCCCTTTCAGAGGCTCCTGGCCTTCCACTCAGGCCTGTGAAGCGCACCGGGCACCAAGAGGCGTCTCAGACCTCTTTGCCAAGCAGCATTCGATACAGCAATCAGTTTCCCAGCGTTACACAGCCTTCCTGTTTGGTAACGTGTCACGCAGCCTCAGAGAGAATGGAAATCTTTAGCAGCTGGCAGCCTTCTCCACTTTGTAGACAAACACACAGTTAGTCAGCCATGAGCATTGCCCTTTTCATGTGGGTTTCAGATTGGGCTGTTTGATGCACTGTAGCTGATTGAGGCTATCAGATGGCCGATAAGAGGCTCAGTGGCAAAGCCCTGTGTGTTCAAACACCTGGATTCCCTAAAGCCACATGTTTGAATCCTACCAGGGCTACCACATCCCTTTGTTCTTCCAAGGGAAATAAACACATAACCCTAGAAAGTTAAAAGTATGTGGATCTGTCCAATGAGCCCTTCGAACCAAAGGATATTGAAGGTCTCCGTAGCATTTCTATCAGAGAAAGTGTGTGCCTCTGGTCAATTTTTCCCGTCACAATATTATACCCTGTCCTGTGTGCTACATGGTAGCTTTCCCCCACCCTAGAAGTGGTTGCTTTCGTGGAGCTGTGTTTCTCTAGCTGGATAAGTGCGTTTGGAGGAAAGGTGCATTATGAATGTAACATTTTATTACAGAGATCTAAACACCAGGACATAGTGTGCGCACTGCAACAAGTGTGAGCTGAAGGGCAGCCAGACTAGATCAGACCCGTGGTCCATCCAGCCCAATATCCTGCCGCCAACAGTGACCAGCACCACATGCTTCAGAGGAGGTGCAAGAAACTCCAGTGATTATTATGTCCATAAACAACGGTTCTTTTTAACAGATACAGACTCAGCCCAGTGGAAACAAGCCACAGCAAAGCTCCAACCCAGGTGGGATGCACTGGTTTGGCTACAAGATCCCACTGAAATTTGACCCCGAACTTGAACTGAACCACTCTGCTGGAATATGGAAGAGTGGGGGTAACTATGCTTGTTTTCCTGACTCTCTGCTCTTCCCAGGATTAGAAATCCAGAAATCCCAGCTTGTGCTGGCCCCAGTCCCTACCCAGCCCAGAGGGAACGCTTCGGTGTAAGCCAAAGAGGAGTCAAAGAAGCTTGAGGAGCTATTCAGAGGAGCACCTGCGCCAGTCATTTGGAGGGTTGTCTCTTCCTAACTCCAACCTGACCCCTGCAGAGACGGGTCGATGACCCTCTTCAGAGAGGAACGCCAAAGGGTCAGGGCTGGCAGGGACATCACAAGGGCACCGAGAGGACGAAGCATGGCCTAGTGGGTAAAGTATAAGACGAGGCATGTTGCTGGAGGAGTTCTATATATTGGCTGTACCACTACTGGATCCTGAAATCATTTCACCTCCTCGCTGTACCTCCATTTCCCCATACGGGGACTCAACATCCTGCTTAATTCAGGCATTTTTGCAAAGTGCTTTGAGATCGTCAGATGGGAGGAGCTAGAAAAATGCACCATGATTAGCTCAGTTTCCAAAACTCCTGTCTGTTGCACTTTCCCCCTGGCTCCGAGCTGAACACCAGCTACCAGCCCTCCAGCTGGTGTCCATCACGACTCCACAGATGACACCGATCTCCAGCAGAGATTCTGGCCCGTCATCTCTGCCTGAGGAGAGCAGGAGAAGGAGCCTTTCCTCTTGTATCCCGTTGCCTCCGTGGGTCAGAGGAGCAAGATGAAATGGTTCTGAACCCACGGCCCTCTGCCCAGCTGCGTCATCAGAGAGCAGTGCCTGCAAGACCTGTAGCTCAGCAGCAGAAAGCCTCGTGCGACTGCCACCCTTCTGCATCTTGCAAGCTCGGGACCAGCCCTACCCTGCTCCATTCTTTACCTCCTCCTGCTGATCAACCTTGGCCTTCTGGGCATCGACTGCAGGTCCCTTCCCTCCCCCTCCCCTCTTCTGCCTCCTGGGTCTGGCTTTGCAGAAGCTGCTGGCTGTGCCTTGCATGACTTCTCTGGATGGCTGTGGTTGCTGCTGTTATGAATCGGCTATTTCCTGTCTGAAAGGAGCCAAAATCCAGGCAGAAGCCACTGAGGTCTGCAAACGAAAACAGCTAAATTGGCAAGAAGAGGCACAGCCTCTCTGGGGCTCAGGCTGAGAGAAGGGGAGAGGTAGAGGTAGAGGGGGGCCAAGGGGTTCTGGAACATCCCTCTCCAAGCGGGTGTGGCTTGCAGGCCCTTGCCATGCTGCATGTCCCATCCCCCATCCCAGACCCTAAGGCCCCATGCTGGTCTGGCCGGCCTTCCCAGCTGAGGCCAACCAGGGCCACTCTTGGGTTGGCCAGTCCATGGTTGTACCCAGGAAGACCATGGAGATGAGGTAACTGCCTCAGCTGCTCTCCCTGGTACTTGTCAGGCTGGGCATGGAGGGGTGAGCTTGGGACCAGAAGCTAGATCCTCCGTGGAAACCAGCTCAGCCAGCTTTTCCCAGGTCTCTCCTGTGCCCTCCCTTCTAGTGGTATTTGGGGTACTGATTCTCCAAACCAGCAGCGCGGCTCATTTGCTCAAAGTGGCACACTCCAGCTGCCCTGCTCTGACCACGGGGATGGCCAAAGAAAAGCAGCTTCACTCAGGGAGAAACCGCTTCTGCTTCATCATTTCAACCAACCAGCCACAGGCCTCTGGCCACCCAGCACCCACAGAGCAGATCAAGGCATGTTACAGGGCAGCATGGCAAGACTCTTTGTGCGCTGAAGGACGTGTTGGATCTGGTTTAGGATTCGTGCAGTTGCAGTCCTGCCAGGGAAGCTGATGACTAAGTCCAATCAGTCTTACTTCTTGTCCAGCCAATCACTCAGGCAAACAAGTGTGTTTACATTTACGGGTGATAATGCTGCATGCTTCTTATTTACAATGTCCCCAGAAAGTGAGAACGGACATTTGCACTGGCACTGTTGTAGCTGGTGTTGCAATGTATTTACGTGCATATGCTAAACATCTGTATGCCACTTCAGGCTCTAAAGTTTTACATTGTTTTGTTTTTGAGTGAAGTTATATATAAAAAAACTACATTTGTAAGTTGCACTTTCACGATAAAGAGATTGCACTACGGCACTTGTATGAGGTGAGTTGAGAAATATTTTTGTTCATCTTTTTTACAGTGCAAATATTTGTAATCCAAAATAACAATATAAAGTGAGCACTGTACACTGAGTATTCTGTGCTGTGATTGAAATCAATATATTTGAAAATGTAGAAAGACATCAAAAAATATTTATAACACATTTCAGTTGGTATTTTAGTATTGGTTAACAATGTGATTAAAACTGCGATGAATTGCGACTATTTTTTTAATCTCATGATTAACTGTGATTATTTTTTTAATTGACAGCCCTCCTTTAAATCTTTTTGTTTAAAACTTGCACTACACTTTATTAGTGCCAGAGCAATTATCTAGAGCGTTGACATGTCCAAACACCACAGCCCAACTGACGATATAAAGAGACACAGCACACACCTATTTGCTCTCTGAGAGAGCCACCACGCTAAAGAACGAGAGGCTTTCAGGCACAGCAGGAGTAGTTCCCACTGGACAGGAAGACACAAAATAACATAGCATGAGTCATTCACAAAGCCCGTGTCAATGATCCATGATCAAACTACCAGTGATCCTTTTAGGTCTGTTCTAACATGGAATTGGATGACATCTCATCATAATCCTTGAGGGGGCCATTTAAGGAACTGGGGTAAAAACCCATCTGGGGATTGGTCCTGCTTTGAGCAGGGGGTTGGACTAGATACCTCCTGAGGTCCCTTCCAACCCTGAGATTCTATGATTCAATGATTAATCCGCTCTGGGAGATCAAAAGCAAGGAAAAGATTCCTCTCAAGGGGGAGGCATAGCTCAGTGGTTTGAGCATTAGCCTGCTAAACCCAGGGTTGTGAGTTCAATCCTTAAGGAGGCCACGTAGGGATCTGGGGCAAAATCAGTACTTAGTCCTGCTAGTGAAGGCAGGAGGCTGGATTTGATGACTTTTCAGGGTCCCTTCCAGCTCTATGAGATAAGTGTGTTTACATTTACAGGTGATAATGCTGCATGCTTCTTATTTAGATATCTCCATATCTATACAGCAGAGCTGGGGGTTTCCAGCACAAGGAGCACTACAGATGGGAAATGAAGTGTAATGACAGGTGCATTGGCAAAGCAACATGGGTGCTGAAGATCAGGAGAGAGAAGCATCTGCAGAGCTGTACCTGGGAAGCCCAGGGCTGCCAGTCAGGATTAAGGTGCACAGATGCAATTCTTTGTAGCAGGAACTGCTCACATAACTCGTGTTGTCCCATCAATCTGCTACATTCATGAGGACTTGCATATCATCCACATGCACTCCCTTTTCTCAGGACAATTTGATTAGAAAACCCGCCTTTAGTGCTGTCTATTGCTGACGGGCAAGAACAATGTAACACAATCCCACGCAGGTCACTGGAGAGTGCATGTTTCCCAGGAGGTTTCATTTGGTTGCAAAGCTTCTCCTATTAAAATAAATCTTCCATCTGCCATGAATCCCGTAAGTGAGACTGAAATAATACAACATGCACTTGGTTCCGTGAACTAAGAGGACAAAACTGAAATCTAGCCGCAATGACAGGCTCGTCAAATGAAGCCTATCATTATCTCAGTGACCTAACGAGCAGCGGCATCTCTCCGGGACTCCATGTTACAATGTTTCTTCTGTACTGAAATTACAGAGCTAAACCCCCTGACTTGCCTTTTCTGAAGAATTTATTCAAAATGAAAAGTCCTGGGTTCTGTGCAGGGTTCCTCTGTGTATTCCTGTTCAACAGCAGAACCTGAACGCAGAGTCTCCAGCCTGACCCAGCTGCTGACATAAATCCATGAGCCAGCTGGGTGAAGGTACCAGACTGCCTACTGTAACGGGCACACTTCAGCCTTTCTGGGTATTTATATGCACAGTAAAAGCATGGCAAATTATTAGCTGGGGATTTCATCTATTAATTCCCCCGTTACGCTCCAGTGACAAACCTGCTGCTGGTGAAGAGAAAAGAGAGAGCGCCCTGGATCTAGTCAGCGGGGAAGCTGAGGTCGGATCAGCAAGAGGAAGGATGACCCAGCGGTTGGGGTGCCAGCCCAGGACACCTGGGTTCACGTCACCATTCTAGCACAGACTTTGGACAAATCACTTAGGGTTGGATCCACAAAGGCATTTGGGTACCTAAATCACAGAGGGAGATGCCTTAATCACTGGACTAGAATCCCTCCCATTCCATCTGGCTGTTCAGGTGCTGCTGGCCAGTTAGGTGTCCTCGCATGCACCTTTTGCCATTAAACCTCTTGGGGATTCTGGGCTGCTGTAGCTCCAGTCACTTTAACATCTTGGGACGGCACTATATTTAAACACCCGTTTTCACTGGGCGGCCTTCAGACTTGGATTCCTGGAATTCATTTCAAAACCAGGACTAGAAGCCAGCTAGAAAAACAGAAGACCTGCCCAAGAAACCAACAGAGATTTTTTCCAGACTTTAGTTTGAAGATTCTGTTTCCAAGATAAAAATGCAGAACTCAGGCTGACGGTGAATGAGTGGAGAGAGAATCTGGATGGATGGACTGATTTGTGGGCTTGAAAATCATCAAACGGGGCAGATCCGCAGCTGGTGTAAATCAACATGGCTCTATTGACTTTGCTGGAGCTAAGTCAATTTACACCAGAATTATGGTACCATTTAAAACTTTCACAGTAGTGATGGACAACATCTGCTTGATCACTGAATCCTATTGTAAGGGCTCCCGGTAATCGATTAATTAACTTAGCTCTTCTATAATGGGTTTATCCACAGACCTCAAAGCACTTTACAAAGGCAGGAAGTATCCTTATCCTCATTTTACAGATGGGGAAACTGAGGCACAGAGAGGGCCGTGACTTGCCCAAGGTCACCCAGCAAAGCAGTGGCAGAGCCAGGAATTGAATCAGGTCTCTTAAGTCCCAGTCCTGTGCTCTATCATTCTTCTGGACAAACCTCTATTCGTGCTTTTAATTATAAATGGAAGGGAAAGCAGTAAAAGTAACCAGTGTGCTTTGTGAGGTGAGTGCAGGAGTCTCTGGGACATACAACCCATTGTGCCTGGCATCACAAAATGCATAAGAAGGGACCTCTATGCCGCAAGCCTTTGCTCCCTTTTGTCAAAGAGGAGCCCACCCTGGACAGCCACAGTAACACAGCATAACTCGTCTGGTTCCCCTCTGCATCTTAGCAAATCCCCTTGTTGGCCAAGTCTCACTGGTCAGAACTCCGATGTGAGGGCAGGGAACTGAAACCACCCACCACAAACTCTTGGCCCTGACGCCATTTGGGTTTGCAGTCAGAGCCTCTACAGCTGCCCCATTTGCCAGCCTGTTGAGATACGAACAGGAACCAATCAAAACCTGCCTTCTGCATCTCGGATCCGAACTGAACCTTACACTGGGGTCAAAACAGGAGCAGGATATAAACCAAGGCTTATTCTCATGAGATCCCCAGCCCAATTTTGCAAGCTCAAGAGGTTTGGAAAGTTTGGAGGAACGGCCAAACCTCTAGATTCTTAGCCAAACCGCCGACCATTTTTTGAAGTTCACTCATCACTCCTTCCCGGGCCACACAGCGCAGACTGGCCTGGGGAAACATGGGAGATATGCTGGGCACAGCTTGGCGAATTATTGACTGTGGACAAGTTATCCAGTGATTGACGTTCCTTTTTCTGTCTGTTCACAGCCAGGCCAGGACTTCCATCCCGTTGTTCAAGGTCCTCAGGTATCCGACAAATCTTCACTGCAGCCACACTTCAGCCCATGGGTTGCTCGCGGCTGTTCAGTGCAAGTATGCAATATTCAGGCTACGTGATTGGTCACCTAAGTCATATGTTATTGCATCTATTCTATAATTGGATGTCTGGGGCTTTTATAAACTGAAGAAAGGCCTGAATAAATCAGTGGGGTTTGAATTCCCTCAGGGGAAGGGGAATTTGAAGGAGAGGGTGCAGAAGATAAACAAGCATTCGGGAAGTGGGGGCTTGTAAATAATACACTGGACTGGGACTAAGAAGATCTGAGTTGAATTCCTGGCTCTGCCACTGACTCCTTGTGTGACCCTGGGCAAATCACTTAGTCTCTGTGGGCGAGATTTTTAAAGGTATTCCCAGGAATGCTCATGGAAATGAATAAACTAAGGGGCAGACACAGTCAAATTAGATTAGAATTAGGGTCAGTGGCAGAGCCAGGAACAGAATCCAGCGCTCCTGAATCTCAGCCCAGTACCTTCTCCCTTGGACCGCGCTGCTTTTGTCTTATTAGAGAGGTTGGAACTAAGACCCTGCTTCTGGCGACTGCACTCACGTACGGGGGACTCTCGCAGTCCCACAAGCTCCAGAGGAGTCAATGGGACTCCACACAGCCACGCGGCTCTGCTGGCACGTGCACCAATGCATTGTGGGATCAGGGCTTACCCAGCTACGCAGGGGAGAGAGTCCTGCTGCTGATACACACTCTTCCCCATGTGCAAAGGGAGCAGACTGCAGAAATCAAGGTAAATATTTTCTCTCTCATTTCATTCATCCCCAGCAATCTCAGGGCTCAGGCATTAGCCATGACTATGCTGGGTAACGTGTGTGCAGACCGGAAGGTGATGGTCAGGTTGATGGTCTCCCCACCAAGTTCTTTGACTCTCCCTGATCCCCTAAGCAAGGCAACACTCTTGCCATGTGTGTTTCCCCTTTCCTGTGGGTCTCATTCAAAAAATACAGACCTCATCCCCCCGCCAGTTCAAAGAGCCAGACCAGCACTAAGCATATAAACGTAAGACATGGGTGTTGAACTGAAAATGGTCCATCAGGTTACTCTGGGGCTGAGAAAAGGTGGAAATGTGAAGTGGAAGTGAATGGGAGTTTGCCCTGAATAAAGCTTCAGGATTTGACCCTATGCATGGACGGGAATCAGTTCAAAGGCAGCCAACAGACACATACTGGGGCAAGGGGAAATCTGAACCAGGGCACCCAAGTGCCTTCAGATCACTCGTCCATACAGAGCAACAACTGCTACATTTGAATGCAAACTGCATGGAATTCAGTGTGCCCAGCTCACGACAGGCTGGGTCACCCCCAGCAGGAGCTGTGGTTCTCAGGAGTCTCGGTATTTCAAACTTACACGTAGACCACTAAGCCGCCCCTTCGGCATGTATCTCACATTTGTCCAACTCTGCAGATCACAGACAGCGCTAAGAACCAGGAGGAAATGACAGTGGAATCGAATCAGCCAGTTTGTTTGTCTTAGGCGTGCAAGACAAGCCAGCTTCCCAGTAGCCTGACATTCCACTCACTGTTACTCATCCCTGTTTGTTAGTGATTTGAAAAAAGCTCTTAAAGACAATCAGGGAAAGAGGGGACTCTGATGTGTATCAGAATAGGCAGACTCAGGTCCTGTCTACGCTCCTGGGGGACTCAGTCACAGGACAGCAGCGGTTACAAGTCAGCTAATTGTAAAATCTAGCTCTTATGGAGAGTTTTTCCTCAGTAGATCTCAAAGCACATTACAAAGGAGGTCAGTGTCATTTTATAGATGGAGAAACTGAGGCATGGAGAGGCAAACTGACTTATCCAACAGGCCAGTCAGTGGCTGAGCTAGGGAAAAAACCCAGGACCCTTGAGTCCCAGACCAGGGCTCTATGCACTCGGCCACACTGTCTCCTTGATCACAGAAAATAGAGGCCATATCAGGTGGTTGGCTGGTGGGGAAGTCCAAGGTGTAGCACAGATCAGAAGCCCAGTCAAGACACGATTTATTCCATCTTTGCATCACAACGAACCCTCTTCTAACAGTGACCCCCACCCTACAGCTAGAACCTCATGGTTGGAACCCTGAAACCATGTCAATCTGACTGAAGCCTATGATGGGAGACAGCTGTTCTAAGCAGGTTCCCCCAGCTGCAATAGCCAGCAGCCCTGAGCCCTACAGTTCTGCTTGTCTTTATTTGGGGTGACGGGGTTCAGGGTGTGCACATCGACTTGCAAAGACTGTCACTGACTGGATCAGGACCAGAGACCCTCTTCCTTCTCCTTGACCCTTCTTTCCATTCACCGGTGAGCTGGGACACTTGTAACAGCCGTTAAGGTTGCTCCTCCTCACTGGAGCGTCTCCTCATTTACCTTTGGAAACAACCACTGCTGAGAGTGTGAGTGAATTTGGTGCTGGTGAAGCGGGCTGAAGTGCCAGGCCTCTGCCTCTCCGTGGGCAGCAGCAAGCCAGTCTGCCACCGCGTAGACCTCAGCGGCCACAGCCAAGAGCGCTCTATGCTATTCCCGTGACTAACGAAAGCAGGCAGGACTCAAAGGTACTCAGGAAGTGGACCCCGTGCTGCAGAAAGGGCTCATTTTCAGAGTCATTTTTCTGACCATCAGCCTCGTGCTTGAAACCACATAGTCTAGCCCCTCTCCACATGAGAACCAGGCTCTGGTGAAACCAGCTTTTGAAGGGACTCTGTTCCCCACACTAATTGCAGCCCATCAGCTGTGCCCACCTATAATAATGAGGCAGCGGCATTGCAAGCCCAGCAGCTTATTTTGAGATCGCAAATGACGGAGAGGGAGCAAGAGGGCTGGGAAAATCAATAGCTTTGTCCTGAAAAGAGTGCTGGGAGGCTGCCTCCCAAGAGGTTTTATTATTTTCCAAGGCTTTCCAGACCACTTCATTTACAAGAAAGGAAAACATCATTTGGGCTTAACGACGGCTGCCCTCCAGAATGCGATATAAGCCTGTTGCTAAATTCAGAGGCGGAAACACAGAGCTGGGCCAGCTCTTCAGACCTGGGGCTGCTCTGAAAGGGCAACTTGTATATCCACTCTGGGCCTGATTTCCAGAAGTGCTGAGCATCCCCAGTTCCAGCTGAACATAATGAGGAGCTGCTGCTGTTGACCACCCCTGGAAATTGGATTATCCGTGTTTCTCTCTGCTTGGAAACCTACATCTCCCCACTTCTAATGATCACCGTTTGCAGCTGTATTGAGCCTTCCATCTAGAGTGACTAGACAGCAAGTGTGAAAAATCGGGACAGGGGTAATAGGAGCCTGTATAAGAAAAAGACCCCAACAATTGGGACTATCCCTATAAAATCGGGACATCTGGTCACCCTACTTCCATCCCAGGGTCGCAATGTCCTACACAACACCCTTGCCAGGCAGATAAGGACTATTATTCCCAATGTCAGAACTGAGGAAGCTGAGGCACAAACTGATTAAGTGACTTGCCAGAGGCCATAGAGGGAACCAGTGTTCCTGGCTCCTAGGCTCAGCTCCTCTAAGATATTTAGGTGCCTAACTCTCATTGGAACCAATAGGAGTTAGGTACCTAAATATCTTTGAGGGGCTGGGCCATAGTATCTTACTCAAACCTTGTCTTAGTAGGTCCTGGATGTTACTGCGGTAGTTAGCAATGCACTAGTTCCCCTGAAAGGAGTGCTGCCATGGGTCTGAGGATCTAGGGTTCTAATAAGCTTCATTATAATCCGTTTCATTTGTGAAACCAGCCGGGTGTAATTTTACCCCTTCATTATCCATGAAGTCCATTGAAAGCAGCCAGCTGTTAACCAAGAAATTAATAGTTGTCATAAGTCATTGTCGCCTCGGAAAAGTGCAGTTTCTGAAACCACGGCTGAAAACTACCTCTCCATCATTCCTAATCTTTGTTTCGCAGCTTGATTGCTCTCCAAATGGCCCTGGAGGACTCATGAAAGAGAGATGATGCCCGAGAAGATTGGTCTAGCAACATTAACTTCAAGAGCATGCGGGTCGGCGGGATGGTTTGGATTTAGAGAAATACATATCTTGCCAATTTACAGAAAATGGGCTTTTTCAAGCCGGGAAGAGTAGGGAGGATTCTGCCAGAACCACTGTAGGAAGGGGGGGCGGCGATCAGTTCTTTGCAGATGGGCTGCTTGAATAGGGAGTTGGGAAGGAGAGATGCAAAGCAGAGAGTTTGGTTTACTGTGCATGGCAGCAAGCAATGCATTCATCCAAGGCAAACTGAAATGGGAGAATGTTGCCTGGGGGATGAAAGAGACATAGTTGACATAGCAACTTCATCCCAAAGGGCTGTTCACAGCAACCACTGTCACGCATTACTGAAATGCAGCCACTTCTGAGGTAGAACATAGCAGCTAGTGAACAGCACACAGAAACACTGCACAATAGTTTAGAACAGGAAGTGAAGAAGAATCCCATATCCGAATAAAACTGCAGGGGAATTTAGGCAGGTGGAAATGGGAATCTGGCCAGGACACTGGGGCTAGCATCCCTATTCCTGCAAAAAGATACCAGGAAATCTTTAATACTCTGGAGTGGAGGCCCCTGACCAGCACTCAGAGCTTACAGAATCACAAATCCCCTACCCTCAGTCATTACAGAGCTGAGATTCCGCATTGCTGGAAATGAGGACATGAAAAATGTGTACACAAAAAGGGTACACGCTTTGAAAACCTGGCCTCGCGCATCAAACCTACTGCAGCAGCTTGCAGAACAGTGCGAAGACCAATAACTGCGATCAGGGTGAGGGAAAAGCAAGAGTCACTCACTAAGTTCAAGTCAAAATTTAGGAACACATCAGAGCTGATTTGGACTAAGATCCACACTGGACAATGCTCCTTAAATTCATATCAAGCAAACTACCTCCCACACCCCTTACTTTTTGTTTTAAGCGAGCATCCCCCTTTAAATGCAGGGCAGAACTCTCCTCTTGGCTGCATACATCACATCCCAGCTCTGCACCGAGAATTTTATCCTGTGCTAAACTTCCAGACAGGAAAACAAGAGCTAGGTTTGCCTGGAGTGGAGTGGTTCGGCTCTGGGCCTGTTCTAAGCTTAAGGCAGGGATGCTTTATATTTCTCTTTGCTTTGTCCCTTGCCACTGCTCAGCATAGCATAGGCCCACAGAAGTGCTTCCCAAACAGTGAAGCAGGCCCTTTTCATCTCTTCCAACAGCCGCTCAGATCAGGGAGTCTGCCGAAAAAGCTCTTTAAAAGTTCCTGCTCCAAGATGGAGGAAGCCTGTCTCTGACACCAGCTGCAGCCAGCACTGGACACTGCAAAGAGCAGGGAAATCAGCGAAAAACTGGCCACCCGGCTGCAAACCCCGAACCTCCTCATGGCAGGAGGTAGACAGCCACTCATTACATCTCCTGTCACTCATCCAAGCACATTTCCCCTTCATTTGCCCCCTTTTATTTCCTTGCTGTGGCTCATTAGCCCCTTATGGCCTGCTGGGGGGAAGCCCACTCCCCGTGACTAGCTGTCCAAAGTCTGTTTTCACCAGGCAAGATTTCAAAATGGCTTGTGAGCAAAGCTAAGCTAAACCAGTAGCACCTGGGGGTATTTGGGGGCAAAAAAGAAAACGGGCGGAAGAGGGTAGGAGTTTCTCATTCTCCTCTTGCTTAGTCTGGTTTTACATCAGGAGGCAGTGCTGCCTAGTGGATAGAGACCCAGGGGTCCCTTTCCTGGCTCGGCCACTGGCTTGCTGGGTGACTTTGGGCAAGTCACTTCACCACTGTGCCTCAGTTTCCATTTCAGGTTTACTGATGATAGAGCTGGGTAGTAAGGAGTTCAGTGGCATCTCCCTGGCTTTCCCAGTGTAACTGAGATCAGAGTCCAGCCCTATGTAATGGCCTGCCTCCTATCCCAAGGAATTCCAAGGCGGAACTAGGGGCTTTTACCTTCTCCCCTACTTTCCAGCTGGACAGGGATCACACGCTCGCTCCCAGCCTTTACCAGGGCTTTTCCCCACCTGCTGTTTCTACCTTCCCTAGTCCCTTTTCTCTTCCTTTTATTGACATCACACCTGCTAACAGCTGCTCCCTGCAGCACAAGCTGAGGCTTTGCAGAAAAAAGCCAAAATGGAGGACAGGCCATTTATAGGAGCCCCACCCACAGGCAGGTCTATGCTAATTAGTAGGAGGAGTTTGTGCCCTATAAATAGGGTTGCCAGAATCCATTTTTAATAATTTTGATGGATAACAGTTTATTTTTAAGCATTTTTTCTACTTGTATCGATTTACATTTTCACAGCTGTGCAAAATGATGGGCGTTACGCCTTTTTGTTTTATCAGTATCCATTTAAATGTTCACACTTGCGGGAAATTATGAGGGGGTTCAGACCATGAAGGGGTCAGTCAATAATTACAGAAGAGGCTGAGATTCAAAAAAAAGCTGAAGTTTTATAACTGTTAAAAAGCAGATGATCGACATCACATGCACATACAAAGTAAATAATCTGAACTCAAACTCTAAGTTCTCAAGCAGCATTTTTCTTACTTTGCCTAGCTGCAGATTTTATCAATGGAAATATTTTTTCATAAGTCTGTGGGTGTTGTTGCCATTTAACAACATTGACCAGTAAAAATGTCATCCTTCCAAACCTACCTGCAAACAGCTCTGGTACTGCAAACTGTTCCTCTTCGTTCACCCTAGAAATGAAAGGACCAAAACACAGGGGGCAGCTCAGCCTGGATTGGGGAGAATTTCAATTTGGGTTTGAATTTTGCAGTTCACCCTGTGGAGATGGAGAGACGCCGTAGGCCAGACAGAGCCCTCTTTGTGTGCATTCTCTATGTAGACATGGTTTGCTGGCCTGTACTTTTTCATTCACCCTCTCTTGTGTTCTGCAACCCCGTTGTATAATAATGAAAACCACTCCCATCCCTGTGTGTTGGGGATAACATCCTCATTTGCCACCCTCTTCCTCTCCAGATCAAATGTGGACCCCAGCAGGAATCCTCCACAGATTCCTGGTGAGGAAAAGTTTCCTGCTTTTCTGGAGGGCCCAGCAGCCCTTCCCCAAGGAATAGTAGGAGATTTGGCTCTCCCTATGTTAGGACAAGCCAAGGAAGATTGCCTTACACATGGCAGGATGCTGGTAACAACCTAGGTCATTCCCCCTCCTCACACATAAGAAAGATAAAACGGCTCAGACAATGGCAGTTCTGTGAAGGCTGCACATTAAGCTACCTACGTTAAGCAGGTTTGAGGTTGCAGAGCAGTAACAATTTCTGGACAGTAATTGGAACTAGGGGTGCTGGAACTAGGGGTGCTGGAACTCCTGGGGATGCTGCCGCACACCCTAGCTTGAAGTAGAAATAAAACCATATATATGGTTTCCATCATCAGCATCCCCGCTATAAAAATTGTTCCAGCACCCCTGATTGGAACAGTACAGATGCACTGAGGTTTGGTCTGGAGGGAAGGTTGCCATGATGACCTATCTCAAAGATTCTGCCCTCAGGACAATTCTGACCTGAATCCAGCTGGCTCTTTCCTAGCTGACCCGGCCCTGCAAAGCTAGCAGGAGTGAGAACACTTTGTCGGTGGAGGAAACAGATCTGACTCAAAGACACCCAGGGAGCAGAGCTGCTGAGTAAGACAGTGCCATTAATATGCAGTCACATTGCTGGCCATAACCTCACCTCAGGCCTCTTTTACTGTTCTTGCTTTTGGCACTCTTTTTCCCCAGTCGATAATTATTCTGCTTCAGATTAACCCCCCACTGGCTTGGGTCACAGTTCAGCTGTGAGGACTCTGCCAAGTTCTGCAAATCCACTTCAAATATAAGGTCTTAAATATTTTCGAAATCTTTATTTTTATGGAGATTGCCGCATCCTTGGGGAGGGCTTTCCCTCGCAGCACCCTGCCTCTAGCAGCAATGTCACTCCAGGACTATTCACAGGACTTACTGAGCGCTCGATGCTATCGAGCGACTCCTAAGTCCTCCCAAATCCTGTTCATATCGGTGAAAAGGCAGAGGGGGCTCAGGCCCAGCAGAACTCACCCAGCACCACAGCTGGTTAAGCTCCCTTAAAGATTCTGGGACAAAAAATGGCTTTTCGAATGATATGACAAATTCAGGGGGATTTTTTTTATCATTTGAAATGTTTGGCTTTTCTATCAAAATAAAACAAGAGCTTTCGCTTTGAATTGAAACCAAATTACTTCCAGTTTTTGCCTTTCTCCCGCCCCCGCCAGCTTCTCTTGCATCGAGAGGGGGAAAAGAAAGACAGGGAGAGCAATGCTAAAAGCTCCCCAAAGAGAGAGATGGTTGGTTGATTGGTTTGAATAGCATCAAAACAAATGGTTTTTGTTTCAGAGCAAATGCACATGAAATTTTTCATTGCATTTAGATGAAAAGTGGAAAAATTCTGCATGAAATTTTAAAAAGAAAAGAGGCCTTGTTTCTTTTGAATTTCATGTGAAAAATCTATGTCATTTTTTGACCAATCCTTCTCAGCACATTGTAGGACTAGGCCTAACTCAGCAGCAGCAGCATTTCAATACACAAAGTCCAGGGCAGGACTTTTTAACAAGATTCTTTTTTACAATCAGGTTTCATTATCTATGGTGCTGTTAGCATCATCGAAAGATCATTTGGGCCAGGTCCTCCACTGACTGCAATCAGCACAATCACACCGGTTTACAGCAGCTCAGGACCACTTACTTTTAAAATATGTGGGGCCAGGTCCTCCTCAACTCAATCCCCGTGAAGTTAATGGAAACATGCCTATTTACACCAGCTAAAGATTCGGCCCATTGCTTTTAACCTGGCAGTGTCCCTATTAGCTCACCAGTGTAAACGCACCCATCATTTTTGCTCAGGAATTATTGGGCTGCGGTACCCCTGGTTTTTAATAAATCCAATCAGCAGCTAGCTGATCGACAGCAGGGGAGCTCGCTCTCTGAAACGCAGGCATTGTTCACAAGCTGCTCCGAAAACTTGCAAGGCACAATGGAGGTGCGAATTAGATGGGGTAGAAAAGATCCCTGGCATGTGCCCCTTCATCTGAGATTGCCCGGGAGCCTTAATGATTCAAGCGAAGAGGATGGTGCCCAAAATACACACTAGGAACCAGGCCCCTGGCATCAGAGGCTAAGCACTGAGCACAGATGGAACCCCTCAGGCTGCAAACAGAAGGAAATTTGCTTTGCAACTTGGTGAAATCTTCTTTTACAGCTGCACACGGCTGGGTTTACTGGGCACCCCGCAGCCTGTACCCAGCACTTCAGACACACGTGCCTGCTCTGATGAGATTACAGCAGGAGTCGCTGCCAATGCACATCATAAAGAGCTGTTTCAGTTCATACTGTTTGGACGAAGCGTGTTACCCTGACAAGGCTCCATTATGTGAGCAGCGCCAGCATAAACCAGCAAGCGTTTTAGTAACCTCTCCAGTGCATCATCAAGGATCTACAACCTATCCTGAAGGATGATCCCTCACTCTCACAACCAACTCTGTCCACATATCTATTCAAGGGACACCATCATAGGACCTAACCACATCAACCACACCATCAGGGGCTCACCAGCACATCTACCAATGTGATATATGCCATCATATGCCAGCAATGCCCCTCTGCCATGTACATTGGCCAAACCAGACAGTCTCTATGCAAAAGAATTAATGGACACAAATCTGACATCAGGAATCATAACATTCAAAAACTAGTAGAACAACACTTCAGTCTCCCTGGTCACTCAATAACAGACTTAAAAGTGGCAATTCTTCAACAAAAAAACTTCAAAAACAGACTCCAACTTGAAACTGCAGAACTGGAATTAATTTGCAAACTGGACACCATCAGATTAGGCCTGAATAAAGACTGGGAGTGCTTGGGTCATTACAAAACCTAAACCTAATTTCCCCAATACTAATTTTCCCGTACTGTTACTCATACCTCCTCTCAGCTATCTGAAATGGGCCACTCTCATTACCACTTCAGAAGTTATTTTTCCTCCTTTGGTATCCTGCTGTCAATTGAATTGTTTCATTAGACTGATCTCACACTTGGTAAGGCAACTCACATCTTTTCATGTATTTATACCTGCTCCTGTATTTTTCACTCCACACATCTGATGAAGTGGGTTTTAAACCGCGAACGCTTATGACCAAATAACTTTGTTAGTCTCTAAGATGCCACAAGGACTCCTCATTGTTCTTGTATGTAGTGGCTCCCTGAACAATTCCGAGGCTCACACAGGAGCAGAGTCTCCCCCTTTGGTTCTGCCACTAGGAGGGGAAGCCCAATCAGAGTTGCTGGCAGGGCTGGTGAGTTTCAGAACCCAGGGAAGCATGGGCTGAGAGCTGATTAAAGTCAGTCTGGAGCAGAAATATTCCCAAGAAGCCTGTTCTCTGGAGATTTTCAGCCCATGGTTTGAATAAGCAGCTCAAATCTGTGTTCCTCTGACTCAAACCCAAATTTCACATCTTTGGACGTTCACCCATCACTACTTATATGGTAGGAATTACCTAAGCTGTCAAAGTTGCCCAGAAGATAGCCATGCTAATGCTTTGCACATGCAGCACATGGAACAGGATCACTTGACTCAGGTGTGGTTTTCACATAAGAACACTGCCGTGTTGTGCCTAACACCGGGTGTAACTGTTGCTATCTTTCATCCATTTCAATTTGATATTCATGCCCATATCGGACTAAATGCACCTGATCTTGTCTGACCGTAGAAGCTAAACCGTCCCAGGCCTGGCTAGTATTTGAATAGGAGACCACCTGGGAATCTTGAGTGCGGTAGACAGCCATTCAATTTGACATTTGTTACCAAACGGCTTTACTCCATATATGGATAGCAACTGGTTTCCTGTTTGATTGGTGGGAGTGTGTCTCCATTTAGATACATGTGGCTGTTGTCAGTGTGGTAGTGAGAATCTGATAACAAAGGAGTGATTGCTAGTGCATCCAGACCGCTGCGGACTGTGGAGTTATTTTCACCATAGCGTTTAGACCTGCTGTGAACAGGAGTGGATGCTCCAGTGGTTAAAAAGCCAGTGGCCAGCAAGGTCTGTCTACACTGGCTCTACCCCATTGCCATGTAGTCCACTGACATAATGGGCCTGATCCTCAGCTGCTGTAAATCAGTGCATCTCCAGTGAAGTCAAAGGAGCTACATTGATCAACATCAGCTGCGGATCGGCCCCAGCATTTGACAGGTATCTTGAGCTCATGCTGTTTGAATGCAGGAGCTATTATTCACAACCAGAAACCACTGGGAATCACACAAATCTGGACTCGAGATTCTCGTACCACACTGACGACAGCCAAATGTATCTAAATGGAGACGCACTCCCAATCCTTCTGAAGTTCGCCCATCACCATTATGAGCTGCCAGTTCTGCAGCAGATTCAGCTCATCCCAGCTGTTTAAGTCACAATGCTGCGGTGTCCTGCACTTCTGGGAAGAGAGCGGGCCATCTGTGTGAGGTTTATACACTGCTTTGACTGACGGGGAACAAAAGACAGCCCCTTTATATCTCTTTGGAGAGCAACGGTATTCCTACCTGAGATCTGAACCATGGTTTCAGTTCAAACCAGGTAGCTCTGAAACGACATTGATCCAAACGCTAAAACTACCAGACTGAATGAGAGCCAATATTCTGCTCAACAGTCTAGTTTGCTCTCTATATTCAAGCACACATAACCCAAGCACGGAGGGGGAAGGGATGTGTGCGTGTAATTTGTTTCATATTCCAATTTTCTGAACTCCTTCCTGAGCGATGGCTGAATCCCAGTTTCAAACATCCATCACGTTGTCTTCACTGGATAGCTCCAGCCTCTGCAATACTTAAGCATGGATTCCTCTGGCAGCCTCCTGCTGTGTTTCAACCATAATAGGGAAATGAAGGAAGAATCCTTGAAACCTCTTGATTTATCCGAGTAGGATAAAGGTGAAAGCATGCCCTTCCACAGGCTTTCATCTGCTACCATAGCTACACATACTTGTACACGTGTGTGCATATGCACATAGGCGTATTTATATTTCTAGAACAGTAGAAATCCATAATAAGGTTTCCAGAATGGAATATTATGTGCTGGTGCTCCCCCTACAGACAGATATAGGGAACTTTCCTTCATCTGTTCCTCCCCAACAAGAGCAGGACCAGGTCAACCCAAGGATGAAGGGCTGTATTAGGGTAGAAAACCTGATCTGTGATTGAGTGAGCTAGGGCACACTGATTTTAGTATTGGTGGAGGATTACACACAGAGAATGAGAGGGTGAATGTGTGTGCCTCTGTGTCCTTATAGTGTCTGGCACTGAAATAGCATGAGACTTCAAACATGCTTTAGGACAGTGAGTTTCAGCCCTGGGTCCGCAGACTATGTCGAAGATTTCCAAAGGGGTCCGCACCTCTCTGAATTTTTTTTTAGGGGTCTGCAAATGAAAAAAGGTTGAAAACCACTGCTTTAGGATAACCATGATTTAACCATGCGACCCCACCTAGAAAAAATGTATGTACTACTAAGAGCAGGGCACAAATGTCTTGTCCCCAGCCTTTAATTATATAGGAACATACTGGGGCTTATTTGTAAACACCATTGCAAATTACACAGTACTTCCATAAACCTGCAGATTAGGCTGCCACTATGTTTAGTGGACGTAAAGATGATGATTCTAGGCACTGAACTATGATTTAGAGGGCAGATATAATCAGACTTCTCCTTAGTGAAGAGATGGAATTCACTGCAGAGACCTCCAGCTGGAACACGGCGACTGCCCTGTAACAAAACAATCCAGCTCTTCCAGAAGGTGAAGAATTGCATGAGGTCTGTGGCATGGAACTTCGAGTGTTTCAGAATTCTCTTTCCTAGCAGCTGACTCGGTGTTAAAGAACGGGTTGACATATCAAGAGGTGGCTTTAACGCTATGGGGCTAATCCCAGGATATAACATGTCCTTCCCTGCACCCTTGAGCTATCAGCGATGACTGCAGTGAACTGCTTTGCGTTACAGTCTTCCAGAGAGACTAGTGCAGGCAGTGCACCAATGACAGACATTGCTCTCCTCTCCTACCCAAAGACGGAAGAGCTTTGAATGTTATGTTCTTACTTATGGCATGCCCAGTAGATTCCAACCCACAAAGCCCTGAACCCAACTCTGCACTCCCTGAAATAGTAAGGTGGGGGCAGAAGGGGAATTGGTTAAGATGGCCATGGATGTTTGATGTACGTGGCCAGTCTCTGTATGTTCACCTCCGAGGTACAAAAAGAGGATGAGTGCAACCATGTTTGTGGCACCACTATCAATATTCAACAGATTATCGCAGGGAAAATCAGGGACACATGCACCTCACACCTGGTGCCAAATTCCAATCACTCACACACCCGTTAGGCTGGAAGCTGGGATGGCACATCAGTGCTTCTGAAATAAAAGCAGGAGTCACAGCATTCTGTCTGCTCAGGCTGGCAAGAACAGAGAACATCATAGCAGCACAGCTGTGTTAAATGAGGCATAGGAGGTGGCTAGTCTTTTGGGACAGGATTTTGCTTGTAATTTTGAAGACTCCTCCAGATACCACAGCAACCAGCACCCTAGAAACACGCAGACTGATTTTTCTGACAGAAGGGCAATCAGTGAGAGGTCTAAGAGCCAGTCTCAAAAGCAGCAGGAACGGGAGCGACAGAGCTGTGAACACAGCCCCTAAGAATGAGCATGAAGTGAAATAAAAACCCAAGGGCCTCACTCCAAATGAGCTAATACTTTAGGCGCCTGCTCAGAGAGGAGGCCAGACTGAAAGGACCTGACAGCAAAGCACTTTTGTGCAGTTACACTGTAAAATGTTCAGACTTTTTAGCAACCCCTGGATGCCTGCTGATTATTAACCACACCCCTGAAGGCTAGAGCCAGCATTACATACAGGGACTTTTTAAGTCAGAGGGTTAAGTGCTCCCCTTATTGATTGGAGCCTTGAGGGAATAGGCTGAAAAAAGCCCTGTTTGAGCTGGTTAAAAAGAACTGCAGCTGTGGCCCTCTTTAAAGCTTTACGAGGAGGCAAGGGGTTGTTTTTGAAGCCCTGATCAAAGTCACCTGCTAATAACAGACTTGAGCCTATAGTCTGGAAAACCAGCCTTAGCAATGTACTAGTCCTGTGTGTGTCTCAGGGGTCACATCAGCTGAATACACCGCTCATTATAGCAATATGTTTCTGTCAAGAATAAGGATTTTTACACACACACCAATTCTTTAAAATACAAGAACTGGAAAATTATCCAGCAGGCTCCTATTACAGCTCCCAAGGCATTTCAGGAGGCCTTGACTCTACTGCCATCAAGTGACAGGAAGAAGAGTAGCAGGTGTCTTTTGGTTGCATTGGCAGATGATTTAAAGGATAAAACAGAAATTATCATCCTAATCAGACCACGCTCCATCTAATCCAATATCCAGTTTCTGAATGTGGCCAGCACCAGATACTTCAGAAGAAAGTGCACAGAACCCCAGAAATGTTCACTGAAAAGTAACTTGGCCACATGAGACCTTTCTTCCAAATTCCCATCAGCTAGTCTAAATATTACCTTGTAGCAATGAGTTCCACAGGCCAACATACTTAAGTATATACTTTTATCTGCTTTTAATTTTGTTGCCTTTTGGTTTAATCAGGTGTCCCCTTATTCTTGGATTATGAAAGAATGAACAGGAGTACCCAGTTTATCACCTATGCACCATTTATTATTTTGTATACCTCTAACATAACCCCTCCAAACTCAAAAGCCTCAGTCTTTTCCACCTCTCTTCATAGGACATCACCTGTAATTATTTTCATCACCTGTCTCTGGTGGGATATTGTATTTCACCTCTCAAGTGGAAAGACTGAGGCACAGAGAGGGAAAGTGACTTGCCCCAGCACCCCTGTGCAAGTCAAGGCAGGGCCAAAACCAGAAGCCAGGACTCTGGACCCCCACTAAAAATGGTTTAGACAATACAAATAAAGATCTTTAATTGCTTCTTCTCTTCAGAATGGCTGCTGGATGCCTTCGCGTGAAGAAGCTACTCACTGACCCTGCTGGTTAATGCAACTTCCACTCCTGCCCCAACTCTGCTACAGAAATAATGCCGTTCACAGGCTGTCTTGAGAAGCAAGCAGCAGGCATCCTGGAGCAAGATGTATGATGAGAACGAGACAATATTTTACAACCAACAGAGAGCTTCTCCTGCAGGAAGATTTGAGATGTGCTGGTCACATGACCCTGTTTTCAGCACCAGTATGAGGTGCAATCCCTCTCACAGTCAGAGGCCATTGGTGCAGCAGGGACCGCTTCCTTCTCGCCATACTAAGACTATTTTATCACACTTGTGATGCTCTCATTCCATCTCCACCAAGGTAACAAAGCCCATCACATTCATACCCCCACTTGGGACTGGATACCATATACTTGGGTGGTTACATTTCAGGGACTTATTACCAATCCAAAAGGCCCTGATCTAGGATGAAGGTATGTGCAGGATCACTTCAGCCTTATACCTTGCACTAAAGGAAATGAGAACAGCTGGATCGGCCTGGATCTCTGACCCTCACAGTAAATTGGTCCCAAACCAGCTCAGACTGAAACTCCATGAGACTATTCCTCAGAACTGGCAAGTCCTGCGGGTTGGGTCATTTTATTCAGAACCTTACTTGCTCTATTTCCCTCTTCTCCATGCAGCTAGACAGAGGGGCTGGAGCTGGGAGACAGAGGTCTGACTTGAGCTAATGAACCCACTAATTGATTTTTTAACTCAGGTCATTTTTAGTTACTATGCCCACATGCTTTATTTTATTTTATTTTTTAATTATTTTATTTTTGGCATTTCAATACCAGTATTGCACAGGGCTCAAAATGATCTCCTCACCAAGATTTTAAACATTCACACTCCTCTGGTCTCATCATTCAGGACAAAGTTAAAAGAACTTTGACTTATTTTAAATACCCTTTAATTACAATTAAATGGCAAAACACAGTCGAGGTGTTCCAGTCACTTAGTTCTCACAAATATCTTGGGAAGCTGCCATCCCTCAGAAGGTTTTTTCAACCCAGCTTTTCTCCAGATGCGTTTCAGATCTTTCTCAAACTTGGCCTGGAAAGAAAAAGCAACGACTGTGAGCTCTCTTGGAAGTGACACATTCAAACCAAGACACCCCACTACATAAGAAGTATCCTAAAGAGAAGCTGGGTGTTATCTGTATGAAGGAAGCAGTACGTTACCTAGGCAGCCTGTCCTGCTTCTCAGAGTGTACTGTAGTTCTTATTGCAGAAAATGCATTTCAAATGCCGTATAACTGCATTTTAGAAATGCCCCATTAGAAATGCTGGAAACAGAGACACATTTAAGGAGTTCAAATGTTAAAAAAAAACACCAACAGTATCCAGTAGGGATCAAGAAAGGAAATGGGACCTTTAAGCCGGGCTCTTTAAACTTGAAGGGGTTAACTGGGACTAACAAGACACAAACACCTGATAAGGACGTGTGTGGTGGGAGAAAGACTAGAACAGGGATGAGACAATTTGAAGCATGGAAGACCTGTGGGCTGTGGAAAGGCAGAGTAAGTAGCCCGTACAACTAATGGAGTTGCATCTGCCTCCACCAGTCAATGTGGACCCATGTCCTTCCTTCCTTCCTCCTCTCACCCACCCCACATTCTAGAAAGTGAAATGATTCTAGGCAGGAGTGCAGTGTGATATTTTCTCCTTAGCACATCAGCTGGCAAGACAGGTAGAAAATGGTTATTACAGCAACTATCCAAACATCTTGGGCATGTGTACTACTCATTGGTGCATATGTCGAGAGATTCCCTTTACCTACTGCAAAAGTCGTAACCATTCATCTTTTCAAATTATTTGAAGGTCAAGATAGCTCACCATGCATAGTGATGTATCATTCAATGTTTAATACATCTCTTTACAGCTACAGAAATATTAAATAATTGGCCAAGGACATCCAGGTCAAAAAACAAGCCAAAAAGTTCAGAGGGTTCCGAAACCTGCATGAACTGCAAAGCCACCAGCCCAATGTACTGGAATTGCTCCAATCAGATTGCTGCCATTTTTCACAATACAATTCTAGATTAAAAGCACCACATAAACTGCTAGCCATATCTAAAGAAAGTGCCAGCCACTTTTTGAAAATATGCTTCTGTTGATTTCCTGGACTGTTTAACCCAATCTCACCTGACGTTTTTTCCTGCGACCATCTAGTATCTTCCTCCGCAAAAAACGTGTTCGTTTGAGCAGCTTTTTGTACTTATGCCTATTCATTTTCCTCCTGCGGATCTTCAACACATTCTTACACTCAACCTTGTTAGTGCTGACTTCTCCTTCCTCTTCCTCCACATCAGCTTCCCGTTCACATGGGGGACAGTCATACTGTTGGGTAGGTTCATAACCTAGCTTTTCATGAACATTGATGATCTCCACTTTAGGGAGGGAGTATCTAACAGTCAGCCAGCTTTCCAAAGGGCTGATTGACATTTTTCTGGGGACCAGCATTTCTTCCAGTTCAGGGTCCAGTGCATACCAGCGCTGAGGTTGGGCTCCATTCTTATCAGAGGGTTGTGTGCTGTAATTTGCAGGTGTAGGACCAGAGCACAGAACAGAAGACACTGATCTTGGCAAAAAATGTCCTCAAAGAAACAAGAGTTTTGTTTAAGAGTTAAACTTCTAGAAGAACACATTACATGAGTGTCTAGTTTTAAAATAGCTATATATTAAAATTATGCCCAAAGCGCTACTTTAAAAGTTATTTAGGTTGCATACTCAACCATTTGGAAGTTAGGAAATGCCAAATGTACTCTCGCCTGTCCAACCGTAATTCCACCCCTTGTGCATCCATTCTGTTCGCTGAATGAGGTAGGGGTCATGTGGAAAAAATAGTGTGCAATCATGTAATTAAAGACTGTATCAATGCATACACACAAGGGGTCAAATTAAAGTTGCATTGGGAGGCATAAAACTGGCATTTCTTAACTTCTGAGTGGATGAGTTCGCAAGAGAAAGTAATTTAGGTTAATAGTTTTTTGGATGCAATTTTCTAATTTGTTTGTTCAAAGGAAAAAGACAAAGACAAATTCTATCCTGTACAACTATAACAACCCACAAATTGTGCACCACCGGCAGGCCAGGTTTGAACCCTTAACCTTCAGAATTGCAGTACAGACTTTTACTGCAGTAGCCTGCAGCAGCAGTGGGTTGTCATCTCTGGGAAGATATGGGCATGTGGGTCTGGTTGAGGGAAGGCCAATCCAGCTCTTTTCCCCTCCCCTTCCCCAGGAGATGGAAGACTCCTGCATCTCATGGTTTCCCAGAGGGAAAGACTGGAATGCTGGGGCCAAGTGCACTGGGGGATGGGGTGTGGATAGTGGGAAGATCTCAGCCTAGCTCTGTCTCTCTCCCTCACTCACTCAGGAGTTGGAGGAGCTCCTAGTGGTGCACCCAAGAGAGGGGATAGATGATAAGTCAGGTCCATGGCATGTGTTTGGCTAGGGAGGAATGAGAAGGGGAAAACCTAGCTTAAATATATCATAGTGGTATAACTACAGCATATAGTTACTGATGTTGTTTTGTGGGCCCATAGTTAAAATACACACAGGAAATTTCAAATAATTATTTGGACCACTATGTTCAAAACAGTTTAACACTAAAGAATGAAGAGGTTAAACTGTAATTTACCCATTAGTTGAACTAATGCAAAATGTGCACGTTACCATAAGGAAAAGGGTACAATTCAACCAGCTAAAATTAAGCTAAAGAAGTTACCCCTGCATGTAGAGTAGGAAGAAAAAGTCAGATATAAAAAGACCCTAAGAACCTGAAAAAAATCTCAAGATTCAACCTTTCTGCTCCAAAATACATTCATTCCCCTTATGATCACATACAAAATTAAGGCAAAACCTCACAATAGTGTCAATACATGCCAGGCAGCAGGATTAGTGACCTACCTTTCTTCAGCACAAATGACTCATTCTCCTGACTTGTAATGCTTACTGGCAAAAGAAACTCTGGAAGTTTAATTACTTCTGAAAACTTCAAATTAGGTTTTGCACTATGAGTTCTAACACAGAGGAACTGGGGTGTGTGTGTTAGTTTCACAGTTCTGTTTACCTGCAAATCGGGAGGCCTTCACTAACTGAGATGTTAGCCGTGATATCAACATATTTGTTACTGATTTCTTCCCTCTGTTAGAACCAGTAACGACTGCCAACATAAGAACAGTCATTCAGCGAACTACACAAAGCTGGAAGGAACCCAGCCAGGCACCAACTGTGATCAACCCCGACCGCTCCCCTGCCCCAGCCCCTGCCCGGCCATCGACTCCAAATGCTCCCTTGGCCCAGCCGCTCCCCCCCGCCCATCGACCCCAAATGCTCCCCCCGCCCCAGCCGCCCCCCACTCATCGACCCCAGCCGCTCCCCCGCGCCTGCTTCCCCCCACCCATCGACCCCAAATGCTCCCCTGCCCCAACCGCTCCCCCGCCACGGCCCCCAAGACCCTTTCCTATGGGGACCCGGGGAATAAGCCCCCCCGCCCCGCGCTGCACGTGGCTCCCCGAGCCCAGCCCGCACTCACCATCCCGGCCCCACCGCCGGGCACCGCGCAGACGCAGGGTTCCGGAAATTCCGGCAATGCTCCGGCCCGCCCGGCCCCGCGCCCCAGCGGCCGCGTTCCGGCCCCAGCGGTTCCGGCCCCGCCGGCCGGTGTAGCAGCATAAACTGCCCCCCGTCCGCCTTTGCGCCCTAGAGTGTATTGCGCATGCTCGGTACGGGGTGGCTGCTGTCCCCGGAGCGAGCGTGGCCGAGGGGGCGACGCACGTGGGCCAGGCACGCGGCCAGGCTGGCACCCTCGAGAGCCGACGGACAGACAGGACCCAGCAGAGAGCCACAGACAGACGCACACACAAGGGTGACTCCCCCCCATACACACACACGGGTGAGCCCCAGACACCCACAAGTCCCAGACACTCTCACACACACACACACACGAGTCCCAGACACTAACACACACACACGAGTCCCAGACACTAACACACACACGGGTGAGCCACACACACATGCACACATGGGTGAGTGCCCTAGAGAGATGCGTGAACACACATGCATGCCCATATAGGCGCACACACAGGTGAGCCCCAGACACGCACAAGTCCCAGACACTCACACACACGGGTGAGCCACACACACACACACACGAGCCCCAGACACACACACGAGTCCCAGACACTAACACACACACGGGTGAGCCCCAGACACACACAAGTCCCAGACACTAACACACACACACACAGGTGAGCCACACACACAAGTCCCAGACACTAACACACACACACAGGTGAGCCACACACACATGCACACATGGGTGAGTGCCCTAGAGAGATGCGTGAACACACATGCATGCCCATATAGGCGCACACACGGTTGAGCCCCAGACACACATTCCATGCATTTATAGACACACATGCGGGTGAGCACTAGAGAGACACATGAACATACACAGCTGAGCCCCAGGCATACACATGGGAACACAGAGATGTGCATGCTGCACACAGATGTGTGAAACCCAAATGTTGAATCAGTGAAAGCACATGGTGACCTGGATGTCTGTAATTACCTAAGTCCTAGCCTGAGCAGAGGCAGAGTGGCTGGTATCTCATGATTTGCATGCTTGGGCCACATTTCCACATGATGTCAAGTATCAGAGGGGTAGCTGTGTTAGTCTGGATCTGTAAAAGCAGCAAAGAATCCTGTGGCACCATATAGACTAACAGACATTTTGGAGCATGAGCTCGACGAAGTGGGTATTCACTCACGAAAGCTCATGCTCCAAAACGTCTGTTAGTCTATAAGGTGCCACAGGACTCTTTGCTACATTTCCACATGGTGCTTCTGTCCTGGGCATAACAGAAATGGGAGAAAGAATGGGTACTACTGATGTTCCTTGCCAAAGGGACAAGACTTTAGTGTTACCCTGAAGCAGCTTCTCGGCAGGGATATTGAATGACAGCCGAGTGTTCTGAGGAGAACATTCCTCTCTGGAGAATTTCCTTTGGGGAATATGTTTGAAACACCCCCTCAAACATGCAGCCCGGCCCCTCACCTGTGATGATGTCTCCCTGTGCTTCTTACTGACTACTGATTATATCTCCTCCCTATATTTGGTGTCATCCGAGCAGATCAGATTGGACTCTGATTTATTTTACCCAAGTTATCATACCCAAAACTATTGGTCACACTCTCTAGTGTGGCTTAAAGACACCAGAATGGGTCGTTCTTCTCTTGCCATGCCTAACTCCAGTGGGTATTTCTGAGCCTGTTGCTGGCCGTCTCACACTAAACTGACCTCAGGGTAGCATGAAAGCTGGAGGGAAGAAAAGCAGAAGACTGCTGGCCACCAGCCTTATCAGTGCTTCTTCAAACCCTGGAAGAAAATTGTTGAACATTTATAAACATTTTCTTGAAGTGGTTAGGGGTGTTTCCAGGGTTGACTTTCCAAAGTTCAGCACTTCTTAGACGTGGGTTTTGCTGAATTCTGGAGAATATTCCACACAGGAGGAAGAGGCCCCTCTTTCAGGAATTGATGGCCTCATATTACACCATGGCACTATGTCCAGAGCCAGTAGACCACCCAGCAAGAGTCTTGGGGCAGCTTCCCACACGGAAGCTCTTCTCCAAGATGGGCTTGGCAATCCAGAATAGGCGGAAGCCTGTCCACATTTAAAGTGATACTGGAGAGACCAGGAAGTGCTCACTCTTGTTAATGTCAATACTCTCTATTCATTGGCTGCGGATGTCTCATCTGTGCCATTACTGTGTCTGGCAAACCCTTCAACTAAAACACCCGCCTTAACTGCAGTGGCATCTAGCTTCATATGATATAGCTGCACTAGTATTTTAGCCAATATTGCCTCTTCCAGGGTAAACAAGACCTACATTTCTAAAGGCAGGAAATACTCATGCTAATCCGAGGAGGGCAGGGGATTAGCATAAGTATTTCGCCCTGCCCCCAATACCAAGACACCCCCCCCCTTTGAAGGGGTGGTGGAAACAACAGCCCTTGTCCTCATTTGTTCCTCACAAGCACTACTAGTGCCCCTGCCTTCATGGAAAGGCAGGGATGGGGCCCCAGCATGTACCTCACTAGCTGGCAGTGTATCTGCGTGGGGGGAAATGAGCAGGGGCTCCTGCCCTCTTTCAGGAGGCTGGATGCTGGTATTAACACGCATATGAGATGTAGAACAGTGGTTCTCAAGCAGGGGTCTGTGGCCCCTGGGGGCCACAAGCATGTTCCAGGTATGGCCACCAAACAGAATCAGTAGAGGCCACACCCTGAGCCCTGCCAGCCAAGGCAGATGCCAAAGCCTGAGCAATATAGCTTTTTGGGGGCTGGCTCGAGGCACCAGCTGAGCAAGCATTCTTGGGGTGGCAAAGTCCAGGCAGCTGTGGTTTTTAAGGCATGCTTCAGCAGTTAAGGTAGCAGTTCTCCCCTCTGTGTCAGCAGTTTGGGCAGTGGCAGTCACAGGGGTTTTTCTGCTTGGGGTGGCAAAAGTGGTAGAGCCGGTCCTGGTAGGGGCCCCAGTAGCACAAGGCCCTGGATTATTGACCTGCTTACTACCCCTTAACACCAGTCCTGGCTTTCATGTGCAGAAAAGCTGTTATTGTGACACAGGTGGGCCATGGAGTTTTTGTAGCATATTGAGAACCCATGATGTGGAAGGTTGTCTCCACCTCCCACAGCAGTTGGTTCAGTCAGACCTAGTTATGGTTCATCTGCTGTTGGTAATGTGGCATGAGAACTAGGGAAAAAAGAAAGTGAAAACTTCAGCTAGGTCCCTGGTCATGGGATCTGTATCTTAAACCAGCTTGCAAGATCCCTTGGGGGCAGGTTTTGAAGAATAGCTACTGTCACAGAAGAGACAGCTCAGAGCTTTGGCCCTTCATATTGCTATTAGAATCACAGCTCATCACAAAGAGAAAGTTATTCTTCAGCACACCATTAACATAAGTAGGCAGCTTGACTTAAGAGATTAGAAAAGTAATTGCTGAAGCACTAAAAAGAGAAACTTTCAAAAACACTTCATAGTTCCTGCAATACGTCTTTGCTTCCACCTTTACCTCAGTCAGTATTCAGAGATCTCTGCTCTATCCCAGCTACAGGTAACATTTTGTACCCAACAATTAGTTGCTCTCCATCTTTTGGGCACTACTAGTGAACTGAGCCAGCCTCTAACAGCCACCTTCAAGGTGGCACTGGACAGAAAGCAATGCCTTTCAGCTGGAATTTTGATCTCACCCCTTGAGGCAGAGCCCCAGACTCCTCAGCTAGGTCCAGCAGGAAAGCCTTGAAGTAGTTCAGTAAATAAGTGGTTTTTGCTTAAACAAAAGCAGCTTTTATTGAAGACAAATTAGAAGTCAAAAAGACAAACCCCACCCCTACATGGACCAGAAGATTGGACACACAGCAAGGAAGGAAACAAGTATCTTGTGCCATGACCATGGGGACACTTCTGGAGAAGTGCAGTGACCAGGGTTAAAGCTTCAGTCTTTACCCACCTGAACAATCCTGACCTGCTAGACTGATTTACGGTACAAGAGTTACCAGAGTGGTTCAGCCTGCAGGAGCCATCCAGACATGTCCCTCCAGCTTGGAGTAGGGACCGCAGCAACCCCTTTATTGAGGTAAAACAGGCCCAAATCCACTGAATGGAATGGTGTCACCTGCAACTCTCACCCGTAAGAGTAGGTATTACTGCTTTGGTATTGGAATCCAATAGGAATAATCCCCACCCCCTTAGCTGTAGTTTTGGTAAATTGGAGTGTTTGCTAAAAGGTATCATTCCCAATGTCCTGTTTCCTTCTCAGGGTTTGCAGAGGTTATTTGAACAGCAGAGCAAAAAACTTCTAAATACCTGTATAGGTTGGATAACAGTTTGTTAATATACTAGTTGAAATAGTCAAAGAGATCTAAACAAAGACATTGCCAACCAAGATTTAACTTCTGGTATTACTCTCATCCTGTAGTCCATGGTGTGCGTGTTACCATGGTAGTGTTCCCCCTTGCCCATCTAGGAAGGAGCCGTTGTCTTTTTCGCTGAGATTAGCCAGAACTGAGAGGATACCTGGGATAGCTTCTTGTATCTGCAAAGGAGCCTAGGAGGATCAAGATTAAAAAAAATTAGGAGTGTCCTTGGAGAAAGGCAAGCAATAGAATTCTAAGGAAGCTCTTGCACACGTATAAGTAATGTTGCACTTAATACACAGTTTCCTAGTTAATGAGATGTATTAAGGCAACAGGCTCTTCAAAACCTTCAACAGTTAGTGGATTGCAAGAGTGAACTAGAGAACTAGTATATTTTAAAGGTTTTGAGATGTGTTGTGGAAAATAGGCCACACAGTTGATTTTAGATCAGACAGCCTGAGGCTCCTTTATTCCATACAAGCATGCATGTAGGGAGAGACAGCATAGCCCCACACAAGAGAAACTGCTCTGCTCTTTACAAATTTTACCAAGCTTATAAAGGTTAAAACCGCAAAATATAGTGTGCTCAGTACATACTATCATTGCCTTATTTAGAATATTATTAATCAAAAGCAAGCTGATTAATTTCTTTTCCCACTTATGGTTTTTCCTGTTATTGTCTGACTTGTGGCTTGACCGTTCTAAGACCCAACTCTTGCGGTTTCAGCTATACAGTAACACCTATTGCAATTTGGCATGACTGGGGGCTTCTGTTTCACTCTCTGGTTCCTCTTTCCCCTACTTTAGTTCCTTCTTTTTGGGGCCCTGACCACAACTTTCTGCCCCTGCATGCCTCCTGTGCAGACAAACGAACCTAGCTACAGTTCTTATATTTAATAGCTTTTGCTTATTAGGCCTCAGGCCTGGGGAGGGGTTCAATTTTCCCTGACAGATGCAAGGTTGGTCCTAAAAAAAAAAAAATTAAAAAAAAAGTGTCTTGATGTCACTAACCATGTCTCCTCCCATGTCAGTTTGAATCCAGCCTGGGTGCAGAGAAATACAAAGGATTCTATCCTCTTTCAAGTCTGCAGCAAGACACCTGGTGATCATATTCAGTGCAGTCTGGAAGAGCGAAGATGGTATTAGAATGTCAGTTTCAACTTTGAGGTCTGGAAGGAAGGTCAGCCAGTTAGTACCTTGCTTCCTCATTCCTGACCCGATGTGTCAGGGAGCTGTAGAAAGGTCACCTCTGGAAGATGTATTTCAGACACTGTGGACTTCAATCTCCCCTCTTAGAAGATGCCAGTCAAGAGTGGGTCAAAAGTCAATGGAGCTATTTTGGTGCAAGTGAGGAGAATGATGGGGCAATTTTTGGTCAAGCTCTGATGGATCTGGAAGTACAGTATGACACTCACATGGAAGTCTTGTAAATATTTAGTTCAAAGATTCTGAAAGGCTGTATTATATACTCACAGCCCCCCATATAAATACAGCCTTTCAGAACCCTTGAACTAAGAATATTTACAAGACTCCTCCATCCAAGCATTGAAGACCAACGAGAAAGAAAAGGTAACCCTTTCTTTCCTCACCAGCCTACAGGACAACTTGGTGAGTTTAACTGAGCTACTTGGTTTGTGCAGTCATTGTTGTATTGAGTGTCTGAGGAAACAAATTATGTTCCATTTAGTTCCTAATCAGCAAGGTCCTAGAACCTTAGGAGTTGAGAAGAGCGTGTTGTTGTGGGAGAGGGGAGGAACAAGGAACAAGAATGTCTGCCATAAGGGACATGTCATTTAACTCAAGCAACCAGTATTCTATTAAATCCACCCTTGGCTAACCATAACCAATAGCAGATCAATCACAGACCCTGGATGCGTAGATGTTAAAAATCCACATTCATGTTGACACTAATCACGGTGAGACTACCACTCCTTGCAATCAGTTTAATATTTACTCTACTGACCACCTTGCTGAGGTTAGGCAGAAGCCTTGCACTATGGCCAGTAGGTACATCGTAGGTCTAGGGAGATCTCCTAAAAATGCTGGCTGCATTTAGAAGGGACTGTTAACAAGGCACTTACCTGGACAGCATAGTGGTTAGTTAAGGACAACATGTTCTGTATTCCTGATAGAAAGGTTCGTGGTAAAAGGGAGCTTTGTGCAGAAAGGAGAACTACAACAGCTCTCTTGTCTTATTTTATATTGACTAGCAAGTCTTTACCTAGTAAAAAGTCATCTTATACAGCATATAGAATGAACCCCTATTTCTAAGTTAGTTACCAGTTTAGGATCCCTTTTAGCTCAGAGCTCAGAGTGTGACACCCCACATAAGCAGGCTAGGGTTGAGCACAGCTTTGGAAAACACCCACCTTCGCTATTCTATAAGGATAGACTTTGAGGAACATCTCATTTGCCTTGACCAGTTGCATGGAGGCAGCAAGCGATGACATATTGATAATGGCTGCTCGGTGACAACCCATACCAGTGCTCAACTGGGCTGCCTTCCTCAGAAGGGGAAGAAAGGCCTGTAAGAGAAAGTTCATTTTATTTCAACTTAAATTTCAGTCTCAGCCTGACCAAGACCAATTTGGGATTAAACACACTGTCCTATTAAGAGCCGAGCTCAATACAGCCAGGACAACTTTATGCTACTATCCGACTTGCAGTAAAATTAACACACTGGTAGACCCTCTACGGAGCTAGCTAATGATTTATGCTGACTTTAGAACTATCACAGACCTATCACCCACATGAAGCAAGCAGCTTCTCGATGTAATCCTTTACTTATTTACAGTCCAAGTTTGCTCAGGACCTGGCACTACGAACCCCTGTAGAGATACAAAGTACTCTTGTCCCATAAGACAGCGAGATTTGCATACCATAGAAAGGCTAGATGTGGACTTTGAGGCGTCCGCCACGTACTGTTCATTGCCCAAACCAGAGGGCATGGTCAAACTAAGTGGAGTGTGACACCCCACGTAGCAGGCTAGGGTTGAGACTGACCTCTCTCCAGAACAATTTAAGAGCTTTGAGAGGCAGCATTAGCCAGTGTAGCCTGACCCAAAGTTGGTCAAATACAATTGTAACTTGAACATTTAACAGGTTCTTGTCCCAAGATCAGGCCTAGTAAGATTACTGTAAAATCATATAACTTGGGAACCCTGACATGCACAGGTGCAACACTCACACTATAGGAACTCCATCTACATATAAATAGATGATTAATAATTTAGCAAAGATTATAAAACACATTTAAACCTAAAGCAGACATAGAATACAGAAAGTACATTTGGACGTCCATACTTTTATCCTGATCCTTCATACTTAACCATTATCTTTATCACTATCATTCTGGCCCCTCCCAAGATCTATATTTCCCCAACCTCTGGAATGTTACTTTTATAGTAGGTTACACTGACATGCCTAATTAGGGTGACAAGATGTCCCAATATTTGACTGTGTCTTGCATTCCGACAGATGTGCGGTCAGGACACCATTTGTCCCAATATTTGGCTTCAGCAGAGCTCCAGCTTTTTTTTTTTGTGCTTCAGTGGCGGTGTTCCAATATTTTCTTCTTGTCATCTGGTCACCCTCTGACCAAGGCATATTCAATAGAGGTCTTTATTTGTATTTCCTCCCCTTAAGGTGTCCGTTTTCTATAGGTTAGTATATGTATGATGTTACCCTATTAGCATACACATCAATTTGCTATCATGGCAGCTTTGCAGTTGGAGGTTCTGCCCAGAACTTTCCAGATGTTGGTGTCAGCTGTGTTCTGTGGGTGGCTGATGTCAGTATTCTGGACAAAATACCCCCTCTAGCATACCACTTTCAGTTGCCTATAACTTATGAGTTACTGGTACTTAAGTTTATCTACGCTAAGGGTTATAAGCCTCAAGCCTCACTATTAAAGCCAAATCTTACAGTATAAAAGCCTGTAGGTTCCTTGCATTACTACTCAATATAAGGAAGCAGAACAAAGCAATGACTATAATACAGATAAGCTGGCCCACTGGGCAACCCCAGTGACCATGTGACAACATTAGCTTGTCTCTGGAAGACTTACCAGGCTTGTACAATATAAAGAGGCATCAATGGGGCTCATGAAGACTTGTATAGGCAGTACACAAAAGTACAGAGCCTTTTTAGTCTCTTTCCCAAAGTCAACCCACTTCCCGGTCTTACCTTAGTGACCATCAACTGAGCGACTGTGTTGGTTTCATAAATGGTGAGCATTGTTTCAGCAGTGACTTCTTCCAGGGACGCAACCACATTGATACCAGCATTGTTAATGAGGCAGTTCAGCCCTTTGTCTCCCAAGATCTCTTCCACTTCCTTGACTACTTTCTTTATGCTGTTTTCACAGACCACGTCTGCCACAGAGAGGAAAGGAAACATCAGCAATGAAGTGGATTCTCTAGGACAGTGATAGTTTGTGTACCCAGTATGGGCTGCAAAGGCAAAGCCAGTGCATCAAGCTGGCTCAGGGTATGTGTAGGAAATACGCTTGGTGGAAATTTAAGTCCCACTGAAACAAGCATGGCCAGAACATTTAAGCAAGAGGAATGTTACGTGGTCCATGTTGAACAACACGTCTTCCCTTTAATGAAGGTGGGAAATAAGGGCTTCCTCATCCCAGCCTGATACACATCTGGTCATGCATGGCCAGTCCTCTTGCCTGACTTAGCTCAGTTTTTATTCATGACCAGAAGAGGCCAAGTGCATGACAATTTCAGGTTTGTCACATCAAAATCAGGGTACAAAGAGGATGTATGATCTCAATCCAGCACCAGGACTGGTACAGTGTGATCCAATACAAGCTAAAGGAGAGAGAAGGATCTGAGAGTTTAGGTGTCCCCCCCTCCCAAGCCACTCCACATAGAGATGAGATCGAAAATGTGGATCCAAACTGAGGTTGTTTGAATGTGGAGTTTTGCCTCAGTCCCTCTCTAGCGAGAGACTGACAATAAGTTGGGGGAGGGAAAAGAGGAGTTCTCTTCAATAAGCAGTAGTCAGATGTCTAAATTGATCTCAAAAACAGTGAGTTTCAGTTAAATGTATACACTCTGTCTCAGACAAGCAAACAAACCCTCAAAGCCAAGTATTAGCACGGATCATTTCTCAAACACTAGAAGGAACGAGACTGTCACACAAGAGTTATAAGAAATCTGTACGGTACCAAAGATCTGGGGAGTGGCTTTAAGTTATTAGTGAAGAGATGCGACTTCTGATCTTCCACTCCCATGTCGCAAAAGCAACCCAACCTTGCTATGGTAGCACATGCTTTGGTTTGTTATGAGGTCCTTCCACTCACCGAGCTGGAGTAGTTTGATGTTGCTATACTGCTTGCTGAGCTGCTGGAGTTCCTAGAAACAGAAGGAAAAATCGAGTTGTGGTCTCGTCTGCCTGTGGTTATGGCTCAGTTTTCAGGAGTGCTGAGCACGCCTGTCTATTTAGCTTCCCCGGGAGTGAGGTGCTGGCCATCTCAGCGAAGTCGAGCTCTTACTGACTCATTTAGGAAAGCCACTAGCAGCCCCACACCACGAGAGCACCCTGCTTATGTTCTCCATTGGGCTAGCATGCAGGGCGTGTATGCAGCAGTCTAGCCATCAGATGGAACGCTACTGGTGAGCCCATCCTGTGATGGGCTTAATGTTGGGACTGTCCCTATTAAAAAAAATCAGGACATCTGGGCACCCTACCTGTGTTACACAAGATGGTGCTTGCTATCAGTCTGGTTAGTGATTGAATCCAACAGCTCTGATCCTCTTGTTGGCAACCTCAGGGTGGTGAGAGATGGGAGAAAAAAAAACCCAAAAAACCCACAAAAGACACATGGAGATTTTTGTTCCCACCACAAACATCTTGAGGTGACCCTTGCAGATAAGGCATAAGGCTTGTCAGCTGGGGACCTTGCCTCGATATTCCTGTTGAAATGAGGAAGAGACTTGGGCCTTTGGTATCATCCTGGCCCTTTTCCCAGATAATAAATTCAAGACTTGTGACCACTGGCTGTCACTGGGTTGTGTTTATTTTTAAAAGTTCAAGTTAAGATACTGTCAGCTGCACCTACTCCAGGGTCAATCATGACTCAGGCAAAGCCAGGGGCCAGGATCAGTGATGCTGGTCCCTCCACCCTAGACCAAAATGTAACAAGTTACGAAGCCTTCCAGAATGTAGCTTGTGTCTTGAGAGAGACAATTCAGAGTCTAAGACAGTGTTCCACAAAAGATTTGACTCCTTATTTTATTTAGTGGGCCCTTCTGGCTACAGAGTCCTCCATCTGCTAAAGTTTATGTAAAAGGAACAGTCCAGTTTCCTACAGGATGCAGTGACAAAGGGAACTGTTAAGCACCAGCATCTTCTATTACAAAGTCAGAGTGATAGCCCTTCATTGTCCCCCCCTTCACTTTTCTCTGGAGTTCTTCCAGTGATAAATGTGCTATCACACAGGGACACACTGCAGGAGAGGGGAGTAGAGTAGAAGGACTAGCTCTGAATGTAGGAACCTAGTTAGAGAGAAGTCAGAGTGGTCTGGAAGGATCATGCACATTTTCTACCCCTCCTATCCCCAACTTGAAGGACAGATTATCCTTCTAGATCCCTCCACCCTTGCCGATTAGGGACCTTGCTAACCAAGAACCACCTTGGGCAACAACTCACCAATTATGGTGCCTGACTGAGTCAGCAGACCCCTGGTTTATCCATAGGCTTGGAAGGATTAAATTTAAAAATAGAACTTTCACTGTGCAGAGACGAGTGTTTCCATTAGTGGAGGTTTACAAACAGGTAAAGAAATAAGCTGCTTGAGAATTTAAAACTCTGATTTGAGGATATTTTGTATCTTGACAACTTGTGTTTCGACAGTTACAAAGCTTTAACTTTGTGAATCTCGATCTCTACCATTAAATAATTGTTGTATGACACCCTCCATTATTTCCCACAACCATGAAAGTTTACATAGGTAAAAATAAGAAAAGTTTTTATGTATTTTCCATCAAAATAAAAAGTTAAATTCTGCCAAACCTATTTGCACGTGAGGGGCTGCCAGTGGGACATGCTCTGTGCAGAGTCCTTAACTGTGAGCCCCAAGCTGTGAGGAGGGTGGAATAGGAGGAGTTCCAACAAGCCAAGCGCTATTGGCCTTCACAGCATGCTGGGGGTGTGAAAATTGGCTTGCTAAACCCAGGGTTTGAGTTCAATGCTTGAGGGGGCCATTTGGGGATTGGCCCTGATTTGAGTAGGGGTTGGACTAAATGGTCTCCTGAGGTCCCTTCCAAACCTAAGAATCTATGATTCTATGATCATTAACTGGTTGCTCCTGTTTTCCAGAACAGCACAAGTGTTTTGTTAATCCTGAATGGGTGAGCTGGAATGGAGGATTGATTTGGTCAGATATCTGTAGCCATTTCTATTGTTCATGTGCATAGGGCAATGGGCAGGTAATAAATACATTCAACAGTACAGAATCAGACAAATCCATGCTTAAGTGGGGTACTGTACTCCTAAGAGAAGGGGTACTAGACAGCCTACAGGCTCTCTAGCCTCAGAAGTCCATTTGCTAGGCACACACAGTAGACAGCACCTAGGATTTATTCAGCACAAATCAGTCTAAGCGGGCAGAGACTCACATGCAAAAGCTTTCAACTGTTCTGTTATCCCAGGGGTCAGTAAGGTACAGGAAAGATATTTGCTCCTTCTGTAGTTGGGAGGATTGGGTGGAGGGATCCAGTGTGTTCCCAGGTCACTGGAGAAGTACCACCATTGGCTATATGCTGGCAGTTAGCCTACATAGAGGGGAAGAGGTACAAGAAGATCAAGCAAAATATTTAAGTCCTCAATGCAGGCTTTTAAAAGCCACTGGCAGCTTCTTTCCCACCTTTCCAGGGGCATTCTGGAAGCAACTCAGGCAGGGCCAGTGCAACCACTTAGGCAACTTAGGCAGTCGCCTAGGGCACTAGGATTTGGGGGGCACCATTTTAATCGGCAGTGACCACGGTGGCTGGATCTTCGGCCGCCCCGGTCACCGCCGGCATTTAGGAGGAGGAAGCTGGAGCAGGGGGGCGCAGGGAGGGCCGCCTGCAGCAAGTAAGGGGGGGGCAGCACGCAGGGGAACTCCCCGCCCCAGCTCACCCCTGCCCTGCCTCTTCCCTGAGCACACCGTGGCCACTTCACTTCTCCTGCCTCCCAGGCTTGTAGCACCTAAGCTGATTGGAGCCACAAGCCGGGAGAAGTGAAGGAGCCATGGCGTGCTTGGGGAGGAGGCAAGGCAGGGGTGAGCTGCTTCACTTCTCCTGCCTCCCAGGCTTGCAGCACCAATCAGCTTAGGAGCCGCAAGCCTGGGAGGTGAGAGAAGTGAAGCAGCGATGGCGTGCTCGGGATGCTCGTGTGTGAAGCGGGGATGGAGGGGGGAAGCTGCTGCAGCAAGGGGGGGCCACCTCAGGGCAGAGGGAGGGAGCTGCCGCAAGGGGGGGCTGCCTCAGGGCAGGGGCACGGGGGGGGAGGGGCGCAAGGTGGAAGTTTTGCCTAGGGCACGAAACATCCTTGCACCGGCCCTGAACTCAAGTCTCCTGTAATTGGATTTTTACAAATCCAGATCGGAGAGGCCTCCCCAGACATTTCCATAGAGTTCATTATCCAGCTTAGGAGAGGACACTAGGATCAGGCCATTCTAGTCTGATAGCTTTTACATCCACTTTTCACTGGTAGGGCTACACAAGGTGCAGAACAGTGGAGACTCGGGCCCTAGGTGGTTAGAAGAGCCAGAACTGGGTAAATGTGACTTTTCCCATACATCTACCCTATGGGAACAAAGAATATCACTTAAGCCGTGCTGCGTGCGTGTGTTCCCTCTGTGTGCTGCCCCAGCTCTGCGCAGATCGCTGACACAGCAGACCCGAAGAGAACCCCCAATGACCACAGAGTCTAGTAAGGTACGAAGGCACGTCGGCCAGGTTTATTGCCGTATTGGACACAACGATAGTTCCCCCTAGATTGTTACTTTACGGGGCATACTACTAATATGTGCCCACGGTCAATGGACTCGGCTCAGTCAGTGGCGGGACTTTCCACTGCCCCCTCGGCCGGACAAAGACATCGCCCCAAGGATGCATTCTTCTACACAGGTACAAACAAGTTACACATCACTCCTGACGTATTGAGGTACAACCCCTCTACGTAGTAAGGTACAGCCCCTCTACGTAGTAAGGTACAGCCTCTCACCTTGCACATGTTGGTTCTATCAAAACAACTCTATCCATCATATTGCCCTTTTGCCCCTGTCACTGGGATGGGTCAGTCTGTTCCTTGTTATCTGTGTGGAACGTGCCAATAAGTGAACGTTCTGATCTCTAGTGTTCAGTAACTTTTAGATACGTATCCTCTTGCAGCATCAGTCATTTCCTTGCCAGCTTCTGTGAGCAGGACCTGCCTCTGGCTGACAGCTTCACTCTATGTTAGCGAAGTCTTGACCACTACTTTAGTTCAGACCTTAGGCCTCATACCAGGCCTCTGATACCAAGGTTTACATCTTAGGGCCTCCCCTTACTACACAAAGAATATCACTTAAGCCTGGCTATAAAATGGGAACCATGTGAAGTAAGAGAGCCTTTGGAGGGGCAGGCTCTAACATCTTGCTGGTGGAAGCTTTGAACACTTAAAGCCCCTGCTTTACTAAAATAAGTTGAGCTACATGATATTTGAGTGGGGAAGACACAATAAATATTACTGCTTTTCTGCTCACATGTGCTTAGTAAGAGCTCATATTTGGCATTCAAGAAAAGTTAACACAAGTACTGTTGCCAAGCCATGATTTTATCATGAGTTTTGCCAAGTTCAGTGTTTAAGGCCCCAGCTGCTGAAGTCAGGAGAATCTCTCCTTTCTTTGGAAAAGGGAGTTTCTAGCTCTCAGGGCTGCAGGAAAAGAGCTCAGACAAGACACCTTGCAGGCTCTGCTGTGTCATCTACTGCTAATTCAAAACAAAGTTTCAAAGCCTTGTGATTTTCAGGAGCCCCATTCAGGATTTCTGAATGCCGAGGGTAGGCAATATTGTTGTTCTCTACAGAGATTAAGAGAACTTCTGTTTTCCCCTCCTCCATAGGGTTTCAGAAGCCACCTTTCAGCAACACCCCTTGCTCGGGGAAGGAGTGTTAATTTCAAGCCAGCTTCAGAGAAGATTTGTATTGATGTAATGCTCAGAGCATTGTGCTTCAAGTGGCGGCCTGCATTCCAGATCCATCCAGCCTGCAAGGCAAGGGCCTTCCATGTGGCCCACTGCCTGGTGTCAGCTATTCCTTCCTGCCTCTCTGAAACCAGCAGCAGCTAACTGAAACTACTCAGAAGCAGCACAGATCTCCTCCTCCCTCCCTGTGCCCAAGGTCACACAGGAAATCTAGGGGTAAAGCCAGGAATTGAAGCCCCACCTCTCACGTTAATATCCTAACTAGTAGACCAGCCCTCTCAAAATGGCATAAGAAGGGCCATACTGGGTCAGACCAAAGGTCCATCTAGCCCAGTATTCTGTCTTCATATAGTGGCCAATGCCAGGTGACCCAGAGGAAATGACAGGTAATCAAGTGATCCATCCCCTGTCACTCATTCCCAGCTTCTGACAAAAAGAGGCTAGGGACATCATTCTTGCCCATCTTGGCTAATAGCCACTGATGGACCTATCTTCTGTGAACTTATATAGTTTTAACCCTGTTATAATCTTGGCCTTCATAACATCCTCTGGCAAAGAGTTTCACAGGTTAAGTAAATATTTCACAGAATGCACATTTTTAAACCTGCTGCCTATTAATTTCATTTGGAGCCCCCTAGTTCTTCTGTTATGAGAAGTAGTAAACAACACTTCCTTATTTACTTCCCCACACCTGTCATGATTTTGTAGATCTCTATCATATCCCCCACTTAGTTCTCTCTTTTCCAGGCTGATAAGTCCCAGTCTCATGGAAGTGGTTCCATACCCCTAGTGACATCTGCATGCAGTATTCAAGATGTGGGCATACTATGGATTTATAGAGAGGCAATATGATATTTTCATCTTATTATCTATCCCTTTCTTAAGGACTCCCAACATTCTGTTCACTGTTTTGACTGCTACTGCACAGTGAGTGGATGTTTTCAGAGAAACATCCACAATGACACCAAGATCTCCTTCTTGAGCAGGAACAGCTAATTTCAACCCCATCATTTTATATGCATAAAGAATGCAGGAAGGCACACACCAGACATTCTCCAAAGTCAGCCAAGGGCAGAATTTGACCTTGCAATTAGCAGGCAGGCCGGGGGTTCAAGGATTTATGCTAAAGGGCCAAGGGCAGACCACAGAGATACACTGTGAAGTTACTCACCAGTATGGTGCACCCTTTCTGTGAAGAGAGGGTAGGTGACAAATTACCCCACTTGCAAGTTAGCTACCTCAAAGCTATGATTAGCAATCACTCACAACAAGTGAGGTCTGGAGAGTGCCTGGACAAAGAAGTCAAGTCTATACCCAAAACATTGTACTAGGAATGCTGATTGAAAGGGGGCAAGGGAATCTAATGAATTGGCTGAGAAGGTTTCAAGAATACAGATTTAAGTCTGCAAAGGAATCCATTTGGGTAGCAATAAGCGAGCTGATCCCATCCTGAAGGAAAGAGGGATTAAAAAACAAAAAACATACACACCCCCCACAACTACCACCACCACCACACCACTCTGACATGAAGACAGACTGAAATACACCAAGGCAATGAACTCCTTTCCTAGCAGGACAAAAAACCCATCAGACAAGAGGCAAGGGAATCAATGAAGCAATGTAACAGAAGAGCTCCAGGAGTCTAGTACTGGTAGGAGTCAGCTTTCAGGAATCAGGGGGTTAGAGTCAGGGATTTACCTATCCAGCATTGAATGAATGAGGGAACAGGGTTAGTGGCTTTGAGGGAGGTTTATATGAGGCAGCTGTGTAAGTAGACTGCTTTCCAGATGTGCCTTCCAGCTAAGAAAGAGGTCTGTCCTCAGCTCTGCAATGCACAAGAGCCACGGGAATGGCAGCCGTCCTTGCTAATGTCATTTTAAGTCTTGTGCCCTTGAAAAGTGGGGAGCTACCAGCAGTAGCTCGGCAGCGCATAAACAGGAGCCCCACCTCAGAGTTACATATCGAGGGAGACTAGCCAGTTTCCCGGCAGGTTGAAAGTTTGGAACGGGACTTGTGCTGCACCGAGGAATCAGCAAACATTAGGGGGACCAGATGTCCCAGTTTAATAGGGACACTCCCAATTTTAGGGTCTTTTTCTTCTATAGGCTCCTATTACCCTCCAGCCCCTGCCCCGATTTTTCACATTTGCTGTCTGGTCACCTTAGCAAACACTGAAGTTTTTCCCAGTCAGGGACTGATCCTTGGATTTCACCCTGAGCCACACCCCCTAGCCCCGCGGGGAAAGAACAGAGAGCCCCCCCTTCCCCTCCCAGCAGGGGCACTGGGACAATTTGTCGGGGGGGGGGGGGCGCTGAGAGCCATTAAACCAAACTGGAAACCCTGGATATGATGGAAACTGATCCAAGCCAGGGGGTGCAGCAGCAGCAGCATCTCCCCCCACTTCCAGCCCTATGGCCCAGAACTGCCTCCCTCCCCGCCCTGGGCTGCAGAAGCCCCCTGTGCACGTGAGCTAACACCCCGGTACAGGCCGGGGGGGTCTCGGCAGGGTCCCTCCTGTTCTACCTGCGCCTTCTCCGGGCAGCGGCACGTGGCGATCACCCAGTCCGGGGCGGGGCTCGCGGCCGCCAGCCCCCGGGCCAGCCCCAGCCCGATGCCCCGGCTGCAGCCGGTGATGAGCACGGAGCGGCAGCGCTGCTGGGCCATGCTGGGGCAGGAAGCCGCTGAGCCGGGCCGGCTGCTGGCGGGGCGGTTTTTAACCCAGCCCGGGGGGGCGGGACCAGGGCCTCGCCCCCGCCCCCGCAGGGCCCCACCCCCCAGCTGCTCCCCTCCTGGGCCCCGTCCCTCACCCCCACCGGCTGCTCCTCCCATGCCCCCAATCCCCTCCTAGCCCCCCCCCCCCGCTCCCTGTCCCCAGGGGATCTCGCCCACTAGCTGTCCCAGTGCACTCCCCCCATCGCCTCCCAGGGTCCCCCGCACCCATCCCAATCCCATCCCTCTCCCAGGGTCCCGTTCCACTTCTTCTCCAGCCCCCCACCGAAATTCCCCACCCACTGTCTCCTCTCTCCTTTCAGCCCTTCTTCATCCCATCCCACACCCTCTGCCGGGCCCCTCATCCCATTTGCGCCCCATCCTGCTTTGCAAGCTGCGTTTCCATCTTCCTCCCTTCCCAGGGCCCTTATCCCATCCTGTCCCCCTCCACAGGCCTTCCCCTCCAGCAATGGAGCGAGATAAGGGTTTGCCAGCTCGCCACCGTTCCAATGTCTCCATAGAGAGCACCCCCCAGGTGCCATTTCTCTGCTCTCCTTTCGCCCTTTCCAGGGGGAGCCCTGGGCTGAGAGCGCTTGGTCAAGTGTAAAAGTCTCAGGCTGAAAAGTAAAGAAAAGATCAATTCCCAACACGTGTGCTGCAGCTGCAGCTAGTAAAACACATTCCTCAGCATGAAGCCGTTAGTTTGGTTCTGGGGGCCAGGGTAACCGAAAAGGAGCCCCCTGGGCAATGCAATCAGAAATGAACCGGGGAGGAGGTTCTGTTGAAAAAAACAAATGTGCTCAGGAATTTATTAGATTGCCATAGAGGAAGGAGAACTTTTTTTCCCCCTTTCCCACCATGGAAAGCATCCTCTCCTTCTCTCTGCTTCTCTTGTAGGGTAACCAACCCCCCTCTTTGTGATGGGCTGAGGAGACCGGCTGCCAAGTGTGGTAAACGGTGAACCCATTCATCAGTAGTATTTATATTACAGTAGCAATTAAAGGCCCCAGCCAAGTATAGGGCCCTGTGAAGCTATCTTCCATTCCCTACCCACCCCTCATCCTCCAGGGATGTAGGTCCATGTTATTCTCCTCATTTTACAAATGGGAAAACTGAGGTGCAAAGAGCTTAAATAACTTGCCTGCATTCTCTGTTAGGAGGAGCTGAAATGGATCCCGGGAGTTCTGACTTCAGCACCTTGCAATGCACCCACTTGTTCTTTGTTGGTTTCTTTGTTATTTCTGCTTAAGAGAAACTACTGGGAGAGCTCTAAATAACGTTTGGGATCTGGAAATTGTCATCACTGCTGGCCAGCCCGAGAGAAGGATTGCTATTCATTTATTCATCCCAAGATCTTCTTCCGCCCATACTGGGAGACGCTCAGAAGGTACTTGGGTGTGATTTTTCCTATCCAAAGCACCTCAACACAAGAAAGGGCTTGAGTCAAAACTGCTCTGACTCTTGTAAGAGATCTCTGGATCCATCTCATGTAAAATGGCACATAGGTATGGTGGCCAGTTTATTCCTTCTCTGCTACATCTCTGTATGCAATATCAGAACCATTTCAAGGCTCCCATCTTCCCATTACTTGCTTGCAGACCTTTCCAAATCAGTCAGAGAACATTTAGTGTCCAAAATCCCCATCTGATTTACTCTGTGTCAGCTCCTGCCAAACTGTAGTACTGGGAATAGTTTCCATATTCACGGAGGCAGCTACGGATACTGAAGCATGTGCTAACTTTAAGCGGAAAAAAAGACAAGTTTGGGGAAGGAGAAGGTGCTTTCCAACAAGGAAGATTGTGCAGGGAAAAGTACATTAGATTATGTTTATTAAATTGCGGTATTTTTATAGTGCCACAAACATACATGACACACCATAAACATACAGTCAGAGTGATAGCTAGCACTGAATAGCCTGTTTCCTGGATACATCTTACAACACTACAAAGGTGGGAAAGTACTACTGGCCCCAGTGTGCCGATGGGAAACAGGTGAAAGGTGAAGTGACTTGCCCAAAGGGCAGAGTGAGTCAGTGACAGAGATGGTAATAGATCCCAGGTCCCTGGTTTCCAGTGATGTGCTCTATGCACTGGATCTTACACCCTCATAAGACAGGTTACCTGCCCCAAAGAGCATACCGTCCTGAACAGAGGTTTATGGGGAAGTTAATGTGTAATTAAAGACCCAGGGCCAGATTGTCAGTGGGTGTAAGTCAGCATAGCTCTACTGAAGTCAATGCAGCTGCACCAATTTACACCAGCTGAGAAGCTGGCCCATAGTTCCCATGCAGAACATCAGCTCCCCCAATCTAAGCTGGAGTTTGTGACTTGGTTCAGAGTATTCCCTGCTGAGTGTTGCTAGGCAGCCTCACCAGAAACAGGTGTTTCTGTTGTCCCTTTCCCAGGTGCTAACTAGCAACCTTATCCAGCTGCCTTTCTTCTTAGAACACAATCCAAAATTTAAACAAAAGGATATTTTTGGCAGTGTAAGATCAGGGAGTTGGGGGCAAGGGATGGATCCCGTATCTCTAGCCCACAACTTGAAGCCGTTGGAGCTGTGCCATTTTACATGATCTGAGCCTCTGCCCTCTAATATTTATCAGTACATTTATCATCCTACAGCCGTGGCTGCATGTTGGTGGTGGATGAAATGGAATGCTCCCCGTGTGCGTGTTGGACATGAGCCAATGCAGGGGAAAGATGCCCTTTGATTTTAACAGGCTTTGAGTCAAGTCTATAGGGCTTCCCTATACAGATGGATTAGTTGGGAGAGGCCACAAGAAATGTCCTCTCCCCCCAGCGTACTCACCATAATCCATCTTTGTGTAAATTATTATTCTCCCCATCCATTAAGACTGGGTTAACTAACTTCACACTCAATTTGTACATCCATTGGTTTCCTCCCAACTACTAACCTTACAGGACGTGCCTACACTGGAATGAAAGACCCGCAGCATAGCTGTGGCTGGCCCAAGTCAGCTAACTCAGACTTGCAAGACTGTGCTCTGGGACTATACAATTATAGTGTAGACATTCAGCCTAGGGCTGGCCCTGGAGCTCTGAGACCCTGCCGGGTGGAGGGTCTCAACCCCCGGGCTCTGGGCCAAGCTCAAATGTCTACACTGCTATAGTTAGTCCTGCGACCTGAGTCCCACAAGCCAGAGTCAGCTGACTTGGGCTCTGAGACCCAGTGCTGTGGGGTTTTTATTGCCGTGTAGACACATCCACAGTCACTCGGAGGCACAGGGGGATGGACAACAATCCTTGGACCCAAGAGCCACCTGCTGGTTATGAGTTCAAGTTCTGCTCTTGGCTGATTTCAGAGAACATCTGCTGTGTGCACTTCTGCATTCTTTGGAGAAGAAAAATAAGATAAGTGGTTAGGATATTGACATGAAAGACCTGGGTTCAGTTCCTGGCTCTAAGCCCAGACTTCCTGTGTGACCTTGGGCAAGTCACCTAGTCTCTGTGTGCCTCAGTTTCCCCATCTGTACAGTGGGGAGGATAGTGTTGGTGTGCCTCACAGGGGTGTTGTAAGGACCAATACATTGAAGAGCATGATGTGCTTATGGTAACAAGGTCACTGTGAGTACCATAGACAGATTGTAAGTGATCCTCCATAATAGCACCCTCAGAGAGGGATTTTCAACTCTAGCGTCCTTTCAGGGCTCCTGGTAGGCACAGAATTTCCAAGGCTGCATCTGACTGTTGTCCATTGACATTTCTCTGTTGTCATGTTGGCTCCCCAGTGGCAAGATGACCTAGTGACTGAGTTGCGGGCACTCCCAATTTGCTCAAGGTTCAGTGACTTTGGAAATAGTACTGCCTGGGGACTGAGTGCCCAGGCAGTGATGGGTGATAGAGTTGCTTATCGAAGCTTGGCTCAGTCTTGCAGATAAGAGGTTGATTTCATGCAGGGAGCTTTGGAACAAACACATATCCACCCATGCATAAAGGCAAGTGCTCGCACGTGCGCACACAAACCAACAGCCTGGCCAATTTCAAGAGGTCCCAGACCATGAAAACAATCAAGCGTGTGTCTGATTATTGCTCTGACACACAAGAAAATTAATGGATGGGCTCAGCATGCTTTGTTTAAGGTGGATCCCGGGATTAGAGTCTGCTGCTCCCTGAAAATGGAAGGGAGAGATTCCTCTTCCTGTGCGGATGGGATGCGGTATGAACCAGCAGTGAAGCAACAATGTGTACTGACATCTGCAGCTTTCTCCTTACCAACCAAAGCCCCTGAAGGCACCATGTTCCAGTAGCATCTCTCTCCCTCTCTAATCTGTTTTACCAGTGTGTTGATTTGGGAACAATACGTTCTGTACATTAACAAAGGCATTTAGTGGCTTTGGAGGATTTTTGAGAAATCCCATTCATGCTTAACGTTTCTCAGTTGTCGTCTTTGTGTGTGTACTTTTTGCAGCCCTTGCTGTCTGGACATGCCATGGGTGTTAGACATAGCTGTAATTCTGCACCACTGTGTTGATCCAGCAGCATTGCATGGCCTGCCAGTCGTCCTCTGGGTGAATGTGTATACTGGCATTTCTGTTCTACATTCATGAAGGATACATTCTTACAGATCTTTGCCACGCCTGCCACTCAAGTCCCAAGGGTCAGAACATTTTCAGTGTACTGTAGACAGAACTATACATAATACTTTGCCTTTCTCAAGTGCCTTTCAGCTGAGGATCACAAAGCCTTTGAGAAATATTACCGAGTGCAGCCTCACAGCTCTCCTATGAGGGTCAGTAAGTATTATCTGGAGGAAATGATGCACAGAGAGGTGGAGTCACTTATCCAAGGCTACATGGAGGCTCAGTTGCAGAGATTAGAATCCACCTGTGAACACTCAGGCCCTTGTTCGCTCCTAGGACAGCATGGCTAGTCTATGGAGAGTGGTGCGTGAATCACTGACATTTTGCTTTACAGAGGTTTATACGGATGTTTTCTTTCATTTCAGATAAACCCAAAGCTTAAGCAAAATTCCATGGAACATCTGCCTGCTTCCTCCACGCTAGGGTGACCGGACAGCAAGTGTGAAAAATCAGGAGGGAAGTGGGAGGGGGGCAATAGGCACCTATATAAAAAAAGACCCCAAAATTAGGGCTGTCCCTATAAAATTGGGACATCTGGTCACCCTACTCCACACCTCATTTTCAACTCAGCAAAACCATGAGAAACAACAGCCCTCATTGGGCATGGATGCAAAGCCATGAATTGTCCCTCTCAAAGAGTTCCCAAACCTTACTGAACCTTTCAGCAAATCTGGCCTGCTTCATGCTTTCAGTGAAAATGTGAAAGGAGGTGAGTTTCATGTGATTTCAGGGTCTGGCGCACGCTTTTTATTGGCCAGATGGACAACTGTCAACACATTTCCACTGGCTGTTCGCTTTCATTGAAATCATTGGCAAAACTCCCATTGGCTTCAACGGGAACAGCATTTGGGCTATGCTGGATAATGTATGGGGCCCTCTGATCCTCATTTATACAGTAGGGCTGAAATCTTCAAGGTTTCCTGAGAGATTTGGGCATCTGATTACCATTCAAATCAGCAAAGATCAAGCATCCAGTTCCCTTTGGAGACTGAAAACCTCAGCCCATGTTATTCGGCTCCATACGCTATGTCACCTATTGGCCTGTTATTCTTCAAATCTCCCCTTAAGAACGGTCCTGTCACCGATACACAATTCATATCTGAGTACACTATCTGGGAACATTATTCCAATGCACTCACCCAGAAGGGAAAATAGCTTCTTTGTTGACTGTCCGTCTTTGTTGATGCAGAGCAATCATAGGTGTGAGGACAGGAAGTTCTACCTGTACAACAAAAGTCACAGCTGCTGTGTCCGTTTATTAGGAAACATCAGCCAAGTAACCCAGTTCAATATTTTCCTTTGATGTGGAAGAACTAGGGTGTATTAACAGAAGCCCATAGCGCAGGAGAGAAAGTCTTATCTGTGGTGCCATTGATAGCCCACAATCTCAATGAGGATCAGTGAGCTGGTTTGTTTGGTGTTAGCTGAATGCCAGATCTCCCGCTTTGGGCTTAACTTAAACATGACTAGCAACAAATGCTTATTCCTTGTCTGCACTGCACCCCACAACCACATGAGTTAGCACGTGTGAAGACACAATCCCAAACTCTAGCACAGACAAGCCCTTTAAGCACAGACCAATAACTGTTATTAATGACAATTAGCACTTACATCGAGTTTTCTTCTTCAAATCACTAGTACTGATATAACTATTCATCCCTCTCTCTCAGTCCTGCAAGGTGCCAAGCAGCCTGGCTGTGACCTAGCAAAGCATTAAGGCATCTGCTTGACTTTAGTCCCATTGACTTCCAGGACAATTAGGACTTAATCGACACTCATGTAAGCTAATGGCAAACCTCCTCTTTATTTCAGTGGGGCAAGATCAGGCTTTTACTGCCATGGTTTAAGTTAAGCATGTTTAAGTACTTTGCTGAATCGGGGCCAGACTGCTCAGCACCTGGCAAGAGCATGTTTGTTGTATTCTACTTTTCATGCACACACCTCCAAGCACTCTGCTAAAATGAGGATCTTTGGCCCCCATTTTATAGAGGGGGAAACTGATGCCCTGTATTGCTTCCACTGTACATCACAGCACCCCTGGGAAAGGCTGTCTTGGCTCTTGTCTTGCGGAGAGTCAGAGCATTAAGGACCAGAAGCCAATCAGAAAAACGACGCCGGCCATCGAGAGCGCACGTCGCTAGCGAGTCAATACAAAGCCCAGACGCAACGGTCACGTGTCTCACTCTAGTCTAGTCTCACCTCCTGCAGAACACAAGCCATAGGCCCTCCCTGAATTAATTCCTGTTTGAACCAGAACAGATCTTTGAGAAAAACATCCTCTCTCCATTCAAAATAGCAAGCCTGCAAAAGTCAAGAAAGTGAAAATAATAAGAAGGCAGGTTGCTCCTACCAGGGCTGTCCCTGGGGCGTTGCAGGGCCCTCCTTACTAGTCTCCTCGTCATCCACCCAGCATGCCCGCCCACCAGCGCGCCTTCTCACCCCGCTCCTGCCCACCCACCTCCCTGCCTACCTCTTCACCTGACTATCAGGGCCTGGGGCGGTCACCCTGATTCACCCTATCCAAGGGATGGCTCTGGCTCTACCTTAGCAACCAGCCACATTCCACAGATGCATTACATTTAACAGCGAAACCAGGAACAGAACATCCCACATCCATGCAGTGGGGCCAAGTTAACATTGTAGGAGCCTGAACTCCCTGACTTTTCAGTGCTTGGAATTATTTTAACTGCAGCCATAGCAAAATCAGTGGGGGGCGAGGGGAGGCACCTGCATGAGATTTTTCTGGCTTTGTGAAGAAACGAATCTGACAGGAGTGTGGGAGAACAGAAGGGAAGAGAGCAGAGAAGCGCTGGAAGCTTGCAAGTTCCTTCAGCTCTGTGAGCAACTTGATCTGGCCTGTTCAGCTTACTGAACGTCCTGGTTCAGAGCAGAGGAATCCTTGATTCTGGGACTATGCAGAAGGCTCCCATGCCTGACAGCTCTCTTCTCCATAGGCTTTATAACTCCTGCCTGCCCTCAGCTCTGGGATGGTCCTTTGAAGAGCCTTGCCATCGACATTTCCTCACACACACCACTTCCTGTGCTGGCCAAGCAGAAGAGGACAAGCTGGGAAAACTGTGGATGCTGTGATGGGGTTACTACATCCCTGACAGGGTTAATGGGGGCCTGATGGGCCAGTTAATTAACCCTGGCCAGGTAACCTAAGAGTGAAGCCATCTATGAGGCCCTCTTAAGAGCCGACTGGAACTGAACTTTCCTGCGTGCTCTCTCAGATGTGCTGGGGAACATTGTGTGCCCTTTGCCTGAGAGATCTTGCACATTTAAAGGGATGATCAGGCCCCTGGTGATCTGCTGCTGGCTGGCCCATGCTAAGATGCCCATACTCATTCCAAACTCTCCTCCTTTCCCTTAATGGGATAGGAGGAATCGAAAACCTGCAGGCTTTCCTCAGGCAGAGTGCCCATTGAAGACCACGAGAGTGGTCCCCAGCGAGCAGGAGAATGGAGCATCCCCAAGACAGATGTCAAGGGAGCTATTGGAAGCATTTCCTATGTCCCAGTGGCACTGGGACGCTAAAAAGGTGAGCACTTTCTGAAGGAAATGGGATTCCTCAGATGCTAGGAATGTTTCTGAACAGCAAACAAAAGCCTGTTCCAAGGGCAAAGTCTCAGGCTGCAATTTTATAGGCTGCAAAAACTGTTGTTATGATAACATTGTCAATGGGGCCAAAGCACCTGACCCAAATCTCTCCCCTTGGGCCCACAAAAGAGCAGGTGTAGCAATGGGGGAGGGGAGGGAAGCACAACTTGCTCTATGCCAGCAGCGAGGGATGCAGCAGTGGGGGACCATACCTGCGGAGGCTGCTTTCCAGGCAAGGACTGGATCTCATGAGAGATGGGCCCAGGCCACAAAGTATGGAGTTCATAAGCAGCAGGACTGGGGCTCTAGGGTTTCAGATTGGGCCCAGCCCCTATTCTTCAGCTGGATCAACATGTGAATCATCCCTCTCCCTGCATCTGCAACCGCATTTCCTGTCAGAACTATGCTAAGGAGGAACCAACGCCAGGCAGTCCTTGTTTGTTTGTTTATCCTGTTTGGTTTGTGGCTAATACTAAGGGAGGGGGCCCTGATGGCTCAGAAAAACTAGTACAGCTGAGATATGGATCTGTCTAGCCACGTTTCACGCCTCCCTCCATCACTGCCATCGTATCTTTCACACTGCCGTCCCCAGCTTGATCCCAGGGCAGGGCAGTAGCGAAGGAAGGTCACTGCCGCCCGACACATCTGTAGCTTCCCACCCGTAATGAGCTGGGGGGACTCAGCCAATCCCCTAGGCCTCATCACGTCCCAGGCAGCAGTACTAACCAAGTCCCATTGCTGGCAGTCCCAGCAGAAGGACCAAAGACTCAGTGGGCCAGGGAGCCTGTGAACTCCCTTCGCAGGCCAGAGGAGACAGAACTGAAGCCCATTGGAGAAAGTTCATAGGGCCACTGCCCTGCCCTCTGCCTGCACTCGCTTTGCCAATGCCCTTCAGAGGAGGACTGACAGAAATACACTAGGGGCAATGAGTGAATTGGTCTGGGCCCAACCTCCTCCTCCACAGATCTCCCAGAGGCTGGCTGAGCGCTGCACACTGGAGCTGCGATTTGAGCTTGCCGGGACATACGTTCATATGCTGAGCGCTGAGTTCTTTTCGGTGGCATCATCTTATAGAGTTTGTGAAAGGTTTCAGGTGAAGCTGGTGCTTCTGAAAGGTAACAGCACTTGCTAGAGGTCAGGTCAGGACTGTACGCAGCTCTGCCAACGCGCCTCTGTCCCAGACTCTCCACCCCTGCTGTTCCAGTCCTTGGATCTCCCCAGAAGTTCTGCCAGTTCTCTCGCTCCTTGCTGTTCCAGACCAAGCTCTCAGGCACAGGCCGCCAAGGCATGGCAAATTAGAGGTTTGTTTGACTGGGCAAAATGCAGAGGAGACCAGATCATGCTCGGTTCACTTCAGAGCCATCTGGGGTAAAGAGCTAGCACCATCAGTGCAAAGCTCATTGGGGCAGAGAGCATCCTTCTATTCTGCATTCGTACAGCTCCTAGCACATTGGGGTCCTGGCCCATGAATAGGGCTCCTAGGTGATACAGTAATACCAATAATCAATCATCAGAGATTGTCGCCTGGCTCCTCTCTTTTGAGGGATACCTGAGGCAGAGCTGAAAGGTCCCACAGCGGGAGCTGGCAGCGGTCCTGTGTGTGCATGCTTTTATCTGCAGCATGCCTGTTGTTACTCTACACAGGGGAATGAATGCAGCGGAGGAGTTAGTGGGAATAGGCTTGCATTTGGTGTCTACAAAACAACCCAGCGTCTTATTTTCAGTCTTAATATTTTGTGCCAAATAACATGAGAAAGTGACACAGAGGACCTGTCTTGTCCTTTAAGAAAAAGGAAAAACGTGGTGCGGGTGAGGTGGGGTGGGGATCACATGTCTGAGGTGGCTCCACAACCTGAGCAGATGAAATGACATTGTTCTCAGCCCCCTGTGGAGGAGGAAGTATGGCCCAGTGGTGAGGGCACGGACCTGGAGACCCTGGTTAAATTCTCTGTTCTGAGCCACTGCGTTGCTCTGTAAGTGGCACATTGGCGTGGAAGCGGAGGCGGGACTGTGTTTCCCATGGCACTGGCTCTGGCCGGCACCCTGGGACTGGCTGCTGATTTCTCTTGCCTGGGTACGTTGCTTTGGCAGTGACAGACGATCACTTGGCTGGTCACGTCTACAGTTGCTCTGCCTCCTACATCGATGCCCAGAAGGCTGAGTATGCACAAACTCCACCGCCGGCCAGGGGAGCTCAGCGCCTCTGGGACTCATTGGACACTGCCATGGTTGCACAGTGCTTTAAAGATGAAAGGAGAAATCCTGGCCCTGGTGAACTCAAGGGGGTTTGGCTGCTGACTTCACTGGGTGGAATTTTTCAAAGCTGACTACAGGGTTTGCCCTCCCAGTAGCTGTTCCTTTGGCCAATCCCCTCCTAAGAGTGCTAAGCATTAGGAAGTGCCAGGGGTCATTCTGGAAAGTACCTTGTAAAGGAAGGAAGAGATCATAATGCTGCTAAACAATGGACAACTGCAATAGTATAAATAATATGGCAGTGAGGCCCAGAGGGTGGGACACTGGGCTGAGAGTCAAGGGACCTGGATTCTTTTCATATCACCGACTTGCTGTGTGATTTTGAGGCCAGTCACTTGGTGTCTGTGTGTCTCAATTTTCCCCATCTGTATAATGGGAAAGATATCCCTTCCCTGCTTTGATATAGCACATTATAGGGCACAGATGATGGGTACTATCTCACTATTAGATATTATTACTCCTAACGCCCCTTTTACTTGAAATAACTCAACCTGCTTTGTGCACATTAAATGAAACCTTGTAACTCCCCTATCAGCGGCATAAAGTGCTATAAACGCCATAGGTCTTGAAGACGTGAGGAAGCAAACGCGGCTGGGCTCTTTGCAGTATCTGTCTGTGTCTGTGAGAGAGAGCTTGTGGAGTTGTTATCCCAGGGCACCACAACAAGCAGGCTTGGAAGCCCAGCACAACTGCTCCGTAGGTCACAGGACTGCTGTATGTTTGTACATTGCATAGAGCCTGAGACTTTCCCCTTTCCAGTGCACTGATATGTCCTCAATGGATAGTTCTGAAAGGTCTTTCTCTAGCTGGTGCCGCACCCAGGGCTGCTGCTGGGGTTGCAAAGGGGTCAGTGGGTGAGGTGGGAGGGACTAGGGAATCAATTTGTTTGTTTTACCATGTAAAGAAACCTGCTCTCTCATCCACAAAGAGGGTGGCAACGGTAACTGGCAAACACACCTACCACATGTAGTGAGAAACACTGACACTTTGTTCCTGATGAAAACCACACTGAACATTACTGATCAACTCTCAGAACAGTAGCTGTGCAGCTTGGGTCATCTGAAGTTGCCAGTGGGGAGGGGAAAGAGGATAGAGGCATCTGAAAAGAAAGGTTTTAATGAGCACTAGGGATCTGATAAATTACTCCTGTGATCAGGGCCAGGAAGGCAGACTCCTGCCCTCATTGGGCTCCTACCCCAGGGATCTAATTTTTATTTGCATTACAATAGTGGCCCTGTACTAGGTGCTGCACAAACAGTCTCTGACCCCAAGAGCTCACAACCTGAATAGACAAGGCAGAAGGTGAGATAAAGTGACTTAGCCAAGGTCACAACTAGTTCAGTGGCAGAGCTAAGATTAGAACCAATGCTGTCTAACTCCCAGCCCACCAGACCATGCTGCCTCAGCCCACAGCTAGCAATACCCAGGGAGGAATCCCCATCGGCAGTAGGGAAAAGTACAAGATGCTGCCAGCTGAGGATCGAGCTCTATTTCTTTACACCCAGACAGGACATGCAGCAGGTTTAAAACAAATAAAAGGAAGTTTTTCTTCACACAGCGCACTGTCAAGCAGTGGAACTCCTTGCCTGAGGAGGTTGTGAAGGCTAGGACTATAGCAACGTTTAAAAGAGAACTAAATAAATTCATGGAGGTTAAGTCTATTAGCCAGGATGGGTAAGGAATGGTGTCCCTAGCCTCTGTTTGTCAGAGGGTGGTGATGGACGGCAGGAGAGAGATCACTTGATCATTACCTGTTAGGTTCACTCCCTCTGGGGCACCTGGCATTGGACACTATCAGTAGACAGGATACTGGGCTGGACGGACCTTTGGTCTGATCCAGTACAGCCGTTTTTATATTCTTATGCATCCAAATATATACTCCAAGGAAAGCACTGTACAAGCATTACAAAGATAGGAAAAATCTCCTGCCGCCACAGAGAAAAACATGCCGTTCTCAGACCCCATGGAAAGGAGAGGAGAGCAGAGCAGGACAGGGCTGGAGAAGTGGTCAGTAGCACCAAAGAAATAGCTGGGATGAAGTCTGACTATGGGGAGCAGCATGACCAACCTCAGATGTTCAAAAATCAGCCAGTTCCCACCCTCCAGTTATGAGACTGATGCAAAAAAATTTTTTTTTCAGGTAAATTTTGGGTTCCTTGCCTCCTGTTTGTTGATCCTTTAGGTTCCACTCAGGTCAGGTTTTTCTGCACAGCCATGAGGGCTAGAAACTTTATTTTGAGATTCTCACATCATTTCTTGCCTCCTGAAAATGAGATTTTAAGTAAAATACCAAACATCCCAAGAGCTGGCGCCGCTCGGAACGTTCCATTGATAAGTCAAAAGAGCTTCATCCACAATGCAAGTCCCCATTCACACGTTGGCGAAACTATGGCCAGGTAGGAACCCAGCTTCACGTACTCTGGGAGCGCCCCGTAGTCACGTGTACATGATCGAGCAAGGCCTGTATGACATTCCCAAACCCCTAACTTGTGTGCTGAACCCGCTACTGACAAAATCTAGCACCAACTGGCTGCAATATCTGAACCGACTCTTCAAATGAGCAGCAAAAGAATGCAGGAGCCCTGAGCTGCCTCCAACCGGACTGACTCTGTTTTCCAGTTCTGGTTACAAAAGCTGAAGGACTTTCAAAAACTAAAAGCAACTCAAATCAATCTCTGACTCAGAACTAATGCCATTTGTTAATGGACAGTTTACTGCTCAGCAGCTGTTTCTAGCTCCATGCCCATTTAGTCAGACAGCAGGGGCTGCCCAGACACCTAGCAATTTGGGGGAGGGTTTTTCTGGGAGGCAGGTAAGGAATGGGGCTGAGACCACGTGGGCCACCAAACGTCCATGGTCTGTGACCACTACTGAGCCAGGCTAGCTAGATTCACCCCAGTGACCTGAAGGGGAAGGCTGGTGGTTCTTCTTGTTGAACAAAAGGCAGCTGGGTTCACTTCAGTTCCATTTGAAAGCAATCAGCACTAGCCAGATGGAAAGAGACAAAAACCAGGCTTGTCAGAGAGAGCTAGCCCAGCTGGGGGGGGGGGGGGGGGGGGAATAAAGAGAATGCTACTAAACATGACAACTCCGTATTTCCTTTAGCAGCTTTTTGAAATCCCTGGGCTGATTTTCCCTCCTCCTCGCACTGTTGTGTCCAATCATGTGCACTCAGCCGTCACTGCCGGTACTGTGCTTAGAGAAGATTAAGTGAACAAATGCTAAATGGTGCCAAAAGAAGAGAAGAAAAGGATTTGCGTAAGCTCCATTTGTGGAATTCCTGGCTCACCCGTCACCAGCAGTGTTCACTCCCAGAGCCACCTGGGCAACTCCCCTACACTGGTTCACATCAAAATAGCCCTTTCATCGGCTTTGAAATGTTTTCACACCCTGCAAACTGGCACCTGGCCACTTTTCCTTTCTTCTGGGTGTGCCTAGGGCTAATTCTTTGCCAGGGCTCTTTGGATAAGGGAAAGTAAATAGATTTTGCGTGAGTTTCATGGAAATTGGCATCTCTGGACATTTTCTGAGAGCTGGTTACAGGTAAAATTAAGGTTAATTTTCTTCTTTTTTTTAAACTGTGACTTTCACATCCCCATTCCAGAGTCCATCTCCAGGTGGGTTTAATGCCAGTGAGAGGTGCTGGACTGAGAGTGACTTGAATACCAAAGCCCTCTGTTTATCCCCAGGAGTACAGTGCAATGACTCAGCCAGAGGATGGCACCTCTGGAAGCAAAGAGTCTCCTTTCACACCATGGTGGGGCCTGTTTTCAACAGACCTGATGGAAGAAGAGCCAACAGTACCACTCCATAGAATGTCTGCAGGGTCCTCCGTGCAGACAGTGACCTAGTCTGGGAGATCAGAAGGTTTTAGGTGGGGACTATGTCCTGTTAATGTGGCAGTGGGCCTCTTTGCAGCATCTGTTCTTCACACTTGGAGATTTTAACTTTTTGTTTTTGACACATTATTCCCCAGCTTCTTCCAAACAGCCCTTTGTTTCTCCTGCCTGAGATGACAAACCTGAAAGGCTTTCTCTGTGCCCTTTAGAATCATAGAATACCACGGTTGGAAGGGACCTCAGGAGGGCATCTAAGTCCAACCCCCTGCTCAAAGCAGGCTCAATCCCCAACTAAATCCCCAAATGGCCCCCTCAGGAATTGAACTCACAACCCTGGGTTTAGCAGGCCAGTGCTCAGACCACTGACCTATCCTCCCATAAGCAGGCCCCAGGGGTGAGCTGGCATCTGGTCCACATTCCCCACTTCCAATGAAGTGGCATTATAAAGAGCCTGTGTCTTTCTGCTTCAAAGACAAACAGCAGATTCTCATAAGTCATGGCTCTGTAATCCCTAGATATTAACTGTATCTTGTTCCCTGTGGGGTTTATTATCAGCTTGCCAGGGAAGAAGACAAGACCTGACTAGCATTGCCATCCCTGCTAGAGAGAGTAACTAGGTGTTGGAATTATTCATATTTCAGATTATTAATATGGGAAACCAGCAGACACTAATTTAATGATGTGCTCCTTTATTAAGTCCAAAGGCCAAATGGTATTTCGTACAATGTTTTTAAACATGCCTAACAGCCAAAAAACAAGCCGTTGTTACACCCAAACAGAAGCATTTGTTCAAGATACTTACAAATGGGCTAAACCCATGGGTGCTTAGACCAGGGGTGGGCAAACTACGACCTGGGGGCCACATCCAGCCCTCCAGCTGTTTTAATCGGGCCCTCGAGCTCCTGCCAGGAAGTGGGGTCCAGGGCTTGTCCTGCTCTGGTGCTCCAGCCAGGGAGTGGGGTCGGGGTCTTCCCCACTCCACATGGCTCCCAGAAGCAGCAACACGTCCCCCCTCCAGCTCCTACCCTCCAAAAAGTTTGCCCACCCCTGGCTTAGACCCATATTGGTCAGCCCCAGTGAGGTCAGGCAGGTACTAGCAATGAACCCTTCAAGAGTTTACTTTTTATACTCTTTAACAAACATGTGAGCTCATTGCCAGTTACTGACTTTAGCTAAAACCACATTTGAGACAATTCACCCTTATTTCCAAGCTTAATCCCGATAAAATTTCCAACCTCCTATCTTCCTGTGCCCTTTCTTCCCCATCTCTTCCCCTCCTTCTTGCTGGCCAACAGAACAAAGGAAGGTTTGTGCTTATATCTTTTGAAACAGTTTTTCTTTGTCTTGTTATTGGAGGTCTTTATTCTATTAGTTACTTTTTGAACCCTACATCTTTCCCACACTGCAAGTAATAAGCACTTGATTATTCTCACAGGCTTCTTTTACTTGCTGATTGGGGCCTTTTCCATACTGGCCACACACCGTAAAGCGGACGTTGTGTTCTTTACCAAACTTAAGCTAACTTTAATCCTTTTAATTGCATAACTACTCTACGCTGGGTAGAACCAATTACTTGACTACATTTATGGTTCAATAGTAAAAATATTTAAGAGACCAAATAGCCAAGCATAATCAGTTTACCAGCCAAAGAGAAAGCAATCTCATGGCATTCACCTTATGTCGAAGGAATGGTTCCAAAGTATGTGCCCAGGGCTACCTGTGGTAATTTACAAGCTGAAAGTTAACCCTCAGCCAAGATTCAACCCACCAACCCGTCTTGTCTTTCTGTACCTTCCTTATCTTTGTTTTGAATTCCACCTTTCAGGTACACAGGGGCTGTGCAGGTACCAGGACATACTATTCATTTTTCTTATTTCAGACAGATGTGTGTCAAGAGCAGGGCTTAACTATAGCATGAATGAACAGCATTCTGGGGAAAGCCTCATTCAATCTCTGTTTATACAACTTACCAGAGAGAGGAAGGTTAGGTAGTGATGTTGTAATGTGCACAATGTTACGGTCATGCATATAATACATATTAGCGTGGAAGGCCATACGCAGAGCAATGCTGGCTAACTAGAGACTCAGCCGGTGTCTTCTGGCTACGTTTTAGTCAGCCAGTGAAATGCCTATTCTCCTTCACAATGTGTACCGTGTGCAGCTGACAAGATGTTTGATACACACAGAAGAGGCCTGAACCAACCCCCAGGCTCAAATACTGCCTGAGACTCCGTGAACATTTGGATCTGGTTCCAAACTTTGTGACTTATCTTGTGGCTCTGGGCCCTTATTTAGGATTCATAAAGAAACCAAACCAAAGACCCAGATCCAGTTGCCTCAGAACTTTGCAACAGTTCAGATCCAAAGACGATCTTTGCAGTTCGGTTTTAAAAAACAGGCAGAAGAACTGGAGCCAGATTCAGACAAGAGTTCTTGAAACCTTGCAGCAAAGCTGGGCTAAGGTCTGAGAAGCTGGGCTTGGTTTCAAGCCAGCCTGTATTGATTTCAGCTCACAGGTGCAACTACCTGGAACCCACGCAGAAAAAACCTGCCTTTGAAGGGAACATATAAGAAAGTAGGTGTTGGTGTGCGTTCAGCTCAGGTGGGAAGTCAAGATTGTTTAAGGGTTGAATGGAATATTAGGGAACTCTAACCCCTCAGTGACCTTCAGGAAAACCCCTTACAACTCCTCTTGAGCAAACAGTCGAGGTGGAGTGTCACTGGAATGTAGACATCCTCTATAGCGTGCATTAAATACAGGTGGGGGTCTTTCCTGGGCTCATTAGGAACTGTGGCTTCTCAGATCTCCACCCCTTCACCCAGCGGCAGGCTTTAAGGTCCTAAGAGTGAAGACTCCAAAGGGACTGTGTGTTGAGAGATGGTGTTACTGTCATTAACCCATAGGCCTGGGAAGCCAGAATTGTTCCCATGTTGATGGCTCGTTCACGCTGCTCTGCAGAAGGAGACGTGCTGAAGGAAGACCCCTGTTTCCACATCGCTTTAGCCAGTGGTCATCAGCTACACCGTGGAAAGGATGCAGTTAAGTGCCAGGGTGGTGGCTGTTATGCACAGCCAGTTCTGGAGCTTCAGTCAGGCCAGGAGATTGCCCTTGATTCTGGCACATTTTTTGTTTTCAAGGCATTTCATGAGCATGAGCCCGGCCAGACATCTGGGAGGAGGAGAAGCAAAAATGATTATTCTCAAATTCCAACATAGGGAAAGCAGGACATGAGTGAGAAATGGTGGCCTGCCCAAGACCTGCTTAGGAAGTCATCCCTGCTGGGATTAGACTTGAGAGATCCTGACTCCCACTCCTGTGCTCAGCCCACACCTCGTTGTGCTGCAATGTAGTATTGCACCCAGTGATGGCACTCGGGTGAAATACAAGTGGTGAGGAAAGCAGCACGGAGCTTCTCTTTTTCAGTTTTACAGCATCTGCCTACGAACTTGAAAATGATCGTGAGTGGACAAGAGGCATAGTGCGGAGGGTCTACTGCACAAATTAGAAAGACCGGCTGGTATCAACAGCCATCTCCAGCTGACTGAGCCATGGGACATGCAGGAGCTTGGGAAGGGACTCTGCTGGCTAACACCTGCAGGGATTGTAGCCATGAAGAGCAATGGGTCTAAAGGGGCTGTGAGTAGCCCGAGAGGTTCACTGCGGAGCAGTTTGGGGTCCCAATGAAGTCCCTCTTCCAGCTGGTGTGTGTTCACTCAGCCGCGGATCAAAGCCAGATAAACAGAAAGAAGCAAGTGTTTCGGGTCCCTGAGGTCACCCCTTCCCCCAGGACAATCAGAACTACAACTACCTTAAAGTGGCTCAGACTCACTCCAGCCTATGCGAGTTTGCCAGAGAAGCCTCTCCCCTCCTGCACACATGCTCATTCGGACAACAGGACTCACCTGCTTGGGTCATGACAGAAACTTTGCTGCCTTCCTTTATCCCATGAACAGAAGTGAGGCAGTAGCTGTGCCTTGCTATCAACCTGTGACAGGTTCCCCCCACCCCAGGGTGCCACTTGGAACTCAGGTACCACCGAGCCCGAGACCCACCAGCCTGGGCTCCCATTACACCAGAGGTGGGCAAACTTTTTGGCCTGAGGGCCACATATGGGTATGGAAACTGTATGATGCTCCATGAATGCTCACAAAATTGGGGGTTGGGGTACAGGAGGGCTCTGGCTAGGGGTGCAGACTCTGGGGTGGGGTTGGGAGTTCAGGAGGGTGCTCTGGGCTGGGACTGAAGGGTTCAGGGGGCAGGAGGGGGAACAGGTCTGGGGCAGGGGGATGAGGCACAGGAGAGGCTCAGGGAGGAAGGCTCTGGGTGGCGCTTACCTCAAGCAGCTCCCAGAAACAGCAGCATGTCCCCTCTCCAGCTCCTATGTGGAGGTGTGGCCAGGTGGCTCTGCGCACTGCCTTGTCTGCAGGCACCACCCCTGCAGCTCCCATTGGCTGCAGTTCCTGGCCAATGGGAGTTGTGGGGGCGGCACTTGAGGTGTGGGCAGCATACGGAGCCCCCTGGCTGCCCCTACGCATAGGAGCTGGAGCGGGGACATGCTGCTGCTTCTGGGAGCCATGTGGAGTGGGGAAGACCCCGACCTCACTCCCCGGCCTGAGCACCAGAACAGGGCAAGCCCCAGACCCCACTTCCCAGCATGAGCTCAAGGGCTGGATTAAAACAGCTGGAGGGCTGGATGTGGCCCCTGGGCCATAGTTTGCCCACCCCTGCTTTACACTGTACTGCTGACTGTGCAGCCTGCCAAGCCCTCCCCCTGGCTTCAGCCTGCACTTTTACCAGCACACATACAGGTAGGGACACACCCAGCTGCAGAAACACACAGATGCTGAAATCAGCTCTGCATGGGAAAGCTCAGCTAAGGAACCACCCGGTACTCAAGTGCACGCACCTCTCTAGAGGATAAACCCAAAACTATACCATCTTGTGCTGCACGGAGATCTGTACAGCGTAAGCGCACAAAATTCACCCCTTCCCTCAATGTGGAGGAAGATCTGCATCAGCTTTTGCCCCCCAGTAATGTTTTCCACACACTGGTCTTAGACAAAACAAAACAACTTTATTAATTACAAAAGATGGTTTTCCCTTATAATCACTTAAAATCTAACAGAGCAAAGCAGATTACCTAGCAAATAAAACAAACATGCAATCTAAGCTTAAAGTACTAAAGAAATTGGACATGTGTAATACATTCTCACCTTAAACGTAGTTTTAAGCAGATTGCAGAGATTCTTGAAAGTAAGCTGCACTTGCTTTCAGCTTAAAACTCCAGTGGTGTTGGGGGAGGGGAGAGTGCCTGGCCTGGGGGCTGCTGTAGGTACTTGGGGGAGCGGGGCAGGGCTGGGGAAGGTTCCCTACCCAGGTCCTGGGAAGCAGCAACCTTCAGCTCCTAGCTCCAGGTGCTGACACCACTCCAGCCCAATCCCCGGTTCTGCAGCTCCCATTGGTTGGGAACCACAGCCAATGGGAGGTGTGGGGGTGGTGCCTGCAGGTGGAGGCAGCACATGGAGCTAGGAGCTGAGTTCCTGTGGCCTTTCTGGAGAGCCCCCTCCAGGTAAGCACTGCCCTGCACCGCAATCCTCAGCCCTCCCTACACAAACTCCTGCTGCTAGAGGGGCCCGAGACTGCTCCAGCAGCAGCCAGTGCGACTGCCCAGGGGCTTTCCTAGCTGCTTATGCGGTTCCTAGGCCATCCGCATGGGCCGTGCAGAAGTCACGAAAACACACGGAATGCATGACTGCCGGGACACACATGGAACCTTAATTATAGTTATGCCATAACCATATCGTAATCTCTATGAAGAATACAGGGTGTAATGCCACATCACCTTTGCCATAGCTGTGTTGGGTTGACTGGACAGGAATGGAGTGCAACTGACCCACCCCGGTTCTCCCCACAAACCCTCACAGCCTGCTGTGAGCCAGATGTGCTCCCAGGCATGAAGAATGGTGGTGGTGGTGGAATATCAGGCCTGGTGAATGTTCTAGCCCTAGAATTTTGGTTCCATCAGATCAGACCTTCCCTATGATTTGATAATTCACACAGCTGAGCTTGCTCTGAATTTCCCTGTCATTAGTGGAGCAGCCTTTGCGATCACACACTGCTGTGGTTATTGATTCAGTTCAGGCCATTTCATAGGTTATGGGTTGGAAACCACCAAGGAACAAACAGCTCTGGAAATCACTTGGGGCTCTCAGGAGCAGAAAGCTGCAAAAATCACCTGAGAAAACATGCAAGGGGCCAGGAGTTCATTTCACAATCTGAAATATTCTCGGCTGCTGAGGTGAGCAAGCTGCCTTTTCAAAGGGCTGGCCACGTGTGTTTGGTAACTGATTGAATGCTGAATTGCCAAACTTATTTCCCATCAGACACTGCTGATTACAAGCCAGCCCCACCCACCAAAAATCCATCCATTGGTGCTTTGGGGTTGCACATTCTGCAGAAATCTTCCCTATGGCACTTGTGAAAGCCACTTTGCATCACTCCTGCAATTGGATCAGAACTCACAGACTCTTGTGCCCAACTGAAGACAACCAGGCTTGGAAGTAAGGTTCATTGGCACGGCTGATTAGAGGTAGGTCCCTTTGTCCCTGGCTCTGGCACAGTTGGGGGAATAATGGGAGGTGAGGGAAGGAGTATTCTTTGCATAGCTCACACTCAAACTAAGATCAGATACTGGAGAAAAAACTACTCAACTAAAAAGTCATATAAAATTTGTCAGTTAAATTAGACAAATATGAATTGGCTCTAGTCTGTGGCTCCTTCAGCAGAGCCAAAGCCTGTTTCCTTCCATTACAGACCCAGGCCACATCCTCAGCTAGTAGAAATGGACACAGCTCTCCTGAAATCAGTGGAGCTATTCTGATTTACAGCAGCTGAGGAATGGACCTCTGAACTTCAGCAGCTCTGTCGAGCTTGTACTGTCGCTCCACCTTGCAGCAGCTTCTCTCAGTTCTATGCTGCTGCCAAGACTCTCAGGTAGTTATCCATGCTGGAGGGGTTTTCTCAGTAAGAACATATTCTCTTCTAGAACAGGATGTCCCTTTTAATCCCAGGATATAATCCCTTTGGTTTGGAGCCCTATACATGCATTTTCTCTCATGCACTTTTATATAGGGTGTGAGGTTCCAAGATATTTCTCTCTCTGGCTTCAAACATGTCACAAAGTGGAGTATTACTGTTTATTCAATGCTGTATATTTGCATAGCAGTTTATAAAACACAGCTGCTGCCTTTTATGCCAAATGAGGTAATGGATATCTAGAAACCCCTCCACGGGCTGGGTGCTGCTCACTACTCTGGAGCCCTCTTCCCTAAATGCACTCTGAGGTTTAACTCCAAGCATGCCAGTTAACAGGCTCACAATTTAACTGGGAGATCGATGGCAAAACGTGGCAGTGGACATTTCAACTGCAGAACTTGCTCCCCTTGTGCAACTGTCACTTTTTGCATCTGCTGATTTTCAGAACCCTGTGCACAACCCAGCGGTTTGGAGGATTGCACAGGAGGCCTCCGGGCAGCCCAGATTCCCCAAAGATATTTAGGCACCTAACTCCCACTGTCAATTGGGAATTAGGCACCTTTGAGGATAAGAGCCCTCATATTTAAAATGACTAACAGATGAGCTGATGATTACAGTGGGGGGAATGGCCACTTCCTTTTAAGACTGGCATGAGCAAAGAGATGCATTTTAGTCTGCTAAATGCGCTTGGCTGACCCCTTTACAGCTACATTAGGCAAGAAGGGCAGAGTTTACATGCAGACTCCTGGCAGAAGATTACTCCACAAAGGAGTCTCTCAAAGCTGGGTGACTGAGGGTACGTCTTCACTACCAGCTGTAGCAGCAGGTAGCAATTGATTTCTTGGGGATCGATATATCCCGTCTCATCTAGACACAATATATCAATCCCCGAACGAGCTCCTGTCGACTCCAGAACTCCACCAACGCGAACAGCGGTAGCAGAGTCGACAGGGGGAGCCGTGGACGTCGATCCCGCACTGTGAGGACGGTAGGTAACTCAATCTAAGATACTTCGACTTCAGCTATGCTATTCACGTAGCTGAAGTTGCGTATCTTAGATTGATTTCCCTCCCTAGTGTAGACCAGCCCTGGGCAACAAAAGGACAGATGAAATTCAATGTTGATAAATACAAAGTAATGCACATTGGGAAACAAACTACACATACATAACAATAGGGTCTAAATTAGTTACCACCACTCAAGAAAGATCTTGGAATCATCATGGACAGTTCTCTGGAAACATCTGCTCAATGGGCAGCAGCAGTCAAAAAAAATCTAACCCTGTTAGGATCCGTTAGGAAAGGGGATAAGACCACAAATTATGCCATTAGATAAATCCATGGGATGCCCAAACCTTGAATACTGCATGCAGTTCTGATCACCCCATCTCAAAAAAGATATTAGAATTGGAAGTAGTACAGAGAAGGGCAACAAAAATGATTAGGGGGTACAGAGCAGCTTTCCTCTGAGGAGAGTTTTAAAAGACTGGGACCGTTTCCGCTTGGAAAAGAGACGACTAAGGGGTGATATGATAGAGGTCTATAAAAATCAGAAAGGATGTGGAAAAAGTGAATAAGGAAGTGTTCTTTAGCCTCTCACATTACACAGGAACCAGGGGTCACCGCATTAAATGAATAGGCAGCAAGTTTAAAAACATACATAAGGCAGTACTTCTTCACACAGTGCAGTCAACTCACTGCCAAGGGCCATTTTGAAGGCCAAACGTATGGGTTAAAAAAAAAAGAGTAAGTTCATGGAGGACAGATCCATCAGTGGCTCTTAGGGAGGCAACCCCATGCCCTGGCTTTCCTTACACCTCTGCTTGCCAGAAGTGGATGATAAGGGATGGAGAACTCGGTAAGTTGCCTTATTCCATTCAGTCGCTCTGAAGCAACTAGCACTGGCCAATGTCAGCCAGCAGGATAGCGGGCTAGATGGACCGTTGGTCTGACTGACTAGAACCATTCTTGTTCTTTCAGATCCACAGAGTAACACTTTGGACACGGCTAGATTACTTTGATGTACTGCCCTGAGCTTGTTACTTGAAGGGTTTGTGTATACTAAATAGTCCAAATAGCCACTGAAGTATGAAATTACTTCAGTTTCCCTCCATGTTTGCAAAATACAGGTGAAGGCAGGTAGTTTGCTGGTGTTTGAACAGATGAAACAGGAGACCTGCTTAGTTAAAACCAGTTAGCACAACTGTATGCTAGTATCTTTCCCCTCCTCACACTCACGTTATATTCCTTGACACTGCCCAATCCTAACAAACTCTACAGAGTTTTCCCATGTCTCAGCCTACAGACAACTGCTTCTACTTGGGATACTTGAGAAACACATGCTGAAAATAAAGACCAAAGTTCCTCAAGTTTGACTGGTAATGTAAAGTAATGGAACCTCATTAGCAAAGAGTTACATATAAAAGCCATTGTTATAGAACCATACAGCAGCTACTTGCAAAGCTGGTAACTGGGATCTTACTATAACCCTTCTCCTCACTGATGTCAAACTTCTGTCTCATCCTCTCCTCACATGTACAAAATTAGATCGGATGCTGGTCGAGGGATAGTAGCTATCTTTCATGGGTGTGGGAGGTGCCTACAACCCCGACATTCTGAAGTGGCATTCAGCTGAGGGCTTGTCTCCACAGTGAAGACTACTAGCATAGCCAGAGTGGTAGAATTCCCTATGGGGACACTTGCATCCCCCAAAAGGAAGGCTCTTTTCTGATCATTATATTGCTTTCAAAGCATATTAATCAGAAAACAAGCACTCTCCTGCAGGAAGGCAAGCCTGCACATGGGAGTTTTACTAATACGGCTAGACCAGTAATTTTCTCCACATGGACATTGTCTTTACAGCAGATTAAATTTCCTCATAACAAATGCTTAAGTTTCTTCTGTTCCAGAAATATTCTTTGAAGGGGTTATGACTTGCTGGATGGAGTAAAGCCTCTTTAGGGGGTTATGTTCAAGTTTAAAAAAAAAAAAAAGGAGCAAAGTGAAGTGTAAACAGCAGCATTGCCAGAACTCTGAACCAATGGGGGAAAATAACTGAGAGAAAAGTCTAACACACCAATAAACTTATCCACAGGACTCTACTGCACCATCACTGTTTAGTCTCTTCCCATTAGTTTACCTCAGCTGTCAGCACAATTAGTTTCAAGTGGTTTTGCTTTAAAAAATGAAGGCATTTTTGAAAGAAACTCACTCAGGTCAGATGGCACAGGAAGCAACATTTAATCCTCTGTGCAGTGATAGAAAACAGCAATGGACATGATACATTGTGGCACATTCAGGGCTGCATGTGTGACGAGCGACTGTGCCTCCATTTTTATCCCAGTTTGAGGCACTTTGGGGAGGCCGGATTGTCACAGGCTTGGGGTGCTCAGCACTTTCTAGGTGATCCACAGGGAACAGCCCTGCTTCTAGAGCCAGCTCCAGGTCCTCTTAGCTGCTCTGCTTCCCCTCCTCCACAGCAGTATGAGGAAGATGCCATGAGATTCATTAGGGTGTGGGAAGGGCCAGGGCAAAAATAGCAGGAAGGAGCGATTGCTGCTGGTCAACCATAGAAACCACAGCGTTTTGTCTATTCTCCCCCCTGCACCATGATTCATGGGGTGGGACCCAGGCACACCCTTCTTCCAAGGCATTTGCAAATTATACTGCACTATTTGCCCAATTCTGTTCTGGGATATGGGAACAAGGAACTTCAATGCCATACCAGTGGCTGGCTCACCCCTATTGCTGTGCACGCCTGTTGATGGGACACTGAAAATCTTTGTAAATACTGATGGGATAAGCCTGCCAGCAGATCACTCGAAGACATACAAGGGCATTTATAATGCCTCACCCTCACTGAAGTATGCAGGCAACCAAAACTAACCTATGCTGTGTCAGGGTATGTCTATACAGCCCCTGGCTGCAAGCCTGGGTCAACAGATTCAGGCTCTCACTACAAAGAAGGATGCAGACTTAGGAGCCCGACCCATGACATTTACAAGACTATTTTTAATGCTGTAGCCTGTGAACCTGTCACCTCAGGCTCGGAGGCTTGTTGCTGCAGCCCTCAGTGGCTTGAAATTCACAGGAACCACTGTCAATCAATCAGCAGTTACCATTACTTTTCCATGGAAAGGAAAACGATCACTTCAGGCAATTAACCCTCTGTTACACCTGCATTGATGAACAGTCTTATGGACCTGCTAAGTTGATAGCTTTTAACTCCCTCCAGTGGGAAGGGAAGAGCCCTGTTTTACCATTACTCACATCCCCTGTAACCATGTGCTACAAAAATTAGTCTCAAACAGTATTTATATCCGAGATAGCACACGTCCGTTTAAAAATAAAGTGGCTATAAACTATTCATTTACCCCTATTTAAAGTGAAGTTATTTTTTCCCCTTTTCAATTAGACATGGCAATACAACTTAGAAGAAAGTCTCAGAATGACACTAGACAGTAACATCATGGAGTTTAAATACAAAATCAAATACTTTAATGAAATCAGGGAGCACAGTAACAGCTCAGATGTACCACTAAAACGGATAACACTGAGCTGTGGACTTGGGCTGTTTTTTTGTTTTTGTTTTTTCACACCTTCTGTTTTTAAACAAGCAAGCAGATTGACAAACTACCAATTCTTCAGACTGTCAAAGATCCTGAGTATAGAGTTATTCAAAACACATAAAATGTATATATATATATGAAACTTCTCTATGAGCTGGTGGCCTGCACACAGCATTGCACGGATAAAAATATACTACTTTCAATACACAGAGCTAAATACTTTCACATTTATCAGAATTCTCTACACAAATCTTAAATTGATAGAATTCAAGTTTTGACGTTTCAGTATATAGCTTTCACTTGTATTAAACAAATGCTTATTTACATAGTGGAGAAAGTGTAAGGGCTAATAAGGCCATATTCCCATATTGTATTGTTAAACACTGCAAAATATATACAAGTGTAACCTAATATAGGCATCAGTTCTAGAAATATCACCTTACATTTGTACAACATAATTGAGTCAGTATGAAGCCACAGCTTTGTTAGCACCAAGCCACTAACGGTTTTCATGGAACTAGAAGAAAGCTCAAAATGTTTCATCAGGAAGGGCTGATTCAGCAGAGTTCGCTAATTGCTGAGCAAGGAAATTGGTGCTCTCAGTACTCCAAATCCAGACATATACTACCACCATTGCACTACAGTATGCAAATCTACCTAGTACCGAAGAGCAGGCACAGGAGCAGCCACTACAACAGAGAGGCTCTTCGGTGTTTCTAAGAGATGCTCCAGCAGCAGAACAACTAAGCCATCTACCAGATCAAGTCTTCCACATCATCATGTCTGTCTGTGTCTGTGTATTTGGATTCATGCTAACTAGCACAGGGCTAGAAAAGATTACTGATGCTAAGTGATTTAGACCCAGGCTAACCCTATGCTGCATGGGGAAATGGGGGAAACCGGGCTCCACTTTAAATCCCAAAGTACAGAAGAGAACCCTTTGTAGCGTTCATCTCCTGTGTCTGCTGTGGCCTGGGTGGTCTCGGTCATAACGATGACCCGTACGCTCATAGGAGTGGGAACGCTCATGTCTCTCTCTGTAGTAGTGACTTTTCTTCTTGTACTTCCCAGAATGATCAGAACGCTCTCGTGAGTGGCTCCGGGAACGTGATGAGCTCCTGCTGCGGGACTTCCTTGGTTTGTGCGTCGAATATTTGTAGTCCTTTGACTTTTTGTAACTTCTCATTTTAGAGCCTTTGTAACTAGCACTATGGTTGAACTGTCTTGGGGGAGAATCACTGCGACTCCTGGAGCGGCTGTGGGATTTGGAGCCACTTGATGTTGAGTAGCTTTCACTTTTTCTAAGACAGGGAAGGAGAAGAGAACAGTGAGTACCTTAACAATCAATGCCTGATTACTTTACAACATTCAAAGCATACAGTGGGACAGGACAGATTATAGTAATCTTAGGTGCTACTTGGAACACAAGGAAAAAAGGTTTTAGAAGAAAGATTTGACACTGTCCTTTAAAATGCCACCCTTCCTTACTTGTAAACTACAATTCAGGTTAAAAGCTGCCCTCAGAATAGATGTTACAAGCAAAAGCTCTTCTCTAAATACAGAGCTACTAATCTGATTAGTTGAGGCAGCAAACCTTAGAAGATATTTCAATTAACAGATTTTAGCTTTTGTCCGCATCGCCTGCCTTCAAAACAGAACACTTCCCCAGCTCACACCACATTACTTATTCTGTGTCTTAATGAGTTATTTCCGGTAGGACTAAAATAATAGGTAACATTTGTAATCATAAGATCCGTTGTTGAATAGGTAAAAAACCCACATGCTTTGAAAAGCTGAACAGTATATGTAACTTACTTTATTAATAATCCTGAAAAAAAATATCAGCTTCATAATTACAGCAAAAGGTTTGGGAAGAATTTTAGATGTATGGACTTTGGAGGTTCCATGATTACCTCTCATGGATATCTATATACTTGTAAATTGAGCCATTTTTCTCTCTAATATGTAGCCCTGAAAATAGCTTAAGACATGAAAATCAAGCCGTCTTTACAAGCCCAAGCATCACCACCAGTAAGAGGCTTTGCAGACCAAATTTGGACCTCAGTTCTGTTTGCGCAACCCCAGTGTTTGGTGCAGGGGGCACAAGGTATAATGGAGGGAGAAGCAGAACATGTTGCCATTCTGTTGATCTGAGTCAGAAGAGAATCCAGTTCCCTACCCCTCAAGCTTTGTTGTGTCTATGGCGAATATAGTGAGAAGCAGTATAAACTTATTTTTGTCATTTAAGTCAGCAGAAAGGACTATGGGCACAAGCAGCAGATTTGCTGAGTAAGATGTCATTCATATGCAGTTATTCCTCTAATCGTAACTTCACTTGAACCTACACTGGCCACCATGTTGCACCTCCATACACTAGCCTCATTGCCAGAGCTCAAATAGGGCTTAAAAGTTTTACATAAATTGCCGTAGTTGTTGCTTGAGAGCCCACTGACTCCCAAAGCACATTCTCTGGGATGGTAGTCTGCCATTAGCATAGCAGGTTACAAATGGGACTCAGCACTTCCACCCACTTCAGTACGTACCTGCGCTTAGGAGATGCTGATCTAGATGGTGATCTTGAATAACTCTGCTCTCGACTTCGGCTTCCACTTCTGCTCTCCCTTCCTTTCGGAATGCTATGAAGGACAGAATCCAAGCAAGATTTAGATTTAAGAAAAAAAAAAAAAAAAAAAAAGTAGAGTCTATATCATGTGGAATCTTACCCATTCACTGGGCTGCTGGAATTCATTCTTTTTGTTCCATCCATTTTTCTTTTGGCATTCTTCATCGCCTGCACAGCAAGTGGGGAAGGTTTATTTCCTTTACTTTCTTTTGGAGACTCTACAAGAAAAATGTAGAAGTTTACACTTCATCCCCTCACATGCGTAACAAAGAGATGTCAATCTTTAGCAGGCAACCCAATGATAAGGAGTGGCAAGCAGCAGGTGAATGGGTCACCTTGAGGGCAAGAACTGACTAATTACCATGTCCCTCTAGAGACCCTTTGCTGTACACATACAGATAAAGGGCAAAACTTTGAACACCTTTAGGTAAGTCGCGAGTTATTCAAATCTGAAGTAAATTTCTGAGGCTGTAAACTTAGTATATTAAAAAACAACCCCCCCCCCCCAAAAAAAACCACTTACCCTAAAACAGACTTTAAGGGGTGAAAAAACCTTTAATAGAACTGCCTGAACTGGCATTTTATGTAATATGTCTCATTTTCAATACCTTGGAAAGGCAGCTACTATTGTATCTTCAAGAGGGCTCTGTCAGGCAAAAGATACAATTTCCAAACATGGTATTCTGGGGAAAACACCTCTCATTAAAGGTGTTACAACCTAAATCTGTGAATACCAGTTTATTTGATTCATTAAAAGGTCCAACTCTTTCCTCTTTGTTTCAAGAAAATTAAACGCAATTTAAATGCCAGATTTTTTTTGTAAAGGAAGTTTTAACTAGCCAGAAGTAACTTTTTTATACACACATATTTCAGTTGAATAGAGAACAGGGCACTCTCCCTTCACACACAGCCATTCCTCCACCACCCTTCCCAGCAGGTACAGTTACTGGAGCAGAAGCATTTTGAAAAGTGAACGCGTTGGCTTTCTCCACTAGACAATGCTTTTGCTTGTTCTCCTACTACAACAAATAGTTTCGGGTCATGTCCCAACACTGCCTTTCTTGCAGCACACATACTAACATGAGGCCAAGAAAAAGAACAGGAAAAATCTCATGAGGAGTTTGACTACCCCCCTTCTACAGAGTGAGGATGCTGCAAAACAGCAGTATTTGCATCATCATTTGAAATACAGACAGCTTAACAAGGAATACCTGCAATCTAAAATAGCCTGAGACAGGATTCCTAATCAAATTATGAAGTCACTGTAATACTCCCAAAATATGGTAGAAAAGCAATGCAGTCCAAATATGAAAAATGAGGTACACTGATACCAACCATTTTTAGGAACAGGGGAAAACCCTGATGTGTTCTCCAGATTGGGAGTCTTGTCAGGTAGCAGACCTTTAGCTAATGCTTTTGCCTCTTCAATGGCTAGCTTTTTCTTTTCTACTTTGCTTTCCAAATAAGACAAGTCAACCTACAAATACATATTCAAAAAAAAATAAAAAAAATCAGTTCTCTGTACGGTTTCAATTGACCATTCATACTTAGAAGAAGGGATATGACTCTCAGAGTCTGGATCCTGCTCCCAGAGAAGTGGGAGTTTTGCAACTGGCTTCAATGGAAGCAGGAAGTTTTGCCCTAGGTTCTGAGAATACACATGGTATAAAACAATAGCAAACCTTTTTCCGAGTATATAGCTGCAGGATTTTTATACAAATCCCTTGAATTTCCTCCTCCGTTGCTCCAAACAGCAGAAACCAGTGAGGACGATTAGGAAGTGGGATCTACAATTGATAAATCACACATTCAATTTTCTATTTCTACATACAAACCTTAACATAAACTTAAATGACAAAATATAAATAGATGTTTCACCTCCAATGTTCTAGCTGCAAGGTAGATACAGGCACAGGCAATACTTTCTGGCTGGAATCTTACAAAGACATCTGTTCGTAGACTGTCATTCATGTAATTCCTGAAAGACACAATAAGGGAACACTTGCAACCCCCTGCAGAATGCCTCTGTTCTATTCTCTTTAATTCTACAGTAACTACTTCTCTGTGCATTCTATTACTAAGCTCAAATGCTAAACTCCTGTAAATCTGAAGAGAAGTTAGAAAAATTTCTTCAAGGGGATGGATATGTGGTTGGGAATAAATTTCTGACTGGCTGTCAGACAAATCAGTTATGAAAGAGAACCAATTTTAACTTTACTTTTCCCTCTAGATCTACTGGCCTGCTCTCATGCAAAAACAAATGTTTTTGTAGAGACAACATATAATCTGTAAAGAACTCAGTAATAGAAATCTAGGCTCAATCCCAGAGTGCAGAGAAGCATGCAAACTCAAAGCTAGTGTTCAAAATTGCTGATCCTGCTGGAGTTCTCTGGAGAAATGCAATCCACTTCAGCATGTACCCATTGCCACTGGAAAGTTTTTGGAACCTGTCCATTTTCCATTAGTGAGACAGCATCCAAGACAGAATCCATTTGTGATGCAAAAAGCTTGTCGTGGAAGAAATCCAGGTATTTGGGAACATCAGTGTAGAGGATGGTTCAGTATTCAAACAGATCTCCTCTTCTGGCATATGACAGTATCGTTTCCAAATGTCCCATTTCAACAAGGTTTCTTAAAATGAATATTCACAGAATGAGACAACTGTAAAATATTGCACATATTCCACAACAGTCAGCACATACTTTAAAAGATTTTGATTTTAAATCCTCAAGGAAGTCTGTATTTTCAAAGTACTTGCATCTGAATTTGTCAACAAAACAAATAAAATGCTTAAAGGTATAACTTTTAAAGAAATATTTCTTTCAAGCAGCATGTCAGGTGGGCAAGAGAGAAAACAACCAGAACAAAGGCCATCATATAGTTATACAAGCTTTCTGAGAAGAGTTTGAAATTGATCGTGGGGGTATGCAGCACACAAGGATGCCTAAACTAGAGCCCACAGCCCATTTAAAAGCAGTTTACAGAAAGAGGAGGTGCTCATGAATCTCATTCTCATCTACGTGTTTTAGTCCTTTACTAGATATTTCATTCTAACACACGGGGATTGACTGACCATTGGGAAAAAAGTGGCAAGCTAAAGGCTTAGTCTTGACTCTCCTTCACCTTGCCCATGAGGAAAGCTTAAACTAAGTCATGCTGTTCTAGCACCGGTTTTTGCTATGGAGAAGACACTTTGAAGGAGATCAGAGAAAGCCTTTGTGAAATGAAGTGCAGCGAGAGAAGTAGTATTCACAAGGTATGAAGGATGATTGGACTTCCTTTTCCAAACTGTTAAACAAAAACTAACTTGTGCAGCTGGCCTTTGGGCTCTGAGTTTGGGGGCATGTAGAATTAAACATTTGTCATATTACTTCAGCTTTAAAAGTTGTGCTCTGAAACCACTGCACTTCAAACAGTAGTTATACTGGATACCCATGACTTTCCAGGTACTGGAAGCAATGAATGGTTAGGGAATTGCTCTAAAAGTTATTTCTCTGCATCCCAAACAAAAAAGGAAATTGGTGCCTGGTAGTCTTACTTCACATGTGAATTCTGAATGCAATGGTATAGTGTAAACTGGAAGTAGGGAAAATGTCCAGTGTCACTGTTGTACTTAATTCCAAACTGAAGACCTTCTACTCAAGTATTTTAAAATGTTGGATTAAACAACACAAACAGATATGATAAAAACTGAAGTCTACCTGTTAGTTAATTCACCCCGAAGACTTAAATCCCACCTTATAGGGGTTTTTTTGCATTTTAAAAAAGGTACAGTATCTTTAACATAGTTAAAACATTAACATTAACAGTTTTCAAAATTTAAACAATCGAGTTCTAAAATATACAATAGAGTCAAGGGCACAACAAAAATCAAAAGTATAAGCACAAGAAGCAGTTGGCCAGTTACTATACTATCGTATTTATACCACCTGTCTAGAGTCAGCCTTCTCTTTGTAGAGCCTGCTTTGGTTTGACTGAAGACGCAGTTATCCCTGCACCATAGCGCTTGGGCAGCAGAGGAGAAGTCTTAGTCACTTACCCTCAGAGGCTACCCTTTGATTAAAAGAGTACAGAAAAGAAAAGTCAAAATAGGTTCTCCACCAAACAGATCACAGTACCAGAGAGTTCAGTCAGCAGAAATATGACCTTTAGATTCATTATTCCAATTTTTAAATTATATTATTGTTTCATGAGTTACAAGCTTGTTACAATCTGGAATTTTTACTTCCATACCCATCCCCAAATGATTCTCTTCACTACAGTGAAGCAACAAGACAGGTAGAAGACGTTTCATGGCAAATGCAAAAAAACTGAGTTATCCAGTCTTAGTAGCTGACATCTTGGATTATCCACATGGATAATAAGGATTTATGTCGAGGGTTCCTGATGCCCTTGTCGCAACCAGCAGCTCAAGTGTTGGGAAAGTGTCTCCCAGCATCAGCGATGGACAAGAACTGCACATATAATTTACCCAAAGAAACAACCGCTTAATGTTTCCACTTTAGAGGGAGGGTAGGAGAAAAGGGGAGGAAGAGCAGGAGTTGAGGGGTTTAAAAGCTATCTTACCATTTAAGACAGTGCCTGAAACTTAGAGGCAGATCAACATTTGGGTAGTAGGTTGGGGCACTCCAGGAAACACCAGAACTGTCTATTCCATGAACATAGTTGTGGGCTACACCAATGTTGCCCAGAGTGCCTCAAATGACATATTTCTGCCACTGCCCTGCTGGTCTCATAACAAGAAAGATCAACTTACCATGAAGTCTGGACCAGGTGTTGGTTACGTTCACATTCTAATACCTGAAGGTACATAACGATTATCTGGAAGATATGGGTTATTGAGTTATTATCAAGAATCTCTAGAGCCAAGTATTTAATTCAGAGGGGATGTCCATGTGGCATCTGCTATTCTGTTCCTGATTTTAAACAGTCTCAAATATCCACGGAGAGAGTGCTTGTAAGATGCCACGTGTTTACCCAGGTAGTTTCTGCCTTCAGTTACAACAGGGGAAAGAACAGGCTCCAAAAACGTACGTGCACAGCCAAATCTGACCTTCCTCATACTCCTCCTTCTGAGCTCAGACATCTTATTCATCTAGAAGTCTTGCCTTCCACTCAGTTTTCAAAACAGGTATGCTTTTCCTATAGAACTCAACATTCCTCTTTTAGCTGACACATGGGAGGAAACACTGCCAACTGGAAAAAGTGGCACCAATCTACCACAAAACCCCTCTACTGGAACGGACTAAACCTAGCCAACATTTTCCCTCCCTCTTTTGCTTCTGCAAAGAGCTACATAATAGGTTTAAAAGGTTTACAGCAGCATATAAAACAGTTTTTTTGTGAACCACATGAAAAAAAGATGGTGGATAAAACAAAATTACAGAAAATTCACATTAGTCGGTGAAGGAGTACACTCACTCCTGTGATCGGTACCCCAGTAAATAAGGAGGCTCAGAAAGAATGGCAGTGGGCAGAGAAAAATCTGAACAGAGCAAGGTACCTACACATTTTTAATCAGGGGCACTTGCTCTCAAATTTAAAGAGCATTTACACTACAGCGAGCTGAAGAGGTCTGAAGTAGTAGCCCATTGCTGCAAGACAGAACAGATACCTGCAGGGCAAAGAAAGGGAGAACCCTTACACTACTTTAACCTTCTATTAGATTCAAACAGCAGTGCTGACTAGCTCATATGGGGAGCAGAATCCAGCACACTTTGGGGAAAGAGCATTCCTGGGACTGAGAATTTAACACACCCCCGTCAGAAATGACGAATATTATAATCGGAGCAAGATTCTACAAAAGGGATATTCGAGAGCCTTAGTCAAAGAGTTATTCATATTGCTTCAGAATTTAAAACCAAAATTACCTGCTTATTCAACAATAAGTTGTTTTCATGCTATGACAAAGTAAAGAATCCAAGTACAGTTAAGTCTAACCAGTTCTTAACATCTGCATCCACCTCCAATCTTCACTGACCAATGAGATACAAGACCAACTATTAAGACTCTCTTGAATGAGAAACAAGATAGCAAGATCACTGTAAATTAGCTTCACTGTGTTCAGTACTGTGGAACAAGCAGCTTTTAACCAGTTTAGTAGTCTACCCAGAACAAGCAAAGTGTGCGATATACACAGTTTTATAAGTTAGCTGAACATTGTACAAACCTTATGAGGGTGCTTTACGTGAACGCAGAACCCCAGCTCCTTTAAAACTCTTCTCTCTGCCTTTATGATTTGGTTCTTCAAATTAACATAATCTTGATCCAGTAGTAGAGGTACAGGTTTTCTGTAAGACATTATTTCAGATTTCATTGAGTAAGAATGAACTGATAATATTAAAAAAGACACTCAACAATCTTACTTGGACACATAGGCAGGTTACTATATTTTGATGCAAACTAGCTAGTATTTACAACAGTACAAGCATTTTTCCAGTTAAGATAAAATAACCAGATTAAAGTTTTGGTTTTCATTCCCCAAACAAGGTTTTACCCCACATTCCTTGAGTCATGATGCAGCTGAACTCCCCCATAGGCACAACAACAACTGTGAGCCTGAATCTGGTAGCCTAGCTAGCCACATTTCAGTAGTCCCTACATTTAAACTGGCCATGAAGAAAGCGAACATTTTTCAGATTCTAAACTTACTTTTTCTCTCTTAGATGTCGAAGGCGATGGAATACGTTAATTACATCTCTTATACGCCTTGGTGCTTCTTCAATTTTGGATGCCAGATGAACACAGGCCATTGACACATGCTGAAATATAAGTATTGCAACATACTGATGTTTTGCTCAAATCTGGAACTGATCGCCTCCAAGAGCTTTAGGAGGGATAACAAGAGAAAGTAGTGGTAAAAACAAGAAAGACTCCACATTTTAAGTTAAGTATTTGTTACAATGTAGGTGTGTACAACTGTGTTTAACTAAACATATTTATAGCTTGAAAGTTTCCTGTATACATAGTTCAACAACAGGGAATGATACATGCTCTCAAACATGAGAGAAATCAAATACATAGTGTTTTTTTTTTTAAAAAAAGAATCCTTACCTCCATGGAATGCTTCACAAAAGATTTTGTATAAAAGAAACGTTGAAACAGCACCTGCCCTGTAGCCATTGCCACCTAGAGAGAAAAGAAGAAATGGTAATCCAATATTAAAAATCCCCATACAGGGTTCCAGAGTAAGGTGAATTACAATACAACAAAATTTGAGTCCCACAAAAACCATTAGAAATGCCTGATTCAGCAACAAACAGCTCACAACAGGGGAAAAAAGGAATATAACACCATAAAGTATTGGTTTTCAACACCTACAACTATAATGTGCAGTCTTAGACTAGACAATAGAAAAGTACCAAACAAATTATTTCATGGGGGCACTCAAAAATAGTTATGAGGGTGGACACTACAGTCTAAACGCCTCCCTAGTGCTCCACCACTTATGCAAACACTTCTACTTGTTTATTTTTGGTTCTGTGTTCATTGAGCAATATTAAAAGGCAACCACCAATGCAAATCAGAGTCATTTTAGCCATGAGTCAGCATTAAATATCAAGTATTAGCACCTGCCCCCAAGCTTCCCAGCCAGCCTGTGTGGTTTTACAGTCACATAGCCATATTTAAGAAAACTCCCTTGTTGCCGTATGAAACATACTCATAGGCAAGAAAAGATGGCTAGAGATATTAAAACAGCTAAAACAAAGGTTACTGGTAGCAGCATCAGGCAATTTTTTTTTTTAAACCGAAGGTCTCATTAACCTTGTTTCAGCTATAGTGCCATTTTGGTAACCCCTCTCCCCTCCAAGCATCATAGTAACGTGACTTTGTCCCATTTTCTTTAATGGGAGAAATTGTCGCCAACTGACTTCCCCGATGAGCTTCACGTCATACGAGAAGGAAGTTAAACCCCATTTGAAAGGCACTGTGAACTCATGTGCTTTACCAACCGCAGCAAAGAAAAAGCGTGAGGGGCGGGGAGGGGGGGGGTTCCTTTTAGAAACGAGCGAGACTCGGCCGATCTACCGGGAAGGGCCCTGGAGGGCTAAGCCAACCCAGGCTGTGGGTTTACCGGAAGAGATGGTTACATCATTCACTTCCCGTCTCCGCAGAGCCAGCCGGGACGGGGGGGGGGGCGGAAGGCTGCCCGTAAAGGACACAACAGGGCCAGTTTCACACGTCTAGTTCTTGGGAAAGGACAGGCCGGCGGCGGCGGCTCTTGACCCCTTTTCCACCCTTCCGACCGCACAGGCGGCGGCGGGGCCCGGGACCGAGCCCGTCTCCCCCGATTGCTGCCGGGGTCGGGTGTTTCTAGGATGGAAGGCGGAGTCTGTGAGAGCGACGCCGCGGCCGAGAGAACAAAGCCTCCCCCTGCCCCCAGCGCGACTCTCACAGGCAACGAAGGCCCAACGCTCCCGGCTGCCGCGGGCCCAGAGCGGCCACCCAGCCCCCTCCTCCTCCGGCCCGCGCTGTCCTCTCCTGGCCGCCTCAGACCGGAAGCGGCTCCCCCCGCCGCGGGCCCGGCTCACCTGCGGGAGCCGCAGCAGGATGCCGGCCGCCTGGATGAGCTCGCAGCCGGTGACGCGCAGCTGGGTCTCGGTGTCGGGGTCCAGGCCGCTGCCCATGGAGGGGGTGAAGAGCAGCGCGTCGTCGGGCAGCAGGCAGTTCTCCAGCGTGATCAGCACCCCCGAGTACAGCCGGTCCCCGATCAGCACCGCGCCGGGGCCTGGGGCGCCGCTCCCCGACGGGGCCGGCCCCGCCGCCTGAGGCCCGCCCGGGCCCCCCGCTACCACGGCCGCCGCGCTGCTCGGCCCCGCCGCCATCTTGGGCCGCCGCCTCACCGCTCTCTCGCCTTCCCCCTCACCAGCCTCCAGAGCGGGCGCTGTCCCGCCCATTTCTCCCTGCGCTCGCCTTCCATTGGCGGGTGGCAGCGAGGCGCCGCTCTCTGATTGGCCTGCCTGCCCCCGCTCTGACTCGCGTCCTGCGGCCTGATGCAAGCGGCGTGACGCAGCGGTTGAGAATTCGAAACAGGGTGGAGCGGGCGGAACTTCCGGCGTGCATCGCGCGCCTCCCGCGCCCCCTCCCCCACGCAGACAAAGCCTGGCTCGCTACCACCGACCAGGCCCGAGCCAGCCCTGGTGCCCCCAGCACGAGCCCGCCACGCCGGGGGGGGCGATTTGAAAGACTCATTGAAACAGATGTTGGGGCTACGGACAGGGCCCTGGAGAAAGATCTGGCGCCTCACTTTTTCATGTTCACTGGGGTTCCCCCCCCTCCCCCAGACAGTTGTGGGGCCCTGGGACAATTGCCTCCCCCACACATTCTGACAGGAGCCCAAAGGGGCACTCCGCCACATGTGCAAGCTTTACTCTGCTATGCTGGAGCACAAGCAGCTTTGTTTCTTGACTCCAGCAGCCGGAGATTTAAGTAAAACAAGTCTCCCAAGGCTCACCCCCAAAATCTTTAATTGGCAGCACTGACCAGCCTCCCCACAACTGTAGTTTTGTTATCTTGTACTGCTATGCCTCGTACAAGTTCAAGCAGGAATTTGTCTTCCACAGCAGCACTAACACCTGCATTGAACAGACTCCAGCACACAGATTTCACTGGAAGATGATATCTGAGTGTAAGCCTTTATTTGCTTCAACTTTAACTAGGACATTTATAATACAGTGGTGCTTCCCTGAAGACCAGAGTCTTGGAGGATCCAGGGTTTCCAAGCCTTTACACAGAGGTCCCAGTCGCACTACAGCTTTTAACTACAAGGCCTGCTCTACACTAAACATTTATATCAAGTTACGTACATGGCTCAGGGCTGTGAAAAAATTCACACCATGAGCAATTTACATAGGTCTACCTAACCTCAAGTGTAGATTACAGCAAGGTTGATGGAAAAATTCCTCCATCCACCTAGTTACCATTCTTGAAGAGTGGATTAACTACATTCATGGGAAAAAACCCTTCCATCAATGTAGGATGGGTCCACGCTACAGTAGCACAGCTGTAGCAGAGATACGGACTTAATCTGGGTCCCCTGACTCAGATACAAGTGTAGTATAGACTGAACCAATGGGAGATTAGCAACTCTGTGGATATGGTTTAGGCAACACATCACATGTAAGCTTTCCTTACTAGACTGGCCAGTTTAATTTTTAAACTAATTGGAGAGACTGACCGCTACACTTGAATATAGTCTAGCTGTGCTGCACTCTTTTACATATACCAGTTTAAAGAGATACTCCACATTTTGTGGCATGAAGCTAGATGGCACAATACTTAAGAAGGCATGGTTTTACTGCTAACAAAATCTGAATTTCTGGTGATTTCACTAGCCCTTTTTTATCTTATTTTTTTTAAAAGATGCCTTCACATTCTTATTCTCATGGACTGACTAATTTTAGTAGAACTCTACTAGCTGCAGCACAAGCCTTACTAAGACCTTTAAGATTTTCCTTTTTTCTGCTTTTTTAGCAGGTACTTCCATAGTTATCTTATGCATCACATATTTAAGCCATAGCTTTTCAATATAACCTCTAACACACTGCCACATTAATGTGTTTTTTTTTTACTTGCATCTATGTGGGATAGTTGTCAACATTTCAGGAAGCATTTAAAAATGTATGTTGTTATACTGTGACACCAGGAGTGACACCAGATATTTTCACAATACATAAAAAAACTTTTATTAGACTGTTGTAGAACAAAAATGTTTACACAACGTTTTTACACAGAGTGACTTCTGCACAGTAGAGTTTATCCCTGTTAAACTTAGATTGCAATTTTGACCAAAACCACTAAGGAAAAAGAACTGCCTCCGAGCTTACAAGCTAGTTGTCTAAGTCTTCCTTCTTTCTAGACTGATTTTAGAAGATCTTGTTTCACAGACATGATCGTTTTTGTACTGTGGGTGCAAACTTACTTTGCAATACAAGTCTCTGCTTAGAATAGGCAGCTACAATTGTAGGTTATGCCTGTCACTTCAATAATGGTGCACAATTCGCGAAAATATTCCTTCTGGTTCTTTTCCATCCCCAAGGGCATCAAGGAAGCCTTCTTGTCTCCTCCTTTGGGCTAAGGCAGCTAGGGACTTGAATGTCTTTGGCTCATAAATAGCCAGATCAGCAAGCATTTTCCTGTTCAGGTCCACCTGGCACTAAATGCAAAAAGGATGGTCAATAAAGAGCACAGTAATTATACTTTTACAAATGTTCATTGTTAAGTTCTTAAGTGCATTACTATATACATGTTTAATTAAAACACTAATATTTAATGGATGTTTTAGGCAAACGAACATCTGATTTTACTGCCCAGGAAAACCTCAGAAGATACACATCTAATTTTTGTGACTATCCCAAGGGGAAAGTGTCATGCAATTCAACAGCAGCAATCTTATACTACAGTATATGATATAAAACAGATAACCATGGGTTTTCTAAAACCACTTTCTAACAAATTCCAGTACCTACAGTGGGGAGTCTCCTCCTTTATGGAAGTCTACGTAGTAAGTGCCTGATCTTGGATGCTCTAGTTTTCAAATTCCAGCAAACAAGGTAAACATGCTCCACATGGATAGGAATTCTTATTGAAATAATGTTTTGCACTTTTATAGTGACTTCCATCCAAGGTTCTCAGTGCTCCTTTGTAATGTATTCTATCCATTTTAGAAGTGAGGAAATGGATACACAGAAATTGACTTGGCTAGAGTTGCACAAGTTGTCCATTTCAGAGTTGGCAACAGAACTTGGGTCTCAGTTCCTAGTCCTGTGCCATAACCATCCTTACATAGTATTTCAGATTATGCAATAACATCCAGAAATATTCTCAGCCCATCCATTTATTTTCACCTTTAAATAAAAAGCCAAGTTTGAGTTTCAGGGCCCAATCCCATGAAGTGCTGCACACTAACAATTCCCATTCACTTCCACAGGAGTGGTGGATGCTGAACTCAGTCAGGATCAGGCCCTTAAAAGTGTCTCAAAATGGAAGGACTTCAGGATCGGTCCCTTTATAGATTACACAGGGCAATGAGTGGATGATCTAAAATGTCAAGATTACAGAAACCAGGTCTGCTTCTTTTGAAAAATGAAACTAAGGACCTCCCTGATGGACAATTCTAAGACGCAAGGGACACTGACTTTCTCTGAAATACCTGTTCCTTTGTCTGAGTTTGACAGAACTTCTATGCCAAGTACTTTATTCAATTAGTTACCAAGAGTGACAAGCGAAAACAATGGAAGCACTTTAACAGTTTGATAACTTTAGAATAAATCTGATTTAATTAGTTGATTAAATAAGCTACTGATTTACTTTTCTGTCCAGTTGTTCTACAAACTTAAGTGGGGGGTGGGGAGGTGGCAGGACGGACGACTAACAGTGTTTAAAGCACACTGCCATCTTAAACTTTGCTCAGATTAAAAGTTTGGAGCAACAAGCTAAACCTAAGACCAACAAACTTTTCCAATTCTAATATGAAGCTTTTAAACAAATCCCCCTGTATGTTTTAAAAGAGCACCGGAGTGCTAAGAATGTAACAGAGAAACTGACTGCATTTATTTGTGTTGTCCAAGCTGACTGAAATGCACCAGTCTTATTAGTGAAAAGTAATTCAGATTTTTAAACTCACTTTTAATAATTCAAGATTTTATTTGTTTTGTATTTTTTAGATATCAAGATATTAAAAAAGGCAGTTATTACTCTGAGCACCTGACAGTAGCATAAGTAACAACATTTATTTAAACAAACAACGTAAACTGACACTGTCCCTTTAAAGAATTAATGAAAAAAGTTCTTCTAGTCACATAAATCTATAGTGAAGAAGTAGGAACATGTTATGAGTCTTATGCTGAGCTCTTATGCTGCCAAAATAAAGCAAGGTCACTTCTGGCAGAAACAGATACAAGTATAAAACATGACTATATTACTGCAGTAAGCAAGAAAACACCTACACAATAAATTTCATACTTATCACTCACCAGCAGAGCTGAGAGGTTTTCTGGGTGTATTATGGAATGACTCATTGAAAGACCAATGAGAATTTTGGACGTGTCACCATTTCAGTCAATTCTTTTTCATGCAACACACTTACCTTAAGCAGATTGCCTATGAAAGCTGGATACTTCAAACCATGTTCAAGAGAAGCTGCTTCAATCCTCGTAATCCAAAGCTTAAAAAAGACAAAGATTTAAATATAAAAATAAGTATATTCTAGTTGATGCTTTCTTTTGGTAGAGAATTAGACATATGGATGTGCTCAGATTCAATAAATACAATGTGTCCTGACCAACATTTCTTCACTGCTAAAATTCTGATGAAACATGAGCTACTGCAGAGCAAACAGGGGCTACTGCACTTGCCTTGAACTTGCAGAACTACTCTTTCAACAGCAGTTTGTAAAGCATTTTGGGATACCCCGAGTAGGTAAATGGCTATATAAAAACGATCCTAGTCTCTTCCAGTTTCACTGTTTACATCTATCATTTTGGTTTGTTTTTTACCGCTCTCATGAACTTCTTTTTCTCTCTTCTGGCCTTTGTAGACTTCACAAAAGCTCTCCGAACACTTCGTACAGCCAATCTATAGCAGCGATTCTTCCTTCCACGAAAATGCTAAGGCAAAAACAAGATATTCCAGTTCAATTATTAACTTTATAAGGCTGTAAAGCCCTTCAGTAATATGAATATAGAAGATATCACTTTGCATTTCTACAGAGCCTTTCATTTAGAGGATCTCACTTTACAAACATTAGTTAAGCCTCAGCCAATTATCTTGTTTTACAAATGGGGAAATAGAAACTCAAAGATTAGGTAACCTGAGAAAGAACATAGTTTCTCACTGGCAGGACAGAGCACAGAATCAGTTTTAGTTTTCAGTCCCAGATTCTAAGAGTGGGCCAAACTCACACAACTTTCTGACTCTTAAAAACCAGAATGGGCTGCCTCAATGCAAAAAGCAGGGAATCCATTGGGAATCCTTATCCTTGGTAATATCTCATAGTTTGAGCCACTTTGTGTCCCACTGATGATCATACAATATCTGTGGAAACTACCACAGTTGCACATAGGGAAAATTAACAGTGGGAAGTGCACCATGTGATTAGTCTGCCCTCCAACAAGTGTCCCCACAGGCTACTTATGATACATGGCTAGACTGGGACCCACAAGTGTAGGATATGCCCATTTCATTGTAGGCAATGCCCTGCTCAGTGCTGTAGCAGGTGATATCACTGAAGCTACTGACAATATGCCCTTACAGAAAATTCTTTTTTAACCCTACACGCAATAGCTTAATAGATACTGTCCACTTAAGTCAAATTGTAAAGAAGTACCTTTACCTGCAATAACAATACCTGAAGATGTACAAATATAAATTTACTTATCATTGTTAATGCTCTTTACTTTTTGCATTTTGATCAGTTCAAAAATTAAGTCAATTTAGCCAGTTTAATTGCTTATAGTCAAGTGTCATTTTCAGATTGCCCCTGCTGCAGTGTTTGGGTTTCAAACACTGAGGGAAAATTTGGTTAAGGCTTTATCAAAACTTGTTTCCATAGTATTTTTATTTCCGGTGACCAAATTTAAGTTCACACTGTCCCTTTATGTGCAAGCAAGGTTCAGTTAGCCATCTAGTCCGCATTTATACAGCAACTATGGACAGCCAATAAGTCAGCTATTTTCCTTTAAGCCATAACATAATGCCTCCTTTTTGTATTTAAAAAAAAAAAAAAAGGGTGAGAACTTCTGGTTCTATTATGGAGAAGAGCACAGCCTCTGGGGAAGACCAGGGTGAAAGCTTTATGCTCTTTGCCATTGACACCCACCATGCACTAGGCAACTCAGAAAGGAACATCAGTGTCACCTTCAGGCCCAGAGGAAGGACAAGACTGTCAGTGGACGGGGTGTGGGAGGAAGAGCTAACAGAGAGGAAGGGACACACACACCCCTTCTGCTCCTTGGGGACATGACACCCCCCCCCGCACACACCCCTTCTGCTCCTTGGGGACATGACCCTCCACACACATACCCCTTCTGCTCCTTGGGGACATGACCCCCCCCGCACACACCCCTTCTGCTCCTTGGGGACATGACCCTCCACACACATACCCCTTCTGCTCCTTGGGGACATGACCCCCCCCCGCACACACCCCTTCTGCTCCTTGGGGACATGACACCCCCCACACATATCCTTTTTGCTCCTTGGGGACACGACACCCCCCCCCACACACCCCTTTTGCTCCCTGGGGACATGACCTCCCCCCCACACACCCCTTCTGCTCCTTGGGCACATGACCTCCACCCCACCTACCCTTTCAGCTCCCTGGGGACACGACACCCTCACACACACCCCTCGGCTCCTTGGGGACACAACACGACCCCCCCGCACACCCTTCAGCTCCTTGGGGACACAACACCCCCCCTTCTGCTCCTTGGGGACACGACCCTCCCACCCCCTTCGGGTTCGCGGCCGGGCTGGGAGCGGCGGGCCCCGGCGGGGAGCGGGCAGGAGAAAGCGCCTGGCTGGCAGCAGACGCGCAAACGGAAGCGGGGTCGGGCCAGGCAGGCGCCGAGCCCGCGAGCGGGGCCGGGGAGGGAAGAGGCCCGGGCCGGTGCCGGGCCGCGGCGGGCGGCTGGACTCACTCACTCGCGCATGCTGGAGCACCGCCTGCACCCTCCAGAAGCGGTCGGTCAGGCGGCTCCGCAGCCAGCAGGGCGCGCTCAGGAAAACCATCGCCCCTCCGCCCGGCCCGCCGGAGCCCGCTGCGCGCGCCGCGCTCGGGAGCGCGCGGAGCGCCGGGGGCGGGGCCGGGAGCGCGCGGGGAGCGCCGGGGGGGGGCGGTAGCACGCGCGGAGCGCAGGGGGCGGGGCCGGACGTCTGGGCCGCGGCGCAGCTGCGGGCGTTAGTTAAGACACGCGGCGCGTTGCGTCCCGAGGGAGCCGAGGCCGGGTCCGGCCCGAGCCATGTTCGGGGGCGGGGGGAGAGTCTGTTTGCCGGGGTCCCAGCTGCTCGGGGCGGGGCACCCCCCCCCCCAAAGCCAGTTATCTGTGCTGTCTGACCAGCTGTGCCTGCTGGGTAGATACAACAAGCAAGAGGTGGGGCTGGAAGTGCTGCCTGTTCTTGGTACCCAAGCCCGTCTCATGATGAGAGTTTATAACTTTGCCAAACTTTAGCTGGCGGAACTGAAGCTTTCCCTGCCAGGTGTCTCCCCAAGATGAATTTAAAAAAAAAAAAATAGCCTAAAGAGATTAGCTGTTTGTGAGAAGGAGGAAAAAACTTTCCCACAATCATTTCTTTAGGAAGCTTTAGTGTCCTCGTGCTTTGGAGTAGGGACTTGAAATAAGGCCTTTGAACCAAAAATGAGCCATTTGCTGTTCCCTGAAAATCCACTCTCACATCTGCAGCTGAAATCAATGGGAGCTGTGCTTTGCACATATAAAGTGCTGCATAATACTAAGTATTCTGGAATATCAGGTCCCAGGTGTCTCAAATAGCTGGGCACCCAAAATGAGTAGATACTTTTGACCTTAATCTCTTTGTGCCTTAGTTCCCCATCTGTAAAATGAAGATAACAACATGCCCTCATCTCCCAGGGGTATAGTGAAAATTCATGCTTGTAAAGCACTCAGATGCTATGATGATGCTATTGTATTAATTTAGCGGGAATAAATGGACCCAAAGAGTTAAAGGTGTTCACATGACCCAATAGCTATCTGACATTAAACAGTCTTAAAGAAGATTCAGGGTCTCTAGTACACATCTTTTGCACCTTTTCCCGCCAACGTTTGTTTTTATAGGTTATTGTGACACTTTCTGAACTTTTATTCGCTTTTCACAGTTGAGCTCACAATTTCATAGGTAGTTGTGCCCTGAAGGGCTCTTTTACGCCAACTGGCAAAGGGCGCACTGTTATGTAACCATAAATCCCAGCAGATCTGACAAATTCACTTCATCAGACACGCTTTTTATTTAGCCGAACAGTTCTTGTGAGGTATCGTGAAAAACGGTTACATGCTGGTCATGAATATCTGTGTGTGATGTAGGTATGGGTTGCGTATAAACAGTTATGTACGTGTGCTGGAAATGTGTTCTTAAAAGATGGTTGTCTTTTAAGCTACCTTGTCGCATCCCACAGTCACTTACAGTGCTGAATGTAGTCGCCCAGACTGGGGGACATGCCTCTGTTTGATTTCTGGCCATGTAAGACCAAGCTTACTTTGCTGAGATCATTACACTAGAAGAGCCTGTAGGAAGGACACAGGTGACCCAACAGAATTTTGTTGTGATTGTTGCACACTGCTAGTTTACACCTTCTAAAGGTGTCCACATTGCCAGCAATCTCTCCTCATCTGAACTGTTAGCCCAAGCTTTGTCATGTCTATTCTAGGCCCTACAAACTGCTTTGTGCATGGGACCCCTGCACCAGTGCAGAACCCCACTGACTTTTGGGGGTTCTGCATGAGTGCAGGGATCTGCCTGTGTGAATCCAGCTAAACGGACAAAGCCTAAGTCTATATACAAGCTAATGGCTAGGGAAGACGCCTTAGTCTGTGCTTGGAAAGAGCTACGTAAATTAATAATAGTAAAAAATAACAAAGTGCTTTGAGATCATTGGTTAGAAGGAGCCATAGACGTGCAAAATTATTATTGTAACATGAGTTAATGTCCACAGTGGGGGTTATAGACTGAAAAGGGAACTGTTCAAATACTGGATAATATGATTTATCAAGTAAAATATTGTCTGGATCATGTATTATTCATCAAATACTGCACTCAACCAGCTGTAAAGTTGAGTAATGCAAAACATGGAATAGTGAATAGTGCTATTGCTTGACAAATATTATCCATCCAGCTTTAACCAAGACCTAGTTCTTATTTTCATTTAACTTCTGTTGACGTATTTTTATTACATGTCTTCAACCCTCCTTCAAAATGTACGTGTTTGATTGCGGCTGCAGGCATGGAAGTGACTCCTTGGGAGCATTGGAGCTGTTTTTCCACTTGGAAACAAATTACATCCTGCATTCATTTGGAATCCTGCCCTATATGGAGGCAGCAGGTGCAGTTATTGCCTAGATGACAGCTTTGCTGGTTCAGTGCTTCCTATACTACAAGAGCTGGTAATTTATCCATTGATTCAGTGTTTCTTTTATGCATACAGGTTTATTACATGTCCACCGTCTGAATATAAGAAGACATCAGCATAGGATTATTCTAATGTACAAGGGTGTATTCTAGAGATAGGACGATTGTAAATAGCACAGATCTGGCCATTTTGCCCTTCTTTTGCATCCCAAGCTAAATTGATGACGGTGGCCATTTTAAGTGTGGTCTTGCTTCTCACTGCCTGGCCAATCTACCAGTCTCCCTTACCATGTCCTCTGCTGCTTCATTACTCCGACCGCCCTTTCCAGGGCCCCATCTTCCACCTTGGGCACCACCCACCCCACCTCCCTGAGGCTTTAGGATTCATGTTAGTATCCAGTGGCTACATTATCTGGTATCCAATGAATCCCCAAAGATGGTTTAATCACATCTAGTAAATACATATTACAGCAGCACATTGGTAAAGACAGAATCTTTTAAAAAGTTAGAGCCTTATTCTCATTTATACTAAGGCCCTGTGACACCACTCTAGCGGTATAAAGGGGCCTTACAATGGATATACAGTATATTTATACCCCTTTAAGGTTCTGTTACACTGCAGAACAATGTAAATGAGAATCAGGCCCTTTATCGGTTAATACTGGAACGATGGGAAAGTCTGATCCTTCTTCACAAGATGTCAGCAGAGGAAACTGAAGGACAAAGTTGTTCTCATGCCTCTCAAGTCCAGCTAACTGTACTCGAGTTGAGATCTAGTTCAGGTCTGGATTGCAGCTCGTCATCTTCTCCTGGGAAGTGGATGGAGTGCCCGCAGGAAGGACCCTGTCTGACGCTAGATCCTGTGTCGTTTCATTCCAGTGAGTTCTGAGGGACAGACTTGCCCCCTTCCCCAGCAGCAGCTCCATTAAAAGGAAGTGATTTTTTTCCACGGCCAAGTGCAGCGGGGTTTTGTTTAGCCAGCCGGCTGCATTGATCTCAGCTCCATGGTCCAGAAGGTAGCTGGCTACCTCGCTGTGCCCACAGCAGGCAGCTCTGTGAAGCGGAGTCAGATTCAGACAGTCCCTAATGTTGGCAACAGCTCCTGTCTTAATCAGCAGGTGGACGAGGGCCAAGTGTCCCGCAGCTGCTGCCTTGTGGAGTGCCGTGCAGCCGTAGTGGTCCTTCAAGTTCACGTCAGCTTTGCTTTTCAGCAACAGTTCTGTAATCTGGGAAAAGAAAAAGAGAGTTCAGTTGCATGGCCCCATGCAAACGAATGGGCATGCGTTCCACCTTCTTGCAATACATTGGAATATTGAGCCCAAACCTGCAAAACCGTGAGTACGTCTTGCAATCAGCTATTTTCAACAGGAGTTGAGGGCACTCAGCACCTCTTAGGAGTGGGTCGGCATCTTGTGGGACCAGGCCCACACTGCTCAACCTACAGCAATTTCAGTGGCCATTTGCAGTCTCAGAGACCCTTGTGCCAATATAGAGTTCACTACAGGATCAGGGCCTTAAAATGAGTATTACTTTTTGCTCTTCAAGTCTTGGCATGGGAGAAGAAACTGGAAACTCCTTCTGAGGGCTTCAGTAGGGCCAGGATTTCAGTTTTAGTGAATAAGTGTTTTTAGCAGTAAATGCAGCTTCCTGCTTCTTTCTGAAGTATTCTCAGCGAGGCATAGTCTAGTAGATTTATTTTTCTTGGTGAATATAAATTTCATAGATTTATGGATCCCATGGCCAGAAAGAACCATTGTGATCATCTAGTCTGACCTCCTGTATAACACAAGCCACAGAACTCCCCTAAAATAATTCCTAGAGTGTGCCTTGCCATTCTGTTTTCAGTTTACAAGTTTCATTTGCATTTTATCTTTGCATTTGCCTTTTAATTCTTCCATTTCATTCTCCTATTTTAAAGTCACTCATTGAACTCTCCCCTGTGTTCTGATAGCTGGGGGTCGGGGAGGGCAGGGGGAATTCCCTGCTTTAAAAAGTGCATTTAGTGCATCTGTACAAACTACCAATGGCACCCAAGCTATTGAATGCCATCACCAGAATATGATCTGTCTTCAGCCAAGGTGCTGTTAGAAAGTAGAGTCCTTTAAGTTTGTGTGATGTATCTTTTCCCTAAACATGCACAGAGAAGCTAAGCCCGTTGTGCTATTGTGTCAGAGGTCATATAGTTCAATACGAGCCACCAGTCAATGGAGCTAGCTGCATCTATTCAGGCATATCTTTCCACTCTGTGGAACTTTGGAACCCCAGAGGACAATCAAGAGAGAAAGCTGTCAGTGTTGATAACCCAGACATAACATTCACATCTCAGATTGTCCCAAGTGAGCACTGGACTGGGACTCAGGAGACCTGTCTTCTATTCCGAGCTCTGCCACTTCCCCATGCTGTGCCTCAGTTTCCACATCTGTAAAATGGGGATAATGATACAGACCTCTTTGTAAAGTGTTTTGAGATCTATGGATGAAAAGTGCTATGTAAGAGCTAAATATTCATATTATTATTGATGGACTTCAGTGGTCATCTCTCCCACCTTGCTGACCCTAATCAACTGATAATGAACCATTGCCATGAGCATATTGCAGAAGTCAGTGCCTTAAGAAGAATGGATGTCGGGGGCCTACCTCTTGATTGCCATTATTGGATGCAATGGCAAGTGCTGTTCTCCCCAGCCCATCCTGAGCATTGATGTTGGCACCCTTGGCTAGCAAGAACCTTAGAGCATCACTTTTTCCCGTCTCTGCCGCGATGTGCAGTGCTGTGATGCCTCCATTACTGCCCAGGTCTGGGGAGAGACCCTGGCAAATCAGCAAGTCCATAATATGCAGCTGGCTGTTCACAGTCGCCCAGTGCAGTGCCGTCCACCAGTTGTTGTCCCCACTGGCAGGATCTGTGCCTTGTCGTAGGAGCAACTGCACGATGAGGGTGTGACCGCTGGCTGCTGCACAGTGAAGTGGGGTGAGGCCCCCTTTAGTCACGGCTGATGCTGGGGATCCCCGAGCCAGGAGAAACTCAGCCACTTGGGTATGGCCGCTCCAAGAGGCATGGTGCAGCGGGGTGTAGTGTGCCCGGTCTGTGGCATGGACCACGGCTCCGCGCTGCACCAGGAACTTCACCATCATGATGGACCCCTTCAGCGTGGCACCATGTAAGGGCGTCCATCCATTCTCATCCCTGTGTGGGCACAAAAATGAAACCTCAGGGTGTTTATTTCAGCGCGAGACGGCTTGAGAGCAAATGAGTGAGACAGAGCTGGGGTAGAGTGGGAGCAGCTGGCTCACCTGCTCTCTATTACTGCCCCCTGCCGCAGTAGCTGCTTCATCAGGTGGGTGTTGCCATCCCAAGCTGCCAGGTGAAGCTCTCTCCAGTCCTGGTGCACAGGGGCAGATGGTGAGTTATTCTCCAGGAGCTGAATGCCAGATTCAGAGCTGTTCCCCATCGACTCTCCTTCCAGGCTCATCTCCTCACTCAGCTCCATCCATCTCCTCAGGAACTTGGCCTCTGCTCTCCTGCCTCATTTTTTTTTTCAACAAGCAACAAAGAATCTGCTGAATATTAGTTCCATTAACTACACCCCACCACCATCACTGCAGAGGGGACTATGGGAATTAGGGAATTAAAACAAGGCTGCAAAGGCTCTACGTCAACTTGCCATGAGTCAAAATGAGGATGATCAAATAACGAACCCCTTGTTCACCTGTGGGGCTCAGCTCTCTGCTTTTGGAGGTGGGGCTCTTCCATACAGAGATTCAAAAGACGTACAGGGAGAATTTCTGGAGTTTCACAACACCCACATCCTCAAAACCACACAGACACCGTTGCGATATTTTCCATCATAAAAAATAAACAAATAAAGCTCTCAGAGCCAACCCCTTTTTAGACAGAAAGGACAGTAGTTTTCCTTACCAATCATTTTCCTGCCACAGTCACGTGCGTAGGGTGGCTCCGGCGGGCGCGGCTGTACACACAACTTGTTATGGCAGTGTTGTTGCTCAGTGTGACTTCACACCCCGGTTTGTTACTGCAGGGTTGCTTCCGGAATGGCAGCCTTTGCAAGCTTTCGTTATCGCTGGGTTGTTCTTCGGTGCCGGCCCACTGGCATTAATTCAAAAAGAAAAATTCAACCAAGTAGTGAAGCTGTTGGGGGGAAATAAAGCCCCTGCGTATAAGGTATCACACAGACAGTATGAGATAAAAATCAATGCAAGTGAAACGTGTCAGTCCCTCTGACCTTGAGAGTGTCCCCTTAATGTCCAGTGAAGCATGTAGGCTCTGAAGAGCGCACTGTCCTCGTGGCTTTCTGCATCTAGTACTGTGCTCCGTGCTGTTTACTCAGTGACTAAATGGATTCGGGAGGAGGACCTGGTTGCTAATGGTTAATAGGATAATGTCTGTTTCCCAGCACACATGTAACTTCTTTCAGCACTGCTGCCAACATTCCACTAGACAATGAGCGACACCAAGTCAGCAGAGTCACACAGCACCACTCCCTCGTAGTAAGACACTCTCCAGGCAAAGACAACTACAGATCCAATCCATCAGCTAGCTTGGGGGTCAGCTGCCCAGAGCTTTGGAAAGTGATTGTGGCTGTTGTGGCCTGAGTGACATTCACTAGAGCTTCAGGTCTGCACAGTAAATTCTGTGCTGCTTGTAATGAACTGCAGACCTTCTGACAAGCACCAACATGTTCCCCCTCTCTGAGGCTCCTTGTGTTACATGATAACCTGCTTTTACTAGGCATTGGCAAGGCCTTTGATCTTCCAGACAGAGTCAGGTGGTGAGTGCTTAGCCCCGTGAAGTGCTCTCCTGAAGCATTAACTCTTGCTTCTATGGGGCATAAGAAGAATGAAAGAATATCTTGCCTTTCAGGTGCCGTTCATGCTGAAGGATCCTGGAAAAATATCCTACAAACTATGGGCCTGATTTTCAGGTACACCTGCATCTCCCATCTGGAATTGTGGGTACCCAGCACCTTGGAAAATGAGGCCCTGTTTTCATTCATCACTTTGCCCACCACTGAAATAAGCCAGGGCTGAGGTGGAACATGGCGACTGTTTAGCAGCTCATAGCAGTTCTACTACAAACATTTGTCTTGAGCACAGGAAGAAGAATCCTGTATCTGGGTAACTGCAGGGGGAGCTCAGGTCAGCAGAGTGGAAGCCAAGAGGTTCTGATGAGCATCCATTTATTTGGGGTGATGGTACAAACAAAGCTTTTGAGGTCCATCCTTCACTAGAAAGACCTTAGTGTAATAAATGATCACATGCTAATTCTCCCCAGATAGTAGGAGGCGCATATAAGATGGTGTTTGTCCTCTGTGTCCAGCCTTCCTTCCTATTATTTGCACTAAGGCCCCTTCCACAGTTCCAGTTGTGTAAAGGGGCCTTCCAGTGGGTGTGCATGTAGTTGACTCTGTCAGAGTTGTGTAAAGGGGCCTGTGTGGCATCCCCATGTTTTCAGTGGTTGGGGTAGTTTGGGAAGGTGGATCACATCCTCCAGAATGTCTCCTTGGCAGGGAGAAAAGGCCGTGAATAAACCAAAACCAAAGGCAGGAGCTGTAAGAACCCACAAGGTGGTGCTGTCGCTATAAAGACATTTGAGAAATTGTTCTCCCACCAGTAGTGCTCTGGGTGGCTCCGGGGTCGGTGAGAGAAATTCATGTTTACCGCACCAACTACAGCATCTAATATCTCCACAGGCAGTACTTAGCAAAACTTCTCTCCCACTTGCTAAGAGGGTCTTACCAGGGCTGGGAAAAGCTGGAGGAACTGGAGGTGCTGTGAACCTCTCATGCTGTTTTTTGAGGTTTGCAAAGCTATTTTGATTTCTAGATGATTCATTTGAACCCATATTGTTTTCCAAGCAGAATTCAATATGAAAACTACAATCTCCTCCCAGCTCCCTATGGGCTCAATTCTGCTTTCATTTATATTGAGGTAAATCTGGAATAACTCCACTGGATGCCCTGAAGTTGTTCTGGATTTATGCCAGTGTAACTGAGATCACAGTGTGAGCCAACATGCGTTCTAGAGCCAGGGAAGGCTGTGCGATGCATTAGAAAGAGAAGAGCTCCCATTAAAGTAGGCCAGCACATACGGGTGCCCAATATTAGAGGCGTGGCTGGTAAACAGGCTTAATTTATGGGATCCAATTTCACTGATTTGCTGGGACATACTGGATTGGGTATTACACTCCATTCAATACTGTGATACCTATAAATACTAATCACAGACAGGGCCGGCTCTAGGCACCAGCTCAGCAAGCAGGTGCTTGGGGCGGCCAAGGGGAAGGGGCGGCACATCAGGCTCTTCGGTGGCAATTCGGTGGCGGGTCCCTTGGTCCCTCTCAGAGGGAAGGACCTGCCACTGAATTAGAAAGCGGCGCAGTGGAGCTGCCACGATTGCTTTTTTTTTTTCCCACTTGGGGCGGCAAAAACCCTGGAGCCAACCCTGATCATAGTTATACTGTGTTCTCATACTAGCAACTTCCTGGCAGCAGAGAATCTTACCCTAACTGTCCTCTCTCATTTTGAGGAAACCAAACACAACAACCTCATTATTAATATTGTTTATCAATTGTAGGGTAACAGCACCCAGGGTCCATGCAGGCTCTGGGCTCCCCTGGGCTAGGGGCCATAGAAACACAGAGAAAGACTCTGGGCCTTGCCCCAGACTGACTAGCAACAAAAGTGAAACTGACCAGTCAGTCTTCAAAGTCAGGTATTTCCAATGTGCACATACTTCAGTACAGGGGTTTGTGCACCTGCAGTGGAGTTTGTGGCCTCTCGAGTTCATCATGTGCAAAATCTGACCCTAATCTCCCAAAGTAAATGAGATGAAAAAAGTGAACAACCAGCATAAATGGTGAAATGTCCATGAGATTTTTAAAAATCCTTTTTTATAACTGCAGGTATTCTTAGTAACAGGCAAGGACTGCAATCTTAGAGCAGATGATATTTCTCTTGACAGCATCCTTCTAGTTATCTTAATAATAAAAAGAGCATTAAGAGTATGAATGTCAGCTGACTGTTGTGAAATAAACCTTCCTGTCACAATCCATCAAGCAAGCAATGTTCAGCCTCTCTGTTCTTTGCTGTTTGCAGTCACTCAGTGCAGGTGCACTGGGGCTGTTTATTTAATTATTTCTTGATTGGTGGTGGAATCACATTAGTATTATTGGCCAAGGTCCAAGCCGCTTATCTACATTAAAATATCCTAAGAATGCTAATAAGTTAGATGGAATCTGTCAGTCTTCAAATGTGTTTCCATTAATTTATTCTGGGCCGGTTTATCTACATCCATGATTCCCTTGTCAGCTAGGAAACCTGAAACCTTTAGGAAACACAAATGCAATTCACCAGGATTTATTTGAAATGCTAACTGATAGTTAGCTGGGAACATAGTTCAATAATGTGTCTACCTTTGAAACAAAATCAATGTTACTCAGAAGGGTTTTAATGTGGGCTGGTTTTTAATGCTATGTTTTTAATATATAAAATGTATTTGCAATGCCAGTTTCACTGGATCCCAAAGGACAGATTTGGAGCTGGTGTAAACCAGATGCCACTGATGTCACTGGAGCTATGCTGATTTACACCTGCTGAGGATCTGGCCCACAGTGCCCATCTGGGAGCAAAGCAGTCGCTGCAGTTGGATGAAATCTACAAGAAAAATAAACTCACTTTTTGTCCTGTTTTTCCTACTCCCGTCAGTTCACCAAGTTTAGGGGCTGCCGGGACAGATAAAATAAAAGCCACCAGAAAGGCAGAAAAGGGGAAGCCCTGAATTCTGCTGTTTTGGGACTGCAAATGTTGTAGAAGCCATAATAAAAAGAGCCAGGTTGACTGGCATGCCCCTACAGTTTACAGGATCAGGGTCCTAGCTGGTAGCGATTTAAAGGCATTGCTGTTTGCCCCAGTTGTCTGATATGAATGGTGGAAAATGGCTGAGAAATAAAATGAGAACATTGCCCAAAACTCCAGCTGAGGCATTATGTTCACCTTGTTTTCTCCCACACATTTGTACTTCCTGGTTCCATCTGGGACAAGAAGTATCACAGCACAGGCTGTCCTGGTATTTCAGTTTAGCCAACCACAAGCATTTGAAAATCATGAGTCAGGTCCCCAATTTATCTAGTTCTTGAGCCTTAAGTTGCACTCGGGCCACGTTTTCAAGCTTTGTTCTCCATCACGAGGGCTAGAAATGTACTTTTTAAAATGAAAGCTGAGATTCTCATGAAGTCACTTGACTCCAGGAGCTGGCACTTGAAGAATATCAAGTAGCATGAGATTGGCAATAAAATCGTGACAGTTGTCAACACTGACTTCTGGTCCAGCTTTGCAGACCCACACTATTTTCCTGGTTCTGAGAAGTGTCCAGTCGTTCGGGAGCCTCTTCAACCCAAAGTTGCAAGCGACTTGAAAATCACATTCCAGCAGCTCTGACCAAGCAACCTCCATAGGGTGGGGCATGTGATCAACAGTAATGGTGCTAATGGAAATTGAACCAAAGTCTGGGTTTATGTTTGCGTACCAGCAGCGGACATGCATGTTCTCCGTTCCACCACATGCTGCGAATTACTGCGGTTGGCTCAGCACAGGGATGCGAATTGCTGAATTTCAGCCAATGTACACACACTTCCTTCTTCATTCGCGGCAGCGTAGAGCCAATCGTGCGTCTTCACTAGCCTGACACAGTGGGCCCCTTTGTGCTGTCATTGACACCTGTGCAAAGGGAGTGCCAGGAAGAAACTAGCCTTCTCCACTCGCACCCAGAGCAGGGTTGTACACCTGCTTTGCACCGCTGGGAATGAAGATAGAAAGGGGTGTGGAGTCTCACGTCCCGTAACATGACAGGATCTTCCCAGGGAGCTTCCATAGGGGCCAGTCCTGCAGTCCTCTCTCAGATGAAACTCTCATTGGCTTGACTGAGTGTAAGAATGGAGAAAGAACTGCAGGACTGAATCCTTGGCTATTAGTGGTGGCAAAGACCTATTAGGCCATTTACCTTTCAGATGAGACATAAAGCCAAGGTCCTGACTGCTCCTGGTGACCAAGGATCCAGTCGTTTTACCCCAGAGAGCGGGAACTAGCTCCTGTGCCCTGGCATATCCCAATAGGATAATTACATTCTGCCTGCTTGAAGTTCAGGGCAGTTTCAGCTGAATCCAGTGGGCTAAATCCATAGTTAGCATACCCCAGTGGCACCACCTTGATTTGCACAGTCCGAGGATGTAGCCCTCTCTTCACTTCCTGCCCTGAGCCGTTGAGTAGCATTGCCCTGCGCTGACAAGCAGCTGCTGCGTTGTGCCCTAGAGATGGCTGCATCCCAGAACCGAGTGGAAGCGATCCCAGTGCATGCTTTGCACGCTCAGTATGTAGGAAGGTTGGGCCCCGTCTCTTTACAAAGACCCAATCATCACCATCATCGCTCGGCGTTGTTATCCTGAAATGTCACTCCTCCGGGGGTGAAACAGACGTGCAGCTTGGAGGTTTACATCACACTTGCTGCTAGGGAATTTCCCCTTGGCTTTGCTCAATTCAGGCCCATGGCTACTTTAAGCTTCTTTCGCCCATTCTTCCCACCAGATTGTTGCCTTGTGGTGCCTTTGCCTTGCGATGACTTGGGTGCTTTGCTCTGAAGATATTCAGACCCGGCGTGACTCTGTCAGGCGGAGAGGACCCCAGTCACACAGCAAAAGCTTTGTGAATGGTAAAAGCGGGAACTGAAACCCCTACATACATTAATCTCATTGCAACAGCCCGCTGCAGCCGCCATCTTCATGGATGGACTCTGCATCTCCATGAATATTTATTTCCCTTTATTATTCTTGAAATATATTTATTGATGGAAAGAACTGGGATGAACTTTCACCCAGTGTCACTGGTGTATATCATCAGGGCTGGAGACAAGGTGAGGCGCTTGGAGTGACGATAGATAGCATGCATGGGAATATCGCAGGGAAGTACTGAAGGGCCAGGAGAATGAGCAGCTCCAGTGAGGAGCAAATGCTTCAAGTTGCACTGATGAGCTGTCGACAAGTTTACTCCAATTCATCCACAGGAGGAACAAGGAAGGAGCCAGGGAATGGACTAGAAGGCACAGACAGGCCCCAATTCCCCTTTTGCTTATCTCACTGTAACTCCATGAACTTCAAGGGAGCTGCTCCTGATTTATACCGGAATGGGAGGAGCAGGCCTAGTGTTTTGTAAACCTTCTGCATTGACAACAGTGGGCACGATCAGGCCCGGAGTGTGTGACGGAGACGGGCAGGGAAGAGCAGGTTTGGTTCTGTTTTCAACTGAGTAGCCTGGCAACTATGTTTGCAAAGCCAGTGAGGCAAAGCCAGGGCCCTGATTAGCCGTGGTCTAAGAATGGGCAGATGCCCCCTCCCCCAGGTTTGGATTTTGCTGGGGGTGGGGTGGAAGGGCAATAAACCATTGGTAAGGGAAATCAGGGGCATGGCCCCTGGGCAGGAAGTATTTTGATAACCCTGTGAAGCTGGGTTCATTCGAAAGACAAACCAAACAGCTAGTCATTGGCAGCCTGGTGTAGCTTGATTCAGATGGATCCGTGGTGATCTTTTCCCAGAATCAAAGGGAGAGAGGCCAACGCTGCCACTCCTATAGAGCAGCTTGGCATAAATGTCCACTAATACCTCCTCAGAAGCTGCTGTGCACCACAGTCCAGCTGTGGCTGCTTGGCTGGGGTGGGTGAGGAAATCCCCATAAATGGAGCCCTCTGGGTTCCATCTGGATACAAGGAGCTCTTTAAATCACCCCACTGAACATGCTGAGCTCTCTTCTGGAACGTCGCCTCCGCCAGGCGCTTCTCGGGGCAGGGATTTTCGTTGTGAGTCCATGCCCCTACCACAGTATTATTAATAGTAGCTTGCCTGAGGCCCTGCAAGCATCAGAGCTGGTGTCAGAGAAATCCTGGCTCACGCTCCCATGCTCCGACCTCTAGGATAACTCAGCTCTCATTTGTCTCTCCTTTGCTTCACTCTGCTGTGCATGAGCATCTCAGGGGCACATTTGATTTTCCTCTGCAGAAAGCTGGTGATAATGAAGGGAACTGGGTTAGAAGCTGACAGCTATTTAACAGAGTTAGCTTCCTGGAGCACTCGAGCAAAGAGGCCAGATGGGTCTGCCAAGGCCCAGGCAGGATAAGAAATGAATCCATGGCATGGGTAGTCACAGGAGGGGCTGGCTATCTCTGATGAGCGATGATGACAGCTGTGCTTTGAGACGGGGCTCTTTCTTGGATGGGTAGATCCTCAATGGTGCTTTGTTGCTAACTGTTCGCATGCAAGCGTCCAGCTTTTAATCTCACCATCCTCATCTGTTTTCTCTTCCCAAAGCGACTGATCCTGGAAAGGATGTGTCTTGACGACGCGTGACACCATTAACCAGCTCAGTGGTGCGTAGGCTTGCACCCTCCTTGTGCGCCACTCAGCTGTGCTGCCTAGACGTGTTGTGGGACTTAAACAGCGTGCTGGCCCCTTGCAGGGATGTGAGTTCAGTTTGGAGGTGACTTTGCATTTGTGTGCTCTTTCCTCTCGCCAATTGTGTTTCGACACTGCCCACCAGTGGTCACACGCAGGAGCGTCAGGGCGACGATTGCCCCTCCCAACTTGAACATCTTTTAGCTCGTTCAGCTCATCAGGATTTCTAGAAAAGGGGCTTGGTTTTCATCTTAAACCAATCAGACATTTGCAAAAGCCTGATCCCCCCCAACAGGCACCCAGCTAGCAGCTGCCTTGCTTCAACTGCCTTTCTCCTCCTCTCTTTTTCACTTCTTTCCCGTCCCCCTAAAATTCTGGTTTCAAGACAGGAGATGGGATACCTTCTCTGTCAGTGACTGGTGGAACTATTATTTCCAGTGCACACTGTGCCCGCCCTTATCTCATTAGGATTTGTAGCTAAATGAGCATCGTCATCTTTGAGCAGGCAGTGTGACCCAGTGGCAAGAGCACTGGCGGAGGGGAGATCTGGGGGTCTGCCATTAACTGGCTCTGAACCCTTATGCAAGTCTCTGTCCTCTGTCTCCTTTTCCCACATCTCCACAATAGGGATAAGGATTGCTGCATGAAAAGTGCTACGTAAGGGCGAAATGTAAGTGGAGCAGGCCTGCCTCACTTTGGTCTACACACAATTTGGCCTCATTTAAGTTGTATTGATTTAGAAGCAGTGCAACCCCGGAGCGTGGGGGCAGCAATACTAGGATCAAAGTGCTTATAACAGGATTGCTTATTTCTGTATGGGGAAGGTGATGGGATGGGTTCAGTGAGGTTAGGGGTGAGCCCGGTAGGTGGCCTGTGGTAGGGTTAGGGGTGGTTTCAGCCGGCAACCCCCGGCTAGGGTCAGGGTTGGAGCCAGTTGGTTCTCTGGGCTTCGGGTTAGATTTGGCTGGTGTTGCTGGCCCAGAGCTAGGGTTGGGGCTAGATAGTGGCTCTGACCTCAGGCTAAGGCTGGGCAGGATTGGTTGCACTGGTCCTGGTATCTGGGCTCCCGCCCTTGATCCTTTCACAAGGCCACTGAACTCTTGAAGCTAGTCGACTCGGCTCACCCGTTGATCATTATTCCACTTGGCACCATGTCCCCACCAGAGGGCTGATCACTTGAGGTTTAAGGAGGAATTTGGGGGCAGATAATCCCTATGCCAGTGCAGAGACAGAGGGAGCCTTCCCTATTCAGGGGATGTGGGGCCTGTGCTATCCACTAGGGCATCCCTGAGGACTTTCCTACAGTGCGTTACTGTTTCAAAGGCCCTTCTGGGGCTTTGCAGCAGAACAGAATAGCTGGACCCTGAGACCATCCCAACCATGCTTCACCCTCCGGTCTGCATCCACCCACTTCCTCCGCTCTATCCGCGGTCCACGCAGGCCCACTCAAATCTGAGCAGGGGTGTAGTGCTACCACAGCAGCCCGGAGTGTCACTCGGGCACCTGAAATCCAGGACGGAGCTCTGCACCCATGCTTCAGAAAGCTCCGCTCCGGCAGCTCTGCCTTGCTATTTTCTGAGCCGCGGGCCAGAGGGTCCCCACCGCCCTGACCTTTCAGGGCTGCCCGGCCGCAGGAGCGCGCGCCAGCATGCAGCAGCCACACACATGTTAGCGCCCCAGTTCTTCTGCCGCCCCGGGCCATAGCATCGGAGGGAGGATTGGAATTGGAATTGGAAAGGAGGCAACAGGAGTCGCCACCCCACGTGGGGATGGCGGGGCCTGGGCCCTCCCCCACGCAGAATGCAGTGTGGGCCATTCGTTGGTGCTGGGAAATCAACCCCATGCATGGTGAGGGGTGGCTGCCGCATCTTCCTCCCCGCGCCTCTGAAGGGGGAATGGTTGGGACCTCACCCACAGCTGCTCTGAGGGGAGGAGAGTAGCGGGCACATGGGGACAGTGCGCCGGGTCCAGCAATGTGCAGCACCGTGTCCGGCCCCTGTGCACGGGGTGAGGAGGAGGCACCATGGCTCCCTCCAGGAGAGGGGAGCTGTGCCTGGCAGAGAAGGAGCTGCTGTCTGCGATTGCCCGAAGTGAGGCATGCACGTGCCCAGCTCAGCAGGTGAAGCCCTGTGTCTGGGGGCAGCAGGACTCGGGAGAGGGCGTGGCATTGGGAGAGATGCTGAGCTAGCACCATCTGTTGGGGCCCACCCAGATTTCCACTCCTAACTACGCCTGCTCTGTGGCTGCCTCGTTGGCACAAAGGGGCCGGGATGCAGTGCCGGTAAAATCAAGTCAGCATTGTATTACTGGGTGGCATTGCTGAGTGAAACCCTCCTGCCTCATCTCCATAACAACCTGGTGACAGCCTATCTGGCCCTACCCCTGCACAGAGGCTCTAGTCTCTGCTCTCTCCGAGCTGAGTGACGGATCAGATCATGACGTGACTGGGCCGGCTGTAATGAGGACCGTAATATCTCAGCTGCAATTTGGTCAGCTCTGTAATTTGCTAATGGGATTCCTGAAAGCATGGGTTATGCTTCTGACACACAGTTTGATAGGGACATTCACTTGACACAAAACTCATATTAAAAATAAATGCACAAATCTGTTCCGAATAACCAGGCTGAAACAGGCTTTGGAATCTGATGAATTTTTCACCGTCTGTGTTATTATAAAAAAATTTCTACATTTCACTCAGCTTGGATGTGGTAATTAGAGTGATCTGTTTTACACTGAACATACGGTCAGTTTCATTGTCTGGGTCTATTGCAGAAGCAGCATTGATATGTGTGTCTTCACAACATTGGGCAGATCTATTATAATTAAGAAAGAGGGTGCGGGGAAAGAAAGAAAAGAAGGGAAAAGTTGTTTTGTTTAAATGATTAAAACATTTTTGGGTTTTTAACCTTTCATTTCCCCCTAAACACACTCACCCTTTTATAATTTCAAAATCTAAATTTCAGCCCTAAATCTGGCCGCAAGTGTCTACGTAAACATAAACCCACAGCGTCAAAAATAAAATAAAATTAGACTCAGGCATCAACACCTTTCAGAACAACATTTGTTAGCATCAAGCCTTTCACCGGTGGGCGGTGTGAAAGGGATACTAATAGTGAGCAATTTCAGGTGTTTGTGGATGCTGGCAGATCTGGGTTTGTTAGAGAAGCTATAAATAATCCTTAACTTTTCTCTAGCACTTTTATCTTTTGATCTCAAAGTGATGCACAAAAAAGGGAAAGTATCATTAGCCACGTTTTACAGGGGAAAACTGAGGCTTGGAGAGATGTAGAACTGGTCAAGGTGGTTTTTAAAATGGAAAATGGCTTTTTGGACCAAATGGAAACTTTTGCAAAAAATGTCCGTGTCTCACAAAATCGATGGTTTTCTGACAAAACTTGAAACACTTCATTTTCTCAAATATTTGCTTTGAGAAATCGCTCCTTTTCAGTGACATGTTATGGGAGAGGCAGGCAGGGTCTGGGGGAAGAGACATTTCCTGACCTCTCTGGGTCATTTCTAGCCCAGGTCCTTTCTAGAAGGGAAAGCAGCCCAGTTTTTTTGGAAGTGGAAGGAGAAACAAAGTGTGCCCGGGGCTGCTTCCCGAGCCAGCATCCCAGCTGCACTGTGTTCACGATAGAAATGATCCGAGCAACATTTACAAGGCATTTTGCATGTTTGATCAATTTCACAGAACTTGAAAGGGCAAGTCTGACCTGCAATAAAAACCCCAGGGCTTTGAGTCCGGGTCAACTGACTTGGGCTCACAGGGCTTAGGCTGCAGGGCTCAGAACAGCAATGTAGATGTTCGCACCTGGGCTGGAGCCCCTGGCCTCTGTGCAGAGGAGGAAAGTGTTGCTATGCAGCCCTGCTGGGACATCCAAGCCACAGCCGTTTGCATTTGAAGGCAATCACTTTCTAAATAAAGTGAACCTGGTGTCCTGGGATCCAGCTCCTTAACAGGAAATAAGGGAAGGGAATGAAAACAGTCAAAAAAGAAGAAAGAAAAAAAAAGTGGGGATAGAGAATGGTCCAAAAATATCTTCCCCAGAAAGGATGTTGGACAGATCCTCCAAGCCTGCTCCAGCCTCTTTGCACTGCTCCCTGATAGGGCAGCCAGGAATTCCTCTGCATAGTGCTGGCTTTATGGCACCTGCTCCCAGAACCCCAGTGTAGAGGCAGTATTGGGAATGGGGGGCATGACTGTAATGCTGTGTGTTCCAGATCCTAGCTGGGGAAAGTCCTTGTTATAAGCTTACATATGCTAGAGCAGCCATGAGACTGCTCTAACTTACCCAGGGTTCTGAACTGGCCTCTATATGCTTCCTGGATAAGGTGAGTGAAAAGACAGCTTTTAGCCACTTTTGTTATCCATCAGTCCATATCCCCCTCGCTTCAGGTTCTGTGCTGAGCAAAGCTCAGCTGGAACCAAGAATCTGGTCCTTTCCATTGAGTACTGCAGAGAGTCCATTGAATATAATCAGGGACAAAGTTCCAGAGATGGTCTCTGAACAGAGAGCTGGACCATGGTGAGCCTCAGTTTAAGGGCAAGAACGAGGAGCAGCCATGTCATGTGGTCTTATGTGGAATACTTCAGGGAGTCTCCATGCCATTCCTAAAAGACACGGATCTGTGTCACTAAAGACATCCTCCGAATGGGCACTGCTGGTCCCTCTGGGTGGCAGTCGGAGGAGAGACCCAGGAGTGGATGGGCTTGGATATTGAATTCCCCTTCTCAGCACAGCAAGCTCCTTCCAGGTGTAAGCTGAAGCACGTTGGTGTGCAGGGCAAGACAAATGGAGCGGCACAGTGGATACTCGTATCATCCATTAACCCTTTGCCTGTGTCAATTTCTCAGTGGGCAGGTGCAGTGCTAGGATGTGACTCCTGGCTGACTTGCCAGTCAGTGTTGCTGAAGGTCTCAGCACGTGCTGGGGAAGGATAATGCTGCAGGGTCAGCCTGGGTCTGGCATGTCTGATGGCAGGAAAAAGAAATGCATTCAGGAAAAAGCAGGATTCTTCTGCTGCTCAGATCAATTCCCAGGGAACAGAAGAAGGAGGAGGGGTGTAAATCGGTTCATGCCCTCACCTGACCATGGTTGTCATTGAGGGAGAAGCATCAGGAGCTTCTGCTTGCACTGAATTAACAGGTGCAGGGAAGAGAGGAGAAAAGCACCTTCACTATTTTGAAATCCCAGGACAATGTACGGTTTTAATAAGACCCTGATAAAACTGATCTATTGCTCTCCCAGCCCTATCAGGGGTGGAATCTTTCCAACAGTTCATATACTTAGAGTACGAGCATTTCATTTCCATAAAGCAGTCATTAGAAGGCACTCTTTTATGGTGCCCTTAGAGAGGAATAATAAGTGTTTTATCGCACGCCAAGGGCTCATACATTATTCATGGCCCAAGTGCTATTATAGACAGATTGAAGTTAGATTTAGAGCCCTGGTGCTGTCCTGGGCTATGTGACAAAGTTGCAGATTGCGGGTAGGCTCATAAACAACAACTGACAGCTACAAACCAAGACTGGGTTGCGTTCGCAGCTCGAACTGGGTCTCGGCAAACACATGGCCAGCTGGAGATCACCAATTTTAAACACCTTCACTCATGGCCTCTCAGTCCAGCCTGGCCACCTGGACGGCAGTGCCAGCAGACAGCCAACAGAAGCAGATGGTCTCCATGTATTGGAAAGGAAGGAATACTACAAATCTTTCCCTGGCCATTGCTGCGTTCCTACAGGATCTGGGAAGGCAGCTGAACTGACCTCAATCCCCAGTACCACATGTGCTAAATGGGTCTGTTCACTGAGCAGTCAATCGCTCCTGCCCTCTTTGTATCGTGACCACAGGAGCAGAAATGGCCATGACGATGCGTCTGATGTGCTGGGCAATGCATGCATTTCCTTTCACCAGCACTAGAGCTGCTCTCTTTCAGGTTAACAGGACGTCCCCTTGGTTTTTGTGTTATGGGAAACTAAACAGGGCTGTAAAACTGAGTCGGGAATCTGGGAAGAGCTTCCTGTGCCTGGTCAGGTCAGAACTGCCACCCTGCAGGCCTCCCGATGGGATGGTGCTGCTTCTGCCTCCGTGCCAGCAGGAATCAATACGTGCAGAGACAGCTGAAATGCAGAACCAGAGGGACAGTTCTTGGCCCCTGATCAATGCGTCTGTGCACTGCTCTAGTGGCACAAAGGGGCCATAAAGCTGCCCTAACTGCACATGCTGCTGAAAGGAATCCTTAGCTATATGCCAGCTATATGCCATTCCCTCCTAGGCCCCCCCGATTTGGGATGTCAAGGGCATGGTCAGGGGAAAGCGGCATGACCTGAGCACTACCATGCTGTTGCCCCTTAAGGCTGCTCTGTGTTGTGCTGGGGGGATTGCACTCCAGAGATCAGGGAGGCATAAAGGAGGTGCACAGTGTCCTTCACCCCTAACCCAAGCACAGCTCAGCCAGACTCAAGGACTGGGCCCAGAGAGCTCACCAAACGTTGGAGACCTCAGAGCACCGACTCAGTGAGAGTTTGGGAAAGAGGTTAAGGAGATCCTTGCTTTAGCCAAACCTGCCCACCTGGGCCTAGGTGTCTTGTCTGGGGGTGGTGTCTGAGGTTAACATGTGAGATTCAATGGGGTGGGTTTGTTCTCTTTGAATCCTTTCCAGGCATTGCATTTGTCTGCCTTCGGGAGCTCCTGGGCTGCATTGTAAACACACATAAAGTCACACTTGAACTCGTCCATTACAAATGTAATTCCATTTCCTAACTATATCGATGGCGTATATTTCCTTTCCCATCAAATAACATCCAGACACCCTCCACTCCTAGATCTTAATTGAATTCAGTACAACTAAATGCAGTTCTTTCTCCACAGAGCACTCTCACATTTTGTATATTAACCAGACCTCTCATTTATCGTGGGCCATTAAATCTCCCAGACTTTAATTATCAACCAATTTTCAAAGTCTTTGGAATTGTCTTTGAAACAGAGGATTCTATTGGCTCTGAGTTTGAAGGTGTCCACAGTTAGGACCTGCATATTTGGCTGAAAACTGGGCTATAAATTCGGACCCGCTTGATTGACTTCAGCAGAGTTACTCAGGATTTTCACCAGTGTGTGAGAGCAGAATGCGGCCCAATAAAGGCAAATTTATCCTTCCTCATGAGCCTGAGGGATCTGTGCTACATATTCTGCTCTGCTGCTGGTGTGGCATTCTCACTAATGACAATGGAATTGTTTTAGCCGACCACTGCATGATACAATGTACAAGAGAGAGTTGGAGTGGGGGTATCTATCTGTCTATCTATCTATCCATCCTCTCATGATCTCCACATTCTGATCTCGCTTCCCTCCATTTCTACCTTCTTTAGTTTTCTCTACTTCCTCTCTCAGACCCTCTCCTTCCATCCATTTCTTTACAATCACTCTGTCATCCCCTTCCGGTTAAGGCTGGGATATGGGACGAGTGTGCTTGGGAGGGTGGTTAATTTATGGCTGTCACCCTCCAAATGTGGGTGATTTATCATCCCGCGTATCAGCTGTTCTGAGGGTTGCTTTAAGGAAAACATACAATAAATATGTCCAAAAGTAAAGCCAGACACAGACACATGTGCAGACAACACAGACATATAATATGCTGTTTAGTAAAGCAGTACCTCCCACAAACTGAACCCGCCGATCCCTTTTGCAGACATGACCAGTTTCTTGAGTTCTAAGCAGTTTCAAGATCAGCATCGATAGCATTGGTTACTTCCCCTCCTTGGAAAGTTAATTTTCGGCAGGAAAGCAAGTGTCTGGGTTGGACATTTGGGGTGAAAAATGAGATGGCAGCTCCGCATGGAATGCTGTAAAACTGCTGTGAACCAGGATCGCCAGCAATGAATATTAATAATTCTGAAAGCCAGCATATATGATTAATGACTTGCGATCCCTGAGAGATGGATTACTGTTCATTAACCAATATTGGCTTGATGGCCAGTGGACATAGGCTCGGAGCAGAGATCTTCCTGGGTAAGAGAGAAAGTTGTCTGTGTGTCAGTCTGTGTATAACCTTGATTTGTAAAGAGTCTCTCTCAACGTCAGCCCTTTCCAACACTCTGGGCTATAAAATTCTTCATGTTCTTATACAAGTAACGCTGCCTGCAAAGGAAATGGACAATCAGAGAGCTCTTTAGTGAGACAAACTGCAGAGAACCTGATTTTCTATTCTGTTCTGTGACCATCACCAAGGTATCTGAGCAATCATCTAGAGGGAATGAACTGAGTTGTCGAAACATATTTTTTCCACTGGTTAAGTAATGGTGAGAGAAATTTTGCATGAATGGAACGGCATCTTAATCAAGACAAATTTGAATTCACCAAGGCATTCCAGTCAAGTGGCTTCTCCTTTCGATGGCAACCATCTGCAGTTCCCCATTCCCCTTTCCTTCCCTAACTCCCTTTGCCCCTGCTCCAGACAGGCTACCTTTGCATTATGGGCACCAGACCTGTTCCCATCAGAGCTCCAAAACTGAACAGCTACTTCCCATCTTTACTGAATAATCCACTGTGTCCATAGTTACTGCTGTCCTATCACCCTGGAGATGTGTAGAGAGATTTATACCAGCAGTGGCAGCAGCGCTCTGGGTTACCTATAAGTTAGTTGTTGAATGCAGCCATGCGTTGGCATTTTTTGAGCCCACGAGTCCCTGTCTTTGGGTTCATTGTACAGCTCTCTGTGGCTTTTTGAGCCACCAATGTCTGAAAACAAAGAATATCAAACATTTCCTTGCTAGGCTGGTATCAAAGCCACCAGAACAGTATGTATCCACGAGGAGTCACAGCGCTAGAATGTATTCAGAGTGATTGTTGCCTTGCAGTTATACAAAGGGGCATCCAATCAGTGGCTTTGATGAGCTGTTTCAGGCTAGCCAATCGGGCATCATTGCTGGAGGTGCCACTTTGCGGTGTGGTATTTACATTGCCAAGGACTTGAAACAATTAATTAAGGAGACCAAATAGAAGCTTTTAGCTCTACGGGGTCCTCGGTGCTGGCCACACATGAGGACGTCGGATAAGCATGATTGCACCAGTGACCATCCACTTCCCGCCTTGAATTGTAGCTGCAATACATTATTACCAATAAAAGAGACATTAGAGGGAATCAACTAAATCTTTCTGCTGTGCTTGCTCATGCTGGACTTCCCAAGGCCCTCTCTCAGGTCATGGTTGCCGGTGGCTATGGGAAAGATTATGATGTCACAAACACTCACAGGTTCCAGCCCCTTAGCATTAAAACAGCAAGGGAGGGAACGGGAGCTTGGTACCTGGCAGAGATACCACCAGGAAACCATGTGAGAACCTCATTAGACAGAGAGATCCAAAAAATAGAGGGGTACGGCAGGTTTGATTTAAGAATCCCGTAGTGGATGCCTCTGAGTGGCTCTGCTGAGTCTACCTGAAGTGGGTGGGTAAGGTTTGAGGCCCTGGAAGAGAATGAAATTTTAAGCCAAGTTCTACAACTGCTGGGGGGATGTGGATGTTAAGGAGGGAAATAGGTGGTCAGTTGAGATGGACTTAAACCTGGGGGAAGGAAACACACCTCACCCCCCTCCCCAAGGGAGTGTGAACACAGGAGCAGCTTTTAATGTTGTCCTGAAGCTGTCTTTTGGTACTGTTCACCGACTGAATGAATGTCTGAAGTTCACGTTCATAAGCAATAACAGCAGATGCTCTGTCTGGAATTGGGATGCCCAAATATCCCTGGGGTACTTTTCGGGTGCCCCTGCACTGTTCTTTTTCGGAAAGAGGGAGCAGTGTGATGATTTGAGGGCTCTAGCTGTACCATGTCTGAATTGTGGGTGATTTTATGAAATTGTATCGTGGAATTACTGCATCATAGAAAGCCCAGATGTATGTGGATCCCCCAGGAGTTAGCAGGGTTCTGTCATGTTTCCACGAGGCCAGAGACAATGGTGAGTGATCAGTGATGCTCTGTTCAAAACAAAACATTCTGGGGCAATGGGTTTGCTCTAGCTGGGAGAAGACACTTCCTCCTCTTGTCTGAAGGGAGGGCAGGTTGGGAATAATGGGAAGTAACCAGGAGCAGAACAGAAGAAGCAGGTGGCCCCAGCAGGGGTCTATAAAGGGACTGACAAGAGAGAGCTGAGTGGGGGGCGGCATTTTGCACTGAAGCTGCAGGGGCAGGGTAGACAAGGAGGTGGAGGACCCACCTGCCTGATCTCCCAGGGGCTCCCAAGGGAAGGTGAGCTAGCGAGAGACGCTGCGTTTTATTTTGTGTGATCTGTGCTCTCCTGGGCTTTACATGAGTAAGGATAAAAGAGCATAAAGGTGTTAGACTGGGCAAAATGTGTGAGTGTGTGTGTGTTGTCTGCCTCACAACTGCTGTGTGCCCCTGAAAGAGTTGAACTGTACACCAGATGCTTTACGCATTGAGGTGAACTTCTGGGAGAGGGGCATGTTCAAGTGTGGGAGAGTCTGATGGGTCAGTGCTGTGCCCAGAGGGGCTAGGCAGCTGGACAGTGGGTTCCAGAGAGAAGGTCTGTGCCCTGAGAACCAGCCTAGGGACCCTGAGATTGGGGCGGTGGCTGGACTTTGTTTAGGTTCCTGAAGCTTGAAACACTCCAGGGATCCACAGCACAGAGGCTTGGATTCCCCTCGCAGCAGCCTTAGCAGGTGGCCAGGCCAGGGTTAGGATCTGCGACAGAACGCTGGATTCCAGTTCATCCTCAAAAGCCGATGTTACTCATGTTGTCTTGACCTTCCTAGCCACCTAAATCACCCCAAAGGAAGATTTTGTAATGAGTTTGCACAAGCATCTGGCAGAATCTGATGGAAACAAAGGCTTCTCTTTCCTGGGGCTCCCTGGCTGACAGCTGGTCAATAAATCAACCCAGGAGTCTTGATTTTGTTGTTGTTTTTCCTTCCTTCCCCAGCCAGCTGCCAGGGGAGCTGATTGCATCACAGTGTGCATACAGAGCTCTCAGTGGAACCTTTAGACACTGTACGGGCCATCCCCGCAGGAGTGTGGCACTACACTGCTAAGATAGTCTCTCTCTTTTAAATTGAAGCCAGTTGTCTGATGGGGTGACAGATCTAGGATTGACGCCCTCGGTGTAAATACAGAGCAGGTTCAGTGCTAGCAATAGCCAGGCCTCCTTTCCCCGCACCGTTTCACACCCCTCACACCTGCCAAAGTGCCACCCTCAACCCTGTCCTGGAGTGGCCCCACCCCCAGCTAAAGGTGAGAGTCTAATTAGTCTCCAGGGCTCCTTCAATCCTCTCTGCTGAGACTCCCAGCAAGGATGCCAACTAGTGGCAACCGCAGTAATTGATATGTTTATGCAGACACCTGGTCCAGTATGCGGAACTCATTGCCACAAGGTGTTGTTGTGGCCAAGTGCTTAGCAGGCTTTAGGCCAGGTTCAGACACTGATATGACTAACAAGAATAACCCATTAGAATAATACAGATGAAAAACCAGCCAACCAAGACACAAGTTGTGGAAGGGATTTAGGCCTAGTCCAAAATGGTGTTTTGGACCCTAACTCCCATTGATGTCAATCCTTTGAGGATCTGCACCTTAAACCCTCATGCTTCAGGGCTTCAGCCAACCTCTAACCGTTGGTGTTTAGGAGGAAACTGTGTCTGTGGGCAGGTTATCCCAGAAAGCCAACCCAAGGTGTCTTATATCAGGCTATGAAGCATCTGATACTGATCACAGGATGCTGGGCTAGATGAACCATGGGTCTGATCTGTTCTGGCAGTGCCTAGGAAGGGGAAGGATGCTGAAGAGGACAGGTGACCGTTCTCCAGAGCTTCCAGGCAGACAGGCTGGGTGAGAGCCCTGCATGGAGCAGGGTAAGTCTCATTTGAGGGCTGTGCAGACAGCAGTGAGAAGCTCCAGGGATGGGGGCTGCAAAGGACTGTGATCCGGGAGGGAGGGCACTGGACCATGGTGCTGCCATACCACGGCACAGCAGAGGTGGTTTATACACATAGTCCAAGCCACTGTGCTCTGCATTTCCAGCCTTTCTTTAATTTAAGCCAGAGCCTTCACTGGTTCCCCGTAGTTTTTGCCAGTGTGCATATGAGCCTTTCCCACTAACAATTGTCCTGGTTAGAGGTCACAACTCAGCCCCAGACAATATTACACTCTTAAATCACAGGGGGCCGTTACACAGGCACAGTAAACGCTTGGCCTATGCAATTCATCATGTTTATTACCCCTACCGCTGTCTCGTTTTATGCTCTGATTCAGGGCAATATTAACGCTGTGCACCGTCTGTGCAGTGACTCCGAGCAGGATGTCTCAGATAGTCATTTCCCCCTGGAGGGCTGGATTGATCCGGGGAGATACTTTGGAACCCTGCGGGTGAGAGATCATGCAGCTGTGTTGTGTGAGTTTATGCTTCTCTCCACCCACCCATTCTGCAGGGCTGGGGGGTAAAGGGGGAGGGGGGCAGCTGATTACATCACAAGAGTACATACCTCAGTCCCTGCTTTAAAAGCTTCCTTTTCTCCTGTCTTTATAGTCCTGAGCTAAAGCCCCTGGAAGTCAGAAGGAGACTTTCCATTGACTTCGAGGGGCTTTGAACCAGGCCTGGGGAGAAGGAAGTGTTATGACCCTTGTGGCTTGGAAATTGGTGCTCAAACCCTTCCCGATTGAGGGCCGCATCACGGCATGCTGCATGGAACAGCGTACAGCCGAGCCTGCCTTTAATATGAAGGGATTCCCACCAAAGATACCTGCCTGCAGTGCTTCATGCTCTGGGAGCCGCAGGCTTTGCAGGCCTCTGCACCGTATGTCAGCTGGATTGCAGAACGCCATGGGCAGCACCGGGCAGGCAGGGTGTGCTTGATTAACTCCCACAGCCCTCTCCCTCTCTGTGGGGCTTCTGCCCAGTGGAGAGTGCCTGGAGGTAGCTCAGCTAGGCTGCAGTCGGTGCTCTGTTTCAATGCCCGACGCCGGACAAGGCTGGAAAACTGCTGTCCTTCCCTGGACTCAGCTCTGCCATAACCAGCCCCGTCTCCTCCTGGCACGGCACAGGTCACCTGAGGGGACTCTAGCTCTGACTCTGACTCAGTCCTGGGTGCGCTGGCCAAGAAGGTGCAGCAGGCACAGGGTTAACTCCCAGCTCCGATCACTCACGGACAGTAACAAAGCAGGACTAGGGACGATGTCCCAATCCGGCCCTAGATGGGACAGAACACCACATCCAGGAGGTGTGTGGGTCACATGGGCTACCAGCTGAGTGTGAGGTGGGGCAAGTTAGAGCCTCTGCTTCTGTAAAAACGCTGCTTAGTTCATTATACCCCCTGCACACTGTGGATTTTAGGCGCCTGGCTGCTTTGGGATTCTGTGGAGGAATTCTGGCACACCTAGGAGGGGTGCTTCTGGCTGGTTGGAGCATGATCTGACCCCTCCAGGGAGGTTCCCAGTAGCAGTAAATGGGTGCCGTGTCTCTGTTGCCCAAGAGGATTGTGTCCAGCCCACTGGGTCCCCTTGTGCATGTGGCTGGGGCTGCGCAAAACCCAAGTCCCTGAAGGCTCAGGAATAAAGCCTTGGCATAAATCTGGCTGGGTGGGAGACCTGTCTGAGCTGTAACCCTGAATAGCCTCCCTCCAAGGGCAGAGGTTGTCTGGCTCCAGAGGGACTCTCTTCACTTCTGCACTCACTCCAGCCAGATGGGCTGGATACACACTGGTTGTGCAGCTCTTTACAGCTCTGCTTAATTAACCTGTAAAGCGAAAGAGCCATTAGGAGTTCAGCTGTAGATGTTCTTTGACTCTGTTAGTGAGCTGCAGTGACCGAGAAGAGCTGATTTAATCAAGGCACCAAACCATCCGGTGCTGGACCCAGGGTGGAGCACTCCCCATGGCTCGGTGGCAATGAGCCCTGGGGTGCTGTGAGGTCTGTGTGTGTGGGCCAGGGCATGCTGGGACGGGGGTCCCAGTTAGAGCCGTGCAATCAGCAGTAATACAGGTTCCAGTGCAGGTGGGGTTCCACTGCTAGAAGTTTTCCTGTAAGTTTCAGGTTCAGAAAACCAAGACAATTGGCCAACTCCCCATCCCCTACGGTTTGACTCCTAGAAAGAAACATGCCTACCGGAGCCAGTGGTGAGGGAGATGGTCCATGGCTGCCAATTTCAGCAAATCATGGGTTGGGGCTTCAAGTTTTGCCTGGTTTCAAGACCTGCTAGGAAAGTTTCACCCGGCTCTAGGCCTCAGCAGCTTTGCACAGGGCTCCAAATCATTCCCCTGCTGTGTGCTGCATTACAGGGGTTCCTCTGCCCCTCCGCTCCCCCGTGTCCCCAACTCAGCACTGCCCTGCAGCATTATGGCAGCACCTCTACTCTCCCGTTCTCCCTCTGAGCCCTTCCTCCACGCAGCGCGGGTAAGTATCATTTCTGTTAGTATTTCACCTCTCATTTTCTGGTAATCAGTTCCTGCTGATTCCATTAGTAGCTTGGCTGGATAAAAGCTGAGTTATTAATGTACGGAGATTTCCCTGCAACTGTCACTCTACCCAGGGCCTGTCCTAAAGACAAAGAGGATGAACTGAGAATTAACCAGCACCCTGAATTAAGGCAATTAGGAGTGCTTAACATATAATAGCAGGATTGTTCTGAATCATTTCTCTCTCCAAACCTTGAATTAATCCTCATTGCTAAGAGATGTGAGATTTTGTTTCAAAATGAATTCCCTGCTAAAGAAATTGACTATCCACTCATATGCTCTATGTTTTTAACGGCACTTTGGCAAAAACTGTGGAAATGATTTCCTAGGTCAGCCAGTGCAGTTGACGACTCTGCTCATTTAGGAGCCAGTGGTTACCAAGGCTTTGTGCAATTTGCTCTCCATCTCGTGGAAAAGTGACTGGCTAAGCAGAGCTGGTGCAAGCTTTGCAGTTAGATTAGAACAAAAATGGCTCTTCCAGCCAAGCTGCTGGTTTGAATCCATTAAAAAAGCTTGGGCTGGTTCTGGTGAAATGCTTCAATGTTTCAATGTTAAAAATGATAACTGGGAAACAGGCTGATGACATTTGGGGGACATTTTTCCTTTGGATTTCAACCAACAAGGCAGAGCTGGATTTAAGTTTTAAAAGGATTCCAGGGTTGGGTGGTTTTTTTTTTTAAATGTTTCATTTTAAAAAAATATGGGAAGCCAGTTTTTAAAAATGATGAAATGTTTTCCTGGGGTTTTGACGAGTGCTAGTGAGGTCTTGGTTGGACGGTGTGAGGGAAGGGGCCCAGAGCCCCAGAGACCCATGTCCTCTGATTATCCAGCCAGGCAAGTTTCCCACACACTTGGTCTGCCCCATTAGTGTGGCTCGTCCTGAGAGAACCCATGAATGGAAGCTGGAGGGAGTTCAGTCTCTATGGCCCACCCAATCCTTGGCCTCACAGCGGAGACTCCTAACAGCCAGCACCGATTGTAACAGTCGTTTCTGTGATGTCACTGAACATGCTGACTCCTCTACAGCGGCCACCAAAGGGCCGTCAGATGATAGTGATTTTGATCACTACTCCCTCTCTCTCTCTTTCTCTTTCACTCTGTCTCAGGCATGCCTGCCTATCTATCTGTCACTGGTCATGCGTAGGGATGCACTCGTACCTGCCCAGCGTGCCATCTGACGGCCTAGGTTAGACTGAAGACCCTGACGTCAATTGCTCTTGCTTTGCGTTTGAATACCCATCAACCGCTCAAGGACGGAGCCTCGCACGGGGTAATCGGTCACCCTCCAGGTGTCAGACTGTCCTGCTGGACATATTCCCTTGGGTATGTGCATAGCAAAGGCTTCTGTGTGCCTATTTCATTTAGTGGGGGGCAGATCTGTGACTCTGGAATTTAAAAGCAGGCTGGTTCGGAAGCAGTGAGGAATGCTAGCCTGGAAATGGCCCAAGAGAACACAGGCTCAGCAGGAAAATGACAGGTTAGTGAAAATGCAAATACAACACGTTCAGCTGTTGGTAACATACTAGCCCAGCCAAACTCAAGTTATTTCTAACCGTCTTCACCTGACTCCTTTTAAGGGAGCTCAGAAGCTGGTCAGATCTCCCAGAGGTGCACCTTAGTGTATCATCCCCATGAGGCATTGTAGGCTTTACAAATGGAAAAGACCTTTTAGGGCTCCTAGCCCATCTCTGCAGCACAGTATCGTTCCCTATTGCACTTACTGTATGTATACGGGCTGGTAAACACTTCGCCTCCATTTTGCAGATGCCTAAACTCAGCACTTTGGGGCAGGGCCCATCTTTTTGTTTCATGTCCGTACAGCACCTGGCTGATAAGCTCTTTGGGGACTGTAGCTTTGGCCTGCGTCTGTACAGCACCAAGGAGAGGGAGGATGTGGTCCATGACTGGCGCTCCTAGGCACTATTTCAATACAAATAATAAGTGATAATCACTAGGGAGGTTTGACTAAGGACACAAAAGCCAGGAATGGGACACAGAAGGCCCGGCACACAGGTTTGGGCACCTGCCAGGAAGTGCTGTAAGTAATGTGAGCAGAACTGCTCTTTCTATTGTTATGTCTTTGATATTTACAAAATTTATTGACTCATAAAAATCTATCTGCATTTTTTTGCAGAACAGTCAATCTAAGCTGTTAATCAGAGCTGCTTTTGTCATGGGGCACCAGGCTATAGCTCTGGGTTTAGGCAAAGAGATGCCACAGCCCTTGAGGAAGGTCTTTTAGCTTAGGAAGTAGAGGCTTATGCTTTTAGACCTGCAGGTCCTGAGTCTGATCCTCGCAGTTGATGTTTATCTGTCTTTGTGTACTTGTATGGTCTCTGTAGTATCTGAACTCCTCACAATCTTTACTGTATTTATCCTCACAAGAGCCCGATGAGGCAGTGCAGTGCTGTTGTCTCCATCGTTCAGAGGGGGATCTGAGGCACTGGGAGGCTAAGTGACTTGCCCAAGGGCCACACAGGAAGTCAATGGCAGAGCAGAGAATTGACTCTGGGTTGCCAGTTAGTGCCCTAACCGCTGACCAGTCCTTTCTCAGGCCGGGGCATCACATTATGGTTGCTGTTCAAAGAAACGCTTTCTTAATACCCCTTAATTTTCACTCTCCTGTTCCTCTCTGGACAGCTGGGCACTGTTCAGACTGATAGTTTGGAAAGCATGGCAGGCTGGCTTAATCCGCTGTTAGCAATGAATGTTTTATCTTATTCGCTTTTAGACTCTGGCTGGAACAAATCGAGTCTCAGGCTGGTGTCAGTGCTGCTTGTCAGATGTCTGCTTTTAAACCATCCCTTGAGAGGTTGCACCTGTTTTAGCTGAAGAGAACTTGACACCGAAGATAAATAATAACGAACAAAACAGCTGAATTAGCTGTGGTGTCACCTGCAGGGCTGAGGCGAGGGGAGACTGCAAGAATCAGGGATTGTCTGTGGAGAGAGGACTAGCCTGGCCCACTAGCTACAGCCCAAAGCAAGGGGAGTCACATAAACAGCACCACTTCAGGATCAGCCCCTGCAGGCGCTGGGCTTCAATCACCCCGCCAAGGTACAATGGCTCCTCTGCTCGCCTCTTGTTCTGGGCAGGTTACTGCAACCTTTGAAACAAACTTCCCCCACTGCTCCTTTGGGATTGGGGGATGGAGCCCTGCAGTCGAATGTGGCTGGTTTGTATATCTGGGAAGCCCTAATAACCACAGTTGATCCTGCATCACCTATGCCAAAGCATGGTCTAGTAAGAGCCTCCGCAAGTGCTCACAAGAGACCTGCCTCTCGAAAACCATCCAACAAAGAGAATAAGCAGCTGAGAAGTCAGCTCTGTGCTCTTGGTAAACGTTAACATCCTTCCCTCCACGTGCCCCATTAACTCCACAGCAAAGCCATTAACTGAAGACCCTGCAGAAGACTAGCTCAGCTTTGTAACTTTTCCAGGCACTTATGCAGATCACTGCACAGTAATTAGATATTGGCATATCTCCTCCCACACCTCTGCATGTCTTCAAGCTCATTAAAAGGAATTCTATGGCACGGCTCCCCAAGGAGCTGGCTGGCAGTGGCTTGTGAAAGAGAGAGAGGTTTTCTGTAGCACAAACAATCTCACCAACATCTGGGCTTCTAGACAGAAAACGAGATCCTCTACCATGGCTTTTCCCAAAAGGAACTGAAAGTTGGACCAATGGCATGATCTGGCATAGGAAATCCAATGGATTTCCCAGTGACCTGCCCCAGTTGGGGTGTAGGGGAGGATGGGATCAAGCAGAGGGATCCATACCCAGCTGATCTGCTCCACCAATTTGGGCATTGCCGGGATGTGTTCAAAAATAGTTATTTATATTGTCACCATAGAAAGTGAGGTGCCTCAGAAGGTTCGCAGCTCAATGGAGTTACACCTGATTTACACCCATGTCCTAACGCAGAATCAGGCTCAGCATTTTCCTAAGAAGCCCTGGAAGCTTTTTTCTTTTTAAGGAATCCATAGTGATATAATGAAATCTGATCGGCTGTAAACAGTTGCAGTAGGCTTGGTGGGCCTCCTTTTATGTGTGTGTCCCAGCATCCCCCCAGGCACAGGAAAAGGAGCTACTTTTACACCAGCCCCTGGAAGGCTGGGTATGAAATCTGCTCCCTGTCATGGGCTCAGAACTTCCCCACATCCTGAATCCAGTTCCAGATCTAAATTTCTCAACCAGGGCCCTTCTCTACCAAAAGAGCTGGGAGCTTGGAGCAGTAGAGTTCACCCAACAATAGTCTCAGTAGTGCAGCACAGATCTGTGCAATCTGGAAATGGCTAGCGAAGGTGCATTAGCTAGGTCAGTTTGCTCTACACCCAGATGGTCATATCCCCATCAGGCCCCGGGCCCAGTTTCCAAAATACTCTCACCCAAAATGTATCCAGCACAAAAAGTCTCCGATGAACCCTCAGTTCCACAAGAGGGCAAGTGCTGTCACCATGGCACAATTGTAATATGATTTCTGAAACAGAGCTGCTGCAAGCAGATGAGCTGGAGGCTTCCTGGGTGCAGTATATGTTATGTTCTACTTAGCAGTTAACAATCGCATCCATTGCAGGATGTGAGAGGACCTTTGAATCATTCGATGTCTTCAGCACCACCAACTGAAATGAGCAGTGAGAAAAAATCATTCTCTCTTCCCACTTACTGCCTTAAAGGCAGCAGAATGGGAGCCAGACAGTCATTCGCGGTCACATCCAAAGGCCCCTGTCGGAATCGGGGCGGGATTGTGTTAGGAGCTGTACAAACACAGTGGGAATAACTGAGCCTTTTCCTGGCTGCACAGGGTAGAAGGGTGTTACACACATTTGGCCCTGTAATTACAACATTTTATGGGGAAACTCTATGGCCTTGTGATCCAGGCACTCGACTAGGAGATCGGGGCTCCATGCTTAGCTCTGCGTGGCCTTGGGCAAGTCACTTATCTCTCCGGATCTCTGTCCCCCTCTGTAAAAGGGGGATAATGATCCTTCCTTTGGCTGACTTGTCTATTTAGGATTCAAGTTCTTTGGGGCGAGGCCGGTCCCACTATGTGTATGTACAGCACCTAGCACAATGGGGCCCTGATTTTCATTAATACAAATAAGGAAGAGTACCACAGACCACATGTAAGTGGTGAGAATGCAAAGCCTGCACTTTGCATTGGTGTGGCACAAACCCTGCCTGTCTCTAGCAGCCCTCCATTCGGGATAACCCAGCAGTTGCAACTTAGCTGCTGTCTGTGTGAGTTGCTGGTCCCTGAAACTCTCCAGTCAGGAGCCTGGGTGCGCAGAAACCTTTCAGAGCCCCGTGGCAGGGCACTTATCTTTCTGAGAGTGGCTCCTACTCACACTCACACAGTTCTCGCGTGGCACGGATCTCAAGCACAGAGCCATTCAAAGGGAGCCTCCCAGGAACACAAGGTGACGCCAGACAAGTCCTCAGAACCACCAATTATATAGTGAGGAGCAAGGAGAGTCAATGGCATGCTGCTGCTGGGGAGACAGCGCTGGTTCCAAGACCCTGATATTCCTTCGTCTGTGCTGGGCAGACACGGATTGATTTGAACAACGTTCACACACGTGAGCACCAAAAAGATGCTAGGAAGTCAAGACAGAAGGCTACACACTTCTCTGCTCCCACAGCTCAGCTGTGTGAGGCAAAACTCATTTCTGAGCCCACACACTCTGGTTTCCCTTTTCTCCCCTGTGCAAATCACTGTTATTCCCCGTTCCCTCCTTGAGCTTTCCAGTGGTCCTCTCCCCAAAAGGTCCTGCAGCCACTTCTCAGGCTTCCAGCTGGCCAATAAGACTCTCTGGCCAGCACCTCCCAGCAAAGTCTAGCTACTCTATCCAATCCTAATATGTGACACTCATCACCATGGCAGCTGGACATGCCACAGGGGCTCAGAGTACCAACGAAAAGACAAAGATAATTTGAGAGGGTCAAAGATTTGTCATCAGAATATTCGTTTCCAACAGAAAAAGGCTTTTTTTGCCAGCATGGAAATTTCCATGCAAAACATTTGTTTTTATTGAAAAATGTTTGAGTTTATATCAAAGGCTGGAAATCACCCCAGGAATTTAGACATTTTTCTGAAGGAAAAATAATCATTTCCTGGCGAACTGTAGTCTGTATCTTAGAAACCACTTTTATTTTTTAAGCAGTATGTGCAATGGTTGATCTCACACAAGGTTTGTATTGTATGCTCAGTCCAGTGCAAAGTGGTTCGAAGGAATCAGTATTGAGCTGCACTCTGAGTCCCCTGCTATGCCACTGATTAGCAGTTCACCTTTGGTCAGACATGCAATTGGTGTTTGCCTCAGTTTCCCCATCTGTTCAGTGGGGATGTTTCCTTACTCCCAGGGTGCTGAGAGCATGTATGCAAAGTGCTATATAAGTGCTAACAATCATCGGGAGAGACTTAATCTCCATTTCTTTATATGGGTTTGATCACCAGTCAAGCAAAAAAACCTCCATTCATTGCAGTTCTTGTTGTCTTAAAAAAGAGTTACTGTTTGCAGATCATGCTGAGATCCCTGTCTAGGAGGTGCAATGATTATCGTCTGTTACAGTATCGTAGTCTTCTATCTGCAAAGAAATTATGGCTGGATAGTTGAGAACAGAGCAATTTCAGTGTCAAAAAAGACCATCCTGACCTGGGAAGGTGGGGAGAGCGTGGTACCCAGGGGCTGTGTGCTAAGTGGCTAGGGTGGAGAAACAAGCTGCAAAGGATTGGCTAGCACAGGAAGGAAATCTGATAAAGCCGCTGGAGAGCCAGTACTGTGAACAGTGCAGAATTGCACAGCTCCAGAGCCAGCTCAGAAGGGAAGACGCTGCTCCTATCTGGTGCCTGTGAATGCAGACAGCTGTGTGCACCGAAACCATACACGCTGCTCCAGACAGCGTGTGTCTCTTTGTTTTCAGCACTGCACAGCGCAGGCAGGGTTTCCAACAGGACGAGGGAGAAGCAGCTCCCATTTGTTCTTTTAACCAGGCACGCCAATTGGAAGAAAGTTGGGTAATTACTTGGGTCTGGGATACTGGCCACAAATAGATGATTCAAAGCCAGGGAACAGTCTCTGAAAGGGCCTGCGCCCGATATTCTTAGCCAGTAGGACATGCTGATAGCTGGAAGAGGATGCTAAAAGTAGGCAATCTCCGGAGCTGTGCAGCATATCAAGGCTAGGAAAGAAACTGTTGGCAACTCCTTGGGACCGTATTCCCATAAGGAAGAGCCCCAGAAGACAGAGAGAGCGTGCAAGAGAAAATAAGGAAACACTGGATACAAAAGCAAAGCGATAGCCTGTAGCTGGTTCAGGACCAAACTTGCAGCAGGTGCCACTCTGTTCTCAGACTAAAGGAGAGGCAGTGCTGGGGAATATACTGCAGGGCATGATCCTGCTCTGGCCTGGCTGGGGTTCAGCAGGTGGCCAATTAGGGCCATTCAATCTCTAGGGTCCTTGATGCTGTCTGGCTAGCCCTTCTCTGCTGTCTTCTGGCTGAGGAAGGAAAGCCCCAGAGCTCCTCACTCAGGTTCGTGGCCAACAGCAAAGGCAGGAAAAAAGAACAAGGGAAGGAGGGATAAAGAAACTCCTCTGAGAATGTCCGACCAGGAAATCGAGGACTTTGAAGTGGACAATCTGTCTGACACGTCCCGGATGATCCCCAGCCTCCCTCCTTACGACATGGACGACCAGCTGCTTCCCCTGGAGCCCCGGAGCACCTGCTGCTGCTGGGCTTGGACCCTGCTGATCGTCACCACGAACTCTCTGGTCTTCCTCTTGAACTTGCTCCTGGTGGTCACCATCTTTGCCATCGTGCTGCTGCCGACGATCGTGGTGGTGTACTTCGGCTTCCAGTGCCACTCCCGGGTAAGTGAGCGTGGCCTGGCCCCTGTGTGGGCCTTGGCACCCCGACCCAGGACAGGGCTCTGGCTTCCCTGGGATTCTTGACTGAGCTCCTTTGAGGAAAGCTGGCAGGGACAGTGGCTTTAAAAACCAGGCTGGGATTTCTGAGCTTTAGCTGCATTTTCAAAAGACATGGGTGGGGAGAGAGGGAATGTGTGTGTCTATTTCAGTGGGGGTGAGGGACAAATGGACAGACAGACAGAACGTGCTCTGGGGTGTGACACTTTTGCACACCAGCCATTCCAACTGCTTCCAAGTCCCCCAGGAGAACTGACTTTAGCGACAGGTCCCCTGTAGGACCTGATCCAAAGCCCACTCAGATTGCTGGGAGTCTGTCCTTTGACTTCGCTAGTTGTTGGATCGGGTCCTTATTCAAACCCTTGCCAGGTGCTCCTGGCCTTCTCCTCTGAGCAGAGGCCACTAAGGTGGGATTCACAGGCGGGAGCAATGGGGTTGGTAAGAACCTAAGGACCAAAAAAAGCTGGAGACCAACTTTCTAGAATAACCAGTCCCCACCCAGACACAGTCCTGGCTTGAAGCCGGCTTGATTTTAAGTCCATTCCTGGGGTAGAAACAACAGATTTTTTCCCCACTAGTAAAATATTTCCTAGGAGAAAACAAAACGGTTGTACTGTTGGGCCAGGCCACTCTGAGCCTGACGTGAGGGGTGGGATTAGATAAACCCCATGCACTGGGGCAAGCAAACATCCCCTCTCTTGCATGCAGAGAGTTTAGATCCAGCCTCCCCAGCCTGAGATTTCAAGTTTCCTCTACACTGCTACTTGAATCTCAACAAAGAAATCTCACCTTTAGCCCTGTCCCTCCCCAGCTGCAGGATTTGGTTCCCTGGACAGCGGGCTGACGAGCTGGCCGTACTGATTCATAAAGAGATTTTACAGCAAAGCACTCCCCACTCGGGCTCAGCTCCCAGAGAAGATAATGGGAGTTTGGGGCACACAGCTGATGCAGGGGTGGACCTTTGGGGTTTACATTGCCCTGCAGCCTGTTGTGCATTAATGGGGGTCCCCTCCTCTGCTGGATGCATGTGGGGAGACTCCCATTCACAGGGCATGATAGAGGAACATACTGCACCAGACTTCTATACGTCCTTTGATCTAAGGCTCTCCAAGCCCTTGACAGACATCCCATGCACCCACCTTCCGGGTCAGGCAGCATCCAGCTCTTATCTTCATCCCAGAGCGGTGGAGTCTCAGGCACAGCAAAGTTACACGTATCGCCCAGTGAGCCAGCAAAGAGTCAAGATGCGAACGTAGAGCCCCGAGCCTCTGTGGCTTTCCCCCTTGTGTCGTCACTGGCGCTGGCGCAAAGGGGTCTGAAGGGCAGCGTTTTACACCCAGTGTGCGCTGGTGTAAAAGGGCCAGGCCAAGGGGCATGCATGACGCTCTTCACCATTTATTCAGCATGCATAATCATTGCTTCTTTCAGTGCTGATTTCTTCTCTGACATGGAGCGTTAACAGAGGGCGTGTGTGCAGTTTGCATGCTGAGGCAGTCCTGGGCACGCATACATGGCACATGTCCTCCTGTGAATTCCTGTGCCTGGCCATCTGCAAAGTGCCCTCAGTGAAAGGGTTAAAGCAGTTCTCTGGGATGCTCTCTCCTATGAGGGCTCAGGTGGTAGCTCAGCTAATGGGACTTCCCCCTCAGTGCCACAGGGGGTCTCACCCCTGCCTCAGTGGTTGGGCTCCTACCCAGCCCTGGCACTCGGTGCAGGACTAGGCGGCTGTTAGTCTTTTGATGAGATCTTAACACGGAAGCCCCTTTGGGGCTGGAAAGGGGGAAGTGAAAGATCCCCTCTCTGTGGCATTTTAGGAGACGTTTGCAATAGCCCCGGACACAGGCCTTTCCCTAGAGCTGTGTGAAGCTTCCCATCTCTGAGCGGTGGAGTCGAGGCCAGATGTGTTTGCAAACTTCAGCCCCTGCTTGGGGAATGAGAATGCGGCTGGACTGAGGTTTGTTCACCCAGAGAAGAAGCTGGCAAGCAGTCAATTCCCCGTGGCACGCCCTCATCCCCACCCCAGCAGCAGCATCCCCCTCCTCCTGGACGGACAATGGCAGGTTGGAAGTTGAGCTCTTGCTGCGCACATGACAGGACAGCTGCATCTGCTGCACTTCCTATCTCATCTCACCTAGACACACACACATCTACAGCAAACCAATCCTATTCCACACGGAAGTTCTTTTTACACAGCCTAGTCCTGTTTTTTATTGGAAAACTTCAACTCTTCTACCTAGAGCAGATTACATCGATAAGCCCCCTGTGAAATACATTGGAGACCAGTATCAGAGGGGTAGCCGTGTTAGTCTGGATCTGTAAAAGCAGCAAAGAGTCTCCAAAACTTCTGTTAGTCTATAAGGTGCCACAGGACTCTTTGTTGGAGACCAGAACTCCAGATCTGAAATTCTGAAGGAGTTCAGCTTCAGATGCAAATCCAGAGCCTGATCAAAGCTTAGGTCTATCTTGTCTTTAAACATGTGAGGGTTTTATATAGTGAGAAGAAATTGGTTCAGCTTCCAATCTGTCTCGTATATTTTATGTGTGTCAGCAGTACTTGGGCAGGTCTGGAGGAAAGGCAGGTTTCGGTATTGCTGATTTCTCTGAGGGCACAAATCTGACGTGTGCTTTGCTCCACATAGGAAGGGTTCAACCCCGTGAATGCTGGCAGGAGTGCTCTGGATTCGTTCTGACACTCCCCAGTATACTCGGGAGCTGTAGCTCTGTCAGGCGTCATTTTTTATTCCTGTTTTAATTAACAGGCAACTGTGACACAGATCAAGTAAACACACTGCCTGGGTCGACAGAGAATTCTATGCAGCTTCAGTTATTCACTGCAGTTTGCATTTTAATGTCATAATATTTCTCTGCAACTCCCCTGCAGCAGCATCTACACTACAGAGGCAGCAAGAGCAGATGGCTCACAGTCCTCCCCTGTGATTTGCAGCTTCCCCCCATGGACTTTAATTTGTTTTGTTAATTTCATTTTAACTAAGCCCTCTTCCTGCAAGTGTCATTCTCTGTGATCTACCTAATGATAAGAACAAGATCTAATAAAAGATACACACACACACACACATCCCCTCCTGCAGATCCGGGCCAGCTTCCCAGATGCACAGGCTCCAGTTTTTTATTTATTCCCATTGAAAAACTCATTTTGTTCCCGTTTAGTATTCTGTCTCTGTGCGTGTTGGTTTCACTTGGATGCTTTGCTCTGAGTTATTGGGGGGATTTTTAAAGAATGTTTATGGATTTTCATTTCTCGTCATTTTCCCCTATTTTGCTCCGGCATCATTTGTCTGATGTGGGGATATGATATGAACATCTCTGTCCTTGTGCCATCACAAATTTGTTTTCCTGTCTGGGTGAAAGGAGACAAAAGAATAACTTGGCAAATACAGAGTAAGGCCCAAATCTTCAAAGGTATTTAGGGAGCTAATTCCTGTTAAAATCAATGGCACTTAGGCACCCAAGTACATTTGAGGATCTGGGGCTAAAGCCCTGATCCTGCTTTGAGAAGTGACGGGGTGCAGTCTGGAGTCCATGCAGAGCTCCCTTGATATGAATGGGGTACCACGTGGGCAGAGGGGTTCAAAAATGCCAATCTCAACGCAGGATCAGGGCTGTGTGTGGCTTACATTGTCAAAAGTCACTCGTGATTCTGGGTGTCTCCGTTCTTGGGGTGGCCATCTTAAAACACCGGAAAAGGAGCTGGACTTCAGTCAGGGCTCAGCACCCATCCTCTGAGAAGGTTTCCATCCAAAAACTGATCCAGCCTGATGACTAAAGTAAACCTCAGCTCAGAGGACAAAATCTAATGGTACTGCAAGGCTAATGGAAGCCAGGCTGCATCACGCTGTAGCGTGGAAGGGATTAGAGTCCCAACAGCTGATAAAAGATCAGAACCTACCAAACGCTGCTCTGGTTTTTGCTACTAGCCTGAACTCCACAATTCCTCAGATGCTTAAAGACAGCAATAAATGTCATAACGATTCAAGATACACAAACAAGCTGAAGTCATTTGTGTGACCGATGTCCCTGGATACGTCCACTGCGGAAAACTGCAACCTCCAGTGTTTTCTCTCTCTCTGACTCTGACCCAACACACTCTGAAATCAATGGCAAGACTCTCCTTTGACTTCAGTAGCGCTGGATTAGGAGCTAAGTTATTAAATATATTGTATTTCATAAAGAGCCTTATCCGGCTCCCAAAGACAAAGTCTTTCCATTTATTTGACCAGTAATTGGATCAGTCTGTATAATGTGCTCACTTCAGGATCCAGTCTTGGAGGTCCGATTCTGCAGATATGCACTAGCTAATATAGTGCTTATTGCCATGACTAATCTTTTGAAACCACCTGGGAATACTGTGTTTGCAAGCCTGGGCTGTAATTACTAATCATTCAATGTTAGAAACAAGCTGTGTAGGAACCCATTTCTTCTCTCTCTCTCTCTCTCTCTCTCAATATTAGGGATGGATCCTGAGCTGCTTACTCAGGGAAAACATCCATTGACTCCACTGTGAGTTTTCCCCGCAGGACTGGGCCCTTAGGTATTGTCAATTTCAAGTATCTCCCAGCTGTCATTTGCCTCCCTGCCCAACAGATCCTATGCTAAGAACACCCACCTCAGCCTGATTTACTCAGTTCATTGCACTGAAAAATATTGAAAATAAGTGTTTTTCCCTTTTAATAACATAAACTGTATCTCCTGCTTGATCTGCCACCTCCCATTGCATCCCATCTCGGTCCAGGTTCACAAAGCACCTGGCCGGGGAGCAGGCCCTGAGAAATTATCCAAGCTGTGCAGCAGGGTGACTTTATAGGAGGGCTTAAATAACAAGAAAGAATTAGAAGCTCTTGTTATAAAATAAAAAGACACTCCTGGACCAGATAGTTGGTGTAAATCAGTACAGTTTTAGTGGAGGATGCAGATTAACACCAGCCGAGACTTGGCCCAAGATTTACCTTCACTGAGCTTGGGAGTTTACCTTATCACCTATTATCCTCAGACGCACCTCTACAAAATGCCTAGTGTGGTCAGAAACATCTGCTAGCCAGAAGAGAGGGCTGGATGGGGTTAGTGCTGGTAAAATCCAGGCAATCTCAACATGAAAATAAATCATCTTCAAAAGATTAAACTTTCCCTTAATTAAAATACAGCATTGAGTTAAATCCCTGCTGCTCTGTGCCGGAAAAGCCTGTGCCTGATTCGCCTCCCTTTTACACCAGCGTAACTTCATTGAAATGAACAGAGTTACTCCTGATTTACACCAAGGCTAGTGAGAGGGGAGTTACCTGCCCACTTCTCTCTGGTCTGACCATTGTGTTTGGGCCTCTGCTACACATAGTCCCTCCCTTAGCATACAGCGGGCGGGAGGACAAAGGTAATGCGCTTCTCTCCGGACTCTGGACATTTGCTTTGCACCTTCCTATTACTTAGCCCACAGCAAAGAGTTGGGAGCGAAGGGATATTTCACCCTAGAAAGATAGAAGCCGGCTGTGAATGTTAAGAATCTGTTCCAATACCATTTAACAGTGTGAGTGTATGCAGAACTGCACAGGTGTAAGAAATAGCAGAGCAATCATGAGAGAGAAAGAGAAAGAAAAGAGGAAGTAACTAAAAGTCTAGAAAGACGGTTTGAACTGACACTAAACCTGTACTGACAGCAGGGAGAGTTAACATGGAAATGAGAGGCTAATACATAGGAATAAGAAGAGATAACAAAAAGTTATCAATAAGGCTGTGTAACAAAGGGATATCGAAGCTGTATTGTCCGGTGCTGCAGGTGACTGTGATAGGATCATCCTGATGAGCTTCCCACTTGCAAGAAACTGATCACTACCTGCTGAGAATATTGCCTTCACAGAGATTTGTTGGTCCCATCTACTGCGTAACTGAATCTTAATCCAGCACAAAGTACTCTCAATTCACTGCTCTGAACACAAAGGTTCAGGACCCCTGATGCAGACTGACAGGGCCTGAAAGACAGGAGCTACCTTCGGCCCTGGGGAAACCACTGCTGTTCCTGACGGGAGCCGTTGGTCTGGAGCACTCATTTTAGTAAACAAATGGCCACCGGTTGGTTGAGAATCTATTGCCGAAATAATAACCCCTCCCACCCTCAAGAATCAATGCTATTGTTCAGTAAGGATACACTCACAGCCAGTGGAAGCTGATGTGGCTAAAGGATCTAAAGTTTTGGCTGTAAATACGTCTAACACAGGAGTATCAACATATGGTCCGTGGACCCATGGGGTCTGTGGACTATGTCTAAGGGGTCTGCAAAAGGTTGTCGTTACTATAGAACAGTGGTTTTCAACCTGTGGTCCGTGGTCCCCTGGGGATCCGCAGACTATGTCTGAAGATTTCAACAGGGGTCCCCATCTCCATTCGAAATTTTTTAGGGGTTTGCAAATGAGAAAAGGTTGAGAACCACTGATCTAACAGATCTCCGCCACCACCCTATGGTCAACCCTGTCTAGGAGTCGGCATTACCATGTTATGCGACAGACACTTGACAAAATTACTGTACTTAGTGATGGACATGGGGGGGCTGGGTCAACAGGGCCACCCGGGCGGGGGGGGGCAAGTGGGGCAATGTGCCCCAGGCCCTGCAGGGGCCCCCACGAGAATATAGTATTCTATAGTATTGCAACTTTTTTTTATGGAAGGGGCCCTCGAAATTGCTTTGCCTCAGGCCCCTGAATCCTCTGGGCGGCCCTGCGGGTCAATGTCATTCAGTCATTCAATTTTGTGAAAAATTACCACGGACCTCAACATTTGTATCACGCCATGTGCGGACACATTGCTGACCCCTGACCCTGGCCAGCTACCATAGGGTAAAAGGTGTTAAATTGTGTCTGTGCTAGGCGCAAAGCCCGGTTTAATTCAGAGGGGTTAGTGAACAGGATTGTAAATAATTCCTTTCCCCTGAGTCTAGACAAAGGCTCAGGGTTTTGCACATTACAATGCTAAATGTAGGGTGGCAGCTGGCCTTCCCTCCTCACTGTATGGGCCTGGGAATCAGAGCTCCTGGTTCTCTTCTCGGCTCTGTCACTGTGTGATCTTGGCAAGTCACATAATTTCATCCTACCTTATCTTCCCTATTTAGTCACCTACCTCACTGGCATGCCGTGAAGATTAGCTAAGGTCTATATATTGCACCTGCGGGCGGGGAAGGGCTGAGGCCGTTGTTGGTGCTTAGCAAAGCAAGAAAGGTGGACTTTGTGGTTCGGGCACTGGAATGGGATTCGAGATTGGGGGGTTCCCAGCTCTGCTACAGACTCCCGGTGTGACCCCAGGCCAGTCACTCAATCCACAAAGCATGCCCGTAAAACAAGGATAAAAGTACTTCCTCTCTCCCCTCCTTGTCTATTCAGATTACCTCTTTGGATCAGGAACTGCCTCTTACTAGGTGTGTGTCCAGCACCTAGCACAGGACAGCCCTGAGCTTGGCTGGAGTTTCCAGGGGCTGTTGTAATAATAGTACATGCCTCACATGCTGTCCTTAAAGCCCCAAGAGGATCCCCTGTGGGCACTGAAACAGTGTAAGTCCCTGAATCCAGCATCCCAGGTTTTCCCCAGGCCCAGGGTATGCTGGGACAGGATGCC